>NW_027181686.1:0-2779042 GCF_028537555.1 Battus philenor | reverse complement strand
GGTCCACGATAGTGGATCTCAACACATACACTGATAGTACCTATTTACTTACATCAATACTATCTAATAATATCAAAACATTTACATTATTTATAAAAGTACCTATGAAGTAAAAAAATTATTATATATGTTTGTAAAATTGTGTAAGTTGTAGGATGTTGGTATTCGCTTTGTGGTCGCAATACATTTTGAACATACACTAAACTACACTACAGTTATAAATTTACAGGATATCAATATCAGGTAAGTAGGGGGGTCTACCCAACACGGAAAAAACATGGCAGGGGGTCTACGATACAAAAAAGTTTGGGGAACTTCTGCTCTAGACTAATATATACTACGTATATATGTTGTATGCGAACATTGTCACAACATATGGCTGCTGGGTTTATGAGGTTATGGAGTGAAGAGTACGGAGTGGCGTCAGCGACGGACGTCCAGCTAGGAAGTGGACAGATGACCCTTGTGAAGGTCGCCGGAAGACGCCGTATGCAGACCACTTCCGACCGGTCCCACGTCCAATATTGAACGTCCTTTAGCAAGAATGATTGGACGTTTTTCAGAAAGTACACGCTCTGCAGTTAATTACGTAATAAACATAGAGATAAGAGTTTTTATAAAGACATCGCCCTCTATATAACACCACGCGACTCGTTAATATAATAATTGAGATATGAAATTTAAATTTGATCATTTGTTTTAATTGTTTTTATAAAAATAAGATAGGTCCCGCACTGGACATATTACAGCTGAAATGATGATAGTAATTTAATTCTTAAACTAAAATCTTTTCATCGCCCATTAATTGTAATTCAGGTAAAATAATAACAATAATTTTATGTATGCGTTAGAATCTATTTAAGTAATTATTACAAAATTCTCCAGTTATTTTTACACGTTGACTAAACCGCAAGATGGCAAACTTGTTATACAAATAGCCAATAATAAGGATATAACTCCCCTCTTTTAAATACAATATTACTTTAATGTATGTTGGGAATACAAAATGATTACTGAGCGAGGGTTTTCGTACTAGGTAACAGTAGTTTTACACAAAAGTCTTTAAATATATGTTGCCAGTGATGACGTGGTCGCTTACGATGGGCCTTATAATAAAGCTCAAGGTCAATCAATAGAGTTATGGATGGAGGCTGAGAGTTTTGATCAGAAATAAGGAGATCATACGGAGCTCGAAGAATTGCTATTTCCCTGCAGTAAAGGGACCGCATTACTCGTGCAGCGTCTGCCGTTGGGGCCGCATGGTTCTCAAGTGGCTACTAAAAGCCGGTAGACGCAGGTAGACATGGTCAGGGCCTCTACTAGATGGATCGAAGTCATAATCAAGGTCGCGAGATATCGCTGGATGCGGGCAACACTAGACCAGTCATTGGGGCGGTCCTTGGAGACCTATGGCTTGCAGTGGGGCGTGTACTGCTGAAACAAATGAAAGAATGAACTATAAAGTTCATGGTTTCGGTTTTTTTTTTGTTTTTTATTTGTGCAATTAATAGGGTTAATCAGTCGTTAGTGCTGGTGGGAAATGACGAGTGTTATAAGGAATGAGATTGTTTTTTTTTGTTAATAACAATATTAGCAATATAGCAATAGCATTAGTAATAATATTGTTTTATTTTGTTAGATTATATTTCACTTCGTTCACTTTTACTTCGTTCATTAATAACAATTTTCCGTATACCATTTATATACAGAATGATGAGTAATAGATGTAAAGGCTTTGAAGGCGGTATTCATCACTAGAAAATATTGTTTCATTTATGCGCAAAAAACTGTAAAACTTTTACACCTACTTCCAATCATACTGTATAAAGTGATCACGATCAAATATGTTTTATTATTCTATTGTGATACTACAGGCCAATAACTTCTGGCTGTATGAAGTAATCAGATTAAAATGCTTCTTCTTAATATGTACTATTACTAATGTAATAAATACTGTGACCTAAAAGTATGTAAATAATTTGTTTATGAAATGTACATTATTTATTCTTACAAATCTATTTCTTTCTTGTTCAAAATATTCCTCGTCTAATAAAACGCACTTTTGCTAACGCTTTTCCCAGTCCACAAAACAGTATAGCCTTCAAGATGTTCGATTCGATTTTTATCTCTTCAGTCGTAACGGCGTCTCCGCATTAGCCGTTTGAATTGTAGTTGAATAGAAGTCGCACGAACCCAAATCAGGCGAATATGTTGATGGCGGAACGATATCAGTCTAGTTTTTGACATTTTTTTTCCAAAAAAATTTTGACAGCAGTCTAGACTTCACGCGTTTAAGTACAAAACATCCTACAAAATGCTTTAGGTTGAGCCAAAAGATAATCCAAATTTTTAACAAACAGTCGCTTGGCAAATGTTATAGACATTCCTATCAATCTAGGAAAAAATTTACCTACATTCAACAATTTCACATTACTTTTTGATCAAAGAGTAGTATGTTATGTCACTTTAAAGTATGTGTGACGTAAATTACTTGACAATAGTGTTTAGAACTGTTATCATAAATTGATGACTATATATGTTATTAATCTATTACCGATAAACTTTGCCATTAGAGCCAAAATACTATATTTGTAGACATTAAGATAAATGTAACAATCTATGTATTAGAGAACTAACATTGTGGAATGATATAAAACATGTTATCATATATCAATCATATATAATTATTTCACAAACTGTTAATTATATAAGATTATATCCTGTGACCTAATACCACTAGGACACCATTGCTCACAATCATTTATATTTATATGTTTTATAATATAACCAGCAAAGTTAGTGTACTCGTATTTTAGGCTAGGCAGTATACTTTGTGTATATTATTAAAACGCAATTACGGCTATGAGACTGTAACTCGCGATTATGAAACATACAAAAATAATATCAAATAAATTTCCTAAGTTTAGACGTGACATTTTTAGTTACACGAGAACGACTAAGTGATAGATATATACTCGGGATTTCTCTTCTTGTCCTTTTCAGCCGATTGACACGCACTGAAAGGAATAAGCCTCCCCCAAAGATCGTAACGATGACTGGGGGTGCGCTCTTCGAATCCAGAGACATCACGCGACCCTAAGTCGTGGGTCAACTTAGCGGAATACCAACGCCCCAAATCTCTACTACATCGAATCAGGGATTAGGAGAGCCATTGACGAAAAAAGTTTTTTTTTATTTATTTTGTCGCCATCTAAACCTCTACCACCCATGTAAAGATGCGCAGTGCCCTGGAAACGGAATAAAATTAAAAATAGATTTGGAGAGCATCGCCTTAATGATGGGCGACGACAACCTTCGCCCATCATTCCTATCGTTTGCTCGTAGGGTGGTGAGTAACACTGTGAATAGAAATAAAACAGTATAGATAAATAGGCATCAAATATTAAATAAATTGCACATATAAAAGAACAAGTCAAGTAATAATAGGAATTAAAAAAGTAAAACCCAATAAAGAAAACCGTGATATAAAAAATAGGATAAGTAAGTAATAAAATAAAGAATAAAAAATGTGCCTAGCCACCTAAGAGTAATAAGATGATGGAAAGAAAGGCGATGAAAGCAAGAAGGAATGAAAGAATAAAAAAATGCAAGGTATTGTGAAGGATAAAAGGATAAAAGTTAGTGAAGAATAAAGATAAAATAAATGAAAAACTTATTTTGTGAATAAAGACCCTGATCCCAACAAATTAGGAGCACGAGAGGCCCCCAATAGTGGGGGCCATAAAAGAAAAAAAAATCTCTACCGCCTAAAGGCTGTCTTTTCACCTAAGTACCTTTTACATTTTTGTTTACATAATAATCTTATAATGAATTACTTATTAAAACAATTATTACATTTATATTACATGCCTATTTATTACAAAATTTCCTATTATTTTTTTAGACAAATTTTCTTATTATTTCTATTTTTCTTTTTATTTTATTATTCTCCATATTTACGACGAAAGAAGGTAACTCATACAGTTCAGCGAATTTGGAAGTTGAAGTAGCAGTGGGCAGCCTACATATCGGACTGAGCAGATGGCTGTTGTTGTGGTAAAGTTCTGGAGTAGAAAAATAGAATCGGCAAAGAGCGTAAGACGCCTGTCCACACGGTGGACAAAAACTTGGATGCATAGAAGACTGTCTATAGGTATATATATATAGGTCTTTCTTGTATCCAACTTACTGTCCTTTGATAGGAACGACTAGATGTTATGTTTTTCGAAAATTATACGTTTAATGAATTTAATCGATTATGTAATGAACATACAGATAATTTAATATAAACATCGCCCTATATTAATCTCTCAACGACTTGTTATATCTATATAGATAAGAAATTTAAATTGATGGTTTGTTTTGAATGTTTGTTAAAACGGGGAAGGCTTACAGATAACAACAATATATATATATGTATATATATATATATATATATTATTGAATTCGTCATATCATCCTTATATCTGAATTAATGGTAATTCAAGTTAATTAAAACGATAAGTTATGTAAACATTGGAGTCTCCTTAGATAATTATAATAATCATGTAAATAGATTCTAATGTTTACAAAACATCTAGTTATCTTTGCGTGTTGACTAAACCAAGTGAAGGAAAACTTGTTAATTGAATAGCCAATTACATGAATAAATGTTGTTCTTCTTAAAATAAATATTATATTTTCTAGAATATATTTAATTAGATATTCTTAAGCTTGTCATTGTTAAATATGTTTGATCTTTCCCATAAGTGGTAAAGATGTACCATATGTTTACCACATCTGGTAAAGATAGATATAACATTTTATTTCAATTAATACTTTATAAAGCTAGAGCTTACAATAATTAAATTAGACCACTTACAATTTACAATAGTATAAAGCTTCCACGCTAATTTATACAGATAAATGAAATTCCAAGAGTCTTTATGTGATTATAAAATAACCGCTTTTTACTATACTCATATGTTGGTACATATACCAAAATTTCATTATTGTAATTTTTTTTCTGTCTGTCTGTTCATTTTTTCCGACTAATCTCTTAAATGGCTGGGTAGATTTTGATGGGACTTGTATTGGCAGCTGATGTAATAAGGAGTAACTTGAAGTAATTTTATTTTAGAAAAATACTTAAACGAAAAAAAGTCTAAATAAATTAAATAGTTTTCATTGGATTCCACGCGGGGTAAATCGCGGATACAACTAGTTCAAAATAAGATGCATAACAAAAATAATAATAAGCAAATACAAAATGTAAACAGTATATTCGTAAAATAAAAATAAGGTAAAAATCGACAAAAATGGGAATTAGAACGAAAGTCAGTCAGCAAGATAGTCAGTAATAGAATATATAGGATATGAAATTAAGACCTTTAAAATAACGTTAACAGTATTGGGGTAATGATCCTTTAAAATGAATTAGTAATCGGATATAGGTGTAAAAGATTTAAAAGGTACAGTCAGTACAAAGTCAGCACGAATAGACAAGAAATAATAATTAATTTGAATATGTAGTAATTTGATTTGAAAACGCTTTTTATTTATAATCGTTCCGCTGTAATTCCAAAAACCATTAACTTTTTCAATAGGATTTACCACACATTAATTGACAACGAATGAGCTTTTCATTGACCTGTTTAAAACTATTGCATCTATAACTAATAATTCTCTAAAAAATAACTAAAATATTTTGTGAAAGGCACTCAAAAATAAAGCTACAGAGTCACGGATTCACAACTAGCTTAAACTATTGTAGACAAATATCTATGTCTCGTTCTATATTAAATTAGGTGTTCCTTATCAATATTTGTGTTCATTTATTACTAAAATTAAATCTATATACGTTTCTATTTGTTCATAAAGACACTTCATATTTCATTCCGTTATAATACAACCAAACTTTGCAATCCTTCCTCCCATTCGGTGTTAAGACTTCATCTGTTTTAAAGTATATTTTCTTATTATTTTTAGATCGCCTGCTTTCGTATGATTTTGTGTTCATCGTTCTATGTTTTATTGGTTTGTAAATTGGTGTTTTTATAGTATTATAATGGTTGTTACTGTACTGTGTAAAATAAGGATTTACCGGTACATATACGGGTATTGCGTTTTGTATCCTATTTATGTTCTTATACGGATTTTTTTGGAACTTGTATTCTGAAATATCATAAGGATAGGATTTCCAGTTGTTCTGTTCGCCAGTGTACGGTATGTTGGCGTCTGAATTATGAAATTGGTGGATAGGGTTATATGAATTTGGAAGCGATTGCTCTTTTTTCGAAGAACTTAAATTCGTTGATAAAGGTTTTGCTTTATTTGCTTCTGTCTTCTTTATATATCCAGGTGGAAAACCTTGAGATAGACTGGGGAATAGGCTAGCTGTTTCATATAAAAGGTCTTGTTTATCTTCTTGTATGAGCTGAATTTTCTTTGGTGTATCTATGTCAGTTGTATTAGTGTTATGTCTGTAACTATGATCGCAGTGGGCTTCCTCAGGGTTACTTTCTGACCAATCCTCTTTTATCATGTCTGCGGCTTTTTCTGCTATCATAATGATTGGTGCGTTTGTGTTTCCACTGACTATTGTCGGCATTATACTACCATCTACTACCCTCAACCCTTTTATACCGTAAACCTGTAAATAATAAAAAAATATAATTATTTTTATTTAGTTGTGTTGCATCAAATTGAGATATAATTGAGTTTTGTATTTAAAGTTATCATGTCATGGACGAAGACAATGTAAAACATAGAAGAATTACTTGTATTTTTTATGTGCTTAATTGTCTTCTGGTGTAGGTGTAGATAGGTGGGTTATATGTATATGGAGACGAGAAACTTTGTTAACATTATTTTTAATATACGAAAACTATACAAATTGTTTTAGTAATAATTATTTATTCACATGTAATATAATGTTTTCTGTAGTTTTCAAAGTAAATAAAAATAATGTAAAAATGTCCTTACGAATGAATTATTATTAATTAAAAATGTTTCCTTGAAGTTATTTCAGTTTTGTTTTTATTGTATTCAACTTTCTTAGACGACAAGATTTGCTGAACGGAAGTTGGTAAATATGAAAAATATGTAAAGATTGTTACGTAATAAATACAAGTGCTATCATCATTATCATCGTCATCTCAGCAGTGAAACGGTCTCTGATGACTACTTCTAGACCTCAAACATAGATGCTCAACAAGGTCGGTTTGAACCTTCAAATTAGTCTCTCTACCTCGTGGGTAAAATCCTACGTCACGCTGTAGTATTCATTCCCGAACTCTAAGGTCTCATCGGCCATCTTTTCTGGCGCTATGTAGTTTGTCCACTGCAACTTCAACATGCCACTCGCTGGGCCATGTTAGCTACTTTCGTCTATCTACGTATTTCCTCATTGCACGTCGAACGACAGTAATTCCTAGCATAGCCCTCTCCACCGCTTGTCATTAAGATTGAAGTGAGAGATTCTGATTTCACTGTAATTGTTTTATTAGGTGAACAGTAATGTTTTAGTTACAATATAACATTTTTTAAATTCGTGACAATGGTGGTATAAAATAAAAGTATTTTTATAGTAAAAATGCTGGTATATTTTTGATAGTAGGTCTATATTTTGATATTATTTTATTTAATAAACTGGTTATGAATATTTCTCTAGGATTATATTCAGCAGGCACAGCGAGAGTTAAGTGAAAGGTTTATAATTATTTATTTGTTAATCTGTTTATTTAATACGTACTCTTAGCCTCGGATCGACCACTGCGTCGGGGTTATCAGCTGCGCCCATAGAACACGTTCCAACTGGATGATAGATCGTCAGCGAGTGGTGTCTGGCCTGACATTCCAAGTGTTCGTCGGACATCAGCTCGTGTTGGGTACAGCCAGGATTCCTATTGGGGTTTGGTCGAGCGTTCAGCTTCTGCAGAGCAGGTTGCTGGACTAAAGAGTGGACGACGCGAGCTCCCTCTATCTGGAATAACGTTGTATTATTTACAAATAAAAAATAAAATTAAATGTGTAGAATTCAATAAAACTGATATCTGCACTATCGAACGAACTAAGCAAGCTTCAATCACTTCATTACTCTAATTAATAAACGAGTCGTTACCAAACCTATATATATATACATATATATATATATATATATATATATATATATATGTATATATATATATACATATATATATATGTATATATATATATATATATTATTTGGGCCCCGTTTTTGAGGAATTCTCGTGCTCCCCTGATGTGTGTAAGCAGGGACATTATTCATAAAAAAAAGTTTTTGTTATCCTTATCGTTCTCTTCCATTCCTTTCCTTACATTGTTACCTATCACATATCGCCTCTCTTCATTCCTTTTCCTACAGAATACTGTAACAATTCTAAATCTATATTTATTTACGTCTGCTCTTACCGAAATTAATTAATTTAATTAAAATTGAAGTGATTATTTGAATATTGTTAATCAGCAAAATAGAGGTAATTTAATAATTCTTTACTTGTTTTATGAATAAATATTGCGATTTCCGATAATATAATATCGCTATTGCACGCAAACCTATATCCACCAGTTGACGTCTTAATGCTGAAATAATGATGATTATTGCTCGTAATTAAGAAAGCAAAACATCGTAAAAAACCAAAATATATTTTATTATTAATATTAACAATCCAAACTATAGCTCTTTCATGGTCATATTACATTGATCTTTGTCTGCGATATTAAATCGTTCTACGAACAATCGCCGTAAAGCATTCCCGACTATAGTTGATTATCCACAAAATATGGAAACCAGTATCGATAATAAATTGGAAGAAATAATATTCGATATAAACAATTTTCAATATTGCTCAGTAAGAAGAAAATTAAAGCATAATTAAAATTATAAATATATGTATAATATATATGTGACAAGAATATTTACCAGTATTTTTAAATCCATTGGATCCTGAAAATAGTTTGGATATATCCGCGGCGGTGTGTACGGGTTACTATCTTTAAGTTTAATATAACCTCGATTAATGTTATACGTAAGAGAACTGTAATAAAATAGTTATTAACATAGTATTATTTTTAATTACCTTATAAATATAATAACATGTAATCGCTGTTATAATTTTATTTACACAAACAACGCACTGTTATTAAAGTGAGCACACGCGGCCTGCTCCTACGCATCCACACATAGAACTGATTGCGGACTAAGTGCGTACAGAATACACGATACTATGTTATATCATCCGCACTATAACGGAAAGGACTGCCTACAATTCTATAACAATAATTTTATTTAAACGTATCCCAATTTTATTATTTATTTATTATTATTAACACTTTTTATACACCATAGGTAATGAATAGAAGAAAAAAAAGAAACAATTCTTATGATTCAATAGGCGGTCTTATCGCTCAAGGCGATCTCTACTAGACAACCTATGGATGGAGATGAGAGACATGAAGGAAAGGGTAGTTTAGGGCGTACGTACATACAAATACATACATATTTACAAACGTACCATACAAATGCATATAATTATATATATATATATATACATATATGTGTGTGTATATATATATATATATATATATATATATATATATATATATATATATATATATATATATATATATATATATATATATATATATATATATAAAGGCTGGCGGGCGGTGCACTTTAAATTAATGCACGTAGAGTGTATTACTCGTACATAAGATTGCATCCCGGGAATCGGATCCGCGACCTACCGCAATCGCAAGTGTTAGTATTAAACTTATACTGTATATTATTTATATCATTTAGGCGCTGACCTTCTTAAAATTATCTGCCTACATTGATAAAGTCAAGTCAACATTTTAATTCTTCTCTATAGAATGCAGATAAATTTTCGTGGACCTTTAGTAATTATGTTTAATGGAATCAGGCGTTACCTTGCGGAAGTCCATCCTGAATAAGAAAAGGACCAATATTTACCTACTTCCGCACATGCAGCGGTAGACGTGAACCAAAGTGCACCGCCCGCCAGCCCGCTGATAAATGCGCATGTGGCAAACAATGCGAATTACACAACTACCACCGCTAAATCACTCAAAACGTGTTTCACCCCTCCACGGGGCATCTTCAGGAGTTATGTTACACCGATTAGTGCCAAACACAGTCTCTGTGTTTATCACTAATCGGTGTAATTTGTTGCACGACTACCACTGCATGTGCGGAAGTGGCTAAATATTGGTCCTTTTCTTACTCAATATTATATAACAACCGACATAGCCCATTGAATTGGCAATTTGAAGTTGCAGTGAATTTTAAGTTTCTGGTCAGATCCAAAAGAAAACATAAAATAGATAAAACTGTACAGTGATATAAAGAAATGATTTACTGTAGTATTTTAGGAGCGGAAGAGAAATTAGGGAGGTGGTGTGTATAAAGATGGAGACAAGTGAGACAGGAGAGTGAGATATTGTGACGAAAAATAGATGACTGATGAAAGAAATTGTGAAAAATGTAAGAAAATAAAAATAGAAATGAAAATAATTTTTAGGCATTTTAGGATAAATATCGTGTATCACAAAATACTACTATGACATTCATCATCGTCAACGTGGAACGTCAAACGGAGTTACTGACCGATAATCTACGCTCTAGAACCTCAGGACCCCGGCGGCACTGTCACTTTCCAATCGCCTGGGCGATATGAGTTACTTTCTTCGTTCGTCAACGTATCTCCTCATTTTTGGTTCGTTTTACCAGAATGATCACGGGCTTTGCACTGTAATGAGAACATAATCATAATTACGAGAATTCATTATTAAAGTAGCAAATTTAAAAAAAATGTTTAATAAAGTGACCGTTCTGAAATACTATTTGGGGGAGGGGGGGGGGGGGCAATGACTGGCCAGTAATTCTTAACTAAGAAATACGTCAAGGCAGCTAATATCTTTTAAACCATTAAGTAGCTTATTAATCATGTAAATTTTATAGATTAATCTATCTTATCTTTTAAGTACCGTTGCTACGATAAAATTATTGTTCATTTTTATATGATCACGTGATTTCTAATCTGCTTTATTTGCACATTACAGTTTAAATTTTGGAAAATGACTACAAAATATGATGAAACGGTGATGAAAGAAGTATTTGAATTTGTTATATCTGAACAAATTCAAATACTCCTTTCATCACCGTTTCAACTTTAGGTCCTATGATGAACATACAATAAGATTTTTTATATTAAATGTTATTAAATATTTATTATATTAAAAATAATTGACTGCAGAAAAGTGCATGTAAATGCGTATTTGAATAAAAATATTTTAAATATAAGTCGAACGTCTTCCGAATACATCTTTAGCGCTAGTTTATATTGAAAAATGAGATAGTGTTAAATTAGTAAACACAGACTATATAAGGAACTATTATTAAAAAAAATATATAACAATATTTCATTATCAATTCTTGTGACGTTAAGACTACCAATAAAATGTATGACAAGCGTAGATTAAACAAATCGTATCTAATACAAGGTCAAGTTGCAATGTATTGTCTAGACCAGTGATTCCCAAAGTGTTCTATATCGACCCCTAGGGGTCTATGACAACCTGCAAGGGGTCTATGTCAGCGAAAAAAAATTTGGGGGTCCATGAAATGAAAATGGGGGTCCACGATAGTGGATCTCAACACATACACTGATAGTACCTATTTACTTACATCATACTATCTTATAATATCAAAACATTTACATTATTTATAAAAGTACCTATGAAGTAAAAAAAATATTATATATGTTTATAAAATTGTGTAAGTTGTAGGATATTGGTATTCGCTTTGTGGTCGCAATACATTTTGAACATACACTAAACTTCACTACAGTTAGAAAGTTACAGGATATCAATATCAGGTAATCAAGGGGTCTACCCAAGACGGAAAAACATGGCAATGGGTCTACGACTCAAAAAAGTTTGGGGAACTCTGCTCTAGACTAATATATACTACGTATATATGTTGTATGCGAACATTGTCACAACATATGGCTGCTGGGTTTATGAGGTTATGGAGTGAAGAGTACGGTGTGTCGTCAGCGACGGACGTCCAGCTAGGAAGTGGACAGATGACCTTGTGAAGGTCGCCGGAAGACGCCGTATGCAGACCACTTCCGACCGGTCCCACGTCCAATATTGAACGTCCTTTAGCAAGAATGATTGGACGTTTTTCAGAAAGTACACGCTCTGCAGTTAATTACGTAATAAACATAGAGATAAGAGTTTTTATAAAGACATCGCCCTCTATATAACACCACGCGACTCGTTAATATAATAATTGAGATATGAAATTTAAATTTGATCATTTGTTTTAATTGTTTTTATAAAAATAAGATAGGTCCCGCACTGGACATATTACAGCTGAAATGATGATAGTAATTTAATTCTTAAACTAAAATCTTTTCATCGCCCATTAATTGTAATTCAGGTAAAATAATAACAATAATTTATGTATGCGTTAGAATCTATTTAAGTAATTATTACAAAATTCTCCAGTTATTTTTACACGTTGACTAAACCGCAAGATGGCAAACTTGTTATACAAATAGCCAATAATAAGGATATAACTCCCTCTTTTAAATACAATATTACTTTAATGTATGTTGGGAATACAAAATGATTACTGAGCGAGGGTTTTCGTACTAGGTAACAGTAGTTTTACACAAAAGTCTTTAAATATATGTTGCCAGTGATGACGTGGTCGCTTACGATGGGCCTTATAATAAAGCTCAAGGTCAATCAATAGAGTTATGGATGGAGGCTGAGAGTTTTGATCAGAAATAAGGAGATCATACGGAGCTTGAAGAATTGCTATTTCCCTGCAGTAAAGGGACCGCATTACTCGTGCAGCGTCTGCCGTTGGGGCCGCATGGTTCTCAAGTGGCTACTAAAAGCCGGTAGACGCAGGTAGACATGGTCAGGGCCTCTACTAGATGGATCGAAGTCATAATCAAGGTCGCGAGATATCGCTGGATGCGGGCAACACTAGACCAGTCATTGGGGCGGTCCTTGGAGACCTATGGCTTGCAGTGGGCGTGTCTGCTGAACAAATGAAAGAATGAACTATAAAGTTCATGGTTTCGGTTTTTTTTGTTTTTTATTTGTGCAATTAATAGGGTTAATCAGTCGTTAGTGCTGGTGGGAAATGACGAGTGTTATAAGGAATGAGATTGTTTTTTTTGTTAATAACAATATTAGCAATATAGCAATAGCATTAGTAATAATATTGTTTTATTTTGTTAGATTATATTTCACTTCGTTCACTTTTACTTCGTTCATTAATAACAATTTTCCGTATACCATTTATATACAGAATGATGAGTAATAGATGTAAAGGTTTTGAAGGCGGTATTCATCACTAGAAAATATTGTTTCATTTATGCGCAAAAAACTGTAAAACTTTTACACCTACTTCCAATCATACTGTATAAAGTGATCACGATCAAATATGTTTTATTATTCTATTGTGATACTACAGGCCAATAACTTCTGGCTGTATGAAGTAATCAGATTAAAATGCTTCTTCTTAATATGTACTATTACTAATGTAATAAATACTGTGACCTAAAAGTATGTAAATAATTTGTTTATGAAATGTACATTATTTATTCTTACAAATCTATTTCTTTCTTGTTCAAAATATTCCTCGTCTAATAAAACGCACTTTTGCTAACGCTTTTCCCAGTCCACAAAACAGTATAGCCTTCAAGATGTTCGATTCGATTTTTATCTCTTCAGTCGTAACGGCGTCTCCGCATTAGCCGTTTGAATTGTAGTTGAATAGAAGTCGCACGAACCCAAATCAGGCGAATATGTTGATGGCGGAACGATATCAGTCTAGTTTTTGACATTTTTTTTCCAAAAAAATTTTGACAGCAGTCTAGACTTCACGCGTTTAAGTACAAAACATCCTACAAAATGCTTTAGGTTGAGCCAAAAGATAATCCAAATTTTTAACAAACAGTCGCTTGGCAAATGTTATAGACATTCCTATCAATCTAGGAAAAAATTTACCTACATTCAACAATTTCACATTACTTTTTGATCAAAGAGTAGTATGTTATGTCACTTTAAAGTATGTGTGACGTAAATTACTTGACAATAGTGTTTAGAACTGTTATCATAAATTGATGACTATATATGTTATTAATCTATTACCGATAAACTTTGCCATTAGAGCCAAAATACTATATTTGTAGACATTAAGATAAATGTAACAATCTATGTATTAGAGAACTAACATTGTGGAATGATATAAAACATGTTATCATATATCAATCATATATAATTATTTCACAAACTGTTAATTATATAAGATTATATCCTGTGACCTAATACCACTAGGACACCATTGCTCACAATCATTTATATTTATATGTTTTATAATATAACCAGCAAAGTTAGTGTACTCGTATTTTAGGCTAGGCAGTATACTTTGTGTATATTATTAAAACGCAATTACGGCTATGAGACTGTAACTCGCGATTATGAAACATACAAAAATAATATCAAATAAATTTCCTAAGTTTAGACGTGACATTTTTAGTTACACGAGAACGACTAAGTGATAGATATATACTCGGGATTTCTCTTCTTGTCCTTTTCAGCCGATTGACACGCACTGAAAGGAATAAGCCTCCCCCAAAGATCGTAACGATGACTGGGGGTGCGCTCTTCGAATCCAGAGACATCACGCGACCCTAAGTCGTGGGTCAACTTAGCGGAATACCAACGCCCCAAATCTCTACTACATCGAATCAGGGATTAGGAGAGCCATTGACGAAAAAAGTTTTTTTTTATTTATTTTGTCGCCATCTAAATCTCTACCACCCATGTAAAGATGCGCAGTGCCCTGGAAACGGAATAAAATTAAAAATAGATTTGGAGAGCATCGCCTTAATGATGGGCGACGACAACCTTCGCCCATCATTCCTATCGTTTGCTCGTAGGGTGGTGAGTAACACTGTGAATAGAAATAAAACAGTATAGATAAATAGGCATCAAATATTAAATAAATTGCACATATAAAAGAACAAGTCAAGTAATAATAGGAATTAAAAAAGTAAAACCCAATAAAGAAAACCGTGATATAAAAAATAGGATAAGTAAGTAATAAAATAAAGAATAAAAAATGTGCCTAGCCACCTAAGAGTAATAAGATGATGGAAAGAAAGGCGATGAAAGCAAGAAGGAATGAAAGAATAAAAAAATGCAAGGTATTGTGAAGGATAAAAGGATAAAAGTTAGTGAAGAATAAAGATAAAATAAATGAAAAACTTATTTTGTGAATAAAGACCCTGATCCCAACAAATTAGGAGCACGAGAGGCCCCCAATAGTGGGGGCCATAAAAGAAAAAAAAATCTCTACCGCCTAAAGGCTGTCTTTTCACCTAAGTACCTTTTACATTTTTGTTTACATAATAATCTTATAATGAATTACTTATTAAAACAATTATTACATTTATATTACATGCCTATTTATTACAAAATTTCCTATTATTTTTTTAGACAAATTTTCTTATTATTTCTATTTTTCTTTTTATTTTATTATTCTCCATATTTACGACGAAAGAAGGTAACTCATACAGTTCAGCGAATTTGGAAGTTGAAGTAGCAGTGGGCAGCCTACATATCGGACTGAGCAGATGGCTGTTGTTGTGGTAAAGTTCTGGAGTAGAAAAATAGAATCGGCAAAGAGCGTAAGACGCCTGTCCACACGGTGGACAAAAACTTGGATGCATAGAAGACTGTCTATAGGTATATATATATAGGTCTTTCTTGTATCCAACTTACTGTCCTTTGATAGGAACGACTAGATGTTATGTTTTTCGAAAATTATACGTTTAATGAATTTAATCGATTATGTAATGAACATACAGATAATTTAATATAAACATCGCCCTATATTAATCTCTCAACGACTTGTTATATCTATATAGATAAGAAATTTAAATTGATGGTTTGTTTTGAATGTTTGTTAAAACGGGGAAGGCTTACAGATAACAACAATATATATATATGTATATATATATATATATATATTATTGAATTCGTCATATCATCCTTATATCTGAATTAATGGTAATTCAAGTTAATTAAAACGATAAGTTATGTAAACATTGGAGTCTCCTTAGATAATTATAATAATCATGTAAATAGATTCTAATGTTTACAAAACATCTAGTTATCTTTGCGTGTTGACTAAACCAAGTGAAGGAAAACTTGTTAATTGAATAGCCAATTACATGAATAAATGTTGTTCTTCTTAAAATAAATATTATATTTTCTAGAATATATTTAATTAGATATTCTTAAGCTTGTCATTGTTAAATATGTTTGATCTTTCCCATAAGTGGTAAAGATGTACCATATGTTTACCACATC
The DNA here is from genome assembly GCF_028537555.1 of Battus philenor. Taxonomy (NCBI): domain Eukaryota; kingdom Metazoa; phylum Arthropoda; class Insecta; order Lepidoptera; family Papilionidae; genus Battus; species Battus philenor. The sequence goes on along the minus strand of NW_027181686.1, from coordinate 2,762,620 downwards.
TGGTAAAGATAGATATAACATTTTATTTCAATTAATACTTTATAAAGCTAGAGCTTACAATAATTAAATTAGACCACTTACAATTTACAATAGTATAAAGCTTCCACGCTAATTTATACAGATAAATGAAATTCCAAGAGTCTTTATGTGATTATAAAATAACCGCTTTTTACTATACTCATATGTTGGTACATATACCAAAATTTCATTATTGTAATTTTTTTTCTGTCTGTCTGTTCATTTTTTCCGACTAATCTCTTAAATGGCTGGGTAGATTTTGATGGGACTTGTATTGGCAGCTGATGTAATAAGGAGTAACTTGAAGTAATTTTATTTTAGAAAAATACTTAAACGAAAAAAAGTCTAAATAAATTAAATAGTTTTCATTGGATTCCACGCGGGGTAAATCGCGGATACAACTAGTTCAAAATAAGATGCATAACAAAAATAATAATAAGCAAATACAAAATGTAAACAGTATATTCGTAAAATAAAAATAAGGTAAAAATCGACAAAAATGGGAATTAGAACGAAAGTCAGTCAGCAAGATAGTCAGTAATAGAATATATAGGATATGAAATTAAGACCTTTAAAATAACGTTAACAGTATTGGGGTAATGATCCTTTAAAATGAATTAGTAATCGGATATAGGTGTAAAAGATTTAAAAGGTACAGTCAGTACAAAGTCAGCACGAATAGACAAGAAATAATAATTAATTTGAATATGTAGTAATTTGATTTGAAAACGCTTTTTATTTATAATCGTTCCGCTGTAATTCCAAAAACCATTAACTTTTTCAATAGGATTTACCACACATTAATTGACAACGAATGAGCTTTTCATTGACCTGTTTAAAACTATTGCATCTATAACTAATAATTCTCTAAAAAATAACTAAAATATTTTGTGAAAGGCACTCAAAAATAAAGCTACAGAGTCACGGATTCACAACTAGCTTAAACTATTGTAGACAAATATCTATGTCTCGTTCTATATTAAATTAGGTGTTCCTTATCAATATTTGTGTTCATTTATTACTAAAATTAAATCTATATACGTTTCTATTTGTTCATAAAGACACTTCATATTTCATTCCGTTATAATACAACCAAACTTTGCAATCCTTCCTCCCATTCGGTGTTAAGACTTCATCTGTTTTAAAGTATATTTTCTTATTATTTTTAGATCGCCTGCTTTCGTATGATTTTGTGTTCATCGTTCTATGTTTTATTGGTTTGTAAATTGGTGTTTTTATAGTATTATAATGGTTGTTACTGTACTGTGTAAAATAAGGATTTACCGGTACATATACGGGTATTGCGTTTTGTATCCTATTTATGTTCTTATACGGATTTTTTTGGAACTTGTATTCTGAAATATCATAAGGATAGGATTTCCAGTTGTTCTGTTCGCCAGTGTACGGTATGTTGGCGTCTGAATTATGAAATTGGTGGATAGGGTTATATGAATTTGGAAGCGATTGCTCTTTTTTCGAAGAACTTAAATTCGTTGATAAAGGTTTTGCTTTATTTGCTTCTGTCTTCTTTATATATCCAGGTGGAAAACCTTGAGATAGACTGGGGAATAGGCTAGCTGTTTCATATAAAAGGTCTTGTTTATCTTCTTGTATGAGCTGAATTTTCTTTGGTGTATCTATGTCAGTTGTATTAGTGTTATGTCTGTAACTATGATCGCAGTGGGCTTCCTCAGGGTTACTTTCTGACCAATCCTCTTTTATCATGTCTGCGGCTTTTTCTGCTATCATAATGATTGGTGCGTTTGTGTTTCCACTGACTATTGTCGGCATTATACTACCATCTACTACCCTCAACCCTTTTATACCGTAAACCTGTAAATAATAAAAAAATATAATTATTTTTATTTAGTTGTGTTGCATCAAATTGAGATATAATTGAGTTTTGTATTTAAAGTTATCATGTCATGGACGAAGACAATGTAAAACATAGAAGAATTACTTGTATTTTTTATGTGCTTAATTGTCTTCTGGTGTAGGTGTAGATAGGTGGGTTATATGTATATGGAGACGAGAAACTTTGTTAACATTATTTTTAATATACGAAAACTATACAAATTGTTTTAGTAATAATTATTTATTCACATGTAATATAATGTTTTCTGTAGTTTTCAAAGTAAATAAAAATAATGTAAAAATGTCCTTACGAATGAATTATTATTAATTAAAAATGTTTCCTTGAAGTTATTTCAGTTTTGTTTTTATTGTATTCAACTTTCTTAGACGACAAGATTTGCTGAACGGAAGTTGGTAAATATGAAAAATATGTAAAGATTGTTACGTAATAAATACAAGTGCTATCATCATTATCATCGTCATCTCAGCAGTGAAACGGTCTCTGATGACTACTTCTAGACCTCAAACATAGATGCTCAACAAGGTCGGTTTGAACCTTCAAATTAGTCTCTCTACCTCGTGGGTAAAATCCTACGTCACGCTGTAGTATTCATTCCCGAACTCTAAGGTCTCATCGGCCATCTTTTCTGGCGCTATGTAGTTTGTCCACTGCAACTTCAACATGCCACTCGCTGGGCCATGTTAGCTACTTTCGTCTATCTACGTATTTCCTCATTGCACGTCGAACGACAGTAATTCCTAGCATAGCCCTCTCCACCGCTTGTCATTAAGATTGAAGTGAGAGATTCTGATTTCACTGTAATTGTTTTATTAGGTGAACAGTAATGTTTTAGTTACAATATAACATTTTTTAAATTCGTGACAATGGTGGTATAAAATAAAAGTATTTTTATAGTAAAAATGCTGGTATATTTTTGATAGTAGGTCTATATTTTGATATTATTTTATTTAATAAACTGGTTATGAATATTTCTCTAGGATTATATTCAGCAGGCACAGCGAGAGTTAAGTGAAAGGTTTATAATTATTTATTTGTTAATCTGTTTATTTAATACGTACTCTTAGCCTCGGATCGACCACTGCGTCGGGGTTATCAGCTGCGCCCATAGAACACGTTCCAACTGGATGATAGATCGTCAGCGAGTGGTGTCTGGCCTGACATTCCAAGTGTTCGTCGGACATCAGCTCGTGTTGGGTACAGCCAGGATTCCTATTGGGGTTTGGTCGAGCGTTCAGCTTCTGCAGAGCAGGTTGCTGGACTAAAGAGTGGACGACGCGAGCTCCCTCTATCTGGAATAACGTTGTATTATTTACAAATAAAAAATAAAATTAAATGTGTAGAATTCAATAAAACTGATATCTGCACTATCGAACGAACTAAGCAAGCTTCAATCACTTCATTACTCTAATTAATAAACGAGTCGTTACCAAACCTATATATATATACATATATATATATATATATATATATATATATATATACATATATATATGTATATATATATATATATATTATTTGGGCCCCGTTTTTGAGGAATTCTCGTGCTCCCCTGATGTGTGTAAGCAGGGACATTATTCATAAAAAAAAGTTTTTGTTATCCTTATCGTTCTCTTCCATTCCTTTCCTTACATTGTTACCTATCACATATCGCCTCTCTTCATTCCTTTTCCTACAGAATACTGTAACAATTCTAAATCTATATTTATTTACGTCTGCTCTTACCGAAATTAATTAATTTAATTAAAATTGAAGTGATTATTTGAATATTGTTAATCAGCAAAATAGAGGTAATTTAATAATTCTTTACTTGTTTTATGAATAAATATTGCGATTTCCGATAATATAATATCGCTATTGCACGCAAACCTATATCCACCAGTTGACGTCTTAATGCTGAAATAATGATGATTATTGCTCGTAATTAAGAAAGCAAAACATCGTAAAAAACCAAAATATATTTTATTATTAATATTAACAATCCAAACTATAGCTCTTTCATGGTCATATTACATTGATCTTTGTCTGCGATATTAAATCGTTCTACGAACAATCGCCGTAAAGCATTCCCGACTATAGTTGATTATCCACAAAATATGGAAACCAGTATCGATAATAAATTGGAAGAAATAATATTCGATATAAACAATTTTCAATATTGCTCAGAAAGAAGAAAATTAAAGCATAATTAAAATTATAAATATATGTATAATATATATGTGACAAGAATATTTACCAGTATTTTTAAATCCATTGGATCCTGAAAATAGTTTGGATATATCCGCGGCGGTGTGTACGGGTTACTATCTTTAAGTTTAATATAACCTCGATTAATGTTATACGTAAGAGAACTGTAATAAAATAGTTATTAACATAGTATTATTTTTAATTACCTTATAAATATAATAACATGTAATCGCTGTTATAATTTTATTTACACAAACAACGCACTGTTATTAAAGTGAGCACACGCGGCCTGCTCCTACGCATCCACACATAGAACTGATTGCGGACTAAGTGCGTACAGAATACACGATACTATGTTATATCATCCGCACTATAACGGAAAGGACTGCCTACAATTCTATAACAATAATTTTATTTAAACGTATCCCAATTTTATTATTTATTTATTATTATTAACACTTTTTATACACCATAGGTAATGAATAGAAGAAAAAAAAGAAACAATTCTTATGATTCAATAGGCGGTCTTATCGCTCAAGGCGATCTCTACTAGACAACCTATGGATGGAGATGAGAGACATGAAGGAAAGGGTAGTTTAGGGCGTACGTACATACAAATACATACATATTTACAAACGTACCATACAAATGCATATAATTATATATATATATATATACATATATGTGTGTGTATATATATATATATATATATATATATATATATATATATATATATATATATATATATATAAAGGCTGGCGGGCGGTGCACTTTAAATTAATGCACGTAGAGTGTATTACTCGTACATAAGATTGCATCCCGGGAATCGGATCCGCGACCTACCGCAATCGCAAGTGTTAGTATTAAACTTATACTGTATATTATTTATATCATTTAGGCGCTGACCTTCTTAAAATTATCTGCCTACATTGATAAAGTCAAGTCAACATTTTAATTCTTCTCTATAGAATGCAGATAAATTTTCGTGGACCTTTAGTAATTATGTTTAATGGAATCAGGCGTTACCTTGCGGAAGTCCATCCTGAATAAGAAAAGGACCAATATTTACCTACTTCCGCACATGCAGCGGTAGACGTGAACCAAAGTGCACCGCCCGCCAGCCCGCTGATAAATGCGCATGTGGCAAACAATGCGAATTACACAACTACCACCGCTAAATCACTCAAAACGTGTTTCACCCCTCCACGGGGCATCTTCAGGAGTTATGTTACACCGATTAGTGCCAAACACAGTCTCTGTGTTTATCACTAATCGGTGTAATTTGTTGCACGACTACCACTGCATGTGCGGAAGTGGCTAAATATTGGTCCTTTTCTTACTCAATATTATATAACAACCGACATAGCCCATTGAATTGGCAATTTGAAGTTGCAGTGAATTTTAAGTTTCTGGTCAGATCCAAAAGAAAACATAAAATAGATAAAACTGTACAGTGATATAAAGAAATGATTTACTGTAGTATTTTAGGAGCGGAAGAGAAATTAGGGAGGTGGTGTGTATAAAGATGGAGACAAGTGAGACAGGAGAGTGAGATATTGTGACGAAAAATAGATGACTGATGAAAGAAATTGTGAAAAATGTAAGAAAATAAAAATAGAAATGAAAATAATTTTTAGGCATTTTAGGATAAATATCGTGTATCACAAAATACTACTATGACATTCATCATCGTCAACGTGGAACGTCAAACGGAGTTACTGACCGATAATCTACGCTCTAGAACCTCAGGACCCCGGCGGCACTGTCACTTTCCAATCGCCTGGGCGATATGAGTTACTTTCTTCGTTCGTCAACGTATCTCCTCATTTTTGGTTCGTTTTACCAGAATGATCACGGGCTTTGCACTGTAATGAGAACATAATCATAATTACGAGAATTCATTATTAAAGTAGCAAATTTAAAAAAAATGTTTAATAAAGTGACCGTTCTGAAATACTATTTGGGGGAGGGGAGGGGGGCAATGACTGGCCAGTAATTCTTAACTAAGAAATACGTCAAGGCAGCTAATATCTTTTAAACCATTAAGTAGCTTATTAATCATGTAAATTTTATAGATTAATCTATCTTATCTTTTAAGTACCGTTGCTACGATAAAATTATTGTTCATTTTTATATGATCACGTGATTTCTAATCTGCTTTATTTGCACATTACAGTTTAAATTTTGGAAAATGACTACAAAATATGATGAAACGGTGATGAAAGAAGTATTTGAATTTGTTATATCTGAACAAATTCAAATACTCCTTTCATCACCGTTTCAACTTTAGGTCCTATGATGAACATACAATAAGATTTTTTATATTAAATGTTATTAAATATTTATTATATTAAAAATAATTGACTGCAGAAAAGTGCATGTAAATGCGTATTTGAATAAAAATATTTTAAATATAAGTCGAACGTCTTCCGAATACATCTTTAGCGCTAGTTTATATTGAAAAATGAGATAGTGTTAAATTAGTAAACACAGACTATATAAGGAACTATTATTAAAAAAAATATATAACAATATTTCATTATCAATTCTTGTGACGTTAAGACTACCAATAAAATGTATGACAAGCGTAGATTAAACAAATCGTATCTAATACAAGGTCAAGTTGCAATGTATTGTCTAGACCAGTGATTCCCAAAGTGTTCTATATCGACCCCTAGGGGTCTATGACAACCTGCAAGGGGTCTATGTCAGCGAAAAAAAATTTGGGGGTCCATGAAATGAAAATGGGGGTCCACGATAGTGGATCTCAACACATACACTGATAGTACCTATTTACTTACATCATACTATCTTATAATATCAAAACATTTACATTATTTATAAAAGTACCTATGAAGTAAAAAAAATATTATATATGTTTATAAAATTGTGTAAGTTGTAGGATATTGGTATTCGCTTTGTGGTCGCAATACATTTTGAACATACACTAAACTTCACTACAGTTAGAAAGTTACAGGATATCAATATCAGGTAATCAAGGGGTCTACCCAAGACGGAAAAACATGGCAATGGGTCTACGACTCAAAAAAGTTTGGGGAACTCTGCTCTAGACTAATATATACTACGTATATATGTTGTATGCGAACATTGTCACAACATATGGCTGCTGGGTTTATGAGGTTATGGAGTGAAGAGTACGGTGTGTCGTCAGCGACGGACGTCCAGCTAGGAAGTGGACAGATGACCTTGTGAAGGTCGCCGGAAGACGCCGTATGCAGACCACTTCCGACCGGTCCCACGTCCAATATTGAACGTCCTTTAGCAAGAATGATTGGACGTTTTTCAGAAAGTACACGCTCTGCAGTTAATTACGTAATAAACATAGAGATAAGAGTTTTTATAAAGACATCGCCCTCTATATAACACCACGCGACTCGTTAATATAATAATTGAGATATGAAATTTAAATTTGATCATTTGTTTTAATTGTTTTTATAAAAATAAGATAGGTCCCGCACTGGACATATTACAGCTGAAATGATGATAGTAATTTAATTCTTAAACTAAAATCTTTTCATCGCCCATTAATTGTAATTCAGGTAAAATAATAACAATAATTTATGTATGCGTTAGAATCTATTTAAGTAATTATTACAAAATTCTCCAGTTATTTTTACACGTTGACTAAACCGCAAGATGGCAAACTTGTTATACAAATAGCCAATAATAAGGATATAACTCCCTCTTTTAAATACAATATTACTTTAATGTATGTTGGGAATACAAAATGATTACTGAGCGAGGGTTTTCGTACTAGGTAACAGTAGTTTTACACAAAAGTCTTTAAATATATGTTGCCAGTGATGACGTGGTCGCTTACGATGGGCCTTATAATAAAGCTCAAGGTCAATCAATAGAGTTATGGATGGAGGCTGAGAGTTTTGATCAGAAATAAGGAGATCATACGGAGCTCGAAGAATTGCTATTTCCCTGCAGTAAAGGGACCGCATTACTCGTGCAGCGTCTGCCGTTGGGGCCGCATGGTTCTCAAGTGGCTACTAAAAGCCGGTAGACGCAGGTAGACATGGTCAGGGCCTCTACTAGATGGATCGAAGTCATAATCAAGGTCGCGAGATATCGCTGGATGCGGGCAACACTAGACCAGTCATTGGGGCGGTCCTTGGAGACCTATGGCTTGCAGTGGGCGTGTCTGCTGAACAAATGAAAGAATGAACTATAAAGTTCATGGTTTCGGGTTTTTTTGGTTTTTTTTTGTGCAATTAATAGGGTTAATCAGTCGTGAGTGCTGGTGGGAAATGGCGAGTGTATAAGGAATGAGATTGTTTTTTTCGTTAGTAACAATATTAGCAATATAGCAATAGCATTAGTAATAATATTCTTTTATTTTGTTAGATTATTTCATAGATTTTATTTCACTTCGTTCATTAAAAATAATATTCCATTGACCATTTATATACAGGATGATGAGTAATAGATGTAAAGGCTTTGAAGGCGGTATTCATCACTAGGAAATATTGTTTCATTTATCAACAAAAAAACTTTAAAACTTTTACACCTACTTCCAATCATACTGTATAAAGTGATCACGATCAAATATGTTTTATTATTTTATTGTGATACTACAGGCTAACAACTTCTGGCTGTATGAAGTAATCAGATTAAAATGCTTCTTCTTAATATGTACTACTAGGTCACAGTATTTATTACTACTAATGTAATAAATACTGTGACCTAAAAGTATTTAAATAATTTGTTTATAAATTGTACATTATTTATTCTTACAAATCTATTTCTTCCTCTTCAAAATACTCGTATTACCCGTCTAATAAAACGCACTTTTTTAACGCTTTTTCCAGTCCACAATACAGATGTTCGATTCGATTTTTATCTCTTAAATCGTAACGGCGTTTCCGTATTAGCCTTTTGAGTTTGTTGAATAGAAGCGATCAGGCGAATATGTTGATGGCGGAACGATATCAGTCTAGTTTTTGACATTTTTTTTTCCAAAAAAATTTTGACAGCAATCTAGACTTCACGCGTTTAAGATACAAAACATCCTACAAAATGCTTTAGGTTGAGCCAAATGATAATCCAAATTTTTGACAAACAGTCGCTTGACAAATGTTATAGACATTCCTATCAATCTAAAAAAAATTTTACCTGCTTTCAACAATTTCACATACATAGTATTATGTTACTGTAAAGTATGTGTAACGTAAATTACTTGACAATAGTGTTTAGAACTGTAATCATAAATTGATGACTATATATGTTATTAATCTATTACTGATAAACTTTGACATTAGGGCCAAAATACTATATTTGTAGACATTAAGATAAATGTAACAATCTAAGTATTAAAGACCCAATATTGTAGAATGATGTAAAAGATGTTATCATCAATCATATATAAATACCTACAATCCCAATTCTCAGTTTTCTACCACTGCTCACAATCATTTATATTTATATGTTTTATAATATAACCAACAAAGTTAGTGCAGTTTAGATTAGACTGTGGATTTTGCGTATATTATTGAAACGCAATAACGGCTATGAGACTGTAACTCGCGTTTATGAAATATACAAGAATAATATGTAATAAATTTCTCTAAGTTTGGACGTGACATTTTTACTTGCATGAGAACGACTTAGCGATAGATATACTCGGGATTTCTCTTCTTCTTCTTTTCAGCCGATTGACACGCACTGAAAGGAATAAGCCTCCCCCAAAGATCGTAACGATGACTGGGGGTGCGCTCTTCGAATCCAGAGACATCACGCGACCCTAAGTCGTGGGTCAACTTAGCGGAATACCAACGCCCCAAATCTCTACTACATCGAATCAGGGATTAGGAGAGCCATTGACGAAAAAAGTTTTTTTTTATTTATTTTGTCGCCATCTAAACCTCTACCACCCATGTAAAGATGCGCAGTGCCCTGGAAACGGAATAAAATTAAAAATAGATTTGGAGAGCATCGCCTTAATGATGGGCGACGACAACCTTCGCCCATCATTCCTATCGTTTGCTCGTAGGGTGGTGAGTAACACTGTGAATAGAAATAAAACAGTATAGATAAATAGGCATCAAATATTAAATAAATTGCACATATAAAAGAACAAGTCAAGTAATAATAGGAATTAAAAAAGTAAAACCCAATAAAGAAAACCGTGATATAAAAAATAGGATAAGTAAGTAATAAAATAAAGAATAAAAAATGTGCCTAGCCACCTAAGAGTAATAAGATGATGGAAAGAAAGGCGATGAAAGCAAGAAGGAATGAAAGAATAAAAAAATGCAAGGTATTGTGAAGGATAAAAGGATAAAAGTTAGTGAAGAATAAAGATAAAATAAATGAAAAACTTATTTTGTGAATAAAGACCCTGATCCCAACAAATTAGGAGCACGAGAGGCCCCCAATAGTGGGGGCCATAAAAGAAAAAAAAATCTCTACCGCCTAAAGGCTGTCTTTTCACCTAAGTACCTTTTACATTTTTGTTTACATAATAATCTTATAATGAATTACTTATTAAAACAATTATTACATTTATATTACATGCCTATTTATTACAAAATTTCCTATTATTTTTTTAGACAAATTTTCTTATTATTTCTATTTTTCTTTTTATTTTATTATTCTCCATATTTACGACGAAAGAAGGTAACTCATACAGTTCAGCGAATTTGGAAGTTGAAGTAGCAGTGGGCAGCCTACATATCGGACTGAGCAGATGGCTGTTGTTGTGGTAAAGTTCTGGAGTAGAAAAATAGAATCGGCAAAGAGCGTAAGACGCCTGTCCACACGGTGGACAAAAACTTGGATGCATAGAAGACTGTCTATAGGTATATATATATAGGTCTTTCTTGTATCCAACTTACTGTCCTTTGATAGGAACGACTAGATGTTATGTTTTTCGAAAATTATACGTTTAATGAATTTAATCGATTATGTAATGAACATACAGATAATTTAATATAAACATCGCCCTATATTAATCTCTCAACGACTTGTTATATCTATATAGATAAGAAATTTAAATTGATGGTTTGTTTTGAATGTTTGTTAAAACGGGGAAGGCTTACAGATAACAACAATATATATATATGTATATATATATATATATATATTATTGAATTCGTCATATCATCCTTATATCTGAATTAATGGTAATTCAAGTTAATTAAAACGATAAGTTATGTAAACATTGGAGTCTCCTTAGATAATTATAATAATCATGTAAATAGATTCTAATGTTTACAAAACATCTAGTTATCTTTGCGTGTTGACTAAACCAAGTGAAGGAAAACTTGTTAATTGAATAGCCAATTACATGAATAAATGTTGTTCTTCTTAAAATAAATATTATATTTTCTAGAATATATTTAATTAGATATTCTTAAGCTTGTCATTGTTAAATATGTTTGATCTTTCCCATAAGTGGTAAAGATGTACCATATATTTACCACCTCTGGGAAAGATAGATATAACATTTTATTTCAATTAATACTTAATAAAGCTAGAGCTTACAATAATTAAATAAGACCACTTACAGTTTACAATAGTACAAATCTTACACGCTCATCTATTCATATAAATGAGATACCAAGAGTCTTTTTGTGATAATAAAATAACCGCTTTTTACTATACTCGTATGTTGGTACATATACCAAAATTTTACTATGTATTTTTTTTCTGTCTGTTCATTTGTTCCGGCTAATCTCTTAAATGGCTGGATAGATTTTAATGGTACTTGTACTGGCAGCTAATGTAATGAGAAGTAACTTGAAGTACTTTTATTTAAAAAAAAATTAAACGAAAAAAAGCTAAATAAATTAAATAGTTTTTATTGAATTCCACGCGGGTCAAGTCGCGGATACAACTAGTTCAAAATAAGATGCATAACCAAAATAATAATAAGCAAATACAAAATGTAAACAGTATATTCGTAAAATAAAAATAAGGTATAAATCGACAAAAATGAGAATTAGGTCGAAAGTCAGTCAGCAAGATAGTTTAGAATATATAAGATATGAAATTAAGACCTTTAAAATAACGTTAACAGTATTGGGGTAATGATCTTTTAAAATGAATTAGTAATCGGATATAGGTACAAAGTCAGCGCGAATGGCAAGAAACAATAATTTATTTTAATATGTAGTAATTTGATTTGAAAACGCTTTTTATTTATAATCGTTCCGTTCTAATTCCTGAAACCATTTCCAGCTTTTCGTTGACCTGTTTAAAACTTTTGCATCTGTAACTAATAATTTAAAAAAAAAATAACATATCTTGTGAAAGGCACTCAAAAATAAAGCCACAGAGTCACGGTTTTACAACTAGTTCAATCTATTGTAGACAAATATCTATGTCTCGCTCTATATTAAATAAGTGTTACTTATTAATATTTGTGTCCATTTATTACTAATATTAAATCTATATACGTTTCTGTATGTTCATAAAGACACTTCATATTTCATTCCGTTATAATACAACCAAACTTTGCATTCCTTCCTCCCATTCGGTGCTAAAACTTCATCTGCTTTAAAGTATATTTTCTTATTATTTTTAGATCGCCTGCTTTCGTATGATTTTGTGTTCATCGTTCTATGTTTTATTGGTTTGTAAATTGGTGTTTTTATAGTATTATAATGGTTGTTACTGTACTGTGTAAAATAAGGATTTACCGGTACATATACGGGTATTGCGTTTTGTATCCTATTTATGTTCTTATACGGATTTTTTTGGAACTTGTATTCTGAAATATCATAAGGATAGGATTTCCAGTTGTTCTGTTCGCCAGTGTACGGTATGTTGGCGTCTGAATTATGAAATTGGTGGATAGGGTTATATGAATTTGGAAGCGATTGCTCTTTTTTCGAAGAACTTAAATTCGTTGATAAAGGTTTTGCTTTATTTGCTTCTGTCTTCTTTATATATCCAGGTGGAAAACCTTGAGATAGACTGGGGAATAGGCTAGCTGTTTCATATAAAAGGTCTTGTTTATCTTCTTGTATGAGCTGAATTTTCTTTGGTGTATCTATGTCAGTTGTATTAGTGTTATGTCTGTAACTATGATCGCAGTGGGCTTCCTCAGGGTTACTTTCTGACCAATCCTCTTTTATCATGTCTGCGGCTTTTTCTGCTATCATAATGATTGGTGCGTTTGTGTTTCCACTGACTATTGTCGGCATTATACTACCATCTACTACCCTCAACCCTTTTATACCGTAAACCTGTAAATAATAAAAAAATATAATTATTTTTATTTAGTTGTGTTGCATCAAATTGAGATATAATTGAGTTTTGTATTTAAAGTTATCATGTCATGGACGAAGACAATGTAAAACATAGAAGAATTACTTGTATTTTTTATGTGCTTAATTGTCTTCTGGTGTAGGTGTAGATAGGTGGGTTATATGTATATGGAGACGAGAAACTTTGTTAACATTATTTTTAATATACGAAAACTATACAAATTGTTTTAGTAATAATTATTTATTCACATGTAATATAATGTTTTCTGTAGTTTTCAAAGTAAATAAAAATAATGTAAAAATGTCCTTACGAATGAATTATTATTAATTAAAAATGTTTCCTTGAAGTTATTTCAGTTTTGTTTTTATTGTATTCAACTTTCTTAGACGACAAGATTTGCTGAACGGAAGTTGGTAAATATGAAAAATATGTAAAGATTGTTACGTAATAAATACAAGTGCTATCATCATTATCATCGTCATCTCAGCAGTGAAACGGTCTCTGATGACTACTTCTAGACCTCAAACATAGATGCTCAACAAGGTCGGTTTGAACCTTCAAATTAGTCTCTCTACCTCGTGGGTAAAATCCTACGTCACGCTGTAGTATTCATTCCCGAACTCTAAGGTCTCATCGGCCATCTTTTCTGGCGCTATGTAGTTTGTCCACTGCAACTTCAACATGCCACTCGCTGGGCCATGTTAGCTACTTTCGTCTATCTACGTATTTCCTCATTGCACGTCGAACGACAGTAATTCCTAGCATAGCCCTCTCCACCGCTTGTCAATAAGATTGAAGTGAGAGATTCTGATTTCACTGTAATTGTTTTATTAGGTGAACAGTAATGTTTTAGTTACAATATAACATTTTTTAAATTCGTGACAATAGTGGTATAAAATAAAAGTATTTTTATAGTAAAAATGCTGGTATATTTTTGATAGTAGGTCTATATTTTGATATTATTTTATTTAATAAACTGGTTATGAATATTTCTCTAGGATTATATTCAGCAGGCACAGCGAGAGTTAAGTGAAAGGTTTATAATTATTTATTTGTTAATCTGTTTATTTAATACGTACTCTTAGCCTCGGATCGACTACTGCGTCGGGGTTATCAGCTGCGCCCATAGAACACGTTCCAACTGGATGATAGATCGTCAGCGAGTGGTGTCTGGCCTGACATTCCAAGTGTTCGTCGGACATCAGCTCGTGTTGGGTACAGCCAGGATTCCTATTGGGGTTTGGTCGAGCGTTCAGCTTCTGCAGAGCAGGTTGCTGGACTAAAGAGTGGACGACGCGAGCTCCCTCTATCTGGAATAACGTTGTATTATTTACAAATAAAAAATAAAATTAAATGTGTAGAATTCAATAAAACTGATATCTGCACTATCGAACGAACTAAGCAAGCTTCAATCACTTCATTACTCTAATTAATAAACGAGTCGTTACCAAACCTATATATATATACATATATATATATGTATGTATATATATATATACATATATATATATGTATATATATATATATATATATGTATATATATTATTTGGGCCCCGTTTTTGAGGAATTCTCGTGCTACCCTGATGTGTGTAAGCAGGGACATTATTCATAAAAAAAAGTTTTTGTTATCCTTATCGTTCTCTTCCATTCCTTTCCTTACATTGTTACCTATCACATATCGCCTCTCTTCATTCCTTTTCCTACAGAATACTGTAACAATTCTAAATCTATATTTATTTACGTCTGCTCTTACCGAAATTAATTAATTTAATTAAAATTGAAGTGATTATTTGAATATTGTTAATCAGCAAAATAGAGGTAATTTAATAATTCTTTACTTGTTTTATGAATAAATATTGCGATTTCCGATAGTATAATATCGCTATTGCACGCAAACCTATATCCACCAGTTGACGTCTTAATGCTGAAATAATGATGATTATTGCTCGTAATTAAGAAAGCAAAACATCGTAAAAAACCAAAATATATTTTATTATTAATATTAACAATCCAAACTATAGCTCTTTCATGGTCATATTACATTGATCTTTGTCTGCGATATTAAATCGTTCTACGAACAATCGCCGTAAAGCATTCCCGACTATAGTTGATTATCCACAAAATATGGAAACCAGTATCGATAATAAATTGGAAGAAATAATATTCGATATAAACAATTTTCAATATTGCTCAGTAAGAAGAAAATTAAAGCATAATTAAAATTATAAATATATGTATAATATATATGTGACAAGAATATTTACCAGTATTTTTAAATCCATTGGATCCTGAAAATAGTTTGGATATATCCGCGGCGGTGTGTACGGGTTACTATCTTTAAGTTTAATATAACCTCGACTCCTTGGTCGTAGAAGCAGAGGTATTATTGAAAAGGAAGGCTCGAACAGAATGTCTTCATATAATTCGGCGTATGTCTCATCAGTTAGTCCATTGGCGCGTTTCCCGAATAGACCACCGTCCATGTTATCGGCCGTTGGTGCGATAAAAAGCTGGATATCTGGGTAATCTTCATTCGGGTCCTGGTATTTTGTGTTGACGAATGCCATTGCTTCTGCCTCCATCATACTGTATAAGCTACCTTTCTTGTTAACAACGAAATCAATAACATTTCCTAAGGACCACACCGAGTTTAAATTGAAACAATAATCCGTTCCGTTATCGTAAGGATTGTCAAATAGATACGAATGACCACCCATCGCTACGTGGTCTTGAAGATTTTGTCCAACACCTGGAAGATTCACTATGGGATAAATTCCAACTTCTTTCAAATGGACACTATCACCTATACCTGAAAGCATTAACAACTGCGGTGATTGTATAGATCCAGCTGATACAATAACCTCTTTTCCGGCCTTTACTATTCTTGTTTCACCGCGTTTAGTGAATTTGACACCGTACGCTCTCTTGTTCTCATCTATTAGAATTTTTTCCACTAATGAGTGAACACTGATGTGAAGATTAGGTCTTTTAGATGCGGGTCTTAAATAGCCTTTCGCTGTACTACATCGGAGTCCATCTAGTAAAGTAGCATGTGATCTAGTAAATCCTGTTTGCGATTCACCATTGACATCAATAATTCTGTAACCGAATTGTCTAGAAGCTTCTAGAATAGTCCTTGTTATATGGTGTTCATAAGCGAAGTATTCTATAGACATTGGTCCTCCGACTGCATGATACGGATCACTTTGATACTCCGGAATCCTCATGTCTTCCGACTTTAGAAAGTATTTAAGTACATCACTATAAGACCAGCCTATGTTTCCTATGCTGGCCCAATAGTTATAATCCCTTTTGTTTCCTCTGATGTAAAGCATTGCGTTTAAAACGCTAGAACCTCCGAGTACTTTTCCGCGCGGCCATTTGCACCTTGTACCCACCATGCTCAAACAATATTCGTCGCTCGGTTCAGTTACGAATTGCCAATCGATGGATGATGTTTGTAAGGCTGGGAATAACGCTGGCACTTCAGAAAGGACATTCTCGTCTTGTCCAGCTTCTAGAAGAAGAATGTTCCAATCAGGGTTTTCTGATAATCTGCTTGCAAGAACGGATCCAGCTGAACCAGCGCCGACGATTATAAAGTCATAGCAATCATGCAGATGTTCGATAGGATAGTCTCTGACGCGGTGTTCGGCATCTTCAATATCTGGTCTATACAGATGTATTGCCATACGCAGTAATATCATGGCACCGAGTCCAGGAAGTAGTCCAAATAAAATTCTACTGCTCGATACTATTGTTCTTATCGAATGCGGACTGTAGCTTGACATGATTCCGAACGTGTAGTACGTATATTGAATGAACTTTCTGATTAATAAGTTAAAGAGTTGAATGGCGTTCGAGTCAGCGGATTTCTACGATGTAGCAAGTTATTGTTTGCTTTCGGGTCAGCAAATTTCAACAGAGTAATGAAATTAAATAGAGCTATTTTTTATGTTTGTATATTTCAATCTACAGCTAGGTATTTTACTCTATTCTGGATCTTATTGACAAAGTCACAGTTGGCGTTACCTTAAGGGATTTTCTCGCGGTTGAGGAATTCAGGAATGAGGAGATTTGTGAATAAGGGAATGTTATTGACATAGTCTAGCGTATTAGTAACTTGTTGACGAAGTAGCAGTGGACTGGTTACATAGTGCACCAGAACAGATGACCACAGAGTACTCTGAAGTTCAGACCACGTACGCATAATGAGGTTATACGAGCGTATTAAGTCATAAGAAGATAAGGATGCATGCCGCTGGCTACCAGCTCCATTGGAAATCTTGAAGTGACGCTTATCTTCAGTAGTGGATGTGCTACGATTGAATAATGATAATTGACACATTATGAAATGTACTTAGCGCCTTATTCAAGCATTTCTACCAGTTCATCATTGAAGTAAAAAATCAAGTATGTAAAAGTCAAGATAATAAATATATAAATAAAAGTGGTGGTATATATACTTTATATACAAATAAAAATAATTTTAATTATGTAATTATTACTACTCATAATTAAATAGAAGGATATAAGAGATATATGTTGTGATAACAAAAATTGTTAAAAAAAACAACCAAAAATTCACATGTTGGTTTTAATTAGGAATATGTTAAAGTAATAAACGAAAGTAAATGTAATCAAAGTTAGGAATATATTTGTATACAAAAATAAGCTAGATATTATTAACAAAAAATAACTGTAGAAATAATAGATAACACTACTTTATATGGTGAACGGTGGTAGCCCAGTGGTAGAGGACTGGGACCAGCAATCGTAAGTCAAGGGTTCGATTCCATTTATACAATCTTGATTAATTTACACTTTGGACATTAATATAGGTTTGCTATTGCACATAAACAAGTTTCCAGCGGATAGGCTAATGCCACATTGCGATTCCCAACCCGCCTGCCATACATAGCGATCATGGTATATCCCCCCATAGATATCGTTGGGTGAGGCCTATAATTTTCAGTAGGCGTTTAAAGGCTGAGCCGAATACGACTAAATATAAGATGTCAAAGAAGAAATAAAGTAGTAAAGCACAGACTACGAAATTGATAACTAAGAAAGAAAATAAATACAAATTATATACACACCTATATGTATAAAATATAAAGTTAAAGATGACTATGTCAATTCTTCCACCAATAAGACTTGAACCATCTTTTATAACATACGATTAACTAACTTTAATTTCGAATTTATTTCAAATTTCAACTCTGGGCGAGAAAAAAAGTGTTTTAAAAAATAGAATAAAAACAAATGCTGTCACAAAGTTTTTTTTTTTAAAAAAAGCAGATATTATTACTCTTCTTTGACCCGGAAATTTAAGTACGCTTTATGGATTTACCTGGAATCACGAATTCAACCTCTTATAAATATACCGTAAAATAAAAAGTATAAACATAAACGAAACTGTGCAAGGAAACTACCTGAAAGTAATTTTCGATAATAATGGAATATTTACTTTTCTGTACCATACATTGCTCTGTAATTATTGTCAGCAGTCGACCACTTGTTGGACATCTTTTCAATGTATGTAAGCATGACGTCAATACAGGTACTTCATAAAACGACTGTCTTTAAAAGTACATATATACACTATTGTATTAATATTACTTGTAAGAAGACATATACATGTACTTCGTTAACTATAAGGATATATAAGTATAGCAAGCAATATCAATTCAGTAATGTCAATTTTATAACTAATAAAAAAATCTTGCGGACCGACATTTACATATGAAATAAAACTATGTTCTGAAATGATAATCTCAATTCCAATTTTTTACACTTTAACTCACAACTCTGTCAAATTTCGAGCTTCTAAATTGAATTGCATATCAGGTCAGCCGTAAGACGTCTACTACTAAACATGACCTATGTTCCTATTGTCCCTGTATATTTCCAACAAAGCCGGTTGGAAGCGATCTGCTTCCAGCGTTTGTCAACCATCTAAACAAAGTCGTCAGTCCGTCTTGTGCGTACGTGACCGGCCTCTTTTCTGTCTTTATGTGATTTGCCCACTGCCTGTTACTATTAAATATACTGACGTAACTATATAGCATGGCTACTGCCAGATCAACCTGCCAAACCGCTGGGCTATACCCGTTACTTTGTATACAAACCTGTCCGTGTCGATCTCGTAAATAAATCCCAAACATAACCCTCTCTAGGGCACATTAAGTTACCATGAGCTTGTTAAAACAACTTAAAATAAGAGACCACGTTTAAATGTCGTAAGCCATTAATAGAAACACATTGATTATAGGCTTTCGTCGTTAGACACTGTGGGATATTTTACGAAATATTGCGAAGTTTACCGAATGCTGCCCAGCAAAAAAAAATCTTAATTCTGAACATCTTTATTCAAGTAGACACTGGATCTGCATGCTTCATCTTCGATCACATCGTAGCTTTTCACCAGGCAAGTTAGTTATCAAATACGGACAAGAAAGCATTATAAAGTGTCGATTTGGTTTCATCCCAAGACTTGGCTTCACTTGTGCAGTCTTTGGTATAACATACTGCTTTCATTGGTTAAAGAGAGAAAAAATAAAGAAACAAAATACCACAACGCCTAGTTCCACGATAGTGACAGATTAAGTTTAGATAACTTATTTATTTTACCTTGATTGTAATTATAATTCGAACTCCACAACACTTATTAGGATTAATAATGGAAATCATAAATAAATAGTTTTTAATAATATTTTTATTTATCCTAAATATAGTATACAAAGTTAACATAAATAAATTAAAAATTATTTACAATAAATAGCTGTAATAATACTGTGTAATACTGTTTTGTACGTGAGCTAGGCGTAATACCTGGATATTCTTCGACGCAGCCAAAACTCTTTGATCATATCGCTTCCCTTCTCGCCTATCATGATAATAGGTGCATTGGTGTTTCCACTGACTAAATTAGGCATAATACTACCGTCAATTACACGCAAACCTTTCAAACCGTAAACTCTTAGCTCTGGGTCAACGACCGCTTCTGGATCCCAATACGGTCCCATCTTCGCAGTACCGACCGGATGATATATCGTAGCAGTGTACTGCCTAATCATGCATTCCCAGTATGCATCTGAATATTTCTGTATGCTTCTACATGCGGGGAACACGTGCTGATTTAAAACAGACCCGTGCCGCTGGAATGCCTTTGTTCTGGACAAAGCAACTGCTATTTTTACTCCCTCCACCAACGTCTTAACATCGCGATCGTCACTCAAGTAGTTTGGATAAATGTACGGATAGTCGTACGGACTTGCACTCCTTAATCGAATAAATCCTTTGCTCTTCGGACGTAGTAACATTGGAATTATGCTCCATACGTCCATATTGTTTATTGGACGAAAAACTGCGTTGTAAAAATCATCAGATAATCCGTGAGCCTTTCGCAACTGCTCACCTCCATCCGAGTTTGTTGAACCGGATACAAAATGAAATTCAATATCCGGGAAATCGTCGGATACATTTACATACTTCGTGTTTACAAAAGCGACACCTTCCACGCCACCCATGATTGTTAAGGGCCCCTTACCCAATACAGCGTATTCCATCAAAGTGCTCACTGTGTGTAAACGGTGTTCTACAATTGATATCTTTTTATTTACCATAAAAGTCAGACCGCCCAGTCCTATGTGGTCCTGGAGGTTTCTACCTACTTGAAGATTTTGAATCAGAGGGATTCGATGTTTAGTCAACTCATCAGCCGGACCAATACCTGATAACATTAGTAATTGCGCTGAATTGACTGTTCCAGCTGATAATATAACTTCCTTTCTCGCTCTGATTCTATGAACCATTTTATTGCGTATGAATTCAACACCAAATGCGATCTTCGTTCTGGGATCAATGAGGACTTTTGTGACGAAGGAATTCATTGCTATATGAAGGTTACTGCGGTCTTTTGCAGGTCTTAAAAATGCCTTTGCAGTAGAGCATCGGCTACCTCGTCTCACTGTTCCTTGAGCTACCATGAACCCTGTATGGTTTTCACCGTTGATGTCTCTATTCAGATATCCCATTTCTAAGCCACCTTCAATGAAACTGGATACAAGTGGGGTGTGATAAGGAGCTTCTGCGACAGTCAAATATCCTCCAGTACTGTGATAAGGAGTTTGCGCTAGATAAGGGTTCTGATTATCTTCAGATTTCTTAAAATAGTACAACACGTCTTCGTAACCCCATCCTTTGTTGCCCATTGACTCCCAGATGTCGTAGTCACGTTTATTGCCGCGTAAGTAAAGCATATAGTTAAGAACGGAACTGCCACCAAGCACTTTCCCGCGAGGCCAGTTGCACCTTCCGTCTTCCATTGCTGTGGAGATATGATATATTTTTAGACTTATTTACAATGAGAAGCATCTAATAGTATTTAGAATAAACCAAAGAATTATGATTGAAAAGCGATATGTTCCTGGATAAACTTTGAGATGTTGTGTACTCGTGTAATAGAAAAAATATTATACTGAAATAATTTGAGGATACAACGATATACATAGGTAGAGATAGACCATTATATCTATCTAAGAAAAGATAAATGTAGCTGCCACCATATCCTCAAAGCCTTTAGTAAAAACCTATAACTTTTGCCAACAACTTAGTTTAGACACTACAACCTATTCTTTTTAAAAATAGGGACATTTTGTTGAAACAGATTAGTCACTCGTCCTAATTTATTAAATCATGTTAAACTGGGTTGACTGTTAAAGAATGCCTGTAAGGGGTTAAGTCCACAATTCTACAACTTGTAAAAAGGTTAAAAAATAAGTTAGTAAACTATGTTCACATGGATCAGTTGAACTAAGTACTCCAGAAAATCTAAACAAATACAAGTAACATACGGAACAAAACAATGTATATCTTAAGTCTAAGGTAAGATAATGCTCTACGAAGCCGAAATTAGCCGATTGTCTCTTTCCAAAGATCGATGTGCAATATTTCTCGCCGGGTACTGTAAATAACTATATAAATTATGTTTTTTTTTTTCCCGTACCCAAACATGTAGTGCCCTGTGGTTCCGTTTTGTATTTCCAGTCCAATTTGCTGAGTTGCAAATACCCCGCGAGAATGGGAACGTCTGATATCTCTGTTTCATCTCCTCCAGCCTCTAATAGAAGAACCTTCCAATGACCAATCTCGGAAAGCCTGTTAGCGACTACTGCACCTGAAATTATAATTTTTTTTATAAATATCATCATCATCTTGCTATATGGACGCTCACTACAAGGCATATCCCCCTCCCCCCGCCAAAATCACCAAGGGGGATTGGTCTTGCCACATGACTTTTCCAAAACCTTGACAATGTCGTCGGTTTACTCAGTAGAGGCCTATCCACGCCGCGTGTACCGTGTCATGGTCGCATCTCGAAAACCTTTTTGTACATATATATTTTTGCTTACGGCTGCGTTCATAATACATACACAGATATATAGTAACAATTAGCTTTAGTTTTATAGGCCTCATTATCCTGTATATCTAGTGTAATGTATTTTAATACATTGTATTGGGACTATGTATGGAGCGGGTATTTTAATATGCGAGATTTAGCGCGAAATTAGACCTTGAACTTATTACTTTATACAAAAAATCTAAGAATACGCTCGATTTTTTAATACTATTTCTAATATGTTATGTGTAATAAAAAATAACCAAAACATATCAAATAACCGACCAAGTTTACCAATACGTTGTTAAAAAAACTTGCGTCATTACTTTACACGATTACATTCAAGTTCGAATAAGTAGATTTACAAAATTCAGAAAGTCGTTTTTCTATAGAATATACGCATATAACCTCAATTACGAATAAAAATTCATATTTACGAGAGACATTCAGTATTGACTCGTTAAGCCGCTACATACAGTAGCGCTGGTATCGCAGTACTGCAATCTTGCGCTAGTGTCATAATATGACGATAGGTGGTGCTTCGTAAAAAAGATTAAGATCTGAAACACGATGTTAAGGTTTTTCGCAGGCTGCATAAGAGTCTCGAATAAATTGATTGAAGATATCATCATCATCATTATTAAAATTTTTGAATTCGCGGTCCAGTATATATCTGTGACTGTGATTTATTATAATGAAACGAGGCTTTGATGTTTCTGCATTTGTTCGATACATTTAATTCTACTCTGAAGCATTGTTAATAACAAACTGTTATTACTTCTATTAAAATAAATGAGAAGTTAAACTTAAGCAAAAAAATAATAAAAGTTTTATTCGATACAGTAAGACATATCGAAAAGAATCAATTTTTTTATTGGAAAATTTACATTGAAAAATTTAACTAATAATTTTTCCCATTTTCTACATTGATATGAGGAAAAATATAGGTTTTTTGTTTTGCTAAAATTATTAGTTTTTATATTCACCTATAAGATGATTTCTGAAAGCAGAGACTTGCGTCCGCTTTGGGAAGTAACTTTTCACGGGGTACATAGGTTTAAAGAATCTAATGGATATATATTATACTTATAGAAAGTATAAAATGTATTTTAAGGCAGCCGTGATATTAATTAATTTTTATTTTTATTTTTATTTTTTATTTACAGTTAACAAATTGTCTTATTTGCAAGAAGTAACAATTTGCATTTAATACTTACATATATTTAAATTTCAATTTTAAGTAACAGTACAACAGTAAACAGTAGAATACAACAGTTTATTAATTACAAACATTTAGAAAGTATGCTCGGGTACTTTTTATTATTTAATAACAACATTTCGTGCTAGTAGACTTACAGATATCTATCCATGTATATATATATATAAACCGAGAAACATATACTAGCATACCAAAATTGCAAGGTGGCTCTCTTTAATTGATTAAATATAAACTACGAATAAATAGAATCCATTGTACAAATCGCAATATAACGCGCACACACGCACGATTTGTATATGCAACTATTTGCGTAATAAAAGTTTCGCAGAAACCTAACGGAGGAGCGATATCTTACACTAGCAACACATGAGTTTTATACCTATGAGCTGATTGTACTGAAACTTGATATCGAATTGCGATTGTTCGTGCTTATTTCTCTTATTTAGACAAATGTTTAATATTATTTTCTATTTTATATATTTATTAATGTTTAGGTATAAGCTAGAATAATTGTGGTCAAGGCGTACATACCTACAATAGGCAAACATATTTAATTTTGTACTAAAACTAATAATTTATGTATTAAAATTGGCCTAACTTTTTTAAAAAAATATATTTCTTTGTACTATACTTGAAAAGAAAACATATATCTTCATGCAGAAATACTTACTGACCGGCAGATCCTGCTCCAACGATGATGAAATCATACTCGTGGAATAAATCTGTGTTGTCCACATTGGATGGCCTGCCTTCAGGATCGGTCTGGTCGTATTGATAGTATGCCACGGCAGCTACCAGCATCGGTATGAACCAGGCAACCTGGATCATTGTGATCATTATATCAGTAAGAAAAGGACCAATATGTAGCCACTTCCGCACATGCAGTGGTAGTCGTGCAACAAAGTGCACCGCCCGCCAGCCCGCTGATAAATGCGTATGCGGCGGCAAACAATGCGAATCTCACAACCGCCACCGCTAATTTACTCAACACGTGTTTCACCCCTCCACGGGGCATCTTCAGGAGTTATGTTACACCGATTAGTGGTAAACACAGAGTCTAACACAGAGTCTAAAAGACGCATTTATCGGCGGGCTGGCGGGCAGTACATTTCATTGCACGGCTACCACTGCATGTGCGGAAGTGGCTAAATATTGGTCCTTTTCTTACTTAGGATGGACTTCCGCAAGGTAACGCCTGATTCTTTTAAACATTATATCAGTGTATGGACGCCCATGGCAAGGCATAGATCGCTCCGCCATGAAAACCCTCATACGATTTATGGACGCGAGCCCGGTCGTCCTGGCGATCTTTGGGAGGCTTTGTAGTGGGCATCTACCAACAGATGTCTTAATGATTACTAATCATTACTAAGTAGTATTTATAGTTTTGTATTTAACGTTTTTTTTATTTTTTTATGTAAACGTTTTTCCCCCCTGCCATGTGGTAAAAACCAATTAAATAATATTTATTTCATTTTATTCCTTTATTTCACTTTCTTCTTTCATCCTTCACAATCTCTATCTTTATTCGCATTCAAATCTCCCGTACATCACCTTTCTTCCCCCATCTTAATTCCTAGATCATAGTTTACTACATTATCACAGTTTTGACTCATTTTTTCTACTATATTTACATTTCACTAACGAATAGTAATTTATTTTTACACTATTGTAGCTGTTTTATTTTCTTTTTATTTACTAAACCTAATTTGCTTTGTACATGAGTAGCTTGGAATCTAGCTCGATTATTTTTGACTCTCTTCTGAGTTTTATTCTTTTCTATTGAATATTATATTACCTTTTAGGAGAATTCTAGGAACATTACCGTTGTATAACTGAAATGATGATGTCCTAAAATGAGTAGCACCCTGTATAATATTTTTTTTTATTATACGTAATTAGTTACCTGCGTACCTGCGGCAGCGATGGCCGATCCTGCGATCACGTCCGCAGCCGCGTTCATTATTGCACTCATCTTCACGCTGAAATATTTTTTATATTAAATAAAGGTAGACAGACCTGCCACTCGACCTTTTGTTTAGATTTTTTATATAAATAAAAAAACTTTAAAATTTACGTAGTAAACATTGAATGTATTTTGTAATTATATGTTCATGCTGAAGTATCAATAAAGATAGACTTTCGTTTACACTTTTTTATGGTTAACAGATAATAATAATATTGTGTATAAATAATAAAATGGCTGGAAATACAAGTTTGTACTTGTTTATGACCAGATGTTAATTAACATTAACATCATTTCGGTCGTTCGACATCTACTGCCTGACATGCCTCCTCTATAGATTTCAAATAAGACCGCCTTATCTTACTTTAACAAAGTGTATAAAATCCTTCAACATAAAAATTATTGCACAGATTACAATGAAAATTATTAAATATTATTTTACGAGGCTATGAATTTTTCACGCATTTTTATGATTTGCCAACAGATTGCGCTTATGCCAAATAACTTCTGCGCCGTATAACTTATTATTTTTGGCTATAATGAGTACATATCAATTAAATATATATACTGTTTACATACGTTTAATAAGTTAATTTTGTTACGGTAAATAATATTTGTGAAAAAGTAATGCTACTCTTTAAGGAAACATTTATTAGGTTTTTGTGTATTTTTAGGCACATACAACCTTAGGTTTTTAATTTTTTTTAGATTACACAAATTATGATATTACGAGACAAGACACCATCTACGAGCTTAGCTATATAATATTGATTTACTTGGAAGGCTAACAATTGTAGTTAATAATATATAGCAATGGTGACGAATGACACCCGCCCATAAGATAATACTGACAGATGACCTTGATAAAGTCTTCTGTAAACGCCGGATGCTATTTGCTACCAACCAGACCTAGAGGACTTCTTCCTCTCATCCTAATGTCATCTATTTATTCCACTTTTGTTCGTCAAAATTTCTTAGAATAATTACAGGTACATTTTGTTTAGATGTCATATTACGCAGCGTATGTTCGCTTCGGTACCGCTAACAAAAAACACACTATCGCCGAATCGAGTCTCCCTAACGGTTTTCACAGACGTGACCCACTAGCGCAAGTGTAACATAACCTAGATGTCAGTGTCGACATTTTTGGAAACTGCGCATTTATAAAGAATAAAATTTCAAATAATGAACGCGATCAGGTTAATTCGGTATATGTGCATAAACTTTAAAGGAGTTATACTATAGCTCTTTTACTGCTAAATAATGTATGGTATATATATAATATAATGATAATATAGTAAAAAAAGTGTTTACAAAATTTATATTATAAGTTATTAAAATTAATTACCATGTGAGTTTAATATCTGTTCTGCATCAGAAATTATTAGTCAGACCCAAACGAAAAGGAAAAGTTAATTTACGTAACATATTGCAGTGTGATCACTTTACACATGGTGGTTGGCAATAGGCATAAGTTTTAAATCTTTTACACCTATAACCAATAACTCTGTATAAATAGATTTATATAATAAAATGCAACATATAATTATATTAAGAGCAGTTGCAGCCCAACGGTAGACTGGGACTTGTTATTTAATCTAATGTATTTCATACTTTGTGCTTTAATTATATAAGATTGTCACTGCTCACAAACAAGTTTTCCAAAGGATAAGCAACAGCGTCTTCTACTTACCACAATAACATACTACGATCGTCAACTCGTCTGTTAAGCGTGGTGATTATGGCATATCCTCCCTTAGATACTTTAAGCGGAGGTCTATGTCTTGCAGTGAGTATCTATGGGCTGAAATCACGTCTAATTATATTAATTTCTTCAACTAGGAACCTAGTAGTGTATACACACTATAGTTAGTAGGATCATCAGTAAACCTTATATCACTTAACCAGTTAACCGTGTTCGACGAGTATACTCGTCATGGAAAAGCGGTACGGCTCCGCGTATCGACGAGTTTACTCGTCATGCATACAAAATAGTGACCATTGGCTATTTGAGAATAGTAATAATGCCAATCATACGTATTGTTTGACCACTCTGTTTCCTCTAACTCATTTCCACGAAACCGTAACATAACACAAAGGTTTGGCGTAGGCAAAAAAAATCTATTAAACGTGCCTCAATATTGAATTGGATACGATTGAATAGATCGGGGACAACATCAAAATAAAAAATATACTAAAACCACACTAATTTATTTTAAATAACCTTTCCCTCAGTGAGTAGATATTTGAGACCTTATTTTTTAAATAAGGTCAATAAATTGACTACATAAATTTTTCTGTTTATTATTCGCGTCTTAAATTGTAGAAAAACAACAAGATTTCGGGCCCTTTGTTTAAATATTTATAACTTAATACCTCAAGTGAAGACTATGGCATAATAAAGGCAATAGATAAATTATTTAATATTAGTATTGTAAATCTAGGTCACTGGAAAAAGCTGGATACAGTACGCTTCCAACCGGTCCCATGACAAATCTATGGTGGAGGCCTATGACTTCACTCGCTCAAACGTGTATCAACGTGTATTTTTATGTTTCCCTATATTGAGTAACAAATCTCCTATTGGACAGACCCATATTAATACTAAATCGCCGAATTCAAAACAAAATTTTTTTCATTTATACTTACAAATAAAACTCATAATGTATAAAAAATAAATTATGATAGCAACAACAAGTCATTTTACGCTGATTACTTTTTCCCGCCATTTTTATTTGTTAGAAAGCGTACCGCTTCATTACGCAGCAGTCGGCCATCTTTGTTTGTATTCAGTCCGCGCGAAGATTCCAGAATAATAAGCGGTTCCGGTGAAAATAGCTTGCGTTATGTAACATATGACGTATCATTTAAAATGCTATTCGCATCGAAGCGATAATTAATAAACGCTATTACGCATACAGATCTAGTTAGCGCTATTTCAGACGTGCGAACTATTTACCTATAGTTATAGTAACAAGTTTCGTTAATTGCTATTTCGTTAATTACGTTTTTATTTCCATTGTTGGGAGAGAACCGTCATTTTACGATAATATTATGTGGTGTCGAATATCTGACCTGCGATCATAGCTTCGTATCCTTTTAGTGTGGTGTATGTACTAGGGGACGGCAAACTCTTGGTGTAGGAATGAGAGATAATGTGAAAGAAAAAAGAAGGATGACTGATAGATATGAAGACTGATATAAGAAGAGTGAGCAAATAAAAAAGAACTTAGAAAAATTATATTTATGTATGTTTTTGTTTTTTAAACTGAAATGCGACAGATTAATAAATTTTTGACAGTGTAAAGTTTGCAGATACAAGTAACAAATAATAATTAATTTTAGTATGTAGTAATCCGAATTTTGAAAACGCTTTTACTGTATTGTGATTGAGTTATTTATTATTTCTGTAACCTTTGATTTTTTAATAGGATATCGGCAAATGATCTACAGGTTCACCTCTACAAAGTTCTTACATCTATAACCAATCACCCTGTATATTTTACTAATAACGTGCGTCAGAATTATTAAAATAGTAACACGATGATCCTTGGGTCAGGTTGCCGACATTTGCACTAGGCTATCGCTGTACTAATTACTTTCAATCAATAGTATCGGATTTACAACCTATAATATAACAACAACACTAAACTAAACATTACATTATTGGCAATGGAAGTTATATAATGTGTTTGTACTTTGATTTAATTAAAATAACATAACCTATTGTTTAATAGACTCGTATGTTTTATTTATTTTCATGGCGTTCTCTTTTAAGATGCTTTACTATGGGGTAGTGCTTCCGATGTTATTTCCATATTTATTTTACAGAGAAGAACTGGCTATTTATAATATAAAAGCGAAAGATTGATTGAAGATGTTTTTAAAGAAATCGGTATTCAACGGTTGCTTTGCAATACATATTTATAAACATACAGTTTATGTGCTGAAAAGTAATTACGCATATAACAACTGTCAGAAACCTGATAAGTACAAGAAGTAAAAATAAACTCGTAATACCTTAATTTCGTTCCGAGTGTATACATATATAATAAAGCTCCACAAAATATATTTAACCTTACTTTTCTTAGTTTAAAATCTATAATTATAAGTTTATTATTATATCGATCTCATAATAGGTTTCCCGAGTTATTGTTTAATCAAAACGTGTTGGACTTGTTTTTTTAATTATTTGGATGACAGATATTGTTAAACTTCAAATGAGTAATTGTTGAGTTTCTAGTCGGCTCTTCTCAACAGATAAGCGTTCCGAGCCGGCGGTAACTTAATGCTTATATTGTTAAAATAATCGACTATTTAAAAGTGTATCTAAGTGCCTCCTTGTATCTATATTTTGTATTGAACAATTTGTTTGTCTGCCACACGTCACTTGGTAATCTAAAATTTAATTTGTCGCTAGTAACTCGTATTTCAAACCAACATTTAAAACAATATCAATTTTAATAAACCATAAAATTATTTACGATAATTATGAATTACTATCGTGCTAGTTGCTTCTTTGCATAAAAAGTTATTTATTTACATGAAACACACAATACAAGATATACATGAATTTGTCAACCAATGAGCTATTTAAACCTTGCAAGCTTTTACACCTATATATGTTACATGCATGCAACATATATATGTTACAACTGCGACAGGCCAATAACTTCTGGCAATACGGTCTGCAAGGACAGATACTACAAATAAATTAATATGTATTAATCTGTGTATATATCTGTACATTATGTGACAGCGAATGATCTATATATAGCACTTTAAAGCTCTTACACATATAACCGATCATCCTGTATAAATCTACCATGATAATTGTATTCCATATGAAAGTAAAGAATATATAATATTTAAATACTTGTAAGATATATATCATGTTCAATCGTGTCAAACTCAAAAGCGAAACTGAACTAATATAGTAAGTTGTAACTTAGATGATAAGAGATTTATACCACCTTGAGGCTTACTTCTCATTCTCTCTGTTCTTCTAGAAATAATGGAGAATACAGACATAATACAATGGTATAGTTTACTGCTAAATAACAGTAAAATTAATAATTACCGTTATATTTATTTAACACTGTTATAACTTCACATAATAGAACACTCTGTATACACATGCGGTAACTTAAACATCACTTAGCACGTTGTCTGTTCACTTTCACTGTTTATTGCAAATAACTTTACGTATGAACAATCCTTACGGTAAACTTCTATCTGTGTACAACCGTGGAAAGTTCTAGAGGCTGCCAAAAGACAGTAAGGTGTGTACTTTCATCGACGGTCTCAGCGTGACTCGAAGGCCGTTCGCCAGTGAAATGGTGGGAGGATCCTTTCGTCGCATTAGTTTTGGTGGGCGACGTGACTCAGGTAGGGAATTTGCGACGACATACTTTTTAATGATTTATGGTAATTTTAAACGGAAAAACTATGACTAATGTGGACTCTAACAATGTTTCTAGGTCGCCTTTACTGTTTGATGCTACACATCTTTATATTTCATCTATTATTCCATTATCAGCAATAACAATATTGATAAACGCACTGTATATACTCACAAGGTGGACAAATGACCTTGTTAAGGTCGTTGAAAGATGTTCTAGGCTTGACCTCCTCAAAAATCACTACGACAACGGTCTTGTCCTTACCGCATATATCTTAACATGTAAATTTTTTCTTAATTAATAAAACTTATATCACAATCGAGGAATTAAATAAATAAACAATGAGTATAGTTCGACTGATGATTTCCCTGTCAATTTACTTTCACTTGAAATTAAAATAAATAAGCGAAAAGACAAAAATCTGTTCACGCTCGCAATGCCGTTCTCTTCGGAAAAATTTTCTCTTTTAATAACATTTGAATTAATTTCTTTTCTTTCGTTGGGTCCGAAAAGTTCTCTAGTGGCGATCACGAGCCTATAGACGCGGGTAGGCCTTCCTTGCCTTCCTAGGTGGAATAAGAACTTAAGGTCGCGGGAAGTCGCTGTATGGAGAGGCTTTTGCTTTACAATGGCCGTCAATTGTCTGACGTGATGATTTATTACCGAAACAAAACATTTTATTCCACCGAAAATTTCAAATCTTTTACTTATTTTTTTAATAATGCATATTACTTCTTTATTAATTGGGAATATAATTATTTCATTATTTTTTAAAATGTAAACCTATTTATCAGAAAACATCGATTAAAATGACATCAACGTAATTAACTTTTGACGCTTTCTAATTTCAAAATCACGACTACGTATGTCATTCGAGTCGTCATTATATTTTTCAAAAACTACTGTACAAATATTTTTAAGATCTATTTACAATTACATCTAGTAGATATATGACCAAGACTATTTATTAATACTGTTTTAAAGATGGTTTATTTCTTTATCTTAGGAGCCCGCAGATTTTTTCTCCCTGTATTATTTTTAATTCATCAGAACTTTACAATCATATGTGTAGTTTTTTTTTTTTTTTTTTTCCTCGCAGACATCTTACAGGATATTTCTGTGCTCTTGGTTAATTATATTATTTTTTAATTCAACAGGCGGTTGTTTTGGATCAACTCAGAAGCGGACGATTGTCGGCGGCTATGCCTGGGCATGGTGGCTGGTGACGGACGTCCAACGTATCTCCCTCGAGGTATTCAACTTTATCTATAAATTTACGTAACCGCATACTAAAATCATCAATTAATTATTAAAAATTGATTATCGTAGGGAAGATAAATATTTGTAAGTCTATTCTGTAGCTATAAATAATGACCCAGCGACAGGACCCTGTCTCCAAAATTATTCCAGTGGAGACAATATACTTGCCCAAGGGCAGGAATCTTTAGTAAGGAAAAGAACAATATTTAGCCACTTCCGCACATGCAGTGGTAGTCGTGCAATGAAATGCACCGCCCGCCAGCCCGCTGTTAAATGCGTATGCGGCAAACAATGCGAATCACACAATCGCCACCGCCAAATTACTCAACACGTGTTTTACCCCTCCACGGCTCTGTGTTTGGCACGCCTGATTCACGCCTGAGGTAACGCCTGATTCCATTAAATAGGCAGGAATCTTTTTACGGTAGGAGTTGCCTCTACCGTCTCTGACAGCAGCACTTTTTAAAGTAAATGCCCTGCGAACGCACCACCTCTTCAAGCAGGTGATGGATTTGTACGGCATTTCCTGTACGTCATCAAGAACGCACTAACGATTCAATCATCGCTCGTGGTGTGGAGGATCGTTCCCCTATTTTCGATTATAAATGAAACAATTTTTTTTACAGCCAATATTCGAACGCCATTAAAGAATGCTTGTATTGGCGATGTTAAATGGCTATTTACACACCTGTACGAATAATATCACGAAGGGTTCCCACAATCGCGTGACGTATTAGTGGCTCTTTATGAGGTTTGTCGACGCGGTGATCCGTTGCAATGGAAGCGTTACTCGAAGTCCGTCGCCTGTTAACAGAACTATTATTATCTCTATGCTTGAAGTGTGTCGTCGATTGAATGGAATGAAGACGGATCTTGGAGGCTCCGAAAGAATGCCGAAATTCAGACTTTAGTAGCACAGCCAAATATCATTGGCGAATATAAAGCTCAACGAATCCGCTGGCTTGGTCACTTGGAGCGAATGGGATCGGATCGGAGCGTGAAGGTAGCGTACCTGGAAAAACCGAGGGGTCGAAGACCAGTGGGTAGACCCAGGTATCGCTGGATCGATCGCGTTGAGGCAGACTTGCGCGAATTGAATGTCAACCAATGGCAGACGATGGCGCAAGATAGAGGAAAGTGGAAGTCTCTCGCTTCGGAGGCCAAGACCCACTTTTAGTCAGTGAGCTAGCGGTGTAGTAGTAGTAGTTCATGCAACGGCAGTCCTAAAAATAGTTTTTTTTATCCCTCACATATATTTAATCAATGTAGACAAATTACTAATAATTACACCCACTATTTAAAGAAGGAATCAATGTAAACATTTCTTAGTTTTTTAGAACCGAGTAGTGTTTATATTTATGTCTGTTTTGGTGTGTATGTGTATATGATTGTAAGCGGACCTTATTAAACATGGGACCGCAGACGAGCCATGACGTTTTTGTTCCGAAAGCATATTGTATTGAGGATAGTTCTGTTTCAGGTTATGACACTTAACCCGATGTGCGAGTACGTGGAGACAGCACAAGGAGTGCCGTTGACTGTGACCGGCGTCGCTCAGTGCAAGATCATGAACGAAGACGAATTGCTCACCACAGCCTGCGAACAGTTTCTCGGCAAAACCGTCAAGGAGATCAAGATGACGGTACTCCACACACTAGAGGGACATTTGCGTGCAATATTAGGTAAGGATATGTATATATGCGGTATTTATTTTGATGCCTTATAGTAGAAAAAAGAATGTGATTCTAACATTGGCAGGTTGTCTAATAAAATTCAAAAACGAGGATTTCTTGGCGAGAAGATTATAGAATTCCTTTTGGTGATCCCAACGTCGCGTAGTGTTACCTGATCTATTTTGACATCGTACATTTTTACTTAGTACTATTTTAAAATATTGCAATTATCTTCAACTGCAAACAATTGCATACACAAAAATCGTAGGCGCTTAAAGTGTGCTTTAACAATATTTTAATACCATTTTAAAAAATCTCGCTCTCTGAATTATATTTTTTGGTTTAGATAGTATGGATAGTATTTGGCTTAAATATTAATGTTAACGGTGGTTAGTAAAAATAATATTTTAAACGATAAATATGAGCGAACTAATTCTAATGCTGTGCAGAAAAAAAATACTCCCCAGACCAGGCATATCATAGGCATAAAATAAATTATTAAGATTAGTTTAAATGATTTTTGTATTTGCTATCTTAATTTCGTCAAGTTTCTGTAACTTGTTATTAGATTGTAAAAAGTAAAAGTTAATTTTAAACAGATACATGGAACACCTAGGATTTAACAATAAATTTATGTGATTAGTTATTAAGGTTTATGTTATGTGCTTTGTGATAAAATTTGTATGAAATTTTTTTAAAGATTACAGGTCTGCCATGTAATCGCAGTGGTATATATGGGCTCATTTACTATAGCGCCATCTTGAGGCGGACAAGTACAACTCATTTATCTTTAAAATTATAAAAGTAATCAATATCTTCGCTAGATGTCACTATCGATGCTTTTAAATAACGCTCTGTTCATTATGTTATACAAAAAACGTAATAAATATTTTATTTTAATTACATAAGCACAATGGGTTACCATTTTAACCGTTAGAGAAATAAACTAATGTTTTGAATCATTCCTTATCACTACAATAGATAATTAGATCTTTTTATAAATGTTACAATATTAGCAAGTATGTTTGAAATGGAATCGTAAATAGAGTCACCTTGAGACTTAGAATGTCTCTTTTTATCCTAGTATCATTGTAGTTAAGACGCCCTTGAAACTCATGAACGGTAATTGCAGATTATTCATTTATTCACTTTATTTTTCATTCTGCATCGTTTATAGTCGTCTTTTATATACGGTAGGTATAGTAACAAGTAACAAAACTCTTTTATATTGACCTCCTTAGACATAAATTAAGCGTAATGGCAAATTACAGTGGTAATGAAAAAAAATTATTGGTCACATAGCTCACAGAACAGATGGAAGCCTTATGTCCCACATAAGGTTTTGAATTGAAGACCAAGAACTGGCAAGCGCAGCGAATGACGTCCACCCATATGGTGTGCAGACGACCTTGTTAAGATAGCCCAGTCTGATTCAGTTCGTTAGTCTTTTTGGAAATCTATTTTGAAGGTCTCTGCCCAGCAGTAGACGTCGAAATTTATTTCAATGAGCCGTCACAATGAGTCAAGGAAGCGGAACTGTGTGGTTTCATATCCTGCAATTTGCTTTGTCACTTCGTTAAATTAGGACCTTGATTCTCCAGGAAGCGTTCAAGTCTTTTAGTGTCTGTGATAAGAAATGCTTAACTATGGAAGTAAACTACTGAATGGATAGCAGTGTTATCCCAGTGGCAACAGACTTCTACTAGACTTGCGATCGGAGGTTGCGAGTTCGTTCCTGGGGGCTTTGCTCAAACACGAAGGACGCTGCTGCCAATCTTCTGGAAACTTGTTTGTGGACAAGTTTCCAGAGGATGTGCAGCAACGTCTTCTGCGTACCATAATACACACTGCGATTGGTAACACACCTGCCCATTCATCTCTTTAAAGCTATAATGTTCGGGTACCGTGGTTTTTACATGAAAAGGCTATAAACTAAAGTTTTATAACGTAATCTGTAGATATCATTAGATGCTTCAAAATATTTTAAAGAAACAGAGTGTACCATTCAAAGTGAATGTACGCTTATTGCTTCATACAATTTAGGTGCGTCAGCATTCGTTTCGTCCCATTTGTGTCGACACTTGGAAATTTCCCTCGAGCGCTCTTTCGCAACAGTCGACCCGTTTAACTCTAAGGGCCTCAGCTTTACAAACGTGACGGAACAATCGATCAAGTGTACTCAAATTACTTGCAATGACCAGACCAGGTGTTGCCAACTTTCGGCCCGCATTATTATAATTGTATATTTATTTCACACTACTATTATATTTATGTACTATTATAATTATTTACCTAATTAAAGTTTACAAAAATCTTGTTCTATTCTTTTTTATGTTTGTATATATGTATGTGTGTATAGTAATGTATGTATTTGTATGTATGTATACCCTAATCTTCCCTCTCTTTAATGTCTCTCATCTCCATCCAAAGGTTGTCTGGAAGAGATTGCTATGTATATTAAGTCTCAATGTTGAATTAATGAATTCTATCTTTATCTTACACTAAAACAACCTTAAAAAGAAGACCGGAAGAGTATAGATTCAAGCTGCTTTCTATCGATCTTATTACAAATCAACGGGAGAGATCTATGTCCAGCCGTAGAGTTCCTATGACTAAAATAATGATGTTAATCATAAGTTATAAATTTTCTTCAAGTTTTGTCCGTTCCTATGACTAAAATGATGATGTTAATCATAAGTTATAAATTTTCTTCAAGTTTTGTCCGATGAGTATTTTTTTTTCCTCAGCGACCCAACAGCCAATATAGTTGGTGATACCTGGACTGGAACGTTGTTACTTCAGTCGAAACTTTTGTATTGTCAGGTGTCACTTCCCGCTGCCGTCTAGGTTTTGGTTATAGAATATTTATCATGCTTTTAATCTTAAGGAAGCAAAGCTCTAGTTAAAAAGGAAATTTGGGTGCAAAAGAAAATAAGCATCTATTCGGTCTAAAATTTGGATTTTCCTTAATGAACATAATTTAATCTTTAATATATTTCTACTTGTATATTGATTCACAACGATATCTCTGGATTAACAAATTTTATAATAGCGAATAAACAATACAAAATATATAATGGATAAACAATATAAAATAAATAGATTTTAAAAATTTATCAAAGAATAATGCATAAAGCTCCCAATTGCAATTGTTATAAAGGCTAAATTATATTTTGGTTGTTAGTATCTTTTCAGTGCGCTAACACCATACTCGTACTTTATAACAATATAAGCTTTAATCCTTTACAAAAAGGGTGACATTTGCATAAACAGATTTTTTTAATTTGAAAAAGCTAAGCACACACGGTGAGTAGCAGAGGTGGCCTTACTTCCGGAGGTATGTGTATTGGATAACATACGATACCAGGCCAAGGTCGTTTCTACCATGACACAATGATTATTAAAAGTGTAACGTCTAATGTCACAACATGGTTATTTATACCATGTCGATGAAAGACCTTAAAATAATCGCCAGGCTTTCGCTTTATCATCGCCATCACAATAGATCGATCACCGTCGATAGACGCCCACTGCAAGGCATAGGCCATTTCCCAAAAATCGCGATGATGATCAGGTCCTGCGCTGACCACATCCAGCGTCTTTCCGCGAGTTTCAACATAATTTCAATCCAGCTAGTGGGAGAACCTTTCGGCCCCAATAACTTATCGGTTGCACAAATGATGTGTCTCGTCCACTATGACTTCAGAGCAGTAATTCTTCGAGTTCATCAGTGACCTAGGTTCTTCTAAGATCTGGTTATTGGATCTCGCAGCAAAGCTCCTAGCATAACTCTTATGGTATTTTGGTGATGGTACCTTGAACCTTAAACAAAGTATTCTTTACTCCTCGTTGTAAAGAAAGTCCAAGAAGCATCATAAGCGAATAGATGAACAGTATTGGTCTATACCTATAAATATATACCTTTACAAACTAAAAACTAAATTTGTGAGGAACAAAAGATGAATGACTAAATATAAATGAGAAGGACAAAAGATGTGAACACAAATAATATGATGAGAGACATAGCACGAGAGGCCCCCGAAAACTGGTGCCATAATTGTACCTTAAATTGGTCAACATGTACTTATAGTAACTTTTAAATAAACCCTTCCGTTTTCGGACCTTACTCCACAGATATCCAATAGGTAGTAAATTTACCTTGTGGGTCAAGTCTCTGGTGTCCATTCTAAAACCATATGGCCAGAGACTATCTGTTCTGCAATCTAAGTAGCCTACTCGCTTCTACTACAGCTTGTCAATCCGCTGGTAATAAAATTACCCCGGTTTAAACTTGTATAAACATTAAAACGCGCCTGCAATCGACCTTATCGACTGCACTTTCATTTTGTTTAACCGCGCGTTAACGAGTTTCATCTAACCGTTGATTACTGTGATCGGTTTAATGATTAACTGCGTTTCGATTTATAGGCCACGCCGTTATCGGATCGAATTTGACCGACGTTTGAGGTTAATGAACGGTCCGATATTTACAAGTTTTACATTATTCTATAGAGCAGATATCCGCTAGGATTTCGAGGTTCTTCGGGAGAGGGCCGATCTTAGACGTTCTCAACGAGACCGTTGCACCGGACGCTTCGCTGCTCAAACCCTCTAGCAGGAATTCGCTAGAACAAAGCTATGATATCCCCTGCCTCTTGTAAAAGTCGACTAATAGGGCACCGGGTTCGGACGTTGAGGGTGGGAGCATTTTTCTTCCTTGTATCTTAAGTCCATTTAGAAGATTTCCTCAAGATACCAAAAAAAAGTTCTGGGATAGACACTTCAGACCGGCAAATAACATTGGACGTCCGCGCAGAAAGTGAACAGAAAACCTTGTTAACCTCGTCGTCGGAAGATGCTCGATGCAGACTTTTCCCCCACATCTGCTTTGATTGACCTTCCATGTTAACCACTAGGAAAAGGGCTTTTATGTTTATACGCATATCTTTATATTTTTCTCCACACCTATCATCAAATCATGCCTGAATTATTTGAAAATGTCGTATGTTACTGGTCGAATAGAAGAAGGAAGATATAGTAGGCATAACTTTGTTTTGGATGACATATTTATTTGATAATAATTCATTATATCAGGCATGTAATTTCAAAACAACGTATGTTTAACAGTTAATATTTACTCTCTCTATTCAAACCTCCACGAAGTTATATGTAAACACACATTCATTTTTGTATGAAACGCCTTGAGTGCATTACATTTGAGTCAAGGTGAACATAACATATGACAAATGGGTTTTCCTATTGTATGGTGAATGTATTTTTTTAAGACACCCGTTATTCGGCACCTGTCGTTCACCTCTTTCTTGGAAGGAACAGGATCTTTTTATTCTATTTCTCTTTCTTTACTTACATTCTTCACAATTTCATAAATTCGTCATCTAATGTTCGTCACACTGTCTTTCATTATCCTGGCGTACATGTCTTCTAATACACATCATGTTCCTTCCTTCTCTTACGCCCTTAAAAAAAATTACAGTTTTACTTTTTTATATCAGTTATGACATTTTCTTAGTGATACACATCTTAACTATCTTCTGTAATTACAAAAATATTTTACAAATCGTATTAATCAGTTTTAAACTTCTATTTCATCAAATATGTATACTTTATGAATATAATTATATAACAAAATGTAACAGACATTAAGAGCAGTGGCAACCTGGCAGTAAACTGAGACATGGGGACGTAGGTAGGATAATTCAAACTTTGTGCATTAATTATAATGGATTGCCACTGTTCACAAACAAGTTTTAAGAGCATGGGCTGCAGAGTCCTAGCGTATAATAATACCACACAGCGATCGCCAACCCGCCTGTTAAGCGTGGCGATTGTGGTATATCCCCAATAGGTATACTTTGAGGGAATCAAAACTGTTTATAAAATTGATAAATAAATCTTAACTCTAAACATGTATGTCATACACAGCACGGAAGTACTTATCACCGCCTGACCGATGAGACGGGAGATTGACAAGACGCACACGTGATATTTGAGAACAGATGGCTTGACGTTTGTAATTAGCTAGTAGTTGCAAGCACACTAAATTTACTTCACTATTTTTCACACATTATACCTCACACACTGTGGCAAACTAGTTCTTTTTACTGACCTGTAAAACGTTTTAAACAACAAAAAAAAAAATTACGCCTAGATATTTAATAAAATTCATGGGTTTTAAATAAAGCTAGATAAATGTAGGGTACGGTAAATAATTAATATATTAATATTGTTATCTAGTTAGGATAAATTTATTTAGTGAGGGCAATGACTTCGCGTAGATTCTATCTTATAATTCTCACTATAGGAAAATTATTTGTTGGTCCAGGTTTTTTTTTTAATTTTTATCCCTTACAGACATTCTTAGTCATCCAAAATTTTCCTCGGGTTTTTACGCACAATTTTATTTTAACGTTTGCTTACATTTGTTTAAGCACAGATGATGTCTAAAATGGTAATAAAATTCTCATTATATTGTTTAAACTTTTACCACACATAAGAATTTTTTATTATGTATTTAATTCATTTTATTTCGTACTAATACAGGTGATGGTTATAGGTGTAAACCTTTGGAGGGGTTAATGTGTACGTGTCGTTCATCACCAAAAAAGTTTTAAAGCTTTTACGTCTATTTCCAATCACCCTCTATATCATGACGTTCTGAAATAAGTTATTTTATTATTCCTATTGGAATGAGGCAGTCCTATAACTTCTGGTAGTACAAAGTCTGCATGAACGGATAGTAAACAATAATTAATTATGACATCTGGTAATCAGAATTTTGAAAACGATTTTTCTATTTCAACTCTTTAAAGCCATCTTTAATCAATCACCCTGTATATTTTTGTCCTTTGTATTCTCTTTGTCATAATTCCTTTGTCCGTGTAAGATCGTAAAAAAATATGTTAAATCTATTAGTTGACAATGGCGTGTTCTATATTTAAACGGAAAGGTAAGCATGGCTTACGGCGTGACGCGGTCGGTGAAGGGGATGCGAGCATCCTGCCACACAAGTCTTGCTGTTTGCATTGT
The DNA here is from genome assembly GCF_028537555.1 of Battus philenor. NCBI lineage: Eukaryota > Metazoa > Arthropoda > Insecta > Lepidoptera > Papilionidae > Battus > Battus philenor. The sequence continues at coordinate 2,721,332 of NW_027181686.1, read as the reverse complement.
TTGTACTGCCTGTAAAACGGTCCTCGTTGCTCCCGATATTTTTAAACGGTTTTATTTAGTTCGACCCGTACGGAATTTATTTGTTTATTTATTTGGGTCAAAATTAGAAATTGAAATTTAAGCACCTTCCCGTTGTCAGATTGATCTGAAATTTGTTACACACATTTAATTTAGATGACAATACTATAAATCTAAGAGGGCCACCGATACAAAATGGCGGAATACATATTTTTCCTTAACCCCCTCAATATGGGTATCAAATGAAAGGGCTACACTAGTAAAACACGATGATTATGTCAAAATTTAAAATTCAAGATGGATGCCGTTCCAATATGGCAATTTTTTTAGGTGCCTTGAAGATGCATGATATTAATAGTGTAAATACAATAACGAAATACAATCTACAATATAATATTATGTTGTTAAAATACAAAATGGCGGGAAAAGCGGTTACGGCCATTTTGAAACACGTCAATGTCACAAGTCATATCGTAAATAAATTTTGTTGCCATTTTATTTGTCCGGCTGCCAGAATCAATTGTAAATGAATACGGAATCCACAAAGATCTACTTTTTATGTCATCATCTGCAATAATTCGTAAAAATTGAATAATTTGTAATCAGATGTGTTATGTAGACTTGAATTTAGAATAGGATGCCAATTCTTCACTGTCTAATCAAAACACGTGGTGTGGTGAGCGGATTGGCATGACGAGGGAGATGATTGATATGCTGTTGTTGTTTATCATCATCATCACTATAACAGTCTATATATGATCTTTGCACGCCAAATGACATCGCCACGATGACCGGTCTTTTGCTTCCTGTATCCAGCTACTTATCGCAACTTTAACTAAGTTAACGGTCCACCTGGGGGGGGGGGCTTCCAACTTTGCGTCTACTGGCTCGTGGTGGCATATCGAGAACGTTTCGCTAGCTGTTATCTATAGCGTACTATATCTTCATGTATTTTGATGTTTCTTGTGGGATTGATTTCCAAGTAAATCTAAAATTGATTCATAAATATAAAGACATCAATAGACTGAGTAGTAGATAGAAATTTCATGAATAAAAAGTATGTTCGTAAATTTCCTTAAATTAACAATTAAATTAGATTTACATTTAATTTTCTCTGCTGACCGTACAGGGCTGAGACGTGAGTCGTATCACGTAGGCCGCCGGTGAGCGAACCTTTCACCGGGGCAAGAAACTGTAATTACTGGGAAACAAGACCTGTGAGATCACATACATGGCGTATAGGCCCCTGCACTGGTCACAATTCCCACAATTGCGTTTGCATTCATCGTTCTTCTTTATTCTTCATTTTACACTTCCGTCAAAAAACAGATTTAACCGAGCAAAGAAAAGCTTTGGCTCAATAACCACAACGAACTTTATACATGTTATAATAATTTAATGATTTTTTACCCGTAAGTAGAAACGTGTGTAATCTCTTCAATCTTTCCCAACGTGTTCCGTTTTATTAATAAAAGCTTTAGGATCCGTAAAATTAGAAACTCTTTTGTAAGCGATAGTCCACGTCTTTACATTAAACTCCTGTGTGCATTACACACACTTACAATTATCATAGAATTTTTAAAAAAGTTGATGATATTGCTTTTGAATGAAATGCTCTATGTACCATATTTATTCTTGATATTTCAATATGTAACTGTCCACGCGTTGCTGTATTGTGCATCTAATTAAAAATCAGAACAAAAAGACAGTTTGACTCCTCCAACGTAAACTGATAAAAAAAAACAATTTTTCAAAAACTTTTCCGGGAATATACCCCATAATTTACCAAATTTTCACTGCGATTGGATGTATTATTATTGAATCCATCAAGTACAGACAGACGAAGAGACACATTATATTTTATATCTATAGATCCATATGAAATCGTCTCTAATGACAACATACGTCATTAGAATTACTCCACAAGAGACTAATCTGACAGAATGTACAATCAGATTAAACTCTCGCTCCCTTCTCGCAACCATTTCTCATTTTTACTCATTTTTTCTGTAATTAATTTATTTCAATCATTATTGTAACGAGAATCAGATTGAACTTCTCTATAAAGGCATGTCCTACAATAAGTCCAATTCCATCATTCAGATGTAGCTACCTAAAGACTTAATCAAATAATGCATTGGTTTTATTCCACAGTTAACTATTTTTGAAAAAGGAAATCAACTTGTCAATCAAAGTATGATACTGCGAGAAGTCGGAGAGCATCGGCCACTATATTCCATTAGTCCGCGTTCAACGCAGCGCTCTTATACTCCCTTTTTCCTCGCCCCCTTCCTCTTTACGCTTTCCTAAGGAACGGTACAGCAATTTCAGTAGCACTATAATATTCAGCGTCAGAATGTCCACTGCTCGACGTAGACATCCCTCATAGATATAAGACGAGCCTACTCTTTCGTGATTTGTTATCGTATGTCTAGAGCAGGGCTTCTTAAACTATGGATCGCGACCCCTAATGGGGTCGCGTAGCAAAGTTCTGGGGTCGCAAGATTTTAATGTCAAATATATATATTTATATATATATTTATAACATCGCTAGAGTTGGCGGAATACAGTGGACTTGCAGCGTCTAGACACGCGCATTTGTTGAAGGTTTTGAAGTAATATAAATACAACTTTATAATTTATTTTTTGAGCAATTTTTAATTTTAGATTTTTGTATGTTTCAAAATGAATTCTGCAACTATAATTTAATATGTATTTTGTTGCCTGATAAATAAATCATTAAAAAATATTAATTTATTTTTCTTTTATATTTGTATGGGGTCGTCAAGAAACTCGCAATCATAAGTGGGGTCGTGAATGACAAAAGTTTAAGAAGCCCTGGTCTAGAGCATTGCGCTTTATATTGCTCGTTTTATCAATATATTGAAATGTTTAAAAGATCTCTTGCTGCCTCTATCTACATTTGACTATGATATTCGTAGACTTAGATGCTTGTAGTGTCTGTTTTAAAATAGACGATTTAAAGAAAAAAAAAACAGTGTTTTTCCATTTTTAAATCGTTCTACTAAAACCGAACAAACTATCCAGTGGTAGAGAGTCGAAAACGGTGTTAATATCATCATCATTCCAGCCGTAGGTTGTCCTGGACATAGGCTTCTTCCATAAATTTCCAATACTACCGATTCAAAATATCCGACTATAAAATTATATCAGGCGATTGACCTGACCTAGTCAATTTGTTACAATAATATAAATCATTGGTTTCGTAGCGGTACGCAAGAAAACCGGTATTTTAAAATTATGTCATTATTTGAACTTGACATTCGTTGCAATGGTTCCCACGATAAATGTCAATGTGTCAAGAGACAAGGTGACCCCGTTAAATGAGCGTCTGGTGATGTTATCAATGATTAAACGCGCAGTGGTCGCTTGGCAAAATTCCAGAAATTTCTTAGTTCGAAACCTGTATGAAAACTTATATATATTTTGCCTTGACTTCACCTGTATCTCCTGATAATAAATTAAGACATTTATTCGAGAATTGCTTGTTTAATTATTTTAATATTAACCTAGAACAGTTTTATTGCGTGTAAATTAATTGTAAATTCAAAGCTTGTGAAGCCACTCAAATATAGAAATTTTCTAACGCTTTCAAAATAACGCCTTGAAAACTATAATCAGCTTTCTAATGTTTATAAGAAATGCATGAATATTCGGAAATGTCAACTATTTACGTACTGATTGAAGAGGCGTCCAAAAAAAAAGATTGTAATTGCATAAAAACTTTTTGGTAAGGTCTTTGAGTGTGTATTCCGTTTAAAAAGATCAATACAGAGTTCAATATAAACTGAATCTACATCTAAGAATGAGATGTCACCTGGGAAGTGGTTTATCTACAATAATAAACGCATACTGGTTAACAAATTTAATTAAAACTTACTGGCTAAATTCGGCTAATTTTTTTTTACTTTTAGTAAGTTATGAGGAAAATTTTTATGGAGATAAATAAGGTAAAGTTTGGAAAAAAATTAATAAATTGCACTTCTATATTGACTATTAAACTTTTGACGACAATCTAAACTAAAGCTTCTTAGGTTTTAATCAAACAGAAAACATCGTGTACCTTTGTGGCATTAAAATGTAAATATTATCATGTTGTTATTAAAGTCTGGTAGTATACGAAATAGAGCATTATTTTTTAAATAAATAATATACATTAATAGATAAAAAAATCTTTCTAAAATAGGTTTTATTTTTTATATTAATCTAGAATAGGTATATAACTTTTCACAATACAAAGACTGGCAGTGTATCTAATTTATAATTTAAAAATTTTAAATTTAGAATTATGTATTTTTCGAGGAACCTAAATGCTAGAGAGGAAAATTCGTAGCGATAACGATCTTCATACTAGTATTATTTTCCTTAACAATGGATTTCCAGAGTAATCACGTGATGCAATTTTATTATATCATGTAGTGTGTGTTGGACATGATTAAAGATGTACTAGGATTGATATAAGAAAAACTATAAAAGAATGTAAACGTTTTAAACATGTGTCTATATAAATGAGCACGTAATGTATTTGTAATAAACGGAATTAGAATTTTTCATGGAATACTGCAAATCATTATTTGACGAACGTTTTAAAAGTAAATTGACGGAAAAGACATATTATCCAATAAAAAAATATTTAAATGACAAGAATCCTTGGCAATGATGTTGCTTGATTATTTGGTTTTCATTTAGACTATATCCGACAAGACATGTCTATATAAGATATATTTGTATTGTTAAACTTTTTTAAAAGATGTGTTGTTGTGGAGTTTCTTCCTGCTTCTTCACTACAAATATAACCTTTTGAAGCAGAATCAAAAATGAAAATGTTTAGAAAGTTGACGATCTGTCTTGTAAAAAGTTCCAATTTTGAATAAATGAATTTTATCTTATTTATCTTTATCTTTACAGGACTACACGTATATTTTTACTAGCTATCCCGATAGACTTTGTGCTAGCTGAATGGCCTGTCGTATTAAAAAAAAATTGCATATTTCACACGATAATAACTTTAAAGATTGATTCAATGTGAAATAAATTAATTATTTTGATCTAGACAGCTGTTAAAAGATAATATCAATTTGCAATGTAACTGTCAAACGCGCAAAATTCAATGCGAACTTTCAAACATGCGGAGTACACAACGAACTGTCAAGCTAGCAAAGTTTTAGCAGTTATATTACAAAACGAAATTATTAATGTTCCTTTGCAATAATTTATTTTAGTTTTCTACGAGAAAAACTTATTAAAGTTATATTTATGTGAACAAGAATGTTCTTTCATTTACAGGCTTTTCACCATATGTGCTTAGTGCTAATTGAATAATGTTATATATTAGGGGGACCGGAAGTAATGTCGCTTACTTAAATTAAATTCACACGACTACATTTACAACAAGTTTTTATTTATAATCAACAATATATTCACCTTCGTTATCAACAACATTTTGCCGTCTAGTATACGAATTTTCGATGCCGAAGCGGTAAAAATCACCCTAATATATGTATGTATTTTTTATTAATTTTAACTTATATCGCTAGGGTGTTTTGTTACGGTTGCGGTGACCTGTGTTACAGATTTCATGATCGTCACCAAACACAGATGTAAAGAATCGCAACAAACATATATCTTATATTTACATATATGTTATAATTTCGAAATTATTGGGTACACATAATACAATTTAAACCATAATATAAATATATGATATAGATATATAAACAAACATAATATAAGTTTATAAACCATAGTCTTTGACCCCTGTTTATTAATGTTTTTACTTATTTAGTCATTGTTTGACCATAAATCATTAAATGTTTTCAGTGAGATAGTTATAAGGTAGCAATAGTAACTAATTTTATATGTCTATGCTTCTAGTTTGTACTTTCTTACTACTTTTTGTTCCTGTTTATCTCCAATAAAGTAAATAAATAAATAAATATATGTGTGAGTTTTGTACTTTATATAGCAGGATGTTCCGATTTCTACAGATGTTTATGATCACCGTTTAGAAATACAGGCGTTGTTGTTTTATTTACACAATGTGTGCGGCTTGCCGGAAATCCGACCCGCGACATATGATCCCATGTCACAGACCATAATCACTGACAGATATTATCTAAAGTTATTCGGAGACCAATAGAAAAAGAATTTATTAAATCGTATTTCAGACTGATTGTAAGTCATCGGTTCAATGTCTTAATAATAAACAATGATTTCATTTTCTTTGTAAAGCTTAACGTTACACGAATTTTGTTACATTACATTCTAACACGCTTTTTCGATTTTGATTTTTGTTAAATCTTTGTGAGCCAATATGAAAGTAGTTTTATCGATTCTGATTCGATAGCCCGAGTATGGAACGATCAGCGAGCTTCTTTATTTCCCGAGAATTATAGCCGTATAGTACTTATTTATACAGGATGATTGGTTATACTTGTAAAAGTTTTAAGTAGGTGAATGTAGCTAATTTGTCACCAAAAAGCTTTAACCCTTTTACAGCCATTTTCAATCAGCCTGTAAAAAGTGATCACTCTGAAAGTCTATAAGAATGCGACAGACCGCGGAACAAAGACTGAAAGATAATCAATATTAATTAAATTTATTATACAATTATTGGGATATTGAAAAAGTTTTTTTCTGATTTAGTCATTGCGTTATTATTTCTAAAACCATTGATTTTCGGATAGGGAATAAATACTTTGATAGAATATGAGCTATTACTCCTTTAAAGCTTTTTGCCTTGTTTAAAGATAAGCTTTTAAAATAAGTAAACATGAAATTGTCAATTAAATACAAACTTCTTTTTTCAAATTTATAGTATTGATGCTGGTATAAATAGCCAGTACGAACTACGAAAATGTATTAAGTTTTTGAATTTAGTGTTCTATAATTCAAACAATGGGTGTTCCAGTTTCATTGTTCACACAAAGTAAACGTTTTACTACGATATTGCGTCATACGTTTCCTTGGTAAAATTTACTTAAAGTAGAGAGGTAGACGCGGTGGTATTCATGTTTAAACAGCCAACGTTTCAGCCCCACCAACATAATACCGTCGACCGCAGTACGTTACGCACGCGTTATTTCACGCCAAGTTTTTTTTTCTAATTGTACATTCTTAACTTGGTAGTATTTTAACAATACTTGCATACCCGCGCGTGCTTTTGAAATAATTGTACTTTAATATTTGATTTTGAAATAACGCTGCTAATTCAAAGTGTCTAATAGTGATGCGACAAGGTATTCGCTAGTGAAGTGCCTTGGATATTTGATATCTGTCGTTGAATTATCGACGAAAATATGTCGTTGTTATGGATGGGTGCTTTTAATCTCGGGTTAACAGTTGGTGCCACTTTTGCAGTTGTTAAGAGGTAAGAATTTTCTTTTCTAGACAGAGATAGCTTAACCCTTCTTTGCATGGTGATGGAAATTTCCATCATAACATTTAGTCAACAAAAAAAGATACTCAAAACCCTTGTAACGTAAATTTGTTGTTGCTCGCAACTTTTTAAGCGACTATTGCGTACAACAAAACGCGGTTGTCGAAAAATAGCAAAGGTCACTGTGAATTACCAGACCTAGAACTTGTTATTCTGCTGTTTGTTGAGACTGGAAGAAAGGAGCGAGATTTTAAATTGTTTTATGGAAATAAACGGAGATATAAAATACAATAAAAAATGAAAATTAGTAGAAAAAAGGTTTGTTTTCATGTTTTTGTTATTTTATGTACAACTTATATCAAAACACTATAAATGAATTTCTCAAAACGTTGTGATAGAAATTTACATCACTATGCAGTAACTTCACTGGTAATGTATGGGAATTTTTTTTGTAAATGTTTATTTTATGTTGTTTTTTGGGGAAACTTGAATGAAAGAGATATTGCAGATTATCTTTGTAAGTTATAAGGCGGTTGGCTCTCAGAAGATGGCCTTAATGACCAAGATTCCGATGATGAAAACCACGATGCTGATGAAATTATAAGTGTTGCAGGAGGAGAATGATGATGACGATGTGGATGAAACTGCTGACGTTGAACCTCCTCTTGTAAAACCAGACGATCAAGAACCCTCTCACACATCAAATTCATCTAATTTGCAGTCTTCATCCAGTTTTCCATTTGACAAAAGTAACTTGATTTGGAAAAAAAGGAATCTGGTGTGTGACACAGATAAAATTACTTTCTTGGGGAGTTCTGCTGCTTCAGGTGGTCTATCACACCTAGAAACTCCATATCAATGTTTTAACCATTTTATCACTAAAGATTTTATCAAAACATTACTAAAGGAGACAAATTTATATACAAAACAGAGTAATCCCAGTTCATCTATATCATTTACAGAATATGATTTGTATAAGTTCTTTGGTATATTATTATACATGCCAGTAATCAAATTTCCCAGCACAAGATCATACTGGTATACATACTGATATTACTTGTCCGTTTATTGTCCAAGAATACAATAAACATATGGGAGGAGTAGATCTCATGGATAGCTTTTTGGGCAGAAATCATATAAAAATGGGGTCTAAAAAGTGGTATTGGCGTATTTTTTTCATCTATTTGATCTTGCTATTATAAACTCTTGGATTGTTTATAAAAAAAATGCTCAAGAAAGTGATGAACCTAAAAAGAGTCTGCTTACAATGGGCCAATTCATAAATGAATTGTCCTTTGTGCTATGCAACAAAGGAACCACCAAAGCAGCTAAAAGAGGGCGTCCTGGTACCAGTGTACTAGAAGAAGAATTACAATCAAAAAAAGAAAAGGTTTTCCAGCTCCACCACCTCCAAAAGACATAAGAAAAGATGGTGCTGAACATTGACCAAAAGTAGGTGGGTCACCCCGGTGCAAATTTCCCAAATGTAAAGGCTATTCTACAATTTCGTGTAATAAATGTGGCGTCAATTGGTGCTTAAATAAAATAATTATTGTTTTTTGAATTATCACTTAGCATAAAGAAGACTAAGTAAACAACTTTTTTTATTTATTTAGTACCGGGCTAAATATGTGAAACTGCATGATGATGTAAATTTCCATCATATTGTTTTTTACATAATACATATTTTTATTCACACTAGGATTTTTTTAAATATTTTTCCTTTAATCTAGAGCATTAATTACATCACCCTGATTTATTTTAAAAAAATAGTAAAAATCATGCAAAGAAGGGTTAATGTTATTGTTTCACGATTCGCAAACGTAACGGTGTTTCTATTTCTTTGTGTTTGTGGTAGCAGAATGATAGAATGACAACAATAGTGCTAAACGAAAATATCTAAGTATCTCAGTGTTACATCATTTATTTTATTTTTCATTCTTACGAATAACTTTTGCTAAGCACCTTTAACGTCAAAACATCGATATAATTTAGATTTAAATACATTTTTATACATAATATTATTGGTCCCTACTTTTTTATATACTAACCTGATTCTGAATTTTGATTCTACTAAGAAGAATCTGACGTTATACTCGACTCATTTTACAAGTCTTTTATATCTCACATAAAAATTAGCCTAATTCTAATATCTGGCATGTTTGGCTGTTATATAAAAAATATCGATTAATAAATAGTTACTGAAGCTTACTACATGTAAGATTACTTTTGTATCTGTTATCGTTTTGCATTTGTTATTATGTACGTGTGTGCGCGTGTGTGTGTGTGTGTATTGAAAGTATTGAATTCCTAGTTCAAAACATTCACTCACATACAAAAAGTTACAACAATTTGCCGACCTCGAGCTTGTATCATTTTATTCGTCGTCTCGCTTCTAAATGTTTCGCAATATTCGTATTTAAAAAATTAAATAACGGAAACCATTTTTAAAATTATTAAATAGTAAAGTAACGATTAATTTTATATCCTATTGATTAATATATTATATCTTCTCATCGTGTACAGTTGTCGGAGTAGTCGTGGTCATGTCCTTATCGGTTCTGGTGCCTCAACTACTCTCGCTAAACGTCGAAAAGTAGCTCGATGTTTTTTTGGAATCGAAGCATTCATTTACCGATAATGACAGTTTTGATGATGTCTATACATCTTGTCGGTGAGCGTACACTAGATCGCTTGCCTTGCATCACCAAACGTTCCTCGGAATCCTCATTACAACTGACATGTACAAATATTATAACTTAAGGATTTATATTTGCACAGTTGAACACTTCCGTCTTTCCGTCAACCTTTCCGTCCAAATGGAAATAAAATCCTAATTAATTATATTTAATTAAGAATTTAATATATTATTTAGCGCTTTTTAAATTCCACGTGGTGTTTAACAATTCAAAGTATGTTAATAATTTTAAGTTAGTATTGTATGAAATAATTGGTTTTAAATTATCGTGTATCCCTCATAAATAAAGGTCTCCTCTTTAATCGTCCAGGTTTATCTGTCCCTTTCCAACCTCATGCAATTTGTGGCAGCAGTTGTGATAATATCATCCATCCATCCATTTTATAGCACTCCTACTCTTCTCTTTCGTATTGGTCCTGTTCTCTTCTATGTGGTTGATGACCATTTATTATCTGTCATGCCGCTAATATAGCCTGCCAAGTGCCATTTAAGTCTTACTTAATGGAGGTTTTTATTTTAATTGCCGTAATATCCGATTTTTTATCGTTTATAGGCGAAGGATTTGACTTTTGCCTTGCCTAACGTTATACCATGAAAATGTTTACGATGGTACACGTTTGCCTAAAAGACTCCTATTCACTATAGTCTTGAAGACTTCAAAGTTATAGTTGGTTGGTAACAATGAAGCCGGTAGGTTGGTCCACTACTTGGCTGTTCTCTTTTTAAAAGTAGTAGCGAAACGCTTAGTACAGTGGAAAGGTATCGCATCCGTAAAGAGATGTGAAGTCGTGCGTCTTACTGTCCGATGGAGGACAAGAGATGGGGGAATTATTTGGTGTAAATTTAATAAAAAAAGATATGGAACGATCTACCTTCGTTGTTTCCGGCTTAATATGTTATAACTTGGGAGTCTTCCAAGTCAAGAGTGAAAAGGTTTCTTCTAGGTAAGCATATACCATCGTAGACCTTCTCATTAGGTGAGACAGGGGTTTAATTCTTTACCTATAGTCGATAAAAAAACCTCCTGCTTAATAAAACAATACAGAAAGGCACAGTCTGCCTCGTATAGTGAATTACTTTGAAATAACAATTTACTGGTATGCAGTGTAAGAGTATACATAAACGATTAAAGCTAATATAAACAACAGAGAAGCCCTAAAAGAAAATGAGATAAATTACATTAATTTATTTTTTTCTATTGGAATGCGATAGGCCAATACCTTCTCGCAGAACAACGTCTGTAGGTTTAGTATCTCCTCCTCCTCCTTCTCCTCCCCTTCTCCTCCTTCTTCTCCACCTTGTACTACTTCTTTTCTTCCTTCTTCTTCTTCTCCTCCTTCTTCTTCTTTTCAGCAGATAGATCGCCTGCGATCAGCCTGCATCAAGACATAAGCCTCCTCCAAAGATTGCTACGAGAAATCATAATCAACAATAAATAATTTTAGTATGTAGATATTCGCATTAGGATTTTTTTTATTATATTATAATTATGTCACTTATTGGTTTTGAAAAGTGTATTGGTATATATTAATTGATAGCCTATGAACCATACTTACATCCATTCAATGTTTTTTCACCTGTTACCAATTACTCTGTATTTATTTTTTGCAACTATTTCCTAATTGTATTCCCAGTAATATTAAGGTACCATTATTGATCCGTTTTCTTAGGATTGTTTTTATTATATATATAATGTAATACTATTATGAATGATACTGGTTTAATAAACATGCAACATGTTTGTCTTATCTAAATATCGCGTATTTTATGTGGACAACGAAGCGGTCGTCATTGTTATTAATTACCAGTTATGTAAGCAACTCAATGGAAATTTACTTGTAAAATATACAAGCTATAAATATACAAATTTATATTTTGTATCGTTAAAACTAAACTCTAAACTTGTTGAAGTTTCCTCGTGTAACTAAAACAGTTAAAAAAATAGCAGTCATTTTTTTTAACTTTTAAGATATTGCCATTTTATGCTAATTTTTAAATTAAACCTATAGTAAGTTACAAATTTTAAAGGTAATTTTAACATTAAATAATTAAATTAATTCTCATACAATAAAGGATAATATAAAATTCGTATTTTTATGGAAAACGTTTATACAATACTAGTTGACTGTCAGTATGTACTGATATGTAAATATATATCCTTTTTGACCTATGAAGAGGAATAAAGTCTTCAAAAGTAAGAAAGTACATATAAATCTCAATTGGAAGACTACAGGAATGTCTCTTAAAATAAAACAGTGTGGTGTATATAGTGGAGGCCTGTGTTCCGAATCTTACAGATCAGTCCAGGAGAAGATAGAAATATAATGACTCATACGAATGTATCATTAAAACATCATTAAGCAGTTCGACCGCACATTTTAGAGATTTACGTAATAAAAATTATAAAATGATGTTTGTGCCGCAACGAGAAAAACTAAATCAACTTTATAGTTAATGCGTTACAGATAAGATATGGATCCGGTTTTAATGACGTCAAATGTGTAGAGTAAAAAAAATATAAACATATGTATAAATGGGCGTACGAGCTGTTGTCATCTGTGGGAATTGGTGACGTGAAAGGAAGCTGTATGTATCGAGATTTAATGATATACGAGTATATATAAATGAATACTTTCGTCTATAGTTTTCTAAACCACGAGTAGAACATTTGCTTATAGAACAAAACAGAAAAAACGCTTAGATATTCTAAAAATATTTTCTTTTTAATTATCTAAAAATACGGTAAATATACACGTAATTTAAAAAAGGTACATGTAAATTATTAGAGAATAGGTATTATGTTTAATAAAACGATAAATGAACATAAATGTTATATTTCAACTTTTATTTATTATTACCAATTTTAATGACAGTTACAAGAAAATTCCGTTTTTATTAAAATACAGTTGAATATTTTTAATTTTACTGCGGACTTACTAATTTAAATATTTATTCTATTGTTTTTATCATTATACAATTATACAGACCATGAAATAAGTATTTATTCTTCACAATAAGCTTTGCTAAGCACTTATGATATGTCAAGACATTTGTATAATGTACATTTGAATATGCATTTATACATAGTGCTATCCCAATCTCCATGTACTACTGACATGTCGGAATAATTCTGTCTAGAAGGTACTATGCAATAAACTCTATGATAACTCTTAAAAATCTTCTTTTATGAAAAATTAAGGGGACCCCTAATGTTGATAGGTCGAAATAAATGCACACTTTGTAAATATCCCCGTAAATTATAAACATAAACAATTTGTATGCATACTTTTTAATGTAGATATGCATTTTGATTTTCGAATAGATTTAGAAAATATTTTAAATTTCGAATAGATTCTTTCATCCGTAAATAAATCGCAAGCGGTTAAATATTGATTATGAGTTTATAATAAGTCAATGTAACATAAACATGTCCGAGATGTTTACTTCTGCATTGTTTAGAATATCCAGAATGCTTAGGTGCAATGTATTTTTAGTGCACGAACATGTGTTGCAATATACTTGTGTTTATCTTCTGAATATATTTATTTATGTAAAAAAAATATATGTATTTTTTATCTAACGTAAGAATATCAAAATGCCATATTATTTATTGTTATACTAACCAATTTATCTTTAGGTTATATTTTCAAACGTCAAATACCTTATATTATATATATATCGGCACGTGTATTCTCTAATTTCTTGAATGAATATTTAAATAATTTATATTTTGCTAACAATCTCACGTTATAAACAGCAATCTATAGTTTTAATCCCTTATTTCTTAATGATTTATTACTTTATTATATTTTTTTTGTCTAATTGACAGTACCGAAGATCCCATCATACAGATAAACTATATATAAATAAATGAAGTTATTATAAGTCAGTCTCAGCAGCAGACAGTCATTTTCAAAAAGTCGACTTAGTCATGTCCTGCGTAAAAATAGTTTTCTATTAAACGTATATCGTAGAAATAGAACATAAGTTAACATTACAATGCTGTATATATATCGATTATCGGCCGCTCCGTGCGATCAGTCCGGAAACACTGCTTTTCGATTGCAGCTATACGCTATTAGCTGTTTTGGCTTTTACAGCTTCTTTGGACTCAGTGCTCTCGGATCCGATTCCGCGAGCGTAGTGTACTAAAAAAATCTACGTCAGATGCGTTACCTGACGTGTTATATTGGCTAATTGTTACCTAATCGGTTTCCGAAGAAAGACGTGATCCTTTCCTCCGAAGAAATTTTAACTGAATAGATATTGGAGCTGGGAGAGGATCCGTTGGAGTCGAAACACTCTCTGTATTCTGGTTGGTGTTTCCGTTGTTAGCCTTGTGGGGCTTTTACAACTTCGTCAATCTCAGGGATCGAAAATTTTTCTACTCTATACTATTCGCCGCCTCCCGGCGCTTCGGTGCGCTGTGGGAGACTTGCTGTGTTGCTGCTTCTTTCCTCCTTCGATGGTGGTGCTGGAGTCTTCGTCAGTGTCTTGTTGTGTTGTGTTGTTCTTCTTGCTTCTGCCTCCTCGCAGTTGCTATTCGGTGCGCCCTCTTGCTTGGGCGTGTCATGTCACCTTGTGTGTGACCTTCTTGATGGATCTTTTTGGGGGCGTCTTTTGATACCTTGTCGAAACACTCGAGGTGCTCGTTTTATTTTAAAACGGCCCTTACCATACGGCTTTTTCTGAAAGCGCGGGAAATTTCTCTTGAGTTTTTTTTTTTCAATTAGTTTAATTATCTAGGATTCATGAAGTCACCGCTCCGGCCATTACATAACACTAAGACGATAGATTTTTATCCGTTGAGTAACATAAAAAACTTATATGCCATTAATACAAATACAATATTGGTTCAGTTGTACTTTTATCGGTGTTCCGTGAACTTGACTCGAGACAGAGTGGCCTTCATTGCTTCGGCACGAGTATAAGTTTGTGTCTATATTGACACGCTTAGCGTTTTATTTTAAATATTTTTTTTTACGTTATCATATTCATTTAGTATCATTAACAGTGACCACGTGTATACGTCAAGAATACCAGAAGTGCAAAATTTCATAAAAAATTAAATCAGATTGAGTATCCTACATACCGAGAGTTCCAAACGTTAAGAACGTTTTTGAGAAGCAACCATAATAAATCTTGGAAGGTTTTTTGACGGTTACTCTAATAATATCTTTAATGAATAAACGAAGCCATTTGTTTTGAAATCTTAAAACAGTCATTTTACTGTAATTTAATGATATCTTCTTCTTTGATTTAGGTCCCTCTTTTTGTGTAAGCCTCTTTCAACGTATTCGCTGCTTCTCTTTCTTTGACCTTGTCCTCAATATCATCTCTCCATCTTTTGTATAACCGACCAATGCTTCTTTTTCCAATAGGACCTTTCTCCTTCGTTGACAGCAGTGTCTACCTTTGTATCCATTATATCACGCGACGTGCTCAGCCCAACGCCACTCTGATTTAAGAGACTATGTGGTTCTTATATTTATGTATCTGATTTTCGGGCTCTTCTAATCCCGAGTATGTTCCTCTATTAATTGAAACGACTTGTTCACATTCATAGAACAGACTAAAAAGATATTTATTATTATTGCAGTCATACATAAGTTTACATAGCTTATACTAGATGTCGCTAACAGTACTTTATATGAGCTACATATTATTTTGATATACCATTAATAGTTCTAAATCGATCTTTGCATGGTCTTTATTTTACGTTTAACTTTATTGGTTCTATACATAGTTCATCATGTTTGTCTAACATAGCACTAGATGTCGTACATATGTCAAAATCAGGTTTACGCTATTTGTTCTTCTCAGGATTGTGTTAAGAATATTTTCTGAACAATGAAAATATCTTTAACAGAGTAGAGTAATACATTCCTAAACTTTTTTACCACTTCAAATAACCCTACACGCTATAATAAGATTCTCATCCGCTCGCTTCTGGCTTATGTGAATACTCCAATGCGGTTCAAAGAATTAAGAGAAACCAAGTGTTTTAATTAGACAACGAAACATTTGCTTTAAACTAACACGCGTCCATATAACACAACTGATTGTAATTTTAAAAGTGATAGTCGATGATTATATAAGAGAACAAACTAAACAGGGTTTTATAAAATTAAAAATTTTCACTAAGAGATCGTGACTTTTAATTCAATATCTCTTTACTTTTTTAGTCTGTGTTACTTTGATAGTATTAACATAACTACCAGCAGTGGTAGTCCAGCGGTAGAGGACTGAGACTTGAGATCATATATAGGCAGTAGGTTCGAATCCGGAAATATAGTCTTGTATGTAATTCACTTCATGCATTAATTACATCGGTTTGCCACTGCTCAAAAACAAGTTTCATAGGATGGACAAGAGAATCCTCTGCGTACCATAATACAGTGATAGACAAAGATTATGTTTATTATTTCATATCCCATAGATATATTTGGAAGAGTCCCATGCAATGTTTCAACAAAGGTAACTTATGATGCTTTTTTGATTTATATTTTCAAAAATTAAAAATTACTTTGACTACTTTTTAGTGCTTCTCAATAAGTCTTCAGAACAGGCTTAAAATTTTAAAGGTTATTATATTATCTTGAGAGTGAAATATAAACACTTGAAATTTCTTAATTTTTTCTCCACTTTATAGGAAATGTTAAGATATCGTTCACGTTACAGAATTTAAATTTCATTAATAATGCACTTTTGATAGCATTGATAAGTATTATATTTATACAACATGTATGGCAGACGATGGCGCAAGATAGAGGAAAGTGGAAGTCTCTCACTTCGGAGGCCAAGACCCACTTTGGGTCACTGAGCCAGCGGAGTAGTAGTAGTAGTAGTATACAGCGTGTTTGGAAATAGGTGTAAAAGCTTCAAAGATGTAATTGTTACATCTACACATAACGTTTTTTGGTATTAATTATTGTCAATTTTTTGACAATCGAATGTTTTCAACAGGTGTATAAATTTATTCTTTAATTTGTATAAGAAACAAATATGTTATTTTATCTACTTTCCTGTAAAGTTTTCAATAAATTACACATATTACTATAATAAAACGCCGGTTGAGATTCGAACAGAACTAACTTTTATTATATGTTCAGAAACATACCTACATTTTACTTTATAACAATGACGGTAGGAACACTATACAATCTATGTTCCAATAGATGGCGGTATATGTATATTAATTAATGATTATTTGTATATTATTTCAACAATTACACATTCCATTTTACTTAATGTATACAAGTATATATTACATGCAGATATACACGTTAATCTTGGAGTATATATATACAGGCTTTTGACATGGGTGTGCGTATAAACTGTATTGATCTCAACTTATAAATAGCGTTCTCGCACCCTTTACGATCATTTGCTTGTGCGACAAATATATAGTAAAGGATTATATAAAGCATTTGAATTAATTTAAATAGAGGACCTGTTCAATAAATATATAATTTCGTCTTCATACAATCATACAATATATACTACCTGATTAGTTATAGGTGTAAAAGTTTTAAAAGAGAAAATATATAGTTTATCAAGCTCGCTCAAGTCTCTCTGTGCATTCAATAACGTACGTGATGTAACACCGGCGATTTAAACCGATCCTCTTCTAACTGTCTTATTAACCAGCTAAAGTCTCCAAAGAAAAGGTTCATACCTTCCTCCGAAAACCCAGGAGATATCAATTAGTCAAAACAATGCCCCAGGCGAGGCATCTGGCGTTGGTTTTTTTTATTTACATTTGCTTGCGGATTTCGGATCTGGGATCTCTTAGTCCGAAGAAGGTGAGGTGCTGTATAAACCAGAAAGGCTAAAAACGTCCAAAAGAATATAGCCTAATGTATTGCTCAGTTACTGTCAATGAAAGCAGTAAATGGCGTAACGATGATATAGTAAGAAAAATCTTTTTCAAAATTTGAATTACTATAAATTAATATTAATTATTATTTACTATTTGTTACTCAGGTTATATACTGCCAGAAGTGATTGGCTTGTCGCAATTCATCGTTTTAAACAATAGAAAAAAAAATTAATGTGCCATATTTAGAGAGATCATTTTTTTCAGGATAACTGAATACAGTTTTAAAACTTTTAAAACATTTTTCTGTGAAAGAAGTGGAAGTTATTTATTCATCCCTTTAAAACTTTTACAACTAAAACCAATTTTCCTGTAGAGATAATAAAAGTTGTCGTGAATAAACTTGTTCCTTGAATTTGTACTGTTTGATTCGATTTGTATCCCTGTAATGTATAGTTGCAACCTATCGGAGCTATTACAATCCCTCGCTGTTATCTTCTAGAGCAGAACATACGGCGTTACATTCGCTTAAGACTTATCTTTATAAAGAGTTCCATTTAATCGAAGTCATGGATTTATCTCGCTTCGTTGCGTTCAGTTCCTTTCGCTAGATACTGAATAAACTGCCTTATCGATTTATGTACGTATTAGTGATACGCCTCGTTCCTAAGGAAATTCTGCATGGTATATAGGACCTGAACCCTTCTGGGGTGAATATTATCATAAAAAAACTCCCTAAACGCTTTTCTTTGTTAATGATTTAAATAACCTAATGTTCACCAGCCTTTAAACCTATTTTGAATCACTCTGTATTATGTATTCTATTATTATTATAAGATTGAATGGAATTACAATTGTAATGTGACGGTTGTTGCCTTTCGCAGTCGTTTTATATGTTGCAGACAGATTTTTTTCTATTCAGCTTATAAACGCCCACTGCAAGATTTATGACTCATCCAAAGATATCTATGGGATATATGATAATAACTGTAATCTTTGGCGATTGCAGTGCTATGGTACGCAGAGTCACTGTTGCTCATCCTCTGGAAACTTCTTTGTGAGCATTGGCAACCCTATATAATGAACGCACAAAGTTATATATAAGACTGTAATCCCGGATTCGAACCTATTACCTTCTATGATCGCATGTCTCAGTCCTCTACCGCTAGTCAAAAGTAATACAAAGTAAAAAAGTAAAAAGATATTGTGAATTAAAAGTCGCGATCATACCTTAAAATTAAAATAGGACTTGCCTGATATGTTTATTTTAAATAGATAATTACAGAAGTATAGTCTTTGAACATTGCCGACTGGCGAAAAGCCAATCTCCGGTGCGTGAGCACGTTCAGAAACGGAAATTTTGGCTACACCATATTAATACATGGGTACCATGTGTATACTTCGTCTCAGATAAGTTCTGGTGTACTTCCATAACGGTTATCAACCCAAAACCTTCAGCAAAGATTACCTTTTATACAATCTTTAAATTTAATTTCTAAATTGTCTATCAAGTCGTACTGGCCAATCTATAGAGGTAGATTCATTATAGGTGTATAATCTTTTTAGGGGTGAATGTATAGCTCACAATCTATTTTTAAACATTATGTTAATAAAAATTACTCTCAAATGCAAAATATTTCAATTTGAATGCGACCGAACTTCTGGCATAATTGTCTGCAGGGATTAAACAATAATTTATTCTAATATGTAATGAATCGCTTTTTCATCTTATATTGTCATTACGGTATTTATTATTCCTAGAACCTTAAACTTGTGTAAAGGGTGTATAGTTCTTTATAATAACAAGTTTTTCGACGTTTGATAAGAAAGTCTGAGAAAAAATTCGTGACTATAATTATGACTATATGCAATTCGCTATATGACACAAAATTATGATATATATTCGTTATATAAAAACTAGATAGATATTCTTATATATTAAATAGCGGTGTATATAATGCTCTTTTTATATTATTAGTAACTCTTTTGGGAAACTGTATACAATAGATCCCCGTGTAACGTCTCTTGTCATGTAATAAATATAAAAAGTTTATTAAACAAAAATTCGTGAAAACATTCAATTTTAGTAAAAGCTTTCTAAAGTTAAAAAATGCTCCGAGGACGGTTTTTTTATTAATTCTAATTTTGTATTGCTAGGGTGTTTCGTTTGACAATGTATTTTTCTTTTTATATTTACTGAGCGCAATCAGCTGGGAGAGGGATTGCCGCTATTTGGTACGAATCTTGCTTCTCCCATCTGCGCGTCACGACAGCGTTTTACAATTATATACGATTTTTCGTATACCTAAAATATATACATACAGCATACAACTACACTACTACATACATACAACATGCAACCTATACAGCTAAAATGTATACAAATAAACAATATGATTTATGACTTTTACTCAATTATACATTCATTTCTACGTTATTTTATTTCAAGTCGCTGCCCAAACATAACAAACCGTTAAATAACTTGAGGTTAAACAACGTGGGCAAACTCATCAAAAGATTCTGCTGTAGATTTTTTTTCATGAAGATATCCGATAAGTTGAACGGAGGTATATCAAGGTTTTCGCAATGGGTCACATGACATAACCAAGTGACCCTTTACGAAAACATTAATATCTTTTGGAATCGAATCCGGAACAGGATCTAAATAGGTGTTGAAATGTCTTTACTGCTAGCCGTTACGTGAGCATGCATCGTTGTCGATTATTTTAAAAGGTAATGTTTGCAGTACCCATGTCCGCTTAGCAGTTGTGTGAGATGGAAAGATGTTTTGATTTGTTTCTACAGTTTGTTTATGTCAGAGAGTTTTGGAATTAGTCCTATGGTGTGTCGACCCAGAGTCAAGCTCGCGTATCTAGGAATTATATATAATCTAAGAACTGAAAACCGACTGAGTTTGTTGGGCTCTTCTCAGATCAAGGTGTGTTTGAAACTCTCATGGGTGAAGCTAGTACCAATTTTAAGCTAAATAATACTGTTATAAGTTTGATAAAATGGATAATTATGTGAATAAATAAATAAATATATAGCCGCTTCGTTGTAAATAAAATTAATAAAAAGTACAAGAAGAGGAAAGAGAGAGGGGAGTTTGAAAAGGAAAAAATAAAAATACTTCTTAATCAGCTATTAGCAACTAAGCTTGCGAATCTATATCAAATTTAAAAATAAAAAAAATTATCTAGTTCGAAAGTATTCTAGAACAGAAAGTGACGAAGTTAATTAAAAACTGACAAATAGTGAGTTATTTTAGCGGGATTTTTCAATTACAAATAAATAGTAATCAATGCTTTTCTATTTGATTGGTACAAAAGCTTGTACGTACGTAGAAGTTGAGTAACATGAAAATCCACTAAGCAGTTTTCAGCACCTGTCGGTTACAGTTAAGTTGTGTTTAAAATAGGGAGAGTAATATTTTACCCCCTTTTTGAGCCCCCCTCCTGTTTAACGATAATTTTATTGTTGTAATAGTTTTTCTTTACGTTTAATATCTCGTTATAAAATATTTGTTTTTTTTTTTATTTCATTGAGATACAGGAAACAAAAAGTAATGTAAACAAAAAAACATACATAGGTATGAACGAAAAAAATAAGCATGATAGAGCGGTTTCTAATATCTAAATAATAATTATAAAGGAACATGCGAAATGTCTCATATATTATTATTTTAAACGCATTCGTGTAATCCCTGTAAAGGTCAGTAGAGATTATGTAAGTCAAATCTATGTGCAAAAGCGTTGGGAAAACTCAGTCCCGCCTCCGCCGCCGCGGTTAGCGGTTCCCGGCGTTCCCTAACAACCGCTGCTATAACGTCAAACGCAAGATATGATGAAAAAAAAACTTGAAATCAAATTTAGAACGATCTATTCTTAATTCAAATTTAATCATTAATTATTCCATGTATATATTTTAGATGTGCGAATAATTTTAATATCGTGACAGTAAAATGTCCGCAATTTTATCATTATAGTATTTATATAATTTCCGTGTAAATAATGATAAGGCGACGCGTAGATTTGATTTGCTAACTTCATTCTTATCACATTACGTTGACGGCATTTGATATTGATCAATCGTATCTGTTCCGTGTGTGGATGCGTTTATAAATGAAATGATTGTAACTTGCGACTGTCGTTTTGTGATTAGAAAACTTGCACGCGAATTTCATTAATTTAATATTATTATAATTTTTTTTTTTAATTAACGAAACCTATTTTAAGTGACATTCTTTTGTTTAAAGTTATGTAGTTTATTATATATATATTTTTAAAAGGTAACTGGAAACAGACTAGAGTTTTATTTAACCGTCTTCCATTTGAATTTATAAATGGAAATACATATCGAACTGTTACAGTTGTTAGTTAAATGGGTGAAAGTTGTACTTGGAAGGTTAACTTAAACAGTGCTACGATGGAATTTTTGAAGTTATCTTTGGTGCCCCTGTCTCTTATTATTGGACTCACAGTCTTTAACGTTAAAAAGTAAGTAAATATATATAAATATAGTATCAAATAGAATAACATAGAACATAATAAACCAGAATATTTTTACTGCACATAAAATAATTCATAGTTGAAAAATTTAAAATAATGGCAATTTAAAATTGAGATGTTATTTTTGTACGAAGATTTTATTTTATTTAATATTCTTTATTGTACACGTTAAGTGACATTTAATAAGTTTTACAATAATATACAAAAAAAATACAATGAGCGGTCTTATCACACAAGACAATCTCTTACAGACAACCATAGTATGGAAAAAGTAAAAGTACTAATAATGGGTAGTTTACGTGTATAAAAAATACATATTTACAAACAAACGAACATAAACATACATACTTAAACATACATGCATATGTATATAACATATATACTTATAATAAATAAGGTTTAATTCATATTATAAATATAATACAATAATAAATAAAAACATCTTACTGACTTCGGTCAGTATTGGTTCGATCGCACTTGCATCAGAAAGAAACAGAAGAAGAAAAAGAGATCAATTAACAGATAGATAATCATAGGTCTAGTAAATGGTTCTTTATCATTTTCTTGAAAATAGGTAGTGAGTTAGCACGTCTTATATTCAGCGGTAAATCATTTCACAATCGAACGGCCTTCGTGGAAAAAGATTTGGCCATAAACGATGAAGAATGTACCGGTATTTTTAATTCCAGATTCTCTAATGATCTCAAAAACCAAAAAATACACAAACCTATAAACTGATCACTCTTAAATATGTTTTTTTTTCGATTGGAATACGACTGGCTAATAACTTTTCATAGAATAATTTGCAACGACGGATAGTAAACAATAATTAATTTTAATCTGTGGTACTTCGAATTTTAAAAATTACGCATTACGTCGTTTATTATTTCTGAAATCATTAATTTTTGACTAAGATATACCATATATTATTTACAACAAATGAGTATTGACCCCTTTAGAGTTTTTACGCCTGTTTCTAATCAACCTGTACACGAAGACTAATAAATCAACGTCAAGTGGAAATAGGGCGAAAGAGCAAATATATCAGGAACTTTTAAAATTTATTATTGAACATTGTGTATATGGTTTGTTACAAACAGTAACGTTGGAAGTAAAAAAAAAACAGATGGGTGAAAAATTGTATATTGTTATAGAAAGAACATAATAGTATGCTTAAAATTTATTTAGTTATTCCAATGGCAATTCTGATAATTTTAATAACACCTGTGATATTAGATTTGTAGCAATTTTTTTGGAACCAATTGTAGATGAAAAATGTTTCTTAGTGTTGAACTTTTGACTAGGGTTGGGCGATGGTGTTACTTTCCATTTTTACGATTTAAATGTGACCGTGTTTCAACTACCACTCTTGCTTCTTATCTTTATCATGCGTAGGCTTTCCCAAAGCAGATTACCACGAAGACCGGTCTTGCACTGCTGGTATACCAGCGACCTTGACTATGACGTAGTTCCACTTAGTAAATGGAGACAGCGTTTAC
The DNA here is from genome assembly GCF_028537555.1 of Battus philenor. Lineage (NCBI taxonomy): Eukaryota > Metazoa > Arthropoda > Insecta > Lepidoptera > Papilionidae > Battus > Battus philenor. The sequence goes on along the minus strand of NW_027181686.1, from coordinate 2,697,391 downwards.
TGTCAAAATTGTATACCCTGGCACAGACAAATAATAATAAAACTTTTTAAACCATTCACATTTAAATTTTTTTTAATTTATCTTCGAGGGGTATCTACAATTTCGATAGTAACTTTATTTTTTATATTCATAACGTTTTAATAATAAGCAACGGTTAAGATATGTATGTTTATTATGTTTCGACTCCGCGATTCAGCTATCTTGTACTATGTCTGTCCTCCTAGTGAGAGGCCAGTCTCGTGGTCAAAACTTGTGCACCTTTCGGTTCCAACAGCTGTTCGTTGTAATAGCTATATGCTTCGTCCACTTTTACTTCAAACAAGCAATTCTTCAAGCTACATCGTTGTCTTTAGTTCTTCTGCAGATCGTCTGTTTTATGATTCGATCTTGCAACAAAACTCCAGTAGCCCTCTTCACTGCTCTCTAGGTGATCGTCTCTTCTCTAATCGGTACTTCATCACCGGCAACATACATCGGTTAAAGACCTTCTTCTTCGCACATTGCGGTATTCTAAACGTTTTTTTTAACTATCCCAAAATAATGTACTCGACTCAAATCATTCCTGATTACAAGATGCAATTTTCAATAGCAGAACACATTAGTACAGTTGTAAATTGGAAGACATACGTCATTCGGTTACAAATAGCTACATCAAGCTGTACCGACACTGTGTCGAACGCTTTATTGACGAATGCCAGGAATATCGATAACATGAAGTTCGGTTAGTGTATCTAAAAGTACACTTTTTTCATTGAAAATTATTTCGCTCTATGGCATTTTTGAGAATTTTTAATTATCCCAAAAAATACGGCGCAAACTAATCTAGTTCTAAATCTAAGGAGATGCAGTAAACATTACGTAAAAAATAAATAGTCTGCAAGTAAAATTGAATACTTCGTAAATCATTTCCTTTATTTTATATCATACGTACAATAGATTGTTTGTGTGTTGTCTTTTATTCAGAGAGTTGTTTAATATTGTTTTCTATTGTATTCAGTTATTTACGTATAGATCTATATCTATACGTAAATAACTGAATACAATAGAAAACACGTACCACAACACTGATCTCCATCCTGGCCATAACTATCCTAGTCTATACTAGGATAGTTATGGCCAGGACTGTGTACGCCTCGTCATCTTCGTTTCAGCCGATAGACGCCCACTGGATGGCATTGGCATCCCCCAAAGATATCTGCCACCCTTGGCAGGTTGGAGATCAGTGTTGTGGTACGCAAACCACGCTTCCCATTCTCTGAAAACTTTCTTGCGAGAAATGAGATTACCATATAATTAATGCAGAAAGTGTGAATTATGTATAAGACTGTATTCCGGGAATCGAACCCGCGACTTATGATAGCCAGTATCTGTCCTTAACTACCAGGCTACCAGTGCTAAAGTACTGCTGTATACGCCTAGAATAAGCAAGCGCATTTAATTATATAGTTTTTCAATGAAACTTATGTAATTAAATATAAATTACGTATTGACTTACCTATTCGTAGTAAATAAATAAATAAATGATCTTCAGGTATTAATAACTATAAAATGTTTAAGTATATATTTTTTAATAATCGAATATAACCTTTTGACACAAATCGTAAATAGCACCTGACAAACACTACTTAAACATTTACACCTCGATAATTTTCATAATGAGGTGTTTTAAATTTTGATAAATAATTACACAAAACATTGATTTCTGGTGTGGTAGCTGTATTGTGACTCGTACGCTATAGGTGAGTTTTTACCTTTGTTAGTTCGAGTTTAGGATGCTTTCAATAATAGACAAGAGAAACATGGAATGGAACATTTATGCAGATCTTGTGCCGCTCTTCACGAGTAGGATGGCATGAACTGCACTAACGAAAGAGCAGGATGACAAATATGGGTGCTAAAAATATTTTTTTTCTTTAACAGGAACGCTTACAGTCGAAGAGGTGTACAGAGACCGGGATCAGTTCGCGGGTCTGGTGCGAGAGGTGGCGGCGCCAGACGTCGGCCGGATGGGCATCGAGATCCTGTCCTTCACGATCAAGGACGTGTACGATGACGTCCAGTACCTGGCCAGCCTGGGCAAGGCGCAGACGGCGGCCGTGAAACGCGACGCGAACATTGGAGTCGCCCAGGCCAACCGGGATGCCGGTATCAGGGTCAGTACCTCTGTACCAAAAAGCAAAAATAGCTCTATATAGCCGTTTAAAGCCGGCATCATTATCATATAGCCTTAGGAAATCAACCTAGGTTACTGAACTGAAACTAAAAGTTACGTGTCTGCAGTGGCAATGGGCGAAATTTTCAATAAGACCAGGCGGATACTGCCTGTATTCAACGTCTTCCGTCGACTTTAACAAGGTTTGGCTACCTTGTGGGTGGACTCAACATCTTTAACCCTTTCAACTCCAATGTCGAGTGTCACTCGACACTGATTTTGTTCCACAAGCTACACTGTCGAGTGATACTCAACATGGTGTAATACTTCTTTTTGCGGAAAATTTTAAAACAGGAAAGATTTTTGAAACTAAAATGTTTGAATCACGAATGAATGAAACATATTCTAGAATCGCAAGATACTATAATTCAATTAAATTTTATTGATGCTACATAACAGCCTTGGAGTGGAAAGGGTTAAAGCTGGAGAATCTGACAAATTATTTTTAACTAAGTAAGAAAGGGACTAATATATAGCTACTTTAGCTATGCAGTAGTAGTCGTGCAATTAAGTGTACAGCCCGCTGATAAATGCGCATGCGGCAAACAATGCGAATTACACAACTAACACCGTTAATTCACTCTGGAGTGATATTTTTAACTAAATTTGAATGAAACTCTCTGCAGAAGTAACGAATAGTTAAGAAGGCATTTAACCATCCTTGCCATGTATGTTAAGGTGAAGTATACCATTAAGGAGAAGCTCAATTTAATTATTACAGCAGTAAAACATCCACAGCTGGGCATTGGCCTCCTCTGTAAATAATCTATAGATTTCCAATTGGACTTGTAAGAAGCGGCTTGATCCAGTGCCTATTGATAATATTAACAAGGTCTCTTGTCATTGTCCTATGTTCAAATATTTAAATTTAGAATTAAAAAAAAACTTCTAGACTTTCCTTCCTTTGTTACATTTTCCGTTGTACATTATCATACTTAATAAAACTATGAAATTTACATGTCTCTTTTTTGAGGTCACAAATAAAAATCTTTGTAACGCTTTAATTACGTATCACATGACCTATATACTAATGTTACTCTTGACCCTATATTGACCCATAGAGCGGTACTGTAATTCCATTCATCCCGACCTATGATTGGTTATGCAATTCAAAATAACATATGATTTTCGTAATTCATAAATTATGTTTCTATATATAATATTATCTCTGCGAATTATATTATTATAGTGCGTAGTTCGTTTTTAAATGTTCAGACTCGATTATTGTTATTAAAGCAACATATATGCATTTTTATATTAATTATTTTATCGTTTAAACTACCTGTCCCGACTGACAGCTTGTATTGCTAAGTTATTGGACTGTCGCATTTCAATAGATAAATAAATTATTGCTGAGGAAGTCGTACACTGAGCAGTAAAGCCAGATAATGGTACAGGGCGAGCATGTGGAGCGGTACGAAGAAGTACGTTCTCGAAACCTAACTTTGGACTATATACTGCCGGAAGTATCACGTCGAAACATAAATAGAAAAGCTACATTTTCCTCACGATACTCGGTCTTCTTGCACTCTCAATTAAATGACATATTTCATGACTTGACCTATGATTTAGATGTCCAACATCACATTGTAAATACTGACTGATTTAAAACAAACTATACAAGTTCGCAGTAAGTGAAGTGTCGCTTACATAGTTTAATGTTAAAGGCATTTAGCCTTAGACTTTACTGTTGCCAAGCTCGAGAGCTCCTTCAGGAATCTAGGCTGAATAAAAATCGCCTAGCTTTTATCGCTAATGCGGGCATTTTATGCAGTGGCTACGTGCAACGATCAAGGGTGCTCAATAGCGAGTGTAAACGTTTTTATAAAGAAACTAGCTGATCCCGCAAACGTTGTTTTGCAAAAAAAAATAAAGTTTTTAATTAACAAATGTATGATAAGGGTTGATCGTAGAGGGATGAAAATTTAGGTTTGTATGTATTTTTGTATGCTGTATCATAATAAATTAAAAACCAAAAAAATTGTCTAAAAAATTAAAAATTAAATTTAGGGGTGGACCACCCTTATCACTTAGGGGTATGGAAAATAGATAGTAGCCGATTCTCAGATATGCTAAATACGCATGTAAAATTTGGTAAAAATCGGTCAAGCCGTTTCGGAGGAGTTCAAGTTCAAACACCGTGACACGAGAATTTTATATATTAGATGGATGCACATGTTTCTATTTATTATAAATATGTTTCCCCTGTTTACTAATCTAATTTGTACAACCTTAAGGCTTAGAGATTTAATTTTCTATGATTATACGGAATTTAAGAAATTCCACCCACAAGGAGGCTTTAGGGGGCGCAGTTAGTCCTATTAATCTTATAATAACATCGTACTGAATTCGTCATTAAATTTTATATATAAATACATTTTACGTATTTTATATAGACACACCTGCACAACTATAAAGTATATATTTCAATATAGGTATCATATAACATTGCATGAATTGAAATATATATGCATAGACAACTATTATCATAATTTTTATAAATACAGACTTATAAAAAATATGAAAAACGGCTCTCTAAATGATAAAACAATGTACAATTAATTTATACATATATATCTAATAATAATCGACAATGATGCCTGGCCATGTGACGAATCCGCAGGTACAGGCTTTTCAACACTTATTTAGACATCGTTCACGATTCGAATCCAAAAGACGTAACCACGTGACCCTTTTCGAAAGCCTTGATATATCGCCTTTCAACTCGGACCTCAGGAAAGAATACTGAAGAATCTTTTGATATATATTATCAAACCTTCAAACCTTAAGGCATTTAACGGTCTGTAGCGCTTAAGCAACGACTTCATATACAATCTAAGAAGCATTGTGTAGAAATCTGTAATATTCATATAAATATGCACATATTTGTCTATACATATATATATATATATCTATACATTTATATAACCTGCTACAGGTAAAAACCATGAGTAATTATAAACAATATGCGTTATATACATACCTTACAGTGTTTTTATTAATAAATAATAATATATCATTTACGGTAAATATGCCGTAAATTATAAATATAAATTATATATAAATTGTATTTGCTAATATTAAATATCTAATTTTTTAAGTATGTTAAGTGTCTTCAGAAGTATATAGGCCATGTGTCAAATTGATTGTAGGTGTTGCACAAGGGTATTGTGCCATGGAATATTAAAATATTTTGTTATTAGACGGCGGCAGTAATTTTAGGTAAAACTTACATTGACATTCACAAGTAAAAACGGTGAAATATATTGTTTAAAATTTTATGAAGGAACATCAGATCAAAAATTATACGACGGTTGCGGAGGTTTGTAATTTAGGTCGCTTATGTGAAATCCCAGCCGACCCCTAGGCGAGATATATTTAATTGACCCAGCCTTCTGGACTTTGGCCCAGCCTTTGGGTTCCGATTTTGCCTGTGGTTGAACCAGGGACGTCCCCGTCTCCCCGTCCCTGCCCCATCACCAGCTGATGATTCTTTGACTAAAAATGTAATTAATGATTAGATCCCATCATTATTATCACCGATGGCCGACTCAAATCTTAGCTGAACTGATTTACATCCATATATTTGGAACCCTTAACACCTAGCGTAGACCCTTGAAACATCAAAGTATTGCACCTAAGATGTAGTTAACTATACTAGTTTCATTTGTGACTACGCGGTGTAAATGTAGTTTTGATTTCAGGAAGCAGAATGTGAGAAGAGCGCAATGGACGTCAAGTACGCGATGGACACAAAAATAGAAGACAATAACAGACTGTTCAAACTGCAGAAAGCGCAATTCGACCAGGAGATAAACACCGCGGTGAGTTGATATTAAGAAGCTAATAAATATGTTTAGAATCAGTTTCGGTATTCTGAACATTTACCGAAGAATATCGAAGTTCGATATAAGATACCGGCGATTTTCGACATCTGCGACTTAGCTATTTACAAAAATCATGATTTATTGAAAGATGTTGAATTCATATATTTAATAATCAAAGTTCGTTGTCAAATTTTCGTTATAGATTAAATTTCTTTATTCTACATTGGAACTTTTAATAGAAGTCATATTGATAATCAACGTATAATTTTATAACCTATTTTCTTTACTCAACTCTGCTTCGTAAGGTGTTATAGTTGTGGAAAAGAAGATGGAAGACTCCACAACAACACATGTTCTAATAAAGTGTGACACAGATTTACACTTGACACTAGATATATACACTTTATGAGGTATAACCTAAATGAGTTCAAAATAATCAGGCAACATCACTGTCAAGGATTGTTTTTATCAAAATATTCGTTTATTGAACAATAAGCTTTTCCATTAATATGTTTTAATATGCAATTTGAATTTTTATTTGCAATTATAAATATTGAACACTAAATTTGTTGAATATTCGATTTCATCAAATTAGTTAATCTTTTTATGAGCAAAATATACATTTTTACATATGACCCCAGGTACGAGTATAAAACAAATATTAGTAGATTTGGAAAAAAAATTACAAAGAACCATGCTAACTAAGTAAGTAACAAGACAGCCCGGCGGTATAGAGGACTTGCAAAATCGTAAATCGCGGCTTCGATTCCGCAGATGCAGTCTTATATATAATTCATACTTTATGCGCTAATTATATAGGATTAAAACTGCTCACAAAAAAATTTCCATAAGATGGGCACAAGTGACCTTTGCGTGCTATAATATCACACTGCGATCGCCAACCCGCCGACCAAGCGTGGCGATTATGGTATATCCCTGCATAGATATTATTGGGAGAAGTCTATGACTTGCAGTGGATGTCTATGAGCTAAAACTCGTCGTCTTGACCCTTAACCCTTTCCACTCCAATGTCGAGTGTCACTCGACACTGATTTTGTTCCACAAGCTCCACTGTCGAGTGATACTCGACATAGTGTAATACTTCTTTTTTCGGAAAATGTTAAAATAGGAAAGATTTTGTTACTAAAATGTTTGACTCACGAATGAATGAAACATGTTCTAGAATCGCAAGATACCATTATTTCATTTATTAATTCAGTTAAATTTTATCGATGCTACATAACAGCCTTGGAGTGGAAAGGGTTAATATAAATAATAAATGAATATGAATTATTTCATAGAAGAAAACACACCTTGGGAATAGCAAAAATGTGAAGTAAATTCTGGAATGCAAAAATAAACAAAAGTAAATGTAAAAATAAAGATGTAAAAATTACTGTTCTGGAGGTGAAGTCAGAATAGAAAATAAAGTATGAAAAGGAATGATAGATTATGTGATGAATAAAAGAAAGATGCGTGGACGATATTTAGGAGGACAAAAGTTGAGGATGAAAGTAAAATAATTAAGTGAAAAACTTATTAAGGAAAATAATGTCACTGCGTGCCCAATAGCGGGAGCCATAAAAACACACACCCTTTGGAATGTGTTCGCCTCCAGGCCATTTCATATATTGTGTTAATTAATATTCTTTAAAAGATGTGTAATCCCGTTTTGTTTCTTTCGCGAATTCTTCTCAGGCATTTATTTTCCGAACATGTTGTGAACTAATTTTGTAGTCAATAATATTTTTGATTTTGAAAATGGAATTTGAATATTCTTTTGTATAGGTATTTCAATCTGTCAATCTTTCCGGCTTTTATAGCTTTATGGAACTCGGAGTTTCAAAATCCGCAAAACATACTGGTAGTTATATAGTTATATACGTAGGGATACATAACTTGTGGTTATATGATAGGAATTGAACAAAATATTCGGCTTGGACTTCTACACGGTTAAATGCGATCGCACATTTTCATATGATGTTTGCCTTTCACCGTTTTGTTAAACTTTGCAGTCCTCACTTCATGTATATCAATATATATGTATATATATATTGGCTGTTTTTAATATACATATAAAAACTAGAAGTATATGATCTATGTTTGGTAAAGTTAGTAACATAAATAAATGTGTCCTACTATTTACATATATATATTCGTATTGTATATCCCAGTTCAACTGGAACATACTCTTTTATACGACTACCCGTGTTAAAACAGAGTAAGGTAATCATCTACCAGAGCCATCTGTTGGCGGTTCTTGTAATAACCGCGGTACCATACAAACTAAATAAATAAAAGTACTAGATTGACTGGAGGATGTATTAAGGTTTTTTGTTACAGAAAGCAGAGTCCGCTCTCGCGTATGAGCTTCAAGCCGCTAAGATTAAACAGAGGATAAGGAACGAAGAGATCCAAATCGAGGTCGTGGAAAGACGCAAGCAAATCGAAGTAAGTTAACGATCATGTTCAGCTAAGTTCGATGGTAAAGGACTGCTAACAGTTCTCCATGTCTTCTAGGTTGAGCAACAAGAAATTCTACGTCGCGAGGAAGAACTGGTGTCCACTGTACGACTGCCGGCCGAGGCTGAAGCATACCGACTGCAGGCCATCGCCGAAGGGAAACGGTAATTTGAATTTCTATGCACAGCTGATGTTTGAAGTAGCAATTCACATATTGGTAGAGCTCATCATTCTACGGTCAGGATTCGGCGTTAACGGGATTACATCACTTACCTTCGGATTGCGAAAGAAAGAGATCAATCCTTCCACCTTCGGGAATCTATCAAACATCTTCACTTCCACTATTCACTGCCTTTAGACAAAGGTCTTCGTGTTTGTGGGACAGTCATATAGCGCCCAGGTGACCGCTGGAGCCTTAAAGCTCTGGAATGGAAACCACGGGCCAGCAAGCGGCGCGTAAGAATCTACAAGTTGAACAGACAACCTTTTGTTAAGGTTGTCAGAAGACGCTGGATTCTTCTTTCTGACCCAATTGGGTATTTGAGGAGAAGGCCTAAGAGAAAGCCGTAAGACGTTCACTGCTGAAGAGCAGGACGTCTTACGGCTGAAATGATAATAATTGTTCGCTTGTACGTGAGGAATATTTTGAACTAGTTAAATCAAAAGGCTAAATTCAATGTTGAATATGTCAGATTGATTTTAGTTTCTTACAAATTGGGTTCTTCTAGCATTCTTTTAACGTTTCTACATAATAACGTTTCTCCATCTGTGATAAATGATTCAAAATTTCGGAAAAATGTCACTCTATGAATAAATAAATTAATGTATATATTTTACATTGAGCAAGGTTAACCCATATTTTCACTGGCTTATATCATTTTTATTTATTATAAATTTCCTTGACGTACCCATCACGTAAGTTAATTTCCGTTCCCCATTTAGAAAGGCCATCTACCAGCGATAAAAAAACATTTTCTCCTTGCAGCACACAAACTGTGGAAGCCGCAAAGGCGGACGCCGAACGCATCAAAGTTCTAGGTTTGGCTGAAGCCACGGCTATCGGCGATGTGGGGAAAGCTGATGCAGAGCGGATGTTGGCTAAAGCCAAGGTCTACAAGCAATACGGAGACGCCGCGATGATGGCCCTAGTTCTTGAAGCTCTGCCTAAGGTAAACTCCTTAATATCCATTCTAAGATGTTGGATCCACGTGGCAATAGCACCACGTGGAAATACTGCATGTGCGTGGCCAGTTCCAATCATCATGTCTTCAGCCCCCAGACGTCTACTGCTAAACATAATCATCTCCAATAGCGTTCCAATAAGACTGGTTAAGTCATTTATCGAAATATAATTAAAACTCGGATAATAGAGACTGATGAATAATAAATAGAATCGACTGCACACGTCGTATCATCCAACATAATTTCCGATTCACGAAATTTAACTATTTGTAAGCTGCCCTGATCAAATGATACCGCTATATTATTTTTTGTTGCTATTTTTAAAATGAAATTAGATTAATAAAATGTCTACCATACATTTATTGACAGCAAACGAACAATACCTTCATCGCTCTAAGACTTTTACACTTTTAAGCAATCACGCGTGCAATAAATTTTCATGTAAATTTTCGGTCTATGATTTTTTCGTACTTTCGTTGCAGTGTCAGTCAACAGTGCCGGGGTCGAATCTAGGTCATTCAATAATTAATGTTCTTTTTGTACAAAAACAACCCTTTGTGTTTTCATTTGTAGATAGCGGCTGAAGTATCCGCACCGTTAGCTAAGACTGACGAGATAGTTCTGGTGGGAGATGGTGGTGCGACGGGCGAAGTTGCGCGGTTGGCTGGTGGTATACCACCAGCTCTGAAGACGCTCACCGGACTCGACATTACTCAGGTGCTGAAACGTCTACACCCAAACGCTTCTGCAGGTAATATTTAACGTTGTCACGTTAATAATAAAATTACATTTTTTTTCCTACCAGAATTGCTATTTATTTATATATATATTTATTATCATCATATACACCGGAATAACGATGCGTGTAGATAGCCGATTGACTTTCGGCGTAGCTTCTTTAATTATTTGACAAAACGCCGCGCTGAAAGTTATACGTAATAGGTCGCGTTTAATAATTAAAAAAAACAATTACCGCCCTGAACCATATAAATTAGTTTATTCTTAATACATATTTAAATGTTTATTTAATTATTAAGATAAACATTTTTATGTAGAGGTAATTTATAACGCATATATATTTACTTATAATAGAGTTGAGCAACACGCGGCAGAATGTGGCTTGTTTTAAAATATTATCTTATTTTTATTTTGTTATATGTAATGTAGTTTTATCAAATTGCGTATTTTTGTAATTTCATAAATGTTAATTAATTAATGTGAATACATATTAAATACAAGTTACAATAATTATCTTGGACCGCTCAAAAATTTTACGAATCTGGACCCTTTGTTAAAAAGGGGTACTCACCTCTGATCTAGAGATATTCTATAACGCCCCAATTTTAATGGAGCTTTTTCAAGGGGCTGGTAGCAGGTATGTATACTCGCTACTATCCTCTTGAAAAGTTCTAGTGGTCATTAAGTTGCAGCCCCAGTCGAGGTTCAACTCTCGCGAGCGCCTTTGAATGTAAATGTTAAATGCGTATTAAGTGACAATTTAACCTGAGTTCCTCTCTCACTGGTCCTTACGTCAGGTCACAAAGAAGAGTCCGCTTAAAAGGAACTAAGAACTTGACGGCATACCAATTCCGGTAACATTGCATATGATATCTCAAGCTAAGTTACGTTTAAGCTAAGTGCCTTCCACGCTCCGCTTTCTCAAGACTGTAGAATCTTGAAATAAGGTAACAGTGTAGATGTGGACTAAAATAAAAGGGAAGCGGTACCGTCAAAGCTAAGAACTTATTCTAAATAAATGCATGTAGACTATATACTCTCTAACCCATGGTTGCACAGACTTATTAAGACTAGGGCCCACTCGGGCAAATCATGAACTGATGGCGGGCCGGCCGCTGGAAGTATAGATAATTAAATTTTTTTGATCTTATTCTGGAATAGAATTCAATATTTTTCGAATGTACGAGAGTATTATTTTTGCTGTCGGCGGGCCACCAGTATTCGACCGGCGGGCCGCGGTCTGTGCATCCATGGTCTAACCTATTTCATACCACTGCGATAATGCGTCAATTATACCTACGAACATATTTTAAGTAATTATTAATATTGACGAACACATATGTTATGTTAGAGAACTAAAGAAATAAAGAACACATATGTTATATCTTTGGTTTAGTTTTTTTTTGGCTTGAAGTTTTACAATTTATTATTGTTTTCTATGTGTATTATTGTGATGTTAAAAAAAATAAAATATCTATCTAGTGAGGTGAATTATACATGGGAGCTAAAAATAAATTCCTTCCGCAGATGAATCTTTGATGGCGACCACGAGCAAGAAGAAGGAGGTTTCTGCGTGTTAATACAGCCTCATTTGTTCACATAACCCATCTCACTATCTCTTCTGATATTTCGGTGCCATAATTTAATATTTTATTTTGTATTTCCTTCAGGGCAATTTTTATAAATGAGAATTATTTTTTTCGCGCTATGATTGTATTTATATGTAAGAATTCTTTTAAAATTATGAAATTAATATTAGAAAAGAATTTGATATGAATTTTAAAACTACTTACAAACGTTTTATAGCGATGAAATAATTCTTTTTATTGAACGATTGCCATGATTTAAGAATATATTCTGATTTTCAATGAATTGAATGTAATGACGATGGGTTTTGAATAATACGAGGTGAAACAAAGTACTGGATGCCATTTAAAGTGTTTACCACCGTCTGAAATATAGGAACAAATTAATATATTTATATCTTTATAGACCATCTTGTTTACCATTAGTTGGTAGATTATATTTTTTTAAAATCGTAAATCTTTTCTACCGTTTGATAAGCTGATGGTAAATTTAGAAATACTTTAGCATTTAGCTAAGGTCCGTTTCACATAGACGCCGATGCGGATTAAAGGGGGCGAAACAAAACAATACAATACTTTTTTTTGTTTCAAATTCAATGATAAATTTATAACAATTAGACAAACTAACTTTACCGTTAAAATATTCAGATATTTGAGTGGAATTTCTATGTGATACTTGTATAAGGTACGCAGATTTTCTCTATGAACACGAAAACATAAAAAATACTAATTAATATTTGACCAATTATAAAATATTATTTACTGAAAAATTTATAATATAAATGTAGTTCGAATATAAAATTTATTCTGAACATTGTAAACTTGCAACATAATTCAATTAGCTTGCGATACGCCTACGTGGTCTATGTGTAACGGGCTTTATAAATGGTAGATTTTGTACAACTAATAGTGTAAAATGTTACGACCACTGCCTGTATAATGTAGATTTTGATGATGTACAACTCATTTCCCGTACGTAAGTTTCAACGTGTTACATGATTCGACATTTTTGTATTTTTGTGATTGGTGTGTGTATACGTATATATATTACACGACAAAGACGTTTTGATTTCGTCTTATCTGTAGATTACCGTAACGCACATTTAATTTTGAATTTTTTATGTAATCGCATTTATGTAATTTGACATTCGTTTGTGTAATTCAATAATGTTTTGTGAAATAAATATGAATGGATATGAATTTGTTTCATTTTTCACTTTAGCTTTTATAGAACTTAACCGCTTTCGGTCTTGTGGTTTCAGAACGTAAAATAAAACTGTGCCTGGGTTTAAAAATTGACAAATTCTGCGACTACACTACAAAATAATAAATGACTGAACTATTGAATTAGGTATGAGGAGATCCGTACACGCACGAAAGTAATGGACATAGCCAAGGGATTGGAGAGTTGAAGTGGCAATAGCTGGTGGTGGCAATAGTGGCAGACCACATAGCGGGCAGGACAGATGTCCGCTGGTTAATCGGTCTAACTGGTAATTTATGGGAGAGGTCTATGTTCAGCAATTAAGGTTGAAATTATAATAATGATGGTTACATTAATTCTATTTAAATAAATATTTATATGCATAAATATGTTTTTACTTCATTATGTATTTCGTCAAATACTAGCGATTTGTCTTTGTCTTCTTCAAAAATTATTTGTATTTTAAAAATCTCAAGAACCTGTTTTAGTGAGGGTTTCACGAGAGCGCGATTTAAACGACTAGTGACGCCATCTATAATTTTCTTAGAGAACTATTCTTAATAATAAGTATCCAAAAATTTATTATCTAATCATTTTGAAGTCTTTCTTTTATTTTAATATTGTGTTTTACGTACTAAATTGCCTTGAAATTTAAAACCGCCTATTGTACATTTTTATATTATAATAACTCTGTTTTCCTTTCTGATGTTACGCGTGTTAATGTTGATTTTTCGACCGTAATTGATTTTTGAAACAATATTCAGTAGGTTTCTAAATAAGTAGTGCAAACACAAACTACATTACATCAATATCTACTACTTAATTTTCATATATGTATAGAGTTAGGATGAAGGAATGATGTCGTTTATTATTGATATTACATTGTCTGCTTACAATAACAATCTAGTATATTACATAATTAAAAAGAAGCAATCTATAACATCCATTACATTTTCGTATCTAACTGAAAATTACCTGGGTAGAGGATTTTTTGTGTTAATCCTCTTACAACCTTTAATAATTGCCAATTTCCACGTTTTAATGTACTCATGTCATATTATTCATCATCTTAATCGTGCATTACACGGATATGCATCTGCTGCATATATATAATACAATTATATTTACGGTATTTACATTTCCGTATAAATAATGACAACCTTTTTAAAGTTTCTACTCTAGCATTGTTCACTGAACAGAATAACAATGCGACACGTGTAGCGCATTACTTTGTGCTTCAGAAATTTATTTTTAAACGACGAGTTATAATCTGGAATGTTCTATAGATGGGTAATAATCAACGAAAACTTGTTAATAATATTAACGCTGAAAAGAATGCTGATGACCATCATCTGGAAACTTGTTTGTGAGCAGTGGTATTCCTATATATTTAAAGCACAATCATGACAATGATTTATTACAGACTGTAACCCGAGAATCGAACCATCGGCCTGAGATCGCGAGTCTCTGTCCTTTACCGCTGGGTCATCACAGCTCTGTCGATGTTTATCATCATCATACCGGCCGTAAGCCGCCAAAGATCGCCATGATCACCAGTCTGGCGTTGCTCGCATCCAGCGAATTCTCGCGACTTTAACTTGATTGACGGCGCACTGGCTACCGCTCGATATATCGTGTAAAGTAAGTAAGCGATAACATGAGTAGGGTTGAAGTGTGGCAAGTATAGAGTGATGCCAGTTTTGCCGACTAAACTGACATAACTTTGGTTATTATAACAACCTTCCTATAAAACATAGTTTAATAGCATGTCCTTATACTCGTCTAACAGCGTAGTCTAAAGTAAAATAGTACCATCGCTAAGTAGTACCACAGACTGTAAATAAAATCGCCAAATAGTTTTTTAACCGCGAAATTCAAAAATGATTCGACTAATTCGGGTAATTTTACGAGAAATATTATAAAAGCATCAGCTTCTCTCATAAAAACCATCAAGTAAATTCAAACCTTAGATATTAAATATTTGATGTCAAACAAAACCAAAATAGTTCGTGATAGAATGTAATCAAACAAAAAATATTATGTAAGCCCTCAAGAAATTACAATGAAAATATAAATTTTTGGACGAATATACAGTACCCGGCGATAAATATTGCACATCGACCTTTAGAAAGAAACAATCGGCTAACTTCGGCTTCGTAGAGCACTATCTCTGTCCCACGCCACTTATGTGACATTTTGTCAGTCGTATTTCGTACGTCAAAGGCATTCTTTTTTATATAGATTATCTGTAATCGGTAATGCGTGATCAACATTGATAACTGGCTGGAAAAAAAAAACATTTATTTTTAATGTAACGCATAAAAAAAACTTTACAGCCGTGTACTTCAATTGACAATGGAACAAAAATAATACTTCTTTTAAAGGCTACGGATCGCGTCGCATCGCTTTGTGTACACGTTCAGTGAGTCAAGGTTCGGTTTTGTATTTCAACTAAATGTATTCTTTACAATCTTGCTGTCTAGTGACAACTATTATAAAATATTAGAATAGTAGAAGTTTTTATTTAAGCCGAGGTCCTCTGGATCTAGTGGCGTAGCAAGGGGGTGGCGAGCGGGGCGGCCGCACCAGGCACCACAAGCAGGGAGGGCACCAAAGTTGAAAATAATTTTTTTTATTTTTTTTTTTGAATGATGAATAATGAAATGTTAAAAGAAAAATGAAAACCGTAATTTAAAGTAAATAACAAAAAGAATATCGAATTTTACTATTTTTGTGCCAAAAAAGTTGTTAAATAATATGAACATTAAAAAAAAGTAAACGGTTACAAAAATATAATATACACAGTGTTTAAGCCTTTCATTCGCAAAACACAGTGTTTTTTAAAAGGGCCCTAAATGACAAAATAATAAATTATTACATTATTGCAAGATTATTTAATCTATTTATCATTAAATAATCTTGCAATAATGAAATAAGATTATTTAATGATAAATAGATTAAATAATCTTGCAATAATGTCAATAGAACATGAACTAGTCGACACTATTGATTTTGAAAATGTGATTAATGACTTTGCAGGCCAAAAAGCGAGGAATGTTCGTTTTTAAATTTTCCCAATAAATATTTATTAAGATTTAATATTATCTTATTAAATCTATTGAACTAAAAAATATAATTAAAACTACATTCTGTTCTGAATTTTGAAATTATTTTGACTTTTAGGGGGGGGGGGGGGGGGGGCACCAAGCCCCAATCTGCCCCAGGCCCCAAATACCATAGCTACGCCACTGTCTGGATCCCTTGAACTTAGTCATGGAACGTTCACCACTTCGTACTACCGTACCTTTGACAAAAGAATGATTTTTTGTGCATATTTCACGTACACAAGTAATTTTAGCTGATAATAAACCGCTATGATCATAAGATTTAATATCACTAGATAACTGCTTATGTTGGCGACTGACTGGGACATACAAAAACTCTTTATATTTTATTTATTTTTATATTGACAGCTTGTGTCGTCAAGCAGTATTGTGTGTTAGTTTTGTTCTGTTAGTCTATTGTTGGCTATTACTTTAACATAGTTTTGTAAAATTATAATTAAATTACTATCGACATTTGTTTTATCCGTTCATACAGTCCACACGCTCACCAATAGCTTATATTGACAATTTTAATACTCTATTGCATATGTAACAGAAAGAAAAACAGAGTCATAGTAACATATAAAAACTAAGAAGGATGGTATTACCATTCGAGACAAATGGGGGGATAAATAGTGGGTTGTCGACGTGTACATTATTCGAGGTAATTTAATCATTATTACCGTTTCAGTCACAGGACGTTGACTGCTAGATATGAGTCTATACAACAGATTTCTAGTAGAACGAGTTGGACGCGACCTGTATTTGTCTTCATTTGTGTACGGACATCATTCTTCATTCCATTTCGTTGTAAAATTCCGAGCATAGCCCTTTCTACGACTTGTAAAGGCACATGCTAATGAGGCCAAAGTGAGAGAATACATTTTAATTCCGAAGCGAGTTTAAAATATTGTAGCCGAAAGGCGTTCATTGATTGACATAGGACTCTCCCTTAAGCGTTTCGATTCTATTTTTCTGATCTGCACAGCCCGAGTATTCAACGATCTGAAAATTATAACTCAAGCCATTTGAAGGTTAGATTTAACATATACTTAGTTTACGTACTTCATCTTCAATCACGTCATTTAACAAGCGAGTTAGTGGTCAAAGGCCGATAACAACAATTGAATGAATATAATAAACTTTTGCGGATGGCTGGCATTGCAACAAGCAGCCATATACGAAACCCGCTCTCCGTGCCCTGAGATCTTTCCCTCCAGCACGCAGGCCCGAGTAAATGAAAGTAGGTACCGTAGCCATCGGCACTCTCTCTCTCTCGGACACAGTACTCCGTAACATAGCATAGTTAGCTTGTAAGAACTAGGTGTAGTTTGTGTGTAGTGTAAATACTTAGTTGTGTTGTGTGTTATGTTCTTATGTTTATATTTCTATTCAATAATCGTGTTTGTTCATTTCATCGTCCTGCGCGTTTCTTTTCGGAGTTAACCTCGCGTATCACGCTACAGTCTATTAAATGTCAACGTGAAAAGCTCCTCCGTGGAACGAGAACGGAGGCGCAACAATAAACTTTTAATAAAATGTAGTACCTACAAGAAGACTTGTTTTCAACTTTGTCTATGTAACATTAGTGTAAAAATCATATAACTCGCTAAAAGTTTTTGTTTTCTGATTAAAATGTATGTTAGCGGTTCGCTTTCCAATAAATAAATTATGTATCTAAACCGCAAAAAGGTTTTCTTTACAAAATACCTTTATCAATATCGTGCCGAGAGATGATACAGAGTGAAAATTCTTGATAAATTTTCCTCATACCTGAACGAAAAATGAAGAACTAAATGTCTCTGTCGATAGAATTACTTAGAATGTTATGATGATAAAATAACTTTATTTTATAAAGATAATATCGATAAGTAATAAAATTAAAAATATGACTCGTGTCAATAAGCAGAAAGAAAAGGAAGTAAGACCTTCTTTGTGTCGCATTAGAAACCAAAATGAATTATAATATCAAAAGATTATAAAACTAGTATAGTTGTAAAACTTATTTATTAATCATGGTTTGTAATAGCTAAAAAAATGTATTTTATTGTTTTGAAAGATTTTAGTGCTTTAAGCCCTAAGGCTTTTTCAGCTTCATCGATCAAGAGCTCACGGAGCGGAAGGTTTCGTAAAATATACTAAACAACCTTCAGCGTATACCATCATGAGCGTACACATTTCTACTTTGAACTTCGTGTTGTCATTACCTCTAAGATCAACCGGCCCTAGGAAGAATTCCACAACCTATTTAAAATTACAACTTTCGTTTATTGATGTCTTGTATAACGTTGGTGGATACACTAGCTACAAACTGTGTTATAGCCGTCAGCGTCCTTCTCCTTAAGTAGAAGTGCCAGCTATGTAAATAACATTAAATCGAATTTATTTTACTAAAATATAACTGAAATTTATTTGTAATTTATTTTACGTCCAGGCATGTGGGGGAGGGGGTGTGAAAGAATTTTATAATTTAAATTGTGAACGTGTATTTAAACGACATCGTATACTACATACAAAATATTGTAATCAGAATAGAAACTAAATGGAACCTAATATGAACCAAACGCGTGTTCCGCTTGCTAAAACAGTAGAGTATTGGAAAAACATTACACGAATTTTCTGGTACATTTGAACATGAAACTGCTACATTAACAAGATAGCAATGGACATACAGTATAAGATATAAATAAAATCATCTTGATAGATGAAAATGTACTACCAAAGTTATTGTAGTTTTTTACGGGCGGCCTTGTGTCGGAATGCGAGACGAGTATCATTGACGAGTTACAGACTGAGCCGAGGTCCCTTCGTAGGGACCCTTAAACTTAGTCACTTCAAGAGACGTCCGCTGAAGCGAAATAAGAGGTCCGTGAAATAGTATTTAGTAGCCAGAGCCGAGACTCCCCTGGTAGCCTAGCTTCACTAGCTAAAGAGGAGTCTTCGGTTAGGCTCCAACCTTACTTTGTGTAGTGCTTTTACAGCGATTCACTTCTCTTTATGTGACGATAAAATATTTCATTAATATCACAACAATTTTGACCAACGATTGGCAGAGTCCTAGTATATGTTGTAGACCTGATACCAGAGGATATTTAATCTATGCGTGTATAATTTAGGTTCAGCATTGAGATTGTCGTATCACGTGAATTGGGCAAACAATCCAACTGCGTATTTATTAAGGGGAGCAGAAAGTAAATTAGCTTTCTTAATTTAAATTCACACGACTATCTTTTTACCAAGTATTTATTTTTAATCAATAATATATTCACCTTGGTTATCAATAATCTTTTGCCATCTAGTATATAACGGCTACCAAGTATATAATGAGCGACGAAATGACAATCAAATATCGACATGTGCAGTAACAACATTACTTTTCCCTCTAATACGCCGTTACCTTTTATAGTAGTGGGCAATATTCTAAATCTAAAACCTAATTTGAAAACCAACGATTATCAAGATAATGATATAATACTATAAATCTAATATATAAAATTTCCATCTCACACTGTTAGTTACCGTACTCCTCCGAAACGGCTTGACCGATTTTTACCAAATTTTATATGCGTATTCAGTAGGTCTGAGAATCGGCTACTATCTATTTTCCATACAACAAAGTGATAAGGGTTGTTCACACTTAAATTCTTTTTTAATTTTTTGACGAATTTTTTCGTTTTTATTTTTTTATGATACAGAATACAAAAATACGTACAACTCTAAATTTTCACCCCTCTACGATCAACACTTATTTTTTATTTGTAAATTAAAAACATTATTTTTATGCAAAACAACATTTGCGGGATCAGCTAGTATTCATATAGGAATGACTAATTCTGTACAGAAATATAATGGTAAGTTTTATTTTAAATGTAACTATATTTATGACCAGGTTAAAATACATTATTTGTCTAATACTGTAATATAATTAAAGAACCAAATATCTGATTTCAAATATCCTATTGATCGCAATCTTTATCCTGTAAGTAGATGTGACTTTTGTTACAAATCCGCGCAGTAAATTACGTCAACAAACTAAAGCCAGTTTATCCCGGTTTACATCGCTTCGACGCGGTCCTAAAACTTCGCAATCCTTGTTATCCTACTAATTTAAATTGGAGCTCTTTTGTTGCGGTCACTGAACTGTTCTATTACAAGCGGCTACGTTCTTGTGAACTTCTAGCTGGACATTATTGATTTTCGGATTATCATTAAGAAAGCTCATCCTATTTTTTGGAATGTATTAGGGAAACCGGAAAGTAATATAATTTAATTTAACTTAACTAATTATTCTTTATTGTACACGTAAGGATACATTCAAATAGTTTCACGATAATATGCAAAAAAGTACAAATGGTGGTATGGAAATAGTCAAGGTACTAATAATAGGTAGTTAACATCTACATACGTATTTAAAAACAAACGTACATGAACATACATAGACGTTCATTTCTAAACATGCGTCACTAAACTAAACATACATCCATATATACATATATATTTATAACAAATAAGGTATAACTGATTTCGATCGCTCTTGCCTCAGAAAGAGTAAAGAATCAGAGAAAGAAAAAGAAATGAATTAACAGATAGATAATCATAGGTCTAGTAAATAGCTCTTAACCATTTTCTTGAAAAAAGGTAGTGAGTGCTAACCACTTGTGCCTGTGTGGTGAAAGATTTGAACATAAACGAGGAAGAATGCGCCAGTATTTTTAATTCCAGATTCTCTGATGATCTAAAAGACTTCTCATGTGTATCCTGAACAAATTGAAATCTTGATTTGAGATAAGTGGGAGTGAATTGAAAAGAATATCATAGAGTCGATAAATATAGGACATATTTTACAGAAAAACCGTTTGATTTTTAAAGCTCCGGTATTAAAAATTTGTATAATAGATGGAAAAAGGTTGTTGATAATGAAAGTCAATGTATTATTGATTAGAAATAAAAACTTGTAACAAATGTAGTCGTATGAATTTAACTTAAGAATCCGACATTACTTTTCGGTCCCCCTATAGAAGGATTTTCTATCTAACTTTATAGCCCCGTTACATTTTAATCGCTACTCCAAGTCCGCAATCTGTTAACAAGACGATTATTCTTTCTTTGCTTGAATTGTGTCGTCGGTCCGGACTCACATAAGCAAGTTTAAGTACGGTAGATGCATATTTATTTTGACGTTTAGTAATATTTATTGATTGTAAGATTTCCTTTAACTGCTGAAAGGTTTTGTAACAATTGTTTAGACGTCTAAGATAGATTTTAAACGTAATAAATTTAGGTAATATTTGTAGAACTAGTGTTTCAAGGTAAGTATATTTTTCTTGTTTTCAGTCGATAGACGCCCACCTCAAGGCACAGGCCTGTCCCAAAGTTTGGTCCTGCGCTGCCTGTATCGACTCCCCGCGACCGCGACGACATGGTTAAGTGTCGTCAGTCCACTTAGTGAAAGGCCTACCCACACCGCAAGTATACTAAGTTACACAGTTACAAATGAGAGAGCCTTATCGTATCCGTGCAGGACTTCATTGTTTTCCAAAGCGTGGAAGGTTGGGTTCCCGTGATGGCAGAAAAATGGAAATTTAAAGAGAGTGTTTCAACTTCTTAAAGCAATAGATTCGTAAAAATTATTTCATCAACAAAGAATTTTTGATGACATACTCAAGACGCGCGACACGACGAAGCAAATTGATTCAAATTGCACATCCGAATCGTCGCACATTTATGCTTATTTAGAATTTACTGCACATCAACCAACCATTTATTATTATTTACTTTTATATTTAACCACCACTACCGATCTACCACCATCACAAAACGATCATTTTCCTCTGAGATTCCTCTAAACTCTTGTCTACTTCTACTCTAGTTTCAGCTAACCCATCGGTTTAGCTACTTCTCCTGCCAAACAGTAGTACGAAATTGTGGTTTTTAATAATGTGTGGTATTTCCCTTTTTGATGCGCCGCTGACGATGACATAATATTGCCCCTACATCACTCCCCCTCAATCGTAGCGTACGGTTGGATTGACGCTTCTTAAAGTTCTCGTGACATAAAATCGGGGTCACCAATGTGGTATTCCCTTTTTCGATGCGCCGCTAGCAATATCGTATTGTTGCTCCTAAAAATAAATTGGGTGTTTTATCAGCTTTCTTGCTCTTTAAAAATCCATTTACTTACGTTTACTTTGTTTACAATACCACGTAAAGAAACTGGATTCAGTACTGTTGAAGCCCCACCAGCTTTCTCTAATTACAGACAAAATACATAGTGCGTGCGAGCGAGATCGTTGACAGTTATCCGATAACCAACCAGTTTCGTCAGAAACGAGGCCGGATCCTATATGGACGCTACCTCCGACTGTACTCGACACAAGCTTTGCTGGAGTTTCTTCCGCCACTTCTTATCCTAGCTCTAACGCTTTCAGACGTGGTAGTAGTGTTAGCCAGCCAATAACAACCGACTAAGTCATGAGTAAGAAAAGGACCAATATTTAGCCACTTCCGCACATGCAGTGGTAGTCGTGCATCAAAGTCAACAGTCAGAGACTCTGTTTTTAGCACTAATCGGTTACATAACTCTTGAAGATGCCCCGTGGAAACACGTGTTGAGCGATTTGGCGGGGGCAGTTGTGTGATTCGCATTGTTTGCCGCATACGCATTTATCAGCGGGCTGGCGGGCGGTGCACTTTGTTGCACGACTACCACTGCATGTGCAGAAGTGGCTAAATATTGGTCCTTTTCTTACTTAGGATGGACTTGCGCAAGGTAACGCCTAATTCCATTAAATATGACTAAGTTATGGTTCGGTTCTCTCCAATTCCCTTATGTTAATGCTAAGCGGATATTATCGACGAGTGACAGACGAAGCCTCGTCGTCTTCCGGGTCCCTTGACCTTGGTCATATCATGGAACGTCTGCCGAAATGATCTAAGAGCCCGGTGGCCTCCCAATCCAGTAAAATAGTAGTACGTAGTGGCCAGAATCAAGTAAAGAAAATCCGACGTAAACCACTTTACGACAATTATGCCTCTTTTTCCTTACGAAGAAGCTTCAGTCATAAATATTATACTTATGTATTAAAAGAATAATTATTCTTATAATTAATAAAAAGAGTAGCATAAAAATCTTATAAATGGCCAGGTTTTTCTGTTTCCTTAATTATTAGGATGTATGTTATCTCTTCGTTTTACGATAAGTAAACAAAAAATAAATATATTTATTTGTGCTCAATAAATTTTTAATTTCTTTCCGCGCATTTTATCTTCCAATCAAATATCCTACAAAGCCTTTTGGGCTTGATTAATGGCGCCTTCCTAATTAATCGCGCGAACCTTCGTAATGGTGTTACATAATTTCGTTTGCGTTTACTTTACACAACGAATTTAGACTATTTAATGCAAGCTTTTCTTAAATCATAAATCAATTTTTTTTACTATTAGATTCTGGTTACTTACAATAAAATTGCGACTTTTTCAATTTCTAGCTTAGCCTAAGGAGAGTTTACCACTAAAGAATTTTCTGTATATTTTAACTCGAAGCTTTCCACGACAATGTTCTCTGAAGCATATCTAAACTATACTTTAGGAGTAGAAAGAATTTCCACCATCAATTAAACCTTTTTTTTTTATATGTAGACCGCATAACTGTTCCATACGGAACACTATTACGGAATGCTTGTACTTAAAAAGTTACATAGCAATTTATACACCTACGGAAAAAACAACAGTAAAGTTCCAGTTAGGATCCACATACGCACAGCGCACGAATGGCTCATTTTATTCTTTGTCTAACTTGCATTACTGCCCAAATTAGATTTGCAAATTTCACGGATGCCAGGGGGAGTGTCGCTAAACACGCTTGGCCTTACACCTCTTTTAAGGTAGCAATGATAGAGGGAATCCAAGGAAGCCCCGGCTCGGACCGCTGTACGTGGATACTACAATTTTCGCCAGATTAGGAGGCCGCTGAACTCTTAGATCCCTTCAGTGGACACTCCATGGAGTGACCAGGTTCAAAGGTCCCCATGAGAGGACTTCGACTTAGACTATCGCTAGTCGATAATACCCGTTTAGAATTCTGGTCCAAGTGCGCCCGACAGGTCCGAACTTTGACTCTGTTGGTAGCTGGCTTACATTACTAGACCTTTTTTTAGCGAAGTTTGTCAACGTTAGAACACTTTGAGCATTACTCGAAGTACTCGTATACAGGTGATTGGTTATAATTACAAAAGCGACGGGTGAATGTGTACCTCATTTGTCAATATAAAGCTTCAAAACTTTTCCACATATTTCCATTCAATCTGTATAAAGTGATCACTCTGATATATAATGAGTCAGACCAATGAGTAAGTAACAAAGTCTGCAGCGTTACATAGTAAATAAAATACATTTAAAAAACTTTTAGGTTAAACGGTTTTTTATACCCAAATTTTGGTGGTTGTGGAAAAATATGTACCTAGTCCGCCATACTGGAACGGCGTCCATCTTGTATTTTAAATTTTGACATAATCATCGTGTTTTACTAGTGTAGCCCTTTCATTTGATACCCATACTGAGGGGGTTAAAAAAATATGTAATCCGCCATTTTGTATCGGCGGCCATCTTAGATTTATAATGTTATTGATTTTATTATATTGTATTGTCATCTAAATTAAATGTGTGTACCAAATTTCAGATCAATCTGACAACGGGAAGGTGCTTAAATTTTTAATTTTGACCCAAACAAATAAATTCCGTACGGGTCGAACTAAGTAAAACCGTTTAACAATAAGTAATTTTAGTAATATTTAGGTATTCGATTTTTAAAAAACGTGTTTCTTTATATTATTATTACTATAATTCTTAACTCATTGATTTTTGGATAGGGTATACATTAGTTGACAGCAAATCTGTTATACACTCACCTCTTTTGAGTTTTTCCAATCATTCTGTATAACTAGCATATAGGATGAGGTAGTGTTTTTAATGCTAAGTTAATATCAATTAATACTTATAAAATCTACAATTCACAGCACAGTAAATACTTTTATTAAACTTTTAACACTATTATAGGTCACCTAGCATAGTTTCCACTAAACAACTTATCACTTCGATAGTTATCGAACGAGTAACCATGCTCCTGACTCCAATAATCAAAACGCTGTTTCAACCCCATCACTCTCAATGCTGTTATCGGAAGTTGTCACAAAAGAGTGACGGAGTTGAGTAGTGTTGCCATTTAAGAGAAATAAAACTACCTTTTATAAAAATAGATACTTGATATAGCACATCATATTATGTTTAATAACAAAGAGAGAATAAATGTGTTGTAACAAAGAATCCAACACGTGGGTGACCTAATTGAAAAATTTCCCTAAGTGTCAGAAATACAAAGTGCAGATATTACTCATGCGTTTTATCTACGCTTTGATATCATTGCAACTTTGTAACTATATTTCTTTATGCACACATCTGTTTGTTTACACGGTACATACTTCCTTAAGGAAAGACTGCGAATAAATCTTGTAAAAAATATATGTGAGATGGTAAATTTGAAGATAAGTTCATATATTTTAAAACATCGTGTAATAAAAGGTATTTTTTAAAGGTGAAATCATTTCAAAAGTTGTAATAATTTAATTCATAATACATAAGTATTCAAAAAACAAATTGTATTTTTATGTTGTATATATATATATATATATATATATATATATATATATATATATATATATAAACATAAAAATACAAATTGAAATTATAAATAAAAAATATGTTAATATTCATCGCTACTTTATAACAAGCGAAATCGTTTATTACAAACCACAAAATTGCTACAATAATGCTATCATCCGATTATACATGATATATATGTACCAAAACTGTTAGGTTTGAAGAAGATTTTTAATCGCCTCTATTGGTTTTTTGGTGTTACTAAGTTCTATATAGCGGCTTTTTTGGTTTACCAAGTTGCCTATATAATTCATAACATTCAACTACACAAAATTTAAGATTACGTCGAAATTTTAGTGCACAATCTATGTAGAATTAAAAAATATTATTATATTTTCGTGCTAGAACAAAACCATTATGTAAAAAAGTGAATTTATTCTTTTTACTTCAAAATCCAGTAAAAAAAGAGTTGTATGTAATATTTGCTAGAACATTCTTTTTCAAGCTGCAATACCGTTATCAAATTAACATCTACAATATTGACTTATATAATGAATTGATTTAATTTAAAACAATCAAATTTATAGATTTTTTAAATATTTACTGTTTAATGAGAAAAAAAAAGAGTAAAAAGTTGTATATAAAAGTGAATTGGTTGCTATCACTTTATAAACGTAACTAGTATCATCTGTCGGAAAAATTAATACAATTTTATTTTTGTGTTGTGTCTAACATGCATAGAGGAACTATACTGCTAACATGTAAATAACTCGTTTTCTTTTAACACTAACATAATGTATTTCAATATTTTTAATGTTGTTGTATTGATTATCTATTATTAAATGTCGCTATCAAAATTATATTTACTGGCGAATATTTATAAGCTTTTGTATTGATTTTAGTACTTTTTTTAGCGAATACTTATTTCAAAAAAATCTCTTAGCATATTTAGTTAATATTTACTTATATATAAAACAAAAGAAAGGTTCTAGAAAACTTTGAAATAATTTTATTAAACATTACAAAACATTTTTGTATAGTACCATTTAATGGAATGACAATAAACACAACGCCATCTATGAATTTATTTTTACACTAATTAGCCACAAATTAATTTATTTTTTCTAACATTATATACCGTTCGATGCCCGTGGCTTTACTCACACAATTATTATCATTGTTTTTCCACTACTTTATTTTATAATGTATTTTTTACAAATTAGATCCATGATTCTAGAATGTTTTATATATAAATTCAAATATTAGGGACAGTGCAAAAATTGATTTTTTTTTGCTTTGCTGTGGAGAAAGCTAGACTCATTTAAAGCCTTCTGAATCTTAGGTTGCTCTTATATTGAGGTTATATATTTGTTTTTTACAAAAAAAAACCCTATAGTTTGAATAATAGTACTTGTAATTATTTTCTTTCCTGTACGATATTAAATATATAGTCATTTAGATATTATAAAGTCTATAAATTATTTTACGATGTATATCAATATCTTTATCAGTTATTACAACAGCACGATTTTTATTTTAAAATAGATAATCTGTCTTATTCGTTTCATAATATTATATTACTTAAACACGTAATCACGTAATTTTTTATAAATGTAATAGACAATATTACAATTGAAAAATTATTGGTAAAATCAAAATTTAATATAACAAAATAGGTTTTAAATAACATATTTAATTTACAACATATATATGTATGTCGCAAAAACTAATTCTATTTAATTATTTATTCTATTTCTATTTTATTATTATTATTTCTTGTAAATAATAATAATAAAAGATTGTTATTTATCACCAAAAAACACACCTTTTCATAACATAATTTATTTATTTCTAATAAACTTTAGATTAAAATTGTTAATATAGAAGCAATTAAAAAAATATATTAACTATTTATCGTGACATAATGCGTAGATACATACATATTTATTCGCCTTTTATCATCCCACCAAAATGATTTAGATTCGGTTTTCTTTCCAGCGGTCATTTTATAATTAGATAGCAAGCGTGAATGTCGATGGAAGTGTCTTAGAAGAATCTAAAACAAAGTGTTACTTTTATTAATTCCGCATATAAATGAAAAATATAATGGAGCCTTCACAAAAAGGATTTGACGGTATGAATTTTCTACTATTTTATGTGACATAAACATAACAGTTTAGTTAATTTAGCTGTGGTAGCATAGCGGTAGAGGATTGAGACTTTCAATTGTAGGTCGCGGATTCAATTCGCGGGATACAAAATCTTGTGCAATTAATTCTTTATGCATTAATTAAATAGGATTTCCTCTGCTCACAAATAAGTTTCCAAAAGATGGCCAACAGCTTCCTCTGCGTACCTTAGTGCGACATTACAATCGCCAACTCGTCTGCCAAGCCTGGCGATTATGTTATATCCCCCTGTAGATATTTTTAGGGCCACCTATGCCTTAAACAACGAAAGATATATATGCTATTATTTAAAAATATAGTCACCAGGCTAATAATTTTAAGATAATTAGAAGACACGAGGCAATCGACGCCTAATTACATTCCTCTCTTATCGTCATACATTGTATTAGTACAAAGATAACATAATTCTCTCCGATATTTTTTTTTTCACTAAGTCACTATATCAATAATTTGTAATTTAAACGTAAATAATGTTATTAATTCAGATAAGTTATCAAAGAGCCTATACAATATCAATTTTGTTATGTTCATATTAGAAATAATTAACACGTTTCTATCTAGTTTTATATGTTTATAATAAAATCCGGTTTCACATTATAACTGGCTGTAGCTTGTTGTTTTAGCCAGTACGAAATCATTAGGAATTATAGCTATGAGACGTCTACCGTTATTTAGGCCTCTTTCATAGATTTCCAGGAAGATCAATAAGAGACGACGATCGTAAAAAGGTTGTCTATACACTTTATTGGTGAATGTCCCACGCTGCGTATCCTGGTCTGTAATGTGCAAAGATATAAGATCCAATGATAGTTCTGATATAAAAACCAATAAGATACCCTCCGGATGTGTATTATTTTGTCGATTTATTCTATTACCCAGTTGTGAGGCATTAATATTAGTGTTACAATCCCAAATGCTAAGATTTTTTTTTAAATAAGCAGAGCATCTTTTTCGGTAGCCTTTGCGCGACGCCCCAAGGAGTATCGTCTAAAGCAACATAAAATATTAGCAGCCTTCGGTTCTCTTATCTAAATTTCTTCCTTGCCTAGACTTTGATTATCTGTTAGCTCTATCATCTTAAACTCGATGTAGCTATATAACTTTAACCTTTAAACAAAAAACGTCTTCACATTAAATGTATGTTAAAATATTACATCGTTATAACATAACACCTTGTCTACAGATATTAAAACATAAGACATTTTGTCGTTACAGAAGCTATAACTATAGTTGTTGTATTGACTATTATTAACTATACTATAATTGTTGATATTATATCTATAATTATTATTAAGTAAAAAATTGTATATATATTTATATTAAAAATATAGAAAGTCAATGTTGCACTACTTGCAACAATTCACAAATTCCGCTGACTTCAGGGAGCAGAGCGTAAAAAGATCTTAGCATAGACCTCGTTTCATGTAACAAAACTTGACAGCTCCTTCGAGAGCTTATGCTCGGGTCGCAACTTTATTACCGGATTAAACTTAGCTCTTAGCTCTTTAAACTTAACCTTTAGACTTAACACTTAGCTCTTAATTTGCTTAGATGCTCTTTGTACCCTGGCGCAAAAACTTCCATCCTCTGCTCATACTAAATCTAACGGTGATAGTTTTATTCTCTTCTGAAACGGTTACGTCAAACGTTCGTAACGGTTACGTCTAGAAACGTTATTTCTAAGTTTAGTTCTTATACTTCAAATATTATTTTGATGTTTTTTTTATGATCAATGCAAAGACAATAAAAGCAAGCAATTAAATATTTGTCGTGATTTTGTAACATGAATAACGCACATAATATAATGCTTCATTTCGTACTCATGATCCATATTACAAAATTAAATAGAAAATTATTTAACACAAAAAATTTATGATAGAGGGCCGCTATTTCCAACCACCATACATTGTTATTATCATCAGCTGATCATCAGCTTGTCCTTACAATGAAGAAAGAAAAAAAACTCCCGAAATAAAGGATGAAATATGGTTTCTGTGAATGAAGTCTAAAATATATATATCGACTGTGAATTTTGTGTTTATGGGAATGAAGTATGAAATATATAGTATAAATATATCGACTGCAGCTCTAACATTTTAAAAGCAATGGCGTGCAGTGCATAAAAATCTTTCTTGCAGCATATTTTTATCTTGACTGCACTTGTCTTAATGGCTTTGCAGTGTTGCCGGAGAGTCAAGGCTCAGATGGCCCTTGTCTTAAACTCTGTTATACGTAGCGAAGCTATATAAGCAGCTTATATAGGAGAAATAAAAGAAAAACGTATAAACAAAGTACCTTGCAATGTTGTCTGGAATTTATTCTATAATATTCAATCGTGTGGACTTTGCAAAATTGTTTTTAGAATCTTTACCTGGCCTCGAGAAGATATAGTTTACTATGAGTATCGAACAATTGTATTTCTGGATTTATTGATTCAAAAGTACTTTCCATATAAGCCTATCATTAATTATATCTTTATAAAATTTCCAAAAAAATATTTTTTATCAAATTAGATTTACTATTATCTAGAATAATAGATAAATCAAAGTAGCTGATATAGCCCAGTGTATTAACAAGTTGGAGTAACAGTGGGCAGGTGATACATCTCCGCTGGTTCACTGAAGTTCTAGAGTGAAAAGCATGGACTGGCAAAGGCGACGTAGGGTGTCCTTCCACAAGGTGTACAGAGCAGGTTAGAATGCAAGCCAAAAATCGGTTTTATTAGGAATGGTAGGAAGAGTTCTATGTAACAGTGAATGTTCTATGATGATTTTAATGTAATCTATTACAGTCGATACTGCAGTTATTCTTACACTAACTTTAGACACAAAACTACACTGGGACCTTAATTTTTTTTTAGTACCGGACAAGCTCAATGCCGCAATATATGCAATTAAAAAAATCCGTCAATTGATATACACTGGTCTATGTCCCGTTATTGACGTTCGGCTTAGACAATTCAAACTAAAACTAGAGTCATTATCATCACATCAGCTAATAGACATCCGCTGCAAAGCACAGGCTTCACCCAAAAATCGCCACGATAACCGGTTTTTTCCGCTGCGACTTTCAGCGACTTCCTGCTAGTTTGAGTATGTCATCGATCTCCCTAATTGGAAGCTTACCCACTCGTAGACTACACGTCTATCGACTCAACCTTTCAGCCTCAATTAACCGTTGGTTGCACGAGCTGTGTGCACGCCCATTGTCACTTCATATGAGCAATTCTTCGAACTACGTCAAACTAAAACTAAACCACAGTTATAATTAACAAAAACTGCTGACATTGCTAACATTACGGGCAAATTTTTAATTTTATCCGCTCAGCTTATGTTACAACCGTAGGAAAATAAAAGCTAATATTATTAATATGATAAAATCTTGCTGCATTTACATTCGCTTTTGATCATATGCGTTAGCTAATTTATAATTAACATAAGAATTTTGTAAACATGAATATAAATTATTTAATATTATAAATTATTTTGTTCAAATGTGAGACGGCACGCTTGTAGTTTATGCGTTGCAGAAAAAAAAGTTTCAGAATTATTATTTCTTTCGTCATCTTCATGTATATACCAATAGTAACGATTTCGATTTACCCCAAAATTAATGTCAATACATCTAACACAACGTTTAACTTAAAGGCTATAGATTTTAGAGACACCATATAACCTATAAAAATTAAGTTTAAAAAACACTGAATACTTATGGTGTATGACATCTAAAATTATTAATTTTGTAATTGATGTCATAGCACCTCACTATAACTTTAACAATTGTTTAAAGTCTGGTACGTTTCCTAACCTTCTCAAACGTACTAAAACCTTATTCCAAATAACCCTTATTCCAAAAGCCAATTTCTTTACTACCATCGTTAAACAAATTTAAACATATATATTCAATTCGTTACTAGAATACTTCAACTCTAATAATATATTATTAAAAACTTAAATAATATGAAAATTAATATTTAATAAAAGGAAAATCTACTATTAGCGTAAGCGTTGTTTTATTACAATTTACATATCAAGCATGAAAGAAATCACATGATGCTGACAGTGTTTTGCGATCTTTCGAAGACATGGTTGCCGTCACGACATATTTGTATGTAAATTAATACACACTTCAGACTAGTAATTCTTCAAGCTACTTTGGTGACTGATTCTTCCAAGGGTTACCCTTTTTATGATTCCATCTATTAATGAACCTCAAAGCTAGCCCCCATTGAGCTTTCTTAAATTGCTCCCGTAAGCAACCACGTCTCATCTATTAGTCATCACCAGGAACGCATACTGGTCAAAGATCTTCGTCAACAGACACTGCAGGTTCATGCATAATGCATAATTGGTGCGGGGATGTCCGCTCACCGCACGAAAAAACGCGTGCATTGTACAAAAGCTAAGCACAACACTCTCCACCGTCCGAAACACAAACGGCGACCTCGTCCAAGTAAACAACAGAAAGTATCCTTCCTTAGATTGCCGAGTGGTCCACACTGCTCTCTTATCCTCACTCCACATTACACCAACTTCACCATACGAAGAAAAGAATTATAACATGAAAGACAGAAAAGAATAAAAGATAATAAGAAGAATGAAAGAAGATAATGGAAATAAAAAATAATGTGAAAAAATAAATTAAAGATAAAGTCCCTGTCCCACAACTAGATAGGGGTACGAGAGGCCCCCAATAGCGGGGGCCATAAAAAAAAAAAAAAAAAAAAAAACTTCACCATACACGACCAGGTAAACCTCGTCTTAGCTGCCTCAACCCCCATCGGAGTGTCAAATGTAGGTTCTTAAACATAAATGCTTTAGTTTTTAATATAGTTCACGAACCCTTCTCCTCCGAGAACTTACACCAGACAAATCTGTAAAAGCCTTTCGGCTAACAGCTATAATATCGTCAAAACAATAGAAAAACAGAATTGGTGTAAATTTAAAACATATAAATATGTAGCATGTATAATCATTGTATATATTACTTTAAAATGTATTTACAAATTTATAGAATTTTACAATAAATATCTACATCTACAAGGCTTGATTATAAACGTAAATGATTCAAAACTTGTTGAAAAACACATTATAAAAAAAAGTTTAATTTTTACCAATTTACATGTCAAACTAAATTCCAAATTTAATTTATTAAGATTGAAACAGAATTCATAATTCAATTATTTGTAATTAGTCTAGTAGCTGAATATTCATTAAAATGTGAATTTAGTTAATTGTCGTCGCCATGCGATAAGCAAATTTATTTCTGTACAAAGTCTTCTTCCAACCTGTAACATTATAAATCTATGGCGGATACATATTTCCAGCAACGGAAGATGATGAAGTAGTTTTAGCTTTTTTTCCTATAAAACGTGACAAGATAAATCGGTGATCACCTGATGTGATTCAGACTTTTTTATCATCATGTCAGCTGTAAGAAATCCACTGCAAAGCACGAGCCTGTCCTAAATATCGACACGATAACCTGTCATGCGCTGCTCGATTTCATCAATTTCCTACCTGCACCTTGACCTATATCCTCGTCCTACCTTGTCTGTATATAACGCTAAATGATTTTTTCATCTCAGCTGAAGACTTCGTGAATCAACTACTGGACCAGCAAGCCAGGGAGAGTCCGTCAGACGTGAATGAAGTTCGTGATCTCAATCCAGAGCTACCGAAATGGTACGACGAGGACAAGTTCAATCAGTAAGTTGATGTTTGAAAAAATACTTTGTTCTAAAAAATCTTTTATTGTTTTCTAATGCTTTGAAAAAAGTTTTCATAAAAAAAACGAAAATTGCCAATGAAATTGATAAGTTTCAGATATTATGACATTAGAAACATTCCACATTTGATAGTTCACGAGCATTTATATTGTCTTTTAACAGCTGCATTGGTCAGTATATATGTATTTCAATGGAATACACCAGTGCACGTATTTTTTTCTTTTTTCATTCGCGGGGGAAATAACAGTCCGTAATGATGTACAGGATGTATATTATACAGATTCTAATTACAATGACGACTGACCTAAAAATATCTACGACTCTTAGTCTATCATTTTCCGAATTCAAATCGGAATTCGAATTTGAATTCTATACTTGCAAAATTACAAAGTCTCCAAAGTATTGATGTCCGTAGAGGCCAGCAACTTCCCTTATTAACATTTATAAGCATGGTTGAAGTCTGCATAATAGCATCATCATAAGAGTCCACGTCGATTTTCAATCGGACTGCTTGATAGCAAACTAAATTAGCGTCTTCCGTCGACTGACTTCCTGCGCTGCGCTTTACGATTCGTGATCTCCTCATCAGAACTTTAAGGCCCCAGTACTGCGTCTGTACTGCGCCTGCGCACTACCAATTCAACATGCCAGTCCGTTGAGCTACTTTTGTTCTACGGATCTCCTTACATTATGAAACGGTGCTTAAAAGTGTTTTTTTTTTTTTATAAAATGTACATTCTTTATTTGTTCTTCCAACTCAAGTTCATCCTCTGCAAAGAAATCACCGACCGATAAAACGAACTATTGTCAACGCTTTTTCCAGTCCTGAAACAGTCGAAATAGTCTTTTTCGGGTATAATCTTCAAGGCCTTATTCGATTCGGTATTTATTTTCTCAATCGTGTCAAAATGGCGTCCCCGCATTGGCCTTTTGAGTTTGCTGAATAGTCACGTCGCACGGAGCCAAATTAAACGAATACAGTGGTCATAGAACAGTAGTTCAGGTTTTGACGCGTTTTTTCCCTAAATTGAGCGATTTTTGCACCAATTGAGATTTCATGCGTTTGAGACACAAAACATCCTTCAAATGATGTTCCAACTTATGACAAACAGAAGCACGGCAAATGTTATAGACAGTCCTAGTAACATAGGAAATAAAACCTTACCTGTTTTTCTAATGGCCTGAAGTTTTATATGATAAATTTCACCTTAATTTTTATCACAGTAGTATATTATATGCCTACATCTATGTTATATTTCAGAGCTCGTCGATTCTATTGGCACAACTCATACGGACTAACTCTCGCTATGCTGTTGGGTCTCGTGAACGTGCTGGCCGTGCCGTCGATCCTGAGGATCTTGGTTGGTGCCCGTCGCTCCAACGACGTATACCCCGCGTTCAAAAGATATTTATCAACATTCCTCCACTCTATCACATGGTTTGAACACGACCTGGAGCCTGGTAGCAAGTAAGACTTTATTTTTATTTTAAGTGCGCAGAAAACATATCTCGCGGAACAGTTCGCCACCGGGTCTTTAAGATTCTGGACTAGAGACCAAGACCGATAAGGTTATCAGACATCAGACCAGCAAGTGTCGTCGAAAGAAGCGGAGTGTAAGCGGCATCCAACCATTTTCTAATGGAAGTCTCTGGAAAAGAGTTATGTATATCCAGCTGTGGACTTTTTATGGTTGGAATGATAATAATGAGATTATGAGACAACTCGCTATTTATTTCTTTACTCTTCTTATGTACAATGTCCAATAGCGGACTTAATGTCTCATAGACATTTTATACCGGTCAATAGAGTGGTCCAAGGACGTGTGTAAAGATCGAAATAAAAAAGGTGAAATAGAATAAATGTAATATATATATATATATACTATATATCTATGAGGCATGCCTGTCTAGTAGGAAATGTCATACTGGTAAAATTATCATGAAGATAATATTCAAATAAATAAAAGTAAAATGTATGTTTGTAATATTAAAATAACAGCATTTCATGATATGCATATAAATATGTATGCGGTACATATACTAAAATGTTTTTTTTTTTATTTTTGTACATCTCTCCGTTTGTTCCGGCTAATCTCTGAAATGGCTGAACCGATTTTGACGAGACGTATACAGGTAGCTGATGTAATTAGGAGCAACTTAGGTTACTTTTGTTTTAAATAGATTCTTTAACAAAAAATAAAACTAAGCAATTATTTTGTTAAAATCCACGCGGACGAAGTCGGAAGCACTGCCAGTACATAATAAATATTATATTTATTGCATACACATAAATTAAAATCGAAATGTTTGTTGATTGAATTTTCAATTTTTAAATATCAAATAACGTGTTACTTCTTTGATTTTTTGTAAATTTGGCAAATGATTATTAGCTGCCAGTAATTTAAAACATATTTCGTACATATAATGATAATATTTTACACAAAAATCAAATAGAAACTCTTTAGGTCAATTTATTAAGAGCCACAAATAATTCTTTAAACAGCTGCATGTGACTCGCGAGCCACAGGCCGCCGCTTCTATAATATACATATGTACATACAGGCCCGAAAATTGTACCAGTATTTTATTTAAAAAGCGTGATGTTTCTGACATCACGAACACGATTGTAGTTCCAAAGAATGTTCGTAATTTGTAATCTTTATAATTTGAAATCCGAACGGTGATAAACGTACATTTAGGTTAGTTTTTAACAATCAGGTGATTACTAAATATGTATCATCATTATCATTTTAGTCTTTCGTTGCACCTGTATCCTGCGTCATCCGACAACCTCTGGGGCCTTGTCTCTTCCCCCTGTAGGTGGACGTCATACGCTAAGCTACCCAGTCCATGGTCTCCGCGTCAGAATCTTAAAGCACCAGCGACCTTCAGTTGTGAACACTGTGTCTTATCTACTGTCACTTCAACTTGTTAATTTGATAGGCTGTGACCTTATTTGTGATTCGATCTCGTTATAACCAACTTTGAGCCAATGAGGCTCAGATAATTTCACGTTTAATTTAAAAATAATTACTTAAAATCAAGGGTGAGACGTATGTCCACCAATGGACATCTCATAAAACGAAATTGTCGTCTTGTTTTATCTTACTTAATGATTTCTGTATAGAGAATAACCTTGAAGTTTAACCATTATATGTTTTACAGTTCCTGGGAGTCGATGTTGAAGGTCCGCAAGCGTCACATACTGATGACCAAGGCGGCGAAGTTGAAAGGTCAAGGTATAATAAATCAGAGAGACCTTGTGCTCACACAGTTTGGATTCGTCGGCCTGACGGTCCTGAAACCCGAGAAATTTGGTATACAGACCTTGGAGAAGACCGATTGGGAGGCCTATAATCAATTTTGGCGCGTTATCGGTTTTATGATTGGAATTGAGGACCGGTAATTATGATTATGTATTTTTACGAAGACCCATATCATTTACTTTCATCATCTTATGGTGATAAAAGTTGTTAGTCTGTCGATCAAGATGGACAGACGACCCTATTTAAATTGATGGAAGCCTCTGGACGCAGGTCGCTTCCGGTCGCCATCGGTTTTATAGTAAATCTATGGGGAAACCTATATCCAACAGGGGACATCTTATGACTGAAATGAAGATGATGAATAATTCTAAAGCATTACAGTGACAGTTGTCAGCATAAGGGTAGCTAACTTCTGTGGGTATGACCTATCGTTACCAAGTTTCGTTAAAGCGATGGTAAACAACTGGCAGTCACGGGGCGCTGGTATAACTTTCTGCGAAAAAGTGATGTTGCAAAAGGAGGTTGCGGAAAGAGAGAGAGAGAGAGAAAGAGTATCTGAGCTCCCCATCTGTAGTCGGAGACCTGGACGTCGGAGGTTATACCGCGCCCTTCTCCAACCCCCATTTAATGATCGAGGCGATGGATTCGGGGTGACCTGCTGCTAATATGTCCTAGCCCTACGATAACACACGAAATAAATCTCACGAATTTATGATGGGTAGGAGACTGCAGCTCTAATCTAAGGAGTTGAGGTACTAGGTCATTGGAAAGGTAGTATGCGAAAGCGTTCCCGTAGTTGTAACAAAAGTTGTTGAAGAAGACCGTGAGGTTTTAGCCGGTAGGAGTCCGTCATAACCCTTTCGTTACCCTCGCAGCAGACAGGTATCCCATGCAGGATTTCCCCACGAAAAAAAGGAGTTACTAATTTAATAGAGCTCAGAGAAAGAAATAATAAGTTTATCTTTATTCCTAATGCGTACTTTGAGCACGTTGTTATTTTTCCAATGTTCATAATTTTCAGAAAGACCAGTTTTCATGTTTAATAATAAAAATGATATTAATTGTAATATTATATTTAATGAGATTTTACACACGACATTTTCTTACACGAGTTTTAAAATCGGCAATGTTATAAAATCGTATTTGCCTACGATCATCAGTAGCAGTTAAGGATGTACCCGATTAGCGTTTGCGAGGAAGATGATGGTGAAAAGTGATCGAAGAAGGTGTATTCGCATGTGTACAAAACTTATTTACAATTTACATGACTCTAACACAAAGGGCAACGACCCCATCACGAATAGCGTCCTAATTCAAATCGGCGTTCGAATTTGAATTCGAACGCCCGAGAATTTTTTATCATAAAAGTATTTTTTTCCCCATATTTTGTTTGGGACAGGGACTTTATTTACAAATAATTTTTTTAGAGTTTTATCTTTATTCTACACTCACTTTCATTCTTCTCAATTTCTTTTATTCTTTCCTTTTATCCTTCACAATATCTTGCAATTTTTTTTGTTCTATCATTCCTTCTTGCTTTCATCGCCTTCCTTTCCTCATCTTTTTTACTCTTAGGTGGCTAGGTACAATTTTATTTCTAATCTTTATTTTATTATTACATTTTCTATCATTATCTTTTAATATCACAGGTTTGTTTAGATTAGACTTTTTAATACATTAGTCTTGTCTTACATTCTATTAAATCATAAAAGTATTGTAGCCGTAGTAGCCAACACGCAGCGTGAATGCTACAGATGGTATCATTGTCAATTAAGGTTTAAAAAAAACAAGAAAAGGAAGCAATCAAGATACTTATCTGTGAGATAAAATCATAATTGCACCTTTAATTATACACATGAATAGGTCAAAGGTTTTATTCAATATCACGAAAAAAGTCCCGTAACTTGAGATTTAAGCGGTTCACCGTTAATTCTTTACTTTATTGATTTTAATGTCGTGGCCCTTATTATGATAATTTCTTCTTTATTAGTGAGATTTCAAAGCTTAGAGCTGCACTATGAGCAGTATCATTGTCATCATAGTTTTATTTGTAGAATGTCTACGTCTGGATATAGGTCCCCCTGTTGATATCCAATAAGACCGTTTGGAAGCAGCCTGCATCCGAAGCCTTCTGACTTCCTTAACTAATACGTTTGTCCACCTGTGGACGTACGCTTGCAGGACCGTGGTTTTCACCGTTCGAACATAGCCGCCTCCATTGCAAAATCGAAAAATTTAATCAAAACTGTGATCTAAGAACGACGATAAGAAAAGAAAGACGATGCATGCAAGACGATTTGAATATGATAGAAAGATAGAAATTGTGAAGGATGAAAAGAGAAAGTGAGATAAAGAATAAAATTAAAAATACTTTTCCCGTGTTTTAACATACCCGCCCCAAACATGTCAGGGGAGAACGAGGAGTCCCACAAAATATGGAACATAATAAAAAATACCCTTCAAGGTTCATTGAGCGAATCTCAGCTTACAAATAAGGTTTGGAGTCCCATAATTGCTGCAAAATATATTTCTTAATTATATCTCCAGGTACAACATTTGTCGGGATACTGTCGAAGAAACTCGCGACGTGTGCCGCTTGGTTCTTCAACGCGTCTACACGCCATGCCTGAACGACACGCCTGAATACTTCGAATACATGGCCAGGATAATGCTGGAAGGTGTTTCTTCGGGCAACCCAACTGTCAATACACCCTCTTTACTTTACTGGACGAAATATTTAATAGAAGTTCCTGGATACGTGTGCACGGAACAGGAAAGGATCGAGTTTCAGAACTTGTTGAGGAAGAATTTGAACGGTCGGTCCGAGGAAGAAGGT
The DNA here is from genome assembly GCF_028537555.1 of Battus philenor. Classification (NCBI taxonomy): domain Eukaryota; kingdom Metazoa; phylum Arthropoda; class Insecta; order Lepidoptera; family Papilionidae; genus Battus; species Battus philenor. The sequence goes on along the minus strand of NW_027181686.1, from coordinate 2,657,402 downwards.
ATGTACTGGAGAGTCACATCGTACTTTTAATTATATTTATTATAGCGATTGTCTTACAATACGTGGCTTATGAACATATTATACATTGTCATTGTTTATATATGTGAAAGCTTTAAAGGATAGATATAGCTATAAAGGAAAATTATCATTCTGAAATGTGTTACATTAATTTATTTTTTCTAATTAAATGTGACAGTAATATAACTTTTGGCAATAAAAAGTCTGTAATGTCAAATACAGATTAATTAATTATATTAACATGTTATCCGATTTTTGGCTATTTCATTATATATTATCAATATGTTTATTTATTATTTCTGAAACCTATGATTTTTGGATAAAGTGTACCATACATTAATTGGCTGAAAATTAGCAATACATTAGGCCATTTAAACCTTTTACGTCTATAACCTTTCATCCTGTGTATGGAACGTTGACCCGAGTGATAAGTGGGTAGCGGACAATTTCAGAAAGTTTAGTAAAAAATAAAATAAAAAGACAATGATAAACCAAAAAAAAATTATACATATTTTTAAAATTATTTCCTTATAAAAGTAAAATAGATGTTTGCACATTTTAATGTTTTCTACTCTACATCGACTACAAACCTTTACTTTTTCATGTAACCGTGAGAAATATTTGTATAAACAACAGATAAAAAATATCATAATAAGCAATAATATAATAACAATAAGCAGTATAATAACTGCAACAGACTGATTTAAAAAAAGAACACTTTTTTCTTAACGTCGTTCTCAAAATTATAGTTTTAACATAAAATTCTATTCAATGAATATTGTATCACAAATAAAATACCGGAGTTAACCATTACCTTCTTACTCAATACGACCTGACGTCTATTTATAGGATACCTTATACAGAGAGTTGAAAGTTACTGCAAAAAAATTCCTTCCTATAGATTTATTACATATTTAGGTAGAGGCTGTGGTATTAAATTTGGGTGGAAAATATTTTAATACCAATCTCAAACGTTAAAAAACAGCCATTGTTACTGTATCGATATTTACGAAAATAATAAAATAATCTTTAAATACCCTTAATCCGACCCAGAACTTCCACCCTTACCACAGGTTGCCCTATTATATCTTATTAATTATTATATTTATTATAGATTGTAAATAATGTGATTTAATTTTTTTTAAATAACTGTTAGCTTAAAAACAAAGTAGTGAACTGTAAAAAAAATATTAACAAAATACAAATTCCACAGGCATTGACGCTTCGAGTATAATTTCGAAGCCAGGAGTAGAAGATCTGCCAGGACACAAACGCATCCTTTATCTACGCGACTACGATTCCTTTAAAACCATACCGGAGTACAGTCAGCTATCTCTTGCTTCTAAATTCAAGTTGCAGTTAAACAATCTCTTCTCTACATTTTATACGACGTACTTCGGACGGTGGTTCATGAACAACACTTTGAAGATAGTCGTCATACTAATGAGAACGTATCCCAAAGTTATTTTCTTTATGTTTAACGTAAAGATGTCGGTTAATTTTCTTTTCGACTTTCCCATTGACAACACCGGATTGAAGCCCAACTCAATTTTCACAGAACAATGTACAAAGATTCCGTGGTACAAAAAGATTCTTCATTTTGTCATTCAAAGGTTACAATATGGAAAATCATGCCATCTTTAAAATGAGAGAACTATTTATAAAAAACTTTTAGCGAACTCATTCTGTCCCAAGAGTCGGCAAAATTAACTCGCAAAAGAGCCAAATATAAGTATGACATATTGAAAATGAATAAAAACTTGTTTATGTAAATACATTTTTTAGAAATAATTTAAGATATGTTGACATTATCTAGCATGTCTTTGACAAATATGTAAAACCTTTTTCAGCGTTATTGTTAAGTGATGTATAGGTGATAGAAATTGACAGATGTTAATAAAGTAATAATTGTTTTGACAGCTGTCATTGTTGTCAACTATTCATTCTGTTACCTAAAAGCAAGCATGAGGATTGTTTCTGTTTAAACATTAAGAAAGGTCGATACTAGTCGTTGAAGCTAGCAAAAAAATTAAAATATATAACAGATACATTAAATAGATTTTGTTAATTTATTTAAACATTCATGCCATTCGTGCCATAATTATTTTTAATGAAAGTAAAAACTGCAAGTTTGGCAACTCGCTACAAACTTCGCGCCAATGACAGTTCGCAGTGAACTACATATTTATATTGTAGGGTTGCATATCATAGATTATAAAATTAAATTATTAATTTCACATTTCATAAAAAAAAATACGCTTACCACCAAATACGCTCTTACCACATATGTAACTATATATATTTTCTATTCTATTAAAAAAGAATATATAAAAATATCTTCAAATATGATTTTAAATACGCTTTTGAATCGTCGATTATTTTAACATAAGCAGTAAGTTACCGCCGGCTCTGAACGCTGATCTGTTGAGAAGAGTCGGCCAGAAACACAAAAGTAAGTTTTTTTTTTAAAATAACAATTTTAGATGTGTACGAGCCGAGTTCAATACATTTCTTTATTATCTATTTAATATTATTTATTGTACACGCTAGGATACAATTAAATAGTTTCATAATAATAAACAAAAAAGTAAGTCTTATCACACAAGGCAATTTCTTCCAGACAACTATACAACAATATGGAAACAATAAAAAATTACATGTATAAATAATGGGTAGTTAATGTGTACAAAACACCAACACACATATATATGTATATAGCATGTATATTTAAAATAAATAGGGTATTTATAATACGTCTAATAAATGTAATAAATTAATTAAAAAATAACTGATTTGGATCGCACTTGCCTCAGAGAGAATACATAAATAGAGAAATAAATAGAAATGAATTAACGGATAAAAAATCATAGCTCTAGTAAATAATTCTTAACTATTTTCCTAAACATAGATAGTGAGTTAGCACGTCTTATATTCAGCGGTAAATCATTCCACAATCGAACGACTGTGTGATATAAGATTTGGTCATAAACATATTTCGATTAACTAAAAACTCTCCAACGCCAAAATTATATTTACTTAACATTTTGCTTTTTATTTAAATTTACGTCGTTTAAGCGTACCAAATACTAAAAGTTAATATAAAAGCGATAATAGATATTATTATCAAATATCAAATACGACGTAATCAACGAATATTACCTTGAACTTTGAATATTCTAAGTCGTCGTTGATAAAACCAAATTATATTTATTTACTTTATTGGAGATAAATAGTAACAAAAGGCAGTAATAAAGTACAAACTTAGAAGCTTATAAATATAAAATTAGTAGCAATTGTTACCTTATAACTATCTCACTAAGAACATTTAATGATTTATAGTCAAACAATGACAAAACAAATAAAAACATTACTAAACAGGGATCAAAGATCCGGCGCATTCTGCATATCACACCGCAATAATTACGAGTCGCAGCAAGCCGTCACGTTCCAATGAGATTTAAATTGTATTGTGTGTACTCAATAATTTCGAACGAAATTGTCTTTTAATAGATACGAGAGAGCACGAGAATATATCAATATCACTAATATATGAATTGTGGAGGTCACACATTCTGTGGAAGAGTGCACGTTTACCGATATTTGTCTTAGCCGTTGATAAAAAAGAGGGATCTAGAACGCGTTTTTGCTGCAGGAATTCGAAAGTTTACCTCGGACAACAGTTCCGAATAGTTAACATTGCCACCACATTTTTTAAGTGTAGTGGCGTCCATTAGTGAACGTCGATCCATCAATGATAACATTCGGTATCTGTTTAAAAACATTTTATAAGAATCCCGGGGGCAATGAATTCGGTAGTTCAGAATACGAAGGAATTTATTTTGTACTCTTTCAATTTTATTTTCGTGGACTGCATACAGTGGATTCCAAACGGGGGATAGATACTCTAAGTGAGATCTTACTAGAGATTGATAAAGATAAATGAAAGTGTCTCTGCGCTTAAAGGATTTTGTTGTACGTGTAACAAAACCCAGTATACGGTAAGATTTATTAATAACTTCGTCAATGTGTCTGTCGAGAGTAAGTTTCGAGTTCAGATACAGCCCAAAATCCCGTATGGTGTTATCAGAAGCGAGATAGTTACCACCTGTGTGAAAATCAGCCGGTATTACATTAACCTTTCTAGTATAAGTTATGTGTTTACGTCCGTATTATAAAACTAATCACATCTCGAATAAATTTCTAGAGTAGAGAAGTCTTAGAGCGCTGCAGAAATCTTTAGAGAAGATGCTTTGCAGAGAGCATCTACGAGTATGGTATGAAATGACGACGTCGACGTATTAAGTAGAACAATTAGAATAATATTAAGAAAACAAATTTTTAATATACTAAAATATATCCTTAATATATTATATCGTTGTTCGCTTCCAGGGTATTTAAATAAATCATACTGAATGATTGATTATTATTGTTAAAGTTTTAAAGGGGTGAATTGATAGCTTATTTGTCAGCAATCCTATATCGAAAACCGTCAAAAGTTATATCGTATTGCGGTCAATAACTTCTGGCAGTAACATCTGCATGGACAGATAATAAATAATGATTAATTCTAATATGTAGTAATTTGAATTTAGAACACACTTTTTACGTATTATGTTATTTATTAATTCCGAAACCAATAATTTTTGATAGCATGTACCGTATACTTATTGACTGCAAATCAACTATACATTGAACCTTTTTTAACTTTTATACCATTAACAAATTACACTGTAAACACGCAGGTAAATTAATTTTTCTTTAATGAAACTGTTATCGAAAGATTAGATCGTCCAAATACTAAGTAGGATACGAAGATAAAATGATTATTAAAGCTTATCTGTGGTATTAAAGCATACATTGTATAAATACATGGATAATACTTTATTTTTTCACTTTTCATTATATAAAACAAAATAAGGCGAGTCTTCGTATAACAGCAGGCATTTGTTTTCCATATATAAACCTTTACCTAATAATAAATTAACTTCAGCTAAAAAATCTACATCATCATTGAGCCCAGTGGTAGCCCAGTGGTGACCAGACTATGACTTGCGATCGTAGGTCGCGAGTTCAATTCCTGGAATACAGTCTTATAATTCATACTCCGTGCATTAATTATACAGGATTGCCACTGTTCACCAACAAGTTTCCAGAGGATGGGCAGCAGCTTCCTCTCCTTACTGTAATACCATACTGCGATCGCCAACCTGGCGATAATGGTATATACCTTCGGGGGAGTCCCATGTCTTGCAGTGGGCGTCTATGGACTGAAACGACGACGACGGTATAATTATCAAGGTTGCGAGGAAACGCAGGATGCGAGTAAAACCGATTATTGTGACGTTATTTGGAGAGACCTTCGTCTTGCAGAGAGCGTCCAACGGCTGACAAAAATGATAATTTCATCGTAATAAACAACGTAATTATTTCAGCTCTAGGACATGCTGTATCAAGATTTCTCGTATGAATTACATTGACTTGTTTCACACTAAGGTTTCTCATCTAAAAATAGTCTGTTTTCTTTTTTTTTAATCAAACGCCGACTTTAAAGTTGTCGTAAAGTATATATATATATATCCGCCGGACGTCCTCCGCTGAACTTGGGTCTACGACATAAATTTTTAATAGGGTCAGTTAGGAAGCAGCTTGTGTTTTCGGACAACCAAGGTCTGCTTCGCTTATCAGTGCTTGATCCACATTAGAACCTTAATTTCTGGCCATCTGTTCTGCGCGCTATTTGGCATGCCCACTGCCAATTCAACTTGCCAAACCACTGGCCTATATCAATTACTTTCGTTCGTCTATGGATATCCCTATTTGTGATTCAATCAAAGATATTATATCTGTAAAGGAACGTGCCGTTACTGACTGAAATCTGACAAATTATATTGTGGGCTCGTACGGTAAGCTATTACTTGAACTTTTTTTAAAAAAACTGGGTATACTAAACAGCTTGATAATATTTGAGTACTGATGTGATAACGCAAAACTGTGTATAGCGCCATCTAGCATCTTATTGGCGAACTGTCTCCCAAGCTTTTAGACTAATAATCAGTATGGCGGGGAATGCAATAAAACTTGCGCGATCTGATTCATTCTCTTATGTTAGAATTCATTAGGGTAACATGTATAAATTAAAAAAATGTGTAGATATTTAATCGATTCATCATCAACAGAAATGTATTTTGAAAAATTACTAAATTTACAAACTTTACTTTAGATCTGTAATCAACAGATGTCAGTGTTAGCAGATAAAAGAAAATGTCATTGTACCAGTAATGCCGAATCATTTATATTTACAATTGGTTCCTTTTTTAAGTTTCACACTTTTTTTCTTAACTTTTGAAAGAATTGTGGACAGACCACAAGTTGGCTATCTCATAGGTTTTAGTGAGATAACCTTAAAACACCAGACTTACTAACATTTAACATTTTATTAGTTCTTCATGTATTTACGTTTTCTTTAGTTAATTGAATAAAAATAATTGTAATGTTAAGCTGAACATAGCTTATTATAGTAAACAAACTTTCCTTGACCGTATAATACAGATAGTTACAAGTGTAAAAGTTTTTATGGGTTAACTGCATGGCTAATTTGTCAGCAAAAAACTTCTCTCAGCACAAAGTCTGCAGACACAGATAGTACACAATAATAAATTTTATTGTAAAGTAATCAACAAAAAAAACAATACACACATTGTTATTCAAATAAAGTAATAAAATAATCCCTGCTGGACATAGCCCGCTCCATCTAAAAATAGATTTCCAACAGGATCCTACAACGACAGAACTAAAAACTGATGAGTTCTATCGCTAAAGGTAAAAATAAAACTAATATATATCCATTTTCATGTTTATTTCACTAAATAGTTTTGAATAACACAAACGAATTTCAAATTTCTTTAAAATATCATTACATAAATTAATATTTTAATACCTAAAATACGCTACATAATATATTTTATGAATTACATCAGTAAATAATAATTCTGCCTAAATAAATGTAAGCAAGATTCAAATGTCAAAATTGATATGATAAGGAGTACTGAACATTTTATTTCGTATTCAATTATAATACACAAGACAAAGCTACATTCTTCGAGACAGGCAAGGGTTTTTTTTCCTTTTCGGCACATGTCTTGTACATATACAGTTATATTTATCTAAAGTAGTCTAGGGTATTTATATCGTGCTGGTAATGAAAAAAAAAACTGCGAACTGGCTCGTACCCTATAGTCACTAAATTTCTATTAAAACTGATCTGGCTTCGCAACATTAATATAATTAAATAGATATAATTATCATTGTCATCTCAGCAATAGAACTTCCACTGGTGGACGTAGGCATCCCCCAGGTCTACAATGTCTGGTTTGCAGCGGCCTGGGTTCAGCAGCATTACGAGTAAACGTCTTACGCTGCACCTGCCGGTGTGTAGTCTCCTATCCAGAACTTGAAAGTCACAGCTGTCATCAAATATACTTATAAATTGGAAATTAACAATAAAGGTAAATGAAATTCGTAAAAACACAAAACCATTTGGTGAAATATTAACCTTTATTATCGTGACACCACCAATTTTGTTATATAATATAGAAACATGTATATTGACTTATGTGATGTGTATGAGGTTGCCAGCCATTTTGACTTTGAGCAGCTTCATCGAAATTGAGCTCGTTGAAACAGGAGTTCCGTGAGCTAAAAACTCTACTCTGATAGATTACATTGCAGTTACGACTATAAAGTTTGCACTAAGAGATACTATATCTGTGTAGGTGTATAATATTGTGATAAACTGAAGTATGGTGTAGGTTTGCAAAGCGAAAAAGATAGGGGTCTCTAGTGAACGCCCTCTCTTGAACTCAGGAGAACACACCCAGCCGCCGGTGTCGAAAGTACAAGTGTATTGAGTCTACGACGGGGGGCCGAAGTGAGGTGAGTATCGTTGCTTAGGAATGTGTATATTCATCAAGCTTGGCCCATTTTTAACCGATTCTTTAAACCAGAGTTCCCCAAACTTTCTTGTGTCGTAGACCCTTGCCATGCCTACCGTGTTGGGTAGACCCCCTACTTACCTGATATTGATTTCCTATGAATTTATTTGTTTGTCCCACATTCGTATTTATAGAGTGACGAATTGAACAAATCAGTGCAAGGTAGCAAAGCTCTGAGACTGCGACTCTCAGGTTTTTACAAGTTCAAAATGTATTGCGACCACAAAGCGAATACCAACATTCTTAAACTTACACAATTTTATAAACATATATAATAACTTTTTTACTTCATAGGTACTTTTATAAATAATGTAAATGTTTTGATATTATAAGATAGTATGATGTAAGTAAATAGGTACTATCGGTGTATGTGTTGAGATCCACTATCGTGGACCCCCATTTTCATTTAATGGACTCGCAATTTTTTTTGCTGACGTAAACCCCTTGCAGGTTGACTTAGACCCCTAGGGGTCGAAATAGACCACTTTGGGAATCACTGCTTTAAACTATAAAATCAATATTCAACCAATAAAAGCAGTCAGCCAATCTCAAGGCGAGAAGTATTGTAGACGCTCTCTTCCGCATGAAAGCGCTCTGATGTGGGATTACCCTGTTCCATGCGCTGCTGAAAGAACCTTCTCCTGCTCCTAAAAGAACCTTGTACGATGTTGTGAAATATTTTTACGTGATGATAGAGCTTGGAAATGAATTGCTTATTAAAATATTGTAAAGGTTACCGCAAAAATCCCATCTATGACTGTTGTGTGTTGTTGTGATGTCTCAGGTCATGGCGCGTTTGGAGCTATAAGCTGATGGTAGCCTTTATAGGGCAGTTCAACCTGATTGTAGTTTCTATCAAAATTAGCTCTTCTAACATTCTTCTTGTGACACACAAAAGTAGTAAGATTCCATGTGGATAATCATATGATATTATTCTTATACCAAGTATGACATTTTAACCGTGTTTACATTTATTTAAATCTATTATTATATATTTATTTAAACCTAAGAAATATAAAGAAAAATTCTTATTGAACGATATTCCAAGTCGTATAGTCGTATTCTCTAACTTATACTAAGACGTGATATGATATGAAACATTTGTTGAAAATAGATCTTCTTCCTTAAATATAATTACTTCTTACCGCATTACATAAACTGATAAATCTATTAAATTTATTCACTTAATTGCTTATCGCATAATATAAGTCCATCCGAAGTCTTTAAGTGTTGTATAATTTTAAATAATTGATTTATAATTAATTAGAATTGCTCTATAAACGGAAAAACAATGATTCAAGTTTAGCTTCAAGAGATTAACTAAATACTTATTTAATTACGTCGCATAATGTATTTATTATTCGTTTATATTCTATTCAACGGACATGTAAATACTTTTTACATATATATTATACCAATCCAACTCCGAAGCGGAAAGGAGTGGCTGGCCATTTCCCAAGCGCCCATAAAAAAATTTTGCGTTCGGGCGTAAATCGAATGTGATCAGTCATTAGGATAAAAGATAGTAACACTCGATAATAAATTAATTTTGACAGAAATATAAGTTTTATAACAAAAATACATTTGAGTTTTCAAATGCAGCAGCTTCTTTTTCACGCTTGAAGATTGAATCATTATGCCCTCAACCCACAGCTTAGCGAATTCTAATTCAAAATTCTTTATTTCATGTAAACATGTAGTAGGCGTTAATGCCACGTTAAGTTTATGTGACGGCGCGTGGAATTATTTGAAGATTAGTCCTTAGCCTTTTCCAGATTGCTATGACGACCGACCTTGCGATGCCCGCGCTCAGCGACTTCCTTCGACCTTAATTAAGTCATCGGTCTATCTAGTGGAGGCCTATCCACGCGTCACCAGCTCCTGGTCACCGTTCGAGAACCTTTCCAACTGCCTTCGGTTGCACAAACTATGTGCACCGCCCTCTATCACGCTAAACGAGCAATTCTTCGAGCCACATCGATGAACTTGGTTCTTCTGCGGTCCTCCTCTATTCTCATTACATTTTCAGGTATTAATACATACTCACTTTTAAGACTTCTTTCATAATTACAAAAAAATTATTAAAAATATTTTGATAACCTACTAGTAACAGGTCGGCACACCTTCCAGAAAATATGCTGCCAAAATATGAAACGGAAGCATTGCTGTGATACGACTTTTATTCGGTGTTTATTTCAATAAAGTAAATTGGATTATGTGGCTTCTGCAGAAAGTATCGAGCGAATTCTGATCCGGTAATACAGTATCACATTTTACTGTAGGCAGATAATAGCGCCTAGCTAGTAGTCTATTCGTCACGCTGTCGTGTTACATTGTTATTGGTACAAAAAAGCACCGCTTGTTCGTTTTGGCTTCGACCCAGTATTATAGAATATAGTTCCTTAATATTGTATTTGAAAACCTTTTACCTTTCTAACCTTTAAACCTTGATTTAAGCTGAAGGATGTCATTATAGAGAAGTCAAATCTGATTCTAGTTTCTATTAAATTAGGCGCTTCTAGCTAATATCCTTGTCATAACGTACACAGATGGTATCTTTTAATAATGCTATGTGAATAATAAATTAAATAAATGAATAATTCTTACACTTCCGTGGACGAGAGCCTCGAGTGGTAGTAATGGTCGAATTTATGCGACAAAGCACGTCCTTCTGCTAAATGGTGTGGGCTACACTCGGAAGTTAGAAAAAGAAAATAAGCAAGATAGTCCCCGGTTCGGAAAGTTGAAGCGTTAGTTGGCAAGTCACATAGCACGTAGAAAAGGTGACCGATGGCGCCTCAATGTTATAGGATGGAGACTACGGACCAACAAATGCAGCGTAAGTACGTCAGTAGTACGTCAGTCCACATGTGGACTTTGGTCGTCGCGATAGATGGTGGCCGCTTCCAAACGATACTATTAGAAATCTGTGGGCATGGCCTATATAAGTGAACGCCCTATATGATGTCCATGGTTATACATCGGTCAGCCATAGCTAAAATAATAATTATTCAAGAACAAACACGATCAAGGAGAGAGTATTTAAAAGTACAAGCTCTTGTAATGTTTTTGTACTGAATCCAGTGTTTCTGTTGCCAATCATGTATTAATTGAGGAAGTTGATGAAAAAGATAAATATAACTCAGGAAATACACTTAATCAGATGACCGTGTCATCAAGCTGTGTCGATACCAAGTCTTATTATTGTTTACATGTTGTCATGAAATATAAACGTAAGATGAAAATTTTTTAAATGTCAATATCATTTTAAAATATAATTATAAAAAAAACTAAATACCAACATTAAACAAAGAATAGTTACACAAAAAAAGTAAAAGCTAACTTGTATACAAATTTTCTCCCGAATTTACACTAATTTTTTTTTTAAAAACTTCATAAGGTCGGGTCTCTCCATATAAAAGTTGTTAAAAATGAGATAAAAGGATGTTGAATTTAAAAACCAACAATAGATTATACTCTCAAATCCTATAAAAAATATATTTTTTAATTTGTATAAAACAATTTTAATAGGAACAATACCAGTAACACCATCAAAGAGATAAGGAGTATAGTTGTTCACTATCGGTAATAGCAGAAAACTCAATTTAAGATGTTAGCTAAATTTTTCATTTTGTTATATACGTTTATTAAATAACAAACCTTATTTTATTTATACTTAATTATTAAATAATTTTAGAACTTTGGTAATGTCGTGAACAGTTTTTTAGCCTGTGGTAACTGTTGTACTTACTGCAGTATTGTTATAATCTGTACCTTCTGTCAGTGAATGGTATCGCAGCTACCAAAGTAAAAGCAAACTATTTAATAGTGCGTATTCGCGCGCCGCCGGAAATGGTTGTGTAATGGTTATTTTAAGTAATTGAATGTTTTTTACTGTCTGTTGTTTTATAAGTAAACGGATAAGAGATGTCAATAATGGATTTAAGCCGTAAGTTATTTATGTCAATATAACCTTCATAGAAATAAGTCAGCAACGTTTGATATTTGTAAAAATACTTCGCAAACTAAAGAGACAGGTAAAAGTTTCTAATAACCAGAACAAAAATATAACGGTAATTTTCAAAGATTTACCACAAATATTCATCAATAGACTTTCATTGCGGCGATAGCTGAGAATTTTGATGTATGAGTTTCAAAATGCGGTGTTTATATTAATATATTTTTATTTAATTCAAAGGTATATTAATAATAAATGTAAAGGTTGGATCGGTTATCGTACACTTCTCAAATAAGTATTTACTTAGGATTTAAAGTGTAAATATTAATTAATATATTACTTTTAATGAATGGATTATTGAATTGTTTAAAATATGAGATTATTGATTAAATATTAAGTAAGAATTTGAGTTATCATTGCGAAAATTAAGTATTTTATATGTAATATTATATCTGCATGTTTATATCGGAACGAAATTAATCATCGTTTAATCTAGAAAGGTGTAATAGATTATGTTTAATAAACAAGATACAATAAATTTAGTTATAAATGTAGTAATAAATACGAAAAAACTATTTATTTGAAAGGAAATTAAATTTGTGAATATTTGCAATGTAAGTAAATTGACGTACCTGTTATTAAATTTGATAATGTCTGCCTAAACAGTACTTTTTTATTCGCTGATTTTCGTTTTATAAATAGAAAAAGTCATGTAGACCAGGAAAACGCATAATCATCCTAGATCATCGTCTCCAGATGTGAAGGTCAACGATTTAATAAGTATTTATGTATCACATCAAAATTTATAAGATGTTCCTGATAAAAAACAATTATTCGTGTATGTTTGTATTTTGATACTGTTGTGCTGACTCAATGATTATTCTTCGTTATTTATTAATGAAAAATCATTTACAGTACGCTTATTACATAGTACATGTATATTATCATGTGTATATTACATTTTCCTATATATGTGTTTAAAAGTAATTACATTATATTTATCATGTATATATAGCATATATTAATATATTTTAAATGAAATAACGCCATTATAGAAATTGTATAAACAGGAAATACATAAGTAAAAAGCAGAGGATATTTTGAAATTCGAATACAATAAAATAACTGTTAAAATGAATAAGTTGCGATAAATAATTTGAGTAATTACATTTGGGTAAAGTTGTTTTGTTTGCGTCCGGCTAACGGAAAATTATTGTTTTAAATACAAATATATAAAGTTATAAAAACCTTTCAATAAATGCTCGGATTGTAATACGAATCTTTTGACATTTGCGGAAACCTGTTATGAAACTCGAGGCGGAAGTTAAGGTTCGTAATTATCTTTACATAAGGATAAAAGACGTTTTCATCTAGATATATAAGTTGATAGGCTGCGTTCATACTTAATTTGTGCCAAGCTGCGTTAAACGAGATTTGATAAATTGTATAATTCTTTTTTTTTAAATATGTCACGCGCTGTGCATCGTCGACCATATTTGGTGGACAAAAGCCAGATATATTTCATTTGATATAACGACCTGTGCCAAAATGAAAATGAAAGATTGTATCATACTAGAATTAAGAATACTGCCTTAACATGTCTGCACAGCACAACACCCGTTTTTATGTGGTCAGCAGCCCGCTTCCTAACCGCGAACAGGGGCGAACCGAGGTTTGATCCGGATTCCTTCTTGACTCGCCTTTGGTCCACGCTACTCTCCCAAGTCGCATACACAACATCAATACTACACAGCTCTACTCGGGTAGAGCGGTTTACTACATGCGAACAACTTCGTGTAACTGACACGCGTCTGTACATTATTTAATTAAATCAGGCGTTATTTTGCGGAAGTCCATCCTAAGTAAGAAAATTACCAATATTTAGCCATCTCCGCACATGCAGTCGTAGTCGTACACCGATTAGTGCCAAACACAGAGACTATGTTTGGCGCTACTCGGTGTAACATAACTCCTGAAGATGCCCCGTGGAGAGGTGTAACAAGTGTTGAGTGATTTAACGATGGTAGTTGTGTAATTCGCATTGTTTGCCGCATGCGCATTTATCAGCGGGCTGGCGGGCGTTGCACACCGAGATCTGTTGATTTTATTCTTTTATAGAAAAAATAAAGTTAAACGACGTGTAAAAGCGATTTAATTCCAGTCATAATAATTAGCTCTTAAAAATTATATATATATAAAAATAAATACACATGATAAGTAAAATTTAAATAATCAAATATATGGATTATATTTTGATGCCTTTAAACAAATAAAAAAAAATATGTTTCCATAAGTTATATTCAGTATGCTGTCAACGTTCTTTGTTGGTCGGCTTCGACTCGCTTTGCTAATAGCACGGGTACAGTTACGGCATTGTGTCCGAAACGTCCGGCCCGCGGTTAAATCGGATTATTGGTTTATAATAAAATAAAACAACACAATTTCATACCAAATAGAGTTGTAGTCCAAAGTAGGACTACTGTGTGAATAGAGTTAATATTAATTTAGTTATTTATTTATGTATCTGCTTCCACCGAATAAAATGATAGACGAAAAACTAAACATTGATTTTATCTCAAAAATGTTGTCTACATAAAGCAGTGAAAATATTTATAAGAACATAATTGTATGTAGTCTTATCATGCCGAAAAGCAGTAAAGTATTTACTTTTATAGTATAATCTTTTATTTCTGGTCTAATAAAAGATAACTTTGCCTATCTCCGCCATTTTTAGCCAGAAAATTATAGAAAAAATAAACATGGTTTATTGGAACTGGATTGCAAATATCTAAAAACCCGATAAAAATCGTTTTTATCTAAAATTGCAGGATATTTAGTTCTAGTATATCTATGGCACCTGTACTCGTTATATATGTATGTATATATATATATATATATATATATATATATATATATATATATATATATATATATATATATACATACACACACACATAGGTTCAGATATATGACATAAATAAAAAAAAAACTATAAAATTGTATTACTACATTCGCAACTAATGTTTATTTATTCTTTAATGTGTATAAAAAGTAAAATTTTTTAGACTGAAAACAATATGTTTATTTATGAAGCAACATAATTGGAATTATAAACGTAACTCAGAAGTGCTCTGAGGATGTATTTAAAATCACACTAAAGCATAATTTTAATACGTCAGTATATAAGGATATTTGGTTATGACTGTCTTATTTATTTAAAATTCTGTTTCTTTAGTATATGTAGTATTATGAACTTTCTCGTTAAATCCGTTTTGTAGTTCTAATACGTACCTAAACTTATAATCATCTACTTTATGAAGATGAAAATTACATAATCTACAGGGATATATAGCAAACAATAAATGATTTTAATATGGTATCGTAAATATATAGACCATTTATCTTATATTATTGTTACGCATTTATTACTACGGAACCCTTCATTTTGGGATACAACGTACCGTATATTAATTGACAGCGAATGAGCTATACATTCGCCTCTATAAAACTTTTGCATCCATAACCAAACATTCTGTATATAACGTGGGAGTACCTTTCAAGCCTTCACATGCTTTTTCCAAATCGATATTCCACGCAAAGCCATAAATAAATAAGTAGTGTGTAGGTCATGTTATTGGAAGATGATGGTAAAGACTTGCACGGGCAGAGTGAATAGACCAAGATGACGCTTTACAAAACTGAAATTAGCCAAAATTATCGCTCTTGTTCACGATGTGCCAAATCAAATGCCATGCAAAAATATTAATTTTGAACAAATAGTTCTACTTGTTAAAGGCAGTCACAACAACGATTGGTGATATTTATTAGCGCTATGTTTTATTTAAAACTAAAACATGACAAAACTTAAATTAAAATATTAAAAAAGAGACGGGAAATAAAATAAGTAAAAACGTAATTAAAATTATATGTGTAGGATCTTTGCCTAATTTATTGTTTTTTTGCTATCTGTGCACTATCTACACATGACAATGACGTTCAAGAAACAGTATGAAAGAAAATAAACAAAGAACGATAATTATAATCATATAATCGATAATTGATTACTTGTAATTGTTTGTGGAATAATAATATATTTTTAAATAAAATGTGTCATCAAATTAAGACTGGCCATAAATACTGTTATGATTAAGAATAAACAAAATACTGATTTTGAAATTGGAATCTGTCAGTTTTATATGATTGTGATTTCTTATTTTCGCGCCAATATATATACTATAAAATATTTGGTGTGACTAGAATGGTGTGATATAGACCAACTAGTTCTAAATACAATTTTTAATTTAACCAATCACCTGTATATAAGAATCGCTTTAAAATTCGTTTACTTTCTGGATAGAAATAATTTAAAAAATATCTACACTTTCGCTCCCTATTTCTGCTTGACGTTAATTTACGGGACCACTTGTATATGTAATAGATATTTTTATGGTGGTACAAAGTGGCATTGACTTGCCATTATTGCAAGAGGGAGCTCTCGTTCACCGGATATTGTGAGACGCAATTGAAGCTAAACGACATTAGTATCACTTGTGAAGTAAATCAACTGTACGGATTGTCCGTTGTGAGTATAAGCTTTCTGATAATATTATTAGATAATAATTTCGGATTATCAAGCCGTCCGCCATTTTGTTTACGTCATGTATGTTTTTTAATGCAATGATAGTAATTAGCATGGATTATAATTTGTTTTTATATGAAATCTTAAAAACAATCAAAGATAATGTTTATTGTAGGTATTATATTCGCCTATGTGACTTTGAAAAATGCGAATTTGATAAAAATTGATTATAGCATGATACATACAAAATTTGAAAACATCTGATTTTAATCCGTCCGCCATTGTTTTTTGACATCAGATGATATTTTAAAATGTCATCGCAGTACTTTTAACATAGAATACAAATAATTTTTGTACGTAATCTTAAAAAAGATGAGAGATAATATTAAGTATATATTTTTCGGTGTATATTTGTTGAAAATTTAATATTAAAGAGTAGACACGTATTAAATTGATTGTTAAACATTTTATTTAAATATTGTATAAAAAGAGTTTTCCCTCAAACCTCTGGAAATGTTACGCTGTAAATCTAATACAAAAGAGTATCGGAAACTTTTACCATTATCACTAACATAAATGTGCAACCCTTAAACTATTTGACGCCATCTTGCCGCTTCACATTTTGATAAAATAGTTTGAACGTTTTTACCGTGATTTCAATTGTTTCAAAAGTAACCCTCTTTAATAAGATTTTTGACACGTTGTATCAACAAATGATGTTTTTTCTCTTCAACACTACACAAACTACAATTTTAAAAAAAACTTTTTTTATTTTCAATTAAATACGTGTCCAGATCTCCACTAATTATTAGGGAAACCAGGAAAATCATTTCGCTTTCTTAACTTAAATTCACACGACTACAATTTTAACAAGTTTTTATTTATAATCACTTTCGTTATCAACAACCTTTTGCCATCTAGTATAAAAATTTTCAATGCCGGAGTGGTAAAAAATGAATCGATTTTTCTGTAAAATATGTCGACAGAAACGACATTACTTTCCGGTACCCCTGATATCATATCGGCCGATAGACACCCACTGTAAGGCATATGCCAGCCTCAAAGATGGCAACGATCACCGGCCCTGCGCAGCACGCAACTAGCGATATCCCTTGACCTTCACTATGTTGTTGGTCCATCTAGTTAGAGACCTACCCACGTCGCTTTAATGTCTATACACTCTTGAAATTGACAAACCACGGTACACGACGTAAGAGAAGTAATTAAAAAATATAATATACACGATTCTCGAAATGTTCATATTTTTAAAAAGTGTCGTTAACGTTTAATAGTTTTTCTTAACGCAAATTACAAAGCCACATTGCTAATTACGTTATTAAGATTGATTGATTTATAACCAGAGTACACACAACTTTTTACTTTTTACTCTACTACTATTTTTAAATAACGCGGTACACCAAAAAGAATAAATACATTTTTCCACGCGAATATTTTGTTCTAACTTAAATATCCCGATTTTTTTTAAATTCTAGTTTTGATAATGTTTACAGAAACTTATCTAAACAACAAAGAAACTATTTAAAAGATGTTAAAACAGACTAAAAACATTATTTTACAATGGGTTAAATTTAACGGTGATCGGTACCGAGTTTGTATGTCTTTTAGTCGAACAAGCTTTCATTGTAGATAATAAATGTATTGTTATACAATATTTTGCTAATCAATGTACCTTATGAAAGAAAAAAGGTTAAAAGGTGTAGAGAAAATACGTCGATATTAGATCATTATCTCTTCATCTCACTATCTCTCATGGCTCTTTGAACAGAACTATCCAACCACAAGTGATCAATATGCCGTGGTATGTGCATGCGAAAATATGCAGATGGAATATTGTCACAGTATCAGCTTCGCTCAGGGCGCATTGCACTTGGTATATAGATACATGACCATTTGACCGCATTCGACGTATCAGAAAGCCATTCATTAATTTGGTCAAAGTGGCACTTGACGACATACATCGTTGAAATTGAGAAAGTATTTAACGTGTTCAATCTTGTTGAAAAATAATTTCATTATCAAAGCGTACCTTATTCTATACTGAACCATAACGTTATTAGCGAAATGTTTTTTGAAGGTGATGAAAAGATAAAACTGAATATAAACGATAAAATAATAAAGATTAGAAATATTGTATGTTACCTTAATAATATATTTTCTCTATACCTTTATACTCCTACTAATAATGTCTCTTGATGATGCTGATGCAATTCAGAGGTAAAATAGGTCTAGGTATCTACTAGAAATGGCCTTTCACAATGCATGTTTTGTATTCTAAAATTACTAGAACATCCAAAACTGGCATTGCTTCCTTTCGTTAAAATATTGATAGAGAAATATTGTAAAATATCACATTACCAAATTATAAAACCAATGGACGTCTTGCAACTGGCGAACTATTTCGCTTACTGGCAAAAAATTAGGCACACTTCCATTAATATATTCTACCAAACAAATGCAAAATGGCGTCAAAAGAGATGCCATGATTATTTTAAGAATCAAAATCTGGCAGTGCAAAGAATGCAAAATACCACTGCATTTATCCACCTGTTTTGAATAATACTCATATTCTACAAAATTATTAATAAAATTTACTTTTCATAATAACATGAATTTCTTTGTTCCTAAATTTTCCGTTTTTTGCAATACCAAATGTATAAAGTTATCATACATGTATTTACATATCATGAAATAAATAATTTCTTGTTTAAAATATACTGTTTTTACAAATTACTCTGGGTACAGAGTAGGTGAGGTATCAAAGAATTAAATGTGCTTCAAAAACAAGAAAAAATTCGGACTAATGTGCTCCCAAAGGGTTAATAGGCAAAACACTTAACAAAATGTGAAGTAGAAGACATTGACCTCCAAATCCTCGTGAATGTCTGAACTTGAGCGTTGAGAAATTCTATCAACCCTTAACAATATTTAGGCTTAGTAAACAGTATTATGGTAGTAATAATTATAATTATTAATTGGAAGAATAAACAAATTAAACTTTTATGCTAACTAATCTAAGTGTCCACTTTGAAGAATGAAGATGGAGTGTCTTCGTGAAATTCTATTCCTTATAATAATACTTCTGGTCAAGTGGTGCAGTATCAGCAGTTAGCGCCTTGCGTTTCCCATGCCTCGAATATTAGTATCGGGTTATTGCTACGGAAGCAGATTCCCTTATACTATACGTATGAAACAAGATTTCATATAAATATTTTATTTTGTATTTACGTTTTGTAATGGTTCTTTCAGGGTGGTATAATAAAAAACCCTCCGTTATGAATAATTATTTAACCCTTTTAGTGCCAAGGAGCGCCGTTGCGCTCCTATCGCTAGCTGTGAAGAACGCTAGCGTCGCGATGGCGCTTCTTTTGACAGATCAATTTTGGCGCGCGCAAGTGTATCAAAAAAGACTGCACAATTTTTGCGTAATGAAATACTTTTGTAAATAAATCGTTTGTATATAAAATGTATAAAATTGCACTTTTTATTGACATTTTATCATATATTAATAGCAACTAAATATAATTGAGGGAATACGAAATTCTTAAATCCCGACAGTTGTGCTAAACATATCTGACGTATCTACTAAAGATAGCATTTTTGGGTTCAGTCCATAATAAAAGTGCACGGTTGTTATCAAGTAGTGGTAAATAGTTGCAAAATTTATTTTTATTCCCAATTTAAATTTGTACTTTGTACGTTTTGTAATTATAGAAAAAAATCAACTGTCAGAAATATTAAATAACTTAATGATAATCTAGTAATACATATAAAACTTTTAACAGACAAATAAACTGTACTAGGTGTGGCCAAGCGCCTTGCTAATATTAGCCGATTTTCAAAATTTGAAATGTTTCGCAAACCGCAAATAATAGCGTTTTAAAAAAGGTATCACATAACAGAACTTTAAAAATTACGAAACAATAATAAATAACAAATAATCCTTCAAAGGTTGGCTACCCCTGACCTATACATTCACTCATTTAATAACAAAACACTATGAAGCAATGCGGCATAACTTTTTCTATCCACAATTGCATATTTTTAAAAATGCAATCGCTTAAAAAAAGTTTTTTTTTTTTTTAATTTACCACAATTTAAAATAAATCATTGTTTACTATCTGTCCCTGCAGACTTTGTACTGCCAGACGTTATTGGCCTGTTGTATTCCAATTAAAAAAATAAATTAATGTAAAACATTTCGTAGTGATAATTTTATACAGAATTATTGTAAATGCCGAAAAGATATAAAAGGTTTAAAGTATACATGAAAACAGTATTAAAAATTATCAAAAAAATCCGTTTCGGTTTTGTTGGACTAACAAGATTCCATCTTATGTTAAACATTTAACTTGCTATAATTCCCGACACTGTCTTATCTTATAGGAACCTATTAAATCACATAAGTGATCAACTAACGGTAAGGAAATGACAATTATTATGCATATCACATAACCAAGGATCATAGCTCAAGAGGTCAATTATAATTTAAATAACTTTTCTATCTAACATAACCTTGTTTAGACAATTAAAATTATGTAAATACGATAATTTCCGTAAGCAACATATTTTTTATTACATGTTTATCTAACTTACTACTGTCATTTAAAACTTCCGGGCATTAGGAAGGCAGGTCATTTTTTTTCCTAGGTTGGTAGAACTGTAATATTAGCCAAGCGTCTATTTTTCAAATGGTTTAATACCCTCATTCGACTGATTTGGCTCCCTGCAGCTTTTAGCCATTCAGTTAACTTAAAAGATTAAGGTTAAGGAGGTAAAAACCGAATCGAAGTGAGTCATGAAGGCTATACCGGAAAAAAGACTGTTGAAACTGTTTTGAGAATTGAAAAAACCGTTGACAAAAGTGCGTTTTATCAGACAGGATTACTGCAGCGATGAAATTTTGAAGAATTTACATTTTATAAACAACCTAACTTTTGATCACAGTATTAAATATGTTATACAAGTCTTATTAAAAATTTAACTCCTGTAATGACATTCTTATACAGCTGGGCGTGGGAACGCCGCCCACTAGGTGGACCTACGATATAGCTCGCGGAAAGTCGCTAGATGCGGGCAAGGCAACGCCTGTTATCCTCACGTTCTTTTGGTGACGCCTTGCAGTGGGCATCTCAATGCTGATATGATCATTCTCCAAGTTTACGACTTGGCTTATCTCTGGATTGATTTCTATATAACCTACTATTCGGCATGTTTTTACATTAATTCATTTTTAATCTGTAACTCTGTTTATAACGGCAAGTACTTCGTAAAAAATAGGAGAAAAAGACGGCATTGTTCGTTAGTCGAAATGAGGACTAAATGCGTAAATTATTTGCGCATTTGTTAAAAAAAAAACTATCTGTGTAAACATATCTTCAGATCTATCATCTATCCCTTTCACATCCTTACAAAAGTACAGTGATATAGTTCTAAACAGTTTTAACCGTTAAAAGTAAATTTTGGACTTAATTAAGAAAAGGACCACTATTTAGCCACTTTCGCACATGCAGTGGCAGTCGTGCAATAAAGTGCACCGCCCGCCAGCCCGCTGATAAATGCGCATGCGGTAAACAATGCGAATCACTTCACTTTATTGCACGACTGCCACTGCATGTACGGAAGTGGCTAAATATTGGTCCTTTTCTTACTTAGGATGGACTTCCGCGAGGTAACGCCTGATTCCATTAAATATTTGGACTTAATGTAATAACAATGTATTTTTTTTATCCAGCTGAAGAATTTGTAGACAACTTGCTTTCGCAAGAAGCAAGTGAACAATCATCGGATACAAAGAAGCCCGAGGAAATTGATATGGAACTTCCGGAGTG
This sequence comes from Battus philenor, assembly GCF_028537555.1. Classification (NCBI taxonomy): domain Eukaryota; kingdom Metazoa; phylum Arthropoda; class Insecta; order Lepidoptera; family Papilionidae; genus Battus; species Battus philenor. The sequence continues at coordinate 2,635,007 of NW_027181686.1, read as the reverse complement.
GTATAGTGAGAAGAAATTCAATCAGTAAGTAAATAAATAAATGAATGAGAAGAATAAGTAAGTAAATAAATAAATGAATGAGAAAAGGAGAGTAAAATCATCAGGTCCATGGAAGTGTGGTTAAGTTCACGGACCCTTCTGCTCAGTGAACTCGGCTCCGATGAAGCTGTAAAAGCCAAGCTAACAGCAAGAACATCAACGGAGAATAGGTAGTAAGGAAGTGGGTCTACGATGTCGTGACAAAAAAAGGGAACTTTATAATTCGTAAGCGGGGGTCCAGTGAAATCTATCGACTTTCGGTAGTGAAGAACTAAGAGTACTAGTAGAACTAAGAAGAAGAAGTAAAACATTGACTTTACTTGCACCTATCAATGTAGGCAAATAATATTTTTAATAAGTACAACAAGTACAAGTTTTTTAGTTGTAAGTTGCAAGTTTTTTAACAAGGAAAATGTACCATATACAAAACGTTGCAGCCGTTGGCAACGCGTCTTAAGACGTGCAAACGGACAAAATGCGTCTTTTGATATAAAATAATTAAATTTTTGTTCTTAATACTTTAAAAACCTAGCCTATTTGTATTATTATAACATCTATAAAAGAATATATAACAGAACCATAATTTATTCGGAAAATTTTTTTGCTTATTTCTACTACTGTTGTATCTAAATGTAATAAAAAAACGTGCCATGAACAACAGGCTATTGTACCAAATGTTTGGAAGCGCTGGCTTACGATGATGATGATATTGTAACTGTTCTTTCTCAATACATATTTAATAACAAATTTTTATTCCCCAAAATTTAAAAACTATTTATAAAATATTGACAGACGCATGGTTAATACAAGAAATAAAAATAAACTCGTAAAAACTAATTTTTATCTTCAAAATTCTTCATGAGGACTAGTAGTATATATTATGAAATTTCACACGAAATCTATAGCATTCAACAGTTTTTAGTTAATCGAAATATGTGGACCTTGGTTTATTGATTCGTTTACATGATTAATGTTGTCATTTAAAAAAGCAACAGTTGGCTTTCCGGCTCTTTTCAACAGATCAGCGTTCCGAGCCGGTGGAGGCTTACTTATGTTAAAATAATTGACTATTTAAAAATGGAAGTAAATGCCTAATTGAATAAGATTTAATTTTCTTTGAACAGAGCGCGTCGTTTCTTCTGGGACAATTCGTTCGGGATGTCATCGTCGATGCTACTGGGACTGGTGGCGGTCTTCTCAGTTCCCTCCATCCTTCGTGTCTTGATGAGCTCACGCCGTTCTAACTCCACGTACACGGCCTACAAGAGATACCTCTCCACACTTCTACACACCATCGCCTGGTTCGAGAACGAACTTAAACCTGGCAGCATGTAAGTTATGTTTGAACGAATTGCCAAATCTCGGCCGCCATTTTGGTGACGTCAGACACGTCAATCCATATCTAACACAACAGACTAAAAATAATTTATTTAACAGATTACATTAGATATGCAAAATATATCTAGTTTTTTTAATATACTTTTTAATATAGTACATATGTAAAAAAGCTTTAAAGGTGCAAATAAATATTTTATTTGTAGTCAATTAAATTATAGAAAACCTTATCGAAAAATATCAAAATCATAATATAGTAAGACCACACTGCGATCGAAACTCGCCTGCTAAGTTTGGCAATTATGGTATAACCCTCCATAACTATCTTTAGGGGAGGCAAAGACTTGCAGTGGGTGTCTATTGGCTCAAACGTCATAGATTTATAATGATATTAGCTGACCCAGCAAACATTGTTTTTCGATATAAATTATTTTTAGGGTATATATAATATAAAATAACTTATTCTATGCGTGTCAAGATTTGGTATGTGAGTTGTAGAGGCAGGAAGTGCTGTAAACGATGATGGAATATAAAAATAACAAAACACTAAACATATTTCTTTTTATTTATTACACAATAACAAACCCTTAATGTTATAGTATGTTCTTGGTAAGTGATGAATTATCGACCGCTAAAAGTAGATAATTATTGAAATAATAATAACACTTTTAAAAAGGGGGTTGATAGTAGAAGAGTGAAAATCCCTAAACCCCTTTCACACACTTAATTACAATCTGTCAAGCCGTTTCAAAGAAATATGGCAACCTAACCAAACACTGATATGATAATTGTATATATATATATATATATATATATATATATATACATATATATATATATATATATATAAATATATGTGTGTGTGAGTATATATATAGTGTTATACTGGTCTACATACTTGGGAACAATAAATAATTAATTTTTTTTTAACAGATCGTGGAAATCCCTGTACGCGGTTAGAATTCGCCACGTGCGCGCTGACGTGGCGGCAAAAATGAAAGGTGTAGGCAGAGTCTCACAAAGGGACTTGGCTTTAACGCTGTTCGGTTTCATAGGCTTCTCTATACTCAAATCTGACAAATTCGGCATCAGGCAAATGCAAGACGACGACTGGGAGGCCTACAATCACTTCTGGAGGGTAATTGGCCACATGATCGGTCTAGAAGATAGGTAAGCTATCATATATATCTTCTTTTCAAGAACGCACAAGAACTGCGTGACATTTTTAATTTATTTGTTGTCAAATAAAACACTCTTTTCGTGTTATAAAGTAACAATAAATAGAAATAGTTTTTTTTTTGGAAAATTATAATCATCTTCTTTATTGAGGTATAATAACACTAACACTATGTGTGTCTGTTATTTTACCATCTTCAGAATCGAATTAATGTCCTGGTAAATTAATGATTGTAATTTAAAAAAAAAACTACCATATGTAAGAAAAAATATAAATCATCTGTAATATATGAAATTTCCACGTGTGTATTAATTATTCATCACGTTATCTCTATAACGATAAAGTTTAGAGATTAGAAATTTTGATAGGAACATTCCTTTCACCGTGAAGAAGTCAGCTAAGAATTCGTATTTTATTCCACTAGAAAGGAATTTTAATATGTATTGCAATTTATATTTCCGTTTACAACGTATAGGGTAGACAATAAATTCAATACAGACTTCAGACAGGGCAGACTTCAAACGATAATATAATTCTAGTACCCGGCATTTGATTTGTCACGTACAGACGATATGTTTTGTCAGTCGCTGTTTGTATATTTGTTTTACATTGTTAACAGATACAATTTATGCCGTAAGAACATGTATGATACGAGGGAAGTATGTAGACTGGTGCAGGAGAGAGTCTTCACGCCTTGCCTGGACCATGTGCCGGAGTACTTCGAGCACATGGCCAGGAGTATGCTGGACGGGTTGTGGTCCGTCAACCCCACGATAAATACCTCGGCACTGATCTACTGGACAAGGCATCTCGCCGACGTACCTGGCTATGTTTATACGGAGCGCGAAAGGGTGGAATTTCAGAAGAAACTGCGGGACCATCTGAAAGGAAAGTCTGAGGATATTGGTAAGTACCGTTTTATTCGCCATATTTAAAAAAAAATGAAATGAGCTAGTCTGAAGTGAGAGATCGAAAGGTTCATGGGTGGCGAACGCGAGCCGATAGACGCAACATAGATATGTTCACCTCTAGATGAACTTACGCCATAGTGAAGGTCGCGAGAAGTCTCTGGATGCGGGCAACGCGATATCAGTCATCGTGGCTCTCTTACATACAAAATAAATACGAAAGATAATTGGTATAAACCTACCGAAACCGCTGTACCGCGCCTTGGGTATGCGTGTTAGAAGAGGGGGGTGCCGCTCCGTTCCGTCAGTCGGCTGTCCTGTACGCGACTTACCTTCCAAATAGATATACTTAATATAATAGGAACAAGATTCAAATATCAATGAATGGATATATGGTATGTTTCGTTTACAGGTGTGGATTCAACAGAGCTGACATCGCCTGCAGCGGTGGAGGGCGTATGCACCCATCCCCCACGCCTCCTTTACCTCCGGGACTATAACACCATCGAGTCCATTCCGGAATATAAGAGACTTTCCTTCGCTGCCAAATACAAGTTGGCCGTCAACAGCATACTTCTAACAGTTTACTCCACGTACATCGGAAAATTGTATTTCAATTTGAATTATAAATTTAGTTTACTGTTAATGAAATATTTTCCATTTTTAGCGTTCCCGAGATTCGGTTTCATAGCCTCTTTCGTTAATATATTCACAGAAGACCCCATTGACAATACGGAACCGAAGCCTAACGCTGAGTATTATAAACCTCCGCCACCATTACCGTGGTACAAAGTACCGTTCGCAACATTTCTATGGTGAAACTAGTGTTGCCATATCAAAAAAATACTAAGACATATATTTTATAGTTATTTTTATCTATATAATCTGTATAGATATTTAAACGATTTATACGTAATGAAATTTATAGATTTTTTTTATTTATTTTGACATAGACATTAGTACTTCTTGCTAAGCATCTAGCATTATGTCCGTATTAAAAATAGTATTATAAAATTATAAGAATATAAACATAATGAATATCACATATTTATTAAGTTACTTACATTCGACAGAGATTAGACAACTTGTATTTCAAGTTTTTTTTAGTGAATTTTTAGTAAATATACTTTATATATATAAAACTGGCACGCAATACTTGAATAAAATGATCAGAGATTCTTTATTACATATGTACATGTTATATTGGCTTTGAACTACTTTTTAATCTACATCTCATTTATTTTCAATTAATGTATGTACAATACGTAATGGTAATATCATATTAAAATGCATTTTTAAAATTCGAATTGTTAACGTCGAGAGCTAAAGTTACAGGCTAGTCGAAATTTAAAGAAAAATAAATCACTGCAACATATTTCAAAGTGTTCACTTTATACAGGGTGATTGGAAATACGCATTTAAGCTTTTTCCTGACAACTAATCTATATATTCACTGCTTTAAAGCTTCCACATATTTTTTTGACAAATATTCTATACATTCACCCCTTTCGAGCTTTTACACCTATTGACAATCATCCTGTATGGTAGATTTTATCAAAAAAAGATATATATATATATACTTTTTAGTCACAGAATATATAACTATTATTACAATGAATTTGGAAATTTGGGTGTCATTTTATATAAAAAGATAAGCTTTCAAACGTAAAAAATATTTTAAAATTAAATGTATAGTATCCTGCCTACAGTTACTTTTTTAATAAGTACGACTAACAAATTACTTTTTATAATAAAATTCAAAATTCTTTAAAGTTGCTGCCAGTTTGTAGGTATTTTAATAAAGATTTTTTTAGGTCTTCATGTTATGTCCGATGGCATACATTTTTAATTGTTTAATAGGAATCAATACAAGAACACATTTAGCAGTAAGATAAAAGAAGAATCATTATAAGAGCAATATAACGCGTCCGAACAGTGCAAGCGACAGATGCACACTAATATTTTATCACCATAAAAACCTGTACTGTACCTTCATATCCAATTGGATGCGGAATAGTTGTATTTTAATCAAGTGAAAATTAAATAAATATACATAAGTTATTCGTTTTAAAAATATATGAAATTAAATTTCGAAGAATAAGAGATTATTATTGCTGTTAGCCATGTAAAGTTCTCATTGTTGGGACTTGTTTACTCATAGAGAGAAGAGAATAAAAGAATGTGATATTAACAAAATCTTATGTAAAACAATAATATTAGGAAAGTTTTACTTTTAAATTTTTAACGATTTGTACTCAACTAAAATATTAAGTACAGAAATGACGTAAAAATGACATTTATTTTATAAATATGAATATAGAAAATTGACAATGTTAATTAAATATTATTTTTCGTTAGCAGTTTAATTCATTTTCCTTCTCAATTCCCTAAGTGTCTTAACCTTGCGTTATTACTTCCGCTATATGACGTCATGCCATCTTTAGGCCACTTTTATGATATCTTATATAGTGGTGTCAAGTATGATAAATATGAAAAAACCACTATATAATTTTTAATTAAATTCTACAGGAAAAATTCATTTTATAAACAGTTTAAAAATAATTAGCAATTTGATTTTTTTTCCAGTGTTACCTATTTAGCTGAATTCACCTGTAATCTTGAGTACTAAAAGGCTAAATGAATTTCTATTTAAAGATGTTATGGTTAGTGACATTATGCTAACAAAATAAATTATTATTTTCGCATAACATGCACACAGATTAAATAAGAATAAAAGTATATAAACATGGGAAGTACATATAAATGTTTTTGTAAATTTAAAACTGCATTGATATCATAAATATACAAAATTGTTACCTATGTATTCCACAAAAGTTCTATGAAAGCTGACGTGTCAATCATCAGCATAAAATGTGCAAATTCTCGAATACAGAATTTACTACTGACAAAATAAACATAGTTCAGCCTTATAGTAATCGGAATATTTAAGTGTAGTGGGTTCTATAACGTAATTGAAATGAAACGCTATTGTTTAAAGGCAAACCGCATTGCTGTTCCTAGCGAAGTGCTTACTTTGGAGTATTAAATGTAACTATGAAATATAACAATGTCTTTGTTAGTTGTTAATATTCATCTGATTAAAAAAAATTGTAATCCATTTTTAATTGAGGAAGATTGGAAACAAAAATTATAATAGTAGAGCAAAGAACCAACAAACATGTAAGAAATATATTTATCATAAAAAACTTATTGCGCTTAAAAAACTTTCATAAGATCATTCACATCACATTCACTTTTTTTTTCTTTCACTCATTTCACATCATTTATTTGAAAAGCGTAAGCTCGATCTTATGCTTTTCAAATAAACCACTTTGATCTAGAATACCATTTGATATGGAAAAGTATTTTTTTCAAGTATAAAAAGACTAGATTTCAATTATTGATATATCGTACCACAGATGGCTAGTTTTTTTAGTAACGATTGTTGATAAAATTGAGGTGGATTTAAATTCAGTCATATAATAGTTTTGATGTTAAAATTCCATATGTTTGTAAATATATGATATATTGCCACATTCTACAGCTAAACTTCTAAAAAAATCATTTTAACTAAATAATTCAAAAAAAATTTGCTACATATTGATGTTGAAATCTTGTTCATAATAATCATATTCGTAGCCTACCCCATAATTAAAAGATTACGGTGAATAGGTCGTTTCTCTGTAAAAAAAATATGTATTTTTTGAGAATAAAGATTTATGAAATCTGAAACTGGATAACGATTGCATAATTTTTGAGAGAATTTGGTAATATTATGATGAGCATAAGTTTCTGTGTGATGTGGGATCATCGGTTCTAAAAATGTCACGACGAAATCTAACTTGGAAAATTTATACATATCATTGTTATAACTAATATTCAACAATTTGACTTTACGTATTCTTACATTGATTTCTTATAATTGTTCGACTTGGAATGTTTTTCATACAAAAAACAAGTCTTGCAATTACGATTACAATTGAAAAACTACGGCAATCGTCTGTCGCTTTCACATGTGCTGTGCAATTCAAAGGTGCGATTCAAAAAGCGCCATCTTTCGAGTTTTAGACGGTAGATTTGTTTTATGTGAAAACCTGCAACCCATGTAAACATAGGGTAACTCAAAAAATTTTATGTCAAACGAGAAGAAAATATCGATCTGATGTAGGTTGTTCCAAGTTACACTTAATGTTACTCTATGGTTTTTTTCTCTTTGTTTATTTTCATTTCTTTAAGTTTAGTTTTGAGCGATCAAAGCAAGTAAACGTACGTAAAAAGTAATAAAACTTAATAACACCATAATATAATCGTACTAAATCTTTTAATATAATTCTTAAATAATGGCTCCAAGAAAAAACCAGCTGAACAAAATTCGTAATAATAAGAATAATACGAAACTTCAGAAAAGTCGAGTTTGCAAAAGAGTGCAAGACAATCTAAGTTTAATAAGAATTGAAATACCTTCAGGTAAGAGTTTGTCTTCTTATAACATTTTTACATTGTCCCACCCGACAAAATTTTTATTATAGATTATTATATACTTACCGTTTAAATTCTTTTAGAATTGACACCACTTTAAATTATATTTTAACTGATATTAATATTTTATTGAAACAAAGATTTTTCTGTCAATTTTTAGAAACCCAAAGTTATCCAAATGACCTCCAATATAGGAAATACGACATTGTATTTAATTCAAAAGAACTATTTTTGTAAACGCGAATTTGTACATATAAATATATTTTATTGTAAATAATTAAGTTTATAAATTTACCACCTACATTGTCATTATGAATTTCCCAACACTAATTTTAATTTAATTTTTGTCATTTTCATCGTCACTTCTGCCTTCCTTTAGTAAACCAAAGTCATCCTTCATAGGTTTCCAAAGCAATCAGTTGAAAGCAACCAGCATTTAGTGTCTTCCAAAAACCTCAAGTAATTTGTTGAACCACCTTCTGTGAGACTTGTTTAATTAACATATAAAATAAATATGGTAATAATTTAAAGAAAATTCCTTTTAAAAGATATTTGAAAACTGTTTATAGTAAATTTTATAATTTTTTTTCTACCCTAATATTTTGTGATCAAGCTACAAAGAGTAGTCAAAGAATTACATGCAGCTATCATCCCATTGTTTTTTGAGCCTTGAGTTAAGCCAAGAAGAATCAATTTCATTTCTCAGATGTTCAGTATTCACATTAGGTCTTCTTAAAAATAAATGTTGTTATTAATATAAATAATACATTAAAATTTTAAATTATAATATTGCTTCTATATTTTTTATTATTATTATGTGGGTATTTTGGGTTATTATTATATATCCAAACTATTATATTTTTTAACTGTATTTGGTTGCAGAACTGTTAGAGAACTCTGTTCAGCTGTTGTATGTAATGTTTAAAACATTAACATTTTCTTAATCATCATAAGCATGTAGCCTCTTTATAAATATACATCATATTCTTAAGGTACTTACTTAAATAAATTGGCACAATCATATTCTTTAATGCTTTTACACTAAGTGAATAATGGGTAGAGCTTTCGTTATGATGTTATGCAGAGCTTTCACACACCAACATCAACAGGAAATGCTGGTTATGTCTAAGAGTCTAAAACAGACTTGAATTGTTGTTGCTCTTCATGTGTCACAGCACTGAAATACTTATAAACTTTTTTTATTAGTGAAAGCCTAAAAGTTCTAATTTTGTAGATCAAAAATAAGTGTGAGATATTCACGTAGGATCTGTCTGGAAAGGTGTATGCAATAAAGATATCTTTACATAATTGAACCTAGCTTAGTTATTAATTCTTCAGCTCAAATTACCATGTGGGTAGTTTACATATTTTATGGAAAGTATGGAGCATTGATGAAAATTTGCTGGTTTATTAGTGTTTGCAAAATGTATGCAGTTCATTTTGGATAAATTTTCAGAGATACATCAATAAATTCTGTCATCTTCTTTCTTCCATCATACAAACATTCACGACATCATACATGGTTGATATCCCTTCAATCTGCATTAAGCATTGTGATACTACTTTGATAATATAAACAGTCAAGGTATAGAACAATCTATCGGCATCATTGTTTTCCAGCTAGCTTGGGTCTTATTAAGTGAATAGGTTTCTTTTAGGCAAGCATGTTCCAATGTAAACCTGTTCATCTTCTTTAACATAAGACAAGACACAGCTTAAACTTTGTCTTTACTTATAATCTCTAAAAAAATATTATTATATATATAGTGATATAACACAATGTTATTAATAAAATGCTGTATATACCTCAAATGTGTGTTTATATGAAATATGCTCATAAATTTCAATTTATACAATGGGTACTTGACTTTAGCATATTATTAGTTCCTGAAATTATTTATGATTGTTAAATGTTCCAAAGTAGAGGGTAGTTAAAAATATTAAACAAAAAGTTTGTTTAAAAGTATTTATTTAGCAGTACATATTGAACATGGTGTATGCAGATATAATAAAATTCCACAAAATATCTTTAATTATCCTTTTGTTAGTTGTAAATCTATTTTTTTTTTAAAAAACATATTTCTTTTAAATTAAAAATATTTTATTAAATAAATCTTTTTTAAGCATTCAACAGATTTTAGGTGATCAAATTGTGTGGAACTAGGTTTGTTGACGCATTTACTTGATTGATTTTATGTGTATATGAAAAATTGTTAAATGATATATATATATATATATATAATCTTAAAAAACCAATGGCTGAGTTTCTTCTAAATAGATCAGCATCCTAAACCAGTGGTAGCTCACTGCTTATAGTGTTAAAATAAACAAAGATTCTAATTTGCATACAAATGCCAACTTGAATTTATTTTTATTTTGTATTTGAAGTTAAAGGAGTATTAAGTGCTTTTGAGTGTTTCCTGCATAAATTTGTTAGAGCTGGCTGAATACTATTTTTGTTCCTTTTTTGAAAAAGATTTTTGGGTGCAGTTGGTAAAACGCCGTTTTGATTTTGAGGGCAGATTTGTTTTGTAAAACCTATAAGGAAAGTAAAAATCGGGTATGTCAACAATTTTTTTTTTTTGTAATTTAAAAAAAATATTGTTACGATGTAGGTTGTTCGACATTACACTTTACTCTGTGATTAAATTCAATACAGTTCAGTTGTGATTGATCAATGCAAGTTAGCGCATTTAAAAAAATATATATATTGTTCTTAAATATTAATTCCCAGAAAAAATATAAATACGAAGGTTCACAAAAGTGTTTTCTAAAAGTTTGCAAAAGAATGCAAGACAATTCAACTTTGACAAGTGTTGAAGTACCATCAGGTAGAAATTTTTTTTCCTAACAACATTTTTACATTTTTGTGGCAACTTAATAAAAAATTATCGAAAATGTTTATTAACCGCTTTTAGATTTGACACTTTTTTTATAAAGTATGTAAAACTAATAGTAATTTATTATTTAAACTAAGATTTTCCATCAATTTGTAACAATTTCTATACCACCCAAAGTTATCATCCAAGAGACCTCAAATATATGAAAAATGGACTTAAAATTAATTTCAAAAGAATTATTTTTGGTAAAGGGCTGAATTGACTTTTATAAAGATACTGTTTTGAAAATAATGGGGTTTATAAAAAATCATCAAACTAGTTTACAAAATACGAGTCATCGTCATCATTTCAGCTAGATGCCCACTACTTGACACAGGTTTCACCTATACATATGTAATACACCCACGTTGAAAGCCACTTGCTTCGAGCGTCTTCAGACTACCTTAACTTAGTTGTCTAACTACCCTGTGAGAAATTTATATAATATACTTACTTATAAAATATATATTGATATGTTAAAGATCCTGACCTCTCTTTTATAATAAATTCCTTAATTATTTTACTACCTTAATATTTTGTGAGAGAGTTGCAAAGAGTAGTAGTCAAATAGTTACAAGTGGTGCAACCCATGATTGTCTGACCCTTAAGCTCTAAGCTCTAAAGTCTAGACCAAGGAGAAACTGTTTCATTTATTCGGAAATCAGTAAATATATACATCTTTCTATTTCTTAATAATAGTATATGTAAAGTACATATTGTCTTATAAAAGTAAAATATTGTTCATAATTTAAATAACACATTAACATTTTAATAACAAAGCTTAAATGATTTTTTTTGTTGTCCCCATGTAGGTATTTAAAGATACTGCTACAAACACAAAGTATTATTTATCTATATTTATCTTGCAGAATTAAGTTAGGGAAATTAGCACAGCTGTTATATTTAATGCTTTAAATATATATATTTTTAATCCTAAGTATGTAGCCTACTTATAAATATAGGTTACATGGTATGGGTAAAAACTAATATAATTATATTATCCAATGCTTTCAAACCAAACAAATAACAGAGAGAGCTTCCTTTATGATAATATTATACAAAGATGTCACATAAAATAATTACAAGTATGAAATGTGGGGTAGCTTGTTGCTATCCACATTTTTTTCATTGGCTTTCAGCCATAAAAGAAATTTGCATGTTTATTGCACTTTATGTACATTCTCAAGTGGTGACCAATTCTTTTATCAGATCTTCAGATCTGGTCTAGTTTAAATATTTGTCAAATTTTTAGGAGAGGTTCAAAATTTTGCTAAGTCTAATAGATTACCTGCTATTTCTGGGCTAACCGCTTGCATTGCTTATTTAATACTTCTTTGTCTTTTTTTCTGTATGTATGCCTGTACGTTAGAAAGTGATTGGAGTGTATTTGTGTGTGCAGATGTGTGAGAGATGTAGCAAAAAGGGGGTACTAGTGAGTATAAAATTAAATTCATGTACATTTATATTTAATACATTCATATTAAGATTGTGCACAAGACTAATTCAATTTCTTTGTAATTCAAGCTAATAATTAAAGTTAAATTCTTACTGTAGGTAATTTTAGTGACAGTGTTAATATATAGTGGCTTTGCAAGCCTTACTATAGATATCTTTGGCTTGATGTATAAGTTAGATGCCTTGCTTTGTTTGGACACTAGATACAACAATCATAATGTTAACTTAGTATCTTAATATATTGTTCTCAAATGGGAATATAAATATAATATATTAAATTAATGTAAATGGATTTCACTACTAACACATTATATACTATAAAATTGTGGATTCATTTATATGTATATAGTAAAAGTGAAATAATTTACATCGTCTATATCTAAATTTAACTGATATATTAGAAACAAATATTGAGAATCAAAATATCTATGACATACAATGTATATGCTACACATCCATTGTAACAAAATTATATATAATAATTAATATTATAGTGATCAAAATAGACACCGCTGCAATGCAAAACATTGATAACCCAAACCGAGGTCCCTTTAGGGCAGAGTTCCCCAAACTTATTTGTTGTTGGCATGCCACACCTTGCCATGTTTTTCCGTGTTGGGTAGACCCCCCTACTTACCTGTTATTGATTTCTTGTAAATTTCTAACTGTAGTGAAGTATGTTAAAAACCTAAAGTAAAAACACATGTTAATTTATACATTTATTAATTGAATTTAAATTAAAACTACTCAAAATAAAATTGTGTATCTGATATGTAAAATATACGTAACATTAAATATACATAAAATAAACTATAAATAAAATAACATAAGCAATAAATCAATATATTTAGTGAGAAGGATGAACCTGATGCTTTAATAATAAATTATAAACATTTGGCGTCAATTCAATCTGTTTTAATATTATAAGATAGTATAATGTAAGTAAATAGGTACTATCAGTGTATGTATTGAGAACCACTATCGAGGACCCCCAAATTTTTTTGGGCTGATGTAGACCCCTTGCAGGTTGTCATAGACCCCTAGGGGTCGATATAGACCACTTTGGGAATCACTGCTTTAGGGGCACTTTCCAGGTGATTCACATATGGTTGAACAAATAACACAGTAAGAGGTCCAAGTTGAGGTACTTGATAGACCACAACTTAAGTTACTGTTAAGCGGGCTAAGCATCTATGCCTCTGGTATTGCCAGCTAATTCTGTTGTGTAATAATTTTTATATAAAAGAAAACAATTTCAATAAATCAATATACCGTTATTTACAATACCGTTATACAACCAAGTAAATACTTGGGTTAGAAGCAATTTGACTTACATAAATTGACTAAACCAAACTTAAGCTGAATTTGAAACAGATTCTATTTGACATTAAATTAAGCCATTATAAAAGAATTATGTGTATTATGAAGTTGTTATAATGTTATATTATTATTATGCATATTTAGTTTTCAGCTATAGATTGCGCAATAGCCAGGGGTGTCATCACATTACAATAAGAAAAAATATATAAAATATTTTATAGGATAATTTTTCTTTTGTCCTTATTCTTCTTACTAAGTCCATAGCCTAGTTCATCATGCAATTCTTTACTCTTTTTTCGTTCTATTATATATTACTATATTCGCTCGACAGTTAATATAGCGCTCTTCTGACATTCGTGAGTGAAAGGGACAGATTATTTTAGTAGCCGTCAGCAATTGTAAATAAATATAAAGATGCGTTTACACGTGACCTTTTTTATAGGTACGTAAGTCGCAATATATTTTTTTGTTCACATTACAATCACCAACTCAGTGAGTATTTCCGTGTATTATTGGTGTATATGGTGTTTTTTTGGCACAGGGCTTGTTACAATTTGTGTAAAATATATCCTACCTCGCATACTGTGATAATTTATAACGTATATTTTTTTAAGCCGATTGTCGTGTCTCGGTCGATGTTTCGAAATTGGCCACAGATATAATCTTTATAAGTTGAAAATGAAATACAGGCTGTTACTAAGATTTGTTAAGCGAAATATTGTCATAAATTTTTTATAGAGTTTCCATTGACGTGTTTTATATTATTTTTATTTACTATTATAGTTTATTGGATATTATTCATGTTTTCCAAGAAGCATTTTTGCCTTTTTTTTTGTTTTCACTTTTATTAGTTACGATAGTGGTTCATAAATAAGATTTGGTATTATATACTTAAATGATATTAACCACGTTGATTTTTACACTTTGGAAGTAACAACTTAGAGATTTTTGTTTTCTTGTATTTATCATTGAAAAATTCATCTGTTAATAGTTTCAATGAGTTGTTATAATTTTACAAAACTCAAATAGTTTATGGCTTTGATTGAGACATACATCATTATCTAATTCACTCTTAATTTATGAGGTACTTATATTAATAGGCAAATTTTAAGTCCTTGCTTCTATGTTATGGAAAATTGCATATATTTTTCGATTTTCAAGTTCCATAATGTTTCAATAATAGTCCATACAACATAAGAATTGGTAAACTCGTACTGTTGAGAAGTCGAGGCAAAACATCATATCTACATATAGAATTTTTTCTATTTCATCCATATGTAAACGCATCTTTAGATCATTAGATCTCACTCGAAAAAGCGTGACCCGCAAGCCTTCGAGTTTCGCTGCTTTAACACTTAATTAGGCGCATTAAGAAAATCACTCAAATAGGCGCATGGGGTCTTAAATGACCCCAAAAAAACATTGGGAAAAGAGTATCAAAAAGGAATAAAACTTAATGTATTTCTCTAGTAATTAATAAAGTTCTTTAATATACTTAACTTTAAGAAACAAATACTTACTATGACATTAAAAATATAAAAAAAAAACACGAACGGAAAACCGCTCTTTAAACTAATTTTTTTGGCATAGCCGAAATCAATTTAAGAAATAAAGTCTATTCAGCCTCATCAGCGGAATCTTCTCTTCTGCATCCGACGCAGTAAATCCTTGAGTGTTGCTAACAAATAAGTTTACGACACTTGAAACATTTTGTTGGCACTTTTTTGTCGTCCTTTATAGGACATAATGAACAGCGCCCGCGCTTAGCTGTCGATTGATAATCCGCCCTGTTCACATTATAAACTTCACGGAGCCGTTCTTTTGTTGTCGCTGGTACAGCACTTAGTTGTATTCGACGTTTTTGGTGATCTTCCACAAGTGCCGCAGCTATTTTCTTCAAGAAAATCCGTGTATATGTCATAGTCTTCCCAATATTCGCTTTGTGTATGACAAATGAGTTGATGCCAGATATGTTTATATTCCAGGTAAATGTAAAATAATATTTTGTGCTCGGGTCCTTACTACGTTCGATGGTGGTACTTTACACCATTTAACTTCCGGGCCATTTCTCTGAGTATGTCCAGATAAAAATAATTATCTTCCGTTGATACAGGGATGTCTGGGATAAGTTCAGACTCCTCAATTTCGCTTTCTGAATTATGAGCACTATCAATGACAGCATCGTTTAAAGTTTCATCTTGCGAATCTGAACCAGCGATATCTTGCTCTTCATCAAGCACTTCATCCAGCCATTGCAACACTTGTTTGTCGTTAGGCATTTCAATTCAAAAAAAAAAGAAAAAGTATAGAAAAAAATCAAAAATACATAAAGAAATCATACCGTATCAAAATACACACATACAAAGATAAATAGTAAACAATATACTAATATGGACACAAAAAAAATCACAAAAGTAAAAACTTACCTTCGCCAAAAAATGGAACGTAACTGGGCGCATGGGGTCAGCTCTCTAAAGGACAGCGATGTGTGTGCAAGAGTTAATGTTCTAGATGCGACTAATTTACGTACCCCGGGGGGAGTGAGGAAGCTAGAAAGAGCGTTAGTACGCTCTGAAGACTGTAAGCAGTGGCGTAGCTATGGTATGGCCTGGGGCAGATTGGGGCTTGGTGCCCCCCCCCCCCCCCCAAAGAGTCTAAATTCTTTATTTATATAATTTTCACATTTTGGTACAATTTTTTTATTTTTTGCCCATAAAATAGTAAAAAATCCGAAGCTCAATTTTGTTTTTTTCTTTAAAATATTAAAGAATTCAAAATAATTTTTTTTCTTAAAGGGACATGATCCTCACCCTTTTCGTATAAAACAAAATTGTGTTTCCAAAATTTTTTGAACTCTTTATGAACCCATCTTTGTGATTTATACATTAAGGGAGAGGATCATGTCCTTAAATGTTGAACACATATATATCTTCTTGTACATTTCATGAACACAGATATGTGTTTTGTGATTTAGGGCCTTTTTAAAAAACACTTTATTTGTTTTGCGAATGAAAGGCTTAAACACTGTGTATATTATAATTTGTAACCGTTATTTAACAACTTTTTTAGCACAAAAATAATAAAATTCGATATTATTTTTATTAATAAAAAATTAAAAAAAAAATATTTTCAACTTTGGTGCCCCCCTGCTTGTGGTGCCTGGTGCGGCCGCCCCGCTCGCCACCCCCTAGCTACGCCACTGACTGTAAGCCAATATTTTTTTTAATTTCAAGAGGTCTTAGATCAGGCGCCCCGTCGCCTCAAACCTGCGATATCTGCTAATGCTAGAAGCTTGCTATTGCCTGTCTCGCTCACTCATTAGTAAAATACTCTCCAAAAAGTGTTCACAATACTCTTCTCAAGTAACCTTCTACTCGAGTAAAATATGCATTCAAATACCACATCAGTTTCTAATCCTTTTTGATAAATAAATGTACACTCTTTTGATTGCAGACTTTATTTCTTCAACAAAACCGGTTGATTCTGGTCAGAGATTGGTGAAGTATGAATATAAGCCTACACTGGAAAATGAAGGCGAATCCTTACTATCCAATGAAGGTACTTTTGTTACTCTTATATAGTATAAGTAATATATTTTATGACAAAATGACGAGACTTTTTCACCTAGTATTAAATTTATAAATCGTACCACGATTTATTGTAGTATAAAACCTTAGGAGTAGAGAGTGTGAAATACTCCGCATGACTGACCCAGAACCGCCCCTGCCTGTGGGAATGATAGTTATGGTTCCCACAGTCGCGCGACGTATGAATGGCTCGTTCTGGCGAAGTTTCTTAAGGCACTTAGTACACTTCAGACGTTACTTGAAGTACGTTGTCTGAAAATAAGGCGATTATTCTCTCTTCGTTTGAACTGTGTTGTGTGTCATTCGCGTTAGCACTTGAGCGATGAGCATCAATATCATATTTATTTTACTACAACGGAAAAGAAAATGAAATCACATGTAACATGAAATTTTTGGCTATTCGACATTTCTTCCGATAGTGTTATTTTAACAAACGCTTTGTTACATAATAAATTTGTAATTGATTATATTTACGTAAAATTTTCACAAGAAAATTCTGAACAAAAAAATTGACAAGATGCGTAACAACTCCTAGATGCTATCACGAAGACCCTGTGATAAAATATTACGTTTATTTAATTTCGACAGTTAATATTTTTGTAACAATGCGTTCAGAAGAACTGTTATATAAATAATAAATAAATAAAATAAATATTAAACTAAGGCAAATAAATTTAATAAATGTAAATAGAAAAAAAAAAACGTAAATGTAGGATCCTGCATAGAAGGCGAAGGAAGTAAGTCGATGTACGAAAGAAAAAGTAAGAAAACTAGTGCAAAATATCGTAAAGGAAAAAAGAATTAAGAAAAGGACTAATATATACTATATAATTCCGCCAATGCAGTAGTAATGCCGATTAGTGCCAAACACCGAGACATGCACTAATCAGTGTAACATTACTCCTGAGGATGCCCCGTGGAGGGGTGAAACACGTGTTGAGTGATTTAACGGTGGTAGTTATGTAATTCGCATTGTTTGCCGCATGCGCATTTATCAGCGGGCTGGCGAACGGTGCACTTTATTGCACGACGACATACGCATTGGCGGAAGTAGCTATATATTGGTCCTTTTCTTACTTAGGATGGACTTCCGCAAAATAACGCCTGAATCCATTAGTTAGATAAGGAAAAAAGATAAATGAATAGAAGATATCAACAATGATGATAAAGGAACATAATAATATTCATTGAAAATAATAACTTGTATAAATCCTACCTATCCTACTTTATCATGGTTAGGGAGAACAAGGGGATCCTCAAAAACGGCGGCTATTAAAAAAATCTAGGAAGCTACAACGCGGTGATGTCGATATATATATGTATATGTATATATCCGAAGACATGGTCATAGTCATCTTCTGGGCAGGCCTACTCCTAGCAGTAAGCTTCTATCAGCGGATATTATAATGATAAGGCTTTGCTATATTTATTCCACGTAATATAGTTCCAGGAGTCGATTAGAGTAGTCAAAGTTTATTCCCGTAGATACACGAGTTCAATATTTGTGACATTCCTAGTTAGGCAGACTATTAATGTATGGTACACGCTATCCAAAATTGGTTTGAGAATTTTAAATAACGTAATGTTAATATAGTAATACGCGTTTTAAAATTACTGATTAAAATTATTTATCTGTTCATGAAGTACTGCCAGATGTTATTGGCCTGTCGCATTCTAATTGTATATATCAATTGTCGGAACTCTGCGTTCATTCCTTATTTATAATCACGGTATCTTTGAGGGTAATAGTAAATATTATTTAATTTATAGTCTCGAAATTTTAAATAGTTATATCCCAAAAACAGCCATTTGGATTAATGACGGATATGTTCACAGGTTCTGGAGAGAATCAGAGAAATGCTTTCACAGTCGATAGCCTATGCACAAAATCAAAAGTGAAACGAAAACATGCTGCGAAAAGAAACCAAGACGTACAAGTTAGCGACACAGAAATTCAAACAACGAACGTGTCAGAAAACATCGCTAATGGTTTGCATATTATTATAAATATTACATTTTAAATTTTGCATTTCATACAAAAAAAATAATCCGATTTATGTATATATTTGAGGGGATGATAATGTCATCTCTGTCGATATATTTTACAGAAAAACCGATTGGTTTTTAACGCTCCGGTGTTGAAAAATTTGTATACTAGATAGCAAAAGGTTGTTGTTATATTCTTGATTAGAAATACTTAAGAATAACTTAAGAAAGCGACATTACTTTCCGGTTCTCCTGATACATAGTGATTGGTTATAGGCGTAGAAGCATCTTTTACACCTATGTCCAATGTGAATTTAGACGCAAAAAATAAGAAAAGTGGCTCTCATTATGAACAATTAAACGTAGTGTATGTTTCCAACAAAGAAAATACCTCTCCTTTTGAGACAACGAAAAGTAATATATATATATGTATATAAATATGTATATATATACATATATATCCATATTAGGAGCTTAAGTCCAACCGATATGCAGTACATTAACTAATCTGAAATATCTTATCGAAAGGGTTAGCTGCTAAACTAATCTAAACTTTCTGCAAAGGATTCGAAATTAAATAATTGAAACATTTTATATCTACTGCAATCGGTCACTAACAACACAATTATATGAAAAAACAAAACCTTTATGTATTATTCATATATTGCTACAAAGAAAATATTTTACATCTATTCAATCCAATATAAACCTTGCAATAACACAAATATAATTTAAGAATTAGATTTAAATTCCGACCAATTAATGAACGTACCAATGGAAAGGAAACTGTTGCTAGGAGGAGTGAAGTTGTACAATAGTTTACTGAGCTGAAGGAATGTAATAAAGTTGGAATTTTTAAAAATAAACATAAAAAAACTTGTTGCTTTGTACAAAAGTTATAATTAATATTGTCTCATTTTAAATAAACATAGCACAAATTATATGACAATAAAACAATAATTCTTTATGCTCAAAAGGATCTTCTGCCTTCGGAGGAACTCGTACAACTCAAAGAAAGAGAAGACGGTGGACGAGCAATCAACGTAGTGAAACAAATACGACAGGTAAATATGATAAATTTTAATATTAAAAAATAATTATAAATATCAGTGACAATGATTTCATATAAACTCAGGTATCAGGTAGGATGTGGATTCTGGAGTTTCTTCCGCCACGTCTCCCAGTGTTAACGTGCTCCGAAGTGGCAGTAATGTTAGATTTAGTAGTTCTGATAATCCAATAATAGCAGCCAAGTCTTAAATCAACCAAATCCCTCTAGGGCGCTCAAACTTAATGTTAGTTTACGTTCCGCACGTGTGGACTGTCAGTGCAAGCAAAAGTTTCATTTCTCTTCTTTCTTTCTTTTTCTTCTTTCGTTCTTTTTCGACTCTGTGTTTGGCACTAATCGGTGTAACATAACATAATTTTATTCAAGTAGCCATTTACAGACAAGTAGTGCCAAACACAGAGTACGAGCACTAATCGGATAATCGGATAAATGTAATATAACTCTTGAAGATGCCCCGTGGAGGGGTGAAACACGTGTTGAGTGAATTAACGGTGACAGTTGTGTAATTCGTATTGTTTGCCGCATTCGCATTTATCAGCGGGCTGGCGGGCGGTGCACTTTGTTGCACGACTACCACTGCATGTGCGGAAGTGGCTAAATATTGGTCCTTTTCTTACTTAGGATGGACTTTCGCAAGGTAACGCCTGATTCCATTAAAAAAAAAAGTTTCTTTTGTATCCATGAAGCGTATTTCTGTAGGATATCAAAGCTTGAAAGCTTTCCAAACAGATGAAACTATCAATGGAGCCTTGGAGCTTGAACTTAGCTCAATGGCACGTAACTGCTGTAAGTTTCAGACAAATGCAAAACAAATAAATATTTTTCAATGACAAAAGAAAAAATAGGATGCGCTTGTATTGCGTCTCCGTTCTAGTTCCACGGAAGTGCTTTTCACATTGACATTTATTGGATTGTAGCTTGACGTACGGGGTTATCTCCAAAAAGAAACACGCAGGACGATGAAGTAAACAAACACGTTTATTTGACCAGGAATACACACGCAAGAATATAACAATTACATTACACACATACTACCACTAAAGAATTACAGACTAACTATGCTATACTTCGAGGTTCCGTGCTTGAGAGAGAGTGCCGTTGGTTACGGTACCTCGATCCCTACTTTCCTTTACTTTGGGCCTGCGCACTAGTGGGGCAGATATGGAGGCCGTATAGGTGCGGGGCGCGGGGGAAGGGCTTTGTGTACGGCCGTTCTGCGCAATGCCAGCCGTACGCAATATATGTTTTATGATAATTAATATCAAATTTTCTGCGTTTGACTTTAAATTTTAATTTTATGATTACTAATCTATAGTAGTTGTTTTATTGTTGTACACAACACAAGAACAACAAAAGTTGTTCAGTTTGTTCATAGGGCTCTCCGTGCTTCGTAACGTTCCCGCTATAGAGATACCGGCCTATTCTTAGGGATATCTTACATATTTATTTGTCCTTGTAAATGTCTGTTTAATTTTTTTGTGAGTGAAATTAAAGATGCTTAATTATTCATAAAAAGTCTACATTTATCGGGTATCAAACCCGCGGCATGCGCTCGAAAGCCACAGCCCTAAACTACTAGATCTAAAAGTTAATAATGATCGACCATTTTTATCAGTGACAATAACGAATTTAGGGAACGTTAAATATGTTACAGAAACCTCAAATAAGCAAGAGGATTCATCCTTCGGAACCAAGCGGCGTATAACAAGAAATAATTCGGTAGGCACCAAAAGCGCTAAGACCGAGAGATTAGTAAAAGCTAAAAAAGTTATAGCTTCCAACCCTAAATCATCTGATGGAAAGAGCATCCCGGAGTCATCGCCTACAGTTAATGAGACAAATGTTAAACGGTCATTGAACTTTGAAATAACCATTGATGCCTCAAAACCCACATCAGAAAGTTCCGTTTCCTCTGAATGTATCTTATTAACTAAAGACGCGTCGATCTCCAGCACCACAACTTCCGTTCCTTTGCACACAAATGATTTCGTGCGTTTAGACAACAAATTACGTATCGTCAATCTAACTGATATTAACGAAAAAATAAATAAAGAAAATAAATTGATGTTAGACGATAAAGAAACTTCCCCGGAGAGTGATGTAAATTTTCTATCAAGAGATTTACCATTCAGTTCACCCTCTCCGTCGAGTTTATACACGGACAGTGAAAGTAACGATGACAGTACATTCCCGGAAAAGAAATTAGTCACTCTTGAAGATGTTCTGGATGGACTAGAAACAAGCTTCATAAATTTCGAAGCAGAAATTACGAATTGGCTTGGACACGACAATGAAAACTTAAGTTCCGATAAGCAAAGAATAATTGATAAATTTTATCATGAATCAAAAGAGGAGAGTGAAATCATTTCTCATTGTCAAAGTATAAGGAAGTTACTACTTGAAGACCAAACAAATTCAGATTGCAGAGACGAAATCGATGAAAATGTAGAAGTAGTTAATGCAAGCATTTCAACTGATTTTCATAAAGCTAACATTCTTATTAAACACAATAATAACAATATCGATATGAACTTTGTAGATGATGCCGACAAGGAAACTAAAGACCAGACTGACGAGACATCTAAAGTTAATTGTAACAATGATTACGTCGATGATGAATATAATGATGACGATGACACATTGTCGTTATTTGCTGAGAGCATAACAGCTTTTGAAACGATCGATACACCCAAGTCTGTACATGACGAATCCAATATAAGATTCATAGCTTTTGATGAAGATGTACCACAATCATTTGGTAAGATTCAAACAAGCCCTACAAACACAACAACCAGTCATTCGGTAAAGACTGGTAGTGAAAATATTAACGAAGTTGGCGCACAAAATAAATTAACAAAAATGATTTCTGAGAATCTAGACGCTAATTCGACATCCATTATTAGTAAACCTCAATACGATCATACAATTACCTGTGAAACGTTAGATAATGTCAATGATGTCCAAGTCGAGGAAAGATGCACGAGAACATCAGATTCGAATCACAATGTAAATTCTGATCAAGCAAAACCTGTCTTAATTGCTTCAAAATTTAAACCTATGTTATATATTGAAACTGTTGTTTTTGCTGGCGTGTGTTTCTACTATCTCGCTTATAGTTGCTATAAATATAAATGCAGGTTCCCACATGCCACTTTAGACGTTCAAGCTGTCCGAGAAAGACTTCTAACATTGAAGGAACCCATGTTTATTCGAGAGTATATGTTGCTAAGACAGTCTAGTTCTCTAAGAAGGCTGTATGGATTATCTTTTGTTCATGAATGTATTAGAAGAAACCTCACACCAGTTCTCATTGAAATGGCAATAGATTACATTAAAAAGGCAACCACCAAAGAGGACGTTACCATAAAAGTGGAAGTCGTTGAAACAATTTTGTTACATTTGAGTACAGTTGACCTGATGGAACACAAAGAGTTTCTTCTTTACAAAGTTGACGATGAAACCGCATTATGTGACTGTTTCGTTCTGTCACTAGCCGAGACCCTAAACTTCTCCCGATTTAAAACAGTTTTTATTAACTTGACCAACTTCGTCTGTGAATGCAATAGACAGTTTGATTTAAACGTTGCCGCTTCGCTGCTTGAGCGACTAAGTATATTTCCTTACGATGAACAGTTGACATTATCTCTGTTTAATGTTTTAAAAAGAACATCCGTGGATATACTGAAAAACCCAACGATCCGTCTTTTGGAGAATCAGCTGTTGACGGAGAACAAAGCGCTTTATGACCAACTACAAACACATAAAGAAACTGCGAACTTGCAACCGGTCAGAAACACTTGTGTAGTTTCACAGAACTCAAAAGGACAAGATGTTGATTGTAATAATGCGTATTCTATGGCTCCAGTAGACATGCAGACAAGATGTTCTTTAGACACAGCTAAATTAGGAACACAGGTAAGACGAATGTGCTTATAGTTTTGCGAATATAATTTTTTAAATTTTCGCACATAATTAGTAGAATTTCATGTTATTTGGAAGTTTTCAAATAAACTATTTAGAAATTTGTATGATAAATTGTAGCTGAATGTTTTTCTTTCACAGAATTTTCCTCCGCCCTTATTAGGATACATGTGTGAGATGAATTCCGAAATAAACTTTGGTGCGCCATGTTCTTCCTTCCCACCAAACCACGGACCTAGATATTTCAGGAACATGAACCCGGCAAAGTTTACTCGAGGTCCTGTACGGCCAAGATTTCTGCAAAGAACTGCCCCGAGGCCACACTTATACAGATATCCTGTCTTCGGTGGAAATCGTCTAAATGTACGTAACAATTCTTCTCTTTTCTTTAGTTTTTGCAAAATGTGCTCTTATAGTCTTGTTATGTCAAAAGTTATTAGACTTATGCAGTCTAGTAGAAAAAAAAAAGTTTAATTCTCTGAATTTGAACAACTATTACCTAGTTATAAACACAGCAAACGGCTTAATGCAGATTAATGTACAAGCAAAGCAAGAGATAGCATGTATTTCTTAGACTGTGACGAGTTAGCTGTCTAGAAGATGGTGTATACTGACTTGACAGTCAGATAAGACGGTCAGATCTAACTTAGATTCCGGGGCAATTTTGTCTATTAAATTCCCATAGGAGCATGCAACCAAAGTATGACGAAAAATTGGCGAACTGTTGAAGCCGTATCCGTCGTTTGCACTATTGTTAGTATGGGAAAAATAAAATTTTGTTTTAATATTTCTTCCAAATAGTAAACTGCCTGAAGGTAATTATTAAAAAAATACAATAGTGGAGCCGTTTCTTACGAACGTGCTAAGGAACAAATTAAGAAACATCATTGCGTCCAATGTCCAGTGTAATATATGTTAATATAAATATGATTTCTCACTGTGGACCTTATTTTAAGACTTGGACTACTATTGGGATTTATCTACTAGGTCGAAACAGGAATGATGAAGTCGGTGGACAAACATAGTCCAGCGGACTTGTAAGTTGAAGTGTCTGGTGGGCAGGTCAAATAGCGGACAAAACTAATGGTCGCTAGGATCTTGGGGTTCTGCAGTGGAGACTATGTACCGGCAAGCGCAACGTAGCATGTCCATCAACAAGATGGACAGACGACCTAGTTATGGTCTTATTTATTAGAAATTTTCGTCGTAAGGGGGGTAAAGATAATGAAACCGCACACATAAGTTTTATACGTTACGATTTCATCAAATTTTCTTTTTGTTACAGATGCCCCCACCTAGATTTCCACCAAATTTTTATCTGTGACAGATTTGGAGAGTTTCATATAAAACGTACAAAGTTATCTACATAAAATGAAGAGTCGATGAATAGTTTATTTTTGATACTTTATAAAGTGTCTATATAATGAAGCCTCTTTTTATCAAGAAAGACAGAAGATCAAACAGTCAATGTTGTAATTAAGTTTAACATAAAATTCGAAATTAATTGATTTAATCACCGCACAGAAGTAATGAATCGCTCTTTCAAATGCCATTTTGTAAGCATGTGAAAGAGACAGATGACTAATGAGCGTCTACAATTATAAAGATCTTCAAAATGCGTTTATACATAGCTACTTTTGTAAATGTGTGCGAATAACGGTTTATGTGGTTTTTTTCATATTCGTCAATTCACAGTTAAGATTGAAGATGTCGTTACAATCTGTTTGTTATAAGTCCTAGATTAAGCAGAAAAATCAATGCAGAAACGCGCTCGCACAAGATGTATGTAAAACATATCCTTATAGTATTAACATATCCTTATAGTATAAACATATCCTTGCCTTTTTGTAATTAAGTAATGACACAATTTGTGCTTTATCTAGTATTAGGTCTGTGTACAGTATTGACTGTATAAAGTATATCACAGTATTGTAAGTAGTTATTGTAAATAATTGTTTATCTTCAGTAATTGATAATTAGCTATTAGCAATTGTAAATCACATTATAAGAGCGATTTTTTTTTCGCGAGTTTTCACTTGTAACGTGATTTACAATTTTATAAGAGAAAACTCAAAAATTAAAATTCCATCTTTCAGTTTAAAGCATGTATATTAACCATGTTTCATACCAGAAATATGTCGAAGACACAGAAATCTATATACATTTATATAAAAGTTAGGTATAATATTAAAATTATTGAGGAATTTCTACGAATAATGATCTATGTAATCGATTTAATCGAATTTTACACAAAAAAATTGTAAACTTATTTACAAAATTGGAACACACCGTAGAACTAAGAATTAAGGAGATTAGTAATTACAGTTATCTTCGTTTCTTTATCATGTGATATTATGTTTAAGTCTCATTGTACATTATCGAGTTGCCATTGTAAATATTATAAAATATTTGGTATCTATTGTCACTTACAGGGAACGAAAGACTAGAAGTCAATTACACTGAATGTAGTATTAATTACATATTTTTTGTTCACATTCTCTGCTCGATAAACTAAGGCAGATCCAGTATGTCACCTTTCATGTTAAGCTAGAGTTGTCAAACTATCGATAGTTGGGCAACTCGTGATATCGATAGTGTTACGAAAATTATCGATATCAAAAATTAATTAATAAAATTGTTTGGATGAAAATGTTACTAGAATCGATATTATTACATCGTAACACTGTCAATGATATCGATATTTTAATGTAATACTGCATACCATTGGAATATATAGTTCCCACATTACAGAGTTAATAATAAAACTATTTTGTTTCACTTCCGTATGCTATCATTAGTCGAGATCCAAAACATCTTCCGGTTTTAAATTATTTTTATTAACTTCTGTGAATGTAATAGACAGTTGATTTCAATGTAGCCACATCGCTGCTCAAGCAACTGCGCGTATTGCCTTACGAAGAAAAATTGAGGTAATCTTTGTTCAATGTCTTAAAAACGTCTATGTATACATTAAAAAAATTCAATGATCCCTTACTTAGAGGATGAACTGTTGTCCTGGGGGAGGGGAGCACTTTATGACCGACAACAAACACTTAAATGGCGAAACGGCAATAAGTCAGAAACACTTGTGCAGTTCCAAGGAGTTTAAAATAATAAGATTTTGATTTGTTAAGAGGTAAAGATGTTCTCCAGAAAAAAACTACATGAGAAATCTGTTTGTAAATCAATTTGAACAAACATTTTTAATTTCTAAACAAATTTCATGTCAATTATAATCTTTTAGTATTTATAAAGGCAGTTTTATCAAAGTGATTTTACTTCAGTTATGACGAAAGGACATTGCTAATGCTTAATGATTTACTTTTTTTACTATTCTACGACTGGCCAGTCAATAACTTTATATAAAGTCTGCATGTTTGGATAAAACTGTAAGATAACAAGTTACTCACTAACAACTTTTTGATATTGAAAAATCTAGTCCCAAAGTGTTTTTAGTCGGTTGGTGGTTTAAATAAAACACAGGGGCGTATTTTTTTTATTTTCGCAAACCAGAATATTTGCCTTAAAAAATATTCAAAGTAACCATGTAAAAAGAGGTAACGAAACTTTTTGTTTTGTAAATTTTCTATTAATGACGCTATAGCGCTACCGAGACCGCTGTATCGCGGTATATACCGCCATGACCACTGATGGCCGATCCTCCTCCCCCCCCCCTCCCCATGCCCACAATAGCTTCTTTTCGAATAAAGTACGGATATGTTACATAATATTATAGATGACAGTATTCTGGAAGATAAGTTGATGAATAGTAGAAGTCTGTCAATCATAATTAAACGTATTTATGACTTAGGATAAAATGATTAAAAGTATTTGTATACTTAATATCATTAAGTCTATTTTTCGGGGTTTCTATAGGTATTCACCCTTTTACAAGAGAATAAACAGTTTAACATATTAGTTTTAAAGGCTTGTAAGTGTTAATGTACTATTACTATAATTAATAAAATACTTGTATATTAACTAATGAAAATTCTGGCAATTCAATTTGTAATGAAATAAAGTAAAAATAAATGAACTGATGAACAAATGTTTCTATCGCTTTGGAAATTTCTGATGCATGTGGTTTTTAAACATGTTTTTAAACGTGACTCTAAAAGTTTATTCGTGAAAAAAAAATAAGTTACTTTTAACTTTGCTAAGAATACTATACTGAATACGCCGAACGAAGTTTTTTAAAAAAAATGAAAAGCTAATATGTCATTGGTTATTCGTAACGACGTAAGGATGCGTTCATAATGGCAGATTTGACAGAGTGCACATACAATGGAAAATATGACTGGTATACATGAAAAACCAAATAACTTCAGATTTCTTAAAATTGATGACAATTATTTACAATTCGATGAAATGCCATATTTCACAGATATTAATGACAGAAAACCCAACAAAAAAATGAGGCCGCATTTTTCGTCAATCAAGAACAAGACGAAAAAGGGATTAAAAAAATAATTACACAAATTGTTACCTTTACATAAGTATCCATATATCACGGGGACCGGAAAGTAATGCCACTTTCTTGGTTAAATTTATACGACTACATTTTTAACAAGTTTTAATTTATAATCAACAATATATTCACCTTCGTTATCAACAACCTTTTGCCATCTAGTATACTAATTTTCAATGACGAAACGGTAAAATCAATCGGTTTTTCTGTAAAATATGTTGATCGAAACGACATTACTTTCTGGTCCGCCTAATATAGACGCACCTTTAGATTTCTTTGCAATTTTTTATATCCACTATATCTGTTAGCTGCTTACAAAAGTGTAGAATACAATATTCATCATAACAATCAGTATTTTAATTGATAAAGAGTGCTTTTGGTATAACAACAAGAATGTAATATTTCCTTTAAATTAAATGTTCGACTAATGTTTAAAGTAAGATTTTAATTTGAGATCTAACAATAATCACGCTCGCTTCACTAGATCTTCTATTGATAGTTGACTTCAAATGGCAACGATATTATCAAAACTATTGAACCAAAGACAAGCAATATAAAGAAAACAAGTTTAGGAGTAAATATATAGTTTCATAAACTACGTAAGCATTTCCAGGCTATAACTAAAACAGTAAATTTTTTACAAAAATAATAAGTATTGTTAAATACTGTGGGTTTTGACTCGAAATAAAACACCACTGGTTCACAAGGAATCCTTTATTCATAAATCAGATGGTCACCCTACTTTAACACAAAATAAACTTCGCTTCCAAATCGCTCAAAAAATCACTGTCAAAATCATTTACGAAATCATCACTTAATGTGTCACGATCGTAGATCTTAATCTTGTAACTCGAAAAATAACACTGAACTGTCGATATGGGGAGTACACCTATTTATACTACGGAAAAGGTTTTAATAAGTTTACGATAGTACTCGTTTAGAATTTATGAGAACCATACACAAAAATCTTTAAATAACTTAAAAGTCACGCGTGTTTACGGTACTTCTTGATTCTAGGGTTCCGTATTTATTGTTTAGAGTTCTGTAACACATGCTTTGTAACAGTATCGAAAACATGTAAATTTATATCTGAAAACAATTTACATATTACACAGGGCAACACTTAGCACTGTCAAATTTAATTTGACACTTTATTTTTTAAAACTATAAAATTTAGGACTTTATACAACAACGCAATCGATATAGATAGTATCGAGAGAAATTAAATAAATCGATGTCTTTGAAAATGTTATGTTGTAATAATATCGATTCTAATTACATTTTCATCCAAGCAATTTTATTAATTAATTTTTGATATCGATAATTTTCGTAACACTATCGATATCATAAGTTGCTCAACTATCGATAGTTTGACAACTCTAGCTTGACATGAAAGGTGACATACTAGATCTGCCTTAGTTTATCGTGTAGAGAATCTGAACAAAAAAATATGTAATTAATAGTACGTTAAGTGTAATTGACATAGTCTTTCGTTTCCTGTTAAGTGACAATAGATACCAAAAATAATTTAAAATATTTACAATGGCAACCCGATAAGGTACACTGAGACTTTTAAACAATATGTCACACGATAAAGAAACGAAGATAATTGTAATTGATAATCTCCTTATTTCTTAGTTCTACAGTGTGTTCCAATAGTAATTATTCCGATGACGATAATAAGTTTATAATATTTTTTTGTGTCCGATAATTTTAAAATTTGATTAAATCGATCACCTGGATCATTATTAATAACCTGTATACACATGTAAAAAGATTTCTGTAACTTCGATATATTTCTAGTATGGAACATGATTTTTGTACATGTTTTAAACTGAACTGAAAAGTATGATTTACAATCGCTAATGGCTAATTATCAATTACTAAAGAAAAACAATTATTTACGATAACTACTTACAAAATTGTGATATACTTTCTTTTCTACAGTCAACACTGTACACAGACCAAATACTAGATAAAGCACAAATTGTGTCATTACTTAATTACAAAAAGGCAAGGATGTGTTTACATACATCTGGTGCGTGCGCGTTCTTGCATTGATTTTCCTGTTCAATCTAGAACTTTGTATTATCGAATAACGATAGAATATACATCGGGGAACCTAAGAACTAACAAGTTGGAACAAACTTCTTCAACCTAAATCGTGAATTGACGAAGACGAAAATGAAAATAACACATAAACCGTTATTTGGAAACTTTATAAAATATAGCTACGTGTAAAGGCATTTAAGATGTTTATAATTGTAGAAGCTCATTATATCTGTCTGTCATCTGTCTCTATCATTTGCTCACAAAGGAGCTTTGGATAGAGCGATCCATTACTTCAGTCCAGCGAATAAGTCAAACAATATCGACTTTAATAAACGTTATACGTAATTATCACAATGGCTGTCTGAATTTTTATTTATCTTGACAAAAAGATGAGAAAATAAAGACTAAATTATACAGACACTGAATGTTTGAAAAATAGACTATTCGTTGACTATAAGCACATCCATCTCACCTTCTAGTTCCTTATTTAGCTGTGTCTGAAGAAAAGATGTTCTTGTCTGTCTGCATGTCTACTTGAGCCATAGAATACGCATTATTACAATCAATATCTTGTCCTTTTGAGTTCTGTGAAACTACACAAGTGTTTCTGACCCGTTGCAAGTTCGCAGTTTCTTTATCTGTTTGTAGTTGGTCATAAAGCGCTTTGTTCTCCGTCAACAGCTGATTCTCCAAAAGACGGATCGTTGGGTTTTTCAGTATATCCACGGACGTTCTTTTTAAAACAATAAACAGAGATAATGTCAACTGTTCATCGTAAGGCAATATACTCAGTCGCTCAAGCAGCGAAGCGGCAACGTTTAAATTAAACTGTCTATTACATTCACAGACGAAGTTGGTCAAGTTAATAAAAACTGTTTTAAATCGGGTGAAGTTTAGGGTCTCGGCTAGTGACAGTACGAAACAGTCACATAATGCCGTTTCATCGTCAACTTTGTTAAGAAGAAACTCTTTGTGTTCCATCAGGTCAACTGTACTCAAATGTAACAAAATTGTTTCAACGACTTCCACTTTTATGGTAATATCCTCTTTGGTGGTTGCCTTTTTAATGTAATCTATTTCCATTTCAATGAAAACTGGAGTGAGGTTTCTTCTAATACATTCATGAACAAACGATAATCCATACAGACTTCTTAGAGAACTAGACTGTCTTAGCAACATATACTCTCGAATAAACATGGTTCGTTCATGTTAGAAGTCTTTCTCGGACAGCTTGAACGTCTAAAGTGGCATGTGGGAACCTGCATTTATATTTATAGCAACTATAAGCGAGATAGTAGAAACACACGCCAGCAAAAACAACAGTTTCAATATATAACATAGGTTTAAATTTTGAAGCAATTAAGACAGGTTTTGCTTGATCAGAATTTACTTTGTGATTCGAATCTGATGTTCTCGTGCATCTTTCCTCGACTTGGACATCATTGACATTATCTAATGTTTCACAGGTAATTGTATGATCGTATTGAGGTTTACTAATAATGGGTGTCGAATCAGCGTCTAGATTCTCAGAAATCAATTTTGTTAATTTATTTTGTGCGCCAACTTCGTTAATAATTTCACTACCAGTCTTCACCGAATCACTGCTTGCTGTGTTTGTAGGGCTTGTTTGAATCTTACCAAGTGATTGTGGTACATCTTCATCAAAAGCTATGAATCTTATATTGGATTCGTCATGTACAGACTTTGGTTTCTCGATCGTTTCAAAAGCTGTTATGCTCTCAGCAAATAACGACAATGTGTCATCATCATCATTATATTCATCATCTACGTAATCATTGTTACATTTAACTTTAGTTGTCTCGTCAGTCTGGTCTTTAGTTTCCCTGTCGGCATCTTCTACAGAGTTCATTTCGATATTGTTATTATTGTGTTTAATATGAATGTTAGGTTTATGAAAATCAGTTGAAATGCTTGCATTAACTACTTCTACATTTTCATCGATTTCGTCTCTGCAAAATGTATTTGTTTGGTCTTCAAGTAGTAACTTCCTTATACTTTGACAATGAGAAATGATTTCACTCTCCTCTTTTGATTCATGATAAAATTTATCAATTATTTTTTGCTTATCGGGACTTAAGTTTTCATTGTAGTGTCCAAGCCAATTCGTAATTTCTGCTTCGAAATTTTTGAAGCTCGTTTCTAGTCCATCCAGAACATCTTCAAGATTGACTAACTTCTTTTCCGGGAAAGTACTGTCATCGTTACTATCACTGTTCGTGTATAAACTCGACGGAGAGGGTGAACTGAATGGTAAATCTCTTGATGGAAGATTTACGTCATCCTCCGGGGAAGTTTCTTTATCGTCTAACATCAATTTATTTTCATTATTTATTTTTTCGTTAATATCAGTTAGATTGACGATACGTAATTTGTTGTCTAAACGTACGAAATCATTTGAGTGCAAAGGATCGGAAGTTGTGGTGCTGGAGATCGACGCGTCTTTAGTTAATGACATACATTCAGAGGAAACGGAAGTATTAGGAGAACTTTTTGATATGGGTTTTGAGGCATCGATGGTTATTTCAAAGTTCAATGACCGTTTAACATTTGTCTCATTAACTGTAGGCGATGACTCCGGGATGCTCCTTCCATCAGATGATTTAGAGTTGGAAGCTATAACTTTTTTAGCTTTTACTAATCTCTCGGTCTCAGCGCTTTTGGTGCCTACCGAATTATTTCTTGTTATACGCCGCTTGGGTCCGAAGGATGAATTCTCTTGCTTATTTCTAATATCTGTAACATATTCAATGCTCCCTAAAATCATTATTGTTACTAATTAAAGGAATCGAACATTTTTGATTATTTTATCTAGTGGCTAATAGAGCTGCTATTAAGATGTTGATGACTATATTTTTAAATCCCAAATTATGTTGTAAATTGTACATAAAATTTATAACAGCACCATCTGTGTTTGACAATTAACAACACTCAAATTAAATTAAAGATTTATTTCTTTTACACCAATATATCAAATCTTTCAATGTCTACAAGAGCTAAAACGTTTAATTTTTAGAACATTAAACGTACATAGCAGCCTGAAATGGATGAAAAAAAAACTTTTGTATGTAAAGTTGTATTTTCTATGAACATGTTTCCACCCAGAAACATTTTTATAGCACTACGCAGGAATTAATAAACCTAAAAAATATCCCACACATTATATAATGTCTAATGAAGGTATAGCTAAACTTAAAAATAAAATTTGCCAAAAATTTATTACTTTCCGGAAAAAGTACTTTTACTATAATCAGCATAAAAATGCGTACTACGTACTACGTAGCTATATGCATAATTTTTACCTAGCACGTTTAATTCTAGCTGTGCAAACGGAATTGTGAAATGAGCGGAAAAAATCGCCACCACCGGTGTTGCCACTTGACATCGATAAAAATAGATTTATGTGATCTCTACCACCGCGATCTTTTTTTCATGTTTTTCAATGAAAACTTGATGTTTGTTAATAAGTAAAAACAAACTCTCTGTACATTGTACATACGTTAAACGATGCCTTCAGTCCGAAATTATTGATACAAAATATAAAGTTTTATTTTTAGTTCAATACCAACGTTTCATAATTTTCCTATGGTCACCATACTAAACCAAACCATTAAGTCATACATTGTTTTAACCCTTCGCTTACTACTTTCAGCTGTGGACTTCGAAACGTGAAAAAGTGAAAAACATCCTGCGGTCGCTGTTGCCAGTTGTTAGTGACAAAAAGAATCAAATATCATTGCTAGGATCACAAGACGTAGCCCGGCACTACTTTTTCATTGAAAATATATTTCCTTTTCTTCTTTTTGGATGAAAGGTTTTTTGTGACTACACAATTTTTTTTATTATTGTATATTACTTATAAGCGTCGACTATTTTCTAGTACATGATATATTTGTGAAACTACGGCAACAGCCCGAAAATTTCGTTGCCACAGGTAATTTTTTTTGTATGGCTTTTAGTATTTTTCTTTTAATTACTGTTCTAAATGAAACAACTTTGTTACACGTAAATTTCCCCCCCTAACTATATTTACAGCTGTAAGGATCGAAATGTGAAAAGTAAAAAAGACTGCGTTCGGTGTTGCCAGTCGTTAGCGAAGAAAAGATCAAATGTCATCGGCACAATATGTTAAATTATTCGTTGAAGTAGTTTAATCAAAATTGTTGTATAGAATGAAACAAACTACATACGTCAATACTACATAATGACCTTCATAATTGCTCTGTACAAAACAACTGCCTACGTCTTGCAACTGCAACAGTCTTCATCGCCGAGATATATCACTTCGAAGTTCAAATTTTCATCATCATCAACCATCAAAATTCAGGACACCAGCAGGAGGATGACCCATGCGAGCCCGCAGTCACCTTTGATATCGACAGACTTATACGATCGAAACTCGAATATCTCAGCGGCCATCTTTTTTTTCTCTTTTTTTCATAATCGACGTATTGATTATCTATTAATTAACCGGAAACGACACCGATATCAGGAAAAAAGAAAAAAGGCTAGTCAAAAAACGAGGCTGCTATCTTGCATTTACCTGTCACAGTGGCGTACCTAGAACTTTTGCCGCCCGGGGCGATCTCCAGTTTGCCGCCCTTTCTATTATATGTCAATCAAATAGTGGTTTTTGATTTTAAAAAAATATTGATATATCACTTCAAGGTAATCATACAAACTTTTCAAAAGAAATGACATTTATAAACTGACATCAAAAAATTTTAGTTAGGAAAAATTGCCGAACAAAGTCGTAAAGATCCTTTTACGAATTCAACGAATTTTAATAAATATAATAAAATAAAATTATTATCTTATTCTTGAATTTGAATCCAAAATTTACACTAAAATGCATTTATATACACCGAGGAATAATATTCGAAATCATAAAGTTTATCATAATTTACATAAATCAAATATTAAACTTATAATAATCATTTATTATTCAAGAAAGAAAATAAATTTGAAATGAAAAAGTTGGTTTTTACAACTATAAGTAAATATAAAAAATGCCGCCCCAAGGTAAGTGCCGCCCGGTGCGGACCGCACCTACCGCCCCCCCCTAGGTACGCCACTGACCTGTCATATATTTGTGTAATACACCAGTGTCAAAAAAATGCCTCACATTACAAACCTCTATCTCCCACTTTCCGGGTATGAGACTCGGGTGAAACTCCTGATTGAAAACAAATCCTATGGCCAGTGCTGCCATTAGACGGCGACGAAAATGGTCAAATATCAGTACTACGACTGCGACGCATTTCTCGGTGTGATTTTTTGATTAAAAATGTTGCTCCTTCTCTTTTGATTTTTTTTGAAATTTCGTAAAATTAATATGCGCGAGATATTCGAATCGGAAAAATTTTTTTGCAGGATGCTTTCGAGGGAACGAACAAAAATCCATACGGGTAAGTAAAATTGGGGATATTTCCGAAAATGACAAGCGAAAATTTCACAAAATATGCATATCAAGGTACCACTGGTATTAATATATATATATGGCGGAATATATAGGAACGTTTAAAATAATATACGTGGAACTTGTTCGATGTCCTTCAGCCTGAGACTCTCGCCAACTTGACATTAAACGTTGCCAAACACGAAACTAAACGTCCCTAACGCACTGCTTATAGACTCACTACCCTCTTTGGAAACATCGAGCTGTTCTATTTTATTGTGGATTTATAAAAGTTAACATCCACTATCATAGTTTCATTGCACCAAAGCAAAAGACGATATCGCATAAGCCTAAAGAAACAGTTGCTTGCGATTTGAGCACAAAACATAGCTCCTTTACATTAATTACGCGCCTCCAGAGCTTGCCAATGGCAATCCCTTAACCCTTTACTTACCGCAGTACATTCCGCTGAAGTGATGCTACTGAACTGGGCAACGTGCCGCGAAGTGTGCATGGCGGTAGGCTGATATTCGAATTTTCTCATTTAATAGATACATTCATAAAGATTTTACTGGTATATTAAATATGGAAGTTAGAATAATTCTTAGTAATTTATTCGGCTGTGATAAATCTTAAAACAGGGATCTAGACATACGCACACTACATCGCACCTTCTACTATTATTCCTACTGATTTATAAACTGAAAGTAAAATATCTTTCGGTCAACCTTAGTAAATTATTATTGCGGTAATACTTTTTTATATTTTAAATTTTAGTTTCAAAATACTATTCTTTCGAAGAATTGTTTTTGAGTAAAGGCGCATTCAATAACATGATTGTACCTTTAGATCAGTATCAATGCAATATAAGGAACGGCAAATATGCCACCTAAATGCAGCACTGGTACACGGTCAACCTTCATGTTCAATGGAAGCCAGCTAACTCCGGCGCTGGTAACGAAAGGGTCAATTGCCAGATACACTACGTTTTAGCCTTTTTTGTTTCTTTGTGCCCAACATGTATTTTAAATCCGTATTACCTAAAATTGAGTTAACTTCGGAGTAATAAGCTATCTAAATTGCTGTTAATTTGGTTTACGGTGGCGTGTATGTTTTTCGGATCACCTGCCTTATATATCCGGATATTATTTTCGTACATGCGAAATTTACAGTTCAGGGCATGTAAATATCTGCACTATTAACTATTACTAACAGCAAAAGCCTAAGAGTAGACCCTAATGGGGCGCCAGGTGTAACATTTTCTGCCTTCACATTTAATTCTTTGCAAGAATCGAGAGATTTGCTGTTAGTGTTGTTGGAGGCAAATCGATCAAGCCTCAAATTTCGCTTTTACCAACAAATTTTGCGACTCATTTTATTTATAAAGATTTATTTGAATGAAATAAAATTGATCGTAAAAAGATTTTATTGACAAAGTATACATATGAAACAGCATTTAAGACTGATAGATTTACATAAAAATTATAATTTTACATAACAATATTCCACAACGTTCTCATGTAAAAACGTCAAATATGAAATTTATACCGATCAAAATTAAACCTACAATACAATTGAAGGCACTGCACAAATTAAAAAAAAAAAAAAAAAAACAAAACTTACTTACCTATTAGTCAACGTCAATATGGTGATAGTGCTGAGGGAAGTTCAGACATTCCCTGGAATGTACTGAGGAACACCTCCAAGGGGTTCTTGTGGGTAGAAATCCCACATGGCCATCTATCCTTTCAGAAGGTGTTCTTTTGTATCTGACCAAATTTCCCACCCGAAACCAATAAAGGGCCCGATAGTGGTACTCCAGAAAAAAAAAATTGTCCCAAATTTTTAAAATTGCCATTAAAATAAGTAAACACACAAAATTTTGCCTCTATACCCATTGCATAAAATTTTGTCTTCTCCGAAAAAGATAATAGTATATATTTTCCGTCTTTACTCTCATATTGGGAATAATCCTGAACGACAGACAAAAATTCATAATGCAATGGTCTAAAATTGTAAAATGTCACTTTTTGCAAATTAAAGCACTGTAAATGATTACTAAATTAAACTTTTACCAGTTTTTCAATGCGTCAGATCTTTTAAATTCCGCTTGACGTTGCTTTATGGGAAGGGTATACATTTGGGTATACATTACTTCATGTACTTGTTCATTTAAAAAAAAATCATGTACATTAAATAGAAATATGTTTAGTCTCTTGCGGTACGCTGGACATTTAGTGTATAGATGTGTCTCTATGGTTACTAAAAGCTTTATATCCCCTACCAGGGTGTGGCTTTTGAGAAAATGTATTTCTGGATGAATCAAGCTAGCATAAATCCACATGTCAACAATGCTGAATATTGCTCTTACACTGAGCACGTCTCATTTCATCTTTATAACAATAAATCTTAAAAGTAGTGACTCAAGAATGCATTTTCAATGTTTAAATCAGGGATCATATATACCAGGGATGGTACCAGTTCCTTTTTGCCCAAACCAATTCATAAAATTATTTTTTTTCGAAACGCATTTAAAATGTTAGAAGGTAATTTTTTACAGAAATTATATTTGTTAATAAGTATTGAGTATTGAATTTAAGTATACAACACATCTTTTTACCTCTTTTAATAGTTAGAGTAATAAAGATAGAATAAAGCCAAAAAAATAATCCTTCAAAAAGCCGCATAAGGTTAGCGAGCTGCAGGTTGGTCACCTCTGATATTTGACCATCCATATCTACCTAAAGTTGAAATGCTGTAAAATTAACATTATTATTATAGAAATGGTTGTACATTTATGAATTGTCAAACGCGCGAAGTTCACTGCGGACTGTTAAACGCCCCAACTTCTTACTGAACTTAACTCTTATTTTGTGAAACTTTCTATTTTTTTTTCTCTAAGAACCAAAAATATCGAGATATTACTGTAACTCCACAAAAAACCTAATTTTAATAGCCTTAAAAAATCAGGTATATCATAACTTATTTCATTTCTCAAAGAACACCGTCTTCAAACTATAACAAAAAAATTTTTTTCTTTCAAAATCGTGGCAAGAGTTTTGGAGAGGGTAAGAAGAATTATAGACTTATAGACAACAATCTAAAATTAGTGTGGACTCCCAAAAAAGGACTGCGAATATTTATATGAACATACAACATGTATCTATTTGTAAATTCAATTTATTTTTTCGATCAAAAGACAGCCTGTAATTTCTTTGTGAATAAATTTCTTTACGCAAATATGCATTGGTTATCCCTTAAACTCTGGTCATAATAACACGATTGGATCCATAAAAACCATAATCGAAATAATATCAATTAATCAAATCATTTACTTTATTTAACTTTAATTACATATATGATTAAATATCGGTGTACATTCATTGAAATTTCATATAAATGTAAATGTAACACCCAACTTTTTTTTACACGATTTCATATCAGTTCACTAAATAAAAATTAATACACTTTTAACATGATTTTTTATTTCTGCACAAATCCCTAAACAATATTTATTTCTTATCTTAATAGTGCTTATAGAAACCTATCTTTGAAGTGATAAAATACCATAACTTTCAGTTTTGTCCAGTAAATAATTGCAAAAAAATTGTTGCAAATTTGTATTTTTTATGTTTTGTACATAAGAATTCTATTTTATTTGTACATCTAATTATTCTTGTATTAAGAATGACTTGATTTCGTGTTAGTTATGTTTATATCTCACACAATTAACAATTGTGGAACACGTCCCCAAGTATTTTTGTAAATTTGCACACTTTTTCCAAGAATTATTCACCGTGTAAAAAATAGTTGTGTATATTACAATAAACGCAAAGATAGAGACTTCCAATAAAGAGGAATACGGTATGACAGTCAGTCTTATAGAATTGAACTACAAAATAAGTACATTCATTCAGTCATAAAATCATACTTTATGAACTTAAACCTAAAATAAATTAAATTAATCATATGAAGATACATCATATGTTGCCAAAACTACCGCATTGTCCTTTTAAGTTTTTGAAACAAAGGCAGTTTTATCAGAACCTAAAACCATTCTGTTTTAAAATTATTAGTTTATTTATGGAATGTGTTTTTAAAGAAATCAGGTAACTTAGTCACAATATAAATATATATACACAATATATTATACATATGTCGGTCAGATAGCATTATAAAATTAAAAAAATTGTTGAATATCAATTATTTCAAGGTCATATCAATATGAATGTTTTAATTTTTGTTGGTGGCATTGTTATACTAATAGTTCAATTAAACAAAGAACTGAAGCTATTACTCCGACATATATATATATATATATATAAAATATTCTAAAATGTATTTTTAAAGACATGACTATTAGAACAAATGAGATTGTCTTAATTTACATTTAAATAGATAGACAATAATAAAAAATCCCAGTCCTAGCCTACAGTATAAATAATTAGCCGCCTATAATATTGTCACAATAAAGCGTAATACAAAAAACTACTACAGAGTATAAAAGATAAGCAAGTATCATTTTGGCTTATATAATACTGGATATGCGACTGCGAATCCGGCCTTTGCATTCATACCACGAATTTATTATAAAGGGTGTTCAGATTTCAAGTGATCTCATAAAAAATAACATTTATCTACGTATCTGAAAATTTGTGTAAATTGGTTTTCCACGCGTTTTCATTTTAAGTGATTTCATATCTATCCTTTTCATCCCCGTAATGTGAGCATTTTCTACGTCATATTATTGTACTGTAAAATTAAGTAAAAAAAACATGGAATAAAACAGCTATCTTAAATTAACTGTTTTAGTTAGGTTTATAAACTTTTCTTATTTAAAACAATCTTAGTTTGATTTTAATAAAACTAGAATAATTCATTCATGTCACATATACACTAAGGAGTCAACTGTGGTCTTTAAAACTGTGCTAGACATAAATATCTGCGACACAATTCTAAACTTACTATGGTATTGTAATAAAGGGTTTAATTAGATTACATAATGAACATTTGACAAATTTTTTAAAGGCATTGTTTGGGTATTTTTATATAAACATACATCATTATTCCTACCTACCACTATGGTACATTAAGTCTTCCATTTAAAAAACATAAACTAATAATTAAAAGAATTATCTGAATCCCCCAATATAATAAATAAATGGCAACATTTTTAAAACGTCAAATTTAAGTACAAATATGAGTTGTGTTGCCAGCACACAAGATCACCACATTCATTCAAATGCCTTCATCAATTGTAGCACCAATCGCTTTTAAATCAATATTATCACTGGATACAAAGCTAACCTTATATTAAGCGGTGGGATATATTTGTGCGTAGGTTTATCTGCTGGAGTAGCTTAGTGGAACAGGGCCCTGGGTCTCTTTTTGGCCAAAAGATGCCACGAATGAGTGACACCTTTACGTCTCTTTGGTGAAAGGCTGAAATTATAAATAATGACATACTATTCTTCATAATAACGACACATTAATTTAAATTAAAAATAAAACATTCTTTTAATAAGATAAATCTGAATATAACGGCTTCATTTCAAAGGTTATGTACTTAAATAAATAATCTAATATGCCAGTTACCACAAAAATTTAACACATTGTATGCTTTATGCCAACCAGAGAGTTTGCCATACTTCATTTGGATATTTATTTTTATTAATTATTACATATAGTACTAATTAAAGTATATATGTTATATACATAAGTATGTCTGTAAATATGTATGTTTTGTATATGTTAACTACTCATTATTTATACTTTTACCTTTTTCATACTATGGTTGTCTGTACAAGATTGTCTCGTATAATAAGACTGTCCATTGTACTTTCTTGTTTATTAATATGAAACCATTTAAACATATCACCAGCGAACAACAAAGAATACTAAATAAATCAAAAATTAATTAAAATTAATTTAATTAAATATTTCACTTTACAATCTAAAATATTAAAAATGCGGTTATTTAAAGAAACAATAAAAAATAGTGACTTTTAACATTTTGAAGGATATAAGGCCTAAAACCTTAGGTAACAGAGCCACGTGGCTTATTTACATTCATTTTGTTTGATAACAATATGTGACTTTAGAGAAATATTTCCATTGAACCTTATACATGGTTCACAATTGATTTTAATGGCTTAAATGGTTCAGTGTAAGATGGTTCACCAGTGAGCTGCGTGGCCTACATGGAAATAATCTTTTTTTACACAAATGTGTTAAAAAAATAAAGATAATATTACATGAAAAAATTAAACGGCAGCATAGTATAGCTTAGAAGTCAGCTTGGCCGCCATTTTTATATTTGGCTACCTAACCGGAAGCCTTGACAGATTGCAAATTGTCTGATGCTGCATGCATTTTACT
The DNA here is from genome assembly GCF_028537555.1 of Battus philenor. Taxonomy (NCBI): domain Eukaryota; kingdom Metazoa; phylum Arthropoda; class Insecta; order Lepidoptera; family Papilionidae; genus Battus; species Battus philenor. Next base: position 2,592,538 of record NW_027181686.1, on the reverse strand, counting down.
GACTTACACAAATTAATTTGTCCTCAAGAATTTAGAAATGATTCTTACCCATCAGGAGTGTCCGGCATATATGGCGACATTCTAAAATCCCGGCTGTGTGGAGTCTCTATACCAAATGGGCTGTATAGCTTCGTAGGACTTCGGCCTAGTAGCTGTAAACATAAATAGCTTATTTATGGGTGACACATTACAAAATATTATCATCAACATCATGTCAATTGATAGACACACACTACAAGCCATAGGCCTCCCATAAAGATTGCTTCATTTACTGGTCTTGCATTTCCCGCATCTAGTTTCTTCCCACAATTTCAACATTGTTATCATGGAGGCCTGCCTACATACGCACTTGAGAACCTTTTCACAATCAGCGTCGATTTAGCAAGCTGTTGCCACTTCAGACATGCAATTCTTCTTCTTGGCTCACAATATCAAAGACCTTGGCCACCCCTGTTACATATTTGTCTCTCTTTCAGACATGTAGTTAATTTGTGGACATTGCATTGAATGTAAAATTCATTAACATTTTATATTGACTGTTATTAAATCTGTATGCCCTTTTGGTGAGGCATAGTCATTTTTTTTCTGTGATTTATTACTTGTGACCTGTATCTATTTGTTTCAACAGTTAAATGATTTATCATTACTACAATCTTTCCCTACTTGTGTAATGTAAAAAAAATTCAACAGAATAACATAATATATTTAGTCTAACAACATTATTATATTACTGTTTGGTTTTAATACATACTCCCTTCTTCTTGGTAACCGGAGTTGATGGACTCCTACATGGAGACACAGGCTCAGCAAGACGATGCCTGCGTCTTCCGCCCAGCCTGAAATGCTGATAATAAAAACAAGGAGTATATTTAACAAATTATGTCCACATGTATTGAAAAAATTTATTTCAAAATTCATAACATTTATCAAAAAAATTTAGCAAAAATTTTAATTAAATCAAAAATGTTTAAACTGAAATAATTAAAATTCAGAGATTAATACAGAATTCAGCTGGTGGACCATATTAAAAACACTAAACCAAAAATATGTAGTTTTTACATGTTCAAAATTCACTTTTTTAAATATTATCTGCCTACATCGGCCGGTGAAATCAAGCCAATATTTTAGTTCTTCACCGTTAAGCCACATTTTTAGTCACTACAACTAGAGCCTTCTTTGGATCCCTGGACCACCTGGATTACTTTGGGATCACTTTTAATTAATGAAGTGAATAGAAAACTTTAGGCCCAATTTATTTACAAATACAAATTACATTTTAGAAATAAAGGAACATGATTAAGACATTTCTTTGATAGGGCCAAAGTAGTAGAAAATACCTATAAATTAGGTTTAACCTAACATTACTAATACATTGTAGCACAGTAGTTGAAAATAGTAGCCATTTAGAGACTTCTGGACCAATATGCGTTAAGTTTTCTAATGTAATATATTAACTAGTAAGTTATGACTGCAAAACGGGTGGCCATGCAATTAAGGTGTTTTTTTTTAAATCTTGGATATTGTTTAAATTGTTAAAAAAAGGCCAAAATTTCAAATCAATTGAAAAAATTTAAACTAATGTTATAGATGGGCTGATAAAAGCCCTGTAGCAATGTAGTTTGATGATTTTTTATTTGTTGGCTAGAGAAATTTAATTTCTATTATATCCAAAAAATCACGGTAAATTAAACGTTAAAGTCTTTCGCTGCAGAATAGAAAATCTGTTCTATTTCTCGACAGCTTATGATCGTACCAAAAAATATATTTAAATTTTGCGCTATGACAAAGAGGTTTTATTTGTCAATTTGGTGTATAATAACCATAATTTAATGTGAAATCATACCGTTTTTAAGGTCTTACCTGCGACAAATTACCGAAAGTATTGCGAACGCTTTTAAATGTTTTTGATATCTTCTCCGCACTGGACTGCAAAGCACGCCGTGAATTCAAAAACGGTTTGGCTTTAAAAATATTTCTATTGTAACAACCGTCTATAATTTTCACACTTTCGCGTGTCGGCGAATCAATAACCGAGTCGGACACAAAAGAGTCTTTCATTTTATTATATTATCACGTTTACCTATTAATCAATACTTAAAGAATATGTTTATAATACTATATAAAAATATATAACTAAGATAGCGTTATTTCTTAAACATTTTGTTACAACTGTAAAATCAATCGCGCACGACGACTATAATTCGTTAGCGATTGTTTCGGATTTTAAACCGGATACCTTAAATGCCAGTGTTGCCTGATTCATACAAACTAATGCAGTTTTGCTGTTTTTGTAACTACTATAATTTATTTGGATAGTGTTTTTTTATCAAATTAAAAAAAAGATATACTTTTTCTAAATTACATTTTTGGGATAAAAAAATGTTGATGCATTTTCTTGGAGTTTGGTAAAAAGTTGGTAGTCCTGTACAAATTATACTATTATTATTAAATACATTTGTTATATCTATATATCAAATTCTCGTGTCACGGTTTGTATGATTGAATCCTCCGAAACGGCTCTATCGATTTTCGTGAATCTTAGCATGCATATTGGCCAGGGTGGAGAATCGGACATCTGTTTTTTAATAAATAAATAATAATAAATATTATATTATTAATAAATAAATATTTTAATCCCCCTAAATGTTAAGGGTGGCCCACTCCTTTTTTTATTTTTTTAAACTTAATTTTTTGTTTTTATTTTTTTGATACCGTATACAAAAATACATACAACCCTAAATTTTGATCTCTCTACGGTCAACACTTATTTTAAATTTGTTTTTTTAATGTTTTCTAGAAATAAAATCCATGGCAAAACAACGTTTGCGGGATCAGCTAGTTGTACATATATTTATTCGCATACGGAATATTTATGACATAAATCAAAATGATTATATTTTTTGGCAATTACTTCCACTTTCACAGAAATTATATTAAAATTAAAATATAGGAAATTAAATTGTCTCAAATAAAATATTTTTCTTATATTTTAGAATTTACATGATTAAGCATATAAACATTAGATTGTGTAAATAAAAAAAATTAATAAAGGGCGTAGGAAGATGAATAAATGGTTTCTATTTTCTAAATAAAACAACTTGATTTACGCGTACTATTTACTTTAAAGCTGTTCATCCATAATTGTACCCATAATTGAAGTGATCTAATTTAAGATCCTCTTTGATGCATATAGTAATCTATAACTGTTGAAAATGCTGCAAACCCTGCTGCCCCAAATAAACCTGCTTTAAGTCCACCTGCAATCAATTGTTATAATTAAACCATGAAGTACACTACTCTTTAGAATATAAATTTTAAAGTAGATATTTGTGTACATATAAAATTTAACTACTACATACTTATACATAACTAAGTTGTAAAATAGTTGCTTATACACTATACTTAAATCAGTTCCTTTATCACCATAATGACGATAAAAAGTCTTAGCTATAATTAACAAACAATAGACTGTTTATATCTAGTTTTATTATTATTTAGGGAGCTGTTTGATATTATTTTCTGTTAAATAAATATAGACCAGCATAATTATGGTCAGGGCCATGTAAATCTTCAATACTATATAATTATTTTTTTTTAACAAGTTTTTATTTCTAATCAACAAAATATTCACCTATGTTATCAACAACCTTTTGCCATCTAGTATACAAATATTCAATGCCAGAGCAGTAAAAATCGGTTGGTTTTTCTGTAAAATATGTCGTCAGAAAAAACATTACTTTCGGGCCACTTAATATTATGTGTTGCCTTTGGCATGCCTATTTGAATGAAATGAATAAATATGAATATGGAATCTTTGAATTACGAACTTTTGTCAGATGTGTCAAGTTTTGTCAGTCAGTATGTCTAATATTTATAACTTTTTTTTTTTACAAATTTGTACTTAAAAATAAATAATAAATGGGTAGCTCATAATTAGTGACTTGAACATATGAAGTAATTTATACATATTGATCTCAAACACAAAACTTTAATTTTTATTTCATATTTCCTAATTTTTATGTATTCACATGTAAAATAAGTTTATGAATGACAGAAATTATTTAAGCATTATTAAGCATAATAATTTTAAGATTTCACTATGTAAGGATCAAAAATGACTGGTTTATTTTAGTCACTACCTATAACAGTTTTATGCAATATCTACTTTCATACCTGTTTTAATTTGACTAGTATGGAGCTTTGAAACTGCGACAATAACTAGCACACAAATAACAGAAGACAACATGCCAGGGAGAATTATGACCAGTATAATACAATCAAAAATATTCCATAAGTTACCATTGAGATATACCTGGTCAATTGAAAGAAATATTAATGAAATACAGATTCAATAAATATATACCCCTCAAACCAATAAGTCCGCCAGTAACACCACCTGCATATGTACCATTCTTCCAATCAGATTTTCCTCTAGCACTTTCAATACAGCATTCAACCCCAGAAAACACAGCACCAAGGATGGCAAAGTTTTTAGCATAACTCAACATGGACCCCTTCATCTCTCTTAAAATTTCTTTGGCTGTTTGATTTTGTTGCGCCATTGGGTCTGTGACATTTGGCATGAGGGATGATGTGAATAAACCCACAGCTGCACCCAATCCATAACCTGAAAGTGATTAAATTATAATTTATACCGACGATAACTAGTAAAAGAGTACAAGAACAAAATAACCAAGATCTACAATTTTAAAATATTTATTGGTTAAGTAAAAAAACTGTTCTAAAATTCTCAATCCTTTTTATAGTGTATATACAAGGTGCTATGTTATAATTACTAACTACTAATGTCTTTTTAGAAAATAGTTATTCTGAGACATGAGAATTAAATTTGTACAAAATATTAAATGAGAATAAGAAACCAATTTAGTTTAATTTTTATCTCAAATACTTACCAATAATACAACTTGTTAACGATTTAAAAGGACAGCTTTCAACTGTGGCCTCTATCATCTTTTCTTCGTTAGTTTTTATTACTACAGGGCCCAATATTCTTGGAATTATGATATTTTCTCGATATCTATAGTTATTACCTACTAAGTATTTCGCCAAGGCGTCATAATCATTTTTTTCCGTGAACCTTATTAAATCGGGGTCTGCTGGTGGTTTTATATATTCAGTCATCTTTATGGTGTAAACATTAATTTAATGTAACTTCTCGGAAAATAACCTAATTATTCAACTACAATCGTACTATCTAATTATAAGCAACTTTAGATGTCAAATGGAAATTTAGTATTGGTTATAAGCAGTATATCTGATAATATTTATCTTCTTTATGTTTATACGATGCTTAAATAATATTAAAGAATTTTTTTATGGTTTTTAATTGCTTTTTTATTAATATAACTTTTTAAAAATTAGCAGCAAAGTAATAAGAATTTAGTATTTTTTCTCATGACAACACAAATTTGCCTTGTTCTTGGCAAACGTAAGTAACATAATTCTTTCTTACACTGTCGTCTATTTAGTCCTGAAAAATATGAAGACTAAAATATAAAAAACAGACACTGACAATAATGCAAAGCAGAATGTGACATATAAATTTATATCAAACTTTGGTTAATACAGTACAGTGAGACAGTGTATTAATTATTTATTTGTGTTTAAGAAAAAAAATAATAAAAATGTCAGATTCCTCGTCAGAAGAAGATATGTCTCGATTTCAGGAAGCTGTGGATACGACATTTATTAATTTTGTCAATAATAAAAAAAATGTTACATTCAAAACAGGTAATTTTTAAGTATTTTTAAAATAAGTAAATTATTAATACCCAAAGGATATGGATGGAGAGTATTTAAGGTGTAAAGAGATTCTCTTTCCTAACTAAAATAAAACACTGGTGTATTAAGAAAACCTCATGGTTGTTCAATGCGGAATGGTTTTAATTTTTGTGTTGACAAAATTGTATCGCCATTATACTTGCGGGATGTTTATCGTTGCGTATGAATGGTTTTTTATGACGACATTTCTCAAAAGGGTGTCCCCTTGTACTTCAGGAGTAGAATACTCTAGTCATTACTCCAAGTTCTTGAAGGCAAGTTGATTGACAAACAAAACGTTAATTTCCTCTTTGTGCGGAGGTGCCGTTGGTAGAGACTCGAGTGTTAATAATTGTTTCCCTAAATTTGGCTGCTAAAGTTTTACTTTGGAAAGAAATAGGGTATTGTTTTTTCATGCCGAAAAAATGGGACATTAACATTGAATTTTCCATAAGAAATGGTATACTTAATCTATTTATTGTAACTATAAATTATTGAATTATCCACTTATACATCCAATTCCCAATGCAATTATTGTCACAAAAAATTTGTACCTTAATAATTAGAACATAAGGTAAATACATATTAAGTAAACATTTTAAAAAACAATAAGTAATTGTTGGTACTAAAACCACAAAGCTGATTACTTTCATTCACAAAAGAAGAAGAAATCTTTCTTATAACATATTTAACTCACCATGTAAAAGTTAATAGTGAAACCTAAACTGAATACAATTTATTGATATATGCATTTAAATAAAATATTTCAGATTCAAAACCACGTTCGGAAAGATATTTACAGGAAGCCACTCACTACAATGATGTCAAGGTATCTGATGAGATGCAGAAGAGAATTGGTGCAAAAGTGTCAGAAATTATTAATAAAAATCTGAAATTTATTGAAGTCCAATGTAATGATATTAAGTAAGTTAAATTTATTTTTATTATTGTTACTTGAGTTTTTAAAAGTACATATTGTACGCATGATATTTTTGACATTAGCAGATACGGGCAATGTCCACTGACACCCACATCTTTTCCACAAACCATAGGGTACCTATAATGCATGTAACTCCAAAACTCTCACATGTAATATAAAAAGTAAATATGTAAACACATTGACATTGAAAATAGATATATAAAGAATAAAAAAGATAATATAGAGAGATAATATAGAGAATAAAAAAGCTTTAATGAGATGAATATATTATTAACTTGTCAGCAAAAAGTTTTTAGCTTTTATACCTATTTATTTTTGAAGTGTTAACATAAAGTTTTGTTTAAAGTTGCCAAAAAGTGTCAAGGCTAGTGAAATCGCAACATTAATTTATGGTGACTTTGAAAATTGTTTGCAAGTGTAAAAGCAGGATTAATTCGGTTGAGAATGAGCAAAGTCAGGATCTCCTTTGTCATGAAAGACTATGAACTCCAATTATTACAAAGACTTACTACAACATTTGAGAGATGATGTACAGAGAAAGAGTCCTGGAAAATGGGCTACCAGATTCCTCTTTCATTACAACAATGTATGATGCAACACATCACTACAGATTCGAGTTTTTGGCAAAATAATATGACTCGGTTGTGGACAGATATAGTTTATTTTTACTTTTTTTTATTTATTTTAATATAGCTGCTTTATTTCAAACCAATCAAATTTGTCATATTACATATTTTAACACAATTAAATTCAAATTAAATCTAATTACATTTTTTTATTTGGTTAGAAACTTGTGCCAAGTCTCTCTGTCCTGGGCTTTTTTCATACAGTCAAATACTTTGTAGGCCCACCTTTTTTGTGGTCTATCGATATTTTAGTTGCCTGGTGGCCCCATCCATTGAGTAGTTTCGAGTGCCCAATTTTTTTTGCAACATGATCTGCCCATTTTCATTTGAGATGAAGGGATTGTTGCAAAGCTTCGGTGAGTTGTAGCATCTCTGGTCTTGTGAATTGGTTTTAAGTTTAGTACATGTCTCTCCATAAAATGTTGGCATGAACTAATTTTATTTTTTATCTTATTAGTATATACAAGTGTCCTTCTCATGGATACTTTTAAAACTTAAGGTTGTAGTTTTTCTTTAATATTTACTTTTGTTTCTAGTATTTCTTCCATGTACAGTTTATTCTTCTGTCCACCTTTATTTCATTGTTGTTTTTATGAAATGATATATGTTTACCAAAGTAAATGTTTTCCTGTACATAGTCAATACTTTTTCTTGACACTGTAATTCCATTTCCTCTATGATTGTTTCCTTACTCTCCAGATTTATCATTAAGTGATATCTGACTCTTCCCAAAAAAAAAAAAACTGTGATAAAAGAAAACCGTTTTGATACAATTCCCGACATCTACAGAGCTGAATAGCCTTCGGAAAGAAGTATTTCAGAAGTGCTTCCAAATATAGAATCAACATTAGGATATGTGCATCGCTAGGCAAGGAGATTAATTTAAATTTAATGTAAATTTAATAATTTGTTTATATTTTGATCATACTTCACATGTTGTACATTATTGTATTAAATATATATTAAAAAAACAGATGGCAATTTATGAAATATAAAGTTTGTAACTGTATCTTTAATATATGTGCCTAAATATATTATACCGAATTTATCCCCTCCACTTCCAGTGTAATAATTTTGTAATTTCATTTCAGAACTCAAAACATTAAAGGCGGAGTGAAGTTATTTAGAGATTCCGAAGGCTTTCTTTCTTGTGATGGTGTCCAAGACAATTTTACAAAGCACCACAATAATGCATCGAAGAAATTAAAAAAACATAGACGTCTTATTGATTATGAGCTGGAGGAAACAGATGAAGATGGTAAGGATACTGCTATCTAAAAACTTTTATTTTAGCACACAGTCTTATGGTTACCATACATTAATGCTTTATTAGTGTGGCAATGTATGTTGTATGGTATATTTGTATTGTGTAGTCAACAATCTAGTTTACTAACAGTTTTTACCACAAATGAGCTGTTCCAAATGACTATATTGCAAAGTTATACATAATGACCATGAAATTTGAAGCTGATTTGGAAGTCAGTTGGCTTGAGCAAGGAAAATGAGGATTCATTTTTATAAATAGAGACTGATGTGCTTGCTTATACACACACCATAAGAAAAATAATTGACTGAAGCCTCAAAGTATGAAATGTCACTGTGGTTATTTTCTTTTTTAAATAATATAACAATCATTACACAAAAGACTATACCACTTTTTTAATTTTGTTCCTATCATGATTTTAAAAACGTAATCCTAGTTTTCTGTAATTTATAATATATTTAAAGATATTTGTCTACATTAATGGAAGTCAAGTTTTTTTAAATTGAGGAAGCCGCAAACATGTGAATACGGTGGCCACAAGAAAGGAAAAAAAAAGACTTTTTAAAAAGTTATTTAGACATTAATAGAAATAAACTCAACATCTTATAACTGTCATTAATATTAATGACTTTAATAATTCTTAATAATCCTAGGCCGGAGTGATGGTGATTCAAAAACCTGGAAAAATATTTATTGATTTTAATAAATGGTGATCGGTTACTTGTATAGAATCTTTAAAGTCATGGGTGTATAGCTCATTTGTTGCCAATTAATGTATAGTACACCCTATCTAAATATAAATGGTTCCAGAAATAATGTAATGATAACATAGTAACAAAAAGTTGTTATCAAAATTTGGTTTAATACATAGTAGATTTATTTATTGTATACTATCTGTCCTGAACACTTTGTACTGCCAGGAGTTATTGGCTTTTTGCATTCAATAAAAAAAAATAGTTTAACATAGAGTGATAATTTTATAAAAGGGGATGGAAATAAGTGTATTTTAGAATATTTTGATCAATGAGCTATACTTTAACCCAATAAAGCTTTACACATGTAATCAATTTCCTCGTATGCATTTAATTTTTATTTACGTTATTAAATAAGAAAATTATGAAATAAATTTTATTATTTTCACACTTTTAGTATGTTCACAACAGAACAAACATTAAGTCAACTTATGTGTTAATTGAAATGGAGTGTAGTATGAATGGTTATCTAAAACCCTTTTTTGATGCTAGCAGCTTCCAAATATTCCAATTTTAAATCTATAATGGAACATCTTTGCCTAACAGTTGATATTTATGGCTGAAATGATATTGATCATGTATAACCAAGATATTTTTTTCTCAGCTAAAGTCAAATCAGTGGCTGTAACTGGAGATTACATACTCTCAAAAGAAGAGACAAAGTGCTGGAAATCAAGAAGAAAGGAGAAGTTATTTAAATACAAAGGAAAAAATAATAGTGATGTCTTAATTGCAGTAAAATAAATTGTTTTTATTACTATGAGAATATAATATGTTAATACCAATCTACCATTTTACATAGAAATTATGTTTTAAAATGTGTCATACTATCTTTCTTATACACACTTTTAATTTAAATATATCTGTTTTTTAATTAACGCCACCCTCAACCGCCCTTGTGGATGGAATTCCGTTAAATCCGTTCTTAGCTGACCAGAGAGAAAGTAATATTCCTACCAAATTACCAGTCTCCGAGGGATGGTAGAACATATTGTAATCTATGGATTATATACATAAAGAAAACCCACGAAGTAGTTATACTCACTGACAGTGTGAGCTAGTTATAAAGGCAGCAGAAGGCTTATTGCAGAATAATGAGTAAGCTAAGCAAAAATTGGTATCGGATTAAGCTGTCTGCAAAATTATATAAACATCCGACGTCCCTTCCAAGAAACACAACTTAACAACGTGAGGGACATCAGATGGTCATCGCGTCAGTTCTGGATCAGGCTCCGATGGAATCGCTGCTCACCAGAGTAACACCTCAGGCGCAGTCCCAAAATCGACTCTTAGATAAGTTAGACAGTGGGATAAATATATTCTTATGCAACTTTTTTAAAAGAAGTCTCAGATGTATGAAACTTGACTAGCTCTCTACATTATTTGTTTTCTTGCAATTCTAGAAACAGGAGTATCGATTGCGTACAAAATTTTAAATATTTCACATGATTTCCAAATTAGGATTGATTTTGAAATTGCAGTGGGTTCCAGCTTATATTTGAATATGGGGTAATGGAAAGGGAGACGAGATTGCAATTTGCATCACTATAAAGCATGGTTGCATAGACTTATTTAGACTAGGGGCCACTCGGGCAAATCATTAACTGATGGCGGGCCAGCCGAAAGAAGTATAGGTAATTAAAGACAATAAAAATTGATAATAATTTATTAAAATTGAAAAAGAATTTATTAATTTGAATCGTGGCACTGCATATTGCTTACAATCTTTTTTATATTTGGCTCAAGTTTATTTGTAAAACTGCTTCCCAACTTTCATTTGCAAGGCGATTTCGATTTTTTGTTTTATTCTTATTTAGTATTGCACAAGTTTGTTCACATATATAGGTAACACCAAATAAACTGGCATATTTCAGAGCGTTTATGCGCAACTCTTCGTACATATTTTTATCAATGCAGCGGTCAAAGTTCAGCAAGTCTCCTTTGTTGAATTTGTTGCGTAAATCTTGGTCGTTTTGAATGTCGATAATTTCTCACTGCATTGACTCTGGCGCATTTTCAACTGAAATCGTGAAAGAATTGCTGAATATGTCCAACAGAGGTTTCACTTTTTTAAACTACGAAAATCTGTCTTGAAAAGATTGAATCAAAATATTTTTCTAGCTTTTCTACATAACTGAAATTAATCGCAGTTTTGTTGAATTTTTCAGCCATTTTCTTATAATTCGGAAAATGATTGTAATTTCCACAATTCAATTGTGATCTGAAATGTGTCAGCTTGCATTGAAAGGATGATACATGAGCGTAGAGCTGGGATATCAGTTGATTTTTGCCTTGAAGCCGTGTGTTCAAGACATTCAAATGATCTGTTATGTCAACTAAAAAAGCCAAATCACAAAACCAATCAGGATTTTTAAGTTCCGGGACATCCCTTTGCTTTTCCGCCAGAAATATTCCAATTTCTTTGATGATTTATTAATGAAGTTAATAAGCAGCAAATAGCCTTTCCTTTATATTTGGAAAGATAACTGTGTAAACTAAATCAGTTCTTAATGTGATATTGATGTTTGTACATATTTATATAAACTGTTCTTGTAAATAAATGTTTCAATGTTGCATTTGTTGACTTTTAATCTAAATATGCCTTTGTGGAGTTCTTGGTAAATGGAGATTTATATTTCTAGCAGCCTTTGTAAACTTTGTTCAGCAACTATGTATGGACCAAAAAAATAAAGTTACCACAACTTCATTATGATAAAGCATTAAACTAGGATTCTAATTTAATTTAAGGAAGTTCTTGAAAACCCACAACTCAGTAAAAGTTTTTTTTTATGCCATGAGAAATATTTAGTTTACTAACAGATATTGTTATTTTTTAAGATGTATTGGTATTTATTAATTACACTTGATGTGTACTGAAGCTTAGGTTTTTTACTTCTACTTTAATTTATAAAATTTTGTCAAGTTTACTCATCTAACAGACACCAGTTTCTAAAAACCAGAGTGTCAATAGGCTAACAAACTAGAGAAGATATTATTAAAGTATTTTAGCTATGGAGTCTGAGGTATCTTAAAGTGTTGTGTTTTTTGGAAAACTGGCTTCTTGCCCCAAATAGTTTGAGAATCACTAGTTTAAAGTCTCTTTTTTAACATAAATGAGGACAACCGAAGTTAGTTAATTGGATTTTTTTCATGCGTTGTGTTTCCTATTTAGACATTTTTTTGAATCTGGACACAAAAAGCAAGACTGTCTCAAAAAGTGTAACGCATGGTCATTACATATGAACTAACAAGATGGTGGTTAGCGACATTACCATTGTGATTAAGCATAATGCAATTTTGTCTTAGGCATGAAATTCTTAACACATAATTGGCAAAATATTAAAAAAAATTATCCTTTGACCACTTGCAGATAATACTTCTCACCTAAAAATGTATTTAAGTTCGTATTCATATATATCACAAACATTCCGAAATCAGGTAACTGACATAACTTTTAACTTCGATGATATTATTTTGTGATCCTTTTGTACATAAAACTAGTAAATAAATTTAACCTTCTTTTATAAGAAGAGTGGTCCACTAATTTTGTTGAAATAAAAATTGTGTCGTTTGAAATACGACGCCATGAAGGCGGGACAGACAGATGGCGGAGGCTTAGAGCGTTTCTACGCCACGAATGGATTTTAATTTGACTCCCCACGCATAAGTTATTGTCCTGTTGCATTTTTCAGCCGTTGCTCGAAGCCCGTCGTCTATCAACAAAACGATTTTTTCACGTCGGTCGACTCGCGGTTCAAGATAAAGTATGAAGGTTTAAGGGGCGTCTAAATTTGATTATTTTGCAAATTGCATTGATTTACTTCCATAAAAGTCCATTGAGTTGTTTTTATTTAAACCTTAACTAAATATCTAAGCGTTACTCTCCGTTCTCTACCCAGTCTACAGGAAGTAATATCTGGTTTCCGTTAAAAATATGATTACATGTCTGAATATCGTGAATTGTATGATTGAAGGATTGTTTTTGCTTGAATAGATTTCATTATATACATTTAAACTTTATAAATCCGATAGAATAGGTTACATAAGGTACGAATAACATCAATTTTTTCCATATGATTAAATGGAATTTCAATTTTTTTCCATATGATGTGTCAAAATCTCTAATTTCTTAAACGAATATTGTTTATCATAAATAAATTGTGTTTTATTTACAATTCCCATGTCATTAAAATGAATGCGATCACCTTAAATAAAAAATTGCCTTGCTGAATCATAAATTATACTTTGTATTCTGATCTGAAATAAACATCATTTTTTTAAAAAGTCGACTTAGTCATTCACTGCATAAATACGTGCTGCTTCTATTATTAAGGAAATATCGATCTTATAATAAACATACTACAGGACTTCCTATAGACATAAATAATGTGTGTTGCCATAAATACATTTCAAGTTCCGATTTATTGATGACAGTTTCTAAATAATATTATTATTTACAAACCCGGAATGTTTTATTGGATGGTTTTGTTTAAATTTTTGTTGGTTAATCAACAGATTAAAACGAATTTTCATTGTTATACATTATTAACATATATAAAATAAAAGTACAAGTATATAAGTATTAATTCAGACAAATGTGATTATTATTATAAGATATAATATATTAGCTAAAATTTTTGGTAACATTAAAAAAGATTAGATTGTTTTAAAAAGAAACGACATTCTAAAATTCTGTATAAAGTTATTTCACATTTGTTTTTCTTTTTGTCTAAACCAGTGCAACTAATAAAGAAATTTGATACCTTTTAACAACTTTACTGAAAAGGTGTAAAGCGAGCCGCGAAAAAATGTTAATGCACATAATATAGTGTCAGAAAGAAAAGCATAAAATTATTTTGATCTTTTTCAAATTTTGAAGTCAAAAATGCACCACATGCATGTACATCACGAACTCACTGAACCTCAACCGTGTACTCGTTTGTGATTCTTTACTGAGTTTTCTGTTTTTTAATTGTTTTTGAAGAGAGACAAAATATCTATAGTAACGGCATCATGTTATTATCTACCAGATATTATTAGCAATCGAATGAAATGGCACCTATATACTGTGATTAAATGTAAATAAACTTTGAAAAGGTATATATATTTATCACATTAATTACCATGCAACTTTTTCCTTATCTTAAAATGCTCAATCGACCAATAATATCGCTATTTAAAGAATTCTTTTTTTAATCAATGATCATGTGCGTTTTGTAAACTTACAATATTAAAATTATCCTTGCAGGCTAAATTCCCTAATTTTAATTTTTTTTTTGATAAAATTTTATCATTTTGAACATTTGTGATATGGTAACATTGTGCGGGCCTTCCCTAACGAATGAGGCGCAGAAACTAATACGACCTTGGTTAGTACGTCAGATAAGTGAACTCAGCGGCTCCCTATCAGCTGTATATACGGTTGTTGCGGATATTATTTTGCTTATCGAAATATTTGTGTCTGTTTAGAAATCCAGTCGATAAAAGGTAAGTATTTTAATAATATTATCAACAAAATGATCATAATTTATTATAAATACTATATTAATTATCACCGACAATTGCCACCGTATAAATATTATAGACAGATAATGCATATAGTAGCGTTGGGTTGACCAAGCTTCTTGTGTATAGAAGATATGTGTATAGAATTTAATCACTATTTCGGCTGGTACGAAGAAGCAAGCTGGATCGAATTTCGATCATCGAAACGCAAGGATCAGTTGGTCGCGAGCGATTGACCTGGACAGAGCGTGCAACAACCGTCAGTTATCAAGGACGACTGTGCCTCGATTCTCTTACTAGCCGTCTGGAAAGCTTTAAATACATTTAATTATTGTTTGCTATCTTGGTGAACCCATAAAAATGCTGCCATATATTTTTTAAAAGTCCCTACATCTGCAAATTTAACTGTTTTTCTTTCAGATACAGCAATGTGGATACGAAATTTCTATAAGTTTTTAGAACATCAAGCGCCTCATGCAAAGACCGTGCTAAACGACAGCACTTTGGTGATAGACGGGCACAACTTCTTTTACGCAAAATATAAAATCTCTGCTCTCAGATATTTGTTTGGATGCGAATGCGACAGATTTGCAAATTTCTTGCGCGAAGATTTGAGCATTTTCCAAAAGGCCAACGTGAAATGTTATTTCGTTTTTAAAGGCGGCAATAAAGACGATGAGAAGCTGTTGAACTTGCAGTCGACGGTCGACAGGAACCTTATGGACAGGAACAGCGGGGTGCAGCCTGTTCTCGCGCGGGAGGTCTACAAGCAAGTGCTGGACGAAATGGGCTTCGATTACGTCATATGCGAGTACACGTGCAAAAGAGATTGCGTTGCTTTATCGCGGAGGCTGAACTGCCCACTACTGGCCTTAGATGGCGAATATTTCTTCCACGGTGTGCAGTACGCACCCTTCCCCAGTCTTAATTTCGATACATCCTCAAACATCCTAGAATGTCAAATATATAACATTGAAAAATTTATAGAGAAATTTAAATTAGATGCAGAACAAATTACTATTTTTTTTAGCGTTGTTCGATGAAAAGGTTTTCGCTAAAGAATTTCTTGACGACTTATTGAGGAAGCTACGTATTCCACTGAGTTACCCGAAAAGACATCCAAATTTTCTGGACTGGCTCGCGAATAATAAAACAAAAGCACAGGAGATTATTTCAAAACGTATATCTCGTATGGAGTACGTGAAACTTGTGTCTGCAATTGAACAAAAACGTCAGGATTTCTTGACACCAGTGTCTGGCAGCTTGGCCACGCAATACCTGTTGAACAAAGATCAATGTAGAATAACAGATTCCGACCCGAACTGGTTTGCCAAAGGCGTGGTCTGGAAATTTATACCAATACCGTACATTAACATATACAGATGGAGGATCGTCGAAGGTTCCTGGAGTACAGAAGATTACAGCGCGCCAGATTCTCTGCTGCTGTCCACGCCGATTATAAGGTACGCGTTCGACTTGCTGACAAACTTCCAAGGCGAGGAAATAGTGTTCAGAGGCAGACGCAATCGAGAGTCGGACGACGGCTTGCCGATCCTCCCGTCGATCAGGAAGCCCGACTATGGACCTGACAATGTATTCCAGAGCGGCTGGGACCACGTGCTTCGTTACAATTTGTTTGGTCACTTCATCGCAGAAACCCTACACTTGGCCGTGTCCGACAACAAATTTCAGCAAGTGCCAAGTGATGCCGCACTCCTCTTTATTTCGCTGATTTACTTTTCGCGACAGAAAGACACCGACGTCAGTTGTGAGGTCTATGCTGTGTTGCTTTCCTACGTCATGTTAGGAGTACTGAACGACGCGTCAACGCATGGAGGGAGGATATTGGATCACGAATCCACATACGTGAAGAAACGCATGCTCGGGTACTTTCATGTGTCCGAAGAAGAACTGACGGAAGTCTTCGACAGACAATTACTTCACCCCATTGTCGAATTCCAGCACTGCTTGAGGCAAATAAATTTCCTGAACGCGCTCTGCGGTTCGCCCTTCCCATCGACCATCTACAGCCAAACTTATAACGCGACATTCGTTTACAAGATTGTTTACACTATGAAACATTCTCAAAAACAAGAACACTTAAGGGAGATACTCCAGACTGTTCCAAATGTCAATTCCTTTCATAACCATCTCCTTGAAATTTATAATAAGTTCTAATAATGCACATAATCAAATGTAAATCTAACATGCCCTTGTAGTAAATAACAAATATTTCTTAATCACAATATATAATGTTTAAGAAAAGTGCATCAACTAATTAAGCAACTTTCGATAAGACAAGAAATGAAATAAGTTTGTTTTTCTATAACAAGGTTTTTCAATTTTTCAATTCCACAGATAAATTAATATATAATAACTAGCTGATCCCGCTAACGTTGTTTTGCCATGCATGTTATTTCTAGGAAACATTAAGAAAAAAGTAGGGGTTGATCGTAGAAAGATGAAAATTTAGGATGGTATGTTTTTTGTATGCTGTGTTATAAAAAAATAAAAACAAAAAATTGTCTCAAAAATTAAAAAAAATTAGGGGTGGACCACCCTTAACATTTAGGGGGATGAAAAATAGATCTCCGATTCTCCACCGTGGCCGATATGCACGCTAAGATTCACGAAAATTGGTCGAGCCGTTTCGGAGGACTTCAATCACGCACACCGTGACACGAGAATTTTATATATTAGATAAGAACAAATTTATTAAGAAATTCGTTATTAAAGTTATAATATGATGCTTTGTTCATTTTGTATAAAAATTTTATTACATTGTATAGCTTCATATTGCTATTATAACAATAAAGTAGTAACTAAATTGGTGTTTATGTTATAAACCCCTTGAACTAGCATAATACATTACATATATTGAGTGCCATTAAACTAAATTCCTAGAATGAAAAAATGTGCATGTAGAACATGTTGACCAACACAATATGAATCATACTGTGATAAGTGTAAAAAACTTACTCATCCTACCTTTATTGTTATTGTGTTATTTCTCAAACATTACTATGTTACAATTAGAAAACCTTACGTCTATTAGATTTTACAAGAAATTAAGGAGAATCGTAGACATGCATAGTGATGAAATAAAAAAATTATGAACATGTATTTACTTAACCCACATTTAAAAGACAATATGCGAAACTTATGTATGTACAGATAATTTTAATATTAACATCAATTTAATAATATTTGAAAGAAATAAAACGAAAATTAATACACTGGACTTAATTAGTTGTTATTGTCAATAAACTAATGAAATGTAAATGACATTATGGCATAGTTTTCAGCATCAACTTTACAAGACCAAAAAGTTATGGATGACTAGTCTTGCGGAAAATTATCTAACTGAAATAAATCCTTGATTGTGTCTAGAAACTTCAATGTTTATATTATAGAGCAAAAGCTCCAACAGTGATAAATTTCTTTATTCTCCTCATGCAATTTGTCATATATATATGGAGCTTTCTAGAATAACCTCCGCCAGCGCCATTTGCAAAATAAGTTCATTATATGAAACAAAAATTTTTGTTCATATAACTACAAAATCCAATTTAATGACATTAACACTCATGTTAGTAAATTTTATACATTCATTTCAGGTTGGTTTCATTTACCTAATTTTGTAAAATGATTGCATGTACTGAGCATACAATATGTTAAAGTTTAAACTAGTCAAAAAGATAATGGAGTTGTCCCTTTCCAAAACCTGTCGGAACAACAAATAATATGGTTACATAATTAGCTCAATTCTACCTGATAATTTTTTTAATAATTTATTGCATCAAAATATACCATGTATGAAAGGTAAGGAATAAAAAATATAGTTTTTCTTGAATATTTATGAAATTCATTGTGTGCAACAGAATATTGGCTGAAAATGATATAAAATTTTAACAATTGCCAGTTTGATAGTGCATTTTCCAAAATAAATCCTATACAGCTAGGCTCACTAATTTTTTGAATTAAATTAACACTTAAAACATAAGGAACAGAATGACATGGTGAGCATGTCTGTTGAAAGAACAATCCAAGTAGAATCATTTGGAGTGGTTCATTGTTGTAAGCATAGGTGGGCCCCCATCATCCCAATATGAATCTTGGAAGTTAAAAAAGAAAGAAAGTCTTGTGCAAATTATCTGATTAATAAATCTTTTATTGTATGTAATGACAAAGAAAGCTATTAGAATTTTAGAACAGTTCCAATAGTGTTTATTTTTTTTATTCGCCTTACACAATTTCTCCAATGTATTTATGGAGGATAACCTCAGCACTACATGCATTGATATTATCACTTAGTATTTCTACTTCTGAACACTCAGCTTTTCAGTACTGCATACACAGAATCTATTGATGCCAGGACATTCGCCTCACATTTTATATAACATATAACCCCCATCAGGCACGAAACACCTACTGTTCATCAAACTTATACTCATGACATGGCGGCGGCGCTTCCCTAGCCCGCGTTTAAGCGAGGGCGGTCAGGAGAGGCCCGTGTCGCTCTCACCGAGTAGTCAATAAAGCTGCACCTAAATCGGCCAGAAGCACCACTTCAAATGCATTAAATGCAAATACCCAATATTTCCATTCCCATACACTCTCTATTTTCTAGCCTCTCAACAATGCAACCACTCAGTCAGTCTCCCATCATCAACGCCCAACACTTGCCATTCTATTTTCTAATTCTTTTACATTTAAACGCGTTTGCGATCGTTTTTATGTCTATTGTTTAATAACAAATTCCTTTTTTAATAAATGCTTATATGTTAGACGCATAACAGCAATAATCAACAATAAACGAAACAAAGGTGTACGTAACAGCAGTTTTCTGAATTACAAGTTTTATCAGGGTTCTAAAAATTAAACTAAATTATAATTTTCATTTGAACCTTGTGGCGCCCGCTTGTCCTAATGAAAATTCCATTACTTTTTTCTTTTAGTTAAAACATAATGGTTGGACTGGATTTAAAATGGTATACTTTAATTAAAAGTGAACAAATGCAACATTGAAAGATTTATTTACACGTATAACTTAAATAAGTATGTACAAATATCAATATCACATTTAGAACTGCTTTCATTTGAACAATTTTCTATCCAAATATAAAAGTATTGTACACATAAAGGCTATTTTCTTGATTTTTATAAATATTGACATAATTGAAACATCACAGAGAAAGTTAATTTTGACACGGTTTTATATATCTTGATGACTTGTATAAATCAGTTGCCATAAAAAAGACGACCATCGATAATTTTAATGCAAAAATATCGCAATATTGTTATCAACGGAAACAGTAAATTTAATATCTTTAAGTTTGATTTTAAGTCGCTCTGTTTTTTTTTAATTTATTTGTTTCTCGATAGTCGTTGACGAAATGTACATTAATTTGTTAAAATCTGATACGTAACAATTGATACTTGTTTTTGTAAACATTAATCTTCACGACTAAATATAACATTAAAATAAATATAATAATTATAATGTAATTGTACTCTTAATTTATAAGGACTTCTAAGGTTAAAATCTAAAAACTAACAAGTAAACAGGAACGGCTTGGCTTTGATTCAAGTTATGTAAAAGCATTTTTTTTAATAGTACTAAAATTTTAACTTCATAGCTTACATTTCGTCCACTGCTTTTGAAAGTAATTCAAGCACTTACGTAGAAATGTCTAATCTAACAATCGATTAAGCATTTATCGATTTTAGATATCGATTTAGTTTTTGAATTACATTTTCGTAAAAAAATAGTTCTTTGTAAGTACAACGATTTAAAATATATATAACTCATGTGTTAACAAGTCTTTTACACCCAGAAAACGATTTCGGCGCAGAAATATTTGAAAGTCATCTTTTGAATATTCAATGAACGAATAGCGCTGAGGAATTCAAATCATAGTCTGAGAATCCTCACAGTTTGCTATTGTCAATAGGTGCGGTAGGTAACGTTCTGCCTCCATTCCTAGAGGATACTTCGTCTTGGCTAAAAGCTCGGTTGTCCAAACCACTAGACTTAATTTGCATCGTGGTTGTAATGGGCGATGCCGGTTGCGCCTCAATTGGACCGTCCATTAAGAACATCGTTAGGAAGAACAGGATACTACCTGCAAATAATTATTAAATCTCTTGTAGATAGTTGTAACAGTCAAGATCTGATCTCAATTTTCACTTAAGCTAAATGCAGAAGCTATAAGTAAATAGTAATTTTTGCAGTTTTTACATTTTACAAGTTAGTTGGTATAGTGATATAATTAATTAATCATCATGATTTCAGCTGAAAGACGTCCACCGCTGAAAATAGGCCCCCAATAAGACCGGAAGGACGCGGACTGCAGGAATCTTCGACTTACATTTTATTATGCAACTATGTACATAGTATAGCTTAAATAAAAGAGAAACTCATTAAAAACCTACTTACTACCTCTAACGTGAATTATTTTCTTAACGCTTTAAAAACTCTGTTAACGACATTTAAATAAAAGGAATAAAGTCTTCAAGGACTTAATAAATCCTTCATGGGTCTTAGTATATTAGCATATGTAGTAAAGTTCCATTAGATAATATAAACATTACTTTTCTTAGTTTTAAATCTAAAATTAAGTAAATATAAAATAAAAAAATAATGTGTGGAACTTAGTTTTTGGATTCGTTTCATGGTTATTATTATTATAAACAAATGTTCAACTAAAATTTTTAGATTTTTAATTTAATTTGAGAAAGTGACTATTGAGTTTCTGACCGGCTTTCGGCTTTCTTAACGGACCAGCATTCAGTCAGTGGCAGCTTACTACTTATAATAGTAAAACAAAGTGTGGAAACACTCTCGAATCGTAGATTTGAATTTCAGAGCTGATCACTTAAAAATACTCTGACTATTTGATGTGACTTCCAAAGCAAACATTATGTAACTTATCAAATTCGTCACTTTTTGGTTACTTTCTTAAAATATCTAGACTTGCGCACCGTACACTTGTATTTGCATTTGAACTTACTGATTCCATAGAAGCCGGCGTAGAAGATCATGATGGATTCTCTGTAACCAATGGCTTTGGACACAGGGTCGACAAGGATAGGAAGGTTTCCGCCCACGTTGTTCATCACGAACAGGAACACGCCAACTGTCGTTGAGCGTACGGACAGCGGAACGATCTCTACCAGAATAGCGAACACTATTCCGAACCACATCTCGGCTGCAAGAGAATTAAACAAAGCAATAATCATTATCACAT
Source organism: Battus philenor (assembly GCF_028537555.1). NCBI lineage: Eukaryota > Metazoa > Arthropoda > Insecta > Lepidoptera > Papilionidae > Battus > Battus philenor. The sequence continues at coordinate 2,570,420 of NW_027181686.1, read as the reverse complement.
GTCGTACCCCATAGAGTTCCAATAAGACTGGCTTCAAGCGGCTTTATCAGGACCATTCCGGCAAAAAATAAGTCACCAATTGAAAAAAAAAACAATAGGGCCAATGTTATTGTTTATGGCAGTTTAATTTTGTGACTTTATGTATACATATACATATAATGAAAAAATAAAAAAAAATAGCGATGCACAAAATATACACGAAACAAAGACTAATTTGTTTCAACTATGACTTAGTTTCATAAAATTAATCAGACAAAAAGTGGTAAAAAAATCTTCCTCATCTATTGTAATAAGGTCATTATTGAAAGTTATCATAAAAATATTTTGTTGCTGACCTAGTACATGACAGATATAGATTTAAGAAGCTTATAAATTGTTGATTAGTTTATTATACACAGATGCTTAATTTTTGTTGAGATTTCTTTGAACTTTCACTCCTATCTAAGGATTTCAATGTCTCCAAGTAAAAAAATCTCTTGGTTTTTAGCATAGATCATTTTATACGATTTTTTTTTACTTCTCACCATTCTGTAGATTCACAGTTGTTGAGAGCGGCTGGACATTGAGCTGGGGGCAGTCCCCCCCAGTCTATAACCCGCATTGAAGTTCATCTTCACCGACTAGATTCCCATCCATATTTAAACAAATTTTTTAATGAATCTACTAATAATGCTTTAGTAGTTCGTTCCTAAAATGAGCTGATATGCTTCGTTCTTGATAGGCTTCTCATCAGGTTATAAGGTAAAAGAACGATGGCAATGAATATGAAACTATGAAACTTACCGAAGAAATAGGAAAATGCGAGGGTGATCATCGCCCACAGTGGCCCGAAGACCACCGACCCAAACGCTGGCAGAGTGGCGATCAGTTGCGATAGAGCTAACACCAGAACACGCGATCTAACGCCCATCTTAGCAACAAACCTATAAAAAAATATTAATTAATTTTTATCAATTCAGCAGTTTCAAATATTGGCTTTTTATATTTAGTTTAACATAATGACTTAATTTTCTTTTGGTTTACTTTTTTTGACTTAATTTTCTTTTCTTCATAGTTTAATCTACGTTAATAAAACGACCACAGATAAATAATAAGTACAACGATTCACCTATTTATTATCTATACAACAGTCGTATAGTAATTTGGTGCAACTAGAGTCCGATAGATGGCAGAATTATTAATGTGTCATATATGGAATGGCAATAAATAATAAATTGGTTTAATAAGTGTGAGATAGACGACATAGTAATAGTAATTGTTTTATCATATTTATTATTACCAATAACAATAACGTCGCTAATAAGATTTGCGTAAATCTAAAAAAAAACATAGCAAAAGGTGTATACTTGTCGGAGACCACGCCGCCTACGACCACGCCCACGGATCCGATGCCCACGGTGACGGCGAACAGCCACCAGCCAAGGTCCACGTCAGGGAAGTAGTCCCGGTAGTAAAGATCGGCGTTGTAAGCGAAGCACATGCCTCCTGTGTTTTATGTGCAATAAATAGTACATACAGTTATATGTTTGAGAATTTGAATAAAAACTTTCTCTCTTTGTTTACATTGAGAAAATAATAATAGGAGGACCGGAAAGTAATGTCGTTTCTGTCGACATATTTTACAGAAAAATCGATTGATTTTAACCGCTCCGATATTGAAAATTTGTATACTAGATTGCAAAAAGTGGTTGATAACGTAGTTCAATACATTATTCATTAGTAATAAAACATGTTAAAAATGTAGTCGTGTGAAATTAAATTAAAAAAGCAACATTACTTTCTGGTCCCCTTAAAACTATGCCACACTTAATAATAGGTGAATTATTCATACTGAAGCGTTGATTGATGCTTTGACATTTTGAAGACCATGCTGCAATTGGTGTATGTGAATAGAACTTTATATCTTACGGTTTATTATATATTAAAGTGAATATACTACGGAAGTGGAGATGTTCTCTATCTTAACTAAAAAAAAAATCTGTTGTTTGAAGTAAACCGAGTAAATGAGGTATGCAGCTTCTACTGTGGCAGCTACAACGCATCATCATTTATTTGTTCGACGATACACAGCTGGAAATAGGTTCTATAAAATTATCGTTGTCTGACGGTCTTAACAAGGTTGTCTGTCCGCGTTATTGATGGATGTGGTAAAAGTCGTTGCTTAATAACTGGATTTGAACATTTTGACATGTTCACAAAGAAAAATTCGGTTATTTATTTGTAATCCGTTAATACGAGATCAGATGAAAATCAAAATCAAATCTGTGTTCAAACGTGACTGAAATCATGCGAAATAATTAATATAAATAAATAATTGACTGGCCTTTCGATAACAGAGCATATACACACAAAACGAATTCAAGTTGATGTCATACCGCAATGTCTGATAGAAGCGGCTAAGCAGAGAAGTAGGACTCTGGGTTGAGCGATCACATGCCAGATGGTGATTTGTGGCACTTTCTTGCCAGATTCTAACGCGGCGTCCCTGCCTTTCGAATGTCCAGCACCTGGGAGAAACAATCGAAACAACGCTGATTTGGTTATAAAGTTAACACGTTATGGTAACACGTATGGACTGTTTTGTCCGCATAAAATATTGTTCAAAAAGCCTTAATAAAATAAGACTTTATACAACAAAATTCCTCAAAATTGCAACTCATATATATAAATGATAATCTCATATTAAGATTTAGTCCCAGACTAAAGAAGATATCTGCGCTATTTTTATTTGTCCTGGATTTTTATTTCGCGGACTCGACCTATTTTGATAACAGCAAAAGATTTAGGAAGCTCTTTTCTGATGTAGATCTTATAATGTTCTCGGAGACAATGACGTTTAATTTTTTTTTAAATAAATTTTATTAATTTTTGACAACATTAACATTTATTATTCATATTACATTTAAAGTGACACTATTATAGCGTAATATTAAATTGTAAAATCATTATTTTATTAATTTATTGGTTTTTTATTATCGTTGTAAAATGAATATACCTGTGATTCTGGTGATAGTTTATACATAATATTAATTAGCTATTGAAGATCCGATGGATTCATTAAACTTTGAAAGTTTTATGTTCCTAAAGGCTCTGTGTTTTAAAACTATGAGAGCCTCTCATAGTTTTAAAAATACAGAGTAAAGATAAAGATGAAGTAGATGATAAAGAGGTCTATTTATTGCAATGAACATCTATCGGTTGATGATGATGGTGATGAAAAAAGATTTACCTTCTTCGCCGATGGTCGTCCTCTCGGGCTCGCGGAGTGTCAGGAATGTAAGGATGGCAATAACTATCCCCACCACACCCGCGCCATAATAACACAATCTCCAGCTCTGTGGGAATGAGGATATTTTCAAAAATGTAAATCACAGCTAACAAGAGGATAATACAGCTTGTTTTCTTATAGGTATTAAAGCTTTAAAGGTGTCAATGTACACCTCATTTGATATCAATTAATATATGGTCCAACCCTATACAATAATCTTTGGTTTCAGAAATAATAAATTCCGTAATTATTTTGTAGTAAGGAAAAGCGGTTTCAAAATTCGAATTGCTACATTTTGAAATTAAATATTGTTTATTACCTGTCCCTGCTGTCTTTGTATTGCCAGTAGTTATTGGCCTAACACATTAGATATTAATAGAAAAAAAAAATAACGTAACATTTTAAAGTGATCACTTTATATCGGATCATTGAAAATAGATGTAATAGCTTTAAAAGAGTGAATGTATAGCTCGTTGTCTAGTAGCATGTACCATGTTATTTAATGCAATGTATTTCAAAGTGGTCACTTTCTGCAGGGTTAGTAAAAAAGCTTTCAAGGTTTTTGTTAACTAATGAGCAATAACTACGCAGTTTCATGTTGATGAAAAAACTACTATATTTTTGTTAATTCTGTGTACAATCCGTTATGGTTTTATATCGGATGTATCGACCGAAGAATAATAATATATTACAACGTAGTACTATAGATTTGTATTCTATTTTTAAATTTTTAATCTAATTTTGTTTTACAAAAAATAGAAAGTTTTTAATGTTGCACCACATAAACTATTTTTTTTATTTGCCCACATTCACTTATATCTTCACTTACATAAAATTAAAATAAATATATTAAACATAATTAATTTAGTTTAACAGTAAGTTAAATTACTTTTAAAATTAACATTTATTTTGAATTTAAATAATGGTACCTATCACTAAAAACGTTATAATTTTTGTTACTCATTTTTTAATTTATATTCTTCGGATATATTATTTAGTAAGTATCTACATAATAGGCTAAAGTTTACCGTTCGTTTCAGAATTAATATGTCATGTAAAGAGAATTCGTGAACGCTGTATATGTTTTAATATATTATTGTATGTTCAGTAGTGGTCATTGCAGTACGGCATACATAATTGACTTTAAGAAGTAAAATCGCATCATCGCGTTTTAATTTTAATCGCTCTAAATAATTTAATCAACAAGTTTTTGTTAATGAATTGTATGACGTGGGACCTATTGAGGAGTTTTCATAACGTAATTTCGGGTGTTTGGGCAGCGATAAAAATCTTAATCTAACAATTGTACTGAAGAATGGTAAAAAGAACCCGAATTAGAACTTTATGTCACCCAATTGATAAACCGCGGATTCAGATCGACGCCAGAATAATCATTCTGTTGACAGACTACTTCGAGCAACGACTAAAACCCAACAAAACAACTGCACTGCCCGATGTAGGTAAACCTTTTTACCACAGATGTATATATGATCATATGATCATCATGACTACAAAATACAAGTGTATCGTTCACGGAAGTATGCTTCGTATTTGTGGACAATGCGGTGAAGTGAGTTTATCACTAGCGCGTATTTGTTTCTCAATTTCGACACGAATGGCCGCGATTCCATTACCGAGGGCGTTCGATTTTAAATCAGCATGCGAATTTAAATTTAGAATGATTTAGTTTTAATGGTATAGTCGCTGTAGTGGCCAGCAATATGGAGCACACTTTATTCTTACGTCAACACAGCACAACTGTAACTGCCATCAGGTTTACTTCGCATAACAGTCTTTTATTTACTTTTGGATTTTCTATACTCTCAAATATCTATATTCTTATCACTAGTACTATTGCAGTCTCGTTTCACGTACCTTGTAATATATAAATAAATAAAAAGTATTAAAAAAATAGTTAACAGTTAAACTACTTACCAGTCCCCAGGCGTTTACGATGGGAATGTATCTTCCAACTGGAAAAGCGATACCGTAACCTCCGTAAATGCCCCAGTTGAAAATAGACAGCACTAGCGCCCTCTGATGCTCCGGGAACAGGTCTGTCAAGATGCCGGTGGCTAAGGGATTACAACCGGATTCGCCAGCAGCCATGAGCATCCGAAGTATCACCAGGTGCCAGTATTCTGTAACTGTTCCCATAAGCAGGATTGCAACTACGAAGACAGCGGTGCAAACTGATAGGATTCGCGCCCTGTTATACCTGAAAGAGATATTTTTTTTATTGACGAGTAGTTCTCTCTTGTCACCGGAAAGACAGAAAACTTATAGCACCTTCTAAACTCCGTGACTCATGTCGAAACAGAAAATTGTAGATATTAGTTCTAATAACAGACTGTGAAGGTGTCGAGGGAAGACAGAGCCGTCCTAATCTTGTCCACTGCTAACCGAATTCATCCATTATTTACTATACTGGAATTTACAGTTTCATCATATTTTTGAACTAGATTTTTTGAACTGGATTTATATTTTTGTTTAACTGCCATTTGTAATTTCAGCGATTTTTTATGCCTTCAGCTATTAGGGGCCTCTCATACACCCAGTAAGGTGGAGGGTCTGTTTATTGTATTAATTTCTTCTTTAAATTTTTGGTAAAAAAATATCTTAGATTCTCCTGACTTATATATATATATATATATATATATATATATATATATATACATATATATATATATATATATATATATATATATATATATATATATATATATATATATATATATATACTTATTATTATTTATATTTCAAAATGCAAGGTCGCAAATGATACTGAACCCTTTTTAATAAGTACCAATAATATAAAGGTACTAGGGAGCGGCAGCTCGGGCAGCTATATTTATATTACCATATTGAATGGTCACCGAGTTTCTAAGTCACCTCGGTGGAAGTTCCATGTTAACTGGTGCGAGCCACCGAGATATTATTTAAAATGTATAGAATCTCGATTTAAGAATGTCCGAGAAGCTAGAATTCTGACATTATTAGGAATAATCTCATCGGAAGACGCAGGATACAGGTTGAACAAATAGTTCCATCGGAAACCAGTAAGCGATGTTAAAGTCCAGCTGTGGACACCATGAAGTATAAATTATAATAATTATAGTAATCTTATAGAGTGGAAAAATATGGAGAAAGTGATATTACTTACTTGTCAGCCACCACTCCGATGATGACGCCGACGACAGTGAAGACGGCCATGAACGCCGGACCGGCGAGCACCTGGTAGTCAATTCCCAGACCGTTGTAGCCCCACTCGCAGTACCGCGTTCCATTTAGAGTTAGCGATTCGCATCTGAAGATCACGAGTAATTTTGATTTTAAAATGAACTTTGACAATACTCAATACTCAATATTATACAGATCGATTAAACTTTTATAAAACAATTGATGTTTATATGCGGTTGTCATCCAATGTTATTTTTCATAATAACGAATTGTTACTGGTGGATTAAATTTCTAGATGTGACGCCTTTGAACCTCACATGACGTTTTAAAGATTTTTAAAACCTGTCATATTGGAAATCTATGGAAGAGGCCATTGTCCAGCTGTTAAGGTCCTGTGGCTGAAATGATGATGGCGGTGATCATAATATAGTTATTTATTGTAACAACTTGATGTAAAGTTCAAGGGAATTATTATGATTGTACACGTGATTGTTTGATTTGCATAATAAAATCAAATTACAACAATTATATTTAATACAATTTTTTATCTGTTTGCTTCCGTATTTAAAACCACAATCGTAGTAAAATAGATTTGCTAAGGTTTTTGTTATATAATCTGTATTTGATGCATTTTTAATGCGTGTGTTTTATGAAATTTATAGGTGGTGTAATTCTCCAAGGCTAGGTTCATCTGTTATTAAATTACTTATATTTAAATAAAATTAACTGCGTCTTAAAATATTTAATACATATTTAAAAGTACAGTACTCAACTATGCTTCGGTTTATTCGCTAGGGTTTTTGTTAAATTTATTAGATTAATTACGAATTGGATTTTCATTTAGTTTCGTGACGAAATTAAATGAAAATCCATTCACAATACTTCTTATTTTGTATATTGTGTATTATTTCTTTATTTTTTGATTGTATTGTCTCGATGAACAACAAAGTTTTGTATTAATATGAAATGTGTCGAATTTTCAATGTTGATGACTTCATTATTAATAAATAAATATGTTTATTTTCTTTGAATTTATAAATTAAATAATAAAATATAAAATATAAAATTTTATAATCATCATCATATTAGCCTTAGAACATCCATCTCTGGACAAAAGCCTTTCCCTAAAAATACCGGATGAAAGCGACTTTATGACGTTTATAACAATGTCTTCTGTTCGTTCTCCTTTCGTCTCAACCCCAGAACTATAAAACCCCAGTGGCTGTCTATTCTGCTCGGTATGTGACTTGTCCACTGGTATCAATAAGGTTGTTGTTATAAACGAACTCCTGTCAATCCAATTATAACAAAGCGACCTTACTGCTTACCTTAAGTGATTTTATGCAAATATATAGATAACAAATCGATTTAACGCGCAGAAATAGCTCTGCGGAGCTTTCAAACGCCTTCATAGCTGTGTCATGTTAGAAGTAATTACTTGTGTATTAGCTTGCGATTTTCCGGATACATCAGACCCGTCGAGTCACTGTTTCAAGGTTATAAACGACGGAATTTCAAGGTCTTGAAAAATAATCAGTCGAGCCACGTTCAAATGTAAATTAATTGAAGTTAAACCGATCCGTATTACTATAAAAAATTAACGATTACTGGAATTCAATTGTTTTTTTTAATATCAATGGCGGCGTTGTGTTGCGGAAGATTAGAATCAAAATTTAACTAAGAAGGTTTCAATTACCATACATAACCTAAGAAGTATTTTTAGTAAGGTGTTATAAAGCCTTTTTAGGAGAATAAGTCTGTGTCTTAGAAAACCATTTCATGTTTTAAACATAATTTGGCGCGAATTGCTTATAGTCAACTATGAAGGTGTGTATAAAGGTATATATTAACATAACTGTTGACAACAATCATATAAAATGCAATACAGGCGATGTAAATATTATGTAAGTTAATGATCAGAGAATATGGATTAGGGAAGAAAGGTGATGTATAGAAAAGGATTTGCAAATGAAGAAAGATAGAACATCTGAAAGACAAAAGAAAGGTATAAAATATAATGTCAAGGAATGAAAGAGTACGAAAATAAAATTTTGAAAAAATCATTTTACTGAAATGTAAAGTGGCAGGAGGAACAGGAGGTCTAAAATAAAAGGTTTGTATTATTGCAGGTAGGGGCAATGAAGAAAGCCGTTGATATTTCCGTCTCTTTTATATCAATACTGAATTTTGTAAATTGTTGCTAAATAGAAACTATTGTGCACTTAAATACGAATAAAATTTTATCGAATACAAAAAAAATGTTAAAGTTTAAGAGCATTGTAATAATGCATAATGACATAAATCATTTCATATTTTACGATGAAAGCTTTACAGCAGGGGTGAAAAACTTGCGGCCCGAACTGAACTGTTTTACTGCCCATTCAGTCAATTATAGAATTCTCGGCCAGTAAAATTTTTCTCGAAGTAAGGAAGATTCTTTCATTGAAGAAATTTCAAATAAACTATAATTTAACCATACCTAGTCTAGCCATAAATTCTGTAACTGGCTGTTTACATACATTAATAAAAAATCTTTAATTTGAATTTCGATCATTAGCTTCTGCGGAACAAAATAAACTTCTTTCTCGACATTATTGTATGTTTTTGGTTTGGAAATTATTAATTTTGAAAATGGAGTTGGGCACTAAAGAATATACGGTTGTAGTAATTGTACTGTACAAAGTAGGTAAGGAGCCAGCCGACATTTTTGATACATTGAAAAAGGGATTAGCCGAATGTTTGTATAATACCATCAAAATGTACACTGTAACCATGTCTGTTGATGACTGTGAGAGATCTGGCCGACCGCGGTCTATTTGATCTAACCAGGCCGTTAATGCAGTCAAGGCCAGAAATCGTCAAAAATCTCATAATAAAGCAGAAAATCCTTTCCAGAGAAATGAGAATCCCACCGAGGACACTTTCTCGAATTATCAAACAAGACAAGTCTAGGGGCTTACAGGAAATACACAGGACATATCTTAAATCAGGCACTAAAACAAAAGAGAGTCGAAAGATCAAAACAGCTGTTACGTCGATACGCGGACGAAAAACAGAAAAATTCTCTTTACCAATGAAAAAAAATTCACAATCAAGAAGCACTACAACAAACAAAATCATCGAGTGTATGCATACAGCTGTAAAATAGCTTCCGAGGTAGCGTTTTCATGAAAATATTTTTCTTGCTGCCGATCTAAAATTAAACATTGTTTATTTGGTCTATGTTTGCTCTGGAGTTTGGCACACCTGATTTACAGTTTAACCGATTGGTCACAGAGTAGTAAAAGGGCTTGGTTTAACCTCTGTAGTGTATAGAAAGATATTTAACACGTTCACTGCGGGCCCAATTTTGAAGAACTTTCAGCTGGTGCGGCTGAGGTCGAATCAGCCTCAAGCTGAACTTCCTAGTAGTGCGGTTGAGGCCTTTTCTGCCTCATGTTTCAATCATTTTTTTTACAATATTGAGTCAATGCTTCGCAGACATAAAGAAAGCTATATTTGTCTTTGTCATACCTCATACGGTTGAGTGTAAACAGCCGCCGCACTAGAGAGAAAACACGAGTTTTACGCGCCGCACCAGTGCAAAGTCTACCATGAGGCTGAATCGACCTCAAGCGCAGTGAACGTGTTAACTAGATTGGGAAACTAACAAGTTATTTGGTCTTTTGGAATGCATGGTATATCTGAGATCAACGCTCTGGGAAAAAATTACATCATCAGAGCCCACGCCGCGTCTACCTGCTCGTGATCGCCACTCGAAAAACTTCCTTTTACGGATTTCGATTAAACTTTTTTTTTCACGTTCACCCTGCTTCGTTACAATGCGGGTGTAATTTTTTTTTTAATTTTCTTTTTTTATTGCACTTTCCCATTTCTTTCCTCAAAAATTCTTTCTTTCATTCTTAACTTTTCTTATTCTCGGTAGCGCGTTGAGAGATCGGTTACTGTTATAAAATTGTCAGGATTATTTTCACAAATGGCACAAACCTAGGAATTTGCTTCTATGTTTTTAAAGAGGTAAACAATATCCAGTGTCAATCTTGATTTTCGCGCGTCACGGATTTATTTTTTTAAAGGTTATAAATGACAATTAAACCCTGTAACAAGGTTGCTTTTGAAAACCCGAGTCATTTACAAATAATTGCGAGCAATTTAAAAGTATAAAAACGACCTAATAATCTAAATTCTTTTATTAATTCATCGCATAATTAAACGCCCTCTATTAAGACGAATGACTTTTATAACAATGATGACAATTGATCTTCATGATCTTTTAATGTATGTTTTTTTTAAATTCCACCATATACAGGGTGATTTGTTATATTTGTAAAAGTTTTACACAGTAAGAAAAAATGTTTTCAAAATTCGGATTACAGCACATGAAAATAAATGATTGTTTACGATATGTCCCTGTAGACTTTGTATAACCAGGTATTCATTTACATTACATTCACGCAACCTTACGGCACCAACGGCTATCGATTGCATAAACGATATGCTCCCTCACTGCCTTCAGACGTGAAATTCGCAACCTACGACAGTGACCTTGTTTCTTCTGTGAATATCTCTCTCTCTCTCTCTTTTTGATTCGATCTCTTCAAGCGAAACTCCGAGGACAGTCCATTCCATTGAGTGACCTTGAGTTTTCTTATTAGGCCCGAAAGCCAATACGTCTCTGATCTGTATGTCATCGCTGGTAACACACTTTCTAGTTTGTATATACCTTTAAGATATATATACTACATAATATATACTGTATGCTTGATATTGTATCTAACTGGAATCAATAATCAAAAATATACCATACACATACTCCAAACATATTCAACATATATATCAACATATTCATGTAACAATTCCGTATAACCGTTAACACAATAGATCTCCGTATTTTTTTCTTTTTTCTGTTTGATTTCGTAATTTTTAATTTGAATTTATAGTAAGGCGTATTTCGTATTTGGCCTAGTTTATCTATGAGTGTTATATGTTATTACGTCAGATATAAATGATTCTGTATGAATAATAATTAGTATTTATTACAAAAAAAAACATTTAAAAAACTTTTAAGTTAAACGGTTTTTTGATACCCATATTGTGGTGGTTGTGGTAAATATGTACCTTGTCCGCCATATTGGAACAGCGTCCATCTTGAATTTTAAATTTTGACATAATCATCGTGTTTTATAGTGTAGCCCTTTCATTTGATACCCATGTTGAGGGGGTTAAGGAAAAATATGTAATCCGCCAATTTGTATCGGCGCCCATCTTAGATTTATAATGTTATTGATTTTATTATATTGTATTGTCATCTAAATTAAATGTGTGTACCAAATTTCAGATCAATCTGACAAAGGGAAGGTGCTTAAATTTCAATTTCTAATTTTGACCCAAATAAATAAACAAATAAATTCCGTACGGGTCGAACTAAATAAAACCGTTTAATAAAGAAACTCACAGTTCTGTTGAGTTGACTTTCTCGCAGACGACTGGTAGTTGACTTAATTTTAGATGCGTAGCGTTCAACATGCAGGATTTATCGCCATAGTGCAAATCATCTGCCGTCACTTTAGATGTTGTGCCTAAAATAGAAAAAAATCATTCATTAAATGAGTTTTATTTTATTGTTACAAATAATTTATATTGCCAAAGTGTCTTGCTAACAATGTATTTTTTTCTTTGCGTTTACTGAATGTAGACAGTTGGGAAAAAGATTGCCGCTATTTGATACGTACTTTTCTCCCAATCGCAAGTCTTATTGTATATTCGTATTACATTTTCATTATCTACTAAAGTTAACACATTCATTGCGTTAGGAGATCTGAAAGACCTCATGATTTTTGTTTTATGCGATGAACAAAATCGTGTCACACTCTTGATCAGAAGTCATTTTTGAAGTTCTTTGTGTGTAATTGAATTTGATTCGATAGCATAATTTAGTTACTAGGCATTCTTTTCGAAATAACAAGCTTGTAGTTCTTTGGAAATCAACACAGCGAGCTTGTTAAGTGTGTTTACAACTCTGCAGTTACTGTTTTCTTGTTTTTAAGAATAATTTTACCAAAGAACCGATCGAACTCCTTTTTCTGTAGGCAATTCTTCTACTATGCAATGATTGTCCTTTGGTTTCAGGATCATAACAATAGATGATAGTTTTGACGCCTATGACAATGTGAAATACACTATTTGAGGTACTGCCGTATTATTCTTCGGTCATATCAAGCATATATTTGCCTAAATATTTTGATTTTGTTTCAAACTATTGCCAAAGCTTGCTCGAATTTTGTTGACTGGTAATTCTTCGTTCAGACTTTAAAATGCCGCACAGCTTTAATTCTATTAGTGTCTGTTGAAAGACTAGCCTTATACAGTTCATCACTAAGATTAGTACAACTACAGTTGGTTACACTACTTTTGAATAGAAGCATGTGATGGAGCTTCATCATCAAAAGTTAATTGAAGACGTTCTTGAATTTGTTGCTAAGACAGCAACGAAAAGTCAAAAAAATAAAAATGAAAACTTCCGTTATAAATCTATGACGAAAAAGACCACGTGGCAATACCGCTAGTTTGATCAAGTCAAATTGGTAACAAGACTCTTATATACTACTAGCTGATCCCGCAAACATTGTTTTGCAAAAAAAAAAAAATTACATTTTAATTTAAAAATAAAAAATAAGGGTTGATCCTAGAGGGGTGAAAATTTATGGTTGTATGTATTCTTGTATGCTGTATCATAAAAAAAAATAATTTTTTAAGTGTGAACAACCTTTATCACTTAGGGGTATAGAAAATAGATAGTAGCCGATTCTCAGACCTACTGAATACGCATATTAAATTTGGTAAAAATCAGTCAAGCCGTTACAGAGGAGTTCAAGTTCGAACACCGTGACACGAGAATTTTATATGTTATATTAGATTGTCTTTAGGAAAGCAGAGGTTAGAATTTTATGAAAGAGATCCATAATGACGCTCTAAAGTGATTTCTTGCCGCCAATATGTGGAAATAAAAGAGTTCTATTTTTGAATTTCAGTTTTATTTTTAATATCATTTTCAAATTAAATTTAATAACTTTCAGTGTCACCAAAGTAATTCCGTCATTGTATCGATAGAGTAATCTTGGTTGACGGATCTTATCTCGATCGTTTGAACAATTTAGAATCAATAAATCATATTTCAAGGTGACAGTCAATTGTTGCACATTCTGCTACCGGCGGCCATGACATTGGCCGTGAACGAAGTCTATTAAACTGAAGGCGGGAAAAAAACAAAACTCTTTTTTTTAATGAAACGTAGTAAGGCAAAGTTTTTGTGCCAGCGTTGTTAAGATAATAGTATTTTTTATCTGTTCTATATTAGGTATTATTAAGTGGACTGATTTTTTAGTAACATTACCTAGTGAGTAGATTTTCAAGTGGGTTATTTTTTTGTCTATTTATTTCATGTTGTTAGTTTCTATTGTTTATACTTCGCGATGTCCAAAACTGTCATAGCCCTTGTTTAGAAGCTGCTTTGCATGAAAATTTTTCATTTATATATATTAAGATTATATAAATGATGATATAAGAAGATATGTAAATGAAAAAATCGTAAATGGGGTGGATCCTTTTTAATTAGTTAGAGACAGTAACCTTTGGCATTACAAAGTCTGTGCGGACAAATATAAAAAAATGATTAACAATAAAATTTATATATAACGAAAGCCTTACCTATAAGGTAATGCCCGAGTTCTCCGAGGATGTAGCCGACGGAGACCAAGCCGAGCACGTACCATTTGTAGTAGTCTTGCAGTTTCGTCCAAATGCCTCCTTGAAACATTTTCGCTTATTCTGTAACCAAACATATATTTATTTACTTCTTGTAATTAAACAACCAAAAATAAAAACTATATTAGGCTTATTCCTTAGTGCTCAAACACAAAGATCTATGATCGACGTTTGTTACAAGCGAAGCCTTATGGCACTAAATTGACCTCTTACCCGGGATTTCTTTAAGATATCGAATCAGGAATGAGGAGACCCGTAGACGAATAAAAGTAACTAATAAAACCTAGTGATTTGGGAAAATTCACCACCAATTCTATCGTTTCATCAAGATCATTCAGAGACACTTATTACAAGACATGGATCTTCCCCAAAGATATCTTTGAGGGGATATGACATAATCGCTACATATGGCACACGGAGTAGCGATCCTAGTGTGGTATTATTGTACGCAGAGGACACTGGTCACCAAGCTATTTCATAATAAATTATTAAGTAAGTGAATAATAAGTTGATATAATGAATAATTGATAAAAAATAGTCAACGCTTCGAGAAGTCGCTAAATGCGGGCAGCGCAAGATAATAGAAGGCGATCTTTTGTGGAGGCCTATTCCTGGACAATGTCTATCGGCTAATATCATAATGATGACTAAATAAAAAAAGTTTTTGACAGACTTTTCAACTTTACATATAATAAAACATTTTTATTTTTAATATTACTTCATAACCTATTTAGAGATAGATAACATATTTTTTTTTCTTTTCCGCGAAATGGCGAAAAAAAGAATAATGAATTTACAATTTACCTGCGTTTCAACATGGACGCCATGATTTCCCGCCAAACAGTTGTGTCAATATAGTATATACCGGTTTAAAAGCTAACATAAACTATGATTGTGTATTTAGTGTTTTTATAATGTTATTAAAAAAGAATCGATCTATATTTGTACAAAGTCGATACCTTGATTTCGTATTCGAATTTTGAAATCTTCTAGTTAAAAGCTGTAATTACTCTAATTATGTAAATATGTGTTAAATTTTAAATTTTTCACATATAGACCACGTCAACAAACAGAATTTTTTTACTCTTAACCGCGAGCCGTAAACAGCACCAAATTCAAATATAAAATACTTTTTTTGAATATAAACGACGCTTATAATGTATTATGAGAATATATTTTATTCGCGTTTTATTTCATTTTATAATTTGTTTCCAATTTTTTTTTCAATTATATCAATAATTAGCTGTGTCCACAACATCGTCCGTGTACAATTTAACAAATATTTTTTTTTCGTTTAACCATTTTTTCTGAAAAAGAAGTGGCCTAAGTTAGTCCTTATTACATCAGCTATGGGCCTTTATAAGTCTCCTCAAAATCGGTACATCCTTATCAGAGATTAGCCGGAACAAAGAGACAGACAACAATAATTAAAAAAATGTAATTTTGGTATATGTACCATATACATTTGCATATATTAAAAAGCGGTTATTTTAATATTAGAAACGGACACCCTAATTTTATTTATTTGTATAAATTAGGAGTGGATAATTATGTAATGTGTGATTAGAAGAGAAATATTTTTAATAACATCTAGATGTATTAAAATAGCATTGTTAAAGATACCTGTCAAAGTCTCATAGAAAAAATAATACCAAATCGATTGTACTCTAAAGTGTCCACTTTATTGAATTAATGTCTTAATTATAAACAACAACTACTTATTACAAATAATCTTTTCATTTACGCCACAAGACTAGATCTAATGTAGGTAACTAAATATTATCTAAAAACATCTCAATTACTCTGTGTTTGTACGTGGTATAAAAAAAGGTTTTTCATTCTTAAATTAGCGTAACTAAAATATTATAAAAAATAGCTTACATGTTTAAGCGTTTAACAAAACAATAGGCGATATATTTTTATTTATATATACAGGGTAATAAATAATGTATATTATGAACAAAAAAAAATCGCTACAAAAATAAATTGATGTTTAGTTTTTTTTAATAACTAAGAGAATGTAAAGTTATTCTAAAATAAGCATAGCTAAAATATTATAAAAATAGCTTTCATGTTTTAGCGCATAGCATAATAATAGGCAAATATATACAGGTTCTAGTATAAATAATGGATATTATGACCAAGAAAATTGTTCCAAATAAATTGACATTTAGTTTTTTTTTAATGACAAAGAGAACGTAAAGTTACTCTAAAATAAGCTTAACTAATATATTATAAAAAACAGCTTTCAAGTTCTAGCGCTTAACAAGATAATAGGTATATATATTTTTATTTATATATACAGGTTCTTGTATAAATAATGGATATTATGACCAAGAAAATTGTTTCAAATAAATTGACATTTAGTTTTTTTTTAATGATAAAGAGAACGTAAAGTTACTCTAAAATAAGCTTAACTAATATATTATAAAAAAGAGCTTTCAAGTTCTAGCGCTTAACAAGATAATAGGCATATATATTTTTATTTATATATACAGGTTCTTGTATAAATAATGGATATTATGACTAAGAAAATTGTTTCAAATAAATTGACGTTTAGTTTTTTTTTTAATGACAAAGTGAACGTAAAGTTAATACAGCCATAATGATAGATTAGTAATGGCTTAGTTAATTCAGCTGGCAACACAGTCCTTGCTGATAAATTCACAAAGAATGCCAACTTATCCGCCTGTAGCGTGCGCTGCGAGACAATAGAACTGCCTCACGCGATACTAGTACCGTCTGAATTAGTGTCACAACTTCATCTAACGGGTCAATTCGGTTTTAAATTATCTCATCAATGTATTTATGTAATTATCATATTTTTTGACTCTGAATTTATAAATATAGTTGGTAAAGTAACCGAGATATCCCAACTGACTAGTGCTAAAAAAAGTTTCGTTAGCAAGAAAGCAAATGTAGGAAAAAAAGTCATGTTTTTCATTTTTCTTTCGTTGACTAGCTTGTTTGAAATATTTAATATTCGAGCAGTGGTAGTGAATTGAGACTTGCGATCGTAGGTAGATGCTTCGATTTCCGAGATATAATCTTATATATCAGGGGTGGCCAAACTGCGGCTCGCGAGCCCTTTAAGCGATTATTTTTGGTTCTGATTGATTGTCGAATTATTTCAATATTTAAATGTATATAACCTAAGTCAACTCCTGGGAAATCAAAACAAATTGCTTATGTGAATAATAATTATTATTATTCCATCATAAAATTAGCAAAATATAAGCACCGATCATAATTAACTAAACGGCGTCTTAAGTATTGTTAGGAGTGCTGTCATATACGTGTGCCATTATTTCAACTTCAATTCAAGTATTTTGCATTATTGGCATAAAATTTCAATAAATATAATATTTGTAAAAAAAAATTCGATTGAATTTTTTAAATGCGTATTATATTGCGGCTCGCGAAAATTTTTAAATTTCGAACAATAGCTCGAACTATCAAGGAGTTTGACCACTGATATATATAATTCACACTTTGTGCATTAATTACATAGGATTGCCTCTGCTCACAAACAAAGATTCCAGAGGATGGACAGTAGCGTTCCTTGCGTACCATAATACTACACTCCGGTCACCAACCCGCCTGCCATTCGTGAAGATTATGGTTTATCCCCTATGAATATCTTTGGGGGAGACCTAAGCCTTGCACTGGCCGTCTATGGGCTGAAACAATATTATTTATTGGTAAGCAAGGCAAGTAACAGGGATACAGAAGAGATGGCCATTGTGACATGGATGGCTTGAACACGAACCAGCATACGCAGTGTACGATGTCCACTTATAAAGTGGGCAAAGTACCTTGTTAAGGTTGTAGGAAGACATTGGATGTGGGGTAGTTCCAGTAGTCCAGCAGTGAAAGTTTACGGTTGAAATGATGATGATAGTTCGAATTATGGTTACCTTTGAAGGACCAGTAAGACATTATTCGTAAGAAAGTTCGCAGATAAAACTTAAACACATATTACCGCGGTATACAAAATCGGCTTTAACAATACATTGATATTTATATACACAGACGTATTTGTATTGCAAATAAAAATTTAGATAT
Organism: Battus philenor; assembly: GCF_028537555.1. Classification (NCBI taxonomy): domain Eukaryota; kingdom Metazoa; phylum Arthropoda; class Insecta; order Lepidoptera; family Papilionidae; genus Battus; species Battus philenor. The sequence goes on along the minus strand of NW_027181686.1, from coordinate 2,552,143 downwards.
TATTTAACACTAGTTTTAGACTTGTAATATTAACGAACCAACGAGCGTTGATGGTCATTGCATAGAATCAATAAGAATAGAATCTAATTTGCATAACGCGGTAATACGTGATTTCATATTAACATGAATTATATACAGTATGATTAATTATAGGTGTACAAGCTCCAAATAAGTTAGTGTGTGGATCATTTACTTTCATTTAATGTCAGAAATAATAAATTACGTCATAGTATATTATACACTACGCATAGTGTATTATACACTAAGAAAAAGCCTTTCAAAAATTCGGATTATTGTAAAATAAAAATTTCTTTTTTTATCTGTACTGAGGTCTGACTTTGTACTGCCAAAATTTATTCGCTTGCCTCATTCCTACAGAAAAAAAATGTAATAATTAATAATGTTTTTACGGTAACTATATACAGGTTGTTTGACAATAATGTTTTTACACCTAAAACCAATCACCCTGTAGAACAATGTAGAAAATATAAAGCGGTAGTGAAGCAATTTGTGTGAGTCAATAGGATGACAGCGGACAAAGGTTAAGGCTGATTTATTTCTACGTAACGTCCCTTCACGGGCTATTTGCAATTGAGACATTTTCTTAATTACACTGTTAGTTCTGTATACATCGGCATCGCTATTAATATTAAAAATATATATTCTTCAGTGTAAGGTTATTAATAATTAACAATGGACGTAAAATAGTCATTATTTATTTGAAAGATTAAATCACATATGTTCCTATCGCTATAGTTTCGAAGGTTGCCAGTAGATGGCGCTGGTAGTTAATTACCTCGAGTCTTCGCTTACAATGGTATTGTTACAAATAGGCAGAAGCAATTATGAGACCATTTAGTTCAAATTAACAATTTATTTCCGTTTTCCTTATGAAGTTTTCTTTTATTGTTTGTATTATTTTAGAATGTTAATTCCGCTACATATGACCATTGTTTTTAAGTATTTGTGTGCGTGGAAGTCACCCTTAGAGTTGTATGCGGTGAGTTAGGGTCGGGCACGGTTAACAAAACGCACACGAGATATTAAAGAACAGACAGCTTGACGTTTGTCTACTTCCTTTCTCGTTCGCCGATATTTGGTCTTAAGATAAAATGGATTCTTACAATGTTTTTCTTATTGTCGTAAGAATCTTTTGAAGCATCAGCGATGGTAGATGATTCAAACATAATTACTTTTATCGAGAATCCGATCTATAAAATACAATTGCAAATCGTCGTATCTGTTTATTACACGTAACTGCATAAAATCAACTTACTTTGTCATAAATTCTGAACGTACGTCTGTTGTCATTATTTTTAATATTTAGTATTGCAACATTATTATTTCGTAGTTTTAAAGCATTAAACTGATTGATATTGATAATTAATTTTAAAATACGTTCTTCTTCTAAGTCCATGTTAGACCAGGAGGCAGTAAGTTTGGCGTGGGCAGGTCCCCCCACTACGCAGTAGTGAAAGTTGCTGTCAGGTAGCAGAATACGGGTCTGCTATCTTTGGGGGGAGGTATATCCCTAGCAGTGGCCGTCTATCATCTGATATGATGATATCAACCAATTAATAAATAAAGATAAAAAATAAAATTACTTTTCTTAAATCCGCCATTAACAACATTCGCGTATTGTAACACGTAAGATTATGCAATATTTTTGCAACGAAGTATGACTTGAACGCGCATTATATCCACAGATTAAAAATAATGTAGTTTAATTGTGTTTTTTATATATTTCAATTTCATCGGTCGTGCGTCAACGGGTACAAAGGCAGGTTTGCAATAAAAATAAACTTCCGTATTCTTTAACTAGTTTTTGTTTCGGATCGTGTCATGAAGTTAATTATGTAAATAACATGGTGTTTTGAATTAACATAATCAATGTGGAACGTATAATTAATAAATCGAAAAACACAATTTAGATTAATAAGTATAAATCCAAAAATTATTTAAGGGCTTTGTCAATCTTTCTTAGATGTGTTAAAAATATTTCTTATTACATGTTGCGTTATTTCATTTTCTTTAAAACCCTTACTATTATTTGAAGTTGATAATAATGTAATAATGTTGGTACTATAATTATATGCTATTTATTACATCAAAACATGTTTGTACGATAACTGGTTATTTGTAACAACTTTAAATATCATGTTTAACGCAAATAATCTCATTTAATATCATCAACCAAATTACATTATTGCGCAGTAGCTCAGCGATAAGGGTTAAGACATGCGATTGTAGGTCGCGGGATCTATTCCTGGGACAAAATCTTATATAAATTACACAAAAGAAGTGGAACTCCATAAAAAAATTGGAATCTATTGTCACTTCAAAGGAGACAAGAAGTTTGGCAGAAGCACTAATTTACCTTTGTCATAAAAAAGTGATCGCAAATGCATATATAAGATGGCCGACATGTTCCACGGTCACGACCATGAGACCTTGTTCCAGTTTTGACGTTAAATAAATTTTGTCCACATTTATTTACATAACTATTTACAAAACACATAATATTACGGTTATAATTTATTTACAAGTTAAAAGTAAAATGTAAATTGTTTATTTATCACAGTAATGTCTACTTATAACAAATACAATAAACTTATTAGATATGGTAAAAGTTTCTGTTAGTGTAATGTTAAAAAATGAGGAATATAAAAGTTTTAATTAGTACAAAATAGTTTTTTTTTAATCTATGCGAGAGGCCCCATGTCCAGTATCAGTAAATGTGAAATAAATTCTCTAGGTCTCTAAATATAAATTATATAAGATTTACATCGCGTGATTTGTCAAATGAAGCGCGAAGTTCAAAACGAAAAATTTCATCGCGAAATGTCGAATATACTAAGTTTCAATAGTCGTTATATTTCCTGGAAATTTCCAAGTTTCTTTGCTACTTTATAACTTCAATTTTAAATTAGTAACTCATTAAAAGTATTTCGAAATTTCATAAAAATGTATAATAAAAAGGTGTTTTTTTTTTAAATATGGTGTGATGATTGGTACCAGGCATTCATTTTAATGTAATAGGTTGGGGATAAAGCTTCTTCGCTTAGGAAAACATATGACGGGATGAAAAATGGCTCGAAAAAAATTTTAACTAACTTTTTTTATGTAACATTTTAATGTCATTAAAATCAGCCAGATACAAATAGTATAGTAAAAGAGATTTTACATTGTATTTAAAAAAAATACTTCTTCTCTTAAAATATAGATTTGATGTTTTACAGACAATACAACTGATTATGTGTTTTTCCTCTTTTTCTAACGTTATTTGTAGAAAGTTCCCTTATATTCCGAAAATAGTAACCATTAAAAATATGCTCAATAAGTTTCTATACTGTTCCCTGAATACAATCGCCCCAAGATACGTCTGCCGAAGTTACCCAAGAGCTTTATAGCCTTAGCAAACCTCCCAGAGAAGCCTAGCCTTGAAAGCCTACTAGCTGAGTTGCTGTTGAGGTACTCCACCCTAAATTTAGTGAAGCTATCAATACTGGCAAACAATCAGCAATTGCAATGATAAAAAAGTATGCCTATATTTTATACGCAATCGATCTCAACTTTTTTTTGCTGCCCCTACTATTATAATAGTGGTTTGATCGGTAATTGAAAGGAAAAAACCTTTGAATACAGTATTGCAGTAATTAATATACTTGCATTTTATTGCGCATTCAAACTACTGCACTATAGTAATAAAAATATAGTGTAGTTTTTTTTTTTTTTAATATTATGATCTATATTCCACAGACATTAGCGTCCGTGCTTTGGTTTTACATATACGTGTAATATTTACGAAAAGTTTTTTTGCTCACGTTTTTGTATATCACATGGTTTACTAAGCAAAGTTATACTAGTCTCTTTTAAAAGTATTTTGTTAGTGTTGATTAATTTCGTATTATTTGCAAATATATAATCTGTATACAATCAATAGGTTTTAGGTGTAAAAGATCTTAAGACATAAATTTACAGGATGGTTGGTTTTGGATGAGGCTTAAAAGTGGTACAAAAACCGGCGATAAATATTGCACATCGATCTTTGGAAAGAGACAATCGTCTAATTTCGGCTTCGTAGAGCGTTATCTCTGTCGCACGACTGACAAAACGTCACATAGGTAGTGTGGGACAGAGATAATGCTCTACGAAGCCGAAATTATTCGATTGTTTCTTTCCAAATGTCCATGTGTAATATTTATCGCCGGGTACTGTAGATTTATAGCTTATTTGTCAACAAAAACCTATTACACCTATTTCTATTCATTGAGTTTATAAAGTGGACACTCTGAAATATGTAACATTTATTTTTTTATTGGAATGTGACAGGCGCGTACTTCTAGCAGTTTGCAGGCACAGATAGTAAACTATAAATTATTTAAATATGTAGCAATCCATATTACGAATATGCTTTTTTAATAGGTCATTTCAGTTTCGGATAGGTTGCATCGGACATTAATTGTGTCTATATGAACTACATTTTGACCTCTACAATGCTTTAACATTTATAACAAATTAATATGTATTTTTATCTTATGATTTCCACCTATGTACTCACTCGCCACGAGATCTCTTGACGCAATAAAGAATTGATTAAGTTTATATAAAATAATTTTTTCTTATCAACCCGTTAGATGGTCGAATTGTCTATTATTTAACTTCATATTTAAATTAAAACGAACAAAAAATCCTTGTACCCGATGGTACCAATTGTACTTGTTTTGTCAACCGTACATCTTCGACCTCAACTTTTTTACCGACTCTACAGTTATAACAATAGGTCGTATAAGAATTGTTTATTACCAGCCTTCATCTAACGAATTGTCTATTATTATTTTTCGTAAAATAAAAAAAATATATCTTATATTCAGAGCGATTTGTATAAGCTTGGTTCATGTCATTTTGGATATATCGAAATCGATTCGTTTACTACTGCCATCTATTGACAAGCATCCAGAACTTACTTGCGTACGAAATAATTTAGGCCATAGGCCTCTCAAAGATATTTATGCAGGGAAATTCCATAATCGCCATGCTTGGTAGGCGGGTTGGCGATGGCAGTGTGGTATATGAAAAAAATATGAAATCTGGCGTTTTCTTGAAATATTTCATATTAATAAACAGGGTGATTAGTTACACACAAAAGTACACTTAAAAGCATTACAAGAAGCCCGAATAAATTAATGTAACTTATTTCAGAGTCGTCACTTTATAAAAAATGAATAGAAATAGGTTATATATATATATATATATATATATATATATATATATATATATATATATATATATATATAACCTATTTCTATTCAAATATATATGTATATATATATTTGTATTTACAGTTTGTGTAACGTGTAACTTATTGTATATTTATTTACAATTTCGGATATCCGTTATCTTGTCTCTAGTGATACGTTTCGTGATTTAAATCCAGAGTAAGTCACGATTGTGTTGAAATATTTAGTTTAGCCTGCAGCTGTCAATCGTTTCGTTTATTGAAAAGTAATGTTACTTTTAATTCACGCTTACAACTGTTCTATGTGTCAATGTGATAAGCTTGGAACGTTAATGCCGTCCAATGTCAAAATAAAACTTCATAGTTTATTTGATGATGTTTTTTATTATGTAACAAGGACAGAAATGTTGCACAGAAAACGCTCCGTTGACAAATGACGTCACAAGAACTTTCACTTATGACAACTGTCATTTTATTGTCATTCTAGTCAATAAAATTGTGGCAACGTTCAAAACGGATGCGTTCAATATTATATAAATAGTATATATTGTGTATAAGAAAGTTTTTTATATTTTTTTCTTATCTATTTTATTGACTAGTAATTGTTTCAATATCTAATAGTTGAAATGTTGTACAATGTCAAGCACCATCGAACTACTTCTGCATTTGCACATTTTTTGACTTTTGACTAACTTTTAAACTCCCGATTCGAACATAAAAATTGTGCAGAATTATTTCTAGGCACGTAATCTTTTTATTAAAAAAAAATTAGATTCGAGTTGTAACTTGACTTCATACTTTTGAAACTAAACTATATTTAAACTAAACTTCCGTCTGTCAGATTTTTGTCGATTCATACGCGTTACATATAGACAGTGGTTTTTAACGATTTATTTTTAACATTATTCACTTCCTTGATTGCGAACGTATATAAAATTAAAATTTAAGTGTCTAATTACGTAACTCTAGTAAACTACAAAAAAAAATTGAGAACCGGTGATAGGAGACCAGAGATCATAAATCTGAGAATGTAGACTGAAGACCGGAGACCGAAGCTCATAGACCACAGACCGGCTATAAAAGTTCCGCTTATGATGTAACTAAGATATGATAGTATCTCAAAATTTGTGTTGCAGTAACTACTGTATTGACAATTTAACAATATATGTACGTATGTATAGTTCAAAAACTTTATGGTCCCCATATTATATACCAGTCGACCACTGCCCGTTTCGCTAATATAATTAACAACCTGTAAATCCTCTTGCGAATGAAATTTCAAAAAATTCGTTCTAAGTTGACTGTTATTTGTTAGAAAAAATATTCCTTCTAAATTAAAATTTTTAAGCTATATGATTCCTAAGATATCGTGATGTATATAAGTGAATTTTTTTATATATACAGGTAAACAGATATATGTGTAGAATATTTAAAGGTATCAATGTAGCGTTCATTTGTCAGTTAAAAGTTTTTTAATTTTTAAGTATATTTATCATTCTGTATAAGGTAACTCTGGAATATTTTACATTTTTTTTTCTGTCGGATTGTGACAGGCCGGTAAATTCTGGCAGTAAAAAGTCTGTAAAAAGTATCTAGTAATTAGAACTTTGAAAACGATTATATCGGATATAGGGTATATCAAACATTGCTTATCTGTGTATTCAACATTTTTAAGCTTTTTACACCTATAATTAATCATACTGTATAGATTAAGTGCGCTTTATTTTGCGTTCCATTCAAGTTTCGAATAAGGAATCCCGTTCTACTATGTAACGGTAACAGTATTTAAAAATATAATAAAATTAGCATTTTTGATGTATTTATAATAAACATAACTTAAATTTCAAGGCTCGCACATGTTCGGCGTTTCCGTGTGGGCACAATATACAACAGCACAGTAACCAAGCACGTGTCTAAGGCGCAGTTCACACAGACGCATATTTGACAAGATCAACGCTTAGATTAGCCCATTAATAGTAAACAAGTCATTAAAAAAAAAAGAAGTTTTTTTTTATGAAAGCTCCCAAAATCTTTTGCTCGAACTGTCAGTATGAATATTTGTTACAGCCTAAAAAAAAAACTAAAGATAGTATTTGAGTCAACCTTATTCGTAATGGTAATTAACAATAAAATGCATAAATTATTTATCTGTTAAAATTATAATGCAACTGAATAATTTTTTTTATTTAGACAAGTAAAGTTCTCTAAATGTCAATTCAAATCACACAGAATACATAATTTACATTGTTATTATTTTAGTAAATATTCAGTATCTATAAAATTCGGTCTCTACAAAGTTATACTGTTGCTTGATTAAGTCAATAACACTAAATTATGCTTAAATTGGTTAACATGAAAATGAAAGTGTCGCGCACGTGGTCGTTCGTCGACAGAATATACAAGTTTGAGTTTATGACGTCATTCGTTCTTGCTAATGATTATAAGTTTTGGCCATCTCATAGCCTTAAGATATAAAGATTAATAATAATAGTCATAAAGGTAGTGTTTTTTTTTTGAGAAGTGATGGATAGAAATAGAATTTCACTTTATTTTATAAAAGATCATTGATTATTGTAGTAAAACCTTTTAAAGTGGTCTATATATGGTACACCATATCCAGAAATGAAATATAATTGAATAATAAATAAAACATATCTTTTTTTTATATTATAACCGTTATCAAAATTCCTTTATATCAAAAATAATTATTGTTCACTATATGTCCCTGCAGAGTTAGTGCCAAAAATTAGAGGCTTGTCGTATTCGAATAAAAAAATAATTAATAAAAAATATTTCAGAGCGATCACATTATAGAGGGTGGTTGGAAAGAAGTGTAAAAGTTTTGAAGCATTTTTGACAAATAAGCTATTGATCCAAACCGATTAAACCTTTTATACTTACTATGACCAATATACAGAATTAAGTCACTGTGTCAAGGACTTCAGAGAAGTGACCTCAGCCCTAGAAGATCTTGGATTACCACACAATACGCGTTAAGCATTCAGATTAAAGGATGATCAAAGGGAGGAACGACTGATCGTTCGACTTTATAAACTATTTGTTGCAAGAATTTGAAAAGAGCTGACAAAAGTGGCGGAAGAAACTGATGCAACGCTTCTATTGTTAATAGGGGAAGAAAGTATGACAATACACTACCGTACAATGTCTATAAATTATCAGGTAAAACATATCGCAGTTATTTTTTTTTAATATATTCCATGTCTCGTTTTTTGCAGCCTTTTTATCTCCTATTTTTTTAGGGACTTTTATTTCATAGTTTTATTTTTTCCCTTATTCTTTTATATTTTCATGCCTTACTTTCCTCTTTCACATTTTTTTCTTTTTTCGATCCTTGGCATTTTATTATTTTCTGTTGCATTTTTATACATTTTTCCCATGCATCGCCACATTTCATGTAACACTAAATATATATTTATACTTATACCGCTTCAAAAATATATATTTTATTTACTTTAGTGAAATTTTAAAAATCTTATTTTCGTTTCGTTATTTATCTCTCTGCTGCTTCCATACCATGGTTGTATGGAAGAAATTGCTTCTTGTGATAAGACCGCCCATTGTACTCTTTTCTTTACTATTATGTAACTATGTATATATATTTTCTATCGTGTACAATAAAGAAACAATATCTTTGTCTATATATATACGATACTATACTACTATATATAAACGATGCGTTTAGACAGAGACTGCAACAAGTGACTATATTGAACAATTTACTTGTTCATGTAGCTGTTTACTACTCAATTTACAAAACTTGCAATACGCAAACGTTCTCGTTTTCCTTGAAGTTATTTCGGAGCAAATCGACTTTACGTTTTATCTATTTAAAGCATTTTTAAATACAAGCTAAAGGCTCTCATGGTATATCGCTTATAATATTTCCGACAGTTTAAACTTGTACTATTAAGTTATAACAGGAATTCTTTATGGCGGGAAACGATAGCTTAACATATAACTTACTGCAACGACCTTCTTGTGAAAATGTCGTAACCTCTTATGTGTGTCATCTAAATAAATGTAATAAAAAAGAGGAAGTATTGTCATTTAAATGACTTTAGGTTCTTTTTTAAAATCAATACATTAAGTTGATTATAATGTCCGAAGCGGTCCGAGTTCGAGGAAATATGAGTTTGATTGCCCCGAAATAAGTTAAATCAGCGCGACTGGAGATAATAATATTCTAACTTTTCACAAACAGACGCTTGGCAGACGCATGTTATAGACGATCCTACCAACGTAGAAAACAAAATTACCTTTCTTCCTAATGCCCGGGAGTTGTAAATGACAATTTTACCTTACATTTGATCACAGATTTTTACAACCATAGACTTTTGTAATAGTAAAAGTGTAAAGAACTTGTATAACGGACAGATAACTGGCATTAATTCTAGTATAGATGGCATGAATTAGTCCTTGAAGTAGATCAGTGAAAAATAATATTCCAAAGGCTTAGGCAAAGGTGCCACAATGCTCGACGTTGCGGTGCCCACATACACTGAATTCCAGCGACATTAATTATGTCCTCGTTTTTCCTATTGGGCAGCCTATCTTTAAATACTTGTATATGTGTTAAAGTATTATACATGTTACATAATTAAACTAAAAGTATATACATTAGAAGAAACATATCACAACTTTAGTATGTTAGCCAGAATGATCTCACAGGACTGACAGATAAGCAATAACTAAGTGAAATGAAATTATAATTAAGAAAAAAGTTTAAATTAAAAAAAAATATTACTGGTGTTTCTAACGATCAAAACATCACTAAATTACAATATACGCTAAAAGTACATGTATAGTCCTTGAATAAAGGCCTCCCGCGTGGGCTGTCAACGGAATTCCAAAACGTAATATTTCGTGCATTAGACTTTATCAAGTTTGGACACATTCAAACAGAGTAAAGTAACCGATTAGCAAACGGAACGTGGACTGTAATCCGTTCGAATTTTGAATTAATTTACGTCTAGATGTGGCAACACTGCTTAATGACATTACTGGCCACCATAACGAATTAATTCCTACATTTAATTTTAATTATGTAAGAAGTCGTTAATATCATTGTCAACGCTTTAATGATATATAAAAATATTTTTTTTGTATTTTGGTCTATTTAATTATATTATTTTAAGAAAATCTGTAATTGTAAAAGTTAAAAATCATGTATATTTTTAATAATTATAATTAATTCTGAAAAACGTATTAAATCAAAATAAGTTTTAAATAGGTGGTTCGACATGGTCACGGGAAGTTGCTATAGGCAGTCCACGACTGGTCATAGTGGTGAAGTTTGGGGGAGGCCTGTGCATTGCAGGGGGCATTTGTCGGTTGATATTAATATGATGATGATGAAATTTGAAATAAATTTACTTCCAAATGAGATACGAAGATTACAATTATATTAACCGAAAATATTTTTATAACAAAATTGCATTTTAAACAATTGCAAATTTATATATAATAATGAAAATCTGTCACGTCAAAACTACGTATAAAGAAAAGTATAAAGAAAAGTTTTTGCAGATTAGTTTGTGTCCTTAAATGTCAAGAAAAATACCGCGTCTCTAAAAATCAGAGAGACATACAAGACATCAGACAACATGTACAATTATCAAACACTCCCAAAAATTGACAATTGACCTCTTAGTGTTGCCTTCATATGAATAATAATTCGTTTTTTATAACCAATTATTACTATATCACGGCCAACAAGTTTATAATCTGTGAATTTAAAAAACAATATATTTTTGATTAAACATCAGCTTGTATTGTAATGTTGTTTTTTAGGCTACGAATTTTTCCCGCGTTTTTTTTAAATATATCTCATAAAATATTTTTTTTTATTTTTCTAATTACGATTATAATTAATGTTTATTAATTAAAACCCTATTAATAATTATATATACGAAGTACAGAACCATTATTAAAAATTAAAATAATTATTTCAGTCATTCAAGATTTTTACGACGTAATTTAAAAACAATTTTTTTTACTTTATATTAGAGGATGAATGTTTAGTTCATTATTCAGTCAAAAGCTTTCAAGCTTCCATCTATTTCCAAACACCCTGTATAAAGTGATTACACACTGAAATATGTTACATTGATTTTTTTTTTGGAATGCGACAAGCCAAAAACTTGTGGCATTACAAAGTTTGCTGGAACAGAATATTTAGCAATTCGAATTTCGAAAATGCTTTCATGAGATTTATTATTCCTGAAACAAATGATTTTTGGATAGTATTTACTATACATTTATTGACAATAAATTATCTATATATTAACTTGTTTTAAGCTTTAACACCTGTAACCAATAATTCTGTATTCGGTTTCAAAAAATATTATTTAAAAATGATTTAATCTGATTTTAAATTTAAGACAATACAGATTAAATATGTGATATTATAAATTGCCACAAATTACAGATACAGATATCGAATATAGAAATAAGATAAGCGTTGGCTCTTTGTCTTTATTAATTTCGTGTACACGTTAATTATAATTACCTTGATTTCAGTTGGCCTCTAAAAGTCGCATAGACTTAGCTATGGTAACGTTAATTATCGGCATTTTTTTTAAAAAACTAACCATGACAATAGAAAGAATGGGCGGAAGATTTACGCGGGAATGAATCGTTTCGCTCGTTTTTTTTTAATTGCGAAAAGTGATAGTGGCCATGAATTCAACCAATTACATTAAACCTTAACCATGTTTGTTAAGTAATATTTTCGATTCGATAACTTTAAAATCGATTTAATTACGTTACAAAGTAATTACAAAAAATTTTACGTTTAAATACACATTATTAGTTATGACTTGCAAGTAATAAGTAAAATGATGTAAGTAACCATAACAATTTGATGAGCAGAGGAAGCCTAGTGTATCATGACTTGCGAGCGTTTGTTCAAGGTTCGATTCTCGACAGACATGAAAAACTTTATACAGGTTGATTGGTTGTATGTGTAAAAGCTATAAAAAGTGAATAAAGAGTTCATTTGTGAACAAGAAGTTTTAAACCTTTTTTTTTAATCTACCTATATAGAGTGATTACTCTAAAATATGTTTTTTTTTTATTGAAATGCGACAGGTCATTAACTTCTGGCAATACAAGGTCTACAGGGACAGATAGTATATAATAATTAATTTTAATATGTAGAAATTTCAAATAAAACGCCTTTTTTTACCGTATTATTACGTTATTTACAATTTCTGAAACGATTTTAGATTCAAGGTATAGGCCTTCCTCAAAGATTAAATACAGGCTTTCCTTAAAGACTATTCAGGATTGTACTACAATCGCCATGCTTGTCAAGCGTGTTGGTGATCAAAAATGTGCTATTGTGATACACAAAAGACGCTGCTGTCCATCCTCAGAAAACTTATTTGTGATTAGTGACAATCCTATATATTTAATACACAGTGTGAATTATATAAGTCTGTACCTCGAGAATCGAATCCGCGACCTACCAATGTGCATCATGCAATGTACTGGACACTAGATTTATTCAAAAACAAAAGCGTAATGATGTAAGAAATGTCAATGAAATTACTAACTTTGGGTTTAGAGGCCTCCGGATGACTCAATATTACGTTTAAGTATGTCCGTCTCAGTGGAATAAAGATTCCATCATTTTTATTACCCAGAGAGTCGTGTACAAGCTAACTTCGTAGGTACATGAAATTATAAAGGCGTTAATTATAATGTCCTGCAACAACAACTTGGTTGTTTAAGACATAATTACACGAAGTATTTATATTGAAATTGTTAAATTTGTATTTAAATTGGAAATATTTGGTAACCATTAAAAATATCATCGCCATTTCAGCCCTAGGATATCTACGTCTGGATATAGGTCTACCTGAAAGATTCGTCATAAGAACGAATGGAGGCGGCCTGACCTTAAAAAGCTCATATGTCCTTGTCAGGTCCTACGCTGCGGCAGCAGTTACGTGGTCTCCACTCCAGAACCTCAAGGCACCAGCGGCTATCTGTTCTGCGTGCTATGTGACCCGTCTACTGCCACTTTGACCTGTCAATCCGCAGGGCAATATCGTTCGTTTACGGATGTCCTTATTCCCGATTCGAACACATAGACATTGTCTAAAAAGACCGCTGTTCTGAACTGGTAAAAATACATAGGATAGATGTCATCACGACCATATAAGTCGATTCTCTTATCAAAATTATTGATAAAATTTTAAATATGGCGGAATGGTTATTTATGTCATTGCCTTTGTGTTTTAAGGACATAAAAAAGATTTGGCTATCTATATACTCTTCAAGAAAATTATTGATTAATGTACAGACGATTTTTTAGATTTTTTCGGAAATTTATGGAAATACATACATGTATTATTATATTTTTATTTAAAAATTATCACCTATAGTTTTCACTCTGTCATCTTAATAAAAATGTATATAAAAATGGAGTATTTAAATATCAAACAAAAAATCTAGTTGGACGTGTTACAGTTGCAGTTTGTACCCGGCCTTATATAAACCTGTATACACACTCGAGCACACCGAAAGCTCGGCCCATTTACTGCGCCGTATTGCGAGCGAAGCCGGTCTAGATGCGACCTATTTCGATGCGATCGTGTGTCGGCAGCCTTTTCGCGAGACAATGACGTAAACAAAGGTTTTTATAGCCGACGCAGTCAGTCAGGTTTCGCGTATCCCCCTTTCATTGTAGACAAAAGCCTAATGTTTACCGTTTTGTTAATATCTCGAATTTTAACCAGCCGATTTAAAATATATGGAACATTAAACATACATATATATATCATGTGTTGCAACGATTTTTTTTTTATTTTTCAATATACAGGATTGGTTATGGATGTTAAAGTGGGTTTGATATCAAGGCTTTAAATACAAATGCAAATTAGGTAACCATGTATGCAACCTTAATTAAATCCTTGAACTTTGATTTGAGTTGTTTCAATCACTAATATATACACTAATAGATCTCTACCAAAGATATCTATGGAGGAATATACCATAATCATCACCCTTGGCATGTGGGTTGGTGATCGCAATAAGGATTTATGGAACGCAGAGGATGTTACTGCCAATCCCTTATAATTAATGCTCAAAATATGAATTATACATATGACATTATTCTGACTATCGAAGCCGTGACCTGAAAGCCGCAATCCTCTGCCGAAGGCACATTGGTGGAAATCTTCTGCTTCGTGTAATTGTAAAAATTATAGATGTAAAGTCTTTAAAGCGTGTTAATACTATTGAATGTTGCCTCAAAGATTTTTTTAATTAAAAAATAACACATTTTGATTGATATTTTTTTTAACAGAGAAGTATCCTCTTGTACGGACGTACGAAGACAAATTGCATAGGTCCCGTCACGGCAAATTAAACATTACCAATTTGTCTGGCAATTTTAAAGTGATTAATATGACTTGATGTAGCCTTGCATAAATCTTGCTATAACAATAATATATGGTCATAACGAACGAAGCAACGATTAGTGTAGGAAGACGAAAAAAATTAAAACATTTATTAACTCCATAGAAATACGACAAGTAATTTTTAATATATATACGCATCTGAACTCTGGACAATTAGTACGGCAGACCGAAGGAATATCGACGCTTTTAAAAAGTAGTACTCGCGAAGAATGCTAAGCATGACGTGGGCGAACTTTCCCGCATTCAGAGGACTCCATCGCGATTTCGAACTCCTTACATGAAAGAAGATAAGGAGAGAAGAAGAAAGAAGAACTGAGGACACCATCGCCTCACTGATGAACAGTGATGAAGACAGGCCTGCGTTCCTCAAATGTTGCAGAGCGGTAATTGAGGAAGTACAGTAAAGTCTGATAAGAAATTAAAGGAAAAGTAAAACACTAATGTGAAATAAATAAAATAGAAGTGAGAACACGTATGCCGCATGCGCATTTATCAGCGGACTGGCGGGCGGTGCACTTTGTTGCACGACTACCACTGCATTTGCGGAAGTGGCTAAATATTGGTTCTTTTCTTACTTAGGATGGACTTCCGCAAAATAACGCCTGATTCCGTTAAATAATAAAACAGAAAATTATGCAAAAAAGCAAATATTTATTAATTGTGATAAAATGGGAAATTAAATATGTATATTAATTAAGGATATTATATATTATGAATAAGATTGTAATGCCCTGTCCCATAAATACGATAGGGAAAAACGAGCTGCCAGGAGAATCAACAGATCTGTTATCGTTCAGCGTCGTATTCTAGGCCACTTCGACCACATAGCTTGGAAAACAAGAGAGTTACGAGAAGCTGATTGTTGCAGGAAAAGTAGAGAGAAGAAGTCCAAATATGTAATCGCCTACCGACTAGGCGGACCCTGTGAGGGTTGTTGGCTATTATCTCCGAGATACCACTTTTCGTTATTTCATGGGATATACAGGGTGATTGGTTACACTTGTAAGATTTTAAAATAATTTTATCAGTAATAAGCTTTAAAGTTTTTGCACCTATTTCCAATCAGCTGTATAAAATCACAATTCTTAAATGTATTAGGAATACGACATGCCAATAACTTCTGACATTATAAAGTCTGCATGTACAGATAATATAATAATTACTTTGATATCGTGATGAGTATTAAGATCGTCAGATAACACTGTACGCGGGCCACTTCCAACCAATCTTATTGGAAACTTTTTAGAAGGGCCATGTCCAGCTGTGGGCCTTCTACTGTTAAAATGACGATTGACAGTCGCCTTGTGTGTCCTACACTACACTTCAAAACAAATCACTTTTTCTTTATAAAATTGAAAATATTACTTTCCGTTAGCTATAGAAGTTTCTGGAATAAACGATATCCATAAACAATTAGTTACTCAGTCTTCGCAGTGCAAATTGAATGCCGTGGTTTTTCCAAGTGCAGGTAATTATATAAAAAACAAGCGAGATTTTAATATATTTATAGAATGCATTTGTATAATTATAAATGGTTTAATTTTTCATTATGACAGTATCGGGACTTCCCCGCATATAACGCGCTGTCTCTTTCGCTCTAGAGAGTGTATTATCGTTTTTTTTTTAGTGACACGTCAATGTACTAATGACTAATGATACATAATTTCCGGGCATTTATCTTCGTATAATCGATGATATATCTCAGCATATTTCCTCGTAATCAATCAATTCTCTATTATTATTTAAAATAAGTATATATTTAAATAAATATCTACACGTAATATACACATAGTTCTAATAAATTGATTACATATTAACATACTCGTAAGTATATATAATACTAGCTGATCCCGCAAACGTTGTTTTGCAAAAAAAATGTTTTTAATTTGCAATTTAAAAATAAGGTTTGATCGTAGAGGGGTGAAAATTTAGGGTTGTATGTATTTTTGTTGTATCATAAAAAAATAAAAACAAAAAATTTCGTAAAAAAAATAAAAAATTTTTTTAAGGGTGAACAACCCTCATCACTTAGGGGTATGAAAAATAGATAGTAGCCGATTCTCAGACCTACTAAATACGCATATAAAATTTGGTAAAAATCGGTCAAGCCGTTTCAGAGGAGTTCAAGTTCGAACACCGTGACACGAGAATTTTATATATTAGATATAAAGAATAGGTTGTGCAAAAGTAACGGCATAATTTCAACCGGCAGCCATTTTGTTGCAAATAAAAAAAATATTGATAACATATTGCAGAAAAATAGATCATCAAGTTGCTACCTCCCGTGTTGATGCATGGCATTTTGAAATGTTCCTCGGAAATCGTCTGGCTCCAACTTGGCGATATCTTCTTCAATGTTCGTTTTCAAGGCTTGAAAGGCTGGTGATTTATTATGAAAAACCCTTCATTGTTCGAGCACATGGAGCACAACGATGAGGAAAACAATGGCAACTCTGCGTTTGCTAACCTGGCAACTGCAACCGCTGGCAATAACGCTGGCAACCAGATTGCATGTTTGTCAAAAAAAGCGGTAAGAATAATTCCACAGTTTTGAGATGTGTATCACTTCATGTCTTATTAACAACTATTCTCTATATATCATACATCATAAATATCAAAGCATAGTGACATTTGGTGTCAATTGTAATAATTAAGGCATGATCACAATATGACATTACTTTTCTGCCACCTCCAATAATTATCATCGTCATTGTAGTCGGAACAGTAACTTTAATAGTTTCTATATTTTATTTTGGTTTCAATTAAAATGTTTTTTTTTTTAAATTCATTTTGGATTATGCTTCTATTTCTCTTTTATTTTTTTTAACTTTAATATTAATTATAGATTATAGGTTGGATTTTAACTGCAGTTTTGGTTATAATTTAGATATTAATTATTTGATTTTAATTTTAATTAGAAATTCTTTTATTAACTGTAATTATGTTTATTAGATTCTAATTTGTTGATTTTAATTTTAAATATTAATTTGTTTGTTGAAATCTCAACTATGTGAGGTCTAAATTTAGATTTCAGTGTATATTATTTTAAAATTAATTATTTATAAATGTAACTTTAATTAAAACACGTGAGTAACGCAGTCTAGACATTAAAACTGTAGTTATAGTCAGTTAGAAACAGAGGAAGAAAAATAAATGATTTAACGGATAAATAATCATAGCTTTAGTAAATACTTCTTAACCATTTTTTTAAAAATAGGTAGATAGCATACTTAGTAAATGTACATAAATTTACGCACAAGTATATAAGAAACACTATACATTGTCGTTTCATGCTATGATACACATTCCAAATACTCGATGACCTGTTTCGTCGATGGAGCGGGTAATTCGCGTTTACTCGACACTCATGTTTCATTAATCAAACAATAAATTGATTACAACCTTTATACTTAATTGGGGTAAGCAGAGCTGAGAAAAATCGTAATATTACTTGATCTATACAAACATGTATGCGGGGAATAGTTTTAAAACGTTTACTCATATTTATAATCACCTAATATGAAGTGATCATTCTGAAACGTTCCTTTGTTTTTTCAATTGAAAGGGATAATAACTTCATACAGTACCAAGTCTTCAGGGACCTATAGTAAACAATAATTATTTATTAAAACGCTTTTTCTACTATTTTATAATTACGTTATTTATTATTTCTAAAATCATTGATTTTTGGTTACGGTGTATCACATATTTGTCTTTTCAGCAGATAGACGCCCACTTTAAAACAAAGGCTTCCCCTGAAGATATCTATGGGAGATATACCATAATCGCAACGTTTAACGTGCGAGTTGGCGATCGCAGTGCGGTATTATAGTACTCAGAACACGCTGCTGCCCGTCTTCTGGAAACTTGTTTGTGAGCAGTGGCAATAATATATAATTAATGCACAAAGTGTGAATTATGTAGAATTATATTTAGGGAATTAAACCCGCGACCTATGATCGCAAGTCTGCTCGCATATATTAATAAGAAATGAGCTATAAAAGTTTTTTTACATTGTTGTCTTGGTTATAAATTTATATTGTAGCAAAATAATCACAGTTGTCAAAATGCTTTCGCTTATCTGTCAATCTACGCAGTCGGTCTACGCATGCGCAAAAACTAAGGACGCGAATGTCAAAAACGCGTCTAACGGCCAAAAAATCTTATGAAATATGATAATGGCGAACGGCGTCAAGTGACATATGTGTTGTTGTTTTGTGAATTTGTATTAAATCTTTAGTGCTTGATGAAATATTGAATTAAAGTATGTAAGTACTATCTTATATTAATTTTGAATCAATGTTTAATATATACAAATGAATGGTGAAAGTTTTATGTGAAAATTATTTCATTCGCATGACAATTTATTACGACGTTGGTGTGTCTGAAGTTGTAGGCGGATGACTTTTAAAATAAACTGTCTATCTTTCATCCAAGCGTTTTAATTGTTGTGCTCCATCTCGTTAGGCGTTGTCTCTAACATTGCCTACCGAACCTTTTAAACTCCACCACAATAAACTCAACCGTGATAAGAGTACCATTTTATTAAAGCAAGTATGACAAAATGACGCTGCAAATTCATTAGGGGACATATCAATTGCGTAATTAAAGTCTACAGTTGTAAATAAGTACTTCTGATGATGACTCTCTTGTCAGCTGGCTATTGTCAGTCGGAATCCTTGACACACTTTGTGATGCGATAAAATTTGTGAAGCATGTACAAGATCGACTAGACTAGCTGAGATGTATGTTTGTAGTTGGCACTCTTGGAACTATTTTATAGCCTTATTACTAACGGTTCTGACTGACGTCATCGACGGACTACGCACTTTGAAATACCTGAAGTATAACACGATACGGGTTGAGAAAAGTCGCGACAATAAGCTTCTTATGCGCCGCGCCACTGTGGGAATCTTTTATATATTTCTTAAAAGTGTACGTGTTAATAGTAACGTAATTCAATCAATATAAACATTTATGAGGTTCATATCATACAATAGTTTTTCAAGTGTTTCTGTACTTAAATGTTGACAATGTCGTGCAGTGGTGACCCAGTGGTAGAGAACTGTGACTTGTGATCGTAGGCCGTGGGTTTAATTCACGCTTTGTTCATTATTTATACCTAGGCCTTCTCTAGAGATTTCTTACAGGACCGGGTGGAAGCGGCCTGGTTCCAGCGTCTTCCAACGATCTTCACAAGGTCATTTGTAAATCTAGGGGGAGGACTTCCCTTAAGGACCCAATGGCGTTCCATTTTGCGCGTTATGTGACCAGTCAGTTAAAATGACTGTCATTTTAACTTGCCAACTCAATGGATTTTGTTAAAGCAAAATATTAACGAAACTCATGTCGTCCTTACATAGATAAATTACAAAATCGACTAGTGCCGTCAGTATGTTTCCTGGCTGATGCGAATATCTATTTTTAAGTTACAACTCACGCAACAGTCATACACGTTACAATAACCATACATATATAAAATAAACTGCATTCGTATTTTATTTGTAAAACATACTTAACAAAATTTTTTTGCGCTTAAATTTAGTATTAAAACGTAAATATGTTTTTTTTTGTCATTTAAATTCTGTTTGGCCGTTGGCTTTTCATACTTCACCGGATTTGATGTAATAGTGCTGAAGCTGCTTAACCTAGACCTTTTAATAGTAATAGCAAGGTATACTTGGAATC
The DNA here is from genome assembly GCF_028537555.1 of Battus philenor. Lineage (NCBI taxonomy): Eukaryota > Metazoa > Arthropoda > Insecta > Lepidoptera > Papilionidae > Battus > Battus philenor. The sequence goes on along the minus strand of NW_027181686.1, from coordinate 2,531,767 downwards.
TTTGGTTCAAGTTCAAATTAGATGTTCGATTGGGTTTTGAGTATAGTGAAACCGCTGTGCGTTTTAATATGCGCGCGGCGAGACGGAAGGTTGTATCGAGCGTTTGCAGATTCCGTAGGTGCGAGCGGGCAGGTCGCTGTGGGCCTGAGCAGGCTAAAAGCTTTGCTACCTAAAGGTACTCGCACTCGAGGGCTACCTAGGAAGCTTCGACTCGGGCTGCTACTATTCGAAGGTTAGCGATAGTCGAATGTCTTTGACGCAAAACAGTTCTCTGTGACTAATGTTCAACCAACCTGAGGTAAGTCATCGTTCTGATTCTCGGCTTCTTTGGATTTTATTTTGATTTTTTTAATTGTCTCTCACTGCTGTTCATTTGCAAATTCTGCGGGCATAAGGTAGCAGAGGACAGTGTGCGCTTAGCCTAATTTCTTTTAAAGTAGTGAAGGTTGGAGGCTCGCAGGGTAGACTCGGTCGCATACAATTTTACCGGGTTTGAAGGTCGCCGAGCTTTTAGATCGCATCAGTAGACGCTCGTTCGCCGTCAAAGCTTACGGCACTCATGCTATCTTTATCAGTATCCTTCCCCCGCCCCTCGACGCGCTTTCCTATGGCGCGGTACAGCGGTTGCAGTACCACTATAGCTGTGCAATGGCAAGTTTTAAACTGAACACGTTTACAACAAAAAACTATGTCAAACGCCCTTGTCGTGTTTACTGCAAGTAAGTTTAGTTAAGTAAGTTGCAGGCCCGATTCTTAAAATTATTGATTCATACGTATCTCTAGGGCAAACAGGTAAAAACAATCAAATTAGGTATTTTTAACTTCGAAGCCCTGGGAAAATCGTAACCTTTAGTGTCTAGTAACGAACGTGTCCGATCATTATTTGTCACCAGTGATAGGTTACGTCATTGAAACCTAGCCTCTCACTCTAGGTCTCATTGGAAAAATCATAGTCTCTGAAAAAGCTATGGAGAGGACTTTACTGAAGATAAATACTGAGAATAAACCAGGAATAAGTAAATCCGTAGAGTCACGAAAATAACCGACATTTGTCGGCAACTGCACATTTATAAATTAGTAAGTAATAATCAACATAAAAGAGTGGTTATCTTCAACTGTGAAAACAGGATTTTTGAAGTTCTTTAGAATATATCTATAATACATAAAACCTGTAATGAGGACTCAATGGAAGGTTGGTGGTGCAAGGCAAGCGATCTCATGGACGCTCTATAACAAGATGGAAAGACATCATCAAAACTATCACCAAAAAGTCTGTAGATGAATGCTCACATTTTGCTAAACACCGATCTACATGTCGACGCATAGCGAGGGTACCGGGGCACCAGAACCGATCAGGGCATGACCACGACTAAAAAGAGTGCAAAAGAGAAAGCAAAAAGAGTTCAAAGAGAAAAAGAAGTGTAGTATAATTATAAAAGTTAGAGGTAGGATTTTTAATGTAAATAGCTATGAGGCCAGTGTATTCGTTCTTTTTGAAATAGAGTTATAAAAACAAAAATATTTTGTAAATTCTGAATGAAAACTAAATATAAAGCACAAATCGATTTCTAATAATCACAATAACCTTGGTTCATGAAATAAGAGAACATATTTTAAAGAATGACTCATCTGAACTTTACCGCATCCAAAATATTCTTCGTATATTAATTATAAAGGTAATCGAATCGGTAAATTATTTCATTAAACTTCCGTATTAAACATAATATTTGCAACTAGTAATCAATAAGTAATCATCGTGCAGTGATAACCCAGTGGTAGCACTGACGTTCGTGCATTAATTATATAGGATTGTCATTGCCGATTGGTTTTCAGGGGACAGGCAGCAGAGTTTTCTGCGTACCATAATACCATACTGCGTTCGCCAATTCACCTGCCAAGCGTGGCGATAATAATATATCCCGTCATAGACATCTTTAGGGGAGATCTATGCTTTGCAATGGTTGTCTACGGGCTGAAACGTAGACGGCTAAGTATAAAATAACTATTTAATAAAAACCAGTGGCGTACCTAGGGGGGGGCGGTGGGTGCGGTCCGAACCGGGCGGCACTTATCTTGGGGCGGCATTTTTTATATTTACTTACAGTTGTAAAAATTAACTTATTCATTTCATATTTATTGTCTTTCTTGAATAATAAATGAAAATTCTGTTCCCAACATTGTAATTTTGTTAAGAATTTTTTTAACAATTTCAATCAGTGTCGCTAGATGCGAAAGAAGCTTCTCAAAATTGAAGTTGATTAAAAATTATCTTCGTTCTACAATGAGTCAATTAAGACTGCAAAATCTTGTCAATAGAACAAGAAATTACAAATAATATAAATTTTGAGAGCATTATACACGATTTTTCTAGTATTAAAGCTAGAAAGAAGAGTAGATATTATATAAATATGTTTACGAGTGCATACAAATATGTCTAAAAAAAATTTACTCTGTGTATTAATTAATATTGATTAAATAACTTAATTATTTATTTATGTAATGTATTATTTTATAAAAACCACTATTTAATTGACTTATAATAGAAAGGGCGGCAAACTGGAGATCGCCCCGGGCGGCAAAAGTTCTTGGTACACCACTGATAAAAACTAATTTGAAAATACTACAGTATGAACGATTGGTTTAAATTTATTATGTGATAATTCAGTGATATTACATGAGAGTATATTGTATCACCGTACAGTTACCAAAAAAAGTGTTATTAATTTTAGGGAGCCTAGAGAAATGTATATTAAGCTTGTCTTTATATCTACCTTGTGTAAATTATTATATAATATTAATGAGATTATGTACATATTGACTAAATAAATACAAATGTTCGAAAGAGTCTTGAGTAGCAATCACGAGCTAAGAGAGGAGTCAATGGCCTCGCTGAAAAATAACGAAGAGAAGTGACCAAAATTCCTTCATTTTTGCAGGGAAATCGCGGCAAAGGCAATTAATAGAAACAAAAGTTGAAACGTAAATAGTAATATAGCAAATAAGGTAAGATAAAAAAGAAATGTGAATAGAAAAAGAGCGTGTAAAAATAAGAAAAGATAAAGAAATGTAAAATTGAGGAACGAGGTGAGGAATGAAAGAATCGAATAAAAGGGAAAGTTGTTGAAGAAATGTAGAAAGAAAGGAAAAATACGAAAGAACATAAGATGAATGAAAGAAGAGCGCGGAAATAAAAGTGTTATATGAAAAACTTATTAAAAAAAAATTGTTATCCTGGTGGTATGACGATATAGTCAAGGTCGCGAGAAATCCATAGATACAGCAGCGTAAGACTGATCATGGAGGCGATTTTTGGGAAAGGCGATCAGTGGGCGTCTAGATGATGATAGATGTTGAATTGGTTTCTAAACCATCCGCAAATGAAGCTAATAAATACTTATACCTACATTATGATTAAGAATAAAAAAATATATGAATATAATTTATAATAAACAGCTGGCTTGCCTCACGCAATTTGTTCGTGACTGGACTCCAGCCGGCTGGACTTGAAAAAGGTTAGGCACAGCTCGACCTGTGTTGAGGAAGTGCTACGTTGTCAATTGTTAAATAATGATGATTTATATTTGACGCCTTTGTAATAACTTTATGATATATTATTGACAGTCTGGCGGTAGATGACTGTCATATGGTTCCAATCCCGGGGTACACAAATGCGTATATAAATATATAATTCACACTTTGAGTGTAAACAAGTTTCGAACAATGGCGTCATTAAAAACAAACGAGACACCATTGATTAAAAAAAAAATCATTATAATCAGTGGACTTCATCATAGTATTAAATAGTTCAAAGTTTAAGTTAGTAAACAGTTAAGCAAAGCAAAGCAAAAGCAAAGAGAAAGCAAAAAAAGAAAAGCAGAGCAAAAAGAATTTTGGAAATATGAAACGTAAATGTAAAAGCAAAGGCACGGACGATAATATCTGTGGAATAATAAGGGAATCGGAAAGTAATGTTGTTTCTGTTGACATATTTTACAGAAAAACTAATTGATTTTTACCGCTCCGGCATTGATTTGTATACTAGATGATAAAAGGTTGTTGATAACAGAATGTGAACATATTGTTACTGTTTATCTCTAATAAAGTAATTAAATAAATAAATATATGTAATGTAGCATAATACCAATAAGCTAAATTGTGCCTATTTAGTTTTTTTCATTTACGATTTTATTGATGGCTTGTGGATCAGCCAATTACATAAATAAAGAGAGAAGCTTTTAAAAATGTTACTGTTTTAATTTTTTTTAATAAAATGTGACTGGATAATAACTTCTGGCAATAAACAGACTGTATTTAGTAAATAATAATTAATTTTGACATGTAGTAATCAGAATTTGTGAATGTTTTTATAAAATATAAACACTGTACAACTGTAAAGGAAAAAAAAATAAGGGACGACATAACCAACAAATCTAAAAATATATCCATAGATATTTTTAATAATGATTTTGTATTTTAACCCGTACGTTATTACATGACCAAATGACTTCACAGCTCTATTATTTAAACAATACGCGATGTAATTATAAGGTAAATGTAATTGTGAACATTAATTAATCAAGTCGCAATACAATATTGGAAGAAGAGTCACGTTATTTTCAATTGATCAAAGATATAATGATTACGACAATAGAGTAATAATTTATAATAACAAACACCTGCTAATTATATTCGTCTCTTGTGTAATTATCTATTAATTTTTTTGTAGGTCAGAGAATATAGGTTACGTATACATAATTCATTCATCTCTTATTTTTTATAATTTCCCTCAATCCTTTAATTTTTTCCTAATCCTTTTATTCATCACCAGAATACTACAGGTTCACATTTTGTTCTGTTTTGCTTTATTTTTATTTCTATGTTTGTGCTTTAACACTTACACTCCTGTTTTATTTTTATTTTTACACAAGTTTTTCGAGCGGCGACCACGAGACGGTAGACGGGGCGTGGATAGGCATAAATAGACTTACGAAGTAATTTAAGTTGCGATAAGTCGCTGGGTTCAGGAAGCTAGACAGGCCATCATGACGATCTTTAAAGGAGACGATGGTGTTATGTTCAGCAGTCAACGTCCATAATAAAAGATCTTTGTACATCAATTATGATATCTGGAAGTACAAGGCATGCAACTTGGAATTTGGATGGGATATTTCTTTCTCCAAGAATACGCCGTGAAGGAATAAAATAGTGAAATCAAATCTAGATAAGGCACCTTATTATGCGTCCCATAAATACAAAGAGAGAAAAGCTCTATGGAGCGTCCGTCAAAGCGATAGATCTCAACGGCCTCCCGGTGAAACTGAAGTATGCGACCAGAACTTCGTATCCCCCGAGAGCCTTCGAGTTTAGCTGCCTTGAAACAGGTCTTTGGTTAGATGTCCTCAGCACCTTGCTACGAACCCGCGTAATACGCAAATATCAGTAAGAAAAGGACCAATATTTAGCCACGTAGCACGAAGCACGTGTTGAGTAATTTGGCGGTGGCGGTTGTGTGATTCGCATTGTTTGCCGCATGCGCATTTATCAGCGGGCTGGCGGGCGGTGCACTTTGTTGCACGACTACCACTGCATGTGCGGAAATGGCTAAATATTGGTCCTTTTCTTACTTAGGATGGACTTCCGCAAGGTGACGCCTGATTCCATTAAACGCAAATATCACTCGGGCTCTAATATAATTTTGGTGTTTCAGCTATGCGCATTTTTAAATTTAATATTCAAGATATTTTTATCAAGTAGACATTTACAAGCACTTTCGAATCGTCAATTATTTTAATATTATGAATACTAGCTATCATCAGCTGATCAGTTGTGAAGAGCCGGCCAGAAATTCAAGAGTTGCTCTTTTTAAAATAAATCTCTATGTTTGATATATAATTTATAATATCAATCATGTAAATGACTCAACAAACCAAGTTTCACGCATTTTGATTAACTAAAAACTTGAATGCTATAATGAGAAATATTTAACAATATACTTTTAATTTTAGATTTAAAACTTAAGTCAAAATAAAGGTTTTAGATGTGCAGTAAAACTTTATTACATATGTGTAAAATTTAATGTGAAAAAATTATAAGCGTAAAGAGTTTTAGGCTGTATGATTTGAAAAACGAAGTTGTTGTAGAAAAATCTTAACATTGATTTAATTTACGATATGAGCTTAACTAATATGCAGAACCTAAACAAAGGAAGTATAGTGTAGCGTGGGTTCTGAAGACCTTCGCGTACAGTTAATAATTTCGCAGATGCCTATCCGTGTGGTCAAGTTCGATTATTGACCTCGATCGTGTCCCGGAAGAGCAACAGAACTAGAAGTGGTATATAATTATTCAATTTGCCTTTTGGAGCTAGTACATTAAATTACATTTAAATCAATAATTAATTAATCATTCGGTAAGTAATTTGTATGTAATAGCTTAACGGACTGCGAGTTACGCTTATTTTTAACTAGCTGAGTGGCATTTTGTAAAATCACTTCTTAGCTGAGCTCTACATAGTAAAAGAAATATTCTTACTAAATTTCAATATTCTAAATATTATGGTTTCAGAGATATCTTGATGAGTCAGTAACTAAGTGGAAAATTAGATTTACTTATATCTTTATCTTTCGGGGAGGCCGTGAAGTGGACGTCTATAGAGGGACGAATGAATGTTATATATATATAACTAAAAAATATACTTTTGACAAAAAATATCCGACGTGCCATATCAAATGCCGAGTGCTATAAACACAATACAATGTTAACAATTGGAAAAAATCAAAAGAATTATCATTGTTATCTTCCTTATAAGGGAAACAAATACCTTATTACAAAGCGCGCGCAATATTAAATTATTATTGAAAATATTCTTGAAATGCGTTTGTAATTACTGCAACAGGTAAAGGTGTGTTCACACCACCACAATAATTAAGGAGGACATTTTTATATTTGTTAGTGTGAACGCGAAGTGAAATAAATTGTAAATAAGTAATTATTGTATGACAAACACTTATTTTGTAAACATAAGATCCTTAACAATATGGATTTTTTATATCGGTGTGAATAAATAAAGACGCAATGGCTATGGCATTAGCGTTGTTTTTTGAACTTTGAAGACGTTACGCTTGTTGACAAATATGAGGAATTTCTTTGATTACATATGTAATATTATATTATAATAAAAATACAAAAGTACAATTGTCAGTTTTATCGCATTCCGGTTTCTTAAAGACAATCTTTGGATGGATTGGAAAAGATTTGTCGGAATTTCGACTGGTATGAAAAAGGAAGAATTATATAATATATTATCTAACTCTAAACGAATGAAACGCTATGATACAAAAACTTGGTGACAAATGGTGATGGAGGAAGTATTTCCTGCTTAAGAGCGCCTTATAAAAGATAAAGGTAATGAAACAAATCTGTTTTAAATCTGAGACTGATATAAATAAGAGATGTTTACCTATGTACTACCTAATATATCTCTGTAACTATAAGGCTTAAAGATTTGAAATTTGGAATATTCATTTAGAATTTTACAAAATTCCACCTGCAATGGTAGTTAAGGTTCATGAATATCGCAAAGTTGGCTGAAGCCAATAATATTATATCCCGAATAAATTATATTTTACTTAAACGTAACCTTTACAATGGAACACATTTGTAGGTACTAGAGCAATATATGGTATGGTAACAAAAGAAATAGTTAACCAATTAGTGATAAGAAAATTTGTAAATAAAAATATAACCTAAAAAACCTTACCTTTGACAGACGTCACTACAACGAGTCACTCATATACGCGACTACGGGAATCCTTTATAATATTATTTTTACAGTTATATGTGTATAACCCTACCATGTAATTTTATTAATACAAGGATTCTGTATGGAACATCATCAGAATTTTATTTCAGAATAAAAAACTCTAGTTAAAATTCTCGACTCCTGAATGTCTATGTTATATGATTAAAAAATCATTATTATAATATAAATAAATTTCATTAAAATTAAATCAATTCCGTTCTAGTGTGGATCAACCCTAACTAGTGCACACGTACTCGTTATTTCGCAGATAATTATGATTGATTTATGTATTTATTCTAACAATGTAGGCAATTGGCTTTAGTTCGTGCTGCACCAGACTGGTTCACGGCTTCCTTGTACTTGATACAGTTCTGTCAATCTTGCATATTTATAAATTATATCACCTGCGTACGCACTTAGAAGGCGATTTACACAATTAAAAAACATAAGACCGTTTTAATAATTTCTTGCTGCATAAGGAATAACATTTTTTTTTAATTGGCAATCTAATGGCAAATAATCATAATTGTGGACAAGGTTGTTGGTTTTTTTTCCAACTAATGTTTCTTCCCCTTTATAATTTACTTTTGGGAGAGTACGGATGACTTGACCCTTGTAATGTCTCTGAATTATAATATAATAAATTTAAAAGGCTGATTAAATAAAAATTTATCGAGAACTAGCTGATCCCGCAAACGTTGTTTTGCAAAAATAATTAAAGTTTTTAATTAACAAATGTAAGATAAGGGTTGATCGTGGAGGGGTGAAAATTTAGGTTTGTATGTATTTTTGTATGCTGTATCATAATAAAATAAAAACCAAAAAAATTGTCTAAAAAATAAAAAATAAAATTTAGGGGTGGACCACCCTTATCACTTAGGGGTATGAAAAATAGATAGTAGCCGATTCTCAGACCTACTGAATACGCATGTAAAATTTGGTAAAAATCGGTCAAGCCGTTTCGGAGGAGTTCAAGTTCAAACACCGTGACACGAGAATTTTATATATTAGATTAAGTCATTTAAATATTTAAATAAATAAGAAAAAGATTAGTGCCGATTACCGCCAAACACAGAATGAGTCCGTGTTTGGCACTAATCGGTGTAACATAACTCCTGAAGATGCCCCGTGGAGGGGTGAAACACGTGTTGAGTGATTTTACGGTGGCGGTTGTGTAATTCACATTGTTTGCCGCCTACGCATTTATCAGCGGGCTGGCGGGCGGTGCACGTTGTTGCACGACTACCACTGCATGTGCGGAAGTGGCTAAATATTGGTCCTCTTCTTACTTAGGATGGACTTCAGCAAGGTAACGCTATTCCAGTAAATATTTAAATAAAATAAAATCGTTATAAAATACAAAGTTCTAATATATGCGCCCACTGCAAGGCGTAGGCTTCCCCCAACAATAAGGTGTGTAATCAATGTATGGTATTATGGTACGTAGAAGACGTCGCTGCCTATCTTTTAGAAACTTGTTCGTTAGCAGTGGCAATTAGCTTGGCAATCATATACAGTTAATATACAAAGTGTAAATTATATACAAGACTGTATCCCGGGAACCGAACTCGCGACCCAAGATCATATGTCTCAGTCTTCTTATTTCATAATATTTTCTTTAATATAGTCTCTACGTTTTTATGAAACTAATTGGATTCTCAAACTTCGACCATAACGATGAATAAAAGAGAATGAACAAAAGAGCTTGGCATACATTATATCAGCTCTTTGTAACGTAAAATAACACCAGGCTCTAGAACCAGGATATGAAATAAAACTAAAAGTGTTTAGCAATAGTGCGGCAAACTATTGTATTTCTTATCAAAAGGGAAAAGGGTATATTTTTGCAGAAACTGGAATAATACAAGGGTTTAGCTGTAATTCAAAGCCGACAGAATAAGTACAAAACTCCGGTACGGCCCTGAACTTCAAGCGAATGGTCTCAATAGGTGAAAGGGCCACAGATTAAAATAATATATAGGAATACTGCATATCAGTGTCATAATTGTTTATTTTGACAATGGTTTTTAAATGCAAGTAAATTCTAATTCTATGTTTATAGGATAAGAAACAAAATTTAAGAACACGTTCACAGAGATTGTTTACTCTATTGTAACTGCCTACTTTTATAATGGGGTAATGATGTTAGTTCCTTGACCTTTACAGCTTCACCGGGCTAGCATAACAACGTGGTCTGTCCACGTTATGATCACCGCTCCAGACACTTAAAATACCAGGTGTCACCAACCTTCACGCTATTTGGTCTGCTCCTTGCCAATTCATTAGGCGATTTCGCTTATTTTAGATCGTACGGGTTTACTCGTTCCTGATTTGAATTCGTAGAGAAATTCCTGGCGAAGCTCTCTCCAATTATTAGCTATTATAATATATTAAAATGTATATAAATTAATCAAATAATTCAATAGTAGTGTTAATGTTAAAACTACGATATAAATTATGATCTCGGAATGTAGATGAGCGAAGAAAAGCGAAGTATAAAAAAAGATATATTATTGAGGAAAAGTAGATAAAGTGAACTTATAAAAAGATTGCGAAAAGAAAATGTGAAATAAACTTTATTAATATTATAAACTTATTTATCAAAATCTGTAACATCCTTGATCCACACATGGCAAGGATAACGTGAACCATGTCCTAAAAAACAGGAGGGGGGGGGAGCATAGAATATCTGTTTACATAGCACTAAAAATAATCACAAGCTTATTTGGATACAGAATCATGTATCACCTTAATGGAGGATTTCTTACGCAGTTCTTGTAGATCTGTGGTCTCCACTCCAAAACTTTAAGGATCTAGAGGCCATCTGTTCGTCGTAGGTCAAAAATACAACATATAATTACTTGACTTGATCAGTATCGCATGTTAAAATACCATAAAGTTAAAACAATAATTAAAAATAACGAAGAAGGTTACTGTTACACGGTATTAGATGTATAGCTGATATAATGTCATCAAAATATATTAATTACGTGATTAAAAAAGTTGGCTTAATGATTCGATTTATTTTGAATGCTATACGGTTATATTCATTTAATCTTTCGTATCTTTTGTAAATATAATCTGTTGTAATCTTTTGTTTTCTTTGTTGTAATCTTCAAGTATTTTTTATTTATTAATTAATTTTACTATCATTTACAACAACCAATGATTGAGATCAGAGATGAACAACACGCGACCTACAGGCTGCTTGCGGCCCTTATAAAAAGTTTATACGGCCCGCCAAGCATTTCAAAAAATTAATTTATTTTATCGACTTACACATACATACGTACATATTGCTAACTAAAACAATTTATTTTTGACGAGTTACTCTCACAGCGACTTCTTAAAGTTTTTATATATTGAGTATGTATAAGAAAACTTTACTTTATTAATTTTATATTTGTTTATTGTAAAGTCTATTATAAATGTAACTTGTTAGATTAATAATAAGTGTTACTTTATTCTGCCAATCTATTTCAAACTTAAATTGACCCGTGAAGTAAAAATGTTGTTCACCCCTGGTGTTGATGTTGAAGAAGAATACAAGAGGAGCATAATTTGATGGAAAATACAACCAGATTTGTCTCCTCTATAATAACAGATATTCATAAGCTTGATTATAACTTAAAAATCCTACAAAATAAAATAGGACACTTTAAAATGTTTTACTTTATAGGACTTCTATAATTCATTAAGTTATATCAGGGACATTACATACAGGTTTGCTTTGTAACACCGTACAAAGTGGCCGGCTATAGACTAAGTTATTACTACCGCTATTTACGACTTTTAAACTTTTATGTCATTTCTTTTGAACCTTATATAATTCTATTTAGAAATAATTTAAGTGTAGTAATTTTTTTATTAACAAATATTTTGTTACATACATTTATATTTGTATTAAAATATAATGAAAAAGGGAAGTGTTAGCACAGGGGTAAATGACAGAGAATTGCGATTGTAGGTCGCGGGTTCGATTCCGGAGATACAATCTTATATAAACAAGTTTTCCGAGGATGGGCAGAAGCATCCTCTTAGTGCTATAATACCACACTGCGATCGCCAATACGCCTGTCAAGCTTGACAACTTTGGTATATTCCTCCATAGATAAAAAACGTTTATATTTTTTATTTATTTTTCTTTATATTTATATCTATACCTATCTTTATAAATACAACGTTTATCATTACGAAATAAATTATTTTACTATCTGTTTTTAATGTCTTGCATAAATATTCTTTGCTGTTATTTAATAAACGCAAAAAGTAAAAGAATAAAAAAAACATTTGCGTTCAGAAGTGTAAATAGTTCCCGCGCTTACTTCAATGATCGCGAGACGGTTCAAGAGCGTTTAATATTTTCGCTACGGATGTTGACCTGGAAGTCGATAAGCACGATTCGAGTACGCCTCTCACATCGTCAATGTCATTGTTAGGTGCCAAAAAAGACTAAAAACTTTTTAGTATGTTTGACATTTAGCTTTTTTTTATTTTAACTTTTTTCAGAAATTATTTTTAAAGAACTTGATATTTTATTTAAGAACCATAATATCATTATCGGAGAGGAAACGCAATGTCGTCTCAGTCCAAATATATCTATGGGGTATAACCTAAAATAATCCACAAGTGTGAATTATTATGTAAGACTTCTATCCCGGGAATCGAATCCGCGACCTACAACCACAAATCTTAATCATTTACCGGATTACCACTGAAATTTATGTGACATTAACCTATCCAAAGTAGTATTCCGAATTGAAAAAGCACTATTTATAAATATATTATCATTATATACATTATTGTTTTTAAAACCATTGATTTTTAGGTTCGGTAATACCGTTCATTATTTGACAGTAAATGAGCGATATATCCCATTAAATTTTTACACTTATAACCAATCACAATAAATCTCATAAATATTGTTGGTTTAAGTAAATTAAAAAAAAGTTTTTGATGATCTATGATTAAGAATTTTAGAATGAGAACCACGAAATTTATGAATGTAGTTTTAATTAAAAAAAAAGAATGTAGACATCTGTCGCGCTCTCGTTTGCCGCCATTTTTTCTGTCAAACTTTTTATTTCTTTTTCGAAGTACGTCAATAGCATGATACCGGATATTACCACTGCCGTGATTTGCGCTGTCCAACGTCTATGTTATTATTTAAAATATATATAATTTATTTGATGTCGTGGAATGTATATAATGTTTATATATTATATATCATCATTTCAGTAGATATATGCCCTGCAAGGCAGAGGTATCCGTCATAAATGTTGCGCTGCTTGCATTCAGGTTTACCTACAGTCTACTGTCATCGGTTGCACAATCGATTCTTTGTGGATCTCTTCGGCAAAGTTCTGACCATTCCCTATTGCTCGTTGGGTGAACTTGATCTTATAAGGTCCATCGTACACTACCACTACCATATTATGTTTTCTCGGAAAATTTAATAGAAGTCTTACTAAATTATATTATATACGACTTATAGCAATTTGTTGCGTATTTGGAACAGAGCTTAGTGTTTCAATACTAACACTAATCAGAATGGCCAGCTAACAAACAGCTGTCTTAACAGTTTAAGTAACTAGCCTATGTGCCATATTTATTGAATTATTTTATATACCGGTGCACTAATTGCGTAACATAAAACTTAGACAATAAGAGAATAAGTTAAAAATTATTTATAATTTGTAAATTTAGCTATGTAATGGGAAATATGTAAAAAAGTTGTGAAATATTGAACGAATCGATTTGAATAATATAACTGTAAATGATTTTTTTTATTTATGTACCAAGAATCAATTAACTAATTAAAGATTTTATAGCTTTAGTTCCATTTGTTCTTCGAATAATTTTCGTTGAGAGTTTTCAATCTAATTAAAGAGAGTTCTAATATAACAATGCGAACCTAACAATACGTTGATAGAGATTCTTTATAAACTATATACATATATATTCATATAAATATATATATATGTATATATATATATATAAATATAAATAATTTTATTGTACACATATGTACAATAAAATTATTTATACGTTATTAAACTATAAATGATTATAAAATGTGAACCAATTATTTTGAAGACATCGCGGGATACGAAATGTAACTTAAATACTAAAGGACGCTTGGTGTTTTGAATTTTAACAGATGTAATACTCTATCATGCTCTATCAATACTCTATTCAACCAATATCAGGGTGAACACGGTCTTTATTTACGTTACAATTTTTTTTTTAATTTTAAGTGATTTTCATAATTATACATCGACTCACTTCCTTCGCCTTCTCCACAGAGTTTTTACAATTTTACTGACACTGTTTTTATCATTTAAATTTTAAATAAACTTCACAACCATCTTTCTAATCATTATGGTTCAAATTTTAAGAGAAACAATTTTCTATTTAAATCAACGTTCATTTAACGCATTCAATTGTTTTTGCCACAGATTGCAGATGAAAAACTTAAATTAAAGTTTTTGATTTTAATTAATTAACTTACAATAAATCAATGTCAAAATCAATATATTGTTAATTATCAATCAATATAATATGTCGGCATTGTTGTACCTACAGGAAGCTACCAACAGCTCAGAAGGCAGTTCTGTTGAGAACACTGTTCTGTTGAGAACAGAGAGAAGAGTCGGCCAAAAACTCAACAGTAGCTCTTCAGTTTTATAAATATATCCTAAAATCCAATCTGTGTTTATATAAAAAGGCAATAGAGAATAAACATTTCAAATAATTACTAATCATTGGACGGATAACGAAAAAAAATTTTTTTAGACATAGAATCATTTCAATGTTTCGCATGAGCGAACACAGTCGTCGTACATGTTTTTCGATTCAACTGACAAAAGGCGCACGCAGCTTTTGTGGGAACTATATCTGAAATACAAAGCCTCCGGTTGAACCGAGATAAGTATAGTTTTAATTTATTTTTGTTACAAATAGTCGCTGATTTTAGGCATTTATAGCTTATAGTTTGAATTTATAAGTTATAACTTTAAAACTTTTAATTGGTGAATAAAGCTTATTTGCTGTCAATTAATGTATACACCTAATCAAAAATCTAAGGTAATATAGTAAATAAAAGCGTTTTTAAAATACGGATTACTACATATTAAAATTTATTATTGTGTACTATCTTTCCTTGCAAACTTTGTACTGCGATAAATTAATAGTCTGTTGTAGTCCAATAGAAAAAAAGATATTTTCACTTTATACAGGATGAATGGAAACATAAATAGAAACTTTAAAGATATTTTTTAGGTAAATAAGCTATACATTCACGCCTATAACTTCTAAATCTGTACATCTCTTTAGTGTAAATAATTCGCATGAATGGTCTGTTTTTTGTATAAAAAACCAGTTTCAAATAATATTTATTTATGCAAGTATATTATCAAACTACGGGGAACTTTTAATAGATAATAATAGAGTTGGTTGACATTAATTCTCTTATTTATTCCTCTATCGAATGTCTCTATTAGGCATGTTTACAGAAAACATTTTATGTTATGTTATTGTTTTGACATTGCGGCTTGTCTGTCTGTTGGCATTTACGATTTTATCGGGTTTTAATAATTTTAAAATTTATTCATATTATCATTAATAAAGGTACAATAGAAAAGACCGTGTTGATAAAATTTAGAATCATAGAGCTTACATATAATGGCATTATTTAACTTAACACGTACATTGCGTTATGAGGTCTAAAAGACCTCTCGACTTTTGTTTTATACGACGAACGAAATCTATATAGCAATCTCGAAATTTTTAGGAAATGCTGACGCAGCGAATGTGTTAAAGCTTCAATCCGAGAAAAGCTCACAACAAAGGATTTTATTATCTAATCACTTTCAGATATATCTTTAATGTAGTCTTTGTTGTTTCAACAGACACCCACAGCAAAAGTGCGGCCTTTTCCAAATATGATTATGGAAAGGGAATTTAACATAATGGCCACGCTTTGTAAGCGTGTTGCCCATAATCTGGAAACTTGTTAATGAGCAGTGACAATCCTGTATTATTAATGCAAAAGCATGAAATTAATTGCATCCCGAGGATCGAACCCGCGACCTATGATTGCAAGTCTCAGTCGCTGAACTATCACTGCTAAAAATGCATTTAACAAATAAAAAATATGATTAATATATATGTACGTAAATGTTTATTATTGTTCATATATATGAATATCAAATTTTTTTCTTTTGATTTCGTTAAGTATTTTTAAGAAATATTAACTCTTTCCTATATTTACGACTACAATAAAAATTAATAATCAATCGTCTATAATTTCTTACTGACAATTTCGCAAAGATTTAAATTAAATCATTTAGTTTAAATTCTTACATTTCAATGTACTGTACACGTAATTACGTACGAAGTAAACCTAACCATGAACCTATAACAGCCTATAGAATTGCCTATACAAATATTTTTGCCCTTCCGCCAAAACAGGTTTCACTGCCTATTTGCAGGGAACCAAGGGAGACTTCGTAAAAAAATTTTAAACGGAAACCGGTTCACTTTCTTGGACCCTATTCACAGACAGGGAACCCGTAGAAATTGGACACGGTCTACTTTATGTTATAATAAGTTAAATGGCGTCCATTCACGATTGCTATGTATTTAAAAGAAAATTATTGTCGGTATGGTACAAAATATAAATTATTCTCTAATTTTATTTATTAGAGAGGAGTGCCACCGAAATTATTCTATATTTATTTTATTAAAATAATATGTGCAGACTATACATAAATTAAATCTTTGAGTGATGTCTGTAAAAATATAAGTATTCTGACGAATGCTTCTCAATACAAATTTAACAACTTATTTACTTTTATACAAAAACTTACAAATATACGGTAAATACAATAGATAAGAATAAATTCGTAACGCGTAAATTTCGTCTAAAAAAAAATAAGTCCTTTATAGGTCTTAGTGTACACATATATAAAAAAAAATCACAATATAACTTAGATCTTTCTTTTTAGCTTCAAAAATCTAAACTAAAAAATCTAAAAATCTAAACTAGGAGATCAATATTTAATAGATCTTATAATCGCATTTAAGATTTATTTGATCGAAGTACGAGGTACGAGTATGACTTTGTCAGTTGAGCCATTTACAAGGTTGATGTTATAATATACACATAAAAATTTATTATAATTCATATAAAAAGTGCAAATGTTGGGTTTCTGGCCGGTTTTTTTAGTAAAGCATATAGTGGTAGCTTATTACTTATATTGTTAACATAATTGACAATTCAAAAATGTGTGTAAATGCCTATTTGAATAGATACAATTGAATTTTTTTAAAATTTATGTAGATTAAAAAATGAACAAAGGACTTACCCAAAGATTGCAGCACACGAATAATCGCACAAATTTTCTAACGTGCAACACAATTAAATCCCGCCAAAACTAAGCGCGCGGAATTTAAATTTGGCGCGTTCGAATCGACTACGATATACGAATAAGAAATTCGATTTCGATCCGCGTCGTTGCAATTTTTTTTTTAATTTTGTGCAACCTCTAAAGTTATTTACTAGGTTGCGGCTGTCGCGTGCGCATGGTCTTGTTGCGCGTCGGCTACTAACTTTGCCGTTGGTTTAACCAACCTTGAAAGCTACTGAAAGCACCGCCCGCCTATCGCATTCTTCTATTAATTAGATCCAATGTCATTATTGTAATTTATTCCAGTGACATAGTCCTTCGAGTTGTTTTTGCCGCGAGATCTGGGAATTAAAAAAAAAAATTAGGCCGCCATTGTGATTGTCAACCTACGCCCAGGATTTCAGCGAGTGAATCATGTTAAAACATTTGTGAATTTTACGAATTTGCCGATGATTTCTTTTATTATTTCTAATAGTAATATTTTGTTACATACAATGTACATTTAATATTAATACACTGTTTAACTGGTCTTAATTTCTCCATATAGTACTGCCAGATTCGAAATTTTTTAATTATATTTCTCTAATATTTTTCTAAATAAAACAAAATATACCAAGAAAATGTTTTTGTAAAATACTTATTTTCAGTGATTTTTTTAAGTATTAATAAATTTAAAAAAAAGTATTATCGATTTTTATCTTGTTGGTAAGTGATGACATATATATTGCGAGGCTACACTTGGTTTTAAAATACGGAATTCTAGCCTAGATGATTTGTTGAGAAGAGTCGGTGAGAAACTAAACAGTTTTTTTAAATATTTTTTTACCATATTGATGTGTCAATACACCTAGTTCCACACACTTTTATTAACTAAAAATATTGAACGATAATATGTCTTTTGTAATACACTTTTAAATTTGTTTAAAATTAATAAAATGAAGGTCTAAGATATCTCTTGAAACTTTATTATTAAATATAGACGTACATATACAAATAAAAAGTTGATGAAATGTAAAAATAAATAAAAGCATTTTTACCAGGATTTCAGCAACATTACTAGGGTCCTTTAAAGTTAAGGAGACGTAACTTTTCAGCGTTACGTGTATTTATCGTGCGGTTGTCGGGTCCATAGCGCTTTTAGAAGAGAATGACGAACCGCGTAGCAAGCATGGGTTGGCTTCCTAGTAATAAGTTCAACAAACTAACTTTTCCTACTAAGCCAAATTTAAAATAAGCTTAGCAATGTTGCTTATACGCTAATTCTAGAAATGAGCTGTGAATCTCTTGGTACCTTGGTCTAGGTCTTGATTGGCAGAGGACAGATCCTGCTCGGAGACGACGCCGTCAGCGCAGGGACGCGCCTCGCGATGGCCCTCCGGTGAATGGTGCTCCCCTACCATAAGCGGGGCCTTCGGAGTCGCGGGATTTTAGGGTGGGGGCCCTAAACTCCCACTAGCTTCGGCGACTCTAAGGCGGACGATAGTTCGACGTGGTCTCGAACCATCGTGATAGCAGCACGAGGTCTTGAGGGGTAGCGTATACACACATACCCCGGGGCGGGCTATCGAAAATAGCACGGCACGAGGGAAAACCGCGTGGCGATTCCTGACCGGGAGATACCGCGGTCCCCCGTATAGCGTAGAGGGCGATCACCGGGGGGATAGTGGGTAGGAATCTCACATACCCCTGTCCTCTCCCAAGAGGCTGGACATCTTGAACGTCCGGAAGATTCCCCCCCTCCCAAACCAAAAAAAGGTTTGATAAGTCTAATTTTGTCAGCTGATTATACATTTACGTAGAGAAACACCATTAAACTACTTATTAATTCCTTCATCGTTAAGATTTTCAAACATTTACTTTTAACATAACCGGATTTCGCCGTATATATGTATATATATATATATATATAAAAAATTACTATCCATGTAAACAAAAATAAGTTATCGCTAAATGTATAGCTATGTAAGCTGGAGAAGTTAAAAACGAACGAGGTTCTCACTGAGAAAAAACATAGAAAACTGCGAGGAAATTAGTAAAACATAATTTTCCTTTCCCTACACAAACCACATTTTTAAAATATTCGTTTGTTAAAATACCTTAAAATTTGAATAGATAAGATGATTGCTTTGATATACGTTTCAGTTACTATTTATTTACTATTGGACTGCGGCTGGCCCTTTAACTATGACAGTACGAACTCTATCAGGGCAGCTAGTCATTATGTAAGTCGTAAAACGTCCACCGCTGGGCATAATCCTCCCCTGTAGACTTCCAATGACCTAATCGGATGTGGCTGGCATCCAGAGTCTTCCGTCGACCTTGTGGAGAGTGCTCCAATTAATATAAATAATATTCGAAGAACGCAACTAATTCGGCCGATGCTTATTATGTCGAACTAACGTTCTTATGTCATTCACATTACTCATAAATTTATATGACATATGTGGGGTTGCCCACATTACTCCTTTCCAATCTTAATTCATATGCTGCTCGTACAGTCCGTGGTTTCTGCAGAAACATAAGGCTCCAGTAAACTGTTCTGCGCGCTATTTGTCCTGCTCACTTTTCAACCTGACAACCCACTGGAGTATGTATGTCGCTTTCATTTGTCTATGGATTTTCTCATATCTGACAACATATCTCATTGAACGTCTGTGACTTTACCAATGAGGCCCGAAGTGATAAACTATGTCTCCGAGCAGTAAGTCACTGCTGTGTATGTGTTATATAAATCATAGGCTTTCATTGTTACATATATTATTATTATATGTAACATAGAAATTGTGTATGATTAGCTTTTCGTCTAATAGAGGAATCTAATGTCGGAGGTGATATTCAACCAAATCCTGGTGCAGGTCTTCGATCTGGTTTTCGGTGTTTTTGGATTTTATTCAATTTTTTTTAATGGACTTTCCCTGCTGTCCAAGTGGCATTTGAAGATTTCGCTGGTATGTAGGGGCAGGTCGCAGAGTACCTAATCTAAGACCTCGAGGGCTCCCGAGAGAGCCCCAGCTCTGGTCTCTACATAATACTATTTTACCTGATTATTCGGTGAGCCCTCCATGAAGTGACCTAGACCAAGTGTCCCCACGAGTAGACCTCTGCTTGAATTGTTACCAGTCGATAATACCCTTTTTAATATTCAGCTATATTACTGAAAAAGATTACTTATTTTATCGGTTGACCATTTATTGTTAACATCGCTGCCAAGTTTAATAGAGCTTTATAAAATATTGTCCCCGAGTAGATATTGAAGAGAAGCGGAGAAAATACACAACCTTCATATACACCTTGCATGATGTCATTGATTCTTTTGGTCTTATGTATGAGGAACATGAATAAATTGAACGAAAATCCTAAGCCAAATTGTGAGTTCATTTTTAGTGAACCCTGGGAATGATATAACGGTTTAAGGTTCTGTACAAATGATTGACAATGGACTGTAGAATCTTATTGTAGGCATCACGCGAATTGCTCTTCAAATTAAAATTAATTGCCTCCACTTTAAACACGCGAGGGCCAAAGGCTTCCTAACTTTTCTTGGAATATAAATATTATATATACAATAACAGTTTAGATTACAACTCAAGGTTTATCAATGAATTGTAAATGCTTGGTTAACGGTTTTTAACTTATAGGTTACTATACTGCATTGATAATAAAATATAGTACATATTTTTTTTCTTTTTAATCTATAAACAAATATTTATTGCTGGCTGTTTATAACTTAAAAGTTAGAGATTTCTTTGACAGATTTTTTTAGACAAGAAGTATTCTGATGGATCTCTTTCAATAAATATTATTTATTAGCCTAAATTTAAATAATTATTTTCTTTTACAAAAAAAAGTGACAAACACATGAAAAAAATGCGAAATAAAATTAAACTCGAAATGCCTAAATTTCGACTAAAAATAATAAATCAATCAGGGGTCTAAGTATACGCAAATATAATAAACTTCAACAAAATAAATTAGAATAGATTTTTAGCGTTAAATCTAAATTATAAGAGAGAGAGAGAGAGTATATTATTAAATAAATCATTAGAGCATCCAAGAGTTTTTAGTTGATAGAAATGTCCCCGCATTGGCGTTTTGAGTTTACTGACTAGCTAGACGTCGTACGGAGACAAATCAGGTGCTTGTGAAACGATATCAATTAGGTTTTTGACGGTTTTTTTTTCAAATTTGAGTTATTTTGGCTCGAATCGAGGCTGGACGCGCTTAAGACATAAAAACACTAAATGCGAAGCTAAATGATATTTAAGCGCTTGACAAACAGACGTTTGGCAAATGACATAGACAGTTCTACCAACCTAGAAAAAAAAATGTACCCGCCTTCCTAAAGCACGGAAGTTTTAAATGACAATTTTGCCTTACTTTTTGATCACAGAGTATATCAAAAATTGTTGAATATAATTTAAAATGAGCAACTGCTAAGTTTCTGACAGGCTCATCTTTAACTAACTCCTTATGTTTTTATTTTTGCGACTGTATAAGAAAAACTTTTTGGTACTAGTGTAATAAAAAATATTTATATTTTACATTACACCAGTTTTTCTAATATTAACCCTGTCCACCTTATTATTAAACTCTTATACCATATTCGCTGAACAGTGGGTTACCTAGTAGAAGAGGACTGAGATTTGGGATCGAAGGTAACGGATTCGAGTACCGGGATACAATCTTATGTAATTCATACTTTGTGGATTAATTATATAGGATTACTGTTGCTCTGAAACAAGTTTCCAGAGGATGAGTAGCAGCATCACCTGCGTACTATATCCCCACACTGCAATCGCCATCCCAACCACCAAGCATGGCGATTATGGTATAGCCCTCCACAGATTTTTTTTTCCACCTTATTTTGTTGGGAACAGGGTTTTTTATTTCTTAACAATTTTTCACATGAATTTTTTATTTTCGCCCTCGTCTTCCTGAGTTCACAATATCTTTCTTTCTTCTATCATTCCATAATTCCATCTTGCTTTCTCAATCATTCCATTCCTTTGATCCATCCTCAAACACTTCAGTTGTATTTTCTATTGCAGTATCACAGCTCCCTCCATAGATTTAGGGGAGGTCTATGCCTTGTTTTATTGTCTATTGGCTAAAACGACGACGACGAATGTTAAAAAACATTACGTTCACGCTTTGCATTTACTTATTATAGTGAAGTTTAATAAATAAATAATTGATAACTTTTCAACTGTGGTTTTGTCCATCGACAAACTTATATACGACTTAATTTATTTACTATTTAATAATACAATTATATTTAATCTATTACCTAGTCAAATAGTATAACAGTAGGAATCAAATTAAAATTTATAAACACGCAGTCCTTTTAATTTTGTAAATGATGTATCGTTTGTTATTTTTTTATTATTTAATAATAAAGTCTTGAAGCTGGTCGTACGCAATACGCTTTCACTGACATTTTATATGTTTAAAAAAATGAATAATAGAAACGTTTATCATATATTTAATAATTTTATTATTTATATTTTACTGAAAGAAATCTATTAAGATGTTTCTCCATATTTACGTTTCGCTAAATTGATATTCTCTGTAAGTTTTGTTTTTGTATTACGAAAACTCATTCCAATTTATTGTTTTTAGATATCAAATTTAACTTTTAATTTTCATCTCTAAGAATATACCAATACTTTTAAAATAATCGTTGTGTAATATATATTAAATTAACATAAATAAATGTTTTGTAAAATTCAAATAAAATATTTTGAAAAATTATCATTAGTAGTTTAAGGTCATACGCGACGTCCGCCATTTTGAATGTCAATGTGACATATTTTTGTTATTAAATTTAGCCTTCGAAATTCCATTTTGCGAATAAGATAGCTAGTTTTAATATTAGCGTTATAAAGTAACCTGCTTTAAAGTTTATCTAACAATATTTTAAATGATTCTTAAATAATTAATTTAAAAACATATAACAAAAACATAATAAACAATACTAAGAGATCAAGGAGTGTGTAAACATTTCTGTGTAGCTGTCCAAAGAGTTTTGGAGTCGTAGTTTTACCGATTAAGCGATAGTATAAGGCAAAAATAAAACCCTTTCATGTCGTTGATTGACTCTCTCGGGCATCCACGAATCGTATGTCCAATAAATCAACGTGGCAAAAGGTGACTAAGGCACGGTCTAAGTCAGTCCTGGGCACGGCGCACAAAGTAAAATAATATATGAAGTATTACCAGGTCACCACGTGACCTTATGTGAAAACCTTAATATACCTCCGTTCAGCTTACCGAACCTTCTCAAGAAAAAAATCTACAGCAGAATCTTTTGATGAGTTGGCCCGGCACACTGTCCTAAATCTCAAGGCATTTAACGGTCTGTAGCGCTTGGGCAGCGACTTGTAATAAAATAATGTAGCATCTAATATGTGATTGAGTATTCCAAATTGTATTGTTAATATAAATTTTAGCTGTATTTATCCATAAGAGAAAATTGTATAAGAAAAATTGTAAAAAATTATAAAACTCTGTCGTGCCTCGCAGCTGGGAGAGGAAAGATCCGTATCAAATAGCGGCAACCCTCTCCCAACTGTCTGCGTTTAGTTTAAGCGAAAAATAAATATTGTAAAAAAAACACTAGCGATACAAATTAGAATTAATAATAAAAAAAATTACTAGGTCAAGGTAGAGATTTTTCAAAATTCAAATGCAAATTAAAGTTATTTTTAATCACTGATTATTTATGCTTGAATAAAATATATCTGCCATTTCGTCTCATAATTTATTGCTATTTTGTGTGGAGTCTGTACAGGAATTGATTATAGATAAAAAAACTTATAAGGTATGTATAGCTTATTTGCTGTCAGTTAATATCTCGTAAATCTTATTTAAAAATTTATAATTTCAGAAATAATAAATAACGTAATGTAATATAGTAAGAAAAATATTTCTAAAATTAGAATCACAATTTAAATAATTATTGTTTATTTACCTGTAAATTTTGTAATTTTTTTATACCTCTCATACTCTCCTATCTGATTTTAGTATAGGCTATTTTCATTTTTTTAATTATTATTTTCACCCGAATTTTGTACTGACAGTAATTACCGGTCTGTAACATTCGAATAGAATAAACAAAATAATATTATATATTATAGGATTATCACGTTATATAATATGATTTTCAATTACAACAAATCATTATGTAAAATTAGAATCGAATTATCAAATGTGTTGACGAGCTGAGAACTTGAGAACAGTTCAACTAGTTTCGGCTATTTAATTTTTCAAATTTCCTTAAGGCTTTAAAATGGTTTTTACTAAGTGAAAAAATGGAAAAATTGCGAGGACAACGGTAAAAACGATGCTTTTCTCTTCCAATACAAACCACAGATTATATTATAATAACTCTCACTAACTGTCAAACATAAGACGCTAAGTAAAAAAACAATCGTGTAATAATGTAGCACGATCTGTTTCCGGATGTTTCTGTACCTGAAGTAGGATTCTTATCCTCATACCGAATGCTTAGTTGTCTAATTTGCTGTCGCAAGCCATACACTCAACACTCCACACTTCTACACGTCAAGAGCTGCCGGCCTCCTTCTTAAGAACGTCTTCAAGCAACTGGATTACGACTGCTCAGTAAAAATTTTTTGCAAGTTCACGGACCCTTCCGCCCCGTGACCTTCATTGTCGACGAAGCTGCAAAATCCTACCAGGCATTAACATCAACAGAAACAAACGTATTTAAAATGTAATCAGAAAAATATGCGTTATTAAGCATAACAAAGAAAATATAATAACATTTTACTAATGTATTTACATAAACGAAAAAAATTAGTAACATTTATTTTATTGTAAAGATGTTCAATATCAATAAATAATTTGATCACTCTGAAATGTGAATCTGAAATATTTTTTATCTGTTTACTAACGCGAAGTCTGTCGCGGCGGCCAGTATTAAAATATGTTATGAATATTTAACAAGGAAGGACAATTTATAGTTAGAAATCTAGGTTAAGTATGAATAAAATCATTCACTTGTTATTAAATTATGGGTACTGAGTAGCTAGAGGACATTTTAAAGGTCGCTTTAGATAGCGAAATTATTGAGCTAATGGGATGCGTCGCATTGTCTTTGGCAGCGCAACAATATCTCGCGGTTTTTTTTTAAATTTAAAACCATTCATGTCTATGGTAGCTGAGATTCTAAATTTGAAAAAGCCCATCATATTTTTAAATTGAGTTTATTACGTTATACGAGTCTTGTGTGCTAAGAGAATAATACCGACAATAGTCGACGTTATAACCCATGGGGGATATACCATAATCACCACATTTCTTGGCAATCGCAATATGGTACGCAGAGGACGTTGCTGCCCATAAAAACTTCTAGGTGAGTCATTAAATATTTAAAATATCAAAAAACTATTATAGCCCAGTTACCTATACCAGTTTCTTCTCTTTTCAGCCGATTGGCGCTTTCTGCAAGGCATATGCCTCACCTAAAAATACCTATGGTCGACAGTCCAGTGACGTAAAAAGCTAATATACAGTTCTATAGACCCAGACGGGTGTGTTGTCAATGTTTGCTCGGTGTTTGTAAATATTAAAAAGTATTCATTTCCATTATGGTATATAGAGAATGCTACTGTCCATCCTCTGAAAACTTGTTTGAAAACAGTGGCAATACTATGTAATTAATGCGCAAGTGTGAATTATATTAGATTGTATCCCGGGGATCGAAACCGCGAATTATGATCGCAAGGCTCAGTCCTCTACCGCAGAGCTACCACAGCTTATATGCACAGCCAATAGTCATGTACCGTCTAAGAGAATTCTAGTTATTGAAGTTAGTGCTGCCATCTACAAAGTAATTTCAACAGTGACACATTGTCGACTTGATAATGACACGACAATATTATCATTATGATTTCGGCCATAGGATGTCCACTCGTGGACTTCGATCTCTCTCATAGATATCCAATAAGATGGTTAAGAAGTGGCCTTAACGCCATCTTAAGGCAACTTAATGTCTTGTTTTATTAATATTGCGCTCATTATGCGTCAAAACCTTAATGCACGAGCAGCTATCAATTCTGCGCGCAATATGACCTATCCGATTGCCAGTCCACTCACTGTCTACGGAATTCCACATTCTGGATTCTTAATTCTTGTTATATTCTATATTCTTGATTCTTATATCGTAAATTCCAGCCAGACAAGACAACGCCGTCGACGCCCGATCGAATACAAGATAAAAAAGAAGCATTTCAGAAGTTTCTCAATTTGTTCTCGTTATTAGATTTTACCCTGTAAACTCGGTTTCCGAAGTTATATTTCGTATCAGTGATGTTCATACCAAACGAGGATTATTTTTTAAAATTCTGTCAAAATAACTGATGCTGTGTTTAATCGAATATTTTTGTTCTGTAAAAAAATGTAGTAACGCAAATTGGATGCGTCTGATGTCAGTATATCTACGTCAGAAAAATAAACAAACTAATGTCGAAAGTGTTGCTTTGTGAATAAAGACTTCCTTTATTGTGTTTATCTATATTTATAACGACGTAAATGTACAGTTTTATTTATCTCAATTTCGAATAAAAAAGCATGAATTATTTTTCATTACTTTTTAAATTAAAGTAAACAATTTTTAATACTAAGTTTAAAAGCAAATTTTTTCTGTACGCTTAAGTTTCGTCACGAAAAAATATACTGAATACTGGTCGGCCATATTGAAAAAGTTATTTTGGCGGCAATGACAGCTGTCACGTCAGATCCTGCACGGACATCGATTATCGAACAAAATCAAGTCGCCGAGATTCCGGGAAAACCTTTTTTGCTAACGAAACTTATTAGTTCGCAATTTTTTGAGTAAGAACGAATGATTAGAAAAAAAAAAGCTGCACTGGCAAAACATTATTTATATCAAAAGGCTATTCAATATTTTTTACGATTATTTACAGAAGAAAATGTGATCTGTGATCCACTCGACTGTTACTATTGCTGGGTCTTTTTATTTAGTATTATATAACTATATTCATTGGCAGATGCTGATTATAGGTCGCTTCAAACTGGCCGCAAATTTATTAGGGCAGTCTGTGCAATGGACATCCTATAGTTGAAATGATGGCAGCTGACATTCAGTGTAAAAAATAAATAAAAGACACTTTAGAGTGATGCTATTAATTTATTTAATGACTTAATAATAAACAAAGATTATTCAACAATGAGTTCTTTTTCATTTCATGTACTTTGCAGACTAACATGTTTATATTTTCATTTTAATGCTTTATGATAAACAAAATTTTTGTTTGGCAACATTCCAGTATGCGAATGGTAGGCTGTCGTATTTGGTGTGATAAGGACTGAATACCAGTCTCGGTTAGAAGAGAGAAAAGAGGAGGAGAACAAGCCAGCTGCAGTATAAAAACCTCTGCAGTAGTTACAAAACTATAATTAGGATATCTCTTGTAATTGTTTTTAGTAATACCAACTTCTTGAACCTTTTCAATAAACATTTTGTAGGTGACCGCTATATTTACGTTTCCTGCCTTCACGGGGAAATACAAATACATTTAAATATTACGCCGTTAAAATTCAGTAAATTTCCTTTGTTACGTTTACGTCTTGTGAACATTTATTTTCCATTATTTGTTGTTTATAATTACTTCAGGCGCGATTGTTATAGTAGATTATATCTTTATGATTTTAGTTACAATTTGTAATAACTCTTAAAGCATTAATTACGCGTACTTCAACTGAATTATTTAATAATGGAATACTTTAATAGTAATAATGATAAAATTAAGAAATAAAAATTGATTCATATTAGTTAAAATGTCATGTGCAGATACTGTGGGTCCGAGCTAGCAGAACGCAGAGAACGTCTAGCCTGTAACTCCTTTTCTAGTATTCGCTCAAGGACCTCCGGGGATGTCACGGGTTGCTACCTATTAACTTTTTACAGGAAGAGTGCCGAGCTCTTAGATCACTTCTGCGGCTGCTCCATGGAATGACCAGGGTCAAGCGTCTATAAGACTCCAGGAGGTGACCTTGGTTGAGGCTGTGACTCGTCAATAATACTCGCATAGCATTCCGACAAAATGGTACATAGAAGAACTGAACCTCGACTTGGTCGGTTGCTGTTGCCTGAGTAGTAGGACTACTTTGACTCTGCAAAACGATAGCGCTGGCAGAAGAAATAGCGAAAGAAAGTCTAGTAGCGTTTCTGTCTGGTATGATAGGAAGTTGGCGTCTCCTGTGACGTACGATCTGGACTGATTGATTTTCGAATGGCGACGATGATGGTGTTAAGTGTCTAGTATTATTGTCCTCGCATCGTCCGGAAACTAGTATTTGTTGATGTGTCAGAACGATGCGACGTTTGAATGTATCGCATGTGATTGTATTATAGGTAGAGGCATCTAGCGTCTCCTATCAGTCTTATCGCGCTATATTTCAAAATAAAAATGCTTGTCACGTAACAATTATAATATTAAGTTTTGATTTAACACGAAAGCCCAAAACGAACGAAAAATTCTTTGTGAATATAATTTATTCAAATTGGCATTTATATGCGCTTATCAATCGTCGATTATTTTAAAATTATAAATAATAAGCTCCCACCAGTTGGGAACCATGATCCGTTGAGAAGAGCTAGCCGGTAACTAAATATTTGTCTTCTCAATCTTAAATAGTTGTCTTGTCAATCTTTTAAATGAAATTTAACAATTTTTAGTATGTACATTATAATATCAATCATGTAAACGAACCAACAAACAAACAGTTCTTCCACATTTCGATCAACTAAAAACTCTTGAATATTTTGTGGTGATGTATTATATATGCGTACAAGAATGTTTTGTTAATTTTTTGAAGATGAAATTTAGGCATTACATGTATATTTTTATTTC
The DNA here is from genome assembly GCF_028537555.1 of Battus philenor. Lineage (NCBI taxonomy): Eukaryota > Metazoa > Arthropoda > Insecta > Lepidoptera > Papilionidae > Battus > Battus philenor. Next base: position 2,502,656 of record NW_027181686.1, on the reverse strand, counting down.
TAGTACTTATCACGTGTCTGTCATTACTATTGATATGAGATTTTAAGTTAAGACGCATAAATAATTTGTTATTAAATATGTATTGCAAAGTTACCATTGGAATATCTATTTCTTTTAAAACATCCCACAGGGAATCTCTTGCTCTAAGTAAACCCGTACAGCTCTTTTATTTAATATAAATATATAATTAATACTGGCAGCACTGCCCTATAATAAAATACCGTAAAAGAGAACGCTATGAAAATAATATAAATATACGAATCGAGTTGTATTAATGTCTGTTAATTGTCTTACTTTTATAATTGCAAAGACGGCAGAGCTGAGTCGAAGAGTTCCATTGAAGCTTTTTATCCAAAGCAATGCCTAAGAAAACGAAAACCAGCTATAACACTAGGCAGTGTATACTTAATACACTTGATTTTCTTAACATTGAAGACAGTTTATACTTTTCGACGTGAAATAATAGGAAATTTACCTTAAAATTTTATTTTGAAATATTAGAAATTAAGTTTTTTGTCCCCGTTTTCGGGGCCTTTTGTTCTTACTGCTTTGCTTACAAAGCAAGGGACAGGTACGTTGCAATATCGAGTTAAAAAAAAAATTCCGTATATTTTTAACTTATCTTTCTCCTTCCATTCTTCACCATCTCCTTCATTTATCACATTTTGATCATCATTCACACGTTACCTCATATTCATATCTATATATCTCGTAACTATGATTTAACACTATTCCTACCAGGACCGGTCAAATGACCGTTTTTAAATTTTCAATTGGAATTTCCTACATTCAACGTATGTGAATCGCTTTTAAACTTTACCACTTTTCCTCATATATACTCATATGTATGATATATTTTTCAATATTCACTTATTTTTTTATTGTTTATTTTCCGAGAAAAATTTGTAGTCTGTCTTACCTATCACGACCGATCATTTGACCGGTAGTACGATTTATACATTTTTGTAATAGTTTCTCTCTAAAACTTAATTCCAAAACTATAAAGTTTCACATTGTATGTTTTATTGTTTTTTATCTATTTTGATCTACATTTTTATACTTTAGTTTTAATTTTTGTAGAATATTTGTCCCCCAAATTTCAAGACGTTTGAGGAGTGCGAATGTATTATTAGAGAGAATAAATGACATTGATGCAGAATGTTCTAAAGATGATCAGGAAATTATGGATATGGAATATGATAATACGGAAAATTATGATCCACTTGAAACAGATTCGAACACTGGTGAGAACCCCAAGAATATTTCGAACGCACGTAGACAACGAAAGAGAAGGAGATTTGTAGTTAGTTCCGATAGTGAGAATGAGGAAGAAGTAAGCGAAATTGCAATGGACGGAACTGTTTGGCAGGAAGTAAAAATAGGGTCTAATCCTGGAAGAGCACCTGGTCATAAGATTTTTAGGGAAAAATCAGGCCCGACTGGGTACAGTAAACGTAGTATTATGAAAGGCGAAGTTAGGACGGCATTTTCTGTGATAATTGATAAGAATATAATCGAACTTATAAGAAAGTGCACAGAGGTAGAGGCATTAGAGTATTGGAATATAAATGGGAACGGTCTACTGCAAAGTTATATGCATATTTTTGCAATTCTGTATGCACGCGGCGCATATGAGGCTAAGAATATAGATATAGCACTTCTATGGAATAAAAATTGGGGCCCGCCTTTTTTCTCAAATACTATAAGTAGACATGACTTTACGGAGATTATGAGATTTATTCGATTTGACGACAGAAATCCACGAAGCCAACGGTTACAAACAGATAAATTTGCTATGATTTCCGAAGTTTGGTACAAGTTTATTGACAACAGTCAAAATTGTTATAAACCCGGACCATATATTACTATTGACGAATAATTGTTTCCAACGAAAGCAAGGTTTAGATTCACTCAATACATGCCCACTAAACCGGACAAATTTGTTCTTAAATTTTGGTAAGCATCCGATGTACGTAGCAAATATATAATAAACGACTTTCCTTATTTGGGAAAAGATGAAAGTAGAGAACCCTCAGTTCCTCTTGGATAGTTTGTTACTATGAAATTAGCAGAACCGTATGTAGGATGCGGAAGAAATATAACCACGGACAACTTTTTTACGAGTCTACCTTTAGCAACAAAACTTTTATCAAAAAAAACTACGATTGTTGGGACAATTAGAGCAAATAAAAGACTGGCAAAACTGAAAAATGAGGACATGGCACTTTTTTCAACCAAACTCTATCGGTCAAATAATTGTAATGCTTAAAATATATTTTTATACTGGTAAGCTGGCTAATGGTCTGCATTTAATATTGAAAAATATAAGTTGTGAAAGACCGGTCATTTGACCAGCCGCGGTAGGAATAGGTATACGTTAAGTGTCGGTAGGAATAGTGTTAAAGGAACAGTTATTACTTACACATTATAAGCAAGATAAATATATAAAAAATTACACATATATGGACGGGATAAATACATTTTTTTATATATTACATAGCGTAGGTAATTATTTTAACATTTAGTTAATTACCAATGAAACGGATGCAATAATTATAGAGTAACAGATAAAAAATATAATAATTTTTTTTTTTTAAATATAATACTTCATACAACATACCGGTTCACTGAGAATGTATATCGAAAAAAAAAATGTAGAAAATATGTTTCTTACGAATTAAAATTTCCTTTCAGATAAAGACATGCATTATGTCTTTTGTATGTGTCTTAGAAAAATGAAATGCTTTCATTCAATGATTATTTTCCCGTCTAATTTAAAATCTTATGTGCTTAAAATCTGTTCGTCATGGGTACTTATGTGTATCACGACAGTTAAAAAAAAAACAAATTTTCTCTTTTATTTCAATTGTTTTTAATTTTTAATTGTGTACACTAAGCTTAGTGTTCTAAATTTGAATTGGTAGTTTAAAAAAAAAAACGCATTGATCGTTCAGTATCTCCCGCACAGCCGACGAGTACTTACGTGTCGTTGACCAATTTTCCCGCTCGCTGGCTCCGCAACGAGTACCCCATTATGCGGCCAAGTTAATAAACTGGTTCATAGTCCCCTTTAAGTATTACGTCAATCATTTTCATTTATTATTGCTATATTATATTCGAATAGCTTTTATTATTAAACACATAACAAAGACTTTGTTTATTGCGCAGTTAATATAGATATGTTTGAGCTGGGATTCTGAATATATATTATGTACGAATGACAGTCAAATCGAGGTCTCTTCAAGGCTTTTGAGCCTTGTGACTTCGCGAAACCTTCGTCTAAGTCATGAATGCACAGACCGCGACCGACAGCAAAAATAATACTCTCGTACATTCGAAAAATATTGAATTCTCTTTCAGAATAAAACCAAAAAAAATTAATTACCTATACTTCGGCGGCCGGCCCGCCATCAGTTCATGATTTGCCCGAGTGGCCCCTAGTCTTAATAAGTCTATGGAACCATGGTCTAAGTGATACAAGAACTCTGCGGCCTCCCAATTTATTTCAGTAAAGCCTTCAAGATTCGCTACCTTAACAAAGGTATTACATTAAGCGTTCTCTACTCCCTGCCTTCTAAAACCCGCGGAACCTGCTAATAAACAAAAATAAATTAATAAAACAAACCCAAACAAGCTCAGTAAGCAATCGTTTCGTAATGATGTTTCATTTATAAATTTATTTTAATTTTTCCCGTCAATTGCAAAACGAAATAAACATTTTCTTAAACTTCACATTGTAGGAATATTTTCGCGCCATAATTATGTTAGTCTTTAGCTAAACGTTAATAAATACTAAAAAGGTTCTGTTAAAAAGTAAAACTTAATAAATAATCGATATTAAATAAGTTGCAGTGGGCAGTTTAAATAACGCGATAAATATGTGGTCTCTAGCGCTTTAACGTTCTGGAGTAATGACGTCCACCAACAGGTTGGACAGACCTTGTAAATATTATCGGAAGACCCTGAATACAGGCCGCTATTGACCGGTCATATTAAATCAAACATGGATGTCCCACGGCGAAAATGATGATGATGGTATTAATTTTAAACAATATAAATTAAGGTTATAGAACATTTTACTTAGATTTTTATTTAAAATCATTCTATTCTCTTACAAAGTGTTGCGGGTGTTTTTTATTTATTTATTCAAGTAGAACCGCCAGTAATGGTTTCGATTTACATATACAAACAATAATGATTTTATAAAAATATTATTGTATCGCCTTTTAATGGAACAGATTCTCACTTTTGCATAAATGGTATTTGCGTATTCCGCTGACGCAGGGGACCTTTAGTCTAAGACCTCTTTTACCGTAGTGAAGCTGAAAGGCTTCTGGGGGAGCATCCACTACATATCACTACTTACTACTATTTCACTAGATTTGTACAACCAGTTAAACGCAGTCAAAATAACCGTTTGTGATACTTATAAGCACTATGTTTTATCACCTATAGTAGAGGAAACGTTTAAAGTAAAACATAAGACAACGCGAATATAAAACCAAATTAACACACAATTAAATTTAACAAGATACAGGAAGTATAGGATTTAATTAGATAAACAAAAAGTAATTAGATAATTGAAAATTGGTTATCTGTAATTGTTTTAACAAACAATAACATACTATATAAGTATACATAGCAATAACATTGATTAAAATTCAAAATATCTTTATTCTAGAATGCAATTACAAGTACTTTTGAATCATCAATTATTTTAACATCATAAGTAGTAAGTGACTACCTCGGAATGCCAATCTGAAAAACTCAACAAGACATTCAATAGCTGCACTTTAAAATCGAATTGAAATATGTTTAATGTGTACAATATAATATCAACCATGTGAATGATTCAAGATTTATTAATAATATATACTTTTAATTTTGATTTAAACCTAAGAAAAGGAAAGTCTAAGATATATTATGGAACTTTATTATATATCCGTACACTTAGACCCACGAAGGATTTGCTAAATTTTCAATACGAAATTTAAGCTTTGCGAGATTATTTTTGATTTTTTGCATTTATCATGTACCGACACACACTTTTTTATATAACTACTCATATTTTTTTGGACATTTTTGTATCAAAAAGCAACAGTCACACTAATTTAAAAAAAAAAATTTAAGGATACCATAGATGGTGGTAATGTATCTTGTAATGTTCCTTGATATCTTTTTGCAGTGTCCTCAAGCTCCTTGATTGACAAGCCTCTGAAGGCGCTTCGATTGTTCTCTTGTTTATTTGTACATTGACGTATCAAAAATCAACTTAACCTAAAAAAACATTTATAAAGATAGAATTTAAACAGTAATAGAAACATAAGGAAGGATATAAGTTTTTTATGTCACAAAGTATACGTATGTGCAATTCATTAAAGATATTAAAATATTAATAATATACAATATAATATTATAAAAGTACAAGTTATTAAAATTCCAGAAACTATTTTAGATAAGCCAATAGAAAAACTAAAAATCTTTTTTTATAATATATTATTGAAAAATTATATTATAAAAAGTATATTATTCTATCCAAAACTACTATACTGATGTTAATGTGTGGAATTAAAAGTTGTTGATGCTCAGAAAGCTAATAATTTTCGTGGACTCATTGTATACTTATATTTAAAAAGAATTATTTTTTAGATTTTCACTGGCTCTTTTCAGCTGAACAGCCTGTCGAGCTGGTGGTAGCTTCCTGTGAGACTGGCAATACTGACAATTTATTTATATCAATATTTTTTGTGTGAATACGTATATAGGAAAGTAAATTAAAAAGAATTTTAAATAAAAATCGCACTTATAATAATGGCATATTTTTTTATTAAAGATAAGTTAATTAGAGTAAAAGCAAAATGATTACAATTGTTTTATATTGAACAGAAAAATAAGCATTTAATTAATATATTAAATAAATATATAGATAAGAAAGGAACTAATATATAGCTACTTCCGCTATACAGCAGTAGTAGTGCATGAAGTACACCGCCCGCCAGCCCGCTGATAAATGCACGTGCGGTAAACAATGCGAAACACAACCCTTACCTAATATAACGATGTTCTGTTTTGATATATGTTGCACTCCAATACCTGTGTACAAATTACTGTATGACAACCAGGGACGCCCCTAGCTCGTGTAGCGCCCGTGTGCAATGAAACCCTGACGCCCCCTAGACCTTGTCCGCCTCCCTCGCGGCTGTAACTATTAGCTTTGCCGTCGTAACAACAAAGTTTTTTCATATTCCAACAAGCTATTTTATAAGTAGGTATTGCTTACAGTATGGTATTAGTTACGGCCTTTCTTCTTATAACGGCAGAATGACACTCAGTGTTTTTATGCCTGTACTCTGTTGCGAAACAAACTGGCGAACCGCGATAGATTCCAAGACGATGCTTTTAGCTGTCTCAGGGAGCCCCCTGAGGGGGCGGCGCCCGTATGCATTGCATACCCTGCACTATAGGTTAAGCCGCCCCCGATGACAACAAAAATAAGTCACTGGTACCACAATAATCGACGTAAATATCCTTTAACAGCTGTAGTAACAAAAGGTAATTGATATTTTAACAATTACGTGCTATAAATACTTAGACATAACTAACATTTATTGATATGTTCAATGGAGCATTCTTTTAATATTTATATTGAAACACGTATTTGCAATGTGGTATCCTATTATTAACCAAGAATTTTTTTAATTACAAGTAATAAAATGTTATACCTCGTTCATCTGGTTGCGACGATACTTTATCTATTGCATTATACATAGAACATAAAGGTGATGTATCATAGTCACAAAAAAAAATCATTAAAGATGTGAATGTATCGCTAATTTGCTGTCAATTGATGTATTGAACACAATCCAAAAATAAATGGTTTCAATAATAATAAATGACGTAATGATAATATAAAAAATAAACAGATTTTTCAAAATTCGAATTCTTTATAGGTTTTACACCTAATTCCAATCATGCTGTATATAGAATGTATATTTCTTGCTGATTGCAAAATTAGAAAACGGCTGAATCAACTCGACTATTTTTTTCATGTTTTCGTCAAGGCTTGTGAAGGGTTTTTCATAAAAAAGGAGAAAATCGCTTTGAAAATAACTAACCAACAACTCTTTTGTGTCCCATATATACGTAAATAAAGCAGAGTAAAATGAAAATCTATCCCTTGTTGTGAATTTTGACTACAATCAAAACCCAAATATTCGTGCTAGGATGTAATCAAACGAAAAAGTTTATCATTCCAAACGTTACAATTAAAATATAATCGAAGGGAGGAAAGAATGGTTTTCACTGATCTTACAAACGGGCCCTATGATAGGTGATCGCGCAATTAGGAACGATCGTTAGTGATAATAATGGGTAAAGTAATAGTAATGGGAATCGGGGTGTAATTGTGCCAACGATTATGGTACCATATCCGGATAATCCAGAGCCAGCTCATCTGGCGCCCCGAGCTTGAGCCGAATTGATTTGCTACTGCCTTCTTAGTGATGTACGTGAAGTGAGCCTTATAACTCCATCACCTGCTTAAAGAGTGTGGTAGTGCGTTTGATCACAGAGTACTGCTGTCAGATACGGTGAAGACAATACCTACAGTAGGCAGGTTGCTGCCCTCGGGCAGGTGTACGGTACCCATTGGTACATCCTAACGCTTGGTAACTTTGAGGACAGTATAATCAACACATTAGGAATAGGTTAGAGAGAGTATGTACGAAGTGTATTGAGGTAGCTATTAGTATAATAACTTTAAGCAATACTGCATACTTGTAGCCCTCCCTCCCTTGTCATCAGGTGCCTTGTTTGTTTTACATATTTACCTCTTCAATTAAGTAGACTGCGTATAAGATCAAATATTCTGTACACTCACAGCAGTATTCCAAGAGACACGAATTGATGGAAAAACACTTTAATTATAATGGAAAAACAAAAATGTTTAAAATGGAAATCAAATAAAAAGATGTATGTAGCTTGTAGGTAAAACCGTCGAGTGTATTTTCAAGTTCTTGTTAATACAATTCAATGGATAACGGATGTGGTGACCATTTATCCGTGTTCCAAAGTGAGACATCGTTTCTCGTATTGACGAGATATTGAATCGTTGCTTCGTTGGGAATCCTTGTGTGTCACAATTTATCTTGAAGGATTGGCGCCGGAATGAACACACTATGATATACTTAATTAATATAGAGTGTAACTTCAGAAAATTGTCCAATCCAGACGTGACCATAATAGGAAATAAATTCTGACAGTTCTGTCAAGGTTGTCTATACTGCCGCCTGTACTGTTCAACTGAAAAGAATTTATTAAATATTTAGTAATAGGAAATTTCTAATTAACTCATAAACCTAGTAGGTATCTACAGTGGTGAAATACTTCAGTAACACCGTATGAAACCCGCCTCTTTTGCGATGTTATTTTGTTTACATTTGAAATTCTCGTTTTGTTATTACGTTGGTTTGTAACCAAGTTGAATTACCGTTTGCCTTAGAGTAGCTGAAGCTTGTAAGAATTTAGAGTCTATTAATCTCTCGCGAACACAAAGGTCATTTTATTTGGGTTTGTATTCTCCGGAGGATCATCATGAAGCATATCTCTGGTCTGACCTGTGACCAGGTCTACCACCTTGGTGGCCCCACAGGTATGGCTACGTCCTTTCTTTTAATACCACCATGTAACTCTAACGTTTTTAATGTCGGGTCTTCGTTCTTTCTTTATTAAATTTGCCAAATCAATTGTCTTTTGTTAAAATGATTCTTTTATCTTATGCTGCTTGGTTGAGGGAACAGAGTGCAGGTATGAGTCAAAACCTCGCTTCAATTAACCAAGGCCTAGGGCTTCTTTCAGAACACTGCTCGCGCTGATGCACATAGTTGTTACCAGATTCAGAGGCCGCTGAACTTTAAACTTGCTTGAACTAAAGATATACGGAGTGATTGGACGCAAGGACCCCGAGAGGGGACTTCGGCTGTCTCATTACTGGATTATAAAGTCCAAGTGAAGTACTTTCATACAACCACTCACGTAAAACTATACCGCGAAGACATCGTCTGTCAGCGCCACCTATCGGCGCCGATTTGTATTAAGGCGTTACGAACGCCATCTATTTTCATAAAGATAAAAGTTGTCTCAGAAGATTTGTAGACGAATAAAAGTAACCAACGTAGTCCAGCGAATTGGATGGACCTTAAGACTTATTAATAGAGACCAAGGATATACAAGCGCAAAGTGGGACGTCCAACTACGGATGTTTTTTTTGGACGACCTTGCTACAGTCATCATAAGATGCCGAATGCAATAGCTTCTAACTGGCCCTTTATTTAATCTATGGGGGAGACCTATGTCCTGCTGTAGACCTCTTACGGCTTAAATGATGATAATCATGATTTATTCCTTATGGACAAGAAAGTTATGGTTACATTAGCGAAGGAAAAACCACACGTCACCTCTGGTGTCGCACAATTTAAGGGTAATAATAATAAACATTCTCAGAATTACTCGAGCGCTACCGGGTTGTGCATGCGTGTGGTATTATATGCTTATTGCCTAGAAATACGTGGAGTAGTTATTACAATATTTTTTTTCCTTTCGATATCTGCATTGGAGCTGTTTGTATATTGTTTTTTTGTATACTTAAACCTACTAAGATAAATGTAGCATTGGTTATACTAAGGCATATAATTTGATCTAACCAAAAATATCTTTGTTATCGTATATCTCTTTATACAGGGTGATCGTCTTTAGTTTTAAAAGCCTTAAAAAGGTAAATATATAGCTCATTTGTAGCAAAAAGCATTGAAGTCTTTACACTAATATATTAACCACTCTGTATGAAGTTAAATTTGAAATACGTTTCATTAATTTATTTATTTTCTATTGATACTCTACAGGCCAATCACTTCTGGCAGTATAAGTAACAACAGACAGTAAACAATAATTAAATTTATATGTATTATAATTACGTTATTTATTATTTCTGGACTCAATAATTTTGGATAGGATGTCGGTGTTTTAGCCCAAAGACGTCCAAAGCAAGGCCATATGGGGATATAACATAGTGGCTACGCTTGGCAGGCGAGTACGCGATCGCAGTGTGGTATTATGGTACGCAGAGGACGCTGATACCTATCCTCTGTAAATTTGTTTATGAGCTACGGTAATCCTATATAATTAATGCATAAAGTGATCACAATATAAGACTGTACCCCGGGAATAGAACCCACGATCTACAGTCAAGTCTCAGTCCTCTACCGCTGGACTACTTCTGCTCGAAAGGTGTATCACACATGACTGCAATTACATTACTATCTTTAAACTTTTAACGCCTATAACTAATCACCCGGCATATTATAATAAAATTTTATTATAGCATAATTATTGTAGAAACGGAAGCGCATGCCAGAAATGTCGATAGGTAATTATCGATATCCGGAATGTTGGCAGCACTACTTTTCTTAGATCAAGAACATTTAAAATTCTACACTATAACTTACTATTACCTGTGAAACAATTATATCAGAAGACTATAATTAAAGTGAATAAGATCTAGTCATCGAAATAAACTGGAATAAATTCAAAGTGACCTTGTACTCAACGAAGGTACAGTCCACAGAAAACACCAGCTCATTTTTAGTACGAGTTTCTAAAGCAACATTGGTAGGGTCTATTAAAATTGAAGCAGATAGAGGAGTCTAGTGAAGTCACCTTATATATTGCAAGGAGACTTTTCTGAACATGCTACGTGGACCATCAGCTTCGAGCATTGTACGCGGCGTCTCTCCCTGCACGACAATAGATATGGCACCCGCAATCTATAGAATACTCAGAAATTAAATCACTATACTACTGCATTCATAAATAAATACATTTAAAAAACTTTTAAGTCAAACGGGTTTTTGATACCCATATTTTGGTGGTTGTGGAAAAAAAATATACCTAGTACGCCATATTGGAACGGCGTCCATCTTGAATTTTAAATTTTGACATAATCATCGTGTTTTACTAGTGTAGCCCTTTCATTTAATACCCATATTGAGGCGTTTAAGGAAAAATATGTAATCCGCCATTTTGTATCGGCGGCCATCTTAGATTTATATTATTATTGATTTTATTAAATTGTATTGTCATCTAAATTAAATGTGTGTACCAAATTTCAGATCAATGTGACAACGGGAAGGTGCTTACATTTAAATTTCTAATTTTGACCCAAATAAATTCCGTACGGGTCGAACTAAATAAAACCGTTTAATAATAAAAAACTTAGTGCTGCGCTTGTGGGCGGCGATGCAAACCAACGTTTCGATACTTAAATGACTCAAATTGGCAATGAGACCTTCCGCACAAAACCGAACCACTCTTGATAATATATTTTTTTTAATAGGGAGAACGAACGCCATTCTTACATGAAATAGGAATTTTGATTTCTTTAATAATTATTAGTTTTCGGTTTTAAAATGATAGTAAAGTTTATGATAACATACAATTATCTGATGATCATTGCTGATTGCGCAGGTTCGTTCAAGGAAAAAGTGATCCGAGAAGGAGGATTGTACGACATAAATATTAAAATCTATAAATAGCCTCTTGTTATTCTTTTGTTAACTATTAAGACGCACGTAGCTGTTGTTACAATAAATAAATAAATAACTACTAAGCGAAAGGCTGAATCAACATCATACATATATATACATAAATTGTGAGCGTCTGTTTGTTAAAATGACCGCCTTTTACTATACGTAGATAAATATATTATTTACGATATACATTTAACAAAATATTTATTTTTTTATTTTCTGTCTATTGTTCTGGCTAAACTCAGAAATGGTTGTACTGATTTTGACAGGACTTATAATGGAAAATAGTGTAATAAGGAGTAACTTCGACACCTTTATTTAAGAAAAATTCTTTAACAAAAACAAATTAAATAATCCAAATATTTATTTTGATGAATTTAACGCGGACGGCAGTTGCGGGCACAGCTTGTAAATAAATATACAAAACAATAACAATAAGCTAAAATAAAATAGAATATGATAGAATAAACATTAATAGCTAATAAAAATGTGTTTTGCATTCATTTGATTTAGTGACAAGACATATCCTAGCCTTGTTAGATTTATTGGTAACTAAGAGAGAATAAAATAAATATTTTTAGTTGCGACACAGCTCAATGCCTCCCGTACTCCGGGACTCGCATTAGTTTAGGAATTAATTGCCCTCAATAAGTCAATCTGCACAATGCCTCAAGTGCCGTCCGAACTAACCTTTAATGGTCATACAATAGGAAACATATGTTTCCTATCACTCTTATAAATATAATAACTGTGGCCTCATTTCTTGGTTATCAAGTTCATAATTGTTATTTTATATTTATTCGTTACACAGGGTGATTAGTTGTTAAACGATTTTATTTAGTTCGACCCGTACGGAATTTATTTGGATCAAAATTACAAATTGAAATTTAAGCACCTTCCCGTTGTGAGATTGATCTGAAATTTGGTACAAAATCAATAACATTATAAATCTAAGATGGCCGCCGATACAAAATGGCGGATTACGTATTTTTCCTTAAACCCCTCAATATGGGTATCAAATGAAAGGGCTACATTAGTAAAACACGATGATTATCCGTTCCAATATGGCGGACTAGGTACATATTTTTCCACAACCACCACAATATGGGTATCAAAAAACCGTTTAACTTAAAAGTTTTTTAAATGTATTTATTCTTTTCAGCCGATGGACGCCCACTGCAAGGTATAGGTCAAATATCGCCACGACAACCGATCCAGCGCTGGCCCGCATCAAGCTAATTCCCGTGATCTTCACTATGTCGTGGGCCCACCTAGTGGGATGCCTATCTACCCCATGTCTACCGGCGGTCGCCACTGTAGAAGCTTTCGGCCCCAACGGTCATCTGTTCCAAGAGTGATGTGCCATGTATTTCAATCATATACAGTGATCACTCTGAAATATGTAACATCAATAATTTTTTTCTATCGGATTGCAATATGAACTTTTTACAATATAAAATCTGCAATGACAGATAATAAACAATAATTAAATATGAAATTCTAATTTTGAAAACGTTTCTTATTACTATATTATCGTTACGCTATTTATTATTTCTGAATAAGAGACTAACATTTACCTTTTGTGAAGGTTTTACACATATAACTAATCATTCTGTATAGTCGTGCTAGTATCCTATAACGTAAAGCATTGTATTAGCTTGAATCACATTTCGAAAGGTTCCGAGTTTATAGGAACACTTGTCAATAGCGTACAGTCTTGAACATAAGTTTAATGGATAAAATTATCATTTTAATTTTACTTTAAAACCTTTAAAAGTTGAAAAGCATTTTCAACGCTCTAAAGTAAAGATTAAAATCTAAATTTATTGTAGCTATACAGTTTACACGATTTACAATAAAACCTTTTTGATGAATTTAAATAGAATAGAATATAAAAAACACATCAAAAAGTCGTGGCAAAAGACAGAGAAATAAAAAGCTATCGACACGCGATTTTGACACAGGTATATAGATATGGCAAAATCACGTACGATTCGCTAAAGTATAATTGAAATGAGCTGTCATTACTTTTGAAGTGTATTACTATAATATATTTATTTATTTATTAATTCAATTCAATTAGTATTGCACGTAATAATACCAGTATTTATAATATTAATAATGACTACAATAAATTATTCCAACACATCCCACTTGACAGTGCAAATTAGAAAACAGTGATTTAAATTATAAAATAACAAAAGAAGCGCCGCACACGAAATAGTAAATTTATTTTTGTGGGCTATTCTTCTTTATTGTAGACATCAATAAATAAAGTGATTACTCTGTTATACGTCTTATTTATTTTATTTTTTACTGACCTCAGGTTACTGCTGGTCGCTGAAGATAACTGTTGTTATCGAGACTAATGAATTGGCAAGCCTTATGATTCCGGAGTGAGGATCATACACCAGTAAACTTAGAGTAGGACATCTACTTAAAAGGTAGAGATAACATTGTTAATGTTGTGCGTCGAAGTTGGACGCAGGCGACTTCCAATCGGTCCCATTGGGAATCTATGGTAAATTATGGCAATATGTGGCAATCTATGGCAATGAAATGGCAACGTAAAACAAACTAAGTTGGCAAGAAGATTCAAAGTTATAACCTTGCGCGACCATTGCATTCCTCACCTTGAGACGCGATAGTACCTAATCGATATTTTGAATATTTTCAAGTACACAGATTGAATTAATTAACCATAAAAATTCGGACGGGTTTTCAAAAACACATGTTAGGAAACCACGGCGCCTTCCGCATTCAATCGAAATATCAAATCGACGCCATGTTTATTTTGAATTTGGCGATGATGACGAATTGGTATTATTAAGTTGTTTTGGTTTATTATTACATTAATCACAACGTACAATAAAAACATTCTTTAAGACCAAAGATCCACAGAAGAGCTGTGTATTGGTCTTCGATACCATGACATTTTACCGTCGGACATTTTGTCCACAGACACAAGGACGTACTGGTTGTACCATGCAGGGTCTTCATTTATGTACTTTTTTATATTAACACATATTTAACAATTGTTTAGGTCAAATATATGATCTCATTTGACATTTCGTCAACTCAACTCTGTTAAATGAATTTTTAAAAAAATTACAATTTTAGAATATCAAATTCAAAAAAATAATTTTTATTAACATAAAGTAGAGGGTATATCTCTTATTGGCGTCAAATTGAGCCTACCAGTTGTTCGGATGTAATACCGTAGACCTGAGAACAAACAAACGAAACTCAGCGAGACTTTTTTAATAAACATACCATAGCCTATATAACATATATATAACATAGCCTGGAGAAGAATTCATCATTGCCAAGGTGTACTATCTACATACGTAAACCAGTTCGTACTGTTATCTGTGGGTAAAATGACACCCTGGTCACGTATTTGCTGTCTTTAAACCACGAATACTAAGCTATAGAAATTTTCGTAACAAAGTTAGGCCTAAATAGCTTTGTGTTGCAGAAATGTTGCCTTGATTATCGACAACGTTCTAATCTAGAGCGTATTATTCCGTACATAAATAACATATTGCTAATCCAGCTGCGTTGATTCAGAGTTGAAGATATTGTATATAGTATAATCTAAAATCCATACATACACTGATACAAGTATTCAAGCAATAACAAACACATGCATAAGCTTTTCACTAATTTATTCTTTTGTTACAAATGTTCCATATTCGAAATTCGCGCATTAAATTTTTCTGTTTCTTATTTAGTTATATATGTTTACTATTAAGAAATTATCTAGCCTTTAGTACTAATACATGGCTACAACAAGATGGTGCCACACCATACACGGCTAAAGAAACCCTGGTGCTTTTTCAGGAAGAAATCAGCTCCGAAAACGTCGGTTTTGTGATATCGCCAAGCCACCCAGGATACTAGATCTTACCCCCATAGACTTTTTTGTGGGGTATCTGAAGGATAAAGTCTACGAAACCATTCCAGTAATTTTTGTGCTATCCTGCGGTGACATTCCAAGAGTGTGTCAGACATGATGGTCAATGTCTAAACAATAATTAAAAAAAAAAATAAAATCTCCAAAAATTTTTTATTAATTGTTACTAAAATAAAAGTTTAATTGACGCAGTTATTACTTAATTTTGATTAAAAAAACGAATTCTGTCAAAGCACACTAGATAACCTTTTTAATAATATGGCAAAGGGAAATTAACTACAAAAATAATATTTATTGACTACAAAAACACACATCAGAGAAACAATAACAATTGTTAGGAGTAGTAAAATATTAATTTATACATACATATACAAAAAAACAGTGAAAATATAGCGTAACAAGTCTCTTTAAGCTTGTACATATATCCTTCAGAAGGGAACAAAGTGAAAAATTCTGGTTGCAAAAGTTCGACAATAGCAAATGTGAAATATTCCTTACATGTCTTCAAATATATTGTTAATCTAAAATTAAACTTATAACACAATATCAAATTTATAACAAAATCATATGTACACTATTTACTTAAAAGTTAGTTTATGTTTTGAGTTAAGACAGTGATTGATAAATTATGATAGCTTGACTCGTATAGTTTAATTAAAAGTAACAAACTAATTCATAGGCAAACACAGCTTGCGTTAACAATAAGTTTATAACTTAAGACTGATTAAACTTAGGTTTAACTTAATTAACGATTAAAAACTTTATGTACTAAAACAGATTAAAACATAATTTAAAAGAACAAAACATAAGAAAAAAATTCAGTGTATAAAATGATAATTTTCAATTTTAAATCACACTGATAATTCGTATCTATTATACAAGTATCACAGATATCATTTAAAAGTTTTGTTGTTAAATACATTGGAGAATTTTGTTATCTACACCAGAGAGACATTTTAATTCACTGTTATAAATGTTTTACGAAAGGGATATTATAAAACTGTTGTTTTAATATCACGATGTTTCAATTTATTCAATTCTCGATTATTCGCGTATGCGATATATGTACAGGATTTTAAAAAAATATGTATATACACCTGTCCCCCGATTTACACGGTAGATACGTTCCTGGGAAAAACGAGTATTTCGAAAATTTTAATTTTTATTATTTAATTAAAATACATTAAACAGAAGAATAAAAAATAAAACCAATGGTGTTTTATTATCCTTTATCACTGTCAGAAATTACTCTCATTCTTTTTTTCGGAATCGAAGGTTCCAATTCACTTTCATCACTCGAAGTTATTTGTGCCGATTTGATGTTTGAAGTAGAAATATTTACATTATGAGAGATGGTAATAAAATCGGTTATTAAAACTGAAAAAAAAACTTATTTAGAAAACCGTGTAAAAGCGAAAACGTGTAAAATAAGTACCGTGTAAATCGGGGAATAGGTGTACAGGAGAAGACTTATAATGGAGGTAAGTAGTAACAAGCTTGTTACGTTACAGTAGATAAAGGGACATAGCGGCTCCAGAGGCAACGATGCTGCAGATTAGCTGGCCCGAAGAGACTCCAGCATGGTCGTTTGTGATCCCTATTCCCACTACCAATGGGTAAGTCCAGAATGTCTAGTAGTGGAGCGTACTAGGAGTCAACATAGGAATGGACGAGCCATGACGAGTGCCGACAAGTAAAAGCGGTAATGCTCTACCATAAGTTGCCGACTCTCTAAGACCTGCAGCAGCTGTCACGACTTCGACTGCGTTTGGTGGCAGGTTCTTTAATCAGTCAAAGTCTTTTTAACAAACATCTATTTACATTAGGCGTTTCGGACATCCTTTGTGCAGAACTTTCCCGGAGGAGAACGAGATTTCTGCTCACGTACAACTTAGGTTTACGGGAGTTGAACCCTACAAGGCTACCAATTTTGGATCGCCAAGGTGCCTCTTCGAGATCGCTGGCAACATCCAGGGTCTGCTGGGATTTCTCGGGGCGTTGGGTTGGTTCGATTAAGACCAACCATAGAGACAGAAGACAATACAAGACATGTACAAGATTACTGATAATAGGTGCAAAAACTTTGAAGGGATGTGTAACTCATTATCTATCAATTACCATAATAAAATGGATTCTGTAATAATGGATAACGTAATAATAATATAGAAAGAAAATCGTTTTACAATTTTTAAATTAAATTTAATTAATTTTTACTGTCAGGGACAGATTTAGTAATGCAAAAAGTTATTGGCCATATTCCAATTGAAAGTATATATTTCTTTGATAATTTCGTACAGGGCGATTGGAAATAGTTATAAGTAGCTTCAAAGGGATGATAATTTTAGGTCGACTGGTAGATAATGGTATTAAGTCCATCTTTACAAAATTCGTTTAAAAGGGTAAATAAATAAATAATTTGCTGATAAATAAGATAAACATAAATTCACCTGCACAAAAATATTAAAATTTTGAACATTGCATATTCAATTATACGAGATAGACAATATATATATTATAAATGCTTTACACAGTTTTGCCCGGCACGTGTCTCAAATACGCGTAAGATAATCCGACAATGACACAACTACATCTATATTTATTATGCTAATCCTGTGCGTACCTAATCACTAGTTAAATGGGCCAGCGATTCTCAAACTTCTAGAAATTCTCGGAATATCTACCTTTATTATTTATTTTGTGTGAATTTAACAACAATTATACTAACCAGTAGATGTAGCGCGGGTAGGAATTCATTGGATGGACCAATGCCAACATCAAGGTCGCGATAAGTTACTGAATGCGAGTAGGGAAATATAGGCATGGGCATAAGTGTGTGATGTGGAAGCCTATTTCTTATAGTGGGCGTCTATCAGCTGATATGTTGCTGATATATATAATGGGATACGCCAAAATAAAATGCATTGTTTGTAGTGATAATATGTGTAAGTGTGTTTATTTGACTTTACTTATTCGTAAAGTTACTTTTCTCTTTTTGTATGGCTCTGTTTTCGGGGACTGTCGTTCTTCCTACCGTGTTTCAGACAAGGACTTCACATTAGCGGATAATTATCTTTTCAATATTTTAATATATTTATTTTTAAATATACTTTCTCTCTGTCATTCACAATCTCCTTTTTCCCTTCTCTTTCATATCTTCTGTGTGTGTGTAACATCTCCTTCCTTCCCTTGTTCTCTTTCCTTAATCATCAGATAATTATAGTATCAAAGTTCATTTGACACGTATAGAACTTATATATAAATTTTACTTTCTAAAACTAATTTTCTTTTCAATTCCACAAATACGTCGGACAGTAAAGACCGCGTCTTAAATGTGTTTTAAGTTCACGGACCCTTCAGCTCCGTGAACATAGCTCCGATAAAGCCCCCGAGCTAACAGAATCAATTTCCAGGAATTAGTATGTATATGCATGCGGAACAGATAAGGTACCAAACAAATTTAGGTTTGAACTCGCCGATATACGGAAAGCTTCACTTAGCGTTAAGGAACGGGTATTATTGAAGAATGACAGCCTAAACCGAAGTACCCCCGCCGGGGCCTTAGAGCCTAGTCACTCCATGGAGAATCTGAAGTGATCTAAGAGCTCGGTGGCCTCCCAAGACGCAATTGTAATACTAGTCGAGAGTATCCAGGGCGTCCTTGACCTTCGCTACCTTAAAAAGGGGTTTAGGCTACGCACTCTTAGGGAATTTTGCAGCCGCGGAATTTACAAATACGACTTAGACAACAATGTAAGCCAGATCAAAATGAAACTCATTAAACTCGATAAATAAAAATCTGGACTTTTTCATGGTTCAGTGGCCTTAATTAAAAAAAAATCATATAGCATAAGTAGTACTACATTGTTTATATCGAAATAACTTAAAGTTGTAAAACAAAACTACTGTTAAGAAAAAAAATGTCACTTTTAATTCGTGATTTTATTACAAAATTATATATTTATTCCGGTTTCCTTCACAGCTGACAGATTCATACATGAACATTATAAAAATTAATAGATAGACTAAGCCAATTATTGTTTAACACATCATTATCACTTAGCATTTAAATTACGAAAGCAAACTTAGAATGAGAAAAATGAAACGGAGAATAGTGTAATATATTGACACTGATAACGAAATTGTCTAAAGACTTGATCTCTTAAGAGCTCGTGTGATGGTTTAGTTCGTAGGTTTTCTCCGATTGAACGTTTGGGAAAATAGAAAGATTACAAAGTTGGTATTCACAAATATTTTAATTAATTGTGGGTACGCAAAGTTTGAGAAGCGCTGCCGGGCAGGGCGAGCCCGTAGCCGAGGACGTGCGAGGTTGGTCGATACGCACTGGCCGCTGCCGCAAGGTCAACACGACATAAATTAAACTTTCACTAAAACAACAGAAACACTTCCTCCTCGTGCTTTTTGTCGCTAATCGAACGTGAATTAGATTTTTTTTTAATTCAACCAGTACTAAATTTGAATGTTTTGTTAAAACATCTTTTTTCGACAAACTATTTCATTATATATACTTTTCTATAGTTTATTTTGCCTTTATTATTGTCTTTCTCTGTTTTGGTCTTGTCTCCACACCTTTGGAGGAGCCACTAGATATTCTACGGGACAAGCAGGCCAAGCCAGTCACGACTGTGGTAGTAGGATATCCCAGGAGACGCTGAACCTCCCCGTAGCAACACTAGACCACTGCGCTACCCCATTAGCATCCGCAATGAATGGATGATGAATGTCCTTACACAGAACGCCTGTTAACCAGATATCCTTTTTAATCTCCTTCTACTACAGGGAAGGGATATCCCTATCCTACTCAACCCGGGCTAAAGAGATGACTAGCCAAGAGAATGTGTGTCTGTTCATGTGATACACATTTCTCTCACCAATACAATTTTCCTTCATTTTGTATACACACAGATACACAATACACATGCACAAGACGCGCTACGCCAAGACGCATTGGTGTCTGAGAGCTTTACCATAATACATTAAGGGTTATTGGTGACAGAATTCGAATTTCAAATTGAAAAATATTATAATACAACATTAATTTCAATAAAACATAAAAAGGAATTAAAAATATAAATAATAAAAAATATGATTAATAAGTATATATATATATATATATATATATATATATATATATATATATATATATATATATATATATATATACATATATACATACATTTTATACAAATTTAAAATGACGTTATTCATCAATATAGATAAAATTAAAAAGTAAAAATTCATTTATTCAACATTCGAACACCTTTTTAAATCTATTTTATTTTTGACTCTACCCTGCTTCGCAAAGTGTTATAGTTGTGGAGAAGAAGCAGAAAGAACACCACAACTACAACAACACATCTTTTAATAAAGTTAAACAATACGTATATATAAATATACACTTTATAGATGAATATTATAATATTATACTTGATAATGATGAACATGAACATTGCCCCAACTGCCAAGGATTCTTGTCATATAATTATTAGTTTTTGGAATAATAAGCTTTTTCCGTCAATTTAATATGCATTTTGAATTTTATAAATGGTAATCCAAAAATGTTTTGCTGAATTAATTAAAAAAATTGATTCCGTTTATTACAAGAGAATTAGAGACTTTTTGCAGTACAAAGTTTGATACAACCAGTTTTTCATGGCGCCTTGTACATACATTATAGACATGGATCTAGTTTTTAAATTTACTATAATTATTGTAAAGATCCAGAATATTATCATAAACATATTGTGAACATACTGTAAGAATATTGCCCTCTTTAACCCGCTTTCTCGAAGAGAATCGCTGCCCTAAGCCGTAAATTGCCTGAATGGCTCTCTTTTTTAAATCAAAAACAAAACACTAACACGAATAAAACACTAAACACTTTCACACGAATTTTTTGTTCTGGCATGAATGCCTTTAATATAATTTTAGCAATTCTTATAGAAACATATAAAATATAATAAAATGCAATTGGGGGAATACCACAACCCACGGTTTCAGACCAGTCCAATAATCGTTTCTTGTTATTTAAGTGGCGACGAATAATTGATTTTTTGTTTGTTTTTACATGTTTTGTACTTATAGATAGTTGGTTCCTTTGGGACTCTTGTGGTCTTTAAATTTGAATAAAAACCCAGATAATGCTTTATGAGTGCCGGACTAGAAGAGACATTTTACCCTCGCGTTTTCAATAATATAAGTAATAATATAAGGCCGCAACATCTTCCACGTGCCTTGAAAGTGCCTTGAAGATTCTTATATCAAAAGGAAGCGCGATCCAGAAAATAATAGATTGTATTGCGCAGGAGTGAGTAAAATCAGTAGCATTATATTTGACATCTAGATAGACGATTGCACGAGGATTGAAGTGTTTTTTTTACTGGCTACGAACTGGAATCGAGTTGTTGAGTACGCAGGTGAAGTGAAAGAAAAGAAATGGGTGCAGTTAATGCACGATATATAATATATATATATATAAATAAAGTCATGGTTCTAAAGTACATTTTATATTATTTTTTTTCGATTGATCTGCAACTGGGGTAATGCAGTCCGTCAAGGCGGCCAGTGACTAGATATGATTTATTATAATAAATTAACAATATAAACGATACAATGTATGAAACGATAAATATATTCTGATAATAAAACAGTCTCGGGGGCCTTGACCGTGTGTGGATTGACACGTATATTAAAGTACATTTGCTTGTAGCAAGGTCAAGCGGGCTGTAGAGGAAACGGAAATGCGTCACACACCCTCCGCTCCCTTACCTTGTTTGTATCCGCAAGCTGCATACATTATATTATCACGTATTTATATATTGTACTGTTTTATTATGTTACTATATAGAATGATTTGTTTGTTTTAGCTGTAAAAGCTCTAAAGGGTTGTAAGGTACGGTTTCAGAAATAATAAACAATATTATTTAAAGAAAAAGTATTTTTCAAATTTCGAATAATGGCATTACGTAATTTATTATTTTTAATTATCTGTTCTACAGAATTTTTACTGCTAGAATTTATTAGTATGTTGTATTCCAAAATAAAAATTAAATTATTGTAACACATTTCATAATGATTTTTAATACAGATTTATTGAAAATAGGTGTTTATATATAGGTGTTTTATACGAACAATTGTAACTAATTTTATATTTCTAAGCTTCTAAGTTTATACTTTCTTACTGCCTTTTGTTACTGTTTATTTCCGATAAAGTAAATAAATAAATATACATATACACACATATATATATATATATATATATTTATATATATATATATATCCATCCCTTAACCAATCATCCTGTATTAATCCGGTTATACATTTATACAAAATGAATCAAAGTCAGACACAGTTTTATACTTATAAAACTCTATCTAGAGCTTTAATCACGTTGTCAATGTCACGTTTCCACATAAGAAATATTTTTATTGTTACTTCTTATATGACCATTGCTCGTGCTTTAATAACAATGATATGAAATACATTAGCTACATACTTTGATTTTAAAGACCCTTTGACTTTGATATTTTATATATCATAGAGAGAATGTAGTATGAAAGAAGTATGAAAGAAGATCCTAGAAGCAGATCCTGACTTATGATATTTTTAACGGACTTTCTCTGCTACTCAAGAGACATAAAACAGTGATTGAGTTTATTGTGGGTTGTTTTTAAATCAGGACTTCTTTACATAACACTCAAAGTTTTAACTTGAAAGCCATTATAGAAAAATGCTTTATTTCATTCTAGTTTCTGATTAGGCATATCCTTTCTCTTATTCTTAAAGCGTCGTTAAAAATAAACAAGACATCAATGATTTAAAAAAATAATCATTATAATTAGTTTATTTCAACTTAGTTTTAAATAGTTTACGAGTTAAGTTAGTAAATTGATTTAGATATTTAGTTAACACTGTAAAATGCAAAAACGTGAGCAAAAAATTTTTTTCGGAAATGTTTAACGTAAATTTTAAAACAAATGCACAGATGCTAATGGAATATCGATCCTAATAATAATAAAAAAATTATACACTTCTTTATTTTCTTTCATGTTGGAAAAAAGAGGTCAAATTTAATGATCCTATATTTATGAGAATAGTAATAAATATATAAATGAGTAAATGTACCAATTACGTCTTAAAACCGTCAAGAGAATATAGACGAATATGTTCTATTTTTAAAAATCAATTACTGTTCGCGCTGTACGTTTGTTAAACGAGTAGCCTATGTCGGTTAGAAAAACTAAATCTTTTTCGAAATCCTAATAAGCACAACATAGCATTTTGTATACTACAATATCAAGCAAAGATTCTATTTACACATCTCTGCTTGTACTTATCACTGGGTGGTAAGTTTCGATTGAAGTTGGTGCAGTTTGCCCGGGAGCTTTTACAGCTTCACCGGAACTGAATTCACGGAGCGGAAGGGTCCGTGAACTTAAAAATAAAACAGAAGTAGGACAAACGCATTAAAGTTGTACGATGACGTTCGCACGTAGTAAACCGCTCTACCCGAGTAGAGCTGTGTAGTGTTGATGTTGTGCACGCGGCTCGGGACGGCAGCGTGGACCACAGGCGAGCCAAGGAGGGATCCAGATCTAACCTCAGTTCACCCATGCTGTTTGCGGTTAGGGATCGGGCGGTCGCCCCCTAAGAATGGGTGTTGATATCACTAGATATAAATATATAATGTATTTATTGCTATATATTTTATTGTATAAGTATTTGGTATTATAAGTAATATGTGTATATATGTATTGCTTGTCTAAAGTAGCAGTGGGCACATATCTCATGCTAAGAGCCGGTAGACGTGATGTGGGAAGGCCTTCCACTAGGTACACTGGTGACATAGTTCAGGTCACGGGAAGTTGCTGGATCCATGCTGGACCACTCGAGAAGCTTTCGGCCCCAACAGCTACTGGTTGTGCCCCGCCTACTGCCATTTTAGACGAGCAATACTTCGAGCTACGTCGGTGATCGTAGTTCATTTCTCGATCTGTTCATTTCAGATATGAGACCGCTCTATCTTTTCCTTATCAACCTAATCCATTCAATGTTTGTTTTAAAGATATATCGGTTTGCGATAAGACCGTCCACTGTTTAATGGAATCAGGCGTTACCTCGCGGAAGTTCATCCTAAGTAAGAAAAGGACCAATATTTAGCCACTTCCGCACATGCAGTGGTAGTAGTGCACCCGTGTAGGGTGAAACACGTGTTGAGTAATTTGGCGGTGGCGGTTGTGTGATTCGCATTGTTTGCCGCATACGCATTTATCAGCGGGCTGGCGGGCGGTGCATTTCATTGCACGACTACCACTGCATGTGCGGAAGTGGCTAAATATTGGTCCTTTTCTTACCGCCCACTGTACTAAATTTTGTTTTGGCCATGTGATTTCTTGTAGTGTTTATTGAAGTGAAATAAGGAATAAATATAAGTAATTTGTTTGTAAGATAAAAATAGAATGATTAATGTATATATATGCCTTGGAATATTCCGGAATGATTTGTTCACGGGAGGCGCTCGGGAAGCCGTGAAGATGTCTCAACGGTTTAACGATATACGGTTCGATGACTCGGACCGATTGTGATGTGAAGTAACATGGAGCAAACATTTACATAGTAATCCACCTGTAACATATTTATGCGACTTCATTTACCTCGTGAAATATATACATGGTTAAATATGTACTTATCTCTATACAAGCAGCGATAAAACTTCCGCAAATAGATACTAAATTTTCTTTTAAAATTAGAATAGATAAACCATTTATGGCACAATAATACTCCTCAACTAACTCCAGAACTGTCACTGAAGAGATTCAATATCAATATTTATAAAAAATATTACTGAAAGTATATTATTGCATCCAAGAATACTATACTGATGTTAATGCGTGAAAATAAATGTTGTTTATACTCTGGATGCTAATTATTGTCAAGCGCTCTTTATAACACTAGATTTGTAAAGAGCAACTATTGAATTTCTCACCGACTCAGCGAAATTGCTTTTCGAGCTGGTGGTAGCTTCCTGTAAGGAAAACAATGCCGACATTTTATGTTGATATTCGTGAAAGTGATGGTAATAAAATTATTATTACCTTTTCAAATAAAGAATATTAAGATTTTTTGATGAACATTTACGAATTGTTTCTCTCTAAAGCCAGGTTATTTAAAAGTAGTATAAGCTGACAATAAAATAAGAATGAACGAAGGAGATTCTTTGTAAGAAGAAAAATATAATAAGTGATTATTTGATGATATATGTCTCTCGTGATTAAAGTTAAGGAATTGCAAGTGTGTGGTTGAATAGGAAGGCTGTGAGGCATACATAATGGAGAGCAAGTAATTAATTAGTCGTCGTGGTTTTAGCCCAAAGACGCCTTTCTACAAGGTATAGACCTCTTATGAAGATATCTACGGGAGGAATGTACCATAATTGTCACGTTTAGTTGGCAATTGCAATATAGTGTTAAAGTAAGTAAACGACGTTGCTGTTCATGTAAGCTTTTTTATTGAGTAGTTGAAGCTTGTTGGTGAGTAATGGCAAACTTATATAATTAATTCATAAATTGTGAAATATGTAAGATTGTATCTCGGGAATCGAAGCCGCGACCTTCGATCGTAAGTCTCAGTCTTTTATCAATCTACCTGGTTGGCAATTTCAGCGGGGTATTTTGTTACGCAGAGGACATTGCTGCCCACAAAACTTATAAAGAGTGAATTCTCAGAAGTTTTAAATAATAATTATACCTATATACATATTTGTACATATTTATATATATTTTGTACAAATTTGAAATGATGTTATTCATCAATATAGATGAAGAAAAAATTCATTTGTTTAACATTCGAACAATTTTTTTGAATCTATTTTATTTTTGACTCTATTCTGCTTCGCAGTGTTATAGTTGTGGAGAAGAAGGAGGTAGAATATCCACAAAAACACACCTTTTAATAAAGTTATTATATATATATGTGTGTGTGTGTATATATATCTATGTAGTCTAATAGTAGTAGTCTGTAAAGAAGTGTGTGCAGAAGAGTGTATAAGATAATAACCTTTCTATATTCACGATTGTATTTGTCTAACGTAACCATACATTAACTTTAAAATTGAGTCATGAATTTTTGTCAAATATACCCCTTGTCGCTGTGACGACTCCCGCGGGTAATCGGGCAATTCTATTAATTTTTGAAAACAAAGATTGCTCCATTTATAATGCAGGTTATGGATCGCTGCGTTATTACACTAGGGAAAGTCCCCCTTTCCTCAGAGAGTAGTAAAACGAATGCTTGTGACATAAAGCATTTTATATTTTATACAACAATGTCGTTGGAGAAGAGTATATGTGAAATCGTCACGATTCACTGTCAAGATTAACGCGTAAAAATTGCAATTGTAAAACGAGAGTAAAATAACTAAAATTATCCCACTTTACATGTGTAGGGGCATAAACATTTTATGTTGTCAGATAGCGAAGCGTGAGCGGCAGACAGACTGCATCACCCGTCGTTCCCTCACTTCTGTCAGGTGTACTTGTTTAACTTGTTTTCGTGTATTAAGTAAAGATAATTTAAACTGTTCAAAAGTTTTCATTCCACCCTCCATAGCCTAGTGAACACACTCAACTATCATACACTACAAACGCAAATTCGGCTTATATAGTAGAAATCAGGTTCCGGGAAGTCGAAGAATGTGAGCAGCGCAAACCTGTCATTATGGCGAACTTTGGAGAGGCCTTCTAGAGAGAGTCTACCAGTCGATATGATGAATAAGGTCCCAGGAAGTCGATGAACGTTGGCAGCGCGAACATGTCATTGTGGCGAACTTTGGAGAGGCCTTGCAGTGAGAGTCTACCAGTCGATATGATGAATAAGGTCCCGGTAAGTCGATGAACGTTGGCAGCGCAAACCTGTCATTGTGGCGAACTTTGGAGATGCCTTGCAGTGAGAATCTAGCAGTCGATATGATGAATAAGGTCCCGGGAAGTCGATGAACGTTGGCAGCGCAAACCTGTCATTGTGGCGAACTTTGGAGAGGCCTTGCAGTGAGAATCTACCAATCGATATGATGAATAAGGTCCCGGGAAGTCGATGAAAGTTGGCAGCGCAAACCTTTCATTGTGGCGAACTTTGGAGAGGCCTTGCAGTGAGAATCTACCAATCGATATGATGAATAAGGTCCAGGGAAGTCGTTGAACGTTGGCAGCGCAAACCTGTCATTGTGGCAAACTTTGGAGAGGCCTTGCAGTGAGAATCTACCAATCGATATGATGAATAAGGTCCCGGGAAGTCGATGAAAGTTGGCAGCGCAAACCTTTCATTGTGGCGAACTTTGGAGAGGCCTTGCAGTGAGAATCTAGCAGTCGATATGATGAATAAGGTCCCGGGAAGTCGATGAACGTTGGCAGCGCAAACCTGTCATTGTGGCGAACTTTGGAGAGGCCTTGCAGTGAGAATCTACCAATCGATATGATGAATAAGGTCCCGGGAAGTCGATGAAAGTTGGCAGCGCAAACCTTTCATTGTGGCGAACTTTGGAGAGGCCTTGCAGTGAGAATCTACCAATCGATATGATGAATAAGGTCCCGGGAAGTCGATGAAAGTTGGCAGCGCAAACCTTTCATTGTGGCGAACTTTGGAGAGGCCTTGCAGTGAGAATCTAGCAGTCGATATGATGAATAAGGTCCCGGGAAGTCGATGAACGTTGGCAGCGCAAACCTGTCATTGTGGCGAACTTTGGAGAGGCCTTGCAGTGAGAATCTACCAATCGATATGATGAATAAGGTCCCGGGAAGTCGATGAAAGTTGGCAGCGCAAACCTTTCATTGTGGCGAACTTTGGAGAGGCCTTGCAGTGAGAATCTACCAATCGATATGATGAATAAGGTCCCGGGAAGTCGATGAAAGTTGGCAGCGCAAACCTTTCATTGTGGCGAACTTTGGAGAGGCCTTGCAGTGAGAATCTACCAATCGATATGATGAATAAGGTCCAGGGAAGTCGTTGAACGTTGGCAGCGCAAACCTGTCATTGTGGCGAACTTTGGAGAGGCCTTGCAGTGAGAATCTACCAATCGATATGATGAATAAGGTCCCGGGAAGTCGATGAACGTTGGCAGCGCAAACCTGTCATTGTGGCAAACTTTGGAGAGGCCTTGCAGTGAGAGTCATAACAATTATACTGTCCTGAGTCATTGTGGCGAACTTTGGAGAAAACACAACACCGGACTTCGTGGCGATCGATCGCGGACAATTCCTTACCAAGGGGCTTTGACTTCTTAGTAGGATAGCCAAAACTTTTAATGGACGTGATGAAGTGGTCCGTGTCGCCAACGTGGCTACTAAAGGTGACACCTTGACCAGTCCGTAAACTTTACCTTACCGCTAGTGTCCCGGAATGTTGGCAAGTGACTGGGTCATTTAAAACTTTTTTACATTTTTACTTGTTTTTTATACTTTTTATAATGACGTTTGCGTCACGAGGCATTTTTGCTTATTCGTTTGTTCCGTTAGTATATTGTTACGTATTATTTTACTGTTACCTAGTTTTGTTATTATGAATAAATTATCACCATTATTTTCATTTATTTAATCCGTTTATACAGTCTACACACTCGCCAACATTTTACCTATGCCTTACAGTGGGCGACTTTCGGTTGAAAGTATATATGTTGACGGTAATGAAGATGAAAAGCCGTAAGAAAACATCACAACGATAGTGTTGCCTCTATAGAACATTTTATGTATCTAGATGCAATGATCTAAAAAGTCTTTCAACACACGTTTTGTAAATCTCACTTACTGTTTTTACACTTTAAATATCAGTTAGTTAAATAGTAAACTTCCATTGTATAATCTATAATCTATTTTCGGAACCGATGTCAATAAATTAAGTGATCCACTTTAAAATTCCGTGAACGTCGTTAGGCGCCTGTTCATAAATTCATAGCAAATTATTCTAAGCGTTGCGCGTTGCTCGGAATTAATTAATCCGTTATTAAAGCAAACTTCATCTGGCTTTAGGATTAATATAATAAATCCTGTTAAAAGCCTTCGTTAAATATTAATTCTTTTTAATTTTTTTACTTATTTTTATATCAGGGAATTTGCTATTAATTTTAGTATAAAAACATTTTATTATGAAAACATCAAGATAATAAAGTTCCATAAAACTAGGTTAATTACAGTTCGAATTTTTTTAGATTATATTTCGTCGTTTAACTGTTTTTATTTATGAGAGCTATCTTTTCAGGTAGACGCGTTGTAAGAAGGCGCTCACTGGGTGAACTGAAGACATAGTCAAAGGAAGTGCTGAATGGATGATGGATACAGCAAGACCCGTCATCGTGGCAACCCATCACTTGACATGATGATTATCTAATTAAATGTGTTTTGATAATATAGTGATAAGTCATAGGTTTATACGTATTCAAAGGATCACGACGCTCAGAAAGAAGGAACGGTGACCATAAATCTGTATGGTATGTACATCTATGTTGTTTACTGTCAATCTCTGGAAATTTTATGTGCAAATAGTGAAAGTCTTTAAAATAAGAAATCTCTTTTGTTCTCAGACAGAAAGAATCTATGTCCTCTAAAAATTTCACGTTCTACTCCCGGAAAAGAATCACGAATTTTCTTTAGTAATATTGTTTATTATTCGTTCGTCTACGTACGTAACGTTAAACTTTCAAGGTTAATATAATTTAGATGGTACCCTATTACCGCCCAACCGCAACCTTCGCCGCCTACAAAGTTTGGACACCTTGTAACTTTGTAATGGAACAGTTTGTTACCCCTGGAGACTACGGTGTTATTTACAAAGATTTAAAAAGCTTTATAATTTATTATATTACTTTATACAGTTGGTCTATAAAAACTTCACTTTTGTTTTTCTAAAATATAAATGAAATACATATCTATGACAAATATATATATATATTTAATTAAACAATACCTAACGTAATTTAGTTTTTAAAAATAGAAATATATTTTTCTGATCTTCGGGAACATTCTTCCAATCGACACCGACAACCACTTAGAAACTAAATGCAGATTAACGGGAGTTTAACACACTGATCATTTATATGAATATATTACGTGATAGCTCTGTTGACTTTTCCAAACAGGATATTACTCCATGTTAGTCAAACAAACCGCTCACATGTCGGAGTGAGAAACCATATGTGTGAATTAATTAATAAAGTTCTCCTATTATAATTAAACCTTTCAATTTGATCCCCGAAACAAATATTTGCTATGAAATTGAACGCTTTGTTCCAATGAGTTACCCGTGTTCACAAGACCGATTATTTGCAGCGATCTCTCTTTATTTTGATATCTTGTTACGTTTATTATTTAAGGGGTGTGAGGGGGATAGGGGTAAGTTGGCTTTTAATATTTGTATATTATAAATGCAATCTTATGCATCTAAAAAAAGATGTTTTGTGTTAATTGACGATTCGGCTCATGCAGGTTATTGTTCGGATAATACTAAACGCGGTTTGGACAGATTATTAACTTATAAAAATAAATGAAATCGGTAAGTTGTTAAGATAAGGATGGCGTGAACAAAGGGAATAAGAATTCATTCTTACATGTGGCGCAAAAGTAATGTCATAATGTAAACGAGCTTTAATTTTTACAAATAGCGCCTAATATCACTGTGCTTAATTTATGACGCAGATATATTAAAGAATTAGGTGTCAATAAGCAATGGAGCGATATATACTAAAAAACGAGGGATTTTTGTTACTGCTTATTTGACAATTATTCAGTCGGTTGTTTTAATGGAGCATGAATTTTATGGTCTTTTTCCTGTTCGTGCTCCATGTACTCAACAATCAAACTTTCAATCAAATCTGACTGAGCGCCTCTTGCAAACTGGAGATATCACAAGAAGTGGTCGGCCTCGTATTGTTCTTTTCGCAGAGAACATCGCTGCTGTTGCCGACGTGTAGCGAGTTTTAGAAAGCATCATATTGTCTTTAAACGAGCGCAATTATGCAATATCTTTTTTTTCATTTAAATTCATCATTTTCAAATCAACTTTTTTCAATAACAGAATCAAGCCAAGAATGGATTCGGATCCAACCTCGGTTTACCCACGCTGTTCACGGTTAGGGAGCGGGCGGCCTTAAGAACGGGTGTTGTGGTATGGTGAGTAGTGTATTGTTCTATTGTAAACGACGCGATGTCCTGTGCGAAGTGTCGCAGGTGAAGTGGTTGCTGATGCTGTGTGGTTAGCGCTTGTAGTATTGTGAGTGTCTACAGCAGGTGTGGTGTGATGCGTGTTTAGTGAGGAGTACGTCTTTAAGATGTCTCTTGGTATTTGCTGAGGCACGGGGGGAGTAGCAAAAAGCACTCGCTTTGAGAGGGTTTGAGTGTAAAGATGCTGTCTCAAAATAAGTCTCTGAGCCTCAAAGAATTCTTGTACCGTTAGTAATTTGAGGCAGCTATAGAGAGCCAGTTCTATGCCATGACTTCTGTTACGTTGGTGTTTATATTATGTACTTTACATAATTAAACAACAACAAATATCTGTGATTCACCCTTCTCTGTTAGTCATGAACGTAAATCTCCATTATTTAAACCATAAGACATCTACCGTATATTTATTGCAGTAAACATAAGTTTTAAAGTACATTAAAAGTTACCGTATAAATAATGGTTTTGTTACGTGTTTCTTTGTAGGCGACACAACATTAAATATTTACTTTATACATCATTGTCGAAAGAAGAGACCATTTAAAAAAAAGATTGAAGATAAGCTACTAGGCCAGGACACCAAAAGAGTTCTTAATTTGAAAGCGTTTCGTGCAACGCTCAATCATCAAGACTGTGTGCTTAAAAAGATTTAATTCAAATTGATAATCTTTAATGGATCGTATGAATTATTAAGATAATTTTTAAAGACTATACGAACCGCGAAAGACATCGATGGCAAGGCAATAGTGTAAATATATTGCGGGGACCGGAAAGTAATGTCGTATCTGTCGACATATTTTACAAAAAACCAATTGATTTTTACCGCTCCGGTATTGAAATTTTGTATACTAGATGGCAAAAAGTTGTTGATAACGAAGGTGAAAATATAGTTGATTAGAAATACAAAAACTTGTTAATAATGTAGTCGTGTGAATTTACCTTAAAAAAGCGACATTACTTTCTAGACCCCCTAATATTTAAGAATTACACATTCATAATATGGGAGAGTGTAACCCAACGTTTGATAATGGGGCTCAATCGGGATGGCATTCATGGGACATCGAGGGAAATGGTACGGAACCTGCAGCCAAATAAACTCTAAAAGTCTCTCTATTTAAATTGGCAACGCAAGTTGTAAAAAAATGTAAGTTTCAAGATTCTTAGGCGTCAAATTGACAAGCAAAAGTATTGTCGACAGCCTAAACCGATGTCCTTTAAAGGAGTTTCAAGTTACATCATGGAGCATCCAATAAACTTGGATCCAAACTAATAAACTAAACTACACTGCCCAAAGCCGAGACTCACAAAGGAAATTTAGAGTTTAGTAACTAATAAGATGTCTTGTTCAAGCGCCATCAATGTTATCACCTTACACTGGTTAATACCGTAAATGCCAAGAGCAAATGATTATATCTATTTTACTTTTTTTACACGAATTGATTCATTAAATTTGCTTGTCTTATAGGCGTTCTCTACTAGTCCACCTAGAGTATTTCATATAGTAGGTGCGTAAATGTGATAGAAAAATAATATAAAACCCTTAACATACTGTGTAATGTACAGGATGATTATTCATAGGTATAAAAGTTTTAAAGGTGTTGAAATATTAGCTCATTTGTTACAACCATCTTTTATAACGTGATCATATATAACATTCATCTATTTTTTCTATAGGAATGCGACATCCAATAACTACAGTCTGCATGGGAAGACAGTAACCAATAATTAATTTTAAATTGTAGTAATTCAAATTTTGAAATCACGTTTTTATACTATAATATCATCATGTTATGTTTTATTTCTGAAATAAGCAATTTTCGCACAGGGTATACCACTTATTAATCGACAGTAAATGGGCTATATCCCTTTAAATCTAATATATAAATAATTATATTTTATACACGATAAATACTACACCTAATATATAATTACTAATATACACTGCATTATATATAAATATACATAGACCATATAATATATAAATGAAGTGAAGATACTTCTATTCGATTGTCCCGTACCATCGTTTAGAACAAATAAGGTTGTTTCAGGAGTTTGTACCAAAGAAGACTTCAGATATAAAAAGAAGTGTAAGCGAAGTCAACTAAAAGACAGAAAATTTATTTTGAAACTTGATTATATACGCTATTTTAAAGTCAATTATAAAAATGTATGTATATATAATTATAAGTACTAATGTTTTTTCGTGTGACCGTAATTTTCGACATGTAACACCAACTATATGTTTAAGTTAATTTTGTAATTTTACTAAGTTAGCTTTTCGGTTAGGCTCTGCTTATTCGTCAACCTTTTTAAAAGAAATTTTAGCTTGGAGTCTAGAAAGATGTCTTAACAAACTTTTCCTTTGGCGTTTATTCCTCCTCAATTTTTTTTATACACCGACGTGACCGCGATGTGTCTTCGTGCGATCTTGATTGTTAAAAATTAACTATTGTTGGATTGAACCTGATTGTTAAAAATAATTGTTAAATGATTAGACGTTGTTACGCTCTTAGTCAAATACAAGATTTTCCAAAACTATCGTATTGAAAATTTGTTTTGTACTCGTAACGTAGGCTCTTTTTAAAAAATACTTCCGATAAATAAATATTATTCCGATATGTAAAGGATGTCTGGTGGCAGATTTATATTTTTAACTTTAAATAAAAAATATAATATTTGATACATAGTATTATTAAAAACATTGAATAGTAGAATAATAATGCGGATTATATTTTTTAATTATGTTATCTAAATATTTTTCGTCGAGTTACACACACTGTTCGAAACAGAACCTAAGTTACCACACGCTGCAGAAAACTTGATTCAATTAAGCTGATTTCTAAATGAATAATTTCTTTTAAATACACAGGAGGTCGGGGTTTGGTATTTTAAATTCACACTTTGATGTAATCCTATAAAAACCCAATGGAGTTCGGGTCACCTCGGTGGCCACGGGATTACCCGAAGCGATTGACATTTGGAGGAAAGCTCCCCGAAGTAAATTCATCGAAGCTCTGGTCGTGAAATGCAGTCGCACAGTCCTGATGAAACCACGTTTGTGACGAATAAGCTCATAGGTTCGGCTAAAAGAAATTCGTAATCATGCGTCGATAATTTTCATTGCTAACATTATTCGCCTAATCTCAAACATTTTCGAAATTAAAATTGTCCCATTATCCCATTCGTGGATAAGACGAACTGAACAGTTACTCTGGGACAGTGCAACTGTTTTTAATGTTTCAGTAGAGGGTTACGGGACCTTGGAGATCAGTAACAGTGATACTCTTGACAAAAAATTACGTAAAACAAGGTCATATTCTATCATTCTTGAACAATTCGAATTTTAAAAGGATGGAACTTATCATCCTTGTCATATTAAAAGTCGTAGATTAAACTGCTTTTACACAGTTCCGTTTTTTCAGGAGTCTTTTAAAAGCAACTGGGTCCTGGCCGTAGGGGCATGTTATATCTGAGGCAGTTGCGCGAAATCTTGACACCCATGTACGAATTAAATTTACACTCGCACCATCATTTTTCTGTCTAATACCGAAGTATGAACGAAATTCGTAACGAGCGGTTATGTAAGAATCATTTTAAAAAATGCCTCGACGAATTTTTTTATTCTCCTCATCATCATTCCAGACTTAGGATATCAATCAAAGGCTTCCTCTATAAATTTCCAATAGAATCTGAGGTCTGATCCAGCGTCTTAACAGGGACACCTGTCCACCTTCATAAACATGATGTTATTGCAGAATCTTAAGGCCAGTAGTCATCTATTCTTCGCGCTATGTGACCTGCTTACTCCCACTTCAAGTTGCCAATTCACTGGCCTAGGCTAGTCACTTTCGTTCATCTACGGATCTTCTCATTACTGATACGATCTTATAGAAAAAAAATTATTAATTACTTTCACTACTCGTTCGGAAGTTATACTGAATGGGATCCGTGAAGCACTCACATCGTGATGTTGCGGACTATATACTAGATATTCAAGTTTTAGTTTTTTTTTTATTGACGCATGATTTTGTCATCAATGTGGCTGCCAGATGGAACAGAAGTAGACGTAGCTAGAGGAGGACAGCTCTTTATCTGACTACTAGACAGTGTTTAGTCGGTCAGTTTCATCACGCATACTGCAAAGTTTAATATATTTGAACGACCTCGCAACATAGTACAGTTAGTGTCATTTGTCTCTGTGTTTATTTACGATGGCTCCATATTTGTGGCCTCCCGTACCTCCCCTGTCATGGGTGGAATAAATAATATTTTTTTAATTATTTTTATTTTAATAAGATTTTACTCAAGTTCTTTTTTCCCATCACACACTCTTTCATTTCTTATAGTACATGAATTTGCAGGCGCTTCCGCCAAATCCTTGGGTATTTTGATCTTATAAAATTTCCATTTAAATTTAAATACTTTACTAAAAGATTATATCAAGTTAATTATTCTTAAAACGAACAGACAACGAGATACATTCAATGCTATATTGTTATTGCAATTAGAATAAATAGCATCACATTTGTTATGTTGTGATTTTTAAACTGTTTACAATTAAATTATGTAAGATTTCTGCAATAATTTATTTTAATAATAATAAGATAATGTTTTCCTGATTTTGTTACTGTTATATTATTGTAAAAAAACATGTAAACGAGAAATGATTCGTCATTTCGAATACATTATTGTAATTATAATAATAGTCGTGTTTAATAAAAACCACACGTTCTGTAGATAGTGGACAAAGTATCGAATAGATAATCTAGCCAAGCAGATTGGCTTGCCAATGAGTTGGCCACATAGCTCGGCTATCTTAGGTCATTAAGGTTCTAGTATGGAGACCGCGGCCCTGCAAACACAGCCTACGACATCCACCTGCGTATTCAAAATAAAAATTTATTTACTGTGCCCGCAGTTAGGCCCCTTGAAATGTATCATTGTATAAATTTTATAATATCTACCAAATGACTCGGTAAATTTATATTTTATTTTTTAACATCTACATTTTATTACACTATAGATAATAACTAAAAAAAATTAGGTACAAGAAGCGGTCTTATCACTGGAGGTGATCTCTATCAGACAACCTTTAGATGGAGATGAGAGACATGAATGAGAAGATAGTTTATGGTATATGTACATTATATACAATATAAATACATACAAGCATACTTATATATACATATGTACATATTAATCACAGGTCTGCCAAAAGTTATATTACTCTATTTCAGAGTATAATAACGATGAAGATATTTGGAATAGAATTGTTATAATTTTAATTCAAAAGAACATGTTTGTTATAACAATCATTAGGAAGAATTGCAAGACCCCACTTTGTTATTAGTTATTGCCAGTAGGTGGCGCGTTACGAACTAACTTTAAGCTTTTTAACTTAATTTTAAGCGGACGATTATAGATGATTGTAACGATCTCATTTAAAAAAGGCTATCTTGACTTTTTCAAAGAATATACGCGTTCATGTTAAAGTCATAGGAAGATGACAGGTGACTTTAACCGATCCTATTAGAAATATTTGAGCGAACTCTATATCCAGCTGTGGAATTTCCATAGCTGAGATGACGATAATGAAATTAAAGATAAAATATAACACGTAAAGTATATATGCAGGTATTTTTACCTGTAAAAAGGTCTTGTTTGTAGTTTTTGAACACTAAAATTTGTGAAAAATTATCAAAAATATAATTATAGAATTAATTTTAAAGCACTACATTTTATATATACATATATAATGGTGGGTTCATTTCCAGAACAACATGTTTTTATCAACGGACATACATAAAAAAGTGTTACCATAAAGAATAAATTATTTTTAACGTAAAGTAAACGTTTCAATTTATTCATTCACCATCATTATTTTAGCCATAGAACATCACTGATAGACAGGCCTCCCTGTAGATTTTCAATACGCACGATTGGAAGCAGCCTGAGTTCCACCTTCCTAAGACCTCTGTCCACCTTTTAGTTGGACACCCTAAGCTTATTTATTCATTATCCATAAACGTTCTAAAGTATTGTCCACCTAACACACGGTATTAATTTCATATATATACAACAACACGCAAATGTTAATTCATTTTAAATACATTATTGCTACACAAAACACAATGTTACACCTATTTACCATAGTTTTAATCTTAACGATTCTATTTATACTTTATTATTTTTCGAATAGAAAATTCAACTATTGGAAGATAAGAAACGTTCCTTATGTTAAACCTCTTTCGTTTTTCGGTAATTATCGAGATTTTATTTTGCTGAAGCAATCCGGACCGATAGTAACACAAAGAATATGCAAACTGTTCCCAAATGAACCTATAATAGGAGCGTTCTATGGTACAGAACCTTCGCTTATTGTGAAGGATCTAGAGTTGATCAAAACGGTGATCACAAAGAACTTCTACTACTTCAACAGTCGGGAAGTCGGAGAGTATACAGACAAGGAACCTTTGACGCAGAATCTCTTTTTCACGCAAGGAGATAAATGGAGAGTTGTGCGGCAGAATCTAACGCCATTATTCACGACGTCAAAAATGAAGAACATGTTTTATTTGATAGAGAAATGTACGCATTCGTTGGAAGCTATGCTTGATTTTGAAACATCGCTGTCTCCTGTACTAGACGTGCATAACTTAATGGCACGATACACTATGGATTCTATAGGTTCATGCGCCTTCGGTGTAGAAACGAACACAATGAATAAATCAGAAGAACCAAATGCATTTGGAATAATTGGAGGTAAAATATTTGAGCAATCTATTAATAGAGGCATCAAATTGGTCGTGCGAGCAATGTGGCCTGCGTTCTTCTATTCATTTGGCTTCCAAGTATTTCCATACGAAGTTATCCAATTCTTCAAATCATTACTATTGAACGTATTCAAAAGCCGACAAAATAAACCATCGTCGAGAAATGACTTCGTGGATCTAGTGCTGAGTTTTAAACAAAATCAATCACTTGTCGGTGATAGCATGAGCAATTTTAAAACGGGTGGTGATAAAAAAGTGCATCTGGAAATCAACGATGAGTTGTTAACTGCTCAGTGTGTTCTATTCTTTGCAGCGGGCTACGAAACATCTGCAACCACTTTGAAATTCTCCTTATACGAACTAGCAAAGAATGAAAAATCTCAAGAGAAGTTGATTCAGGAGATTGATAATTATCTTAGACGTCATAATGGAAAAATAGGTTACGAATGTATCAAGGAACTGCCATACGCTGAAGCAGTATTAGATGAAACTCTTCGTCTATATCCAGTACTTGGTGTCATTACTAGAGAACTAGTAGAAGATTATGTACTACCAACAGGATTGCAGCTAGATAAAGGAATGCGTATACATATTCCTGTATATCATCTTCATCACGATCCAGATCACTTCCCGGAACCTGAAATGTTTCAACCTGAACGTTTTCTCGGAGAACGGAGGGAGATGATAAAGCCTTATAGCTATTTACCTTTTGGAGAAGGACCGAGGATTTGTATAGGTAAATTAATCATTTCATTCATTTATTGCTTTTTTTAATAGGCTATCGCTATTGGGGATCTCTCGTATCCCTATTTTTGGGAAGGACAGAGTCCTTTTATTTATTCTTATTATAATCTTCCGTACTTCATCTTTCTTCCCACATTTCTTCTGCCTTTCTCTTTCATTCGATATCATTCATTCTTCACCTAATTCCTCAGTTTTATACTATTTGATTTTATTTTCCTTTATTTGCTATTTTATTGTTCCCACTTTTTCTTATTTTCAACTGATTGCTTTTTCTGCAATTTTCCTGCAAAGTTCGAAGAATATTGGTCTCTTTTCGTCTTCCTTTATTAGCGAGGTCATTAATTCCTCGCAGATCTTGCCTAACCGGCATTCGGAGGCTACCCGGAGTCCTCCGAATGCGGGATAGTGGGTTACCAGGTGGACTTATTTATTGCTTAACACACCTGTTGTTTCTGAAAATGTTTTCGCTTAGCCTGAAAGGCTTTTATATCTTCATCGGAAATAAGTAGATACGCAGGGAACATGCTGCCCGTCATCAGAAAACTTGTTCGAACAGTGACAATCCTATGTAACTAATGCACGAAGTATGAATTATATAAGATTGAATTCCGGGAATCGAATCCGCTACCTACAATCGCAAGTTTTAGTAGTCTATAGCTGGACTACCACTTCACGTAGTCTGCATTTCTATTTTTTTTTCAGTACTACTTGATCTAACAGATGTCCCTCTGTTGGAAATTGTGTCTATTGTAATGCGATTAAAAATATAAAAAGGAGTTCCAGAGTGATCAACTTATGTATTAATTTAATGCCTTAATGATATACAACCTTTGCCGGGAATTATAAGATTTTAGTATTATTTTCATTGTAATGCTGTATGGAACTCGAAATTTTTTGTTTTGTTGCTTTAGGATGGGTTAGGATATGCCTTTTGGTTTTGATTGACGTCAAATACTTGGAAGCTTGGCTACATAGGAGTTTGTTTGAAAAACAAAACCTTCGTTTTTACTATTTCCCTTGCAATTTTTCTATTTTGTTTGTTTAATAAAATGTTGAACGTGCCTTAAAATTGATATGTAAAATTAATATTTGAACTGTTCGGTCGATCTTTAGTTTTGCTTTTTAAACACTTTTAGCTACAATACATTGATAAATAGCGTTATCTGCAAATAGATTAACAAATTTTAACAAATCCATGCATTCAGGCCATGCAGTGGATGTCTATAGGCTTACTCGATGAATGATGATATAATTTATGTCCAAATGTTTCTTTGAAAATTATATATTGTTATCTCTTTCATTCAGGAATGCGTTTTGCAAAGATGCAAATGCTGGCAGGGCTGGTGGCGCTGTTCAGAAAATATCGAGTGGAGACGACTAGTGACACCCCTGACAAGATCTTCTTCGACCCCACAGCCATCGTCACGGCGTCTACCAAACCAGTGATGCTGAAGTTCATACGTCGTTCTGATCAGCTGGAAATAAATTCTAATAACGTTTCTTGATGATCATAAAATATCATCTGATTTTTAAAATAAAGGTACGACAATACCATGAATTTATAGAAAGATTAAAAATAATAATTAAAACATGATTAAAAAGAAAAAAATATTAAATTTACTATGTTTATTATTAAAATTGAAAATTTCTCGAGTGGCTACCACAAGCCGATTAGGTTTAGCGTTATAATGCATACAGGTCATATGACAGTTTTTACACCGTATATATTGGCCATATCTCATTTTATAATACCCGGCATCTGATTTGGCACATGGTACAGTAAGGTAAGACTTACAGCTATGACTTTAGTGTGTAATATGCGTGTAGTAATCCAACAGCTCGTGAACATACTGACGCTGTGTGAATAAAGTACAGTAGTTCTAGCCACAGATATTTGTGTCGATGTGCCAAATCAAATGCCGGGTACCATACATTAATTTCCGCCATCAAGTATTTTGTAAGCTTTTGATAAAAAAAATACTTGTTAGGCTTTGACAAATATATGTTTTTATAGTAAACAAAGGAATAAATGTATTTCTTTATAATAATATCATCAGCGTGAAGCAGCTTGACGACTTTCAGATGTACGGTATCGAGTCCTACTCTGAAAAGTCAGAGTGTGCAATAAATATATACACCTAAACCGCCATTACCTCTTTACTTAGACCACTCTCCCTCAGCGCAACGATAAATATTTCATGGCAAAAATTTATGAAAACATAAAATGTACTTGACATTTCGCTGCAATTGATACGCATTATAAAAAGTGGACGCAGGGATAAATAAAAAAAAAATATTCTGTTTCGTTCAAAATGAATTTTTATTTTTTATAAATTACATTTTAAGGTAAATGTAACAAAATGTTCATACAGTACAATGGTACTCAACCTGTGGATCTCATTGAAGGTACGTGAAAATTATACAGGATGAATGCTTTTAATGTAAAATCTTTGAAGAGATGAAGTATATATCCCTGCAGGTAAAATTATCAGAAGTTGGTCCAATGGAAAAAAATGCAACTTATTTTAGTTTAATCTCTTTATACAGGATAATTGGAAATAGGTGTAAATTATTTTTGCTGACAAATGAACTATGCATTCACTCCTATAAATATCTCTCTATGTACATTTAAAAAAAAAAAACAATCTTTTTGTTTCCACCAATCTCCCTGAAACGCAATAATATTTTCATGGCAAATTTTTAAAATGAAAATATTTTTTAAAAAAGTGAGTAAATGAATGAATAAGCATAAAATATTTCGTTTCATTCAAAATGAATTTTCAATTATTTAAATTAGTACGTTTCAAGGTGGTGATATAATTGTAAATTGTTCATCTAATACAATGATACTCAACCTAAGGAGATTGGGGTCCCATTGGAGGTACATAAATGCTATATGTATTACAGTGGAAATACTAAATTTTAATACACCAAACCATAAATATTTTAGTCAAAATTCATAGCAAAACCTTACACGATATAAATAATTGTCATAAGAATACACTTGAAAACAATGAGCAAATAAAACAAAAATCATGGATGTGTATAGATGTCCATCTATTTCCCATCCGTCCATCGTCATCATATTTCAGTCGTTGGACCTTCACCGTAACATAGGCCTCCTTTTAAAAATTTCAAGTAACACCGGTTGAAGTGACAGGGAGCAACATAGCGCGAACAGATGGCCGCTGGGACCTGAAGGTTCTTTTTTTTAAAACGGCGCTTGTTTGGAGACCTCTTGTTCCCCTGCCATGTGAATTCCATGCCTATATTAAAATTTATTAAAATTATTTATAGTTTACTATCAGTCCCTACAAGTTAAACAAATTAATGTAACATATTACAGAGAGATAAAATTAAAAAAAAAGTGATACGTATAAAAGCTGTAAAGTTTTTTGCCAATAAATTAGCAAGATATAAAACCTTATACTTTTTTACAGCTATAACCAATCAGCCTTTCCAGAATCGATTATTTACATAAATATACTTCCTTAGTTTGTTGAAGAGGAGTTTTCATAGGATCCAAGGTCGTATGTTATTGCGACCTTCCCCTCGCAGGACGTCACGTTTCTAGCTCGACCGGACCTTGACACGGCTTTATTTGACCTCAGAACAGACGTCTTCGCACAGACCAGGCCGCAGAATTCCATCACGATATACACGCGACCTGTACACACACATAGGCAGCTAATTTATTGACATGCGAATTGTTCATTGCATATGTAGTGGCTATGACTAATTCATCCCAGCCTCCCGTCTGCCCGGCCCGGACGGCGGTGCGCATGCGCCAAATGAGACACCCCCAGCCTCCTCCCACGAGTTGCACTGAGTGTAGGGTGACCATGGACTTTTTATTTTTTCGACAATATGTTTACTGTGCGGACTTATTAAATTAAATTTAAATATTTTTTTACATATAAATATGTGTGTATATATATATATATATATATATATATATACATATATATATTCGATGTGGAACTTACCACGTTACTCGATCGAAATTCGTCAAATCCAATTCGGCAGGACAGCGCTCGGAAAATTACGAAATATCTTCTCATCTAATAAACCTTAGTACTAAAGACCGACTCAAAGTCACTTAACGAGCCATGATACGGATTATGCTCGGGATTTCTCTAAAATATCGAATCTAGAATGGCGAGATCTGTAGACGAACGAAAGTAACCGACATGGCCCAGCGAATAGCCAAAGTTGAAGTGGGAGCAGATATGCCACATAACGCGCAAAACAGACAACCTCTTAGGCCTTAAGGTTCTAGAGTGGAGACCACAGACCGGCAAGTGCAGCGTAGACCGTCCACACGCAAATTGGACATAGGACCTTGTTAACGTTGTTGGAGGACACTGAATATAGGATGTTTCCTATCGGTCTTATTGGAAATCCGAGGAGGCTTATGTCCAACTATGGTCTTAATCTTCTTGTCTTAATCTATATATATATTTATATATAGCTTATGATAATGATTTTAAATTATTGT
Source organism: Battus philenor (assembly GCF_028537555.1). Taxonomy (NCBI): domain Eukaryota; kingdom Metazoa; phylum Arthropoda; class Insecta; order Lepidoptera; family Papilionidae; genus Battus; species Battus philenor. The sequence goes on along the minus strand of NW_027181686.1, from coordinate 2,458,923 downwards.
TATAGGATTGTGTACAAAAATTATTGGTTCATATGATATATACACACATTAAATTTTATTAGATTTTATGTACTTAAATATGCATACACTTAAATATTCTGTACGTAATCTAGCTGTATATAGATAAAATATTCATTAAAATTATCATTTAATTGACTGTCTATTCTGCTACTAAAAATTACGTGTATAGATTCTACATAAGACCTCTTATTGATATAAGCCAGAAAATTGAAAACAATCCGATGGTCTTCGTTTTGCAAAAATAATTGTCACCCTATTTCATCCCCTTGACGCTACAAAATCCCAGTACCGTCATGACCGTGGACCCCTGAGGTCGATGGATCGAAATACGTTCTCTGTAAAATCGCAAGGTAAAACAACTCTTAGATTATTAAATCAATTTTAAAGTTGCCATTAATCGTGATATTATAAAAATCTTAAAGCTATCCTACTGTAGTGTGTTTTATATAGATAGTGCATGTGTGTGTGATTAACAAATGTGTGTTTGCACAGGTGAGTTAAAATGTTGTCAGTACATGTAAATTATTAATTTCATTTAGTCCTATGAGTTATCTCTCCATAAATAATATTACATTTAATGAATAGTTACAGGTATAAAGATTGAAAACGATCAATGAATAGCTTATTTGTTAGCAAAAATCTTTAAGGCTCATACATCTATTTTCAATCACCATCTATCAAGTGATCACTTCAAAATAGGTTAATCATTAACTTACATGCCTATAACTTCTGATGGTACAACGTCTATAGGGATATTAGTACACAATAATTAATTTTAATATGTAATAATTAGAATTTTTAACAGCGTTTTCTTACTAAATTAGCATTAATTTATTTATAATTTTTGTAACCAATGATTTTTTATACTGTGTACCATATATTAAAAAACAGTAAATGTGCTATATATTCACGCCTTCAGAACTTTTACTCTTATAAACAATCACCCTGTATAATACACCGAAGATTTGAAAAAGAGTATTGTTTCCTGCCATACAATTCTTATATTTGAAAATATAAGTAATCAGGCTGGATGACTTTTAGACAGTATAGTAGTACCAAAACCGCTATACCGCGCCTTAGAAAAGGGCGGCCGGGCGGGGCAGAACCAAAAAAAGCGAGAATCCCGTTCCCACGAGCATTGATGACGAACTGACGGAACGGAGCGGCTGTTACCCCTCCGGTCACACCACGCGTATACCTGAGGAACGGTACAGTGGTTTCGGTAACATTTTTTATTTATTTAATATAGGTACGCCAACAGCAAATATAGGTAAACATTACTTTCTTATAAAGATAGAGATAAAATTCATTCAATATTGAAACGTTTTAACAGAACTATATGATCGTCGACTTTTTTAAATGTTTTTTATTTTTGACTCTAATCTGCTTCGAAAGATCTCATAATTGTGGAGAAGAAGCAGGCAGACTCCACAATAACATATCCTTTAATAATGTTTAACAATAGAGGTTAATACGCAATTTGTCAGATAAAGCATAAATGAAAACAAAATAATCGAGCCACATCATTGCGAAAGATTCTTGTCATTTGAATATTCGCTTATTGAATAATAAGGCTTTTCCGTCAATTTACTTCTGACGTGCGTTTTGAATTTTGTGAATGTTAGTACAATAATGTTATGCGGAAAATTAAAAAAAAAATCCGATACCGTTTATCACATATGAATAATGAATAATGTTTTGGTACAGCCTGTTTTTCACGGTGCCTTATAAATACACTATGCACTACACTACTATACTATTTACTACACTACTATGCACTACACTACTATACTATTTACTACACTACTATACTATTTTTTTTATTAATCATAAATATATTGTGAGGCCACAAAAAGAATACTGATTTCTTTACACCGTTTTCTCAAGGAGATCTGCGGCACTTTACCGAAAATAGCTCAGATGGATCTCTTTTGCGAAACAAATATATTTTCAATATCCGTACCTCACTCCAAAGGATCAATATGACATAATTCTGTAGAAATAATTAAAATACACTATCAGTTTTATCTTCCCAACAGCATAAGCTGCAACACTAAGCCTGACTGCAAGAGCTTCAGTTTGAGGCCTCTATTGAAGTTTAGAGTCGACTGTGACACCCAGGAAACCTGTAGAGTTTACATAGTTCAAAAAACCACCATTTATTGTTAAGTTTATAGGGGTGTTTGTTTTAGCATTCAATAAATAATATTTTATACATTTAGTTTTATTAGTTAAAACTAAGTTGTTAATCGGGAACCAATTCAATATTCGCAAAAGAGCTTTGCCCTTTGTATTCGCCTTTCTATTTAAATTAAATAAAAGAGATGTGTCATCTGCGAACAGTACTATCTTGAAAAGAATTTGGGTTAAGAATGGCAAGTCATTTAAACACATTAGAGATAAAAACAGGCCTATGACACTATTGAACTCTGCGGTACGCTACTTGTTGCTATAGATCCCGGAGACTTTGATTTATAAATTAAACAACATGGTACGTAATCGAATATGTTTTAAATATTGTAGGCGAATACAGCCCTAGCTTATGCTTGCTTATATCAAAACGTTAATAATTGAAAAAAGAGAAAATCGAACAGATCTCGGAATATTTAAAAATAGCAAACTAGCTCTCTATCTTAAATTAATTATAGACATAATTTAATTCTAAAATTATAGTTATATTGGACAGCTAGTAATTGCGTGTACCACGTTCTAGTCCACAGCTGGGCCACAGATGCACGAGGTACTCTTTTTTAGCCTAAACCTAAAGAGGACTGGTTGTAGGAATGACTTATTTCTTATATACTAGTGCACAATTAAGTGACTAACTTATTCTTGTGCATTTGGGATAGCAATCGAGGTCATAGTCGAGGCCCTTCTGACTGTCCACCGCATATTTGCACTATGTCTCCCTTGCAGAGATACTTTGAAGCAATTCCATCACATAGCTATATACGATTTTTATATCTTAAGTCATTCACTCTATCCTGAATCCAAATTCTCTTCTGAATCGTCTTTCATTCGCATAACGTAGCCAACGTAGTTGTTTATTTATTTATTTATTTGAATCTAGCAAGGACATTTATATAAACGTTGCAATTAAACAGAAAATATTAAATAAAACCAAGGCATCATTATAAGTTGTCACAGCTTGTTGTGTATATCAACAGTTATTATTATTAAATAAAGCTACCGATATTTTTATTTCCCAACCCTAATATATACGTAAAACACCCGTATTTTATACCAGTGTTTATTAGACCCGGATTTTATATTAGCTACAGAAAACTCAATAACTTGTTGACGCATGCCTTCAGATTCGTTGAAATAGTTCATAGATAATTTTCAATGCAAACCTTCCTATATTTTATTAATTTAAAATAAAATAAATTTAAGGTTATAGAACATTAAGAGTATAATACTCTGTAATGCCATAATGATTGTTTTAGTACCAGGTTGATGACGCCCTGTACGAAGAAATGAAACAGTAGAAAAACTCGCCACTGCAAACATGTTCAAAAGTATTTATGTTACATTTCATGTAACATTGGGTAAACCCTTCCTGATTTATCAAAAGAACTAATTTAAACATTTTAACTATATATATGGACGCATATGTAGTTAAAATGTCATTTTGATGTTTTTATTTATAATTGTATTTATAAAAAGTATTATACCGTATTTATTATAAGTTTATATGCTTTATAGATATGTCTATATATGTTTTGTATTTATATGTTTAGAACACGTAAACTACCCGTTATTTATATCTCTACTGTTTCCATGCTATGATTATATGTATATATTTTCTAGCGTGTACATTAAAGAATTTTTAATTAAATTAAATTAAAAATAAACATGCTATGTAAGTGCAATAGAATTGTTAATATAGGTATTTAAATTGTCTAATCAAGATGAGTTTGCTGTATCCCGTAGCGGTAATGTCGACTGTCCCACGTTTCATTAACTTTATTAGGCAATCGCATATTACGGTTTGCTTTATTTACATCATTTCGTTTAACGTAAAATGAAATCCGTTTTAAAGCTGTTGAAAATATATACTGAATAATAATGATAGTACTTGTGAAAAGTTACTAATTGAAAAAGAGTTTATTATTTTTTATATATAATTTTAATCGAGGTTGCGTTGTTTCGAGTTTAAATCTTAAATTTTTTTTAAATTTCTTTTTTTTTCTTAAAGATGGCAACACTTTTGTTCTAATTGCGCCATGCCATCAAAACTTGTGTGTTCTCTTTCTAAGTAAATATCAACGCAATTTGAATACAGTTTTATTTTCACTTTGTTGTACTAATTTTAAGAGTTCAGTTTCAATTACGTAGTGTGTTGTGCTTTTTATAAAAGAGAATAATAAATTTATATAAATTTTTACTTGTGGTTTCTAGTTACAAAAAAGGTAAATATTATTCCAATTTATTTATTGACAAAGTTATATTATTTTCACTTTTTTAATGTTTACTTCGTTCAATTTTCTTTTTAAAAAGTATTATTTTCGTGACCCTGGAACCTATCTTCGATCTTTACATGGTTTGCTATAGAAAATCTTAATTCACTTTGCGACGTTTCAATTTGCGTCGTGTTTTTTTGGAACGTAATCACGACGCAAAGTGAGGTATTTATGTACTTCGTAAGACAGGCACTGAGCCGGTCGATTATTATAATTTTTAACAAAATATTACTTTTAAATTTTCGCGCCAATATATTGTAAAATATTTTTTTGGTATTAAAATGGAGTGCGGTGATAAAGAGAACCTAATCGCTGTGATTGCATTATATAAAGTAGGTATGGTGTTAAATTATTTTTTTTATTCCTCCAAAATATGGCGTTATCAAGAGATAAACATTTATTTTAACATATAGATTGATATATTCAAAATTAAATCAACAAAAACATGTACACTTTTTTTACCAACAGGCATATTATTATTCTTTATAATTTTTTAATTAGAAAAAACACCCTATATACACACAATAAACCCTGAGGCACGCCCGTATTAACCAAAGAAAGTTATCGTCGTTGTTGTCGCTTTTTAGTTTGGTCCTGAGATATTATGACATAGCATCTAGGAGGTCGCGACACTAGTGCAACCGCTGCGACCGAAAGCTCTCCTGTGATAACCACGAAACGGTAGACTAGGCTAGGCCTTCCACTAGGTCGGATTCTGGTGGACGAGAACGGACAGGACCTTTCCTTGCCAGCAGTCGGCGATGCAGTGGGTCATCGCCGTGGAGGGCCGTGGCCTCTTTTTGTGAGACCGTCATGGTCCAGAAGGAGGCGGCCGAACGGGATCGGCAAAGAGCAGATCCCGCTCGGAGATGACGCCGCCAGCGCAGAGACGTGCTTCGCGACGGCCCTGCGGTGAATGGTGCTCCCCTACCATAAACGGGGCCTTCAAAGTCGCGGGAGTTTAGGGTGGGGGCCCTAAACTCCCACTAGCTTCGGCGACCCTGAGGCGGACGATGGTTCGACGTGGTCTCGAACCATCGTGATAGCACCACGAGGGTTTCGGGGGTAGCGTATAAACGCATAACCCGGGACGGGCTATCGAAAAATAGCACGGCGCGAGGAAAGACCGCGTGGCGATCCCTGACCAGGAGATACCGCGGTCCCTCGTTTAGCGCAGAGGGCGACCACCGGGGGGGTTTTTAGTGGGTAGGAATCCCACATACCTCTGTTCTCCCCCTAGAGGCAGGGCATTTTGAATACCGGAAGATTTCCCCCACCGAAAAAAAAAGGCCTTCCACTAGGTGGACGGATACCTGATGTTGGTAGCGTGTAACGGTCATCGTGGCAATTTTAGGGGGAGGAATATGCCTTGCAATGGGCGTCTATCAGCTGACATGGTCCAGAACGTGTCCGTGAAAGGTGGGACGAAGAGGTAATACTTTACTGTGTTCTTCACTCTTTCAGCATTGGTGTAAGAACCGGTGGTTGGTGGTTGGTATGAGATCGTAAGGAAGAGAAGGTGACCGGTCCATGGGCAGCCTACCGGAGCTGACGGAACGCGCGCGACCGCTGGACCCGCGCCCAGCTGCGCGCACCATCTCCGACCCCCATCGGCACCGCGCCTGCGTTGCACAGGTTCGTCATCATCATTATTTCAGCCGTAGAACCTCCACCTGATATAGGCCTCCCCCATATGCAATAATATCGGTTTGAAGCGGCTTTGGGGTTTTTTTCTCTTGTTCAACTATCATTTTTTGGGACTGGAAGTCCTGACTTTGATTTGACTAAGTTTTTTAAAAAAGTTTTATTTCTTTTTTCGTCCGTCAAAATTTTTTTTCTTTAATTCTTCTTGCTTTTATTTATGTACATTCTATACATCGCCTGCCATTCTTCACCACATTTTTTACAATATTATATTTTTTATACATTTTATTTTATATCCTCCTTCATATTTTCTTTTACAATTTCCATTTGATTTTTCTTTAAAAGCCTTTATTACTATTCTAATTTTTTAAATATTTTTTCTCTCTATTTCACAGTAACCACCCTGTCGATTAATTAGATGATTATTCATAAAAACACAACAGGTTTGATATCAAGTCTCGACACGGTATCATCACCGTCATTAGCATTTCACCCACTAAACACCCACTGCTGGACAAAGGGCTTTCCCATAGATTTCCAACCAGATCAGTTGGAAGCGGCTTTCATCTAACATCTTCCGAAGAACTTAACAAGGTTATCTGCCCAACCTTGTGGGTCGACATTCCATTTTGGAATTGAATGTTAGAAACAACCAAATAATTATCTGTACCAGGCAGAGTTCATTCTGTAATATATTATATGAATGAATAAGCGATACATTCACCATTTCAGCTGTAGCGGGTCCACTGCTAGATATAGGCCTCTCCATAGGTTTCCGAATGACAGTTTATAAGCGGCCTCCAGCATCTTCCGCCGACTTTAACAATGTGTTCTCTTTATGTGGGTAACCGTTCACTCCTGGGCATAGGACTCGCCCATAGGATTCCAAAAAGACCTGTTGGAAGCGGTAATCATCCAGCATCTTCCGAAGACCTTAACAATGTGTTCTGTTCATGCGGGTGGTCATGCTACGCTGCGCTTATTAGTCTTGATATTACATGACCTTCCAAATATTTTAATAAATTATAAATATTATTGTTTACTAATAATATTTTCTTATTCACAGTTGCCAGTCAGCACTATATACAAAAAGGAATGGCCGTGGCGGAAGCCGAAGGGTCCGATCAGGACGCCAGGGTTCCCTGCAAACCGTCGCCGGGACTCCGCGACTTCATCCGTCGGCGCCGCGTCCGTTCGACGACTGATCACGAGGCAGCCGCCCAAGGTTCCCAAAGCCGTGGTCCGACGGTTTACCCTACTTTGCGTTGCAAGCGGACTTTGCTCCACAGCTCTGCTACCATTCACAGCATTCGCAGGAGCCGAAGCTGGAGCAATACCGTTGGCTATCATGCATGCAGCAGCTGCTATAGTCGCCCCATTCTCACCCCTTATTCTTCAGAAGACCGGGCCGAGGTTAATAGTAACTGTCGCTTATGTTCTGGTCTGTGTACTTCTAAGTGCTCATACGGTAGCAATGCCCCTCTCTGTTTTGCTTCTTCTCTACGGCATTTGCGGTGTTACTCTATCACCAATGTCGCTAGCTCTTACTGTTTCTGCGACGTCATTGGCACAAACAGCAGGCGATGAATGCAGACAGAAGATAGCGTTACGAAGAGCACTGAGGGGTCTACGAGCGTCTCAAGATTTGGGATTGGTCTTCGGCTCCCTCCTCCTCGGCGGCGCGCTTATGATATGGCCGGAAGACCTCTCCGTACTCGAAGTGTCATCGGTCGCTGAAAACGTATCCATGCCAAGATTGCCGCCGCTGGAAGATTATTATCTAGAAGACGATTACGAGGTAATCAATACATTTTTAAACGGTTTTATTTAGTTCGACCCGTACGGAATTTATTTGTTTATTTATTTGGGTCAAAATTAAAAATTGAAATTTAAGCACCTTCCCGTTGTCAGATTGATCTGAAATTTGGTACACACATTTAATTTAGATGACAATACAATATAATAAAATCAATAACATTATAAATCTAAGATGAGCGCCGATACAAAATGGCAGATTACATATTTTTCCTTACCCCCTCAATATGGGTATCAAATGAAAGGGCTACACTAATAAAACACGATGATTATGTCAAAATTAAAAATTCAAGATGGACGCCGTTCCAATATGGCGGACTAGGTACATATTTTTCCACAACCACCACAATATGGGTATCAAAAAACCGTTTGACTTAAAAGTTTTTTAAATGTATTTATTATTTTTAATCAGTTGCCACAACAGACGTAACGCTTTATAAAGTTATTTACCCGTCCAACAGAAGAATTAAATAAATAAAACGCATTTAGAATGATCACTCTATTTATTTATTTAATATTTTCATATTAACCAAAGATTACTTATAATAATAAGCTTAATATTTTCAATACGTTAAGGCCAATAATAACATTATTATATAAGTTGTCCGGTGACAGAATTGTATTTTAAATTCAAATTTTAAATAAATAATTCAAAATGAAACATTAATTTTAGTAAGAATTAAAAAAGATAAATTATGCGGAATTTATTTTTTAAAAACATCTACAGTCTATTTCATACGAAAATATACAAATAGAATATTTTTCTACACACGACAGATGCTTTTAAGTATCGAATACACTTTTCGTAAATCATTTAATAACCTTTACTTTTTCCCTATAATATCATTGAAGAAGAAAGTATATAATCTTTGCTATAATTAATTTACCACACAATAGATAGTACGCGTCTTGTTATGTTATTAGATAGACGTTTATTATTATTATGTACTATTTTATTCAGTTATTAATATAAAAATATAAGCTAGAATAATATTATTCTTTATATTTAAAGTGTTACGTTTGTCAAGCCTGTATATGTTTATATATATATATATATATATATATATATATATATATATATATATATATATATATATATATATATAAGTGACGTGAGATAAATACACATACAGCACAATAAATAACCGATATTTTTATTTCTATTAAAAAAGACAGCACTGAATTAAAGAATTAACAAAATATACTAATTAAAAATTAAGCAGAACTATTACATACTAAGTGCTCTCGGCTCTAGGAGGATTTTTCTAGTATCACTCCAAATCTAAAATTATAAGTATATTGTTTAATAAATCCCATTGCGGAGTTTTAGTTGATCAAAATGTGTAGTCCCGGCTTGTTGGTACATTTATATGGTTGATATAACAATATATACATCCAACATTGTTAAATCTTGTTTAAAAACAGCAACTGCTCGGTTTCTGACCAGTGGTAGCTTACTGCATATAATTTTAAAATAATTGACGATCCAAAAGAGTAAAACAATGAAATTACATTTTTTATTTTTGCTTTGAAAATAGAACTTTGAAATAAACACATGTTTTAGGAGCATACATGTGGCGCGGCCGGTTGTCCGCAAATCCGGATGGTGTCCGGGGGCGCAGGACTAAGTGGATCGGGGCGAAGGGCCTTGGCTGCGGGGTGGGCAGCACTCGCACTGGCAGGGGCTGCACTCTCCGCCGTCGGAGCCAACGCAGCCGCTGCTCCTCCAGACAGCAAGGCCTCGAGAAGAGACCCCAGAGCAACCCTCGCCGCGCCAATGGGACTGTTTATTGGTCTCCAACAAGGATTTATTTATACGTCTTACATGAAGGTATGTTTTCTTTTTTTAGATATCCTTTCTCTGGCTTCATTTTATTCTGTAGTGAAGAAATACGCTCGGCAAGCGCGGCGAAGAAAGTCAAACAATCTCGTTTAGGTCATTCGGTGGCTTCTTAGATGCGGATATGTAATAAGAATTCTAATGTGTTGATGATTACAACTCTCCGGCAGTGGTATGGAGTATGTGTGGGTGGATGGGGTGGCGCATGGCGAGCGCTTTGCGGAGCTGGTGCTCTGCAAGCTCTCGCAGCTGCAACGCTGAGCATGGCAGCAGCGCGTGCCGGAGGCGCTGGTCGAGCCCTGGCTGCCGGCGGAGGCGCCGCTCACGGCTCTCTTCTACTGGCATTACTACGTTGGAGAGCCGCACGCTCAGACTTAGCACTTCCAGCTGTCGCAGCCGCCGCATGGGGAGCTTGCGCTGCCCTCTGGGATGTATTGCAGGTAACTCCACTTTATGAACAGTCAGAAGAACCAAGGTTACCGATGTACTTCGAAAAATTGCGCGTCTAAAATGACAGTGAGCGGGGCATATCACTCTTGAGTGGCGTTGAAGCGAAAACGAGACGGTAGATGTGGCGTGAGCAGGGTACCGTCTAGAAGGACAGAGGAAATAATCGCAGTCGATGATAGTGATCTTTGGGGGACGCCTTTACTTGCAATGGGCGTCTATCATGATGATGTTGAACAAGCAGGATGCAACTTGTCTCGGTTTATTTATTTTAAATAGATAAGCCAACTACAAAACTTAATTTTACAATAATTTTGCCTAATATATGTACACACAATAAAATAAAAGGCCAGCGAAAAATCTTTTCGTAATGATTTGTAGATATTTTTGAAATAAAATCTCCAGAGTTATAATAAAAACAATTGAGGAAAAACGGCCTGAAATAATCAATAGCATGAAGTCTATGATAACGGTAGAATACGCATATCTTTCGCCAATAAGCACAAGATAAAAGTTTCTCTGAGAGAGATAATGCTTTCAACGAACCACCAAAATCAAGAGACCCATAGGTGAACGCAATAGACATAGGCCAGCGGATTAGCAAGTTGAATCATAAGTGGGCAGCCCACGTGGTGTGCAGAACATGGCTGAATGGGCTGCAGGCGTAATGTAAGACGTCCGCCCATAAGGGGAACAGACAACTCTGTTAAAATTGTTGAAAGATGTAAGACGAAAGTCGCTTTCAACCGGTCATACAGAAAATCTATGGAGGAGACGTCCAGCACCGGACGTCCCACGTCTGGCCTTGCAATTAAAATTACACAAATCATGGCGTATTCAAACCAAAATACCTCACCTACGAAAGGAGATTAGTCATAGCTCTGTGTTAACGAACAATTATTTTCTGTTTACCATTTCAGTCGGGGCTATGTGTGGGTGGACCAGGCTGGCGGGGTCCCTGGTCACTGACCCTAGCAGCGAGGCATGCAGGGTTGGCGTTAGCATGTGCAGCGCGCCGCGTGCTATGCGTGCGTGCACAGCTCGCAGGACTTGCCCTAACATTTGCTGCAGCGCTTGCGTCTCACGTCGCACTCGATCTCCGCCAACGACGAGCAGACGCACGTCGTTCCTAGCGCCACCACGACCGGCACACTTCGCCGGCAAAACCCCACACAATTCCTCCCCCAGCTGTCCCAGTTGTACCACGAAGAAGCTACTGCGCGATGGTAGAGGATATCGCTCAGGAGATGCATGAATTCGAACCTAAAATACTTGAATTATCTCCCGATTGCTCTAGTTGCAATGAACATAATCCTTCAAACGATAACGAACCAGATGCAAATGATCCTGTAAAACCAGAATCAAGGGATGATAATGAAGAGTCTATAATAAGCGAATCCAAAAACACTCCTGAGGAAAAAGACTTAGATGACGACCGTGGGACAGAAACAAATGAAAATCACACGGAGGAAAAAGACTCACCCAGCGACAAATAGACTTAACGTAACTGTTTCATAGTGTTGTGTGAATGTTCGTTTGTATATCGTAAGTTCCCCTAGGTTTTCTACCACAGTTTATATAAATTAAATGTACATTCATGTTAAAAACACATTTAAAATATAAATAAAATCGAATCATGAAATGTTTGTGAATTTACGTGTTACTTATGATACTTGAACGATATAGATTTTAGTAAAGTTTACATAATAATAAAACCGGAAAATCAAAAATATACACATATTTTTAAAACAAATAAATTTAGATGTTTTATATGTGGCACTAAATATTAAATGATTGTTTACATTGACATATAAGAATGTGTACATAGAAAAGTGTTTTGTAATTGAAAATGTTATTTAGAATAATAGTTACGAGTAAATTACGAAGTTCGATTTTTAAACAATCCTTTACACAATAGTCCAAGAGCCTGTAACATTTATTTATTTTATAAAATCTATCAGTTTCTCAGCGCATGCTTATAACTAACTTAGAAGTGATGGCCAGCTGTAAACTTTGACTTTTTGTAGCTTCAGCAGGAAATATCTTCTATTAGTTATCTGAATAACATAATTATAGCTCCAGTTTTGCACTCTATCATAAGTTGTAAGTAATGTTACAGTTTGTTTGTATGAATGTTGGGCAATATATGACATGATTTAAAATATTATTTACAATTACTTCTGTGAATGTCCTTGTAATCCATGTGCCAATACGCCGAACAAATTAAGGTTCTTCAGTTTATTCATATTCATATCAACTTCGGCTTATTTACAGTGACTACTACATCATGCGTACTTTATAAGTATATAATAATCAAATTGAACTTCATTATATAGGCCTCTTTCAATTTAAAACTATGTTATGCATATTAACACAGAGTAAGCAACAATTAACTCAAACAATTTAATTTTTTGTTATCTCTTTTACAGTATCCTTTATTGTACCTTAAAATATCATTGACACTAAAATTGGATTTATTACATGATGATTCTCCTTTGTGACAATTAAAACGTAATAGGCCATCGTTTTTACCTGTGTTGGCAGCATGCACTGAAAAAGTTACACATTTTATAACATAAATGGTCTAGAATTCACAGGCTCTTGGACTAAAAAGATATTGTTCAAATACATAACCAGTATCAGATATTTCTAAGGATTGGACGATATACATAAATATATCACTAGTATGTTTATATATGTAGTAAATCCACACACTATTTTTCCAACGCCTAAATATAAAAATTTTAAAGAATATATTCCTCCTCCTAGTGTTCAATCAAATGTAATTGTAATATACGTGTCCTTATAAATGTATTTGTTTAATTGTAAACTTATAGTAGATTTCATGTTGACCAGAGAATAATACACTTTATTGATAATGAGAGATGGACTAAATTAGTTAGTCTTTTTTTTTAATTAAAATTCTAAACTAAATTGTAATGAGATACCACATAAAAAGATATTTTTACTCTTTTAGTTCGATGAATTTGGTGAGGAAAATTTCTCCGTGAGTCTAAATAAACTCTTCTGGTGAGGACCAGTCCCCCGCGTGTCTATGTTAAAAAATGTAGTCAACTTATTCCTTTGTTTTTCATTTTAACGGATGTTGTTACAGTACTTAATAATGCTTACTCAATACGATCATGTCTAAGAAGTGGACATTATCTATTAAAAAAGATAAAGATAAAATTTATCTATCCAACATTGGAACTTTTAACATAACTCTTATTGATTGTCAAATTTTCTACAACTTTATTTACAATACTTTCTTCCCACGGTATTATAGTTGTGAAGAAAAAGCAAAAAATTACAATACAGATATATTTAGACATTTTCTGTGAGATATAGCCGAAAAACAAAATAATCAAGAAACACCATTGCCAAGGATTCTTGTCATTTAAATATTTGTTTACAAAATAATATTCCATTTTGTCAATTTATTTTTAAATTGTCTTTTTTTATTTAATAAAGAATAATTTAATTTACTATTAAATAGAAATGAATTTGAGATTTTTTGTAGTCGAAATTTTGTTGTAGCCTATTCTTTACAGTCTTCGTTTTTCTCTGTTTAGTCTGTGTATTAATTTCCAGAAAATAATCAGCTGGTTTTATTGTACCATATAAATAAAATTAAATGGGTGCACAACAAGACCACTATATAAATAAAGACAATTTTCCATTTAAGCTAGCTTCGTTATCTAAAACACGGCTTTCGTGAATTTATTTCACAAATATAACATGAACGCTCTACGATTTATAAAAAGTATAGGTATAACCTCCTTAATATATCGGGCAATAATTTCTGGCTGTACAAAGTCCGCAGGGACAGATAATAAACAATAAGTACATAATTCTAATATCTATTCATCCAAACCTAGAATCCTTTTTTTTCTTGCTGTAGTACTAATACGTTGTTTACTATTTCTAAAACCACTTTGAATATAAGATATCACACATTAATTGACAGTAATTCGCGCTATACATTCATCCTTTAAAGATTTCATAATTAATTACCTTCTACAAATATTTAGACAGTACCTTTGCCAAAGTTTACTGTTTTGAATTGCAAAGCGTATGTTTTTAAATTTTCCCAAACTAGAATCACTTAGACCTATAGTTCGTTTGCGTTAAAAATATAGTGAATTATAATTGTCCATCGGGTTTGCTACGCAACGATTTGATTGGTTAAGGGGCGTGACTAAGTCAGCGTACAACAACAATACTGCATTTTTAACGCGAACCGACTGTAGAATTTATTCTTACAAGAAATACAAACTGGTTTTCTTGTAATATATGTTTATACATAGTGGGCTCAATGGCCCACTATGTATAAACATATACTACATACAACATACAACTCAATAGTTGAGCGAATTTTAGAAAAATCATAAAAACTCTACAAAGCTTAAGAAAGAAATTTTTATTTAAAATATAGTTAATTTTTCTTATTTAATATTTTTTTAAATACCATAACTAAGATATGTGCCATCTAAACGTATAAACTCTACGAATCTAGACTGTAAATTCCTGAAAAGTCACTGGCACGTCGCTGGTGGGATAGTGGACATTAAATCGTAAATATCGTTTCTGAATTGGGCAACCGTCTTCGCTTCAGTGGTGTGAGACTAAGGCTCGAAGTAATGACGAAATTTCCGCTCGACGCAGTATTAGTTTTCCACTAATCATTTTGTTTACAATCGTTAAATACTCGTTGAATGTATGAGATGTCGCCATTTTGTTGGAACCAGGTCCTACTGTTACAATTAGGAAAATTTGCATATTACTGTATAGTCGTACGATTTTTAAATTAGCTTTCATTTCTAGCCCGCCATGTATATTTGTCTGTGTAATTTAATGTTATATTTCAATGTATGCAAGTAGATGAAACTTTCTTTAATTATTATTTTTGAAGTCTCAGAAAGTATCAACGATGTATTTGTATTTATATATTACAATAGTAAAGTAATAATATAAATAATTACATAATACATCCGAATTTCATATAAGTATCTTTATTATCACGGAACAACAAAATATAAATATCCATATAAAGTGTACGAAAATTAATCGACATATCTAAATCTCGTAATGCAGACATATAAATGTTAAGATCATGTAAACGTTAATAAATGTCAATGGTATTTTAATAAATGGTTTTTAAAATAAAATATCTATTATTTTTTATTTTTATTCTACATCGAAACACAGGAGCAAAACAAAGAAATCATTTAAAATACGCTACAGATAAAATGGAAACTGCGAACTTAGTGGAAAGGGCGAACATTCTCCGAAGCAATCATTGAACGAAACGTGTCCATTATCATCATCATTTTAGCCGGAGAAGTTTCCCTAATGGATAGAGGGCACCCCACTTTAATTTTTTCCCGGCTTTAACAAAGTCATGCATTGACCTTTTGGACAGACGTTCCATTCTACGCTTGTCCCTGTTTCCACTCCAGAACCTAGAGGTCTCATAAGATATTTGTTCGTCGCGCTACCCAAGCTACTTGCCGATTCAGCTTGTCAATAAGCTGGGCTGTGCCCATCACATTCGATCATCTAAGAATCTCCCTATTCCTAATACAATCTCTTAAAGTATTTCTGAGAATGGCCCTCTTTGGGGCTTGTTAATTGTGTGCTTGTCGCTGAGGTCCATAATGGAGACCACGTTTTAAGTCATCAGTAACAACATATAGGTTGTGGGCTTTAAGCATTAATGGATGTTGGACGAGAAAATGTTTCGTAGTTTCTCGAACACCGACCAGCTGAGTCGCTCACCATATTGCGTAAGCCTCCCCCAATCCAACCCAAAACGCCACGATGTCCAGTCTCGCACTGCACGCATCCAGCTACTTCCCGTGACCTTAACTATACCATCAGTCTACCTAGTGGGGAGCTTTACCCACGTCTCGTCATCCGACACTTGGTCACCACACGAGAACCTTCCGACCCCAACGGCCGTTAGTTACAAGATCAACATGCCCCACCCACTACCAAACCAGACGAGCAATTCTTCGAGCTACATTGGTAACCTTGGTTCTTCTGAGTATCACCTTTATATCTGCTATATATCATACCCCTCTCAATGACCATAAACCTTCATAAAAGCTCATTGTAAGACATTACATCGAACTGTATACCGCACACAGTATCGATTGATGATTGATTATAACGCAGTGCATATTAACGCGAATGACTTATAGATCGCTATTTCTCTTTGAGTACCTTCGTGTCTTCTTATAAGGCCCATCTTATACCACCACATCTTAAATCGATAAGTCAGTAATGTAAACTGGTTATAGACCATCGTCTTCGGGCATTGCGGTGTTTTGGACGAAAAGATATTTCGAATGAGAAAATAAAGTACATAGATATGTCATTCTAATTGCAAGTCTATAAAATTGTATAATGATTACATAGATATTATTTTTACCAAATTGATTGTCGATATGGTTTTGTGGTGATAGAATTACCTTCTACGACGTCATACATTACAATGCTACGACAATATCTGAAGAATGAAAAGAATACGATAATAAAATAATTATCATATGATAAATATAATATTAATAATCACTTTTGTATGTCTGTAATCGAAGCTTTATTTATTTGTGTTATTGTTTGTTTAATTTGCGTTTGAATATAAACAATAAACAAAATAATTATCTCGTGTTAACCAGCTTGTCTAGAGTTGTTTGTTACCTTCCATTACAATCGCTACATTATAATTAAACGATCGAATATATTAACTAAAAGTAAAGAGGTAATAGAACTGAAGACAGTGTTGGATATGTTTCTAATCTTCGCGCTGTTGAATTGTTCCTTTTGCTACAGTTATATCTTGTCAGAGGTAAAAGGAGATGCGGACGGCAAGCTAGTACAAGTTCATGTTGTATTTAGACATGGCCATAGAGAGCCAAAATCTTTCTACCCATATGATCCACACGCTTTTTCTAATATTTGGACAAATGGTCCCACCCAATTGACCATACTGGGACGGCAGCAAGCATACCGTTTGGGACAGCAACTCAGAAACCGATACAAAAGTCTATTACCAAGAGTACGCGCCTGGAAAGCTATCAAAGCAACATCATCTGACACCTCCAGAACACTTATGACTACAGCAGCAGTACTGGCAGGTTTAATACCACCTTATACTGAAGATATATGGTCTAATATCACTTGGCAACCGGCCGCGATACATACATCGCCACCAGAAATCGACAATATTTTAGGTCCACATCCCTATTGCCCGCGATATGATCATCTACTCAATAATCTGCCGAACAAAAGCGACAATGAAAAGCGTTTACTGTATCACTTACTATCTATGTACACTGGTAAACATATCTCATCATCAAATTCCCTGGTTAATTTGTATACATGTTTGGACATCGAATCTCAAGCAGGATTTAAATTACCAAGTTGGACGAAGCCGATATACAGAAAGTTGACAAACTACACAATTAAGGCGCTAATGAGACTGACTCAAACATTAGAACTAAAAAGGTTGCGTTCCGGTCCGTTAATAAAAAAGATAACGAGCTATCATAAAAGCAAGTCATACAATATTCATCTTTACTGCACACACGATTCGGTTTTAAGTGGCTTGATAGGATCGCTTGGCTTCGACTTGATTGAACCTCCAAGTTTTACTTCAGCCCTTATAGTAGAGTATAGAATTCACGCAGGAGAAGTTACTGTTCAATTCTTTTATAGAAAAGGACCTGTTGGTGAATTGACTCGTCTCAAACTACCCGGATGTAGCGATCGCTGCTACTTGAGACAGTTAAAGAGTATAGTCCATAAACTTATTCCATATAATTGGAGTGAAGACTGCGCAATAACATACGAAAATAATTTGGAATCAGAACTACAGATGGTGCTCGCGATTATCACCCTTATTGTGTTGATAGGATGGTGCTTTATTCATAAATACACAGAAAGTTATGGAGAATTATAAGCAAAACTACATACATCGAAATATCAGTTGTAAAACTTCCACGTAGACTTCCTCCATAGTCTAATAGGACCAATTGAAAGCGACCTGAATCCAGAGTCTTCTGACGACCTTAAAGTCTTTTGCCTACCTTCTAGATGGATGTTCTACGCTACGGCCTCCGATCCGTGGTTATAGAACCCAACGGCCATCACTTCTGGGTATTTTATATAACTGCCACTTCAACTTCTCTATCTATCCACTGGACTATGTCGATTATCTTTGATCGTTTACGGATTTCCTCTTGCCTAATTCGACGCGTCCTCCATTACTAGTTGAGCAACTGTAAGCTAATGCAAAGCCAATCATCTATGCCAATATATAAAATGGGAGTGTCTGTTTGTAATATTAAAATAACCGCTTTTTACTAAAAGCATGTCAATACATACTAAAGTTTAATTTATCTCTCTGTCCGTCTGTGTGTTCCGGCTAATCACTAAAACGGTTTACCGATTTTAACAAGACATTCTGGTAGCTGATTTGATAACGAGTCATTTAGAATTATTCTTGATTTATAAAAATAATTAAACGTAAAAAAATACTAGACATTTGGTTAAATTCCTCGGAGACGAAGTCGCAGCCACAGCTAGTATTACAATAATTTTTGCTGCCTGTTTTATTGTTCCATTAGACAAGACTAATTTAAAAACTTATATAGACAACGGTAATTTTTCAGTATAAAAACACTTCGTAACTTAAATAGCTAATCTGATAGACTTTCCAGAGACAATATTTAATTATTATTATGATATAATTTTTAACTGTTATTACTTATTAATTACATAAAACATAACAAGATAAGTTATTAAAATCGACATATTTCATTTATTACTACACCGATTTTCTACAACGATTACTTTTGTTGGCAAAAATTGCTGACTTGTTGCAATCTAAAAGAAAAATAAATCATGTTTCGTATTAATCATTTTATTTCTTGATTTATTATAATTTGTAATAATTATCAACTATCAAAAAACTCATGTCAAATAATAAAACTCACTTTTCGCCCACATCAAGACTGACAATAATATGAACATATATTCTAATTGTAATGCTTGTGGATATTTTTTTTATTACATCATAACACGAATCTAGGGACAGTTATTTCAATTTAGTTTGCGGATTTTTTAGGAAACTGAAAGCGGTTTATGGTTTTTTTCTTTCGCATTTTCTTAATTTTTTATTACGATAAAAACCTTCGTCGAACTTTAACAAAAATATTTTTAAAAAAATGGCGAATTGGCTGAGGCGTTCTCAATTTTTGCGTTTAACAATACATTTGACGGTTCATTTGTATTTCTTTTGCGCCCTTTTTTTCGTTACGACACCGTGCGTTCGTAAACTGTCAAAAATTTTCTTCTGTCTCTCTCCAATCGATAGTTTGTTAGCCGTCATTCTTTAAAACGCAATTTTTCATTTTAGGTGACGAAAACCTTTAGTTGAACAGTGGAACAATTTTAACAGCCACTTACATTACGGCAGACGAATAATATTGATTTAATAATTAAACAATTTTCGGTTTCCACTTTAAAATTAATTAATGCTTCTATTCTGTTCGTTAATTGTCAAATACGAACATAAACTTAATTATTAAAAATTTTATATAAGTACTAATGTATTAGTTATGGTTCAATGAAATTTTGTAATCAAAGAATCAACAGCAAAATTATAAGAGATTAATTTTTATTACCATATCACAGATAATAAATATTTTTTTTATAAAAGTGAACATATAATTTATTTAAGGTTAAGAAAAAATGAGATTTTGGAAATAAAAATCACATTTCAAACATCAACATTTTATTCACGACAGATTAAAGATCCATCCATATATTACCATCGAAATTCCGTTCTATGAAAGTACTTCGTTATAAAACAATAGAATAAATTAAAAATAGCAAAAAATGTAAATGCGATCTAAGGAATTGCATGAAAACAAATTAAAAAAATAAATAAATAACACCGTCTTAAAAATTTCGAAAGAAATCATATGTAAATTAAATTGAAAATATAATAAAAAATAAAATGAGACAGTTTACATAATATTTGTAATTTTTATGTATGAAATTAAGATATTTTTACAACGCATTAGGTTATTTCACGTTGATTTTTTTCCGTGAATTAAAATCCATAAAATCTACGATGGCAATTATATAATGTATATAAGTTCGAAACTTAGACGTTGCATTCAGTCATTTACGCAAAAACAGACTTTATACCTGAACAATTAAGTCCTAATTTCTATGACATAATTAGTAATTTGACAAGAACAGTTTAACACGCGCCACATTGTATAGACATCAGACTACAGATTATAAAATATTCCAGTCTTTAGCGACCAATTTTAATTATAATTAAAATTCCTAAAAAATAACAAAGTAAAATTTATATTTTTTATTACAAGAATATTAGTAAGCTCATTATAAAACAAGAACAGAATTGTATTGTAAACTTTCATAAGGCTTTTTGAACAATGTATTAGATATAGACTATTTATTCAAAATAGCTACAGATTAATAACAAAATTATTGTACTGCTCACCCTAAAAGATAGTTTCATAAATGTTTCAAAAACCCATGTGATACAAATCCTTTTTTTATTAGCAATGAACTAAGATGGCTTGAATGTCTGATGTAAAGATTAAATTGTTTTCATACATTTAACTTCGTTTATTTTTTTTATAATTTCAGCTTCATAACGGACATAGTGATATTTCTCAAACATTGCAGTATACAGAAAATTACATTACCAATTTATCCATTGACTTTCATTAACACCGACGGAAAATTTATTGTATATTTTTCTAAAGTATTTCCATGATATAGCCAATGTTAACTTTAGGAGAAAAAACATATAAGTCTGTACTCATAGGTCAATGAATGGTTTGTAGCCTTTATTTTAATTTTTATAATTAGAATATTGTTTCCAAAATTCGTCTACACAATATGGCGCCTGTGATTATATCAATATGGACCGATACATACAATCATCACTACATTATTGTCTGTCTACATTATTATTCGATATTATCAATAATTATAATTAGATACATGAGTATAAACATCCACGGTAAAAGTTATTTAATCAGTAGAAATACAAAATCAATAATGAGTCTTGATTATTATCTTTCAAAAATTTTATTCATAATGACAGAGGCATTAAAACCTCATTTTGAAATCAAAACAGAAAATAACCTTATTTGTAAATATATTAGTTAACATCAATTTGACAACGTTGTCGAAACTATCTACTTCTAAATTCAAAACGGATTTAAATATAGGCGACTATTGCAAGCGATTCCCAATTCAGAGCTGCATTAAATATATATTCCGTTAACTTGTTAAAAGGTTTCATTTTATTGCTGCTTAAGTTACAGGGCCAAATGTCTTCCTTCATATAAACATTAAGTATAAATTGTTACTGTCAAATCTCATCACATACCTGTCCTTTGTTTAAATATTCAATATATCAACTATTAATTACCATATTACATATGAACATCTGTGGTGAATAAACAAAAAAAAGAGGAAATGAAAATAAAAGAAAAAAAATCAAAACAATCATGTCTTTATTTCATGTCTATTCGTAAAATAATCTAAAATTAGCATCACAATAATTAGCGAAGATAATCAAAATTAATTGTATTACTAAATTTAAAAATGAAAAAAAAATAATTGCTACTAGTTTCAAACCTTTTCGCCATGTGTCATTGATATTCGGATGCATTTATGTTAGTTGACATGTTGGGTTCAACGCTCATGGAAAAAATCGCGGGAAAATGAAACGTCAAACAACTTCTGTCTTTGTGTGTAGACTTGTTGTGTGCAAAAATATTTCATTTTAATTTATGTATTAGTAACTTATTGAAGCCTCTTCTATAATTTATTGGTAATTCTAGATAAATGTGCATCCGAATATCTCACTTTTAATCATGACAATGCAGCAAATAGCTTATAAATATTTGTAGGAACTTAACAAATTCGTAAAATGCGTAAACTCGTTGCGTAGAGTATTGTCTTCGAACAACCGAACATAATTGGTAAGTTGAAGATACATAAAAGAATTAATAATCCATACATTATTAAAACAATTGGCTATAGACAACACTAGGAAGGCGCTCTACATCACTACTTGCCATAGACACAATAAAGATTAAAAATACAGGTCAAAATTACTGACAGTTTTATAGTACACAAATGGACAATAAACAATAACTTAATTTCTATTTAAAAAGGGACGTAACGCAATAAATAAAACAATAACTTAACGAGATTAACATTAAGATCTGGAAAACAGAGAAATGCATTCAAATCTCCACCTTCAATTGATACAGTCAAAGTGTAAATTGTTAATCAAAGCCGATTTTTAAAATTCACTGGTCGATTACAATAAACATGCTGTGACAACAATTAAAACCTTGACCATGAGTACAGTTATATTAAAAAGTGTTTTCAAAAATAATATTAAAATAAATATGTCAGAGTACTTTAATTAATTCTCAATTAGTTGTAAACACTTCGACATCAAAAAAGAAAAAAAACAGTTTAAAAATATTTCAAAACAAATTTCCTTGTAATATTCTGTTAGTTAGTAATATAAAATAAAAATATGTCACATATGTATATACTTTTCAACACAACTGTACCTCATACCCGTTAACAATGCGAGTTTTGAAAATGTTGTAAACATAGCAATAATAATTGATATTGTTATTATAAAATTCGGCGAGAAATACTTAATACTGAATTCAAACGATAGCACTTAAGAAAAAATATATCATATCAAATTAATAACGCAATCCAAAAGTCAAAATTATATGTAAAATAAATACACAAAATATACGTTATTTAAGAAAATTAATTTAACCTGTAATAAAACACAATTATAAATAAATGATTGTTAAAGTAAATCTTGTATTTAGAAAAAAAATATAAAAAACGAAGCAGCTTGAAATACAAAACCGTTCGTTTAAAAATCCTTACATTTGAAATTCAATTAAGATAATCAAAATAAAGACTAGTTCTTTTTTAAATTGCTATCATTTTTTTGTGTTCTCAACACATTTGGACCAGCACAAATAAGTTCTACAAGCAGATTTAATCTTATTTTCATTTTAGTCGCATTTCCCGCCAAAACTATCACAAGATGGCGACTTACGTTGTTACGCATTCGAATTAAGAATCGCGTGCAACCTGAAGCGTACTAACTAAAACTGACGCTACGCAAACTGGACTTTAACACCTCGGAACAAGATCCACTTTAGACTGGGGTGTAGTTTCCTACGGGTTTGTAGAACAGCTGGCCTGTGACAACTCGACGGATGATTTCCTTCAGCAAGAGGCCTTTCTCCTTTTTGATTTTAGCTAGAAATCCTCGATTCTCGTTGGCGCGCCGAGATAAATACGGCAATACTTCAGTCACTGGGCCGTACGGTACATATTTATAGGCAGAGTATCCGGCTTGACCTGTTAAAAGGCACCAAATATTAATATTAAGTAAAATAAAATATGCTTATTACCACCAATCTGTGTTCAATCAGTGATAATTTTGGCACTGAAACACAGTCTGTTACTACGCCTCATTGGCAGGCCGACATTCATGCCATGGAGATGGCTATGATCGAGATTTCCCTTAAAGAACTAATCCGAAATGACATCCTTAGATAAATGAAAGCAACACAGCCCAGAAGATTAGCAAGTTGAAATGGCAGTGAACAAGTCCTGAAATGACTTTGGACCGGTAAGTGTAATATAGAACATCCATCCACAAGGTGGACCAACCATCTTGCTAAATTCTATGAAATATGCCAGATGCTGATCGCTTCTAACCTGTCCAACAGGATATCTATGGGGAGAGGTATATCCCGCAGAGGACATTCTGTGGCTGAAATGATGATAAGATAATACAAACTGCATTTGAATAAAATGGCGCTTGTTGTTTAAAAACACGAACCTTTGGAGAACATAATAGTGCCTCACAACATATTGGATATAATATTAAGATGTGTTTACATTCACAAACAATGTAAACTCTATTTTATTCTAAGTCATTAAGTAAGTTTGACAGATAGCCGTAGTTATGACATCTGTCATTGTTGTCAACAATTCCTTGTGTTAGTTATGTGTTTTGTTCAAATAGGGAATCCTGCTTAAAAATAATATTTGAGTCAGTCTATCTCTGTCTTTTGCATAGTGCGAACGTGTTATTTGCGTTAAATATGTAAATAACTCACCCAAGGGGAAGGTGATGTGGTCGCACATGCCCAGCAGTTGTCCGAAGCAGACCACCTTGTCTCCGGGCTGGATACCGCGGTCCTTCATCAACTGGATGGCGTAGCGGACCGTGTCCTCGTTGTGGGACGCCACCATAATGCCCAGGTGGTCTTTGCTATCCGGCTGTAAAAGTAAACACATTTAGTACACATGTTAATTTTAATTCAAACATATTTTTATGGCGCTAGTTTTTGTGAACCTCTCGTTCAACCCTATCGTAAAGGCAGGGACATTACAATATCAGGTGTTTTCAGATATAACATTTATGTACATTGTATTTTCCTTCTTTCTTCTAATATCTTTTAAACTTTTTCTTTCTATTCATCCTACACAGTATCTTTATTTCCTTTGGCATTCTCCTCTACTTTACACATCGCCTTTCATTTCTCTTCACCATTTCTAAAATATCACGATTAGTCTATCACAGTATATTTTCCTAACTCAAACTGGAATCCCATTCTGGATTTTTTAAGCAAGAGACAGCAGGCGATCAGGTGCATCACGGTCTGGTCCACCAAAGCATGAGGGAGTTTCTTTGTGTTCGAACCTGTGAAAATACACAGAGAACCCTCTGTGACCTGAACGGTGTCCAGCTTGACTGGCGGAATGTGCATAGGCTGATACGGCGTCCCAGAAAGTTAAAACCTTAGATGAATTCTAAACTGGACATCAGCTCGCCTGTGATGAATCAAGATCATTAACACATCATTGTATCAGTCCATAGACACCCACTGCAGGGAATAGGCCTTGTAAAGATATCTAAAGGATGGATATACCATCATTGCTTCGCTTGAAAATGAGACTGTCTTATAGTGGCCGTCTAGTGGCAGACTTGATGATGGTGAGTAATAAAATGTCGTTTACCTTGACTCGACCGAGTATTTCCTTGAGGCAGCGGTGGAATGAGGCGGTGGTCGCTTCCACGCTTTCGCACGTTGGGTCCTCGTAGCCCATGGCAGCAGCTCTAGCGCGCTCCTGTCGGTAACGATTTATACAGGATGATTGGTTTGAGGTGTAAAAACTTTAAAGCTTTGTGTTGACAGATGACTTTTTACCTATAACCGATCATTCTGTATTTCGACGTAAAAAATGTATCTGCTATGTCACAGAAGTTTAATTTTCCTTTCAGAAATGGTTTCAGTAATGTTTTTAGAGCTATGGCGAAGAATGGAAGTCCCACAGTTAATATATTGACACATCATTTATTACCATATAAGATATCTAATTTTAATTGATTTTTTATTTAATTATTTTACATTGTTTTATATAATATTTACTAGCTGACACGGCCACGCGTTGCTGTGAATTTAAAAAGTGGAAATAATTGAATTATACGGTATTTCGTTCACTACAAAATAAATTTAATTAATTTTATAGCGTCAACAACACGTGGTAATTATGCTGTTAAAATGTAGCTTATATGACACGTTCGTAGATTTACCATAGCAGCGCCATCTATTGATTACTTACTCAACCCAGTCGAAAGGTATCGACATCTGTTAGAATCATTTGGAGTTAACAGATAATTGTGACTGTCAAATAATAACAGACAATAATTAGCAATAAATTAAAATTGCGACTATAATTTGAGATTTAAACTATCCTATCTCTCAAGTTAGATCGAACTGCACATGGTGTGCGAATTTTATTATAATCGGTTAAGTGGTTTAGAAGTCCATTGAGTATAAACATTGTGACACGAGATTTATATATATTAAGATAATGACAACCAGTAATTTTTCCTTGTCATATTTTTAATGAAAACATAACATTCTTATTAGATATATGTGGTAGGCCTGTATCCAACAACTTATTTATTTTGGTACACCAGCAGTACACATTAATTAAACTTACAATAAAAATTTTCTTATAAATAATGGTTCTGTTGTCTATTCCTTTATATTTGACACAACATAAAAAAAATACTTTATACAATATCGTAGAAAGATTAGACCACATCAAATCAAAATAAACTTATTGAAGAGAAAACTGATCGCACGTGAGAGGAAACAGACTTACGACTTTAGACAACAAAATAACTTTAAATTTAAAAATGTGTCCTCCGACGTGTAAACTTAAAGGTTGCGTGTTTAAAAATACTTAATTAAAATTCTGTTATGGCAAGAAATGAACTTCTTAAAGCCCAAATGATGTTAATGATGATGATTAAGAATAGCTTCAAGTTTCACCTGTTCGATGTAAGCGCCGCGTACGAGTTTGGCGCCCCAGTAGAAGTTCTGCCGCTGCGCTTGCTCCAAGTCCGTCAGGATTTCGTTGTAAGTATTCTTAAGGTAGGTCTGGTAAGTGTTGAAAACCAGGAACTTCTCCTGTATAGAGAAAATTTGTACAAATTTTTATTTTTATACTATATAACCTCAAAGCTAACCTAAAAGTTGAGAGAAAATTGTAATGATATTCCGTTTTTAGGAAAAGAAATGTTGTAAATAGTTCGTATCTAATTGTCGGTGTTAAGCTGTTATACCTTCTAGTAGAGGCAAACGATAGTCAGGTATAGCAGGGCAGACCAACACGCGGCCCGTAAAACAAGTAAATGCGCCCCACCAGGCATTTTTAAAATTTAATTTATTTCATCGATTTTCTCACACTAAAATATTATTATATAATTAATTGGTTTCCGAAAGTACTAACGTACATCTGTCAGTGAACAAAAATTAAAAAAAACTTAGACCAGAGAAACTTCCACTTTTGGCTTAAAAAAATGACCATCGACCATGACACAGTAAAGTGTATCGAAAAAACACTGCTAAATTTCTGGTTAAAAATTTAAATTATTTTCGTTTTTGTGTTATTTTCTTGTTTATTTTAATTTTACATAAACATAAATCTTACTAATAATTTTTTTTTCTAGTATTTATTTAGCGCTATTTGCTAAAAAAAATTCAATTTAAATTGGCCCGTTGATTAAAAACGTTGCTAACCACTGATTTAAAGATCACTTGTATACATAATAATAACCAAACAAGTCGAATTTGATAGAAACTAAAATCAGACTGTGTTCTAGGGCCTGGGGATATATCTAAAGGGCCACAACAAATTCAGTCCTTCGTTTTTGTTTTTTAAAGTTCAAACTTCTGTGACAATTATTTAATATTACTAGTTTTTGTCGGTATTACTAGGACAACATCGTAAGACACTGTAACAATCAGCCCGTAGAAGGAACTGTTAAACTAACGTATTACGTTGGTAACATGTTATGTACATAACAAGTGTTTATTTACTGAACAGGTCATGCTCGAAAATTTTCTATGTAATCGAATTAGGAAATAGCCCGTACTAATACCCGCAGAGGCCTTCAGCTGGGAAAGACTCGAAACAAACTCAGTCTATGGACAGATGACTGTTAAAGTCGTCAAAAAACTCTGAAAGCTGATTGCTACCAATCTGTCCTATTGGAATCTATGGTGGAGGCTTATGTCTATTGCTGAATGTTAACGACTGAAATCAGTGCCTCTTTTTTATCCTAATGGATATCGGAAACTCTGGGAAAAGTCAGGTTCCAACTTGTGTAATTGGAAATCTATGGTGCAGGCCCATGTCTAACTGTGACCGTTCTACGACTGGAATGATGATTATTTTAATACTAGATCATACAACTCATAATTAAACGCGTTAGATATTTGTAATTAATGCAAGTATAGATAACATATATATAGATATTATATAGGAAATGGCGTAATAGGTTTTATGAATTAATTCCAGCAGTAAAATGATGATGATTACCTTATTGTATCTCCTCATCACTTCCAAGCATATCCTCGAGATTGCGGGTTGGAAGTACGTCTGTTCCGCGTCTATCATCACCCGTACATCGGCCTCGTTAGCAACCTGAATGATGTGGTTCAGGCGACGTAGCATGTTCCGGAACATTTCCTCCTCCTTGGGTGAGATCTGGGAGATCAGACGGCGCATCTGTCCGGTCTTCGGATCCGGGACTCGGAAGGAGTCGGAGAGGTTCATATCCTTGTCCAGAATGTTCGACCAGGGGAAGAGATGGACGATGCTGGAAATAAGAGCGTTAAATTTCTTTTTTTCTGTAATTTCAGTTTAAACATGATTCTGGAACATTCTTTTTATTTTTTTCTTGGTATAAATTACCCTCGGAGTTACAACAGATTACAAATCTAACGTTATAGCTTCAAATGGCATCGATAGATGGCGCTAGTAGTCCATTGCCTAGCGCTATAGTTTGACGCTGACACGCGCAATTGAAACAATACTTATATTATCAACAAGAATAAATGAAGACATGACAAATAAGTAAATGTACAGAGTATCTCCAATTTACATTTGAAAATTTTAAATCAAATATTTTCAACGTACGCATTTCAATCTTCTAACCTAATTTAAATTTAGAATTTATTTTTTTATATTTTTTAAAATTTTAATACAAATTACTTTAACATTTTAATTACTTAATTTTGTTAATAATAGCCTTAGTTTACTATTAGCACACTTATATACGAATACACATACAAACGCCAATTAATAGCCAATGAAGAAACACGTAAAACGAAGCATTTTGAACTCGGGATTTCGCTTGTTTTGCCTCAGCGATTGGTGCCAGTAACATTAAAATTAGCTGCTGCTATTTTTAATTAAATAGCTTCAAGCTATGTCTCGGTTATTTTTATAACAAAATAACATGATTATTTTTACAATAGCTATTGCGCTAAAGTTATTACTGCTCATTATCTTATTAGAATTTACGTTGACATAGTAATGAGATAGTAAAGTCACAAATAGTATATCATAAATAAAGACCATTTTCATGGTTTGTGCCAGAAAAAGAGGGGAGAGGAAAGCGATTTTTATTTAAATTTTTTAAGTCACATGTATGCAACAGAAATAGTAGTGCTATTTAATTATTTTTTAAAAAAATAAATGACATTTTAAGTCAGTTATTGATTATATAATTTAGATTTCTATTACTATTTTTAAATACGATTATTTTATTAGCAGTAAATTTGTATGTTCTATGAAAGTCTGTTTTGTCTGGATCACTCAAAACTTTAGAATTGGTCCATCTTAGAGGAAACATATAGAAGCAAAGCCCACTACGTTTGCCCATGACTTCTAGCTATCAAATAGATCAAGAGCCCTGGGTTGTCAGCCACTTCACGATAATTTTGTCACACTTCAAGCCAATTAAGTTTTGATAGTCAAACATTACTTGCATAGGAATTCCGATAGCAATTCAGTAAAAAATAAATCTTTATATTGTTGAGTGTATAACATAAATATAAAAGAAGCTTTGTATATTATACACTTATAACTCTATATAAAGTAATAACATGGATTTTCTTATTTCTTCTATTGGAATACGACAGGTACTTAACCATATATTTTAATATACGTGATTTATTGTGTAGTGAAAACCATTGTTTTTGTAAAGGGTGTACAATACATTAATTAACAGAAAATTATCTACACATTCCACACATTTACAGCTTTTAAAATCTATAAAAATCATTTCTGTATCTAAAAAGTTTAAGGTATCTGTGCTTTCTAAAACAATGAAGAATTTTTATTTATAATTTATAACTGTAAGCTTTGTTGTTATTCTTTCCAATTGAAATATATATTAACTAGTTGTCCCCCGCTTCGCATACTTAATGAAAGCCTCTTTCAATAAAAGTGGGGAGGTTGTAATTTCGTAAATATAGTAGTATAAATAAGTGTAAATATGCGTTCTTAGCTGAAATCTACTTGGTGAAAGGAATGTATGTACTAAATTTTAAGTTTATAAGTCTTTCAGTTTCTGAGATATCGTGATGAGTCATTACATAGCTGAAATGAAATCTATTTACATAGATATCATTTTATTTATTTTATTATACTAAGGATACAGTGATCACTTAATTATGTCATAAAATTATGCCTGAAAAGCCAAATTTTTATCTTTGTTAGCTACGGAACTTGTTAGCCCATGAGTTATAATGGCAATCAAAATACGAGGGTTCCAAACGAAACCTGATGATGGTTTTTTGTCATTACTTTCACCAGCAATTAATTTATAAATTCATCCAATATTAATAAGATTTTTTAAGAAATTTTGGTTAATATTTTTTTATGCGCCATTTTATAAAGTCCTATATAAATATTATAATGAAATAGATATTGAATGCCAATCGGAATTTCTATACAAGAGCAGCATGTCGAAAGTTATCGACTTTAGGAGTCAACCCTTACGAATATACAAGCCGTCGCCACTGACCGGTCCCACGGGAAAATGTGCAGCACACTGAAACACCACGAGACCCTCAAATCCTTCCACCACCAGCTACTACTTACTACTTCAATTGCACAATATACAATATAGTTCACAATTGTAAATGCTGTCTATAAAAGTGTTTATGACAGTTAAAAAAAATCAAAATCCATAATGAGTAAAGCGTGTATTTCATTTAAATGCAAATTGAAAATGTGTTTTTTTTTTGTGATCTGCCGCACTTTCCGTTCAGATCATTTGTAGTTCTCATTGAAAACCAAAAGATTCTTAAACAAATGAATTGTAGTCAAATATAGACTACATCACATCACCTTTTCCCGCTAATTATAGCTCTGCGATATTGAAAAAGTGTAGAGCATATGTCTTAAGCGACTTTTTTAAGTTTATAAGGTGTGGGTCGTATACGCCCCACGCGGCCTGAATTGAAAATCATTTCTCACTTTTGTTTCAAAAACTATTGATAAGTGGTCGCTACAACTGAAATTTCTATAAAAAAATCCAATCTTATCGCCTTATGTGAGTATGATAGAACTGTACCAGCTAGGGGTCCTATAACAAAGTCCATGAACCTCTGCTTCAGACCATCACCTCAAATAAAGAACACAAATTTACATTAATTTTGGGATGACCACTTACCCCTCCTTGTCCGAGGTGATCTTCCGCATGAACTCCTGGACCTCGGGCTTGTTGCCGTGGTCGCCGAAGTACCGCTGGAAGTCCTCAATGGTCTTGTGGTGGGTCAGCACGTTGCCGGTGCCGCCTGCGATCTGCTGCATGTAATTCCTCGCGCGCATTATCACCTCCGATAACTGCAGCTGGAAACCAAGAAATCAACTTCCTTCAATAACCTCATTGAAACATTTCTTTTTAAGAGCATTTTTCTTCCTTTTAAACAAGTAAAAGTGGCCAAGATCATGCTCTTTTACTTTAGTCTGTCCAACGCAATAACTTCCTCTCCCGTATTTTTTTTTTCACATACATCTTGCCGATGACGACTGACTGAGATTCTCGAATTTTTTTCCATTTTTTAGAGTAAAGTGACTATAATACTCAGAATCGTTACGGGCAAATCTATGATAACTTTTGGTTCCTTGAATATTACATTTGTAGTGTCAACACGTGTGGTCATTAAACCCGTAAAAAAGGAAAGAATAATAAGATTTACTTGAATTTCTATAATTTCACATGCTTTCTAAAGCGCTATCGAAATAGCTGTACCGCGCCTTAGGAAACGAGATGGGGTGGGGGGTACTGGAAGAATAATTTGTTGACGGAACAGAGTGGTCGCGGAGTGGAACGCAATATCGCGGTTCAGCAGTTTTGTTACCACTATAGCTGATGATGCTACGCCATCCCTTTTCTGCGTCTTCGTTTCAACCCGTAGATGCCCAGTGCAAGGTATAGTCACCTAAATATCGTCACGATGACCACGCTTTGCGCTGACTATATTTAGCGACTACCCGTGACTTTGACTATATCGTAAGTTCATCTAGAGGGGGCCTTACCCACGCGTCTAACAGCTGGTAGACTCTACTCGAAAATCCTTTGGCAGTAACAGCCGAGAATTATTTAAAAAATATGATATAACTTAC
Source organism: Battus philenor (assembly GCF_028537555.1). Taxonomy (NCBI): domain Eukaryota; kingdom Metazoa; phylum Arthropoda; class Insecta; order Lepidoptera; family Papilionidae; genus Battus; species Battus philenor. The sequence goes on along the minus strand of NW_027181686.1, from coordinate 2,426,580 downwards.
AAGTAACTGAGGCCTTCCCAGAGCGGTAAGTTTGATCGCCATTAGTCCAGTGCTCTTTGTGATACCTGCAAGTGAGATACTTTCGTAAATTCAAACTCATTCTTGGCGGGCCCACAAATTAGTACCTAAGACCTAGCCTGTTGGGACAGACCATGGCCCACCTTGTGACCTATTGTCCCGCACATGCAAGGATGCGCAGTACCTTGGAAACGGAGGTGAAGTTAAAGATAGATTTAGAGAGCATCGCCTTAATGATGGACGACGACAACCTTCGCCCATCATTTCTATCGTTTGCTCGTAGGGTGGTAAGTGACACTGTACAACAAAACAGTATAGATAAGTAGGTACCTAATAAACTGCACAAAATAACTAGTCAATTAATAATAGAAAAAATAGAATAAGAAAAGTGTAGTAATGTATTAAGAAAGCATAACCCGAAGAAAACTGTAATATAAAAAAATAGAATATGTAAATAATACAATAAAGTATAAAAAAAAATGTACCTAACCACCTAAGAGTAATAAGATGATGGAATGAAGGCGATGAAAGCAAGAAGGAATGAAAGAACAAAATGAAAGATATTGTGAAGGAAAAAATGTATGAAAGTGAGTGAAGAATAAAGATAAAATAATTGAAAAACTCATTTTGTAAATAAAGTCCCAATTAGTTAGGGGTACGTGAGGCGCCCAATAGCGGGGGCCATAAGAACAAGACCTAGCCTGCAAGAATCTTTTCTGACAACGAATATAAATAATTATGTTGTGTATATTTATTACGTAATAATTTACGTATATTTAAATATCATCACAAATGCAGCCAGAAAACTGGCACTAGTGGAGATAAGTATTCACCATAGAAACATTAGTTTCCTTCTATAGACGTCCACTACAAAGCAAAGACTTCCCTAGATTTCTATGGGAAAATATATCATAATCGTTACACTAGGCAGGCAGGTTGGCGAACTGGATGCTACTGCCCATCCTTTGTAAACTTGTTTGTGAGTAGTGGCAATCCTATGACATTAATGACCAAAATTTTAACTGGGGATTGAACAGGTCTCAGTCCTCTACCGCTGGGCTATCACTATGACAGATACAACTTCTTTATTAAAATAGGAGGAGATCTATATGCAGCAAGGACATCTTACGACTGAAATTAATATCTATAATCATTATTGAGTGAATATTGAAATGTTAAGTAAGAAAAGGACCAATATGCCACTTCCGCACATGCAGTGGTAGTCGTGCAATGAAATGCACCGCCCGCCAGTCCGCTGATAAATGCGTATGCGGCAAACAATGCGAATTACACAACCGCCACCGCCAAATTACTCTAGTAAGTAAGTAATGTACGGAAGAGGCTAAATATTGGTCCTTTTCTTACTTAGGATGGACTTCCGCGAGGTAACGCCCGATTCCATTAAATATTAAAATGTTATCGTCCATTACAAGTTTAGTATGTTACAATGATTGCAAATTAAGTTCAAAGCCAGCAATGTACATACCGGCGACAGCGTCAATGCTCTTGAGGAAATGTTCCATGTTCTTCTCGCAAGCAGCCTCGTTGAGGTAGAAGTAAGTGCGGGCGCTGGTCACCTTGTACCGCCGGTCCGCGAAACGCTGTTCCACGTGGTACTGCTTGAGTTGACCTTCCTCTTCCTTGTCGCCGCATGCTGAGATGGAAGCGCTGTGGAATTTGAAGTTCTATCAATATACCTTTTTATGTCTAGCCGAATCTTTAAATCGTACTTCAACTGAGAGTAACTCAATCAGACTGTTGTTTCTATGAAACTGGGTTATTCTGGTATTTTTCCTTATGTCAAGTAGGGCTTACAATATCGGGATTCCAAGATCCCGAAAACCGGAATCCCTGACGATTTTTGTTCCGGTATTTATGTAAAAATACCGATATTTCGGTATTACATTAGTTTATAAAATTTAATTTAAAATAATATTAATTAATTGCAAGAATTTTTTCTGAAGATATACAAACAATTCCATTGTATTAAAATTTGTATCAGGCATATTTATTACACAAACGGCGCCGAGTATGGCACCATCGAGAAGCTGCGATGTCGGCATTATACAACGATTGTTTATGTTTTACGTGTACACCTATCCCCCGATTTACACGGTAGATACGTTCCTGAGAAAAACGTGTAAATCGAAAATTTAAAATTTTCAAGTCAAAACCGTGTAAATCGAAAAACTTGCAGAAAATGCATAATCTTGCTATGGTGTACACAGAAATAAAAATAAAATGCATTGACAAGTTAAAATATTTAATATATTACGGAAACACTGTTTTTTTTTTATTATTTAATTACAATACATTAAACAGAAGAACAAAAAATAAAACCAAAGGTGTTTTATTATCCTTTATCACTGTCAGAAATTACTCTCATTCTTTACTTCGGAATCGAAGGTTCGAATTCACTTTCATCACACGAAGTTATTTATGCCGATTCGATGCTAGAAGCAGAAATATTTACATTATGAGAGATGGTAATAAAATCGGTTATTAAAACGAAAAAAAAAAACTTATTTGAAAAACCGTGTAAAAGCGAAAACGTGTAAAACAAGTACCGTGTAAATCGGGAGATAGGTGTACTGCCCAATGAACAGGTCTTGTTTATACAAATACATAAAGTATATAACACAAAAAATATTAAATAGTTTAGATTAGATTGTTTCATTTTGCAAACGATTGATTGTTTATGTTTTTAAAGAGCAAAATTTTAATAAACAAAACGCAAGTTATAAAAATTATTTCATAAATATTTTCAATTTTATTATATTTTTTGAGTCTTTAATTATATAATTCCATACGAACCTATTATATGTAAAATGTAACATACAATTTAATATGTACATTTATACTTGCACATTATTTTGTATCTATCTACTCCTACTCTCTTATATGTATAAATTTTAGCTGTATTTACTCATAAGAGAAAATTGTGTAAGAAAAATTTAAGAAAATTATAAAACGCTGTCGTGCCTCGCAGCTGGGAGAAGAAAGATCCGTATCAAATAGGAGCAAACCTCACCCAACTGTCTGCGTTTAGTAATACGAAAAAAATATTATAAAAAAAAACACTAGCGATACAAATTAGGATAATTAAAAAAAACTATCTACTCGTAATCAAATAAAATAAATTTATTGGATTTCATGTATTATTTTATAGTTAACAAAGTTAATATAAAAACTGAGGTAAGTAAAAATATAACTAGTATTTTTTATTAATAATACCGGTTTTAATAACGGGTTACCTGATATTTCATATTTCAAATATCAAATACCGATATTAAGATTTTAGTTCGGTATTGTAATCCCTAATGTCAAGTACATAAGTCACTGTAAATCGAATACTGGTGGCCCGCCGACAGCAAAAATAATACTCTCGTACATTCGAAAAATATTGAATTCTATTCCAGAATAAAAACAAAAAAATTTAATTACCTATACTTCTGGCGGCCGGCCCGCCATCAGTTCATGATTTGCCCGAGTGGCCCCAATCTTAATAAGTCTGTGCAACCATGCTGTAAATCATCTTTCTTCACCATCATCTATCGGCGTAGTCGCCTACTACGTCATCCTTCATCACTACTTACACTTTAAGAATAACATGATATTCTAAAAATGTATTGTTAATTTTGTATAAACGTAAACTATATTGACCAGATTTAAATTATTTTTATATTTCCATTATTTTACTTATTTATTCACCTGACTTAATCTGTAAATGCCACATCGGCGGCATTTTTAAATTCGGGTGCGAAGTTTAACTGGGCAGATGGTGCCTAGCTTTAACCTCTTTTGAAGTAACAAAGCTCGATGGCGAAGATTTTTTCTTTACTTCGAGAAGCTGTGACGTTAGAAATGGGATGAGCTTTTTTTACTTATTTTCATTGGCAGGAATTGGTTGGCGTATGACGAAAAGAGAATAGCGAAAAAATAAACAAATGATGGGTCGTGAAATTAAAACAAAAAACGAGTTATGTATAAATTGTTTTATTTTTTGTTAAAATAAATTATAAATAGATTAAGGATAAGTCTGTGAGTTAATAATAAACCATGTGTATCAACTAATTTTATTATGTCTGTACTTTTTCGTTATGTTAATTCACTCGTTTATTTTCATTCAGCTTATAAAATGCTGAGTGTATGTTTGGCTAAATAATATATCATTATAATATCAGTCTGCTGCCCACTACAAGGTCGAAAATTCCCCCAAGAATCGCCTCCATAATAAAAATTAAGACTAAACACGTCACTTATATACATTATTTCAAATCGATACAGTCCTACGACCCAGTAACACCAATCATATAAGTGTGTAACCTAAATTAAAATAGCAAAAAAATGGCTGACATCTTGTATTTCAAGGTAACCTAGAAAACAACCGCAAACAAATTTACACTTTATTACTAATAACATTACGGAACGTATTAGCACGGGCGATCGAATTAGCAAACAATGAACTGGACTATAAAAAGGAATATTTTGGCACGAACCCATACAACTTTCTCCGGCGTAGAAAAATATTTCCTTGTAACATTTTATTTTAAAAATAACATGATTGGCTAGGTTATTTTGCAACGTTATGTACTGATTCTTTTTCTTTTTCAACTTATGGATCGCCGGCTCATCTAGATGGAGGCCTACTCGCGCCGATTTTACTGATTATACACGTTAATTAGTTATGTAGCTGCCACTTAAACCTTCATATCATATTGACCGCTTGCTAACCAGTCCCGAGCGATAACAAAATGGCAGATGACAGACTGAACAACAGCTGAAGTGGCGATGGGAACTCTTTTCCTAAATATTCCGTCTGAACAGCCATATGGTCAACACTTCGGATAGAAAACCTAATCCAAGCTATCATATCGCTTAAAAATCTTATTACAGTATTCAAGAGTTTTTAGTTAAAAGAAATGTGTGGAACTTGATTTATTCTCTCATTTACATGGTTAATATTATAACGTATAAATCAAACAATTATAAAATACGTTTAAAAAGAGCAACTGTTGAGTTTTTGGTCGGCTCTTTTTAGCAAATTAGCATACGAAGCTTCTGGTAGCTTATGATATTAAAATAATTGACGAATAAAAGTGTGTGTAAATGCCTTTTTAAATAAATATATTTTCAATAGATGTAAAGGCTTTAAGGGGGTATCTATGCAACATCCTATCCAAAAAAAAAAAAACAATTGTCTCAGAAACTGTAAATAACATAATAATAATAATAATATAGTAAGAAAAAGCTTTTTCAAAATTTATATTATTACATATTAAAATTAATTATTGTTTACTATCTGTCCTTGCAGACTTTGTACTGCTAGAAGTTATTGGCCTAAAGATCGTATTTCAATACAAGGAAAATTAAAAAAACAAAATGACATTTCAGAATGATCACTTAATATAAGCTATAGGTTTAAAAGGCGTTAAAACTTTTTCCTGACAAATGAGCTATACAACTCTTTCTAGCTCTTGACCCTTAGTAGCCTGATTTACGAAAGTGATTTTTTTTTAATATTACTGTGTTTGCTTGAGGGTTGCAAAATAGATTTTTTTTTAATTTCGTTGGAAAGAATATTATACAACAGTAAAATACGTACAGCCAGCCTATAAAAAAACTAATAGTAATGTGAACATTCGGTTTAAAAGATTGGTATCAAAATTGAAACTAAGTTATTGAGGGTTAAACCTACTTTTAATCACCTTATGTCATTCTTATACCCATGACAAAGTAATCAATTTTTTAAATAATACCGTTACACTATGCATTTTATTTCTATCACATTCGTCATAAAGAATTACAAACGTATCGCAGTCCTAAAGAAAAATTAAATAAAACGCATTCCTTATTGATGATTTATAATTTAATGCCCTAATCTTTATCCTTTTCGCCCACTACAAGGCAAAGACCCCCCAAAAGGTATTTACGAGGGATATACCTTAATAGCTACACTTGGCAGGCCGATTCAAAAATAAAATTGGTATTCAGTGATGGATTCTATAACAACAATGCTTGTACAACCCCCTAAAACGCGAGGAATAACACGTTGCAGTGAAATTTATTGTCATTTTTACAGTTCATAATTACTTTCGCTTCGCATTGGACGACGTTTTAGCCCTAGACACCTTTTTTTTCGGTGGGGGAAATCTTCCGGTATTCAAGATGCCCTGCCTCTGAGGGGAGGACAGGGGTATGTGGGATTCCTACCCACTAAAACCCCCCCCGGTGGTCGCCCTCTGCGCTGAACGGGGGACCGCGGTATCTCCCGGTCAGGGATCGCCACGCGTTCTTCCCTTGCGCCGTGCTATTTTTCGATAGCCCGTTCCGGGGTATGCGTGGATACGCTACCCCCGAAACCCTCGTGGTGGTATCACGATGGTTCAAGACCACGTCGAACCATCTTCCGCCTCAGAGTCGCCGAAGCTAGTGGGAGTTTTTTTTTGACACCTACTGGAAGACAACGGCCAGATATATCAAAATCGCCACGCTAGGCAGGCGCAAATGTCGCTTCTGTCTATCCTCTGAAAACTTGCACGAAGTGGTAATCCTATATAAATAATGCACAAAGTGTTAATTATATAAGATTGTATATCCAGGAATCGAACCCGTGATCACTAACGCAAGTCTCAATCCTCTACCGCTGCTCAAATGTCCTAATATTAAATATTATTTTCAATATTTCATATATTGCGAAACTTATGTAACTATATGATTAATTTTAACGGGTCTTCTTTTGTTTTACTTGACGACTAATGTTTTAGTTTTTGTATGGGATACTAAGTGTTGTTTTTCAGATGTGTGATGTCCATTGCTGAAAATAAGACTCCCAAATAGATCTGGACCATGGACCTGGTTGAAAGCGATCCGCATCTAGTATCTTCCAACGAACTTAATAATGTTACCTGTCCACTCTGTGGTTTTTTTTTATTTTATAGCCCCGTTAATCTCTCCTTCACTAGTTTTCACGATGTTCTTCACTCTTAACGCTAGAGCTTGGAATGCGTCAGGTATTGCGACAGATTTGAGGGCGGATCGCCAGCCACAACACTAATAGACTGAACCACTGGTCGCGTAATCCGTTCCTCCTATTGTAATGGTAGGCTATATGTTGTGGTTTATAGTCCAAACTCCAATACCTTAAGGTCCCAGAGGTCAACTATTCGACTCGACCAATATCTTTTTCAACTTGCCAATGCAAGATGCAGTATCAAGTATAAAAATAAATATTTTCTTAACAGAGTTAGCCAGAGCAAAGTGTATCCAATGTTAGCATGTATATAATAAATTAAATATAATTTCGTTCCTGTCAAGCGATATATTATACTGTGTCATCTACATTAATTTACAAGATAAGACTCGATGTACCGTCAACAATAAATACTGACATATCCGAATTAATGTTGCATGCGAATATAACACACATTACTATTAAATAGCGTTTAATGTCGCGTGGAGCTTTATGACTTTTAGGTCGTTATATTCAATACTTAGCGTCTAGTGGAAAATGGAGTGCTTTCTCGCGGTTTTTTTTTTCAGTAAGTACAGTTTAAAGACATTAAAAGCAATGTGCTTTACGCCAAAAGTCTATTTTAAATTGTTTTTTTTTTTGTTTATCTTTTTTGGTTCCATTTTTGAAACATTCTAAAATTAAAATGGTATTCATGCGATTTCGTGTCCGTATATCAAGTGCTCCCTCCTCCTCCTCCTTCTCCTCTATAAGGCAAGGAAATTACCACGTTGATGTGAAATGTATAGGGATAAGTAACCATTTTCGCTGACGTATGCACATTGCATCAATCGTGTTCTTATAAAATTAAATCAAAATACCCCTTTATATATTTTTTAAATATATTATAGAACATTTATTTCTCAGGCATGAAAAAATGTCTACATTAAAAAAATTAATAAACTAAATGACTTCTGGAGAGAAGACCACGGTCAACAACCACAGCGTCGCAAGGTGCTGGTCGCTTCCTATCGGAGTTATTGGACATTTATGGAGGAGTTCCAAGTTCAGCAGTGGACGTCGCCCTTAGTGGTGAATAACTACAGCAAGGCATTGGTACTTCTAGCAAGATATCTATGAATGGATATAACATAATCGCCATCCTTGGCAGGCGAGTTCGCGATCATAGTGTGGTATCCCTTTGCTTGTGATGTATTTGAAAGTTATGCTGCTAGCCGATCTGGGCTTTGTGCAGCTTCATAGAAATTGAGCCCGTGGAAACAGAGGTCCATGAACTAAAAAAATTTTACGCTGGCGATCGTACCCCAGTTACAACGTATACACGCGGAGAACTATACCCGTGTAGGTGTATAGTGTAGTGAGTGAGGTGTAGTGTATGTAGCACGAAGCGAGGACTACTCGGCGGTCGGGAGAGACACAAGTCTCTCCGGACAGCCCTCGCTTGAACGCGGGTTAGGCGGACGCGGCCGCCGTGTCATGTGTGGGTGGTGCATGACATGTGCATTGAGACCGCCGGGGATCGATGTTAGGCATATATCCTGACGTTGATACGGGGGAGCGGAGATTATTTAAACTTCGCTTTAAGGGCGGGGAGAAGGGCGGATGGAGTATCCCTTTAAAATCTTTTAGCAACGTATTCCATACGCCCATATATTATTTTAAAAATAAACATTGTTTCGTTAACAAAACGAAGCCATAAAATTACATTAAGTAAGTCCGCGTCTACATGTATACAAATTGCTTCCATTTAAGAAACCTTTTATATTATACAAAGCTGATTCAAGGATTTGTTAAATCCAAGTTAATAGATACACTGCTGAAATCTATTACAAAACGCATTAACTTGATTACTTATTTTTTACTTAAAGTCATTTGTATTGAATTATTTAGTTATTTTATAAATAGCATATTGCCTTAAAAATACGTGCGATTTTAAGAAATGTGTTTTCTTAACTTCTTTTATGGTTGAAGAAGATTTGACAATATTAGCATACCATAATTAGTTGCTACGTTGTATTCGAATTGTTAATGCCAGAGAATATACTATTTACCTCATAATTTAACCTCAAGGAAAGGATGTGTTTACACTTGAAAAAAATATATCAATTTTCGTTTTTTATATTAATGGTTCCTTCGAGTCATACTAGCAAGCCAGACGCTCAAAGAGACATGGAGAAATATGTTAGAAATTTCAGCTCCATATCGAGACCTATAGGTTCTGGTGCGGAGACCACGGAACTGCAACTGTAGGACATCCATCCACATTATAGACGACAGTTTCCACTGCAGAACCTTCAGACCGCACCGGCATTCTGTACAGCACTCTATATCACCTGTCTACTGCTGCTTCAACTAGTCAATCTCCTGGGCTGTATCAATTACATTCATTTGTCTACATATCTGCTCATTCTTGATACGATCTCTCAAATAATTTCCTATCAAAGCTCTCTTAACGACTCTTTAAGCGTTTGTACTGATTCTAAGAGGGTAGATAATTCATTTTACGCCGCTGTGAGCTACATGGCCGCGGGCCTAAATTATGAGTCAATTTAGGCGATTTACAAGTAAAGAAAAATTCTCGTTCGGCCTCAATCGTACATGCAAAACGCCTTTATGAGAATAAAAAGGCTGGAGACTGTACATATGCTGGCCATTGTAATATTGTTTCTGATGACGTTGATGCTGTATGCCCGGGGGATTTTACAGCTTCGTTTGAATTGAGTACACTGAACTGGTTAAAAAAATTAAGGCTTAAGCGGTCGTTCTCCAGAAGCACGATGACGTTCGCGAGTAAAAGGCAGCTCTGCCCGAGTAGAGTTGTGTTGTGTATGCGGCTTGTGGCGGCAGCGTGGGCCACTTAGGAAACCAAGGAAGGAGCCAGATCCTGCTCTGGTTCTCCCATGCTGTTCGCATTTAGGGGGCGGAATGCAGACTTTTAATACGGACCGTGTGGCGGAGATTAGTTCTATAAGAAAGTCTTATATGTATAAACTTCTTACAAAATTACTTCGGCTTTATTATTTATATTTTTTTTGTTAACTGATTGACATCAGAAAAGTTAATTTTAATTAAAATTAGTAAAATCTTGTTCAGAACTTTTTTCATATAAATGTGTTTATCGGGTGGTTGGAAACTATTTATTTTACATGTTTGCTACTCAAAAATTAGCCCATCATTGTTGGTGGCATCTGATTTTAAATACTCGTTCAAATTTGAATTCGAATGCGCAAGTATTATTTTTAAACCAAGAGATGGAGCCGTAGTGGTTTGTTATATGAAGCGTTCTTAAATGAACGCTACATTTTGTTTTTTTTTTTTTTTTATCTAAAAATTTGTAAGTCTAATGAATAAATTCAAATCAATAAATTTAAAATAGGAACAATTTCACCGCGAGCCAAGAAAACATTTTTAAGACTTAACCCTTAATAGCCTAGAGTTTCAATTTTGATACCAATCTTTTAAACAGAATGTTCACATTACTATTAGTTTTTTTATAGGTTGGCTGTACGAATTTTACTTTTGTATAATATTCTTTCCAACGCAATTAAAAAAAAATCTATTTTTCCCTTCATCTAGACCCTCAAGTAATATTTAAAAAAATCACTTTTGTGAATCAGGCTATTAAGGGTTAAAAAAAATCTTACGTAGATTTGGTCTAAGTGTTTCCAATCAAAAAAAACTTGCTCGTTGATCTTAGAAAGGTTGTAGAACTAGCTCACCTGACTTCTCTCTTCTCAGCCTCCTCCTGCGACAGATCCTCCTCCACGGAGTAATCCAATATGGGTTTCACACCAAAAGACCGAAGCCTGAAACAAATTAAAAATGTTTTTTATCATAATAATTATTATACTTATTAAATCGATTTTCTTTCAAATTGTCATGTATTACGGTGATGAAAAAGTAAGTCAATAAAATGTATTTTTTTTATTTATTCTTCCAAATAAATATAATCCCCTTTAAAGTGATCCCCTACCGATAAAACCCACTTCTGTAAACGCTTTTTCCTGTCCACACCACGATGGTGGGATAACGTCGTGAAACTTCGCAACGCATTCCCCAAAACGAATAATATGAAAAATTGACAAACTACTCGCCGGCGGTTGTCAAGGTTGAGAAGTTTCGTAGAAACTGACTCATCTATAAATTTACATACATCAGAGGGTCCGGAAAGTAATGTCGCTTTCTTAAGTTAAATTCACACGACTACATTTGTAACAAGTTTTTAATTCTAATCACAAATATATTCACCTTCATTATCAACAACCTTTTGCCATCTAGCAAGAAAGGAGAAATCAATCGGTTTTTCTGTAAAATATGTCGACAGATACGACATTACTTTCCGGTCCTACTAATATAAATATATAATATATATATATATATATATATATATATATATATATATATATATATATATAATATATCATATAATATACGATTGTCACATCACGTGTATAATATTTTGCCGGAATCTAACTCGGAAGCGCCTAACGAATTCGCAAAATAGAATCTTGTATCCCTAATGATTTTATAATTGACAGACCATTCGTTTTTCAAATAAGTCAAAAGAAAAAAAAAAGACAATTCCTAATTGATCAAACGTAACAACCGTAACCGAGACGAGGTCGGTGCAACGAAACTTTACACGTGTCGCCTGTACAATGCCGTCGTTAATTGCCATCGGTCACCATAAACAAAGATGTTTTATATACCCACAGGCATTGGAACGCAAACAGGAGTTTAACAATTGCATTAGGGAGGGATCGTTAACATAGATAAAACAAAATAACTTCTTTATAAGCTCAAATTGTTAAACGAAAACAAATTTTAAATGTCATTTTATTTACACATATTTTTACTATGCAGTACTAATTCTGCAAGAGGATAGTAGACAATAATAAATTGTAATATGTAGTAATACGAATTTTCAAAAACCTATTTACTACTTATTCCGAACATCCTGTATAAATAATACGTCACTTTTAGATCATAACCTAGACGCATATGTTATGCAATAGTTTACAGACGTAATATTTACAAAATGTTGAAACACAAAACAGATAATAAATAATTGGCTGAAGAATTCGACATGTAGGTGTTACCAGACTAAAATAAATACACACCTACAACGTTGAAAGACGGCCAATCTTTATGGTAACACCTATTTCATAGACAAGTATCACAAACACACACATACATACAAATGTAGGAAGTTGACGCAACAATTCGTGCCATATTATGTGTCAAAAAAAGGTTTCCCTTAAAAAAAGAGCAAGGCTTTTGAATCGACTTCTGGTATATTGTGGACGCGTCCCGTATACGGGACAGCTTGTTATTGAATGCACCACGGTCTGATCCAGCGCTGGGTCACAGGTGCATGAAGGACTCTCCCTGAGCTTAAACCTATATAACTAAATAACTATATCACTCAGCGAATCCCCCGTGCCCCCTGAACACAAAGACGCCAATATTTAGCAGTAAACGTCTTGCGGCTGAAATGATATATCGAAGCCTTAGTTGGTTGTGGTGTAAGACCTTTCTGAAAAGTTACTTGAAATGCCTCTGCTTAAAGGTAACTTACAAGTCAAAAGGCAGACGAAATAATGACGAAATTATTCAAGATAAAGGCATCCAATAACCGCGATATTATCCCGTAACCTTGACGGAAGAACTTCTGAAACAATAGATGCTCAAAATTTGGTCACATTAGACACAAGCGTTTCAACCTTGAATTAAAACTGTTCCGTCTCATTAGCGTATGTAATGGTAAGAAAATTGTTTTCTTTTTATTGAAATCACGAGCATTTAGTTTGACAGTATTGAACTGAAGAGACGAAATAAACAAACCCGGTCATTTGGTTTTGGGACACATATATACCTTCCTATTTTCACTATCTCTCTCTCATCCTTCACAATTTCTCTCTTTCATTCTTCATGTTTTTTATCATTCATATTTCTTTTTACAGCGTTTTGTTATGCTGGCTTCACCCACAACCCTGTAACAGAACTGCAAGAAACTGGCGGCTCTCCTTCTCTTCCATAAGGGAAGCGATGTTGCCGCAATAGTTTCCATTTCCACTTCACAAGCCACTCTAAGACCTACACGGGACGGCAGGTAATCGCATGCCCTAGTCTGGTCCACCACTGGGTCACAGATGCTCGGACTCCCTTTGAGCTTAAACCTATACAGGTACTCTGGGAATCCATTGTGAATCGTGAATATTTGGTACACACACGTGTCCAGCTCCAATGTGCACAAACTCGGTCTTCCCACGCTTCACCACTTACCATCCATAAACAAGTCATACAACAGATTCATGCGCAGTGCCATGAATGTTCCTTGTTACGAACGGAATGAAAACTTTCACATAAACACTCATACTAGTACTACTTACTTACTCCGCTGGCTCAATGACCCAAAGTGGGTCTTGGCCTCCGAAGCGAGAGACTTCCACTTTCCTCTATCTTGCGCCATCGTCTGCCATGAATTAATGGGTGAAAACCGCAACGAAATCCAGGAGTCCGCGAAAGCACTTGAAGAGGAAGCCACTAAGGTGGGTCTCAAGATCAACACTAAAAAAACCGAGTACCTCCACATGAAACGATACAAGAATAAGCGTGTTCAACGAGATGACCTTCATGTTGGAAACGTTTCATATGCGGGAGTGGCGAAGTTCTGGTATCTAGACTGCACCATAACGGATGACAACACCAGAGAAGAGGAGATCGATATCCGTATCCAGAACTCGCTGAGATGCAGTGCAGCACTTCACAAGGTTCTAGTGTCTAGGCTCCTAAGCAGAAGTACAAAAGTCCGTATGTACTCATACTAGTGAAATTCTTTATTTAAAAATCAGGTCTGTAGTTGAATCTATCGATAACTACAACAACTCGCCAATTGTAGGTACAGTCACCCCCAAAAAAACGAATATGATAATACGAAAATGAAGACAAAAGTCTATCAATGTGTTACAGGCCCGTTACCCGGCGATAAATATTACACATCGACCGTTAGAAAGTGACAATCGCTTAATTTCGGTTTCGTAGAGCTTTATCTCTGTCGCACGAAATACGACTGACAAACTATCAAGTAGCGTGGGACAGAGATAGTGCTCTATGAAGCCGAAATTAGGCAATCTGCAATATTTATGGCCGGGTACCGTACCACCGTTCCACGGGCCATGAAGACGAGAATACCCGGGATTTCCCATAAAGATTCCCACAAGATCCATAAAAGAAGATAAGTAAGATATCCAAGCGGATCCAAAAAACGCTGAAACTTCAAAAGTTCTAGCGTGGAGACCACAGACTAACAAGTGCAGGACATCTGTCCACAAGATGAACAGACAACTTTGGTTAAGATTGCAAGGATAACTTTCATGATAACATGCCTTCCGATTTCAGTAAAATAGTAATAGTCTACGATGTGGTTGATAATAAACGCTAACGCTTAAAAAATGTTTATATTAACCAAGTTTTATCTAGTATACATATATACGATGTATACAATGTTACCTTTCGATGGTGGGGCGGATCTTGTTCTGGTCCTCTCCTGCCACGAACTGGCCATAGAAGGTGGCCTTCATGATCGCCTCGAACAACCTCTGGCCGACCATCTGACGTAGCTTCTTCATCAACTGCAACAAGAGGTAGATGTTTTACACCATCTTCATTTACTAACTTCAGGTTATAACTTATAAAGTGGTGAATGTATAAAGCTAATTTCAAAGTTTCAGTAATAATAAATAACTTAATTATTATGTAGTAAGAAAAACGTTTTTCAAGTTCTGGTTACTACATATCAAAATTAATTAATGTTTACTATCTGTCTCTGCAGACTGTACTAGTAAAAGAAGTACAGTCTGCATAACATCAGTCTAAAAGAGGACATTGGCCGTCAAAAATGTGGCTGTCGTATTCCAATAAAAAAAACTTAGTGTGACTTATTTCAGAATAACCACTTTATACATGGTTGATTGGAAGTATGTGTATATATTTTGAAGCTTTTTTTAAATGATCAATGACTCTGTAGACCATGGATGCACAGACCGCGGCTCGCCAGTCGAATACTGGTGGCCCGCCGACAGCAAAAATAATACTCTCGTACATTCGAAAAATATTGAATTCTATTCCAGAATAAAACCAAAAAAATTTAATTACCTATACTTCTGGCGCCCGACCCGCTATCAGTTCATGATTTGCCCGAGTGGCCCCTAGTCTGAATAAGTCTGTGCAACCATGCTGTAGACTATCCCAAAACATTAAATCTTTATGGTCACCTTCTGTGCCGTTGTAAAATGAAATTTCTTATAAATCAATAAATAAATGATAAAATTATATTTTGATTGCGGCTCAAGTAAAAGTACTTTTTAAATTGTCTTCGTTGGTTATTTTATTTAAAAAATTAAGGTTAATTTATCATATTTATTACACAAATAATAAGTGCACATTTTGCACGTCGATAAATCAATATGACAACACGTAATACGGTTCTTAATGCGCCGCGTTGAAACGCGGAGCAACGACATAATTCAACATGTCGCTAACAATGTTACATTTTATGACTAAATCACGAATGTCAGGGCTATATCTATCATAATAAATTTAAACTTCATTTGTCTATTATTACTTCTGCGAAGTAAATAATACAAAAAATAATCAGGTTATCAATCACAAAGAAATAAATAATAAATTTAACACTTTTTCATTTTTTTTTCTCTTTATTGTACATCAACACGTGAAACAATAAAAAACAGATGGAATAGACGAAGTACAAAGTACTAACCACGTTTTTATCGCAAACTGTGACCTTTTCAAGATAATCATTAGATGGATTTAATTAATAACGAAATCTACAACAGATCATCAAGTCAAAGGAGTGATGTAGGGATAGAAATTTCTTCTTATCGCTGATAAATTAATAACGTAATCATCATTTCAGCCGTAGGACATCCACTTCTAGACATAGCCTACCCCAAAGACTTCCAATAAGATTGCTTAGAACCCAGACATACAGGATGATTACACTCATAACCAATTACTGCTTGCTTTGGGTTAAAGTTGATGCTAGCCCGGGAACTTTTAAAGCTCCATCGGAACTGACTTCAAGGAGCGAAAGGGTCCGTGAATTTAAAAATAAAACAGAAGCTGGACAGACGCATTCTAGTTGCACAATGACGTTCGTACATAGTAAGTCGCCGCTCTACATGAGTAGAGCTGTGTAGGGTTAATGTTGTGTATGCAGCTTGGGACGGCAGCGTGGACCACAGGCGAGCCGAGGATAGATCCGGATATAACCTCTGTTCGCGATAAGGAAGCAGGCGGCCGCCCCCTAAGAACAGATAGTATGTAACCAATTACTCTGTTAAGAGTTACTACAGGAACTCCTTTTTAAATTTATCAATTCATAATTTATATAATGTTTTCAAAGATATTCTTATAACAGTTGGTACATAATAGCTATATTATGAATTTCGACCAATCTTTTTTTATCTAATACAATAAAATATCTCAATATTTTCGCCATAAATAAGATAAAGGTTGGAAGTTGCTAATCAAAGAGTTCTAAACATTCGCCTCCCTGCAGCTATATCATTAATGCATCTAGAATCCTTTATATTTATTTAATTTTAACTAAAAAAATCGTGAACCGTTTAGTGTCAGATATTTTAAAATAATTAGGATAAAATAACGTCAATAAATAACATCCGGATGATTTATTAAATGTCTAAATTCAATAACTAACTACAACAGCTGTCATACAATTCATACGTTAAGCTCGATTCAAAAATAGAAAACGGAGAAACTGCTAGTGCGTTCGACACGAAATTAAACCGCAGTTGAATGACTTTGGCGAGTGGTAACATTATTCATTACACCAGGTGTTGTCAACTGGCGGTCCGCAAGCTTTTAACCTGATTTAAAAATAATCAAATATCCGCGTAATATTAAAATTTGTTATTAAAATACTTTCTTACTATCATAAAATTACGAAAGCAATTAACACGTTCCGTGCCGCGACAATTTTTGTAGATTTTCCATTCAGGCTGCATGGGGCGTATACAACGGACTTTTAAAATTATAAAAAGTCGTTAAATGCAGTACGTACACGCATACGTGACGTGAAATTATATTAATTATTATAATTATAAATCGAAAAGAACACTTATATTATATTATAATCACTTTACGTAACAAATACGTTGCCGCTTTGTGCTTTCTGATAAGTTGGATGTACGATCGATTACGAACAACCTATTTTAAGAACTGGCAACTTTTCCTACTATTTTTTTTTAAAGTTATGACTGCAGTTTTTTATTTGATTTTGCTCTAGTTTAGATGTTATTTCAATGTAGCAACACTAGTTATCCATGGTGCTATATCTCTTTTATCAACAGAAATTTAAAATCCTTTACACCTATTTCCAATCTTGGCATTAAAATATACAAGGACAGATAGTAAACAATAGTTTTAATATGTTTTAGTTCGAATTTTGAAAACACTTTTTTACTACATTGTCATTACGTTATGTATAATATTATTCCATATAATAAAACATTGATTTTTCGATAGGTTGATACAAATAAGCTTCAATGCACCCCTTTAAGGCTTTTAAGGTAGCTCAGCGGCAAGGAGTAAGGCTTGCGATCGTAGGTCGCGGATTCGATTCTCGGTATATAATCCTAAATAACTCACGCTGTGCATTAATTATATAGCATTGCCACTGATCACTAACAAGTTTACAGGGGATTGGCAGCAGCGTTCTCTGCGTACCATAATACTTTACTGCAATCGCCAACCCACCTGCCAAGCTTGGCGATTATGGTATGTCCCCTCTTCGATATTCCTATGCCTTGCAGTCTCAGTCATGGTAGTCTATAAAAAATTGACGTTTGGAACAAGACCACAAGTGGTGTTTGTACTTCATATTTTGCCTATTTCATTTGATGTAGTTTTAATGAACAAATAATATGGACATTTCTTGTACCAGATTTTTATATTAACAAGGGCAATGTTTGTACTATTTACTAAGGAAAAGATTTTTTTTCATTTTACGGCATCTAATTATCGAGAGAAGCATAAATTCATATGGCGTAATTTTTCCCGGACATTCGTGATTTAGTCATAAAACGTAACATTGTTAGCAACATACAGAATTATGTTGTTACATTATGGTTCCAAACGGCCGATTCGAAACCGTTAAAAATGTTTTGTCGTTTTGATTTACTAACGTGCAAAATTTGACCCTAACCCCTTAGCAATAAAAATCATAATTGCAGAGAGAGATAGCAAATAATAATTAATATTAATATTTTGCAATTCTATTTTTGAAAATGTTCTTTTTTTTATAATCATTAGGTTATTTTTGGATAGAATTTACATCATACATCAAGCAGTTTCGATATTCAAATTTAATACAATGATATATTTTTGTTTTTTTTTTCTTATTATTACTGTCCAGTGCTATGCATGTTTCAAAATTTTATAAAAATGCTTTTCATGTACATTCAGTAAGGGTGAACCTTAGCTTCATACAATTATGGAACATAATAGCTTGTCAGTTGCATCTGTATGTTGTCAGATCGTCGTATGCGAAACCGGTTGCAGATGCCAAGTTCATTGTCGTCCACAGCTTACCAACGGTACGCAACCACCTAAAGCTTTTTATTATACGTACCTTTATATCTTAATGTTATACAAAAATTGTGTACAATGTTAAATAATTGAAATAATTTAAATTTAATTAAAAATATTTTGACATTTATTGACGGGTACGCTCTTGGCATATACTTAAAACAATACAAGAATTGACATAAGTATTGACGTCAATATACGATTAGAGAATAATTTTACTTTATGTACGACTTTGTTGTCTTTTTGCGATAAATGAACGTTTTCAATTATATGTAAGTCGGTATATAAATATAGGAAAGTTCATCATTTCATCTAAAGGATGTCCATTGGTGAAAACAGGCCTCCCAAAAAAACTTTATAGGACTACTTGTGTCAGCTATAAAGATCCAAATGAGCATTTTTAGAATATAATAGAAATTAGAATCAAATTGAGCTCCCCTATGAAGTCATAGGGTGACCATAAGAAAAATTGTAAATAATAATAATACGCTATCCTGACTCGCAGCTGGAAGAAGATTCGTATCAAATAGCGGCAAATCTTTTCTTAACTGTCTTTGTTCAGTAAATTCGCAAAAAAAATATTGTAAACAAAACTCCCTAGCGATATAAATTACAATTAATAAAAAAAACTATTTACTCTTTGTAATAAAATTAATTTATTGGATTTCATATATTATTTTATAATTAAGTTAATATAACTACTGAGGTAAGTAAAAATACAGCTAATATTTTTTTTTAATAATACCGGTTTTAATAACGGGATTCCTGATATTTCATATTTCAAATATCAAGTACCAAATAAACCACTCACATTTAATGAACTGTAGCGTGAACAAACATTTTGTTGTTTGTTTATTGACTTTGAATGTACGCAAGAAATACAACTGAATATTAACTCTAACTTACATACAAAGTACTACAAATAAATTGAAACTAATTATGCCATTTTACGAGGCACTTGGTTCGTTTACTGACCTCATGTTGCTGCATTGTTGGTCAATCGTCTCCACATTAGAACATTAAGGAGTTCCTCGTGTATGACCCAGCAGACTTGGACTTATTGGACCAGACCGTGGTGCACGCAATTACTTGCTGTACCGTGAAGGCTTGCGAGGAGCATTACTTGCGGCAGCATCGCTTCCCTTTTGGCAAAGGAGAAAAGCCGCCACACATTCTTGGGGTTGTGTTGCAGGGTGGTGGGTAACGTAATAAGGCAAGACAGAACCGTGTAACAAGATGTTTGGTGAGGAATGGAAGGCTATGGGTGGATGCTGTATGTTGAATGAATGCTGAATGATAGAAATTGTGAAGGATAAGAGAAGATGAAAGTAGAAGGTAAAGTGTCTACAAAAATAAAGGTCTCAGCAGTCTTCTGTTTGGGAATTGTTACAATAATATGCTAGTAAAAAGTTCTGATATTTTACAAGGAAAAGATTCAGTTAGGGGGTTTCCTTGCACGAAGCCGTCTCTGCGGTCGTGGCGCCTATTTGTGACGTCAATGTTTCTAAGCGCTCCAATGTGTTTATAGGTCACCATTGGTAGTTAGTAAGGGTGACCAGGCTCT
Source organism: Battus philenor (assembly GCF_028537555.1). Taxonomy (NCBI): domain Eukaryota; kingdom Metazoa; phylum Arthropoda; class Insecta; order Lepidoptera; family Papilionidae; genus Battus; species Battus philenor. The sequence goes on along the minus strand of NW_027181686.1, from coordinate 2,406,394 downwards.
TTGATAGTCCTAACTTTTATTTATTTTACGTAATTTTTAATCGCAATTAAATATCATAAAGGGTATGCAAGTTGATATTAAATCATAAATAATATTGACAACATATAAATAAAAATACAAAACAGATATATTGAATTTAATATGATTATTATTGAGTACATACAATGCAATTTAAACCATAATATAAATATATAAACAAACATAATATAAATATATAAACCATAGCCTTTGATTCCTGTTTAGTAATCTTTTTATTTGTTTTTTCATTGTTTGACTATAAATCATTATATGTTCTCAGTGAGATAGTTATAAGGTAACAACTGTAACTAATTTTATATTTCTAAGCTTCTAAGTTTGTACTTTGTTACTGCCTTTTGTTACTGTCTATCTCCAATAAAGTAAATAAATGAACAAATGAATTTATTTATTGAAAATTAAACACATTTATTTTACTTCACTTGATAATTCTTTAAAATTTAATAAATAATTGATGACATCAGTAATCAGTAATTTTCTTACGCTGTTAGTTAACGTTGTTCGATATTTAAATATCGTGATAATCATTTTTGAATTACTTAAAATTAAAGATGTTTATAGAGACGGAAAAATAATCCAACAAAGAGCAGAAGGTTGAATATTTAATGGAATCAGGCGTTACCTCGCGGAAGTCCATCCTAAGTAAGAACTCCTGAAAATGCCCCGTAGAGGGGTGAAACACGTGTTGAGTATTTTGGCGGTGGCGGTTGTGTGATTCGCATTGTTTGCCGCATACGCATTTATCAGCGGGCTGGCGGACGCTGCACTTTATTGCACGACTACCACTGCATGTGCGGAAGTGGCTAAATATTGGTCCTTTTCTTACTCAGAAGGTTGAAGGTGGGCAGGTGATTATGCTAAGGTCGCAACACGCTGTATTCATGGCGCTTCCATCTGATCCTATATCTCTGGAGGAGGCCTATTTCCAGCAGTGGACTTCTTACGGCTAATATGATGACTGTACCAATCACCACGGCTGGAGAGACACTCGACATCAGTAGGTTCACAGCCAGAACTACGGGTCTTGTTGTTTGGACTGGAGTACTACGGGGGCCAGCATTGGTGAAGAATTCGAAGTGGCTACTCATGACGTAGGACATGTTCGTGGGCCTATCCAGGCTTGTGTCCGGGCGTACGGCTTCGCGCGGATTGAGTGGTCATGTCACCAGTCTTGCTAACTGGCCGCGTTGTGGGTGATCGCGAGGTTAGGAGTGAACGTTAGCGGTGGCTTGCTGACTGGCAACTGGTAAGCTGCCACAGCTAGGACACTTGCATGCTCAGTAAAAGATATAAACTAAATAACACCCACCGCAGCAGAGAATTGTGATAAAAAAAGGTAGTAACCAGTGATATTTGAGAAGTGAGGTGAAGGATGTAAGGTGATGAAAAGGATGAAACTAAAAAAAGATGTATATTTAACACCATGTGAAGTATGTTAGAAGATCGAATGAATGAAAGAGTAGTAAAGAAATAAAAAGAAGGATGAGAAATAATTAATTAAAAATTGTAAGTTCACGGGGAAGCCCCCAATTACAGGGGACATTTAAAAAAAAACACCCCGTATAAGTAAATATCTCTACAAAATTACCATGAATTTATATAATGTTTTATATATTCATTGTTTATCTGACTACCTACATGAATGAAAAAAACTTAAAATTTGCATTCGATTTTTTAAAAAAATGTCGATCCACGAAAAAGGCCAGTCACGACTCCATCTCGATTGACAAACCAGTAAAATGTGTACAGATTCAATATATTTTTTCTAGATAAACCGAATTTGCACGCTTTATTATTTAGCCAAAAATTCACGTATCCGTGCTAAACGAATTGACCTTAAAGAAACATGGTCAAGTATGTGTATAAGAAATTATTTGCCAAAGCCAAAAATTATGCCTGTACTCAGTGCTACCGTAACCGCTGTGCCGCGCCTTTGAAACGCATGTGCGAAAAGGAAACGCCCCGTACTTACAGAACGGAGCGGTTGATACTGCCCCTCGTCTCGCGTATACAGGCGCGGTACAGGGGTTTCGGTTGCGGTATAGATTACTTTTGTTCAAATTTACCCAAATAGAGGGTTAGTTCCCAACATTGTACAAATGGAGGACTTTGTGAAATATCTCTATTTTTATTTAAACAACGCGTCTTAAAACGTTTATCGTGTAATTAGATGATTAGTACAACTTAAAAATGTCGTATTATGTATAGACATCATGTTTTGCATTTTTTGTTTAAGTTTTAATTTTATTCCATACTCATGCTTCGTACGATTCGCTTTAAATTACATGATATTTCTCCAATAGAATCGCACATTTTCATTTTACAGAAATAAAAACAAATGAAAACTGGCTTAAAACAAAATTTGTTTTTTTAATAATCTGTTTTGATTTTAATGTAACCTTTTTAATTTAATGTCATCAAAACAAAAAAATTAAAGCCAAAGAAATTTTATTACAAGTTTATATAAACTTTTCTAATCGACTTCTGACCCTTCTCGACTCTCTGACCATTCTTTTCAGTCCAGCACGATCACGATCGATGTGCATGTGTAAATATATATATATATATATATTATAAAATCCTATATATATATATATATATATACATATATACCACACACAATTCCAACGTTTTTCAACTTCTTTAAATTAAGAATAAAACGATTATACATCTAACTTCTTGATATATTTACGAAGGTTTTATATTGTTTATAAAAAGCGACCTTTATATTCCAAGGTCATGTCAGTAGTCCAATTCGTCTGGGAAGACCAACATAATAATGTGTATGTTTTTATTTGCTCGCATACGAGACGGTCGACCGGCGCAAACCAGTTGCATGTGGCGGCATAAATATTTACACAAATGTAATATTGAACGCAACTTAAGTTAAACATGCACACTAACGTACTTAAGTTAGATAATAAAATATTAAAATAGAAACAATATACAAAACTGGTAAAGAAAATAATTATAGAATAAGTAATAATAATGTGAAAATAAAAATGTAAAATAAAAATAAAAAATGGAAATTGTAATAAGAAAAGAGGAAAGAATGAAATTTGAACAGAGCAAAGGAGAAAGATAGAAGAACTGTAGCATGAAAGAGAGATAATAGACTGAAAGAGAATGTGAAGAATGAAAGAAGAGAGAGAAAATAAAAGACAATGTGAATAAATAAATGCTAAAAAAGTCCCTATCCCACAATAAATAGGGGTACGAGAGGCCCCCAATAGCGGGGGTCATATAAAAAAAAAGACGTACTGAAGTTAAACATGCACACTAACATAAAAACAACTTCTTCTATGCTGACAAAAAAAACGTAGTTTTTTGTCCAGGCCGTGTCGGTTAGTGATGGTTGACAAATAGATTTTCAGTTTAAGCCGCGTCAGACAGAGATGACCGCATTTTAAGAAAGTTTTCGTTTCATTCTTACATGCCATTGAGCAGTGCTGTCAAACTAAATCTCATATTAATTGACCCACGAGTTCCTCTATCTTATCCATATCAAGTTGCTTTTTGAAAAATTTAAGAACTTAAAAGCAGAGAATGGGTTAAAGAAATTAATTAAATATACTTCTCTCTCTCTCTCTATATATATATATATGTATGTATATATAAATTTGTGTATATGTATATATATAAATTTATTTATATACATATACAGAGTGATTGGTTATAGATGTAATAGCTTTAAAGACGTGAATGTTCCTTTGCTGTCAATTAATTGTACAACCTATCCAAAAATATGTTCACAGATAATAAAAAACTTGATGATAATATAGTATAAAAAAGCGTTTTCAAAATTAGGATTACTACATATTAAAATTAATTATTCTTTACTATTTGTTCCTGTAGATTTTATAATGACAAAACTTTTTAGTCTGTCGCTTTCCAATAAAAATAATAAATTAATGTAGTATATTTGAAAGTGATCAGTTTATATATGAGAAATAGGAAAAAAAACTTTAAAGTTTTAACATCTATAACATAACACATGTAGAGTAAAATAAAAAAAATATTAAACGGCCTTTAGATTCGATTACAAATGTCCATTCTTTTTTTTTTTAAAAATCAGTTACATTTTGGCAATGTATATTGGCATATAGAACGATATTTATTTAATCACGTTATAGATTTTGAATTTAGCTTCAATCGATTTGATTAACTTCCATATTTACCATTCACATAACCCCACAAGAAATCATATTTATCAGCTTATAACAGGGATGGCCAAGTTACTTCAAAATTCGAGCCATTGTTCGAAATTTAAACTTCTTCTCTAACCGCAATATAATACACATTTAAAATATGCAAACGTATATTTATTTTACAAAAATTATATTTATTGAAATTATATGACAAAAGTATAAAATATGTGTATTGAAGTTAGATATAATGCCACACGTATATGAAAGCATTCCTAATACTTAAAATGAATTCCTAATACATAAAATGCCGGTTTGTTAATTATGATCGGTGTTTGGATTTCTCTAATTTCATCGTGGAATAATAATAGTAATTATTAACACCAGAAATTTATTTCGATTTCCCAGGAGCTGGTATAGGTTATATAAACTTAATTGTTGAAATAATTTGACAATCAATCGCAGCCAAAAATAATCGTTCAAAGAGCCGCAGTTTGGCCACCCCTGGCTTATAGACACCACTCCAAGGCATAGGCCTACCCGACAGACCGCCACAACGACAGGACTTCCCGCGATCTTAATTATCTATGTCATGGATCCACCTAGTAGGGGCTTACCCACGCTGATTCTACCGGGTCGAGATGGTCACTTGAGAACTTTTCGGCCCCATCCGCCATTGGTCCAAGAGCTTCATCCCCGCCCGCTGTCACTTAAGACAAACAATTCTTTGACCTAGGTCGGCGACCTCAACCTCCCTTCTTCAATCTCATTAGATTTTCACAACTCTTTATCTATCTTTACCATAGTCCCACGAGAAGTATATACATTAATAAAATTACCACTACTCACAAACAAGTTTCCATGACCCTGATATCTTTTAAAGAGACTAATGCCTTGCAAAATATAATATCCGTCTGTCTATATCATAACCGCTACGCTTGGCACGCTTGGCAATCGCAGTATGGTATTATGGTACGCAGAGTATGTTGCCCATCTTCTGGAAACTTGTTTTCTAAGCAGTGGCAAAATATTTTTTTCACAAAATGTGAACTACATAAGATTGTATTCCAGAATCGAAACTACGACCTACGATCGCTTGTCTCAGTCTTCTACCACTGGGCTACCGCTGCTCTATGATATGCTGAAAACTTCAATTTCTATAATCTCTTTGATAAATTGAATTAGTTGTAGTGAAAAAGGAAGAAGAAGAGATTAATATGCTTCTCGTCCTCAATCAGAAAAGCTGAGAATGAACCACGCCCTTTTTCAATCTCCATAACATTGACCTTGCCAGCAGATTCGAAACGCGTTGGACCCACCTACAAGTTCAAGAGAATCTAACCTTTGACGAGGACATGTTCAGCCACTTGTAAGTTTCATGGAACTAGAAACATTTGCAAAAATACCAAAACATCTAAAATGATTGCTCGAAAACGTCAAAACGTAATAAACCTGCTGGAACTAATTAGATCACGTGAATAAACACATAAGGAAAAAAGAACTCGACAAGAACTGGTCTTTTCTAGGTGAATGCCATCGAGTCGGCCTTATTTCTTATAAAGTATTTATTTCTAATGTTCGTCACATTGTATTGCTTATTGCGAAGGAAAGTTCTCGAAAGTACAGATGAAACTATGCGAGTAAATAAAAGTTATTTACTTGATACTTTCCATCCGAAACCATGAAAACCATGAAACCATGAAATGTCTAAACTAATATTTTTTCAACCTTTTATGTGCTGGACAAAAAGGAGGTACATAACCAAAGACAAGAACTAAATGGTACTGTCATATAAAAGGAGATCTACAGTCATATTTTAGGAGTGAAGGAGAAGTAAGAAAGGTGATGTATAGAAGAAGACTAAGCCAAAGGAATGTGAGATATTGTGAAGAAAAATGGAGGAATGTGTAATTGTGATTGTGGCGGAAAAAAGGGGAATAAAAAATATAAGATGAAGTATAAAAAATTAATAGAAGTAAAAGAAACGAATTGCAAAAAACCCTTATCCCTCCCATGATAGAGGTGAATGAAATAAAAAAAAAAACCTTGTATGTGCCATGCCTCAAGTATTTCTAAAATACTTACGCCAACTATGTAACAAAAATATTTCTATATTAAAGCGAAAGGGATAAACTTGTGTCGATTCCACTTTCGAATTGACCCCACCCCCCTCCCCCAAACTGACCTCCTGCAGATCGTGGGCTCTGCGTTGGGAAACGCTGATCTAAAGTAATATTATATCTAGCAGATGACAAGTGATTATGTTAAGTCTTTTTTTTTACAAATTTTAAATCGTTCAGTACCAAAAAAATAATTAAATGTCATCACACAATAAAATAAATTAATATTTAAATAACTATATATAGCTATTATAGTCAATAGCAATAAAAACTTGAATAGTAAATAGTCGTTCGAATATGTTAAGATACCTCGACACGGGTGACTCATAATGACACTGGAATTATATCAAACTTGTCTAGCTTGCGTCTAGACGACATCTAAAATATACATTTGTATGAATAATTTTATTAATCACGAATTAGTAACGTATTTAACTCTACAAACCAGTATCAAGATCATTTATACCGTATGATATCCACAGCTGGACATAGGCCTCCACCAGAGATTTCCAAAAAGACCGTTTGGAATCGGTCTCCATCTGTTCCACGTGTTTTATGGTCTGCCCATTGCTACTTTAACTTTAAAAAAACAATCCGCTGGGCTAGGGCGACTACTTTGCTTTGTTGGTCTAAGTATTGAAAAAATCTCTGTATCTACTTAATATTAATTATAACCTAAAAAAATTATGTCAAAGGATAATAAATTAAGCATTCTCTCTATCAAACCGTGTGTTGTTGAAGCAGATTTAGGTCTTGAATTTTATGAACTTCAAGTAACAATTGATAATAAATCTATACTAAACATTTCGGAGGTGTCCTTCATAGAGATCACCTTACGTAAGATGAACCGACGTAAAAATGACGGTGTTACATAAACTACGTTTTTACGTAAATCGGATGCAAGTTTAAAAGGAAAAAAGGTCATTGTATATGACACAGTATAAAATAGAGACAAAAACTTATATCCTTTTAACTCGTTAGAAATATATAAATGTAAAACGTTTAATTTTATTTTAAAAAAATATAGCGTATAATCGTAAAAAGTAAACAAACATTCTTGATATATTTATTAACTAAATTGTCTATAATTTTAATAAATATACAAATTAATTATTTTTCGTCGCAATTTTTAGAATGTTCGTAAAAATTAAACAAAAACATATTGTATATCGATCGCTATAACTTCAATCGAAACACCTGTAATGCAAATTTTTAAAACCGACTTTACTTTGTTTCATCAATGTCTAGAACAGTACAATAGAACAGTTGTACAAGTCCTCTGTTTATACAACTTCTCGACGCACGCTTTTCAAAGAAAAGACATTGGTATAAATAATGGCGACATGCCATTCGTTATGATCACGAACTTTAAAGTGATACCTACAGACATTCGTTGTTTAGATTCGAAATTACTTAGAGCTTATATATAAATTAATACTAGGTTTTTTTTTACTCAATCGTCCTTTCGGTGGCGCTTATATCATATACGCATGCGCATTATGAACGCCTTTTTAAGAATCCATTTTTCATTCAATATCTATTAAATATCATTTTATGACAGAAATCATTTTTAAATTTTAATAATAAAGTAGAACACGTGTACAGGGAAGGTAGTTATGTAAAAATTTAATCATCTTCGATCGAAATTAGCTTAATGCTATCGTTTACGTAACATTTTTTACTGTATGGGAGGCACAGATTGTATGAACATGCTGCCACCGGCCGCAACAAAATCCGTCCACGAAATACATGGAATGTATAACCAGTTAAAAACCGCACTATACGCACAATTCACCTTCGAATCAAATTCAAGGATACGACTGCCGGTTAATTTTAGAGCCGGTCTACCGTGCTAACAATACGCACTATGTAGTAACTTACGTAAGAAGAAACTATCGATCTACTCACCATGTCGTTGTTTTCTACGATCCAATTGATCGAGCATATTTGGTAGACGAGGTAAGCGCGGACGAGCTCGCTGGTCTTCTTGCTTTTGAAAGCGTCTCGGGGGCTGTTGAAGCTGAGGTCGAGGTCGTCGCGCGTCGGCGGCGGCGTGGAGAGAACACGAACGCCACGAGGCGCGTTAACGGCCAGTCGTCTCAGCAGAGCCATGATGAGAAACTCCGCGCACTGTTCACGACTACGACACAACCGCCCACCGCGGCGACCGACTGACAACTGAGTGACAGTGACGTTGGCGCTCGATAGAGCAGCGCGCGCAACGTTCCAGTTTAAAATTGCGCGGAGGTGTGTCGTTGTCGGGGGCCGCCATTGGTTGGAATTCCCGCCGCTTGTCAGATCCAACTTACGTAACTAACGACTGCAAAGCGACTATGGATCGTCTCGATTGCAATTGCGGTAGGTTTCATGCAAAGTATCGTCGTTATCAGACCAATAAATGCAATAAACACTATATTGACTTCGATTTGGGCTAATATAATTAGTTTATTAACAACTTTTTAGTAAAAGACTTCGTAGCACAACTCCAGACTATTGTAACTAAAAACAATTGCAATGAATTTTGATGATTTTTGCAATGAAATTTTGTTAACATTTTATAAATGTTTTTTTTTTACCATACCAAAGTTATACACACAGCACACGTGATTTCGACAATGATGGATCTTTTTAATTTCATATTGTACAAACATTTATTACATCTTGATTAATTATGTGTAAAATCACATAATATAAAGGCACTGATTTTATTTTTGGTGCTTGCAAATAAAAAAGACGTAATAACTCAAAAATAGGCATAGATATTTACATAATTTGTCAACAAATATTGTAGAAAATTTATTATAATTTTTTTAAAATTGTAACCATCCGTGATACCACGTTCTTTAATTTTTTCGTTCTTTATTTATTTAATGGTAAGGAGACAGTTAATTCAAAATTATCTTTATGAATGAATGTATTTTTTATGTATTATATTATAACATATGTACTACTATGTTTATAAATTAAAGGTTTTTGCATTGTGTATGTGTTAAATACACATATGTGTATTTAATTACATATATTTATTAATTATACATAATCATAATTTTACGTTAGCTGCGTCTCTGTTCTTTATACATCATATAATAATTTTTTTTTCGTACCAGACAACACCTCTGTATAATACAAATCTTTTTCAATCCATCCAGATGCGAGAAATCACGGAAGTCGATAAAACCGCCATTGTATTTACGCATTGTTATTGAAATTATGTTTTATTTAAAAGATGTGTAATAAAGTAATAAATACATAATGTTTCTTTATAAATAAACTAATTTTTTACGTTATAAGAGAATTGCTTAGTACAAGTAAAAAAATTCTATTTCGCGGATTGTTTTTGGCACGGATTCTCCAATAAGTATGTCGAGAGACGTGATCAATACTAGTTTTGTAGGCAGGCGTAGGCGTTTTAGGTTCAAAACTAAATTTTGCTATTCGGAATACTTCTCGTATTATATAAATGTAAAGTGGAATTTGTAAGATAAATTCATTTTATCTGTAGGAATGTGACTGGCCATAAATAATTAATTTTAATATGGAGTAATTCTAATTTTAAAAACTATTTTCTTTCTAAACGTTTATTGACATTGACTTTTGAATAGGTATATCGTGCCGTAAATGAATTGTTGGTTATTGAGTTCTATATTCACCCTTTAAAAAGTTTTAGACATATAACCAATCATCGTGTATAAGGATCGTCGCGTGTAAAACATAATATTGTCTGGTTACATTGATAACGTACGTCAAGAGGACATACAAGTGTGGAAATAGTCCTTCGATCCGAACAAGACAATTGCCTGCCGATACACGAGAGCTAAAGCGTCACTAAATCAATTTGCAAGAGAAGCCAATGTACAGTCGTCAGAACAAATGGAACGGTGAAACTCGACAACGCTCCCCTTTCCGCGGCAAAGAGCACCGCGTGCATTGTGCGGTTAACCGTACTTCTATGAGGTCGGGTCGATGAACCCATGGCCCCGTCGGAGGCAAAACCTCAGCGTAATTTCTAATGCAATGGGCCTATAGTACAAATATTTCGCACTTTACATGTAGTATAAAAAATATTATTCTAATTGCATATAATATTTTTTATCTCCCACAGTCTATAAATCTCGTTAGTGACGAAACCGGAGTTTTTTTACCATCACCTGAAATCTCCTTCCGTTACTCGGAAGGGACCTTCTATATTTATTTATTTCATAGAAACTACAATATTTGCTATAACATCAATTTTCATTCATTTATACTTTAAAAGTGTTAAGCGGTTTATTGAACTGATATTTATTTATTACTATGTATTGATTATTTATTATGCTTTACAATTATAATCTGTGTGTATCTTATTTTTACAGGATGTCCAATGGCAGAATTCGAATTTCAAATTTAAATTTTTCCGTTACCGTTTGTCAGGGAGCGGAGAAAGGGCGGCACTAGATTTGTTATTCTTGAGGGTTTTTGGTCATGAACAAAAGAACAACGCACATTCGCAATCGAAGCGTGTTTAAAGTTTTGTTGCCGGTACAATGTTCGATGTTTATGTATTATATATTTAGTCTTGTCATAAATAATGCTGCAAAGAAAAACAACATTTTATAATTTTACGTAAAATTCATTGCTACTAGTTTAATACATTAATATAAAACTTAAAAAAACTATCAGGTCTCCATTGGCTGCGATATCTAATATTTATTTATCGACACTTTTTTGTAGATCATAGACAATAAATAGAAAAAAAAGATACAGTTCATATGGTACAAGAGGCGGTCTTATGGCTCGAGGCGATCTCTACCAGACAACCTTTATACAGTCCTGCGATACAATACTTTAAACATTGAGGTGAGTTATTAACAATAGCACTTACTTTTATGGGAAAATTCTTCGATAAGGCTATCGTATGGATTGTTATAATAATTCTAAATTATTATGGTGTTAAAAGCAAACCTTCCTTCTGTTCAAAACTGACCATAAATCATAATCCAGTGGATTAAGATGACCAGATGATTCCAGTCTTCAGTTCTGATGAAGTTCGGAAAGTTCGTTTCTAACCGAGATTAGGTGGATCGAGCTTTATTACCCAGGTTTAGCTGAAAGGACCATTCTTGGTTATTGGTCATGTTGTTATTGAGGAGCTTAACTACTTTCCCATGAATGGTATCTTCATACACTTGAACACACTGAAGTTTTGAAATATTTACAGAAATATGGCTAGGTCGACCCTTCATAACCAAACGATCACTGATGTCAGATGTACTATGATGACTAATTGGAAAGCTTCCCTTGGAGCTTTTTGCAAAAATACAGTCATTTTGTCTGTTAAAATATTGTTCAATTGAAAACATTTTTTCTTCCGTAAACAAAATTTTTCTGTAACCTCCATTGCGTACCGTAGAGTTGTTTTGATTTTACCACCGAATTCTTTTATAAATTCTTAGTTAAAAAATGACCAGTGCGTCTCTTATAGGCTACAAGTCCTGAGTCATCTTTTAAAATGGCCGACATAGTACAAGGTACGTGCTATCTTTATCTCCCGAAATATTTTTTTTGCTATCGAACAGGATTTCTTCGAATTCTTCCCCTTACTGCTGCGATCGCCTTTTTCGTACGAACATTACGTGGATGGTTAGATCTTTTTTTATCACAAACACAGGATGTTTCATTGTACTTATCAACAGCCCGGTACATAAATATTAGACAAATACAAAGCGTATGGAGTATTTTAAAAATTATATTTGGCACCATACCTTCTTTATGTAATGAAATCACAGAGTTTCAGTTCTCTTTATCACCGCACTCCATTTTAATATCACAATATAGTTTACAATATTTGGCGCGAAAATAACAAAACACAATGAACAATATAAAAATGACAGATTCCAAATTCAAAACTATTTTTTTTTAATTATAACAGTATTTATGACCTGAATCGGGGGATAGGTGTACTATCCCCCGATTTACACGGTAGATACGTTGCTGAAAAAAACGTGTAAATCGAAAATTAAAAATTTTCAAGTCAAAACCGTGTAAATCGAAAAACTTGCAGAAAATGCATAATTTTGCTATTTAACAGTTGTGATTTTTTTCAATATTTTTAGGTGTACACAGAAATAAAAATAAAATGCATTGACAAGTTAAAATATTTAATATATTACGGAAACAATGTTTTTTTTTTATTTATTTAATTACAATACATTAAACAGAAGAACAAAAAATAAAACCAAAGGTGTTTTATGATCCTTTATCACTGTCAAAAATTGCTCTCATTCTTTTTTCGGAATCGAAGGTTCGTATTCACTTTCATCACTCGAAGTTATTCGTGCCGATTCGATGTTTGAAGCAAAAATATTTACATTATGAGAGATGGTAATTAAATCGGTTATTAAAACAAAAAAAAAACTTATTTGGAAAACCGTGTAAAAGCAAAAACGTGTAAAACAAGTACCGTGTAAATCGGGGGATAGGTGTATAATATACTTAGACTAATCTGCGACAGTTTTGGACAGAGCAGGGTAAATACTTTCTGTTTTATGGATAAGTTTTTATGCAAATTAGGTTTTTTTTTATATTAGGTTATATTGTATAGGTTGGTACATTCATTAATATATTAGCCGATAGACGCCCACTGCAAAACTGCCTATCCAAACATCACCACGGTGACCGGTCTGGCGCTGCCTGCATCCAGCTACTTTCAGCGACTCGAACTAAGTCGTCAGTCCACCACGTGGGCGGCATTCCGACGCCACGTCCACCGACTCCTTGTCGCCACTCGAGAACATAGTAACTACGGATAAAAAAACATATTCTTAGTCGTTTCATGACAGAGGGTAATGGCCGATTCAAATTACGCTACCAGTTTTCTCTAGGCATCAAAGTTTTATAGAACCATGGCTGTCCAGCGAGTAGGTGATGACAACTATTGGTTTATCTAGATTATCCGAGCTTCTCCGTGAAATGTGGCCAAACTACTTGAAGTTTCTACGAAGACTGGATAGTCGGGAACTTATTTTGATCTCTTTGAGGACACATGAGTTAGTGCGACTGGGTGAGATCTTCCATCCTTTGCCTTGTACGAAATTTAAGCGCCCAGATTTTACACGCGTACAGAAATATCGAGACGAAGAGAGTTTTAAATAAATTTATTAGTGAGAAATCTATAGCAAAATAAAGTATGAAACAAATTAGTAATAACTCAAGCATTTTACCCACTCCATATTACCGCACAGCGTTTTAATATTTATGAATCAAACGTTTTAATTACGTTGTCATATTGTACTCCTTGTATAATCTGTTATCACGATAAAATAAGTTGTCAAGTTCTTGAGGGTTCTCGTGAGTAATAAAATTGTCCCGATCTGACATTGGGTTTTCCTTTATAATCATGTTTTTAATATTTTCCCGCCTTTTTAATTTTTTATAGTTACAAATATACGTCCAAGGTTTTGGCAGTAGATCTGCACTTTTGGCTACTATTTTTATTAGATAAATAAAACTATAAATAATGAAAAAATATGTAGTTATTTTGTAACATATTTAATTTAGAAGTGTATTACCTAAATATATTTGTTATGGTTGACTTATTAAAAACATGTAAATTTATAAATATGTGCAAATTATCTAGTTAATATTTGTCAGTTCTATTGGACCGCTGAGTGTGTTAGGGAAAAAGTCTTTTTAAAAATAGCATTGATAAACTTAATACAATCTCTTTGCCTGTACTATTTGTATCTGGCGGGATTTGGTACACATTAAAAAAAAACAAGTAGACTTACTTTAAGATATTCTTAGTGTCAAAATATGATCACTGAAAGTTATCAAAGAAAGTGGCACTTATAGTTAGTTATATGTAAATAAAGTATTAAAATATATTGCGAATTTTCGTATAAAATACGTAAGAACTTTTTAACAATTTGTTAGGTTGTTCCAACCAAATGCCAACTTCACACGTTTTTAATTTCGCGATAATAGCTTCAATTAATGCCGCCATAAATCCATAAATAAAATCATTTCATTAACATTAATTATTTCATAAAATACGTATTTAAAAATATACACACACACATATATATATTTATATATATAAACGAAATATTAAAGTACAAATGAACTCAAAAAACCCGATATAAAATAATTTCATAGCCCAATGACTTTGCGGGAAAAACATTTGGGGAAACTCGTTTCAGGAAATATTTAATTGACTATATAGAAAATACGTGGGCGTACTTTATTATGATGCGTAATGACATTCGTCACACCGGCGACAATGCGTTATCAATTATCAAATGGACAATTACCATACACGAGATCCCACCACTTTAAAAGCATCCAAAAACGCATTTTTTTATTGCCTCTGCTGCTTTGCTATGTATGGGACAGGGACATTACAACTCGAGTAAAGTATTTTTCAATTTTATTCTTATATATTACTTACCCCTTTTATCCTTCAGTCTCTTTCTTTCTTCTCATTCAAATCATCTCCCGCGCATCACCTTTCCTCATATTCATTCCCAGATTACAGTTTGCTAGCCCAAGTGCCATTTGCAGATTTCTATGTTCATGGCGGCACGAAACAGATGACGCCTAGCGTCTACCCACCGGACCTCTTTTAAGGTAGGTTTCTACGCGGTACAGCGGTTTCGGTAGCACTATAGCTTGATACCTGCCTCTATAACCTTAGCTGTTTACATTATTAATTTTAGAAAAGCCGTCTAGTTAAGGAACCCTAGCGTTTTGGATCGGAAACTTAATCTAGACAAACAATAAAACAACAGCACTCATGTATACATAGACGTTTTATTTGAAAAATACTTCGTGAACTAATAATCTAATCACAATATGGCATTCTACGTCTGAAACGAAAAGTATATTACAAAAATCGCTATCAAATAAATAAGGTGCGCCTTCCGCCACGCTCTTAAACACTTTATTATCACTTTAATATCGCAAATTTAGAATTCAGTCGCGTTTATTCAAATCATCTTTACAAAACACATACAAATATTATAAACAGGGCACTTAAGCTCGCCTTGGACAGACGGCGAACATTTATTACAGGTAATATTGCTTCTCTGTGCGTGTGCGTCTCTTATACAACGAAGACACTTATATAGGTTGTCCGCGTTAAAAATGCAATATCAATCAAATCGTCTTTACAGTGTGTCACGATGGGCCTTATAGTCTATGGTCACCGAGCTCGTCTGAAATGGGCTAGACACTTCGTTCATGCGCCAGCCGCTGATGCCGAAAGTTTCAAGTGGCAACCTCGAACTCCACTGGATGAACAGAAGATATAGTCAAGATCATGAGAAGTAGCTGCATGCGAGCAACGCAAGACCAGTCATTGAGGCAGATGATGATGAAGAATGTCTCTATATTATTCGACAATCAATTTAAGAAATTGATTAAAGTAAAAATCAAAAAAGGATTTTGATGTAATAATAAAGCTTGAAAATGAATCGCTCTACATCAAGCATATTGTAAAAATGACGACAAATAATACCAGCTTGAATTTGTTATAAGTTTTCTCAGATAAGACCGCATTTGGAACCCCCTTGCTTTAAAATGAAGGATATCTTTATAGGGGAGTTTAATATGATTCTTCGTTCTATTAAATTGGATTCTTCTGGCATTGTTCTCATAACTTACACCTGTGGTGACAAAAAGAATAAATTTTACAGTGATTTGTTGAAGCCATATTTCCAAACACAATAGCTGGTCAACGGACAATAATAATTCGTTACTGCATTCTTAACGCGGATTATAGATCATTCGCGTTAAGAAAACCAATAATTTTATAGTAAGTTGGACAGATTTTTTCACATTGCGCATTTCAAGTAAACCATTCAGCTAGTATAGATGTGTCTTTAGAGACAAATATTAGTCACAATTTTCTTAACGCGAATGACCTATACATAATGTTATAATATACCCCACCTATAACATTTTGCATGAACAAAAATTACCACAGATTCAATACAACACCGAAAAAAGCGCTTGTAAATTATTGCCATATCAAAATGGGAGTTATTTTATTTGACTCTCACTTAAAAAATGCTTATAAAACTTTAACTATAACATTTAAAAATCAAACTGAACCGTTAATTGATAAATTATTATTCATCATTATTATCGAGACATTTCTGAAATATAAAAATTACCCGCAAGGTTCGGGTTATAGAGAACGCCACAAATAATTTAATTTCGCATAATTTGATTAAAATAAAATTAAAATCTATCACTTAATCATCTTAAATAAATACCACGGTATAAATTGCCAATGTTAAAAAATATAAGAATAAATCAAACTGAGTAAATATTACGCCTCATTAGATGGCAATAAAAAAAAACAATTGTCCATAAATTGCATTTCTCTTATTCTAAAAATATATGCAATCACAAAACATATTATCGAACATATTAGGCACCCATATAGGGGTTACATTACTCGATGAATATACAACATATCTCGCAGCAAAAACTCGTTATGGTAAAACAAACACATCTAAACATATCTTACAAAATACATCGTCGCTATATGTCATATATATATCTTATATAAGTCTTACGTCTACATAAACTAATATGTACACATCTCATATACTATGATATTGTGATTCGTAGTTTAAAATAAATCATACATACGTCATACAAGTTTCATACATTTGTAACAAACGTATAGAAAATATGTCACAATTATATAGGAATAATCGTAAAGTGAAATATACAACGAACGTAATCTAAAATATATTTATTTACTTTCATGGACATTTGTTTTTATATAATATATTTTAAATAAAACCTTCATGTGTCAGTGTGATAGCAGCCTAAGGATATTTTAACGAATAACATTTGCTGATAAAATTAAAAAAAAATATTAAAAAGAAAAATTAGATTTACATAATCATTGAAAGGTAATGTATACATAGATATATATATATATATATGAATAATCCCCCATCAAAAACGATCTGGTATTCCATTATGATGACATCTTTTGCTTAAACTCAATTTGATTCTACTGTCTGTGCTCTTCAGGCATACTTCTCAAGTCATCACAGTATGTGATCTATGGATTATTTAATTACCTATCTTCAGATTTATCTGTCCAATATATCTCTTTTAAATAATTATTCGTTTTGTTTACTGATATACATAAATATGGGAGGTACTTTGACAATAAATGATAAAATTGAACTCCCATTTGAAGAAAGAATAAACAGGCAGTGAAGAAAAAATAAAAAAACTAAGTATCTATTACATATACATATATATACCAAGTGTTTCAATTTAAATTAGCAGACAACGTATAAAAGAGATAGTGGTGTCTTTTTTTAGAGTTTTCATTAAAAATGCATTGTGGATATGTCTTAAACATATTTGTTAGTTATTAATAAAAATGTAAATTTTGACCGTTTGTATAGTATATGTTGATTGTACAAAATAAAATTTTATAATATTGTACATTTAAGGATCATATATATAATCAACGAGATTCAAGATCTTCATATAACAAATGAAAGAATAATGTGAAAATTATAGGAACAAATGAAAGTTAACAGGCTCCAAATGTAAAGGCAACACCTTTTATTCGCTACATATAATCTGATAATCTTAGATTATGAACACTTTACTTAATCTACACCGTTTGCATTTCACACAGACTTAGTGCTTATTTACAAAGCAAATTCTAAAACTAACTAGCATCTCAATCTGTACAAAAATAAATGTTAGGACACAGTCGCTTAGATATTACGTCATTATGTACAATAGACAAAGGTCACTAGTGTATATGTGTTGGTGTTATCAATATTATTGATATATCTTAAATAATATCTCATTTCTATTAAAAACTACACAGTATAAAATTTTATTTCACTCCAAATACAATATAATGATCGCACTTCCTTACAAATTTACATATACTATTGTGTAGGCACAATAATTTATAGAACGCCCAAAAGCTTCACACGCTAACACTACCTAGAGTAGGCGAGGGTAAATTCCTACAGCTGTTAGAATTTATCTAGACGTTAGTCATTAAAATAATGGAGTCGCACGCAAAAACGCACGAAACGAAATGCACTTACGCTACGCCTTAACGTATCCTGTTAATGTCTTGTAAAACTAAACGAAACGAAGCTACCAAGTTACCAACGTACCAAATCCTACATACAGTACCATCATCGCGCCATTCATGAAGATACGCCACGCCAAACATACGGTCTTATCATACAAAACTACCAAACGTATATCATCATCAATTAAATTAAAGTCAAAATGTAGCAAGAACAATTGCACGTCTGCAGTGGGCGGGACACATGATATGCAATCTACGGCCAAAAGATTCTCAGGTGGTAACCAAAAGGATATAAACTCGGCGTAGGTACTCCCCCCTCTAGGTGGGCTAAGGACCTATGTCCTCAAGGTAGCTGAGAAGTAGCTGGACGCGGGCAGCATTACACCAGCAATCTAGGAAGATGATGAAGAATGTCTACATAATCTGGTGATCAATTTAACTAGTTGATTAAACCAAAAACAAAGTGTGTTAGATGTCTTTAGGTGGGGGGGGGGGAGGCCTAACATGATGATAATCATTTTAATTGCTTAACTAAACCATTAACAAATTATAACTTCATTGAAAATTAAACAAACATAGGTAAACATAAACTATGTAGGGTTATTTTAATCATATGAAAGCAACTTAATATTCTATTGAAGATTTTTTTATACCCTCATCTATAAGAAAAAAAATTCCCTCCAATTATACCAGAAAGAAACGTAAACAGGTTTTTAACTCACATCACCGTCCACTGATGAACATAGACCTTCATAGATTTCCAATAGAACCGGTTAGAAATAACCTGCACCAATTTCTTCCAACAACCTTAACAAGGTAGACACCTTGTGGGTAGACATCCTGCGTTATGGATAGCTGGATTGTTGCCTCCAGAACATTAAGGCCCCAAATATATATGCTTACCATTATATGCCATTTGTGTAAAAAAAATACATATATACATATGTATATTCTCTAACTAGTGTTTGCTATATATGTCTGATCTTACTACTGCTCAGAATTATTGTAGATCGAATTAGGAATGAGTTCCGTAGAAGGATAAAAGACATCACCGGGCGTATAGGCAAGTTCTGATGGCAGAAAACAGGTCACATAGCAACGTCATTGAAACACTCTGGATTCAGGCCTATTCGAGGCGATCCTACTGGAAATCTATGAGAGAGGCTTACGTCCAGAAATAAGGTGATAAATAATTTGTGATGCTTTGGGAATGGAGAAGAAGGATTAAAGGCGATGCCTGAATAACTATGTTTATGAAGTGAAATATTTTGTGGTGGGTAAAAAAAAGAGCTTGAAAGATATTGTGAAGGAGGAAAAACGACATAATAATAGAAACAATGTCTGAGGAACTTCTTAACCGAAATTGTAACATCTCTGTCTCAACGCTTTCCTTATGGAAGAGGAGGAAAGCCGCCACGCTTTCTTGCGATTTTGTTGCAGGGCGGTGGGTGACGTAATTAGGCAAAACGAAACCGTGTAACAAGAACTGTGGCGAGGGATGGGAGGCGATGCGTAAATATAATATGAGTGAATGCTGTATGTTGAATGTATGCTGAATGATAGAAATTGTGAAGGATGAGGGAAAGTGAAAGTAGGAGAGTGTATATCCTTGTCCCGAAAATAAGACGAGGTAAGAGTGTTTAAAAGAGAAAGAGAAAAAAATATCCCTGTCCTATATCAAAAAGGGGGAACGAATAAGATAAAAAAAAAACGCAACCGTCTGTGGTCTGTACCTTGTAACCTTGAGGTCCCAATGGCCATTCTGTATACAACACAATACGAAAGTTGACGCGTCCTCATGAATAGCATTGTCTATAAACCTCTAATTTTCACTCTACTCCTTATGTACCCATATGGCGTCAACAAATATGTAATATCTATAAATAACTTTTTCTACTTCACATATGAGCTTTACCACCGCTAATGTTCAATTTTTCTCCACCACAGAAAGACACATCGAAACGATCCAGTCTCATCATAAAATGTTTCTCCCAAAACATTATTTTATGCATAGCGTCCCATAAATCAACGTCAAGCCAAAATCTACCAACCTACCGTTGATATGCAATTGTTGTATTTGTTGGTATTGCCCAGAGAATTTATTTAAAAAATTGTTGCTATTAAAAAATAATAACATTATTCATAGGCATATATAATAAAATTCCACAATATATCGTACACTTTTCTTTTCATAATGCTAAATCTAAAATTGAAAAAAAAAAAACATAAAATGAATCCTATTATAGCATTCAAGAGTTTTTAATTGATCGAAACATGTGGAACATGATTTTTTGACACATTTCTATGATCTATATTAGAATGTACACATTAAAAATATTTAAATTCAATCAAATAAAACAAAACAGTAACTGTTATGTTTCTGACCGGCTATTCTCAGATTACCATTCCAAGCTATTGGCACCGCTTATGTTAAAATAATTGTCGATTCAAAATTGCCTTCTCGAATAAAAATATTTTGAATTTGAATTTAATTAATTTATTTTGACTGTCATGTTACGATGAGAAACCTTGGAACTTCCGTGAACACTCCCTATGTGACGTTTTTTCAGTCGTGCGACAGAGATAACGCTCTACTAAGCTGAAATTAGCCGATTGTCTCTTTCCAAAGGTCGATATGCAATATTTATCGTCGGATATTGTATATGGTTTGGCTGCTTCATTTTAAAATAAATTAACACTATTCATCAAACTAACCATTCTCTGAACCATAACCAGATTATGGTCTGTCGTTGATTTATGGAAAAAATCATTAATATTTATTTTTCAAAGAATAAATATAATAAAATCAATATTGTATATTTCTCATGTAATCTTCGAAACTATTAAAAATGTCAATTTTATAAGATATTGAAAATTTTGTGCGTAATAAAAAATTGTTATTTTATAATTCCTGAGTTGCCATATGCACGTTACTAAAAGCTACCAAAAATGAAAAAGGCTTGCCTTTATTTTAATATAAATTAACGCTATCTTCTATGAAGCTATCATAGGTCATATTGGTCACTCAAATGTATTATACTCACATATCAAATAAACAGACCAGTAAAATACAAGCAGTGTATCTCTGTCTGTAACGATTAAAATGCAAATTAAAATAATCATTATAAATAAAATGTAATTAAAATCATAATTAATGTGATCATGTACTTATATAAGATCGGGAAAATAAACTTCTTTTGTAGTATCGAGACATGACATCTTATTTTTTTTTCATTATAGTCATATATTACAGAAGCTTCTCTGATATGAATGTTAAAATTAGTTCTAGAAGCATCTAGCAGTTGTGAAATTTTATTGTTGTCACCCCATGTCATATTAGACCACCTTCACTTTTTCTAACGTACGTCAGATAGGAGGAAATTGATGCTTTTAAAATGTGGTGCTGGTGAAGAACGCTATGAATAGCCAGGAGAACCAATGTTGATATGTTCCCATTCAACTCTATATAAAAAACATTGTCTAGGCTACTTCAACCACACAACACAACCTATCTTGAAAAGCTGGTTGACGGAGGAAAAGAGACCAAGAAGGCTTTCACCAATCCGATGGGTGGACCCTGTATAGGGGTGACAAGTCTCACAATAACGGAAGCACTCAGATAAGCAGATCATAGAGACTTGTGGAGGCAACTCGTTAAGCCCTCAACCAAAGGTATCCTAGAAGGTCTTGATCAATGATCAAGCAATGAAGTTAAGAATAAGAAGTCATTGCAAAAGAAGTTTATCTTCTCTTTTTAACTCCTCGTATGAACAAAGGCGAATCTATAATTTCCTACGAGCTAATTTCTTATTCGCCCATGTTCGTCCTAAAATTTTGACGTAAAACCTAAAATTAGTAGGAAACAGTTGCGCGAGCGATCGCACTGCGATAGTCTCTTTTAGAGAAACCTCTGGAACCTCGTCGAAGCACTTTCTAGAAGGTTCTTCTTTCACTTAACGTAATCACTTGCCAATTGCCGGTCGGCGTATATTGTCTATTGCAACACTTTCGCCCGGTGTTACCTGCGTCAAAAAGTAATATTTAAAAACACTACTAAAATTTAAACAAGTATATTTATTAAACAATCACTGGTTTATTACATTTTGTTTTGCCTCTTTAAATATTTTCCTTTTGATAATTTGTACTTAAAATTTTAAAATTAGGCTACACGACTTGTCCACATAAACAATAATCGATGAAACATAATACACTTTAGGGCAGTGTTTCCTATCATTTTTTGTGCCATGCCCCACTTAACCCTTTTTAAAATTCTTACACCCCCCTGTGTAACATATATAATTTTTATATTAAAGCGAAAGGATTTAAATCCATTTTCGAATTGCCCCACTTAACAATCATATTGCCCCCCTGTGGGGCATGAGCCCACGTTGGGAAACACTGTTTTAGGTTGAAAGTTGAAATGAATAGCAGACTAAATCATTTTTATAGGCAAATGAAAGAGAAATATTATTGTAGTGAGACATCAATAATTGTAAAGATGCGTTTATATGTGGCTACTTTAAGACTCGTAACAATGTAATATTTGTTCATCATCATTTCATTTCAGTAATTAGACGTCAACTGCTAGATATATGCCGCCCAGATTTCCAATAAGACCAGTTGGAAACGCCAGCATCCAGCTTCTCTCAAAGAAATAAACAGTCATAAGTCTGTTATTTTATGTAATCGCAAAATACTTTTATTAATGTATTAAATCTAGAAATTGACAGTGAATGACATACAGCCTTGGTCAAAATGATGAGGCATGCCCATTAAACATGTAAACATCACAAAACATTTTTTAAAATGAAACTATCCATTTAACAATACAATTAGCGGTAATAATAAACTGTTACTTTTAACAATAGATGTGGGTTTTAAGGACCAATAAAACACCTGGCTCTCTGAATGTGAAAAATTTTGTTTTGTAAAATTAATGTATTGAATAGGTCTATCACGGAATAAGACTCAATCTCGGGCAGCTTGTGATGGTATCCTGCCTAGAGGTTCTCCAGGAGCTCACCTAGTCGGAATCGGAATCGTCGTTAACGCTGGAACGCAGCTTGGAGAGCGTACGGCGTGCAGCCGGCGTGTCGTCCTCCTCGTCCGACGAGATCACGATGCGCTGTCTCGGCTTCACACCGGTCGCGCCGCGCGTCATTCGCCGAGATATGCTGCTCGCTGACTCTGCTGAACCAAACGATCCTTATCACCATCATGTAAGACATCATCGCCACTATGACCGACTTTCCGCAACCTACGGGCATAGTCAACCAAGAAACCAAGTGGAAGGTCAACCCATGCCACATCTACTAGCTCCTGGTCGCCACTCGAAATAGTTTCAATCCAAACTACCCACAGTTTCAAGAGCAATGTGTCTCTCCCATTACCGACAAATTCAGACATGCAATTCTACATGGGTGACCTAGGTTCTACGGATCTCCTAATTTCTGATTCAATCACACAACGAAGTTCAGAACACAGCCTTCTCCATTATTCTCTGATTTATATTGAAACTGAAATTTTCAGAAATGGTATTCGTGTTTCAATGTAAGTGTTAAAATCCCACTACTTCTGGACACCAACCTTTTATAACCTTGACCATGTAACCTTCTCATGGCTTGTAATGTTTTAATAATGAAAGGTCATTATATGAATAGCATACAATGACGGAGGGCTTTGTCCCAGTCTTAATAAAGACTCCATCATCATCTGACAGATCCAAATTTCAAACAGCATCTAACGACATAACAGTCAAATAAAGGTATAAAAGAAAACCAGATACACAAAATGGCTTGAACATGGTCTTCACTATGAATATCAACATTTTTGTATTACCCTTATGTTTTAGTTTAAACCTCTCTTCTTTATTTACTTTCTGTATATTTTTAAGAAAGCCTTAATAATGCGAGAAAGAGATAAGAGTCGAAGATGTAGGCAGCTGAAACACAGTTCATACTGTTACATCCGACATTAACTACAAGAAATACTGCCTTGTGTATTATAATATAAAATATACCAATATTTAAATAGAGTATTACCAACTTCATTTTAATAGGACTTAGTAACTTTTTAGTATAAATTCATGGCTGTTATTTAACAGGGACATCATTGCACTGGGTTCGCAACGGCAAGTGCCAGATATGGATCTGGCAAAATCCTCAATTATTGAGGAATCCAAGTAACTTATATAAGGCTTTCACAATAACTCTAAAAATATAAACTGGATGATTAACTGTAGGAGAATTCTGTGAACTATACTTGACCCCTCTGCCTACAAAAGGGTATTTTATACTGAGAAGTCCTTTTTGATATAATATTTTTTTATTTATACATCTATATATCTGCTAGCGCCATCTATCAAACATATTATTTCATCTACAATTTTTTTTTACATTATGGATACTAAACTAAACGTTTCCATATAACCTATGAAATCTAAAGCACATATCCAGAAACTATCAATAATATAATAAAGTCTCTCTTTCACTCACCATCGTCGTCTTTGTGCTTGACCTTAGCTTCCTTCTTGGCCTGCTTCTCTTGCGCCTTCTTGTCCATCTTGGCCTGTTTCAACGCCCTGCAACTTTCCAACGTCGGCTTACCCTCCAGCCCAGCTGCTGTGAGTAGCTCTAACATTTTCGCCACACGTTCCTTGTTCTTTGTGCAGCCTGTATAAAAAATAATTTTATTTATTTTTTCACTTATACACTGTCATCACTTGAGTACACCAATAATTTTTTTAGAACAATCTAGTTTCATTATAACTAGAATCAAGTTGAGCACCTTTATAGTTATGTGAATTTCGAAAAACATCTTGTGAAGAACCCATAATGGATGTTTTTTTTTTAATTTGATTTCATAATGTTACGATCACTTTATGTAGAAGAAAGAAGACATTTGAAGACTTAGCAGCCATTTACTCTACTTTGGACTACTACAATATACAGTCAATAACTAACTTAACCTATTTCTTTGGTTATGGGGGGATATCTTTGGGATGTTCAAGATACCCTACTTCTGGGGGGAAGATAGGGTTATGTGGGATTCCTATCCATTAAAAGCCACCGGGTGGTCGCTTTGTGCGCTTTGTATTTCCCGGTTAAAGACCACCCGCAGTCCCTCTCACTGTGGCGGTGGGTCTTTTAAGCTCAAGGTTGCATACCATACTCATCTTTAAAAAATGGGACAGAGGATGCGACCAGTGCGATGATATGCCAGGTACACTCGACACCGAACAACCCAAAATCCCATCCTGGAAGATACCAAATGCTTGATACTTTTACGGAACTTCATGGTAAGTCATTGATCATAACTTAGTGAATGTTGGTTAACATAAATGAGCTATGCCTTGTCGTTTCTAGCCAACAGAAGCCCACTGCAAGGCATAGTCCTCCGTTAAAGATCGCCACGATGACCGGTCGGCACGCATTCAGCATCTTCCGGCGACCTTCACTATGTTTCCGATTCTCGTAGATCGAGAACCTTTCGGGACCAACAGCCTAAACCATTGTTTCATATAAATCATAAAAAAAAACTAAATGTTTACCTTCGACAAGTTTCTTGTAGTCAAACCGTATACCAGCTGCCTTGCAGAATTTTTTCATATCAGTAATGCCGGGTTGACGGAGCTCTGGTGGAACGGGTGGACGGCCTCGGCGGCCAGGCGTTCCTGGAGTACCAGGAGTACCCGGGACACGAGGTGTTGAGTTCTTGGAGCCTTTCGGTCGACCCGGACCGCGTTTTAAAGGTAAGTCCTGTATAAATTATTGTTAAAAACATCTTGATGCTATAATACATGCATATCTTAGATAACATTGTAGTTTCAGCACTGCCTGTTTTCTTCAGAAGATTTAACATGGCCTTCAATAAAGCAACAATTATGACGTCAGGTTTTTTACAAATTATCTCCTAGACTATTACAACAAATATCATAATAAAAACTATTTTGTTTGTGAAGCGTTGAATATGAGTTTACGCCTAAATTTCTAATTTAAACCTTACACCCAGTAGAGAGGTATTTATGCCAAAAGGCAAACAGCAATTAAAAAAAATTAATTATAATAGTATTTATTAATTTTCCATTGGATATTCTGTCATCATAAGCAGTGGTAACCCAGCGGTAGAGGAGACTTGAGATCGAAGGTTGCAGACCTTTTTTCCTTGAATACAGTTTAGACACTGTTCACAAACAAAATTTCCAAGAATGGGCAGCAGCTTCTTCTGCGTACCATAATTTCACAGTGCGATAGCAAACGTGTGAAGGGTCGCTATTATGGCATATCTCTCCATTGATATCTTTGCGGGAGGCACATGCCTTGCAGTGTGCGTCTATGGGCTGAAACTATGATTCTATCACTAGGAAAATTCCTTATTCAAGTTTACATTGACTTACATCATCACTCTCTTCAGAACCGCTGCCTGATGAACCGCTCGTGTCATCCGATGATGAAGAGTCCACCGTCGTCACCTGCTGAGTAAAAACGATTCAGGTCAAATAAATATTTAAACGACGCACGCAAAATGTTATAAACGTATTATTTTTGTTTCTGTTCTAAAAGTTTGGTTAGGAAGACCAAAGGAACTATGTGATGAAATGGAGAAGAGAGAATTAGATAGAGGATATTCGAGGTAGCGATGTAGCAAAAAAGCGTTGTAGTGAGTGTGCAATGAAAGCAATGTGACGAGGAGACGGCTCCATGTCACCTACTACACATAGCCTTCTAGTAGGCTATGTGGAGAAGTGTTCAGTAAGCGATGTGGCGGAAAAGGAATGTGTTGAGGGAGAAATGTTATGAGGAGTTGATGTGGTGACTATCACAAATCGATAAATGTGGGTCAAGGTGACAACTAGTGTAAGTGTGGCTGGCGAGTGTGTAGGTAGCGTGCGTGTATTTGGTGAGCGTGTAGTTGGCGAGCGAGTAGTTAGTGAGCGTGTATTTGGCGAGTGTGTAGTTGGCGAGCGAGTAGTTGGTGAGCGTGTATTTGACGAGTTTGTAGTTGGCGAGTGTGTAGTTGGCGAGCGTGTAGTTGGCGAGCGTGTAGTTGGCGAGCGTGTAGTTGGCGAGCGTGTAGTTGGCGAGCGTGTAGTTGGCGAGCGTGTAGTTGGCGAGCGTGTAGTTGGCGAGCGTGTAGTTGGCGAGCGTGTAGTTGGCGAGCGTGTAGTTGGCGAGCGTGTAGTTGGCGAGCGTGTAGTTGGCGAGCGTGTAGTTGGCGAGCGTGTAGTTGGCGAGCGTGTAGTTGGCGAGCGTGTAGTTGGCGAGCGTGTAGTTGGCGAGCGTGTAGTTGGCGAGCGTGTAGTTGGCGAGCGTGTAGTTGGCGAGCGTGTAGTTGGCGAGCGTGTAGTTGGCGAGCGAGTAGTTAGTGAGCGTGTAGTTGGCGAGCGAGTAGTTAGTGAGCGTGTATTTGACGAGTGTGTATTTGGCGAGTGTGTAGTTGGCGAGTGTGTAGTTGGCGAGCGAGTAGTTAGTGAGCGTGTAGTTGGCGAGCGAGTAGTTAGTGAGCGTGTATTTGACGAGTGTGTATTTGGCGAGTGTGTAGTTGGCGAGCGAGTAGTTAGTGAGCGTGTAGTTGGCGAGCGAGTAGTTGGTGAGCGTGTAGTTGGCAAGCGTGTAGATGACGAGCGTAGGGGCGGTGCGGACCGACCTCGTTGGAGATGAGGCCACGGGCCTGCAGTTTGGCCGCTGCGAGCTTGGCGGCGGCCGCCTTCTGTGCGGCGATGTGCGCGGCCTGCGCGGCGAGACGCTCGCGCTCGGCGTTCGCGTCGTAGTAGTTGAACAGCACCTGCATGGACACGGGCACGTCGCCGAAGTACACCTCGTTGGGGATGTGCGACGAATCCAGGCAGTCGTCGCTCCACCGCCTGTGCAAGCGCAACGTATACAAATATAATACAACCAATTTATTTACAGATTACATACGTAACTTAGAAAAATGTTTAAAAAAATCGTGTAAAATACACATGACATATGGTATTTTAGGACATTGACCAAAAAACTACAAAAAAGTACCAATAAAATCAATACCTAAGTATTTATAAAACAAGAAAAAATAATTACAAAAAATTGTACAGGAGAATTTAACCCGTAAGTACAAAACATAAAAAACAAATAAAAAACAATGTTGCAACTATTGTACATTTATTACGAACTGGCCCAAAAATCAAATTTTCAAATTTAAAATACTTTATTCTAGTAGGTATTTACACGCATTTTTGAATCAATACTTATTTTGACATAACGGATGATGATCTAAGAAGAGACAGCTAGAAGCTCGACAGTTGCTCTTTTTAAATGAAATTTAATGTATAATATGTACAGTATGATATCAGTCATGTAAATGAGTCAACGAACCAAGCTTCATATGTTTTGATCAATCAAAAAATCTTGAACACTATAAGATTTATTTAAACAATCTTGTGGAACTTTACTTTATATGGACATTAGACCTATGAGGTTTTTTTTAATTTTTTTTGGGCATAAATATAAGAAAAAAATAGTGACCTTCTAAATTGGATCCCTGAGAAGTCCTTTCTGCATGGCCTAACAGCGTACTGATAGGTGGGGTGTCTCGGACGAGGTGAAGGTGCGGAGGCTCGAGGGCCGGGAGTGCCCGGAGCACTAGCTCGCAGCGGAGGAGCGCCAGGGATTCCACTCGACGGTCGCACAGGCGTTCCTGGCGGCTTAGGTTTATTTGTAGAGCCCTTTGGTCGACCCCTCTTCTTTGGCTGAAATATTAATTTTAACATAAATTACAAAAATTTTAGTAGGCCTTCCCATACCGCGTATATCTGCTTGTGATCGTCTTTCGAGAACCTTTCGGCCCAAACGGCCATTTGTTGAACGAGCGATGTGCCATGCCCACTCCAACATCAGACAAACAATTTTTCAAGTTACATCAATATTCTTGGTTCTTTTGCGGATCGCAGCTCCGAGCATAGCTCTCTTCGTTGCTCTTTGGGTGAACTTAAGCCTTCTGATAAGGCCTATCGGAAGCAACTAACATTCCAAATCCATAATTCATCACTTGAACTTATTAACTTCAAAATCTACATATTCCATATTCATTCTAATCTTACGAAACTTGAAAGGCACCACCCACGTCCGCAACACTTGTTCAAACGAAATATGGTGTGAGTAGGTCTCAAAAAAATAAAATTGAATGGAATCACTTTTTTAAGTCCCTAAATTTATCTTTTAACACCCACAGCACAATCAATAATTAACCAACATTTCTGCCGCATCTTGAAATATGGCACAAATGAAGCTAAAATTTGAAACTGATCAAAGAGAAAAACGGTTGTAAACCTCTGCATTAAAACAGATATATTCCATAATAAAAATTTACCTCTAGACCAGGTGTAAGTGCCTTTCCAGGTGTAAGGCCTGGTTTCTGCGCTTCTGGACTACTGAACGGTTTCCTCTCCTCATCACTGCAACAAAATTGTAAAAGAGAAAAATTGACATATTTTAAATTTAATTGTCATTTTCATAATGTTCAATATTCAATTAGCATTTAATATTCAACTAGTTGCTTGGACAGTCTATAAAAAATTACTGTCTGTCGCAGTCCAATAGTAAGAAGAAAAAAATTAAAAAATATTTTAGAGAAATTGTGATTGTCTTTATAATTATTTTAATTAGTTTTATATTTCCTACAAAGAGTTTACTAATAATGTGCTTATATTTTCATAGTACAATGGCTTAATGTAGGTAGAAAAAAATTGTGCTCAGAGTCTAATCTAGTAGATCCTGCTTGTTGTCCATTGTAAAAATTGCATATATTTATATATATATATATATATATATATATATATATATATGTGTGTGTGTGTGTGTGTGTGTGTGTGATTTGCTTAACTAGAATATGGGAGCGCGTGACAGTAGTCTGTCTCCCTCATTCCTATACCGTGCTCTCTCGCACACTAGATTCTGCCTGGGAACCCATACTGGGTTCACCAACTTACGTTATATGCAGTACTAACTTGCGTCCATTTTTTGGTTGTTGATAATTGTTATTAATTCATATTAATTAACTAACCGGCATCTTAAATATTATTTGGAGTGCTGTCATATACATGTGGCATTATATCTAACTTCAATGCACATATTTTGTTTTTTACTTGTCATATAATCTCAATAAATATAGTTTTGTTAAAAAAATATACGTTGCGTGTTTTAAGTGCGTATTAAATTTCGGCTCGCGAAAAATTTCAAAATTTCAATTTGTTGTTAGTGTGATTGTGGTAGTTTTATGTTTAAATTATTTTTCGTTCTTTGCAGGAAGTTTAAAGTTAATAGCAACACCCAATCCTCATATTTCAACAATATATTCCAGGTGTGATTTAATTAACATATTGTATGTTATGGGACTTTGTTTGGAATATAGTTTGATAATGTCCGTAAAGCCCCTGAGGAAAAAGTTATAGTTTCCCTGTTAAGTTTTCTTCTATTCATAATCTGAGGTATTTTTCATGATTTAAACGTCGCGAAGTGTCTGATTGATCCGACACAAATTTTTTAACTCAACTAATTTATTTAACATTAAAGTATCTCTAGTTCCGGTGTGCCTTAGGTATGTTGGAGGAGGCCTTTCTTCCAACATGGAGTATGTGTATGCCTCCAGTCAGCTGCAACCCTGAGCCACAGGCGGCCTTACGTCGTTATAATTTCGTCCTGTCATCCTCCTCTAGCTTCTATAGCCAGAGGTACCAGACAGTCAACCTTTTACTTCATTTTTCATCTTTTCTTCAGAGCATGTAACCCATCCTCCATTGTTGTTGATCAATCCTAGTCAGGACGTTGGTTAACTTTGTTCTTCATCATATGTCAAAAAAATGGTAAAGGAATACTTGGCCTCTAAAATAGGATGTTGTGTGGCATTTGGTATTTATGTAATATATAAGTATTCTTGTATGTATGTGTGTATATTAATGTAAGTGTTTGTATGTATGTCCACACTAAACTGCCCTTTCTTTGATATCTCTCATGTCCATCCAAAGGTTATCTCTGGTAGACATCACCTCGAACGACAAGACCACCTCTTGTACCATATGAATTGTTTCTTGTTTTCCTCTATTAATTGTCTATGATGTACAATAAATTCCTGACTTTCTCCTTTAGTTTTATCCCCAGGAAACTTCTTTCCATTGTTCACTGAGATCTAGCCAGTTACTCTCTGTGTGGTTTTATTAGAGCTCAAGTTTTGGAGCCATATATGTTGCAAAGTAGGATACAGATATCAAAACTTTTTTCTTTATCTTGATGCCTAGGTACTAAAACATTTACACACACATATATCCCAACATAAATCTAGTTGACGCTCAGTAATTCACGCCAAGTTGTTTCTTGCTATGTGGTTCCTCAAGACTACTAATTTAAGAACATCTAAATTTTATACTTGTACCGTTCTTTAATTTTAACACGGATTGTTCAATTTCATTTTACATAGATTTTAATTTTTCAAAAACTCACATTTTGTCTACGGGTTTAGGCCCCAGTTCCGTAGGTCGTGTTAAATCACCAGGTAGTAGTTTATCCACACCCTCCAATTTTGCCGCTTCTGTATTAACAGAGAGACACAGTGATTTTATAAAAACACTCTCATTATATAAACCAATCATATCGACATTTTAATGTACTGTAATGTCTGAAAGAAATGTAAATAAATGATGCATACTGTGAACAAAAGAAAATGTAAAGCAAATAAAATTAAATTAGGATTAAAAGTGAAAAAATATTTTTGACCCTTATAAAACATACAAACATATAGGTATGAACAAGAGGTCCCCAAAAATGGGGGAGATAGAAAAGATAAATGTAGAATCTGTATTTTAATAATATATAGGACACTTTGTGTTCTAAACTTAACAGATGTGGGACTATATTGTATGATGAATGAAGTGGGTGTATTTGATTGTCAGTCAGACATGGAGCCCTACAACATCAACACTAAATGCACCACAGTGTCATTTTAAGTTCCCAGACACTTCCGCTTCTGAACTCAACTCCCATTAATCAAAAGCCCCTGGGCTAACTGCATCAACATCAACCGAGAATAAGCAATAAGCACAGTGTCATTTGCATATATTATTAAAAACTGTTACTAAAAATACTAAATACTAAAAGAAATATATACTACATATCTTTATCTTAGATTATCAACTGTTTAGTTTTACTTGTTAAAAATCATTGCATGGGAGCATAAGATATACTATTATAAAGATAAAGTTAATTTGTTTATAAAATGTAAATTATTTATTCTTTCAAATCTGTAATTTTTCCGATCCATGAAACAGTTTGAACAGTCTTTTTCCAGTACAGCCTTAATACCTTCTTCGATATAGTTTTTATCTCCTCAATTATGACAAAACTTCGTCCCCGCATTTGCCTTTTGACTTTGCTGAATAGCGAGAAGTCACATGGAGCCAAATCAGTTGAATACGATGGTTGGGGTACAATATGAGTAACTTTTTCTTAAAGTCTAGAAGAACCAGTGCAACATGACATTGACAAATGGAGACTTGACGAGTTTGAGACAAAAAACATTCTTCAAAGTGGTTTGGGCTGAGCTAAATGATATTCCAACTTATGACTGACAGATGTTTGGCAAATATTTTAGTCAGTCCTACCAACCTAAGAAAAAAATTATATGGCTTTCCTATATGCACGGGAGCTTTAAGTGAAAATTTCACCTTACTTTTTATATACACCTATTTAAATTCATCTCAACTATTAGTTTTTCTTAATATTAATCTTACCCATATATAACTAAAAAGTAAAATTATTTTTGGATAGCATATCAACTTGTTCATCTTTAAACAGGATCAGTAAAAATATATGAATGTAAAGGTTTTATATTTGTATGCTTTCCTTATTTAAACACAATATTTTTAATTTGATTTAAATGTAACTTTTAATTCAAATACATGATAAAGTTTTTATTTTTCATTTATTCACATCCATGTGAGAAATTGAGATTCAATAAAATTGTTGTTGGCCTACTATGGAAAGAAATTTAGTATAAAAAGAAATTGGTATGTTAACAGGTGTTTAAGATGACAAACTACTCTTATGAATAATTCATTAAAGCCACCTCCATACTTTAGTGTAATTCAAACATGAATCCAATTAGTTTTTTTTTTTCAACAATTATTATTTACAACAAGATTAACTTACTCCATAAGGGATTAATGATAAAAATATATGAAATCTGAATTCATGAATAAATAATACTTTTTACACTTACCTAATGGTTTATCCCCTGTCAGGCTGTCTGTAATTAGTTTTGGTTGAGT
Source organism: Battus philenor (assembly GCF_028537555.1). NCBI lineage: Eukaryota > Metazoa > Arthropoda > Insecta > Lepidoptera > Papilionidae > Battus > Battus philenor. The sequence goes on along the minus strand of NW_027181686.1, from coordinate 2,372,728 downwards.
ATCATCTGAAAATTATAAAAATAGATCATATACAGTCCTTTTTACTACTTTTGAAATGGAATGGAGTAACCGATACTACCTCTTGTCTCACCGCGCGCTCACCTAAGGAGTGGTACAGCGGTTTCTGTAACACTACTGACTGAAAGGTTCTCGGGAAGTGACCACCAGCAAGGTGGACGAAAGACATAATTAAAGTCGTAAGATACGGACAGTGCAAAATCTGTCATCATGGCGATCTTTTAAAGAGACCTTTGCCTTGCAGTAAGTATCTATAGGCTGACCTGATAATGATATATTTATATATATACCACTGTGATTAAAAAGTAAGGTAAAATTGTCGTTTGAACATCCGGAGCATAAGGAAGGCAGGTAATTTTTTTCCCTAGTTTGGGCCTGTTTGTCAAAAGGTTTAATTATCTCCGAGTTACATGTGTTCTTGTGTTCTTCTTAGACAAACAAAAGTGATTTTTTTATTTTTATATAATTTCTGTATATATATATATTTATAAATATATATAAACTTTTATATATCTATAGGCATTCCTGGTTGTACTAATATAAATAATCTACCTTAAACTTTTTTATAGGGCCCTTCAATCTTTTTTAAATTTGAATTAATTTTATTGACTTTCTCTTACCAATATATTGTTATAAAATAATTATAACAAAATTTCTTGTATAGAAAAAATGGTGCAGAATTTCTCATTAAAATTTTCACATATATATATTTTTCCCTTATCTTGTTTAATTTTATTTTGCATTAAAATCTGTATATTTTCTTAGTTTAATATTTAATAATAATAAAGTTTTGTACAGCATTAATAAGTCTTACATTATGGGCGGTCCAGCAAATAATTTCATGATTTAAATTGACCTGTTAATTAAAAAGGTTGCTCACCACTGATCTACACATGGCTATCATTACCAATATTTTCTAGGGCAATAAAAAAATCTCACCTTGAATTTGCTGATCTAGAGGTTTCTGTATGACTTCCAATGGCTTTTGAGTTATGTCTGAAATTAAAATAAGAAAATCTTAGCCAAGTATAAATTAAGTAAATACATGCAAAATTTTGCTTCACACAAGAGGAAGTGCTTATCTCCAAACCTACACAAACATATCCCATCTGTGCTAAAACAATGAATTTACACCAATTTAAAAATTGGCAAGTTCACAGACTTTTGAACAAAGTGTCAAATACAGTGATGGCAACTTATGTGGCACCTGTAAGGGAAATTCTCCTTTTTCCTCTAAAATGAATGCACACCTATCTGCCTATTTGCTTATATCCATGGGAACTAAGAATCTAGCAAAAGTTTTGGTAAGGTAATAATCTGAATTGTGGCAGGAAAATATACATGAAATTAGCTAGGGTAAATAATTGCTAACCACAATCATTAAAAGATGGATGATCATTGAAAAATAGCATCATCATTATGTCAGCTGACAGATACATGCTGTAATACATTGGCTTCCCCCAAAGATTGTTACAATGGCTAGTCTTATGTTGTCAACAATCATAACTAGTGGGGAGAATTACCCAAGAAGCATCTATAGATTTTTGGATACAACATTTTTTAGCTACATTGGTGACCATATTCATCTTTGGGTCCATGAACAGGTCATTTATCAGCCTTATGAGTGATCAAGGTCACCCTATGTGCTATGTAGAGCTTCTCTGCAAGGTTGATTCAGAAAATAGTTTTAATAAAATAAATAACAACTCACCGTGTGGTTTTTCTATATCCGGTCTATGAGCTAAATCATCCGGCTTGAATATGTCGGTTTTTATTTTTATTTTGGGCTGGTCAAGATCTCCGCCCTGGAATAATTGACAATATCATAAGCATGTAAATATATAGTCACCTTTTTTTCTTGTTCAAGATATTATATAATATATAGCATGCTTGTAATACATAAAAAACTTAAAGAAACACTTTAAACCAAAATCACAACATAATATCAGAGTTTTCCCTCTTTATTCAGAACATTACAAGTATACAGTCGGGCTTATTAAAGTAAAAATGTTACACAACAGGCTTTACCTTTTGGAGGTACTCCATTAAGCTATGTTTTGAAATTGTTAATTTCATCAGGGTTAAAATTTTGATTTATATATCAAATCACGATATAATATAAAAAAAGAGTTTTCTAAAGTAATTTCTGTAATACATTTTGTATAGTTTTTGTTTTGATACATTAAATAATTTCTTGCTATGAACAAAATAAACTTATTTTGCTTTAACCACATATGTATATACTATACATAATATATATATGTACATATATATATATGTATACGTGGGTGTGTGTATATATATATGTGTGTGTGTGTGTGTTTGAGTAGATGTGTTGATGCCTTAGCTATTAAGAAATTAGCTTCTTATACAATTCCTCAAAATTTCCACATATAGTGAATTATAAAAATATATTTCCAGAACACACCATTATTTCTGCTTCAGGATGTGATCTCTTTTGTGCGTCTGTCGGCTCCAATTTTATTTCGGGTTTTAGATGTTTCACATCTATTGGTTTCTGTGCATCCAATGGGGCAAGAAGCTGTGGCTGTGGTGCCCAGGCCGGTTTATGCACCACATCAGGACCATATCCTTGCACTGTAATGTGAGAGTTACATAAAATATTTTACTACAATTTTAATATTTTCAATAATGTAAGAATTGATAATTAAAACATAAAGCTTCTTTTATATGGACTTTAAAACAACAGGGTTTCTATTTAAATGTTTATCATATGTTTTTTCAAAGAATTAAAAACAAAAGGTACAAGTTTAATTCACAATATCCAGTAGAGTTACCCAAGCAAGAATAGTAATCAATCTAGCAGAACTAGATTTATTGGACAATCAAATTTCTTTTCTTATCTCAGTCGAGTAGAAAATTAACTGCAAACATTTCTTAAATTCAAGTATGTCATACTATACATAAATGCATTCCTCAATCCTTATTGAAAGAATAAAAGAAGCTCTAAAAAAGATTCTAAGATAACTTTGCAATTGTTTTAACCTGTATAGTCAATTAAAAAAGGTTTTATTAAAAATAAATTAGTTAATAGGTGAATACCCATATGTGATTGTGGCATATGTAACTGGGGCTGAGGTGGTTGTTGTGGCGGGAAGGTTTGATGATGCGCGTAGTTTTGGTGTGCCGGCGGCGCGTACGACAGATTCTGTGGCGCATAGCCTCCGGGCGGGGGCGGACCGTAAGCCGCGAACGCGTCAGGTGGCGGATAATGCGTATTATACGCGCCCGCATATGGTTGATACGGAATTTGATGACCGTTATCTACAACAAAACAAAGTACACATAAAAACTTAGTCACATCTTTTCCCGCTCAAATGTACGTGAACTCCGCTCACCTATATAATTGAGCGGCAATCCATTCCCTTGGACGACACCGTGCCCCGGTTCACCCTCCATCCTCAATCGCTTTTGATTCATAGCTCTTTCTGCTTCATAATTCATCTTGAACACTAAAAACAGAAACTGCTTAGAGTTGATCCGTCTGTTGTCGTACAAATGTCCATTTCCACGCCTACATCGCAACAAAATAACACTTATTAGACACTTTCGTGTTAACTATGACAGACGCCAACCGGACGCCAGCGTTAAACACAGGTTATATGCTATGTTAAATCAAACACAGCGTACCTTTGTTGCTCACTGATTATTATTGATTTTAGTTACAACTAGCACCCGAAGCCTTCGATACAATATAACAGCACATAATAGACCACAATATTATGTCAAAATAACTGTTGCACACGAATTATGCATCAAATTATCAGTTTTAGTGACAGGAAAATTAGAAAAAAACATAAGTGAAGCGTTCGTAATTCGTATATTTTTTTCATTCAATGTTAACTTTTATTTTTTTGTATGGTAATACAGATTGCAGAACATTTTTAAAGAGAATACAAAATTAAACAACTTTTCTAAGCAATTGTGTATTTTACTTGAATGTGATAAGTTAACGTTTATTTAATTAGTTATATCATAATACGCAATAGCTACGAAATTACATAATTTTACGTCTTCCAACTAATTCAATGAACACGTGTAAATAGTGTTACTAAAAAAGTGAATTATTCTTTCTGTATAAAGATATTATTAATGAAAATGAATAAACTACAAAAGATGTGGTTGATATAAATTATTATTATCAGAACGGATTTTATATCATATCAAAATTTTATAAATCCATTACTGTATGGAATGGTGATGGTGTGTCTGGATTTTAAATATATTTATTCATTACCATTGTTAAATTTCCTCCAACATTTTAGAAAGTTTATAATTTGTTATTTGTATTATATTTTTAAATACAAAATTTTTTGACATTTTATTCACGAAGAACTCGTTGAAAGACTAATTGTTTGAAGTTTGTGTGTCCTTATTTAAAGTGTTTTTACAGCCGTATAATTAAAAAAAAAGAATTTTGCATTTATAATAATTTAATATTGTTAATGTGATTATAAAACAATTTTTAGTCTATATAAAAGTTTTATTTTTTTATATCATCTGTCGCAGTTCAGGAGTATCGGTCGTTGCTTTTGTCCGAGTTTATACGAATGTGTAAATTTTCGTTTTATTCACAACGCATCTTTAAAGTTAGTTAAAAAAAACTTTTTTTTATGAGAAGATAAGCTCGAGTACGTTTTAGCTATATAGTTGGTGTCAGAGAAGTGGTAGATTTGAGGATACTGTCTGCCGTGTCTCCAAGTATTGGCTTAACTGTGAGTGACTTTCCTATACAGTTACTACTTTTCAAAAGAAAAATGAAGAATGTGATTGTATTTATAACCATTATAATATCTGGATGATTCTGTTCTTAATCATTTTGGTAATTTTTTTGAGAAGAATGTAACCAAGAAACCATTAAATCAACACAATATTTATAAGGTTAAGTTAGTATCAAAAATCCATAATTTACCATTTGGCCATTGCTTGATTAGGGCTAAGAATGTTGTTTACACGGAGGCCAAATATTGTCATTTTTTTATTAAAATCATAGAATAAATATTATCGCTAGCACGACGCAAAAGCATCTTCTAGCTCTTATTTTGATTTTTATGGTTTATTTTAGGAGTTTCTGGACTGGTTTCTATTTAAACTACGACTTTGTGTATTTTTTAAGCATTTTTTTTAAATATACGGCTTCATGTGTTTATTGGACAAGTATAGTTAAAATGAAAACTCGCAAACGGAGAGATTGGCATTTTATCTCAATTTATGATAAAAACTTGAATTAGTACTACTGCATTTTGCACTTTAAAAATTATCATCATAATTTTTTTATAATTCAATGTGGGTTGCTGCAATCACTTATAGCTTTCTATTGCTTACAAATGTAAAGAATACTACTAACTCTTGTATCATCATGTCAGCTGATAGAAACCCACTACAAGGCATTGGCCTCTCTTAAAGGTTACAATGGTGAATGGTCTTGTGCTGCCTTTATCCAGGGACTTTCTGTAACCTTAACTCTTGGATAAAGTGCATTAATAGAAATGTGATGATATATAAGACTAGTACGAGTTTTTCCCTCAATAATGTTATGGCAGTGCAAGGTGGTAGGGTGTTCTAGTTTAAAAATAAAGTACCAGATATATAATACAATCAATGAAACATTAATTGCTGAAAAATAATAATCACTATACAAGAAATCACCCTCTAACTTTCACACTTGACAAAACAGAACTGTAACTTAGCAACTAAGTAATTTCTTGTTTCTATCTTTTTAACTATTTAAAATGAGATTACTATAACACTTCCCTTGATTAACAAATGAGGAAGTTGCTTGATTCAGTTCCATTTTCTTACATTCTTTCATGTAAGTCAGCATGTTCATATATGATAAGCCATCATTGAGAGTAGACAATAAAGCTGCTATCAGACATGCCCACAATCGTGAATTTCATTAAAGGATGAGGCACATTTACCTGAGATCTTACTTTGTGAGAGAAATAGTGCTTGAGGACACTTTCAATGTGGTAAAAATGAGTTCAGAGGATCAGTTGACAGATGTTCTAACTAAAACAATTTCTTGATCTACTTTAATAGAATTATGTAACAAAAAGGGACTGAATCAAGGCTCAGCACGCTTCCACTGCACTACTATAACAAATGCTAACCTTTTTTTTCAGGTGACTGAACAATTAGTTGAAAATGCAAGAAGAAGTACAAGTTCCTGAAATGTTTCAATTCGCTGGGGAATATGACCCTGTCAATCAGTAAGGAATTAATGTTCATATTGTATCTGAACCTAATTTTTTGCAAATAAATGAATCTGCAAGAAGATGGCCAAATAGATCAATAGCATACAACTTAAGATTTATATTCAAATTTATATGGTATTTGTTACTTTAAACAGCTAAGAACTTGAATTCTTAACATTTGTGAAAAAGAAGCCTTTTTATCAGAGGCTATGTTATCTCAAGATAGCTTAGTATTTATGATCTGTTGAATTTCTCCATATTTGTATGCCAAAGGCCTTCTCTAACTTTTTGCTTCTGAAGCTTTATATCACAACTTTCCTGCCTTTATGTAGGCAGTATTTTTCTTTTGTGTTATTAAATAATATTTTAAATAAAATATTAATAATAAATCATAGTTAAATTCTTCTGTAATAGTCAAATTAAGTTTAGTTTTTTAAATCGTAATGCACTATAATAAAAATATATTTCACATGTGGTATACATATTGCATGTGGGTTTGGAAAACTGTATACAGCATATATCATGACTGATATATCAAATGACATTACAATGTGCAATTTATTAGCCTCTTTGAAAATAAAATGCAATTGTTTACATACTTAGGCAAATAACTAAAAAACAACAACACTCGAAGAGAACAAGAAACACTTGAAGTATGTTAATCATATAATAAATTGCAGAAATTTCTTTCCTTATTCTATTATTTTTTAATATGTGCTAGTAAAATGATTATTTTAAGATAAGTAAAACCTAGTAATGTGTAAGATAGATAGGAGAAAGACATGATTTTTTTTATTCAGACCCTCAAAATTAATTGTGTAAAAAGAGTTTTTTGTCACAATGGTATTTAAAATTTTAGACAGCAATGATTCAAGGCCTTGTTTTCGGCTAGTCTTACGCTAAAAATGATTTGCCTTATTCCAAATAGTAACATTGTATTGTAAGTTCTCTTAAGGTATTGGATATTTTCAACAATTTCAAATTCTTAAACATGAACTGAACAATTGAATATTGCCTAACATGTATGGGGGTGAAATGGATAGGTATTGATGACCCTTTGGTCCTTTTTTGATCCACCAGTCTGTTACAATTTATATAGTAAAAATAGTTACAAGATGTGACCTAAATTTTGTACTTGAATTCTTGATTTTGGAATTATTTTAATTTTGACTTTTACAGAGAACATATCATTTAACATTGTGTTACAATAATCATAGGAGAAATATTTTGTTGTTAAAGTTGTGTTATTATAAAAGAATTTTTTTAGAATTGTTCAACTCATCATGACCCAAAACTTAATGTGTGTTTAAACAGTGTAGAGATACAGTGATCTTTTGTGCATGACAGAAGGTACAATCCAAGTACTAAATTTATGGAAATATAATTGCGTAATTAGATATATATACATCAAATACTCCCATCTCACTTTTAGTTGCCACATTCCTGTGAAAAGGCTTTCCCAATTTTTATAATATTTCTTATGTACATTCAGTAGGTCTAAGAATCGGTTGTAAACTATATTTCTAACTCCATAGTGATAAGCATTGCCACCCCAATTTTTTTTATTCTTACCACAATTTTCTTATTCTATTTTTACTTCTACTATTTTTAATAGTACTTCAATAATTTTCTATTCACCAAGAACACACTTATCATTATCATTTAAAGAATTCTATAGTATAAATTGTAATAACTGAAAACAAAAATAATGTGTAATGTTTTCTTATCTATATCTTCACAGCACTTCTTGCCAACTATGACTTATACACCACATTTTTACATGCTTACAATAAGTTAATTATTGTTATATTTATATTAAAAATAATTTATTAGGGGACTGGAAATTAATATAGTTTCTGTCGACATATTTTACACAAAAACTTATTTATTTTTACCGCTCTGGCATTATAAATTTGTGTACTAGATGGCAAAAGGTTGTTGATAATGAAGGTGAATATGTTGTTGATTAGAAATTAAAACTTAAAAACGTAATTGTGTGAATTTAACCTAAGAAAGCGACATTACTTTCCCCCTAATATATGGCTGAACAATGTTAGCAGGGTCAGCTTGTGTATCTATATTTATTTTGTTGTTTGACTGGAATTATCTGATTAGTTTTGTAAATGTATAAGTTTGTGAATATATTTGAATATTTCTCAGAAGTTAAGTCAAACAGCTTTACATAAATGTACTACTGAGATTAAACAATGTTTTGATGAAGAATTAGGGTGAATGGTAATTTTAATATTAATTTTACTTACACAAAGTTATATATTTACAAGCATAAGCACCAAACCGCACACCAGGATGAATTGATATATATTTAATGATACTTATTTTTAGGGATTTTAATTTAGACCTTGGCGACATTGGTATTATAAATAATAATTTATATGTCACTGATTACGCGATAGAAGAGGATACATTGGAAGCGCCCCAGAAGTACACTCTCCAAAATGAAGTTTACATACCTGTAAGTTATTTTCATTGCATTGTTAATATATTAAAGAGTTTTTTAGAAATATGTGAAATTGAAGTTTGAATTGGATTATTTGTTGCCCATTATCCTGATGAGGTATCGAGCGTGATTTGGATATGATTGAACTAGCGGATAGGGCTGTGGTCACCTTTCCAGTGATCAGTAGTTTTACCAAGTTGTCACCGGTGTTCTAGGCGTTTGGACACTCCAAGTCCTATCAAACTTGCATATTTCACAATGAACTGATCAATTTTCACTTTTTTTTAAATGTTCTCTTAGTTGGAAATCACATATTCCCATAGTTGATTTATTCTTCACAATTTTGTAGTGTTTTGGAAAAATAGTAGAAATATGGCTGCAGGAGGTCCACCAGAACCAGTTAAATTTTAAAAGTGGTATAAGAATAAAAAAGTCCCAGTACCTTTGCTCTTAACGAACTAAGGTGCCATAAACTCTAGATGAAATAGTGATTTATAAGTTATATTTCTGCTATATTTTCAAATAATATTATGTTTTTTATATAAATTTCTTTAATGTTATTGTTTCAGCAATCACCACTTGGCCCACCACCCACCGAGAACTTTGCGGGTTCTTTGAATTTTTCAGTGGAAATTAGCGGTTCTGAAGTTGATAAAAAGAAATATTTGGTGAGTAAATTCTGAAAACTCATAAGACTGATGCGTGATATACGGAGTCGAGACGTGGTCACTTACAACGCGCATCATCAGAAGGATAAGACCCACAGAGCAATAGGGGGTATGCTTGGGGTTCGCTGTGAGATCGAATCAAACATGAAATCGGCAGAAGAACCAAGATCATCGACGTAGTTTGGAGATTAGCTCGTCTAAAGTGGCAGTGGGCGGGGCACATCGCTTATGTGACCAATGGTTGGGGTACTGAAAGGTACATGCGTGGTGGATCACCACTAGGTAGACCGATAACACAGTATCAAGGTCATCGTGGCGATCTTTAGTAGATGCCTAATGCCATATATTGGCTGAAAAGAAACAGTATGCGCGTTACCAGTGAAAACTTATGCAATTGAAACATGCTCTCACACTCACCATTATTAGCAAGCTCTCAGTCTAGTCAGGATTTCTATATAAAATCTAATCAGGAATGAGATGATTCGTAGACATGTGGAAGTGACTTATATAGCCTAGCGAATTGGCAATTGGCAGGCCACAAACAGCATATAGCCCATGGCTTCTAGGGACATTAGGATCCGGAGTTGAAATTCTTAACTTGAATGATGCTATATGTAGGCTGTACGCTAGAGGCTCTAAAGGTAATGTATGGAAGAGGCCATAGGATGTCCTTTATTTTTCAATGAGAACTGCACATTGTTTGCATGGAAAGTGCAGCGTATACATCCCATATGGCATGGAACATGTTAAATTGTTGCTTGTACACCTATTAAAAAAAATCGTGCAAGTATAAACACATCTTTATATTTCTTTACAATTTTTGACCCACAACATTCATTTGTTCCTGTCACTCCTTCATAAAAACACTAAATATATACTAAAAGCTTATTTATATTACTTATTATTAATAACTTTCCAGTACTCTGCAACTATGAATCGCATATACGTGGACATGGAGGTGAACTTCCCAATCCACTTTGACTGGGATGTAATTAAGCAGAGCCTGATGTACCCAAAGGGACAGGACATGTATATCCGTGCTACAGTGGTCTTCTCCGATGAGTCTCAGGCCGGGAAACGTGTGGAGAGGTGCCTGCAGCACACTCATGAAGCCAATAACCCTGGTGAGCTGTCATATGAAATGGTTTAAACATTATATTTAATAACATTGCCAACATACAAATGTCATATTTTTTAAAAACAAATTGTGTATATGAAAAGTTAATTTTTAATGTAATACTATATTATTTTATCATAACAATAATTTATTTCTGCTTAGGATCATTTGCAGATCATAAGAAGAATGCCAGAAAAGTCCAATTTAGTAGAAACCAATTGAGCTCTTTTATAATGGAATCCTTCATCTTAAAGCTAGATGGTCCAAGATTTGGTACATTACATTTTTTTTTATTCATAGTGTTGTCCTTAAATGATCTTTTTTTGAATAAGAAACAAGCTGTATCTGCAACTTCACCCACATAGAATTTAGCAAAATAATCATCTTATATATTTAGTTTTTATTTTCGTTTAAGAATTGTTCTAAAATAAAAGTAGCCTGAGTTATTCTTTATTACATTAGCTATATACCAGTATAAGTTTCGTCAAAATAGGTCCAACTATTTCAGAGATTAGCCAGAACAAATAGACAGACAAAAAAAATGTATTTTTGGTATATGTACTTAGCTGTACTATCGTAATCAGCATATAAATATTGACATAGTCGGTGGGTTGAGTTATTTTACACTTTTTATTTCACTTATTGTTAGGGGCACACTAGGCAATTTACTTTTAAATATATATAGTAGAACAATGGATGAATTTTCTTCATCTGCATTCTTCAGCTATAAATAAACAAATTATTTGTACCTGACACTTACAATATGATCCCATACAATGTATAGAAACCTTTCGACGCTAGATTATAAAATAAATTGTCAAATAATGTTTTTGTGTTAATGCCAATGTTACTACACTGTAAAAGACTTTATAGAAGATAAAACACCTTGGGAATGATGTGGTCGCTTTTAGGCTATTTATTTGACTTTTTATTTAGTTTGAAATATTATATTATTAAAAAAAAACGCAGTCCTGCTGAGTTTCTTCCGCCAGTTCTTCTCAGATCTAAGGCGTTCCATCCAAACAGGTGGTAGATTCAACCAGACTTCAACAAGAGATGTAATCCATCAAATGTCGAATAAAGAATTTTTGATTTGGATATTGATACCCATTGATATGTTTTGGTAATCATCTTGACCTTCACAGAATAATTATTTCAGGTAATAAGGTCACAGTGAAGAATGTACTGAGATCAACTCGAGCTTTGGACACTGCCGGTGTATTCTACTGCGGGAAAGTGGAGAGTCCGGACTCCTGGTTTTCCGTTGTGGTCCGGTTTCCAGCTCCTGGGGTGCACGCGTACCAGTTCGTCTGCAAGAACTCCTGTTCTTCAGGGATCAACAGGCGGAATATAGCTATTATTTTCACTCTTGAAGATGAGAGGTGAGTAGATATTTATTGATTGGCCATAACTGATATACCATACTGGCCAAAAAAATAGTGCTTAAGGTTATAAATGAGGATAAATTAGTTTTGGTTTTAATTTTTATAATTTTTAATCTGTCCAATGTCAAGCACATAGCTATGTATCATGGCTATGTGTTGCTATATAAAAATTTTAAATATTGTTGATATGTTACTTTATGATAAATATATTTATTAAATTATAAAAAAATGAGAAATTGATATAACGATGTATCATTTCCCTTGGTTATGCCTTAACTTGACCAGTTTTTATAAGTTTTCTAATAACATTGAAAAAGTTTCTTCAATTTTTTTTTAGAAAATGCAATATCTATTGAATCTGCGCATTTGACAATTGACTATGATTTCGCTTGTCTGACAGTTTACGTGCTAGAAATTTACTTTGTCATTTAACTGGTGCATCTATCATAAAATTAATTAATTTCATTATCACCATATCAGCCGTTAGATGCCCGCAAGGCATAGGTCTCTGATGACCGATCCTGCGCTGCCGGGATCCAATAACTATCCGCGACCGTGACTATACCGTCAGTCCATAGTCCATGGTGGGGGAAGGGGATACCTACACGTCTACCAGCTCTTGGTCACTCGGGAACCTTTGGTTAAACAAGTGATGTGCCCTGCCCATTCCCAATTTAGTCGATCAATTCTTCGAGCTACGTCGGTGATTTTGGTTCTTCTACGAATCTCCACATGGAATATGTGATGCAGGGGCGAAGTGCTGGGCAGGCAGAGTGTAGGGGCGCGCGTGTGCGCTTGTCCCCGCCGAGACCTCCGCCGCGACGAAGACGAGACCCGCACTAAGGGCAAGGGCAAGAGGACAATCGAACCTCCGCCACACGCCAACCTCAAGAAGGTCAAGATTGAGGTCACAGACAACGACGATCAACTAGTCGTATTGCCAAAGGTATTCTTCCAACTGTTGTAATTTTTTAACACTTTGATATTGTATCTGTAGAAATGTTAGTGTAATCCTCATGGAAACGTGTATATTTTTTACCTATTATAATAGAATTCTTTTTTGTCGACTTCTTTGGGTTATATAAGTTAAATTGTGTGAATATCATTTTGAAATAAACAAAATAAAATCAAGTATTAAGTTAATGGTTTTAAACGACTTTTTATATACATTATATGTCGGCACTGCACTTGGTATAGTATGTATGAAGAAAAAAATCCGTTCCATGTGGAATGGACATTTTTTTCGACATTCAGTTAAATTGCCTTTATTTGGAAAATACTAATTTGATTTTTATATAAATTTTTGTATTATCTTTAATGAATGCTTCATAGCTCTGAGAACATTAAGTGCTTTAGTATGCAAAGACATATTTGCAAGATCCCCACACTCTATTGTGTATAAAAAACATATTTGTATATGGTTTTCTCCCTAGTACCTTTTCCTCTGAGAGAATGTAACTGTTATGTAGTCCCTGTCATTCCAATTACAAGTGCCTCTTGTTTTTACGCAATGTGCTGGTGAGCCTGAGTACTGCGCCAGCTAGTCCGCCTCTAAACCCACGCTATGCAACCAAATGGTGACAACCGTCTACCTTTGTGTCCTCGGACTTGACATCGGGGAATGGCCTTCATTGATAAACAGGGGATAAAATATTGAGTAAAATTAACTTCTTATTTATTAATTAATCTTTAATTTACATCTGGAAGTAAAGAAATACACAAATGCATAATAATAAAAAATGTGGGCAGTCTTATCAATCTTTAGGGAAATATTGGGACCAAAAATAGTATGTATGAAAACATATTGAAATAGATTACATTACATGAACATTATGTTGTTGTTTTAAGTATTCAAAGGTGCTTAAGAAGGCCAGTTCAAAAAAAACAAATATTTATTTATTGCAGATATCCATTAAAGGTATTAAAACAGTCATTACCGGTCTGGAGGTGATGCAACGGATGATGGAGCTCAGTGCCAGCGAAGCCTCCAAGAGGAATGATCAAGCGTCGTTTGATGAGTACCACAGCTGCCTTGCAACTCTTACCACCACCATTGAAAACCTGAAGAAAAACTGAAGCTCTCTCAAACAGTGCTGTGATGCTATAATCAAAGTTTAACATATTTAATGAGTGACAATTGAGTGAAAACCTGGTGTTTTGACACTAGTTGTTTATTGGGATCATAGTGTAATATTTTTACAGTGAAACATATTTTTTTATAAATATATTTTTTTAAATTTACAACAAGAAGACAAAGGTAAGAAGTAAATTTTATATTCTATGCAGTATAATATTGAATCTGTTTTTGCAAAATATGTATATTTTTTAACATTTACTTGATGGTATGTGGTCCTATCATGACATAATGATGTTACTTCAATCCAGTGATATCTCGAGGCAGGAGGTTCCCACTTTTAAAATTTACCTGAATCCGGTGGACCCCCTGGCAGCTACATTTCTACCAAATTTCCAAAGCTAGAAAAAAATTTGTAGAATCTAACCAAAAATTTGCATAACGGCTGATTTCCAATTAAGAATTAAATAATTAGGAATTAATTGCTAAATTGTGCTTTTTGATTGGTGAAGTTAAGCCAACAGTTTATATGACTATGAAAGCACATAAATTTTTGTGGATCCATACGAATCATGGGGTTCATAACCTCCATTTGCTGTCATGCCAATGTAGATTCCTGTAGAGTTTCCTGTGGATGTCTGGGGTATCACCAGTACCACCTTAAAAAATTTGATCTAGTGAAAGCAGTAAGGCAACTGTGGTAAAGTGAAGATGTCTGAAATACCTTCAGCTCACTGCTACCTCAAACCTGGAGATAATTTAAAATGCCATCAGATAATCAGCATTTGTCAATGTCAAAAAATATTTCGTATAATCCAGGATTATAAAGTAAAAGTTTATAACAATTCATATAAAAATTTGTTCTGGCAGACTGTTTAAAAAATATGGGAGTTTATTGGAATGTGTCAGAAATATTGGTGCTATAGAATGTTCAAAATTTTTTAATAAAGTGTATATGTATATTTTTATAGAGTTTTCTATATATTTTACTGTAAAAGATATTTATAGTGAATTTATAGAAAAACATCTTAATGACATAAATGTATAATACTGTAGGAAATTTTAGTAATTGAATATTTATTCATAGCTAGAGATATCAGTCACATGTTTATCCAATGTTTTTTGCTAATAGTTATTAAAACGAGGTACTATTTTAACTTCATCAATACAGTTGCTTGTTACAAAATTCCGTTATAACCATAATAATTGAAGTTAATTATGTATTGAATATGTTAAATTTTGATCATAACCATATTCCGTCTCAATTTTATTCTTTTACATAGTTTTAAATATAAATTAAGTAATTAGGTTTTATTTTACAATTAAGTTTTTGCAGGTTAAATGACTATGTTCTCTGATACTATAACTAATTTAAATTTAAAAGAAACATGCTGTGTGAGAAGTAAAATAAATGCCATAAGTAAGCCTTCACATTTTCCTTCAAATTACTGGCATTACAGACAAGATTGGCTTTCAAAAATTAACCATTTTACATTGAATTGGAATAGACTGATTACTTTAGCTGTAAGAACACCACTGTTGGACCAATGTCTAAAGGCTTCCCCAAAATTTACAATAGAACCAGTATATCTGTAACCTCTTCCAAGAACTTATACGAAGTCATCCTTTAGGCTTATAGCCATTAGTTCTGCGCACTATGTGGCATGCCCACTGCTATATCAATGTGCTATCGGATTCCCCCTTTACGCCATTACATGATGAATATTTTAGCAATATAGATTCTTCAAGAACTGTTAATGGACCCACCCACCTCTATGAAAAGCTCTCGTGTCCACAAGGGTTTTTGTCTAAAATTGCCTACAAACTATTAGATCAATCTATTCATAGAGTACAATAAAAATAATGTAGTACTAGTATTTTTTGATACAAAAATATGATGGTGCTTTTAATTGATGAAGTTAGGTTTTTTTTTAATATCATGCGATCATTCCACAGATTATGTGCAGATATATTGGTATGGCCAAAATTTGTTTTTTCTTCAACCAGCACATTGTGAGGTGAATCATCAGCTGCACCATGAATTGGTAAAGTTGACTTTAAAGTCTCTCATTTACGTGTTTCTTATCATCATCATCATCTGCGGTTCTCAGAAATCAGGGAAGTATATCTAAGATATCTGAGTTATGCTTATTTTAATTTTGGTTGACCCCCTTACAAATGGTGAGTTCCCATTTTTATGCCACGCCAACACAGTCTTTTGTGGACCATTCAGTTCACTTTGAATCTTAGAATTATGAGCTTGTTATCAAGGATTACAACGGCCTTTATATATGAGCCTGTCTTATTTCTTTAGGCTTTTATTTACCTATTCCACATGAATCTACGATCTAAGTAGACATAGATACCCAGATTCTTTGAGGGAGCTGATTGTTCTAGGGTGAGTCTGCTAGTAAATTTCCATTCCATAGTGTAAATGTCACATGGACTGTCTTGGAGGAACTGACATTAATTCTCCATTTTGTAACGCTGAATAGACAAGTTAGTCTGAGTTGAGCTGTGAAATAAGAGAGGCCTCTCTAGGATGTTTGATGTTATATAATGGAATGATTATTGGTATTAATTTCAAAAGATATGTAGATTTTTTTTAATATGTTGTTGATGTCTGTTTCATAAGAATATACATGCAAAATGTCTTGAATTTCCCGAATTGTCATGAAGAGCAAGATCTGGCCATAGAAAGTGTCCCAGTACTACTTCAGCAGAATCGATGGGGATCTTCTTTTCAGCCTTCGCAATGAAGAGCCATGACTCATTAAATTGGTTGCTACTTTGTTTGGATGTCTGTCCAGTCTGCTCTTGTAAGTTTTCATTTTCCTTTTTATTTCATCTCTGACTGGTTCTATATAAAGTTCATTATGTAAATGATTATTTGTTATACACCAGGTGGCATTTGTGATTTTTTACATTCACACTGATATCAATAATAATGGCTACATTTACATTGTAATGTGTAATTCCCTGCTGAAATTGAATCATCATTTCAGTCATAGGACATCTATTGCTAGCCATGGACCTCCATTACGATGAGCTTAACAATGTCTTCTGTTCACCTTTGTAGCTGGACATCTTAAGATGTGTTTTTGCCACTCCATGGAACTTCAGTCACTTCAGAACCTTTATGCCCCAGTGGCCATCTATGCCAATTAGTTTATCTTCTATTAATATTTAGTTAGAGTATCAGAGGACATGTTCCACAAAATTCCTGGTCCCACCATCTTATGTTGCATCCAGTCATACATATGTTTGAGATTTCCAACTGAAAATAGTGTTGGTTAACTTTAACTATGTTACTTATTAAGTTTTATTTTTCTTATTATGTTTTTTTTACAAATACATACTTTGTATGTTTTATAATTTTAATGTATATTAAGTTATGTTTAAGAAGTACATTAGATTTAAGGTTTTATATACAGTTGGAGAAACAATAATGTTAAATATTTTTAAATTGATACATTTTGATTTGAAATTACTGGAACCGATTGTATTTAGGATTCACATGTATGATTCCTAGTATTAACTTGAAAAAAATTTCATAGGTCCAAGAATTGCTCAAAAATTATAATATTATAAATGAATAATTTTTAATGTTTTATTAAAAATTATATTTAATTTAAATAGGTATTGAATTTTATGGACCAATAAATAACTGAAATTTCTTTAAAGGAAACGGCAGAATTAATTTAAATTATAAATTTACGAAGTAAGACAGTAGAAATAATTATTAAACATGATAGAGAAGAAGAAAACAAGTTGTCTGTCATCTCTTATTATTCAAATTTAAAATGATGAGATTTCTACAGAAACCGCTCCCACCAAAATTAAATAACATAGTTTTAATTTCACCAAAAATCTAATTTAAAATTGTATACGTTTTTTTATGTATATATTTCGAATGACTTTTTAATTATAATAACCACTTGCATTTTTTTTATTAAGTTGCTTCCTTTTTCTCTGATGTTTATATTTCGGTTTGTAATACACTACTTAAAACATTGATCATGATAGATTTATATACAATTTGGACATAACTAGCTATTTTTATTATGAGGGAGACCGGAAATATTGTAGCTTTCTTAAGTTAAACTCGTACAACTGCATTTTTAACAAGTTGTTAGTTCACCTTCATTATCAACAACCTTTTGCCATCTAGTATACAAATTTTCAAGGCTGGAGAGGTAAAAAGCAATCAATTTTTCTGTAAAATATGTTGACAGAAACAACCTTACTTTCTGGTCCTCCTTATAATTTTAATATGCTGCTATTTCAGAATTTAAATATTTATGTATGTATGTAGTCATATGCGACTAATAATTTCCATATACAAAATTAAATAACAGTTGATTAAATTCCTAACGTCATATAAAGCTCAATGCCTCACATTTAGTATTCATTTGTGTAGTCATAAGTTTAGTGTTGCTAGTTATTTTTAATTTTTATTTTTAATATAAAAAAATCTGTTGTCCAATTTAAACAAGCGAACATATTATCTTTTAGCATAACAACAGTTTATTTAATGTCAACTTTAGGTAACTATATGTGAAAGAGAAAAAAAAATAGTAGACTTGTCTCTGTCCCTCATCTTGCCATGCCTCTTGACTAATTATATAATAGTGATTAGGAGACGCATCTGTACTTACTGGTCAGTGTGAACATGATTTTCTATTTTAATTTGTGGTTACTAAACAAAAAATAAACATGAAACCTTTGTTATTTAAAATTAATTCCTGTGTACAATTGCATTCTCAGTGATAAATCATCTTGGTTTAATAATTGTTGTACTATAGCAAAAATTACAAACTGGAAAAACAATCTGTATTCAATGCCAGAAATAATTTGTATGTTGTTTTATTTGTAAGCCAGCATAAAACTGTTGTCTACTAGATGTTGAAATAAGGCATTAAGTACAATTCAATGTAAGGTTTTTATTTCTTTTCTATGATTTTTAAAATGTCTGTTATCATGATTTTTGTTTGGAATTCTTTTATGTGCCTTTCAGTAACTTTAAATTTTGATTAAGACATATGTTAAGGAAAAAATAATTGGTGTATTATGTGCCTTATTGTGAATCCGCCTTTGGAATTAGCCTTATGGGCAATAAATTTCTTAAATACCTCATGAGTTTTTTATTTTATTATTTATGTCAAAAATTCTTAAAATAACAATATATATGTATATGTCAGGGGTGGCCAGGCTCCATGGTAGTTTGAGCTGTTGTTCGAAATTTAAAATTTTTTGCCTGCTACAATTTAATACGCATTTAAAACACGCAAACGAATATTTGTTTTACAAAAACATATTTATTGGAATTTTAAAGTACAAAATATGTGCATTGAAGTTAGATATAATGGCACACATATATGACAGCACTCCTAATAATACTTAAGATGCCGGTAAGTTAAATATGATCGGTGTTTGGATTTCGCTAATTTTGTGGTGTAATAATAATAATTATTCACACCAGTAATTTCTTCCGATTTCCCAGAAATTTTTATATAAATTTAAAAATTGAAATAATTCGACAATCAATCTAAGCCAAAAATAATTGTTCAATGTGCCACATGTGGCTTGCGAGCCTCAGTTTGGCCACCCCTTATATATATGTTGACAGGTTAGATGTGTAAAAGGGTAAAGTATAGCTAGTCAGGAAAAAGTTTTTATTTCTTTTCTATTTCATTTATCTATGGGAAAATGTTGGGAAAAGATTTTAATATTCTCCTTGTAATTTATCCCCTCTTTCTCCTTAAGAACTCTTGTTTTATTTAAACGAAAATGAGAAAAAAAGGTTTTCTGAATTATTGTAGGTCTTCCGCGTGTTACCTTTACAGCACAATGTAATGGTTGATTATAGATAATGAATATTTTAATAATATAGTAAGAAAAAGTGTTTTCAAAATTTAGGTTATCATATATTGAAATTAATTATTGTGGACTGTCTATCCTTACAGAATGTTGTTTTCTTTCATACAATTGTACTGGTTTTAAGTTGCATAGAGAGTTTGAAAAATATGATTAAATAATTAAATTTAAATTAAAAATGTGTGGGTGTAGGTATTACCATGCTTATCGTTTTATATGTAAATATATTTATATGTTAGTTATAATAATAAATAAACAGGTAAACATTAACAGATGTTTGATGAAGGGTTATTCCAACTAGTGTTATTAAAAGTCTACAGAGAACCTGCATGAAAGTTTTATGAACATGAATGATGTTAAATGATTTCATATATATTAGATCTTCTTTTATATTTTAATGTGTACTCATAACCTAATTAAAGCATACCAATGTTTGGCTTTCTCGGTCACCCAAAGGCTAACCTAACCTAGCCTAATATGTTTTGAGTAACGGCATAACCTTTCCAATTTCCAGAGCCCTTTCACCTAGCATTCAAGATGACAAGACTATGAAGCTAAACTTAGCTACACCAAAGTGATATTCGCGAAATGTCTTAAGTTTATTCTCAAAGATAAGCAAGAACATATTTCTAGAAATTAATCATACAGTGGTTTGTGAAAAATTACATAAGTTACATAAAATGAAAAAAATGTCTAATAGAGATATATATATATTTAGAGTAACTTCAAGTGTCCAGTCACTTTGTCAATCACATCCTTAGGTGCTGGTCCAACACCTAAGACTGTTATAGAGTTTGGTGCTATCTGAGTTCTTCCAGCATCTCTAATGAGTGATGTTATCAAGCCCATCTTTTTTGCATTGTCAGCTATTTGTTTGATTTCATCAACAGAGTCAGTTTTAAGTGCTATTTTAGCTTGTCCCGTCATCTGCCAAGATTTAAGTCCTTCTGGATCTTTTCTCTGTGCCTTTTCAAACGCTCCCACAGCTGCATGGCTACATTGTGCTGCTATTTTGCCTTTTCCCATGTTCAAATCTGTTCTGACAACTAACACTAGTTTGTATTCTGAATCTGATGCAAACTGAAAGAATAAATTTTATTAATCTTAATAAATAAACAATTTTAAGGTTTATAAATAAAGTTGATTATAGGCAATAACAGATCTTTGATAGGAAGGGTGTTCTTTAAGAGCAATGCATCTTTAAACATTGAATATGATAAGGAAATAAATTTACTGGGTGACTAGTTATAGGTGTAAAATCTTAAAGAGGTGAGTTCATAGCTCATTTGCTGTCAATTAATGTATGATAAACCCTATTCCATAGTTTCCAAATGTAAGGCTCACGCTCCAAAGGGGGACAATGATGAGTGGGCAAGACACGAATTTAACCATTTCATGTAGAATTCTATAATAACTAAGGAGGGGCATGGCACAAAAGGTTGAAAAATACTGCACTATGAAAGAATTAATGGTTTTATAAATAATGATCTGGTGATATAGTAACAAAAAGCGCTTTAAGAATTTGATTTAAATGCATTATAATATGTCCCCGCAGTCTTTGTACTGCTAAAAGTTATTGAACCAAAACATTCCTAGAGAAAAATAAATTGATGTAACATTGTTTACAGTGATTACTATATACAGGGTAATCGGATTTTTGCTGACATATGAGCTGTACATTCACCCCTTTCAAGTTTTTACACCTATAACCAATCGTACTGTATGTAAACCGGCAACAGAGATTTGATGAATATTTTTCCATCAATGATCCAATTAAAAAAATCCAAGTATATACCTTTTGTACTGCTTTAGCTGTATCTGATACAAAACCGAAATATTTTCTTAAAGCAAATATAGATATGCCAATACATATCCCGCATCCTAGCCCCGAAAGGAAAGAAATGTTTAACTCCATTTTGCGTTTTAAATCTATGATTGCTATTATATGAATCAAGCTTATTAATTTCTCTTAATTATAATTTGATTATAGTTTTATACCGCGATACTAGTGTGCCGCTTTTGAAATTTATTGGTTATACGGCGATGTTTTGACAGTGACAATTATTGAAATCTTTTTTTTATATACAGAGTACCTAATCGTGATAGTGTTACTTTATAAAAAAATTAATATCATGGGATTAAAAAACAAAATATATTTATGTTCCTACATATGAATTTCCCCTTTTACATAGGTTATTGACAGCTTCATCAATATCACATATATTTTAAAGCAAAAAATTACTTGAATTTCGAGAAGTTATAATTAATCGGAGAGCAGAGTGGAAGTTTCCTGTCGCAACTCTTCTAACTTAAGCAAACGTATGATATATATATAGTGAGGCCATGCGTTGTCCTGAAATAGTAGTGAGTTAGAACGATTGGCCAGTCTTGGTTGTTGTATGGCTAGCTTTTCTATCAACTTTTGCCATTTTTAACGATACTTATCTGTGGTTATTATTTATCCAGATTTTTTAGACTGCAGTAGATGGTATTAATGCAGGTCCACCAATCACTGTCTATGTATATAATGCGTAATAGTTTCTTTTAAGTCTGCTTAGACAGGCTTATGGCTGATTAGCCATAGTGATGATTGTTTCGTATTATAACATAGGATCGATTTATTTCATAAGTGACGATGCGGTTTCGCTCTTTTTTAACTTCATCATTACATTTGAGTTGTATTACAAAAACTAGCAATCATTTGTAATCAAAATCGCACGTCGTTGACTTTTGGTACAATTTTTTTTGCAGAGAGAGAGGGAGAGAATTTTTTTTGTGCCTTAAAATGACGGTTTCGTATATCCATACTAGCAAAAGGGAACGATGGATTTTTAAAATAAAACGCTAAATAATGATTTTAAAGTTGTTACTGTACGTTTATTTTTAAAGTTATACGCATATGGCAGTCAAATTTATAAAGAGACATATTGATATATCGATTGCTAGGCAACGTGGCAAAAGATCAGTATTATTTTGATATAAATTACTTCGTATATCGTTTTATTAAAATTTTTAAGGTAACAAAATGAAGAAAACGTTAAAGGATTTAGCTCCTATAGCTATCCCGCATGGGCCACCTGTAGAATGTACGCCGGAATATTTCAAATCTAAAATGGAGACTGCAGGAATAACGAGGTAAGTATCAGAGGATATTTACTACACATTGCTATCTGAAATAGTAATTACATAAAAACAAACAGAAGCTTAACTGGAGAGCAATCAAGAGAGCAGTTTAAAGCTGCGAGGTTCATTCAGGAATGAGATGATCTACAGAAGATCCAAGGTCATCGACGTGGCTCGAAGAATTGTCTGAAGTAGCGGTGGGGGGAGACACATCGGTTGTGCAACCGATGGCCATAGCGGCCGAAAGATTCTTGAGTAGTAACTACAAACTGGTAGACGCGACATGGGGAGACGGCCCTCTAGGTGGATCAACGGCATAGCTATGGTCGTGGCTAGTCGGCGGTTGCAAGTAGAACAAAAGAGGTTCTCATGGCGATGTTTCTGGAAGACCTATGCCTTGGATTAGGTGTTTATATGAGAGTGATAATGATTATCCAATAGTTAAGGTTTCTACAAGTTTGTAGTGGCAACATTGCGTCATCGTCAGCGGGGCATCGAAAAGGGGAATTCCACGGAAATTAAATTGTTAATTTACGTCGGCATAAGTATACGGGCGAAGCTCGAATGAATATACACACTTCCACTTTGCACTTCGTGTTGTTACTATCTCAAGACCTACTGGCCCTAGGAAGAATGCCGCAAGTTGTTTATACAACTTTTTACTTTTTAATTAAAAAACAGGAAATATCCGGTATGGGACGTGGCCCGGCCAACACCGCAAGTGTTGATGGAGCAGGCTCGAAGAGATCTGATGGAGGCAGAGGAGAAGTTAGCCTCAAAGCGCGAAGAGGAGAAGGCTAACAGAGTGATCATGGACGCCAAGTGGCAGGAGCTGCGACAGAAGGAGACACTGTTGAAGGAATCCTTTATCAGCTTCAACAAGGTGAGGCGTTATGAGTTTTTAACCACATATTTTTAGCCTTAGGAGGTCCACTGCGGGACACGGCTTCCCCCCCCCCCCCATTTCTAAATGGACAGGCTGGAAGCAGCCTTTGAACGTGCTACACTGCGCTTGCCGGTCTATTGTCTTCACTATAGAACAGTGTTCCTGACCCTTTTTTGTGCCATGCCTCACGTAAGCCTTTCTAAAATTTTTATATCCCTCTATATATCATACGTAATTTTTATATTAGAGCGAAAAGTTTAAACTCGTGTCGATTTCATTTTCGAATTGCTCCCCTTAGCAGACAAACTGCCCTCTTGTAGACGGGAGCCCAATATTGGGAAATACTGCTCTAAAAACTGAAGGTCTCAGTGGTCATCTGTTTTGTTCGTTATGTGGCATACGCTCTTTTTTTGCAACACCTGTTTCTCATTGCATGCGTAAAAAATAAATATTTTGATAATATTTCTATAAATCTCTTCTATTAGTTTATAAGGGAAAACCAAGAGAAGCGTGACAGGGCGGAGCGAAAAATGGAGGCGGACACACAGGTGCTGCTGCGAAAAACGCGGGAGACCGAAGAGATGCGCATGCGCGTAGCAGAGATGGAACAAGTAAAGCAACTGATGGAGCAACAAGTCCAAGATTACACTATATACGAGGTAAATATCAACAATATTTTTCTATTAACAGATGTGTAACTGAACGAAAGCGCTTTTCTTACATTTCTATTGCATATAGTTTCGGAAATAATATAGAGATCCCACAGTCGCGCGGCGTATCATATTGCACGTCGATTCTTGTAGCGACCACAACACCCGTTGTTACGGCCGCCCGCTCCCTAACAGCGAAAAGTGTGGGCGAATCGGGGTTTGATCCTGATCCATCTTTGACTCGCCTGTAGTCCACGCTGGCGTCCCAAGCCACATACACAACCTCAACTTCAACATCAACGATACTTCTACTTCATTTATCTTCTACTTAATTCACGAACCCTTCCGATTCGTGAACTCAGTTTCGATGAAGCTGTAAAATCCCCCGGGATAACATCATCAACTTCAACCTAAACTAAATAGTCTTGTTGCGATGTTTGACAATGCAATGTCCTGATGCGTTTGCTCACTGGAAGTGTTCTTGTAGGCGAAGCGCATGAGAAACAAGTCTGTTGTACAAAGGGAGACTTCGCCTCATGTTTTTTTTTATGATCCCCGCTGTTGGGACCCCTTGTTCCCCTATCTCGCGTGGGACAGGGACTTTTTATTTCTAATATTCATATTTTTTATTATAATCATTCTTCTGTTTCATGTATCATATTATCTGTCGTACTGTTTCTTTCATTCTACAATTTTTCTAGTCTTTCTCTTTCATTCCATTAGCCATACATCCATTCTCAACCACTACATTCTAGGTTTCCTTACTATTTTATTTTGCAACATTACATTTATTGTTCAAATATTTAACACATATTTTGTTTATTATTATCATATTATATTATACTGTTAATTGCACTATCGCCTCATGTTTGACGTTGGTTGTGGTCCCATCGACGAAGTTTTAGAGATGGTTGACGTAGTGTGATATAATGATACGCAGAGGATGTTGCTGTTCATCTTTTGGAAACTTCTTTGTGAGCAGTGACAATTCTACATCATTAATGAACAAAGTTTCAATTATATAATATTGTATCCATGGAACCGACCTTCAACTTTGTCCTGTACCTTTAGGCCACCATTGCACTGTGCAAATACAATATTATTATTAACAATTCTATATTTCAGGACTACCTCATGTCAGTGGTTCGTGACTACCCCGAGTTTAAGCAGCCATTAGACGTGTTGAATCGATACGAGGCATTAGGTAACTAAACAGTTGACAAGATAACGTCGCTACCAATAATTAAGTATGGAAGTAGCAACGTGTTAGTTCAGAGTTCCCCAAACTTTTTTGTGTCGTAGATCCCTTGCCATGTTTTTCCGTGTTGGGTAGACCCCCTACTTACCTGATATTGATTTCCTATAAATTTCTAACTGTAGTGAAGTTTAGTGTTAAAAACTAAAAGTAAAAACATTTAAATTAAAACCACTCAAAATATAATTTTGTATCTGTTATGTAAAATGTACGTAAAATTAAAAAAAAAATTCGCTAAGGTAGACCCTTGCAGGTTGTCATAGACCCCTAGGGGTCGATATAGACCACTTTGGGAATCACTGTGTTAGTTGAATAATGAATAAAATTTCTGTTTACATATTTTATGATATTATATGATATAAACAGCCTTAAAGAAGATTGCACTCCAAAGGAAACGTTTTTCAAATTAATAGTTTTATTTGGAGTCTAAACTCGTAAGGCAGATGTTTCTTCTTACGTGCGATCACCTACCTTACTCTTCAATCTTTTTTCAATCAGTTTATTTTTAATGTAGTGTTATCTATAAAGGGATACATAACAAAACCATTATTTTTACGATAACTTTTAATGTAATTTCGATTTGGATGTACTGCTGGTGTACGTAAATAAATACATAAGTATCACAGCTGCCGCAAAGAGCGCCCTGGCGGAGCGGCAGGAGAGAGACCTGGAAATGCTGGAAAGCGCCCGACAAGAGATCGCTGCGCTTACCGAGGAGAAGAAGCTGTTCATCATGGGCCTGAATAACACGCTCGCTGACTTGCGGGTGATGATCAATGAGACAATGAAACTTATTTATTCTTAGATTCAAAAACTTAGACATAGATACATGGTATATTTAAATATACGCATATACAGATTACTGTAAAATTCGGATTGTTGATTTAGATTTATTTGATGTAGAACTTCACTGTTACCTACTATCTTTTATTTGTCATGCCCCATCTAAGCCTTTCTAAAACTCTTACGCCCCCCTGATTACCATATACATATATTTTTTTAATATTAAAGCGAAAGGGTTAAACTTGTGTAGAGTCCACTTTTGAATTGCCCCCCTGTGAAGCGTGGTCATCATTGGGACATACTGGTTTAAAGCGAAGTTATAAATAAGTTTTGCATCTCTTATATATTTGAAATTGTATTTGACGGATTTTTTTAAGAAAGTGCAATGATATTAGTAATTAAAATAGCCTGGTATACTTTCCCATAATTTAAGAAGGGGAATAGGAGGTCCACTGCTGGATATAGGCTACTCTTATAGATTTCCGACAGAATCAGTTGAAAGCCGTCTGCATTCAGTATCTTCGAATTACCTTGACAAGATGTCTATCAACCTTGTGGGGGGGAACGTATTACGTCTAGAATTTTAAGGCTCCAGAGTGTATTAGGAGTATATTATCAAAGAAATCATTTGGAATACCCTTTTTGACAACGCGTTGTGGACATGGCCAATATAACTAACAAAAAGGTAAGTGAAAGTTCATGCCAACCGCTTCCAACCGGTGTTATTATAATCTGTGAAGGAGGCAAACGTCGTACAGTGGACGTCCATTACATGATATGGTTTGAATTCCGTAGTGGCGATATGATAAAGTGAAGAACCGTGTGATCGAATGGGAGTTGGCGCTCAACCGGCTGAAGGAGGCTGCAGCCGCACGGCATGTGGAACTATGTCATGTGCGCGCCTCCGTCTGGAGCCTCTACGTCAAGATCTGCACGCAGAAAGGCATCCCGCTTGACGTCAAGGAGTCGGACTTCGAGCAGCAGCTGGTGGTCATCATGCGAGCACTGTTGGAGCTAAGAAGGATCTATAGGATTGCGCAGAGGCGGTCCAAAGAAAAGTAAGTATGAACATATACAGGTTTATTGGTTACAGGAGTAAAAGATTTAAATTGGTGAATGGTCATAGTGACCAATTTTTTACATCATTGGAAGAATGCTAGAAGAGCTCATCCTTTGAACACCCTTATATCGGCATCCATTTTCCATCGGGTTTTTTTGGGTTACTGGCAACACAGCTTCTTTGCTGTCTATTAATGTATTTACCGGGTCCAAATGTCAATGGTTTCAGAAATAATAACGTGTTGCGTAATAAGCCTTTTCGAAATTCGAATTACAAAATATTAAAATTAATTATTGTTTTGCTATCAGTCCCTCCTTGCTTTGTAGCGGCAAAAAATATAAGTCTGTCTCATTCTAACAGAATAAATTAATAAACGTCACCATATATATTAACAAAATGTAACGAGAGATAACAACACGGAGTCCGAAGTACTAGTGTGTATATTTATTCAAATTTAGCCTATATTTTTAACTGTGGAACCAATGGTTCACCAATAAAAATCGTCAGCCAATCACAAATCTAGAAATATTGTAAAGCGCATTCTTTCAGTCCTATGTACACAAAGAATATAATACTTCTGTGGAATTCCTCTTTATATGCGCCACGTACGATGACGTAATGTATCTCCTACAATATTTTTGGGCAGGTCAATAGAGTATAAAGATGGCTGCTTTGGTCTTAAAGTTCTGGAGCAGTGATTCCCAAAGTGGTCTATATCGATCCCTAGGGGTCTATGACAACCTGCAAGGGGTTTACGTCAGCGAAAAAAAAATGGGGGTCCATGAAACGAAAATGGGGGTCCACGATAGTGGATCTCAACACATACACTGATAGTACCTATTTACTTACATCATACTATCTTATAATATCAAAACATTTACATCATTTATAAAAGTACCTATGAAGTATATATTTTATGTTATTTTATTTATAGTTTATTTAATGTTACGTATATTTTACATAACAGATACAAAATTTTATTTTGAGTAGTTTTAATTTAAATTCAATTAATAAATGTATAAATTAACATGTGTTTTTAACACTAAACTTCACTACAGTTAGAAATTTACAGGAAATCAATATCAGGTAAGTAGGGGGTCTACCCAACACGGAAAAACAAGGTAAGGGGTCTACGACACAAAAAAGTTTGGGGAACTCTGTTCTGGAATGAAGACCGCAATGACGTTCAACCACAACACATATGATCTTGTTAAGGAAGGCGCTGGATGCAGGGTTTCATTCTGTTTTATTGGAAGTCATGAATTGACTTAGATGTAGCTGATGATGAGAGAATTTTATTTATTTATTATGCTCAATAATATCTTAATTCTCCAGGTTTGACGGTTAAGAAGAATATATATCACGTATATATATTCTTCTTAACCGTTTAAAAGAATAATATTTTTAAGTTTTTATTTACACCAATAACTCACTTTGCGTCGTGGTTACATTCCAAAAATATACGACGCAAATTGAAACGCCGCAAAGTGAATTAAGATTTTCTATAGCAAACCATGTAAAGATCGAAGGTAGGTTCCAGGGTTACGAAAATACTACTTTTTAAAAAGAAAATTGAACAAAGTAAACATTTAAAAAATTAAAAATAATATAACCCTGCCAATAAATAAATTGGAAAAATATTAACTTTGTTTGTAACCAGAAACAAAATATAAAAATTTATATAAATTTATTATTCTCGTTTAAAAAAAACCACAAAACACTACGTAATTGAAACTGAATTCTAAAATTAGCAAAACAAAGTAAAAATAAAATTGTATTCAAATTGCGTCGTTTTTAGTTAGAAAGGGAATCCCCGAGTTTTGATGGCATGGTGCAATTAGAAATAAAAGTTTTGCCATCTTTTAGAAATTTCAAAAGAAAATCTCAGTCGATGTTATGTCACAAGAAATATAGAATGAAAATATTGTTAGGCTGCCAAGGATAAAATAAAGACTTGTGTTCGGGATCGCCGCCTTTATTGTTTGTCTACCCCACATATATATGTCATACATATGTCATTTTCAAACTGTCAGTTGTCTTGTCTATATATGCTGGATATATTCTTAACCAAAACTGCAAAACCATAAATTATATGCCGCGTATCTCCCCCGTATCTTATTAAAGTCACGAGAAAAAAAATAAAGCATGCGTGCGTGGGTACGTAGCAAGCTTTTTAGAATAACAGAAGGTGCGAGGGCAGAATGGGAAAACTTATACTAAAACCAACGTATTTATGCGAGAAAGTTGAGGGACAAACTGACATGCGCTCCGCGTCAAAATCGTACCGGGACTGGATCCCGCGCCGGCGCAGCCGCTGCACTGCGTGAGCGGGGGTTGCGCGGGCGCGGCGGGCCGTGACCTACATAGCCGGCCGGCAAGCAAATGTCGCAGCTAGACTGCTAAAATAAATGTTGCGTACAATGTCAGTTTGTCAGTTTGACCCTCGAATATTTATTTATTGAATACATATATACAATTATAAGTAGATATATTTGAAATTAATTTAGGTGTTTAGGTTTATGTAAATAAAATCTTTTGTATTAAAATAAATGTAAATAAAAATTTTGACAAATAACAATTTAAATAAAGTGACTAGTGGTAGTGAGATCACTACATCAGCCCCCCCTTGAGACCGTCAAGGGCGATAATAGTTAGGAAACCTTACTTTTCGTCCAGATCGCGTAGTGTGAGTATTTTTCTCAGGATCTGGTGAGCTCTGGTTTCCTGAGCGTGTCACATGTGTTTTTGTATCGTGTTTGCGTGTGTCATGTGATTGTGTCTGTGTTGTAAGAGTGGAATTAGTTGAATGTGTTGCTGTGTGTGTTGTGTGTTTAGTAGGTGTGCATGGAGTGGTGTCTGTGTCACGTAGTATGTAAGCGGGCTTAACTCGGTCTACCGATACTGTGACTTTTTTACCATTGACCAGGATAGCGAAAACTTTATCGTCACGCTGAAGCACCTCGTACGGTCCGGTATACGCGGGTTTTAAGGTACCGCCGACAGTACAGTCACGCAAGAATACGTGACTGCAAGTGGCTAACTCCTTAAAAACGAACGTCGGACGCGTACCACTATGGCGAGCTGCAGGTGAAGGCTTCAAGCTCTGAATTATACTCCGTAGTCTTGACGTAAACTCCATCAAGTCTAGGGTATAGTCGACCTTTGAGTCAAAAAATTCACCTGGCAGGCGTAGTGGTTCGCCATATACTAGCTCGGCTGAGGTAGCGTGCAGGTCTTCCTTGTAGGCACTTCGAACACCCAACAAAACAAGCGGGAGAGATTCTACCCAATTCACATCACCGTGACAGACTATGGCAGACTTCAACTGTCGATGGAATCTTTCCACGAGACCATTGCAGGCCGGATGATAGGCTGTGGTGCGGCGGTGGTTGAATGCAGAAATGCGTGAAAGATTCTTAAATAACGCGGATTCAAACTGCCTGCCACGATCGGTAACTATGTCAGCAGGACAACCAAATCGGGATATCCAGCCACTGAGTAGGGCTCGTGCCACTGTCTCGGCTGAAATATCTGCCAAAGGAATTGCCTCAGGCCAACGCGTAAAGCGGTCGATGGCGGTGAGACAATACCTAAAACCTTGTGACAGAGGCAATGGTCCTACCAGGTCGATATGGACGAACTTGAAACGAGCTGCAGGAAGTTTGAAGGTGCCAACGGGAGCGCTTGTGTGGCGTGTAATTTTCGAACGCTGACACGCTAAACACGTTCGCACCCAGCTCCTGCAATCTTTTTTTACCTCTGGCCACACGTAACGCTCGGAGACTAGTTTGGCTGTTGCATTAGTCCCGGGGTGACTGAGAGAATGAAGGCTCTCAAATACCCGTCTCCGTAGCATCTTGGGGACGAAGGGCCGTACCACGTTGGTACTGACGTCGCAGAACAGTTCCGTGTTGCAGCCTGGAACCTTAAGTTTTTTCAGGCACAGTGACGTGGAGCCTTCTGCGAATTGAGTGAGCTCTGGATCGGAGTGCTGAGCGACTGCCAGCTGCTTCGGATCTACTGGCTGGAAAATTTCTGCAACTCGCGAGAGGGTATCGGCCACCACATTGTCTTTACCGGATATGTGCTGTATATCGGTGGTAAACTGCGCGATCAGATCCAGGTGCCGGAACTGTCTGGGCGAGCAGTTTTCTTTCCTATTGTGAAAAGCGTAAATCAGCGGCTTATGGTCTGTATAGACCGTGAAGACTCGGGCCTCGAGCATGTGGCGAAAGTATTTTATACTTTCATATACGGCGAGCAGCTCTCGGTCGTAGGGCGAGTATTTTTGCTGAGAAGAACTCAGCCCACGAGAGAAAAATGCTAGTGGCTCCCACGACCTATAGTTCCTCGACTGCTGCTGCAAGACGGCGCCAATAGCCTTATCGGACGCGTCGGTGACAAGCGCTAATCTAGCGTCACAGCTGGGATGAGCCAGCAAGGCGGCCTGACATAGGCCTTCTTTACATGTCTCAAAAGCCTCGAGCGACTGTCCAGTGATATCAACAGGATGTGAGCCTTTCACTGATCCTGTGAGAAGCGCGTTGAGAGGAGCTTGTTGTGAAGCTGCACTTGGGATGAACCTTCGGTAAAAGTTTACCATCCCGAGGAACCTACGAAGTTCTTTCACTGTTTTAGGGACAGGGAAAACCTTGATCGCCTCAACCTTCGCCGGCAGCGGTGTGGTACCTTTACCTGAAATGCGATAGCCCAAAAAAGTGACTTCCGGCGCGCCAAACACACATTTGGCCGTATTGACGACCATGCCGTACTGCTTCAGCCTGGCGAAAAGTTGTCGCAAGTGATCTTCGTGCGTCTTCTGGTCCCTAGAAAAGACAAGAAAATCGTCCAGGTAAGCGTAGGTGAAATCCAGGCCCCGTAGCATCTCATCGACGAAGCGCTGAAACGTCTGTCCGGCATTACGAAGTCCGAACGTCATATAAGGAAATTCGTACAGACCGAACGGCGTCGTGATGGCTGTTTTCGCGATGTCATCCGGATGCACGGGGATCTGGTTGTAGGCTTTTACCAGGTCAATGGTAGAAAAGATTGTGCAACCTGACAAACAATGGGAAAAGTCGTGTATGTGTTTGATGGGGTACCTGTCGGGTACAGTTCGGGCATTCAGCATGCGGTAATCCCCACAAGGACGCCACCCGTTGTCCTTCTTGGGGGCTAGGTGGAGGGGTGAAGCCCATGCAGACTCTGAAGGACGGCAGGTACCGTTCTGCAACATCGCCTCAAATTCCGACTTGGCAATCTTAAGTTTATCAGGCGCAAGCCTGCGTGGTGTGCAAGAGACCGGTGGCCCAGGTGTAGTGCGGATGTGGTGAACTGTGTTGTGAGTCAGTGTGCGATGAACGCCGTGTGGACGAGTGACTTCAGGGAATTTAGCAAGTATGTCGTGATACACCGAGTGACCAGATACCACCTTCACCGAAGAAATACTCTCGTTAGTATTCGCGAGTGACGCTACAGTCGCGAGCGTTGTGACGCCGTCGATGAGTCGCTGGTTTCGTACATCTACCATAATATTGTAGTGTGAAAGGAAATCAACGCCTATTATCGCCCTCGTAACGTCAGCTACAATAAAATTCCACGAAAAGTCACGGCGCAAGCCTAGATTAAGCACTAAGTTGTAAAAACCGTAAGTGTGAATAATTGAGCCATTCGCAGCACACAACTCGAAATTTGTTTTTGAGCGATATTGTTTTAAATATTTACGGGGAAACACACTCAGGTCACTTCCTGTATCGACTAGTAACTGTAGTTTAGTTCGTTTATCCGTGACGAATAGGCGACCGGTAGTCGAGCAGTCGTCGGTCGCCATCACCGACTGCCTTTTGCGTTTCCCGTAAAATCGCAGGGCTTGACACACTTATTTGCTGAGTCCGCGAACTTGCTATGGTACCAACAGATTGGGAACTTTCTATAGTTTGAGTGAGACCTAGTGGATGATGCTGATGAACGACCTCGACGTTTTGAGAAATTCCGATTTTTTGACTTTGACCGCGACATACGGTCGACTTTTTCCGTCAATGCTTGTACTTGTCGGGTCAATGCGGCTATCTCACTAGATCCACCTGAAGACGTACCCGAAATTCCTGCAACCTGAGAGGTCGGTGACACCGCATCTAGTACCTGATCTGCGAGCTCGGCGACTTCATCCAGCGTCATTTTGGCCTGAGACGCGATGATGGGCTGCACACTGCTAGGCAGACGACTGGCCCAGAGGGTTCTGAGCAGATCATCCGGTACACCAGAACCGGCCAGGCTCTTTAACCGACGCAGGAACTGTGATGGCTTGCTGTCACCTAGCTCTTCATGGTGAAGTAATTGCTGTACCTGTCGCTCCCGAGACGCTGACAACCGCTTGATGAGTTCATTTTTCAGGGTTTCGTATTTGTTCGTCGCGGCCGGGCCCTCAACAATATCTTCGACGATTTCCGCATACTGCGGTTCCAGCTGTGAGACTGCATGATGATACTTTGTTGCATCGGACGTTATGTTAGCTAAAACAAACTGGCTCTCCAACGTCGCAAACCACAGTTTTGGCTTTGCCGCGTAGAACGGCGGTACTTTTACCGCGACGCGATTCAGCACGTGTTCATCCGATCCTTTGTTCTTGTTCTCCTCATTCGCCATTTTGTTCCAAAGGTGGTCACCACTAAAGCGTGAGTGCGTGGGTACGTAGCAAGCTTTTTAGAATAACAGAAGGTGCGAGGGCAGAATGGGAAAACTTATACTAAAACCAACGTATTTATGCGAGAAAGTTGAGGGACAAACTGACATGCGCTCCGCGTCAAAATCGTACCGGGACTGGATCCCGCGCCGGCGCAGCCGCTGCACTGCGTGAGCGGGGGTTGCGCGGGCGCGGCGGGCCGTGACCTACATAGCCGGCCGGCAAGCAAATGTCGCAGCTAGACTGCTAAAATAAATGTTGCGTACAATGTCAGTTTGTCAGTTTGACCCTCGAATATTTATTTATTGAATACATATATACAATTATAAGTAGATATATTTGAAATTAATTTAGGTGTTTAGGTTTATGTAAATAAAATCTTTTGTATTAAAATAAATGTAAATAAAAATTTTGACAAATAACAATTTAAATAAAGTGACTAGTGGTAGTGAGATCACTACAAAAATAATGCAAATAAAATATTTGTTATTTCGCATGTAAATATTATAGTAATAAATAAATATTTCTTTTTCAGAGACACGGAGTCTACGCAAACTTGAAACAATATTTGGAATGTTTTATTAATGTTTTTTTCTTTGGCAAATAAATAGATAAAAAATAACACTATTTTTTTTTAATTCCATCACAATTGTATTTATAAAAATGTTTCTTTACTGTACCCTTTTTATATATATATCAACCCATAGACGTAAGGAATAGGTCTCCCCCAAAGATATCTATGAGGAATATACTATAATTGCCACAATTAGCAGGCGGGTTGGCGATATCTGTATGGTAATATGGTAGCCAGAAGACGCTGTTGCCATCCTATGAAAACTTATTTGTGAGATGTGGCAATTCTAATCAAGTAATGCACAAAGTTTCAATTACGGCCGCAATTCTCAGTTCTTTCTACTGGGTAAATAAGTAAATTATGTTCGAAGACTGTTTAGGATTTTTTATTTTTTTATGGCGCCTTATATAGGGGACATCTCGCTCCACTATCTTATTTTAGGGACTGTGCTATTATTATCAATAATGATTTAATTTTACATTTTTAATTTCACGCTTCACAATTCCTCTCTTTTTCTCTTTTTTCGTCTTTCACAATTCCTCTCTTTTTCCCTTCTTTCGTCTTCCACAATTCCTCTCTTTTTTCTTTCTTTCATCCTTCACAATTTCTCTCTTTCTTCTTTCTTTCATCCTTCACAATTTCTCTCTTTCTTCCTTCTTTCATCCTTCACAATTTCTCTCTTTCTTCCTTCTTTTATGCTTCACAATTTTCTCATTCTCAAAGCATTCATTTACACATCGCTTCCCATCCTTCGCCACATTTCTTAGAGATTTTTATTATTAACATTTCCAATTATTATTATTATTTTTATATTGCTTCTAATATTTCTTTTTTAACATAATTTTATAAACTATATTTTTTAATAATTAAAAAGTAATCAAAAATTAATGTTGCCATATATAGCTTGCAAAATATTAACTACGTCGAATACTGCTTATTATATACTTGAGGCAAGTCAAACGACAATTACCTTGCGTTGAAACTCCAGTAAACTCTACTTAAACGTTTTAATATTGCAATACATCTAATTACCTCCTTCGAACTTTCGAAAGAGTTAATTGTTCAAACTTTACATTGGTTTAATTACAATTCAATTGTTTACTAAAGCTGATCGCTATGAA
Source organism: Battus philenor (assembly GCF_028537555.1). Classification (NCBI taxonomy): domain Eukaryota; kingdom Metazoa; phylum Arthropoda; class Insecta; order Lepidoptera; family Papilionidae; genus Battus; species Battus philenor. The sequence goes on along the minus strand of NW_027181686.1, from coordinate 2,336,779 downwards.
ACGGAGTAAAATGATCCGAAAAACTAGAGAAACTTCTTTAAATATAGAAACAATAAAAAATTACACGCATTTCTTGGAGATACCTTTGAAATTCGTCGCATGTTGGGATTGGTATAAGAAACCAAAGAGAGAATACGAGTGGATTGTTAACTATATGTATCTAGCTTTGGTGCTTTTTGTTTTAGCAGATTTGTCGGCGTCATTGTTAGTACATTTGTGGACTGAATGGATGGATGTAATGAACAGCCTGGGGGAGATAGCTGATGGGCTGCCTCTAGTCGCGTCTGTGGCTATTGTAGCCTACTTCGCGATATACAAGAGCGAACTATACGATCTTATTGACTTCATGAACTTAAACTTCAAGAGTCACTCGGCTAGAGGTCTCACTAATATGACAATGTTGAAGAGCTACAATTATGCAAAGAGTTTTGCTTATTTCTACACGGCCTGCACTTTGTTTAGCGTCACTATTTATGTTATTCTACCCGTTATTGCTCATTGTAAGTAGTATTCTGACAAATATTGATCATTTTTTTTATTAAATGTGCCTGTTATTCATAAAAAATCTTACTAAAAATTTATTTTAAGTAATCTAACCCAGGGATGTCAAAGTCAAACATTACTTAATTTAAGACTCGCTAAAAATCAGTTTCAATAAAAGCAAACAATTTTATTTTTACTAAATAATTGTAATAAGCATATATATAGTAAATTAAATATAATATTTAGCTGTGTAGCTTTTTGGTAGTTGTGATATTAGCGAGCCAATAGCAGCCGGTCAAACCGAGATTCGGACCTCTCGGGCTCCCTTGTTGTACATTCTAAGCGGACATTATCAAACGTGTGACAATTCAAACCGTGGTCCCCTTGTGGGGGCTTTGTACTTCACTTCATGGAGCGTTCATCGAAGTTACCTAAGAGCTCGGCTTCGCTACTTTAAATGTCTTAAGCTGGGAGCACTCTGCGCTCTACCGCTCCAATCTCGCAGAATCTGCAAATGCCATTTGAGAAGCAGTGACAGTCAGGTAAAATAAAAATGCAAGCAAGTAACTTAAGGTTGACGTTTCCTTAATAAGTTTTACAATTGATTGAAACAGAATTTGAAATAAAGAAGGAAACTAATAGTGAAACTGTCAAAGCATTGGCAATCGACATGTATAATATTACAGTTATTATTTAAAAGTTTCCTTTATCGAAACATTAGGGGATTTTATACGGTGTTAAAATTAATACTGATGTATAATCTTCTAGGTTATTGGTTTGTGTGAATGTATATATCTTATATGCTATAAATTATTGTATGGTACACTCTATCTACATCTCAATGGTTTCTGAAATAATAAACAACGTAAAGATATATATAGTAAGAAAAATCGTTTTCGCAATTCGGATTACGACATTTTATATTAATTATTGTTTATCATCTGTTCTTAAAGAATTTGTACTGCCAGAAGTTATTGGTCTGACCTATTTGATTAGAAAAAAAGGTTGTGTAATTTATTTCAGAATAAAAAATTTATAAAGAATGATTGAAAACAGGTTATTAAAGCTTTTTACTGACAAGTAAATAATATCGTATATCAATAATCACCAATTACTCTGTATAAAAACTAGGGCATAGGATCTTATGTTTCTAAAGGGAGTCAGTTAGTTACTGTAAATAGATTCAGACTAAACGCGTTCAGTCACCGATTCTTACTAGACAAGTACTGACCATGTGCTATTAAAAAAACAATTTTGTAACATTCGCATAAAGTTGAAAGTTTTTTATTTTTGATTCCAGTATGGACTAAACAACCGCTGCAGCCTTGGATCTACTCAGACGCCTCCAGCACCAGCGTAATTGTGTTTGTTTTTCTCAAGCAATGTGTGGGGCAAGCGTTCGTGGCTTTGGCAGTTGGACAGTTGGGTTAGTAAATATAGAAATTTAACTCGGGCAATTCTATTTATGCTTTTACATTTAAAAAATCATATTTTAATATGATGTTGTCAAATTAAACACTCATTTAGACAAATATAAACCAATTATATAATTCTTTTCGTATTATAAAGAAAACAATTAAGAAAAATCGTTGTTTCCATGAAAATAACCTGTGGTATATTTAAAAAAAAATGTATAAAAAGGGTTAAAAGTACCAGTGATTTTGTGCCGCGTAGCAGACAAACAGTTAAAATACTCTAACCGGCACAATTCATGATTTAAAACTAGCATTGGTGGAAGAATGTGACCTTAAGAATTAATCAACAACCTTATTTTGAATATGGGCAATCATCAAGCACTAATAAGGGTTCGCGGGGGCAATACTCGATATTGATTTCGTTTTTTTGTGTTCACTTTAAAATTAAACCGATAATAACTAAAAAGGAAAAATACATGAATCGGTATTTTTTATACTTTTAGCATAAATTTAAAAAAGTAAATATTTTGCAGCTTAATTAATTAAGAAAGGGACTAATATATAGCTACTTCCGCTAGAAACATAACAACTCCTGAGGACGCCCCTTGGAGGGGTGAAACACGTGTAGAGTAGATTAACGGTGGTAGTTGTGTTTCGCATTGTTTACCGCACGCGCATTTATCAGCGGGCTGGCGGGCGGTGCACATTGCACGTCTACTGCTGCATAGCGGAAGTAGCTATATATTAGCCCCTTTCTTAGTTAGGATGGACTTCCACGAGGTAACGTTTGATTCTATTAGATACTTAATTAATTATTATTTTTAGTAATTTGAGCAGACGTGATTATTTAGTCGAAAAAAAAATTGTCAAAAAAATAGTTTTTTTTGTGTTCCTCTTATTGTCCTGGTGTGTGTAGGAAAAATAAGTGATTCTTGTAACAGAATACATGTAACTAAACTGCAGTTGATTCCCATTAAGAATGTAGTGAGTAATTGTCCGTCTTCCTGGCAAGTCGTTATTAATAAGAGATTTGTGAGACAGTCCAGTTCATTATCATTATTTAAGGAGGAAGATGTCCACAGTTGGTTGGAAGCGACCTGCATTCAGTCTTTGGAACTTAACAGTTCGTCTGTCCATCTAGTGGGACGATATTGCATTGTTTTATTTCAGTGTCCTTTAAAAGCTGCGTGTAAGTCAATAAACGAACGGTTGCCCAGTTAAAAAACTAAATTTACGAAGAAATATCTGATATTCCACGAGCCAAGTGCCAGCGATATTAGAATTTTAGATTTAAGACACACCTCAGTAATTTCCCGAGCTTTGTAGTTTTTTTTTTTCAGTGATATTTTTAAAACCCGTTTGTCTTATTTGCTCACTCTGCATTTAGCTATAATAACACCGAAGAGGTTATATCTTTACTTGAAGAAGATCGTTAAAGTACAAAATGTTTATTTTTTTATGTCGATAATGTGTTTTGAATATAAATTGACAATAAAAGCTTATTATTCAGTAAACGAATATTTAAATGACAAGAGTCCTTCGTCGTGATATCGCCTGATTAATTCTTATTATTTAGGCTATGTCTGATAAAGTGTATTTCTATAAATTTGTATTCTTTACCGTATTAAAAGATGTGTTGTTGTGGAGTTTCTTTCTGCTTCTTCTCAGCAGAGCAGCAGCAAGCAGAGTAGAGTCAAAAATAAAACATTAAGGCGACCAAAAATATATATGTACCTTCGTTATCAACAACCTTTTGCCATCTATTATACAACGTCTTCCAAGTATGTAATGAGCTATCAAAAATGTGCAGAAACGACTTTACTTTCCGGTCCCCCTAATAGATTTAAAAAATAAATAGGTACTAAGTTGACCATCGATAACAGTTCTGTTAAAAGTTTGCAATGTTAAATAAACAAATTTTAACTTATCTTTATATTTAGATTGAAATTAATTTAAATATGCAGGCGTGTTCTTTGCGTCGAACGCGATACTACTTTGCGGGCAGCTGGACTTGGTCTGCTGCAGTTTGAGGAATGCTCGCTATACAGCCCTGCTGAAGGGCGGCGTCCATCACGCTGCGCTGATGCCTGCCCACGCTGATATCCTGGAGGACGAACGCCACAACTACATTTACAACAGAAGCGAGTTCCTCGACTCTTGTTACAACTATGACGATAAACTGGTACGAATTATCTTCTATTTACAATTATATACTGTATCACATAACTTGAGTATATCAAATATTAATTATTTAATGGAATCAGGCGTTACCTTGCACAAGTTCATCCTAAGTAAGAAAAGGACCAATATTTAGTCACTAGACTCTGTTTGGCACTAATCGATGTAACATCATAACTCCTGAAGATACTCCGTGGAGGGGTGTAACACGTGTTGAGTGATTTGGCGGTGGCGGTTGTGTAATTCGCATTGTTTGCCGCATACGCATTTATCAGCGGGCTGGCGGGCGGTGCACTTTGTTGCATGACTACCACTGCATGTGCGGAAATGGCTAAATATTGGTCCTTTTCTTACTTATCAAATATTAAGTGTTGTGATGTGGAAACACGTTTATTTAATTATTAAACAAATTGTGCGCGGAAAATGATTAATTCGCCTACGCGCGGTTGCGCATCGAACCATGGCTCAAATCCGACTCTCTAGAACTCCAACGGCCGCGGGCGCACGTGCTGCGCGTCTTGGCTACCTGCCAAGAGCAAGCAAGAGCGCGTATCGTGCACGCCGTGCGAGTGAGCGAGATGAGTGGGCGAGACAAACAAAAGGTTAAGCGTTGTGACGACGTCCGCGGGAACTTTCACATCTGGCGGCTTTTTTATATAGCAATATTATTACAGTGTACATTAATATTTCACAACATAGTCTCCCGTTTTCAATTACGTTGGCGTGAAAAGAAAATGGAGGTATGAATCTGTAGGGTAAAAGAGTTCAGTGTGTTCACTGGGTCTATAAAGCAATGGGAGATGGAATGAAAGTTTTTGGAATCGGATTAAATTATCTTTAATTAAAATGCGAAATAAACAAAATGCGAATATAACTTACACAAGTAAATGCGACGGGAGCTTGGGCGCCCCGTTGTCTGCAACTTCTATTTAGACAAACAGGGGGATGTAACACGAAGACAATTTTCATATTTATTGTCGAATTTTATATGGTAGAAATATAACTACAGGAGGTCCATCTAAACAAGTTATATTTTGAAAGTGGCCTATGAAAAAAAGTCTGGACACCTCTGCTTTACATCAATGTACCAGGGTGAATCAAAAAGTTCTTAGAAGTGCATATATATGAAATCTTTTTGGATCAAGTTCGATATTCAAAGTAAAGAGTGTCTATCACACTATATTTATGCAGACTGTCACTTGTTTTTGTCAGTTCGTTCGCATGTAATAATTTTTTTTGTGCAACGAGTTGCTAAAAAGTCAAAATTATGGATAAAAGTGAGTTACGTGCGGTGATAAAATATCTCAGTTTGAAAAAAATGTCTACGAAGGAAATTTTTTTGGACATTCAGCAGACATTAGGGGGTGATGCTCTACCCTATTCTACGGTTGCGTACTGGGTGGCTGAATTTAAAAGAGGTAGATCAAGCTGTAAAGATGACCCGCGTTCTGGGCGGCCTTCAACCTCCGTTACAGAAGAAAATGTCAAAAAGGTTGAGAATCTGGTTTTGGAAGACAGAAGAATGACTATAAAACATATAGCTGAGATCCTAAAGATATCTTTTAGTAGCGTTCAATCCATTTTAATTGATTCACTGGGGTTCAAAAAAGTGTCTGCAAGATGGGTGCCACGAATGTTAACCGACGAAAACCAAAAGCGACGTTTGGAAATTTCCAAGCGTAATCTCGAAATGTTCCAGCGTGATTCGGATAATTTTTGCCGTCGTCTTGTCACCATGGATGAAACGTGGGTCCACCATTTTGATCCTGAAACTAAAAGACAAAGCATGTCTTGGAAAAGACCACCCTCTCCATCCATTAAGAAATTTCGAGTTGCTCCTACCGCTAGGAAAGTTATGGCCTCTGTGTTCTGGGATAATGAAGGAATCCTTTTTATTGATTACATGCCAAAAGGCCAGACGATTACTGGACCCTATTATGCAAATTTAATCCCGAAAGTGCGTGAAGCGATTAAAGAAAAACGTCGTGAAAAACTGTCGTTGGGCGTGTTGTTCCTTCAAGATAACGCTCCTGCTCATCGATCGGAAGTTGCGCTCAACGCAATCCGCTGTGCTGGCTTCAATCTCCTTGACCACCCACCATATTCTCCGGACTTAGCCCCAAGTGATTTTCACTTATTTCCAAAATTAAAAGAGGAAATTCGTGAAACAAAATTTCACGATAATGACGCGGTTATAGCTGCCGTAGAGGACTTTTTCGAGAGTCAAGAAAATAATTTTTTTTCACAAGGAATAAGGAAGTTAGAAACGCGTTATTCTAAATGCATTGCATTGAAATAAGATTATGTAGAAAAATAAAATATTATTATTTAAATCTTTGCATTTTTTAATATTGATTCCAAGAATTTTTTGATTCACCCTCGTATTATAAAAAAGGATTTAATTGTTTTTTTTTTCAGACTCTTTGTATTGGACATAAGACTAAATATGGTAAGTATGTATGTATATAACCTTTTTGATGATTGAAATAATTCGTTGCTTGTTTAATACAGTTAAATATTTTTACTCGCGTTTGCACTATTCGCGGATTAAAAAATGAATGAAATGCGACCCGATTCCTATATCCACATTTTTTACAAATTTAGCTCGGTCCAAACCCTACCAAACCATCACTGAACGCGGATAATTCCCACGTTGTACTGTCTGTTGACTAAATGGAAAGCTTCTATAACCCTTAATAGCCTAGAGTTTCAATTTTGATACCAATCTTTTAAACCGAATGTTCACATTACTATTATTTTTTTTTATAGGTTGGCTGTACGTATTTTACTGTTGTATAATATTCCAACAAAATTCAAAAAAAAATCTATTTTTTCCTTCATCTAGACCATCAAGCAAACACAGTAATATTAAAAAAAATCACTTTCGTAAATCAGGCTATTAAGGGTTAACACTTTCAACATAAACACCCGCATTTTGTTTGATTAAAATATTGCTCAATTGTAAAATACATCTCATTGGTTAATAAAATTTATCTATAACCTCTTGTGGCGTACCGCTTAAGTAGTTGTTTTGATTTTCCCGCCGTATATTTTTTGAACTGTCTGTTAAGAAATGACCAGTGCGTGTCTTATATTCTACAAGTCTTAAGTCATGTTTTCAAATGCGAGGACATTTGCTTTCGGTCAGAATTTCTTAGAATTCATTTACTTACCACTTTAATCGCCTTTTCGTACGACCAATGTGTTTCTTATAGCTTTCTCTGCTACAAACATAGGAGACTTCATTGTACTTATTTATAGTTCGGTACACAAACATTTGACTCATTTGAAGGATTTTAAAAATTGTATTTGGCACCATACTTTATAATGCGATCACAATAATTCGATTTACTTTATCACTCCATTTCATCACAAAATATTTCACAATATCTCTGCGCGAAATTAAGAAAGACAATGAACAATATAAAAATGACAGATTCCAAATTCAAAAGTAATATTTTGTTTAGAGATTATATATAGTAAATTTCAGTTCAAGCTTCAAGATATTTTTTATTCTACGCCATAAGCATAGAAACGGCGTTCTTTGATTTATTTTCTATATAGTATGCAATTTACTAAGGTTAAATTCCAATAGACATTTACGAGAGCGCCTACGACGTAGAAACCAGTGAGGCGCTACGCGAGTGTGCCCGACTGTGCCAAGTCATCAACCAATACAAAGAGAAGTTCGAGGCGTTCGTGTCACCTCTTCTGGTGCTGAGGGTTGTGCAGGTCACGCTCTATCTCTGCATGCTGCTCTACGCTGCTACTGAGGTGCTGTTTCTCTGGAAATGCTAAAATATGTAACCATATTATTAACTGGTAAATTAGTGCAAAATTTCTTCTTCTGTCACTTGAAGGTACTACACTTTTTTATCGACTGTAGGCAAATAACTTTACCTTGGTCTTGTCTGATGTTATGTGACGACGAGGTCTACGATGCTACATGCTTGTTAAGAAGATTATTATCAGCCTATTATTACTATTATTAGACTATTCTTGACTTGAAGACTCCCAAATTATAGTTAGCTGAAAACAACGATGCCAGTAGGGTGTTTCTAGGCTCTCATTCGTTTAAATTTGACTTTATTTCAGTTACTATGTGTTCGGTAATTAGTTTTAAGAACGAATGTTGTTTCGTTAGACGCTTGTGTCTTGGTAACTATGATATACAAGATCCTATGTACAATTTTTTTAATAATAATGTTACGTTTTGTGGGTTCTGTACTCGAATGAAACACCATTGGTTCACAAGGAGTCCTTTATTCACATATCAGATGGTCACCCTACTTTAACACAAAGTATACTTTCGCTTAATCCAAACTGTGCTTTCAAATCGCTAAAGAAATCCCTGTCCAAGTAATTGCCAAAGAGTCACTTTATATCACTGATCGTAGATCTTAATCTTGTAACTCGAAAAACAACACTGAACTGTCGTCGTGGGGAGGGGATTTATACTACGGAGGTTCTAGTAAGTTCGAGATAGTACTCGGTTAGAATTTAAGAGAACCGTACACAAAAATTGTAAATAACTTCAAGGTCACGTGTATTCTTGATCCTAGGGTTCAGTGTTTATTGTTTAGAGTTCTGTATCTCGTGCTTTGTAGCAATAACTTCGTCAATTTTATTCCAAATAGATTGTAATTTTCATATATATCTCAAAAACAGATTTTATACTGTATACGAAGATAGTGTGCACTAGACCAACGATATTCGTACATATGTTTTGTATAACATTACTGTATGGCGGTATAAACACGTATGAAAATGTATTAAATGTCTTTTTCAGAAGTTCGACATGGTAACGGTGGAGTATTTAGCGGCAGTGGCGTTGGATATATATGTGTATTGTTATTTTGGTAATCAAATTATTTTACAGGTGAGCCCTATACTTTTTCTTTTGTATATGATAAGATAGAGATAAAATACCTTGTGGTGTACGATATCTGCTTCCAATTGGACCATCGCCATATTTATAATAGGGACATTTAAAAACGCTCCGCTTATGCCGATTGTACCATACGCACATGTGGCGTGATACGGGGCTACTGCTTGCTTGACGCGCTTTTCTAATATTTGCTTGTCTAATGTATCCAGTGTTTTTTTCCATTAAATTTCTTTTCCAGATTAAGTTGCATTCCTTTTTTAAATGGTCCCCGTTTTTGGGGACTTTTCGTTCCACATGCACGTTCATATTGCGTGTTTGAAAAATCGCTGTGACAATAAGTCGTCAAAAACAAATTGTTTGGGTTCAATATGTACTACCATTTTAATATATTCACGGGAGAAAATTGATAATATAAATTAAATTTTAGAAATGCTTGACAGGCCACATAAACATGTTTAATGAGCTGCAAGCGGCTTGGGAGCCGCGTGTTGGTCATCCCTGTTATAGATCATTACCAAATAATAATAATTTCTGTAATAAATGACGTAATAATATCCTAAAAAAATAAGCGTATTACTACATATAAATATTTATTATTAATTTTGTACTGCCAGAAGCTATTACCTCGTCGCACTCAAATAGAAAAAAAAATAATGTAACATATTTCAGAGTGATCACTTTATATGTCTAGGTGTAAAAGTTTTAAACCAATCACCCTGTATAATGATCAAATAAATCTTAATTCCGTGTACTGATTAAGGCGGATCGTGTATCCACGGCGGCTTACCAGAGCTTTTGGCACGCTATGGGTCCGTCACCGAGGCGTCTTCTTCTCAATATCCTATTAGCCAACCAGAGGTCCGTCGTTGTCCGCGCTGGAAGGTTTCTACCCATGGACCTTCACACATTTGTTGTCGTAAGTTTATTATGAAAATACTCCAATATTCATTCTTTTAGTGGTTAATATCTTATGGATTCAGGCGTTACTTTGCGGAAGTCCATCCTACGTAAGAAAAGGACTACTATATAGCTACTTCCGCTATGTAGCAGTAGTCGTGAAATAAAGTGCACCGCCAGCCAGCCCGCTGATAAATGCGCATGCGGCAAACACTCTGTGTTTGGCACTAATCGATGTAACATTACTCCTGAAGATGCCCCGTGGAGGGGTGAAACACGTGTTGAGTGATTTAACGGTGGTAGTTGTATAATTCGCATTGTTTGACGGTGCACTTTATTGCACGACTACTGCTACATAGCGGAAGTAGCTATATGGTAGTCCTTTTCTTACTTTAATGGTTGAATTTAATAAATAAAACACTAGGACGATGACTTAGGTAAATTTGTTTTTTTAAGTGCTTCGTTGTTGGGGCCTCTCATACTATCTATCTTATTGAGAACAGGGATGCTTGTTTTCTTATAACTCTCCTATTCCATTCTATACTATCTCCATTATTTTTCTATTTCCATTCTTCGCATTTTCTTCTTTTGCCATACCCATTTGTTATATCATAGCACATTTTCAAATTTGATCATTATTTATTTATTTTATTACCACTTGTTGAGTTTTTATTATACGCTTTTGTTATATTATTATTAAAAATTTGTTAACTAGTCCTTATTCTTATCTAATATGTAGCATTTTTGCTTATCACCTCATTTATATTATTTCGGCAATACCTCAAATAGATGCGGCTACATTTTATCTCCCTAAGTAAAAAAAGGACTAATATTTAGCCACTTCTGCACATGCAGTCGTAGTCGTGCAACAAATTGCACCGCCCGCTGATTAATGCGCATGAGGCAAACAATGCGAAACACACACAGAGTCAACTCATATCAGACTCTGTGTTTGGCACTTATCGGTGTAACATAACTCCTAAGGATGCCCCGTGGAGGGGTGAAACACGTGTTGAGTGATTTAACGGTGGTAGTTGTGTAATTTCCATTGTTTGCTAAGTGGCTAAATAATTGTCCTTTTCTTACTTAAGATGGACTTCCGCAAAATAACGCCTGATTCCATTACATTTAATCTCCCATTGGTGGGACGATGGTGCCACTCCCTACTCTTCTTCCTAACTCTTACTGACAGTCTGCTCTTTAACTTATAAATACGGGACAGATGGACAGGGGAGATAAATGTAATGAGATTTTAAAAATAATATAAAATATACGATAATGCAGTTAAAATAAGTTAATATTCACAGTAGGGAGGATCGAATCGAACTGGCAAACCAGTGCAGCCGGGTTTGGGGCTGCATTTCTTAACGACACTTAGATACCCGATATCTGTTGCTTTAACAATAGCATACCTACATTACTCCACATCTGTTCACGACTGCGAACTAGTAGACGCAGCGTGGGCATGTTCCCCACTAGATGAACCCACTACATAGTTAGGCTCGTGGGAAGGCGGTGTTGGTCACTGTGATGATATTTGGGGGAGGCCTAGGCTTTACAGTGCTCGACTGTCAGTTGAAAAAAAAAAGAAACCCTTTATCCGATGTCCCTCAATTAATCAATTTATTCTTAGATAAAATATTGTAATACGACCCTCAAGAAAGCTCATTTGATAAACTATCCAAGTACTGCGTGTTATAAATTTAGTCTATACATTGTTTTCTAGCAACAAATAAAAAAGGTTTATAGTGTTCATTGGAACGCAACCAAATTAATTATTTAAGAACGCATATATTTTTCTACTCCCTCTTTAGACTGTGTGTATCTCGCTCTCTCTGACGCGCTGCGCTACCGAAAGATTATTTTGATCGAGATTGTTTTGCTGTGATATTGTATAGTACATTTAAACTATCCGACAAGTGTTTTCCTTACGGATAACCTACTAGGGGACGAGTGGCCTATACAACCACGCATCAGGTTTAACACTAGATTAAATAAGGTATTTAAGCAACAGAATATACTTTAAAATATATTTATTGTTTACAGATAATCAAAACATCGTTCTCTTACTACACGCTGCTAGTAAATGTAAACGAAAAGTGAATATCACAAGCGATGGAATGCTCCCAAATGATTGATGACGATAAATAAAAGTATTTAATGTATAATGTGTTCCGTTTTTAACAATACCTCATTTTCCGTTGTGGATATGTTACAAAAAACACGACGCAAAGTGAATTAAGATAACCTTTAGCAAAAAAACCATGTAAAGATCGAAGATAGGTTCCAGGGTTACGAAAATACTACACCAATACCTCACTTTGCGTCGTGGTTACGTTCCAAAAAACACGACGCATATTGAAACGCCGCAAAGTGAATTAAGATTTTCTATAGCAAACCATGTAAAGATCGAAGATAGGTTCTAGGGTTAGGGAAATACTAATTTTTAAAAAGGAAATTTAACAAAGTAAACATTTAAAAAACAAAAATAATATAACTCTGCCAATAAATAAATTGGAATAATACGTACCTTTTTTGTAACCAGAAATAACACGTAAAAATTTACATAAATTTATTATTTTCTCTCTCTATATATCCTCGCCTCTAAAGATCACCCCTATACACAGGTTTTCTGCTACCGGCATCCTAAAACTTCTGCCCCACTTAGTGGCGGGCCTTAACCACGCCACTCGACACCTTTCAGTTCCGCCTTCATTAGTTCTCAACCCTTTCCTTACCGCAGTGCGTTCCGCCGAAGAGACGCTACTAAACCGGACAGCGCGCCGCGTGCCGCACATTGCATGTGGGTAGGATGATGTTCGAATTCTCTCATTTAACTGTTACATATTTAAAGATTTTACTGCTATATTAATTAAAAATAGAAGTTACGATAATTCTATGTAATTTATTTTGCTGTGATAAATCTTAAAACAGGGATGTATGCCGGCAAACTCCGGCGCTGGTAACGAAAGGGTTAAAATCTCCTACCTGTTTATTCTTAGATATTTTTTCCTGTTAATATCTAATACCACTTCTATGCACTGTCTAGGAACCAAGTTGCGTAATATAACTATGTCGGTCTACTTAGTAGGCAGACTCCCCGCACTAAAATTGTTATCTCTGTATATGTCATAATACAATCGATTACTCCTAGCTATCATAGAGTAGGAGATATGTCGTTGAGTAAAAGTTTGTTGAAGGTGTGAGAAATACTGTATTCAATATTGTTAATCAATTCGGTTCTTGATTCTCGCTTCTATTACTTTATTTTGCCGCTATATCTATACATTTTGCGTAGCATAACTCGTTGGTAAGTACTGTACTGTTTCTGTAGAAGTTAATGCTGTTAGCCTTGCGGCTTTTACAGCTTCATCTGTATGAGTTCACGGAATGGAGGGGTCCGTGAACTTTGGTAAAATCGTTGATAATCATAATTGAATAAGTTGGGAATTGTTGGTAAGTGAATCCGCATAGGCCTACGTGGCAGGTACTGTGCGAGCGAGACAACAAGATTATTATTTGATTGGGCGATCCCTATGATAAGCAGTAGTAACTCCCTCTAGAGAACGAGCTAATGACAATAAAGATATAATTACTCTCTAGCTTGCATGTTTCAACTATATCTCTATATATTTATATTATTAGTCAATTTTCGTGATAAGTTACAGCTCGTTCAGAATTAGAAAGAGATGGACTTTTATATCAATATAAACATAAAAGAGAGAGACGAATAGCTATTGCATGTTTGTATTAATAATTTAAACTACGACTTTTGGGAACGACGGCATCACAAGATGGAAAATATATAAATCACTCTTTTCTTGTCGGGGATATCTTTTACCCATCTCTACTCACCTCTATTAACTACCGCGTCGGTTCTATTCTTCAGTTTACCAAGCTGTACTGCAGGGATAAATAAAATACAAAAACTATTGAGAAAGTATTTATTTACGAAATTAATATACAATTATTGTTCATACAATTAACCATTGATTCATATTGTTCGACCGGCGGCCTCTGTATCGCTCTGCGGCTCTCACTAATTCAAATTGTTTACTTCTGTGCGCTCAATGCGCTTGTCCTATCATTTTTTTCCTAAACTTCCCAAGTACGGTAACACTGTCGGTGGAAAATTAAACATTTCTTTTGACAAAGAATTTGGGAATTGCAATATGAGACCGTTCATTAAATACGTTCGCTCTGAAAGGCGGGGCTTAGTGTGACGTCACTAAGCTCCGCCTTTCCGCCGGTGACTGGAGAGGGGGGACGGACTATGAAAATAATTTAAATACTTCGATTAATTTATTTAATAAACATTATATTAACGCGGGTAGCGCGAGACCGATCTTCGTGGTGATCTTTGGGGTAAGCCTTGAAGTTGGCTTCAATAGAACGACAGAATTAATCCATTATTTCCTCAGATTTCTAAAGTAACATATCAAAGATAGTTAGCAGAAAGTGTCACATTACATTGACAACTACTAGGAAGAAAAGTCGGCGTCCCCTTCTAAAGTGTCACGTATTTCATGAATGGCCTCTAAAAGTTCATTTAAACAAAAAATTAAATTTAAACTTTTAAAATTTGACTATATTTAGTCACAAACATTGGGTTCTTTTTCAAGCGATTGTAATTAAGTAATGTAGGTATTTTCACAAAAGCATACTACGCTGTCCCGAAAAACTGTTTCGTCCAACTTAGAAGAGGGACGGAACGACTTAGTTTCAAGTTATGCTTACTACATATTCTATCGCATGTACAATCAATGTATGGAAGGACCAATCCCTTCTCAACTCGCCAATATTTTAATCGAAATCATTTACTTAAATTAACTTGATATCGAATAACACAAGCGTTCAGTTAAGTCAAACACACAAACATACAATCTCACTTTTCAGCATTCAACATTCTTTCGTACAGTTCAGTGGATACAGTATAAAATTAAGAGTCGCTACATGCAGCCGGCATTCTAGACGTACACATTTAATAAATTACATCAAATCATATTGAAGAAAATTAAAAAGAAGACATTTCAATGTGATTCAATTTTAAATAATGTCGTTGTCTCATTGGAAAAACAAAGTTCTGCATTTGGAATATAAAAAATGTTATCTTATACTGAAATACTTACAAAAACATTTCAATTACATTTACTTAAACATTACTGCTATTGTCACAAGTGTGGTTTTGAAAAGCTATCATTGAAAATGAACCGTTTGCAGCTCTGCAAGCAATTTTATAATTCACGCCATTTGATGCACATTCTTTGTATGGCAGCACGAAGGTTGATAACAGAGAGCTTTAGACAACGCCGTTATTAATACTTGATTGCTAATTTAATTAATTTGTTAAAATCATACAAAAGTGAATGTAGACGTCCATATTAAATATACAGGAGGTTTCGTTCGAACTCTGTTGACGGTGGGATTGTACCAATTCTAACATATTGGATTTATTTTAGTCGAATATTATCGATAATTGAGTATTTGCTATCCTGTCTTTGTCTAATGTGGGTACCAAAAAGTATGTGAATATAGTGATATAAAAAAAGAGGTTCGTCTAAGCCGTCAACAGAGCACGGCCGATGTGTATTGAAGTGTAAAAACTACAGCAGCGTGGGTGTCCATGCAAGTCGACGGCAAAGATGCACGCTCAACCTCGGGAGCTTAGCTGCGGGGAGCGGACACTTGGTTAGATCAGTCGGTAGGTACACAGATATAACACCATTTGGACGATTTTGAAACAACGACAAAAATATAACCATTACATAGAAAACATGTTACAAGTTATGAGACATTTAAATGATCTCTCAACACTAATTAACTGCCGAAACATCTTCATAAATCATGTAACGAAATATGCTGTACATAGATGGCGTTTGAGATGCTGTAACTCCGACTGTTGCTAATAGATGGCGCTGGCAGTCAATTGCCTCGCACTAAAGTTTGTTGGGGGTAATTGTAAAAAGGAGCTTTACTCTAAGTTGGCAGTAAACACTAAGACATATCTTTATACCATAACAATTTCGAAATCGTCCATCTTATGAAATTCCCACATTCATATATACACACAAACCTGTTTTTTGAGGGGTACATAAACAAATTTTCATAAAATTGTAACAAAATTGACGAGATTACCAAGGCGTACATACAATTGTCTAGTAAATCAACAGCCATATCAAAAACTTATCGCCAAGTACATGGTAACGTCAATTCGTAAGTAAGATAGTATCTTCAGTTTAAGCAATACCTAGTTATTTTGCAAGATTTTGATTTCTTTTCTATGAGAGACTCTTGTTATGTGTCGTCTGTCCATTAGACAAAAACAGGTTTGTGCGTAAAAAAGTATAAATATACGTAAAGTTCATGGAAACATAATAGTAGGGTGACATTCAATAGAAAATTCTTGTTGGTTTTAAAAATAATAATACGCAATACATTAATATGTTAACATTTGAACCTGAAGTTTCCGAATCCGGTTTGAACGACCATGTAAAAATTAATTATGAAGTATTATCTATACTATTATTAACGTAAGTTTGACTTTGTAACCAATTTATGGTATTAGAATAATATATTATCATAATTAAAATATAGGGACATACAAAATAAGTTTTAATTAACATATATTAACATTAGTCTGTTGTGCCTTGCTTTTGGATATCTTTGTGATGTAAAGTGTTGAAAAGTTTTATTTTTAATTTACAATAATTAACTTTTAACATTAACTTTTGATTTAACACCTAGTCTTTGGACTTTTAATGTAATAATTGACCAGTAATTTGGAGCATTGGTGTATGTATGTAAGTGTGGTTTGGTTAATAATTTTGTATAATCTAATAAAATTCTTGTAATAAAAAGAGAACTATTAGACATTTAGAAAAACAAATAGATTTTTCTTGTTTTTATTAGATGTCTATTACTATTCAATATAAGAATTGAGTTTATAATAACATATATATGGTTTTGCAATAGCAACTGGAGGAAGATGTAGATTAAAATTAATTAGTCTGTATGCATCAAGGTATCCTTATTTAAAAGTAATCCTTATAGGGATACCATTAGAATTATAAAATGAAAGTGGTAATGAAGTATGGTGTATGCGTGCCTGTGTATACGTGTGTGAGTGTGGGTACTCACTTCTTCTTGTTCTTGGGCTGGGCGCGTGGCGGCGTGTTGGGGCGGCCCATGTTGAGGCCCGAGTACAGCTTACGCTTGTCGGCCGGCTTGAGGATTTGGAAGGAGCACATCAGAGTCTCGTCGACGGACATCAGCGCGCCTGCAATAAGCACATGGCTTTTAGAACAGTTACCCTAGGATACCGTGATTATTGCAAGGGGATTTGAGCCTCAGAGGGACACCTGCGATTTCCACAGGAGTTCCGGCGGCCCCTCCAAAGGTACGGATGATAACCACCGAGGGAGTAGGTTATCTTGTGACTATCCAGAAGATGTTCCCGCCGACATAAAAAAAGAATTGATTATTGTGGAGCATGAGCAGAAGTAGACTTACGTTGGGTTTCTGGTACATACATAAAGGGCATTTCTGTTTAGTTTCAAGGCATAACTTCGTTCCGTAAAGTATACATATGTCACCTATAGACTGACGAAGATGTCAATGGACATCATCTTAGAAAAGGATGTTCATCTATGCAACCGATAAAAAAACTTTATCTGTCAGTTGCGAAAAAGAGGCAGTAGCAGCGTTGGTCTTCTATTATAAAAGCGTCGTAAAGTTTAGGAGGTAAAGGAAAAGGTTGGGGGTCTTTATCGTCCAGGAATCTAAAGATGAATGCTGTCCAGCATTACAAAAACATCTCGTGTTGCTGAGGGTACTGGGAGAGGTTCAACCTTGTCTGGGATGTGCTTAGTAAACATGTGGAGTCACCGGTGCATCCCGCTGCAAAAGCTGAAGTTCCAAAGTACTGAAGAAAACTACCAAATGTCCCCAGAGGACGAAGCATATTGTGAATAGATTTTCTCCTGAAATCAAATAAAGAAATGGTACCATAACTTACCCGCATTGTCAAACTCGCCGCAGTAGTTGGGGGCGGAGAAAAGAGTGACCAGTTGCCGTTTTGCGAAGAACTCGTAGCCGTCCTCGACCACTTGATGCGCGCGGCAGATGAGGTCGAACTCGTGCTTGGACAAGAACTTGCCCACAACCTATAATGCATTTACATAATATGTAAGTACTTGCCTTCAAAAGTAATAATTTTCGGTAATTATGTACCTTTTTATCAAAAATATTGTTCACGACAGGTTTACTATGACGGTGTATATGGTCGGTACATCTGGTTGGCGGCCTACCCACACCGAGCCATCGTGGCGATCTTTGGGAGAAGCTTATGCCTTGGAATGGGCGCCTATTGGCTGACATAATGATGATAAATGAAAGTTTGAGGAAAGAATGTTTAAAAAATCACAATCTGCTTCAGTCTATATATTAGTAAAAAATTTATAGTTTTTGCTAAAAGAAAAAAAAAATAAAATTTAATCATGTAGTGTTAGCACTGTTGAGACTTGAGTGTCATTAGAGAAAGAAAGGCTGTGATTTACAGATTCCAGTGTCAAGCAAATTACACCTTTGACACACGTTTCCGAAAATCAGTTAATTTTTAGATTGGGTTTCTAAAGCACAGCTTTTCTTAAGATAATTTAAAATTTAGGTGGGGAGGGGAATCTGATCGGTGAAGACTAAATCATTGCAACGAGGCTTGCTAAAATCTGCTATGCGGGTCAACAGTCCAGAACACCATACTCGGCTGTTCCCCGTAAAGCGCGGTTGACCTGCACGTTGAATTCATGGAATATTGTCAAGTTACGTCTCTGTATATATTTTGTGCAACTGTCTTTACTGATTACGAGTAAAATTATTATATTTTCCTACTGTTTTAGCCACATATATTGTCGCTTTGATGATAAGATCTAGATAGTTCTTTTACTACAGAACTACCAGTAACTAACAATAATCACAATAATATCGGTAAATGCGCGAGTTGGCCCTTGACCTTTGTCATTGTCAATGGAGGCCATCCGCTCCATGTTTAAGATCACGTTGCCGTCACTATCAGCGCGGCTCACGTGCCCTCCACTCCCTCACCCCCCCGCACATCGCCTGATAACACTTTCTTTGACATTCAGGCACGCGACACCGACACGACGTTTCCGACTGTTTGTCTAATGGACTTGATAAAGAGATGTAGAGATCTTCATACGGAATTATTTACTTTGTGATATTGTTTTGAAATATGAGTGTTTTATGTGACCTTGAGCGGATAATGACTCTTGAATGATACCCTGTTAGTTAGTACTAGTTGGGTAGTCACATTTCTATTTGTGAAGTTAAAAATTTTACGATTACATGTCGGGAGATTTTAGGCAGCCTAATTAAAGATATGGTCGCGACTAAGATAAAGATTCTAATCACGACACTGATTTCATGTTGCTCCTTCTCACAAAAAAAACATCGTGAGCAATCCGGTACATCCTAGGGAAAAAAAACGTCCAAATAAATGTGATATGCACTGATCCCGCATCGTAGAACCTTTGCGTACCAGCAGGGTAAACAGCAAAAGCTTTATACTAGGGTTTCCTGACATGAGTAGGGGTGAGGAAATGGTCGTCGCACGAAACGGAATCCTAAAAATGGGACATTGTTAAAATAGATGTCTTCATTTTACTTTTTTACTTAAACACTGTGACGTGCCAAAACGTGAACAAAGAGAAAAAAATCAGAAATTTTAACGTAAAAGTAAAACAAAGGCACGGACGCTAGTGTATATGGAATATCGATCCTAATTATAATAAAAGAAAAGTGTTACCCAACGTGGGTTCTATGCCCCACCGGGGGCAATTCGAAAATGGACTCTACAAGAGTATAACCTTTTCGCTTTAATATAAAAAATATATATGTTACATAGGGGGTTGCAAGAATTTTATATTAGGCTTAGGAGGGGCATGGCACAAAAAAGGTTGGGAAACACTGTCTTATGCAATTGTTTAGTCATTTTAAAATTTATGTCAAATGTCCATTAGCATTAGGTTATACAACAGTTCATCATCATGTCAGCCATTGGAGCCTAAGCCTCACTAGAAATCACCACAACGACTTCCCGTAA
Organism: Battus philenor; assembly: GCF_028537555.1. Lineage (NCBI taxonomy): Eukaryota > Metazoa > Arthropoda > Insecta > Lepidoptera > Papilionidae > Battus > Battus philenor. The sequence continues at coordinate 2,316,801 of NW_027181686.1, read as the reverse complement.
CCTTAATTATATAGTAGCTTTACCTAGTGGGCGTAGGGAAAGTGACGGCTATAAAGCAAGAGCATAAAAATGATGGCAGAATTATTCCCCAGAGGGTTGTGTCGTAGTAGAGCAGGCAAATGGGTACCTCGGACCCGAAGGTGAAGCTGACGCCACGGTCGTTCTCGCCCCAGCCGGCGACATCTTTGTCGGGGTCAGACCACAGCAGGTCACAGAGCAGCCCCTGGTCGGGCACGTCGGTGGGCCGCATGATCCGTCGGATTTGCTCCATCGCCTGCAGGTCCGGAGACAGTCCGCCGTGGCAGCAGAAGATCTTCTCATCCACTGCAACAATAAATTGAATTTCGTATTAAAAATAAATTAGTATCAGCATTATTTTTATAGATGTTATTGCTGTTAGCAAAGGAACTGGAGGGTCCGTGAAATTTTTTACCTGGGTAATAGTACTCCAGTTGCACGTTGACGTTGGTACGAAGGTGGCAGCTCTACGCGTGTAGTTGTATGGTAGTAACCATTCCACAAACTGAGGAAAGGTATGGTTCCTACCTCGAATCACCTAAACTGTTCGTGGTTAAGTGGCCCCCAGAAACGGATCTTGAAATCACTATCAAAGCGATTCATTTTAATAATTTCATACTCAAAGGCTTTAGACAAAGAAATTACATATAGATTACATATAAAAATACAAATGTAGTATTACCGTCATTATCATTTCAGCCACAGGATGTCCACAGCTGGACATATTCCCCCGCAGATATACTTATAGGACCTATTGGAAGGGGCCTGCGTCCATCTATCTTTACATGACCATAACACAACACACACAAGTATTTCAACATGCCAATTCGTTTAAGGGTATACGGATCTACTCACTCATTCGATTTATGAAAAAAATCTTGTACGTAGCCATCTCTATGCAATCATACTTTCTTAATAATAGTTCAAGTACCACAAGTAGAAATTTAATGAATTGTAAGTAATATAAACTATGAGGTAATTAAGTAAGAGACGTGGGCATTGTAAGCAAGAGGTGACATGCACGAAGATAAGTCTGAATCGCTATCAGCTGAGCGCAGTATGCAGCGCGCATGCGTGCGTCCGAGTGCGGCTAGGGTGAGCGGGTTATCAGGCGCGACTCTGAGGCGCCGCGGAACGTAAAGCGCGATTAGTGGAAATGTCTCCTCGCTTAGCCATCACGTTTGTTATGTTACATTGTTTGTAAATATACACAACATGATTATAAATAAGGATCATTAAAGCTCCTGCACGGATACGTCGTCTCTTAATCGGAGCTTCATTGCAGGCTCACTGATGCTCAAACAAGTTATTAAATTGTTTTATTTATGTCTGAACGCTATTTCGTCGTCAATGTTTTTGGGAACCTCTCGTTCACTCCTACTAATATCTCTCTCTTATCAATCTTTATTTTTTTTTTAAAAATTCGCCTTCCACGCCTCTTCTTCACGTCCTAGGTATGTTTGTTTGGTTCACAGTTTGGTTTGTAATTTTATTATCCCATTATATTTATTTGCACTATGGACTTACTAATGGGCTAGTGTATATTCCTTTATTTTTATTCTCATGATATATCATTTATCTTTTTATTTACACTTTTTTATCACAATATTGAGACCTTACTTGATCCTCAGGACTAGAGGACGACTGTGGTCGTCGCCAACAAGTGAGGCGATGTTGTCAGCCTCTTTTCCTAAATCTATCTCGCATACAGACCTAAGTTCTTCAAATTCGGTCTGAACTCTTTTACTTCAGAAGACGGTAGATATCGCTTGGTATTGACTAATCTTGACCTCATTTAGTCGCATATACGGACACCGCTCGGATTAGTCAGAACTTATTAGTACATAATTAAAGAATCGACGAAGACCCGAAACAGCTATAGTTTAACTGTGAGCAGTGTTAGACCAGCGGTAGAGGACTGTTTTGGGATCGTTGGTCGCGGGTTCAATTCCCGGGATACAATCTTATATAAAATTAACACTAAGTGCATTAATTTTGTATGATTGCCACTGATCACAAAACGAGTTTCCGAAGGATGAGCAGCAGATACCTCTGCGTACCATAATACCACACTTCGATCACCAATCCGCCTGCCAAACGTGGCGATTATGGTATATAATTCCTATAGATATATTTTGAGAGAAGAAACGACAATCATTCTGAATGGAACGGAATGAATTCTGAATTTCTGAATGTATATTAGTTTATATTTTTAATCTGTTATGCTATTGATTTTCCAATAAATACCATTGAGGTAAGAACCAACCATCCACGATCGTAAACTCCGGATTCGCGTTATTTTTATGCATATGTTACAGAGACTGTTATAAAAACAACATTCTTCTCGAGTTATTTCAACATTTAACGTCGAGAACTTTAATCCACCCCCGCTCTGTTCAGAACAGATCTGTTGCGATGTTTCAAGAGTACAGTCTAATATCCGCTTTGTTGTGAAACAATACTTCGCAGCATATGTAGCGTCCTTCTCATAATCTATATAAATTGTTACAGAAAACAACGAGACAGTCGAATGATATTATGCCTTTTATTTGGTCTACGTAAATTAGTTGCTTTGGAATCTTTAATTGTTAAATAGTAAAATTTGCTAGGATGAGGGAATTTACTATCTGAAATATTCACAGTAAATAAAAACTGAATTCTAGACATTAATGAAATTATAGAACAGGATTCCAAAGACAATGCCACCTCCAGTAAATTAAATTCGAAAATGCAACTTTTCAGGAGACACGGAAAACTAAATATAGGTTATCTCAAAAATTTATACAATTAAATGTATAATTTTTGTTTCGTTTTAAAACTAATTTTACACCGTGTAATATTTTTATTGTTTGTACTTTACCTTGTTTATTAAAAAAAAAGATAATTTTTGCCTATCTCGGCCATTTTTAGCCAAGAAATTATGAATAAAATTGATAAGATGTATTGGAACTCTGAGATTACAGATATTTAAAAACCCAATAAAAATTACAACGACGGCGATATATACTATGATGTTTCTGAAGAGGAGACCACATCCGCCAACAAGGTTAACAAAGCCTTGTTAAGATCATTAAAAAAACGCTGGACGCCGACTGCTTCCAAACGGTTCAACCAGTGGGAAACCTAACCAATGGGGGAAGACTATGTCCAACAGTTACCTACGTTTTACGGCCGAAATTACGACCTACACTGAACACCTGCTCTATAAACATTTTCATTTTTATACAATAAAACACTAATTTTGTACAACACGAAGCCAATATTTGGCTCTTGTGAATTTGTTCGAAGCTAAACAAATTGACTTTGTTCAAAACCGCCCGTGGCGGACCATTAAGTATAGCAGACACCCTGGGGAGAGGTGCGTTCAACTCTGTATATAAATTTTCTCATGTGTGCTCGCGGTCTCATGTATACGTGAGTATATAGACATGGTGATTGGTTATAGGTGTAATTTTTTTTTGTTTTAACGCTTTTTTGTCCGAGTTTGACAACAAACTCGCCTGAAGAGGGTTATAATTCTCAGGAAATAAGTAAACTCACTGCTTATAGCTAATTTGTCAACAAAAGGCTTTAAATGGCTTTATAAGTACTTCCAACCAACCTTTAAAGTTTTATAAAGTGATCACTTTGAAATATGTAAAACAATAATTATTATTTTTTATATTAGACAGATAGTAAACTATAGTGAATTTTATTGTGTAGTAATCTGAACTTAGAAAACACTTTTCATAAAGTTATTTATCACAGTAAATGAGATATAAATTCACCTGTTTAAAGCGCCTACACCTATAAACGATCATCCTGTATAAACCATTAATAAAAGCAATAGGCAACCGACACGTCAAGTCAAAGCTTCAGTAACTAAAGTTCACACGTACACGTCTCGCTGCGCACAAATGAATCGATCTATATACAGGGGGAGTGAATATTTGCAACGTTCGCGAAACTTTGCTTTTGCTAACCTAACGATAGCAGACGATTTATTACTGTCTCGAGACAGCACGAGCGGTGAGAGAACTTTGCTTATATTAAATTTAACGTTCATTTTTGATTTCTGACTAAAAGTATAAAAAAATAAATTTAAGTTCATTGTAAGTTATAAGAAATGTAGACGGGTAAATTGTAAAAGATGCAGAAGGCAAATTGTTTTGAAGTTTATAATTTAGTATTTTAAAATCTTATGTATAATTTATATGTAAAGACAAGTCATCGTGAAAATCTTTAAGCGGGGCCTGTCTTTTATCAAAAATAATAAAATATATAAGAAATAAAAATAATTTCGTTTTCAAAAAATGAAATCACTCTGTCTGGGTGTACGCATATATAAGAACGATCCACAAGATATTTTAGACCTTCCGTTTCTTACCTCTTTGAATTTAGAATGCCAGCAGTGGCATGAAGTTTTATATCGGCAATTCGAAATCCAAATTGGGTAATTAGTTAAATTGGATGTAATAAGTATAAGGTATCCCAGTAGTCATAAGGGTCAATGCCAGAGTTTTAAGCGGTATAACACTACAAAATTATTAGATGTGAAATTTTATAAATTCTCTCAATAAATTTTGTTTATTTTTTAACTTAAAAGTTATCTAACATTTTTCATGATAAAATATATATGCCATCATTAAGTTGTGAGAAGGAAATGTGAAAATAATCTCCAAAAAAAAAATCGAGTGTAAAGGGTTATAAAGCTAAAATTAATAGTAAACAAATAGTATATAACAGTAAAAAAATATAATATTAAACAAAACCTGTAGACATGTGTAGGACTTGTTTTGTTGACTCATTTACGTGATTGATATTAAAATGAACACAACAAAATTAATTAAATTTTATTAAAAAGAACAACTGTTGAGTTTCTTGCAGGCTCTTCTCAACAGATCAACATCAGATTATAATTACGACACTCTTTTGCTGAAAATTTTAAATTCAAGTATTCAAAAACATATCTCCGTCGTCCATACAAACATTCTTTTTTTATCCATAGATGCCCACGGTAGGGCATAGGCCTCCCCAAAAGATATCTAGGGGGGATATACCATAATCGACACAGTAAACGCAGTGTGGTATTATATTATGGTACAGCGTTCTCTGCTGCCCACCCTGAAAACTTGTTTGTGGGCAGTGGCAATCTTATAACATTAATGCATGACGTGTTAATTAAATGAGATTGTATCCTAGACCTACGATCACAAGTCTGTCATCTACCACCGGGCTACCACTACTCAGTCTTTATTAATAAAAATGTAACAGGAGATTACATTTTCATTGCTACGCATAAATTGATTTGGTGTCAAATGTTGACAGCTAAGGACGAGTGGTTTAATTAACTCGAAAAATATTTTCTCCGCATAACTTCGCGCGTTATTTGATAAAGACGTTCCAAGGTTCATGGCTTACATCAAAAATACATTTGGTTACAGATATCCTTACAGATTTGTTGCCGAAAAAAAAATCATAATAGATATTAATCATATAGGTCGCCATGGGTAAGAACTTAAAGGAGTATAGGCCCGGCTGAAAACTTCGTCGTACAATGGAAACTTTTTCAATCTGAGTAAAAGTACGAAGGCGCTATAAGAGTAATCTCTTGTTTACTGCAAGCGCTCTCTGTTTGGCAGCTGGAATAAATTCTCTCTATAAACAAGGGCCGTTGAGTGGCCGCTCGTTAGCGAGCGGGCCGGCGGCAAAAACAATATTTAATAATATTTGAACGGAAATAATTTCACTTTATTTGTGCAAGAAATTACTTTAATCAGGATAGGGCTTTTCGATTTCGTTCTACGTTGAATAAAACAAATTCTTGCACCAAAACTCCTGAAGATATCTGTCATCCACCGATTTAGGAAACCTTCCTACTACAACGTTAAATATGTAGATTATAAAGGTAATAAAAGTTTTTTTTTTTTTTTTAAGATTTTTACAATCGCCTGCTTACTATTTCTTCTTTTTACTTTCGGCATTAGATCGATCATTCTAAACAGAAACGATGATGGAGTTCCTTCCGCCACTTCTTTTAGCTCAAGCGCCCAAATCAAGATTCACCTTTCTCTGGTTTTCAGGAGGCAGAATGCTTAATGATGGCCGACGCCAAGGAACATTCTTGAGGGTCCTGAAGCCACTACATAATCCGCAAGCCCTATCTCAAAGCTCGACGGCCTGCCAATTTGGTAATAATTCAAGTCGGGATTCCCGAGCGAGCCTTCGAACTAAGTTACGTAAACGAGGTGTTAAGTTTTAAAACTTTGTTTAAAACTTTTGTATAAAATCGTTGTATATATGGGGTGTAAAAAATCATTCTTCTTTTCGTTATATTAACAGTTATGTAAATAGAGCCGTTGTCAATTTTTTTATAGTGTTATTTCCATGCATAAATATGAATTAATGGTTATTAAATGTATCAATCATTGTTACAATAGTATGAACGTACAATTGACTGGCGCAACGTAGTTAAAATCTTTCAATAAATGATACGAGTGTGAATGGAGTCTGAGAAAGGCAATGGAGAAGTTATTTATAGTTCAGGATCAACAGCCGCTGACGTCGGCGAGCCAGCCGGCCGACGAACAGCCGTAAACAAATCGGGAGCAGTTGCCTCATTCGGGCCACGTGCGCGCTCTGCACGTTACTATTTAATCTTCGCCCAATTCGCAATCTCATAACAAGGTTGTGTTATTAAAAACCGAGTCCAAAGGTCGACTGAAACAAATTTGTATTACCAACAACTCAACTCACTGCGCATTACTGTTGACTTCTGTTTTGTTCGTAAATAAGGGACATATAAGCTCTCTCAGTAATTTTAAGGACGTCTACGCGTTTAAAACCGAATATTAAGCCCGAATGGGTTACGCGTCTAGTTTTCTTGTAGATAATATTAAAATATATTTTATGCACGTACAAATATACCCTAAAACGCTCACTAAATCATTAAATATATATAAATCGCCAAAGATGGATCTAAAAGCCTCCAAAATAAAATTCGAAAGACAAATTTGACCATTTTGTTTTAATATTTTTGTTAAGATATGTGTGAGGTGCTTACAGAGTCAATTAAAACGCCGGTCCTTAGCTGTAAAACACATCAATCAAAACCAAAACGAAGAACGCGTTATAAAATGTTTATTATTAAAACAAAATACATGTTTTATCAAAAAGTGTAATCATATTATTCCTAGTTTTACGGTGCACAAACGAAATGTAATCTGTTTTTGTAAATCGTCATTTCCGCCCACAGAGGCCCATTGCAAGACATAGGTCTGTACCAAAGATATCAATAGGAGCATAAATCATAATCGCCACGGTTGGCTACTGCCCATCCTTTGGAAACTTGTTTGTAAGCAACGACAATTTCATATAATTAATGCACAAAGTGTGGAATTATATATAAGACTACCCCGGGAATTATACTCACGACCTAAGATAGCTAGTCTCAATCCTCTACCGCTGCACTACCAATTCTCGTTTTTATAAGTAATTGTTGTTTCTTATTTAAAAATGACAACACTGAGGTTGTGATGGCCAGCTATAATTGCTATATAAGACTACGTTTCTTCTGATAAATAAAGAAATCCATATCAGTTTAACTTCATTTTTAGCAGAAACGAAAGTTGTGATTTATCTTCTATGGGATGATTTCTGTATGCATCACGTGTTGTTCACAGCGGTTTATAACGTATGAAAGCAGACAAACACACCGTCGACGCGCCGCGGTGTCGCGTGTCTGCGACATGTATTAATACCTGCGGTTTTCCCCGCTACCGCTCGGTTAGGGAAGGATGTTACTGCTACGTATCTAAGTTATTGAATCATTTTCGTTGAGTTTCAATCTTATTTTGCTGTATTCGCTGTGGAACATGTTATTGGGTTTGGTTTTGTATTAGAACTTTCGATAACTCGAAAGGTACATGGACGGCGATGACGCCGTTGCGTCATGTGGTCGTATCAAACCCGAACCACGTTCGATACTAACAACACAAACCGGCGAAGACTAACATAGATGGCGTAATGTCCTCAGTAGTGAGGAAAACATATATACAGTGGGGCAAAAGTGCTTTAGACACGTGTTTAACTCTTTCGCTTTAATATAAAAATTATGTATGTTACATACAGAGAACGTTAGAATATTAAAAAGGTTAAGATGGGGCATGACACAAAAAGTTTGTAAAATACTTATCTATTCAATATTAGGGGCTCAGAGAATGCTTTCTAATCAATCTCAGTCCTTGATCTTTCAAAGGAAAAACTTAAAAATATAAAAGTTATAATTTTAGAGGCATTAAACAGTGGATGACAACAATCCCGTAACTACATCTATGTCGCAAATATATATATATAGCAGAGGTCTTATAACATGCAGAAACAGAAATACAAAACCATTTTCAGCTTCTAAAATTTATATAAAATACTGAGAGAACTCAGTAGCGCGCAACAAAGTACCCACAGTGTAATCGACGGTCGATATTTCAATTAACGCATACTGCTGCCTTCATAAACTATAAAGCGCCATAAATACATCGACGGGAGCCGCGCGCAACGTGAATTCCCTTTGAACATACACTTTAATAACATTCAAGGTAAATATTTATAAAAAGCACGCTCTCGTTGCAAATAAATCTTCTATTGAAACCATAGTTTATAGAATTTGAACATTAATGAGGTGAGGAAATCAGGACAAACAGGTGTAACTTTTAGATAGAATTTCTCGTTCATAAGGATTTCTGGCTGTTTTTTTTTTTGTTACGTTTTAAACTAATACGATGCTACCCATCTTCTGGAAACTTGTTTGTGAGCAGTGCTTAAAGTGCAAACTATATAAGATAGTATTCCGGGAATGGAACCCATGGTCGTCTACCGTTACACTACCATGTAATATCTCTATTGTATTATTGATTTCAAAAAAACACGTCCGAATTCCTTGTGGACTCTTCAGATGTGGGTACGTTTGGTGTCCTCGTACTCTTTCTGATTATAGCACAGGTACCAGCACAGGAGGATGCTTAGCCACACAAAAAGCCCTGTACACAAATAATATTGTATACAGGGCTTATATTGGCATATATTTGTAATTTTTTCTCGTATCGAACTATACTTAAGTTAATATTCAATCCTTTATAGAAAACGATCCATTCATCAATCGGACAAAGTAAAAGGCTCTCCGGGAGTGTACAGCCAGTAAACCCGATACGCCTAATCAGTAATATATCAAGCGGCCGGGTGTCTCCGTCGATTGATAGATAGCGATATCCCTTGGGGTTATCCGCTGCTCTATTCAAGCGACTCTCTTTGTTGACTACAATGAAATTGAGAGAATAGTTCACTTGTGTTTATTGGTTTTCGGCTCAAAAGCTTTAACCCTTAAATGCATAATGATGAAAAACTGCAACATATAACTTAAACAAAAAATGAGTACTACACTTAAAAGTCAATGCAGTGTTATATATCTGCAACATAAGGTTTCTTAAAAAGTTAGTATAAAAAATGTTATACATTTTTTTTCTATTTTTCCCTGCTTTGTAGTGTATTTATCTGCATGATATATATATTTTTAAAAGTATAAATAAAAGATATGCATTTAAGGGTTAAAGACATGAATGTATACCTCATTTGTTCATCACTTACTGTATGGTGCATCCTATCCTGTAAGAAATAACGCATTGATAGTAGAGTAAGAAAAAGTATTTTCAAATTACAATAAATACATATTAAAATTAATTATTCTTTACTATCTCTACTCACACCTGGGGGGGGGGGGGGGGGGCGTACGCCTTGTGGCGGAGAGGCGTGTGTCAGCCTATATCATGATTCTCTGTTCCTTGCACATTTTATTGCCAAAGGTTTTCGGTCTGAACCAATCTAATAGAAAAAATAAATTAATTTTACATATTCCAATTTGCTGTCAAATGAATTATGCCGACCTTTAAAGTTTTAACAGCTCTATCGAAAAAAATAATTATGATCTATTATTCCGTCATTATAATTTATCGATACATCCCACATTTCAAACCGGAACATAGTAACTCCTAAGCACTTTTTTATTATAAAACACATTTAAAAACAAATATAATTGATTATTATTTACGCCATTATGTAATGTAAGCTGTTTTTTCTAAACATTTAATTGTATATCATACATACGCTGTTTAGAAGACTTGCATAAGAGTAACGCTAGTACATATTATAATAAAAAAAGCACGACTAACTCCGGCTACGGCGTAAATAACGCATAAAAACACTAACCAATTACGCAATGTATATTGTGCAATGCAACAGAACCGGTACCACGATGAGTTGCGTAATACGCGAATTTCGCAGCAAGTCTTTACATGAGAAAGTGTCATTGTCAGAAAAGAGTTTATTTTTCAAGTATGTATGTTTATAAATATAAAAAACTTGTCGTCCTTGTGTAAATATCGATAAAAGCAAGCTTGTATCTTTCTGTCGACTCCATAAAATCAGTTACTCCTCTGTACGCAACTGTGTATGATGGCCCTACATTAATAAAAATCTGCAAAGAAGTGACGCAGCAGATCATCGGTAGAAAAAAAAAGTGACGACTAAAATAAGAAGTCAGGTAAAGTTTGACATCAAGAACGCAAGATGATATAAAATATCCAATCAACTATCGATGTAATTTAATAAATATATAAAAAAGTAAAATTACAAATTAAATTCATTAAATTAAAAAATGTTAATAGAGAAACGAAAATAAAAAAGATGCTGTAGTAATAACCATATTCAACAAGGAATGTGAACGAGAGAAATAAGGAAATGCGATAGATGATCAAAATGTGATGAAAGAATTTAAGCAAAAAAGAAATTATGAAGAATTAAAGGAAAAAATAAATAATAATATTAAAAAATATATACTTGAGATACTAGGTCTCTAAAAACAACTCATTAATAAAACTTTGATTTTCAATAAACTCATTTATAATGCAGCAGAACTAGTATGTAATACATCAAGTTCATCTAACAAAATTCTATATAAATAATCTAATACAGTTTAAATCAGTGTTTCTCAACCTTTTTGTGTCAAGCTCCATCTACGTCTTTTTAAAATTCTTACGTCCCCCTATGTAACATGTATAATTTTTAAATTAAAGCGAAACGGTTAAACTCGTGTGACGTCCATTTTGTAATTGGCCCACTGTGAGGCGTGGGCCCCACGTTGGAGTTTGAGTTAAAGACCAATAAAAATGAGCCTTAAACATCAAACTTGAAAGCCTTATTTTAAAATATCAGTTCTTTAAATTATATTACGAAAACTTTTCTTTATAAGTACAAATCTTAATTAACCAGCGTACTCAAATATAACAATAAATTACGGTAAGTTTATTATCTGTATTCATGAGATGAATAAACTCTTGGAAAACGCGAATACAGAGTAAAAATAATGTGACAACAGATTTGTTTTTTGCTAGCGTTCGCTTTTTGTCGTCTTCTATCTGAAACAAGAATTTATTGATAGCGGGATCGTCCTTGCGAAATCCTCTCCGTAATAATGTACCGTGTATTTTCAACAAGGACAAAATATTCTCTGCTATAGGCAACCATCACAGCAGATTTCCACCTATGTAAGATTCAAGAATTTAGACCTTTCGTTTTGATATTAAAATATATATTTTTAATATTTTTGGCACAACACTTTTAAGCTATTGGATGGTACTAAAAAGGTTGGAAAACACTGGTGTACACCACTAGTTTCCAAAAGACCTAGGTGAAACACTGGATCGCGATGGGATCTACGCCGCCATGGTGTTATGATCATGGGTTGTATAGCTAAATTATTGATATTAACCCTTAATAACCTAGAGTTTCAATTTTGATACCAATCTTTTAAACCGAATGTTCACACTACTATTAGTTTTTTTATAGGTTGGCTGTACGTATTTTACTGTTTCATAATATTATTTCCAACGAAATTAAAAAAAAAATCTATTTTTCCCTTTATCTAGACCCTCAAGCAAACACAGTAATATTAAAAGAAATCACTTTTGTAAATAAGGCTTCTAAGGGTTAATAACGTATCAAAAAATTAAGTCTCTTACGAAAACATTTCTTAGCATTTCGCTGAAAAAATGTAAATCAGTTTGTAAATAGGCTTTCTCTTGTACCTTGTGACTTTTTCTGTTCTTTAATTTGCAATGGTAAGCGAATGGGATACATAGCCGCGCTATCAACGGAAGCGGTAAGTGGCACAGATAAAGTTGTAAACATCATCTAAGTCGCCGAACGAAGCGGCCTCGTCGCAAATTCCATTACACACAAAACGGTACTTTTATTCGGCCTTCTATATTGTGACGCCGCTAAGGTCGTTGTATTATAACAGGCTATAAACTGAGTCGGGGAGCGAGCGGGAGAATTTGCGATCGCAGATTGTACCTAACGTTACAGAGTTGAACGGTTAATGGAGGCGACGTACGAAAATATATCGAATTACGCGCTGAAACCTTACAGCCTCCAAGTGGAAATTTTTGCAGGCACCTAGTGGCGATGTGTATATCATAGCGTCCGTTTTTTGCGGGCCTTTCGTTCTAGACTATTTTTTTTTCATCATGTTATTTGCGTTTTCATATTTTTTCCTTTCCAGTGTAATTTTGTCATTCATCTTTTTCTAATCCTTTCATTTATCACTTTATTTTAGGCGCCTTCCCCCTAGAATACTACAATTTTACATTTTGTTCCGTTCTGCTTTATTTTTATCTTTTCGTTTGCTTTTTTCTTACATTTACATTCATTTTTAATTTAATTTACTTTCCCATCTTCAACATATTCTAACAGATATTAGTACTAGTTTTATACACTTGTTTTTTTACACTTCCTATTTATGTTCTCTCGTATAACCCTTCTGCAATATTCTAGAAAGATCCTGCGACTCTCTTCGTTGTCCATAAGCGATGCAATATCCCTTTTCGACCCCTTGCTGCAATCTAAACAAGATCTAGCAATCCGTTATAGCGCGCCAAAAAAGGGAAGATATCTTACAAGATTTTAGAATGTTTTGGCAATGTAGAAATTAAAAGAAAATATTACGAGATTACTTTCAGAGGTTTACTTTGGTTTTAACTATTTGTCCGTTGATATTTACCGTTTCATTTGCTTTGTGATGTCAGAGCCTTGAAGGCACTTAGCCTAGACCTTTGTATCGTTCACGTGAGAAGGCTCCGTGTTACTGGCCGCTATATTTTTAGACGTAGATTATTCTTGCACGATTTCCATTCGGATGCCATCAGTGAGATAGTCGCTGCCATTATCTGGATCCAATTTGTGAATAATCTTGGTATACATATAATATACAGTACATACATAACACTTGGCTTACATTTTCCTTGACATCAAGGAACTAATACGTACACGGATGGTTTCTCCCCGCTATCAGTTAAATGCGTAAACCTGTTTATAGTGCTCATAACTAAGCTCCAGAGCTACCCCAGGAACCTCGGCTTAGGCTTTAAGTTACGTATTACACTTGATTGGGAGGCTGCCAAGTACGTTAAGCGAAGGTTTCATGGTGACAGGACCCTCATAAAGTGAACTCCACGTGGACTATCACGATTTGCGTTGCCGATTATATTATTTTTTACTATGAATAAATATTATACGTTGTATTTGACATACCTAAAATGTAAATAAGCAAAAGGTGAGAGGAGGTATTTTAATTAACTAATGTTTTATATTAGGTTATTAATATATATGCTAGTGAGGTTTATCTCACAGACAAAAGCATTCGCTAGAGTTGATTTATGCCCACGACGGCTGTACCGACACGGCCATTTCCGTCGCAATCGATATGACCGACGAAGCGTCTGGCAGCCCTACAGCTGTTGTCATAACACCGCGCAGGAAGCGTCGAACTGTTTCCTCAGGATGTTTACTAGACGCTTGCATTCTATTTATACTGGTGCGTCGTGGAAAATGTATTAGAAAATTAGACGTAGACCGTAGACTTCCAATAGAACCTTGAGAAGACTGCCAGCATTTAAAGCTTTCCGAGCAAGTTTTTCTGTCCATTGGGTGGACGTCTTACGATGTCGGTCAGTCCGTGGTCTCCCACTCCAGAACCTTGTTGCCCCACCAAGGTCATTTTAACTTGCCTCAATCATAGCATAGCCTTCTCGTGAGCTTGCCGAATCCCTTTTACTAACGTAAGTTATTACTGGGAGGTTAATGTCAACTGGTAAACAGAACAATGCTTTTAAGCACTTATATTTGAAGCGAATTTAAAGGCCCTATAGTATATATATATTTAGTGTATATATATATTTAGTATATATATAAATAGTATATATTTCTGAACTACCGAATGCATTGCCCCCGGGATGCTTATGAAATGTGTTTAAACCGATACCGAATGTTATCATTGAAGGATTGACGTTCTCTAATGGACGCCACTACACTTAAAAATATTTGTGGTGGCAATGTTAACTGTTCGGAACTGTTGTCCGAGGTAAACTTTTGAATTCCTGCCGCAAGAACGCGTTCTAGATCTCTCTTTTTTTATCAACGCCTAGGACAAATATCGGTAAACGTGCACCCTTATACAGAATGTGTGACCTCCACAATTCATATATTAGTGATATTGATATATTCTCGTGCTCTCTCGTATCTTTTAAAAAACAATTTCGTTCGAATTTATTGAATACATACAATGCAATTTAAACCATAATATAAATATATAAACAAACATAATATAAATATATATTCTTTGTTGTTATAGTCTTTGATCCCTGTTTAGTAATATTTTTATTTGTTTTTTCATTGTTTGACTATAAATCATTATATGTTCTCAGTGAGATCGTTATAAGGTAAGAACTGTAACTAATTTTATATTTCTAAGCTTTTAAGTTTGTACTTTCTTACTGCCTTTTGTTACTGTTTATCTCCACAATAAAGTAAATAATAAATAATAAGATCTACCATCTACCAATGCGCTATAAAAATGACAATTAATTCCAGTCTTAATACGACGCGAAGATAAAGCCTAAATTCGTGTAATTACACGGATAATTAATTGATTCGCGCAGACGAATACATTGAGACCAGCTTATCCTGTCTTATCGGAGAGCTTACGTCATAATTAACGGTAAAACAGCGGTCGCCTTACACGGTTTCAGATTATAGGCTTAGTTAATTGATAAACCCGCGAGTACAGTTACTAATCTTTTAATATTAAAACGTAGGTTTATAAAGATGCTCGGTATGTGTGTAAGAGCTTAACCCTTAATACCCTGAGTTTCAATTTTGATACCATTCTTTTAAACCGAATGTTCACATTAGTATTAGTTTTTTTTTATAGGTTGGCTGTACGAATTTTACTGTTGTATGATATTCTTTCCAACGAAATTAAAAAAAAAATCTATTTTTCCCTTCATCTAGACCCTCAAGCAAACACAGTAATATTAAAAAAAATCACTCGTAAATCAGGCTGCTAAGGGTTAAAAGAGGTGAATGTGCAGAACATTTGTCAGCAAAAACCTTTTACGTCTATTTCCAATTAACCAGTATAAAGTTACCATTCTGAAATGTCTAAATTTCATATTTTTTTTATATATGAATGCGATAGCTCAATCACTTCTGGCAGTGAAAACTCTGCTGGGGACTGATAATAAACAATAATTAATTATATAGTTATCATTACGTCGTGTTACTTCCCGTTTTTTTCCACAACTACAACACCTTGCGAAGCAGAGTAGAGTCAAAAATAAAATAGATTAAAGAAGTAAATAAATATTAAGTTGACGTTCAATTCGACTTGTGTTAACAGTTCCAATATTGAATAAATTAACTTTATCTTTACATTATTTATTATTTTTGAAATCATTCATTTTATATCGGGTACCACATATTAATAGTCCGCAATAGAATTGTACATTGATCTCTTTTAAATAATTTTTACAAAACCAATCACTGACTAGATACAGTTTAAATTGTTTAAGTTCATAGTACTGTATTCATCTACATGTGTATGTATTTATATATATATAAAAAAATCTTATATAATCAATAAATACTTATTTGTTGTTATACAAACCATCTATATATATAACTACAAATAAATATTTTAACCACAGGAATAACAAGAAACTGTCGACTAAATTCATACAAAAACGTGTCCATATTTTCTAAAAACCTAATATGAACTGATTTTGAACAAGGCTTTACTCTCCAGTTCATAATTATCTCTTACGATAGAATTCAACTTTTCAATTAACAATTATTAATTAGAATGAATATTCTAAATACAATTAATAATGAATTAATCATGATATAATGAATTATGTTACTTTAGATTATACGTCCGGAATCCTCGAGTTGAATAAACAATGAAATATTTATCAACACAATAGGGTAATTTGTACGTTATGAGCAATCAAAAACAATAGACGCATTGAATCTAGAATCTAAAACAATAACTGCAAAGTAACCACTACACATTATATATTATATTACAAATTAAGGTAATAAAACACATATTTTATTAACTTTGTAGATTTATAGATTCTTTTATTGATCTGGCTTGAACTGCAACCCAACAGGCAATTTGCATACTGCGTGGGTTCAAAGAGCAGAGGTTGCCTAGTTTTAACCTCTTTTACGGTATAAAAACTGTGACTCCGTGTGGAATATCGACTCGAGATGCTACATACTACCGTTTTACCGGATTGAGCCGTATTAGTCAGCAAAGCTATTAGATCGCTTAGGCAAACCTTTCATGAAATGACTGATCTCACAAGGGTCTTGAGGAGTCTGGCTTTTTTTTGTAACGACCCCCGCTATTAGAGGAAACTCTCGTACCTCTGATTTATGGAATTGGGAATTTTATTTTTTCACATTTTATTTCATTTTTGTGCTCTTCTTCCAGGCATCTCAGGATCTTTCATTTTTTTTCCTTGTTTTCTACATTTCGTCTGTCTTACCCTTACATTCAATTTTCCCTCTTTTCAAATACCTTTCATCTATCACCTAGTTCCTTGGTTTTAACAATTTTGATTTTAATTTTATTTTACTAATTTATATCCTCATTTTTTATTTTATTTACAATTTCGTTACTTTTATTCCTATTTATTACATGTGCAGCAATTCTCTAACAAAACCTAAGGAATTCAGGACGTGTCTTCTTCCCTGATAAGCGAAGCGGAGTCTTGGCTTTCGTGGTCACTTGTTAATAATTCTCGTTAAACATCATCACTCAAGGGCTGAACCTCGAGTATATCGGTAGCAATGACCAGGTCATTATCACCATTTTGCAAAGCGTTAACCCAGGGAGAAGCTAAACAAGAAACTCCAGTATCGCTTCTATCTAGAATAGTCTGGCTAATTAAAGCAATAAAACACGACTACATTTTAACCCTTAAATGCATGACTTTTATTTAGACTTAAAAAAATATTTACCTTGCAGATAAGTACACTAAAATGCAGGGAAAAATATGTATATAATATTTATTATACTTATTTTTTAAAAAAACCTTATGTTACAGATATACAACACTATGCATTTACTTTTAAGTGTAGTACTTATTTTATGTTTTAAGTGGTATGCTGCAGTTTTACATCATTATGCATTTAAGGGTTAAATTAGGTCTAAACTTAAATGCTGTAGTGTTTATAGTACGTTGTATCGCACGCGATGTAACGAGTTACTACAGCAACGAGCCAATGAGGAAATTGCACCGGCGTTATGGTTTACGTAACGCCTGGAGCCCTGCCAACCCCTTTCCTCTGGCATTTGCTTGAACCGGAACCGGTAACTACCTGTCAAAGGCTAGACTGTTACGATATCACGGTGACACAATAAAACTGGCATTAAAAAGGAACCTTCATACTAAAATATATTCCATACTACACTAAACAAACTACTAAGTAAACTTCTGACGGTAAGAAAATTGTATGTCATCATGGCTGAAATTCATAGTAAGTCTATTGCTTGCCAGTCTTTCTTCATATATATAGATATATTTAAATCTTATATTTTTTATTTACATAGATTTCTTAAAGGATGTGCTGTAAGCGGTCTACTTCTAACTATATCACTATTATTTACAATGAAAAACAATTTAATGTTAGTGTTTCTTCTAAATGTATAAATTTACGCAAAATGACTGTACTAAATTTTAATTTTCGACATTTTTCACGGCTCTTATAGTCTAGAAACCATCTTAGTAATTCACTGTATCCTTAACATATTTTTAATTATAACTGAGTATTTTTAAGCACTTAGCCTTGAAAGATTGCACGCCGGTGGGAACATTTTTAAATTAAAAGCTCTTTTGGTGTTTAAACTCGTAAGCCAGATGTTTCCTCTTACGTGCGATCACTTTTCTCTTCAATCAGTTTATTTTGAATTGACGTGCTCTGATCTTTCTGCAATGTTGTATATATTAAATTTTTAATGTTGTGTCACCTATAAACGAACACGTAACAAAACCATTATTTATATGCTAACTTTTAATGTAATTTTATGTGTGCTTACACACGCAGCACACATAAAATTACATTAAAAGTAAAAATTTAAAATACAGAAAACTGCCGCATTATAAGGGAGATAATACGTGTTATAAGAGTCATGATTTGTAGCTTTTTTTTTATATGCATTATGCAATAGTCGACAAGTATAAATGTTAACTCATGGATTAAATTCGCATGAGTCATCACCGAAAGCATTTTGTTCATGTTAAAGGTACGAGGGCCAAACTGAAAGTTTTTAGAACTGGCAACTTAAAAGCATTATATTAAAAAAATAAGTTTAAATTTTGAAAATAGAACTCTTTACCAATAATATTGAGTATACATTTCATTCATTTGTCATTTGTTTTACGATTTGGCGGCAAATTGAAAATTGTCTGTGCACGTCAGAATGAATTTAAGCCGAGAAAATTTTCGTGCAATGATTTTTTATGACTTTCGATGTCATATAAGTCAACAAGAAAGTTATGATAGACTTCGATTGGCTTTTCACGATGAAGCCCCATCTCGTGCCACAGTTTACAACTGGTTTAATGAATTCAAACGTGGTCGAACTAATCTCACCGATGATTTGCGTGAGGGACGGCCTTCTACAGCGACGACTGAAGACAATATCAGTGTTGTGCGGCGTATGATAGAGACTGACAAAAGAGTGACCTATCAGCAGATTCGGACAAGTCTAGGCATAGGTATGAGTCAAGTGCACAAAATCCTCCATGAACATTTAGCGGTCAGGAAGCTTTGTGCCCGCTGGATACCGCATAATTTGACCGAGGCTCAAAAACTCCGCCGTGTTGATTGGTGCCGAGAAATGATCCAAAAATTTAACGGAGGTGACTCAAATGCTGTGTTCGACATACTAACGGGTGACGAAAGCTGGATTTACTGTTATGATCCGGAAACCAAAAGACAGTCTGCTCAGTGGGTGTTTCCTTCCGAAGAGTTGCCAACTAAAGTGAAGAGAGGTCGAAGTGTTGGAAAAAAGATGGTGGCCTCGTTCTTCGGAAAGACAGGTCATTACGCGACAGTTGTCTTAGAGGATCAGAAAACGGTTAATGCAGAGTGGTACACTAACAACTGTTTGCCACTTGTCTTGGAAAAAGTTCGAGAGAAACGACCTCGCAGCAGGATCCTCCTTCATCACGACAATGCCTCGTCGCACACCGCCAGGCAAACGATCGACTATTTGGCGACCTCAGACGTGGTATTACTGGGTCACCCGCCGTATAGCCCCGACCTCGCACCCTGCGATTTTTATTTATTCCCGAAAATAAAAGAAAAACTTCGAGGAAAACATTTTATGGACGCCGAAGAAGCAGTGGCTGCGTTTCAAAACGCCGTCGAAGAGACCCCTAAGGCCGAGTGGGCAAGGTGCTTTTCTCAATGGTTCCATCGAATGCAGCGATGTATTGATGTAAATGGACGCTATTTTGAAAAGTTATAATAAAACTAATAACTTGCTAGAATGCTTAGTTTTTGATTTTCTAAGAACTTTCAGTTTGACCCTCGTAATTAACGTGTATGTTGATTGAAAAATTTTTTTTCAACTTCTTCATACGTTATATTCCTCATTTCGTGAACTCTGTTTATTATAGTGTAAAAGGTTTATTACTATAATAATACCGGAGGGTTCAGACGACCTTCCGGATCATATTTTGAAGGTATTTAAACCTCACTAAGTAAGAAAAGGACCAATATTTAGCCACTTCCGCACATGCAGTGGTAGTCGTGCAATGAAATGCACCGCCCGCCAGCCCGCTGATAAATGCGTATGCGGCAAACAACGCGAATCACACAACCGCCACCGCCAAATTACTCAACACGTGTTACACACAGAGTCTGTGTTTGGCACTAATCGGTGTAACATAACTCCTGAAGATGCCCCGTGGAGGGGTGGCTAAATATTGGTCCTTTTCTTACTTAGGATGGACTTCCGTGAGGTAACGCCTGATTCCAATTAATATTTAAACCTCACTGTTACTGTACTGCTTCACATAAGCTGGATGGCCATGGTGTCAAGTCATTTCTCGCAATCTGAGACTCAGTGTTGACCTTATACGGTAGGTGAGGTCAAATAATAAATTGAAAAATAAATATAAATGGCCAAAAGTATAGTACCTTATAAACAATATACGTATCATAGAATAAACTATAGTATGGCTGACTAGTTAGTGGTATAAAAGCTTTGCAGGTATGAATATATAGTTCATTTACTGTCAATATATATTTGGTACACCCTGTCCGAAAATCAATGGTTTGGTCAAATACTGTAGGATGAAATATCGTTTTTAAATTCGGATTACTATATATTATTTGCTATTGCAGACTTTGTACCGCCAGAAGTTATTGGCCAGTCGCATTTGAATAGAGATAATAAAATAATGGAACGTGAATAATGAAAAAAAAAAAATGGTCGCTTTGTAAGGTGATTGGAAATATGTGTAAAGAAGGTTTTTGCCGACAATTGTGGTGTATATTAAAGCTTTCACATCTATAGAAATCACCCTGTATGTTACATTAAATTATAATGACTTCGCTACTGTCTTATACGTATTCTGTACACAAACAAGATTTTATATCTTTTCTCTATCGCCCAGACACTTCAACCGGGGAAGTATTTATCAGCTTATCAGCGAATACGTTGAAAAGGTGGTTTGAGATGTTATTTAGGTTTGAATGGAATGAAATCTTATCAGGTATCTGGTTCCTGTCGGTTGTTTGAGATATCAATATTACAAACGTAAATATAGCTGTACTTAACATTTTTCATTTCAAAATCAATATACCAAAGGATGTTTAGTTGAGATCGCCTCGAGCGATAAGACCGCTTCTTGTACCATATGAATTGTTTATTTTTTTCACTCAATTTATTGTCTATGATAGAGAAAAAAGTGTTAATAAAATAATAAATCTTGAGATGCAATGGATAATTATGGATTTATAGCCGTGACTAGTATCAATGAGCGATCTTGTGTAATTATTTTATTTACAGGCATAAGCCTGCCTCAAAGATGGGCACGGTGACATCTTGGGCTGCCTGTATCCAGCAACATTGGTTATGTTTTCGGTCCACCTAGAAGAGGGCGTACTTATGCCGCGTCTAAGGACTCCTGGTCGTCACTGGAGAACCTTTCTACCCCAATGTGATTACAATATATAAATTGATGTATTCTTTAACAGTGTTAGTCTCGATCCTGATCTTAGGACTTCTGAAATGAAGATTCAGCCATTACAAATAACATACAAGCAAATTTAATAGACTCTGTGTTTGGCACTAATCGGTGTAACAACACTCCTGAAGATGCCCCGTGGAGGGGTGAAACACGAGTTGAGTGATTTGACGGTGGCAGTTGTGTAATTCGCATTGTTTGCCGCACATGCATTTATCAGCGGGCTGGCGGGCGGTGCACTTTGTTGCACGACTATTACTGCATGTGTGGAAGTGGCTAAATGTGGGTCCTTTTCTTACTTAGGATGGACATCCGTAAGGTGACGCCTGATTCCATTAAAAAAATTAATAGACGCTACTTTTCTAAATATTATCCGTATAGAATGAGAAACGAGAACTTTGATATAATAAACACAACAAGAATTTTCATATACGATTCGAAAATGAATTGAACCTTTAACAAGTTCTTTGAAAGTTGCGCAGAGAGAAAACATTTTTCATTTTTCTACATTCTCTAGCAAGTATTATAGAATTTAAGAGATACAAAAATATTTACTCCATGCCAAGTTTGTAGATATTTTTTACAATGGACAAATAAAATAAATGCACAATACTTAAGTATCTATTTGATGGAACTTGAATTAATGAACTACAGATGTACTTTCAGACATTTTGACATTTTACATTTTGATTCTGTCACAGACTAAATTTTCCAATAAAAACCTGCTATGGACACTTTAAAAATCATCTGTGATTTTTAAAGAAATTAGTGATACTACGGAAATTTTTAATAGATATCAATTGGAATATCTATGATATATTAAATGCTACTATTTTTCAATATAATACGTACATACAATTTAAAAAAGTACGGTTGCAGGCGTTTTTTTTTTAAATTCTTTTCTCTTATAATTATAACATGGACTTTGATTTCTTTAATAATGTTCGTGCTACTTCAGGTTAGCAATTTTTTTGAGTTACGTTCTTTGGTTCTTCTGCGACTCTTCTCTTTTCAGTTAGTATCACGCTGCGAAGCTCAGAAGATAGCCTTCTCTATTGATCCCTGGGTGACCTTGAGCCTGATTTCCTCTGATTCATAAGCCATCATCGACAACTCATACTGTTAAGACCTTCATCTTCAGACATTAATCAATTAAAATAATTACATGAGGTTCTAGATTTAAAAATAAAATCATACAGGCATAGCACACTTTTTAGTTAACAATACAACGGAGTAGTTATTTGCATTTGCGTCAAGTGTTTGTTTTACAAACTTATTTCTCTCTAATCTTTTTTTTTTATGACCCCCGCTATTGGGGGCCTCTCGTACCCCTATTTATGGTGGGATAGGGACTTTATTAGCATTTAATTTATTCACTTAATTATTTTATTTTCATTCTCTTCTCTTTCATTCTTCACATAATCTTTCATTCTGTTCTTTTATACCACAATTCTGCTTTCTCTCTCTAATCTTTGTCCGCGTGGGTTGGATGCTGTTTGTATAACTATGTTTAATTATACAAGTCCCGTGGTCAGGCCGTGAGCCGTATCAATGTTGAATCAGCGGTGCGAGCGGAGTTTCCAGACGTCACGCGCGCCACGGAAATAGAGCGCCGCCCGCGGGCGGTCTTGCGGGCCTTGATCCCGTGAGACACGGTTTGGCGAAGACACGCATGTATGTGGAAAAAATATCATTGTACATGTGTGTATTTTGTTATGAATATTACTTTTCTTTTACTTCTTTTAGACTAATAAATGTACACTGCAAGGCATAGAGCTCTCCCTGTACCCCTACCATATTATTATCGGCATAGACTGAGCTTTTTTGAAATTGCGTTATTCATATTTAAACACATGTCCAATGTGAGATCCATGCGCGCTCCGGTTTACGAATAAAAAGGATATTATACATATATATATATATATATAAATGTAACATAAATAGGCAAACATTAATAGCCAACAAGGCTTTAAATTGGTGAACGTATAACGCATTTGTTGTGAACTAATGATTGGAACTCTATCCAAATGTATTTGCGTATTCCAAATTTGAACTACTACGAATTAAAATTAACTATTGCTAGCGGACATTTTATACAAGCCATATGAAAAAATATGTATAAGCTTATACATATATAACTATTCGCTCTATATATGGTTCAGTAATATGTATCCCAAAAACCTAATACATTCAACAAGAAATCTTTATTCTTAAAAAGCCTTGTTCAAAGTCACGGGAAACGTATTTACACAGCAAATAGTTACTCTCGTATCTTGTTCAGACGTTAAAAGCCGAACAGATTGAATGCTTGCACTCGTGGCGATCGAACAAACATTATCTAGAGATATTTTTAACGCGTATCATGACACGTCGATTTATAATCAATAAATACACGGATAGTGGCTTATTATCACCGACACGGCTGAAGGCTGAGCCGTTGCTCCGCAGTGAGCGAAACTAAACTGAATTCGCTTACACATTCAGTGATTCAATGTTGCGTAATACGAATCTAATGTTTAATATCTTGATCAATCGAACGCTTACATCCATATTGATAAGTCTCTCTTGTATAAATAAAAAATAAAGCCATATAATTGTATGGGAAATTGAATGAATTATAAATACATTTAAAAAACTTTTAAGTTAAACGGTTTTTTGATACCCATATTGTGGTGGTTGTGGAAAAATATGTAGTGCGCCATATTGGAACGGCGTCCATCTTGAATTTTAAATTTTGACATAATCATCGTATTTTACTAGTGTAGCCCTTTCATTTGATACCCATATTGAGGGGTTAAGGAAAAATATGCAATCCGCCATTTTGTATCGGCGGCCATCTTAGATTTATAATGTTATTGAATTATTATATTGTATTGTCATCTAAATTAAATGTGTGTACCAAATTTCAGATCAATCTGACAACGGGAAGGTGCTTAAATTTCAATTTCTAATTTCGACCCAAACAAATTCCGTCCGGGTCGAACTAAATAAAACCGTTTAATCAATAAAACGTTTCACTAATATTTTTATGAACGTACACTCTCACTGCTACCCACGTGGTATTTGTATATTTCGCGCATTCGAAGCAGCAAATGCAGAGGGCGTTTAGTTTAAGACCTCTTAAGGTAAAGAAACTCGTGTGTTTCGTGGGCAGTCTCGGCTCGGGCCTCAACTATTTTCCCGGATTGCGAGGTTCACTTTGGCGGAACTTCCATAGAGAGACTACGCTCTAGGACTTCCAAGAGAGAACCTCCGCTTAGGCTGTTACACGTCATTACTAACCCTTAGCATTCCGCCACAAGGATGCCCGAGAGGATCGATCCTTGACTTGGTCGGTTGCTACACTTGGGAAAGCGTTAGAGCTGATGAAGTGGCAGATGAAACTCCTTCTTTTGATCATTTCGTCAAATGTATTATTAAACGCATAAGTTTGAAAACGGCTCGAACAAGACGACATTTTTTTCATAATTTACATTTAAACACGAGGAAGATACTCTACAGAAAAATTGTAATAACGAAACTTTTCCACTCTCGAAAATTACAAAACGATTTAAAATACCTTTTCTTTAATTTTCAAATATTTGAAGTCAATTAAAGCCAAAATAGGCACGTATGTAACTAAACAAAAATTACTATGATCTATCGAGTATTAAACTAATATAACGTACGATAAATATAATAGAAAAAGTATTTTGAAGAAAATGTCATCATGTTCAGTCTCCCACAAAGATCGCGTACATGACCGGTACTGAGGCCAATAAGCGCAAAAAGATTCGCTGGAAGGGGGCCGCCGTTCTTCTCATCTATTGTTGTTTTTACTAAAGATTATTTCTTCTATTGGGTAGCAACATTCCAATAATGTAATCGAAAATCCATTTCGATTTAATTTACGTAAATATTTTATGAATCAGAGATGTAGCTGTTTTAGTAATTGTGACTTGAAGCCTACATATCCTTTAATCGAACAACAAATCTCCAAATATATTTTGAAATTTCAGAATCCTGGAGATGTATTCATGTGAAAATATACATTAGACATAATTTTTACAAAACTATAATCTATTTCCTGTAATAAATTATGATAAACAATTTAAATTACATGTAATTTACAACTTCCGATTTGATATTTAACGAGGGACATGAGTCAATAGAGAGATGTGCGCATGCGGAAACTAAACTGGCGCTTTGCATATCCCCGTTCAAATAATTCGCCGCACGTCGCGGCAGCTGAGATGAATATTGCAAACAAAACGAGGTTGACGTTAGTCTCTGGTCTGTTTGTTTCCTTATATGATAACGCCGACTAGAGACACCATATGTCTGATCGAAAAATTAGGACATTTACATTTTAATTTAATTTTTAGGGGATTGCCATAAATAGAGGGTTTAGCTTGGAATTTTTATATGAGATAGAATTACGAATGAGCAATAGACGAACGCAAGTAACTGAAGTAGCTCATCAGATTGGCGAGTTGATGTGGCGGTGGGAGGCTGTATGTCGCTCAGAAGAGATAGCCATTGTGTCCTCAAGGTTCTGGAGTAGAGACTACAGACCGGCGAGTTCAGCGTATGACGTGAACAGCAGGTCATTTCAAACAGGTCTATTTGTAAATCTATGGAGGAACTGATATGTCCAGCATGGATAATCCATGGCTGAAATGATGTTAAGAGGCCTAAACTCGAGGGTATCCAAATGACTGCCAATAGATGAGGTATTTAGTTTTTAAAATTGACAAAACATTCGAAGTTCCCGCAGTAGCTTTTTTCAACTGGTTAATGTGAACACGGCATTCTAATTTCGTCGTTATCATATTCGAACCGAAAAAAGTCAAGGTAAGGGGCAGTGTAAGCTTGCGTTGGGCATGTAATAGCTGTCATGTTGAAATGTTTAAGGAGCGTATTTTCAACGTGACTTTCGCATTACAAGTATTTCAACCGCTTACATTAACACTACGTTAAATTTTAGTGTATGAACATTTTGCGGGAATAATTCCAGCATTTCTTCTAAAATTAACAGTTACAACGATATCTCGAGGTCAGTTAATTTGACGTGGGAGTGGCGATAGTGTTATATTAACGGCAGTAATTCACAAGAGACATTTCTAAATAATTTATGTGAACAATTTTCAAGGTCACATTCTATTTACGTTATCAATTAACCTTGAATGTTTTTTTTTGTATCGTCGAACTTATGGTCGATGTAATGAATGTAAAACGCTTTGGGTACGGAAACATTATTTATGTAATCTTGTATTTGACCTTGCGATGAATTGCAAATTCTGAAGATTGAATACCTGTTTTTGATTTAATAGTTTAAACGGTAGTAGTTAAATAAAAACAATCATATGCATTACTTCGGACAATTATTTTTTTCTTTCATAAGATCCTAAGCGTTATCTTTACAAGTAAATAAATTTTGAGTGTCTGTTTGTAATATTATAATAGCCCCTTTTTACTACATACACATGACATACGGTACATGCAACAAAATTAGTTTATTTTTAATTTTGTCGGTTTGTTTCTGCTAATCTCTGAAACGGCTGGAGCGAATTTGACGGGATTTATACTGGCAGATAGCCGATGTAATATATGGTGTAATTAGTAACTTAGGCTGCTTTTACTTTATAAAAATTCTTAAACCAAAAACAACTCTAAGCTAAATAATTTTTTTGTTAAATTTTACGCCGACGAAGTCGCGGACAAAGCTAGGTATCAATAAAAAAAGTGATTACATAAATACGCTATATTTACTTTTCTTTTGGACCGCAGGCTTAATATGACACTATCTGTCATGGAGTAGTTTTTCAGTTCGACATTGCTCTTGGTTAAGGTATAGTTCTTTTGGGCCAACTTAATGAAGACGAAATTAAAAATTAGAATCCCACATTATGCCCACCGGTATATCAAATGATTGTCACCCTATTGAATATCCGATTTAGATGGAGCAGCATCTCGTAAAGGCATCATTGAAGATTTCTCCTTGCCTTATACGAGAACGTTTCTCTCAGCGTTCGTTGAATGGACTCTAGATTATCGACCGGTAGCGATTCGAAGATGTTGCGATACGCGCTTTTGGGGCTCTTGTGACTTTGAAAAGTACATTGTTCTTGTACTGATATCTGTTACTTGCACTTTTTGAGGATATCGATTTAGGCCAATGTTTCCCAATCTTTATTGTGCCATGTACCATTGCTTCTCAAAAAATTTTTACGAATCCCATGTAAGATACATAATTTTATATTAAAGGGAAAGGATTATGGACGTGTCGTGTCCATTTTTGAATTACCCCACAGTGGGGATTGGGCTCCACGTTGGGAAACATTTAGACGATTGTCATGAATTTACTAACAAAATTATCTTATTGATTTATTGCTATGAAACATGGGATTATACAGTGCAATACGTACTGTTTCATCTCCATCGCTACTATTGCATTACCTTCTCTAACAATCTTGCTAATACAACATGTAATTTTCTTAAAATTCATAAGATATTCTGTAATTACTATTTTCTTTGAGCGAATATTGGAAATTTCTTTTATTTATTTTATTTAACAATATAAATGACAGATTATGTCTTAAAACCTTGAGTAGGTTTACCAAGACATTACATTCGTCTCCTGACCCGGATACACAAGGACAACAGTTACAATAATAATTTATTTAAATTTCTTATTTGCAATTTCTCTTCTTCTTTCGATCTTAATGTCATCCATCAATTCTTCTTTCTCTCTCATTCTTTGCATTTCTTTCATACCTCGCCTCACTGACGTCGCCTTCTCTGAACGAATAACTACGGGTGCTACGATTCGATCTTATATATGTTTTTGTTACTCAACCTATTTATTTCTTTTGATTTAGTTGTAACTCCTGTGGAATTCGCGTGACAAATTAAATTGTTAATTTTTATGGTTGTATATATCAGATAAAATATTGTATTAAGGCAACACCGTCATGAGAAATAACAAGTTCGTAATTAATGTATAGATATTTTTTTTTTCGAAAAATAAATTTAAAGTGAAAAAAGAAACTAGATAGTTGCAAAATAACAACCATGACTAAGACCACGGGGTTCGAACGCGTTTAAAATTCAACCCATCACGAGCATTCGTGAGGCGACATCTCCCGACATTAGTTTTGTATGCACGTCAAATTGCTTCCGCACATCCTTCTACGGTGCTAGAAATCGAAAGCATAAAAACTCATAATATTTAGTCGTACTTATGCAAACAAGATACAACTCTCACAAAGAGTTACACACACAGAAAACCATAAACAGATTTTAATCTCCCTAAAAATCAGAATGATTTAGATTGCTTATTAGGACGCCCACAGCTGGACATATTATGCCTTGCCCACAGATCTCGAAGCGGTCATTATCGGTTCGTGCGTCAGCGTGAATTTTCGACACTCGAATATGTACTGAGAATGACCGTAATTTTTTTTTGTATGAATAATAAATACGAGTATTAGACGGCATCTACTACACATTTAATACTATAACTGATTTAATCCGTAAACATTAAAGATGATCATTTTGGATATTCCGGAAATGATTTGTGATAGAATGCGTTCGTTGAATGAAGTGTGTTGGAGAGGAAAATTTTAAAAACAAGTTTCGGAGCAACACGAGAAGAAACGGGCGTGAACCGTATAAGGAGGTATCACCAACGATATGATTCATATACAAACGATTGTCAGGTTTTGCATGTCACAAAGGCGACAGAGTAACAGGCCACTAAAAAAAAAAGACTAATACTAGGGTTGTCAAGAACATCTCCAAGTGAACTACGGGCAAAAGACCCAGGAAAAGGTGGATGGAGTAAGATCTCAGAAGTATAGGAAAGAAGACATTTTGTCAAAAAAACAAGGATATATTCAGATGAAAGAGAGGGTCATAGAGCCACAGGAAGAACTCCTAACCTTTAGTAGCCTGATTTACGAAAGTGATTTTTTTTAATATTACTGTGTTTGCTTGAGTGTCTAGATGAAGGGAAAAATAGATTTTTTTTAATTTCGTTGGAAAGAATATTATACAACAGTAAAATACGTACATCCAACCTATAAAAATAATAATAATAGTAATGTGAACATTCGGTTTAAAAGATTGGTATCAAAATCGAAACTATAGGTTATTAAGGGTTAAGTATTTTCTGTGAATCATTTACTTCTCATTTTTCAATGTTCACTGCAAGGCTTTACCTTGCCCCCAAAGATCACCACGACGACGGGTCCTGCGCTGCTCATATTCTTCCCTACTTCCCGCGACCTTAGCTATGTCCTCGGTCCACCTGGTGAAGGGCTTACCCGCCGCTCGAGAACCTTCCAGCCCCAAAAGCCACAACCTAAAGTTAAAGTTACACGAGCGATGTGCCCCCTCCCCCCAGTGTCACTTCAGATGAGCAATTCTTCGAGTTACTTCGGTGACCTATATATTCATCTATTGGCGTTATTAAACATACAATTGTTCGCGGCTAGTTATGTTATTACTTAGAGAACCGTTTAATATTGTTTTCTGTTTTATTCAGTTAATCACGTTTAGATATATGCAAAGATAATGATGTCCAGGGCTGTACGATATACAAACATATTTCATTGTGTACTTTGTTATATAAAACTAAATGTAAAGTTATATGTATTGCTGTACACGTGCCTATTTGAAATGAAAATATAAATCGCTCCACTCTTTTTTATCTATATAATGCTCAAATTGTACCGGCCTATATATTTTATGTAACGAAGGCCGTTACGCGAATATACCTTTTAGTATAAAAAGGACGAATTTAGTATGAAATCGATACTAATGTCACACAAGTCCTTGACACTAACAAGGGAGCTCCAAGGGCGGGCTAATTGGAGCGAGCCAGACGCATAAACCCGCTCCCGAGCCGACACTTCGCACTAAAGCTTCGTCGTTTCATACGAAACTTAATAAAAATGAACCTTATACGCTTTGTAATAAAGTTCAGTTTGAAACTGCGTGAGCCACGTTGTCAACCTATCCCACAGAATCATAAAGGCCGTTGAGGGTGGGTACAACTGCCGTTATTACTATCTCGCTTGAAGTCTGTATATACTTTGACAAAATGACTATCGCTTATTCAAGCATATTTTGATACTTTTATTTCTTACATAACGTATATACAGGATGATACTTGTAATATATATATATATAGTTGCATAATAGTATAGAAAAAAGTAAAATGGATAATGTAGATATCACACGAGGCAATTTCTTCCAGACGACTATGGTATGGAAACGACAGTAGAGAGATAAATAACGGGTAACATGAACATAAAGACAAAACATACATACAAAAAATTAAATATACATTTACATATAGCAATATCAATTTTCATTTATTTTTATAATTATATAGCTAAGCTATATGTACGGTTATAACGAGTTATACATGCTAGTTAAAAAAATAATATTCATAAAATTTAACACGTTAAAAAAAAATTTTCGACACGTTCTATGCCGAGAAAAAAAAACGCAGTTTCCTATCCAGGTCGCAGTTCTGTTCAAGCCGCGTCAGTCAGTGATGACCGCGTTTTGCGAGGGTTTTCGTTTCGTTCTTACAGGCTGTTGGGCAGTGCTGTCAGACTAAATCTCATATTAGTTGACCCGCGTGGACCCTCTAGCTTTTCCATATCAAGTTGGTTTTTTGAAAATTTAAGAAATTACAATTATCATACAAAAAAATTTATCGAAAAAACCATCCATATATAATGGCTCCAATTCACTTTCGTTATAACCAAGTAACGGTTGAGTAAAAGATGAAAGCGTATAAGCAAAAAAACATTTAATGGAATCAGACATACCTTGCGGAAGTCCATCCTAAGTAAGAAAAGTCGTGCAACAAAGTGCACCGCCCGCCAGCAAATACGTATGCGGCAAACAATGCGAATCACACAACCGCCACCGCCAAATTACTCAACACGTGTTTCACCCCTCCACGGGGCATCTTCAGGAGTTATGTCACACCGATTAGTGCCTGACTCTGTGTTTTTTGTTTGTTGCACGACTACCACTGCATGTGCGGAAGTGGCTAAATATTGGTCGTTTTCTTACTTAGCAAAAAAACAAATAAGTAAATTTTAAAAAGATTTGATTTTTAATAGGCCTAAATAGAAACTCTTCTGACGATCAGCACTGACCGCGTTGGCAGAGAACATGTTAAATTAATGTGCAAATGTTGTTAAACATAATGCAAGAGCCTTCCGGTGTGTTCAGTATATAAAGCTTACACTTATTGATAGTATTGCAATACTGCTATAACACATTGAAGCTAGAATCGCGCGATAAATAAATCGATCTCACGGCGATTTCAAAGGCATTCCGCGCTCAACTTTTATGCATAGCACAGTTTGGCGTTACAATATATGCCAAATGTTTTTATCAGACTATATTTACATTTAGTTTTTAACTTAAAATTGAAATACAGGTTAATTGAATGTAGGTGCTAAAGAATGAATGTATATAGCTCATTTGCTATGGTACACCCTTTCGAGTGGTAGCCAAGCGGTAAATAATTGACTTGCAATTGTAAGTTCGAATCCCAGGATTCAGTCTTATATATTATTTACACTGAGCATTCATTATAGCATTATAATGTATTGCAACTGCCCTTATACAAGTTTCAAGAGAATGGGCAGCAGCATCTTATATCACAACTGGTTAATACCACACTGCAATCTCCCCTTACCCGTCTGCCAAGCGTAGCGATTATTGTAAATCCCCCCATGGATTTTTGGGGAAGGTCTGTGCCTTGTAGTAAACGTCTATGGGTTAAAACGAGGACGACACTTTATCTAAAAATCAATGGTTTCAAAAATAATAACTAACATAATATTTTTATAGCAAGAAAACGAGTTTTTAAAAATTCGAGCGACAACAGCTTTTTTAAGGGCGTACCATCAGAAGTTACTATATTTGACAGAAAATATGCTATATCACTATATTCACTCTTTTAAAGCCTTATTACCTATAACCAATCAACCTGTATATAAGACAAATATATATGTTTATATTCCTTCTGTATAGTCCCTTTTCATGCAAACGTATCGTTGTAACTGGAATACGATCGTCCAGGGAAAATTTTTAATTAAAAAACCGCTGTTTCTGTCAGCTCGATCTATACAAAACCTGCACAAAGACAAAACCGGCTCTCAGAGTGTCACTTCAATTACATCAAATGCAAAAATAGCTCGCATACAATATAATTTGATAGACACATAAAACTCAGCAAGTTTTATCTGTAAGAGTCGTGATATAAATGTAGACGACAAAGGCGAAGGTCGTTTTATTGTCGCCCTCCCTCTCAGGAGGTAGGGAGGGACATTAGCTGCCAATACTATTTCAAAATAAATTCGCCGTATATAATTTTATTACAATAAAAATAAAATACGTCATCTCTGATGGTTCATTCTCTGATGATCATCTCTTCTGATCTATTAAAGCAATTAGAATCGCTTCCCACTATAAGTGTAGGTCTATGTCCAATAGTGGACTTACAGATAAAATGATGATGATTAAAGTAATATAACACGATTGATTAATTCAGTGTTATATAAAACACGTTGCATCAGCGTTCTCATATAAACTCTTATGACTGCTAACGCATATGTCAAAATTATTCACGATGACCGTATCTTGTTAAGGAGGTATTAAAACAAATATTTATGTGGACATATGTTTTATTAAAACTGACCGGAGAACATTTTAAATTAAAAAAAAAAAAAAAAACGTATATAATTCATAGTGCGGGAATTCCCGCGTTATTGAAGGGGTGGTAAACCCCCGTGTTTACACTCTTAGACAGCTAAGCGAAAAATGTGTAAATTAATTTAATTTTTTTTTCGCTAAAATTGAGTGAAAAATTTACTTTTTGCGTTGTAATCGATTTCATCTTTCCATTGTCTGTTTATATACTTTACCTACCTCTATAATTTTAATATTTAGTATCTAATAGTTTTATATATACGATATATGTTCTAATATATGAAGTTGGGTGTCGCACTGGTCTCGTCTGCCCATGTGCCATCGGGGAATTCGCAGACTGGCTGCTGACGGGAGTTGTTCATATCAGGACTTACACTCGGCTTCGTACATCTCGGGAATTGGTGAATCCCAATCAGTACTCTCCCTTCAAATCTTGAATGACTTCTGGCACAAGCAAACCTAATGAGTCATAAATACTCATTACGCTAGAGAATAAGGGTATATCGTCGTTTCAGCCAATAGAAGCCTACTGTACAACTTAGGTATTCCCTAAAGATATCTATGGGGGAGCTATAGCCTGAGCACAATGCCTGGCAGACAGGATGACGATCGCAGTATGGTATTTATTATATGCGCAAAAGACGCTGCTCTGCCTATCCGGTGAAAACTTGTTTGTGATCAGTGACAATCCTATATAAGGCTCAAAGTGTGAATTATACATGATATACCACTGTTAAATGCCTACTTAGGTGTTTATTATTTACTGTTAGTTTGTAAAGAGCTTTAGAATTTTTTAAACAATATATCTTCTAATAAAAGTAAAATTTATCTCTTAGTTCATTTCTTTTTCTTCTCGCTTCTTTTTGAGGCAAGTGCGATCGAACCAATACTGATCGAAGTCAGTTAAATGTTTTTATTTATTATTGTATTATATATATAATATGTATTAAACATTTTTTATTATAAGTATAAATGTTATATACGTATGTATGTATGTATGTCTATGTATGTTTATGTATATTTATGTTCATTTGTTTGTGAATATGTATTTTTTGTACACGTGAACTACCCTTTATAAGTTCTATTATCTTTTTCTTACTATGGTTGTCTGTAAGAGATTGCCTTGTGTGATAAGACCGCCCATTGTACTTTACTGTATATTATTGTATCAAATATGTATTAAATAAAATCGATTTGCCTATGACAACATGGTGATAAATTTTTAAAATTAAAATCACATTTGCTAACTTACGACATAATATTTCTAGCATTGTAACTACCGTCTTTTACAGTGAAACACTAGATGTCTGCACTAATATTAAGTTCAAGTTATATATCTACCAACAGCAAATTTTAATACATAGATAGCCATTTCCCGTGTAATTAAAAGCCTTTTGTCTGGCAGGCGAAGCGATCGATTTTCCGCCCTCCCCTCCTCTGTAACGTTGCATCGTGCTCACAGCGAAATGGGAGAGGCACGCTGAAAGGTTACGGCCGATACGAATGGCAATTACTCTCCGTATCTACACCAGCCAATTATCAGCCAGTCCATCTGTATTTAATTACGTGAACATTCCGACGCTATCGGCCAGTTTAATTAATAAACCTTTATTAAAAATTAATAACTGTATGTTACTAAAATTCGAATCGTATGCTATATCCAAAAATAATAACGGTATAATAATAAGATAATTAGACAATTAAACAAAATTAGAATTATTACAAATTAAAATTAATTACTGTTTATTATCTGTCTTTATATACTACTGCCAGAAGTTATTAGCCTGACGCATTGAAATAAAAAAAAATGATGTAACATAAATTTGTGATAATTTTATACGAGCGTATAATAGTAAAAAAATTAAGGCTTTTTGCTGACAAATGAGCTAAACAACCCCACCTGTTATGCAATCATGCGATGTATAAAAATTAGGAGAACAGGAAAGTAATGTCGTTTCTCTCGACATATTTTACAGAAAAACCGATTGATTTTTATCGCTCTCGTATTGATTTTGTACACTAGATGGCAAAAGGTTGTTGATAACGAGGGTGAATATTTTGTTGATTAGAAATAAAAGCTTGTTAAAAATTTAGTCGCGTGTGAATTTAACTTAAGAAAGCGACATTACTTTCCGGTCCACTTATATGATTATTTTCTATTTCCTGGAAAACCCTTTCAAATATCAACTTCACCTTTTAGTCTGATCAATTATTTAATTGATTACTATGTGAATATCTAGAACAGTGATTCCCAAAGTGGTCTATATCGACCTCTAGGGGCCCATGACAACCTGCAAGGGGTCTTCGTCAGCGAAAAAAAATTTGGGGGTCCATGAAATGAAAATGGGGGTCCACAGACTGGACATCATTAGCTGAGGAGATTTAAGATTAACCCTTACAAAATTGACGCCAAATGTTGATAATTTATTATTAAAGCATCAGGTTCATCTTTCTCACTAAAATATTGACTTATTGCTTATGTTATTTTATTTATAGTTTATTTAATGTTACGTATATTTTACATAACAGATACAAAATTGTATTTTGAGTAGTTTTAATTTAAATTGAATTAATAAATGTATAAATTA
The DNA here is from genome assembly GCF_028537555.1 of Battus philenor. NCBI lineage: Eukaryota > Metazoa > Arthropoda > Insecta > Lepidoptera > Papilionidae > Battus > Battus philenor. The sequence continues at coordinate 2,280,839 of NW_027181686.1, read as the reverse complement.
ACATGTGTTTTTACTTTAAGTTTTTAACACTAAACTTCACTACAGTTAGAAATTTACAGGTAATCAATATCAGGTAAGTATATCGGAAAAACATGGCAAGGGGTCTACGACACAAAAAAGTTTCGGGAACTCTGATCTAGAAGTACGAATGTGATGAATGTGTGCGTTTGTTATGAAGCGTTGACGCCTCGTATCACTGGCCACTACGGCCACATTATTTTTGTGTAAAATCATTCTTCAGTTCGAATTGAAATTCGAACGCCGATTTGAATTCGGAAGCCATAATTGATGTGGTTATCCGTTATGTTAGGATGGTGTGAATTGTAAATGCTTTTGTACATATGTGAATACACCTTCGATCACTCTTGACTATTATCTTCCTCATCCACGTGCTCGTGTGGCAAGTCGCCTTTATCCGCTAATCTCGTATTAACTTTAATGTTTATCTTTAAATTATGATAAAAAAATTTGCCAAACAAAAAGGCAAGTACCAAAAATATGTTCGCTTATTTCGATCACATTTTATCACACATTCAGCAAACGCCGTGCGAGCGTCGAGTGGTTTCATTTATTAAGAATTCCTTTCCTTCGTAAATGGGTCGTTGACATCGGCGCATTAAATGAAAAACTGCACGATGCAGGCCGTATTACTCACGCTTATAGCGCTTTGTAAAAGCGAATGCGCTAATTTCAGCTTGAAGCCCTTCGTGTTCCCTGACATTTATGTTAATCGATAATATTTTTTATATTTATTTAATCGATGATTGCCGTTACTCAGTGAATATATTTTTAAGCCTTTCGCTGCGATCTCCGCCTTTTGGCGTTCGACTATAGACAATTATTTACAGAGAACAGCGTCTTCCGGCGATCGGCTATAGACGCTCTCTCAGAGCGAACAGCGCCTTCTGGCGCTCGGCTATAGGCGCTTTCTCATAGCGAACATGGCCTTCTGGCGGAGTACATTTGTTTTATATGACCGTGTTAATAATTGCATGATTATAGTCATTAATTTGTTTGTTACCAACGCGACAGCTGCATATAGGCAGCTTTCTATGCGGATATTTTGTCACATAACCAAATACGCTTCGTTTGTACAGACAATCTACTGTCGCACCAGCTGCTGAGAGAGTAATTCATTTTTAGGCACTCCGCAGTGAAAGGGTTAAACAGTGATGTTATACTTAATAACTGCATACTATAATCATCACACCAGCCGATAGACGGCCACTGAAAAGCAAACGCTTTCTCCCAAGGATCGCCACGATGACGCCATATTGCGCCACATTTACCAGCTGTCAGCAGGCGTCGGTTGCACGAGTAATATTCCCTGCCCAGTGCCACTTCGGCCGAGCAATTCTTTGGACTACATAGTAAGTAGGTAAGTGTTTCCCAACGTGGGGCCCACGTCCCACAAAGAGGTAATTTGTTTTTTAGGGGGGCGATTCGAAAATGGAATCAATATGAGTTTAAGCCTTACGCTCTGGGCCATTTAAATGCAATGCCAGGTGTCAAGTTTAAAGTATTTTAATTGATATTCTATTTATATATAATATAATTCTTAATTGAATATAAATGCTTACAAAATAAATTTGAAATGCTGCTAGGCATAAGAATTTAAAAAAGTTAAGGTGGAGCATTGCATAAAAAAGTTTGGGAAATACTGACATAGGTGATCTTGGTTCGTCTACGGAATCATTTCCGATTTGATCTAGCAGAAAAGCGTGTGTCATCACCGACAACACACTATTCAAAGATCTTCGCGATGTTTTAAAGTTTTTACACCAATTTAAAATCAGCCTGTATAGTGTTCGCAAAATATTACGAAAACAATGTTTCATATTATGATAGAAAGTGTGTTGTGTAAGGAATATTGGTTCAGTTATAATCACATTAGAGATGGTTATATGTATTATCGATTTTCCGTGTAGTGGAGGCATAGTAACTACCTTAATTACTCTTGTGCGTCATACATATATATGACAGATATGTTAGGTTACTACAGTTGCTTTTTAGGCCGCTGTATTTGAATGTTATAAATTGTGACCGCTAAGAAATGACGACGCAACTGTACCCTTGTGGGATTCGAACGTGGGTGTAAAAAGGTCGACCCATACGTGATCAAGCTCCAAGCATGAAAGCTATAATCGTCATCCTATTCAAACTTATCATGTAACTATAAAAAGATATAATAATTTATTTTCATGTCATGGATTAATGAAATTATTTTATTAATCTATAAAGATCGAATTAATAATTCATGATTATAGGTCAGCAAATACTGGAAACTGGCTTAACCAGTCTTATTGTAAAGCTAGATACCATCTCCAGGAGTTGACATCCTGCGGCTTAAATAATGATGATTCACAGCTAAGATACAACGTCGGTGAGTTGGAAATTTTATAAATATTTAAAAAATATATAGAAGGGTAGACGTTGAGGACACATTGATATATGGGCCGATAGAGATAGGTGATGATTTTATCTTTACAGATCTCGTACAAGCAAAGCGAAGAGTAGGAGCGGGGGGGGGGGGTAATGAGCGGATGATACTCCACACTTTGCTTCGCCGCGTTAATATCTAAGGCCCGGTATAGCGGTTTCGGTTGCACTGCAGTACACGCAACAGAGGTGTAAACACGTATATACACCTTGAGACAGCTGCATTCATTCACCAGCTGTGCGTGGCGAACTGTTTGGATATTAAATAAGGTACTCACCTATCGCGGCCACCGGTAAGCAGTTGAAGCAATCTGTGAATGTCTTCCATAGCTTGATGTTATACCTTCTTTTACACTCGTCGTAAAATCTGCGAACAAAATATAACATAAGAATTACACAAGCTACTTAGACAGCTAATAATGCTTTAATATCAAGCTTGTAGGTTATATTAGTAAGACAAGTTACTTAACCCTCAAATGCATAATGATGTAAAACTGCAACATACCACTTAAACGTAAAATGAGTACTAAACTTGAAAGTAAATACATAATTTTGTTTATCTGCAACATAATTTGCAGTAAATTCTGCAATTTTTTAAAAAAAGTATAATAAATATTATATACATTTTTTTTTCAATTTAATTTATAATAAAATGTTTTTTTAAAGTATAAATAAAAGTCATGCATTTAAGGGTAAAAAGTTAGATAGATTACTATCGTAATCAAAAGCAAATAGTTTTGTAATCAACATGTTTTTTTAAAAAATTATAAAAGCATTTTTGCCAATAAAATAAAAACAAAATCACGTTAAATATAGTTTAGTCCTAAAATAAGTAATCATTTTCATCATTTCTGTCTAAAAACGCCCACTGTTGGACATAGGGTTTTACTGTATATGTCTAATTAAAAACTGCCCGCCTCCAGTGTCTTGAGTAATATTATAATTTATCTGTGAAACATATATTATCTGGATTATAAAACAATGACCCCAAATCGTCGCTAGGTTTAAAAAAAAAGACTAAATGAAATAAAATTCATTTATTGGACATTGGAACTTAACAGGACTCTTATTGATAGTATTTTCATTTTTGATTACCCTGAATTGCAAATGTTGTAGTAGTGAAAAAGAAGCAGGAAGAAATCTACAGTACATGTTTTTTAAACAAAGTGTAACAATACCGATTTATGTATATAACATAGTTTATATCAAACATAGCCTAAATGTAAACAAAATAATCAAGCGACATCACAGCCAAGGATTCTTGTAATTTAAATACATATTCGCTCATTGAATGATATACCGTTTTCGTCAATTTACTTTTAATATGCGAAAAGCATGGTCTTGCGAAATTTTATTACAAAATTTGATTCCTTTTATATAAATGAGTTAGACATTTTGGAGTCTAAACTTTGATACAGCCAGTCTTCACGATGCCTTATAAACACACTATGGACGTCCCATATCTTTTTAAATTAATTAAAAATATTGTAAATATATAAATATAAATGACTACTAAAAGATCAAGCGTATCTAAATATCTTTACGAGATCAAATCAGGAATGACACGAAAGAAAGTAAACGCCTACATAACACTTGGCCTTTGGGATGTCAAGGTTTTATAGTTGGGACCACCGACCGGCAAGCACAGTGTAGGTGTTACCCACTTGTTAATATTGTCTGAACACGTTGAACACAGGCCTGTTTCCAACCTATTGAAAGCCTACAGGGGGAGAGGCCGTTTCCAGCAGTGAACGACGTCTAAAATAATGATGACATCTTAACTTTTATATGTAGATCTGATAAAGATATGATAAAGCATCGAGTGAATAGATTTTTTATTAAAATAAACAAAGTTTAATACGCGTCGACCCACAATGGAAACTAGTGTGAAAGGTAATCGGAATTTTCCAATCAAGGCCAGATTTGCGTCGGTGTTTTGAGATAAGCAAACAATGTCGTATCACCTGATTACGTCTCGTTCGGATAATCCATCAACATGTTTTTATGGCGGTTTTTAGATCCTCCCGTTCAACCACAACATGAGTAAACTGGTCTTTTTTAACAAAAGTTTGTTTTTATTACCATACGCATCTTTTGTCATTCACTATATCTTTCATTCCTTTTCATACATCGCCTCACATCCTTCACTTTACCTACAGAGTTCTTCAATTTTATGTTTATTATTTATATCATTATCACAATTTACTTATATTTAATTTTTATTTATTTTCTTACTATCTATCAGGTGGACCAGACAGTAATGTCGTTCCTGCGCATAGCGATATTCAATTGTCATTTGGTAGCTCATTACTTACTTGCAAGACGTACACTAGATCGTAAATCACGCTTCTAGTCGACACTAGAGACCCTTTCGGCCCCAACGACCTCATTAAAAAACAATAAACGTGTTTATTTATTCACGCCTTTTATCCAAAAAGGAAATATAATCAAAACTTGTTGTATGTTGTTTTATGGCTTAATGTATGTTTTACCTCGGTAATGTTTATCTAGGAAAACAGCGATGACGTCATTAAATAAACTAATCAAACATGTTCGTGATAATCTACTAAGCACGGATTAATCTAATATATAAAATTCTCGTGTCACGGTGTGCGTGATTGAACTCCTCCGAAACGGCTCGACCGATTTTCGTGAATCTTAGCGTGCATATCGGCCAGGGTGGAGAATCGGACATCTATTTTTCATCCCCCTAAATATGTTAAGGGTGGTCCACCCCCAATTTTTTTTTAATTTTTAGACAAAAATTTTTTTTTATTTTTTATGACAGCATACAAAAATACAAACAAAAAAATACAAATACAACCTTAAATTTTCATCCATCTTCGATCAACCCTTATTTTTATTTGTTTTTTAATGCTTTCTAGAAATAACATACATGGCAAAACGTTTGCGGGATCAGCTAGTTACTATATGTAGTAATTAGGTTGAAGGCAATTATATATATTTAACGGAATCAGGCGTTACCTTGCGGAACCTTGCAATTATATATAACAAAATATATCGCGTTGATGTTCGTACATACTTTAGCATGAGAGGAAGCTAAACACCAGAAATTAACGTGAAACTGTCGAACACAACACGCAATCGAGTGAACTTGAATTGTTCTGACCTTCATCGCAATGATTCAGATTAGTGACTCAAGTTTATACACGGTCCGAAATGCCCGGGCTACCGCAAGATATGCCTTAACGACCGCTTGTGTTTATAAAATGCCACGTTTGTTATGTTCGGTGATGATTGATTATTCATAGCTGCCATAAACCTGTGATCATACTTATCTATAGTAAAGAAAAGTTTGGTTATGTAAAATAATTTTTTAAAAAAAAAAAAGTTCAAAATTCATTAATTAAATCTAAGGTCTAATAATTCGGACAGTGTTAGTAGGTCGCGGGTTTGATTTCCGAGATATCAATCTCATGTAATTCACACTATGTGCATTAATTATGTCCGATTGCCACTAAGTAAGAAAAGGACTAATATTTAGCCACTTCCGCACATGCAGTCATAGTCGTGCAACAAAATGCACCGCCCGCCAGCCCGCTGATAAATGCGTATGCGGCAAACAATGCGAATCACACAACCACCACCGCCAAATCACTCAACACGTGTTTCACCCCTCCACGAGGCATCTTCAGGAGTTATGTTACACTGATTAGTGCCAAACACAGAGTGGATTGCCACTGTTCAATAATAAGTTTTTTTTTCTAAATGGGCATCACCGTCCTGTGAGAGGGCATATGCCTTGTATTGGGCGTCAATGGACTGCAACGACGACGATTCAATGTTAGGTGGACCATCATTCCACACAAAGAGTCGCGGCAACGTAAATCTTCCGGATGTTTAAGATACCCTGCCCACTGGGGAACGACAGGGTTATGTGGTATTTCTTCCTACCCACTAAAACCACCTCTGTATGCTCTTCGGTACTTTTATAGGGGCTTCTAGATCATCATCCCAGGAGGAAGCTGCGCCTCCCGCGTCCTCGCTATACCGCTGTAAGACGAGACCACTTCGCGTTGCTGTACTTCTCAGGTTTGCGTTTAGCTAACCTGATGCTCTTTTAATCGCCTCTAATAGACAGGAAATACCTTAGCTCTGTTCTAGTAAATCTAGGTTGTTACCTAGCTTATGCATTGCACTTCAGTCAATAGGTAAAATGCGTCCTTCGTTTAGTGCTTACTATGATTGGCTAATGTGAACACGGCTTTCTAATTTATTATCAACTAATTAAAGTAAGTATATCATCCGATTATTCGATTCATATTTATAATACTGCGAACATGAGGTTAAAAGATAATTTACTTTTAAAGCAGTAACATGGACAGAATATGTAAGAAAAGGACCAATATTTAGCCACTTCCGCACATGCAGTGGTAGTCGTGCAATAAAGCGCACCGCCCGCCAGCCCGCTGATAAATGCGCATGCGACAAACAATACGAATTACACAACTGCCACCGTTAAATCACTCAATACGTGTTTCACCCCTCCACGGGGCATCTTCAGGTGTTATGTTACACCGATTAGTGCCAAACACAGATGGACAGAATATGTTTAACACATTTCATGACATGGGCGTATACGACGCCCGCTGCACTTTCCGTTCAGGCCATATGCAGTTATCGTTGAAAAACAAAGGAGTCTTAAAAAATCAATTGTAAGGTTGAATATAGATAAATTTACATTACATATGCGCGTCAGTAATGTATATTAAAATTTATAACTTTTTTCCTGTTAATCATAGCTTTGCAGTATTGAAAGTGTAAAGCATGCGTTTTAAACGACTTTTTTAGGTTTTCAAAGTGTGGGTGGTATACGCCTCACGCGACCTATATGGAACATCTTCAAAAATTTACGTGGCACGGAACGTGTTAAATGTTACCAGTGTTTTACGATATATTTCGATTAAACAGATAATAATCCAGTAAAACCATACATTTAAGCTATCGTTCGATCGACAATACGTTAGTCATGCGACCGATTGCACGATAAGATATTTATCAGTGAGAACAACAATACCTAAAATTGAATGACGAATTTAATAAATTTTATCCTATTACATGAGATTTTTGACGGATGACACTGTCGATGTGTAAAACATATGTTTGTGAATGGTGATATTAAGATCATTGCACTTATACACTCACACAAACACACAGGTCATGTAAATATATATATATATATACTTATTTATTTTCATGCATATGTGGTAAGTCAATGTTTAAATTGAGTTTGAATTTATTGTGGTTCATTTGAAAGATTCATTTATATATGTATATAAATGAATCTTAACGAAACACACACACACACACACACACACACACACACACACACACACACACATATATATATATATATATATATATATATATATATATATATATATATATATATATATATATATATATATATACACATAAGATTCTCATGTCACAATGTAATTGCTAAAGCCGTTTTCTTCCGAAATAGTGAAATTTACCGATTTTTAGGAAATTTCGTGTGTATACTTTAGTATGCCTAAGAATGGGTCGTAAACTTCAAACTCCTAAATTATAACCGCGGCCACCCTATTTTTTTATTTTTACGATTACTTTTTTTATCGGATTTTGCATTACAAAACACAACCCTTCAACTATCAAACCCTATTTTTAATAGTAAAATTAATACTTTGATTATTTTCTCCTCTTGGATCACTCACGGTTCATGTATTTTATGTTTTATTATGGCAATTAATAATTATATTTAAATTTAATATATATTTATTTAAATAAAAAATATCTCCGTCTGTTTTTTTTTAATATTACATCGTCGTTCACAAAACTTCCCGTCTCTTTGACTTACATACCACACCTTCACACGATTACAACTAGTTATTATTATATATAATACCCCAGAAATAATTTATATGGCAACACACTAGGGTCAACTAGTAAATATATAAAAATTGAATTGCGACTATTATCAACAGCTTCTTATACATTGTCTGTTATTGCCTTACTAGCGAATACGTCAGGCTTGAGGAGGCAGAGCTGGGGGGGGGGGGCTTACCCTAAACCTATCTAACTTAGCTAATAAATTCGCCCCTTCACTTTTATCTTTTACAATAAAAACCGATCATCTATATAAAAAATTAAATGTAGCCGTCTTAAAAATATTGATTCAACGTACTACGTGATTTATTTTCTCGTCGACTACGTTACGTTACTTTACGGTACGTGATTTACGTGCAAGCGCGCACAGTTCAAGGTAATAATTTCTTCTATTCGTGACAGTTAGCCAATGTCAAGGTTGAACTAAACGCCCGCGCCCATGTCCGCACCTTCACCATTTTAAAAGGGTATTTTTAAATTTCGTGTTCATTTCCCATGACGGTGATATGATGTTTGTAACAAGTTTTTTATGATCATTCGATAATTTCAAATAAAGAACATTAGATGTATGTGTAATGACTACTCATATACGCTTTTTTAACATAACTTATACTGGTGCTCAAGAGACATTTGAAAATTCTGCGGATTCTAGAGGGCAGGGCATTGAGGTAGCTTAGCCTGAAACCCCTTTGAAGGTAATCAAGATAGAGGGCTCTTTGGGAAGTTATGCTCTAGGACCCCCACAAAGGGACCTCGGCTTGATCAGTTTGGCAGATGCATCTTTATACATTTTTTGTTATTGTTTATTTGAGATATCACTGATTGATCCATTATTAGATGCCATTATAAATTTCTAAAGTACATAAAGTCATATGCACCCTATGTAAATAGTGGATATAACCCCAATAGCTTCTTCATTACAATCTTAATTACAATAAACAGTAACACAGAGGTCATAATTTCATTTATACAAAACAACACCCATAATTAGTTATGCATATCTCTAATGTTTGAATTAAATGTAAATTTCTGCTTATTTTAAACACCCTGTATTAGTATATTGCTTAAAAACACAAGTAAATGCTTTACAATAAGTTAGTTGATATTTTTATTGCATTTGCACTTACCCATAAATCCTATTGATGCTCGCACACTCATGGTTGCCTCGTAACAGGAAGAAATTCTCTGGGTACTTAATCTTGTAGGCGAGAAGCAAACATATAGTCTCTAGCGACTGCTTGCCACGATCTACATAGTCTCCGAGGAACAGATAATTGGACTCCGGTGGGAAACCACCATACTCAAACAACCTTAATAGATCATAATATTGTCCATGAATATCACCTGAAACAAATACATCATAAGAATTCAATCACCAAAAATGCAAAAATAGTTAAGGCAAATTTCTTTAAAAAAAACTGATGCATTAATTAAAAACATAATTATTTCCTAGAACAGTATGCTTTCTCAATACTAAAAGAAATGAAAATCAAAAGCGCTCAAAGTCCATCTACAACTTTTTTTCAACATATTATTTATGTAATCACTCCATACAATATATCTATAAAGGCCTACTTAATACAGAAGACATTTTGTATGTATAATAAGTAAATATAATATGTGCAATACATAGTTTAGGTTACATTGCTTATAGAAACAACATTACATTAAAAAAAATGTCTTTGAAAATAGAAGGAAAAAGGCAAAAAACAAGTCCCAAAAGATGTAATGGTTAGATCAGTTATTGCAAGTATTTACTACTAATTATTGCAGCTATATTAAGCAAAATGCAACCAATCGACAGTTGGTTGACCAAGAAGGAATGAGCCATAATCTTCAATAGAGAAGAAAATGACCAGGTGAGAAGAAAACAGTGAGTGAGAGATATTAGCCTATTAAAACTAAACAAATTCTGAACATTTTTAATTTCTAAAAATTATTTAAAGACACTGTAGGCTTGTACAATAAACTTTCAAGTAATGCCTCTTAATTATTATGCAATACATAAATGAATTTCATTAAACAGTACCTAATAAAGAAATGTTATCATAATGTAAAGAATTTTTAAGTAATATAAAAACTTAGGAATGAACTTCTCTGGCCACTTTACTAAAATATATTAGGGTAACTGGAAAGTAATGTCACTTTCTTAAGTTAAATTCACACGACTACACTTTTAATAAGTTTTTATTTCTAATCAATATATTCACTCAACTTCATTATCAACAATCTTTTGCCATTTTGTATACAAATCAATGCCAGAGCGGTAAAAATAAATCCGCTTTTCTGTAAAATATGTCTACATAAATGACATTACTTTCTGGTCTCCCTAATACAACAGTTTGCTGTAGACTCTTGCAGATTTGTTTAGGATCTTTGCAGTTACATATTTTAACAGGCCATTATATCTCAAATTGATTTAGTTTCTATTAAAATGATCCAAAGAGGTTTATAATATGTGTACATTAATAAACTACTTCTGAAACATATTTCAGAAATTCATAGTTTCAAAATAATAATCAAAATTAAATAAAAACCTAATTCTATTATTGGATATTTGTATATAATACAATGACATACAAGCTATAAATTGATACTATGTACATAGGTATGTCATATTGTAATTATAAGCATCTTATTAATTTATATTCAGGTATAATATTAATAAAAAACCCATACATTTAAACAGTTTCCTATAAAGTTCAAAATAATTGATTCAAATTATAATTGATACACATTATAGAAATACAGCAAGCTTTAAGCTTTACAACACTTATGTTGAAAAATTGCAAAAAACAGAATTAACATAAGTTTTTAATTACCCTTTTATTATCTCCAACATATATTTGTATACTAAATAACAAGCACTAGATAAAGGCAAATCATGATTTATAACAAATATATCAGTTTAATTGCAAATTGAGCTGTTTACACAACCATATTATCTTTTACATATAGTATTTTATATATAAACAATATATATAGTTGTATATTAAGATAAACAAATATAATTATTTGACACTGGTCAGATCAAACATAAAATATATACAGTTGGAAATACCTTCACTTATCATGGAAACAGAGCAATGGTTAAATTCGATTTTATTTATTTTTACACATTTGTCATAGATTATTGTACTAATTATAAAAATGGCACATACCATAACTATTATTTATGTCAACAAAAAAAGACATCAACAAAATCGAAATTTTACAGGAAACAGCGCATTTAATAAGAAATGGTGGCCATTTTACAAGTTAGTAAGTAAATTGCCATTTTTGCCCAACTGTCCTTTATATTTAAAAAAAAAAACTTATATGTTGCGTGTTTTTTCGTCTAGTCAGTTTATAAAACAAAGATGAAATATTTATCTGGAACAAGCGTTAACGCGCCAGTTTTATTACGAAATTATCTATAGTAATAAAGATTGTAATAATTTTAGGCAAAAAAAAATATTGTTGCATTAATGTATTTGGTTGGCATCTATCCGGTAACCAAACTGTAGTTACAAATAAATATATAGTATTGTATAACTTAAATGAATTACTAATAAGTGTAAATAAGTAAATTAGTAACCATTTTAATAAAAAAATTAAGTTACAAAACAAATAACAGTGGTTTAAAACACGTATTGCAATATATTGATTTTCCCTGTAAGCCTTTTCAAAACAAAGGACATAATGCAATGCTAATATTTCGAAAGTGTCAGGCGAGACTTGAAAGTTTATCTTCATTTAATATTTGTATTACATTTGTCCGTGTACTTACCACATATTTTTAATGGAGCTTCTAATTCAAGTAGAATTGGTTGTGATAAAAATATTTCCCGCGATTTCAAGCATAGCCCTTTAATCTCGATTTCCGTTAACTGTACATTCATACCAGGTTTCTCGCCCCGGACTGAAAACAATCAAATATAAACAAAACTGCACCACTTAAACACAATTTCACTAATACATTCACAGAATTTGAACACACAAATTATTTCACTGTTGTGGATACAGAAAACACTTGTATTTTAACTTTGTAGGAACAAAATTGTAGTTTACCTTTTAATAATTTTTTTATTACGTTATCAATGTTTAACTCATCTGTGTCTCTGTCTGCCATTGGATATAATGTTTGTGCACGGAATATGTCTGAAGAAAATGAGTGAAGGAGGAAAGATTGTAAGGATTTTAGCCGATTACGGAGGATACAACCTATTTCAATTCTCGGCTATATGAAATTCAATGGCGAACAGCGAAGACATCACTCACACACACAAACAAGAGAAACACATCATCAGTGTTCCCATGTACATAATAAAATTAACCAAAAAAATCATTTGTAACTTTTCAGTAAGTCGACTTATCCATTGTAGGCTTTGTGAAAATTGCATAAAAAATTGTGGATAATAAGCGATAAATAAGAACGATGTTAATGTATATAATATTAAAATAAATGTAAAACGATAACGTAAGAATACAAAAAAGCATCAAACCAAACCTTTAAGTCAAAAATATTTTTATTTCATAATTTAAATTGATAATTGGTTATAAAAATTTATTATAGAGAAGCCCTAAACTTTATTATTAAACCTCATATTGTAGGTAATAAAATGCAGTGGCAGCATCGGTTCTAGTTTCAGTGTTACCATAAAGAAAAAATGCAAGATAAGTTAAACAAAGCATTTGCCTCATTTTTATACTTATATGTGCTTCCTAATAACCTGTAATAATAAGTATTTTTAGGAGATTAAAATAATAGTAATTACTAAAAATCACACAATTAAAATATTTTATTAACTCTTTAGTTTACAAATAATACTTTATAAAATGGTGTATCAACTATTTAACTATATAATTTAACATAATTTGCATAATCTTTTTAGGACTTTTGATTAACAATAATATAACCGTCGAGAGACCATTACATACGTTCACTTTTTCTCATGATTTTTCTTATGACATATCTAATGCTACTATACTATACTATTTTTGTTATTTTAAACCAACGTTTTAACAGTAATACACTATTCCTAAATTTTGAATCGCGCCATCTAGCGTGTAGTTAAGACTATACATATATAAATATATAATAAAACATAATGCATTATATTATTGCCCCTTAATTTCAATTTATGAATTAATGTCACACAAATTAATTAAAGATTAGATAGAGAACTAAAAGTAACGAACTTCATAATAGGTTCCTCGAGCAATTTCAAGAAATAAAAATCTGTTATTTACTTATTACTTTAATTAAATTTTATGAACAACAATATAATTTAAAACGAATTTATTAAACATTAATAAAATAATAAACAAATCTAGTACAATTATCGGTATTAATAAATATATATATAATTTTGAGATTAAAACAGATTAAAAGCATATTCTCTAATCTTTCTTCGATCCGCGATACGGGTGGCGTTTCCTGAAAAAATATTTCATTTAATTTTGCTTAATATTTACATTTTAATCGTAGCTTGTGGCAATATTTACATAACGAAATATTATTTTGTGTACATTTCTGAAGAATTTTTCCTTTATTAGTATTTTATTCCTTAAGAAGTGATAAATGTACTACTTTTTAAATGTCGATGATATCGGTTTAGCATTTGACACAATGACGCCTAAGAAGGCCGAACCTCGTACCGAAAAGCTTTAGCGTAGGGAGGAGTGACCAAAGAAACAACGTTTTTTTCTAGAACGATCAGAGTTTGGTCACTCTTGCGCTACACGCGACGTCGATTTTTACAAGACTGGTTGGCTTTGGAACGGCTGTAAAATATTTTGTACGATGCCTGTCTTAAGGTCTTTGTGTCGTCCCGAATAGACTCGAATACGTATCTCGGTCTCCTGACGGTGTGGCGTTTGAATGTAACAGGTGCACCCACAATCAATAAATTTGTGTGTTGAGCGAAGTAATGAATCAAGTCCCGTTTTAGAAACTGGGCAATTCTTGGCAGTTCTAGGTAGATGCTAGCAGAGGCGACTCTAGCTTGTGTAGTGCCCGTGGTGCTATGAAACCCTGGCGCCCCCTAGGCCTGCTGCTCCTCCCACCGCTATAACTATTTACTTTGCCGTCGTAACAAGAAAGTTTTTTCATATTACAACAAGCTATTTTATAAGTAGGTATAGCTTAAAGTATGATATTAGTTTCGGCCTTTCTTCTTTAGGTTAAGTCACCCCTGGATGTTAGAGTCTTTATTGTGTAACACGGTGCGCTCGTGGCCCTGCTTATGAATCTGTCTTGCATGACTTTTACATATGCAAAGCGCGGGGCTGCATATGCGAGGATGGGTCTAATTACAGCTTTATAGTGTCACAATTTGACAGTGACATTTTGCTCTGTCTGTTTCGTAACAGACAGAGGCAGACGAACTAAACTACAATTTAGCCGTCCAGAACGACATCTAAAAAACGGACTTGCTGAGCCATGGCTCTGGACTATTCATGAGCGAAATGGGATTTGGAAGTGTGGTTTGAGAAGATCATTGTGGCGTTTTTTATCGGATTAATTTCGAGTCTCTATTTATGGAACGATTGTCATAGGACTTAACTGCGGTCTGGAGGCATTTTGTGACGGATGTCTTTGATTTGATGTAGTAAAAAAAAAATAACAAACATGTCAAAAATCCTTTTATAAATGTGAAGGATTTTTAATTGTTTGCAGCTTGGGGATGAATTGCTCTAGTTGTTTTAAGGTTATTGCTAAATTGAAATCTGTCTTAGTGTATTGTGGGTTCTTCACAAATTTGGGCTTGTATATCTCGTAGCTTTAAAACATGGTTAAATAATAGTTATTTGTTCATATCTGCATATCACTTACGTCGGTATAGTTAACGTATATATTCCAAACTTAGTGTTCACGTCCTCGAGGCGGAATATACCCTGGACGTATTCTTCATCTGCCGGAACAGGTGGTGTTTCGAACACCAGATTCATGATGTAATCTTCGACACAACTGTGAATTAACAAATAATGTAATTTTCTTCTACTTGTCAGCTAATAGACGATCATTGCAAAGCATACAACCTCCCCGATATATGACTAACATGGTCTTAAGACTTAACTATGTCGTCCACCTACAGGCTAATGGCTGCCACTCTAGAACCTTTCGGCCCCTGTAGCCATCTGTTAACGAAGGCTGAAACCATTGCACGTCTGAAGTAGCAGGTGGATAGGGCCTATCGCTGGTACAACCGAAAACTTATCAGATCACAAGTCGGCAGACACAGGATGTTTAGGTCCCTCAATAGGGGGACCAACGACATAATCGAGATCGAATCGCTGAATTACCATTATTGTTTTATTACTTAAAATTTCAATTACATCTCACGTAAACGAGGGATAACTTTTTTAATTATGACGTGAATTTCTGTAACTTAAACTTAAAGAGTTCGGATCTCATAAGATGTTGTTACATTATTAGTCGAATATAAAATCTTCCGAAACTGTGTTGTATTAGAAGATTGTTTTAATTACCTTCATAGGGTTTTGTGAAAAGCTGATATCGCTTAAACATAGTCATAGTAGTGCCCGGCGATAAGTATTGCACATCGAGCTTTGGAATCGCACATAGGTAGTGTGGGACAGAGATAGTTCTCTACGAAACGAAATTAGCCGATTGTCTCTTTCCAAAGGCCGATGTGCAATATTATTGCCGGATACTGTACAAAGAGTTTGTTTAAAACTTACTAAGCGCACGGCTGGTACGGTACCAGTCTCTCGATTCGGTTCGGTCTCAGCAACTCCACGTAGGGGTCCGCGACCAGCTTGACCGCGGGCGCCGGTGGACCCTTGCGCCCCTTGGGGGTCGGTGCTGGGGGCTGAAATTCACGCGAATTATATACGTTTGAGTTTTCTTTAAGTCTATGTTAATAGAAAGTTCGAAGACTTCAGATAGATCGAAATCGGTACTTGAAAATTCTTCCTTAAAGTTACAAGGTTATATATATATTCATATTTTTGATTCAAAGCTAAATACCATCCAGGGTTCCACATTAAATTGGCATATAGAACATATGTTTGTTGGCGACGGAGCCAAAGATCAGACTCGTGCCCGAGGGCTGGGAATGGGCCTCAAGAAGCGTCAGGGTCTTATTTCGTCGTGATAGAGTAACTTGGTTCCTGGGCGCAGAGGAAATAACATATACTCCTGGACTAGCTAACATAGTATAGATTGAGAGGGGCTGTGTGGACTTTGTGTTTGCTCCCTCATTGCCGAAGTATATTAATGCGTCTTTGTATTATATAATTTTGTATTGTATTTATTGAGACTATAATTTGTATTAAGGATATATTAGATGCAGAAGAACAGGCAATAAATTATTAGGTTATACTATAAAATATTTCTTGTACTATTTTTAAGAAAATGGTTGTAAAATATTTGCTTGACAAATGAGTATTTATCCTTTAATTATTTTTTTATGTCTGCTTCTTTATTCCTTCTGATGCTAGTGCGATCGAAATAACGGTATACTGTACCCGGCGATGAATATTGTACATCGACCCTTGGAAAGAGACAATCGGCTAATTTCGGCTTCGTAGAGCACTATCTCTCTCCCACACTACCTATGTGACGTTTTGTCAGTCGTTGTATTTCGTGCGAAAGAGATGATGCTCTACGAAGCCCAAATTAGCCGATTGTCTCTTTCCAAAGTTCGATGTGCAATATTTATCACCGGGTATTGTATACGGTTATTATACGTGTATATATTATATACATGTGCATAAGTATGTTTATATATGTTTTGTTTATATGTACACGTTAACTATCCGTTATTTATACATCTACTGATTCTATACTTTAGTTGTAAGAAATCGCCTCTTGTAATAAGATCGCCCATTGTATGTTTTTCTTTACTATTATGCTACTATGTATATATTTACCAACGTGTGCTATAAATAATATTAACTTTGAAAAGAATGTATAAGTAAATTATTTTTTGCAAGCATATTGATTTAGAAAGTTTTTCGTGTATGTAAAAATGATATTCCACAACGCATACCTTCACCGCTCCGTATGCTACTTCGATGAGGCTCTTCACCTCCGCTTCCAGGATCTTCAGGAATTTGTACACGTTCCACCTGGTCACTTCTTTATGATTGCCCAGGAGGCTTAAGAGCGGTGTACAATCACATCGAGCGAGTCTGTAATAGATAAGAAAAATTCTCTTTTTTTAAATCGTGTACAATGCTGTTTAATAGTCCGTCCAGGTTGAAGAGATACCTCACAACAAACTTATCATCTTCATCATGATGAATTTCAGCCACAGAACGTCCACAGCTGGATTTTGGCCTTTCCTTTAGACTTCTAATAGGAACGGTTGATAGTGGCCTGAATTTAGCATCTTCCGATGATCATAACAAGTTCACCTATCTAACAAGTTGGTCGATGTCCTACACTCTGCTTGTTAGTCCAAACATACTTATCATCTTCATCATGATCAATTTCAGCCATAGAACGTTCACAGCTGGATATTGGGCTTTCTTTAGACTCCTAATAGGAACGGTTGAAAGTGGCTACCATCTTCCGATGATCACAACAAGGTTACCTAAGTACCAAGTAGGTGGATGTCTTATACTTCGCTTGTTAGTCCAAAGTTTCGCTTCGAAATCTTAGGGCTCCAGTGAGTATCAGGTCGCCGCGCTATGGGATCTGCCCACAACTAGAAGCTGTACGATTCTATATTTATTAACATGCTAGAAGAACTCTGTTTACGATCCGTACAGCCCGAATATGGAACGATCTGTAAGCTTCCTTATTTATCGAGAATATAACCAAGGTCTCTTATCTACCAAGTCTGCATGCTTCATCTTTGACCCCATCGTCGCTTTCAATCAGGTGACTTGGTGGTTTATTTATTTTTATTTTTTTATGGCCCTCGCTATTCGGGACCTCTGTTTCCCCTATCTGGTTTATGGGACAGGGAGGTTTTTTATCTCTTAATAATTTTTTCACTTGCTTTTCTTTTTATATCCATACTTTTCTAACATTCTTCACGTACCCCAATCTTTCTTCTTTCACTCTATCAGAGGGACCGGAAAGTAATGTTAAATTAAAGTGTAAAAGTAAATTCACACGACTACATTTTCAACAAGTTTTTATTTCTAATACTATATACTCGACTTCGTTATCAACAACCTTTCGCCATCTACTACACAAATTTTCGATACCGAAGCGGTAAAAAACAATCGGTTTTTCTGTAAAATATGTCAACAAAAACGACTTTATTTTATTTTCTTAACATTTAATTATAATTTTATCTTTGCTTTTTCGTTATTTCTGTTACCCTGCATTTGTTTTATTTATTCATTTTTATAATATATCTCACTATTCTTTAGACTTGATGGTTAAGCGGGGACAAGATAGCGTTAAAACATTTATATGCCAAATAATCAGATAGGTTAATTAATTATTAGTTGTTTAAACTGCTTTTAGCATCATATATCCTTTCCTTTTTAGTACATCTGCAATTAATCTTATACACACACATCACATATCATTTACGTTGTTATACATAGATAATTATTACTTAATAATTAAAAATGCATTTATGACAAGAGGTAACAAAAATATACGATCAAAAAGCTTTAAAAAAAGAACTCTCGTGATAAATGATGACAATTGGTCTTTCGTTTATCAGGATATTAATGTATAAAAATATCAAATAGATTTAACCTTCTTGTAATTAAAACAAATTATAAAAAAATCATCACCTCACTAAGTCATCTATCCCTTTAAGAACTTTCAAGATGACAGCCTCTGCGTTGTTATTCTTCTCTGCCATGTCTTGAGTGCGCACTCTTTGTTCTTCCAACGCAACCGTTAGTTCTTCCAATCTCTTGTTTTCTCTTTCTTCTCGACCTTCGTTAATATCGCGTTGGTCCACTGCAACGCAAAATCTCTATTTCAACATCTACTATAGTCTATTCATAAATTGTAACAAAGCTATTGTTAAGAATATTAGATGTTCGATGATAAATGCCCATACGATCGAGCCAAAACGAAATACCGTACATGTCCGATAAAAAATAGTAAAGATTTCTCTAACGTTCATGCGACAAGTCTCATTGGTAATCAAAGAGAAAAATCACCAGATCTTTCTAAATCACTGCCAAAAGGCTTTAGGGAAAGTAATCAAACATAAAAAACAATAATGGTAGGAAAAGAAAATGGAGATAAATTATAAATTATGACTAAGAAATTATGTGACATAAATGTGATATAGATCTATATAATAAGTTAAATAATTATAGAAAACAAAATAAATATTGTAAAGTAGCAGTCCGGAAGAAATGGTGAAGTAAAGAGGCGATCTGTGGAAGGTAAAGGAATGAATAGAAATATGAGATAACATAAAAAAAGAAGAATGAGTGAAATATATAAAGATGGATACGAGAAGAGTGAGTAAATAAAAAAGAATATGGAAAAATTATTAAGTTCAAGTTGTCCCTGTGTACCCAAGACAGGAATGTACGGAAAGCCTCCAAAAATGAAACTATTCACACCGCATTCGGCCGATCGACAGATAAGTTCGGATAGCGTACTGTAAACATCATCTATCGTAACTACCACGCATCCTCCATGTGAGCATGTCGTTAAAAAATGAGACGTAACATCTCAGCATTCCATGCCTTGAAGGGAGAGGGGCTGGGTACGGTGATCGGGGCTGACGCCAGCATCCAAGCTTCAAGGAGACCTCCGTGCAATGCTTTAGCGTCCATCTTGACAGACCAGACTTCTGTCCCTATCTAACCAAAATTACAAACAATTCTACCGATACCTCCTTAGATGCATTTTCCGGTATTATGCTTATATTCGTGTTTAAGCTGTATTGCAACGATCATCTAGATTTTCTTAACACGCCCTTGGTTAAGCTGCTTTGACGATCAACGTTAAACACAGTAAAGCTGCGAATGCTAACGTGAAAAAAAACTTACCGATCCTCTGCCTCAACACCTCCAGTTCACGTCGCATGATGATTGACTCCTGCAGGACTTCGCACAGCAGCACGAACATCGAGAAATTATTGATCTCCGTCGCATTGAAATTGCTGATGATGTTCGCAACTCGGTCAGATCCAGCGTAGCCCTGCGTTTACAACTCTAGTTTGAAAACATTCTAGATGGATCTAGAGTGTACTTACCATGTTTTGAGTATGAAAACAGTTCTTAAAGACTTATAAAGTTATCCCATAAATCAACGTCAATGCTAAATTAGTTGGTAGAACATGTAGCGGCTAACTGTAAAAAATTAATCATGAATTTTGTCCAACGTGTGATGTGTGGCGTTCCCATACGGATACATCATGAGAGACTTAAGATGATAGGTTTTAGTAACTTAGTGTGAGTTATTCTAAGGAGCTAAGTTAGGACCCTTAGTTTATATACAAGGTTGCTTATAGGTGTAAAAGCCTTAAATTAGTAAATATATACCTCACATGCCGTCAATTAATGTAGGGTACATCCAACCCAATATCCAAAAATGAGATAACATAGCAAGAAAAATCGCTTTCAAAATTCAAAGTAATGCGTATTAAAATTAATTATAGTTGACTTTGTATTGCCATAAATTATTGCCCTGTCACATTACATTCAGAACAATAAACTAATGTAACATACTTCACGATGATTCAGCTTGTACAGGGTGATTTAAAACAGATGTAAAAGCTTTAAATATCTTTGATAATGAGTTGTAAATTCAACTCTTTATAGATACTACTACACCTATTACCAATAAGCGTGTAGTGCTCCGGATTGGGGAACAAGGATATTTTTACGTAAGCTAGCGCGACATGAACTAACCGGGACTCTGAGAGAAAACCTCAAGTTGGGTTACTCGAATCGTCTTTAACATTTTGAATCGAGAGCGTCCGAAGAGTGCCGAACTTCGACCCAATCGGTTCCATATGATCCACTGGTATATACAAATGTATTTCCTTACAAATATCTCTTCAAGGAGGGCGTCGTGTCTTGCGATTTCCTGCTCGCAACGATGTATCTCCTCTTGATTCTTCATCTCCTCCTTTTCATCAGCTTCGCAGATTCTCCGCGAACCCTTCACGCGGAGGAACTCCTCCAGCTTTGCCAAATGGTTTAGCTCTCCCTCAAACGCTTGCATTTCCTATTGAATCAATATTAATTTATTTTCTTTATATATACGTAGGTAGTTAAGCACCTTAACAATACCTTGTTCTATAACCAAGAACGGTTTTTTTTGGAAGATTCGACGCGGCACATAGAGCGAAAGAAACGAATTTTCCAGATTTCACCAGAGCTGAAGACTGGCCGTCATCTAGTGTTATTTATCTATCTATCTAAATCCACTGGATTATGATTTATGGTTGGTTTTAGTGGGTAAAGCTTGCTTTTAGCGCCATTATTATTTTCAGTCCCTAAAACAATCTATACGATTGGCAATGTAGAATTTATTAATGGCCTTAATGTTTAAATAACTGTATTGCAGCTAACGGAGATAACTACGAACCAGCTATATTTATTTAAATGGTTTTATATTAATCTATTAAACTAGCACACTGTAATAGTAATAAATGTTTCGTACAATAAACAAGAATGATTTTCTTTGTAACAATATCTATGGCAAGATCAAGTATAAAAGGGTTTCTTATGTACAGAAAATTCTTTTCTCCAAAACCTTCGCAGTGTTACTAGCTATTAAGCTTTTAAACTGTATTGGGGATTTCTCTTCTGATGGATTCAGGAATGAGTACATCCGTACACCATGAAGGTTACAGACATAGCAGACTCCAATTGGAAAGTTGGAGACAGTGACTAGGTTCTTAAGGTTCCGAAGTGGAGACATCAGACCGGCAAGCTCATCTTAAGGCGTTCTCCCAAAACCATATCGAAATTATTAAGGTCGTAGTAAGTCGCCAGAAGCAGCTTCCAGCTGGTTCTTTTGGAAGTATACAAAGAAGCCATATGTCCAGTAGTGAATGTCAGATATTTCATCTATAGCTTTATTCAGAGACAAATATCTAAAGCCATAGTACGCGCATATATGCTATAAGACATCGCAAGAACGACTGAAGGATATACCGATATGTCTCTGTTGAGCTGGAACAGCCCCTTCCACTTCAGCGCTTCCAACTTCCGACAGCACTCATCGCGATCACCGAACGCAGCAGTGGCGATCTCCAAGATATCCATCAGGTACTCCTTTCCCCTCACCAGCTTCCCAATCGTACGGTTCCATTGGATGTTGAAGTCGTTTCTAAGTAATACATAAATATGTATTTACATGAAACCATTATAGTATGTTTATATGATTGGAAATCGTTATTAAGAGGTTGTAGCGTTAAACAGTCTTTTATACAGGGTGATTGGTTAAAGTTATTAGTAAGTATATTTGTCAGAAAAGGTTGTAAAGCTTTACATCTATTTCCAATCATCTTGTATAAAGTGACTACTCTTGAAATATGTCGCATTAAATATATTTTTGTATTAAAATACGACAGGCCATTAACTTTTAACAATTAGTAAACAAAAATTAATTTAGAAAATGCTTATTCTTGCAATATTATGATCATGTTATTTATTATTTCTGAAACAGTTTTTTTTTTTTATGTACCCCCTATCTGATATAGGACAGGGACTTTTTGTTTACATTTATTTTATTTTTTCACATACATTTTTTTTTATTTTCTTTCTCTTCTTTCATACTTTATATTATCTTTTGTTCATTTCTTTCTTTCTACAATTCCACTGTCTTTCCCTTTCGCTCTGTATCATCGCCTTTCATTCATTTCTCATTACTTTAGTTTTTTTTTTTTAAAGACTACGTTACATTAATTGACAGAAAATGAGCTATACACCTAACCCATGGTTGCACAGACTTATTAAGACTAGGGGCCACTCGGGCAAATCATGAACTGATGGCGGGCCGGTATTTAAATTTTTTTGGTTTTATTCAGGAATAGAATTCAATGTTTTTTCAAATGTACGAGAGTATTATTTTTGCTGTCGGCGTGCCACCAGTATTCTACCGGCGGGCCGCGGTCTGTGCATCCATAATCTATCCAATTAAAGCTGTTAGCTTTTGCTAATAGCTCTCTTTTTGTTATAGGATATAATTAGGATTTCTAGTTCGAATTACAATTTGGTCAAAAATTCATTTTATAAAACCGGTGCCACTGATTTATATATATATACGTGTGTGTGTGTGTGTGTGTGTTTTAAGGTGTCTTTCTTATCATAATACGCATTGCTTACGATCAGTGGATAGACTCCTTAAGCCGCAAAATGAATATAAAGAGCTTTAACCTACCTCTCTACTAACAGGCGGTGGATCTCCTCCCGCACGGCCTTGTTGTTTGCATTGACGACGCAGAAGCGTTTCGTGGCCAAGTCCAAGCGGTTTTCCATGCGACGAAGGCGGTTGTTAGCGTTCTCAATCATGGACAGTTCCTAAATATAATACAATGGTTGTACGTTTAATAAAATTTAAGCAAAACGTTTATTTACATACTAAGGTTCCAATTCTACTAGTCATATATTAAGTTCAACGTTAGTTGTGATAGTATAAACATATAAGTATATGTCCTCATTGAATAGTCATGATTTGTCTTTATTAATAAGTTTATTTGTAAGTGATATTTAATGCTGTGAAAGTTCATAGCTTCCTTGGACTTTACGGAAATTTAAAGAATTCTATTAAATATTTGTTTTACTGTTGTTGAAACTAAAAAGCTAACTAAGGCTAAATAATCAATGTTTACACAAACAAATGTTTTTATTTTGACTTGTACATTATAATAAACATAGCTATAATATTGTTTACATTTACTTGACATCTGATACTATCTTTCACATTTCTAGAGAAATTTTATTGGCTGAGATCTTGCGGCCACTTATTAAACGGTTTTATTTAGTTCGACCCGTACGGAATTTATTTGTATCAAAATTAGAAATTGAAATTTAAGCACCTTCCCGTTGTCAGATTCATCTGAAATTTGGTACACACATTTAATTTAGATGACAATACAATATAATAAAATCAATAACATTATAAATCTAAGATGGCCGCCGGTACAAAATGGCGGATTACATATTTTTCCTTAACCCCCTCAATATGGGTATCAAATGAAAGGGCTATACTAGTAAAATACGATGATTATGTCAAAATTTAAAATTCAAGATGGACGCCGTTCCAATATGGCGGACTAGGTACATATTTTTCCACAACCACCACAATATGAGTATCAAAAAACCGTTTGACTTAAAAGTTTTTTAAATGTATTTATATTATTGAAAACGCGTGGGTAAACGTCACGTCTCGTTCGGCACTCGCCGACTAAAGACCTATTGTAAAATCATGAAAGGAAAATAAAAAATTTACTATTATCTGGGTTTTGCCAAAGGAACCAACATTATTTTCAAAAACAACCTGAGTGGGCCGCAAAAGTGTTCATCACGGGCCGCTAGCTTGACCCCCATGCTTTAAGTTACGGTTCTTGACGGTCTATTATAAGATAGAGAGAAAAAATCACATTCTTACATCGCTCTCCGTGGGTACTTTCTTCAAGAGTTCCACCATCTGCTTCTGCGCCAAGTAGATCAGGCAGTCCAGCTCCGCCTGCTGGGCGCGCTCGTCCCGAAGCTGCGCCTCTTTGTCCTCGTACTCCACAATGGACTTCCTCGTGCCTTGCTTTATGTTGTTGTCGCGGAGTGCATGCATCCCCTTCTTGGCCAACTGCAGCAAACAAAAATCATCGTTTCAGCTCAAGAACGTATACTCCTGGACGTAGGCCCCACTGTGGGAACTAACTGCCTGTATTCAGTGTGGGACCCTCACAGTGTCCGTCTTATAGGTGTACGTGCTAGACTATAAGTTGATCCAATAAAGTCTAAAGTAAGAGACCACATTTCAGAGCGGTAAATCATCACTTGTAACACACCTTTGTCTTGTTACCTTTCCTTTTATTATGATCTGCGTCTTTATTTATCGTTTCTGTCCCTTGCCGATCCGTGGTCTTCACTGCAGAAACTTAAGACCACAGCGGCTATCAGTTCCTTTATGTGCTCTGTTCACCGCCACTAAACTTACTAATCAGTTGGATTATGGTCGTTATTTCTAAGAATTACCTTACCCTCCCCCCCTATTTTGATTAGCGACCTTAGCCGTCTTCTCGTTGAACAACCGTGTGCTTACCAATGAGGTTTATTTCTATAGTATGTTCTTCAAGAGAAGACGCTTCCCCGATAAATCACATCTATGAATCTGTTTTCAAATTACCGACAGACAGATCAAAATTAAACAAGGTAACCAAAATAGTGGGGTCAAAAAATATCGCATGGCATCACAATGTAAGTTTAATCGCATTATTGTTAAATTCTTGAAGAAAGTCAATAAACGAATATTTAATTCTGTGAGTAATTGTCGTTTATTGTTTATAGATTAAGTTGTGTTTCGCGATTTCGTCCACCTGGAATCGAATAAAAATATTTAGTTTGCTTAGTTTTTATTTTATTTATGTGAGCCGGACATGAATTTCACATTTATGTAAATTCACTTCACCCAAAACTGGAAACGTCATCATTCGTTCGCTGTTTTCGTTTCAATTAAAATAAGCATGAATTGTCACGACAACATATAAAATTCATTGGATTGACAATCGCACTATTTGTCGAAAGTCGGTCATACAGACTTAGAAACCTTTGTGGACTTATGCACAACAACTTTGAGACAGATTATTATATCATCAAATACGTAGTTTACGATATTATTAAGGACATACAAACATTCATTTATATATATTAAGAATAAAAAAAGTTTGTTAAAGTACTTGGTTTATGTATAAAAGATTAAAATTAATAAAGTCGTTTCTCACATTAATGCAGAGAAGAGTCTCACGCATCTCCTTCGCGAGGATGCCTAGCTGCTTCTCTTGCGGCGCCAGCTGCGGTATACCACCGGCTCGCTTCTCCACGCTGCATAGTGGCGCGAGCTTTTCAAACTGGAACACATACCAAAAAGTCTCTTAATGATATTCTTCTAATTTCTTAACATATCCAGGATATAGAGAAAGTGAATAAGATTATATACCTAATAGATTCAAGCGTTACCTTGCGGAAGTCCATCCTAACTAAGAAATGGACTAATATATAGCTACTTCCGCTATGCAGCAGTAGTCGTGCAATAAAGTCCGCCCACCAGTCCTCTGATAAATGCGCCCGCGGTAAACAATGCGAAACACAACTACCACTGTTAATTTTCTCTACACGTGTTTCACCCTTCCATGGGGCATCCTCAGGAGATGTTAGATCGACCAGTGCCAAACACCGAGTGCTCCAAAACCACTCGGTGTTGGAGCACCGGAAGTAGCTATGTATTAGTTCGTTTCTTAATTATGATTATATACAACAATAAGATAGTAAAAATGGAAGTATGACAGCTCAATTTATTTATTGGCACATAAGAAGGCTCGAGGTCATCCAGGGAGACGGCTATGCTGGGATTTTCGCTGCGAGATCGAATCACAAATGAGGAGATCCGCAACAGAACCATGATCACCGACATTGCTCAAAGAATTGCTGAGGTGGCAATGAGCGTGATACATTGTTCGTGTGACTCGACTAATGAAACAGTGAAGATCACTGCATCAAAGGTCGATCGGAAGTCGCTTGGGATGCCTTGCAGTGGGCGTCCAGGGGGTGAAAAGAAGATGAAGAAGAACCACAATTGGCGGTTTTACCGCATTCTGCAATATCTACAAGACAAGCTTTGGATTTGAAAAAAGATTTGAAATTTAACATATATTAAATAATAAAAATATAAAGTAAAATGAACTGATGAGGTATAATATAGTTCATTCATTTTACGTTCTTTACTTTCGTTCGTTCATTTTACATTTCGTACAATTGCTTTACAACAAGAGAAGTGATGAGAAAGTCGATATTTTTTTGTAAACTAAAAGTCAACTAAGATCGGATTTTACGAAATTTTACCTGCAAGGGGATTGAGGGGGTATTCTAAATTTCCATTTATACATATATATATACTTAAAAGTATGTAACAGGGAGGGCCAACATAGGACACGTGAGACATACATGGTTCTTTAAAGTTTTTTTTGTAGCTCGCGACAAATGTATCCGAGTAGACTTTGCTTTTATTGTTATATTTAAAAAAAACTATCGTTCTTTGTACGTTTAAAAGTTCTTTAAAATAATTGTAATATTTAATAAGAATAAATTCTATTTTAGAATTATTGTTAGAACAATTTTATATATTTTTCTGTGTTTCAGTTAAATACGTATTTACTTGCAGCTTGCTATTCAAATTTTGAAAAACGTCTATGGTTATCAAGGCGCTTGGCTACTTCTGGTGTATAATATGACCTGAATATATTTTTGGCATTTTAATAAAATACCAAGAATGTAATTTTATATTTATAAGCATAAAGCGGGCTACGCGAAGCGAGCGACAGCTAGTAATTGATATAAGTACTAACCGTTTTCTGAACATTGCTAAGCTCTGCTTCAGGGTCAACGACCTTTTGTTCCACCTGAGTTGGCATTTTTAAAAATTATTAACCTCTCTTGTATATATATAAATGTATACTATGATAGAAATTGTTTGACAGCGTATAATTATGTTAAAATAATAATTCTTCTGTCATCCACTATTTTTTTTTTCAAATAATCATATTGAAACTTTTTAGAGAATTCAAGTATTTTTTTCTTGTTATTTTATTAGCTGACTCAATCGTTGTCCTGTCCTAGCTATGAAATATTGAATTTTAAATAAACATTTCAAAAGTTAATTATTTATGGAATGCTTTTCGATACACAGCTCCATTTTTCTAGTGCTTAAATAAGGAATCAAGAGCTCAGACAATCTTTTTAAGGTCGACGAAGACTGGTTGGATGCAACTCGTTTTGAACAGGTCCTATTGTAGAGGCCTTGTCTCTATCTTTGCCCATCCTAATATATTGATTAAACCGTCCCCAAAGTTCTTAAAACTTAGCTTGAAGTTATGGACCTGTTCACGGTAGGTCTTGCCTCCACCACCTCTGACAGCTGTACTCTTTATGATGAATGCCCTGTGGGCGAAGGCACCACCTGACTCTACAAGCAGGTAGTAGAGTTGTAAGGCTCACCGAAGTACTGAAATCCAAACAACCGGAGCCCTAATTCCGGTTGTTATCCGACTGAAGGTGAGTGTTTCTTCAGACGGAGCTAGAGACGGGCACATCCTTCTATGACTTATTCCTAATTCGTATATCAGACAGTTCACAAAATTGCCAGCAGTTTGGTAATAACAATAGGGGTTGTGAACCTGCCCGAGGACAGGAACTTGTGACTTATGATGAATCTTGCCTCCATCGTTTCTGACAGCTGTACTCTTTATGATGAATGCCCTGTGGGCGAAGGCACCACCTGACTCTACAAGCAGGTGATAGAGTTTTAAGGCTCACCGTAGTAGTGAAATCCAAACAACCGGAGCCCTAATTCCGGTTGCTATCCGACTGAAGGTGAGTGTTTCTTCAGACGGAGCCGGAGACCGGCACATCCTTCTATGACTTAATCCTAATTCGTGTATCATACAGTTCCCAAAGTTGCCAGCAGTTAGGTTATAACAATGGGACAATGACCTGCCCGAGGGCATGAACCTATGACATATGATGAATCTTGCCTCCATGATCTCTGACAGCAGTACTCTTTAAAAGTGAGTGAACCTTGTGCGATAGTTCATTCATTTCCTAACAGGAATGAATGAACGATCGAAATTGGAACGCACTAACTATTCACATCAATGGATCTAGCCTAAACTACACCCGGCTGTGATGGGATAGCATATAACTCTTGCAGAGTAGGCATGTAGCTTCCTATCAAGCAAGCTACCGCTAACGATAAGTCCTAACTTCGCGATCACCAACCACGCAGCCCGTTCAGAAGACTAGTGGTCTATTCCGCGCAACGCCGAATGCCCAGTTATGGACTATACCAGAGAAGCGAACACGTTCGACTCCTATCGAACAACAGATATTTATAAAAATGAACAATTTCTTACACCTTTAGTGTTCACGCTCCGTGTTCCTTACCACTACATACACAATATTTATAATTAAAATTATTCTTGGGCTTTCGAAAATGAATTCGAATACTGCTTTGGGCTGGCCTAAATTGTAAATACTTTTTACACATATGTGAATACAACATTTTGATTACACACTGACACGCCAAAATAGGCTTTCTTACCACCTTCGTGTAAGCGTCATCGTGGAATCTGACGTACGATGATTTTATTTAAATTAAGTATAATTCACGAATCCTTCTATTATTTGAACTTATGTCAGAAGCTGAAAAAGCCTTATGGCTAACAGCATTAACTTCATCAGAAAATATACGAGAATTTTGATCACTCTTGACTATCATCTTCCTCGCCAACGTGCTCGAGCGGTAGCTCACCTTCGCCCACTAATCGCATATAGGCGAAAGACAACGTACATACATTTAATAAGCATTTAAATAGCCAGCGAAGTAAAATAATTTGGCTTGCAAACGCCGACAAACTTTTCTTTAATTTTTTCTGCCCATAGAAAGATTTAGACTCGAAGTCGAATCTTAGGTACTTAAGAATCTGAGCTTATTGGCAATTTGTAATCAAACACAGTTATTACGATTAAATTATTAATATATCATCATTATATCAGCAGATAGACATCCACTGCATGCCATAAGACTTCTTCAAAGGTCCCTCTCGACTTTGAGCTGCCAGCAACCAGCTACTTCCGGAGAATATAGCTATTTCGTCGATCCGTCATCTCGTCGCAGCTATCTATATATACTGTAATATAACATATATTAGGTATTCATAATATTTAACAAACCAAAAAAATAAGATAAGGATAAAATATATAACATCTTTTTGATGTCTCAAATGGAAGTCGCACAAATAAAAAAAAAAAACAAGAATCAGTTGTCACTTTATTTATTATCTCCACAAAACGTAAGTACAGAGCTAGTCGAGTCCTTAAATAACAAATATTAAGTACAATTGAGAAGTGCTTACGTTACTTATACAATTCAAGTGTTAATATAATTAGAAAATTGTCCAGGATCGATAATATTACAACGTTTTAATGTTTTTCTTTTTTTTTCTCCAACAAATATCACACAATTTTTTTTTAGTAGACGATAATGGCAACACTCATTTTCATTTCTAAAATAAAATTAAACTACATTGTAATAAAAATAACCCTGGTATTAAAACATGGAATGACTATGAAAATATTATACAAAGAATTATATTTGTGCTGTTAATATTATATACATTAAACCTGATTTTAGAAACAGATCATAAGAAAAATTATTATTAGTTTTATTGGCCTTTCATATTGCATTCTATAAATGTGACATAAAATATTAGGTTATAAATATTTTTACAATTCCATTATAAATTCAGTCTTAAAAATAAATAAACGTAAAATGTTGTTTAATTAAAATTAATTATTATTATCTTCATGTGTGTATAAAAATGTACATCAAATTAAATTTAGATACACGATTTTAGTTCAGATATCAATAGAATAAAAGAGGATTATATTTTTCGCGGTAATAACGAAATAGATTCGTTATTTAAAATGTTTTTTTTTTAATTCAAATATTTATCAGATTTATAGGTTATATTTAAAAGATTGATTTAAACTAAATGTCTAAGTCCATAAAGGTATTCAATCTCAAAAGAAATACGAAGAAATATATCACAATGTACGAAACAATGCTAACATACATTTTTGCTGGTGCAAAAACAGAGCAACTAGTTCACGTAATTGAGAATTCATTTCAATTTTGAGAATTCGAATCATAAAAATGAAGAGAAATTTTAATAGATGAAAATATATTCATAATAAAACATTCATTTATAATCTCAATACCTAATCTCAATATGTTAGTTTGTTTGTATAATTTTCGATAATTCGAATAAAATCTCGTTTCGTTAATTATTCGCAGATATATTTTATTTACTAGAGTATCATTTTATTACTGTATTTACAGTAATTTAACAGGCCGGTAAGTAGATAAAATAAAAAAAATCATACTTATTTGAGCAATTGTTGTAAAAAATAAGTCATATGAAATAGAATATATTTTAAATGTTATCATTGTGTAAATACAATTGACTTGTGGATAAAAAGGCACTATTAGAAGGCCGATCGTGGTGCTATATAATCTATATTTCTACAATACAACATCGAAATATTTTTAATAATGTAACATATATTTTTTTTAAATACTCAATTAAAATACGACGCAAATTTTATTTTAGTTCATCATGTAAATAATCATATTTTAAAATGACATTCGATAAAAATAGAATTCAGAATTAGTTTTTTTTTTTTTAATTTGAATTGTGGATATGTCGTCTGTATTTTGATATATTCATATTTATTATATTTAAGGCACAATAAAATATTCTTAATTTATAATTAAAAGATAATTAAAGTTAGTTTCTTTAAAGTTTTGTATCCGCGCTGCGATCTTCACGTATGATGTAATAAAAATGGTGTTAGTAAAAAAAAATTGAAACAGATTGCATAAATCATTTAAAAATGAATCAATTAACTATATGGCTATATGAAATATTAAAATTCGCGCTATATTTGCTTATGTCTAATTTTAATTATATATGTACCAAACTTTTCATTTGGAGACAGAGGTATCATGTATTTTTAGTGTCAAACTATTATTTGTTATATACATTGCGGCATTACTATACTGTATTCGCTGAAGAGTTGAAATCATAATGAGATAAGGATGGGTTTACACTTACGATTTTTTTTTACGGTGCGAACGCGTCTCTTATATTATTATTTCTA
Organism: Battus philenor; assembly: GCF_028537555.1. NCBI lineage: Eukaryota > Metazoa > Arthropoda > Insecta > Lepidoptera > Papilionidae > Battus > Battus philenor. The sequence continues at coordinate 2,248,676 of NW_027181686.1, read as the reverse complement.
GAGTCTATTTAAATAGTGATTTGGTGTGTACATCGTAAAACTTGGTAATAAAGGAATTGGGACACTGCTTTTTTTAGTCAAATAAGAATATATTACAACTGTCACAATATTAACTACACATATATCGCACAATTCTTAACCCGCGTGTTCCGACCAAAGGCACTCTGAGCGATGTTGACTCCCTTTAAACCGGCTTGTTTCACATGTGACTTGCCTTCACACGGTACTTTGATAAGCGTCGCCATAACTGTGTGCCATTTGATATGCCGCAAAACCTATGTAAACTTTTACGATGTCATTTCCGCGAGTAAAAAAGGCACTAAATTTTCTAAATACAATCATTCCGTATGGACCGTCCAAGCGGTTTACTTCGTTTATTTAGAATAATGAACATCTCTATTTATAGACCATGATGATATAAAGATAAGAAATTAATGAGCAAATTGTTACATGCACTCCATTTAAAAAGGTAGCCATGTAAACGCATCCTTATATCTCTTTACAACTCTATATCTGTCTCTTTCAATTACAAAAGTGTAATTGAGAAAGCGTTATATTAACTCTGTCCAGTGAATGCAGTATATTGTTAGTTTTGTTGGAATGGCGATGGTGTTACGGATGCGATAGACATATGACAGTTAGTGTGACAACAGTAAAACGATGCAAGTGCGTTTGTATGTTAGTAATTATAATATAGGGATCGACATAAAGAAGTTCACTTTTGTTTTTTAATATTTTCTTTCAATCAAAGCTTCAAGGGTTCAATGTATAGTATAACCCTGTAGAAGTTGTAATACGACATCGTCAACGGGCATCGAACAGGGGAATCCCACGCCAGAGCGCTCTATATTTACGTAGTGCGAAAGAGAGCGCTCTATATACTTCTCGTTCTGATTGGCTGACGGTTTTTATTGGTCGAACATTGATTTCATTGTTTTAAAAATCGGTACGAACATGGGCTATTTGATCAATATACATACTACTACTTTGGACTTCGTATTGTCATAACCTCCAAGATCTACCGACTCCAGAAAGAATCCCACCACTCCATGACTTGGTTCTACAGGAATCAGACTAATTGTCACATATCTAATATGCCAGCATGGAGATGGTACAAAAAATGTTGCCAAGAAAAATTATATCACAAAGACATTGAGTGGCCATCACGAAGTCCAAATGTGTCGCCTTTTTAAGGAGACAAGGATAGCAGCGGTTACTCTTAAACTTGTAAACGTGTTGTTTAAAATTTTTTCCATTGCCATTTGAAAGAGCATTTCCGAAGATCTCAACATATAAATAACGTTTTTCTTTATTTAATAACAAAAATATATGTTCGTCAAATAATATGTATTTTTTGTATTATTTTCAAAAGTGAACTTTTTATGTCATATCCTTTATTTAATACTAAATTTACGGCTTTATTTAACTATCGTTTGAATACAAAAATATTCTCTCGGTGTAAATGATGTTATTACATCTGTTGTACCATTCGCCTTGATAAAAATTCCGACAATGTACTCTTTTGTAAATATAAAATATTTTTTTTTTATAAAATTTCTGCTCACACAAAATGTCAGAGTGATTTAGACCGCGTCTTTATTGTTTAAAATCGTGCTCACAGTTACGTAACTACATTACTTTAGGTAAAATTTTAAAAATTACATTTAGTGATACAATTAAACTTCTAGTTAAGACACTAACTATCACTGCTAACGTATATACGTCGAACGGTTTGCCGAATAGAATTATATAGTAAGCAAAACACGCGCCAAATTCGAACGCGTCCAGTTGTAACAAGATGGCGGACGTCGTCAAGATGGCCGACGCGTCTTTCTTATACAAATAAATTGTAGCGAGGGATGTTACCGCTGGGTAAAGGTTTGAATCGTGATATCTTATTAACTGTAGGTAAAGTATTATAACGGTTGCATGGTCTATGGCTTCATAGGTTAGGCGCACCAAGAGTTGGGTACAGCAGATCACCGCTGAAAAAATCCAAGGATCCTGGAGGTCCGCGTAGGTGCCGGCGGCTCTGGGAGTTTCCTTCGCTTCTCCTGGGTCGTCAGCTTATGCTTCATCTGTTCATCGATCAGCTCTTGCATGTCCATCTGTAAATTTTTAACAATATCTTTCATTATACGTACATTTGGTAATTACAAACAAAAGCTATCAACATAGCCCAGCTGATTAGTAACACCTTAAGCAGGTTGTAGAGAATTCGCTGTTATACTGGGTGTCTGATGGCAGATTTATGTTTTTAATCTTAAATAAAAAATGTAATATTTAACGCATAGCTTACAAAAACATATTAAGTTATGACACAGAAATGCGGATTTTATTTTTTTAAGAGTGTGCTATCCAAATATCTTCCATCGCCACCACGCTTCAGTAAACTTGGTTCAATTGAGGTGATTTGAATGAATTTACTCTCGATTCAACACTGATCTTTCGCATACACTTAAAAAGTCTAAAATACTTCGTTCACCCAACCACTGCAATATCATGCTTAAAAAATCCACATGAACAATGATTCCAACGGCAGCACCGTCTTCGCATACCGTTAATTTTTTTTAAAAATTATTGTATTTAAAAACATAAATCTGCCATCAGACACTCTGTACCTCTCCATTACAAGTTCACTGTAAATTTATCTCTAGTTATTTTATTGACTAGATCGTAGTATTTATTCACTTTACTTGTGTCAGCTATGGAGATATTTGTTTTTTTAGACATCACCGCGTAGACGTATGATAAGATCGCGAGAAATCATTGGATGTGGTCAAAACAAGACCGGTCTTCGTGGCGATCTATGAGGAAGGCCTATACTTTACATTGATCGTCATTCAGCTGACTTGATGATGATGATAATCAATTATTTAATACATAATCGGTGATAAATTTTTAGCTGTCTGTGTGCTACATACCTGCCACTGCTCAAGCTGTTGGCCTAGGTCCACCTTCTGGCGCACGGCCTCATACAGTTGGCTGTTCGCTTGCATCAGCTCCACGCGTGTTTTGGCCAGTGCCACCTGAAATCAACAAGCAGCCAGTCTCATTAAATTAAAAAAAAGCAAAGTTTTATACAAAAGTACGTGATAAATCTATATATTTTAATTGAATCTATATTTACTTTGGTCATCCCATAATTGAAGATGGACTTTAGCGTATTCATCTTTTTTTAAAAGATTCCAAATATTTTGTAGAAGGTTGTTGTGAAAAAAGCAGAAAATTACACAAAAATTGAAAAATTAAAAAATTTTGGCCCAGCTCATACTCCTACGCAGGCAAATAATGGATAGTCCATCACTAACCAAAAATATAAAAAGTATTAAATATTTAAAAAAAAAATAATAAAAAGCTACAATAAAACTAAATAAAATTCACGAGAACAAAAATTTACAAGCAACGGTCAACAATTCATAATCTGTCATGACGTCTGGTTAGTCGACCAAATATAAAAACAGTTGCCGACATGAATTCTCAGCTAAACTACCGTACATCTTAATTTTGTCACATTATATATGGTAATAATTTATTTATTTATTTATTTAACATTCATTATTGTACACGATAAGATACATAATATACAGATACAATAATATACAGAAAAGTACAATGGGCGGTCTTATCACTCAAGGCAATCTCTTACAGACAACCATAGTAAGGAAAAGATAATAGTACTTATAAAGGGTAGTTCACGTGTACAAAAAAAAAAATACATATTCACAAACAAATGAACATAAATATACATAGACATACATACTTAAACATACATACATACGTATATAACATATCTACTTATAATAAAAAAGGTAAATAAGGTAAAATTTAGTACGTTTATCAAGTTTGACATTTGAATCTTACTTGGTAAGTACCTAAACCTATGACGTATATTACTCACAATGTGGACAGGGAACCTTGTTAAGTTAGTCGGAAGATGTCAGGTGCAGACCGCTTCCAACCAATATTATTAGGGAAGGCCGATGTCTACTAGTAAACATCTTATGGCTTGAATTATGGCGATGATAGTATTGTTCAAGTAGTTGTTTTGAAAATACAATGGTATATGAAAGGTGGACTGACCTCAGATGCCTTCTTCCTTTCGATGGCTTCATCCCTCTCCTGGCGAGCGCGGGAAACTGCCTCGTCGTTCTGGAGGCTGCTGTAGTTGGCGTCGTTGAGGAGTTTGTCGCGTTCCTCGGCCGCCGCACGGAGCTCCACCTCCGCCACGGACAGCTGGTGGAAGAATTACCAGAATTATATCAAGTTGTAGCTATATATCTTAACTGTAACTTTTTTAATTTTACGTAATTATCAATAATGATTTTGGCATGATGAGTTGAACAGCTCTAGTCCCGGTATCATGTTTCGGGACGTACTTAAAATAGGAGGGGTGTTGACAGGTATACCTTACTTACACTACCCCCGGTGGCTCCAACTCTATCTACCCTTATTGAAAATGTGATTTGGTGGAATAAAAGTTAGAAATCATATAGGGTCAGGTAAATAGTTTTACCTACAGAACAATAAATACATTCAAAAAACATATTGTGGTGGTTGTGGAAAAATATGTACCTAGTCCGCCATATTGGAACGGCGTCCATCTTGAATTTTAAATTTTGACATAATCATCGTGTTTTACTAGTGTAGCCCTTTCATTTGATACCCATATTGAGGGGTAAAGGAAAAATATGTAATCCGTCATTTTGTATCGGCGGCCATCTTAGATTTATAATGTTATTGATTTTATTATATTGTATTGTCATCTAAATTAAATGTGTGTTCCAAATTTCAGATCAATCTGACAACGGGAAGGTGTTTAAATTTCAATTTCTGATTTTTAACCCAAATAAATTCCGTACGGGTCGTACTAAATAAAACCGTTTAAAAATAATATATGTAATTGTAAGTATCCAAATAAAACAATAAAATAAAAAGCAAAAGAAAACAACGTACTGTGATAAATGTAATATGTGTGATAGAAATAAAAATTAAATCGTTGGAATAAGAAACATCGTGATAAACTGTGATGAAAACCCTGTACTGTGATAATTGACATGAGAGGCGATGCAAAGACGGAACGGACGGAATAAATGAAAATGTACGATTTTGTGATGTATGAATGAATGATTATATGAAGACCGATAGAAGAGAATGACAAGAACACAAAAAAGAAATGTGAAAAAATTATTAAAGAAAAAACGTCCTATTCCTAAAAATAACATAGGGTGTATGAAAGGTCCCCAATAATGAACGCCACAAAAAAAAAATACTCTAGCCTAAAGCACAAGACGAGTCATTGAAACTGCGATATGTGAAAGTATTTTTACATTTTTGACAATAGATGTCAAAAGAAGACGTTAGAAGAGTCCAGTATAACTCTTTCGTTGTTCCTACGAGAGGATTCCATGTGGAATTTCCTTTCAATAAAAAAATCATTTTTCTGTCATAAGTTTTTTTAACATATTTTACATGTAAATTTAAAATAAAGTTTTTATGATCATATCTCCAATGGGGCATTCAAATGTGATTCACTGTTGATAGAAATCCCGAATGGAGCATTTAATTTTACTGTACAACATATAGAGTATGTCGCCAATAACACTTTCAAGTGTGATTAACCCATATATATTTACATATATTCCTATTGAACGCATCCAATGGAAAATACAAGTAAATTAGTAAATGGCGTATTAAACACAGTGATACTTTTAGTCCAATATTATATCTGTTCCACACGCATTGAATAGATATCCCATACCAAAATTTGACGTATCAGCACAGGTTTAAACATTGACAAATTTGATAGATGAAGTTGACTAATTAGATTATTTTTTAAAAATATGTATATACATATTTACGTATGGATATGTAAATGTATATCGAACACTGGTAGCCCAGCTGTGGAAAACAGCGACTTGCGATCGTAGGTCGCGAGTTTAATTCCGGGATACAATCTTAGTTCACACTTTGTATATTAATTATATAGGATTACCACTGCTAACAAACAAGTTCTCAGAGGATGGACAGCAACATCCTCTGCATACCATAATACCACATTGCGTTTGCCAGTCCGCTTGCCAAGCTTGGGATTATATATAGTATATCTTCTCATATATATCTTTAAGGGAGGTCTGTGCTTTGCAGAGGGCATCTATGGTTTGAAGCGATAATGACGAAATGATATTATATTTATGTATGTGTATCTCTATATTCTTTTTTGTATCTGTGTGTGAATCTGCTTTGCGCCCTTTATTTGCTGTTGTATATTTAAAAAAAAAGTAATATATACCTTAAATAAACAGGTGGATCAGACTGTTTAATTATTATAACAGTTTAATTGTACCATTTTAATGTACCTGCATCTGTAGTCCTTTTCAAAATAAATAAATAAAAGAGTGCGAGTTATTAGTAGCACAAACAGTCAATGCAATATTCGAGCCAATACGCTCGTTGGTGTATTCTGGTTTGAGAATTTTAAAATCTCCTAGACTCTGATCTGGTGGGGGACCGATTAAAACTATTACGGAGGACTCTCACGGTGCGCCGGCTGCGTTTCCGCCATCAGAACAAACGGGGAGAAACAGCTATTATCCAACCATGCTTCTACGATCAGACATGTACGAACTAGGTCACTAGGGGGTACATGAGATTTACAGACTTTCCTAAAATGATGTATCTGTTGGTAATTTTTCAACTACGGCTTAGATAACAGTGAAGAAATCATAGTGGTATATATATATATATATATATATGTATGTATACACAGTAACATTCGAAGCAAATCTCATTTAACTATTAATTAAATGATCATCTTTACACACACAGACATACCGTAATCTTAACCTCTCATATATAAATATATATATATAAATAAATATATATATATATATACATATGTATATAAATATATATACATAGATGTATATAACTTATATGTATATGCAACTGTGTATTATATAACAATACTCTTATGTATTGTATTAAATTCTTGTTTTATGTATAAAGGTTCTAGGTTATTCATGTTACACCTGAAGCATGTGTTATTGCTGTTGCTATAGCTTAAGACGATGTCAATGTTATCATAATAATTTGAGACTATGACAATATATCGTCTGCTCTAAAATTCAAAATATCTTTATTCAAGTATTTACAAACAGTACGGACCGTCGATTACTTTAATATTATAAGCAGTAAGCTAGCACCGGCTAGGAACGCAGATCTGTTGAGAAGAGCCGACTAGAAACTCAATAGTTGCTTTTTTAAATGATATTTAACAATGTTTATTATATACATTGTAATATCAACCATGTAAATTAGTCAACAAACAAGGTTCCACACGTTTCGTTCAACTAAAAACTCTTTAATGCTTTAATAAGATTTATTTAATAACAGACATTTATTTTTTTCTAAGTTATTTTGTAGAACTTTATAATATATGCCTATTTAAAGATCTTTGAAAGATTTGAAAATTTTTCAAAAAAAAAATGTGGGCGTCCGACCGAATTCGTACAGTTCAATCGGATTACAAATACTGCTGCGCATTATTTTCGAATGGCCTGTAGTTTCTTTGATATATCCATAGTTGAAAATAAAGTGAGTAAATATAATATTAATTCGATTTAATAATTAAAATTAAAAATTAGTTTATTTGTTAACATGGTCACCCTAGCTATTCAGTTGGAGGGCAATGAGTTAAGTCTCTCCGGCGGATTGAATGAACGGGGCCGTTCTTACGAATCCGCGGACAATAGAACAGCGCTCATTGTCTATTCAATAATACCTATTCAAACGACATTTAATACGGGAATTTCTTTTAAATTTACAATATTATACTCATGAGTTATAATAAATCCTATTAAACTTATAATATTTCGATTCAAAACGAGTTGATTTAAATGTAAAGTTAGTGCAAAAGGCACAAATGCGTAGAGTATTTAACTACAAATTTTTAATTTTAAATATTTACAGGGTTGGTTATACAGATATAGATTAAAATAAATAATTATTTACTGCCTATTCCAACAGACTTTATACTGCAAGTTATAGACTTGTCGCATTCCAATAGAAAAAATAATAATTGGTACATATTTCAGAGTAATCATTCTGTATAGGCTGGTAGAAAATAGGTATAAAAACTTTAAAGTTTTACCTTGATAAATCAGTTTTACTTTCGCGTTTTTTAAGCTTTTAGATCTATAACCAAACATCCTGTATATACGAGAAGACTTTTTATAAATCGCCTATAGTAAAGGATCCGACCTTGGACTTGTGTGGCAATATAAAATTCGCTTAATTTTGTTGACGTCCTTTTATATGGGAGGGTTTTGTGATTTCATAATAAACTAGATAGAACTTAATAACAGAGAGATGTACAGATGTTTACATCCGTAAAGTACAGTCCTACTTAGTATTAGTAATTTAAATATTGGAATAAAATGTCTTGAGTAACGACCTCCTTGTACACTCCCTTACGAGGAATTTTGTATTTGTAACTGCAGAAATTATGTGTTAAATATATCGAGCTTATATCGAAAATGCGACAGCTTGTTCCGTAACACGTTTTAATTATAAATGTTATTTTTTAATTTGTATAAATTATATGAAAATGTAAAAACTTTAAAATGGCACTAATATACAAAATATAATTAAATATTTAAATCACCGAAGACATGTTAATTAAAAATTATTTCAAATTATCGCGGTTGCCACATTTGACAGATGAATAAATTTTCGTCAATTTGCGAGCCAAAAAGTACAATATGGCCTTGCGCTTTACCAATGTATTTTTTTTTTAATTTGTACATGTTGCACGTAAATGGCCCATACAGTCACAATAATGGCATAACCTTGAAGACAATAAGACATTCGGAGAGCGGCAAGGCTGTGACTTTGGCGGTTATTATTCCATTTTTACGTAAATATTTTGTTCGAGCTATTAATCGAAAATAAATAAACTATATTTCCTGGACATATTCACTGCATTATTCATAAATGTTTTCTTTTTTAATTGTAAGATTATGTGAGATTGTGAGATTATTTAAATTTATTTTTAAATAAATGGCTGAAAGATATATTCAATTTTTATTAATATACATTTGATTCTAATAAATTGATCAACGACATCAAAACGGTGTTCACGTAGTACAAGCTGTATACTATTTTGAAAATAATGCTTTTTTTTGTAATGAATTTTTATAGTGTTGCCAGAAATGTCACTTCGGTCTTTTTCTGTCGGACATGTGTCATTTAGAAAAATATTTAGTTAAGAAAAACTAAGAATCTATGACGTTTTTAGAGTTAGTACTAGCGATATAACGAACCACAGAAAGTTTATACATGAACTTTCTTCTATGGATCACAAGTCACTAATTAGCAACGAATATTTGTATGTAGATTAATTTTTTTTTCAAATCTTTATCTGCGTGCTATTTAGATAAGACCGTACTTTGAAAGACAATAATTCGCCTTTCACTTTTGCAACGTATTGAACATTAAAGATACGCAAGGACCCTTGTATCTTGTAACTGTATTTTTTTATTGCTGGCCTAATGAGATGTGCCATTTCGTTTCAAGGTGATTGGTGAAGGTGAAGCAGATTTTTGTATTTCGAAATGTAAGTGCTTTTATATCTTACACCTTTTATTCTCGTTATTTCGTATAAAATATGTTATTTTTATTTGCAATAAAACTTATATAGATATTTTTTGTGACGATATTTTGACCTGCCTTACACTGCTGCCCGAGTGGTATTTACGTATTCCGTAATTGGATTGGGTACTCTAACATCGCTTAGGCATGTGCACCATGGAATGACTAAAATCTAGGGCTCCCTTAAGGGGTCGCTTCGGTTGTTAGTATTTTCAGGATTTGAGGACAAAGGGCGCAGATAGCACTTAGCCTGAACTTCGCTGTTGGCACCAAAGCTCACGATACGATTATATTACCAGTTTTGAATTTGTACGTTTACGGCTTATGGTCAGTTTTTGAACGTTTCTGTGAATATGAGAATGCAAGAAAAAACATTATGTGCTGGCGAATGACTACTTGCTTTGTTCTCGGGGATTCCTCGTGTCTCATATTTTTGCACTTAAATAAAAGCGTAGATTTAAAAGCACAATTTTTGAAGACGAAGGTCTTCGACCAGCGTTTGTTCAGGTTTTTATGATGTGTATTATGTAGAAGGTCGTTAAGACAGTAACGGAAGGCTGTGTTCGGAACTTTGTTACGAGATTTTTTTTTATGGTCCCCGCTATTGGGGGCCTCTCGTACCCCTATCTTTGGTGGGACAGGGACTTTATGGGCAATTATATTTATTCACATAATTATTTTTTATTTTCATTCTCTACTTTCATACTTCACATAATCTTTCATTCTATTCTTTTATGCCACAATTCTGCTTTCTTTCCCTTTTGCTCTGTTTACCTTTCTTTCATCTTCTTTTCATTTTACATTTTCTTAATTTCTATTTTTATTGTATCACATTTTTATCTATTCTTTATCACAGTTTTATAATATTTTTTTTTTAACTTGTCTTGTTAGTTTTTATTTGTTGTCTATGCCTAACTTTTATTTCTTTCTATTGCATATTGTGTGATTCTTTTGCAATAAGAGAGGAATTCTTCCCTGGTATCCTTTCTTTACGAGAGTGAAACAAATATAAGAAGAACCGAAGTCACCGATGTAACGTGTTGTTTGTCTGAAGTTACAGGGGAGATTGGCGGGGCAGGGGCAGATTGCTCATTTAATCGATGGTTTTTGGGGCTGGAAGATTCTGGAATGGCGACCACGATCTGGTAGTCGAAGCATGGATAGGCCTTTCACTGGGTGGACCGACATGGTCAGGATCAGAAGTCACTGGACGTGGCGACCTTTGGCCTTGCAGCGGGTCTACATCGGCTACCATGATGATTATTATTGCAAATTGCCTATAAATCATCATATGCTAATTTAATTAAAAATCACCGTGTTCCATTTCAAAATGCAAATAGCTGTTAAGAGACTATGTATGCGTGTGTCAGCTGACGTGGTAATGGTGAAGATTACTTTGATTTTTAATTGCTACATAGATTGTTTTTAATTAAATTATCACGAGGTTTAGATATCTGTGGTTCGTAGTGGAGCGGATAGTAATGTTCAAAAATCGGATAAATCCACCGCATTGTGTTGGTAATATAAATCCTCGCTGAAACAGTACAGCATTAGGTCAATGACCCGTAACATGCGAAGGAAACCGGTCGGACGGTGACCGTTCTGACGTCACGCAGGTCAACCTAGCTTCGATTGTAAAGCATGAAATTTTCCGTTCCTCTCTATCTGCCTTTACTCGACAAGGAGAGTAGATGTTATACTTTCAGTGATTTAAGGTTTTTGTAATTCGAACATGACTCGGTATTTTTAGGGTTGATTTTTATATAAAGTGTCATTGATTACCTGGCTATTGAGAGATATAATTTAACTAGATATAAAAAACAACACACACACACACACACACAAATATTTTATTACTACTGTCCATTTTTGTTAATAAGTACATATTTTTATGTATCTACGGAAGGACAAAAATTACTTAAAAGTAGGCTCTAAAAGAGGTTTAATGTGTAATTAATTGAATGACGATATACAGGTTTATTGGAAATAGGCGTAGAACTTTTTATAAGGGTGAGATATAGTTATTTTTCTATGTAATGGAATCAGCCTTACCTCGCGGAAGTACATTCTAAGTAAGAACAGGACCAATATTTAGCCACTTCCGCACATGCAGTGGCAGTCGTGCAATAAAGTGCACCGCTCGCCAGCCCGCTGATAAATGCGTATGCGGCAAACAATGCGAATCACACAACCGCCACCGCCAAATTACTCTAATTAATTTGGCGGTGGGGTTAAAAAGAAAGTGGCTAAATAATGGTCCTTTTCTAAGCTAATTTTCTGTCAATAAACGTATGGTAAACTGTTTCGGAAAATCATCGGATTCAGAAATTATAAATAAAGCAACTAAACTGCAAGATATAGGCCTCCTGAAAGATCGATGACGATGACCGCTCTTGCCCGAATCCAAAAGCTTCCTCCGATCTTTATTATGCTGTCGGACTACCTAGTGCGCTAGGTCTACCAGTTTCGTGGTCAACACTCCAGGAACTTTCGGCCCCAATAGATAGACATTTAAAAATATGCACACTACATACTAAAATTATTTTTTTTACTATCTGTCCCTAGAGATTGTGTACTGCCAGAAGTTATTTATATATCGCATTAACACGTTCACTGCTGGCCCAATTTTGAAGAACTTTCAGCTGGTGTGGCTGAGGTCGAATCAGCCTCAAGCTGAACTTCCTAGTAGTGCGGTTGAGGCCTTTTCTGCCTCATGTTCATCAATATTTTTTTACAATATTGAGTCAATGCTTCACAGACATGAAGAAAGCTATATTTGTCTTTGTCATACCTCATACGGTTGAGTGTAAACAGCCGCTGCACTAGAGAGAAAACACTAGTTTTACGCGCCGCACCAGTGCAAAGTCTACCATGAGTTTGAATCGACCTCAAGCCGCAGTGAACGTGTTAAACAGAAAAATCAATTACTGTAACATATTACAGAGATATCAGTGTATTTATAAGCATATGAGCTGTACAATTACAACAATTTCAATCATCCTGTGTAAATTATTGATAAGATATTTTTGTTATTATATTGACTATAGATTGCCAAACATTGCATCAAGTTTCCCATTTTGTTAAATTTTTTTTATAGTATGTGATGAAATATTTTTTTCTTCGATTTAGTTTTTATCTAAAAATTATCACTCGCTTTATTACTTATACGAAAAGTTAGGCCACACTAAATTATGTTTTTTATTAGTATAGTTAAAATAGACAGTTAAGTTAAAAGTTAGTTAATTGTTAAGTTCGTTAAAAATGCCGGATGCAAGTAGCTTATACCCAATTCTATTGCAAAATCTATGGTATTCATCCAGTGGTGAATATTCCATGGTCAAAACGATGACAGTGTTGAAGACTGCAGAAGGTTTATTTTCTCCTCATGTATTACATGACCAATATACTGCTGCTATTGAACATATCTTATCAATAAAGCATTTTATTATATTAAAGATTATATAGGATATATATACACGCCTTTGAAGGGAAGAATAACTATCACGGTTCTTATCTGGTTCTTCTTGAGCACTTAATATAGTCATAAGCAAGAATAAATATCTGATTCATTGTTTCATTTAATATGTTATGGTATAAGAATCATTATATAAAAAATTGTAAAGATCCGTCTACACGAAGTTATTTATAGCAGAATTCTCATTAGTGGCACCACAAATGATCTCGTTATATTCCCAATTGGTTTGTCTAACCTGTTTTTATCGTCTCACAGACCATTATAAGAAGGTCAATTGTTTCTTGTTACCATATAAACTAGAATAGACTGGATATGTTGTTTTAACTATAGTAATGTGGGCGAGATGTAGGCGATATGTAGATCCATAAGAGAGCTCGATTATTTATCCTATTTTAGCGTTTGCAAAATAAAAATAAAGACCTTTCGAGAATATTAAGTCTCGATTATAACAAATTCAGGTTTCAGGTCTTTCTTGAAGAATCTTAGAGGGCAATAACAGCTTAGGCTGTCGCCTTTAAAGGCAGTATGTAGAAGCCTAAGATATGAATTATAGTGCGGAAAGTATAGGCTGCCAGTTTCGGTTGCAGAAGAGAGTAGAGTAGAGAAACATCGTTAGGCTACTAGAAGAAGAAGAAAGAATGCCTCGTCTTCCTAGATTATTGTAAAAAGATCCCAGGTAACGTAATAAAGGGTAACAAATGCTTGTAGTGTTAGACCAGACCAGACTTAATAAAGTGAAAGTGAGTGACTTAAAAAAATGTAAATAATTTGAATATAGAAAAGTTTAATAAACAAAAGTAAACGAATAAAAACAAAATTAAAACAAAAATACAAAAAGTAAAAGTAGTAGTTTGGAAATGAAGGTGATGTAAGAAAGGAAAATAAAGTATAGAAAAGAAATAACAGAAAAAGTGACGTATAAAAGAAAGATGTGTGAAAGATACTGTAAAGGATAAAAGAGGACGAAGATAAAACAGTCTGTGAAAAATTTATTGAAAATTTTGTACCTGCGTAACTAAGACAGGGGTTGTACAATAGGTCCCCAATAGCTAGGGCCACAAATATATATATATATATATATATATATATTATTATATTGTTGATGAAGATGATAATAAAGCACTTCCTTGGTCTCTAAAATAGGATATTGTGTTGCATTGGTCATTTATTCGTATTTATGTAATACATTTTCCATATATATATATATAAATACATATATACATACATATATATGTTATACACACACACACATATATATATATATATAAATATATATATTTATATATATATATATATATATATATTATACTCCTCATCATCATTATTTCAGCTATAAGATGTCCACTGTTGGACATACACCTCCGTTCGAGATTTACTAAATTATCTGTTGGAAGATTACAGCGTCTTCAGTTGATCTTAACAAGATCATCTGTCCTTCTTGTGGATGGACATCCCAGACTACTGGTACGTCGTCTCCCCTCCAGATCCTCAAGGACCCCACGGTCATCCGTTGTTTTGCTGTGTGCCTTTCTACTGCCATTTCAACTTGCCGATTCACTGAGATCATCTCCTCATTTATGATTCCTTCTCATACAGATATCATGAATTCACCTATCTTCATTAATTTAATTGCACCAATCTCTAGCTGGAATATTATGTGAATCGGAACACAGTATTGTCTTATTCTATCACCTATCACCGCTAACTTGCCATCAATAAATCCAATATACTACCGTGTTATTTACAAGATTACGATCAAATCTCCCACAACAGTTACCTTTTTAGTTGACGTCGAAAACCGTAAATTGTTCGTAAAAATGAAATCGATACTAAATCGATTTGCCGCCGCAGCGAACGGTACTTCACTTGGGTGCGACGGTCGCTTCGCTTTTGACACGTAAACACGTTCTTTTGTTATATTCATTTTTTTAAACTTTATATATATTAGAGGGTACGGAAAGAAATGTCGTTTTCTTAAATTAAATTCACACGACTACATTTTTAACTAATTTTTATTTATGTTCAATAATATATTCACATTCGTTATCAACAACCCTTCGCCATCTAGTATACATATTTTCAATGCCATAAAAATCAATCGGTTTTTGTGTTAAATATGTCGATAGAAACGACATTAGTTTCCGATCCCCTTAATACATGCTGCTTCAAAATTAAGTTATTATTACATGTAAAATATTTGACTTAAAGTTAAAAAATCATATTTATTCAATTTATTAAGTAATTTTTTGTCATTGGGATAGTAAGCATAAATAGTTAAGTTAAAAGTTAGTTAGTTGCTTTCGAGAATAACTTACTCGCTTAATGAAACTAAATTTGACACTAATCAACACCATTTTTCTGTTCATATTGGAAGTCTGTTGGGGAGGCCTTCACCCAGTAGTGGACTTCCAATGGCTGGGATAATAATGACAATCTCAATTATTACAATGTAAAGACGTTTTGACTTTTAGTTTACGACATTTTCAATGACGGTGTGCAAGCCTCAAAACAACAGCTGTATCATAGCCTATTTATAATTAGTATGGAATCCTATCCAGCCTAGAAATACACGTAAAGCATGGTATATGTTTTTTATCATTATGTCAGCCAGTTGAAGTCCATTGCAAATATATAAATTAAAGAGAGCGGAATCACGTGCAGTTCACCTGGACGTGACCTGAACAGACTATGAATTAGCTGACTCAACAAACTTCGTTCCGCCTAATAATCAATAAATTTCGAATTTTAAAATTTACACACAAGTATTAAATACAATGTTTTATACAGTCAGTCAGATGATTTTATTTATTTTTCTTTAAGTCTTATTAGCGAAAGGCGAGATCCCAACTTAATCCAAATGCAATGACAGCTGTCATATCACTGACAGCGTTCGAATTCAAATCCGCGTTCGAATTTCAATTTGGACGCGCGAGAATGATTTACAAAAAAAAAAGATAAGTACTACGAAGCATTCATACGTGAACTCACACTTATTATTCTATTCCGGACGAAAACAAATTTAAAAATAGAAATCTCATAAAAAAATTTTAAGCAGTTTTAATCTATAGCAAGCGATATGTTCCATTTTATGTCTTAATCTTATATTTTCCTGCTAAATTAAAAGAAATCGTTTTGTTGTTTTAATTCGGGTGTAAATACCGGGTGCATTTACTAATTTACCTATTGACAGGTCGAATATAAAAATTATCACGTTTGATAGCTTCACATGCAACGGATGGTTTATAATTTGCAATTTTTTCAAAAGTGTTTACGTAGAAGAAAGTGCGCAATTCGAAAGAAACTAGTCAAATTTAGGCAGCCTAATACCTATAATTTTAAAACTAGACTTAAAATTCATAACCACAAGAACACACAACGAACTTTGACGTTTTTTTATAATCATTTTCATAAATGTCCTTAGAAAAATTTACTTATATGCTTTATTTTAATTTAAAGAATAGTTTACACTATCATACAAAAATCTGGTATTGTTGTTTAATAAACTTTAAATTTTTTAATAATTATTAATTTAAAAAAAAAGTTACAACTAAGCTTATGTCAAATATTAGTATTAGTAAAGTAATAATGCTTTATAAATATACGAAACTAAAATACATTATTTGATCCGAAATTGTAATGTACATGCATCAAAAAAAAAAAACGGGCGCCATTTAAACAAAAACGATGTAATGCTTGTTATAAAAAATTTATAAAATGAATGTATTTCTTACCTTAGAAGATAGGTCTGCTATTATCTCATTCTTCTCGTCGATCTGCCTTTCCCTCTCAAGCGCTCTCCTGGCGTGCGCTGCGATGGAGTCCCTGACCCTCGAGCCTTCTAAGGTAGCGTAAGCAGCTACGGCATCAGCACAGGCTGCTGCCAGAGCCCCTCTACGTAGCGTCTCTCCTTCTTCTCCGTCAAGCGACGTGATCGATAGATCAGAGTGGAGACCTGTAAATAAATAACTAAGTTACTCGTGAAGAGTAATCTCTAGTACTGCGTTGAGGAATCATTATTAAATAATAATTTTTAAATAGTGATTTAACTGCGTAACACTTTTGGTACGAGGTACAGTGCGCTGCGGAAAAACCAAGTAGCAGAAGCAATAAATTGTACCGTTTCTGCTGTAAATGGTGAAGGTAAAAGAAAACAGCGAACTCGGCAACAGAAGAAAAATATTTTTACTCTATGTTTGGCACTAATCGGTGTAACATAACTCCTGAAGATGCCCCGTGAAGGACTGAAACACGTGTTGAGTGAATTAGCGGTGGCAGTTGTGTAATTCGCATTATTTGCCGCATATGCATTTATGAGCGGGCTGGCGGGCGGTGCACTTTGTTGCACGACTACCACTGCATGTGCGGAAGTGGCTAAATATTGGTCCTTTTCTTACTTAGGATGTAGTTCCGCAAGGTAACGCCTGATTCCATTAAAAATATTTTTAATTAAAAAGGGCTGTGGCCAGAAGGCCTGGTCCGATTTTACACCACAGCTCAGTACTCTCCTGATGGTGATGATAAGCAGCCGCACATATTCCGGGACTGGTTAGGCGGCAACAGGTCAGAGCAAAGAGCGCCAGTAGTAGACAGGATGTGTTCGATTCAACCTCAACGATTGAAGGTTATTTTAACTATAAAACTTGCACCCCTTTGCGTTGCGAGGCGATATAAGGATTGTGGCGTGATTTTAAAGATGCTTCTAGAATAAAGTTGAAGGACAGAGACGAGAATTTATAATTTAAATTCTAATTAGCCCCGGCGCGTGAGATGTCACACAGCTGGTGAACGCAACCGACGCCAGGGTTTTTCTCCCGGCCAATGGATCTACACTCTTTTGGCTGGCGCGCAGGCGCATTGGAATGTTTGTTATAAAAACAAAGGTCCGCTGAACCGAAAGCACTCTTCCACGATCCCACGCCACTTGAGATGTACCGTGCCAGTGTTCAAATATTTTGTACTGTATTATAGGTTGTCTGAAATTTCTGGTGGTTATATTTTTTTGTCAAAAATTTAATTTGGACATATCGAACGTTAATATGCAACATTACAACATAGCAGTCAATGTCCAGCGGTGGACGCCCTATTGCTAGAATGATGATAACACGTGTCTTAGATCAATAAGGCTGACGTTTTACTACCTTACATACCATAAGAGGTGATTAGCACTTGTACAAATGCTACACAGTAATTTATTAGTGCTGTTTAGCATAAAAATGATGAATTGGTGCAAGTTTCCTTAAGCCATTAATGATGAAGCACAGCTTATTGTAGCTCCTAGCTAATTGAAGTATTGTCCGATAAAGAGCATTATCAAGGATGCGATATAGAGTTGTTTTTTTAATATTAATTCGCGTTCATCTATAAGTCGTGCATGTAAGTTTTTTGCTATAATCATAAGGTGAAGGTGATGTAAATAAACATGACATCACTACAAAAGAATCGAGGTCAAAAGATTAATTCATTTTGCGTCGTGGTTACGTTCTGAAAAAACACGACGCAAATTGAAACGCCACAAAGTGAATTAAGATTTTCTATAGCAAACCATGTAAAGATCGAAGATAGGTTCCAGGGTCACAAAAATACTTCTTTTTAGAAAGAAAATTGAACAAAGTAAACATTTAAAAACAAAAATAATACAACTCTGCCAATAAATAAATTGGAATAATATTTACGTTTTTTGTAACTAGAAACAACACGTAAATATGTATATAAATTTATTATTCTATATAAAAAAATTACAACACACTACATTACCACACACTACGTAATTGAAAGTGAACTCTTAAAATTAGCAAAATAAAGTGAAAATAAAACAGTATTCAAAATTCGTTGATTTTTAGTTAGAAAGGGAATCCCCGAGTTTTGATGGCATGCTGCAATTAGAAACAAAGTGATAGCGACGCAACTTCGAAAAAAACGCAAAACGAAACGACGCAAAAGCGAGGTATTGGTGTAATTCATAATAATTATGGATTTAATTATACATCGTATTGTGAAGTAAATTTAATAATAAAATAATTATTAATTTTCGACGTGCGTTTTGAAAATGAGTTGTAAATGAATGAGTCTAAGTTGTAAGTTGCGGGTTTGAGTCATCTATGTGATCAATGGACTATCCATGAGCATGATCGAAGCTGGTAAACTTTGCTAAGGATTCTCGGGCAAAGCTTTCAGTCAGCTTTAGATGAAAATAGTTTCTGATAGAAGCTTAAAAAGCTCAAAATACAGATTATCTTGTCCATTTTAAATGACATGATTAAAAAAAGGCTTCGTTGCGTAGAGCGAAGGTCAGTTGTTCGGTTTTATGATCTCTACGGCGTAGCTGGTTGGTTTTATTGCCAGAGGATTGCGATATGCAGTTCTTGCTTGGACATATTCGTAAGTCCAGATTATTTCGTAATATACTTAACCATACATATACATAGCTGAATAAACCAGTCTTGCGAAATATTATTTCATCTTGAATATGTAATGGTATTCTTGATATAGTTTTGCATTTGAAGTCTATTTCTAATTAAGTTTTATATTTACTTGTGTTCAGATAATATTTGCTTTTTCTTTAGTTCAAGTAAGTGCTAGAAAATAAATGTTAAAAGGAGACGGAGAATTCGCTTATTATACTATATCCATATATATATATATATATATATATATATATATATATATATATATATATATACATATATATATATGTATATATATATATATATACATACATATATATATACACAAACACACTGTGATCAAAAATATATGATAAGATATATGAAATTGTCATTAAAAACTCCCGGGCATAAGAAAGGCAGGTAATTTTCAGCGTCTGTTTGTTAAAAGTTGAAATATTATTTGGCACATGCATTATTATATGGCATATCATATTGCATTAGTTCTTCGAGAAAATTTTTATTAACTAAGCACAGATTTAAATGTGAACTGTTACATTTAATTAACTGCTAGTTGTGGAATAAAGAAAATAATCAGGTTAGAATACAGAACAATGTTGCAATGATGTATCTCGTTTCAGACCATAGATGCTCTCTCAAGGTAAAGGCCTCTCTCAAAGATATCAATGGAGGGAAGTGGTACATATTATTCGCCACACTTTGCACTTTGCTTTGACGATTGCAGTTGTCTTATGACACACAAAGAACCTTGCTGCAATCTTGGAAATTTGTTTACAAGAAGTGGCAATCCTATATCATTAATTCACAAAGTATTAATTATATAAGATTGTATACAGGGAATCGAATCCGCGATCTACAATCGCAAGTCTCCGTCCCAGACTAAGATTTCATCAAAGATGTGCGAAGCAGTGTTGGACACTGAACAAATGCTTATGCAAATATTTATTATAATGACAACTTTTCTTTTTAAATAAAATAAAGCATATAGTTATTTATTTTAATTGTTATTACAAGCGTACTGTATAATTCAGGAGGGGCCTACGACATGGAGGCTAAATGTATAATATATAAAAATCACTTATTTCATTTATAACGTCATTGTTAGGAAATTTAAATTTTCTAACCACTAAATAGTTTTTTTTAAAAGGATACAAAGTGATAAAAAACAAATTCCATATCTTTTGTAACATAAATTATAAGAAATAAATAACTAGTTAGATAGTTGTAGTAGAAATACAGACTATTTTATATTATTTTAGTTTATACTATTTAAACCCAGTGGAATCATTTTGAAAGCAACGTAATCCTATCGCTTGACAAATACAACACTTAATAAAAAAGCTCAGTTCGTCGGTCCGTTATTAAGACGCTCTTAAAACGTAAAGCCCTTTTCACACGTGCATTGAAATAACTTCACAGACATACATATTGATTAAAAAATATAATTAATTTGTATATTATATGTATAAATATATTTTTAAAATTTAATTATGATGTAAACGAAGTGGTGCAATGCCAGTCCTCGTGGAGATATCGATATCATTACAACTATTATAGTGTAAAGCAGCTTTGAGGGTGCGAGGATCCATGGCCTTTAGCCAACCATGTCCTTTAAGATAGTAAAGTTCAAGAGTCTCGGCAGCGTTTTTTAAATCTCAGGGTTCCGTTGATATTACTCACGGGTTCCGCATCACTTACTTTTATAAGTCAAGGAAGAAACATAAAAAATTAATAAAACTTTAACGTCACAATTAAATTATGCTCAGTAATCCGGACAGTTGTTGCGAATACGACAGTCTAACGACGCGAATTTTAACGGCACTGTTAGGATTTTTTTAGTATTTAAAAGCAGCCGCCCCGGTATAAATACAGGAGATCCCCATACCGGTAATTCCCGAGCTCATTTCTTTGTTGATCGTACTGCGAATATCCGGACATAAAAATCACTTGATGCCTGACACTTAAAAATATTAAGTTCATTATATATATAATGTAAATTTTAGATGTTTCAAGGATCTTTTGTTTTAATTTAAAATTACTACTATTACTAATTATTATTTTTGTTGCGTATTATTGGGACATATCAGGGGTTCTACAATAAAAGTGAGTACTAAAAAGGGTTTAATTTATAAACAAAAATAGTTAAGAAACCCTGATGTAAAGGAACTATTTGGATCTGCTGCGTTAAGAACATTGTATGATAAAAATTTCGACTGAATTTGTTGCGGGTTTTTTGCTGACCAGGATGCGTTAGGAATACTTTTAACTTTACTTTAAACTCAATGACGTTATTGGACTCTCACGTATACAAGTCAGTGTAAAGGGTCCTTAGGTGGACATATCATGAATACATGAATAAATGTTGGTTGCGTTATAATCGCGCGTGTGTTGACAATGTGAATAGGTCTTTATGACAACCTCTAGGTAAGTGTTGAGTTCCTCGCTAAGGACGCTACTACTGACTTTATGTTCGTTGTAATTGATACCTGGGAAAATTATGTCATTGGCGGCTTACTTAGATTTCAAAACGATTGTTCCAATTGTGGAATAGGAACATAGTCCGTGTGTAAATATTTAATTAAATTGTTGCAATAAAACGTCATTCACACTGTCTACCTGATTAGTACACCTATCCCCCGATTTACACGGTAGATACGTTCCTGAGAAAAACGTGTAAATAGAAAATTAAAAATTTTCAAGTCAAAACCGTGTAAATTGAAAAGCTTGCAGAAAAAGCATAATTTTGCTATTTAACAGTTGTGATTTTTTTCAATATTTTTAAGTGTAAACAAAAATAAAAATAAAATGCATTGACAAGTTAAAATATTTAATATATTACGGAAAATTTTTATTTAATTACAATACATTCAACAGAAGAACAAAAAATAAACCCAAAGGTGTTTTATTCTTCTTTATCACTGTCCGAAATTACTCTTATTCTTTTTTTCGGGATCGAAGGTTCGAATTCACTTTCATGCCGATTCGATGTTTGAAGCAGAAATATTTACATTACGAGACATGGTAATAAAATCGGTTATCAACAATTGATTCAAATTTTTTGCGAAAACCGTGTAAAAGCGAAAACGTGTAAATATACCGTGTACATCGGGGGATAGGTGTACAAACATTTTCCGATCGTTTTAATATCGATAAAAGGTAGGGAAAATGTTGTAGCTAGCAATGGGTTATTATATATATGTATATATATATATATATATATATATATATATATATAAATATGTAAGTATTTTTTATTTGTATGTATATAAATAAATATGTAAGTATTTTTTTTCACAATTACGTTCCAGGTGTAGCCCGTTGTAGAGCACTGAGACTTACGTTCGTAGGTCGCTTTTGATTCCTAAAAAATGCCGCCAATGGCTTTAAATAATATAAATAAAAATAAAATAAAAATCTCCATTACTTCTACTAATACATCATAAAATCATAAATGTATATCTTATAATTAATGTCATTAAAGATACTAGTATACTCGTAGAATTTGTTTTTTTTTTTAATATTATATATGTTTTTAATTAAAATAAGTGACCCTTTTGGCGTAGGCCTCTCCTTAATAATATACTATTCTTTTGATAATAATTAAAATTAATTAAAAATTATTTATATTTTACCTATACCTGGTTAGCTGCGCATATGTTTGATCGAAACGTCGTAATTTTCAAGATCCTATAAGTAGAGTAAATGATTTGTAGAAAAATTACTAGTGATAATGATATCATAGCATATTTAAATATTAACTATCTATACTTATATCATAGAGCAATAGTAACCTAGCAGTGGAGGTCAAGACTTGCGATTATAGGTCGAGGATTCGTTTCCCGCTACACAACCTATATAATTGAAACTTTGTGCTTTAATTACATAGGACTGTTACATTTCACAAAAAAAATCCAGAGGATGGGCAGCAACGTCCTCTGAGTATTATAATACCACACTGCGAGTCTATGCCCAGCAGTGGGCGACTATGGGCTGTAACGACGACGAATAAATTTATTGCATTTTTAATTTACTTTACAGTTTTAAATAGATATATATTGGTTTGTCAGTATTGATTAAATATACTACATTATCATAGTTCTAGTTGTAACTGTGTTAATACTGCGAGGTAGTACTGAAGCACCGATTATACCATCCTTTTTGTTTATTTAAACGATTGCCCCCATTGAGGGCCTTTAGGTCTCCTCTATCGTATTTATGGGACAGGGCCTTACAATCTTTTTATAATATATAAGCAAAATAAATAAACATACAAAATTTACACTGTTATACAAAGATCGGTATGTAATCTAAAAATGTGTAGTAGTTTTAATTATTATATAATAATTTATAATACATATTTATGACACTAGTAACATAAATAAAGGTCGCTATAAAATTATATATCAACGGCAAAAATATTTGAATGCTTTTAAACCTCTTAAGGGTAGAATATAATAAAATACTTTCTTAGCTGATTTCTACTTAACAAAAGGAATATTTCTTCCAAATTTCAAGTCTCCAAGTCATATGGTTTTAGAGATATAGTGATGAGTCAGACCATAGGTAGAAATCATGTATAAGTCGTAGATACATAACACGCGGGCAATGAATTTGTTTTTCAGATCGAGAGTTTGGCTTTCACTGTCGTACTCCGGTAATGCGATAACGCACTGCATTGTCCACGCCGTGTCGCACCGTGAGGAAACGTCGCTCGGATCGATTGACGTGCCCGTCGACGCAACACATAAGCGGAAAGCGATCGACTTAAATGATTTATTTTATTTTATACGCTTGTATTATTATGATATGGCAACATACCTATAGATTTATAATAATATTCACTTTGCATTATTTACAATGATGGATTGTATAAGTGTATTTGAATCCTCCTACTCTGTAAGCGAAGGTAACAAGAATCTAGAAAGTTCTAGTCAAATGCATCAGTATCCTCAGGTAAACTGACTGTTTTGACACGGGAAACTGTAATTTTAATAAAATTATTATTTTTGATCAACATATTGACCGATAGACGCCAATTGCAAGGTATAGGCCTCCACTAAAGCCTTCCCCAAAGATCGCCACGGCGTCGACATATATGTATATGACTATGTCATTACATATATGTCAGGTACAACTCGTGGTTTAGTTTTCAAACACAATTATAATATCGACAAAATATTTTAGATGCCAAATAGTAAAATATCAAAAGAATTCTAAATAAATATAAAGAGTCTGTGATAAAAAATAATCAGTGATAATTAATGTAAAAAAACTGTGATCTAGGAATGTAGATGAAAGAAGGTCTACAAGCGAACAATGACATACGCTTCACATCATGAGAAGCGTAAAAGGAATGAATAAAACATAATGTGACGAACGAAAGAGAATGTAGGATAAAAATAAAATTAAAACTTAAAAACTCATTTTACCCAAGTAACGTCCTTGCACAAGTGAAAACGTGGTAAAAACTGCCTTAAGCCTCCTAGAATTCCCAAGAGGGAGAGTGCGCCCAAAAGCTACGTGGTGGTCTAATATCGAAAAGGAACTGGAAACTCTTCAACTTGATGCAGAGACAACCCAGGATAGAGTGGCCTGGTGCAAATAGATAAGAAGACCCGACCCCAAATAAAAGGAAAAGGGAAGGAAGAAGTAGAAGAACGTCCTTGCACAAGGGAAGGTGAACGAGACACTCAAAAACGTGGGTTTTTATATAAAAAAATGCTATAAAAGATCTTGTTACTGGCTGCCATTATAATTTTAATTACAAAATTTGATTTTAATAAAAAGTTTTAATTTAATTTTTGACTCACATATTTTTTATATAGTACAGTACCCGCTCCGAGCTTCTGTCTTGAGTCGGGAACGTAATTCGAGATGCAATATTGCATGGCAGTCGATTGTACAACGCTTTGCACTCTATACCACTAATCGTCTTACATTATCTCTGCATACATTCGCTTTTACACGCGTTCACCTTTGTCCAATAAAAACAGACGGTAGCTGACGGTGGCTCTCTAGCAAGGCCGTCTAGATACACTGATAGAGATTTTACCAAGCAGTATATTGTAATGTAGTACATTATACCATTAGTTTCCAAAGTAGTCCGGGTGTCCACAGGAGACTCGCCAGGGATTTGTATAGGCCTTTTTTTGGAATTTCCTTGGAGGCGTAATAAGCTTTTCAACTAAACGTTTATGTTCCGCACATCCTGAGATTTATAATCCTGTTTTCTTCAGGGTCGGGGTGAACGGATATATCTATTGAGTCTACTTGCTTCATTTTCGATCACATTGTCGCTTTCCGTCAAGCGAGCTGGTGGTCGAATGTCGACAAGAAAGCATAAATAAGGCGTTCAAAAATTATGGAGGCCACAATATAAAAGTAAAGGTTCACAAAAAATATATTTGCTTTTGATAGAACTAAAATGGTGGCATAGCTTCGAGTATAAATGTAGACAGGTGTTATTTTAAGAAGCGCATTGATTGTTACTCGTAAATAAATACATTTAAAAAACTTTAAAGTTAAACCGTTTTTTGATAGCCATATTGTGGTGGTTGTGGAAAAATATGTACCTAGTCCGCTATATTGAAACGGCGTCCATCTTGAATTTTAAATTTTGACATAATCATCGTGTTTTACTAGTGTAGCCCTTTCATTTGATACCCATATTGAGGGGGTTAAGGAAAAATATGTAATCCGCGATTTTGTATCGGCGGCAATTTTAGATTTATAATGTTATTGATTTTATTATATTGTATTGTTATCTAAATTAAATGTGTGTACCAAATTTCAGATCTATCTGACAACGGGAAGGTGCTTAAATTTCAATTTCAAATTTTGACCCAAATAAACAAATTCCGTACGGGTCGAACTAAATAAAATCGTTTAAAATGAAATAAGTGACAGTTGATTGTCAAAACGGTAGAGTTGATACACTATTCTGGTTGGAACACAGTCGCAATGTAAATTTTTATAATCAGATCTAATGTGCACACTGTGTTACTTTGTACGATGTTTATCATACTTTGGTAATTTGGTATAAATTTAACAGCTGGTGATCGATTGTAATTAGCTAAAATTTGTAAGTATTCTATAAGAAAAAAAAAGTCTAAGAAATGCATAGGTCATGTTTATTATCATTACTGCCACACAATCGTTTTTCTAACAGATAAGTACATGCCAAAATTAATATTAATCAAGCGGACTATTGGACATCACATATCTTACGAATTTGTTAGAGCTAATTCGTTATCTCCGGAATTCTAGAATTGAACCCGCGTCTCACGATCAAGCTACAGCGAACAAAACATCCGATGTTTTCAAGACTTAATTACACGACACTGCAAAGCAGCAGTGCGTAAGAATTACCCTGTTCCGGTCAGAGGGTCGTCACTAGCCGTGAAATTTGTCAAGCCTAAGTACCATCACATATGTCAAGGAAACAAACTTTTATCACATTTACATCAACAGATGGCGCTAGCAGTCGTTTCATGAGGTTATATATATTAATTTTTAATTTTTTTCGTTTCATGAGGTTTCTTATACTTATTCTCTGTTGATGTAGGTGCTGTTAGCCTGAAGGCTTTAACAGCTTCATCTGAGTTGAGTTCACGGAGCGGAAGGATCAGTTAACTTAAGAGGTTTCCTTTAGTTTGTAACGGGTAGCACAAAAGGCTCGATTGAGTCAAAAGTATCTGGTCGGTAATATAGTCCTTATGGAACTTTGTTCCGTTTTTGAAAGTAGCTGGTTAAAAACTGCGATAGCTGGAAATGCCTTTTGAGCTGCAGTGGTATTCCTACCAAAAAATCAATGAAGACGCTTCATACATTATAAATGAATCGCTGAATAGAATAGTGAAGATATGCTTAACGATTTTTTATCATACACAATGTAAATTAAAATGTCTGTCCTTTCGTGTACCATAAACCATTGTATATCTATTGGGGGGATATATCTTAATCGCCACGTATGGCTGGCGGGGTTTGCGATCGCAGTGTGGTATTGGTGCGCAGAGGACGCTTCTGCCCAATCCTTTCGAATATTATTTGTAAGCAGGGGCAATCCTTTATAATTAATGCACAAAGCTTGAATTATATGAGATTGTATCACAGGAACCCGTGACATATGATCACAAGTCTTAATCCTCGGTCACTGTGATAATATAATGTTATTATTACTAGTATTGTAATGTACGTACAAAAGTTATTTGTGTGTAATGTATTACATTATTAATACAATCAACCAGTAAATAAACTTTCTGGAATTAATTTTACTACAGTGTTACTGTAACCGCTGTAACGCGCCTTAGGAACGCGCCGCGAGGTGGGAGGGGAGGGGGCAAGAAAAAGGGTACATGCGCCGCTGCCACGAGCATTAACAGATGGAAAGAGATATTTCCTCACGTCTCGTTAAAACTATATCTAAGGCGTGGTACTGCAGTTGGTACTACTATACTTATTGACAGTTTTACTATATCTCTTAAGAAAATTTCGACAGTCTTACCACGAAAAAGGAAGTCGTGTCTCTATCGACAAAGCGTTGAATTGATGGGTCACGTTGTTTGATCACGAAGTTCATGTGCTTACGAATTTCGACTCAAGTTTGAGAAGGAATCAATTGCGCAAACCTATTTCCTTCTTGTTATATTTACAGATGGATTTATTTCTACCATAAAACAAACTAGTTACGCTTGTTTTCAAATTGGTAGCTTTTCGTTTAGCAATCTCCTGTTAATGTTTTCTCATCTTGACAATATGGACTTACACATTTTTAATTTCTATTGTTATCTACTAAAAACATTCTACAGTGATCAAATAAAATAAAATCCGGATCCTCTTAACCCCTACATACTTCAACTTTAAGCTACATGCATTCCAAACGCGCCATTGATGAGGGCCCATAATCAAAAAGTTATTTTCTTTGCGATCAAAAACAAACTTTACAATAAGAAAGCACTTAAAATTAGTTTACGTGATTAATCGTATTTTTGTTGATGTTTACCTTGTTCAATTTTCTTTTTAAAAAATAGTATTTTCGTGACCCTGTAACCTATCTCCGATCTTAACATGGTTTGCTATAGAAAATCTTAATTCACTTTGCGGCGTTTCAATTTGCGTCGTGTTTTTTTGGAACGTAACCACGACGCAAAGTGAGGTATTGGTGTACATCATCTGAGTCTTGGCTATTATTTTCCTTTATACATGCTCAGGCTGTATTTCACCTTCGCCCGGTAATCGCGTATATAAACAATTCGCACGACACTCGAGTTATAATGCGAATGTGTGTGAATTACAATTCGCAATGGAGGTTCATAAATGTGAATATAAAATATAATGTAAGACTATACGACCACACTGTCGCAAGATATATTTCGCATTATGTATGTGTCGTACGGATCTAATGAAATAGTTGAGCAATTGACAGTACGTATGACAAACCATTTTCTTATATCTACATATACTGTTTACCTTTTATATATTTATATATATTTGCAGGAATTATTAATCGCTCTTTGGCCATACTTATTCGCACTGTTTCTTGTTTAGACAAACTAATGCCTTATAAGTAGACTCAAGATCAACCAGAGAGCAATGAAATGGGCGAATCAGAAATGAGTGGCTCTGAAAAAGAAACAAAGTCACCGACGTACGCATTATTCTTTTGAAGATCGACCGAGCGCTGACGGGACAAAAGTTTCTCCAATGGAGACTATTAACCAATGGACGCGGTATCGACAGGGTCGCGGTCTAGATGGTCAGGCGATGGTGATGGTCAAGGTGACGAGAATACGCTGGATGCGAGATGCGCAAGAGCTGACTTGCAATGGACGTCTATCAGCTGTAATAGTGATGAACGCTAGTTGGTTCGGTTTATTATCACCAGTTATTTCGAGGCTAATGATTCCCATATTATCCAAGAGCTGTGCCATCTCGCTTTCAAGGGTAGAGTAAAGGTAGAGTAAATGGTAAAGAGTAGAGATTTTGGTGACGTAGACATATGGATGAGATTTAAGGTGATTTCATCCTTGCAGCTGTCAGGGAAACATGGTAATAAGAACAAAAATTAATATAAAACATTTTTTTTTATCGAGTATGGCAAAAACATTTGTCCTCTATTTCGCCTGTTAAAATGAAGACAAGGTTTACGATGGTACATACTTGTTTAAAAGAAACCTATTCATCCTTCATTTAAGGACCTGAGATATAGTTAGCTAGTAACAACGACAAAGATTGTTCCATACATTGACTGTTCGCATTATAAAAGTAGTATCAAAACGCTTAGTGCAGATTTAAGGGATTTAAAACGTGTATAGATGTGATGAATCCGTACGTCTTTTTGTCCGATGTAAGAAAGGAGATGGTGGAATTGTATTAATGTAACTCCAACGCACACTCTCTAAGCCTTCAGGTATGTTTTAGTTTCTTCTTTTTATGGCCCTGTTTTTTGGTCCCTTGTTACAATTTGTATAGGTGAACAGGGTCTCTATTTATCTTATAATTTTCTAATAAATTGAATTATTTTCCATACTCATCTTTTGCCCTTTTCAATGTTTTTAATTATATCCTTTAATTTCCTTTACAAAATATTTCATTACTTTCTATATTTTCCTTTCATACATCGCCTCATTCCCTTTGCTTTTTTTCCAGAATTCTACATTTTATACGTTAATTATTTTTATTATTTGTTTAACTTACTATATATCTCGCACTTATATTACATTTCTACTATATCCCATTTTATCACTCTATTTTTTTATTTTGAATATTCTTGTCCTTTGTTTATTGGAATTCTGTAATTTCAGCCGATGTTGACAGATGGCGCTAGTTGTACGCAAACTTAAATAGGGGGAGCGCGCGGTAGAATCGACTTTTTTTTTATTTATTAGCTCGCGGATCCGCGAGCCCTGAGTCCGATGAACCTGTAAAAGCCGAAATGACTAATAACGTACAGCAACAATTGAATATAGCCAGAATCGACATTAATAAAGAAGATTCCAGAACGACCCGACATATTTATTGCTTTTTACTGGTTTTTTTTTTCTATTATCTTTTCACAGAACTTCAAAAAGTTCTGGCGACACTCCATTTTAATCACCAGTGAGGTGATGTTCTTCTCTTCTATTCTTTTTGCTAGCCGAGATTGGTATTCTATTCTTACCGCGCCAAATACGGAATAGTGCAAGTATGCTAATATAATGTTGAATTTATCCGAAAGTCTGCGTTTAGACAGTGAGAACGTAATGTTTAGAACAAGTAACATAAATGCAAACGATTAATATATATGTGTAATATAAAAAAAACATTAAAAACTATAAAATATAAAAATCATGACATGATTATTCACAATGAATCTGAGTTATTTGAACGGGGTCAAAATCGACTTCCCCGATTTTGTTTATAAATACATAACTTACATAAACTAAGTTATATAAAACTATATAACTTATAAATGTATTCGTATAGTTTAACACTAAAAAATAACTCTTATGTTATTACAAAATGCTTAACATGAAAGTCGCGAGAAATGCTAAATTATGTACGATTCATTAAAGCGGTTACGCTTTTTAACATTTGTGGATTACAGATTATAAAGGAGGTTACGGATTTCTTTATTATCTGTGCATGACAGTAATGTTTGTTGTTACGTAATTGGTTTTTACTTTTGTAACTATATATCCGTGAAGTACGTTGTTGTGTTTTATATTTGATTAAATTAAAAGTCATAATTGCTTTATAATAATATTTAGTTTGTGTATTACTCTGTGTTTGGCGCTAATCGGTGTAACATAACTCCTGAAGATGCCCCTTGGAGGGGTGAAGCACGTGTTGAGTGATTTAGCGGTGGTAGTTGTGTAATTTGTATTGTTTGCCGCATGCGCATTTATCAGCGGGCTGGCGGGCGGTGCACTTTGTTGCACGACTACGATTGCATGTGCGGAAGTGGCTAAATATTGATCCTTTTTATACTTAGGATAGACTTCCGCAAAATAACGCCTGATTCCATTAAAAAAAAATTAGTTTAATATCGACCAGTGGTAGTCCAGGGACCTGCGATCGTAGGGCGCGGGTTTTAATCCCGGGATGCAATCTTATATAATTCACAGATTGCCACTGTGAACAAAAAAGTTCCAGAGGCGTATGTGATTCAATTGTAACCACAGCTATTAATCTTTACAAAAACGATTTGGTTTCATTATTAATTTGTTTCTTTTGTTAAATGTAATCTATTTTATATAATTAAAAGCAGTCACGTAAAAATAGAACAGCCGAAGAGACTTTACTATAAGCTTATTAATAATATTTATAAAAAAAATTCATTCAAGGACCATATATTAAATGTGATGTGTAAATTATTAAAAAAAACAATGGTCACCAGTTCAATTCTATGGTCAGATTGTCTATAATTTGTTGACATATGTTTTTTTAATACATGAATATATACGGCTAGGACAATTATCGGTAAACGTGCATCCTTATACAGAATGTGTGACCTCCGCAATTCATATGTTAGTGATATTGATATATTTTCGTGCTCTCTCGTATCTTTTAAAAAATAATTTCGTTCGAAATTATTGGGTACATACAATGCAATTTAAACCATAATTTAAATATATAAACAAACGTAATATAAATATATAAACCATAGTCTTTGATCCCTGTTTAGTAATGTTTTTATTTTTATTTGTTTTTTCATTGTTTGACTATAAATCATTATGTTTTCAGTGAGATAGTTATAAGGTAACAACTGTAACTAATTTTATATTTCTAAGCTTCTACGTTTGTACTTTCTTACTGCCTT
Organism: Battus philenor; assembly: GCF_028537555.1. Classification (NCBI taxonomy): domain Eukaryota; kingdom Metazoa; phylum Arthropoda; class Insecta; order Lepidoptera; family Papilionidae; genus Battus; species Battus philenor. The sequence goes on along the minus strand of NW_027181686.1, from coordinate 2,216,347 downwards.
TTGTTACTGTCTATCTCCAATAAAGTTAATAAAACAAAAATTTATACATATTTATATATATATATATATATATTTATGTATATGGCCTAAGAATGATTCCTTAGTTGTTTCAGTCATTATATACCTGCAAAGATGAATCTTCTCCTTTATCTATGGGAAGATATACCATAATCGCTGCGCTTGGTTGGCGGGTTGGCGATCAGTGTGGTATTATGGTACGCAGAAAACGCTGCTGCCTATCCTTTGGAAACTTGTCAGTGGACAGTGGCAGTCCTGCCAGTCTAAAATGTGAAGTATAAGACTGTATCCCAGGAAACGAATCCGCGACCTACCACCACGACTCATTCCTCTACCGCTAAGCTACCACTGTTTCAGCATTGATGAATGTTTAAATTAATAAAAGTAAATTATCACGTTGAAATTTATTTACTCTTTAAACAGCTAAAACATAGTTCCACAAACTGTCATTTCGAAAATGTTCTGAACATGTTTCATTCATCAGTCAAATGATAATTCATTATTATTATAAACTAGCTGTACCTCGCGATTTCGTCCGCGTGGAATTAAACAAAAAATTATTTTGTTTAGTTTGTTTTTTAATTTATTTATGTGAGACGGACATGAATTTCACAATTTACATAAATTCTTATATCACCCACAACTCGAAACGACATCATTCGTTCGCTGTTTCCTTTTCAATTCAAATTACCATGAACTGTCATTGTAACATTATTTCAAATTCATTGGAATGTCAGTGGCGCCATCTGTCGAAAATCATTCATACCAACTTTGAAACCTTCGTGGGATCATGCAAAACAACTTTTCTAAAGATCATTACATGATCAGATGCAAAGTTGATGTTACTATGAAGGACATACAGACAAACATTCATTTTATATATTGGGGGACCGGAGAGTAATGTCGCTTTCTTAAGTTAAATTCACACGACAACATTTTAACAAGCTTTTATTTCTAATCAACAATATATTCACTTTCGTTATCAACAAACTTTTCCATCTAGTATACAAAATCAATACCAGAGCGATAAAAATCAATCGGTTTTTCTGTAAAATATGTCGACCGAAACGCCATTCCTTTTCTTTCCTCCTGATGTATAGAATATACATCTGTATTTCATTATGATATACCACAGTATTTTTACCTTTTAATTAGTTATTAACCCATATGGATCTGTGTTGAGAAAATAAATTATTTATAATTGCTATTATATTCGGAAACGAAAGTAAAATTTGTAACGACATAAAATGAACTATTTAAAAAAGAAATACGAGGAATATTAAACCAATTCGTTAAAACCGCTAGGACGTGTCAGGCTGTACCAAGCCCCGTTTTGATGGGACCAGATGACGTCACTCATTTATAAAATGATTAGTTTATGATCCACATAAACCTATTTACTGTTCACTTTGTTTTGATAGATATGTAATATACAGGATGATTCGTTATAGATAGAAAAGGTTTAATAAAATAATTAAAATAAATGTTGTGAATGTATAGCTTATTTGCCAGCTTAATATTAAGTACAACATATCCAAAAATCAAAGGTTTCAATAACAATTTATTACGTAATGATACATATTTAAATTAACAATTATTTACTGTCTATCCGTGCTGACAATACTGCCTGTGATCTATCTCATTCCAATGAATAACGTAATAATGCTAGGCTTTTTCAAAATTCGATTCACTCCATATTCAAGTTAATTATTGTTTCATTTGTGTGCCTGCTGAATTTTTCCTGTTAAAAGTTATTGGTCTGATGCATTCAATAAGAAAAAATAAATTTATGTACTATATATTTCAGAATAATCATTTTAACACATCGAGGACCGCTGACAAGTTTAATCGCGTTTCGCGTTCTGTCTATTACTATTCAGTTACAAAATAACCCATATTTTCTATACGCTATCTTTAAATATTTCACATACTTCGTGTATTTAAAAGTTAAATAAAATTTTATAATATTTATTAAGAAACAATATTTTTTAAATATAATTAAAGTGCATCCCTGCAAATTATAAAAAATTCAAACAAATTAATTTAAGAAAAAAATTATTACAATTATTTATAAAGAAGTTTCACAAAAATTGCTTGATTTTAGAACGTAAAAATTTACCCAAAAACATTCGGTTTCTGCCGTATGTATTATAGATTTTTCCTTCACATGTTAAAGAATGATTGGAAATAGGTATTAAGATCATTGCTGATAGATGAGCTACACGTTCACTTCTTTAAAGTTTCTACTCCTGTTTGTAGTCATCCTGTATATCTATGAACACATGAAATAAGTTCACGTGACATTTCTTTTTAAACTATTTACAATGATCACATGTTCAGGATAGGAAGGTTTAAAAAGCCCAATATTAAAAATTATGACGAAACAATATTATTAGTTAGTAATTGGTAATTTTATCTGCATTAATTATACTACACTAGATCAGTTGAGATAAAACTAATAAAAGTATAATGAGGTAAGAATAATTTTCCGGGACGGGTGGTTTTACGTGCAAGGTTTCACGACTTCTATTCCCTCCACGGATTAGTGGATAAAATAGTAAATGATGTCTCATTATTTTTGCTATTATATTCAAATACAAATTGCGAATGTGTCGTGTTCGACTTGTCCTTGTCTATTGCGTATAACACATTAGTTGTTCATTCGCTGGTTTCACATGGCCCGCTTGTAAGAGTTTGCTGTGTAATTTCATGAAATCACTTCTTGGTATGTTTTTTAATGTCAAAAAATATTATGGCTAAGTTACTTATAAGAGTTTCTTCTCTATTAAACCGATTAACGCTCACTGCAAGGCATAGGCCTTCCCGAAAAATACCTATGGGGGGTATACTATAATCGCCACGGCTGTGTAATTTTATGAAATCATTTCTTGGTATGTTTTTTAATGTCAAAAAATATTATGGCTAAGTTACTTATAAGAGTTTCTTCTCTATTAAACCGATTAACGCTCACTGCAAGGCATAGGCCTTCCCGAAAAATACCTATGGGGGGTATACTATAATCGCCACGGTTGTGTAATTTTATGAAATCATTTCTTGGTATGTTTTTTAATGTCAAAAATATTATGGCTAAGTTACTTATAAGAGTTTCTTCTCTTTTAAACCGATTAACGCTCACTGCAAGGCATAGGCCTTCCCGAAAAATACCTATGGGGGGTATACTATAATCGCCACGGTTGTGTAATTTTATGAAATCATTTCTTGGTATGTTTTTTAATGTCAAAAATATTATGGCTAAGTTACTTATAAGAGTTTCTTCTCTTTTAAACCGATTAACGCTCACTGCAAGGCATAGGCCTTCCCGAAAAATACCTATGGGGGGTATACTATAATCGCCACGGTTGTGTAATTTTATGAAATCACTTCTTGGTATGTTTTTTAATATCAAAAATATTATGGCTAAGTTACTTATAAGAGTTTCTTCTCCTTTAAACCGATTGACGCTCACTGCAAGGCATAGGCCTTCCCGAAAAATACCTATGGGGGGTATACTATAATTGCCACGGCTGTGTAATTTTATGAAATCACTTCTTGGTAAGTTTTTTAATGTCAAAAAATATTATGGCTAAGTTACTTATAAGAGTTTCTTCTCCTTTAAACCGATTGACGCTCACTGCAAGGCATAGGCCTTCCCGAAAAATACCTATGGGGGGTATACTATAATCGCCACGGCTGTGTAATTTTATGAAATCACTTCTTGGTAAGTTTTTTAATGTCAAAAATATTATGGCTAAGTTACCTACAAGAGTTTCTTGTGTTTTAAGCCGATTAACACCCACTGCAAGACATAGGCCTTCCCGAAAAATATCTATGGGGGATATATCACAATCGCCACGCTTGGCAGTGGTGTTGACGGTCGCAATGTGGTATTATAGTGCTACCAACTTTTGAAAATTTATTTGTGTGCAATGGCAAAGTCTACCTCAGACCGACCTACAATCACAAGTCTCAGTTCTCTAATGCCGTGATACCTCTACTATAAGAGTTTGAAAAAACATATTTTTAAGAAACGCACTCTTAATCTCCACTACAAATAATTGAAAAGCAATTTGTACACACCCATATACTCATATGGAATATTTATATATGAGAATACCACCTAGATTATGATTCATTGTTATATCTTTGGAACTATATGACATTTTTTTTTATTCACCCCTATCTAGGCATGTACACGGTTATTTATATTTTTCACTTGTATTTCTATTTTTCTACTCACCTTTTTATCGTAACAATTTCATCCATACATCTATTTCTTCACAATATCTCGCATTCTCCAGACTTACTTCTTCTTGCCCTGTTCTATTACTCTCTATCACAATGTTTACGACTTCTTTGGTGAGTTTTAGGAACGAAAGGCGACTTTTTTCGTTGACCACCCAGAAGGCGATATTTGCTATCTCAATTCTCTCTCCTATTTTGATCTCTTACTGCGTTCTTTGTTTATCTGTGATAAAGTGCACCACAGTTTGGTCTACTGCTGGGTCACAGGTGCACGAAGGACTCTAACCGAACTTACACTTATATAGGTACACAACGAATCTTCCCGTGCCATGTGAATATTTGGGCTTGAACCATGACCAGCTCCACTGTACGCTGTGGGCGGAAGGCTGTCTCGGCATCTGGGAGGAGAACTTAAGGCTTAAAGTCTCTATAAGTTCAGTAGAGCTAAAAACGGTATTTACGAAACTCTCCCACAAGGGGAGAGGGCACTAAAGTTCACAAGGCAGGGACCACCTTGTAAGTTACATAAATGTTTATATATAAACTGACAAATTTTATTGAAAAATAATCCTCCTGTATATTACTTTATATCTTATGTATTATCGTTTCCTTATCTTTTTACACTCACGATAATCTTTTTCATTATCGGGAAATTTTCGCGTGTTAATACAATCTTAAAATACTACCATTGACTTGTTGAGTTATAAAGCGGTTTGCCAAAAACCATTAGCTGCATTGCGCTATGCAGAATAATAGTACATTGAAATTATAATAGAAATAAGGCTATATAATCAACTACCTAAATAAATTACTTTTAAAACAATGTTATTTGTTTCTCTACGAGATAGAATCAAGAATGTAGAGAGCCGTTGTAGAAAAAAATAGTCCACATAGCTAAGGGAATTGATGACTTAGCGGTAGCTGTTGAAGCCTTAAGGTTCTAGAGTGGAGACCACACAGACAAGCACAGAGTAGGATGTTCCCTTACAAGGTATACATAGGCTTACTTATATACAACGTAAACGAGTTTGATTGTCCATCAGGAAAATAGATTATTTATAAAAATTGTTATTACGTTACATGTAAACATTCCGATACTAATTTGACGTTTTTTTCTGGAAGACTTACAAGATGTTCTGTAACGAGAAGACTGGACAAAGAGAAGGTATTCGTACAAATTTGTTCGCATTAAACATACACAAGAACATACACACGCTATAATAAGTGACTAACATGATAGACAAAGATAGAGATAGAGTGAGGAATTTGAATTTGAATTCCTGTCATAGATATAGGATAGGGGAACGAGAGAGCCTCAATATAGGGACCATAAAAATACCCTTCGTGTCATAGGAACTAAGGTCCAGGGTGCTGCGCCCCTAATATCCTGTTAAAACAATTCAAAATATTAGTAGCTTAACCTACTTCTTGTTTCTGTTTTTTTGTTGAATAAACTACTCCTAAGAAGTAAGTGTTGCCAGCAGGCAAAAATCGATAATCTTTGCTATATATATATATATATATATATATATATATATATATAGCTGCATATGTTTGTCTACATGTCCTTTATATCATCGTACAACTAACCACCAATTTTAGACAGATAGCGCCACAGTTATTCCAATGAATTTTACCCCTGATAAACTACTTCCAGTCAGTGTTGCCAACAGGCAAAAATAATAAAGTAGAAAAATAAATATCAAACCAACCCTTGATTAGATTTATCGAAGTTAGGCAAAAGACAGCACGAAGAAAACGAAACCGGAACTAATAACATAGGCTGAAAGGTCTATAGTTGCGTGTGGGATCACACCAGGTGAGGCATTGTATGTGCCCTACAAACCGAACACGCGATGTTACGTATTCACAGCCCCTCCGTTAACACGGTTACTGAAATATAATGGATATATAATATACATGATATACTTTGTTTTATATATCATTCTTGTTGTTTCGACTGATTTAGCACTACTATGTCTTACTCTCGGCGGAATAATACATTAATCGCAAAAATCAAATTTTACAGGAGAAATCAAAAATATAATTTCCTCTATAACTTCCGTTATCTTCAACATACAGGAGTAATTTATTTACTAAATTGAAGCTATTTATAACTTTGCATCTGTGTATTTAATTGTCCTGAAATTAAATTTAGATGTTTTTTAAAAGTATGGTGCCTTACGATGTTATTCGTGTGAAATTTGATATTGACATTATCAGTAAGTTTGCAATACGATATAATTAATGTGTACATTTCTGTCAACTCCGTTTTTTTTATCGATAAATACTGACTAGCAGCTGTTAACACGTTCACTGCGGGCCCAATTTTGAAGAACTTTCAGCTGGTGCGGCTGAGGTCGAATCAGCCTCAAGCTGAACTTCCTAGTAGTACGGTTGAGGCCTTTTCTGCCTCATGTTCATCAACATTTTTTTACAATATTGAGTCAATGCTTCGCAGACATAAAGAAAGCTATATTTGTCTTTGTCATACCTCATACGGTTGAGTGTAAACAGCCGCCGCACTAGAGAGAAAACACGAGTTTTACGCGCCGCACCAGTGCAAAGTTTACCATGAGGCTGAATCGACCTCAAGCCGCAGTAAACGTGTTAAAATACATATAAACATTTTTTTAAGTTTCTGTGCAATTCAATATATTACAATATTTTCCCGCTCGCTCTTCAACCTTGTAAAACGCGTTACCTTCAACCATGAAGAGAATCTAGTTCAAGAACTTCTACTTCTACTTCTATCAAATACGGTGATTTTTGGAAGGGTCAATTTACCAAACTAGTCGAGATGTGGGAGAAGTCGTAAACAGCTACTATATATATATATATATATATATATATATATATATATATATATATATATATATATATATATATATATTATTTATATATATAAATATATATGTGTGTGTATAGTATATGTATACATAGTAGTAATCATTTTTGTATCAGTACAAAATTATTGAAGCCAGTGCTGTCCCAAATATAATATTAATCTAGGTTAACAACAATTCGATTATGTTATCTTTCATATCATTTAAATAAATTCAATCTTGGCTTTGTGTAAATCAGGGGTGTGAAAAGTGTTCAGTATGGCGGGCCGCTTGGCATCTGCGTTAGGTCAATTTTTAAAAGTAGTCACGGCTGCCAAATTTTTATTCGAAATTTATATATTTATATATTATTATAATTCATTTTAAAAAAAATTTAATTCGAAACAGAAAAGATAGTATCAGTCTTAAGAATCATGACGTAAACAATAATTCAACTTTATATGTATTTATTACAATGTACTAGACAAAACAAAAATATTTGTTTCTATGAACACCCGAAGTTAAGCGATGATTATTAGGTCTCAATTAATTTTAGAGTTTGACAGCCCTGGTTTAGACGAAAATCTTTAATTAAAACTCCATGAAATTATATTCCAATTGTCCTGTTTGCCAATTCTTCATGCTAGTCGATAAATAAATAACTTCAATATAAACAGTCAAAAATCACCTTAATTACGACGACATTACAGTATTCCTTTTTTAAATTTTGAATTTCGAATACTGTTCTTAATTTTCCGCCCAAAAAATTACTTCTGCGTACAACGATCCTATTAAGTTGGCATCACGTTTCTTACACATATTAGCGTGTATTATGATAAAGGGATTAGTTATAACAAGACTTGTGTTACAAGGGTTTCCGAGCAGGTCCGGGTGGAGGTGCTCGGGTCAAACATCGCGTGCCTCTACTATCCCTATCGATATCACGTTTGCGATGCTATAGTGATGGGACATCGATTGGAATGGTTATCGATGTAAATAAAAATAATTTATGATTATTGAAAATAAATAGACCATTACTTATATATATGTAGAATGATATGTATAATTACACTACAAACACATGTATTTTAATAATTTTTATTCTATTTTATTTTATAAATATTGAAACAAATTTAAAACCATGAATTTAGTTAAATATTTCAACATCAAAATAAAATCTTAAAAACATGCCACAAAAAATTGTTTTCGAATCACAATTAAAAAGAAATTTATTGATGGGCGAAAAAGGATCGTATCAAAAAGTTTCAAATAGAAAATTTCTCAAAACCTTACGAAATTACTGCGATTTATTAAAACACATAATTAAAATATATTGTAGTGTGACAATAAGTGAACTTTCTCCTAGTAAACTGGTTCAAAATCTCTTTCGTTACATGATTATACTACCTAACACTTCTAAGTCCAGACGAAATGTGGAAAGTAAGAAAAAGAATGAAATAACAAGATAAATGGATGTAGAGTGCGGAAATAAAATAAGATGTGAAACAAATATATTAAACAAAAAGGAATGACCCTGCCCTTCTACAAGATAGGGGAACGAGAAGCCCCTGAAACGGGGCAAAAAAACACCTAAGTTGACTTTTTTTGGTTACAATGTTAATCAGTTTTTGCAGCGACTGATGTTTCACTAGAAGCTTATATATTTCGTTAGATATATATACAAGATTCTACGTACTCTTTTTTTATTGAAAACTTCGTCAAGTAACCAATTTGATTAAAATTTATTTGAATCACACAAAATCCTTATTAACGAAGTCAATTTTATTCCATTCTGGAATAAATCGCCGTTTGCGATAAAGCTGCCCTTTGTATCTCGTTTTATGTAGAGTACACAAGTGTCTTTTTAAATAGTAAATATGATAAACATTTTTATTTATTTACACATATGCTCAACTTTTCATTTATCATGTTATTTAATATTTTAGTCTGACACTAAACATCATTACGCTGGATTCTCTTAACTTAAACCTAGTGGTTTCATAATTATTAATAATTATTAAAATAGTTAAATATCTATAATATACTTTATAAGTAGAAGTTAAGGATGTTAAAGATAGAAAATGTTCGCAGAATTGATGTCTACGAAAGAAAATCTCAATGCCAGTGGGAATAAAATAAAAAATCTAATTCAATAAACTTACATCCACGTGAATTCAATAATTTAACTCGTGACTTTACATATACAAACATACACACACACATAAATTTTATCCCGTGCAAAAATCCTTCTCCACTGCGAGGGCTACGAAAGAATTTTGCCGGAATCCTATCAGCTAAAACCCTACAATCTTCTTGGACGCCTTTTGTTAACACATAATACATACACCAACATAAACTTTGACAGTTGACGTTCAACAGATCATACTACATCATTAAATATTGATATAATGATTTGCCAAGACATACGGTCTGCCTTATCTAGGAACTTCTGAACCTTTTTTATTTATATCATTACATAATTTTAACAAAGATGTTTTCTAGAAAAGTTACTTTAAATAATAGCTACACAATACTGTGTTAAGTTTATGGCAGCTATAAAGATATTGTATGTTTGAAAATAAATAAAATAAGTCGATAACAAAGGCAGTGCGACAGTAACATCACTAGACTCTAGTCGCGGAGCAGTCGGAAACTTAGCTTTCGATATTTTCACGCTCCGCTGTTCTTGGCCGCCGCGTGCATTTGGGACGAAATTAAATTAATCACGCTATTTCTTTTTAACACGTTTTATTTAGTATTCTCCATCCCTATCCCACAATTACACAGAATGACGCAAGTGTCGATTTCATTTATCGAATTGTTCTGATCCGTGCGGTGTATAATTATTGTAATAGTTTGAATATCGACTAATGATGTATTATTTGAATAATTGAAACTCACAATTCATATTGGCTTATTTTTTATTTTGCTTATAGATTCAATAAGAATAATTTTGTCCCCATATCGAAATCAAATAAAAATGTGTACATATATGAACTAATTTTTAGATTTTCTTTTGCTTTGATTTTTTAAATTGCAATCACAGATCCTAAATTCGTCAGATATGTCAACCATAATGGGGACTAAATGGAAGGTTTAGTGGAAGACAATCGATCACTCATTAAAACTGTCACTAAAATTCAATAAGTGAAGTATGAAAAAGACCAATATTTAGCCACTTCCACACATGCAGTGGTAGTCATGCAACAAAGTGCACCGCCAAACATAGTGTGTTAGGCACTAATCGGTGTAACATAACTCCTGAATTGCCCCGTGGAGGGGTGCACGTGTTGAGTGATTTGACGGTGTTAGTTGTGTAATTCGCATTGTTTGCCGTATGCGCATTTATCAGCGGGCTGGCGAGCGGTGCAAATTGTTGCACTATATTGGTCTTTTTCATACTTAGGATGGACTCCCGCAAAATAACGCCTGATTCCATTAAATCAATAAGTGAATGCTGTCACTCCGCCAAACACCACGCCACATGGCGGCGATTATCGTTATCAGTGGGAGCACCAGAACCCACCAGGACATGACCACAACCACTCCGACAAGAGTGCACAAATGAGAAGAAGAAGTAATATTCTTAGTTTGTCATTACATTGTTGATGTGCTTTAAAAATAAATTAAAATAAAATGAGAATACAAAAGTAAATGATTTTGACTTTTAATTATTATCAGAAAAAACAATTATTTATATAGTAATTGACAATAATGTGTACAATTTCTATTTAATGGAATCAAGCGTTACCTCGCGGAAGTCCATACTAAGTAAGAAAAGGTTATATTACACCGATTAGTACCAAACACACGTCTGTGGTCACACACAGAGTCTCTGTTTGGCACTAATCGGTGTAACATAACTCCTGAAGATGCCCCGTGGAGGGGTGAAACACGTGTTGAGTAATTTGGCGGTGGCGGTTGTGTGATGCGCATTGTTTGCCGCATACGCATGTATCAGCGGGCTGGCGGGCGGTGCATTTTATTGCACGACTATCACTGCATGTGCGGAAGTGGCCAAATATTGGTCCTTTTCTTACTTAATGTACAATTTCTGACAATTTGTTTTATGATTGTAGATAATATAAGAATTTTAAAAATCTATTTAAACCGATCGACGACATAGTTAAGAGAAAAATTATTGGATGCGTACATTATCATCATGGCGATGTTTGGGGCAGACCTATGCCATGCAGTGGGCGTCTATTGACTTACATGGTGATGATTATATTGCATATTATTTTTATATCGTAGTATCCGTTATAAAGATAGATTAAAAATAACAGATTTGACAGTTTTTTTTTTTAAATGTGACAGTAATGAGACGGAAGCTCACAGCCCGGAAAACCGGTTCTTATGCACAGTTAAACAAATCATCCGCGACATCGGTCACCGGTACATCCTCTCGTTAATTAAAATCGGTACTTTACTATGCTCATTTACACCGGTTTATTTTCAAACGTACAATATAATAAATATATTTATGATAAAAATACAGTTACCAGTGTTTTTTTTATCTATATCAGTATTTATATAGGTATACAACTCAAGTCTGTGTATATTTTCTTCGTCGGTATAAAAATATAAAATTATTAGTACTAGTCAAAAAAGTATATACAACAATACATCTATAAAACGATAGACTAGTTCCGCGTTATATGAGAACGCGTGTACAATAGCAATTGTCGCATACAGTTGTATGACAATCTATTATTACTCCGTATAACGCGTTGTGAATATAAAAATAATCCAAAATAATTTTAAAGTCAAAACAAAATTTAAAAAAAAAACATTGTACCAACATTACTCTGCAATATTTACGTCCCGATAATTTTAATAATGAGATGATAATTTTTATGAACAATTACTGAATAAATCAATCTGTTATGAGACGGATGCTAGTTCATTATATTTGTACGCTTTTCTGGCTTTAGGTTAGTTCACTTAGATTAGTTCTATATAGATGACGTCACATTGAAGAGTTCTCTTTTTCCCTCTCGTACCCCCTATCATATTGAAGAGGAACTTTTATTCAGTTTGTATTCTCTTACCATGCCCATCATTCTTTCTTCACAATCTCTACTACTCTTTTTCTTCCATTCTTTACATTTTCTTTGTCTTTTATACTCCATTCAAACCTCGTCTCACTTCCTTCGCCACGCCCTTTTACTCATTCTTGTTTGATGTTAATGCTGTTAGCCTTAAGGCTTTCACAGTTTCGTCGAAACTGAGTTCATGGAGCGAAAGGGTCCGTGAACTTAAAAATAAAACAGAAGCTGGACATAGGCATTTTAGTTGTACGATGAATTTCGCACGTAATAAACCGCTCTACCCGAGTAGAGCTGTGTAGTGTTGGTGTTGTGTATATGCTTGGGACGGCAGCGTGTACCACAGGAGAGCCAAGGAGGGATCCAGATCCAACCTCAGTTCGCCCACATTGTTCGCGGCGCACTCTTTTGGTATATCACAGTACAATTTCAATTTTGATTTTTATTTGACGACTTACTTTTTGTTACATTATTTCTATAATTTCTTTATTTCAATTAAGAATTTGCTACCTTGTCTTTATTCTTACTCGACATACGTTGCATTTTTACATATTACCTCCTTTAGTACGGCAACACCTCAAAAACATGTAGCAAGTGGGTCAAAGATCAAAACAAATGTTCTTCCTTTGAAGAATTCGCTACTTATAAGCTAAACTTACCAGAGTCATCATCGTGTCCAGTATTAAGCTGTAGAGCTAGAGCACGAAGCTGTTTGAAGACCTGGACAGCTTCGCTCCTCAGCCAGCCGTCGTCCTCGTCCTCCGGTTCGGTTTCCATCTCGGCGTGAAGGGATCGTGCGGTATCGGAGTGCTCAACTGGATCGGGAGCGCCAACCCTCTCGGCCAGGGTATCATGGGACCTCTGAAGACGCTCCAGCTCTTTCAGGGTGTTCTGATAAAGATGTTCCTGGTGAAAAAAGCAACGAGAGTTCTTTTATTTTAAATAATTATAAATACTTTTTTTTATTACATTTCATTGAGATTTATTTTTATTGACAATTTCGTCCACAATAAAGTGTATATAAATTAATAAATAAATGTTTTTAAATATGAATATTTCAAGGGGTGGGTGATGTTTTTACCTTGCGGATTTCCCAGTTATAATAGTGCAGTGGTAGAGTGAGCATTATTCGTTTGCCGTTAAGACATTGTTTATGAGTTTTATTTACATTCTGACGTAACTGTTCGTATAAAATTTTGCTTACACATACGAACTCCTGTCATATCGAAAAAACACAACTAAAATGTACATCTTATAGACGCCTTTCATTTTAAAAATGCCGACATCTATACAATGGAACCAGCCTCAGAATCCTTTCAAAATAAATCCGTTGAAATTAAGATAACATCTTGAATATATTTCAAAGGCAGCATTGGGAAACTCGCTGACATAATATGAACAATACAGCCTTTTGTTTAGATAATCAAGATGGTGGTAAAAAGCAATGGAAAGATTTTTAGTTAATGATTACAGACCTAAATGGATCATTTCCGGTGCCAAATTATACTCAATACAATACTGTAAGGACATTTCTGGAATGCACAGTACGTAACATCAAAAAACGTTAAACTAATATTATAAAATTATTAAAAAATTCATTAAATTTTAGCCACTATTAGCTATTTAAATTTATCAAAAAGGTTTTATTGCAAAAGCTATCGTCCAGTATTTTCCGACCTTTTTTGGGCTATGTCTCAACTTAGCCTTTTTAAAATTGTTACGGCCTCCTATGTAACATATATAATTTTTGTACTAAAGAAAAAGGGTTAAACTCATGTCTAGTCGACTTTCGAATTGCCCTCCTGTGGGACTTGGGCTCTAAATTGGGAAACACTGGTATGGACTGTGTGGCCTCATCAGGCTGCTCGGAGACCATTAGATGCCCTACTGCCCGGAGTCCATATGTACATATATACATACAGAGAGAGAGAAATGAATTCCTATATCGTGACAACGACTACCTATTTCATTTTATTTTTTATTTCTTTACGGTAATTAAAAAGTTCTTAACACAAAAATCACATCTTCCAGTGTGATTTGTATAATATATACTAAAACTGTAAATAAAACCAGCTTATTTCAGCAGCCGAAAATATGACTTTTCTGTTCTTTGTTTTGTTCTGAAGTTCTATCACAAAACGTGAAGTGCTTTTGCAATACAAAATTTTCTTAAAGTTAGTGTTAGTGATTACTTCAAGTGAAGTAAGTAGTTTTTAAGCCGTGCGTCACGAATACAGGATAAAGAAAATCCATTTGATTCCGATCAGTCGATTTTTCGCATTACGAAACCTTGCAAGTTACTGCACTTGTTTACAACGTGAATCGATTCGTACGCGGCTACTTTGTTAGGTAAATATAGATACAGATAGAATATAGATTCATATTGGTGGAACGGTGTAGAGTAGTAGTGAACCAAAAACGCGTCAGTATTTCGTCCTCTGGTTTAAATTTCATACTACTGCTACAAACATCAATTATTCCAGACATATTTTAATTGATTATGTCTTAATGTTGTCATGTTCTCTTATAGTGTATCTTTTTCTTTAATTCCGTTATAGAATATTTATTTATTAAACAATAGTAATGATTTAAAAAAGAACTTTTTATTAAAGTATAACAGATACAGCAAGAACAACGCAGTTACAATGAAATTCATACACAGTGTTGCCACCCAGTTACATTTCTTTATTTTTTTTTTCAGCAACAAACAAATACTATAAACTATATACTCTACAAAATCTATAATTTTTTTTTGTAATTTTTACGTATTATTGTGATGTGAAATAAATCTATTTATATATCTATTCATGATAAGCTTATTCTCAATTTTTAATTTTTTACATTAATATTTCAAATATTAAAAACTTCTGTCAAAGACTTTTATTATTAATAATAATATAAGTAGGTGAATGGTTTATTAATGCTTTTTATTTACTTTTTTATTAATATATTTTCGAGACACATTATTCATTCATTCATCGCATTATTCTTCGTTTCAGCCGATGAACGCCCATTGCAAGGAATAGGTCTCCTAAAGATAGCCACCATGAACTCTCCTGCGCCGCCCGCATCTAGCGACCATAACTATGTCATCGGTCTACCTAGTGGCCTATCCTCACCGCGTCTACCTGCTTGTAGTCCCTTGAGAGCCGTTCGGCCCCAAAACCCATCGGTTCCACGAGTGACACTCCACTCCAGACGAGCAATTCTTCAGCTATGTCACCGATCTTGGTGCCCTACGGATTTCTTTATTTCTGATTCGATCTCGCAGCGAAACTCCAAACACAGCCATCTCTATTGCTCTCTGAATGACCTCTCTCATGAGTCCCGTCGTATGTGATATGTCATCACCAGCAATAACATAATCATATTACTTAGCGCTAAGAATTAATAATAACAAACAGAATCAGGTAAAATATAAACCCAGCAACTCTTGTTTGGTCTTGAAATGTACCGAGTACAAAATTTAATTATAAATATACCTGTTCCTTCAACTGCCTTTCCAGCGCCGAAATCCTGTCAGTAGCTTCTTCGAGCTGCTGCATCAGGTTGTCCTTGTCGCGGAGGGAGACCGTCAGCCTTCGCTCCAGGTCCGTCTTCTTATCGCTTACTAGCGCCAGCTCCGCTTTCAGTGATTTCAGACTTTGTACATGATCCTAGATGTAAAATAACAAATGATTAATGTTATTCTATCCTTTGGTGTAATGACGCAGCCAAGGCTCTAGGGGCATAAAGGATATAATTTGTTAATGTAAATAAAACAAAAAAGGAAAGAAAAGTAATAATAAACTGTGGTATAGATAGTAAGAAAACAAAATAATGTTAATAATAAACTAAGGCGGATAAATGTAAAAATCAAAAACAAACAAAAATAAATGAAAATGTAAATGTTGAATACTACAAAGAAAGAAATGATAATAAAAGGAATGCAAGATATTGTGAAGAGACAAGAAAAGGAATGAATGAGATATATTAAGAAAGATGACAGAGGATTATGAATTGTACAAATAATCCCTGCTTTACTATGGTAGAGTAAATCGAGTGATCATAAAAAACAGGGGTCATATGAGAAAAGGCTTCTGGGTGAATCTTCTAGCTAAGTTTCTGTGGAGAGATCTGAGATAAGCATCACCAGCCCTCTGTCACTTCAAACTTGGTTAAGTAGTAAAGCCGAAAAGTATTTCTATCATCTTTATTCCAGCCGCTGAACCTGAACGTCCAGCATAGATTTACAATAAGACTGGAAGCAGCCTGCGTTCAGAGTCTTTCGAAGACTTTAACTAGGTCATCTTTCGACCTTGAAGATGGTTCACTCCAGAACTTTAAGGCTCCAGCTGCTATTTGCTGGGCTATGTTAATTTCTATCGTCTACGAATCTCCTTACAGGACTTATTTAGGTTATAAGAGTTGGGATATTACAGAAGTAGGATATATCGCATAATTAGAGAAACTAGCACATTGGTAAGTGACAAAAAACGAACAAGTAATCAACACACGAACAAGTATATGATTTAATGTATTCTTCTCTGTATGTTATAATTTATGTCTGCCAACTGAAGGTCACAATTTTCAGTACTGATATCTGTACAGTTGTATATATGTGTCATGTCCTTGGACAAGACTTTACGATCTACTGCAGATTATAATTAATGCAAAACACGTAGGAATTTCTTACACGTCCTTACAGATAAACTTGGCTATTAAAGATAAAAAAAGAAGTATACAGACTTTGTTCATAGACGGAGAAGAAATGGCATAATGTATTAATATACATATTAAAAAAATAAATGAAAATGTGTTTTAAAATTTGTGACGTTTACCTGTAGACTGGTCTTCCTCATGGAGCACTGGTCTTTCAGACTCTCAAGCTGTGCCAGCAGCTGGGCTTCCGTCACCGAGGATTCTTTCAACTGCGCAGTGAGGCGAGAGTTTTGCGCCGTCAGGTCAGCTATCAGGCTGGTTTTTTCTTCCTCGCGCTAGAAATAAAAGTAATTGTTGAATACGTTCCATATTTAAAAAGTTTCTTTACACTAGACCAATCAAATATCCGCAGTTCGATAAGGACCTCAATGAATATTTCAAATTAAAAAAAAACATCTTTATCCAAGTAAGCCTTTACATCTGTTTGATCTGTTGAGAAGAGCCAACCGGAAACTCAACAGTTGCAATTTTATATGAAACTATAAATTTTTCATGCGTAAATTATAATATAAATCATATGAGTGGGCCAACAAACCAAATTATACACATTTCGATCTAACCATAAATTCTTGAATGCTGTATCAAAATGCATATAAAAATAGACTTTTCATTTTATAACGAAAAATAAAAGCTGATCTAGCTGAAGCTATACTACCTGATCCCGCAAACGTTGTTTTGCAAAAAAAAATTGATATTTTAATTTACAAATAAAAAATAAGGGTTGATCGTAGAGGGGTGAAAATTTATGGTTGTATGCATTCTTGTATGATGTATCATAAAAAAATAAAAACAAAAAATTTCGTTAAAAAAATATATTTTTTTTTTAATTGTGAACAACCTTTATCACTTAGGGGTATAGAAAATAGATAGTAGCCGATTCTCAGACCTACTGAATACGCATATTAAATTTGGTAAAAATCAGTCAAGCCGTTTCAGAGGAGTTCAAGTTCGAACACCGTGACACGAGAATTTTATATATTAGATACGGTTTATATACCAAAATTACATTATGTTTTCTCTGAAAGTCTGTCTATATCTAATAGATTCAGGCGTTACTTTGCGGAAGTCCATCCTAAGTAAGAAGGGGACTAACATATAGCTACTTTCGCTACTGCTGCATAGCGGAAGTAGCTATATATTAGTCCCTTTCTTGCTTGAAAGTCTGTCTGTTTGTTCCGGCTTTTCTTTAAAATGGTTGGACCGATTTTGACGGGACTTATACTGACAGATAGCTGAAGTAATAAGGAGTAACTTTGGTAACTTAGGTTGCTATGGTTAATTTTATAAAAAATTTTAAACGAAAAAACCAACAAAATTATTTTTTTGTTAAAATGACCGCAGACGTAGTTACGAACACCGCTAGAAGTATATTAAAATGTACATGGTATATGATATAAAGGTAAATTAGAGATAATAAGATCAATTCTTTAACAAGTTAGTCTGGAACGTTTTATTTCAATATAATAGTATGATGAATATTTCGAACAACATTGCTGATACTAGATAGAAGCGTTGATGGAGTTTCTTTTTCAGTAGTAGTGATATTAGCTAGGTAATAGCAACTGGTCAAGCCAAGGTTCGGCCATCTCATCTTCATTGTGTCGGAATGCTTAGCGGGTATTATCAACATGTGACAGTCCAAGCCGAGGTCCCCCCTGGGGACCTTTGGGCTTGGTTAATCAATGAAGTGTTAACCGAAGAGATATAGAAGTTTATTCTTAGGTTAGACATACTCTACCCCTTACCACTTCATAAGCAACAGTAAGTTTCACTCATCACTTTACAAAAAGAATTCAATTGTTTTCACAGCCCTTTTTTAGTATCATTCCTTTATTTTCTTTCTAAATTTAAAAATAAAGAAAAAGGTGATAAATAATTAAACTCCATCGACCTCATAAAAAAACCCAGTTGCTCGACCGAGCCGAGACATTGGAACAAACACCAAGCGTTGTTAATCGTTGTAATGGCCGTAAAAAAATATCCCAATTATTGCCAGAGCATTCTGTCCCTTCTTACAATAGTTGTAGGGTTTAAATGGCAAAGTAAATATTTACGAAAGACTTTTTTCTTCGGGCTCCGGAAGGTCGTTAGATGCCGTGACGATCGCGTTGCAACACTAACGAATTAGACTCGAGCTGTTTAGACAAAGCTTTTTATGTATACCCGCTTATTTTAACATCAGTAAATCATCACTTGAACAGGATAATACCGGAAGTTTTCTACGATTAAGAAATTCATATATATTGCATATATACTGACTCATCACGATTTCTGTGAAACCATAAGGCTTAAAGATTTGAAATTCGGTAGAAATACTCCTATTGCCAATTAGAAATCAGCTAAGAATGAATAAGACTTTTAAAGTGTCATAATATATTGAAAGTACAAAAGAATAAAGGAGAAAAGATTAGATACTGCTATTAAAATGTATCTAATCTTCTTTCAAATTACGTACCTTGTTTATTAAAAAAAACTTGATTACAAACGCAAAGTGTTTAGTTATATGTGTAAAGGCTTTAAAGGTATGTACTACTGTCACCAAAAAATATATTTTAAACTCCTGGGCATTAGGAAGGCAGGTAATTTTTTTCATATGTTTGTAGAACTGTCTATGACACTTGCCAAGCGTTTGTTTGTTAAAAGGTTTAATTATTTCCAAGTTACACACGTTTTTACAATTTTGTTAAGCGAGTAAGTCTCGGATATTGTCAAAATCGATCAATCTCTTGAAAAAAAAAAGCGTCAAAACTCGACTTATATCTTTCCTCAACCACCGTATTCGTATGATTTGGTTCCATAAGATTTCTCGCTATTTAACAAATTCAAAAGATCAATGCTGGGGATACCGTTTTGACACGATTGAGGAGATAAAAACCGAATCGAAGGTGTTGAAAACTATAGCAGAAAAATCTATTCTCACTCTTTCAAGGACTAGAAAAGTTGGCAAAAGTGCAATTAATCGGACGCGAATTACTTTGAAGGATATGAAATTTATTTGGTACAATATATAAAGAATTTATATAAATAATCTTCAAAGTTTTTACAACTATTTCATCCTGATGTGGCGATCACACTTGAAGTTATATTAATTTATTTTTTCTATAGTAATGTAACAATTACTTCTGGCAGTATATTATCTGCAGATACAAATAGTGAATAATAATTAATTTTCATATGTACTAATCCGGATTTTAGAAACATTTTTCTCACTATACTATCATTAAGTTATTTATTATTCTTGAAACCATTTCTTTTTGAAAAGGGTATATCGAATAGCAAATGAGTTACATATCACCTTGCAATATGTGGCGCAGAAGTAATGTCATAATTTGAAAGTGTCTCTTTTTTTTACAAATGGCGCCGAATGTCGCTCTGATTTGATATTTTTGATGCAAATATATAGAGAATTATATAACATTAATAATTATTTTATTTTTGTTTCGTAAGCTGTTATAGTTGTGTAAGGGAAGCAGAAAGAAATTCCACGACACTTCTTTTTATAAAGTTTAACACAGATATCAGATATAGCCTAAATGAAATCAAAATGATCAGGCGACATCACTGCCTAAAACAAATATTTAAATGATAAGTATACTTATCATTTAAATATTTGTTTATTGAATAATAAGCTTTTTTGTCAATTTATTTTTTAAAATGCGTTTTTAACTTTCAGCTTTGATTCAGGTGTTATTTTGCGGAAGTACGTCCTAAGTAAGAATTTCTTATTAATTATAGTTAAGAAGTTCTTATTTATTAATGATAGTCCAATAATGTATTGTGGCACTTTATTTAAAAAAAAAAACTAATTCCGCTTATTACAAAAGAATTACCGAATTTGATGCCGAAGCTTAGGTACAGTCAGTTTTTCATGGTGCCTTGTAAATACAATATGAGGCCGATATCTCACTACTATCAATTATCAATTATTTGTACAGATCGTAAAAGACAATGGCGCTTAATGAGGACATAGAATCATGGCCTACTGTCGCCCGCTGAATCGATTAGACACGGCGTGTTAAACACTTTTATTATTTCCAATAGCTCGTTTTATTTCCCGATAAAGCCAATGAGTATCGACTTTCAAAATGATTACTGATCTATTTTTAAATTTAATATTAAAATACAAGATCATTATGTTTTTTATAGTGCTGACTGTACTCATGAGTTAATTTTTAGTGGCAAGAACCTGCTTTATATAACTTATAACTCTAGATATTTCATTGTTTTGCACGAGGAAGTAACTTCATTTTTACTTTTTTTAAGAGTCCAGGTTAGATAATGTCGAACGTAGATTAATGACACAAAATAAATAAAAAACTGCTTCTTGTTTTAATTTAATTTCTACAAAGTAATAACATTAAAGTCAGTTAAAATATATAATTTTATGTGAATTATACATTT
Source organism: Battus philenor (assembly GCF_028537555.1). Lineage (NCBI taxonomy): Eukaryota > Metazoa > Arthropoda > Insecta > Lepidoptera > Papilionidae > Battus > Battus philenor. Next base: position 2,195,112 of record NW_027181686.1, on the reverse strand, counting down.
CGAATATGTGTTGTTGACATTGCATTAAATGTAAAATTGGACAATATTATAAATTGACCCTCTATTTTATAGTCTAGTAAATTAAAATAGCGCGCGATATATTATTCGAAACCGATATTTCAATAAGTAAATGATTTATTAGATAAAAAAATCGTTTCTTATTACAAAACGGAAGTGTAGGCAGTTTTGTATTGCTGTGAAATCTACGACTATAAAAACCTTTACAAAGAAGAGATAAAAAAGAAGAAAGAAGACTTGACGGAAGAAAGAGAGAAGGGTAAACAGATAGGAAGCAAAGACCAACGAAAGGCTATATCGATGTTCATTAGTAATAGACAACCTGTGTTATGTAGTTAAATATGATTAATTTTTAAATTGGCCAATAGTTTTTTTTTAATTTTCGCTGTCGACTGCGCCTACGATGACGTCATAGACTTAATGGAAATGTAATTAGCGGTTTCAGGCGCGGCCTTCCGAGCGGTCGACCTTCACGTTCAGGACACGCGAGGGAAACCTATCACAAATAGTGTTTGATTAGTCAAAGCTTCACAGTAATGCTATTTTTGGTTCATCGATTTACAGTCTGGGTCGTTAGACGTGGTTTTTATATACACGCAAAACGAACTAAACAGATCTATATCGCATATTCATTTATAGTACACGCATATTTTATTATCAAACTTTTTGATTATGTTATCTTTTTATATAAATCAACGTAATATTAAAAGACATTGTTTGCTCTTTTAAACTCAAATAAATACATTTGAAAAACTTTTAAGTTAAACGGTTTTTTGATACCCATATTATGGTGGTTGTGGAAAAATATGTACCTAGTCCGCCATATTGGAACAGCGTCCATCTTGAATTTTAAATTATCAAATAATCATCGTGTTTTACTAGTGTAGCCCTTTCATTTGATACCCATATTGAGGGGTTAAGGAAAAATATGTAATCCGCCATTTTGTATTGGCGGCTATCTTAGATTTATAATGTTATTGATTTTATTATATTGTATTGAAACCGTTTAAAAATAGCCTTTATTTTTACTAAGTGGTGGTCGCATCCATCCATCACGTACTCCTCACACTTCCATAAATATCCTCGTCCCTGGGTAAAGGTTTCGTTCCACCTTTTACTTGATCAACTTCTTCTTTTCATGTCCCTTGGCATGAAATCTATTAGGCGTTTTGTCTATCTAATATTGTTCATCCTATAGATGTGTCTTGCTCTACACCATTTGAGTAGTCTCACTCTTTTCCTCCTATTTATTATATTAATTTTTTTCTTGATGTTGATGTTGTTGTCCTTGTCAGACAGTTTTACGCCGAGCTTCTTTCCATCTTGACAAATGACCACTCTATCTTCATCTTGTTTCATCGTGCCTAATATTATCTGTATTAATTGTAATATATAATCTGTATTAAACAAATTAAAACTGTGATACTGTAATAGAAATGGATAACTGAAGTGTTTGAGGATATACGAAAGGAATGGAATGATTGGGAAACGAAGATGGAATTGTAGAATGATAAAAGGAGGATAAAAGACATTTTGCACTATGGAAGACAAGAACGAAAATAAAAATTCTAGTGAAAAAAAAATTATTAAGGAATACAAAACTCTGTTCCCAATACTGATAAATAGACCACCTATTTATCAGTATTGGAAAGGAAGGAAGGAGGAATCAGGAAGGAGAAAAAAAAATATATATAATCTGTGGTTTATCTGTTAATCATTCGTGTAAATTAGATATCTCACATTATTATTGTCAATTCCATTATATTTAAAGATATATTGTGATTTTTTTTGGATCTGTTCACGTCTACTGCTGGACTGTTCATCGTATCTCTCTTCTCTGTATCCATCTATCTGTTTTCTTATCCAATGTCACTTCATCTTGCTATCTGCCTTGCTCTGTTGGTTCCTCATTCCTAATTCAATCTTGTAGATAAATGAACAGAGACTTCTCTAAAGCTCTTTGATGTACTGTACGCTTTCCAATCATTAATCATTGGAATATCTTGTTAGTCCAGAGTTATAACATTAAGTTAAAATTGCACCTTAATTCTCTCCTTTTACATAATGCTTAGCGTATCCCCCCATTACCTTACCACTATCACTGCTGTCTAAGATTGTTGATGTAACTTTATCAATTGCAATGCATGTGTTATTATTTTAAGACTTGAAATAGCATAATTTAAAAGCTGTGCTATTTAGCTTTTACCGAGTCTTCTGTATTTATTTTGTTTTGTCTAATATACAGAATTAATTTTGCAAAAGTCACGTGAATATACGATCTATCAAATTGGTAAACTAATCGGTAAAAATCCATTTAAAATCGCGTTACTTTACCGTTTACGTTAAAACGGCTAAAGTTAGTAATCGGATTCGCGCATCCCTATCGCTAACTGGATTACCCTTACCCCAACATTTCGACAACTAAATATATCGCATTAAAATGTATGGTTTCGATGTTGGGCCATAGAAACAGCGGTTGATCAAGCTCGTGTATGACGCTGTAAGAAAAACAACTTTTCTAAAATAGATAATAAGAGATATCTAAACTTAATAGTTCCAAAAACTACACCACACTTGTAAATATTAAACCAGACCAAGCTTTTTATCTTAGACATAAGTAGAATTATAAAAAGTATATTAAACTTATGTAAATCGCTGTCGAAATAGCCCCACATAACCTTGACTCCTTTCGAACGGTAGGGCCATATAACCAGCGGTGTTAATGAAAACAAAAAACCACGAATTTCGTTTAACAATGGTCACTTTTTTGCTGTTTAGAGGTCAACGCCTGTTCAGCCGGCATTGTTCTAAAACGACCGCGCAGTACCGACGCGATTAGAACATTACAATTGTAATTAAGATTAACAGATACGAATTATCAACAGCGTTTTTTCAATGATGCTAAATTAAGAATTTAGCTTATACACCTATATTTCTTTTATGCGGTAAATTATTTGTAAATTCGCGTTATAGGAGGTACATACGACTAAAATAAAGATGATGATATACAAACGGATGAATGTATTTTGAGGACATATATTTCTGTCATTTTTTCCATTCCATTCCGTATATGTATGTTTGTATGTTTACTGAGAATTCTTGATGATTTCAGTCGAAGAACGTCCATAGCTGGACATAGGACTACTTCATCGACTTTAAATAGGATCTGTAGTGGTATATTACAAATCTATAGGCCTGCATATAGCGGCATACGACGACTTTAATAAGTTGACCTATCCACACTGTGGATGGACGTCTTACGCTGTGTTTGTCGTCAAAGTCAGTGTGATCAAAAAGAAAGGTGTGATTGTTATTGAACACCAACGAGGACCTTGTCCAAAAAACCGAGGATTTGGTGCTTAAATTTGACAATTGATCTCCAAACCTTGGTGATAGTGTTGGATAATCATTTGGCTCAGCCAAAACCAGTTTCAAAGCTGTATCTCAAACAATTCAAGAATCGATTGTTCGATGTCATACTGAATTGGTTACTCAGGTCGTTCCACTGTTACTTTTGGCTATTCAGCAAAGTCAAAAGTCAGAGAGTCTTGGAGAACCAATAGGTTACAATAAGAGTGTCTTGCGTCATTTCCTTCAACTACCGGCTTCAGCCGTCGCGATGACATCGTACGTTTATTACTGATACCAATTAAGAAAAGGACCAATATTTAGCCACTTCCGCACATGCAGTGGTAATCGTGCAACAATGTGCACCGCCCGCCTGCCCGCTGATAAATGCGTATGCGGCAAACAATGCGAATCACACAACCGCCACCGCCAAATTACTCAACACGTGTTTCAACTCTCCACGGGGCATCTTCAGGAGTTATGTTACACCGATTAGTGCCAAACACAGAGTAAAATAGCGATCCGGAAGGTTCTAGAATGGTTACAACGAACGGTAGACGCAGTGTGGATTGGCCTCCCACAAGTGGACCGACGACATAGGGTCGTGGGAAGATGATAAATGCAGACAGCGCAGGATCATCGTGGCATTCTTCAGGATAAGCCTATGCCTTGCAGTGGGCGTCTTTAGGTTAGTATGACAATGAATATTAAAATTATTCTACCATACATAGTGTTTTTTTTTAATACCCCTGCTATTGGGGGCCTCTCGTACCCCTATTTATGGTGGGACAGGGATTTTATTTGCAATTTAATTTTTCACATGATTTTTAATTTTCTCTCTCTTCTTTCATATTTTACTTTCTCTTTCGGTCTATTATCTGTCTTTCATGCTACATTTCTACTTTCTTACCCTTTTGCTCTGTTCATCTATCATTATTTCCACTTTTCTTATCACATTTTTTCATTTTACATTTTTATTTTACATTTTTACTTATTTTCTTTAATACATTATATATCACATTTGAGTTTTATTTTATCACATTTCATATTGTATATTTGGATTTTTATTTTTTTGTATAACGTTTTACCATACATAGTGTTATTGTAACTGACCTGTTTGACGCTGTTATCCTTGGAGTCGATCTTGGCTGTGAGCTCGCGTATGTCATTCTGCAGCTCCAGGAGACGCGCTTCATATTCCCCCTGTGTCGTGTCCAACCGTCGCCGCAGCAGGTGTTTCTCTTGCTCCAATTCCTGGATGAGAATAACATTTATTAGTATTCAATACTGATCTCTCAACTAAAAAAATAAAGGTTATATACTATAAAAGTTTATAACTAATATTTAAGAAAGGTAACTGTTTATCAGAGATTCATTTTTCTGTTGGTAGAGAACTGGGACTTGCGATCTTAGGCCGCGAGTTTGATTCCCGGGAAAGTCTTATACAATTCACACTTTGTGCATTAATTATACAGGTTTGCCACTGCTCAGAAGTAAGTTTCCAGAGGATGGGCAGCAATGTCTTCTGCGTACCATAATACCAAACTAGAATCGCCAACCCGCATGTCAAGAGTGGCAATTATGGTATATCCTCCCATAAATATATTCGACGTGCCAAATCAAATGCCTGACAGCTATCTGTGACATTAATTTTTTATATATTATTACGTAATAGCGTGTAACAGAACTCCAGCTAGAATTGTATAGTTATTAAAAATATTAAAATAAACAGACATCTTTAGATACGCTATTTTACAGGTTGTTTTTTATTTAATTAAAGTTCAATTACTCGCACAAGCCAATTACACGGAAATTTGCGGAGAAAATTAAAAAAACGAGTTATTTCCGTTGTTTTTTTTATCTAGACGGAAGATCGGACGAGGCTATGGCATCGTCACTTTTACTTTCGTCGCTTTTTTGACGGATGGAAGACGATTTATAATTTATTTTGTTGTGTATAGTGAATTATTAATTCAAGGTTATTTTTCTACAGGGTGTTTGTATACTGACGCGTAAGTAAGCGACAAATTTGTATCACAGATGCTTTGGTTTGATATAAGCTACATCTGATCCAAAAATCAATGATTTCAGAAATAATCAATAAAGTAATGATAATATAAGTATGAAAAAGCATCGGTCAATCATTACTAAATATAAAAATTAATTATGTATCCATGCACATTGTGTTCTGTCAAAAATTATTAGTCTGTGGTATTTAAATAGAAAAAAATAAAATAATATAACATATTTCAAAGCGATCGCTTTATATAGAGTGACATGAAATATCCATAAAAGCTATTTGTTGATTTAAACTCTTCTATATATATTATAAGTTTTTACAACAATAATCAACCATACTGTGTGTTACATTGTTCTATAAATGACAATATGATATAGATTGTTCTATTGTGATACATATGTAAGTGATAATAAAGTTTGGAATATTTTACTAATATATTTAAAATATTATTCGTCACGGGATTGATTAATTACATAGGATTGCGACTGCTCACAAACAAGTATCTCTCCATAGATATCTTACAGGGGGCCTATCTCTTTTAGTGGCCCTGTATGAGCTAAAACAGCGTCTGATCTTTCCATTTTTCTATCCTGAATAGAAACCAATGAAAAACAATATATTTAATTTAAGTTTTACTTGTAATTCGTCGTAATTATCGTTGCAAAAGAATATGAAAAACAAAAACTTTCAATTTGTACAAACATTGAACATACATTGTCAACACAGACGCACTGAGTGTATATAATTGTACAATAGACTTTTTACGTCACTGGACTGTATATTAAGCTGAATAAATATTATTTTAATGTATTTAAAATGGTTTTAAATTTGTAATTATTATATGTAATCTATTTTAAACACAGTTCGTTTATTTTTTTTTAAGTACGTATGAGGTTATTGGAGTCACGATTTTGTGGTCGTTGTTGTTTAAGGGCTACCTTGAACGGAAGAGCAAGGATTAGCAAAGATTTTAGTGCATGTATAGTTAAATCATTACATATATATATCTTCTTTACAATCTGACAATCTGGAACCTTAATATGACATAATTAAACATTGAAATACAGACTATTTATTTCTCTTGTAAAAAAACGCATAAAATGATAGACGTTAATGTATAGCATACAGTTATAAATTTAACATGGCATTTTATTTTTATGATTTAAATTAAGAACATTATTTTTTTTTAAAAAACCTTCAACAGTCGAAGGACGTCCATTTCATCGACTTCCAAGAGAACCGGTTGAAAACAGTCAGCATCTTTCGACAACAATGACTAATTCAAATTCAATTCGTAATTCAAAATTACTTTATTCAAATAGATAACCAATAAGCTACCACCGGCTCGGAACGCTGATCTGTTGAGAAGATCAGAAACTCAACAGTTACTGTTTTAATTAAAATTAAACAATTTTTAATGTGTGCATTATAATATCAATGATGTAAATGAGTCAACAAACTAAGTTCAACACATTTCAATCAAGTTAAAATTACTGAATGCCATAATAAATAAGATTTAAATAAGTACTTTCTTTCTAAGATATCTTGTGCTTGTTTTATATGTCTTTACACTTTAGACCCATAAAATACTTAATAAGTTGGTTTTATACATGTTATTTTATTCGAGAAGTCAGCTTGATAACAAAATCGTATGTCCACCTCGTGGGTGGACGTCCTTTCCCACGCTTGAAGGTCTGTTGCTTCAACTCCTAAACATCTAAGACCCCATCGAACATCTGTACTGCTGGATATATAGCCTGCTCACTACCACTCCAACTAGTGAATCCGCTGGGCTATATTATTGGGAATCTATGTCCCACAGCTGAAATTATGATAAATGAGTTTAAAGTGATTTATTATAAACTAACATCAGCGAAGTAGTCGGAAAAGGTAGAGAAAAATCTGACATAAAGAAATAAGCAATAAATATTGTGATATAGATATGTTATAATAATATTATTATAATAAAAATTATAAGGCAGAAGTTAAAAGTAAAAGTACAGATAAACTAAAAAAAGTAGGCTAAAGTAAAAATACAGATAAACTAAATAATAAAATAAAAATTGTTAAAAAACAGTCCAGCAGGAAATCGTGAACGAAAAGAGGAGATGGATAAATTGTAAAGGAATGAATTATTCTAATTTATTAAATTATGTGAAAGGTAAAAGGGGATCAAGTGAAAAAAATTGAGAAAGACGAAAGAAGAGCGTGGAGATAAAATAAGAAAGTGAACAAATTATTTGAAAAATTTTCCCTGTGTTCTCAAGACAGGGGAATGTAAGAAAGGCCCCTAATAACATAGGCTTCTTATTTTAAAAAAAGAACATCAGTGATGTCCCAATCAGAAAATGCCCTTGACTTCATATTTAGATACAATAACACGGTGATATCCAAGTACGTATCGTAAAAAACGAAACTCACACGGGAAATGCTTTCTAAGATCCGATGACATGATTTTTTTTCTTTTCCAGCATTGTATGCGCAGACGGCGTGACCCACATGCGTGTCGTCGCGTGCGCTAATCTCACCATTTACTTGCACATTTGAACCGTGAACTCGAAGCCTACCCATCACTGTCGGGTTCTATTTAACTGGATTATATTTTCACATCACATACATTATTGTCATGAACAAATACCATGAACTTTGGGATCGTAAGGTTCTCGAATTGCGACCACGATCTGGTAAGTTCAACGTGGGCAGACGTCCCACAAGGTGGACCAACGATTTAGGTACGGTTGCGAGAAACATATGGTCTTTGGAGATGACTATGCTTCACCCAATTTGGGTGTTTCATCACCAAGAATAAAATAATATCGACGTCTAGCAGATGTCTTTAAAAATGCTTTATCCATCATCTTCATTGCAACTATAGAGCGTCCTAGGTTGGATATATGACTGACGCCTAAATATCCCATAAGCTTGGCAGCGGCTTGTATTCGGCATTTTACCACCGTCTCTTAAGAAGCTTTCTCCATATTTTTCCATTGTTTTCTACCTAGTTCTATTCAGTGCATATAATTATGTACTTATGCCGTTAAAACAGTATTTTGTATTCTCTATGTTTTGAAGATTTAAACGAGTTTTTTTATCTTTCGTAATATATATATATATATATATATATATATATATATACATATATTGATGATGTGATATATATAGATGCGTTTATGTATTAATACACACACATCAGTATATATGACTGAAATATTTTACATTCATTTATTTTTTCTGCTGAAATGCAACAGAGCTATTGCCCTTCTGATAGTATAAATTCTGCAGGCACATATAGTCAACAATAATTGGTTTTAATATTTTGAAAAAGCATTTTCTTACTATATTATTATTACGTTATTTTAATTTTAAAATTATTGTTTTACGGATAGGGTTTCTTCGTTACAGCTCATAGACGCCGACTGCACGACATACGCATCCTCCAAAAATATCTATAAGGGGCATACCATAATCGTCCTGTTTGGTAGGCGAGTTGGCAAACTTGTTTGTAAATGGCAATTCCATATAATTAACGCACAAAGTGTGAATTATAAGTTAGTTTCCTGGGAATCGAGCTCGCGTCGTACGATCGCAAATGTTAGTTCTCTGTATAGGTACAAATTAATGTGTGTGCAAAACATTGTATTTTAAGAATTACTTATACTTTTTTGATTTTATTGATAAGATATGAATGTTTCAAGTTGTGAACCAAAAAAACTGTCAAACAAATGTCTGTCTGTTAAAAATCATCCGATGCCAAGTCCGGACACGGTACAGGATAATGCTAATGGCGGCAGGTTGTATTACAATAATTTCGTACTTCAGCCTTTTCTATTGTTCCATTTGACAAGATTAGATTAAAAAGCTTGAATGGAAACAATGGTAATTTTCCGGTACAATCCCATATTGTGGTCACACTACATAGCCATGCTTTCGGAAATCTGAACGCATTATTCGTAAATCGGATAATATATGTATTCATATACTGCAGTTGTCAAAATCTATAATAAGTTACGAGCAGTTTAACAATACTTCGATTTGACATTTGCTTAATAAAATAATTTTTGATTAATAAGATTTCTATGTGACTCTATCTAATCTCTATATAATCATCTATGTGACAATATCTATCACTAAATATTAAAATTAATCATTGTTTACAATTTGTCTCAGCAGATTTAATAATTTCAGAAGTTACTTACCAGTCGCATTCTTATTGGAAAATTGAATATATTTAACATATTTTATAGTGGTCATTTTATACAGGAGGTTTGTAAATTTTCACTTTTATATAGCCTTTACATTAACCAACCAATCAACCTGTAAAATCAATGTTATTATAAAATTAATAGAGAACGTAGTAATTGATTTGATTAGTTCTAGCTACAAAGAAACGACCTCCCGCATTCCATCCTTAATATTACATTATGGCCGTTCGCCATTACGTATCCTTCATCAATCAGCGCGCAGTGCATTAGGATGCGCAAACGCACGAAGCGATCAGTCGGCCTAATGTACGACAGGGTCGCATTTAGATCTTTATAAAATCATATATATAAATAAAATTACATCTGTACATTTATTACAAAGCGTAAAACTCGAGAACCGAGTCAATGGTATTAATTTTGTTCTAATGGATTCAGGCGTTATTTTTCGGAAGTCCATTCTAAGTAAGAAAAGGACTTATATATAGCTACTTCTGCCATGCAGCAGTAGTCGTGCAATAAAGTGCGCCGCCACCCGCTGATAAATGCGCATGCGGCAAACAATGCGAATTACACAACTATCACCGTTAAATCACTCAACACGTGTTCCACCCCTCCACATCCTCCGTAGTAATGTTACACTGATTAGTGCCAAACACAGACTCTGTGACTCTCATTTATGTGTTGCAAAAAAGATTGACGTTGACAACTAAAAACTCTTGAAAGCTGTAAAAGTCTAATATATTTTATGATTTTTTTATATGTATGTGTACAATTAAACCCAAGAAGGACTTTAAAAATAAGTTGTTTTTTTATCTTGTCGAGAAGTCAGTTAGTTCTGTATGAAGTTAATCTTCCGAACAAACCACGTAACGTTTAACGTTCTGATTAACCGAATGCCGTGAAACTGGTCTTGCTTTTCATGCATTCGACTATATTTCTTGTAATTTACATATAAACTGCTAACAAAATTATACTCGGACAATATCAGTAATCTAAGATCAAAGATTTTTACTTCTTTTTACAGGTCATCGACGAGCACGTATTTTATTTTGCAGGTGAGATTCTAGAGAGCTAAAAACCGTTCTACAAGTCTTCTGCTTCGTCGTTTAATAAAAAAAGTATCGCATTTTTTAAATTTAGAATATTGTCATAATAAAATAACCACCCATGCATGAGCACCCATATTTTATGGTGCCCATCTTCAGGAGTTTTTTGTACTTCCCCTGTACATAGGGACTATTTCTATACTATATGTATAGAAATTTATATATATATATATATAACCATACTATTTGCGTTCTCATTTTTTCTTTCGCAAAGTTGTTTATTCATTCATCTTTGTTTGTGTTATGATTGGTTTTTTCTTACATTTACTTTCCTTTATTATTTAATATTGCATTTCCTATTTTTTTTACATTTATTTACAGATTTAAGTATCTATTTTTCTTATACACTTTAGTTTCGTTTTTTGTATATTTGGTCTCTTCTATGATCCTTCTGCAGTACTCAAAAAAGATGCATGTGACTATTTACAATTTTAATTTGATTGTTCAATAGTGTATTACCAGGTTTGTTATTATTGCATATAACACTTGCGAAAATAAATCTCTCATTTTCAACACTGTATTACTTCGTTAATAATTTATTTCAGAAATGAATATTGCCACTGATTTCCAAATTCAAGAAAAAAAATCGATCTTAATCTTCTTCGGTGCAAACATCGATTTTATATTTGTAAACTAAAATCGATTATTCGTGCAGGTTGCAACACGACGCTGTGGTCATCAATTAGCGTCAGTTGCGTTAGTAGCAGTTCATTGCAGTAAAATATTTGCTAATATAAATTAAAGTTAGTCGTATATAAAAATTTCAATCCCCCCTTTAAAATGATATATAAGTTCAGGATTAGATTAAAACCTGTTTTCTCAACCAATAGATACTTTCTGTACAATGGGTACTAATAAATAGACAGTGGAAATTGATATTTGTTATTTAAATACGTAACTTTTATTAACGCTTTATTGTCCGCGTTTGTTTTGTTCGAAGATAAAGTACACAAACGCAGTAGGTATTTATTCGCTTTGACTCTATGGAGACCTGGGTTATAATTCTCGGAAAATAAGGAACTTCATAGCATTACAAGGATTCATTGTGCGGATGCCGTATCTATCGTAGTAGCAAAAGGGGCCAATTGCAGATCTCGGGGCTGACGACCCGCGCAACATATTTAACGAAGCATTATGTACGTCAGCGCTTCTTCATACAACAGGATCTTCCGTGTTCCTAATCAAATTTTAAATGTTTCTACCTACTATTCGAGAATATTCTTATGTTTTACTAAAAGTGTACGAAAACGCTGTGTCGTTGCGAGGTTATTTATAACCTCGCCATGATTTTCAAACATTCGTATACCATAATTTTTAACAATCGTTTTGTCCCACCATGGTTTTTTTAAATGGTACCATTATTGAGGTCATTTTCCCCTATCTTGTCTAGGGACAGGGAAATTACAATTTTTATAAATTATTTCACATCCTTCTTTTTATTTCTTTACTCTTCATTTTCATTCGGTCTTCTAGTAGTAATAATAGTATCTTACATACTCGTCCATTTTTAGTTTCCTCCTTTTCATCACCTTTCACCCTTCACCTCACGCATCAAATATCACAGGTATTGGATTTCTGATTTTTAAACATGTTGATAAATATTAATTTTCAATAATTATTTTTAATCTCCAGTACGACCCTGCATTCTATGCCCACACGCATATTAATACTGGCACATATGACCATTGGCCATACCTACGCTTTCACTGTTCTGCATAATGCAATCCCTTACCCAGTGGTTGCTTCTAATATAAATAAAAAAGACAGTACAAGTAACATAGGTTTTGTCAGTAACTTGTTATATAAAAGAGATATTTTCAAAACTTCAACATACTTTAGTAAAGTCGTTTGTAATGTGTAAATGACTTTAAAGTGGAATTTAAAATAAAAAATGTAGTGTCTAAGACGGAAAATATTAAAGTAAAAAAACTGCAACGTTTTTTTTTGTTTTAGTTTTAAATTAACATAATTAAAAATGTATCAAACTTAAATCGGATTGTTGTATTTGTCCATAATTTTGATGGCACTTGTGTCTAATAATTTTAAAGCTATTTCCAATCATTCTGTATCAAATGATCGTTCTGAAATTTTTGACATTATTTTTTTTATTGCAATACTACAGACTAATGACTTTTGGTAGTACAAAGTCTACAGGAACAGATAATAAACAATAAATTATTTTAAGACGTAATCCGTGTTTTTAAAAGCTTTTTTTTATTACTCAACTATCATTGCATTATTTATTATTTCTGAAACAATTGATTTATTTATAGGAGAAAGAAACACTTAAACCAGCACATTAAATATACGTTTAACTTAATTATTATCAGATAACACCAATAATACGAATATTCATAAATATCAAGTTGTAACTTGGCATAAATTAATAATTACTGAACCGAGTCGTGACGTCACACACACGGCAAGAAACGTGACCGTACTAACGAAAAGACGTTTATATGTCTTCCTTAAATCGTACGTTTCGGTATATCAAGGCCTTAGCGAAGCCTCCAAATATATGCAGTATTCAGTAAATTTATTTATTTAGACAAAATAAATTTGAATTTAGAAGTAGACCAAAAGAGATCGTATGAATAATCTAGATATGTGGTGATGGAGGAAGATAGATAAGATATGTATATTACGGTAAATGCATCACTTTCTGTGCTGTTTTAAAATTGAAACCATCTGCGCCGAGTAATAAAATCTTTCGAACGTCGCGCAGATGTATAAATAGCCTTGTAATTTTTAGATAGAGACTAGCTGATCCCGCAAACGTTGTTTTGCAAAAAAAAAATTGATATTTTAATTTACAAATAAAAAATAAGGGTCGATCGTAGAGGGGTGAAAATTTATGGTTGTATGTATTCTTGTATGATGTATCATAAAAAAATAAAAACAAAAAATTTGGTAAAAACAAAATTAAAAAAAAATTTTAAGGGTGAACAACCCTTATCACTTAGGGGTATGAAAAATAGATAGTAGCCGATTCTCAGACCTACTAAATACGCATATAAAATTTGGTAAAAATCGGTCAAGTCGTTTCAGAGGAGTTCAAGTTCGAACACCGTGACACGAGAATTTTATATATTAGATTAAGATAGAGAACCCCTCCATCTCTACCATCATTTCAGCCGATAGAGTAGCCGGTTCTGCGTTGCCGGCATCCAGGCAATTTCCCTAGATCTTTTATGACTCGTGGTCGCCACTCGAAAATGTTTCAGTCTTAACTGCCATCGGTAACCAGAGAAATATACTCCGCCCATTGTCACTTCAAACGTGCAATTCTAAAACCAATGTCAGTCACCTTGATTCTTCTGCACAAAATAAAAGTAAATTACAAAAGAAAATACATTAAATGTAATAACATGAACTACTATTGTATCACTGTTTATTTAACAAGACGTTTATTCAAATTATCGTGTTCCAAATTCAAATATTACGGTTCTCACAGCTTTCGCTTTTAACGAATTCGGGTTGACTATGACTCGGTGACCATTCCCCAGTGGCCCGGCAAATCCTTCCCACAGAACAACGCAGCCGGTGGGCGTATCGAAGTAAAACAATGGTCGGTTTTTACGGAAGACATTGCCCAAGTGTTCCGTGTGACCTTTCTTGCGTTGTCCAAGGCACAAGAGAACAGCGTATTTACTACATAACCACTTTTTTATTTATTCTTCGCTAAGAATGATTGTGAACTTCTTTAGGAGAAAAATTATTGGTCATAGCTATACATTTTTGCAAGGAATGAATCTGAACTTCTTTAAAGAAAAATGTCGTGCTTACAGGTATCCTTACAGTGTAATCCTGGTAAAGAATCGGCCGAAAGAATCCGAAATTCTTTAAAAAAATGTGGTGCTTGCAAGTATAGTTCCTGGTAAAGAATGAATCCGTATTTCTTTTACGAAAAAGTTTGATAAAGTTCTCCCACAAAGAATGAATCCGGAATTCTTTCACGGAAATATATCTGTTGATATAATTTCAATAATCACGCGCAGTAATCACCGATGTCGGTCAAAAGAAGAAATACTAGAAGATTCTTTCGTGACTTTTGTATCAAACTGACCTTCACAATAATAATATGTTTAAGCTTTATTGGCAGGCTCTGAATGAATCCCGGAATTCCGGGAATGAACCCTTCATTTCGGACATGTATACACGAAGAAGAATGTTCAAGCCTTCGAAATGTATACAGAAGAATGCTGAGAATATCCAGGAGGGATATAGTTAATAATAACAGTTTTAAGGAGCTTTAAGAAAAAATCAGAAGTGCTATGTACAATATAAAAACAAGGAAGCTACAATATTTGGACCACATGATAAGAAAATCAAAATACGATGTACTGCAAGTAATCGTAGAGTAAGATTTACGGAAAATCGAGTGTTGGTTGAAGACGACTATACTGGCTGGACACAAGACACCAGTGGTTTGGTAAAAGCACATGTTTGATCTGCGATATCAAAGATTGAGATTTGACTTTATTAAGAAGAACCGCTTCTTGCTCTTCACGTTTTCAGCACCGGTCCTATTGTAAATTCATGGAAGACGCCAAAGGCTGACTAAAATGATGATGATGATAATAACATCACCTTAATCTGATAGTTCACAATAAATCAAGTCGGTGTTTTGTAAAAAAAAAATTCTTTATACAGAAATTAGATCAATGCATTCTCACGCCGTATGTGTTATCACATAAAAATCCTATACAATGTGGTAAGCCTTTTTGGTTATTTTTTGTTCAATAATCTACTCATTTACTTAAGATGTATATGCAATTAACATATTTGTTCCATTTTCCACGCACCTTTCATTACTTGCATAATTTATTAATTAATTTCGTCGAAATTACAATGGCGGTTTTAGCCTTAATTTTTTATACGTACAATTGAGATTAAACTATTTGGATTTGGAACGTGAGTTTTAGTCGAAAGTGTATAAAACATACAATACACAACTGATCTGGCAGATAAGAAAGAGTCTTCGTTTTTTAAAGTAATTTTTATGATATTTAACGCTACGTTTTTTTTTTGTTACAAAATAGCATTAATTGGGTTCCTTTATGCCGGCATGAATAAAAATATAAGATATACAAATAAGAGGATACATTATATACAAATATAATGTCCCTCTATTTATGTATTCGTTTATTAGTAATTGTATATATATATATATATATAAAGTTCACACACGCTTCTTTGATATCTCTACATGACGTATGGTTGACTGGTAAAGAATCCCTATAAGATATTAAATCCACATTACTCAATGTGTAAAAATAATCAATTAAACGATCATTGTCTGCGTTTATAATAGATTAGATAATAATATATATAAAATACATTGATATGTCTCTATATATGGCCCTTGTTATTGGAGGCCTTTTGTTCCTATTTTATTTTTGGGACAGATATATATTTTACAAAGATTTTTCACAAACTTTCCTTTTTTCATTCTCTCTCTCATCATTTACAATTTATTTTTCTCTTTTTTCTTCATTATATTTACGCATCGCCTCTCATCATTCGCCACATTTATTGAAATTTTAATTATTTATGTCTCAAATTACTATTTTTATTTTTATTTCGTTCAATAAAGTGATATTATATTTAAAATCAAATGAATTGTTATCACAGATAAAATATTATGAATGAAATACAAAAAGCAACAATAGGTGAGAGGCGAGTTACATATATGCACACTGTTCCTTCTAGCCAGTCCAGATGCGACATTTCTCGTTGGTTCTTGGAAAGTAAGGCGGGAATGAAACCGTTAATTACGTTGTGTAAATCGGCACGTGAGATCCCACTGAAGTGTTTATTGTTCTAACGACTTCTTATAATCATTGTTCAAGTAAATATTTAATTAAAGATAATATTATTTTAGCTTTAAAATTAAAATCAAAGGCCACTAGCCTTTATGTTCACTCAACAATAACTTAAGAAGTTATGATAAAAGATAAATTTATTTATTCAATATTAGAACTTTTAAATCCTATTGATCATCAACTTATAATTTTTTAATCTATTTTATTTCTGAATCTATTCTACTTCGAAAGGTGTTATAGTTGTGGAGAACCAGAAAGAAATTTCATAACAACACAACAATAGTATAACAATATAGATTTATACATATATTTATCAGATATAGCCTAAATGAAATCAAAATAATCAAGCGACATCACTGCCAAGGATTCTTGTCATTTAATTAATCGTCTACTGAATAATAAGCATTCACCACCAATTGACTTTAACATGTGATTTGAATTTTCCGTTTTAGTCCAATAATATTTTACGGAATTTTATTAAAAATCTAATTATGTTTATTGTTTTATTTTTAAATAAGTTAGATTTTTTGCAGTCGAAACTTTGGTATTAGTTATTGAAAATTTAATTTTGAAAATAAATATTTTATTTAAAAAAAAAAACTCCTTTTCGTCCTAATTCATACGAGTACAAAAGGTTGTTTTATCATTTCAATAAGAAACATTTAAGTTTACAAAACTTAAAAGTATTATTACTTCATTAGAAGATACCGTTTTCTTATTTTGCAAACAAAGTGAACGTATCTTATTTCCATCCCATTGTTCTCTCGGTCGGTAAGATCGATTGGTTTTTGGTTATACGTAATTAGAAACACGTGTTCACATTAACCATTTCAGAGAGTACGAACATGTTTTTCATGTCATCGGCGTATCCACGTTGAGTGACGACGATTGGTCACTATCTGATTAACCTACTTCATCATGGTCAAAATTTCAACCAAATCGGACTGCATCAGGTAAAACCTAAGCCTCGCCTAAAATGACTGGGAAGATGGAAAAGTTTACTTTATTCAGGGCACGTAGCTAATGGACGACTTTATACAAATCCAAAGAGGTTTATTATATATCACAACAAGAAAAAGTGGTTGATACACAAAAAAAAAAAGAAACTGTAATCATCATAATTTCATCCGTAAAGGGTCCATTTTTGAATACAGGCCTCCTCCATAAATTCCTAAAAAGATCAGCGTTTTTTAACGACCTCACCAAGGTCTCCTGTCTTCCTTGCGGGTGGATTTAGTGCGCTTGATGGTTCTTGGTCTCAACTGGAGTACATTATATCCGAGCAACTATCAGTTCTGTGAGATATTTGGCTTACCCACTTAAACTAATCAAGACATTGAGCTATATTCGTGAATTTATTTCGTCTACGGATCTCTTTATTTCTGATTCCCCAAACCAATTCCGAGTACAGGTCTTCCCAGGACTTGGGCGGCTAAAAGAATTTCAGTGTAACCTTCCTAATGAAAGAAATTGATTACAATGTTTGGCAATATTCTTTTTATTCAAACGCGATTAAATTTCAGATTATCAATGAAAGGTCGTAATCGATTTCAGCGTGATATCGATCATAGTGAAATCGAATGAAAAAATGCCTGAAAAAAAGATAGCCGCGAAATGTCACTCACAGTACTCGATAGTTAGTAAAAATGATTTCATTATTATTACGTATTAATAGAGTTATTATTATATTTAATATCACTTAAATTTTGAATTTTACATGAAATATTTTATTTTAAAAAATCGACAATGCGTTTACATATATTTTACTATATAATCAAATCCGAATATGCTGGATATATATATAGGCTACTTTCGACCGGACTTATTGTAAAAATATAGGGGAGGCTTATGTGTAGTGGACATTCTATTTTTAAAATAATGATGAAAATAAGCGTTTCATTTATTTTAATATGTATCACTGGAAAACGTATAAGTGATATATTTAGGCCATATTTATCGTAAGGATGACAATAACTAGAATCGCCTGAACTATGCGTAATTTTAATGAGATGTAAAGAAAAACACAATTGTTGTAAATATTACACTAATAACTCGCATGTTAACAGATGAATTTTATTGCAATAATGTCGTAACGTACTTCCGTAAAGCGAGTCATAAAATTGAAGTATCTCTCTACTTCAATTTTATGACTCGTATACTATAGCATACGGTAACTGGGTCAGAATTAACAATTAAATAATTTAAAAAAATACTTATTACGTATATCGCCACTAACGCCATCTATTCAAAGGTTTGCATGATATTCATACATAAACGTAAACAACAAATTTTGCGTTATTTCTCCACAATTTGACGAATTAAAGCAATCGATATAGTCCAGCAGATCAGAAGTGGCGGTGGCCAGATCGCTGGGGCCTAAAGATTCTGCAGCATAGAACGTCCAACGGCAAGATAAACCTTTTTAATCGGAAGACGCTATATGCAGGCTGCTTTCAAACGTTCGGGGATGAGCTTTTCACTGCTGAAATAACGATGAAATTAGTTTATTTTTCTTGTTTGTCAATTAATTTCTTTAGTTTTTTTATAAAATCCTCGTGTCATATGCCTGAATTATGAATTTCTCCTTCTTCTTCCTCCAATCTTTATTCACATAAAACTACCAATACTATCGCACTTCAAGGAATAGGCCTACCCCAGAGATATCTATAGGGGTGGTATACTATAATCGCCACAACGGCTTGGCAGGCTAGGCTAGTGGGTGGGCAAGATTCCCTGAAATGATCGCCTAAACATTAAAAGAATAAACATCGAAAAAAGTGTGAATACATTTGCATAATATATAGAATAATGTTATATAATCTGTAATGCGTATTCTAGATTTGTTTTCAGGTCAGTAGATAATTTCCGAGGGGTGCTATTAATGAAATTATGCTTAAGCACTTCTCTCAACGGCTACTTCAGTAAATTAAGTATACTATTTGAATAATAGCTGTTGCCTAACCGTAATAATATGTTCGTAGGGTTACGCGAGATATAATTACTAATGATTTGATTTAATGAGATAACATTATTTTTAATTTGAGCCGAATGTAAATTTTTTATACGTTTTTTATTAAATTTTGTCATTCTACTTCACTGTTAGCCGTTTGAACATCTATATTTTAGTCTAGACACATTTTTTTTTTTACAGGTATAATTGTCCCATAAATCAACGTCAAGTCAGCAGGTAGTGTCCAACCCAAAAAAAACTATTTGATTTTTTCAATTACTCTGTATATTTTGAGTTGATATAAACGACAATCAAATATATAGACCGAAGAATTCAGGTCTTTATTAAAATATACAGTTGAAGTCATTATTGACCACGATATATTTCTTTGTGTGTTTTTTTCCCTTACACTATTGCCCAATGCATTTGATGTGTTTAAAATTATGCTGCTAGCCTAGATCGGCTTTGTGCAGCTTCATAAAAATTGAGTCTCCGAAAACAGGAGGTCCAAGGACTAACAAATTTACGCTGGGTGATCGTACCCCAGTTACAACGAAGATGCATACACGTAAAGGGACTATACCCGTGTAGGTGTATAGTGTAGTGAATAAGGTGTAGTGTAAATGATGTGAAGGGAGAACTACTCAGCAGTCGGGAGTGACACGGGCCTCTCCGGAACTGCTCAAGTGGCATTAGCAAATACAAGCGGCAGGACACGGAGGGTACCTAGCATAAAACCTCTTAAAAGGTAGCGAATTTGTCGGAATTGGCCGCTACATACTGTTTCACCTAATTGGGAGATCGCCGAATTCTTAGGCTAAAGATACATGAAGTGCCTAAATTCAAGGGTCTCCTCGAGGTGATTTCTGTTTGGTCTATCATTCGATACCCGTTTAGCGTTCCGAATCTAACCGCCCCTTGAAATCCGAACTATTTTTAATTTCAAAAATGACGACATTAAATGTTGTAATGGAATAGACGTTTGTCTTCCATCTCATCTGATGAAAAGTGTAGATGAAAACGAAGGTGATACACGCCCATCCAAAAGAAACCTGTTCACTCTACTCTTAAAGGCTCCAGAGTTCAACATATCAGGAAAAATGGACCCAGGCAGGTCGTTCCAAATCTTGGCGACTCTCACCAAAAACGAGCTGTCAAACCGTTTAGTTCGACTTTTGGGTATATCAACAATGCATGGATGAAACTTTTGCATGCGCTTAGTAGTCCGATAAAGGAGCACTCTCCAAAGTGCATCCTATAAAAAACCGATAAGCTGGCATCTCAACGACGATGCTCAAGTGTGTGCAGTCTGCTAAAATGTTATATTATTTACTTCTTTTTAACATGAGTCTATAATGTAGGTTATTTTGACCAATATTTTATTTTAATAATTCTGTGCTATCAACATGGGCGCAATAAAAATGTAGATATGGGCTCTCTCTATAGAATTAAAATTAATTAAAGTTTACCCAATTAAATATAACTATGATATATAACAGTAAACACGTCGCTGTATTTAATGTTTATTTCAAATTACATAGCGCGGTTAGTAAGTTATATAATGAACATTAATTTGTTAAACATAGCAATGGAAAATACACTAATCAAGTTATCGCAGCCGATGCGTTATTTTCATATTACCCGTGGGAAAAACTGTATGTCCTTCGAATACACAATACTTGATCGTGACGTAATGTCTGACGTCACAAAATTTTTATTATGGAATTTAAATCTATTTATTAATGTACTAAATAAGAATACATCAGTATTTTGATATTTAATTCTGATGTAATTTAAGAAGACGTCGTTAGCATACAGTATTATATGTTGCATTTAAAGATTGTTATGATTATATTAAATACAGAATTCTTTGTTATAGGTGTAAGTCTTAATGCTATAAATGTAGACATATCTAAAAATCAATTTTTGTTTATAAATTATTATTAACATATTGTTAACACAATAAAAAAGCGTTGTCTTAAAAATACTAACTTTTAAGACGTCTCAACAATTTTAAGATGTCAAAATGTTGACTACCATTTGTAATACTTTAAGAGTCGCCAATCTCCGATCGTAAATTCCAGGGAAGAATAGAAGAAAGTAACATCGCCACGCTAGTTAGCAAAGAGGGAGGACCCTAGATCATTCTAGTCTACAATAGAATTCCGATTGTCCGAACAGTTTTAAAAATATAGTATAAGATGTAAATCAATAGAAAACTTACCACGAAGGAATTGCTATTACCAATTTTTGACAGATGGCGCCACTGTCATTCTGTAGAATGTCATATATTACCGTGACAGTTCTGAAAACAGCGAACCAATGATGACGTTTCGAGTTGTGTGTGACATAAGAATTTACGTAAATTGTGAAATTCATATCCGGCTCGCGTAATTAAAATAAAAACGAAATAAACTAAATATTTTTTTGTTACCACGTCGAATTGGCGGAGCATTGCCAGTATTTATATATATACCAGACGCAGGCAAAAGTACAACATAACCTATTGCATTTCGGAACGAAACGAAACCAAACAATGATAATACCGCCTTTCGTGTGCTCTCACAGAAAACAATGAGCCTATTGGAAGCGTAATGGCGGCCTGCTATTGTGCCAGTAACCGTAATTTGTGCTCTCGGCTCTCGTGATACGACGTAATAAGGAATTCGGTTGCTCTTGTCGGGCGGCGTTTGTTTTTATATGGAAACGACGGCAGCGGTTCCTTTGTTCGGTCGCGTCGCAAGGCAAAGGTAAACAGGCCGTTAAGCCATTGTTGTCACCGCTGACAGATTAAAAAATAAATAAACTTTTTTTATTATTTTGATTAATATAAATAATAATAATTAAACATATTTTTAAATTATATTTATTAATATTATTAGTGACAGAGATTTCTTCATTTTTCAATTTCAAAATATATCTATATATAAACAAGTTGGCAACCGCAGTGTCGCCCATCATATAGAAACTTATTTGTGAGCAGAGGCAATCCCATATAATTGATGTACAAAGAATCGAACCCGCGACTTGCGATCGTAAGTCTCGGTCCTCACCGCTGGATTACTATTGCTCTTATTTATGCCCAATTTGATAGCAAATATAATGAAATTTAACTCCATTATAATGGTTAACTTCAATATACATAGTGACAGTTTCCAACGCACCCTGAACATAATAGAGGATTTTTTTGCGATTTCTTTAACAAATACTTTTAAAACAGTAATTAATTTATAATTAATTACCAAAACGTTGTGTATTTCTTTCTTAATAATATATTTACGCGGTAACATGGTGTATGAAACGAGTTTTTGTTCAGTAAACTTTTTAAATTTATTTTATGATATTTCCTTATTAGTGTAGTGAAATAAAAAAATGAAAACTTATCTTTACATCTGATATTAACTTTGTTTACAAGTCAGTTTTTATTTTATCATTTGTAATTAGTGTCTAAAAAGTAATAAAAATTATGTATAATTGTACATGCGATGACAAAATATTTAAATTACGAAAACGCGTGACTTCTGCGCAATTGGTTCTTTAAATTTAAATGACATACGAAATATTGTAACCAAGTTTCTTAACACAGGTGGATTAGATAAATAATATGTTTCTTCAGTTTAAAAGATTTGAATGTATAACTTATTTGTCAGCTAAAAATCTGCTGCTTAATTAGTACTAATTTTCACTGTACGTCGCTAGATTTTTGAGGTTGCGTTGTTTTGGGTCCGAGCCTTTAAGTTTATTTGCAATTTTCTTTTTTTTTCCAAAAGATGGCAACACTTTTGTTTCTATTTGCGCCATGCCATCAAAACTTGGGGATTCCCTTTCTAACTAAAAACATCGCAATTTGAATACAGTTTTATTTTCAGTTTGTTTTGCCAGTTTTAGAGTTCAGTTTCAATAACGTAGTATGTTGTGTTTTTTTTTTTTAAAGAGAATAGTAAATTTATATAAATTTTTACGTGTTGTTTCTGGTTACAAAAAAGGTAAATAAATTTCCAAATTGTTTATTGGCAGAGTTATATTATTTTTGTTTTTTTAAATGTTTACTTTTCTTTTTAAAAAGTAGAATTTTCGTAACTCTGGAACCCATCTTCGTTTGCTATAGAAAATCTTAATTCACCTTGCGGCGTTTCAATTTGCGTCGTGTTTTTTTAGAACGTAATCACGACGCAAAGTGAGGTATTGGAGTATCTCACCCACTGCAGACACTCACAACAGTGCAAGCTAAACACACAGCACCATCAACCACTTCACCTGCGACACTTCACACAGGACATCGCGTCATTCACAATCGAACGTTCTACGGTGGCGTCCGCCCGCCCTCTAACGGGGAACAGCGTGGGCGAATTGAAGTTGGTAAGGCTTACAATACCGAACTAAAATCTTAATACCGGTGTTTGATATTTGAAATACCGGGATACCGGTATTAAAACCGGTATTGTTAATAAAAAATTACTAGTTATATTTTTACTTACCTCAGTTGCTATATTGACTTGTTAACAAATAATATATGAAATCCATTATAAAAATCTATGTTACATTTTACATATAATAGGCACGTATGGTATTATATAATTAAAGAAGCCAAAAATATAATTAAATTAAAAGTATTTATGAAATTATATTGATACCTTGCGTTTTGTTTATTAAAGTATGCTCTAAAATACATGAACAATTAATCGTTGTAAACACTAAATCTGATTTTAAAAATGAAACAATCTAATACAAACTATTTAATGAATTTCGTGTTACATACTTTACGTATTTGTATAAACGGGACATATTTATTGGGCAGTAGACGTAAAATATAAACAATCGCTTTATAGTGCCGACACCGAGGCTTTTCAATGGTGCCATACCCGGCTCCGTTTGTGTAATAAATGTGCCTAATATAGATTTGTGTACAATGAAATTGTTTGTATATCTTAAAAAAATCTTGTAATTGTTCAATATTATTTTATATTGGATTTATATTGTACATAAATTCAATTTTCATCAACTTTGGCTGGCTTGATTTTGCAACTGGTATTTTTACATGAATACCGGTTTTTAATACCGGACAAAAATTGTCCGGAATTCCGGTATTCGGAATCTCGGAATCCCGGTATTGTAAGCCCTAGAGGTTGGATCCGGATCCATCCTTGGCTCGCCTGTTGACCACGCTACCGTTCCAAGCCGCATACACAACATCAACACTACACAGCTCTACTCGGGTAGAGCGGTTTACTACGTGCGAATGTCATCGTACAACTGGAATGAGTCTGTCCAGCTTCTGTTTTACTTTTAAGTTCACGGACCCTTCCGATCCGTGAACTCAGTTCCGATGAAGCTGTAACAGCCCCCGGGGTAACATCATCAACTTCAAGCGAAACCAAGCAATTATTTATAATGTATGAAATATGTAACATAGATTTATGAATTTTGTATTGGGAGTGACAGTCAATTAACTTCTAGGAATACAAAATATGCACAGATAGTAAACAGAGATCAATTTTAATACGTAAGGATTTAAATTTTTGCATTTTCTTACTATTTTATCAGTTGATTTTTGGACAGAGAGTCCCATATATTAATTGACATTAAATTTGATAAATATTCACCCCATCACCGCTTTTACATCTATAACAAATCATTCTTAATCACCAAATGCAGCATTGAGATTAATTGCCATTGCATGTGTATTTACCTGTAACAAGAAAAAAAATGTTTATTAGTATTAAAAGATAAACAGTAACTGAAACACATTATCATAAATTATATCAACTGTGAACGCATTATTGATTTTGTAATTAGAAAACAATATTGAAAGCTGTTTTAAAAATAGAACTAATCATACTGTTTGATTTATTTATGATGGCATTACTTTGTAGTAAGTTAAGCTGTCTGCTAACATACAGATTTTAGTATTTTCGTTGATATGTTATACTATTTTTACTATATGTACCGACATATTTTGTACTATCTAAAATTACTTGCCTGTCGCATTGTAACAGATAATAAATAAATTTAAAAAACTTTTAAGTTAAACGGTTTTTTGATACCCATATTGTGGTGGTTTTGGAAAAATATGTACCTAGTCCGCCATATTGGAACGGCGTCCATCTTAAATTTTAGATGTTGACATAATCATCGTGTTTTACTATTGTAGCCCTTTCATTTGATACCCATATTGAGGGGGTTAAGGAAAAATATGTAATCCGCCATTTTGTATCGGCGGCCATCTTATATTTATAATGTTATTGATTTTATTATATTGTATTGTCATCTAAATTAAATGTGTGTACCACATTTCGGATCAATCTGACAACGGGAAGGTGCTTAAATTTCAATTTCTAATTTCGATCCAAATAAATTCCGTACGGGTCGAACTAAATAAAACCGTTTATAAGTAATTTAATTTTTACCCGTGAACGCCTATTGCAAGGCATATCCCTCCCTTAAAGATATCTATGGGGCAGTATACCATAATGGCTACACTTGGCAGGGTTGGCGATCTTAGTATAGTATTATTGTACACAGAGAAAACAACGAAAACGTTTGCACAATTCTTCGTGCAAATTTTTATGGCCTAAGTATGCCTGTGTAGTTTTTAATTTTTGTTGTTCAATTTCACAATTTCCATTAATTTTAATAAAGCAATTCATTATTATACTTTATTACTTAAATTTAATAATGTTTTATTACTAATTTTTCAAAATATATTGCACGATAATTCAACAGTATATACACTAGGTTGACAGACTTAACTAGTTAATGTTGTCGATTGCAGGCAGGTGCCAACTCGTCTTGTTGGAAATCTAAGAAGGCGTCTATGCCCAGCAGTGGATGTCCCACGGTTGGGATGATGATGATGATTATTGTACGGTAGTTTATTGTAAAACAATTACCTATAATTCACATACTAACAAATACATATATTAAATTGGTATTCGAAATCTCTTGACTATAAAAAAGTGCCATAAAAAAAATTCCGTACAAATGTTGC
Organism: Battus philenor; assembly: GCF_028537555.1. Taxonomy (NCBI): domain Eukaryota; kingdom Metazoa; phylum Arthropoda; class Insecta; order Lepidoptera; family Papilionidae; genus Battus; species Battus philenor. The sequence goes on along the minus strand of NW_027181686.1, from coordinate 2,168,655 downwards.
TAATCAAAAATCAATCGTATTTTTATAAGCATAAGTCTCAATATCGATTATTTGACACCGACCCTCGATATTTTACCATCGATAAGAACAATACCGAGTTTGTTATCAAAACGCGCAGAACAATAAATTACGATAACGAGGCACACGTTCCGCAAATCACAAAATGGCCGCCACGTGATTTAAAATTTAATAATTTTTAAGCTGTAAATGATTGGGGAAATAAATTAAAATAGGACAGGCCTAAAAAAAACTGAAACGTATTCAATAAATGCGTTGGACACTCAAACTTTTATATAAAAATTATAGTGATGTATGTTTGAAACGCCTTGATCGATGATGAGCTGCTTCCATACCATCCTATTCTCTGCTTTCCCCGGAACAGTTTTATGAGGAGTCCAGTGATGAACTTAATTTGACCAGACGGCCAGTAGGTGACATTTCACGTGGTCTTACACCGTCTACTTTCTCTACAACAAGTGGTGTGTCAAAGTTATCTGGCTGTCTGATGATGAGCTAAAAATGATCTTAGACTTGGTAACATACAGAGTCTAGTCTTGATTTTGAGTTGGTCGAGGATGGAATGTTGGTACGTTGGAGAGTGTTAAACTACGCCGTACTCCAACCCCTATAAAAGGCCTTGCTGATGGATTCAGGGTTATCCGCCGAATTCTCCTGGCCCTGTGGTAGCGCGATCTATCTGTGGTCCAGCTGAAATTCTATAGCTTCCCTAAGTTCCTAGAAGTGACCTTAGGAGATGTTCACGTATCAAAAAACGCCTTAATCATTTATATTGCAAAATCTACATTCATCTCCGTTTCTCACGTCGAAATGGATCGTGTACATGTAAGATTGCGTAGAGTTGTTACAAAAATTCGACCAATTGTTCGCTCACGACATTGAAGTCATTGCTTACGTTGATTTTAAGTAGAAAATGTGCGGGCGACACGTCTGTTGCGGCTGCCATCTTGGTTCTGCGAGTCACGTTCCGCGATAACATCATCGCACGACTTGCGACAGCGGCTTTGCGACGGCCAAATAAATGGCCAAACGGCAGTTTTACTTGTGTGATAATAAAAAAAGAACTCCTGTATAATATTTCGAAACGTATTAAATGTCAAGGCATCCTCGCGTTTCATGATCGATTTATATAAATGGAAGAAATCGCCAAATGTGATGCCAACCGGAATATTCTAGAACGATTCGAATGATCTGTCTGAATGTTTTTATGTCTTCTTTCAAAACTAAGATACATTTCGTTTTCCCGTAAAAACTTGAAACAATAAAATGTCGCGCTGGGATATAACCAAACAAAAATATCGTGGTCCCATAATCATTACAACGAAATTATACCAACATACGAAATATAAAATTAATTTATGATTAAGATATTAAATCAATGAATAAAGTCATGATTCTGAAAAAGTATGTTTTATTTTTTTATATATTAAACGATTGTCTTGAAGCCAATATGTAGTTGTATTATTTTTATATAAAAATTTTTCTTTGTCAAAATTTTAAAGATCCTTTGTCTATTTGGATTTTTAATATTTTTTTTTGTACATACTAGTTAGAATTTTTTTAAAATTACATAAAATATATTATAAATATGTAATAGTAAATGTAATATTTTCTTTACCTATTTCAGTTGGTAGTTTTTATATCCTTTATAGGCGAAGGCTTTGACCTGTCTTGCCAGATCTTTTGAGGTCTACGATGCTATATGCTTGTCTAAAAGAAACCTATTCACTCTTCTCTTGAAGACTCCTAAGTTATAATTGTCAATGTACCTCGCCACCTTAGAGTAAGAAGATGATGGAAGAAAAGCGAGGAAAGAAAGAAGGTATAAAAGAGCAAAACGAAAGATATTGTGAAGGACAAAAGTAAAGAATAAAAAATATTGAGACGCGTGAAAGAGAGTGATAAATAAAGAAAAGACTGAAAAAAATATATTGAACAATAAAGTCCCTGATCCCAAAAAGTTAGGGGTACGAGAGACCCCCAATAGCGGGGGCCATTAAAAAAAAAGTTATAATTGTCTATAAACTTCTACTCTAAGTCTAATTTATGTTAAAAAGATTCCATTAGAGAAAACAATTATGAAAAGAAACGCTTCTTTAATATAAGTTCCAAATAGTTAAACCATTGAGAGCACAATTTATATCTGTCACTTGCTGATTAAAACGGGTATAAATGTTGCCATATGAAAGTGAACTTGAAAATACGTCAAGAGAAATATTTAGATCCAAGGTTGCCATTACATAGAAAACGAAAGCCAGAAAGGCAGTTATTTCGTTCAATCTGTCAGAGCATAACTCACTTTCTGTTGAAGGCGTTTCGTAATAATATATAATATGCAAGTAAAGTGGACCTTGCTTTTAATGTTAGTTTTCTTCTCTTTTTCATCCACTTATAAATATGACATAATTTGTTTATTAAGATACTGTTTTGTTTGTGAAAAGTGGTAGTCCAGTGGTAGAGGACACATACTTGCGATCGTCGATCACAGTTTCGATTCCCGGTTTACAATTTTATATATTTCAAACCTAATTACATAGGATTGTCACTCATAAACAAGTTTCCAGAGGATGGACAATATCGTCCTCTGCGTACCATAATACCACACTAATCAATAACCCACATACCAAACGTGACAATTATGGTATATCCCCCCCATAGACATCTATGAGAGAGGCCTGTGTCTGGCAGTGAATGTCTATGGCCTGGAACGAAGAAGATAACGAAACTACTGTCTTTTCTCTCGAATCAGCCCGAGTAGAAGTTCACCAGGAAACCCCCTCGCTACCTGAAATGCTGTTAAGGCTAAGCGACCCCTGTAGTATACAGACATTAAGCCCGCGAAATCTGTGAAAAATCCGGTAGTTTCCTTATTGATCTTCTTTCTATAAAAAAATCTCGAATAAATGATATAAAGGAATTTATATAGATCTTTCTCCGCGAAACAGAAAAAGAGATCTACCTCGATTCTCTAACAACTTTATTAAGGATATTTATTTATTATTATATACATAGAAATGTTAAACGTGAATAATTTTGTACACAACGCGTTGTATGAGAATCCTAAAGTAATCTACAATGTTATAGGAGGTATCATTGCATGGTTATTATTTTTATTTATTTGTTCACAATAGATTAATATTTTTCTCGTTCTGTGACGTCATCACATAAATGGGTTTTATGTCAAAACTTATTTGACGGTGACATTAAATATTCTTTTTTTTTAAAGTGGATTTGAGCATGAAATGTTTATTAATAGTTTGGTAAAATAAAATGATAGGTGGAAGGCCATTTCTCGCGCCGAAGGGATAGTCGTTAGAGTCTTAAAGTTCTGGAGTGGAGACCACAGATCTTAAGAAGGTCGTCAGGAGACATGAGATACAGGCAGCTTGCAGCGATAATCCAAGTTTTCACAGACATGTCAAGAGTTTAACATAAGATATTACCTGAAGGTTAGTTTGAACCTTTGCAAACTGATTATTAACATTATAAAATTAACACATATTTTAGATTAAGATTAAAAAGGGAATGCAATTGATGTAATACGTAATTACGATCTGAATAGATTGCGCCATTTTATCACAACCGCAAAGTTGGCGGGAAATTGCACGCTGTATGACGCGGTCCGCCATTCCCTACAGCTCAAGTATTTACATAAGTCATGATTTATTACTGTCACTTCAATATTAAATTAGGTCAAAGGTATGAACACAATTTTATTAATATCACATCGATTTTTGATATACCGTGGAGTAATAATACACAGGGTCATCGGTATAAAAGTTTTGAACGTGATGAATGTATACCGCATTGGTGTGTCAAAAGTATTTTTATTCTGTATAAAATGATCACTCTTAAATATGTTGAATTAATTTTCTTTTAAAACGGTTTTATTTAGTTCGACCCGTACGTAATTTGTTTATTTGGGTCAAAATTAGAAATTGAAATTTAAGCACCTTCCCGTTGTCAGATTGATCTGAAATTTGGTACACATATTTAATTTAGATGACAATACAATATAATAAAATCAATAACATTATAAATTTAAGATGGCCGCCGATACAAAATGGCGGATTACATATTTTTCCTTAACCCCCTCAATATGGGTATCAAATGAAAGGGCTACACTAGTAAAACACGATGATTATGTCAAAATTTAAAATTCAAGATGGACGCCGTTCCAATATGGCGGATTAGGTACATATTTTTCCACAACCACCACAATGTGGGTATCAAAAAACCGTTTAACTTAAAAGTTTTTAAATTTATTTATTTTGTATTAGAATGCGTGATGTCAATAAATACTGGCAGTACGAAATCTGCAAGAACAGATAATAAACTATAATTATTTTTAATGAATAGAAATACGAAATTTAATTTGCTTTTTTCTTACTTATTGTTATTACGTTATCTGTTGTTATTAAAAAATTTTGATTTTTGTGCAGTGCATACCATGCTTTAATTAACAAATGAACTATGTATTCACGCCTTTAAAACCTTTACACCTATAACCAATAATTATATGGAATACCATTTTTACGGTCTGTTATTCTGGAACTTTCTTAAGACAAAATGATTTTTTTTTAAATTTTTAACTTTAATTAATTGTACCATTTCAAGTTATTTAACAAACAAAACTACAAAGATACTTTTTAACAATCTTACTATCAATTTCGTTTTCGAAAATCCTTGACATACATTTTATATTTATTCTTTATCCTGAAGGCGTGTCCATGTTAACATATACCTTTAAAATCATACTCCGCAAATTAATTCATTACCCACTATTATAAGAAGGACATGGTGTTCCATATTTTCTATTAACAAAAGCATTAAGCGTCTTATGTTACTGTTCTAATTTTATAAAATTATCCTACAATATATATGACATAACTTTTTTTATCGACTATGGGCAAATCATTTGACCTTAGTCTCACCTGATGTTAGATGATGACTAGGTCTACGATGCATGCTTGTCTAGAAGAAACGTATTGGCTTTTAACTTGAAGACTCCCAAGTTATAGTTAGCTAGAAACAACGACTCCGGTAGATTGTTACATACCATTATTCGCACTATAAAAGACTTATCAAAACACTTAGTACGGGGTGAATTGATTTCATCAGTGTATTAATGTCGTGAATCTATCAAGAATCGTCGTTTTCAATCTAGTTCAAATAAGCGTTAAATTCATCAAGAAATGTGGTGTAAAACGATCAGATTTAGTATCATCTGATACATCGACATTTTATCTACACTATTAGCCAAACAGATAGTGATTAATGTATTTAAAAACATATTCTTTGTTAACTAGATTTAAATGGTAGAAAGTTGATCATGACTTTCATTCGCTAGACAAGTTTGTTTTGGAGACAGGCACTAGAAGTGCAGGTCAATCACCTAACGGCACAGTAATAAGCTGACCATTTTGAAATTCAAAATGGGAGAAGGGATTTGTGCACCAGTGTCGCCGAAACTGCTGTACCGCGCCTTAGGTAATTGTGCGGCGAGACGGAGGGGAGAATCAGCCGCTCCGTTCCTTTAGTTCTATTTTTCCTCGGCCCCCACCTCACAACGTCTTCATAAACCGCGGTTCAGCGTTGTACAGCACTTTAGTGTGCAAGCAACTTATGGCATAATTTATACTTTGACTTTGCATTGTGGTACAGTATCTATCGGTATTTGTAAAACCTTGGAATTAACATGGTGGTCGTCAAAGAACCACTAACTAGATCATTACATTATTAACTAGATATAAACATTTTTTGTTAATAATGTATGCAATAAATATAGGCATAACAGTAATTTGAAACAATTGTGAAAATAATAAACAGGTAATGATACAATAATACAAATGACGGAACTTGCGAAACATGAACGGCCGACTTCCCGCCAATTTTGACAGCTGTCAGAATTTGACAGATGACAAAACTAGTGTTTTCTGTCAAGTACGTTTTAATCCGTCTTATTTTATAAATAAAATAGCGAACCATATAGAACCAAGAAAATTAATCTAAATAGAAAAAAAATTAAAGAGAAACCCCGTGCTGTGATGATACAATAAGGTAATCCATCTGTGTATAATTTTGCAACAAATTGCAGATGATATTATAGCAAACAAAATATATAAAATTTTGCAGAAGATATTTTCCAAGAAGCGCTTGGAAAATTATAATGCTCTCGTGAGTACGATGAAGACATTTTCACTTTTCTCAGGGAAAACTTATTGTAAAACTTCCTTGTTTTCAATACTTTTTTAAAACTCCAATCAATAGGTTAATTACATTGCTGCGTAACGGTTCGATGTATTGTGTGTGAAGTTGATATAACAATAGATATCGCGCAATGGTAACTGAATTTTTTTTTATCCCTATTCTACGAGTATACACAACGTTGATTAGTCTGCAAATTGCCGCTTGCGTTCTATTGCGCGATTCATTTATAGCTTTTAAAAGTTTATTTCTTGCCAGTATCACTGTTTGGAAATGAACGTTCTTTTATTGATTGTTTGATTGAATTTTGTATTCCAGAACAAATTCAAATTTAAAATATCTTTATTCAAATATTCACACAAGCTATTAAATCGTGGATCTCAACACATACACTGATAGTACCTATTTACTTACATCATAATATCAAAATATTTACATTATTTATAAAAGTACCTATAAAGTATATATTTTAGGTTATTTTATTTATAATTTATTTTATGTTTATTTAATGTTACGTATATATTACATAACAGATACAAAATTTTATTTTGAGTAGTTTTAATTTAAATTCAATTAATAAATGTATAAATTAACATGTGTTTTTACTTTAAGTTTTTAACATTAAACTTCACTACAGTTAGAAATTTACAGGAAATCAATATCAGGTAAGTAGGGAGTCTATCCAACACGGGAAAACATGGTAAGGGGTCTACGACACAAAAAAGTTTGGGGAACTCTGCGCTTGACTAATACGAAAATATTTGAAACATATTTTATTTTAAGAGATAAAAAATAATCGAACAACAAACAAATTTTCGTTTTTCCATAAAAACCGCGTGATAAGTTAAAACTCTCAAACAAAAAGCGTCCTCTACGTATCTAAATATTATACCGCAATCGACAACCCGCTTGCCTGCTTGACGATTGTATATCCCCCAAAGATATCTTTGAGGACATCACCTTGCTATGAGCGTCTATAGGCTGGAATGATAAACACCAAAAAGCAGGCATCAATAAGGCAGACTCTTTGTTTAGCACTAATCGGTGTAACATAACTCCTGAAGATGCCCCGTGGAGGGGTGAAACACGTGTTGAGTAATTTGGCGGTGGCGGTTTTGTGATTCGCATTGTTTGTCGCATACGCATTTATCAGCGGGCTGGCGGGCAGTGTACTTTGTTGCACGACTACCACTGCATGTGCGGAAGTGGCTAAATATCGGTCCTTTTCTTACTTAAGATGGACTTCCGCAAGGCAACGCCTGATTCTATTAAATATTCCATTAAATAGGCATCAATAATTCATATCAGCCTATACACGCAAGGAATAGGCTATTCCTAAAGATCGTAACTAACAAAGACCGGTTTTACCCAGCGTACGTACAGCGACTTCCTAAAAAATGGATTGCGTCGTCCCTCCACCAAGTGAATGGTCAAGATATAAAAATCAAACTACATAACGTACCATAAATATTACTTATCTTCTTATATACGAAATAGAAAAATAATTATCTAATTAAGCGTGTATTAATAAATAAATAATAATACAAATCAATTATGTGCAAAATTACATTGTATATATATAATTTCTTTTGTATATATTTGCAGTGAATATAGGTTATGTTTGTACTGCGCTAAATCTTGACGTGCGTCAACATGGCCGCGGTTAGGAAAGTAAAAGTCAATCATTATTCATAACCCGCGCGCTAAGCCGGCAACCTTCGCTCATATTTAGGTCGCGTCCAATCTAGATCTTTCGAATTCATAACAAATAACTGTAAGTGTTGGTTATATATATATATATATATATATAAATATACATGTATATGTATATATATATATAATCATTAACGACCATTTTAATCATGAGAATAATATCAGTAGAGCCTAATTTGGTAGAAATCAGAATCAAATTGAATTTCCCTGTAATAGCTTCTTTCAATTTAAAGAGACAACAACAATTTAAGATTTAAAGAGACAATTGGCTGATTGGTTATCCCTGTCGCACGAAATACAAAGACTGACAAAACGTCATATAGGTAGTGTGGGACAGAGATATTCTACAAAGCCGAAATTAGCCGATTGTCTGTTTCCAAAGGTCGATGTGCAATATTTATCGCCGGGTAATGTACGAATGTTTCTAACGCGCTATGAACTGTATAGAGACCACAAGAAACTCAGACGTATTTTTTTTAGATCACTTTTTAAACATCCTGGATACTAAATGTATTATATTGAAGAAAAATGTATAAAAGGATTTTATTTAAGTTTTTATTAAACAAACTTCCTATACTTATTACAAGATAAATACATCAAACGCAAGTTGAAAATGCGAGTAATAATATACTAATTATATGAATCTAGAAATGTATTTCGTTTTTAGTTTAAATTTAATGCATTCTCTTATTTTATTTTAAATTTTTCTCGTTTTATTAAAGACAAATTTTCCTTATACACTTAACTCACTGTGACTCCCTATCACAGTCTCTTTCTAATCATTCTCTCATCATAGAACATCATGGCATTTAATTCTGTAATGCAGATGTCTGCATCGATTACGTTCCTTTGCCTCATATACTAATGGTAATAACATTAAAAAAATTGTACTTTATCTGTCACTTTTACCGCCAGAAATTTTAGATCTGTGGCGTTCTAACAGAAAAAAAAATAAGTATTATATTTCAATTATCAGAAAGTAAATGATAGTGTGTATATGATTAATAAATACGTTTAAAAAACTTTTAAGTTAAACGGTTTTTTGATATCCATGTTGTGGTGGTTGTGGAAAAATATGTACCTAGTCCGCCATATTGGAACGGCGTCCATCTTGAATTTTAAATTTTGACATAATCATCGTGTTTTACTAGTATAGCCCTTTCATTTGATACCCATATTGAGGGGGTTAAGGAAAAATATGTAATCCGCCATTTTGTATCGGCGACCATCTTAGATTTATAATGTTATTGATTTTATTATATTGTATTGTCATCTAAATTAAATGTGTGTACCAAATTTCGGATCAATCTGACAACGGGAAGGTGCTTAAATTTCAATTTATAATTTTTACCCAAATAAACAAATTCCGTACGGGTCGAACTAAATAAAACCGTTTAAAAATAGGTATAATAGCTTCAACATTTTTGCCAACAATTTATTTTCAGTCACATTGTATGTTAGTTATAATCAGAATTTTAAACACAAAAAGAACGAAGACTAAGACACAAGGTATTTATTATAGTATTTTTCAGTTTTGATCCACCTCGAAGCGGCTATTTTAACACTATTCGCCGCCAATAGTAATATCGATTATAAAATTACAATCTAAAGACCTTGTAAATGAACGTTTCCCTTTTGCCTCTATAAGTACATAGCAATGCAGTGACACATCCTGTCATTAGCACTATCCCGGGCAAATTGACATTATCCGACGCTAATTGTTGCAATCATAGAATAAACCCGACAAACTTTAAATGTCGACTGGTAGTGACGCAGTTCTGCTAGGACTCAGTCTCGACTTACCACGTGCTTCAAGTTGAACTGGACAGCGTTCTGGTTTAGACGCGCATGGAGCAAGGGGGATTCCCCGAGTACCTTCGTAGGTTTATGCTCAAAGAGAATCCGTCGTGCACCTTGAGTGGGCTAAACCGTGGTGCACCTAATCACCAGCTCTTTTGCAAGAAAATTGCATAAAAAGCAATCAGTAGGAATAAAAGTTAAAAATAAGAATAATTGTGAATAATAAAATAGCAAATAAAGCTAAATAAAAATGAATATAGAATAAAATGGTTAAAAAGAATAAAGAAATATAAAACTGAGGAATGAGGTAAAGAATGAATGATATCGAATGAAAGAGAAAGACAGAAGACATGTGAAAAGAAAGATGGAGTACGAAAGATTTATTAAGAAGAATGCAAAAAACGCGCGCAAGTAAAAGTTATGTAAGAAAAAAATATTAAATGAAATAAAACGACCGTCTTTCCCAAAGATAGGGGTACGAAAGGCCTCCAATAGCGTAAGCCATATAAAAAAATCACCAGCACCAGTTTCGGTTGCACGAAAGGCTCTAGGAGGAAACTATCGTCTAACTAGTGAGCAATAGAGAAAGCCGCCAGACCTTCCTAGACTTCTGTAGGAAGGTAATAGAAGATAAGAGCCAACACATAAAGGGTATAATTTAAATTAAAAAATGAAAGTAAATGATTATGTACTGTGATAATTTTAGAAGTCAACTACAAGAATAAATTGTGATATTAATAATAAGGATACAAAATAATTTTAATATTAAATGTAATTGTAGAATCCTGCATAGGGCGATGGAAGTGAGGAGATGTACGAAAGGAAAGGTAAGAAAAGGAGTGCAAGATATTGTGAAGGGATAAAAAGAAGAATGAATAGAAGATATTAATAAGGATGCGAAAATTATTAATTGTATAAATAGTGCCCGCTTTACCATGGTCCCAAAAACGAGGGCCATAAAAACCTTTAGGTGTAGGGTGACCAAGCGTTTTGATGAAAAATTCAGACATTTCCGATATAATGTACAAAACTTTTATATAGGACATGACATTAGTCTAATGATAATAAAACTGAACAGAATATGTCTATATACTATACTCTTAATATTATTTCTATCACTGTATGTTTCCCTAAATAAATAAATTTTAGATCGCGGGTTAGATTCTCGTCCCACATATGTGTGTTCATATACGGTGAAGGAACACATCACTAGAGAACTGCTCGGAACTCAATATAAAAACCAAATATTATGCTTAAGTAAAATTAAGACGAATTTGTTAATCAAATATCAATTCTACATTTATTCTTCCAAATCAATATCATCCGTTTCAAAATCATCTTCGTCCGAAAAACGGAATTTCGGAATAGTCGGAATAGTCTTTTTTTCGGTAGACTTCAATACCTTCTTGATTCGGAGTTAATCGCCTCAATCGTTTCAAAGTGGCAACACCGCATGGGCCTTTTGAATTCGCTGAATAGACAAAAATCGCACGGAATCCAATCAGGCGAATACGGTAGTTGCGAAACCATATGAGTCGGGCTTAAAAAATTCAGCGACGTTTGCACCAATCGAAACTTGACGCGTTTGAGATACAAACATCTAGACAAATTGTTTCTACTTATTAAATTATAGACAGTTCTACCAAACTAAAAAAAAATTACCTGCCTACCAAAAAGAAACTACTTGCGCGGGAGTTAAAATAAAAATTTCACTCTAGTTTTTGTTCATAGTTATATGTCACGTGACAGCGTTGTAAAATGATATATTCGTTCAAAAGTAATCATTAAGAATCGTCGAATAAATGTAGCTTCATAGTGGGTATAAAAAAAGACGCACCGACCGCACAAGAGAATAAATTGTCCCTTTTTAAACGGTTTTATTTAGTTCGACCCGTACGGAATTTATTTGGATCGAAATTAGAAATTGAAATTTAAGCACCTTCCCGTTGTCAGATTGATCTGAAATTTGGTACACACGTTTAATTTAGATGACAATACAATATAATAAAATCAATAACATTATAAATCTAAGATGGCCGCCGATACAAAACGCCGGATTACATATTTTTCCTTAACCCCCTCAATATGGGTATCAAATGAAAGGGCTACACTAGTAAAACACGATGATTATGTCAAAATTTAAAATTCAAGATGGACGCCGTTCCAATATGACGGACTAGGTACATATTTTTCCACAACCACCACAATATGGGTATCAAAAAACCGTTTAACTTAAAAGTTTTTTAAATGAATTTATATCTTTTAAGACTTTGTTACATTGTTAGTCGAAATTATATTAGTCATGTAGGACTGGCTAACATATCAAACATAACCCCACCAAACAAGACGATAGCAGTTGGTGTAACTATATATAACACTCTGTAAACATAGAAATACAAAAAGACGAAACACTACAATGTTAATAAACGTATAAATGGAGTAATAATAAACAGAAACATACGTCAATCGTGAAAAGTATCTAATTGGACGTTTTAAATTTTACCCGAAATTCACGAATTGACGGTAGCATATACGTTCATACCTACGGATGATTCATAGTTATTGTTTAGAAAGGAGGTCGAATAACTGAACGACTGTTATGGGTATAAAAGAATTAAGTTTCGTATGATTTTGGCTAAACATGTCACAATATTGAGATTTTATACCGATCATAATTAACCTGATACTAAGGCAGGTTGTTTTTATTGACAAATCCGGTGTGGGTGATAGAGCGTTGAAGAAGCTTAGTCATAGACATACAATAATCATTATAAAAGCTGATTGAAGTTTGCAACAATGATAAGTCTAACGTCTACCCTCTACCCCAAGTCTACCCCAGCGTCTATGCCGTTAGTCCACATAGTGGGAATCCTACCCACGCGGCATCTCCCTTGTTGTTATCACTGGAATGTTTCGGCCCCAACGGCCTGCTCCAATAGGACACGAGCAATCTTAAAATCTTCGAGATATGTCGCTGTCTTTGATTCTTTTACGGAATAATACTTTGGTCGTTTAGACCTTAGAGACAAGACGTAAGGGCCTGAAAGGGAACCTCGGCTTGGCCATATTAAATATTATTTTCAAAATCGATTCCGACAATAAACAAATAATAAAAGTAACACTTGATTTAAAATCATTAGAAACAATTAAACGTTAAACTTGCCTGGAGCAATATATATAAATGTATATATATATACTTTTGTAATGTTTCTAATATGTGCATTTTATACATAAACTTCTATTTCAGTGAAGGCTTCCCCTATCAACATTTTTTATCGATAAAGGTATACATGTATATATATATATATGAATGGTATAATATAACATGATAATTTCGCAGATCTGGCATTAAGGCTGTACCGATATACGTTTCATATCGTTACGGTAAAACACAAATATCGATTTTAACTAGGTCAAATCGCGTACTCGTTTGAGGTTATTTAGGGTGTTGCCAAACCGGTGCGATTAAAACGAATGTTCCGACTTATACGCATTAGAATCACGCATCGCATTTCCGTGCGTTACGTACATATATATACTGTGTACGTAATATATATATATATATATATATATATATATATATATATATTACGTACACACACATAATATATATATATATATATACATAAGGCGGAAAATAAATATATTATAGGCGTATTTTAAAAAATATTTTTTTAATACACGTTTTTCACAAAAAAATTTAAACTAATAATATTTTTACAACATTATAAACTAATAGTCAGTTTTTCGGACGATTATTTGCAATTATAAATTCGCATAATTTTTTAAATTATACACAGTGTTTTTTTTAAAACAGGCGGGCGGTGCACTTTGTTGCACGACTACTACTGCTTGTACGAAAGTGGCTAAATATTGGTCCTTTTCTTACTTAGGATGGACTTCCGCAAGGTAACGCCTGATTCAATTAAATATACATATAGTAAACTATAAATAATTTAAATAAGTACCAATTCAAGTTTTGTAAACGCTTTTAGTTAATATATTATCACTATGTTATTGATTATTTCTATTTATATTTATTAAACTTAAATGAGCTATACATTCACCCGTTTAAACCTTTTGCACTTATTCGTTAACATTCTTGTATATAATGTTTTATCTCTTTATATAATAATTTGACAGCAGGAAACAAAATGGCTGATGTATTTCGTCCATTTTGTGATTTGTTAATATGTTAATATTATATATTTATGCAAATAACATTCCATTATGATAGATTGAAAGATGTCGAATTTACATATTTTTTAGAGTATTTTAGAATGTGTCATATGTAACTTTTAATATGATTCGTAATATAATAAATATTTACGATAACTTGTATGTCTTCATTCATTATCTTCTTGAAAAAAAGTCATCACCGTCATCATAATTTCAGCTTTAAGATGTCCAAAGCTGGACATAAACCTACCCCATTGATTTCTAAAAGGGACGCTTGAAAGCAAGCTGTATCTAGTCGTCTAATGATCTTAATAAAGTCGTCTGTCCACTTGCGGGTTGACGTGCTAAGATAACGGTCTCCTTCAACTCTAAAACCATAAGGTCCTTCCGTCAATCATTCCTCTCCCCTCCCTTGCCTATTTGCTCCTCGATTATCATTATCAGTTATTCCTCATCATTCAAACGGTTTTTTCTTTATAAAATTACATAACATTCTTATAGTATAAATATTTTTTATTTATTTAATGGAATCAGGCGTTACTTTGTATCCTAAGTAAGAAAAGGACCAATATATAGCCACCTCCGCACATGCAGTGGTAGTCGTGCAACAAAGTGGGTGTGAGTGATTAAGCGGTGGCGGTTGTGTAATTCGCATTGTTTGCCGCACACGAATTTATCAGCGGGCTGGTGGGCGGTGCACTTTGTTTTAAATATTGGTACTTTTCTTACTTAGTAATAAATAATTCTTCCTCAATTTCTTTTTATCAACAGAAAGATGCCCATTGCAAGGCAAAGGTGTCCCCAAAAAAAGATCGCAACGACGACTGGTCTTACACTGCACGCAAAGTGCGAATTACATGAAATTGTATCCCGGAATTCGAACCTACGATCGTGAATCTACCTCTACCGCTGTACCACTCCTCATTTTCATTAATTCATGAAGACATCAAGAAATATTGTAATTACTTTGATAGAAATAAAGACGATTTGCTAAAAATATTTGGCACCGCTTGACTAATTGTATCGATAAAAATATATACATAAATAATTAATCAGTGATTTAATTAAAAAAAAAGTAATATAATAATGGTGCCATTATGTTAATAATTTCAAAGTGTGTAAATATTTATAATATATTATTAATTGTGGAAAATATTCAATGGATGTGATAGATAAACTTCCTGCTCCATATATTAATGTTTGTTAGGTAACTTAATTTTAGTAATACAAGAAATTGACAGCGCACGATTTCTTCTGGCCATATATTAACTTAGTCCTGTTTACCCACAATTATTGTTGACTATATTCCGTCTCTAGTTTTCGCAAATAAGTGTGCAATGTTTAAAGACGAAGGTCTTTTACCAATGTGTGTTGCCGGTGATGACAATATGAGACGTGGTCACTTACGACAGGCTTCATAAGAATGCTCAAAGTCGCCAAAAGAGGGCAATGCTAGGAGAGCTCGAAGAATTGCTCATCTGAAATGGTAGTGGGCGTTGCACATCGTTCGTGCAGCCGATGGCTGTTAAGACCGAAAGATTCTCAAGTGGCAACCACGAGGTGGTAGAGTCGGCGTGGTTAAGCCCAGCGAAGAGGACTAACAACAAAGTCATCGTGGCGATCTTTGCCTATGTCCTGCAGTTGGCATCCATCTGCTAAAAAGAAGAATAAATGTGCAAGTGTGCTTAAGTTATTTATTTATTTATTTATTCAATCTTAATAAATGTTAAGATATTATCAAAAATTAATTTATGTTTGTCGGTATGTGTTCCAAGCTTATTTAATAGTTAAACACCTTCAGGAGAATAGAATTCGATCGTTCGGAAACCGAACATTATTAAAACAATGTAGTGTGTTAACACCTTTATGACATGAACAACACCTTTAACAGTTTCCACGATGCGTCACCTAACGCAAACATACGTAACTTGTTACACACATACATGATATATTGAAGTTAAGTTATATTGAAAGATACATAACCAGCTTTGTTCAGTTTTATGAAGAGTGGGTAAACATCTTATTCGGCCACGCAATTCTTAATGCGGATGTGTAATATTTTACTTCACTGTTTGTAGTTCTGAATTATAAGACGTCCAATGCTGGACTTCTATGAATTTCCAAGAGTTGATACTCTTGACGCAGTCAGTGTCCAGAGCCTTCCGATATGTGGGAGGACGAGCTACGTTGTCTTTATCGATCAGTTTCCTATAGAACAGTGATTCCCAAAGTGGTCTATATCGACCCCTAGGGGTCTATGACAACCTGCAGGGGTCTACGTCAGCGGAAAAAAATTTAGGGGTCCATGAAATGAATTTATAAAAGTACCTATGAAGAAAAAAAGAAACAGACTGGACATCATTAGCCGAGGAAATTTAAGATTAACCCTTACAAAATTGACGCCAAATGTTGATAATTTATTATTAAAGCATCAGGTTCATCCTTCTCACTAAAAATAATGATTTATTGCTTATGTTATTTTATTTATAGTTTATTTTATGTTTATTTAATGTTACGTATATTTTACATAACAGATACAAAATTTTATTTTGAGAAGTTTTAATTTAAATTCAATTAATAAATGTATAAATTAACATGTGTTTTTACTTTAAGTTTTTAACACTAAACTTCACTACGGTTAGAAATTTACAGGAAATCAATATCAGGTAAGTAGGGGGTCTACCCAACACGGAAAAACATGACAAGGGGTCTACGACACAAAAAAGTTTGGGGAACTCTGCTCTAGAACCTTAAGGTACCTGTATCAAATAATCCTCTTCTATTCCTTCGTCTGTCACCTGCTCGATCAACTTCTTTTTCAACCGATGGACAGCCACTGCAAGGCATAGACCACCCCAAGTCCTGTGCTGTCCACGATCAGAGACGTTTATGCATTTGACGGTTCGCTTTGAAGTTCGAGTTATATTGTTATTAGTATCTTTATTCCTCAGACATTAGCATTCGTGCCTTTGTTTTTATAACACTATAATATTTCCTATTTCTTATTTGCTCAAGTTTTGCATGTTACAGTGTTTCTCTTTTAAAATATTTAAAACTAAGTTGAAGTTAACTAATTATTGTGATTATTATTTTTAAAATTATTAGATTCTTGTTTGTATTTAACGACGCCCTAACAATGCCCTGTTTTTAACAATAGGGTTCGTGCGACCACTTCCTCATCTTTACTCCATGATGGCAATCATCGTCAGGTTGTACGCTTTTTGTCTCTCTTATTCTCTCTCTCTATATATATGCTCTCTCCTATGCTATCTCTCTCTCTCTCTCTCTCTTTATATATAAATATATATATATATCTTGGTCCTTTTTTATTCTTACACCTAATGTATATAAACCGTTATATTTATGTGGAATTCCCCTTTTCGATACGTCGCTGAAGACGACGTAATGCCTGTGCCTCTTACAATTTTAAAATATTTAGATATATCAGAGGTTCTCAAAAACGCATTACATGTCATATTTGTTTTAATCATTATATTTGTCTCTATATATAGAAATCGATTATTTAACAAGTATGAAAAAATTATTATGCATTCATTTGCAGATATATGGAGAAATGGTTGCGTAAATGTTACGATTTTGTTTTGGTGAAACTTTGTCATTTGTGTAACACGTAACAAACTTTAAAAAAAAAAACATTATTCAAAAAATTAAAAAGTTTAAAGCGTTCTCGAACCGTATGCTATGTTTATTAGAATTAATTAAATCATATTTTATCATTATAATAAGGTGATTGTGATGCGAATTATAAAAACTGATAGCATCAGGTCAATAGGATACGATTTATAATGAATATTAAAAATTTTAGATAAACGCCAAGTTATACAGATTGATCGATTATAACAGCTTTAAAAGTGTGATTTTATAACTGATTTATCAATAGGCTGAAAGCTTTTTAATCACCCTGTAAAGTGACCACTCTGAAATATATAACATTAATTTATATTTCTACTAAAATGCTACATGCCAGTAACTTCTAGCAGTACATATACAGGTACTTATGAAAAACATTTTTCTTACTATATTATTGTTATGTATTTATTATTTCAGAAACCATTTTATTTTTGTATATGGCATACCAAATATTTAATTAACAACGTGCTATAGATTCACCCATTTAAAACTTTTAATTCTATTTCCAATCAACCTGTACATATAAATGTATTCTTAAGAATTGATTATTATCGATATACGTCTTAAAATCAAAACAGCTTTCCTATTTATCTATTTTTCTACTGGCTTCAGGGGGACTTCTCGTTCCTTTTGCCATGCGTAGGTACAACTCAGGTAAAGTATATTTTTCTTTATTTTATTCTTTTATTTCACTATCTTTTTTACTCAATTCAAATCTTATAACTTCCTTCTGTTCTTCACAATCTTTCTTCACATTCAAATCGTCTCCCTTGCATCAACTTCCTTACCTCATCTTCGTTTCTATACCACAGTTTGCTACATTATCACAGTTTTAACTCAATTTCTCGATTTTATCTACGTTTCGCTATTTGTTGTGATTTTTGTTTCTAGTTTTATTTTTATACCATTATTTCTATTTTATTATCTTTTGTTATTTATTAAACCTATATTGACTTTACTCAGGACTAACTTAGAATATTGCTCGACCCTTTTTGACTAACTTCTTAGTCGTTTTCATCTATGGTTATGTCTGCTACGGCTTACCTAACGTCGATCGTCAAATAATAATGTATAAACTTTAATAAATGATTTAATATTTTAGCTTCTAATCTCTTTTGCATATTATCATCATTGACGTCACGTCCGTGTCCAGTTCACCGGTGGACATAAGCCTCTCCAATAAATTTCCAAATCCTCTTTTTAAGGCCTGCAACCATACCTTAACCAGACCATTTGTACACATTTCGTTGTTTACGTAGATATAAATATATATATATATATATATATATATATATTTATTTATTTATATATATATATATATATGTGTGTGTGTGTGTGTGTGTTTAATACTTACTGTTAAGACACTTATGACCTTTTATTTATTTATTTATCCGCTTAAGTTTCCGCAGTCACCGCATTTCTATTAGAGTGGCTTCGTTGAACGATTGAAGTGACGTAAGCTAAGTATGGAGCAACACTTTATATCTTATTAATTATCACATACGTGTGAACAGGTGTATGACTTCTTGTGCACTCGAGGCGGAAAATATATAATGATGTCATGTAAGTGTTTATAACCAATTATTGAAATAGATGATGCGACATACAGAAAGTGATGTGAAATATTTATTCATTCAAAATACGCTTCTGTGTTATGTATTTATTTAAAAATTTAATGAAAAGGCGGTTTTGATACCTCAAATATAATATATAAATAATATTGAAAACATGAAAAAATATGTGTCAAACTGATACATACAAGCCACATATAGATGCTTGAAGGAATATATTTGACATTGATTATTTATCGAAATATTTCATTATTCAAAACAACATACTAATGTAAATCATTGTATTTAACTGTTAAATTTGTGAAATATAAGAGACACTGAGATTTTTGATTGTAGGTCGCGGATTCTATTCCCGGAATACAATCTTATATATTTCACACTTTGTGCATTAAATATATAAGATTGACACTGCTCACAAGTTTCCTGAGGACAGGCAGAAGCGTCCTCTGCGTACCATAATAGCACACTGCAATCGCCCATCCGTCTGCTGAGCGAGGCGATTATGGTATATCACCCCATAGTCATCTCTGGAATATTTTTTGAATGTTAATTGAACTACTGTAGAAAGATAACTTTATCAAAATGTTGAAGCAGTAAATGATAATTACAAAATTACTTTTTCTTCTTATTTTAAGCCAATAAAAGCCTACTGCAGGATATAGGCTTTTCCTAAACATCGCCACAATGATAGGTCATTCGCTGCCTGTATTTATCGATTCCCCGTGACCCACGCACGCTGGTCGTGGGCACGTGGTCGCCACCCGTCAACCTTCCGAACCTAACACAACCATGAGACATGAGCTGTGTAGCAAAACTGTATATAATTCTAGTCAATTAGACGGCGACATGTTTACGAATTAATTTAAAGGTAAGTAAGAGCTGACAAGCGAATAATAATATAAAAGAGCGTTGTGAAATGAAATTTGTGCAATTTGAAAGTTATTTAGATATTGCATATTAATTTATTATCCTAATTTAGCAATTTCAGTTCTACCAGCTGGCGTCGATTTGAAAGTGATCATGTAATGCGCATTCATCATACATCTACATATATATATATATATATATATCATTTGTCGGCTTGAGCCATATAGTCCATCTTGTCGACCGAAATCCGACAATAACAATGACGAAAATTTCACACGGGACCACACTGGCTGCCTCAGTAGTTTGAGTTTCCAGTTAATGCTAAACTGCTAGAACCTTAAGGTACTGTAGCGAAGGAAATGGACTGCCAAGCCCACCCTCGAAGTCTACCCACACGTGGACAAATCTTGCTAAGGTCAACGGAAGATGCTGACTGTAGGTATCTTTCAATTGCACCTATTGACAATGGGTGAAATTTATGCAGTCGTAGACGCCCTTAAAATAAAAAGATTTGAATAGTGGGATACCAGGATATTACATAATTACATTTAATAATTTTAAATAAAAGAATATTCGACTAAATTAGCAATATAACATGAATAGCGTAACATTTATGGAAACTTCCAGAAGTCGTTTGAAGGTAACAACGGAGACCGGTTGAACGACTAAGGATACTCAAGTCAAAGCCTAAATAGTGAGTAACGCGTGATGTCAGGAGTGAGTCACAGAGAGCGATGGACGTCGCTCACGAACCGGACCTCTGCGAAGGTTACACAACACCACTAACACACATAGTCACCTTTTTAATTAAAACTAGGTCTGCATTACTATTGCATCTAATGTAAATGCCATTACTTGAAGGCATCAGTTATTTATACGTAATAATGACATAAACAAACTGTTTTACTTGTAATTTAAACATTAACAGTTAACCCAAAAAAAACTTGAAATTTATTTCAGCTTTATTTCGTTAAAGTATTTCAATTAGATATTATTTTAATATATTTATTATTTTCGAAAGACTAGCAATTAAATAACAAATAGACAACACAATCTAAACATGCCAATTAAAAATAAAACTGGATTGACTGGTATATAATGCAAATAAGGCTTTAAGTCCGTCATCATAAAAATTATAAAAAGGTTAAAAATAATAAAACATTTTTTAATAAAAATTATACGAAGTTATGCTGTCTATATCATAAATATACGAATCTGTAATCTTTTAAAGATAAATATAGTACCCGAGAAGCTTAGAAATAATTAAAATGAAAATAAATGCAGTAATTTATGGCTCCCGTTTTGGGGCGCTCTTGTTCACCGTTACTTGTGGGAAAGGGAATTTGTTTACGCAGTAAATGATATCAGTTTTGATTTATTAGTTAATTTTATTCTATCATGCTCCATGTATATTTTCTTTTGTTCATCATATTGTTTTAATTATAACATTACTTTACCATCACAGACTTAGTTCCTGGTATACGACATCAGTATTTTGTTTCTATTTTGTTCTTTTTAGTAAACACCTATATTGATTACAAATTGTATCTCAGTGTTTTATTTATGAATCACTGTGGCTATATTCGACCCTGCCTTACTTCACTGAGTATTTTTATTTTCAGCCAATGGACGCTCACTACAAAGCCTCTCTCAAAAATCGCCACGATCGCCGTTCTTGCGTGGACCGCATCTATTGCCTCCCTGAGATCATAACTATGTCTTCGGTCTATCTAGTGGACGGTCTAGCCTCGCTGTGTACCAAGATCACCAACGTAGCAGGAACAATTGCACGTCTGAATGGCAGTGGGGCATGTCGCTCTTGCAACCGATGGGCGCTGGTGCCGGAAGGTTCTCGATGACCACGAGTCGGCAGAACTAAGTCTCATTACTACGTTACACTCTGTCCTATTGTTCCGCACAACCTTAGGAATATGGAACGATGTTCTTGGTCGTCCACAAGTGAGTCAATGTTACTTGCCTTTATCCTCTATCTTGCAAACAGATCGAATTATTCTAAATACTAATAATGTAGTTTTGTAGTTTTGGTTAAGCCTTAAGCCTCCCAGAATTCCCAAGAGGGAGAGGGCGTCCAAAAGCTACGTGGTGGTGTAATATCAGAAAGGAACTGGAAACCCTTCAACTTGATGCAGAGACAACCCAGGATAGAGTGGCCTGGCGCAAATTGATAAGGAGGCCCGACCCCAAATAAAGGGAAAAGGGAAGGAAGAAGAAGACTAATAATGTAGTTTTGAAATTATCATGATTATCATATAACCAGACAGACGCCCACTGCAAGGCATAAGCCACCGCCATAGATCGCCAGGATGACCTGTCTTGCAGTGCCCGCTTCCTGCGACTTCCCGAGACCTTATCTATGGTGTCGGGACTCGGTGTGACTCGTGGCCACTCGAGAATCTTTCGGCTCAAATGGCCATCGGTTTCACGAGCTATATACCACGCCCACTGCCATTTCAGACGACCAATTCAAGCTACAACAGTGACCTTGGTTCATCTGCTCTTAGAAATAAATGTAAATATAACAAATTAATTACATATTTAGATATGTAATTATTTAAACTTAAATAAATACGTAATCAAACGAGGTCCTAAAGTTTTAGTATATTGACATGTCAAATTTTGTAATCATAGCTCAAAGAATTATTTTAAACATAGCTATATGTATATGTAATATATAATATATGTATATAATCTCTTAAAAGTGCTACGCACTACAATTTTACATAAGGTTGAATAGAAAGTGATCACACTTGAGCAAAAATTTTTTTTGTGGCATTAAAAAAATCTCGACATCTCTTTTCAAATTTAGAACAGGGGGATTTGAAGTACAAAAACGCATCCGCATTCAACTTCCGCAATTCTAATATAATAATGTACGCAAAAACTTAACAACGTTAAGAGATTATTTGTATATTTTTAGTATTTTAAAAATAAAACAGTTAAGTATAAAAGAAAGAATTGTTATTTGAGAAGATGACTAAAACATTTGTCTTACGTCATCGATGAGATGTATCAACACTAAAATAAAAACTCAACAACATTTCTTATTAGTTCTTATTTTAAATATTATTTAATTATTAGTCGTTCATATGTTTTATACATTAATAAACTTTGTTTTATGTTTAAAACATTGATATTTATTAAACTTTTAATAAAGGATGATTGATAGTGGAACCTTTAAGGGGTGAATATATAGCACATTTGCTGTCAAACCATGTAAATGGTTTCGAATATAATAAACGACATAATAATAACGTATTCAAATTAATATTAATTATTGTTTTTACATTACATATTTTATTACATCATCTGTCCCTGCAAAATTTGTGCCAGAAGTTATTGGCCTGTCGTATTCGTAAATATAACATATTTCAGAGTGATCACAGGGTGAATGAAGATGGATGTAAAGGCTTTAAAGGTTTTTTGGTGACAAATGAGGTACACAATAATCCCTTTAAAGGTTTTACACAAATTTACAATCATCCTGTATAATTAAATTTTAAATAACTACCTTTTAGTTAATCTCCCCTTAATTTGTACGCAAATTAAAAACCAATAAATATTTTGCTATGTATATGTGTCATTATATATCATACGACATATTACCACAGAATGCTATCTATACAAATAAATAAAATTTTAGTTTATGTTAACAATACTATTACCAAAATTCTATTTTTTGTTAGTTTTTGTCTGTCTCTTTGTTTCTTTCGACTAATCTCATACTTATACTGGCAGATAGCTGATGTAATAAGGAGTAACTTAGACTACTAATATTTTAGAAAAATTCCTAAACGAAATAAAAAACTAGATAAACTTTGTATATTTTTTATGTTAAGTTCTACGTGGTTGAAATTGCGGACATAGCTGGTAATATAATAAAAATAAATAAATAAAATATCTTCAAATAGCATGTGTCTAAACAACCAAAATCAAGGTGCTTCAAAAGACGCATATCTAGCATTTCTTTAAGGATAAAAAATGTTTGGTTTAAACGTGTTAGAAATGCATCATTTTAGTGGCCCGATGCTTCCGCAGACATTAACTGCGGAAGCAGCGGGCAGGAAGTCTGGGGCGAGCTTTATCTTTGTTGCCCCTAAATAGTACAGCTGAGCATCTCGAAAGTTTAATAATAGACGAACACGTGGTTAAAAGTGGATAATTGAAAAAATTACATAAGTTTTTGTCAGTAAACCATGGTTCTAAGTTCATGTAAAAAATAAAACAATCCTATGATATGATATTTGGAACAAAAGTCGTCAATACTCGCATATTAAATCACTTTTTAACGATCACATAGTTAAACAACCTTTCATTTGAAATAAAATAGATATAACATGGCAGCCCCAATGACATTTTGTGATAGTGTGTTTTTTTTAATAGTTTTATTTACAGGGTTTCTCTAATATAGTCAGAACTTTTATATCTATTTACAATTTCTAGACGGAGGGGGGAAATCCTGCATAGGTGGATAGTGTGTTTTTTTTTTTAATTTAATATTACAAAGTTTTCCTCTAACATAGTCAGAGCCTATATTTCTAAATTACAATTTCTAGACGGGGGGTGAAATCCTCAAATGGACGCCTGGGAATGGAGGGCCCAGGCAGTGTTCTGACACTGCCTGGGCCCTCCATTCCCAGGCGTCCATTTGAGGATCTTCTATTCAGTAAGAGTCTGCTCTTACTGACTAAGTAAGAAAAGGACCAATATTTAGCCACTTCCGCACATGCAGCGGTAGTGGTGCAACAAAGTGCACCGCCCTCCAGCCCGCTGATAAATGCGTATGCGACAAACAATGCGAATCACATAACCGCCACCACCAAATTACTCAACACGTGTTTCACCCCTCCACGGGGCATCTTCAGGAGTTATGTCACACCGATTAGTGCCAAACACAGTGTCACATCACAAACTTCTGTGTTTGGCACTAACGCCTGATTCCATTAAATATCTTACTGACTAAAACCCCCCACCGTCGGCTCTGTTACAATAAAATTTCTTAAAGTTGGATAGTGTGGTTTCGAGGGAGCGGGACGCATAGAACGTGTAGTCCTCTGCATTCTGCTCGACATAAAACCTCTACTAAAGTAGCTAAGAAAGGGGAAACCCCCAAGATCTAAGAGTTCATGGCCTGACGCTCCGTGAAGTAATTATGAACAAAGGCTGCTTCAACGGTACCTTTTCTCGAGCTATCGTCGTCGTCGTTTCAGCCCGTAACAACCCACTGCAAGGCCTCCCTGAAAGATATCTTTGGGGGAATATACCATAATCGACAAGCTTTGCAGGTGGATTGGAGATCACAGTGTGGTAATTGTAAATTGCATTGCATTGTTTCTTGAAGAAGTTAATACTGTCAGTCATAAGGCTTTTATAGCTTCATCGAACATGAGTTCAGGCAACAGAAGGTTCCGTAAACTATAGTAAAACTAAATTAGGGCATTGTATTTCAGATTCTATCTATCTTCTATGATGAATGAAGCTTACCTCGTCGTATCTGTATATTGTAAGTGTAAATTATATAAAAGATATCCACTAGAATAATTTAATCTTTTGAAATAGTTCCTCGAATTATTTTCTGTCTATTTAATAACAAGAATTGTCACTGTACTACAAATGTTTTTTTTATTCTGAATACTTTTGGATACTTTTTTACAAATGTTTTACTGTAATATTTAGTGTTTCATTATTTATTTTTATTAATATATGTGCATTTTGTATTTTATTTTAAACGATTTCCGTT
Source organism: Battus philenor (assembly GCF_028537555.1). Taxonomy (NCBI): domain Eukaryota; kingdom Metazoa; phylum Arthropoda; class Insecta; order Lepidoptera; family Papilionidae; genus Battus; species Battus philenor. Next base: position 2,142,891 of record NW_027181686.1, on the reverse strand, counting down.
TTTTTATATCTGTTACACTACTGCCTAAATAGCATTTCATAAACCGCGGATTCGAGTTGAAATAGCCCAAAAGAGCCTAGCTTACAACCTCTTTTAAGGTAGCGAAGCTAGAAGTCACCCGGAGGAGGCTTCGGATTGGAAGGGCGCCGACCTCTTAGATCGCTTCGGCTGAAGCTCCTGGAGTAACTGGTGACCTCACTTAGGGCTGCCACTCGTAGATAATACCCGCTTAGGGCGCCCACACTTGCGTTTTTATTTTGCTTGTAAACAATTCATTTGCTTCGACTACACAGTAAGGCTTTGGTCTCCAGATCTAATAAAATTTAAGTCCACGTAATACATCTGATTATAGTTTTATAGCTGATGACATAAAATATATTTCGTAATTAAATGTTTTTGTTAACTTAAACCTGTTAGAATCATAATATTAATATGAAAATGCAGAAAAAAAAATACTTTTTTTTAAATTATGTTCTATGTAGCAGATGTCATAATTACATTTATTAAAACAACAATTTAATTTAAAATTTTCGAACACCCTAATACAACTATATCAACTGTATAAAATTACAAAACCAATTACAACTAGTACAATTACTTATACCATTGACATTAAAAGAATGTCAACAGAACAAAAACGGTAATGTATAACGCGAACAGCAAAAACAACGGTTAGTAAAGGTTAGCGGATGAGGGGCGGGGGATTAATCAGCTGTTAAGCGCACGTGGGCAAAGGTGTTCAGCTGACATTTAAGCCAACAGCGCTGCTTCCCGTAATGGCAGCTGTTGTGTTTTTCTACGGATTACTTTGAAATGTTCTCTATTGTTCACCTGCGAATTTATTTTCTATATGACATTCTATCTAGTAACCTTCACAGCCCAGCGGATTAGCAAATTGAAATGGCATTGAAAAAGACTTGTAACGCCAAAAAAGAGACTTAAGTCTTTAAAGTGAAGACCTCAAACTGACAACCGTAGTAAAGGACGCCCAAAAAAGTGAACAGAGGACCTGGTGAAAGTTCTCGAAAGACATTGGACACATTCTGGTTAAAACCGGCTTTTTTGGACATTTATATTTAACATTGTTATGAAAACAGAGATACAAAATTTAAAGTTATTATTTATATTGCAGACTCCTTTTAAAAGTTTATTCTGTAATATTTTAAATTATCACTTCGACAACTCAAATACCAACTGCTTTACCGACCGGTTACCACAACGTACACCATCATAACACCATTACTAACAGCGCCATCTATAAAGTGTTAAGGTTCAACAGCCACTGCTTTACCGACATTAAATAAGCGTGGCATAATACAAAATAGAATTACTAAAGAAATTGGTTTCTTCACACATTTATATATATACATATGTCTTTATATACATATATGTATTTATATATATACATGTGTCTATAATACATATATGTATGTATGAACATTGTGGAGGAAAGCTGAGTAAAACATGTTTACATATTTTTGTTTTCGGATACGTAGTTCGTATGTATGAAGGCGTATCTAAAGATGTCCAGAAACACTGGCAACATCGAAAACCTGACATAAATTTATAATAAAAAATATATAAATATATTTCCAATTAACCCTAGAGGCTTGGTAACCTAGAGACATCTGTGCGTAGTTATATATGATGATAGATATTTTCCTCAGGATTTTCAAACGACCGACAGACCGCTTAATTTTATTGTATGATAATCAATAAAACAACATTGAATACTAATTAAATTTTAATCAAGATATAAATTATTAGGGCTATGCGTACGGTGAACGTTCAACGAATCAACAATGTAAAATGGCATCGACTATTTGCGCCCAGTACGGCCCTGGATAGTATCTATTGTTTACAGAAGTCTGTAATTAAAATATATTTGCGGGTTAAAGATCTGAATAAGTAAATATTATAATTATTGTAAGAAACATTACTGAGAACTCTTAGTTCACTCTGGAACTCACTCCGTTTCGCATATATCCGATCACGGAAATTTCACTTATTTATTTACTAAGAAAATTAATGGTTATTTTCTTGACTTTTCACAAAGAACATATTTCTACCGCTTTTTCTTGGCGCATATATGCATTCTGAACGCTATCTTAGAGTACACATACATATATCTAATATATAAAATTTTCGTGTCACGGTGTCCGTGATTGAACTCCTCCGAAACGGCTCGACCGATTTTCGTGAATCTTAGCGCGCATATCGGCCAGGGTAGAGAATCCCACAACATCTATTTTTCATCCTCCTAAATGTTAAGGGTGGTCCACCCCTGAATTTTTTGTTTTTATTTTTTTATGATACAGCATACAAAAATACATACAACCCTAAATTTTCACTCCTCTACGATCAACCCATATTTTTATTAGTAACTATAAACTTTTTTTTGCGAAACGTTTGCAGAATCTGCTAGTATAATATATATATATATATATATATATATATATACATCTTGTCACCGTTCCACACACTTGTAAGTTAAGTCTACTTGAAATTAATATATTTCATTTTAAATTTAGAACCTCAAATTTCGTATTTCGAATTTGAAATTTTGAACTAAACCGAAGCTTCGAAAAAGCCTCGGGACTTGTTACCCTCAAGTTCTCGAAGTCTATAGATGCCTGTAAAATAAACAAAATCGTATTACTAACATATGCTCGATGATAATATCAAACTTTAATTACAATACTGTTTCAGAGAAATATTTTACAACAGTGTTATATTTCGAAACATTTGAACGTATTTCATAAATCCCAGCTTTTATAACTTAGACTTACACTGTAGTAACTTGTTTAATCACAATAATCCCGTACGGTCGATGATGATATAAAATTCTATGCCAGACTTTACTTATGTATGCAATATTGCAATATTGCAAAAGATATAAAACAAATACTTGCAAGTTATAATATCGGAAACATTAAGAGAGTTTAAGTCAGAGTATTTTGCAATGACGGTGGCCTTGGCTGTTTCGGGCGTGATCCGGTTTTACAATATCAGATGGATTACAAGGGAATATGATATCTATGTTCAAGGCATTTGAGACTATAACGTCGCATCGGTCGCTGATGCGATAATTTTATATCAATTATAAATGTCAAACCATTAAGGCTGCATTTTAAAACTCTAAGGAAATAATATCTCTTATAGTCGAGATCTAAAGGCATTTTACTTTCATGTCACGTCTTGTTGTGTGACTTCTTCTATATTCTTTATTTTCTCCATCAATCAAAATCTAATATTCTTCTCTAACTTTAGTCGTAATCCTAACTATAATCTGTGGTGTGGTGTTGCTTCGGCTGCTGTGGTATTTTACGTTGTCAGTACAACTCATGTGACTTCTTTTTTATGCCAATGTACGCCCACTGAAAGGTACAGGCCTCGAACAATAAAATAAAAATATATTTATTCGGTATGAAAGAAATTAGCAACGATACAAATAAAGATGTCTTATTGCAAGTCAGTGAAATTCGATATTCAAATATAAAAATTTCGCCCTCTTTTATAACACAAAATGGCGACATCAACGCGAAAGTTTAACAACTAATTTAAGCGACGTAACAGAATGCCGGTGCCTTTCGTATCATAATATTATTGCTTTTAAACAATTCTAATGTGAATAAAAATTAGGATTCGTTCATTAATTATCTCGTTATTATGAATAAATAGAAACCATCGTTTTTAAAATCAGCAATGGTCGTTTAGTTAAAATGGTAGTTTACATTATAATACTAACTTATCTATTCATAAACGTCGAAGAATTTAGAAAATGACATTGAATTATGCTCGGAGTTTCTCTGCGAGTATTTAATGGAATCAGGCGTTACCTCGCGGAAGTTCAACCTAAGTAAGAAAAGGACCAATATTTAGCCACTTCCACACATGCAGTGGTAGTCGTGCAATGAAATGCACCGCCCGCCAGCCCGCTGATACATGCGTATGCGGCAAACAATGCAAATCAAAAAACTCTGTGTTTGGCACTAATTAACGGTGTAACATAACTCCTGAAGATGCCCCGTGGAGGGGTGAAACACGTGTTGAGTAATTTGGGGGTGGCGGTTGTGTGATTCGCATTGTTTGCCGCATACGCATTTATTAGCGGGCTGGCGGGCGGTGCATTTCATTGCAAGACTACCACTGCATGTGCGGAAGTGGCTAAATATTGATCCTTTTCTTACTTTCTCTGCGAGATCGAATCAAAAATGAAGTGATCTATTAAAGAACCAAGATCACCGAAATAACTCGCAAAATTGCCTGTCTAAAGTGACAGTGGTACAAGGCACACAGCTCATGCAACCGATGGAAGTTGAAGCCAAGGTTCTCAGAGATCACGGGCCGGTAGACGCGGCGCGGGTTAAAGAAAATGTAGATATAGGTGAGTTACGACCATCTTTATTAGTATTACATTTTTCTATTAACATTGCAGAAATATATTTATGTATATGTAAATAGAGAATGTTAGCCCAAAGGTACAGGACTGAGACTTGCGATCGTAGGTCGCAGGTTTGATTCCCGAGACACAATATTATACAGTTCACACTTAGTGCTAGGGCTGCCTTGGCGCCCCCTAGACTTGACCCCCCCCCCCCCCAAGCTATAACTATTTACTTTGCCGTCGTAACAATAAAGTTATTTCATATTCCAACAAGCTATTTTATAAGTAGGTATAGCGCGCTGTCTGGCCGCTTCTAAACTTTAAATACGTGAAATCAGATTTATTTTGAGTTGAAACATGTTTGAAAGAGAAGCCGCCTACAGGGCGCTCGCGTTTGATAACTACCGCCACTGTGCTTGCTGGCCGTTTCTGTCATATCTTTGTTATACCATGAAGGTCCAAGACGATGCCCTTAGCTGTCTCAGGGAGCCCCCTGAGACGGCGGCGCCCGTGTGCATTGCCCACCCTGCACTATAGGTTAAGCTACCGCTGTATATATTTCCTATAACAACGTAAATATTAAAATGTCTTTATTCTACTTACGAACTTTTAAAAAAAATCCTAATGATCGTCAAATTATTTTGCATTTATTTTTTGAATCTATTTTATTTTTGACTCTACTCTGCTTCGCGAGGTGTGGAAAAGAAGCAGGAAGAAATACCACAACAATACATCTTTTAAAAAAATTTAACACCGATTTATACATACACACTTTATCATATATGCTCTTAATGAAATCAAAATTATCAGGCGACATCACTACTAAGGATTCTTAGCTTTTAAATAATGTTTTATTGAATAATAATGATTTTTGGCCACAAATCTGGATATGTGTTGACAATAAAAATTCCGATAAAACTCGCATTGACCCAAATATACTTTGGTTCATCGTTCGACCACATTCATTGACTTACTATCCATCACGAATTCCGTTCGACATCCGCCATTTTGTGAGTACAATAAAAAAATACAGTTGTGTTTTGTTGTTGTGTGGAATGAACTGGAAATCTCACGAATGGACGGAAATTTTGCGTGTTGGTACGTAATATAATACTGTTAGTGTAATTGAGGTAGGCAGCGCGCGGGCGATGTTGAAATATTTTGTACTGAAATATATATACAAGTACGATGGTCACTATATCTATTTTATATTTAGCTAAAGTATACATGTATGTATACATATATATAAATATATATATATATATATATATATATAATGTAATAAACAGATTAACAAAAATTACTAGTGGCAGAGGCAGAAAAGTATCCATAATAATCTATTTCACCCGCGTCATGGATTCTTGATACGAAAGTGCTTTCCACATTAGGGCAACATAACTTCAATGGGCATCCGTAAATCCAATCTCTGGTATTAATATCATCCTTTTATGTTACTCTTTTAGAGTAGCTAAGTTCGATAGTTCCAGGGGCCGTCTTGGCTTGGGCCATTACAAAATCTTAGTTGGATACTCCATGGAGTGACTAGAATTAAGGATCCCCACTACCTTGACTTTCACTTGGCTGTTACTCGTCGATAATACCCACTTAGCATTCCGAAACAATGGCGCCTGAGTTAGCCGAACCGCGGCTTAGTCACCTACTTGTGCCAGGCTAATACCATACTGCCACTTCAGAAAGCGCCGGGCGAAGTGGCGGAAGTAACTCCAACATTTCTATGATTTAGGATTGACACCCCCTGAGATATACGATCCAATCTCCGACGAAACCTGTTGGTAATCGTATTGCGACGATGACGGTACAGTGTACCGTGTGGATAGTCTTATTGTAGTCGCATGCTTCTGGACTCGTGTACTTGACTCAATCTCAGGACGGTGTGACTCGAGTGTTTTACGAAACATTCACACCGAATATATACACTTAAAAGGTACAATACGAAACAGTTAACCGAATGGAGCGTGAAGTTGTTTATAAAAAAAAAAAATAATGAATTGACAATCCAGACGTATACAATAGAGCTGGTAATATAACGGGTGGCCGACAGTACGGTGGTTGATGTACAGCTGTTTTGCCAGATGGCGCGGGTTCAACCAACCGTGCGATACCGGTCGCACTAATATACTTTTAATACGTGTTACAATACAACCTGCACTGAGCTATTTGCTCTTAACTGCAGGCTTTTGGTATTTATTTAAAACTGCTCCCTGTTTTTGTTATTATCAAATGGTTGTTTAGAAAAAAAAATTGTTCGTGACAAGACCGCCTTTTGAACTATTTTTTTTCCTATCACATATAGTGGGGAACCTATCCATATTGAGTCTACCAAATCGCATTGGCCAGTTGAGATCCCTAAGGTCTAGGTTTTCTCTTTTTGGAAGGGGCCCATGCCTTACAGAGTCTACCAGCTAAATATGATGATGACTTTAGATTTCTTTATGTATATATATGTGTGTATATATATATATATATATATATATATATATAGCTATTAATCAAGCAGTCAATCCCAAGAGAGATATTTTTTGTGTAAAAATAAATGTAATTGAAATAAAGTACTCTAGAAATTATATTCACGTTTCAACTAAAGATATATTGGGGATATAACATTTTCGCCACGTTTGGCAGACGGGTAGGCGATCGCAGTGTGGTATTAGGGTACGGAGAGGACACTGCTGCCCATCCTCTGGAAACTTATTTGTCAGTGTCAGTGTGCTTATTTTAACTTATGTGTTAGCAGTGGCAATCCTATATAAATAATGCACAAACGTAAATTATATGAGTTTGTTTCTCGGAAATCGAACTCGCGACCTAAGATCGTTAGTCACAGTCCTTTACAGCTGGGCTACCATTGCTCTAAAGAAAGTATGGAAGACGAATCTATATTTAAAAACAATCACTTGGACCTTTTTTTAATACGACTGTAAATTATTAAGTATCTCTTATCAACAATTAATCTGTGAGAAGTCCACAGCTGGACCTAGGTCGATTCCAAAGATCTCCAAAAAGACCAGCTGGAAGCGGTATACATCCAGCGTCTTCCGATGATCTTAACAAAACCCTTCATCATACTGTACTTATAAAGAACACCTGCTGAAGAAACACTCGAAGGCAAAATCTATCTTAAATAGATCTCTACCCTCGGGCATGTGTACTTTACCTTTTGGTATAAACCAACAGTTGGGAACTTTAGGGAGAGTATAAACACTAATTTAGGAATAGGTTAGAAAGATTGGTATACATACAAAAGTATAATCTACCTTTGTGCGAAGGTCTGCGATGAGCTGGTGCAATCAAGTGTTTTTTTTTATTTTTTAGCTGTACAAAGCCTAACAACTTGCAGCATTAACATCATCACATAAAACGTTACAAATTGGTATATCTATGTTTTGCGTGGACGATCATTCTAGATCCTTAAGTCTCCAGTGGCTATCTGTTCTGCTTGCTATAAGGCCTAATTACTTCAATTAGCCAATCCTCTGGACTTTTTTATTAGTTTAAATTTGTATCGCTATTGTTTCTTTTTTACAATATTTCTTTTTGCTTTTACTAAACGCAGACATTTGGGAGAGGGTTGCCGCTATTTGATACGGATCTTTCTTCTCCCAGCTGCGAAGCACAAAACGGTGTCTAATGATTTTTTACAATTTTTCTTACACAATTTTCTCTTATAGGTAAATACAGCTAAAATTTATATATATTAACAATACAATTTGGAATGCTCAATTATATATTAGTTGGTACATTATTTTATTTCAAGTCGCTGCCCAAGCGCTACAGACCGTTAAATGCCTTGAGATTTAGAACAATGTGCCGGTCCAACTCATCAAAAGATTCTACTGTAGATTTTTTCTTGAGATCCTCTGGACTATATCGGTTACTTCAGTAAACATAAAACATTAACACGTATTACATATTATCAAGTAACTGTCAAATTTACAGAAGGCTCATCTGTAAAGTTAAACGATCATCAAAAACCTCTGTAAAGGTTTCATATAAAAGCATTATTGTTATTTTTCATTCACATTCATATAGTCAAGGCCGATACCATAGGATTTTTTTGGTGAAAAGTAAAAACGACTTTAAAGTGTATGCAATACAGTTGAAAACGTAGTGACGATCGGTAGAGCGTCATATGTGAAGTGTCGTGATTATATAAAAAAAAACCTAACGCCACATCGCTTATGCGGAAATGTAATTAAATATTTCTTTAAACTTTACTTTCTTAGATAACTTGATAAGTCTTTTCCAATAGAGAGCTAGATGATCAGTTCGAATTAGGAATGAGATCTCTTACCGCTCACTCCCTCTCTTAACTTAAATCTAGATTTTTTTTATATGACTTACATGATCATTTACTTAGATCTTTCAGAAACTTGAAATTGACTATGCCTGTTTATTCTACTATATTTATGGAGAAATTTTTCACTGTTGTCTCTGACAGGTTATGGAATGTATTACCAGAAGCAATAAGATGCGCTAAATCGCTGTCAGCTTTTAAAAATATGGTAAAATTGCAATTCTTTCACCTCTAAAATAGGAAATTTTATGATATTGTGTAGGGTTTGTTATTTATTCGTATTTATATAATACCTTTTCTATGAAAAATATATTTATCTATATATATATGTACGTATGTATATATATTAATGTAAATGTGTTATTTGTAAGTATTTATATGTCCAAGTGTATTACAATATGAAATGTGTGGCATATTTTAATGTATTAAGTTTATTTGTATGTATGTATACCCTAAACTACCTTCTCCTTAAAGTCTCTTATATCCTTCCAAAGATTGTGTGGAAGAAATCGCCTTGAGCGATAAGACCACCTATTGTACCTGTATATAAATTGCTTTTTTAGTTTTTATCTATGTTATTTTAAAAAATTTGCTTCTTGATTTTTTCGTAGTTTTCATGTACAATAAAGTGTAAATAAATAAATAAATAAACAGACGAATTTAAGACACCGCTATAAATATTTAATGGAATCAGGCGTTATTTTACAGAAGTCCATCCTAAGTAAGAAAAGGACCAATATTTAGCCACTTCCGCACATGCACTCTCCTGAAGATGCCCCGTGGAGGGGTGAAACACGTGTTGAGTGATTAACGGTGGCAGTTGTGTAATTCGCATTGTTTGCCGCATGCGCATTTATAAGCTGGCGGGCGGTGCACTTTGTTGCACGACTACCACACGTGCGGAAGTGGCTAAATATTGGTCCTTTTCTTACTTAACCGATATAAACTTAAGTTTATTTATAACGAGCCTTATAAGAAGACTTAATGTCGCTCAAGGTTATGGGCTATGCTCAAGATCACCGACGCAGGTCGAAGAATTGCTCGTTTGAAATGGCAGTGGGCGAAATGGCTGTTGGGACCGAAAGGTTCTCAAGTGGCGACCACGAGCCGGTAGAGTCGGCGTGGTTAAGCCCCCCCCCCCCCCCCCAACCCCTAAGTGGACTAACAACATAGTCATCGTGGCGATCTTTGCCTATGTCCTGCAGTGGGCAGTGAAGTAACAGTGGGCGGGGCATAATAATAATAATAAAGCCCTTTATTCCGAAATTAGTATTTACAAAATAATCTATTGCTACACATTTTAAAACTAAATTTATTTTTAAAGTATGTTTCTAATTTCAGTGTGCTTGTTGGCATAGGCCTCCTCCAAAAACTTCCATTGACTTCTGTCGTTTGCAACCCTTCTCCATTTTACACCCGCAGTCAGTTTTAACATAACGGGCGGGGCATATCGCTCTTATAACATGTGACTGTTGGGGCCTCGAGTGGCGATCACGAACTGGTAGACGCAGCATGACCCCCACTAGGTGGACTGACGATATAGTTAAGGTTATGAGAAGTCGTTGGATGCGGGCAGTGCAGGACCTGTCATCGTGACGATCTTTGAGGAGGCATATGCCTTACAGTGGGCGTCCATCGGCTAAAAGTAGAAGAGGTAACAAAGTAAAGATCATGCCACAACTGAGGCTTTGAGATTCGAACTAGGAATTAGATCTGTAGACGAACATATATAACTAATATAGCTCAGTGGATTGCCATATCGAAGTAGCAGTAGACTAGCCGCTACAGCCTTAAGGCACTGGAATACAAACCATGCCAAGAGCTACATGATGACAAATGACCTTTTTAAAGTAGTCGAAAAACTGGATGCAGATATATTGGAGATATATACTCCTATATATCTCCGAATGGAGATAGTATATATATCTATTTAACAATAGATATATTTATTATTCTGGACGTCCAACAGCAGAAATGCCGGGAATAGTGAAGATATGTTTATTAGAAGGTAGTTTTAAATGTACACAGTTGCGTACATAGGAAAGTTTCGATGCTTTCAAATCGATTAAATGTGTAGTAATAACATCGATAGTATAGTTTGTACGTATCGAATGACGCAGAAACTCGACTGACCTTCATCGATTTTTCCATTAACTTTATTGTTTGACGTCCACTTCGCCCACTCGTGGTTATTAGTGAAAATGTCCGCCCAACGGTCGATATACCAATGATTTGTGATATCAACACTGTTTACTAATCTTTCATACAATATCTACTACAAACGATATTGACATTGTATTTCACTGGTGTGAACCAGATTAAAAAAAGCATTTGACATATCAAGGAGTTATAAATATTTTATTTTAAAAAATAAATTATTATACAGAATATAATTACAGTATTCATGAAAGGAAGGCTACATTTATAATTTTCACTTTAATACTATATGTAATATATACGTAATATTTACGTATTTAAATACAATTTTATCAATATTTGTTTCTCTAAGAAAATCAGACGTGTTCGATACACTTTTTATTTACACAAAATGTATACATTATTTTTAATTTTCTGTACATTTTTAATTTCTTTTAGTACTGTCTGTACTAGTCAGACTGTACCTAATCGATGTAGTGTTTTGTCAAGCATAAGTGTTACTATTATATCGTTCTCTATATACATATACATTTATACAAATAATTAATAATGGTATGTCTGTTTGTTATATAAAAATAACCGCCCTCCAATAGCGGGGACCCTTAAAAAAATATACCAAAATAACTTTTTTTTAATTTTTATCTGTCTTTCCGTTTGTTCCGGCTAATATCTGAAATGGCTGGACTGATTTTGACGGGACTTATACTGGAAGGTAGGTGGTGTAATAAGGAGTAATTTCGGCTTACTTTTATTTCAAATAAATTGTTAAACGAAAAATGAAAACGAAATGAATTAATTTTTTTGTTAAATTCCAAGCGGACGGAGTCGAAGGCACCACTAGTTTAGATTTTCGAACTTAAAAATATATTATGTCCACCTTGCTTATTATAACACATTTTTAAGTTATCAGTTTTTAATTTTATCTCCGCCATTAAAACTGTTCTTAAAGATACAAATGAAATCTTAACAGAACTTCGTCTTTTACTCTATATTTCAACAATCTTATTGTACATACAAGTATGTACATTAAACGAGTGGGAAAATGAAAATGCGAACGTAATCTACGATCTTCGCTCCGGAACTGTTGCAAGAAAACGCATAGGCGCATAAATTTAACGCGTCTCGCACATGTAGGGGACACGGGGGAAATTCGGAGCAATTCGCTATGGAACAAAGTACTTCTTTGATCTAAATCTGATTACATGAAAACTATTCTAGATTAGCGCTGTGGTACGAGAGTGAAAGTGAAAAACGCACACGAAAAACAGTTATTTAAGTAATTATTATGTTTAAGTAAATACTGTTACGGAAGAGTGGTCGAACATTATTTTTTTTGTCTGCATTTTAATTTAATATTCTAGTTATCAAATATATTCCAATAGGATTTTCACATCGCTCGATGGTCATTGAGACCGACGACATAGTTAAGAGGAGTCACTTGATCTGGACGGCACAAGACCTGTTATCATGATGATCTTTGGGGAAGACCTATGCTCCCAATGGGCGACATTCGGCTGAAAAGAAAGAAAGAAAAGATGTCCAACGCTGGATATAGACCTCCTCCACACACTTCCAATAACATAAGTTGGTAGTAGCCTGTATTCTTGTTGTTGAGCATCCAACGCTGTGCTTTCCAATCTATGGTCTACGTGCCAGAATTTTAAGACCCCAACACCAATCTGTTTGTCTACGGATCTCCTCAACCTCGCTTCGATTATGTAGCAAAATCCCAAGTATAGATCTTCCCATTGATAGTCCTCATGTGAAAGCTCACAGATTAAAAATAAAAGTACAAAAAATAATTCTTCATCTGTTGATTCGTATCTTCGATTTCATTTAAAAATAATTTATAATCTGTTGTCAATCATTAATATACCTAGATATTTAATTCCCGTATTACTAATAAATGTTCAACGATAAATTTTCATGTCACAGATAAAAAATTATCTTGTCCAAGTCGCATTTAAGGTTATGTGTTAGCGTAATCTTGAGCCATATGGAACAAGCGTATCTTAGAAGATAGTGCAATATTTTTATATTGATAATATTAGCTATAAATTATCATCTTTTTAAAACAACTTCATCATCATATGTCTGCTATAAGCCATAAACTTCTCCCAAAGATCGTCACGATGACCGACTTATGTCAGGGTTCCTCTAGAACCAACTCTTTAGTTTATCTTCATTAGAATAGGATTAAGTTATCCGCTGTCTGTTACCACTAAAATGGCGCCGAGCTCTCGGGTGATGAAATAAAGGCCTTTATCCACCGCTCAAAGCGAACCCAAGAAGGGCTGCAACACAAAGTGGTCTTGTGTTGCAATGTGGAAAGTGAAGATGTCGGAGGAGGTTCAGCTTCCCCCAGAGGTACTGACAGGCACCTACAAATTCTATAGGAGTTCCAACAGTCCCTTCAAAGGTATAGAGAACGACCATAGTGGAAGTTTTAGTGGATAGGAATGCCACACAACTTTGTGCTTACGACACGTCGATCCTAAAACCAAAACGCTACTAGCGCTATGCAAATTTTACAATTATAAATAGCATGCCTTACTATTTAAAAAAAAACATTAATTATGCTATATTTAAAATAGAAAATGTGCTACGTAATATTAGCCAAAAGTAATATTTATAACAGCTTGAAATGCCATAATAATAGCAAAGCCTGATATTTATAATGATGCTATTTAAATATCAAATTGTAGAACGATAAAGAAATAGTTCGTTCCGAAAGAAGTTTCCGAATTTTCTCATTAGCAGAAAAAATAGCTGGTTAGTTCCCGTTATATAAATATCTACATTAATAATAGTATATATAATATATTTTATTAAAAAAATTTTCATTCGCTACTGTGTTAGATATTTACATTTATATGGCAACACTAAAATTAATGTCAAAGTTCCCGCCAAAAACTCTCTTATATTTACGTAGATTTCTCCTGTCTGTTGCCCGAGAAACGTTACGAGCGAAAGCGAACATTTATAATAGTAACATAATACAAACGCCATTTATAAGCAATTTGTTTGTAAATTTTGCATTTTTTGAAATGTTACAAAGTATGTGACCATTGCCGTCTTGAAAATAATTTTAATAATCGCATTATTGAAATTTAAAACTAGAAAATTGTTGATTAATTTTATTATCATAATAATGATGTAGTAACAGACATTTTTGTGTGATTTCTACGCCTTTATGCTGTATTTATTTTAATACTTTTTATGTATGATTAGAATAAAAAAGTAATTATTCCTTTATTAATTTATTTTCATGGCTACACTGTGATAAAAGTTGTTCCACCTGTACCTCATTATTGATATTTTAGGTTTATGCGTAGGGGTTCAATGCACCGTGTTTACCAGCTTTTAGAAGAGAACCTTTCGGTCTCAATGGACAGAAATATAAAATATGTTTACTATATATTAAAATTAACTATTGATTACTATATATCCCTGGAGACTCGATAGAAAAATGTTTTGTTTATCACTTATTGTAATACAACTAATATTTGGATATATTTCATTTTCGTTTTCCTCGTGATTTGAAAGAGTTGAGGCGATGGACGTGCATCATCTTTATCATCATCATTTCTGCTATAGGACTTCCATTTTATCCATGGATCATATTGTAATTGTATTTAATTAATTGTAATTTAACATAATTAAAGGTGGTATCCAATAAGCCGGTTGTGATTGGTTAACCTTACTGTGAATGAACATCTTCGCCAAGTTTAACAAGCGCACATAAGATGTCCACCCTGAAGGTGGACAGAGGACATTGTTCAGATCCTCGGAAGACGCTGGATGTATCCCGATATCAACCGATCCTATTTTAAATCCATTGGCGAAGCTTGTGTTCTATATTATAGGTAATAATTTACTTAAATTTCTATCCAATACAGTTAGATATATTAGTAATTCCATAGGCAAAGTATTTCAGGTCGCCTCGCCTACGATCGATAGATACTTGTTTGACCCCAGAGTTCAGACGCCCCAAATGTCGTAACCTTTCCTTGAAGCCGTCAACCGAATTTCAGTAGCCATAATGTTTTTTCTGCCCTCATTATTATATACCGAATGTTAAAGAAAAATTAATAGTTATTAGGAGGACAGGAAAGTAATGACGTTTCTGTTGACATATTTCATAGAAAAACCGATTGTAATTTTTGTATACTAGATTGCAAAAGGTTGTTGATAACGAAGATGTATATATTGTTGATTATAAATAAAAACTTGTTAAAATTACTTTAAATCCAACTTAAGTAAGCGACATTACTTTCCAATCCTCTTAATATTTTTTTTATTTTGCCAAGTTAGCTGTCAAAATGCTGGGTATTCTGAAGAAGGTTGAGCAGTACTCATGGACATTTCTTAAGACTGTATGTAGCATAAATCCAGTCATGTGTAGAATAGTGTAGTCATCTGCGGGTTTGTCGTAGTACCAGCTCGAAACTTTGGACTTCTCACAGAGGCAAGCCAAGAGGTTTATTAGACACGATGCTTGGTTCTTTAGATTACATTTTGGAGTACAGCGGAATAAGACCAAGTAATTTCCATCTGTTCTTCCATCAGACAAAAAACGTACGGATTCACATCTGTACACGATTAAAATACCATCCACAAAAAAAAAGAAATGTGTAATAACCAAATAGAGTTAGAACTTCAGCTATACATTGTTCGCAATAACAACGTATTGTAACGAATGTTATATTCAGTGAAATCGGTGGCGACTCCGATCCTGATCGACTGACACGCACGCTCTTAATGTCACACTATCACGCAAACATTCGAAAATATCTCACGATAACGTATCGATCTGTTCACACTTAAGTTATCTTGGTACAGTTGGATTACAATAACTTATTCTTCTAGTATACGTATTACTGTATCGGGGCACATAGCTTGTGCAACCGTCCGTCTCTTTCTTTTTTTATGACTCTTGCTGTTGGGGACCTCTAGTTCCACCTCTATTTATTTGGGAACAGGGATTTTATTTTTCTTTATTAAATTTTTAAACGGTTTTATTTACTCGTAGTTCGACCCGTACGGAATTTATTTGTTTATTTATTTGGGTCAAAATTATTAATTGAAATTTAAGCACCTTCCCGTTGTCAGATTGATCTGAAATTTGGCAAACACATTCAATTTAAATGACAATACAATATAATAAAATCAATAACATTGTAAATCTAAGACGGCCGCCGATACAAAATGGCGGATTACATATTTTTTCTCAACCCCCTCAATATGGGTATCAAATGAAAGGGCTACACTAGTAAAACACGATGATTATATCAAAATTTAAAATTCAAGACGGACGCCGTTCCAATATGGCGGACTAGGTACATATTTTTCCACAACCACCACAACATAGTTATCAAAAAACCGTTTAACTTAAAAGTTTTTTTAAATGTATTTATTCCCCTACAAACGATACAGTAAATTAGTACAGCTGTACCTGTCAAAGATTTTATTCACTCTATTCTTCCATTTCTCACAATATCTATCTTACTGTTCTTTCATTCTATCTCTCTCTTCTGCTCTTATAACCTTACATCCATCCTCAATTAATGCAGTTTAGTATATTTATACAGTTTATATGTATCATAGATTTTTCAGTTATATATTTATATAAACATATATATGACAGTTTCTCTCAAACCATGTCCATTACGACGACATATTTAGTCGCAAGATGTCGCTGGATTCGGGCATCGCAACGCCGCTGATTGTGGATATATTTAGGGAGAGGCATATTCCTTCCAATGAATGTCTTACCGCTGATATATAATATAATAACAAAGATGAGTCTCCAAATATAGTTATCATACAATATATATCATATCTCATTGATTACAATGATATACGGAAATTTAAATGAGAAATTGTTGTGAATAAATAATTTAAAATATATTAAATTGTGTACAGATGTTGCAAACGAAATACATTAGCGAATTGACAAGTTGAAATGCCAGTTGACAATTGACATACGCGCAGACAAGCCTCTCATTTGGGGCCCTTTCGTTACCCCCTTAAATCTTTGACAGGAATTTTTTTCAAATAATTATTCAGCAATTTTTAGTTTAGCTTTTTCTTCTGTCATCCGTCACAAGTTCTTTTACTATATCTTCTTTCATTCATTACACTTCTTGTAAGAAAGGGACTAATATATAGCTACTTCCGCTATGCAGCAGTAGTCGTGCAATTTAGTGCACCGCCCTCAACAGGGCATCCTCAGGAGTAATGTTACACCAATCAGTGAAACACGTGTAGAGTAGATTAACAGTGGTAGTTGTTTCGCATTGTTCACCGCACGCGCATTTATCAGCGGGCTGGCGAGCGGTGCACTTCATTTCACGACTACTGCTGCATAGCGGAAGTAGCTATATATTAGTCCCTTTCTTACTTAGTATGGACTTCCGCGAGGTAACGCCGAATCTATTAGATACATTTCTTGTATACTGGAGTCTTAAGATTCTGAAGTGGAGATATTAGACCGGCCAACGTCCACTACCAAGGTGGACAAAAGATCTTGCTAAGAGTCATTATTCAATTTATAACAATGATTCAGTATCTCAAAGACTTAACGCATACAGATATACTTATCAACAAAAGGTATGTTTTATAATCAAAAACACTCATAACAAAGTCAAAACAGGAAAGTGTTATGATCGACCGCATACAATAACTGTGAGAACTTAAACAACTCAAGCACAATTCGAATTCAATTATAAATGCATATACCTTTTGTTCTGACGACGGAAATTCATTCGATGTAAAAGCGGTATATATAAATCAATGTAAAGGTAAATGAAATTATGTTTTTATACAGTAATGACTGAAACATTTCTATTAGCATTATAAACCCCTTATGCACGTATATAGATCCTGTGCAGAAGTGTTGAAGCGTGGTCTCTCACTTTGGAACTTATTAGCAAGCTCAAGCCATGAAGAAGTCTATGCTCAGAATTTCTACGAGATCGTATCAGATATGAGATTCACAAAACCCAGAGAATTAGCAAGTTGAAATAGATATAGGCAAGACATATTGCAGATATTTAATGGAATCTGGCGTTAAGTCGTGGAAGTCCATCCTAAGTAAGAAAAGGACCAATATTTAGCCACTTCCGCACATGCAGTGGTAGTCGTGCAACAAAGTCCGCCCGCCAGCCCGCTGATAAATGTGTATGCGGCAAACAATGCGAATTACACAACTGCCACCGCTAATTCACTCAACACGTGTTTCACCCCTCCTTGGAGCATCTTCAGGAGTTATGTTTCACCGATTAGTGCCAAACACAGAGTCTACTGCAGATGATACTGCAGAGATACTGCAGATGTCTACTGGGACTTCTAGTTCTGGAGGAGAAACCACGAATCGTCATGTGCAGCGTTACGTTCATCCGTAATGTGAACTCTTCCATAATGGATATATTTGTCGGGGGCCTTTGCACTGGATATCCTGCGGCCGAAATGATGATATATTACGCAATAATTAAGGTTATTATTCCTCTCGTTCTGTCTGTGGGGACGCAATATTGGGTTAAATCTACTTACAGTATTTATATCATTTATTTATCTTTCTTCTTTAGTCCTTCACAATGTCTTTCATTCATGACGTTTTGATCTTTCGTACTTTACCTTGCTTCCCTCATATACATTGCTCGTTAAAATTGGTTCTTATTACGGCATCTTTTTTATTTTATTTTCGATTTTACATTTTTATTTATTTATTGAATTACCAGACTCTTTTTTTTAGTCCTTACTTTTGTTTCTACCAACGTTTTCCTGCACCCTTCTATGCACGTTGAGAGAGGCGACATTTTCCTCATCTATTTTCCTATTTCCACTTCGAGATTAATGTGGAGTCCTCCAAGTACAGGACGTTAATTTGCTCTACGGTCTGGTCAACTTTTAATAATTTAGGTTAGTACCTTCACCGACGTTTTAAGTGAGAGCGGAATGGTAGAATTGAGGCCATGGCCTTGCAGCCGTTGTTTGAATCCGGCGCCGATACAGAATTATTCAACCGACATTGCTATAAAACACTAGATAATAATTTTATAGACACTATTTATTTACATTATCCTTTACTTTTAATCATTTCTAGAGGTCTAAAATCTGAAATCCAAGCTCTCGTAGGAACCTTGAAAGGTTTTATTGCTAAAAACAAAATTTCTGCTAAAGAGACCAATGCTATTAAAGTAAAGAGTGGCCTTCGATCAATAAATACAATCAAGTGATTGCCAAAGAGTCCAGTTTGATACAAATTACAATCAACTTTAACTTCTTTATAAATACTTCCTAAAATAAACATCTAGACTAGAGAAGAAATAATTTCAGAAAAAATACAAACGAAATGTAGAAATCAAACAACGCGTTAGAAAAACTAAAAGGGTTCCAAACGATTCCACATCTGTGAAAAACTGACTCCATAATGTATCTAAATCATTCGCAGGTCGATTGTGTACAAATTGTACAGCCTTCAAGTTCATCTCGATTCAGTTTTTATCTCGCGTCCCCGTAAAGGCCTTTTGAATTATTGTTCTGCTGAATAACTAGAAATCGCACGGAGTCAAATAAGGTGAATACAGTGGTTACGGAATGATATCATTCGATAATTTTTGATGCTGTTTATTTCAAAAATTGTTCAATTTTTCCTTCAATCGTGATTTTACGCTTTTGAAATAAAAAATATCCTTCAAAATGATTTGGACTGAGTTAGATGATATACCAGCTTTTAACAAACAGATGGCAAATGGTACAGACAGTCTTACCTGCCTTTCTAATGTCCGGAAGTTTTAAATGACAATTTCACCTTACTTTTTGATCACAGTTATATATACGAGTGTATCCCTGGAATCGAACTCGAGAACTACGGTCGCAAGACTCACTCCACTATCTCTTGGCTACCATTTTATTAGCCTTGTGTGCGTCAAATTAAAAATAAACTATGCTAAATGCACTAATAAGCCAGGTATTTAAGGTCTTGTAGGAAAAAGATGCAACCTCAGTGAAGGTTATCCAGGATCTACCGTTTGATATCCTTGAAGTTATTATGTTTTTCTTAACATGCCCTTGCGTGTCCGGTCTTCTATTATAAGGACAATCTTATTTTTTATATATTTTCATTATGATATCTGCTATGTACAATATTAATAACCGCAGTGTTTATTCATAGGCAGTATGTTTAATCCGCGACTGAAAATTTGTTTGACATACTTTAGTATATATAAAGGCTATATACAAATGTATATAGGTAAATGAATAATATGTTCACATGTATATTAAAAAGATGTAAAAAAAAAGGTTTCATTTATTATTTATATTTCAATGAAGTGGACTTAAGACATAATTAAGGTTGCAATAAATTAATTAAAAAAGGACGAATATATAGCTACTTCCGCTATGCAGCAGTAGTCGTGCAATAAAGTGCACCGCCCGCCAGCCCGCTGATAAATGCGCGTGCGGCAAACAATGCGAATTACACAACTTGCAAAATGGACACATCTTTATATCGATTAAAAATGTTTTTTTTTTTTGTAATACATTGCGTATTTGTATATGTGTATGTCTGTTTGATCATAAGGTCTTAACCCACTTATCTTGGTTTTCTATTGTATATCATAAATATCCTAAATATATATATATACATCTCAAATACGTGGATGAATTATAATTTTTAATTGTAATAATTTTAGATTTTAGCATTTTAATGAATCCGTTTTGTGTGCTTTGCCTAATAATAAAAAAAATGTAATACAATTTTCCCGCCATTTCTGAATTGACGGTTCGCTGAAATAAATGAAAAAATGTTACTAACTAAATTGTCACATTTGAAACCAGAGCAGAAATCTCCATGCTCTTGGTAGATTGTACTTTAATTATGAAATCAAGTTTCCGCGACCTCTCTCGCAGACCGGTTAAGCGATCTAGACAATCAACTTGCTGCCCCATTGGACGGTCACCGTCTTAACGGAATCGTCCGGTTTTACACGTTTTATATATTAAGTGTTAATTTATTATCTGTTGACTGTACCCGACTGTACCTTACCACTCAGAAGCTATGAATAAAAATTATCTTTTATACACAAAAACCGTTTTGTCGTTTCAGCTCATAGTTGCTCCCTACAAGACATAGGTGTTGTGGTGTTAATATACACAGAAGACGCTGCTGCACATTCTGTAGAAACTTATTTGTGGGGAGTGACAATCCTATATTAATACACCAAATGTAAATTATATAAAATTGTATCTCGGGAATCGAATCCGCGACCTACGATCGCAATCCTCAGTCCTCCACCGCCGGTATACCACTGCAAACGCTATGAATAAATAAAAAATAAAATATTACTATATTTACTTTCATTTATTTACACTTTTTGTACGTCATAGATGGTAAATTAAAAAAAATCTAATATATAAAATTCTCGTGTCACGGTGTTCGAATTTGAACTCCTCTGAAACGGCTTGACTGATTTTTACCAAATTTAATATGCGTATTCAGTAGGTCTGAGAATCGGCTACTATCTATTTTCTATACCCCTAAGTGATAAAGGTTGTTCACACTTAAAAAAAAATTTATTTTTTTAACGAAATTTTTTGTTTTTATTTTTTTATGATACAGCATACAAGAATACATACAACCATAAATTTTCACCCCTCTACGATCAACCCTTATTTATTATTTGTAAATTAAAATATCAATTTTTTTTTGCAAAACAACGTTTGCGGGATTAGCTAGTAATTTATAAAGAGGTACAAGAGGCGGCCTCTACCAGACAATATTTGGATGTAGATGAGAGGTATGAACACACATACACATATACCAACACAGTTATATCAACATATTTACATATAAACACATAAACATACATACAACAATACTATATACATATTTACATGTAAAAGGTATTACATAAATACGAATAAGTAACAAATACTACACAATATACTATTTCAGAGGCCAAGAAAGTGCTTTTATATTATAATTAAATGGCTCTCTTAATTATAACCAATTAAAATAAGAACAATTATGTTACAATAATTGTACACAAGATTATATGCTTTAGTTACAATGAAGATATAGAAAAAAAAGTGTTTATTCATCCCTTGAAAGCATTCCTTTAAATCTTCATTAAATTGACTTGTTTTGAAAATTGTCAGAAATTCAATCGATTTTTTTTTAGGTTATATCGTGAATTTTAATTAATAAATCTTTTACTTTTTTATTCTTAACCCACTAACAAGTTAACACGTCTTCACCAAAAACAAAAGAATCGATATTCGTGCATCCGATCAAAAAGATCGTGTCCATGCGGCGAGAAAAAAAAACAAATTTTGTATCTGTGACCGGAATTCATTACGAGGTCAAACAATGCCTCCGGGGATAACATCAAGAATTTTGGGTTACCTGCTTTTTAGCCAGACAGCTTTCGTGTGAATCATATAAATAAATATTTTTAAGTTTGTTTATATAAACATTTTAGTGTCTGTCTGAGACAATATAGGACGTAATTAACTGTCTAAGTTAGTGGTTGCATGGTTTAGATATTTCCTATTGTCATATGCTTTTGGAACTTTCTACTTTATAATTATATTGGTCTTGATAAATGTTGGAAGAGGCCTGAACCCAGAATCTATCCACCTATTGGACCCCTATCGTCCATTCCCTGTTCTGCCTGCTATGATAATGATAGAAAATATAAAGGAAGAAAGAGAAAAATTGTGAAGGATGAGAGAGAGATGATTAAAGTAGGAAGGTATATCTGTCCCAAAAAAAATAGACGTTTTTTTTAAAAAAGTAGAAGAGAAAGAAGAAGTTCAGAATGACAGATCACGTTTCGTCCCGTAAGTAATGGTAACACATATGTCGGAGCATAGATGAGATATATATTTCTTAATTTCTAAACGTCTCCCAGCCGAGTTGGATTCTTCCATTGATGTCCGGTGTTATTAAACACTAGAAAGACTGAAAGCAGTGTTTTTGACTGCTTTTGGGCAATATAGCATTGTATAACTCATAGCAACTGTTAATAATTACATTTATATTAGATATAAAAATACACAAAATTTTTAGAAATTGTAATTATTGTAAATACAATTTTATTCGGAACGAAAATAAAAGGAGTCAAAATGACTTCTTTTGGCAATGTAGTGATAAAATCTATGGAGTATACCTATGAAGACGATTGTAGATATTGTATATACCTTTGATTAGTCCACACGTCATATACATATATTATAAAAATGGATTGTCTGTTTGTAATAATAATAGCTTTTTATTAAATTTATTTAAATATATATGCGGTACATATACCAGAACAACGTTTTTTTTATATTTTGGTATGTTTGTCTATCAGTTTATTCTAGCTAATCTGTGAAATGGTTGGAATGATTTTGACGGGTGCAATTTAGTCAACCTTTATGTCAGAAAAATTCTTAAACGAAAATAAAATTAATTATTTTTTCTTGTTAAATTCTACGAGCAAAGTCACGTGCATAGCTTGTACATAATAATGTTACACACATATTTTCATTAATAAAGAAATGATCAGTGATACAATAAAGGTGGTTTATTGCAAAAGACTTAAAGTCAATGAATTTCGTTATTCAATTATTTCGCGCTCTTTTATAAAACAAAATGGCGGCATCAGCGCGGATATTTATCAATTATATATTTTATTGTAATAATTATATTGTTGGTATTTCATTTAACATTAAAAATAAAAAAAAAGCAGATAATATTTGTCATTTGCGTAATTATGTTTTAAATTAGCTAACACTTCTTTGTTTACACTTTATCTATACGTGAGTCAGAGACATTCGAATCGTTTCGAAATCGTACAATTGTATTCTCTAAGTGGCTTGTTGATTTAATTTGTTTTAATTGTACCTAAATCAATTAAATGTAACGGAAATTGCTTACATGCAAAGTGTATAAGAATGGTGTAAGCAATAAATGTAACAAAAATACACCTTGACTTATTATTTATTCGTCTATACACTTTGTATAATTTGCGGGGATTCTTTAAGCGATCTGTTTTGACCTTAAAGAGTCGAAATTAGTTTCTCAAGATGTCAACGTACTCTCAAAACCGATCATTATTCATTTACATCCGTTTCAACCAACTCATAGATTTTATTTCAATTTTAATAAAAGTTTTTTTTTAATTAAAAATTAACCTTTGTATATTATTATTACTGTAGTAAATCTATTACTCGAAATAGGCCTCTCCTGTAGAATTCCAACAAGACTTTTATTATAGCTTTATACCTTGTATATCTATTATAAACCACCCTGTATAAAATAATTGTCTTTAGGCAGATGAGTGTATTTACAGGTGTACATATATATACATATATATTATCCTCACCTGTATGTACAAACAAGTGTAATATACCGCCGTTAAATCATATATGAATTAAAAATATACGTGATACGACGTGTTTTTCCAAAGACGGTAGCGAACAAGTCATATCATAACAATCGAGCACGGTGAACCGTTATCAGCAGTGAGTCAGACGCGAGAATAAAGCCTTAATGGGATTTTGGGTTTTACGATTTCTTACACCAACCACCAGTCCGAAGCGAATGTCACGTATAGAGCCTAGAGCACGCTCGTGTAGATATATTATTTTCTAGTTGTTTATAACTTCTGGAACTTAAAATGAAAATATAAAAGTAGTAATCTTGAGTTGAAGGTGAAGTAAGAAAGGTAAATAAACTATGGAAAGGAAAGATAGACAATGTTGCGTATAAAAGAAAGATTTGTAAGAGATACTGTGAATAAAAGATGAGAAAAAAAATTCTGTGAAAAATTTATTGTAAAATACTTTCCCTGCGTACCTACGACAGGGGTAAAAAACTTCTAGAACCTTTCAATATTATGTATCCCTTTAACAACATGGAGATATCTCACCAAAACTGTCACTAATAAATCAGTAAATGAATGCTCTCACTCCACCAAAAATCAAGTTACATGACGCTTAGCTGGAACAGTAGGGTCACCCAATTTTTTTTTTCTGAGTGGTCGTGGTCAGAAAAAAATGTCTGAGAAGAAGGAGACTGTATAACTGTGTACGAATGCGTACGATATTATAATACACTCCTATGTATACCTCTAAATCAGTGTTTCCCAATTTGATGCCCACCAGTGGGATAAATCAAAAATGGATAAGGCACAAATTTAACCCTCTTGCTTTAAAATAATAGTAATATATGTCACTTGGACGTAAGAATCTTAGATGGAGCATAGCACTAAAAAGGTTGGTAAGCACTGCTCTAAATTATCCTTTAAAAAAATTGTATGTAAAAGATTCTTAAGAGATAATAAATAATGGAATTAATTGCTCAACTGTGTTAAGGATATTGTAAAAGTAACCATTAAAACACGTCCGAGTTTGTTGCAGACTTTTCCCGGGTCAGGATTCGTTTGGAAAAATCGAAATTTTATGAAGGATATAGGAGTTGAATCTGATTCAAGTTTCTATCAAATTGAACTCTCTTCTTGCATACACTGTCACTGTAATTATTCTATGTACATAATAATATGAATATATAAGTCATATGTGCCGATTCTTTTCACGCTCTGCACGCGTGTTGGCAAGAACAATTGTTTTTTTTTTTCATTTTAAATATTTATAGGAGTTGCTTGTATATATCGTCCGTGAATATTTCCAGCCAGCTCTTACAACAACCAAGAGAGAAAGGGTTCGAGACTTTTCTATGACAATACCTACTCGGTTACGGAGTCTATGTCCAACAGTGCACGTCTATAAAAAATATTAATAGTGTAAATATTTTATAAAAAAAAATTATTAAATCCAAAAAAATATAGTGTAAAAAAGTAGACTGTAAGGTGCGGAGGATGAAAAATAAACCATAAATGCTATGTGAAAATATGTCGCAAAAGTGAAAAGAAAATGTGAAAATGAAAGAGATTGAAGAAAGAGAGTAAGAGAATGATAATAAATTATAAGCTGAAACAATTATTAATAGAAAGTGCAAGTCGAGAACCAGACAATAAATAGGGACCATAAAAAAACAGTCGACGTTGCACAACTAAATGATGATAAACATGACATAAAAGTTTCATCTAAGAGAGAAGTGTATAAGTATCCTACAATTGACAATCTATTTAATACATACATAAAAGTTTTATAGTTTAATAAGACGGTAAACAATAAAGTTAATCGAGTTAATAATAGAGTTATCAAGTCTAGAACGAAGCCAGGCTTAATAAATCAATTTAGAAACAGCTGGAAACAATCGGAGATGTTTCAAGAGTTAATATTTATCATATTCAGAAAGAAATTTATTGTTATCAAAATTCTATACAAGTTAAAATCACGAATTTAAAAAACAATATATTTTTACAATGTATATACATGTAAAAAAATTAATCCATGTTTTACTTGATCACGGTAAAACTTGAGAATGACATTATCAATTTCAAAATACTTTATACCTTTTTATGACTTAATTACAGGTATAATGAAATCTTAAAAAAGAATATAGCTGCATCAGTCAAATTGCAGCATATATATATATATATATATACATATATATATAGCCGTAGAAATTCCACTGCTCTGACACGGGGTTGAACACGGGCTCTCCCATATCACAAAAAGATCGATTATCTGACCAGCCTGTATTTGCTTCAGAAACACAAGGCCCTACCGGCGATATGTTTCTTGTGCGACAAAGATAGTAAAAAAAGAGATAAAAATAAATTAACTGTCAAACTAATGAATGAAAGCTAAATAATAAAGAAATAACAATAATAAAGGTCAAATTGTAAAACTCTAAAGGAGAGGCGAAAGGAAAGCCGGGCAATGTATGGAAAGGACTATGAGATATTGTAAATGAAATTAGAATAAAGAATGAAAAACATTAAAGAAAGTCGAAATATGAGTATGGAAAATTCTTTAAAAAAATTGTAATTAAAGACCCTAGTCACCCATAATAGAGGTTTAACAAGATGCTCCAAAAATAGAGTCATTAAAAAATATTAAAAATGTTACAATTTCACATGTTCTCAATACAGAAGTGTTTTCCATATTAAGCCAACGCTTCGGTTTAAGGTAAACATACATAAGGTTAACGGATCTCAACATCAAATGGTATATCACAAGAGCTCTGGACTATCCCTCAACACCTTTTTTTTGTAACGTGAACCTCTCACTTGAGTAGACAGATGTTCATTCCATTGTCAATCAAACTTATCAGTGTTATCAAAATTTCATCACAACGATAAACTGATAAGGAATGATATCCACTTATTACGTTCCATTCCATTGGTTTTTGCGATGACACATTTTCTGAAGTATTTGAAGCAACGAAATAATAAATTTTCGGTTTTTAAATTTAATAGGGTTACCGGAAAGAAATGTCGCTTTTTTAAGTTAAATTAACACGACTAAATTTTTAACAAGTTTTTATTTCTAATCGACAATATATTCACCTTTGTTATCAACAACCTTTTGCCATCTAGTATACAAAATCAATGCCGAAGTGATAAGAATCAATCATTTTTTTTTTGTAAAATATATCGACAGAAACGCCATTACTTTCTGGTCTCCTTAATACTTTGCAATTCCTTATATTATATAAATCAGTGGTTTTCAGACTTTTTTAGTCATACCATCTTATACATCACTACGTTTAAAACTACTCTGGTTCCAGTCAACCCCCTGCAGTTACCTTGTTTCAGTTCACTGCAGGGCCTTCCCTAGAGACATCTATGGGAGAATCTATATTTAATTTTTATGACAACGATCTTTTATATAACACAAAGATACCATCACAGAAATACATTGTTCAAAGTAATCTTAAATTTTCATACGTTCCACGTTCATTTATAAACGTAGATTACTCTTTAATTCAACTTTACCTCGTTTCAGACCATAAACGTCTAATATATCTATTTGGGGGATATACCAATACCTCACTTCGCGTCGTGACTACGTTGCAAAAAAACACGAAGCAAATTGAAACGCCGCAAAGTGAATTAAGATTTTCTATAGCAAATCATGTAAAGATTGAAAATAGGTTGCAGGGTCACGAAAATACTACTTTTTAAAAAGAAAATTGAACAAAGTAAACATTTAAAAAACAAAAATTATATAACTCGGCCAATAAATAAATTGGAATAATATTAATTTTTTTTGTTACCAGATACAAACGTGAAAATTTATATTAATTTATTATTCTCTTTTAAAAAAAGCACAACACACTACATTAAAATTGTATTTAAAATTGAAACTGAACTATTAAAATTAGCAAAACAGAGTAAAAATAAAACTGTATTAAAATTGTGTTGATTTTTAGTTAGAAACAAAAGTGTTGCCATCTTTTAAAAAAAAATTATAAAAAAATAAAGACTTGAACCCAAAACAACGCAACCTCGAAAATCTAACGACGCACAATGAAAATTAGTACTAATTAAGCAGCGACGCATTTTCGAAAAAAACGCAAAACGAGACGACGCAAAGCGAGGTATTGGTGTATATCATAATCGCCACGTTTGGTAGGCGTGTTGGCGATCACATCATGGTATTATATTACTCAGAGGAAGCCGCTGCCAGACCTCTAGAAACTTGTTAGTAAACAGTGGCAATTCTATATAATTAAATCAAAAGAGTGAATCGAACCCGCGACTTGTGATTGCAAATATTAGTGCTCTACCGTTGATCTACCACTGTTCATCTGGCGCTACATTTTTACCGTATTCTCATAAGTCAACAAAAAATTTGAACATTAGATTTAGCTATAGGAATTTTCGTTGTAAGTTATTTTAACCACGAATTGATAGTTTTTTTTTAAAAAAAATGCTACGGCGACATTGCTTTGCAAGTGTCGACATGTTATACTAAATATATAATCTACAAGTTTATATAGATAATATTAGCTGAGCATCTTAAAATATTATCTGCCTACATTGATAGGCGGTCATGCCAAAATATTTTTAGTTCTTCACTATACAGAGCAGATAAATTCTCATAAATTCCCGTTTACCAATCGTGAACCCCCACCATCGGCTAGTCTTCACCCACGGAAGTCTTCCAGAACCACTTCCAGAACTAAGAATTTTGACCAGTGTGGGACTCACATCCCACAGGAGGGCAATTCGAAAGTGAACTTGACACGAGTTAAACCTTATCGCTTTAAATAAAAAATAAAAAAACATGTTACATATTGGGGCGTAATTATTTCAGAAAGGCTAAAGTGAATCATAAAATCTTTATTTTTTGTTAAAAAAAATATAAATTGTCGATTTATATTCGTCCGTACAATGACATAATATTATAATTTATATATTATAATTATAACTAATTAGAAAAATAATAACACATTTATTATTTCTCTAATTAGTTATGCAATTATAAAAACATTAATAACTTTGTCATAAATCACCATAATTAAGTCAATTATTGAAATTAAATTTCACGACAACTCGTTTTCAATTCCTAAAACCTTTTTACTTTTAGAGCCAATAAAACTCCTGTCAAACCATAGATGTGCATATTCGATTGTTAAAAAAACGCGGCTTAATATACATCCGTGAATATACAGCGTGATTTTTTATAGACGTAAAGGCTTTAAAGGCGAAAATATATAATGTTTTTATGCATATTTCCAATCAACCTATATAAAGTGATCACTCTGAAATATATCACATTTATTTATTATTTCTATTGAATTGCGACATGCGCATAATTTCAGGTTTTTTTTTTTAGTCTGCATGGATATATAGTAACAATAATTAATTTTTAAATATAGTAACACGAATTTGTAAAAAAATATTTCTTACTTTATTTAATATTTATGAAATCGAGCACATATTAAAGAGAGCACTATACATTAATTGCTAACGATATATACATTCACCTGTTAAAAACTTTTACATCTATATCATCCTGTATATAGACTCCTTATAAATATTATTGCGCAATAAAAATTTAAATATATAATTAGCGCCATTTCCTTTAATAAATAAAAAACTATAATAAAATCAATGACAATTACTCGATAAATTATTTATTTGTATCTAATATAAACCTGTTAATGACAACAATACGACGGCATAGTGTTTATTAGATTTGTTACTTTAGGATAATATAAATAAAGTCCTATTTCCTGTATTCAAAACCATTTTAATTCTTACCGCGCTCAGAAAATTTCTTTTCCTTTGTTGCGCAAAATTACAAAACTAATTACTCACCTCAAGTTTCTTGGAGTATTCCTCAGATATACGCTCCTGTTCCTTCTTCAGTTCCTCGTTTTTCTCCAGCAGTGCTTTGCCAAGCTCTGCTGCTAGCAGAAGGTCGGACTCCTTCTGCTGCAGTTGGCTCCAGACGTCTGGCTCTGGTCCCGCGTCCATGGTGTCTCTAGCCGCGGACATTTCTTTAACGTAGTCTTCTAAATCCTCATAAAAATACTCGTCGGACAAGCTTAGAACTTTCGGCGTTATCCTACTGCCACTCACACTTCTACTTCTCCTATTCTTCGCTCCAACTGGAGTGGATGTTCTCCTGTAACCTTTACCAACAAACTCTGTTTCTTCGGTTATAAAACTAGGCGTTTTGCAATCGGCTGACTGTACAACGTAACTGTGGCTACTACTATTATTTGCACTAGATTCACCGGCCATTTAATCTAAAATAGTTATTAATTAACTTTGCACTATTTTCGTGTAGTTGTTCTTTTTAAAAAGCTTCTCCAATGCCTGTTGAATTTTAACGGGCTTAGGCAGTTTCACGTTTTTAAAAATGTTCGTTGGTATGTCGAAATCTTTCTTTAAAGCCATCATAACATTTGTAAATTCACAGGCGTAACATTTCCGACAACTGCACTGCACTGAACACTCGCGGCGACCGCTCCGAGGGTGTTGCCTCGACGACGCTTCGGACACAACAAGCCGTCGCAGAACCTGCGAGGTGAAACGAGGCTCGACCGGCAAAGATTACACAAACACTAGAAGCGACTTTGGGTATAAAACTGATAACTACGGATTGTCCGAACACTTTTATTACTATAAAATGCATGTAAATAATAACGTGTTTTAAAATCAGTTTCACTATCGTTTTAAAGAATCCTTACAGAACTGGTTGGAGTCAGTCTCCATCAAGCATCTCCCGACAACCTTAACAAGAATCTTAACGTTTGATGATTCGTAGTCTCCGAAAACAAACCGCATATAAACGCATCCTTGCAATTATTGACGCCCATTGTCCCTTAAACTGTTCGGTGAATAATGTATTTTATAAGAACGTAACAGAAATCTGATTATGTGTTATAGGCAAAAACAGAACGATGTTTAATATACGAATAAATAAAATAGCTTACTAGAATTATAAACAATTAACGTATTTAAATATATTATGAAAATGTATTCAACTATCAATTTTTACGATTCATGATTAACAATTAAAAATATTTTTAAGCATAATGTAAATTGTAAAACCGTTGCTTTCCGCCTATGCGAGTACTAAAGATTTTCGGCCACATAGAAAGAACGGTAACTTGGAACAAAAGATACTAACTTTAAAAGTCGTGTGCCCAGAGGTGGTAGTCCACTACGCTGCTGAACTCTTAAATAGCTTATACGTAACCTCCGAGGAGTGTACTAGACTCCCCCTGATCATTTTAGCCGCCCTCGATTCCGACGAAGCCTATTTGTCCAATTAAGCACTATAAATAATTATTGTCCTTTCATCTTTCTGTTTTTAAAGTCATTTGTCTTTATTGCTTATAGCTTTTAAAGCAAATTATAAATAATCTCATTAGCGAAGCAGCACTTGTTTGAATAAGTAAAACCTGTCTTCGGCTATCAGTCAAATAGTTAAGAGTTAATAAGATTTTAATTGTAGTAAGTTTATCGTGTTTTAAATTAAATAAATTAAAAGTTATTGCTTATATTCGAAAGTACTATATGTATGTGGTATATTTAATCTTTGACGCAGACTACACGTGTGGTTAAGTGAAATAGCAATAACAGGTAATAGGTGAATCTGTGCGCCAGAAAGAGACAGCTACATTCCATCAAGGTAACACTGGAGAGTGGCAGACAGTCCAAAAATGTCGAAACATTTATTTTTATTATTGTTGACTAGGAAATGATCTCATAGCGATCCAATAAAACTCCGAATTAAAATTAAAAGTGGTGCAAAAAATGCAAGGAGGCCTTGGTTTTATTTGAAGGCAAACATTTGTGAATTATACATTGATTTCCCTCACATCATAATAATTTTAAAAAACTTATATGAATTGTAATAGTTAATATTTATACCACAATGATTTTGATAAATTTTGATATTTTTATGTTTTACTCAGTTTTCAAATTTCATATTTATGACCAAAATAACTACACAGTCATTGAGTAAATCATTTTTCAAATCTTATGCGATAAGTTTTTGTATTTTCTTAAAAAATACGTAATGTGTCTCTTAGAATACACGACATCATTTAAGATGCTATATATTGATATAGAAAATATTTTATCTGTCGTAATGTACCAAAGATAAAATATTTTCCTTTCGGACATAAATTTTTCGATTTTTTCCTTCACTGCTTTAATTCCCTTTTTCGTAGGATTAGGTATTTTACTGTCACAAACAGATGATGTTTCATTGAACCTATTAATATCACGGTACATACACATTCAGCTATCGATTACCAAATTATGGAACTACTCTATAATATCAAGCAGATAGATTGTTTCAGCATTTCGTCTCACTTTATCACTCCAACCCAGAGACAGTTCAGGTTTAGTATACTGAGACTTACGACTCGCAGGATACAATCTTAATTAATTCACACTTTGTGCTTTAATTATATACAATTGACACTGGTCATAAATAAGTTTCTAGAGGATGAACAGCAGCGCCCTCTGCGAGCCATAAAACCTCTTCTAATGAGCGTCTTTGGTCTAAAATGACGACGGTTTATCTGTATATCTGATAGTTTTTATACAAAGCTTCTGAGTAGTAAGGTATAGCCGTGTACAGTCAATAAATAATAAATTAATTATCGATCGCCAACTCGCCTGGCAAGCCTGGCAATTATGCTATATATCTTCTTATAGTGAGCGTCTATAGGTGATAAAGCGTAAATAATCAAATCATTATCATCATTTCGGATGTAAGATGTCTACTATTGGACACTGGATATAGACCTCCCTCTTCGTGCCTTCTAGGAACATAACTTAGTCGTCTTAACACATTTAGTGCGGTTGCCGATCCGTGATCTCTACTTTAGAAACTTATGGCCTCAACGACGATCTATTTTTCGCACTTTGTGGCCTAGTAACAGCCAGTCCAACTTACCAATTCAAATATTATCCTATAAAAATAATACTAGTCTTCTTAACTTTATAATATAACCTTATCCGTCATAAGGTTGCTTGGAAACTATCGATCAAACGAACGACGAAACAATCTATTTATTAAACGAGAACTAACGTTGGAATATGGTAGATTTTACTATTTTAAATTGTTTGTTACAATATCTGGAGTTGTCATCGATTTATTGTCAGACGTAACGTTCTCTGTAATATTACCTAAAGGTATATTGATTGTCTACAGGTAAGAAAAAATACTAGTGTTTTTAGTAAGAATTTAAATCAATATTATACAACTAAATATGAAGGTATAACTTTTGTGTTTTCTTATTTTGTAGTCAATTTAAATAAGGATACTGCGTAAGGATAAATAGGATAAGTTTAAAAAACCACAGGTGATGATGAAGTGATAGATCGAATTAAAAATGACAGAAAAGTTTTTGAGTGGTGACCACAAGCCGGTAGACGCCGCGTGGATAGGCCCTCCTCTAGATAGACCGATGTCATAAGGTTGCATGAGGCTCCTGGATGTAACGCAAGACCTGTCATAGTGGCGATTTTTGGGAGAGGCCTATGTCCAGCTGTGGGCGTTCATCAGCTGAAAAGAAGAAATGACATAAATTTACCGCTTGCTCAGTCTTTTTTTTTACACTAAGGGAGTCTCGTAGTTCTAATGCTATATATTGCAGGAACTAACTAATATAGTATAAAAATTGTATCGATATCACCAATACATTATAAAACAGACGCGTTGTGTAAATAACTAAAATAGAGATATCGAGCATTGCTAACATCTGTGAATTGACGTATAAAAATGAATGTTTGTCTGTATGTCCCTTATGGAATTTTAATCTATTCATTTGATTATGTAATAGTCTTCAGCAAAGTTGTTGTGCATGACCCCCCCAAAAAGGTTTCTGAGTTGGTATGATTAATTTTCGACAGATGGCGCCACTGTACTTCGAATAAATTTCATATATTGTTGTGACAGTTCATGCAGTTTCGAATTGAAACGAAAACAGCGAACGAATGATGACGTCTCGAGTTGTGGGTGTCATAAGAATATATATAAATTATGAAATTCATGTCCGTCTCAAATAATTAAAATAAAAACGAGAAAAAGTGTATAAACTAATTTTTTATTTGTTAAATTCCACGCGGACGAAGTCGCAGGGCGAAGCTAGTTATATATAAAACTAACTTTTAACCTAATTTCCTCTTGATATATGAAACATATTTAATCTGTATTAGCAAATATATTTTATGACTACAATATATTTATAACTAATATTAGGACAATGATTTAAATGTTAAATAACCGTAAATTTTTTTGTGAATGTAGACTCATCTTTATAAAGAAAACTCAATAAGATGTCGGGCCCCAACGATGATATGGAGATGGAGAAAATAGCAGAAGACGAGCTGTCAAAGCTACAAAGACAGGTAAGTTATATTTATTTAATTCTTCTCACATCTTCGACCATGTATTGTTGACGTTCACCTCTTTGCTGAGGATCATGATTCCTCGACATGAATTGTCTTCCTCTTCTTTGTGCTGATCGTCATGTTCCTCAAAATTAAGCTCACAACCGTTCAGAGTTCCGTTCAGAGAAAGGCTATACTCAGGATTTCTCCACGAGATTGAATCAGGAATGAGAAGGTCTATAGACGAACAAAAGTAATCGATAATGCCAGCGGATTGGCAACTTGAAGTAGCAGTGGCCAAGTCATATAGCATGCAGAACAGATGCACCGACAAGCGCAACGTAAGACGTCTACCCAATAGGTGAAAAGGCTGCTTCCAGTCGGTCTTATTTGAAATCTATTGGGGTGGTCGATGTTCAGCAACGGACTTACGGCTGAAATGATGATGATGATGACCTGTTCTTATCCTGATCATCGAGAAGTGCAGGTTTTGTATCAAGAATCAAGCGGCTTTGGTCCGACCAATCAAAAGTCCGACCAAGCAAAAATCGTGTTATTTTCAAAGTGCATTCTCTTACTCTTACTATGTTTCCGTTTATCCTTCGATTTCACATATTCTTGCATTGATTCTTGTTTAATCTTAGAACTTGGTGAGTTTCTCCAAAATTAAACTAAATCACACTAAACAAATTAATACCGACAAATAGATTGCTTTACTTACAATTTAAAATGTAGTAGTAGACACGTGTAAATGCATCTTTACATTTCTTTGCAATTGTTGATGGTTTATACCACATCTGTCTCTTTCTTTTGCTTAATTAAGTGTATTTAAAAGAGTGAGACGTTAAACTTAAGATCTGCAGATGTCCCTAGCTTAAACGATAATAATTATAACATAAGCAATATGCAATTTAGTTCCGTGTTATGGAGATCGACCGTGCGACGGTGACCAGCAGCGCGCAGCCTACCTTGAGGATGCAGAGAAACATCATCAGGACCCTCAGCGCCGAGCTGGAAAAGATCATGATGGAACTTAAGGTCCTTACGAGTAGAGCTTATAGAAAGAGAAAAGAGAAGTTACACCACTCTAGGTGTGTGGTTCTCTATCCTGACTGAAATGAAACACCGGTATGTGTAATGCATGGCTGTACAATATTCACGAGCTGATGGCAAGCTTTGTGATCGAATCCAAGAACACCATCACAACAGAACACCACGCTACAAACATACACACACGACAAAATTCATGCCATTTGATTTATCAAACTACTATCGGAAAGCTTCAGATATAAACGTTCCGTATGGGACAACCATTTGATTTACTTCACACAACAGTGTTTCGTTTCAGATAGGATAATTTGACTACACTAATAAAATAAATAATAAAAACACTAATCAGTTAAACGTGGAGGAGTCACATCCCGAAAAGTATCTTGAACGTTCAGACAATTTTCCCTCAAACCAAAAAATTAAGTTACTTTTAATTTTACATCTTCCAGGTAAAAGAAACAGTTCCTTTACTGCTTTACCCAATCCCGAATTGTTTATATTATTAACGATCCAATTTAATTATAATAATAATTAAATGTTTATAGAGTATACAAAATATATTGAATTCTTGAATCATCATCACCATTTCAGTAGAAGAACGTCCACAGCTGGACATAATCCCTCCAGATTCCCAACAGCACCATTTGTAAGTGGCCTTCACCCACCATCTTCCAATGGCCATATCAAGGTCGTCTTTTCACCTTATGGTAAGATATCCTACTCTGTCTGTGGTCTGTGATCGTCACTCCAGAACTTTAAAACTACAGCAATATACAACATGACATTCCGGAGATATCTACGTAATCAACACCGATATTTCAGTTAACGAGAAGCACATCGAACATTCTAGAAAACGCTAGAACAAGAGAGAAACTTATCGCGCTACTGAAGGAACACGAGAAATGTTCTGCTGAAGTGCGGGAACACCGTGACACGATCAACGAGCTGAACTTCCTTGTGAAGCAAGTGCAGAAGGAAATCAAAACGCTCAAGTCTAAGGGATCAAGTTACGACAAGGTGAGTAGATCTTAATACTTTTAATAACAACACATTGCTCACATATCCCCCCATTTTAAGGATAGTGAAAGTTGCAGAAGAGGTTACAATTGTTCTATGAAGCCAATAAAAATAATCATAAAATTCAATCTTCCCATGAAAGCAACCAATATATACAGGATGATTGGTTGTAGGTGTAAAATCTTTAAAAGGATGAAAGTTCTGATTTGTCGGCATAGCTTGTGTTGGACACGGCTTCGCAATAAATTTATTTCCCATTTTGCATTGTTATCACATAAAGTGTATCTTGTGGTGGTCACATTGCCATCTGGTGGTGATTAACAACAATGAGGATAATATAAATCTTCTCCGCGAAAAATTAAGTATTATTAAGTAGTATTATTTATTATATATATATACATATATTTATATATATGTATATATATATAATAAAAGTGTGTGTATACATATATATATACATTAATATATATAAACATATATAATATGTATACATATATATATAAACATTTTAAAAAATATGTAGTTTGAATTTCCAACGTTAGCTTCTACGTTAAAAAAATACACTTCTTTACCGCCATTATTGTATATTTTTGTTAAGAAATTATTTGTTTCGAAAATGGAGTGGTGCACTAAAGAGACTAGGATTGTAGTAACGGCCCTGTACAAAGTAGGTAAGGAGCTAGCCGTCATTTTTGGTACACTATACATATATTCATGATGGTGGTTAATATATAAATAATAAATGTTTAGAGCATTTTGAGCAAAAATCTTCAAAGTTTATGCACCTATTTCCAATCGCACTGTATTTTTGATCACTCTAAAATATGTTAATTTATATCTTCTATTAGAATACAGTCTAAGTTTGCAGTGATATAATAAACCATGATTAATTTTAATATTTAGTAATCTGAATTTCATCGCTTTTAAGTTAATTATTGTATCTGAAACCATTGATTTTTGTACAAGGTATACCATATATTAATTAACAGCACATGAGCTAAACATTCATCCTGTATATACGTTTTTGAGTGATTACATTGTTGAGTATTCGTAGGAGTATGCATACAACCTCACAAATCAGAACATGGCAGTCCAGCTGGAGAATCGCCTGGACACCGCGATGAAGAAATTCAACACGGTCAACTGCGGCAACTATAAACTGAGGCTAGAGATTGACTGCCTCTTGCGGGATCGGTAAGAACTTTGAAAACCTTATCCAGAGCTTCTCAACTTTTATATATTTTGTTACATATTTATATATATCATACATTAAAGCAGTGATTCCCAAAGAAGCATCAGGTTCATCCTTCACACTAAAATTTTGACTTATTGCTTATGTTATTTTATTTATATATTTATTATTATATGTACATTTAATGTTACGCATATTTTACATAACAGATACAAAATTTTGTTTTGAGTAGTTTTAATTTAAATTTAATTAATAAATGTATAAATTAACATGTGTTTTTACTTTAAGTTTTTAACACTAAACTTCACTACAGTTAGAAATTTACAGGAAATCAATATCAGGTAAGTAGGGGGTCTACGCAACACGAAAAAACATGGCAAGGGGTCTACGACACAAAAAAGTTTGGGGAACTCTACATTAAAGTAAGCAAAATCATTTAGGTATAGATGGCTTTTAGAGAGATGCTCTCTACATTAAAAGGAATCAAAGACTTGTGAAGTAATACCCCTGACTGTTCCATACGGAACGGTATGAATTGGTAGATTTTGGAATAAAGAATTTTTAAGAATTATACATGGATTTTAATTTATTTTTAATAAGTTACAGAGTTGAAATAATTTTAAAGAAAATTTCGTCAAACATAGATTTTATCGTGATATATGTGCCAATGTCGTATCATGATGAGGTGTTAATAATTTAGAATAAATAATAATTTCTATAGAAAAAACATCATCCAAAAACATTTTGTATAGGTTAAATACATAATAGATTTTATTTTTTATAATATTTTTTAGATGTTTCTCCTTCTACAAATCTCTAAATGTCTAAGCATCTAGATATGTTACAGGCAATTCTTCAACGTGACCTGGAGAAATCAGATCAAGCGTCTAATGGAAGGCAAGGCCCAAATCCTGGAGCTGGTGGAGCAGACGATCAGCACGTACGAGCAGCGCGAGGAGTGGTGCGCTAAGCTGGATGCCCTCAGGGAGAAGGCTGCCATGGACTATAGAAAGCATTGTCTGGTGAGTCTACCACATGATTCAATACCAACCAAAGATTATATACGATCAACAACGTGTAAATTTTTAAATATATTGCAAATTTCAAGGAAATTTTAATATTTTTTTGTTGAAGGACTAAACGCAATTTGAATAACAGTCAATCACAACATACGTCATATAAAAAAAATATAAAAAGAAACTAAATGAAAAAAAAACTACCTAAATGAAAATAAATAAATTAAATAAGCTTTTTTTAATTTATAACGTATTAACATAAGCGTCTTCGTAAAAAGCCTGTCTTCCGACAAAAGCCTTCCTCTATAGCTTTCTATTCAGTTCTATCTTTTGCTGCGACCGTCAATGTTGGACACATTTTTCTAATCTCAACCTCGCATCTCTTCTTAGTCTACCTCTGCTTCTTTTTTAATTAAAATACATCCTTATTTAAATAAGATTGTAATAAATAGCATAGATATTTGAGCACTGGTTCAATTATCGGGATACAGGTTGATCGGAAATAAATAAGGCATTTCCCATCTATAAGTATATCTATACATAAAATTAATATTTGTGTACATGGTGCTATATTAAATTGTGAGTAAAAAGGTTTCAAAGGATGAAATTGTACACCCTTTCTGAACAGTGGTTACGCAGCGGTAGACAACTGAGACTTGAGATCGTAGGTCAGAGATTCGATACACAGAATTATATAGAATTGCTACTGATCATAAACAAGTTGCAAGAAGACAGGCAGCAACATCTTCTGTGTACCATAATACCACACTGCAATCGCCAAATCGCCTCCTCCCATAGATATCTTTTGGGGTAGGCA
This sequence comes from Battus philenor, assembly GCF_028537555.1. NCBI lineage: Eukaryota > Metazoa > Arthropoda > Insecta > Lepidoptera > Papilionidae > Battus > Battus philenor. Next base: position 2,103,172 of record NW_027181686.1, on the reverse strand, counting down.
TATACCTTGCAGTGAACGTCTGTGTGCTAAAACTATGACGACGAATAACTTTTTTTTGGTTTCGGTGGGGGAAATCTTCCGGTATTTAAGATGCCCTGCCTTTGGGGGGGGAGGACAGGGGTATGTGGGATTTCTACCCACCAAACCCCCCCCCCCCCAGTGGGCGTGGGTATGCGTGTATACGCTACCCCCGAAACCCTCGTGGTACTATCACGATGGTTCGAGACCACGTCGAACCATCGTCTGCCTCGTCGACGAATAACCTTGGTTAACCCCTTCAAAAGATACTGAAGCAATGATGCTCTATGAAGATCGTTTCCAGCCTGTCTTATTGAGAATCTATGAATGTAGGCGACTTGGGCTGACATTCCTCAGTAACACACCCGTTTATCATTACGATTCAATAGGCGCTCTAGAGAACAGAACCTCAACATCTTGGTTGCTATTATCAAGCTTCGGAAAGCGTTAACGTTGGGAGAAGTGGTGGAAGAAACTTTACTAACGCTTTTTGTCTAGAGTGATCGAGGATTGACAATACCTGTAATGCATGACCCGACGCCAGTTCCAACAGAGCCAATTATACCGCAAAGAGGTCTAGGATGAGCTACTTCAGCGTTCATCCACGTCCAAACAATATGTATCTAAGCACTCTGTGTTTGGCACTAATCGGTGTAACATTACTCTTGAGGATACCCCGTGGAGGGGTGAAACACATGTTGAGTGAATTAGCGGTGGTAGTTGTGTAATTCGCATTGTTTGCCGCACGCGCATTTATCAGCGGGCTGGCGGGCGGTGCACTTTATTGCACGACTACTGCTACATAGCGGAAGTAGCTATATATTAGTCATTTTCTTACTAAGGATGGACTTCCGCAAAGTAACGCCTGAATCTATTAGATATTTAAGATCAGCGTGTGTACCTGAACAGGCGCGTTCGTACAAATTAACCAAATTTGTATCTGCCTAACAAAATAATTTACAGGAGGTGAGAGAGCTACAGAGACAGTTGGACCACAGCATGAAACTTGAGGAGTTCCTTCGAACGAAGGGAACCGTACGACTAACAGCTGCTGACGCCAAGGCCGAAGCCAGAAGGCTGGAGCAACAAGAGCAGGAGATACGTACATACAATAACTATGTCAACGTTCTGGATGCCATAAAGGTGAGAGGCAAGTTAAATGCCATCTCGTTTTTTTTTGCTTCGAGAATCATATGTCACTATGTTTTTGGCGGGAAATTTGACATTAATTTTTGAGTTGCCATAATATTAATTTAACAATCAACGTAATTACAAATTAAAATTTTACAATTTACTTCAAATTTAGTGATATTAATGGAAGTAATATATTCACATTCATAGCGTTAACTGAAAAATTTAGTGCCTTTTTTTGGTAAACGAAAAAAAATGTCAAGGTAAATTACATTTAAAAAAAAAAACTTTTTGGCGGGAACTTTGACATTCATTTAAGAATTTAAAAAAAATAAACAGCCTGCACAGCAGCATAAAAAGTAGTTTATTATATTTAAAAAAAGATCAGGAGAATTAAATAGTAAAATGCTTTCTTCGCCCGTAGGAGTACACCGGGGAGAAAGAGTTGGAACGGCTGACACAGGAGTTCACCAGGCGTGAAGAAGAGAACTACGCACTCTTCAACTACGTGAATGAACTCCACGCAGAACTAAAGAGTCTGGCTGACAGTGTTACTTCTTTACGTACTGCTATCGGTTAGTATATCCTCGTCGCCAACTAACATTTGTTAACATAAATCCAAATATAATTTATTTACAGTAACACCCCGCTTTACGCGAGGGATACGTTCCAAAAAAAATCGCGTTAACTGAAATTCGCGTATAACGAGGTTTATGATTAAATATAGTCAAAAATTATTACAAAAAAAATACAAATCATTTTAATTAATCACCTTAATTCTAGGAACACTTTATGCAATACATACTCTTATTTTTTACGGAAAAATACATCTATTGTCTTTTGGGTAACGTTTTGTTTACGTTCTTGTAAAATACGTTCATAACACCCAACACTGTTTTTAATTGTTTGACAGATGGTCAAGACACCATAGAGAAGTTGATGACTACATTATATTTATACTCACTCTTTCGCGTAATTCGAGGCATTTGAGGGCGAAATTTGCAATTCGCGTTATAGTGAAACCGCGTATAACGGGATCGCGTAAAGCGGGGTATTACTGTACTTAAATATTTATTTAAGATTCCTCAATAGCACTATTTTTCTTTAATTTGTTTTTTGAGGGGGGACCTCTCATTCTTCGCGGTCATATTTGGAGGGATGTTACGGATTTGAGTAAATAAGGTTTTCTTATCTATTATTATTATTCCACATTCTCCTTCCTTCCTTCGCATTTTCGTTTGTATAACGCATTTTACGCTTAAAAAAATCTATTCTTCTCTTTGAACTTCTTTTGGTCATTAACTCCAAAACCTACCGGCCCTAGGAAGAATCCCACAGATCCTTCATCATCTTCCACTTATCCCGTCATCTATTTTCCAAGTCCTGTCATTTCAGTACAGATTTTCAGCCGTGTTACACGCGCATTAACGATGTCATAAAACAAGAAAAACTTCTTTTCATTCAATAGACTTACTGTCTGGGTATAGCGTTCATTGTGTAATATGGAGAATTTGTGACCCACGTCGCAAAATTAAAGAGGCCTCCTTGCAATGTCTAGACTCATCTGTCTACCAGATTATAATTTAAACAATTCTACCAACGGTGCTTTGTAAGCCCTTTAAAAATCAGCTGATATCAGCTCTGGTAGACCTAAAATCTTCTGCAGGTTATAGAGATTACACTGTTATATCTTTCGCTCCTAACTTCACAATATCATAAATAAAACAAAACCTAAATACTGCATGGTCTAAATCATGGATGCACAGACAGCGGCCCGCCGGTCGAATACTGATGGCCCGCCGACAGCAAAAATTATACTCTCCTACATTCGAAAAATATTGAATTCTATTCCAGAATAAAACCAAAACAATTTAATTTCCTATACTTCTGGCGGCCGGTCCGCCATCAGTTCATGATTTGCCCGTGTGGCCCCTAGTCTTAATAAGTCTGTGCAACCATGGTCTAAATAAATATCTTCTTCTTTTGTAACAGTGTTTTTGTAAACATTTATATCAGGTACCTACCCTTTCTTAAACGGTGACGAAGATATATACAGAGTACATTACAGAGTACACATACAGAGTTGACCAGTTGAAACTTAAACCATGATCAGTGAAAATCAATGGCAATCTTTACAACTAGGTTCGGTTCGAGAAAAGACTTATACTCGTTATGCGGATGCCGATAAGATACCAATCAGGTGATATCATCATCATCACAGCCAGTAGACGCCCACTTTAAGGCAAAAGACTCCCTCGAAGATCGCCACCATGACCCGTCGCATTCTGCCCGTATTCAGCGATATCCACAACCTTGACTATATCGTCGATCCATCTAGTAAGGTAGCCTTTCGGACCCAACAGCCGTTGGTTGCACCAGCAATGTGTACCACTTTAGATGTAATGATGTAGTGTATATTACATGTATACAGAAAAAAATTGTAAACGTGTAATATTACCAATTTTGACCCAAATGCGCCTGCGATACTCCGCACAGGACACCGCGTTCTACACAATAGGAGATGACGCTACACACCACACCACAATATCCGTTTTAGGGGGCAGCCTCTTGTACCATAACCACGAACAGCGGCGGCGAACCAGGTGAGGATCCGGATCCCTCCTTGGTTCGCCGAGTGGCCAACGCTGCCGTTCCAAGCTGCAAACACAACATCGACTCTACTCGCCTCTACTCAGGTAGAACGTCAAGGTGCATCTGGAGTCTAATTAAGCCCAGGAATAATTTCTATTAAGTTCACGGACCCTACAGTTAACTCAGTATCGACGAAGCTGTAAAAACCGAGCTAGCAGCATTAACAGGCTGGGAATATATAAAGTCTAAGAAGTATTGCGACCGTAGCAGTTAGTAATAAGGAGCGTTCTCATGTGAACGTGAAAAATGAACATGAAAAAGTTGATGAAGTTAGTTTTATAACTTATATAATACGTATATTATAGACCTTCTAGAGCAGAGTTCCCCAAACTTTTTTGTGTCGTAGACCCCTTGCCATGTTTTTCCGTATTGGGTAGACCCCCTACTTACCTGATATTGATTTCCTGTAAATTTCTAACCGTAGTGAAGTATAATGTTAAAAACTTGAAGTAAAAACAAATATTAATTTATACATTTATTAATTGAATTTAAATTAAAACTACTCAAAATAAAATTTTGTATCTGTTATGTAAAATATATGTAACATTAAATAAACTATAAATAAAATAACATACAATATATACTTCATAGGTACTTTTATAAATAAAGTAAATGTTTTGATATTATAAGATAGTATGACGTAAGTAAATAGGTACTATCAGTGTATGAGTTGAGATCCACTATCGTGGACCCCCATTTTCATTTCATGAACTCCAAATTTTTTTTTCGCTGACCTAGACCCCTTGCAGGTTGCCATAGACCCCTAGGGGTCGATATAGACCACTTTGGGAATCACTGATTTAAAGCAACAAAACATCCACAGACGACGAGCGCGCGAAGCACCAGGCGAAGCTCTACAAGCAGCAGGACAGCATAGAGTCGTTGCGCAGCGCTTTCGAGCAACGTCGGGAGCAGAGCGTTAGCGCTGCGGCCGCCTGCACCCGCAGCCAGGACACGCTCAGCACTCTGCTAAAACGTGTACAAGATTTAGCACAGTAAGTCAACCGTGATCTTCTCCTGATCCTGATGAATTCAAATCCTTTTATATATAGATACTAGCTGATCCCGCAAACGTTGTTTTGCAAAAAAAATTTTTAATTTTCAATTTAAAAATAAGGGTTGATCGTAGAGGGGTGAAAATTTAGAGTTGTATGTTGTATCATAAAAAAAAAAAAATTTCGTCAAAAAAAAAATAAGGGTGAACAACCCTTATCACTTAGGGGTATGAAAAATAGGTAGTAGCCGATTCTCAGACCTACTGTTAAATTTCACGCGAAGTCGCGGTTAAAACTAGTCATAAATAAACACAGAAGTTTAATCAAAATCATTGAAATACATGTACTACAGCAAAAGCTCTAGGATTGGTTTAAAAAAAAATATTCTATTTTTAATTTTTTGACGTTTATATTTTTTAATTATTCTCATTTCTAAAATTTGGAAGCAAAGACATATCTTTAAAGAAGCTGTCGGTAATATATGATTGTGTTGTTTATATTTTTCGTTACCTTATGTTTATGCATCGAGAATAATATATTTAACGCGAAAATAAATTATGGTTACTTTAAAATGATTTATTATTTTCTTGAAGTAATCGGTAGAATTGATTTTAATCACTCTACCTGTACACAGTATTAACTATTAAATATTTCAATGTTGCCACTTGTTTCTACTGCGGTTATTTATCAAAAATTGTATATTTGTATTTACATTTTAATCAGTTTTTATTTCTATTTATATATTGATTTCAAATTCCATCTTTAATTACAGTTGCGAACACTAAAAACCGGACATAAAAATATAAATATCAAATAACTGAGTCGTTACTGAAAATCAACGCGTTGGTACGATTTAAGCTGTACTGCAGTACATGGCTAAGGATTCCTATTGTTGGTACTTTTAGCTGAAATTATTTATAGTTGAATGATCAATACATCTATTTTCTTAATTTTGGTGCGAAAACGTTTTACTTAACACGTTCACTGCGGGCCCAATTTTGAAGAACTTTCAGCTGGTGCGGCTGAGGTCGAATCAGCCTCAAGCTGAACTTCTTAGTAGTGCGGTTGAGGCCTTTTCTGCCTCATGTTTCAATCATTTTTTTTACAATATTGAGTCAATGCTTCGCAGACATAAAGAAAGCTATAGTTGTCTTTGTCATATCTCATACGGTTGAGTGTAAACAGCCGCCGCACTAGAGAGAAAACACGAGTTTTACGCGCCGCACCAGTGCAAAGTCTACCATGAGGCTGAATCGGCCTCAAGCCGCAGTGAACGTGTTAAAGGTTGTCGAATGGTGACCACGAAACACCGCATGGTTAAACCGTTCATCAGATGCACCAAAGACATAATTAAGGTAGCGGATAGTCGCTGGTTGTAGGTAGTGGCGTATATCCGCTGACGTAATGGTCCCTTGGACCCATTTTGACGATATATATTTCTAACTTTGAATTACAGAAGCTCCGACTGTGATTCGCTGCCGCTACTGAAACTGCTGGGAAAGTCCTTCGATATCAACACGACTAACGCTCGCCTTTACATTAAGAGCTTAGAGAAGAAGATAGCGGAGATGGTGAACCTTATAAAAGTTGATGAAGTTAGTTTTATTACTTTACTTATATAATACGTATATATAAACCTTCTAGAGGATAGGCTTCAACGTCTTGTGTGTAAATGGTATTTATATAAAAGTTATCAGAGCTTCTCAAATTAGCCTAAATCTGTGGTTTAGACTTCGATGTCTTTTATTGCTATGTGTCAAAAACTAATTAAAAAAAAAAAACATTTTTATATCGGCTCCCCTACAAAGTTGGCGTCATAAGCAGTAGCTGGGTTTGCTCGTCACTTTATTCACTGTGTCTGCTACTATGGAGGTAATGTTTCAGGCACTACAGCGGCACATGGAAGGCAAGGAGAGAACCCCGCCACCAGCTCGACGTGCCCGCCGAGCACCTCCGCCCTCACCCCGCCCGCCCCGGGCTCTCCTTGGACACGCATAGATACATACACTCATATATACAATCCTCACGCTAGCATAGACACACACATTTGTGGACCCTGTTCACACATTCAAAAACACGCCCTCATATGTGCCTTCTTGTACTCGCAGACATACACTGTTCACTTTGTTATTCTTCTATAGATACCCAGTGCAAGGAATAGGTTTTTCTCAAAGTCGCCACGAATGCCGGTCTTGCATTGCCCGAATCCATAGACTTTCCCGGACTTTAATAATCATAAAATTATCTAGTGGACCACCTACCCATACGGCCTCTACCTGCACGAGGTCAGAACCAAAGAAGGAAAGAGAAAGATGAAGTATTGATGGCTCATGTACATCAATTTTAAATAAATAAACTAAATGAAGCTGTAATACTGCAATACAAAATACAACTGAAGTGTTTGAGGATGGGATGAAAGGAATGGAATGATTGAGAAAGGAAGATGGAATTATGGAATGATAGAAGGAAGAAAAAAAGATATTGTGATCTATGGAAGACGAGGACGAAAATAAAAAATTAATGTGAAAAAATTGTTAATAAATAAATAACCCTGTTCTAAATAAAATAGGGGTGGAAGGAGAGGTCCAAATAGCGGAGGCCTCAAAAAAAAAGGATTGATGGCTTAACCTATCTCATGCCATATACACCTATCCCCCGATTTACACGGTACTTATTTCACACGTTTTCACTTTTACACGGTTTTCCCAAAAAATTTGAATCAATTGTTAATAACCGATTATATTACCATCTCTCATAACGTAAATATTTCTGCTTCTAACATCGAATCGGCGCAAATAACTTCGAGTGATGAAAGTGAATTCGAACCTTCGTTTCCTAAAAAGAGAAAGAATAATTTCTGACAGTAATAAAGGATAATAAAACGCATTTGGTTTTTTTGTTCTTCTGTTTAATGTATATTGTAATTAAATAAAAAAACAGTGTTTCCGTAATATATTAAATTGTCAATGCATTTTATTTTTATGTCTGTGTACACTTAAAAATATTGAAAAAAAATCACAACTGTTAAATAGCAAAATTATTCATTTTCTGCAAGCTTTTCGATTTACACGGTATTGACTTGAAAATTTTCAATTTTCGATTTACACGTTTTGCTCAGGAACGTATCTACCGTGTAAATCGGGGGATAGGTGTACTGGATTGTGGTTGCCTAGGAACCTTTCTTCCTCATGAGCGATCTACCCCGCCCAGTTCAATTCTTCGAGCTAAACCTGTAACCTTATTTCTTCTCTCCATGGCTCCTTGAGTGACCTCAAGTCTTTTAATAAGTCCCACCGTAAATCATCACCAGCAACACACTGGTCGAAGATCTTCATCGATATATACTTGCGACATATGCACGCATTGCATTTATAAATAAAACGAGTATATATAAACGACTTCTTTATTTCTATTATCTTTACTAACACATGAAATTCAAATCAAAAATTAGCAGATCGGCGTACATATTTAAATAAATCTATAGTAAAATTTCGTATCCAGTTAAGAATAAAGGTGTTTTAAAGTACATATCATTTATAAATTAATTATAATTTCACTAAATCTTATTGTTACTATTGAGAATCAAAACTTAATATTGTCGTTCACTCCTCATATACACACACCCACATATAATGCATATAGACGGTATCAAACAATAAACAAATATATCTAGTATCAAACATATTTAAATAACTATATTCAGTATCAGATGTATTTAAGTAGAAATATTTATAATTAGATGCAATTAAACAACTATTTTTGGTATAGCTTTTATTAACATAAACATATTTAAAGGGTATAGAAGAGATATATTCGTTAATTGGATTGAAATATCATCTATATTTAAATAAGTCTCATTGGTATCAGATGTATTTAAACAAGTATAAACAGTATCAGATGTGTAAGCAGGTATAATTTGTTTTAATTACCCATTTATTTAATATGTGTAGAATAGGTATATTCGTTTAAAAATTATTTTTTGATTAGTTTAAAAATATTTTATCTAAAAAAATCAATATCAGATGCATTTAATTAAGTATAACTAGTATCAGATGTATTTAAGCAAGTACAATCTTTCTATTTACACATTTATTTATACATATTTTAACGTGTATAGAAATGGCACGTTCATAAAAAGGATTCAAAAAATTACATTCACTTTAAAGCATATTTTACCAAAAACAATCGAATCAGATTTATTTCAATAAGTATAACATATATCAGATGTATTTAGGCAGATATTATTTGTTTTTATTTACACATTTATTTATATGTTTTTATGTGTGTATACAAATCTTGTTTGTTATAAAGATAGAAACAATTATATTCAATTTAAAAAATAATTCACCAAAAACAACCGAACTCAGATTTATTTGAATATGTATAAACAGTATCAGATGTATTTGAATAAGTATAACCAGTATCAGATGTATTTGAATAAGTATAACCAGTATTAGTTGTATTTGAATAAGTATAACCAGTATCAGATGTATTTACACAATTAGTATAACCAGTATCAGTTGTATTTGAATAAGTATAACCAGTATCAGATGTATTTGAATAAGTATAACCAGTATTAGTTGTATTTGAATAAGTATAACCAGTATCAGTTGTATTTGAATAAGTATAACCAGTATCAGATGTATTTACACAATTAGTATAACCAGTATTAGTTGTATTTGAATAAGTATAACCAGTATCAGATGTATTTACACAATTAGTATAACCAGTATTAGTTGTATTTGAATAAGTATAACCAGTATCAGATGTATTTGAATAAGTATAACCAGTATCAGTTGTATTTGAATAAGTATAACCAGTATCAGATGTATTTGAATAAGTATAACCAGTATTAGTTGTATTTGAATAAGTATAACCAGTATCAGTTGTATTTGAATAAGTATAACCAGTATCAGATGTATTTACACAATTAGTATAACCAGTATCAGTTGTATTTGAATAAGTATAACCAGTATCAGATGTATTTGAATAAGTATAACCAGTATCAGATGTATTTTAATAAGTATAACCAGTATCAGATGTATTTGAATAAGTATAATCCGTATCATATGTATTTACACAATTATAGTCATAGTATAACCAGTATCAGTTGTATTTGAATAAGTATAACCAGTATCAGATGTATTTGAATAAGTATAACCAGTATCAGATGTATTTGAATAAGTATAACCAGTATCAGATGTATTTGAATAAGTATAATCCGTATCATATGTATTTACACAATTATAGTCAGTATTGTAATAAGCATAAGCTTCAGTCTTCGGTTATTCGTATGGGCAAACCTCGTGCAACCATGCTGCTGGCGATCATGGTGAAACTGGAGGCTGATCGGGAACGGGCCACCGCCCGGAGGAGGTCACGTTCTGGCTCAAACTGGCACTTGTGTTCCACGACTGGCTCTATGAATATTAACACAAATCTATCAATATAGGATAATAGGTTTTAGATGTAAAAGTTTAATAGTGTGAATGTATTCTGATAATCAATGATTTCCCAAATAATAAATAACCTAAAAAGAAATAAAAATCTCATTTTAAATCGGGAATTAAAGTGGTAAAAATTAAATTAAGAACCTGCTATGTATTAGGAAACTTATAATTATAAATGAAATTGACAAAGTAGTTTTCAATTTATGGCGCAACCAAATATATCTGTGACTGAACCATTTTAAAATTATTACAAACAATGGTTTCAACTATAACAGGTTCACTGCTGGACGTAGACCTCTCCCTCATAGATTTCCAATATGACCAGTTCCAACACCTTATTAAGGTCCCCTGTCCATTCGTGAAATGACGTCAATGTTGCGCTTATTAACAATTGAATCTGGACGCTATGTTACTTGTTCACTGCCACTACAACCTGCCCAACTTCGTCTAGAGAACTTTTCATTTCCGATTCGATCTCGTATATCCCAAGCATAGCTCAATCCATGACCTATTGAGCGACTGCGAGCTTCCTAATGATGCCCAAAGTGATCACATTTCAGTGATGTAAGTCATCACCAGTAACACATCGCAGACCTCTGTCGTTAAACACTGAGGAATATTAGACAGATACAGAGAGAGAAGACGAGAAGTTGCTTAGTAGACGAATAAATTCTATCTCGCAAACTCAATAAAACATTTAAAAACCAATAAATCACTTACACAAACCAGAATCAAGTTACTCTATATATTAAAATAAAGCTAGCAGTCGAGTTTTTTAAAACACACGTAAATGTGTTGACACTCACCCAATCGGCCGCAACTCCAGGCAGACTTCCCAACGCTGGGCCATGGAGTTGGTGCGTCGGAAGGTACGTACAACGACACCAGGGTACTAACTACCTTGTCTATCTCCAAGTCGGTAACCTCCCACAGCATCCCCACCACCATAGGACTATAAACAAATATTTTAAAAAAAATATTATTTTTTACTACACATAACAGTTTTCTTTACTCGGCGATAAATATTGCACATCGACTTTTGGAAAGAGACAGTCGGCTAATTTCGGCTTCGTAGAGCACTATCTCTGTCCAAGGTTAGAAAAATACTTCTTTTTAAAAATAAAATTGAACAAAGTTAAGGTTAAATAAAATAAATATTTACCTTTTTTGTCACCAGAATAAATTTATTATTATATTTTTAAAAAGCACAACACATTACGTAATTAAAACTCGAGTCTAAAATTAGAAAAATATAATGAAAATAAAACTATGTTAAAATTGGGTTGATTCCCAGTTAGAAAAGGAATCCCCGCTCCCCTCGTGGCTCAATTAAAAACAAGTGTTGCCATCTTTTTTAAAAAAAACTAAAGACTCGAGCTTAAAACAACGCAATCTTGAAAATCTGACGACGCAAAGTGAAAATTAGTACGCAAAGCAATGTATTAGTAAATATAATGCAAGGGTACCCACTTCCTAAATTTGAATCATCCTGGTTGATTTTATTTAGTACGCTAAAGGAGTTGTTGCCCCGAACTCCGAAGAGCGAACAATTTAATTGTGTAAAGTGTTTAGCCTTCGGTTCAACACTATGCTAATTAATCTACTGCTAGCGCCATCTATCGGCAAAGTTACGACATATGTGTATGTATGCATTGGGTATATAATTTATACAACTAGTGTAACGTTGCAAGTTAACGTCCCATAAATCTTAGTTAAAATTTTAACCAAAAAAATATAATCACGAGAAACGTCTCATAAATCGCAATACAGCAAAAAATTGTTCAACCCTTAGCGGGTAACGGTACTTCTCAAGTGGCGTGGGGTCGTGGGAGCATGCTATTGGTTTAACGAATCTTTGTTTTTATAACAAAAATTCCAATGCGCCCGCGCACCAGCACACAGAGTTTACACCAGTGCTCGGGAGAAGGATCCTGGCCTCGGTCGCGTTCACTAGCTAGGTGTCGTCTCACGCACCGACGCACACTCTTTGTGTCGGTTGCGTTCACCAGCTATGTGTCTTCATACGCGCCGGGGCCAATTAGAATTTACGTTATAAATTCACGCCTTGGTCCTATTCATTCTCCGGGCATCATTTAGTTCACGCCACAACCTTTACATCGTCTCGCACCCCAAGGGGTAAGTGTTGAACAAATATTATAAAGACACTAATATTAAGTAGCATTTATCTATAAGTTAGAGCTCAACATTTTGTCTGTGTCCATAGTTCCATCATTATGTATTCATTATTAATTTTTAATTTGTTTATTTGTTTATCTCTCCTATTCTTGTTTTACATGCTTTACATTTTGTAACTCCGTTCTGACAGTAAACAATCACATCAACTGCTTTCGGTTTCTGCCCTTACTTTATCGCAAGCCATCTCCGGGTTTACTGTCAGCGGAGCAAATTGTACACATATTTATATATGTATATCATAACTGTGACATTTATTCACAGGTGCAAAGTTTATACTACAAGTTTTATACTGCAAGTTTTACGCTTCGAGTTTTACATTGCAAGTTCTATGCTGCGACTTTTATACTGCGAGTTTATGCTGCGACTTTTATGCTGCAACATTTACACCGTTGAAATTATATCACCGTGCACCGGAACCATCACATCCTGCACTGCAACCTACCCGCGCTCCCTGCTCTCGACTTGCAGCCGCCTGAGCAGTCCTGGGAGATCGTGCGGCTGACCACCACCACCATCAGGGGAGTACCGAGCTGCGGTGTAAAATTAGACCAGGCCTTCTGCCCACTACCCTTAGTTAAATAATTAAATACATATATATTTTTCTTTGTGTGCCTTTTTTAATGCCAACATGCTCTACCCTTTATTAATTCAAAATATATATTTAGTTTCCCAAAAACGGCACACTAGTTCAAGGAAAAAAAAATCGAGAATCGGAAATTTTGATCTAGCTGGGGGTGAAATAGCTATTTAAGTGCCCTGTATATGTTGTGTATCAGTGAACTTTCCAACCTGGTGGCGACATGGAGATGGTGGTGAGCGGCGGTGGGGGGAGCGCGACCTGGAGGGCGTGCCAGCCGCACGGAGCCGCAGCCCGACAGCAGCGCAACCCCTCGCACCGCTGCTCCCTCCACGCCGGGACCACTACCGGCCATCTGACACCCATCTCCATGCCCGCAATACCTGCAATCAACATTAACATTAATTTAAATAAACTAATTACAGTTTGTTATATACGCCTAAAAATGTACTAAAGGTACTTAATTAATTACATTTTTAATGCCTAGTTTTAATACTTCTATATATACAGTCAAATACTAAAATGAGTTACTGTAGCAAACTCCTTGAAGAAATTGTTAACCTCTTTGTTTCAGTGTCATTATTATGAAATATTTCAAATGAAGAATATTAGAAGAACCATGTGCTTACGTGCGTGCTTTCGTGTGCTTTCGTCTGCTTACGTGTGCTTACGTGTGCTTTCGTGTGCTTTCGTCTGCTTACGTGTGCTTACGTGTGCTTTCGTCTGCTTACGTCTGCTTACGTGTGCTTTCGTGTGCTTACGTGTGCTTCCGTGTGCTTTCGTGTGCTTCCGTGTGCTTTCGTCTGCTTACGTGTGCTTACGTGTGCTTCCGTGTGCTTTCGTGTGCTTCCGTGTGCTTTCGTCTGCTTACGTGTGCTTTAGTGTGCTTTCGTCTGCTTACGTGTGCTTTAGTGTGCTTCCGTGTGCTTTCGTCTGCTTACGTGTGCTTTCGTGTGCTTACGTGTGCTTCCGTGTGCTTTCGTGTGCTTCCGTGTGCTTCCGTGTGCTTACGTGTGCTTCCGTGTGCTTTCGTGTGCTTCCGTGTGCTTTCGTGTGCTTACGTGTGCTTTCGTCTGCTTAAGTGTGCTTTAGTGTGCTTTCGTCTGCTTACGTGTGCTTTCGTGTGCTTTCGTCTGCTTTCGTGTGCTTACGTGTGCTTACGTGTGCTTTCGTGTGCTTTCGTGTGCTTACGTGTGCTTCCGTGTGCTTTCGTCTGCTTACGTGTGCTTACGTGTGCTTCCGTGTGCTTTCGTCTGCTTACGTGTGCTTTAGTGTGCTTTCGTCTGCTTACGTGTGCTTTAGTGTGCTTTCGTCTGCTTACGTGTGCTTTAGTGTGCTTCCGTGTGCTTTCGTCTGCTTACGTGTGCTTTCGTGTGCTTACGTGTGCTTCCGTGTGCTTTCGTGTGCTTCCGTGTGCTTCCGTGTGCTTTCGTGTGCTTCCGTGTGCTTTCGTGTGCTTACGTGTGCTTTCGTCTGCTTAAGTGTGCTTTAGTGTGCTTTCGTCTGCTTACGTGTGCTTTCGTGTGCTTACGTGTGCTTCCGTGTGCTTTCGTCTGCTTACGTGTGCTTACGTGTGCTTCCGTGTGCTTTCGTGTGCTTCCGTGTGCTTTCGTGTGCTTACGTGTGCTTCCGTGTGCTTTCGTGTGCTTCCGTGTGCTTTCGTGTGCTTCCGTGTGCTTTCGTGTGCTTACGTGTGCTTTCGTCTGCTTACGTGTGCTTTAGTGTGCTTTCGTCTGCTTTCGTGTGCTTACGTGTGCTTTCGTGTGCTTTCGTGTGCTTACGTGTGCTTCCGTGTGCTTTCGTCTGCTTACGTGTGCTTACGTGTGCTTCCGTGTGCTTTCGTCTGCTTACGTGTGCTTTAGTGTGCTTTCGTCTGCTTACGTGTGCTTTAGTGTGCTTTCGTCTGCTTACGTGTGCTTTAGTGTGCTTCCGTGTGCTTTCGTGTGCTTCCGTGTGCTTTCGTGTGCTTTAGTGTGCTTTCGTCTGCTTACGTGTGCTTTAGTGTGCTTTCGTCTGCTTACGTGTGCTTTAGTGTGCTTCCGTGTGCTTACGTGTGCTTCCGTGTGCTTTCGTCTGCTTACGTGTGCTTTAGTGTGCTTTCGTCTGCTTACGTGTGCTTCCGTGTGCTTTCGTGTGCTTTCGTGTGCTTACGTGTGCTTTCGTCTGCTTACATGTGCTTTTGTGTGTTTTCGTGTGCTAGAACACTGGCTGAACCACATCCTCTAACCAATTTTAGATACAGTGAAAAAATAAATAATTTGTTTCCGTTTAACTTTAATAAGAGATAAGAAAGAGTAACAGATATCACTACTAACAGGAACACGTCGGATTCGGAGAGATGTCGCAAGAAGTCCTCCGGAGAAGGCGGCACCCCAACATGACCTGTCCAATTGGAACACCAGTACTGCACGAATGACGTCATCCGCTTCTCCATACGATCTAGATTCTTCTCTGTAATTAATCATATTAAATCTCTTAAAGTTCAATTACTAGTTTTCTTTCCGGGGATTAAACAAGATTAATTATTTTTTAATTAACATCACACAGAATGATCAGTTATAGGTGTAATAGATCATATTGCGACTGATATATGGTACATGCTCTCCATAAATCAATGGTTTCTTAAATAATAGATAACATAATGATTATTGTAAGAAAATCGATATCAAAATTATGAATATATCAAGACTTTACTGGAAAAAGACTATTCCAAATGTTTCAAGGACTAAAAGAAGAGTTGACAGTGTGTTGTATCAGATGGAGATTACTTTGAAGGGTATGAAATTGATGTGAAAGAAAAAATAAAGAATTTACATTATGTACACAAATTCTCCTTACTTTTTGATCACAGTGTTTTATAGATAAATAGATAGATATACTAACCTGGATTAATTATATATCGTCCGACATTAGCTGTGGTAATGAAGTATCCGTCGACAAAGCTCTTTTCGTGTATCTTGTAGAGCGCATATGTGAAGTGTATATTTTCCATTCTGCAGACGGGCTGGTGGTGGAGTATTGGCAGCATTTCCCATGGGAATGTATCTAACATCTAAAATTCAAAATAACAAAAATATATTCAATTGTATTAAATATTTAAAATAAAGTCATTCAAAAAAAAATTAATACAGAAAAATTAAGTTAAAAATATATTAATAAACCAATAGTTAATTGAATGATATATTCAGAAGAATTGAGACAAAATTTTATTGAATGAAAAAAAACGATAAATTGAGAAATAATATTTCAGAAATATATTTGTAAGATGGACCGACCACTTGGTCAAGATCGTGGGAAGTCGAGAGGGTATTTTGTGGAGGCCTATGCTTTGCAAGGGCGTCCATCGGCTGAAATGAACAAGATAAAGAATCATTGGACAAATCAATAATCAGTCCTGATTATTTAATACAAAAATACATTTGTAAACCATTAAGATAAAGTTATTAAATTTAGAAAAATTTCAGAACTTACAGAACTAACACAAAGTAATTTTTGAAACATTAGGTAAATGTAAAATTTGTAACACATATTTTATATATATATATATATATATATAATATGGAAAATATAATAATATAATAAAATGATTATTTATGACTTTATTGAGGAACAGCGACTTTTTATTTTAAATATTTTTTATACATATATTAAAATAATTTTTAAAATATCAAGTTCCTCAATAGAACCATAAATAATCATTTTATTTAGGATAAATACAAATGTATAATAAACATGCACAGTAAATATTATTTATCTATTTATAATACTATTAAAAAATTACCTTTCGTTTGAAATTTATCTGATAAAAATAGTAAAGCCGAACCAAAGAAAACAATAACTTTTTTTCAAATAAAAGTGATAAAAAATATATATAATCACCTCATCAATAATTAATATAACTGGCCATCGCTTAGCCTTCTTCAATGCTGCCCACTCATCGCTCTCTTTCACCTGTGTTGCCACTTGCGAAAATGCTTTTATACCATCAACCAAACTAAAATGGTGTATTTTCTCAAAACATCTCGATAAACATTTCAAACACAATTCAGAAGAAAATTTAAATTCCTTCTCACAATTTTCACAGTCGACTTTATGAATAACTTTTCTTATGTCGTCTGGGTTGCCATGTTCAGACAAAATTCTCCTTATACACGATTTAATTTGTTGAGATTGTAACGAATGACAACTGTCTATTAAATTATACAATAAATTCTTTTGTTTAATGGTCAGGTTCATGCACCTAAAAAATAAAGCTTGATTATACAGGGTGATAAATATGGCATTTCTCTAGAAAAAGTATATCTATACATATAAAATTAATACTAGTGTACATGGTGGTACATTAAATAGTGAATGAAAAGCCTTCAAAGGGTGATATATGTTCACCCTCTCTCTAACCTATTATCAATTAATGTATTGTACACCCTATCCAAGCGGTGATAGCCCAACAGTAGAGGACTGAGATATGCGATCATATGTCCCGGGTTTGATCCTCGGAATGATTGCCACTGCACAAAACAAAGTTTCTAGAGAATAGGCAACAGCTTCCTCTGCGTACCATAATACCATCCCACTATCACCAATCTACCTACCAAACGTGGCGACTGTATTATATCACACCATAGATATCTTTGGTGCAGGCCTATGCTTTGCAGTGGGCAGAGGGTTGTAAGGCTATAATCAATTATGGTATATATTTAATACATTCAAAACAATATGATATTCAAATACATCATCATCATCATTTTAGTTGTAGAATGTCCACAGCTGGACATTGATCTTTCTCATCTCTTTATAATAAGCTCCGGTTAGAAACAGCCTGTATCCAATGTTGGTGGACATCCTAAGCAGCAATTGGTGCACAATACATATTTACCTAAATTTGAAAAATTACGGTGGTTTACTATAAATGGAATTTTTGAGAGGCTTTTTGGTAATGAGCAAGTGAGACAAAAAACGATACATGATTGTACAAGTGAGATGACAATAAGAAAAGCTACCCTGTTATGGCATCCCCCAACTTAAAGGTATGAGGGTTCCAAATGTGCGCTGGTGAAGAACCCTCAACAAATCCAGACGGGTTTTATTTTGTGATCACCACTACTATATTTTTAGCCCAGTGTTACAATCATTATATTTGCAGAAATATTTCAAGTATGCAGGAAATTGGTAGTCGTTCTTAAGTCACAATGTGACAATGAGAAATATTTATTCATTTTTATACATGGAGACATACATTTATTTAAAGCTGTATTTTAATGAAAAAACATATATTTGAAGCTTTTTGCACCATATCACTATGTTGCCAATGTTGGCAGATACTATGATTATTTATCTGGTTATTCATTTCTTTTTTTTCCTCCGCTTCTTTATTTTTTGTGAGACAAGTGCGATCCAAATGAATTTAATGTCTTTGTTTAGTATTACATTACAATTATAATAAGTATTATACCTTATTTATTATAAGTATATATGTTATATACATATGTATGTTTAAGTATGTATGTTTTGTACACATTAACTACTCATTATTTGTACTTCTACCTTTTCCATACCATGGTTGTCTATAAGAGATTGCCTGGTGTGATAAGACTGCCCTATGTACTTTTGTAATCCTAGCGTTTTGTAATGTATCCTAGAAAGTATAATAAAGAATTTTAAATAAGTAAATAAATAAAATAAAAACTCTATAACTCACCCCCAATAATCAATAGCAGAGTCCACTATCTTCACGACTTTGTCACGCAGTTTAGAATCCTGAAGCTTGCCTGTCACCAGGCTTGTCCAACCACCCAACCACTCTTTATCCATTACGTTGATTACACTCTGTTGACCACAGAATAATATTTATAGCAAAAATATCACTGTGATCAAAAAGTAGGGTGAAATTATCACTCAAAACTCCCAGTCGTTAGGAAGGCTAAAATAAAGCTAAGGAAAAAAAATCCAAAAATTACCTTTTGGTAGTTTTTTTCCTAGGTTGGTAGGACTGTCTATAACATTTGACAAGTTCGTTTGTTAAAAGTTGGAACGTCATTTGCTTAATCCAAACCACTTTGAATGAAATGAATCGCACAATATCTTGGAAAAAAAAACATCTAAGCCTCGACGGATATTGATCCGCAAACTTTGTATTTTACTGATTCAGCAAATTAAATAGGCCAATATGCTGTTTTGAGTTTTTGAGTTTCGCTTTGTAAGATATTTTTTAAATAATTGCTTATCTATCATCGATAAAGGTGTCTCTAAATGCTACCAGATGCTTTCCCGGCGAGCCCTACCCAGTTTGTGCCAGCAGTAGTAACAATGTCATACTCCTATTGGTTTGCCAACACCTCCCTTTCCCACTGGTTGATGAGACACAAGGCTTTAGACACGGTTGTTGGACCAGGGGATCCGCAGCCCATCCAGTGGGTAGATGTAGTTAACCCCTGTGACTGGGAGTTCAATTTCGCGCAGAGTGAGGTCAATAAGGCTTCATGGTCAATTGCACTGTTATGAGTTGCCGTTAATGGTAATTTGCTGGCTGGCAATCGGGAGGTTACCGCAGCATGGGTAACTGCCTATTCAGCTAGAGGTATATGATAGATAATATCCATCACAGCCGGGTGTATTTTACACAAGATCCCGTGATGTGAACCGGGATATGAGTTTGCCTGTAACTCTCAGACCATAGGTCCAGAGTGAGGATTGAATCAGGGTGTTATTGTGGTGGGAAGAGAGTGAGCCTTGCAACTCCATGACCTGCTTGGATAGTCAAGTATTTGTGCATGAGACACTGCGGACTGACAATTAACTCTTTTAGTGCCAAGAAGCGCCGTGGCGCTGCTCTCGCTAGTAATGAAAAATACCCGCGTCACTATAGCACTCCTTTTGACAGTGCACTTTGGGAGTGAGATGGAAAAAATTAAGTAGAATCACATACTTTGTCAAAATGTCAAAAGACTTTTGGCTTGAAAAAATTTCCAGGACAAAATTTACAACGACGTGTAGTATGCAGCTGTAAGAACAGAAGTGCAGTGAAAAGATCCAAATTACTTTCTCCGTGTGTAAAAAAAGGACTGCACGGTGTTTGCATAGGAAAACAGGTTTATAAATAAATCTTGTTCATTTTGCATATACTTTGTAATTTTCTTGTCAATGTATATGTAGTATTCAATATCTGTGTTTCTATAATCATAGTATAAAATCTCCTGAAGAGAATGTTGAAAAAAATTGAGAATATTGGTGTATTACAAGGGAAATAGTAAATATTTCTCTTGTTCATATGAATTATCTATAAAAATGCACTAATTAACAAGCTTTTTTAGCATATTTTAGTATGTTTTACATATTTATAATATATATGGCACTAAAAGAGTTAAACATCTAATGTTATCAGAGACGGAAAGGCATAACTTTGGACAGTTATATCCTACCAATTGTGTAATTTCCGGTAAATATAATAAAATTTCGAAGAGGCAAAGACGACACCAGTCTTTTCTAGTATGTTCTTCATTTGGCTAAAGAAATCTGCCTATTCTTGTGAAGTTAACCAACCGGATGTAACATTAAGTTATTATAATGAGCATACCTTCATCCTTAAGTCAATATCCTCTCGCTTGCTCCAATAGTTATGCACGAGGCGTTTGTTGTTTAGAAACTGCGCATTGTCTATTGTTTTATAATTATCTTCCAATAATGAGTATAATTCTGTGAACAGAGGCTTTTCTCCTTCTGAAATATAATAATATATAATTTGTTATATTTTTAATAAAATCAAATACTTCAAAATACTAATGTTTTATAATATTTACATGAATACAATGACCACTATAGTTTTAATGCAAACACACTTTTAACTTAATATAAAATTAAACATGTGTTTATTTGAGTTGTGGTGGTTGGGACTGAAAGAAGAGACGCAGCTTGGGTTATCCTCCCACTAGTTCGACCGACGACTTAGTCAATATTCAGAGAAATCATTAGATACAGGCAGAACAAGACCAGTCATGATGATGACCTTCAAGGAATGCCTTTGCTCACCAGCAGGCATTTATTTCCAACAATTTAGATCATCTTAAAACATATCTAGTGTACTATAAGGTAAAGCCTTGTCCAACATACTATATTGCCTCCGACCAGCTGTTACCCTGAGCCACACAGGACCAGACGTTATTATTTGTTCAACCCATCTTCTGGATTTTGATTCTGACTTCTATGGCCGTCACATTAGTCAATGACCTCTGTCTTGCCTCTTGACTGTTGCCTGCTCCGGGGAGTGATCTCTTTCTTTTAGAAATATTGATTTTGTATAAATTGGGTAAACACACACATTTTGAGCATTGATAGTCCAATGGTAGAGGCCTGAGATTAAGTATGGGATTGATTCCCAGGATACAATCTAATTGACACTTTGCGAATGAATTATATAGGATTGTCTCTGCTCATAAACAAGTTTCCAGAGGATGGGCAGCAACATCCTATGCATACCAGAGCACCACGCTGTGATCATCAGTCCCACAGATACCGTTGGGGGAGGTATATGCCTTACAGTGGGCGACTATAGGCTGAAAAACACATAATAAATAATGAATGTCTATATAAAATTACCTTTTATAACATTAGCAGGTACATGAACTGTGAGTGGTCCAACATTATTTAAATCTAAATAATCATTTTTTAACATAGTCAAATAAATAGAACTTATTTCAGTTCTATATTCACTAAAGGGCTTCAAGTTCTCGTTTGGATTATATGGTGCCGTTAACTGTATTATTGTCCATTCTGTAAATTTTAAAAATTATTACTGGCAACACATTACAATATACTATTTCTTTTTACTACACATACATATACTTATGTGTATATATATTTGTCTTTTTACGTATATTAAAACCCACCCTGGGTTAACCTTCTAACTGCCAAGCTGTATTGGCCATGAGTTCCTCAGGTGCCAAATGGAAATATCAAGTGTAGGCTTTCCTTATGTGAAAATTTGGGATCTTTACATTCTATGAATGAATATAACACATTATGTATATCATTATGTACTGAGACCGCCGGCGACCTTCATGGCACTTAAAGGCAACAGAGTACTCGGTGTACCATGAGGTCGCCGGCGGGTCACGTTTTTGTAACACAGAAAACACGATAGGTTTTCAAAGCCAGCTTTGAAATATGAATAAATTGTGAATTCAATACAAAGAAAGGTTTCTATATACATATTCTAATGTAAATTTTACATAAAAAGTGAGGCCGCCCGCGGTCACATTGGCACCCATGGTAACCTCTTCTAAAATATGCTGCAAATCGTATACCATCCCGTGATCCAGTTGCTAGGTGCCTAATGAAGCTAGTAATTACCGGAGGGTCGGAAAAAAATAATATTCCTTAGATGTACAGATGAAAAATTGTGAGGTAGCCGGCGGCCCTCACGGCACCTATTGTTGGGTATCGTGAGGTAGCCGGCGGTCCTCATGGCACTTAAAAAGTTAAAAAGTGAATGTATAGCTCATTTGCCGTCATATAATATATGGTACACCATATGCAAAAAAAAACTTTGATAAATAAATAATAAAATTAATTATTGTGTACTATCCATCCCTCTTCTTTGTACTACCAGATTGTATTATTCCGTCGCATTTTAAAATAAAACATAATATAGTGATCAGTTGCTGAGCTGATATATCTTGGAAATAACAACACGAAGTCCGAAGCAAAGGTGTCAAAAAATCATTCAAGCTTCGCTCATACATTTTTGTGGAATTTCTCTTTTTGATGCATCGCTGAAGATGACGTAATGTAGCTTCTACCTACACCTACAACCAATCATGCTCTATGTTAAGAATATTCAAAACTATTTCATCATCATTGTACACATTGACTACCTTGTTCTTCTGTTTTAATAATATGGCCATTTAAGAAATTACCTTCAGAGATTAAATCATATATTGTATTGTTTATTTTATTAACCGACATAATAAAATTAATAAAAAATGTCAAATTAAATTTACAAACTAACAATCAAATAATCCAGAAATTTATAGCTGTTGGCAATGAAGATGGGGCTAGATGATCACCACTCGCTGAACTCATGGAGTTACAAGCGTTCATCACCACCATGCATGACTATAATACTTGATGATTTGCCACAACCCTTAGCCATTAGAAAATTAAAAATAAATGATATAGATTTTTGTTTGGAATCATTCAAAATCTGGATATCAGGACTTTAGAGTCTCCTCGCATACCATATATGGTACATTTTATACTTATATAATTACTAAAATTAAAATAGTCTTTCAAATAAGATGCATACAGTGACTATTAAATATAAAAAATGTAATACTACCTTTTGGCAGCTCTTTAAGGATATTCAAAAAACTTTCTGCATTATTCTCATTGCTAAATCTCATGTACTTCTTATAATAAGGGATGTTATCATCTATTTTAAACTTTTTCAGAATTTCAGCAGAGCTATCAGCTTCCGTAGATAAAAAATTTAGAAGTAACTTCTCGCTTTTTGATCTGAAATGAAACAAGGAGAGAATTTCAATAAGGTTTTTATACAAAATCAATATTTCATTATCATCATTTCAGCCCAACAACCTTAAGCAGTTCATCTCTCCATCTTGAGGTGATCAAGATTCTACACTGTGCATGCTGAATTTAGTTCTGTAAAAATAATTCAATGTAATCCTTGCCCACACACACAAAAATAAGTGAACATGTACATACACATGCACACATATACTAATATGTACATTCTATTATTACATTCATTGACAGCTTAAGTATGTTTACCTACTTTTTTTAAATTAATGTGTGTATATGTGCTTTTTGTCTT
The DNA here is from genome assembly GCF_028537555.1 of Battus philenor. Taxonomy (NCBI): domain Eukaryota; kingdom Metazoa; phylum Arthropoda; class Insecta; order Lepidoptera; family Papilionidae; genus Battus; species Battus philenor. The sequence continues at coordinate 2,079,325 of NW_027181686.1, read as the reverse complement.
CTTCAATAAGGTAAATAATTAAAATTTTGTGCAATAAATATATTATTACTGTTTTAAACCAGAACAACACGATTAACATAGAATGTCATACTGAATAACCAGTTTGTTAATAAATCTATTTGCAACAAGACTTGTTGCAAAGGTCGGTTGGTTGAACTTATGTTAAACATATATAAGAAACAATATAGAACCCTTGAGATATTGATGACTATATTAGATATTGGTGACTTCTTTTTCTTCTTCTATTTCAGCTGATAGACTCTGACTACAAGGCATAGGCCTTTACCAACGACAAGATGACCGGTAATGCACTGCCCGCGTACAGTGACTTCATTACAGAAACTTTTTAACCATGTTGTTGGTCCACTTAGTGAGCCATCAGTTGCACGAGCTACGTGCTCCACCCCCTCGCACTTCAAATGAGCAATTGTAAGATCTACATCAGCAACCTTGGTTTTTCTGAGGATCGCTTCATTTCTGATTCAATCTTGCAGCGAAACTGTGGGCAATACCCTCTCCATTGCTCTCTGGGTGACCTTGAGCTTTTTATGAGACCCATCATAGTCCACCACAGCAACACACAATGGTCAATCACCTTCTCATTAATAAAGCTTAATATTAATAAATATTATTTATTATTAATATTAATTAATATTTTATATATTACGAAATTTTGGACAAGATGAGCTTCCCAGATGCTGCCCATCCAAGTTAAAATCTGTGAATGATCTCTTCTCGAAGTTAGACTTTCCTAGCTTGATGATTTGTCCCAGATATATAAGGGTCTACAACTTCAACCGATAGCACCTTCGATAATTACTTGAGTGGGCATTACATGGACATTTGAGATCAAATTCATCTTGCCCATATTTAAAGGCTTACTTGTCCGGAGGCTCTACTGAGGACCACAAGCATTTTATTCAGGGCCTTCATGGTCTTTATAACTATCTTGACATCTTCTCAACTGGACTTATTCCAATTTTCAAGAACATAGAAACATATGGTACTAATAAAGCTCAGTTCTCTGAGAAATAAATATACCAATGTCTTAAAACTAAGTTGGCTTAATATACCTAGGAATAACTAGAGATAATTTCATAGTAAATATCTGTGCTAAGGAGGTAGGAGTCAGAAATATAACAGTGAGACATATGTAACCTGTTGAATGATTTAGATGTGTCAAGAGCAACATCAGTTCATTGGATTAGGCTTCTTCACACAATTTAGATTTCAGGTTTAATAGTTAATGGAAAATGTCTCTCTTATATCTTTCAGTTTCAGTAATATACTTATATATAATCTATATATTGGATTGGATGTTCTGTTGGCTAAGTAATTTTATTAACTAAGATGTCCACACAGCCAATTTCATAAGACACATTCACAACCTCTTGTATCTATTGATGTTAATGCTGATAGCAGCATTAGCAGATTTTGCAGCTTCTTCAGAACTAAATCATGGACCTGACGATTTTATGAACTTGACAAAATGAAATCAGCCTGATTTTGACAGTTGAACAAATGTTTGAAGAAAGGTAAACTTCTCATTTAAGTTTACAATGAGATAACAGAGAGGATTACTTGCTGATGAGGAGGTGGAATCAGCTGTCCCCGAAAGCTAAGGGGTTTGTAAACTATGTGAATCTTGACATTGGTGCATTAAACACATTTTTGAGTTTCAAAACTCATGTACAGAAATAAATACCATTGGTCACCAGTGAATCTCCACTCACTAATATGCTTACTTTACATTCAGTTAAGTATCATGTATATACTTACTTGGGTTTAGGGTCAATCACATCATCAGGTATTGGCTCAATGTAGCTCATAACTTTCTGAGATCTATCAGCTGAAAATTATAACAAATCTGTTAAATATTATAGTACATCTGCAGGCTCCTATGAATTTTCACTTAATGGAACATGAACATACATTAATGTCTTATTTTAATAATTGAGTTAATTAATGTAACAGACATATAACAAATAAGACAAAAAGTAGGCAGAAAATTAAAAACAAGGTAAAGATATCAATAACCAAAGAACACTTTGTTATAATCAGACTGTTTTTTACAGGCTGTGTTTGGAACCTCTTTTCTAGATTCTCTCTAAAGCTCATCTTTGCATTCTTTTCATGACGTGCTGAAGTGATCACTATAAATGATCTTATGTAATCTTCTCTAAAGGATAATATGACTAGATTAATAAATAAACAAAAATCTTCCTTACAATTGGTAACTACTTAATATACAATTAATAAACCAAAGGTAACTTTCTGCATTCAACAGAACACTATTTTTTTTATTTATCATATATTTTTCGGTTTGATAAATAATTTAATCTGCTATAATGATAATAGCTTTTATTAGCTTTTAATTAATTTCACTCTGCTATTTATTATACTACTATTGCTATATAGCTTAATCATCTACCTATAAAAAAATGTGTAAAAATGTTTTACCAGCTGCTCTCATTTGTTCATCTCTGTACACTGCTAATGTCCTTAAGGATGCAGACACTGATTCGCTCAAATAAAAGGCACAATCCACCTCTTTATTCTCTGCCAAACACTCCTCTGCGTATAATTTTCTTCCACCTAGAAAATATATTTACATATTATTACTTGCCACTGTATACATTTTCAATTAACTAACCTATATACATGGTGCCTGGTGATAAAGAAAAAGGAAAAGAAGCAATAAACTAAATAAAAGATTATAATTTTCATTATCGTATCCAGGAACAAATTCCACAAAGGAAACTTAACATTAAATAAGAAGTATTACTAAATCACCGCTACATTATAATAATAAAAGTAATATAAAAGCCTTTAAAATTTCTAAATCTGTAATTCCCTTACTTTCATAATTCGGACCACTTGGTGTTGATGGGATTTCTTTAACGTATTTATTTAATGTATTTTTGTAAAATGAATTAGTAAATTCAATCTCATTACTAAATATATCATAATCATCCATCTTAAGATATTGGTTAAACGATTTAATCTTAATAATATAATACACAAAGAAAGGAATTATTTTTTAAAATCAAACCGCAATATTTATGAATTTTGTGGCGTTATTTCAAATATGCATAACTGCCTTCTTATGACATTGACATTGGAAAGTGTTGCTATAAATATTGCATGTTAACATTTTTTTGTATTTATTGTATATTATAATTAAATCATTAAGTATTTAATTATTTATTGGTTTTTTTAAATGTCTTTCTATCACATTTTTAATATAATTAATATTTTAAATATAGCTTATTAAGTTGATATTGCAATGAGATATGTAATAATCTTAGCAAAAAGCATATCGATGTTTTTTTGCCACACTTAAATATGTATTCATCTATCTAGTTATAAATGAGAGTCACTAATAAAGACCGCAGGGATAATTTAAAAAAAAATTATCCATAACGATCTATATTATTTATTTGAAAACGCTCTATAAATTATAATGACTTCTAGTGCAAAACACTCAAACGAATTTGAAGTTTAAATTCGAAATATGTAATCATGTTATTTCATAAAACACTAGAATAGCTAAAATCAATATTTAATTGTTTAACGATGGCCTGTTTTTCACTGTATTTACAAAAAAACAATCATTGTTCATTTGGATAAAGGTGTAATATCTATACTTATAATGACCATATTAATTAAAAAGGTATGAGAAATACCAAGACCTGTTTTAAATATAAAAATAACAATAAACTTTTTGCCAAAGTAACTGATATTTTTTTTACCTTTAGCCAACTGTCAAATATTTTATAATCATAAACGATTAGATAATGAGTCATAGGAATACAGTAATGATATACATATAATTCTAATTATATTATGCAAGGCGCATTGTCCAAGCCATAAGTGATCAAAATAATTTAATATATGAATGTATATCGAGCTGAATGGCTACTTTCACATTGTCAACTTTTAACAATGAATCGTGAATAAATTAAAGATTTTTTTGTAATAAACTGTTTGAAAGTTTTAATTATTTTTTTGGATTTAATCGTTAAAATTTTAAACCGTAAAGTCGGTAAATTATAACTAAATTAAACTTTGAGCTGTTAAGTTTTAAGTATACTTACTGTCGGAGACCTAGGAAATGCTCTGTGTTTTATGTTTGTATTTATTTGAATCTATGTAACTCTTGATTCCCACTACCTTAATAATAAGAAAATTACTTTACGTGCTAAAATTAATATAAATTTGCTTAAAAAATCCTTAATGGAAATTATATATTGTGAATACAAATTTAAAATATTAATTAATGTTTATTTATATTATTAGTGTGCATAAGAGTACATACCATTTTTTATCTGCCATCTCCCATTACATAGAATAAAATTCTTAAACAATTTAAGTATTTAAAAAATACGTAATGTGTTTTTATGATGATATTATTAATTTAATTTTTCATATTAATTTTTTATGTATTTACAATATGTGTAAAAAACATATAATCCTTATACATTGCATCATATGGCCATTACAGATTATAACATCCTGATCCGCGTGTCAATAGATTTATTGAATTCCAATACACGGGGCCCCTTCAACCATCTGAACGATGACGTAATTCTTCTGCATATATATAGTCCACAGTTTATTGTTACTATGAACTATGCAAACATTTCACTATCTATTTGGGCCAGAGTTGAACTGTTACGAAAAAAGAGATTTTTTCTTATCTAATCATTTTTATCTGTTTAAGTTGAAGGTTTGATTTTTCACATTTTTATACACGAAAAATATTTATTCTTATTTAATATGTTGTGAATTATAAGGGCATGTAAACAAAATGCAATTCCTGAACTGCCACCAACGGCCGTTAAATTCTAAATCCTGTTGGAACACGTAGTGTGAAACTCTGATATCTTGCTAAAAACACGATTATCAAAGTAAATAAACGACCATTAAATTTGGTATATATTGTACGTAAGATAATTTAAGAGCGTTATTATGTAAGTCAATTTTAAATAAGATTAGCCATAATCGCATTGTGTTCTTTGTACGAATACCAGGCGCGCGATTTGCATTTTCTTTATTTAAGATACGGTTTTCAAATGTGTAAACAGCTTTTCTAATGTTCGAGTACGCTTTGCAAATGTTAGCTATATATTAACTACGTCGGTATAAAGAGAACTGAACTGAACTCTCTATTGTAACGATTATTTTTTTTATAAATTTTAAAATACGTGTTAATTACTAGTATTGGTCTGTCAAGTCTTTTTGCAAATTATACGTTTAAACTTGTAATAAAATTGGCTGTATTATTTACTTTTGGCTGTCTTTAGTGACATTAAAAAGGTTACATTTTAAAAATGTTCGTTTTATTTCTGTACTTATTGATTAGTTATTATTTATTTATGTTATTTGTTTATTGTTCAATTAAATTCATTTTTGATGCAAGCTAGTTCGTAAAGGATTATCTTCAGAGCCCAGCGACGCCACATACGTTATGCGACTTAAGCTGTTGGCGGGAAAATGAGGTTTCTCTAGTTCCAGGTTCTCTGCAGTCTGTCAGTTTATTGTAATTATTTACCTATTGTAATGTCAGCCATAGGATATCTAATTCTGGACATTAACTTCCTTTATTGATTTCCAATAGGAGGGTTCATAGCGGTCTGCTTCCGGCGTCTTCTGATTACCTTCAAAAGATTCTGTTTCCCCCTTCTCTGTGGACATCTTACGCTCTCGTTGTCTACACCACACTACCTTCAGTCTTCTGTTCAGCGTTCTATGTGGCCTGCCCACCGTATTTCAACTGGCCAATGCTCTAAAATTAGTATTTAATGGCAAACAATAAAAAAAATTTGTGCCATTATCACATACTTTTTACTAAATACCATATAGTTTTTTTTTTAATTTAAACATAATTAGACATGATGTAAGCAACTATATCCATGTTTCAGGATACAGATAAAGTTAGCGACAGACTAAGGTAAATATTTTTTGAAATATATAAGTAGAGTTAATAACAGTCCTAATATATTTACTTCTGGAATGACTTTTTTAAATTTGGAATATGTCTCCACGCCGGTCTAATGCAGATTTAAGTGGTTTACGAGTTTAGCTGTCCACCGACAGTTTCATTACCATCATCATATCACCCGATAGACACCAATAGGCCTCGATGGCCGGTCTAACAGGATATCGCGTCGACAAAAATCGCCACAAGGAGCCATTCATAATCTGCACGACTGTGGGAAACCTTTATGACATTATTCTACTGTCAATATGTACTGTAGTCAATAGTAGTCAAGTATTCCGTATGGAACAGCCATGCAGTTTACTTCACACAATAATGTTTCGTTTCATAGACAACCTCTATTATTTATGGACCTCAGACATGAACGTTAATGATGGGCCTTGTATGAAGACTTAATATCCCTCAGAGAACAACGGATAGAATCTGCAGAACTAAAGTCAAATACGTAGCTAGAAGAATTGTTCATCTGAAGTGGCAATAGTCTGAGCACAGTGCCCGTGCAATTAACAGCCGAAATATTCAACCACGATCCACTAGGTGGTCCGATGACTTGGTCAAGGTGGCAGAAATTCTTACTGAGAGAACCCTATGCCTTGCAGTCCATCCGTCGAGTGTATAAGTGATATTTTATGTACTTTCGCAACGCTAATCCTAGAGAGTTTGGTATTTATCGTATTGTATTTACTGTATAAAAATGTCATAAAACACATATTGACATTTAGTTTTTTTTAAGCTACGTACGCAATTGTTAATTTAAAACAAAAACGATTGCGATAATTGAAATGTCGTTACAGTGAGCCAAAGAGTTTCTTTCGCTTTCGCGGTTAAAACACGTGACATAAATATTCAATAGACAAACAGGTTCTTTTTATGTCAAAGAACATCTGCCATTCTGCCGCCGTGGTATATTCATCTGGTCATGTCGGCATTAAATGAAAATCTATTAAAGTTTTATTTATTTATTTATTCCGAAATCCTTCACAGTTAACATACATAAGAAAATCTTCTTCGTCGCTTCTCATGTCTGAGTGTCGTGGACATGCACAGCGGTTTCTGCAGCCATAGTTTTCCAAGCTGTTCTATTTTGTAAATATTTTAAAGAGCTGTACAAGTTGGTATTGCGAGCTTTTGGATATGCGTCAGTCGAGCGTAGGCGATCATCTTCTATCCCTTTCATTCTCTATCTTCTGCAGATTGTGGTAATTTGCTTGCAGAATATCCCATGCAAGCAAATTACCACAACACCCGCTCTTAGGGGGTAGCCGCTCCCTAACCGCGAATAGCTTGAGCGAACAGAGGTTGGATCCGGATCCATCCTTGGCTCGCCTATAGTCGACGACGTCCACGATGTCCACGACGACGAAAACGACGACGAAACCGACGACGATGACGACGTTAAGACCTATCCGCTCAACGATGTAAACAAGGTCATCACGCACATGAAGCGGCGCATGAGGTGGTGCATGAAGGTAGACTGCACGCGTGTGTACACTACACACACACACTAACGTAACGAGTGTTTTATACGATGTGAGATGAAAGCGAGGACCTTTGCGATCGAAGGTGGGATATGAACTACCTCTGAGAGATCTACAGTCCCGGAAGCGAAGTGATTTGGTGAGTATTGTACTCGTGTTTGAGTGTAATGAGTTGAGTTTAATTACAATTTTTTGTTGAATTAAATACTTATAAATAAAAAGTAGTTAAAAATATCTAACATTTTAAATGACATTAGTTGTCAATTTATTCATAAAAATTTACGCAAGCCCAAGAAATCTTTAACGTCAATCTCTCAAGGAGGTCACTACGGTTTTATCGTAAATATTAATTCGGTCTGCTTTACTACCTACGATTTCTATAAAAATAATAACATATACCTCTGCCAGAAACGAACAATTCCGTAATAAGAAAATTCCAATAAAAAAAAAATATTTCAATAATAATGTAATTTTTAATATACAGGAATTATTTACGTACTAAATCAAAACATAATTATGTTTTTCATCCGTGTATTAGATATAATTTTTTCGTAAATAATAATGTTAAAATACAAAATAAAAAATTTCTTCGACTAAAAAAGAATAACCTTTTTAAGGGTTCGATTCTAGGGATACTTCGTGTATTAATTATATAGAATTGCCATTGCTCATAAATAAGTTTCCAGGGGATGGGCAGCGGTGTCTTCTGCGTATCATAGAACTACACTGCGATCACCAACCCGCCTGCCAAGCGTGGCGATTATCATATATCCACCCATAGAAGTCTTTGGGGGAGGCCTATACCTCGCTGTGCCTCCATGGGCTGAAACCGACAACCCAGTTGGCAGTTAAGGTTGAAGTGGCAGTGAATAGGCCATTTAGAACGCAGATCACATGCCCGTTGCGACTTAAGGTTTTTTGGTATAGGCCATGGACTGGCAAATACATCGTACCCACGAGATAGACGATCTTGTAAAGGCACTCAAAAGAATGATAGAGGTAGATTTCAATGATTCTTAGACGATTCTGTCTTATTAAAATGCTTCGCACATTTATTCCAACTTCCTCATTTCTACTTACATTCCATATTTTTATTTATTTACACTTTATTGCACACCATAGATAATAACAAGGTACAGGAGGCGGTCTTATCACTCGAGGTAATATCTACCAGACAATCTTTGGATGGAGTTTAGGGTGTACACTACTATACACACATACTTACATTGCATGAATGCGCAATGCCCTAGAGACTGAAACAAAGCTAAAGATAGAAATAGAGAGCATCGCCGTTATGATGGGCGACGACAACCTTCGCCCATCATTCCTATCTTTCGCTCGTGGGGTGGCGAGTGATACGGTTAAAGGAAATAAAACTGTATAGAATAAGGTACTTAATAAGCTCTGCACAAAATAAATTGTTAACTAATAATAAGAAATAGAAAAAGAAAAGTGTAATAAAGAATTAAGAAAATAAAATAAATGTGTAAATAAAGATAAATTAAATGTAAGATAAAATTAAAGAATAAAAATAAATAAAATGTACCTAGCCACCTTAGAGTAAGAAGATGATGGAAGAAAGGCGAGGAAAGAAAGAAGGTATAAAAGAGCAAAACGAAAGATATTGTGAGGACAAAAGTAAAGAATGAAAGAAATTGTGACACGTGAAAGAGAGTGATAAATAAAGAAAAGACTAAAAAAAAAATGAACAATAAAGTCCCTAATCCCAAAAAGTTAGGGGTACGAGAGGCCCCCAATAGCGGGGGCCAAATAAAAAAAATACACACATACATATGTACAAACATAGTTATAAAGATATATATAAACTTTCACTACTATATTATGTTCAATTACCGTTTTTTTATATTAAAAAGTTGTAAGTATTACTTTTAGCCACATTCAATAAATTATGCAAAGAATATTAAAACAGTTACGTGTTGTGAATTTCAAATACAAACACATCTAGCATGTCCTTATTGATTGGCCGATAGATTGTTGTTTTTAATCTTATTCCGCATTGCATTAGCGGTACTGTAGCATTCTAATAAGTCTTTGTCGCATATTTACTCGGCAAGCATACTTTGTCTATTCTTTGTTATACGAAATAATTACGTATTTAATGATAATATTATTATTTGCTGCATTTCCTCGGCATAAGTCCTCAGTATCGGCACCATGTCGTCACTTAAAAACCTATCGAACTTAACGGCCATCGGTCACGCCCTTTGCCCTTTTCATACGAGCATTTAATCGTACGTTAAAAGAGTTCATTCACCTCTGTAAAAAAATTATAGGAAAAATAGATAAAAATAAAGACTAAAAAAGTAAAAAATTGTAAACAAATAACACAAAGATAAAATAAAAGCAAAATAAAGTAATTTGATATAGAATAAAAATAGAATATAAGTAAAAAATGTGATATGGAATATAAGAAAATGTAAAAGTAATGAGGAATGAATAAAAGGCGATACAGAGAGAAAAAGAAAGATAGTGGAATTGTGGAAAAAAAGAAATGAACGACAGATAATATGAAGTATGAAAGAGGAGAAAGAAAATAAAAAAAAGGATGTGAAAAAAAAATAAATGTAAACAAAAAGTCCCTGTCCCACACCAGATAGGGGGTACGAGAGGCTCCCGATAACGGAAGCTATAAAAAAATCGTACGTTGGTCATCATATTTCTTTTGATGACCTCGCAACCTTGTCAATGCCATCAGTCCACCTGGTGCAGCATACTTGTGCCACGTCTACCAGTTCGTGGTCATCACTCGAGAGCTTTCCGGTCGCAGCAGCCATCAGTTGAACGAGCAATTTGTCTCAACTGCCATTTCAGACGAGCATTTCATCGTACGTTGGTGACCTTAGTTCTGCTGATCTTCTCGGTCTTGTGCCACCCGGAACCTAGTCTGTGTCCACCTAGTGGTGTACCTATACACGCTGCGTCACCGGCTTGTGACCGCCACTCGAAAACCTTTCGGCCACTACGCCCATCGGTTGTACAATGTACCTGGCCACTGCCACTTCAAACGAACAGTTCGTGTTACGTCGAAATTCTTCTACGGATCTTCTCATTTTTGCTCCGAGGATAGCTTTCTCCACTGTTCCCTAGATGATCTAGAACCTTCTTATTCCTCCATAAGAAGCGTTCCTGTTAATTCCTTCAATGTAAACGTACGCCTCTCACAAAGATCGCCACGATAATCAGTGTTGCCAGCTCGCATCAAGGCAAAATCGATTTTAAAACGGTAGCTGATATCATTTTTGAAATTGGAACATTTCGTCGACGAATGTATCGTCGTTATATTCAAGGAAACGGAATTTGATTTTGAAAATACTTCAATCTACGCGAAGGTCGGGATTATGTAACGTGTAGCGGTGAATTAATATGAAACTAAGCCCCTCGTCGGAGAGCTTAGCCCGTCGGCTCGTAACTTATATAATTGGCTTAAAAATATCGTAACGATGGCTCTGTCAACCTTAGAAACAAGACAGAAAAGAAAGGAAAGATATACCACGGAACTAATACAAGAAAACGACGTATTTACTTTTTATATAAGTAGAAATCTAAAACAAACTTATTTATGCGTACGTAAATTTGGAGACGAAGTTAATTAGATAATTTTTCATATACACTTTTGTCAAATGTTTCCCAACTGTGGACTTACGACTTGCAGAAGGCAATTTGGTTGTTAAAGTTTCGCTTCTTCGAAAGTGGACTCGACACGAGTTTAACCTAAAATTTTAAATTTGGAAAATACCGCTTTAGTCTTTGAAATGGCAAGTATTAGTTTTGTTTATTAATCAAATTCAAACTTGAATATCTCGGTGGGAATCTTGTTTTTCTTAATTTCTTGAATTTGCCAATATAGAACTTTAGCTAATAAAAACGACTCCCGGTCGAGAAAAAAGCATAAAGTTAAAGTCAGTACATGTTCTGCGGGCGCCATCTTGGATTTTCCGAAAGTCAAATTTTTTGTAAAGGCCTCCGTTATTGATCTCTTGTATTTGGAATAGAGACTTAACTTAGCAATAATTTTTTCACTGTCACTATCTTATTTTCGATCACCTCTCTCATCCTGCACAATTTCTATTGCTACGTCCTCTTTCATTCATCACCTTTTTTATTTTGTTCTCTTTCTTTCATTCACAAACCGTACACGGATCGCTTCTCTTCCTTCGCCACATTCTTTGTTATCATATAGTTTACAATTTAAATTTTCTTATTCCTATTTTTATTTAACATTTTATATCTTATTATACTCGATCTTACTTTTTTTAAATCCATTCTTGATTTTCGTATATTACCTCCTTGACAATTTTCCTGCAATTATCTTGGAATTTGCGGCGTCGTTCTTTATTTACCATCAGGGAGGTGATGTTTAAATAACGCCTCATATATCGTGAACCTCCATCTTGACTCAACAGGAGATCAATTCGGGTCAAGTCGCAAGGCTTGTTGTATAAAGTAAATAAAAAGGTCCTTGATTACGTCGTCGGCCACATAGTTTATGTAGCTCCTAAAAATGTAGTTGGTAGAATTGCACGTCTAAAGTGGCAGTGAAAAGGTTGTCCGCGACCACGAGTCTGTGGAAGCGGCATGGGTAGGCCGATAGTCGAGATCTACGGAGGCCTATGCCCTACAGAGGGCGTCTATCAGCTGACATGAATGAAAAAAAAATGAAAGGATATACGCGAATATGATTTCTGAAGGTTTTAAACTTTAATGAAACTGGCGTTTATTTTTAATTCCACTAAAATATATATATATATACATATATGAATGTATGTGTTAAATACATTACATTTATACATAGCATTTCTTTTACACTATATTGCTTATTTTATATATATAACATACATTAAAAGAGCACTCGGTAAAAAGGCCACTATATAATTAATTACTTTTATTTATCTTTGAACAGAACGTCTAAATCGCCACTGTATTAAAAAATATCTAACCTACCTAAAGTAAATTTTATAGTTTTATGCCTAAAGCTCTCTCGATATTTTTTAATATTTGGCGTCGTTTGGGCCTATAAATGCCCACTGCAGGGCCTAGGCCTTCTCCAAAGATACCTATATGGGATAGGCAATCTAGTATTATGGCATGCAGAAGACGTTACTGTCCAATCTCAGGAAATTTATTATTAATGCATAAAGTGTGAATTATTTAAGATTGTATCCCGGGAGTTCTAGAATTAAAGTCTCAGACCTGTGTTTACCACATCTGTTAATACTAAATGTTATTGTGATTAAAAATAAAGACAACATTTATATATTTTTTTAAACTTTATTTATAATAAACATAAACAATGTGCAAATCAAGTAACGGTCAATTTGCCACATTTTTGTTTTCGACATTGTAAGGCGACAATTTTTTGAACAGATAAAAAATTTTTACCGCCAAAAATCGTAGCACTAGTCAACAGATCATAGATAACGTAGCATATATTGCCTATGGAAATGTTTTTCCCCCCTTAACATTTAATACATAGTGGCACTTAAACACCGTCATAGGATAAAAAAAAACGTATACACTACATTTTCCTATTAAATTGTGCAGTGTATAAGGCACAAAATGTATACATGTAACATAGGTGTAAAATTCTTATCTCTTACTAACATTCGAATACATATTTAGTTAAAAAAAAAGAAATGTAACTAAAAAGTTGCCAGTACATGTTTAATACTTATCGGTATTTACATACGGTGTTGGTATATAAAAAAAAAACAATTTTGGATGGACACAATACTGATTTGTAATACGCAATTCTATACTGACAGAGGGTAGAACTAAAATAAGAAGCGTAATATAAAATATCACCTTATTACATACCTTTAGTTGTAACACAAAAATAAACTATTCGAAAGTCAACATTTTTAGAAATACCCACGATTAAAAAAAAAGCATTAAGTGATTTAATAGTGTTCTGAATTTAGTTATGCACAGAAACTACGTTTATTATTTAAATACGTATAAAAGTACTACATGTTTATACCAAAAAGGCGATTGTCAGATATGACACTCAAGGCACAAAAATTATGTCCTTCAAATAATAGACGAGGTACCCCCTACAACCATGTAAAATGCTAAGTTATTCTCTCCTATACTGTACTAATGAGTCGGTTTGTATTTCCAAGCACCACATAAACTTTCTCATTCAATATAATGCTACTCTATATATTTTTTTTTAATTAAATTCCTAATTTAAATCTAAACAATTTTCTGTTAAACATTTGAACAATAAAACTTTTATTGTATACCTATTATTGCCATTTCGATAAGGATTTCGCCGACTACTGAACATTATTGTATCTGATATAAATAGATATGTAGGCATTACATACATTTTGACTCCGGCACTCGAACATTGTTTTCTTTTATAGATAATCAATTTATCTTATTTACAAAGTGAATTGAGAGAAAACTCAAGGCCGTACATCCTATCACATCGGATTTCGTAACAGGCAAAAGCCTTAATAAATAATGTGTATAAAAAAAAAACTTAATAGCAAATTCTCATCATTCCAGATGAAGGAATTAAGTAGCTGCGTTTATAATACGACGTACCGTTGCATTTATTCAAGTGTATACGCACGTCTTCGCTCAAATGAACATATAAAAAAATAGGGTTGCCTCATCTCTCTATGATTTTTATCCAATACATTTATATATTAAGTTACAATTAAAAACTTCATAAATCGAAAACAGCCCAAAATATTTTAAATAATATATCTGTAATTTCATAATTATAAGAATAATTTTGTATAGATATTTCATCATTAAAAACAGTATATGGTTGTCGATAAAAAAATTATAAACAATGCGTAGACAACCCTAAAGTCAATACACACTTGATAATGCAATTAAAGTTAATTTATCCTCAGCACCGCTACCACTCCCCCTAATGTAAATTAGTATTGGGGGCCAGTTGGTAGCCGCATTTTAAAGATTTCTTTTAACTTAAAAGACTAAAAATAAACAAAAAACATGATCACATATAGAAAGAGTTTTCAAACTAAACTGTGGCACTCAGAAATGTGGAAGAATGCATGCCTGAGTGTCATCAAGACAAGTTGTTTATGCCTACCCGTTTACTGAATGGTGTCGCGTCAAGGATCCTCTCGTTCACCTTGTCTTCCTCCCTGAAATGGATCCTTGTGATCACAATATCACCTGTGCTAAGTGTTTGTGATCCAACCTCCAACTTTTTTATTTCATTGAGATCATTACACTTTGTATCATCTGCTGCCGAGTTATGGCATCTACAGCAACAGTTCTTCCTGTCTCCATCATTTATATTCAGAATTTGGCTCAAGTTTGACCAATCTTTGTTTTTAAGCAGGGGCAGTGTTTGTTCCATTGTCTGTGAAAACTTATCTTCTAACTCCCCGCTTAGCGGTGCAACAGCTGATAAGATTGCTTCTAATCGATTAATCTTCTCCACCTTGTCCATATTTGTGTCTGATAGTATCTCATCCATCATTTGCATGGACTCTGTGAGACTTGGAGGCTGTGTTGAATGTGGTGAGGAGATTGAATCAGAAGGGTTTGATTCTAAACTAGCCATCTCATTTTCTCTTTCATCATCTTCTGAATCGCTGTCTTTTTCCTGACCAATTGCTTCCAATTTCTCTAACTTCTTCGATATTTTATGACAGCCCTTTAGTTTCTCTTTCTCTTCTTCAGAAAGCTCTACATATCTAAGCAATCTTATTTCTCTATTGCTTAATACTATATTCTTTGTGGACTCTGCTAATTTATGCTTCAATTCACCAACTTCAGTATTAATTTTCCTCTGACGTTTACGAAGTTTCACTTCCGTTGGCTGTATGTGCATGAAAACCTGTTCATTACTTAGCTCTTCAAAGAGTTGTTGATTTTCTGGCTTAATGTTAGTGGACATGTAAGCATAAATTGCTGGATTAATTAATGACAAGACATCAGAGGCGGCATAAATAATCATATCCTTGGTCAAAGGCCGTCTAGCCCAGTAGCGTTGATCTCTGCGGTAAACATTTTTTAGTTGTTCTTTCATTGGGTTCATGGGTGCATTATACAACTCGCACAGTGCATTCAGACTGAGGTTTTTAACTTTGTAAACTGGGACACCTTGTTGTTGTAATTGTAGGACAGCGTGGGCAGCTTGAGTATCAAAAACATTCTTCAGAGTAATTTCAAATTGGTTGTGTAAATTGACTGAGTCATTCCTGCAGTCATGAATAATTTTTATGACACCCTCACTTTCCAGTAAATCTTTTATTTTACCTTCCACAATCATGCCAGGGCATGCCATTATGTCTAATATGTACACTTCACCGTTCATTGTAGCTATTTGACACAAGGTCAAGACACCTTTAAGACCAAGGTTAATACCCTCACAATCAAAGGAAACAACACTTTTTGTGTGACGTTTAGGGTTCATTATGCTATCAATGAGTGTTGCACACTCCCTAACATTAGCTATAACTGTTGTAGACTGAAGAATGTTTTGACGCCAGGCTTCTCCCATCATAGTATTTCTAATTGATGTACCGTTTGTTTCTTCAGGATAACGGGTATTTAAATGATTATTAACTCTGTCTCTGACCATGTTTTCTGCTAAATTCTTTATAACAATTGAATTAATGCGTTGCTTTAATGTTTGGTTAGCAATATTAGCTTGAGGACCTCGGGGAGATTCTACTGGACTGAGTATTCTATTTGCAGGACTCTTTTGACCATCAGAAGGAGTAGGACTTGCCACTGGAGGTGGAGCTGGCGACATTGCTTTCTCTTCCACAATAGGCTTTGGTGGGTCAGTCTTTGTTTTTGATTTTGCATTTAGATACATGACAGGTATTTTTGGTTTACTGATGAGTGTGACAAGGTTTGATTGCACATGAAAACTGTCAGAGAATATTTTTAAGAAAGCACTTAAGTCTGCTGGCGTTTTGAACATTTGATACCAGTATTCCTGAGGAAAACGTGAGACAATTAAGTGGAACAGCTGATCCACCATCACTGGACCCTTAGCCTCTATGCACTGTGCAACATAATCTAATAACTGTTGAGCAGTGTCTGTGTTAATATTAGCTACGGGTAGATTGTGAAATTGCTCCGAGTTGCTGCATGTGTTACCTCTCCTATGATTCTCACTGACTAGAACGACATTGTCATCGATGATTTGGAACGTATCGGGATGCTTCAGGAGGAAGTCCTTGAACTCTTTGATGCGTTGACCAGAGATGTGACGTACCTGCGGCGACGCTTGGCTGCGGTGGCCCAAGAGACTTTTAATGGGCACCTCCGTTCCCTCGCCGTACTGGATCATCTTACTCGCGAAGTACTCTTTCGCCTCTTCGATGTAGTCGTTATTGGACGAAGCGCCGCCACCGCTCGGGTGCCTCTGGAAGGTGTTGATATCAACATAGTCCCCGTCTATGCTGAACAACGCCGGGTACTGAGCCAGGAACTTCTTCAGGCCCGACTGCGACCCGCCCGCGATCTGGCGCATCTCCTTAGTGAATCCCTTGGCACCAAACTGACAGGAAAGATCGTGCAACGTTCTCGGCTCGCCTTTGTCGAGCAGGCGCTCCACGAAAAACAACAGAGTGAGATTTCTAGCGAGCTCATATTCCATTGATTCCATTTCCTAACAGTTGGTGCCGATGTGGTGCTCTTACGCTAGATCTTTTCTACGTATATGTGTCACCCACAACACCATGAAATTCGTCAATTCTAAGCCCACTCACAGAGAATAGATTGTAGAGAAAAGTGACGTGATGAAATGTTGCCGCGACTATTTTACGGAATACCCGTTGCTATGAAATGTTGACCTTAATTTAATAAGAAACATAGGTTTAACTTCAGGTTTACAATGTTCTTGTACCTCTTAGTTGTATTTTAGGACTAATTAATAGGAAAATATAGTGCTTCTTCAAATATTTTCATTTTTCCGAAATTGTTTTTCGAAAACTACTAGTAACAAAAAAATACGAATACCGTCTACACTCAAATCACAAAATATAAAATGTTATGTCATAAAAAATAAAATGTCATAAAAATGTTTACACAAAAAAAAATATTTAAAGATTACACTGGTTTTACTTGGGAACTCGACTAGGGAAAAATTTACATTACATCAATCATTTTTATTTTTTAGGCGTAAATGATATTACAATTCATATTATAATCACAGTAAAAAATTCACAACTAAACAAATTGTTTACTTTATAGAATATGTTAATAATTTCAAAAATTGCACTTATTTATTGTATCAATACTAATAGTTTTATATGTTTCATATAGACTGATTCATGTTATAACGATCATGATCAAAGTTTATTTGTTATCCTTGGTTGCAAATTTTTAATTTATTTATAAAAAGTAACTAACTAAATGTATTCGAAATACCCTAATTTAGTTTGTATGCAAAACAGCGGTAACATTATATCAATGGAACACTGGTGTATTATATTTTAATCTGTTCTGTTTTGATATTCTATGGATTTTACCACAGAACAACACGTCTATGTGTGTTAAATTTTATTTATATTACTAAATAGTGGGAGGAACTAACTTGATTGTTGTTTAAGTTAAAATACACAGCTAATTATTCATATTAAATACAGGATAACATTTTGATTGAAAGTTTTAACCAAACGCTACACGATGGTGAGTATATCCTGTTTAAATAACAGATTCTCCTTCGTAAAAACTAGTCAAACTCTTTAATAATATATATTTCCGGTAAGATTCAGAACATGTTGAAATGTAACTTAGATATAAATAATTAAAGTTTTTGACCTTATCTTATTAATTAATATATGTTTCGTTTTTTGAAATTTCCCATTTTTTCGTAAATACACTCGATACTCATTCCGATTGTTAAAAAATTGTTTACTTACTTCAGCTCCTATTAACTATTTTACATTAATTACTTTCATCAAGAACTAAGATATTTAATTAAATAATCATATGCTTTGTGTGTATTAGTTCTCTAAAGTGGCTTAATTATTAATATATTACTATTAAAATAAACAAAAAGAATTGTTGTTTGATGCTGGGATTTTTAATCCAAAAGCGCTCTCTAAAATAAGCAAACTTCATCATTGTATCAATCAATAGATGACCACGTCAAGTCAAAGGCCTTATCCAAAGATATCTATGGGGAGATATACTATAATTGCTATGCTTGGCAGGTGGCTTGGAGATCACAGTGTGATATTATGGTATGCAGAGGATGCTGCTACACATCCTCTGGAAACTTGTTTGTAAGCAATGACAATCCCATATAAATAATGCAAAAAGTGTGAATTATTTGAGATTGTACCCTGAGAATTGAACTAACAACCAACACTTGCAAGACTTAAGCAAACTTATATTTAGTTAAATATGAATTTGAATAATTATCTGTTTTTTTTATTTTATTGAGGTAAGGAAAACATATAGTGATATGAATTAAAAAATATATACACAATTTTTTGATGAGATAGATTGAGATAGATTTTACATACAGTTGAAATCCTGTCCATCAGTATGGCATGATGTTTCATTACTACATTTATTCATGTGTGAACAGCCAAGGTGTAGAATAATCTACTGGCCTCATTGTTACTTTTCAATTATAACTCAGGAGTCTTGAACACAGTGAATGGATATTTTCTAGGCGAGCATGTACATGTAGTAGTAAATAATTAAAAAAAAACTAATCAATCTATAAAAAGTTACAAATTTTGTCCACAGAACAACAGTAGTAGTAATAACAATTAAAATGTATTAACTGTTGTTTGATATTCAGTTGTCTTAAATTTTGGCAGTTTCTCTATGTACCATAATGCCATATTGTCACTAACTCCTGCCGAGGAAGGCAATTATAGTATGTCCCCTCATAAATATCTTTGGGGGAGGCCCATGTCTTCTTCTTGCATTGGGTGTCTATGGGCAGGAACAACAATGACGATGAGCTATTTGTAGCTTTTACACCTACAACCAACCACTCTGTGTTTCTTAAATATTTATTCTTCTAAATTAAGTGTTCAATAACAATAATAGAATGTATTTGTATGTACATACAACCTAAACTGCCCTCTGCATCCAAATGTTGTCTGGTAAAGATCGCCTCAAGTGATAAGACTGCCTCTTCAAGTGTTTCTACTTTTTTTCCTCTATTTTTTGTGTACGGTGTCAAAAGTGTTAATAAATAAAAATAAATAAGTATTTAATGGAATCAGACGTTATTTTGTGGAAGTCCAACCTAAGTAAGAAAAGGACCAATATTTAGTCACTTCCGCACATGCAGTCGTAGTCGTGCAACAAAGTGCACCACCCGCCAGCCCGCTGATAAATGTGCATGCGGCAAACAATGCAAATTACAAAACTACCACCGTTAAATCACTCAACACATGTTTCACCCCTCCACAGGGCATCTTCAGGAGTTATGTTACACCAATTAGTGCCAATAGAACAAAAGAAAAATATCATAATGATTGCCAACACCCTTTTGCCAACTGTGATGATTATGGTAAATCCCCCTACTCATATCTTAGTAGGAGGCTTAGGGCTTATAGTAGATGTCTGAGTTAAAATGACAAAAATGTATAGATAAGGGAATAGATTCTACTGAAACTTAACTTGTATCTACTGACAGCATTTCAGTTATTAAAAATACAATAATCTGAACCGTAAAAATAATAAATATGAATAAAATACTGCTTTAAATAAAATCATTTAAAGATATTTTGCTAATGTTTATTATTTTAATATGTATTGATAGGCATATACCGGTAATTTACATGTTGAAATATTGAACATATTTCTGTACAATGACAGTACATTTACACTGTTTATTTTGATTGTTGAGGTCAGTAAAAAGATAAGATATCAAGTCTCTTTTCAAATTAAATATTTTACTTTTTTTTAAACTATCTTTATGGCAATAAAATACAATTGGGGAATTACGGTATTGCTTTCTCCCTCTCCCGCATATACATAAGTAAATAAACCTGTCGTCAGTTTAAGTCTTGAAAATCTATTTTAGGGACATGGTCTATGTTATAATAAACAGATGTCATTGATAACAAAATTTTTCATTTGAATCAAACCCGACAGTTATGGTAGATATATTTGACATATATAGTGGTTATAACATTTTTAATGGAGTCCATAATAAATGTGGCTTCTTATCAAGTTGTTTTAAGTTCATGGACTCATATGCTCCATGAACTCGGCTCTGACGAAACTGTAAAAGCCCTTGGGGTAACAGCATTACCAACAACAGAGAATAAGCATCAAGTTGCAAAATTTATATTTGTTCCTTATTTAAATTATTATGTTTTATATTTATGGACTGTATTTTCATTGTACATTAATTTTAATTTTTCTTGTAATCAAAATGAATTGTACTTGTTTTATAAATACTTATGTAATGTGGATTTCATTATTGCTTCTTTCTGCATTCTTTTTTTGGGAAAATATTTAGAATTTTTTCATCTTACACCTTTATCTAAAGTGTTCAATGAATCAAGTGAATCTAAAAGTAAGTGATAGTGGTTAAATTTAGAAGAATATTTGTGAAAAATCTTTACCATATTGAAAACAGTCAAAGTTAAAAATAGTTGAAATTTTTAGTGCACAATTTGACAAAATCAGGACATTATATCACATGGTGCATAACTTTTTTTCAGTGTTACTTTTAAAAATACATGAGGGACTACTAGAGAGTGTCTTCATTCTAATGACTGGATATTGATTTATGGTAAACCAGGAAATATATATGGCAGTCGGAAAAATGTTTTTATTTTACTTATCATATCAAGATATAGACCTCTTCCCTAAGTCAACTTGATGACCTGTCTTGAACTACATCCAGAGACTTCTTGCTACCTCGACTATTGATCCACCTAGTGGGAATGCACCCATGTCTCGTCTACCAGTTGATAACCACGGAAAATTTTGGGTTGAAATGTATATCACATAAATAAAATAATAATAAAATATTGTATGTATTTTCAGTTAGTCCTGGTACTCGGAGACTTGCACATTCCACATCGCTGCAGCAGCCTGCCCCCAAAGTTCAAGAAGTTGTTGCTGCCGGGACGAATTCAGCACATTTTGTGCACCGGCAACCTTTGCACAAAAGAGTCTTACGACTACCTAAAGACATTGGCTAGCGACGTCCATGTGGTCAGAGGTGATTTTGATGAGGTAAATGTTTGAACAAAACAATTGTTACACATTAGAACACAATGTAGAAACTTTTTCTTCTAGATTTTTTTTAACAGTATAAATCGGTACTATGCAATACAATGTAATATAATTTTAAAGTCTAGTGTATATATAATAGCTCATGTGTTAGTAAAGAGCTTTAAAGGCATTTCATCCATTCCCAATCATCCCTGTATAAAATAATGCTGACAAATGTATTACATTTGAGGAATTCTTGCTGGGGCAGCCAGGTTTTTGAGTTAGTAACAACACGAAGTCGGAAGTAGAAGTGTGTATATTCATTCAAGCTACGCCCGTATTTATATGGACCATATTGAACAATTTTATTTCTGTGGAATTTCACTTTTCGCATCGCTGAAGATAGCAATGTTCTCCTATACATTAATATATTTTTTGTATGGGAAGGCGACAGACCAATGACTTTCTGGCAGTACAAAGTCTGCAGGGAAGGTTAGGAAACAGAAATTAATTTTTAATATATAGTAATCAGAATTTTGTAAACTCTTTTCCATACTATTTTTATTATAATTACATTATTAGCAATATGTATACATACATTGATTGCAAATGAGTAATACATTCATCGCTTTAAAGATTTAAAACCTGTTTCTAACCATCCTGTATATGTATGTATATAAGAAGTATTTATAAGCAGTAATTAATTAAATTACAGAACTCAACATATCCAGAACAAAAAGTGATAACAGTTGGCCAGTTTCGAATTGGTCTGATACACGGTCATCAGGTGGTGCCGTGGGGAGATGAAGAATCTCTCGCCCTTGTGCAGCGACAATTGGATGTTGATATTTTGATATCAGGCCATACGCACAGATTTGAGGCTTATGAACATGAGAATAAGTTTTATATCAACCCCGGTTCAGCAACTGGAGCATACAGTCCACTTTTCAGGTAAAAAAATTGTTCACTTTGTTATATTTATTCTGTTTTGATACAAACCCTTTTCTCGCGAGATAGTCAAAGGTATAATGTTGGTTTATATATGCCACATAGCTTTTAGCTTTTTGAGTCCTTAAATACAAGCTTTATTGATGTTACATAATTAATACTGTCCAACTTACATATTATAGTTATTTTCATAGCATTCTCTCTTTTATTATGGAGTAGTACCAGGATTATTTATAACTTAAAATTAAGAGATTCCCTGAGAGATCTTATTAAAGAAATTGATATTCTAATGGTTGATTCGCAATATATTTGCCATGATTTAAAATATGATATGAAAAATATTGACGAACACATGATAAATACAAGAAGTAAAAAAAGAAATAAGTTCAGCCTAAAGTTTTTAGTTGATTGAAATGTGTGAGACTTGGTTTGTTGTCACATTTATATGATTGATGTTATAATGCACACATCAAAAATTGTTAAATTTCTAATAGGGCTAAATTTCTAATAATTCTAAATAAGACCTTTCGTAATATTGCATTTGCCTAAGATAATATTGCAATGTTTAAAGACGAAGGTCTTTTACCAAAATATGATGTCAGTGATAAAATACTGATATGGTTGTAAAACTTTAGAGATTTTTTCTTATAAAAAAGTTACATACTTATACCTTATTATTATTACGTATCTTTAAAGCATGTACACCTAATATAATACAATAAAGTAATTAATTTTGTCATTAATTTTTCAGAAGTCCCACACCGTCTTTCGTATTAATGGACATACAGAGTGCAACTGTAGTCACATATGTATATAAACTATTGGGCGACGAAGTCAAAGTAGAAAGAATCGAATATAAGAAAGCATAGTGAATAGAAAAAATACTTTTATTTGGTGTTAATATATAAAAAAAAATAATTAGTAAGATGCAACTAATGTAAATAAAATGGCGCCAATTCATGACGTTTGAGGCGATGTCACAGATAATAAAGAAGTCGGATAAAGTTCTAGAAAAAAAATAATACTTTGAAAAAGTTTGTTGGAATTTACAATTACATACATTTTTTATTTGTTAATTATAATTAATACATTATTTAAGAAGTTTTATCGCATATAACTCAAGTTATTACAATTCTCATATCTACAAGTTTCAGATTAAAAATTTGTTCAAAATTGGAAACAATTTTGTACACAATTTTGAAAATGGATTAAATAGAAAGAAAATGAGTTTCATATTGTTTAATGAATCAATAAAATATATTTAGTAGTCATTAATTATATTTCTAAGTACATGTTTTATGTGGAAATATTTAAACATTTTTTTATCTGTGTGTCCATTTTGTATGTGCGCAGTGTGGCGGCGTTCGGCGAAATTAATATAATCTATACATTACCCAGTGTAAAAATAAAATTGTTATCATTAATTAATTTTTATTTTCTTTTTTTAAATTAAATATATTTTTTTTCGACTTTCTAATTAGTCCTCTGTCTTGAGGATGTACTAAGGTTACATATAATAGTAGGCTGGAAAAATGTAAATAATATAAAATCAATAATAATGCTTTTAAAATAATGTCCCTCATTTTATCTTTTATTTCAAACCTAAAATCATTTATTTCTTTTCGGGTCACTCGCTAGGTTGCTAGTAAACTGAATTCGAACCATACATAAATGGTTGTCAATTTCTGCACAGTGAACCGAGTTTGGTGTAGCCGGTCATAAATTTTACTCGCTTTAACACTTCGTCCTTATATATGTTAGAAAAAAAACTTTGATAAATTCTCTTTTAATACATATAATAAAATTAAATACACCAGTACCTCACTTTGCGTCGTAAAGAAAATTGAACAAAGTAAACATTTAAGAAACAATAATAATATAACTTTGGCAATAAATAAATTGTAATAATATGTACCTTTTTTGTAACCAGAAACAAGTCGTAAAAATTTATATAAACAAAGTGAAAATAAAACTATTCAAATTGCGTTGATTATTAGTTAGAAAGGGAATCCCCGAGTTTTGATGGCATGGCGCAATAAGAAACAAGTGATGCCATCGTTTAGAAAAAAAAAAAAAATTAAAAAAAATTAAAGACTAGAACCCAAAACAACGCAACTTCGAAAATCTAACGACGCACAGTGAAAATTAACACTAATTAAGAAGCGACGCAACTTCGAAAAAAACGCAAAACGAAACGACGCAAAGCGAGGTATTGGTATACGTATTAACTGTATGCGGCGTGGGTACAGTTTCTGCTAGGTGGACTGATCACTGACCACATAGTTAGGGTCATAGTAAGTCACTGGCCATGGCCATCTTGGCGGTAGGCTTGTCTTGCAGTGAGCATCTATCGACTGAAAAAGAAGAAGAAATGTTAAAACCCAAATAGAATTATAATGGAGTACTAATAAGAATTTTACACCAGCTATCCTGAAGGATAACGTTTCAAAGTAAAAATAACCTTCGAATTATTTAACAGAGTTCTCCCTTTAAAATAATGTTTCCCAAAGTAATAGAGAGACTACGGGCGTCTATGTTGGTCTGATAAAATATCGTAGTTTCATCCAATAGACATCCCCTGGAAGATATAGGCCTTCCTCAAAGATATCTTTAGGTGGACATACCATAATCGCCACTCTTTATCTAATATATAAAATTCTCGTGTCACGGTGTTCGAACTTGAACTCCTCTGAAACGGCTTGACCGATTTTTACCAAATTTTATATGCGTATTTAATAGGTCTGAGAATCGGCTACTATCTATTTTTCATACCCCTAAGTGATAAGGGTTGTTCATCCTTATTTTTTTTGACGAATTTTTTTGTTTTTATTTTTTTATGATACAACATACAAAAATACATACAACCCTAAATTTTCACCCCTCTACGATCAACCCTTATTTTTAAATTGAAAATTAAAAATATTTTTTTTGCAAAACAACGTTTGCGGGATCAGCTAGTAATATATATAATTATATGTAAGACTGTATCTCGCGAATCGAACCTTTGATCTGTGATCGCAAGTCAGTGCTTAAAGACAGGTTTCTATGGAGGTTAACAATGCGTAATAGGTAAGAACAAAAATATTGGCTTGACTTCTATTAATGCAGGTAAATAATGTTTTAAGAAGCTCAACGTCTGTTATTAGATCTACATGTTCAGATTATTCAGTAGGTATCGAGACCTGCAAATCGCCGCCGCTGTTCGCAACACGTGTTCACACGTGCAAACTACAATAAAATCCCTGAAATTAAATTTCGGAATTATTTTTAACAAATATTATAAGTTTTTCTTATTTTTTCGAAAGCCAAACAGGCTTTGATTTGGCACTAGATATTTTTTTTTGTAGTAAAACACAAAAGGGACGGCTATTAAGTCGTATACCTGACTAGCGTCGGTTATTTAACTAATGGCGGCCATGCGTACGTGACCACGGATCAGTTTTTTGTACGCCGAATTTTTTAGCGGATCTATTAAATGGAAGGCATTAAGATTATATTCGATTTCGTTACATTTAAATGTACTTATTTGTTAATTAAGAAATTAATTTCCGTAATGATATTTAAATTTGTACTAATTTATAATTATAATAAAAATTTAAAGGGAAATTAAAAGGGAAAAAAAGATAGTGAGACGCAAAATGTCTAAATAATTTTTTGATTCACGTTGTCCACATTTAATTTTTAATAGGTTTAATTTTTTTACTATATCTGTTATATCCTTACCTATTTCGTATTTATTATCTATTGTTTTTGTGGGTACATGCTTTTACAGATAAGAATAATTGGAAGCTCGTTATCAGCAACTTTGTAATGCAGTTAAATATTCATTAATAATTGTTAGCCTGTAAGCTTTTTTAAAATTGTAAAATAACATAGGATAAATAAATGTCTTATATTACCCTCCTTTGCGAGTGGAATTAAAGACCTTCGTCAAAATGAATATTCATAATAAATGTCAAGATTCTGAGATATATACTTTAAAAGATATTATGAGACAGTATATTGATATGTCTTATACAGGGGGTTGGTTCTAAGTAGGACGCGCTTAGAATATTCGCTGTCTTACTTTAAGTTACAATATGTTAATGTAAGAAAGTTCAAATAGATTTTTCTGAAGTACAATAATAATCGAATGCGGAAAATAATATCAATAAATAATTGATTTAATCTAAAAAACGTCAACAGGAAAAAAGTTTTGAATCTGTAAAACACTATTTATTTACCGACGTTTCATTTATTTTGTATTTACATTAAGATAAGATAATTATTTGCAACGTTGTAAGTTTTTTAAGTCCGTGACTTCTTTATTAAAAAGTTATACAAGAAAGTATTTCTTATTCTATCGTCTAATTTATCTAAGAGTCGATTTGGGGACTCTGTGAGTCTGAGCTAGTGTTCTAGTGAGCAGCGATTACCCCGGAGCATAACCCTGAACTGTTTTGAACCTGCTTTGACTATTCGATATACCTCACGTTCTTGAGTTTCTTGGAAGCGGCGTAGAATGTTTACATTGTTTTGCATAAAGCTTATTTAGCAAAGTAAATTCTAGAAAATAGATATGACTTCATGCATAGTTTGTTCATTATTCTGTAATAATCTATCTTCTGCTTTTATAACTACGTTATCATTAGGCCACTCCTCATATTTATAATATGTCTGACAATTTTTTATTTTTGTTGAAGTATTTATTTTGTTTTTCAGTTTGAACAGTGGTAGCTCAGCGATAGAGGACTGAGATTCGTGAGCGTTGGTCGCGAGTTCGAAATTAGAACCTTATATTTTTAGAAGATATGCAGAAACATCATGTGCTTACTATAATTCGACTCTGCAATTGCAAGCCCGCATGCCAAGTGTGTCGATTATGGCAGGGGTGAGCAACCTTTTTGGTCGGAGGGCCGCGGTTTCAAAAACAGTGGGCTATGAAAAAAACTAAAGTATATATTCAAGGTTCGATCCATGTTCTAAACGTAGTTTATGTTCGTAATCAACCGATTTACAACTAATTAGACACTTTTATTATCTTTAAAGCCTTGATTCTAGCATTTTTTTTAAAAAATACAAAAATAAATTGAAATTTACTTGCCTCGAGGGCCGCGGGTTGCTCACCCCTGGATTATGGTATACCTGTGGTATATATAATCTCTATGGGGGAGGCGTATGACTTGCAGTGGGCATCTATGGGCTCAAACGATGACGGCGAAGTGGTTATTTTATACGTCAACTATTAATGTGTACAGTTCAAATGTGTACCTTTTCGTGCAGAATGTTATTTAAAATTTAGAGACAGACTATATTACAATATGTTGTATTTATATATTATATACATATAATTAACGGATTTTTTTAAATCAGGTAATTTATTATTCAATTTAAATAACGCATATTATGACTTTACGTGTATTCAAAGAACTGACGTTACTTGGCGTGCAATATTTATAACAGATAATAATTGAAACATAACATTAAATTTAAATAAAATTTCAATAATTATATTACAAAGCTTAATGTTATAACAAAAAAACTGTTATATTACATAGATTATGTCTGTGTATCCGAACGTGGGACCCACGCAACACAAGAAGGATCTAGTTCACGGACCCTTCCGCTCCGTAAACTCAGTACCGATGAAGCTGTAAAAGCCTTAGGGCTAACAGCATTAACATCTTTAGAAACAATACAATACCACAGGGGGGCATTTGATAGTTAAGAGGAGCAACTCCATTCGACACTCGTTTATTTTTAATTTTAGTTAGGAAGGAGGTATGTTACAAATGAGGTTGGTAATGATTTAAGCTTTATTCATTATATTGCTGTCAAACGCGCAAAGTTTATAGAGAAGTCACATGCCGAGTTTCAACAGTCATTAATTATTCAAGTATCTCCACTCTTTTTGAAATTTTATCTTATAATAACCCAATCAAAAATATTATAACCCTTAAAGAGATATTTATCGGCAAGACTGTTTCTAAGTTAAGGCGACCAAGAGTTTATGAGATAATATATAACCTAGGTAAGTATGTGTCAAAAGATTGAATCTAATGTCACTTTTGATTATTGAATTAATGCTGTCATAAATAAATAAAATACAGAATTTATATAAAAATTACGCACTGTTCTTTAATGTTTAAAATGGGATACAAAAAAAATATTTGCACAAAATACAATTATTATAATTTTATTTGTAGCGTTAATTTCAGAACGCTTCGTATTGCTGTCCACTATGACAGCAATAATTTGTTTAAAATAATTCTTGCGCATTCGAATTCAAATTCGAGTGACGATTTGAATTCGGATGCCGCCAGAAATGCTACCGTTGTCGCTTTTAAGATAATTTTTAAACAGCTAATACGTGCAGCGGTGGTAGTTTTCATTTAAAAACTACACGAATAATAAATACACATAATATTTTTATATAAAAAAGCAACACTTAAAATAAATAATACATTCCTGTTAAAAGACAAAAACAAATAAAACTTTAAAACGATATCTACCATTGGACCGAGATTCATCTGTCAACCCATGACAACAAATATAAGATTATAGATTATAAATTTCACTCAGTGAAATTGAATATATTAAAATTCTTATAAATATATTTATAACATATACGAAGTAAATGGCAATGTTTATTTAAATATTAAAATTACATGGTTAAGAAATAAAATTAGTAGTATTTTTAGGAACAATTATGTCAGATTTGCCGACATCATTAACATTGTTTTGGTAATTGCAACAAACTACGTCACCCATATAGTTCAAAGTATTACTAGTCTGGTAGTTTGAAGAATTGGGGGTTTTGCAATAGGTGGAGCACATCGCCAGTTGGGGACGAAAGGCTCTTAACGACCACAAGCTGTATTGACGTGGAAGTCGCTGAATGTGGACAGCACAAAACTGGTGATCGTGATGATCTTGGGGGAAGGTCTATGCCTATCTGTTGCTATCAGCTGATATGATGATAATGGCATCCTTCATCCTAAAGCCCACAACAAACTCAGATGGTTTTTTTGTGGTCATTTTTAAAACAGTAGTTAAGCAATTCATTCCCATGCATTATAATACAACAAAATTCAGGAGAATCTTCTTGTGTTCGTCTGACAGCAATGTTGTAACAATGTTGTCTGAGATTATCGAGAAAACTCTTCTTTCGTCCACCTTCAACGATTACTTTTTAATAAGAATTTGATCACGAAATATATGTACCATCATCATATGAGCCGATAGACGTCGTCACTGGAAGGCAATGACCTCTTCCTAAGATCGCCATCGATAGTTGGTCTTTAGCTGTCGACATCCAACCACTTCCCGCCACCTTAACTATGATGTCGGTCCACATGATGAAGGGTCCACCTGGTGAAGGGTCCACTTTATAATATTATAGTAAAAAGTAAAAACAAAAGTATAACACGTCTATCATATGACATACTTATTTCAATTTAAGTTCCAAGGAATGGGGCAACTTTCTTTGCTGCCTTCCGAATTTTTTTACCCAAATCCGAACTGCAATTCTGTCATACACGCACACTACCGGCTTGTTTGTGTGTGTTATCACAATTAGATGACGCCATGTGAAATTGTAATATAAAACACGAAAAGGGTACATAAATGTTCATGTTTTATCTATATTATGTCTTTACTAACATAAAATTAAAGAATAGACCAACTGTATAAATAGTCACGGCGCCCTACTAAACAGAATTGTTTGATGAGTGCATGTAAATTAAAATAGGCGCCACATTAAGGAAAATGCCCAGAAATAGACACAAATAATTAATTACTTATCACACTATATTTAATTTATATAAATCGGTAATCACTTCCTACGTGTCATTGACCATGTCGCAAGACTTACAAATCACGTGTCAAATTAAAAATAAATAAGGAAAAATAATATTTAAATAAAGGTCCATTATCACTAATACACGATTTAATTATCTATTTAATAAGACATATCATTAGCCCGAATTGCAATAGAGCATCGGAAAAGTGGCGTACGTGAGACCGGCGGCATGCGTTCCACAGACTATATACCCGCCGTAATCAAAACCAACATTACTATCGAACTCCGTCCTCGAATTCTGTTCCTAGTTCGAAAATGACAATATTCATTTCATACACACGACTATACTTTTAAGCTAAGTTTTGTATAGAGGCGAAATTTGTTCGAAAACTTATAGTAAGACCCACACGATAGTTTCAACCAGTGCTTCTCAACTTTAGAACATATATAAAAAAATTAAAATGACAAATTTCTTCTTAAAAATATAATTTATGGTATCACATGTAGTTCTTCTTTGGTTGTGGCCATGCTCTGGTCGAATCTAGTGCCTTCCTTGATTTTGTTATGCGTAGCAATGTAGTTCAATGTACATTCATGTACGAACAAAAGTGTCAAAACTCCTAAAAAGCAGTGAAAATTAAACTTGTTAATATGATTTCAACTACATTCCAGATGTAATAGTTAATAAGTTCTTTCTTTACAATTTTTTGGGACCATATTCTCTATTTATTTAAAAGGATCTATTGGGGAAACGATCTATTTAGAGAGAATAGAAATTAATTTACGAGTGAAGTTGGCAGGTTGTCAGATTGCCTGTGGATTTAGTTTATTTTTAATTACTCTGAAAAAACTGAAAGCACACCTTGAAGAGTGTGTGAGATAGTCCAAAATCTAAGATAATTAAAACACCAATGTACTTAAAGTTTCATTTTTAAAATTAATGTAAAAACGTAATAAGGCAGAGTCTTATAACTAAACGTGATCCTGCTATATCTCGAAAACTCAATGATATCTCTTATCCTTGGAGCCTTTACGTGCGCGTTATATTGCATAAGACTAAAATTTTCATTTTCGTACATGTAATTTTTTTGTTACTTCTTGGTTATATAAACTCGAACAAACTATATAAAATCAAGTAATAATATATTTTAAAATAAGTATATTTCATAATAAGTGTTTCGATTTTAAAAAATTGTCTTATGATTAGATGCAATAGTTTCATGTGTAGAAAGTCAGCTGTGGTGGCCAAAGTATTAAACTTAAGTACCTAACAATCAATGTCTATTTTATAACTATTAGAATCTCTGAGCAGACAAGATTAAATCGAAAACGGAAATTAAAGAAAAGACTTCTAAAGTTTTTTTAATTTTTTATACATAAAAATAGCTGTTACATGAAATGTTTAGTGGTAATAAATATAAATAAAATATGTACTAACAAAAGTTATGTACATTAAATGAATAATCTCTATCAGAAAGTTTGGAAGGCCTGGTGTAAACAAAAACACAAGCACATGTAGGGATACCGGTCTCCGAGCAGCCCCCTCTCCCGGCTGTACAATAAAACCGTAGGCGTCCATTACCCTGCAAACAGTTCTGTGAATGTTGCTCGACGCTCACTTTTCCTTCGCGCTCTGTGCGACAATACGCGTTAAAACTTTATTTTCTAAATTAATATATTATTTTTAAGTGTTGTGTTGTGTTAATTGTCAACAAGATGGCCGTCTCTTTAATAAGACTTGGATTGCGGTCGGTCGCTTTGAATATAGAAAGAACTGCGGCGCTTATTTCGACTGCCGGTGTACAAAATCAGTTAAAGGTAAAAATTAAAATTTCATTTATAAATAGTCTTTAGTTTAGATAACGAAGAATGTTTTATTTCATTAAAACAAATGCTTATATTCTAGATTCGTTCGTTGTTATCAACATTTAAATATCTCTGTTTTCTTTTAACTTGTTCAGTTAATTTAAAGCAATCCATAATCCGTAGTTACGATCTCTATCGTCGATTTCGTAGCCGTTTGGCATTTAAGACCATAACTAGTAAGTTAGTTAATAGTTAACAGAAGCCGGTTAGATTGAGGTCGAATATTAACTTAAACTTAATCTTTAATATCTCAGAAATTACTAACTTTTATTTTGATTTGACTGGAAGTGTAAATCGGTGTAGTAAAGTACTTTATTTCGTTTTGTTGTCTTTTAGATTCTAAAGATTTATATTTTATTACATTTCTATAGAAAACAATGCGATTTCGTGTTTTTATGACTCCTTTCAAACTAAATATCATACGTTCATCAATTTTAAGAAATAATAAATCAATCTAAACTTTCAAAATGAATTCCAACGAGTGGGCGACCGTCTTCAAGCCCTTTTACGTTTGTCGGCAATTATAAGTTTCTTTAGCATTTCTGAGCTCTGTGAAATGTGGTGAATGTGGTGTCGTGAATCTACGGGATTTTTAACATATCTCGAATGCGTCTTACCTTTGCCTTGTACTAAATTTATGCGTGAATGTTTCGCACGCGTTTAAAAACACGAAGAAGAAAATCTTGCTTGGTTTCGGTTGAAGTTGATGCTGTTAGTCCGGGGGTTTTCACAGCTTCATCGGAAATGAGCTTATGGAGCGTAAGGGTCCGTGAACTTAAAGATAAAACAGAAGCTGGACAGTCGCATTCCAGTTGTATGTTGAGCTGTGTATTGGTGACGTTGTGCATGTGCTTGGGACGGCAGCGTGGACCATAGGCGAGCCAAGGATGGATCCGGATCCATCTTTGGTTCGCCCACGCTGTTCGAGGTTAAGGAGCGGGCGACCGCCCCCTAAGAATGAGCAAACACGAATTAGCATTAGTTTCACTTTGGTGCTTCAGTGTATTCCTTTGTTTCTAAATTTTATACAGTGTCATTATTTATTTATCGAATTTCCTTAAAAATACACTTTAAAATCGCTTGCTCTGGATATACTACAGACCACAAGACAATAAATAAAAAAAATCATTTATAGTTTTTAAAAAAAAATCGTTTCCGACGCTAATAGGCGTATGTTTTTTTTCTCGTTCCTCTGTATCAAAATGCTTTTGTTGCTTGTCAAACTTTGGTTTATACTTTACGATATAAACTATTAAAAACGCCTTAGAAAAAAATTACGTTCGATCCACGTCAAATTTAAACGACAACACTCACGCAGACAAAACATAACTATCATCTTTAGGATCTCTCTCGGTCGCAAATTTTATTTTTTGTCCTTGTTTTAATTATTATTGTTTCTTATTTTATTATTCTTTTATTACTCGACTATATATTTAATTTTTGATTTATTGTTTACACCAAGTATTTACACCAAAATTATTCAAAATTGTCTATCTATTGGCTCCGCGTAATCTCTGAAATGGCCGAACTTATTTTCACTTTTATACTTTTATTAGTAATACTCTTAAAAGCAAAAAAAAAAACAAAATTTTTTTTTGACTAATTCGAAGAAAGACAAATTCGCGAGCACAGCTAGAAATAAATAATATAGTGAGAAAAACCGTTTTCGAAAATTCATATTATTACATATTATTCGTTAATATCTGTCCTTGCTGATTTTGTACTGCCAGAAGTTTTTTTGCTTTCCAAAAAAAAAAAAAACATTCATATTAACCAAAAAGGTTAAGGGATAGTAGGGGTGCCTACCCATGTCTACCTGTTCGTGGTTGCTATTAAAAATAAATTAATATATCTTATTTCAGAGCGATGACTACACATAGGAGGCTTTAAAGTTTTTACAACAATACTCAAACAACCTGTATATACATATACAGATAAAACAAAAGTTTAGAGTCATAAGTTTATTATTATTTTGTGTATATTTTAATTGACCGTGAACATTTGTTGATATACCCAAAAACACGAGGGCGATCGGTCAGAACAAAATGAAACGCCGGTCCTATAGATAACCTCTTTATCAGCGTACTAAATAGCACACATTATAATAGCCTACAAATTTATATTTTAATGCCTTCTTTGTAAGGGTGTTTTTCGTATTTACAGTGTCAGATATATAATTTATTTATTTCGTTTAAATACAAACAAATTGATGTTGTTAACCGTAATGGAAGATAAATCAAATAATATAATTGCACATCGACCTTTAGAAAGAGACAGTCGGCTAATTTCGGATTTGTAGAGCATTATCTCTGTCCCACACTACCTATGTGACGTTTTGTCAGTCGTGCGACAGAGATAATGTTCTACAAAGTTGAAATTAGCCGATTGTCTTTTTCCAAAGGTCGATGTGCAATATTTATCGCCGGGTATTGTATATATATATGGGAGAAAAAAGGTATATTATTCTATTTATGAATACTATATTGATGTTAATGCGTTCGAAATAAATTTTAGTTGATGCTTACTCAGGAAGCTAATTATTGTGCGCGCTCTTTATGCAACTATATTTGTAAAGAGCAATTGTTGAGTTTCTCGCCGGCTCTCAGCAGATCTGCCTTCCGAGCTGGTGTTAGCTTCCTGTATAACAATGCTGACATTTTATTATGATTGATGATTCGAAAGCGCTTATAATGACAGACCATTCTAATAAAGACCATTCCACCATAGAATAAAGTATATTTTGATTTTGAACTCTGCTCTCATTCAAGTTTTTACACATATAAAAATCATTCTGTATATATGTATTTCCTATTTAAAGGAATCGGGCGTTACCTCGCGGAAGTCCACCCTAAGTAAGAAAAGGACCAATATTTAGCCACTTCCGCACATGCAGTGCCATTCTATTGATCTATCTAGTGATTAGTTACTCTGTGTTTGGCACTAATCGGTGTAACATAACTCCTGAAGATGCCCCGTGGAGGGGTGAAACACGTGTTGAGTAATTTGGCGGTGGCGGTTGTGTGATTCGCAATGTTTGCTGCATAGGCATTTATCAGCGGGCTGGCGGGCGGTGCATTTCGTTGTACGACTGCCGCTGCATGTGCGGAAGTGGCTAAATATTGGTCGTTTTCTTACTTATGTATTTCCTTTTATTACATAGCAATAAGTCGAGAGCTATATGAATTAGTTGTCATGAAAGAAAAATAATTATTTTTAATGTTTAATAACCACACATACCTTTAACTTTTTTTTATATTAATTATAATTTGTATCGCTAGTGTTTTTTTCACAATATTTATTTTTCGCTTTAACTAAACGCGGACAGTTGGGAGAGGGTTGCCGCTATTTGATACGGATCTTTCTTCTCCCAGCTGCGAGGTACCACAGCGTTTTATAATTTTGTACAATTTTTCTTACACAATTTTATCTTATGGGTAAATACAGCTAAAGTTTATATATAATCATAATACAATAAGGAATACTCAATTATGTATTAGTTGGTACATTATTTTATTTCAATTTGCTGCTCAAGCGCTACAGACCGTTAAATGCCTTGAGATTTAGGACAATGTGCCGGGCCAATTCATCAAAAGATTTTGCTGTAGATTTGTTCGTTCCCTTTTAACTACTGAATTATCATATATCTGCAATTAGATTTTATGCCCTTCTTACGTGATGTCCATTTTTAATTATTTTTATTAAGTCAAAGGAATATTTGCGCTTGGGACAAACATTCGATTTATTTGAATATCACTGGCATATAAATATATTGTTTTTAATTCTACTAGATATAAGTATATATTTATTCATGTTACTTGATGGACTTCCACTACAACGCATAGGCTTCCTTCGAACTTCATTATGTCATCTGTCCAACTAGTGGGATGCCACTTGGGAACCTTACCGCCTTACGCTGCACGAGCGATGTGCCACGGCTACTGCCACCTCAGATGTGCAGTTCTTCGAGGTACAGAAGAACCAGTTCTTCTATATCTCTTTTCTGATTCGATTTAGCAGCGAAGCTTCGAGAATAATTATCTCCATTGCTTTCCATTCCAGTATTTATATTAGTTTTATTTGAGAATAGGATTACCGTTTGTATTATTGAAATAACCGCTTTTTTCTACATGTCATATACATAAATTACATTTATTTAAAGTAAATTAAGTGTGATATAGTAAGAAAACAGACAAGAAATAACTATAAATAAATGTCAAAAAATCCGGGGACTATAGTTTTCTTTTATTTGTTCACCAGTGTTACCACTATATATATAAAGTCGATGTAATGTTACGAGATATAAAGAGTGAAGCAGAATAACATAAATTCTGCTAAGAATAACATAAAGCCTTGTCTTCGGGACCGCCGCCATTATTGTTTTTTATATATATATTGCTGTAGTATAATGGCTTTTCGCCATATTTAAATAGTTTTTTTAAAATTTATTGTCAAATTATTATTACAATATGAGAATATTTTTAAAAATGGAACAAATTTTTTTTAACCTGTTCTTCATACTATAATACGTATTTTTTGTATAAAATATAGTAGCGATGAATATAAAAAAACATTAAATGTTGAAACAAGTGTATGTTTTCTTATTAGAATACAACCTTGAGTGTACACTAAACAATAAACGCGTGAGTACTTGCAAGTAATTACACTATGTATATACAATCCACCAGTTCAGATGACCTTGTGAAGGGCGTACAAAATATGCCGGACGCAGGCCCTTCCTTTCCAATCATACGTTTTGATAATCTGTGGTCAGGCATATCAAGATATGGATACTAAAATGCTGGCAGTTAAACCTCGTCTCAATCTAAATACAAAAAAAAATATAGTTAAACCACGCATATACGTCAGTAGTGCCCAAGTTTCTTGATAGTTCGAAATTTGAAATTTTACTCAAGCCGCAATTTAGTACGCATTTAAAAGAATATATTTATTGTAATTATATGACTAAAGTACAAAATATGTGTATTGAAGTTAGATATACGCATATGTATACGTGTATATGACGGCACTGCTAATAATACTTAAGATGCCGGTTAGTTAATTATGAATGGTGTTTGGTTTCTTAATTTTATTATGGATTCGTTAATTTTATGGTGGAATAATAACACCAGTAATGTTTTTAGATTTTCCATGAGCTGATATAGGGTATATATATTTAAATATTTCGTTCAAAGTGCCGCATGTGGCTCGCGAGCCGCAGTTTAACCACCCCTGATATATACAGTTAATCTTGTAGTATATATGACAGTCACGTCATAAAAATAATTCTTTGGAATTATCAAAAAAAAAAAAACTTTTCTATGGTGAAATTCATACAAAACCAGTCATAGGGCTTACTGTTGATATTACATCACTATGTAATCCGATTTAAGCAGTGAATTTATATTCAAGCCATAAAAAATAACACGCTTACATAAATCACTTTCGATATGTAGTTTCTGAACTAACAACTTTCTTTTAGCTTATCTTTAAACATCAGACATTTAACCATAGGAATTTTCACTATCATGAATTTTCACATTCATGCCTATGGATGAAAGATGGCTATGATGATCGACCCGACTTTGGGACCTCACGTTCTACCCCTATCATGGGCTGACAGGATCTTCATTATACCTTGTAATTTTTCAAATAATTTTGATTATTTTCCATTCCCATTTTTCATCCTCAATGTCTTTCATTCTTTTGCATACTTTGGATACTTTAACGAATAGTCAGATAGAAAGACAAAAATTTTAATGAATGAAATTTTTATATATGGCATGCAGAAAAAAAAAGGTTATTTCAATATTACAAATAGACACTTTATTCTCAAATAAAACTAATGTAAATACTGAATGGAAAGCAATGGAGATAATTATTCTCGAAGCTTCGCTGCAAAATCGAACCAGGGAAGATACAGTAGAACTGGTTCTTCTGTACCTCGAAGAACTGGTCATATGAACTGGCAGTAGGCGAGGCACATCGCTCGTGCAGCCCAAGGCGGTAAGGTTCCCAAGTGGCATCCCACTAGTTGGACAGATGATCAGTTGACAGATGATCTCGTAACATTACATCGACTTGATATATAAAGTGTTAACACTGGTGAACAAATAAAAGAAAACTATAGTCCACGGAATATGATTTGGCACGTCGAAAATAAAAACCGATTGTCACGTAAAATCAAGTTTGTGAAGCGTTATTTTTGTGTATCCCAATTATCAAGTTGTTGTAACACTGTGCTATAAAGACAACGGTCTACAAAACGAAGTTTAAACCCAGACGGGCCAAATCAAATGCCGGGTACTATAACAAATCCTGTTAGTTAAGGTTAAGGACTCTGGATGCGGGCAATTTTCATCAGATCTTGTAAATTTATGGGAAGACCTATGTCATCCTTTGTTAATGTACATATAAGTAATTATATCAATATATGTCGTTATAATTCTATTATTAATCGTTATTTTTTATTATGCTGCACTGCCGTCAATATTAATTTTATATGTATATTTTACAAAAAATAATACATAATATTTTACAAAAAAGAATAAACGACTGTATTTGTATTTTTAAAATAAAAGCTAGAGATTCCTTGCGAGATATTATTAAAGAAATATGGTATTCTAACAATTGTTTTGCAATACATATTTAATAACATATTGTATATGCGCCATAATTAAGAATCTTATATAAATAGTGATAGATATAAAAAAAACTTATTTAACCTAAATTTATTTTTTAAAAAGATAACAAATTCTTGTCTAAGTGTATGTATATATAATAATGTTCCACAAGATATCTTAGAGCTTCCGTTGCTTAGTTTTAAAATTAATAGTATATTATTAAATAAATCTCATTATAGCATTTGAGAGTTTTAGTTCATCGAAATGTATACAAATTTTTAATGTACACATGAAAGTTTTATGTTTCTTGCTTGCTCTTGTAGATGTAATCCGAGGCATTGGTAGCTTATTGCTTATGTTAAAATAATCGGCGATTCAAAAGCGCATGTAAATGTATATTTGAATAAAGATATTTTGAAATAAATATCATAATAACCTATCTTAATTTTTCTGAAAGAAAAAAAAAGTTTCTGTCATAAATTATTTTACATCCGGAAGGTACGGAGAGGGATTCGATGAGTGTTTAGCAAATACGGAAACCGCGTTATATAATACACTTGAAACCAGAATTGCACTTAAAAGAGAAAATTTTTAATAGCGTCAAATTTTAAGACACGTGCTTGATGTCAAGCGATATGGTTAGTTCGTAAGAAAAAGTACAGATATAATAAAAAAAATATCTAAGACCTACCTTTTCTTTGAATTTTCTTTTTATCTGTTGGATGTGGCTTGTATCCGATTTCCATATCAATATCGCGTCTTTATTTTAAACTTTATTTAACTGAGCTATGTGTGGTCATTTGTCTATGGAAGTCTTTATTTCTAACTCAATCTGGTTGAAAAATTCCGAGAATGAAATTTTCTTTAAGGCTTCTTCGCGTTTGACAATCAACTCACCTGTAAGTACTTACTCTGGCCCTGAAGACACCTGGGTTATATTTCTCGGGAAATAAGGAAGCCATATCGTTCATAGTCGGGTTGTGGGTAAACTTAAAACTCAAGTTATCGGTGAGTTACTCTCCTATAGGTAACTTAGATCAACATTGCTTGTTTGATTTACATTCAGACATGTATCGGTTTAACTCTGTTCATGATCCCAGTATAAAACAAGCTTGTTACTGAATATTAAACGTATGTCTGGCTTATATCGTCAAAGTAATATTATAAAATAAGGAAAAAGTGTTTCATTTCGTACTTTTTATATACATACGATCCAAGCTTGAAGAAAGATCTTATTTTTTCTAATAAATATAAAAGAGGTTGTGGAAATTTCTTCTTCATGGCTCTGCTTAATAATTTGTTCGTCATTAAAGTTCGTGGTGTTTTTGAAACCTTTTGTTGGGTATTGACTTGATCAGCGTATAGATGATCGTCTATGTGGTCTTTTACCTTCTTCCCTAAAACCATAAGCATTCGTAAAATATATTATATCAACCTTCATCTAATATATAAAATTTCCATGTCACAATGTTAGTTACCGTACTCCTCCGAAACGGCTTGACCGATTTTTACCAAAATTTTATATGCATATTCAGTATGTCTGAGAATCGGCTATTATCTATTTTCCATACCCCTAAGTGATATGGGTTGTTCGCCCTTAAATTTTTTTAAAAAAATTTTTGACGAAATTTTTTGTTTTTATTTTTTATGAAACAGCATACAAAAATACATACAACCCTAAAATTTCACCCCTCTACCATCAACCCTTATTTTTTATTTGTAAATTAAAAACGTTATTTTTTTTTTGCAAAACAACGTTTGCGGGATCAGCTAGTAGTTATATAAGAAAGTATATTAAACTTGAAACATTTAGATCAAAAATATTTATTCGTCGTTGATAAAAAGCAAGAATTCTTCACGCGTTGGTGGGTTTAACTAACAACTAACTGTAAGCTTTACCGTTTTGAATAGACAGTTAATGTTATACAAAGTTAAAATTTTTATTTACGAAAGACAATATATATTCCTTGTAAGTTATAACTTGTTTAAAGAAACCTTTTTGATTTTCGGCAAGACGATTTCGTAATGAAGTCCAGTATGTTAGTACTAAAAGCAAATAAAGGTTCTATAAGATAGTTGAGATGGATAAGTCAAGTATACAGAAAGGACACAAGTCACGAAAACAGACCTTGAACACGTCGAAGAAGAAAGTCAGAGGTCAAAATATCTGCGATTCGATCATCTGGAAAATTAATCAAGGAAGTAGGGGATTTACCAGATGACGTTTTAAACACTCGTAAAGACAGAAGAAAACTTAATAAAGACTCCAAGATAGGAAACGATAGATATTGTGAAAGACCAAGGCAATATAATTTACTATTTAAATTATTTACCCGAATATGTAACGTTGAGGACGTTACTCATGGCAGAGAAAATGAGACGTCCAAAAAATGAGGACCTAATAAACAAAAATAGGATGCATAGATGATAACCTATTGCCTATTGATATGATTCTGCAATACAGTATAGGTAATTTTCTTTCAATTATCTAACTGTAATGTTAAACTATACATTGTTAGGGCGCTATGTAGATCTAAAAAAATAAGTTAGAAAAGGACCAATATTTAACAAACGTAAAACTCCTGAAGATGCCCCGTGGAAGGATGAAACACGTGTTGAGTGAATTAACGGTGGCTGTTGTGTCATTCGCATTGTTTGCCGCATACGCATTTATTAGCGGGCTGGCGGGCGGTGTACTTTGTTGCACGACTACCACTGCATATGCGGAAGTTGCTAAATATTGGTCCTTTTCTTACTTATGATGGACTTTCGCAAAATAATGCCTGATTCCATTAAATATTAAAAAAATAAGACACCATTATTTATAAAAAAAACTGAAACAAAATTTAGACGCATATAAAATAGTTAAGTGTAATTTGGAATAGTTTAAGATTTAAGTTAGGAAATAGTTTAAGTAGAGACTAGATTTACTTAGTTTAATAAATACTGTTACTAACAAAGACACGGACGCTAATGTCTATGCTATGTAAGATCAATAAAAAATATTAAAAAAACGGACCTTGGTTAAAGATGAAGACTGCCCTATCCTAATAACTATTTACATAGGCGCCACTTCAGTGTATTTAAAAGTTCATTAAACAGTAATCTGTTTTAAACGCAGTTAACCATTTCATTTATAAATGGTCATTGGTAGACGTCGTTATCTCTGGGTAGAGACGTCATAGGCGAACTGATAGTTTTATATTTATTGCTGCTAAAGCAATAGATATTTTAAAAAAAAACGATTAATTT
Organism: Battus philenor; assembly: GCF_028537555.1. NCBI lineage: Eukaryota > Metazoa > Arthropoda > Insecta > Lepidoptera > Papilionidae > Battus > Battus philenor. Next base: position 2,037,214 of record NW_027181686.1, on the reverse strand, counting down.
AATTAGCAGTAGGAAGGGCATATAGCGCGAAGAACAGATGACCGCTGGGGTTTTAAATTTCTGGAGTAGAGATCGTAAAAACCCCAATCCCAAATCCCAAATCCTAAATCAATATCCCAAAGACGCTGAATACGAAATCTATGTGTGACGTCTACGTCCAACAGTGAACGTCTTACGTCTGGAATGATGATGGTGATGTAAAAACGATCATAATTCTTGTGATTATCCTAATTATATGAACATCACAATTTAATTTTTGCTTTTATTACGATCATTTCACTTAAAGATTCATAGATAAAGTTTAACATATATAGTTTTTTAAATGGTTCCCATTTGGTGAACCTCTCGTTCTCCTCTATCATGTCTCTCATCCTTCTCAATATCTTCCATTCATTTATCTTTTATATTCACTAAATCTTGAACCCGTTTTTCTTATCTTTCCTTTCGTACATCGGCTTCCCTGCAGGATCCTTAACACGCATTTTTTTTGCTACTATTCACATTTATTTGCCTCAGTTAATTATTAATATTATTTGGTTCGTTATTATCTATATCACAGTTTATTTTTCAATTATACTCTTTATTTGTTGGCTCTTACCTCCTATGACCTTCTTACAGAATTCTAGGAATGTCTAGTAGCTTTCCTTATTGCTAACTAGTGAGGCGACATATAAAATTAAATTTGCAATATTTCGATATCATTTTAACTTTATTTTTTTATATATAATCTGTGTCAACCTTCTTGGTCAAGGGTGAACCGATAAATAAAGAGTTATTGTCCACAGAAAGAAAGTCATGTTTCAATGTATCAATTCAGTTTGTGATTCATACACATAAAAAGAAACAATAGCGCCAATTTTTTTCCTGTTTTGACGTCGATAGTCCTAATTTTTAACTATTTTGGCGTTATTAGCACCAATTATTACCTGCTTCTTATCACTTTTCAGAGATAAGGACTCATCGGATTTGTTATTAACTAACGAATTTCACTAAGCAAGAGTGTATCTGAGGAAGGTTGTAGGAGAAATTATGAGAAGGAATAAATAAGTAAGAATCAGAAAAGTAAGAAAAGGACCAATATATAGCCACTTGCACACATGCAAACACAGAGCTTCTGTGTTTGGCACTAATCGGTGTAACATAACTTCTGAAGATGCCCCGTGGAAGGGTGAAACACGTGTTGAGTGATTTAACGATGGCAGTTGTGTTATTCGCATTGTTTGCCGCATGCGCATTTATCAGCGGGCTGGCGAGCGGTGCATTTTGTTGCACGACTAGCACTGCATGTGCGGAAGTGGCTAAATATTGGTCCTTTTCTTACTTAGGACGGACTTCCGCAAAATAACGCCTGATTCCATTAAATATTTAAGAATCAGAAAGTAATGTATAGTGCTATTGAACCGTAATAAAGATTTGTGATATAGTATTAAGAAGAAATATAATAAATTAAGATCGTCAAACAAAATATAATACAAAACCTAAAGAAAAAGAATCAAAAACAAAATAAATCAAAATTATTACATGTGGTATTTCGGTCTGATCATACTAGATAAAGCGTTGGTGGAGATTTTTCCGCTACTTCTTCCAGCGCTAACGCTTTCCGAAGTGGTAGTGGTGACATTAGCAACCGACCAAGCCGAGGTTCAGGGCCTCTCTGGCCTCATTGTGTTGCTAAGCGGGTATTTACAGCCCAAGGCGAGGTTATTTCGTGGGGACCCTGGAGTTCAGACGATTCGCGTTCACCTAAGCGATGTAAGTGCTCAGCGGCCTGCCAATCTAGTAAAAAAAAGTAATACGTATCAGCTAGAGCCAAGGCTACCCTGGGATCTCAAGAGCTTCCTCTACTTTAACCCTTTGGTCCCGGTTGGTACATATGTGTACCACAAATGTGTGAAAACCCCTGGAACCTAAAATGATCACTCGTTTTCATTGGAGATTGTACCAGGCCGTTGTTTATGCGTTTGGCTTTGAGGTTATGTACAAAAATCGCACGCTGTCTGCATGACTCTGGCTAGTCTAGCGCTAATTTTCATTGTCTGCACGTGGTTTTGGTGTAAACATTTTTTTAATAAACTTTATGTTTTAGTTTTCTGGGACGAAAAGAGTCCTTAAGCTAGGCGCATTTGCGCCCTGCTACCTCGTACTCGCGGAATCTGCGAATGCAATTTGGGCAGCAATAAGAGTCCTTTTATTCCAAAAAAAAGACAGTATTTCGTAAAGAAAACGACAGAAGTTAGGCGATGTATGGAAGGAAATATATATAATAGAAGAAGGATATATATAATTTATATATACTTATTATTTTGCTACCATTCGTTTTATTTACATTTTTCTTAGATTATTGACTGTTGATATATTTATTTTTATTACATTTGTCACAATATTTCTAAATAGCCTAAGAAACGCTGACCAAAGAGTGTTGTATATATGTATTGACATAAGTAAACTGAAAGTACGAAGATTTGAACAGGTGAGACTGTTCAAGGTGGACAATATGTACTTGAGGAGATTGAGTCAATTAAAATCAATCAACAGTACTTGTTTTAATTATCTATGCATTGCATTAGTGTATTTAATATTCAGGTCTATTGGTTACAGGTATAAAAGCTATAAATGGGTGAATGTAAAGATTATTTGATTTCAATAAAAGTCAATGTGTTCAGAAATAATAAGTAACGTAATGTTAAGTTGGTAAGAAAAAGAGTTTGCAAAATTTGGATTAATACATATTAAAATAAATTATTGTTTACTTTCGGTTCTTGATGACTTTGTACAGCTAGAAGTTATTTGTCTGTCGCATTCGAGAATAAAAAAATATTCTATACATATAAAATTGGAGTGTCTGATTGTAGTATTAAAATAACAGCTTTTTACACACACGTATATCACACATATGTATATGGTAAATATACCTAAATAACATTTTTTTTTAAATTTTTTGTCTGTTTATACGTTTTAAATATCTCAGGTTATTAAGATCTATTCCAAAATCTGCTTAAATTCACATTCACAAACACTTCGTCCGACGTCACATTAAATGAAAAATATATAAAAAAAATCAATAAGAAACAGGAATGTGAAGCATAAAATATGATTTATTTATTTTAATGTTTTAATAATATCACTGAATTTTAAAACTGACGACAATAACATAACTGCACATTTAAAGTTTAAATCTTTAAACCCAGCTTTTTAATATTACATTTATATGTACAAAATCATGTTTGTGTGAAAACGCAACATCGATACCAAGTTTAACGGTAACGTAAATAAATATCGAAAGGGTAATAGGTCCATGTAGATAACCGCTGAATTGGGAGCCGTGAACCAATTTGCAAATCGAGAGACGATCGGGCAGAGGGCATTGAAACAATGAGACCGACATCCGACCGTTATACGATGAGGACCACTTGTCTTAATAAGCAGACGAATAAATGTTAGTTTAAAAGGGGTGACAGACGCACGAGTAAGCACGCGTACTTGCGGCTCGATGACCTTTTTCACCTGTTACTTTATTTGTTCTTTAAAATCAATTTATGTTAATTTAAAATGATTAAAATATGTAAAAAAAACTTCTCCTTTAAATAAGTCAGCAAACTATTATAAATTCAAAGTAAGAAAAGTACTAATACATAGCTACTTCCGCACAGAGTCAAAACTTTTTTAACTAATTGACTCTGTGTTTGGCACTAATCGGTGTAACATCATCATCATCATTGAGAGAGACTTATGCCTTGCAATGGGTGTCTATCGGGTGACATGATGATGAAAGTCATAAAACGGAACGCGATGATTTGTCTATAATATTATTAATGTCGAAAGATGTGCAAAGAGATTTCCTTTTTGTAATAAACAAATTCCAACTGACTATTCGATTCGGACTCTGTGTTTGGCACTAATCGGTGTAACATAATTCCTGAAGATGCCCCGTGGAGGGGTGAAACACGTGTTGAGTGATTTGGCGGTGGCAGTTGTGTGATTCGCATTGTTTGCCGCATACGCATTTATCAGCGGGCTGGCGGGCGGGTGCACTTTATTGCACGACTACTGTTGCATGGCGGAAGTAGCTATATTGGTTCTTTTTTACTTAGGATGGACTTCCGCAAAATAACGCCTGAATCCGTTAGATATTATATATTCAAACAAGATTCGAGATCTATTAGTGGAAAAATCGTTTGAACTTCTTTCTAATAGAGAATTATATAGTCTATGTATAAGTATAATTTATATATGTACTAACTGATCCCGCAAACGTTGTTTTGAAAAAAAAATTAAAGTTTTTAATTAATAAATAAAAAATAAGGGTTCATCGAAAAGGAGTGAGAATTTACGGTTGTATGTATTTTGTATGCTGTATCATAAAAAAATAAAAACAAAAAATGTTGTCCAAAAAATTTAAAAAAAATTTAGGGGTAGACCACCCTTAACATTTAGGAGGATGAATCAGTATCTACAAAATCTATACAAAAAAATAAAATTCTTGTCAGTTTGTAAAATTAAAATAATTGCTTTTTACTACATTCATATAAATATATATACGGTACATTTGCCAAAATTGCATTTTTTAATTTTTTTCTCTTTTTGTTCCGGTGAATCTCTGAAATGTCCAGGTCGATTTTGACAGGACTTATTCTGGCAGGTAGCTGATGTGATAAGAAATTACTTAGGCTACTATTCTTTTAGAAAAATTCTTAAACGAGAAGAAACTATTTTTTTTGTTAAATTCTGAGCGGACAAAATCGCAGCAATAAACTATTGTAAATTATAAATCACAATTCCATGCTCCAATTCGCAAATAGTGCAATTGAAGCAATCACAGCGAATGTAACCCAGTGACAAACGGATGCGGTTATATATGTGGTCTTCAATTTGACAATTGTGTCCTATGGCAGAACAGAGAGCTTTTGCCTTTGTTGTTTAGAAAAACTCGTGTCTCATAATTTCAGCCTATACTCGCCTACTTCTAGACATAGGTCTCTTTATAAGTTTCCAATTGCCTTTTACCGATTCGTCTTCTCTACTCCAGAACTTCGAGGCTTAACAAGAAATCTTCAGTTATTTGTATTGTTTCTTAAGATAAAGTTGCTGAGTCATAGAACTTATCAAAATTTACCTGTTCATTATTCCAGCTGCACGCTGACGATCGTATGAAAGCACCAGACTGTACACGTGTGAGTGTAGAGTGTAGTGAATTTTTGTGTGCGGGTTGGCATGGCAGCGAGGACTACTTGGAGATCTATGGTGGGATCCGGATCCTACCTCGGATCGCCCTCGCTGCACGTGGTGGTGGGGACGAGCGGCCGTCCCCGGAAACGAAGCGGTTTGTGAGTAGAGTTGTGTTTGATATTCTTGAATTGCAGTTTGTTTGATGGGTGGAGTGGATCTGTTGTGTAAACCCTGAAATGGAGTCGCCGAGGACTTCCATACGCTTTTTCCCAGTCTTGAAGGAACTGCTAGAGGAATAGAGAGTATAGTTCGCTATTAGAGGATTAGGGTGTGAAGTCATCGGTTTTGCGCGCTATGTATGTGACCTCCCCATTGCATCTTGGTAACTTTTAACAGTCTAATAAAGTTTAATTTAGTTTTAAAGTAACTGTGAAAGTTTCGAAAGGTTCCGCGATTAGAAAATAAAACATTACCATAAATCTCTTGACAGCGAAACAAAGACGGCAATATACTTTGTATTTGGCGTCAAACAATGTTATGTAAATATGCGTAGTTTCGTAATCGCAGGGCAACTGGGTGTATGTGATAGTGGGGTCGTTGACCGCATTAGGCAAGCGCTAATGCAACCGACGCACGGGCCCTTCGCCGGGGCCGTGTTTATTCATAGCTTCTCGTTATTCAATTATAGCTTCAATGCTATATATAGTTATATTTAGCTGATGTCATACCCGATTTGTTTTTGGTCAGTTTTTTTAAATGTAGCATTTTGAATTAGCTATGCTATTTTTCATTTCTATTCTAGTCTTTGGAGCAGCAATTTTCTTACTGGTATATACTCTTGATATAGTAGATGTTCCGCCATTTCATATATGTATATATGCATATGAGTAACATTAGTAACAGATGAATAATACCCCCAATTTTAGTAAGGATGTCAGAAAGTTGTAACTTTGAATCGATAGATGGCGTTAGAAGGCAATTACCTCACACTTTCTTTTAATAACAAATTGTTATGAGACTTTTTTGACCAGTTTCATAATGATTCTCAACACATTAATTATAATAGTATAGTAGTATTTAAGTCACATAAAATCCTCTTCTTACATACACATGTTTCTGTTAAATAAACTTTTATTTATAATAATATCTGTGATGAATGTTGATTTTAAAGTCTACAAAAGAATTTATGTTTGAATTAATAGAAGTAAATTAGTAAATCAAACAATCTTGGCTTAATGTCATATATATACAACATTTTCGTTGGTACAGAACAGTGACAAACGACAAGAAAAACTTTTTTTTACCTAAGTGATGTCTATGTAGTATTAAATTCATATAAGTACACCATTTGTCATATAAGTTAACCCTTAAAAGCACGACTTTTATACTTTAAAAAAATATATATCTTGCAGATAAATACACTACAACGCAGAGAACAATACAAACATATGTATGTATATATATAACATATTTTACACTGATTTATTTAAAAAAAACCCTATGTTACAGATATGTACTACTATGCATTTACTTATTTAAGTGTAGTACATTTTACGTTTGAGTGGTATGTTGCAGTTTTTCATCATTATGCATTTAAGGGTTAAAAAGTAATACATTGGAGGTGATTGTTTGCCAGAACAAAGTCCAATGGTTTGTTTTAAGCGAGTATAAATAGTTCTACTCCTTTTAGTAAATCTAATATATAAAATTCTCGAGTCACGGTGTTCGAACTTGAACTCCTCTGAAACGGCTTGACCGATTTTTACCAAATTTTATATGCGTATTTAGTAGGTCTGAGAATCGGCTACTATCTATTTTTCATACCCCTAAGTGATAAGGGTTGTTCACCCTTAAATTATTATTTTTTTGATTAAATTTTTTGATTTTATTTTTTTATGATACAACATACAAAAATACATACAAACCTACATTTTCACCCCTCTACGATCAATTCTTATTTTTAAATTGAAAATTAAAAATATTTAATATCAGCGAGTATTATATATTTTGTGGCACTATGCGGTTTTAATTTTTCAGACCCGTTTTTGACTTACGAACATTACAGATTGTGTTGTTTTGTGTTGAGTTGTAAAGTGTATTTATGTTCGCGTGTGCACTTCCCTTTATTGTATAGGTAGTTATAATGTAGTTAATATCCCGTCCGACCTTGATGCCCAGCGTAGGGTAATTGCGCCGCTTTGTCCTTCACTTTCGTTTCTCGTTCAACAACCGAGGGGAGTTGAATTTTAAAATAAATCGAACGCCTATTTGTAAACAACACGCATTGGATAAGACAAAGCGACGTGTGAGTTTATAATGTATATAATAAAACTAACCATTGTTACAATAAACATTGAGTAAATATGAAACTTGTCAAAATATATGTGATTATTTGTTATAGTTGAAATATAAGTGAATGTATAGCTCATATGCAGTCAATGATACACTCTATACATACTAATATTGCGAGAATCGAAATACAATTATGGAATTCAGTTTGTGTATTTTATAGTATTGCCAAAGCTTAAAAATAAGTTTCTAGAAGATGTTCAGCAGCGTCTTTACGTATCATAATAGCACACTGCCGAGCGTAGCGATTATGGTATATGCTTCCATAGATATCTTTGAGGGAGGCCTATACCTTGCAGGGGGCGCCTATGGGTTGAAATGTAGACGACACTCTGTCCAAAAATCTATAGTTTCAGTGGTCCAAAAAAGATTGTCTAAATTCGAATTACTACTTATTATTAATTTTAATATCTATATTAAAATTAATAATTTTATTAGGTAGTAGTATTTCATTAGAAGAAATAAATAAATTTAAAATATTTTAGAGTGACAGCTTTATTACACTATAAGGTGTTTGAAAATATGTGTAAAAGTTCTAAAGTGTTCTGTTGACGAATTACCAATACATTTACCCCTTTATAGCTTTTACAAATATAATTATTTATCTTATATGTTTGTTGGGATTAAAATAATAAGTAAGAAAAGGACCAATATTTAGCCACTTCCGCACATGCAGTGATAGTCGTGCAACAAAGTGCACCGCCCGTCAGCCCGCTGATAAATGCGTATGTGGCAAACAATGCGAATCACACAACTGCTACCGCAAAATCATTCAACACGTGTTTCACCCTTCCACGAGGCATCTTCAGGAGTTATGTTACACCGATTTGTGCCAAACACAGAGTCCGAATCGAATAGTCAGTTGTAATTTAAATATTTCAAAAAGGAAATCTCTTTGCACATATTTAGACATTAAAAAGACTATAGACAATTCATCATGTTCCGTTTTATGACTTTCATTATCATGCCAGCCGATACACCCACTGTAAGGTATAAGTCTTCCTCAAAGATCGCTATGATGACCAGTTCTGCGCTGCTAGCATCCATTGACATCCCGTGACCTTGTGTCGTCAGGTCACCTTGTAGAATATACATACCCTAATAGGCGGCGCAAAAGTAATGTCATAATGTGAACGTGTCTTAATTTTTACAAATGGCGCCAAATGTCACTGCGCTTAGATATTTATGATGTAGATGTAAAGACAATTAGTTGTCAATGTGCGATAGATCGATAAATCAAGATCAAGAATCAGGAATTATTATTAAGTAGTAAAAATTTTCAGTATGTTGTTTTAATGCAACGTTGTCATTTATGTGCTTGAACAATCAAGTGTTTGGACGAACGCCTCGTACAAACTATATTCACGTTTACCGCAACAAAACCACACCTTAAAGGCTTTCATCGCTAACATTGAAGAAGATATCGCCAATTTTCAGCCAGATGTTTCGCGAACAATAATTCAAAATGCCCTAAATTAAGCGCAATTATGCATCAACTCGGGAAATGGCCTCTTAGGAGATATGTTCAATTTTAAATTTTCATAAAAAAATTTTTAACAACATAGCTCTTTTTTTAAATTTTTAACAAAATGGCTATCGGTTCATATTGTGATATTACTTTTGCACCACCTGTTACAAGTCCTGGTTGGTGTTTACCGGCTCCTGATCGCTACTCAACTTTTGGTTCCAATAGCCATCGCTTGCACGACTTTACTTCTTACGTATACTCCAACAAGAGAAATAATTATTAGAAATATTAATTTATCTGTTTATTGCTTAAGCGAATATATTAAATATTGTGTCTATTCCAGTTGATCCACACGAAGCCGATTTGCAATGGCACAGTGTGCTATCTCCCGGATATGGCCCGAGAAGGCGAGCTCGCGGAGAGGAGTTCCAACTCCCTCCGACGCTGTTACAGCAAGCAGCACGGCCGCCCTGAGGAGGACCGGAGGAAACAACGCTCGGACAGCGACTCAGACTCCGATTCCGACACCGAGTGCAAGGGCTTGGACAGGGTGAGTGGATTGACAGTTATACTTTTACAGAGTGATCTCGTCACGTGCAAGTTTTATTTTACGCGAGGAAAATACCTGTGATTTCTCGCAAGTGGCAAAGACATTTCCAAGAATATGTCGAATTGCATCGACTAAAACTTCCACGAAGTTTCTCTCTATTGTAAAATCCCGTAGTCTATGGGGAGAATAAATCTTCCCTAGTCTTTCTTAATAAACCACCTTTCTTCTTGGCACCTCTTCATCTAATGCCCAGCAACTGACTTCCTCTATCGTTCAGAGTTCAGGCTGAAAAAGAGAGCAAGTACCCACAAAACCCTTTTCAACACAATAATAATAAAAGAAAAGGTAAATCCTGCAGAGATGTACGAAAGGAAAGGTAAGAAGAAGATATATGAGTGAATGATATTAAGAAGGATGAGAGAAGAGAATTGTATTAATAGTCGTTGGTTTCATGTAGTGGATTTCTTTCGTGTGGCTTTTAACAAAAGATATAATAAATGCGTTTGTAATTGCAGTCGGAGTTCTGGCGGCGAAAGATGCGTACGGTACACAACATCCTAGACGTGGACAAGGATGGTCTCATATCCTTCAACGACTTTCAGCTCTTCGCTGATAGGTTCAAGGCGCTCGGACACCTCGACGAAGCTCAGGCGAAGGAATTCACTGAGATTATACAGGTTAGATCAATTGTAGTAAATCTAGTAAATGTCTATGAAAGAGAAATGGATCATATCCTAATAATTGTATAAAAAGACAAGGAACTCGGAAAGCTAGGTAGTAAGGTGAACCAAGCCTTCAGCGTGGGAAGATTTTCGTTCACAAAGTCATTGAAATTAAATGATGGATGCGATGAGTCGTTTTAGGTATAAGACGTCCACGGCTGGATATATGCTCTCAGATTTCCAATATGACCGTTGGGAAGTGGCTTTCAACCAGCGTCTTTTGACGACAATAACAAAGTCCACCTTGTGGATGTCCTATGATACTCCCCGTTCCGTGGTCTTTACTACAGAACTTTAAGAATAGCGCTCACTGTATTTTTAATTTGTATGTCTTGTAAATGTAACTCTAAAGAAAAATGGAATATCGAAAAGACTGTAAAAAGAAGAATAAGTAAACTGATGCAGCCTCAATTAAATATGTGTTTAACACTTCCTCATTTACGAGTGCCTTACTTCAATTACTCTGCAAATTATCTAAATTACTCTCAGGTCTACCTTCATTACTCAGTGGTCTCCCTTACTTACTGAGCAGTTTTTCTCAATTACTCAGTAAATTTTAGAATAGTATACCATAATTACCGAGCAGTCTAACTCAACAACTGAGGAATTTACCTCTACTCGGCACCTCAACTCATAGACAGTCTGCCTCGATTATTATTATAAATTGTAAATATATCCCAATTTTATTTCAAAATTTTTGTGATTATATAACTGGTGATCAATCTTTGCGATTGGCAGATGACGTGGGAGGAGCAGTGGGGAGCTATAGACCCTTACAACTACGTGACGGTGGAACAGTACCTGGAGGACATGCACCACGTCCTCAACGACAAGTCGCTCAAGAAGAGGGCGCATCGCTGGTTGCCGTACTTGTTCAAGGTATGTTGTAGCATTTTGCGTGACGGAAAGTCATTGCTTGTCTTAGTGTCAATAGTTTTGGTGGATTGGAGGTAGCACAACCCTGAGACCTTGGAGGGCTTTCGTTCTTCTGAAGAAGGTGCCCACGAGTTTATATGGCTTTAGATCTGGCATAAACTTTCTCAACGTATCCAATTCAAACGCTTTGAAGGTGCGTTTGACAACAACCAAAAATATATTTTGTGTATCATTCTTGACTTCTATGTTTATTTACCAAAAGTAACATATATAAGGCGTGAATTAGCTCACCATTTGGTAGACCAACGACACCACAACAGTCAATAAGGTCCTTGAGACGTGGTCAACTACGACGGGGTTAATGAGGGCTCATGGTCACCCAGACAGCAATGGAGAGGGCTATGCTCGGAGTTTCGCTGCTAGATTGAAACGAGGAGATCCGCAGTAGAACCAAGATCACTGACGTTGCTCGAAGAATTGCACGTCTAAAGTGGCAGCAGGCGGGACAGATCGTGGAAATGATCTAGAGTTGCGACCTCGAGCCGGCAGACACAGGATGTGTATGCCTTCCATTAGGTGGAATGACGAAATAATCAAGATCTAGGGCAGTCGCTAAATGTGGGCACCAAGAGCAGTCGTTGTGGCGATCTTTGGGAGTGGGGGGACTTTGGGGGTGAGGGATCTGTGGGGGTGGGGAATCTTAGGGGGTGGGATCTTTGGTGGTGGGATCTTTGGTGGTGGGATCTTTGGTGGTGGGATCTTTGGTGGTGGGATCTTTGGTGGTGGGGGATCTTTGGGGATGGGGGATTTTAGGGGGTGGGGATCTTTGAGGGTGGAGGATCTTTGCAGTGAGTGTCTATAGGTGTCTACAGGTGTCTACAGGTGATACGTTGTGTTATCTGCGAATGTTTGTTTGTTACAGGCGGTCGACAAGGACAAGTCTGGTTTCATATCGGTTAAGGAGTTCAAGCTGTTCTTTAAATGCCTCGGGCTGAACAGCGAACACGCGGCCGTCGCCTTCGCGGTCATCGACACAAATGGGGTATGTACGACATTTTGTTTTGAGCGCCATCTAGCGAACTTTACGAGAAAACAGATAAGACTAAGAAGATTAAAAAGAACACCAAACTAAACCCAAGGTTAACAGGCCTAAAGTCGTTGGCAGATGCTGGATAAAGACCATTGTGACCCATGTCCAGCTATGGATTTCCTATGGCAGAAATAATGATGATGACTGAACTAAATTTGTATTCGTGAAGCACTACTTGTCATCCGTGTCACGGCATCTGTAAAGTCGGCGAAATATAAAATATAGTCCCTGAACTGAATTTTCTGATATACTATCATGTTTAATTTTGTCACTAACATTATGCATTGTTTTTTTTAAGTTAGTGATACTTAGCAGTTTAGATTATTATATATCAAGTTTAACAGTTAAATCCTGTATTTTAGTTAACTATCTAAATCTGTAAATTATGTTCATTTATTTATTCACTCTTTTTACACATAGTGTAATGGCAGACTTCATGCTTTATAGGCATTATCTAGCATAGCATAAACATAGAGAAAGAGTGGGAGTAAGAAAGAGAGAGAGAAAATTATGATGGTTTCGGAGATGAATGTATAGCATTATCACCCTTTTACTACCTGTTTCCTATCAACTGAAGTATATAATAATACATTTACTTACTAATCAATAATTCCTCTTGTTGCAGGATGGAAAACTGTCGATGAAAGAGTTCGTCAAGCTGGGCAAAGATTTCTTCCTTACCGAAGACGAAACAAAGGTGTCTAAGATGTTCTGGGGTCCGCTCACTGACGTGTGATCTCCGGTCTGGACCCATCACTTCGGATATTAAGACTTGAATATTTACATTGGCGATAACGTCGCGTTAGTAGGGTAGTCAGAGGATATACTTATGGTACAGATAAGGTAGTAAGTAATGTAGGGATAGGAATATTTGAAACAAAAAAAAATAATAAAAAAGGTCTAAATAGACCATAAAAAAGTTTGTATATTAACATTCCTGATGTTAAAAAAGTTTTCATTCTAAATATACTCACTTGTTGTTCTGTTTGTCGGTTGGTTGATCGTCGAATGTGTATTTTTATAATTGAGTTAATAAATGAGAAGAATCTCAATAAAAATTAAATTGTGTTTGGAATCTTTCGATACTTTTTAAATCCTTTGGATTTTAAGAAAGAAAAAGAAAGGATTTATGCTTCTTATCAAGTCTTCGTTCCCTGTTGCCTTATTAGCATTCTCTACCAGTCAACCCAAGGTGTTGCAGATATAATTAGTTTCGCTTTATGGGATACATAAATCTGTACTGCATATGCTTTTTGTTCCTTTTAATATTACCTCTACCTTCTCTATTTCTTTTCATCGCTTGGTTGAACAATACCTAGATTTCTTCTTGACTATCAACAATAGGTGATCGACTTTCTGGTTCCCATGGCATAATTTCTTCATCACTATATTCAAATTTACGTTAAACGAGTCATAAAGCTTATTTTCACGATCACTAACACTTTACGTAAGTAGGATATAACATATACATAGAATATATTTATGGATATCTACCTACAGTATTATGAGGAAACCAAAAAAAATACCATGTAAAAATTTATTATTTATTTCAATCTAATCACAATACAAAACAGTACAACACAAAGTTTAGCAACGCCATCTTGTTTTCTTTATGTCATATTGACAGGTGTAAAATTTTTGATTATTTAAAAAATTAAATACCTATTCTATAAGCCGGATAGGAAAATATAAAACCATTCAAGAGTAAAAAAAAGTTTTTTGTTATCATTGAGAAATAAGTTGCACTTACAAATCTTTTGCATTACAATTTTATACCTTTATAACATAGTGTTGCCAGACTAAGTATTAAAAAAATAACGTGACAGCTACACGATGCTCAGTTGATCCTTCATCAGTTTGGTCTCTTCGATCAGAAACGATATTTGCGCGGTTCTGAAATATACAATTAATATTTAAAAAAAAACTACTCATATATACTGTCTGACCAGTGTTAACTTTTTAATAGATTACATTTCAGTAATTTGCCAATGATGGGCCTAAAAATTACGAAAAAATACAAAAACTGTGTCAAACACAATTATTTAATTTCATATTACCGAATTTAAATAGAGCTACGTTTACTAATAATTCGCGTATAATTGTGTAAGTAACTACGCGATCACTCAACTATACCTCCGCGAACACTTTGTGTTCACTCCAATTGTTCACGAGACATCAAATAAAAATCTAACAAATCTCCCTCTCAAAAAGGGATTTGAGAGGGAGATTTTTATTACTTACTTAGGTAAGTCAAGTAATTTCTGAACGATTTGACACCGGGTGGGGAGGTGAGGTAAAGAAGCAATAAAGCCACCAGAAGAACAAACTTCTATTCTAGTCTGTACTTTATTTTACCCACATATCTATACGTAAGAGACTGCATAATTTTATTGCCTTAGTTACCTCACTTGCACCTTATTAATGTTGCACCGTCAGCCCCGACTGGCTTGATCATGGGATTAGTCTTTTTTTCTAGTGTTAGTGTTTTTTACGCCGGATATTTTGGCGGCCGTTACAAAACAATTACATATAAGAAACTACTGTTAAAACTAATGCATACGTTACTAACAGACGTGTAAAAATTTTAATTTGCAACAACAAATGTGTATTATGTTTAGCATAAAATATAACATTAGGACAAATGTATTATAATAACTAATAAAACAATAGAGATAGTATAATAAGTAGAAGTTCAGTTTGCTCTTGAAAGGTATACAGGGGGTAACTAATCTGTCATTTGTTAAGATTGACTCCTTTATACACCCGGTACAAACAGACAAACTCAAACTATGATATAGTGGTCAATCATCGAATTCAAGATTGGGCAGAAAAACTACAAAACATCTTCCAATATCGCTCAGTGTCTATGGACGAATGATAAACCCAATGTGTGTTCCCAATGATTCGGATCTGGTCTGCCACTGACCCCCGAACTCAGTCTTTCAGCGGAACATGAAGAGATGATCTTTAGGTGAACGAAATCAATTGAGGTAACCTAGCAGATTGACAAATAGAAGTGTTAATGGATAGGCTACATGCCTTAGAAGTCGCGTTATACGAGTATTATCTTATAACGCGCACACATACCCCTGTATGCACTAGTTAATCTAATACTAACCTTAGTCTTGTATTACAACATCCAGACTGAAAGAGTCATAATTCTAATTAAGAAAAAGACTAATATATAGCTACTTCCGCTATGCAGCAGTAATCGTGCAATGAGTGCATCGCCAGCCAGCCCACTGATAAATGCGCGTGCGGTAAACAATGCGAAACACAACTACCAATTTAATTTAATTTACTCAACACGTGTTTCAACCTTCCACGGAACATCCTCAGGAGATGTTACACCGACCAGACATTGGTTGGTGTGACTGACTACTGCTGCATAGCGGAAGTAGCTATATATTAGTCACTTTCTTAGTTAGAATTAACTTCCGTAAGGTAACGCCTGAATCTATTAGATATATAACATAATTCTGTTCCCAGGTCACTTCGACCTGGTAGTGTGAATTTCAACCTGCAAACTTTACATTACTGTGATTTCTTATACACAAAGTTAAAAATAACTCACTGTTGCTGCAGTATTGAAGATATGGTGTCGCTATGGGACTTTCCCAACGCCGTTTCCTTTTTCTTGTATTCTTCATGCCACTTCTTTAACTGGAAGCGTAAAGTAATATTAATATAGGGTGGGCCAAAAATTTTTGCAAATAGCAACACTTGATTTCTCCAAAACCGTGAGAGTAAGGGGCCAACGGCGAGACGGTACACATCATCATTTATACACTTATTTCCAATCACCCTGTATGAAGATCATCACTCTGAAATAACTGATACAATAATTTATTTTATCTATTGGAATGCAACAGGTACTACCTTCTGGCAGGTAGTAAACGGTAAAGAAAGCGCTTTTTCTCATGTTATTATTTCTGAAAGCATTGATTTTTGGATGAGTTAGTACGGTACAAACTGTACCATAATTTACCTCGTCGTTCTTGTGTCGCACCAGGTCCTTAAGCTGTTGGAGCTGTGCGGCGAGCTGGTCACCATCGCGGCGGTGCTGCTGCAGCTCACGTAGCAGTTCTCGTTCAGCACCGCTCGGTACACATGACGCACGCACCGCACGCACTACGGCTGAGCATCTATACGTAATAATTATATTATTACAAATACGTTTATTGTAGGGTAGATACACAAACGTTGTTGTGTGTTTGTGAGCAGTGGTAATCATTGGGGGCGGCTTAACATATAGTGCAGGGTGTGCAGTGAAAACGGGCACCGCCGTCTCAGGGCGCTTCCTAAGACAGCTAAGAGCATCGTCTTGGACCATTCTGGTACAACACATGGTTGTAAGTTCTATGGGCAGCGAAACAAATTTATTTCTCTCTCCATAAAATTTAAAGCACAAGACGAAACATGAAATATCGCGGTTCGCCGCTTAGTTTCGCAACAGAGATGTGCTATAAGCATAAAAACAACGAGTGTTATTCTGCCGTCGTAAGAAGAAAGGCCGTAACTAATACTGCCATACTGTAAGCTATAACTACTTTTTGAAAAAACTTTCTTGTTACGACGGCAAAGTTAATAGATATAGTCGCGTGGAGGGGCCAGGTCTAGGGGGCGCTAGGGTTTCATTGCACACGGGCGCTACACGAGCTAGAGCCGCCCCTGGTAATCATATATGATTAACGCACTAAGTGCGAACTGTATAACATTGTATCTCGGGAATCAAACTCGCGACCCATGATCTCAAGTCTCAGTCCTATACCTTTGGGCTACTATTCTCTATTTACATATATATAAATATATTCCCGCAGTGTTAATAGAAAAATGTATTATTAATAAAGATGGTCATAACTCACCTGTACTTCAAATCGTCTTGGTGTTTCTCAGCCAAGTCGCGCTTGGCCGCGAGTTCTCTTGATTTTGCTTTAACGTTCTCTATCTCTTGCTGAAAGAGAGAGGTTTTACAAAAAATAAAGTAATTGCAATTTTTAGAGTCCCGTATTTGCAAGACCTTGAACGGATTTCCAGAATAAAGATAGATTCAGAGTAGAAGAGAGGAATATTGCATCTCTAATGGGTAACGAGGATCGCTGCTCCCTCAAATATTGCAGAATAATAGTTAAAAAAAACCTTTAAGGGAAATAAAAATTGAAAAGGTCGGGTAGGTAGACTGTATAAAAACTAATGAAAATTAATAGAAGTCACAATTACAGTAAAATAAATGATTAAATTAGGTGGTAAGTGGAGGTAAAATCTTAAAAAAGAGAATCAAAATGTGATACATGAGTAAATCAATGAAAACTACAAAAGCAAATTATACTGTATCTGTAATATGGATTTTGTGAAAAAGGATGTAAAGAATGATATTGAATGATATCTGTGAAGGAAGAATGAAAAAAAGGTGAGAGACGAAATAAAAATTAAAATTGAACAAAAAATTTAACCCTGCGAATAATAAAGTTCCTGCCCATACTTAAAGGGGTCGAACGAGATCTTCCCAAAAACTGTGGCCATAAAAAAATACATGAACTAAGTTGACAAAAAAAATCAGATTAATCTAATGTCAAAAGTTAGTAAGTAATAATTATTCTGTTATTAACATTTTATGTATTACTTATTTTCGAGTTATTTATTTAATATCAATATATCTTAGCATATTTCGTTTATTATCAAAGACGATCTTTAGGAAATCACTAAATAATTCAATCATTACTCACATAAATAACAAAAAAACCTTATAAATCCATGAAGTATGCAAAAGGTTAAAAGTTGAAATTTTTAAAGACATTAGGGACAAATGATAGCAGACGGTGTTAAATAATTATAAAGGAATCTAAAGATGCGATTATTAGCAACCATTTTTTTAATCATATTGTGATAACCGCCAAAATATTTAACGCAGGAGACGACTACCAGGATCAAAGGATGAATTTTACGAACGAGTTAGTCGGGGCTGATGGTGCGACATCAAAAAGGCGCAGGAAGGGTAATTAAAACAGTAAAGCTATGGGGACTCTATTGTGCTTCTATATATAGATTATATAAAGATTAATACACTAACCACCAAATCGTAGTATAAACAGGACATATTAAAAAGTTAATTCAAAAAGTTCGCACCATTCAATCTATAGATGCATGTAAACGTGGTCTTAACTTATTATGACTACTAGTGCAGATTTTGGTGTGAGTATATGTACTTATATCTTGTGTGTTCGTATTTGGGCGAAAAAGAGAAAATAGTATATGCTACAGCGGGTAAATTAATCAAGTGTGATTATATGAGGGTTAAAAGACGAATGTGTGAGAGAGAGAGAAAGTGCATGCAACGATGTGCAGGAGAAAAAGAGAATAATGTGTGTAATGGAGACAGACAGAGAAAGTACTCGTGTACGATGTGTATTAGTACATGCGTTTGGGTGAGAAAGAGAGAAACAATGTTTATACTGACCGCAAAGTCCGCGCGCCATGCAGCGAGGCTGGCTGCGAGTGCGCAGAGAGCGGTGGTCTTGCGTGCCATGGCGTCTCCGGCGCGCCGCTGTCGACCCATGTACTCAGCTCGGAGGCGCATGGTCGCTTGCGTCAGTACCTGCAAACGCATGTATTCAAGCATAACTGTAACAAAGACCTTTTCTATAACACATCTAGGATGTGTTCAACAATACAGCCTTTTAGAAACCCACTTTATTCATTGTAAGTCCGGTTATTATGATTTTTGAGAATAATTTATGTTCCGCTTGTCCACTGTTACTTCAATTTACCAATCCCCTATGCTATACGATATCCTATCCTATCAATGGCTTGTTGGGCAACTGTGCTTGACAAGGAAACCAGCTGTGAGGACCCATGTTTCTGTACTATGTGCCGTTATTGTAACAAATACAAGAAAATCTAGTTCATCGCCAATATCGTCCACGGCTGGACACAGGTCTTCCTTACATATTTCCATTAGGAACCAGCGTCTCAGTCTACCTTACTAAGGTTACCTGTCCATCATGTTAGCCGATAAACTTCCCCTCCCTTTTTGGTAAAGATTGCGATGATGATCGGTTTTGAGGTACCGGCATCAAGCGTCTCCATGCGATCTTGACCATGTCCATCCATCTAGTGGGAGCCTGCCCTCGCCGCGTCTACCAACTCCTGGTCACCTGGACTTAAAAACACTTTTGACTGACCTCCAAACATTCTGCAGGACTCGGTTCCTCTTTCTTGTCGAGTTTCAGTATAGGCTGCGAAGCCTCTCTGGACAAGATCTCTTGCACGACTGACGTGAACGATAGCTTCTGCTTCTGTAAGGTTTTTCATCATTAATACCTTAATCCTGAGGGAACTGATTTCAGGATATCGTGGAAAACGTACCTCCTTAAGCAAGTTGTTCAGGTCATCCTGTTCAAGATGCGGGTTTTTAATCTGTATTTCCTTGTACAGCTGTTCTTCCAGGTCGTACGGTTCTAGGTTCCTGTAGAAAACGTTACATAGTAATCTTTTATTCGTCAATTTAAAATAAATTTAGAAAAAATGTTAAAAAAAATTAAGATTGAATATAAATATATATATTTTTATTTTCATTTATTATATAATGTGACAACCGCTCCAATACCCAACACAAAAAGGACTATAGGGAATAAAGGACGAATTTTACGAAAACCTCAGTGGGGGAATTAATTTATTAATTGTTGTCAAGTGTCGTGGTTGCGATCACTAGAATGTAACTCTGAGAAAATTGTTTCATTTCGACTTGCAACCTTTCGCTTGTTATAGCTTCGTATCGCTTCACGGACGTGAGACAACAAAACTCTTTGCCTTCTTTGAAATCGCTCCTTAAATACCGCTAGCTAGTAATTTCTAGAAGGTTCGACGGCAGGTAAAGAAACAATAAATCCACTTAAAGGACGAGACCTTATAGTAGTTCATACTTTACTTTATCTCGCTGTCTGCCAGCTTCAGTAAAAGATACAATAAAGCGATGGACACATAAATGAGTCTGCATAACTTTATTATTTACTTTTATGTGCGCCGTCAGCCCCGATTGGCTCGTTCGCGAAATTCGTTTTTGGCCTCCTTTATGTCTGACATTTCGGTGGTCTTCGAAATATCAATGGAAATCATCAGACATACTGTTCGTTAATATAAAGTTAGTAATTAAACTCGCCTAGTGAGTAGGGTACCGTCGGCGCAGAGCAGCAGCAGCAGGGGGCGTGCACCGCGCACTGCCAGCAGGCCTCGGCCAGGACGCCCCCAGCGAACCAGGTGTCGCGCCGAGCTGCTGCGCGAGCACGCCGCCGCCACCAGGCCCTCCGCCTCCGCTGTCATACACACACACAATAAATAACTACATCTTTATACATTGACATTCATACACACACACATACCCTTTATATAAATAATCAGTACCTAAACACTGTAACTGGCACAAAAACACAATATAAACTAAAAAAAGAATAATTTTTAGACAAGATTCTTAACCGATTTGTTAAATATGTCGCTAAATTTTACTTTTTTTTACAATGGAATGGATCCTTAGATAGAACCGAGTAACTTTTGTTGCTTTACATATTTTTTATGCCTTTGTTTTTGGACACCTTTCGTCTACCCCTAGATTTTGTATAGGGACTTGATTTCTGTACACGCTAGGATACATATAAATAGTTGTATAATAATAAAAAAAAGTACAACCATAATATGGAAACGGTAGAAGTAATAATATGAGTAGTTAGCTTGTACAAAACCAATATATATATGTATATAGCATATATACATATAATAAATAAAGTATAATACATAACATAATACATAAACATAATACATATTATAAATATAATACAACAAAAGGTTAACACATCAAAATGATTTGGACTAGATAGATAGATAGAGAGAGAGAGAAAGAGAGAGAGAGATTATGCTACTAGCTGGAAAACCGTTTGACCCGATCCAGTTTTTAATAACCATATAATTTGTCGAAGGTGTTCTATGACAGTCACAATTAATTCGTAAAAATTTACCGTTGGTAAAAAGTTAAATTAAATAAAAAAATCCTCACAAAGAAATACTAGACATACCATCATCAGCCAGAAGATAGTTGTTCAGCTGATCCAATACGGGCAGCGACACGGTATGTACGCCGCCAACATGCATGCATGCGTACGTGTCGTTTGTGCACTGGAAATAAATATTTTTATTTTATTTTATTTATTTTTACTTATTGAAGAAACTTACAAAACATGGGATCATCACAAGTTTCGGCCTTATTTAGATTGTAAAAAATCTACTCAACGAACTTAATAGCAAGTAACAAAATCTCACAAGATATATATGTTATGTGTGGAAGTGGGTCTAAATGATAGGCGCTAATTTAATATTATAACTAATTTTAATCGAAATATAATCTTAATTCGTCTTAGACAATGGCGGCGTCATCGTGAGAAAGAGTACGAGAGATATACTTCGGTATTAATCCATCTCTTTCATACAATCATCTACCAAATTTTGTCCATCTTCACACATATATTATACATTAAAACTCGATTGTAAGTGAATGCTTAAATGGGTCAATGTTTAGCTAATTTGTCAAGCATTAATGCTGATATGTCTATTTGGTATTGCATTAATTAATAATTCAAATAATCAAGTAGAGTATTGTTATTAGGCCAGTTCCCGACAGTGGGACTACTCATTGAACCTCCTAGAACAGAGCTTCTCAAACTTTTGTCATTCACGACTCCATTTATGATTGCGAGTTTCTTGACGACCCAATACAAATATAAAAGAAAAATAAATGATTATTTAAAATATATACTTTTAGAATTCGTTTTGAAACATACAAAAATCTAAAATTAAAAATTGCACAAAATATTATAAAATTGTAGTTATTATAGTTTCAAAAATAAAATTGGATTCTGACCATCTTAATTCGCTCGAATATATTCAATAACAGAATTTTGCTACGCGACGCCGTTTGAGGCCGCGACCCATAGTTTAAGAAGCCCTGTCCTAGAAGATTAGTTCATCTAAGAGTTCAAGGAGGAATTCAAAGGTGACGAACCTCAATATAGCACTTCAAAATAAAAATTACTGCAAACAGTAGAATGTAAATGAAATCCAAAAAGTAAAAATCATGATAATATATACAAACTGTTGTATTTTGTCTAGGCACAGAGATTAAGGAAGGTGATACACGGTAGATGATATGCACATGAAGAAAGATAGAGATTGTGAATGATGATGAAAGGGGAAAGTGAAACAAAATTAAAACCCCAAAAATGGTAGAAGAAATGAGAGCTCAAAAAAAGCCAATGAAGCTAGGTCTCATCACGTAATCGGAAGCATAACGATAGCGCATTGTCAAACGCAACTAGCGCCGTCTAGTTCCAAATATAGGACTTTATATGTCTTTTGTTTGCATTACTTTTTACTAATTTAGTTATTATTTATTCATATAGTATTATCAGGATGTAAGGAATGTTCTTTCCTTTACAAAACTGTAGGATGATCGATCTTTTTCCCACCAATGTAAACGCATTCTTACATCATTACGACTAATGATGTAAGTAGTAAGTTTTAGTATTAGCTCTAGAAAATATAGTAAAGGAATAAAACTCACCGGATATAGATGGACAGGGTAAGACATTTGCATGTCCACAGCTTCTGTGTTCAGGGTGACATTCAGTTCGACTGACTCTATCACGTATAGAGCATAGCCGTCGTCCATCTCTTTCTCTTTATCCGATGGCTGAAAGAGAGGTTGAATATAATTTATCGCTTCTTCGTATCTCGTGAATTATGAACACGACTTGAATATAGGTTCCGGAATCTTGTCATTGATAAATGCTCTTCGAAGAGCAGTCGTGACAATGATTTCTTGCAGCTCCATCTTCTCCCATTCCATTTAACAAGTCGTAGGGGAATTTG
Source organism: Battus philenor (assembly GCF_028537555.1). Classification (NCBI taxonomy): domain Eukaryota; kingdom Metazoa; phylum Arthropoda; class Insecta; order Lepidoptera; family Papilionidae; genus Battus; species Battus philenor. Next base: position 2,014,079 of record NW_027181686.1, on the reverse strand, counting down.
TGCTGATCCTCACGTATATCCTGGTCTCATAGAGACGAACGAATTAATCCTGCTGGAGTCTTTGCAATAACGGGTGAGATTCATTTCTTCTCTAAGACGACTGCAGTCGACGGTAGGCTACTTTTCAAGATCCAGGCAGCAAACACAATTTTTGTCATATGTTATTATTTATTTCTTGGACCAGACGTATACAGTGTGGTTTTAAAGACAGTAAAACGTCGGTAGAGCAGTACTACGTCTATGAAGCTTAGTAGCTAACGCCATCTAGTATGTTTTTAGTGAAAATATGATAAAACAGTTCTATGTGTTTACTAAAGTCAAAAGGTTTTAGTTGGTAAGAGATGGGCATAACCATATCATTGCTCTTCCATCACCCACAGGATAAAGGAAAAAATGGCCGGTATCACGATCTCCTGCTATAATTTTTTAATGGAGATAAGGCCACCCATTTGATTTTTTTTATATTTTACAGACATTAGTAGTCCATGTCTTTGTTTTTACAATAAATTTCTTATTAAGGTTTCAGCAAGTACTTACGAGATCTCTTAAACTATTTTTAAATTTAAATCTTAGGTTCTTAAATCATTGGTGTCTTGTTTATTTTTTTAACGACGCTCTAACAATGTCAAGATCATAACATTATAGTTCGTACGACCACTTTTCCATCCATATAACATATTGACATCAGGTTGTATGTCATTATCTGTGCAGTCGTGACTGATTTCGCCGTTGATGATCAGAAATTCGTTATTTTATTTTTATATTACGTCGTTGTTCACAGCACTAGCCTATTACATATACCACAACTTAGCAAGCTTACAATAAGTAAGTTAATATTATATATATCCTAGAAATAATTTATATTGCAAAACAACATGCGATACATACATATATTGTAATACATACAAAGTTGGACCTTCGAGATGGATTATTTATCATACTCACAGCTGGCAACAGCACGCAGTGGTACAAGGCGGCTGAGCAGGTGGCAATCACCACCACCACTGTTTCGCCGCTGCCCATCACACAGATGGAACAGGACTCGGAGCCGTAGTTATCATCGGCGGGAGGGTAGATCGGGAGCGGCCCAGAGAGCTTCGGCTGCAGGGGGCTGGAATTTATAAAATACTGTATTAGTATCTGGTTTCGTAAAAATCTTAATAAACGTCTGTACCTTACTGTATTGAGACACTCGGTCAATTTGTTCGACCTGGAAGTACAGGTCCGATTGTTTCGACTAGAATAATACAGAGACCAGTTGCTGGTCTACTGCGGGAGTGGTAGCTATTGGTCATTGGTATCGGATTCGTAGTAGCTTTATGCTTAACTCCAGACGTCGAAAATGCTCCTCAGCTTGGTTTGGTCTGACTATTTGGTTAGCAGTAACTTGCCTGCTAGCAACCTGTGAGTTACCGCAGGTCGAGTACTTGTCTGCTCAGCAAGAGGTATATGCTAGATCAGTGATTCCCAAAGTGGTCTATATCGACCCCTAAAGATCTATGACAACCTGCAAAGGGTCTACGTCAGCGAAAAAAAATTCGGGGGTCCATGAAATGAAAATAGGGGTCCACGATAGGGGATCTCAACACATACACTGATAGTACCTATTTACTTACATTATACTATCTTATAATATCAAAACATTAACATTATTTATAAAAGTACCTATGAAGTAAAAAAATTATTATATATGTTTATAAAATTGTGTAAGTTGTACGAGTAGGATGTTGGTATTCGCTTTGTGGTCGCAATACATTTTGAACCTGTAAAAACATGAGAGTCGCGGCATAAATGTATAAATTAACATGTGTTTTTACTTTAAGTTTTTAACACTTTAATACAATTAGAAATTTATAGGAAATCAATATCAGGTAAGTAGGGGGTCTACCCAACACGGAAAAACATGGCAAGGGGTCTACGACACAAAAAAGTTTGGGGGACTCTGTGCTAGATGATACCCACCGCAGCCAAGTGTAGTTCAGGCTAGATCCCGTGATGAGAATCGGGAAGTGAGTGGGCATATGCCTCCGGTTCCATATCCGGATAATACGGGAGTCATCATCTGACATCCCGGATAATGATTGAACAGTTAGTGTGTTCTTGGTGATGTAGGGGAAGTGAGTGAGATACCAGTCCATCACCTGATTGGAGAGTCAGCCAGTTCGCGCACGGGGCAATCACATTAAAGAGACCTATCGTAAATAGGTCCCTATAGGATGTACTGTAACGTGTTGGTATAACCTAACAGTTGGAAACTTTTGGGACAATATAATCGACAAATTAGGAATAGGTTAAAAAGGTTCTCGTATCTTTCTTCTCTATTGGGATAAAAGAAAGTCCAAAAAGAGATAAAACACGTTACAGTTTCAAATACAATAAACGTTATATTCGCTACTATATTACAAATCAGCGAGTACTATAGCGCTATTGAAACCGCTGTTGTATGCCTCAGACAAACGCACCGAAATAAAAACATCCATTTTACGAACACACAAATATCATAAATACATATATATTAACTATACTTCCATTACTTGTAACATTTAAAATATAACTCTTCTCTAATTGGCTTCGTTTTACAATTTGTCAAGTTGGAGGACATCCTTCACCTGCCGATTCGTGGTCTCCGCTCCAGAACTTTAAGGCTTCAGCGGATAATTGTGCAGAGAGACCCGCCTACAACCATTTCAACTTGTCCATCCGTAGGGTTTTGTCGGTTACATTTGCCCATCGATAAATCTAATTTCTAATTTGATTTCTAAGATAAATCGTGTACATAACCATATGTTCCGTTGAGCGACAGGTAATAAGTCGCTGTGTCATTTCTGATTAGATTGCCAATTCGACGACAGCAGGCATCGCTTGTAAGAGCTAAGTAAGAAAAGGATCAATATTTAACCACTTCCGCACATGCAGTGGTAGGCGTGCAATAAAATGCACCGCCCGCCAGCCCGCTGATAAATGCGTATGCGGCAAACAATGCGAATTACACAACCGTCACCGCCAAATTACTCAACACGTGTTTCACCCCTCTACGGGGCATCTTCAGGAGTTATGTTACACCGATTCCGCATGACTTCCGCAAGGTAACGCTTGATTACATTAAATGTACAACCGAGAGCTGTTGGGACTGGAAGGTTTTTGAGTAGTGCCCACAAGTCAGCAGACGCGGAGTAGGCAGACACCCCATTAGGAGGATCGATGACATAGTCAAGATCGCGGGAAGTTGCTGAATGCGAGCAGCGCTAGACCGGACATCGTGGTGACATTTGGGAGGAGACCTATACCTTACAGTAGGGTAGTTTCAATAAAAAGTAATATTATTTGTTTAATCTAAAAATACGGTTTCTAATTTACTCACCTCTTAGGGTCCAAAGAGCACTGCACCATGTACACCTCGCCATCACCTCTGAGGATGAGCAGGGTATCAGTACCAGGTAGAGACGTGAAGTCCACAGCCGTGTCACCGAGGCTATCCAGGATGGTCTTCCCCGCCAGCTGGCTGCACGGCTTCGGTCCGATTACAATTACTTTCACTAACTTGGGCCCGGATTTCTGAGCTATGTTGTATAACCTGTAAACGAAGGATTTTTTTAAGTTTTTGTAAAGAGGATTGATATGTTGTATAATTTATTTCGCACGTTCGTTATATTTATTGTATACATATATATATATATATATATATATATATATATATATATATATATATATATATATATATATATACATAATGCTAGATTAAGCCTTAGATTGTGACCTATGTAAAAGGCTCTATAAAATGAATACTAAACTAAAATAAAAAACTAACTCTTAATTAGGCAACAGTGTTCTGTTTAATAATACACTCCTGTATAATATCACTAAATAATCACGTTAAAAAATAAATAAAAGGTCGTACAAAAATAAATAATAGTTTGAAGTGATAATAAAGCAAGCTCCTTGGATTTAATATCTCTCATTGTTTTATTAAGGATTACTGTTAAAGTAAAAAAAAACTATATGAGTTTGTTATGGGGCTTATGGAACCTTCGTAACCTTAAATTGAAGCAAAGAATTATAGAGCCTTATTTGATTCTAGCTTCTTTCATTGACCTGCCAAGCATGGCGATCATGTTATATCCTATAGATATCTTTGGGTCGTCTACAGCCTGAAACGTCGGGTCATTCTAATACCATTACCTAAATTATAATAACCTGGTAAAAGTAAAGAAGGTAATTTGAACGATTTTTCATTAAATCATAGATAGAAAAGAAAAAAGTATTAATTTTTCTCTTATACAACACTATGAAGCTACGACGTAGACACGCGTTCGAAGAAAAACTTTAACCTTTAAATGCATAATGATGTAAATCTGCCAAATAATACTTAAACGTAAAATGTGTATTACACTTAAAAGTAAATGCAGTGTTGTATATTTAAGGTAATTTAAGGTTTTTAAAAAATAAGTATCATAAATATTATATACATATTTTTTTCTTTTTTTCCCTGCATTTTAGTGTACTTATCTGCAAGGTAAATATATATTTTTTTAATTTATACACATAAGCCATGCATTTAAGGGTTAATAATATACTACTGTCCTCGTCTACGAGGCTACGCCGTAGTTGTTATGCGTATTCTCTACGTCGTAGAACAATATACTTCTTTGTATTGTTTGTAATAAAAATCATATTTGGCAGGATATCTTAACAATAAAGATTTCGAAGAAAAAGATACTTTATACCATGGTTGCACAGACTAATTAAGACTAGCGGCCATTCAGGCAAATCACGAACTGATGGCGGGCCGGCCGATAAATATAGATAATTAAATTTTTTGGTTTTATTCTGGAATAGAATTCAATATTTTTCGAAAGTACGAGAGTATTATTTTTGCTGTCTGCGGGTCACCAGTATTCGACTGGCGGGCCGCGGTCTGAGCATCCATGCTTTATACAGTATAAACCAGAGGTGACCAACTTGCGGTTCGCGAGCCTCTGGCGGTTCTTTGTGGCTCTAGATAAATTTATCTGAGCACTCTTATCACTTACACCGATCAGTATTAACTAACCAGCATCTGAAAGAATGACTGAAAAAAGCTATGAACTATTTTAACCAAACTTAAACTTATAGAAGTAAAATAAATATGTTTACTTTTTAATATTTAAAATAATCTACATATTTTGTGCATTAGTTTAGAGGATCTCCTCATCCTCCTCCTCACCTCATCTGAGCAATAGAGAATTGAGGCTTGCGATTGTAGGTGGCAGGTTTGATTCTCGGAAATATATAGGATTACCACTGCTAACAAACACTTGGTCCAGAAGATGGGTAGTATCGTCATGTGCGTACCATAATACCACAATGCGATCGCCAACCCGTCTACCAAGCATGGCGATAGCAAAAAAAATCACACATGTCAAGCGTGGCGATGATATATCCCCCCCATAGTGATATTTAGGGGAGGTCTATGCAGTAGGCTGAAACTACAATTATAGGTTGAAAACATTACATTAATTTTTTTAGTTGTCAATATCATTTCTGTATTTTAATACCTTTTTAAATACCTTTTAAGTATTTAAATACGCGTCGCGAAATGTAACAAACTTGAAAAAATTTCAATTTAATACTTTATCGCGAAATCAAAGTACTTCTTACCTGATTGTATTATCAGACAGCAACACTAGAATATGCGACAGCGAGCCGGGATGCCATTGGACTCTTCGCACGTCGCCTTGCGAGTACAGAAACCTTTCATCCAGGGTGTAGCTTCTGAAAGATAAAGATTTACGCAAATATTACTCACGATATATCATTATTAATTTTTAATGCAAGTATTTCAGGATTATATTAAAAAAAACAGTTACTAATATGAATATATAAAAAGAGAAATTATCACTATAGATCATGGATGCACAGACCGCGGCCCGCCGGTCGAATACTGGTGGCCCGCCGACAGCAAAAATAACACTCTCGTACATTCGAAAAGTATTGAATTCTAATTATTATCAATTCTTTATTGCCTTTAATTACCTATACTTCTGGCGGCCGGCCCGCCATCAGTTCATGATTTGCCCGAGTGGCCCCTAGTCTTAATAAGTCTGTGCAACCATGCTATAGATGCTATAACAGAACTATCTTATCTCTTTATATCTTCTTCCCAGTTTCATTTCAACCTGAGGATGCCCACAACTTAATATAGGAAGACTCTTATAGATTTATAACCGTTGAAAGCGACCTTCGTACAGCGTCTTCCGACCTGGCGGTTGGATGTCTATGTTTAAAACCTTAAGGCGCTCTCTGCGCCTTGTCACTTCAATCCCGCGAAATCTGCTAATGCCATTTGAGCAGGAGTGACAGATCAGTCAAAAAAAGTGTACGGTTTTACCGTAACCAACAAATTACTAATTCTTTGAAACCATGTACATAGCAATTTCTCTTATATTTACTAATGACACGCTCTAAGCCTTATTTTTAAGTAAATCTCGAAAAGTTTTGTTTAAAAACGAATTTTCTAATTTTGACATATATAGAGTAATCACTCTAGTCTCTAGTAATCACTCGGTCTTAGGTGTAAATGCTTCAAATTGGTGATTACATAGAACATTTGTCAGAAAAATGCATTGCAGCTTTTATACCAATTTATAATCATCCTGTATAAATTGAACACTTGGAAGAGTAGTGTAGGGTGTTCCCCACATTAATTATTGCGTAATTGGAAGCAATGCATTAACTCGTTAAAAAGATTATAGTCCACCTATATATAAATACGTATATATCGATAGGTGCATTGTATGTGTATCTATGTATCATATATATGTATGTAATGTATATGTACAGCATGTTAATAAAGTAAATATAAAACAAAAAAAAAAATGTTGAAACGATCCAATATTTAAACTAAACAAAGGTAGCGGTCGACGTATAATGAGTCGTGTATGTAAAAAGGAGCTACACCAAGAAAAACCGGCGCCCTCGCCGCGGGAACGTAAATCAGGCAATTTTACATAGCAAAAGGAAGGGGTCAGTTTTTCCCACCTAGGCGTAAAAATAAAATCGGCGGGCGCACATTAGAGCGACCGCAGCGAGGGTCCGGGTGTCTCCGGAACAAAAACCGATAAAAAACGGGAAAAGGTTCCGATTCGGTAAAAAATAAGAATTAGACAATGGCCGCTAGCGCCGGGGACTCGTACGTGTCCAGTTTTTTTTACGACCAGCCCTTTGTCCTTCCGGCGGCTCTTTTTTAAATAGATCGGAGGGCAAGTAAAGACCGGCGGTCGTCCACTCTGAAATATTATTGTGAAATTTTTCTCCTCCGCATTCATAAATATATCCCCGGATTGGAATTATAAATTCGGTTAATAAAATAAAGCCTTCGTCTCGATTATTTTGTTTAAATTTAAATATATATATCTAAATGAGATTCTGAAGCGGCGACGTAATGAAATTTTTGTTTTCGAGATAATGAATTGAAAACAGGACATTGTCGCGTCGGCTGTTTTTCTTCGCCTCATTCGGATTCAGTGAGCGCTCTTGTGTTCTAAAAAAATAATTTAATATATTAATTAAGGCGTATTCTATTTTTCCGCGCTTATCTGGACCCTTACGGCTATCGCGCTGGGCACACGTAATTTTTCATTCGTGCGCTCGCAGAAAAGAGTTTTTTTTTTTTTTAATTAAAATCACAATTATAACCCGTTCTGCTAATGCTTCATCATTATTTTTGCTTTACTTTGCCATATATAATTTCGTTCGCTAATTAACGTGTATATTTCCACGTGTTACGCTGGCCTCTTGATGGTTTTCAATAAATAGATTCTTTCTGAGAGACAAACATCTTTTTACATAATAACGGGGAAGGGGGGAGTACGTAGTGGTTTCTTTACTGACAGGCTTTACTAATGTTAACTAATTAGGAGTGAGAGAACGAAACATGATACCACTTTAAAAAAAAGGTTACAATTTTCCACAGAATACCGTTAAATTACGTCGTCTGTTAGATTGGTGTTAAGGCTGTAGTTAAAAAGTAGCAAATAGTCTTTGATCTTGAAAGTTTGACACAATTCATGACATACAAAAATATTGTTAAATAAGTGTATTTAACAAGGAATATTTGAACAATTGCCTGCCAACGATATCTTTCGCGGCTCTTATCATACAGATTTTTAATTCTAATTAAATATTTTTAAGCACATATCCTTGAAGATACGTGCCGGAGGAAAAATTTACAAAGTTAAGCTTTTTTTGGTGTCTAAAGTCGTAAGTAAGCCAGATGTGTACTCATTCGTGCGATTTTCTCTTCGATCCTTTTTCAAATATATTTTGATTTGACGCGGTCTGATTTTTATGCCATGTATAAAGTAAATTTTTAATATTGCGTCACATATAAAGGAACACATAACAGAACCATTATTTATACAGTAACTTTTATTGAAATTTTAATTTAAGTTTACTTCTGATGTACCTAAATACAAAAACACTTTATAAAAAAAGGATACTTCCAGTTTCGCGCAAATCATGATACCTTAAAACACGATATTTCTATTTTTTATATAACATTTGATAAATTATTTCAAATAAAAAAAAACATAATAAGCTTTTGCAGTTATATATTTATAAGAACCCATATATTTTTTTAATTGCACAAAGGCAAAGTAGTACAGTAGTAGTTTTTTGGCCATATATGAAACGTCAGACATGTTTTGTTTCTTGGCGCCTCTCAAATTATTATATTTTTTAATATACATAGATGCGCACTGGAAAATGCGTGCTGGACTTAGGCCTGCCCCGTGGATCGGAATCATTGTATTCAGGGTTTTTCGTCAACTTTATCATCATCATCGTAATCAGCGAAGAGAACGACCCACTTTCCTGATTTAATGGCCAAGATTCATTTATTCGATTGACTGGGGCATATACAACCTCTTTACATTTTTGTTTGTTTTTTTTTTAATACTTTTTATATTGACAGTTTGTGTCGTGATGTAGTTTTGCTTGTTTGTTTGTTCTGTCAGTCTATTGTTACGTATTATTTTACTGATACCTATTTTTGTAAAATCATAATTAAATCACCAGCATTACTTGAAATTATTTAATCCGTTTATACAGTCCACACGATCGCCAAAATATATATTAATTTAAAGACATTAACATGCTTTTAAAAAGAACATATCGATTTGTAAAGACATACAGCCGGAGCAGTACGTAACCACGTGAAATAAAAACAATCTAATTAAACAAATGTCATTAAGAGCAAAAAACAGCATGCCGTATATATAAACTAAAGATGCAAATTTCAATTTATAAATTGTAATATTTTAGATTTTAATGGTCCGAAGTTAATTTTGATATTTACAAGATTTTTTTAATATATCATCCCCGAAGGACATTGTCATTCTTTAAGTCCTCATGTATATAAAGGAATTTCGCGTCCTTGGAACTAAGTCTTGCTTTACTAAATAAATTACAATACAGAGTCACCCAGCGGTAGAGTATTAACACTTGAGATCGTAAGTCGCGGGATCGATTCCCGGGATACAATCTAATTCACACTTCGTAGATTAATTATAAAGGATTGCCACTGTTTAGTTAACAAGTTTCTAGACCAGTGATACTCAAAGTGGTCTATATTGATCCCTAGGGGTCTATGACAACCTACAAGGGGTCTACGTCAGCGAAAAAAAAATTTTTTAATGTTACGTATATTTTACATATTTTAATACATTTTGAGTAGTTTCAATTTAAATTCAATTAATAAATGTATAACTTAACATGTGTTTTTACTTTAAATTTTTAACACTAAACTTCACTAAAGTTAGAAATTTACAGGAAATCAATATCAGGTAAGTAGGGGGTCTACCCAACACGGAAAAACATGGCAAGGGGTCTACGACACAAAAAAGTTTGGGAAACTCTGTTCTAGAGGATGGTAACAGTGTCCTTTGCTTACAATAATGCGATGGTCAACCCGCTTACCATAGATATCTTTGAAAGAGGCTTATTTCTTGTAGAGGGCGTCTATGGGCTAAAAAAAAGGATTAAGAAGAGAATAGAGAGTTAAAAATATTTTATTTAGACATATTAACAACACAACATAATATATATTTTCATTGATTAATGTTTTTAATTATTGAATTGATTTAAATATGTTTGTCTATTGTAAGCGTACACTAGTTAAAATTTTAAACTTAAGTCGTAACTTAAGAAAGTAACATTGAAATACATTTCTCTGAAAATCTTACCTTAAGTTGGATGCCTTTAAATTACGTAACTAATATTTTTGTGCAATAAACTTAAGTTAAAACAAGTAAAACTGTACATCGCCGTAATCAACGGAAACGATCAAACGTACCCACGCGATTATTAAAACACACACACATACATACAAAAAAAAAATCACACGGACCGAGAGAAATACAAAAACAAAAAAAAAAACAACCGCAAGGGATTAAAATTGTAACGAACGCGAAAAAATATTCAAATACAATACTAACAAATTGATACAAATACTCATTAGGCGCGGAAGGCGATCTGGGGTAGACGAGGGGGCGTAAGGGGGACTCCCCCCTTCCCGGCCGATCTCCGCTAACATTACAATCCACATCTAGCGTACAAATATTATCTAAAATTCCTTCTCATTTATAATCCTTTTGTGTCCTCGGCGCGGTGTCCTCCGTCAAAACCACCCCGGCGTCCCTCTCCCCCCTGGACCGCCGGGGGGGTATTTTTATATTTTTAATCGCGTTGGGCATTATCCAAATGGACACCGGCGGGCCCGCTGTCGCTGCCGTCTCCATGATAAATTCCTCCTCCGTTCGACACCCGTTGTTTTGTCGGGTCCCTTTTCCTTTATTCCTATCGGCATCGAAAGTGGGAATAAAATAATAAAAAAAAACGAAACGTACGCGAGCAGTCATTAATTACGCTAGATTTGTCTGTGGCCGACTGCCGAGCGTTTCTTTTGCCCTTCCTTCACGATTAAAAATGGCGAACTGTTCGCGGTCTAGTGACGTCATGCTTGTTTAAGATCGCAGTTTTGCAACAGAAATATATACAAGATCCAGTGATCGTATAAAGTATCATAATTTGGCTAAAAACTGGACGACTCTGGATTATTTTTGTGAGACTTACTCCATACAAGAATAAAAAAAAACAACTGCAAATTTATAATACAAATTCTGTAAATGAATAGACACCTGTCTTTCGTCGAAGAAATTGCATTAGCAGTGTTTTTGTTAAAAATACGAGGTCAGCAACTCTGACATAAACTTTATTTCGGGTTTTACAACAGGCCACCAATACAACATATTTTCTCAAAAAAGTTCTTATATAACACAATGCTTTGGTTTGGCTTTGGTTCAATCGACAACAAGACTCACGTATATTCTTTCAAAAATTTTTATCTACCTTACAATAATCAAGCCGTTTTATGCAGTCATGCAATTTTTACTTCTTTCAACAGTGTTCAAATTGTAATTGTTTACATACATTCTTTAATTACTATCTGTGAAATAAAATTCATATAAGTTATTCTCACGGCTATTACACAATGAAATGGCCCCTCAACTAATGTGTCTACATAAATACATTATCTAATATATGTATCTTTACAATAAACAATATCAAATTAAAAATTAATAACACTAATACAAACATGTACACTCTTTTTATCTCTCTCTCTCTATATATATATATAAATAGAGAGAGAGAGAGAGAGAGAGAGATTGTGCCCCCTTACGGCATCTTTCAACTTGAAGCTATAGAAGTTTCAAACGCGCCCTGCTTTGAGAAACCCACTACAAACACATAAAGTTTTTTATATTTTATGATGTCTCAAGTAACAGACAATAATTTCCTTTTTACGAGTAACTGGTGACAACACACACTGGATACACCTAGGCCTCCCCCCAATTTACAAAAGGATCGATTGGACTTGGTTAATTTTCTTTAAATTAAAAATATAACTTCGTATTCTTCCTTAGTAATGTCCATTCTACGCGCGGTGCCCCTTTTATACGAATAATTAGCGGCATCTGTCAACGCTAGCTGAAACAACATAGTTTCAATATGACTATAATAGTCAAAATAATTTAAAGAATTGCATAAAGGTCACAAAGACCTCGGTCTTCCGAATCATTTCCGGTCTCGACCGAAAATGATCCCGGGCGCATCACTATCGCATCACATCTATTTTTCTTGACAAATGAAAATTGATTGAAGCAATCCGCGGTCCCGTTTGACGCGGCTTCTCTTTATTGGACCCCCCGACGTCTGGCGGTCGCGTGATCGATGGATCCGGCCGTCTGATAATTGACCTTTTCTTTCCTCCCATTGTACTAATTCGATGACAAGTTCCTATTATATCTATAGCAAGTAAAACAGCTTATTATATTTTTAAAATTTAAATATACGGTCGCTTTAACAATGGTGGCTTTTTTTTTGTTAAAATCATTTGGCTTACTCGCCATTCAGATACATCACACAACCTTCACTATCTCGTACATTGCATCTATCAACACATGGTCGCCACTAGAGAACCTTTCGACTGTACCAACGGATGCACGAGCATACACTACAGCCAACTGCCATTTCGGACTAGTAATTAATCAAGTCACGTCGCTGACCTTAGTTCACAGGGTGAAATGGTCTCAATTAACTGAGCCATAGCTAATAAATTTCTTGATCTCAAAACGTATTTAATTAAAGACTTCTACAACTAAGACATCTGTAACTTTGAATTAAGTTGTAAACAGTATATTGTCCCATAAATTAACGTCAATGCGAAATAGGACATGTCATGCCCCTTTTCAATTTTAAAAACACGTAGTTTTAGTCATTAAATAGAATATTTTATTTTGCAAGCTTTTTGTTTACAGGCAAAGCATTTGACCTCTGTCTTGATGTTGAGCGATGACAAAGTCTACGATGGTACATGCTTGCCTAGAAGACACTTATTCACTGACTTGAAGACTTCCAAGTAATAGACAGAAAACTGTGTATAGGAAAGATTATGAGGGATAGAAGGTGTTCCACGGGAGACGATTTGAACGTAAAGAAAGATAGAGATTGTGAAGGACAGAAGAAAATTGAAATATGAAATATTGTGAAGAATGAAAGGAGAAAGTCAAATAAAAGTATACAATAAAAAAATTACCCGAATCGTAACGTCCCTGTTTCACTTACCATGTGGTAAGAAGTAAAGAGAAGTTCAAAAAAAGGAGGAAAATTATAAAAAAAGTTATATTTGATATAGATATGAATACAAGGACGTCGGTACTTTGTTCCAATTCACGACAAATAGTTTTACGTACTTTATAGAAAAGTTAAATATGAATAAAAAATTATCAGTAAAGATTTTTAATAGACATACATAACATCACAGAGTGCATATAATTAAATTGCAATATTTAAAAAAAAACATCACATGTTTTTAATATTTCTTTTGGGGTTGGCCAGTAACATTTATAGGTAGAAAGGTAAGACTTGCGATCGAAGGTTGGCTTCGATTACCAGGATGCAATCTTATATGATTACTACTTCGTGCTTTATCTATATATGATTACCACTGTTCACACACAAGTTTCCAGAGGATGTGCTGCATCCTGTGCGTACCATAATACCATACTACGATCGCCAAATGGTATATCCCCCAATAGATACCTTTGGATAAGGCCTGTGTTACAGTGAGCGTGAAAGAGTCGAAACGACGACATTTTATAGTAAGATGTTTACTGTTTTTGAGGTTTTTCTTTCGTTGTACCCTTATTATGGACTCTGATAGACGGTCTTTATTTACATAACAAACCTTTTTTGGTCTGTCTTTCCGTGTTTCCTCTAATTACCTTCACAATGTCTTTTACTCCTTTCTTACTTCCATCGCCTTCCCTCCAGGGTTCTACAATTCAGGTTTTTTTTATTTTTACAATCTGTTTAACAATTTATTTATTCTTGTTTATTTTCTTACTATCTACATCGTGTTTAATTTACATTTCAATGATCAGCTATCATTCTTATTTATTTTTTTTTCATTATTCTTGTAAAAATTATTTTTTTAATGGTTTTTCGATTACCTTTTTGGGAAACTACAAAAAGGTCTGGGCACACTACTCTTTGCGTATAATGAAGAGATGTTCTCCTTCTCTATTCTCTCTGCTAATCGAGACTTGTATTTTGCTCTAACCGCACTAAATACAGGACGATGTTCACAATTGGACATAGGCTTTCCACATAAAGTTCTTATATGATTGATTTTAAGCGAGCGGCATCCAAGATATCCACCTTATAAATGATTTATTAATAAAGAATACTCTATATTATACTCATATATTTCGCTAAAAATTCTAAAACGGATCAATCATAGTAAAACCCCTGTCCCACTTCGGTTTACCCCCAAAAACAATAAACCCAATAAAGGGAACCTTTTCAAACGTACAAAACCGCAACGGTAATATCTTCCGTGACATAAAATTCAAAAAAAAAAGTTTAATGGAAACGAAATCCCGCGGTCCAATAAAACGTATTACACCGATATATTATAGAAATTCAAAATGTTAGTGTCACCATGTTTTAGGACTAAGTCAGGACATAATTTTAGTAATATACAAAGCTTATTCATTTATACAAGAGCTTTGGTTAAAATTGGCTTAAGAGTAGCAGTGATTGTATATATGTACTATATATATGCTATATAAATAATTTAATACACCTAATCAAAATTCAAACGTTTTACAAATAATAAATAGCGTAATGACAATATACTAAGAGAAAGCGTTTTAAAATTATAATTACTCTCTGCAGACTCGCTGCCAGGAGTTTTTTATCCCTCCTTAGTATATTCTTTCATTTAATTTTTTATATTTCCGCAAACTTTCTTGATTTTATATGATCATTATACAAGGATTTCAAATCCTGTCATCTATTTTATACATATCGTCGTTTCAACTCAAAGATACCCACTGCAAGATATAGACCTCACCATAAGATATCTATGGTGGGATATACCATCACTACGCTTGGTAGACGGTGGTATTATGGTACGCAGAGAAAGCTGCCAATCCTCTGGAAACGACTACCGCTGCATGTGCGGAAGTGGCTAAATATTGGCCTTTTTCTTAAATAATATTTTATTTAACGCTATATTAGTATCGTTGTCGTTTCAGCCCGTAGACATCCACTGCAAGGCAGCATTCCCCAAAGAGATCTACAGAGGGATGTACCATAATCGACAAGCTTGTCAGGTATTATGATACGCAAAGGACGATTTTGTCAATCTCCTGAAAACTTATTTGTGAGCAGTTGCAACACTATATAATTAAAGCACAAAGTATGAATTATATAAGATCGTGTCCGGGGATTGAACCCATGACCTGCGAAGTTAACCGCTAAGCAATCACTGCTCACTATATTTGTGCATTTATTTATTAAAATAGGTTGCACTCTCAGAAGTTATTGGCCAGTTACATTCTAATAGGAAAAAAATAACGTAATATATAATCGATGATCTGAAATAGGCTTTAATGCATTGTATTGAAAAATCAGCTATACATTCACCCATTTCAATCTTTTACACCGATATGCAGTATATGCTGTTAAGGAAAATGTCTTATGTTTCTCCCGTAGCATTACATCAATTGGTTTAATATTCAATAGCGCAGTTGTGTTTAATTAACTATAATTCTTTACTAGTAATTTATAGTATAAATTACTCAGGAGCTCTGTATTGTTATGTCAAGTCTATTGCCCTTTGCTATACGAAAATGAATAATATTTATTTCTTTAAAAAAAATTCCCCATTTACACGTGTATGATAGCAAAATAATCCTTACCAAACTCGCACGAGATGTTGAATTTCAACTGAAATTCAGGAATACTATACGGCGCAATATCCCGTGTTTACGCGATATAAAGATGGCGAACCTACTTCCGTATGATCCTTTTATTACGGTGGAGCGGACACAGAGAGACGCGGGCTCGGTTTTTGCATGTATAGAAAAGCGATTCTTTTTTTTTTTAAGTTATGAAAAACGATGGAAAAAATGCAGAGCGATGCAGGCAAGAATTAATGGTGCGAGTCCATGGATTTATAGAGGCAACGCGGTCAGACTACCGGACACTCCATGGATTTTTTACGCCACATCTACTTGTTATACGATAAACCTTACGCTGAACCAATCCCACAATATAATGAATGGCATGGTTTTAGATCTTTTTTGCGCAAGTGTTCCAAGACTTAAAAATATCACGCACTTTTACTTTAAACTGAATAGTATAGGATGCCCGCTGGGGAGGTAGTACGAAATCCACGAACGAGCCGATCGGGGCTGACGGCCGAGATGTCAAAAAGGTGCAAGTGGGGTAATTAGAGCAATAATAAATAATATACAGGGTTCTATAAAGAACTGCTGTTGGCAGACGGTGAGATAAAATAAAGTATGTAATAACAGAGGCTGGTGTTCCAGGAGGCTTTATTGTATCTTAACTCACCTTCTCTGCTCTACGTTGAAACATCTAGAAATTACCAGCCTGCGATACTCAAGGAGGGTTTTCGAGGAAAGCTCGAGACAACGAAGCGATAGCCAGAACGGTATCGGGTGAAGTGAAGTAGTGTCCGTGGAGTTCCGGTCTACTGTTCTTTTATACATCCATGGCTGTGTCGCTATCGTGAATAAACACCTCTTTTGAGTATAGGTGGCATTTTAATTCAAATCTTATTGTGATATGTAATGATTATTAACTAATTACGTATTAAATGTACGATCTTTTTGAATTACATAGACAAGTATACAGTATACGGTTTTTATAATATTAAATTTTGTCATTTATGTGTTTATTATTATTTTTTAAACTTTTTTATTATGATTATAAACTAAATTAAACGTAATATAACATTGTATATATAACCTTTTTATAATACAAAATATTGTCATGTGTTTATCATTTTTTAAATCTTTCCTATTATCATTAATCTTAAACGTAATATTGTATATATAACCAATTTGTTTCCAGAGTTTCGCTGTGAGATCGAGATACACACAGAAATGAGTTCCCCGGAAGAGGCAGTATCACTCAAATAGGTCTAAAAATTTGGGTGGGACACATCGTTGGTGTAACTACGAGACGTAGATACGGCGTGGGTAGCCGTCCCACTAGGTGGATTGACGACATAGTCAAGGTTATAAGCAGTCGTTGGAGCGCAAGACCGATCATCGAAGCGAATTTGAGTGAGGCCTAGACCCTACAGTGGGCGTGCGTCGGAAAAGAAGAAGCAGAAAAACCAATTCGTGATGTAACTTTAAAGTTTACTGCTTTGTTTAAGTAAAAACATTTATTCACCTTCTACTACTGTGTGTAAATATAACATGATAAGTAAAATAAATATATATGCAAGTGATAGTAGAGCGGTGTAAAAGCTTCGAAGCTGGATGGATTATTTTACGTTGCATTTAAAATTGCCCTGGCGATTGAATCTATTGTCATGATGCGAATCTTCATAATAGGTGTTTTCTTTAGACGAAATACGACAAAAACTGAGAGCAGTAAAAGCGCAAGGAAAAAAATAATACATATATACAAACACACACACATATTCTATTATATATATATATAATTTTTATTGAATTCACCCAGTTTTCAAGCAGTAATACAACACGTTTTCTAGGATGTTTGGTTACGGATGTACAAACGAATGTACGAATATAGTACAGCTCATTTGCTATGAATTAATGTATTGTACATCATTTTAAAAAATCAGAAATAATCAATAACGTCATTATACAATAGTAAGAAATAGAGTTAGTAAAATTCAGATTACCTACAAATTAAATTTAATTATTGTTTACTGTCTGTTTATACTGAAAGATATATGTCTTTCGTATTCCAATCATTATCATGTTATATACGTCCACTGCAAAGCCTAGGCTTTTCCCTAAGATCACTACGATCAGGTCTAACACTGCCTGTACCCCGCGACTTTTCGCAACCTTATATCATCGCTGTTGTCGTCACTTGATAAACCTTCGGTCCTAACAGGCACTGGATGCACAAGCGATGTGCTTTTTGCTAACAAATATGCTATAAATTTATCCCAAGCGTTCACACCTTTAAATAACCAACATGTATATAAAACGGTTTACTTCATCCCCTAATTACGTCAAGTGACGTCATCTACTACTGGACGCGTGGAACTCTATGCGGGCGGCGTTGACCAAGAGAAACCGTTCAAAAAGGTTGAGGTTTAAACAATCCGTGTTCCCCGCATGCCGTGTTTACAAAAAGCTGGGTGTCGATGGCTGACGCGTGACGTCAGGACTCAGTTTATAACCTAGGTATAGTGCGATCAACTCACCTAGATACTTGGTACAATTATTTTTTGGTATTTGTTCAAGTTTCATATATTTACGTATATATTAATTTCAAAAAATGTTTTAGAAATTTTGTTTAATAAAGTTTAAATAAAAAAATAGTCTAAATATTTTAAAGGCTCTCGGGTGGCTACTAAGAGTTAGAAGGCTCACTAAGTTAACCGATGAAATTATAAAAGTTGTGCGATAAGAAATATACGGGTAGCCTATGAACAGCAGTGGACCTCATATGATCACATACTGCCTTTGAATACGAAGACAGTGCCTTGGTCCACCACATTCCTACTATCACTATTCCTACTATCACATACTAGCTATAGTTTCCTTCGCTACTTTTTCGCCTAGTGCTAACGTTTTCTATGTTACTAGTAGCAAAGTTGTCTGTGGAAGTTTTTGACCGTTCGATAATAATTGACTCTCGTCTATACGAGACTGTTACATACGATATGTATGACAGTCCAAACTGAATTCCCAGAAGATCCTGGTTTATATTTCAAAGCAATGGCCGATGCTCTGATAGATTCCCGCTTATCTAGGCTCTAAGGCACTTTAAACCTAATACTAGACCTAACGCTGAAAAGTCAACAAAAAGTCTAATAAAAAATGAGTAAATAAAAATATTAGAAAGTATCAACAACGTAGAAACCACGTACACGGGGTTATCGCGGTGTAACACCGATTACTTCGGACCGCTCGCGGGCGCAATTTTTTTCCCGATTCCTCTTTTTTCGAAACCTCTTTCGGACCGCGGCCGGCGCCACCGAAACTGTTTAATGATTTGAAAAACGTGTTCTATCAGCCTCTGCGCGGAAACAACCGAAAAAAGCCTACAACAAAGGGTACCGAACGCAAATATACACTCGACGCTTCGGTTTTATCGTTTGTTATGCGAATTCACGTTCAAATATAACCCTTATGGTGCGGTATTAAGAGTGTATATTAAAATATATAAGTGTATTGATATGTATGTTGAAGTGTTCGCGCAGATCTCATCGGCAATTTATTATATTTTGTCCGTTCCGAATTTATGATTATTTGGACGGGACAATGGACGGCGGGTGGCGATTGGGCGATTTTTTTTTTCTAACACCAATAAAAGTGCGCGGTGATGAACGCACGTGCGTCGCAATGAATTTAGCACCGATAATATTTGAACACGGCCCGCTGTATGAATTAATGGCGCGAAAAAGAATTTACGTACATTTTTTTTATTAATTGTTACGTTTGTATAATGGTACGTTTTAAAATTAATTTCGTATCGAATCAGTGTCAAATCATTGGCCTTTCAGTTTTAATATAAGAGCGACATCACAATCAACTAATTCTTCATTACTGTGCTCATTATAAAATCCATTGGAATAAAAAATACAACAAGTTAATTTGGTGGAACGACACCATAATTGAGGTCAAAGGAAGTCGTTGAATCCAGGCAGCGCAGGACCGGTCATCGTGACCTCTAATATCATCCTTTTAAACGTAAAACGCCCACTGCTGGTCTTAGACGTAATCCATACCTTTCTGTTTAGCACCAGTTGGTTGCCAACATCTAGAATCTTCTGACGACACTAACAAGATCATCTGCTCATCATGTCTGCATCCATCCACGTCCCAAGCATCCCTATCCATGGTCTCAAGTCTAGAACCTTAAGGTTCAAGGGGCCATCTGTTCTCGTTATATGGTCTAATTCCTACCACTTGAACTTACCACGGCTATTTTAATTACTAACCTCCTTACTTCTGTTCCGATCTAAGGTGGTGACGTTGTGTTTGGCACTAATCGGTGTAACATAACTCCTGAAGATGCCCCGTGGTAAGGTGAAACGCGTGTTGAGTAATTTGGCTGTGGCAGTTGTGTGACTCGCATTGTTTGCCGCATGCGCATTTATCAGCGGGCTGGCGGCCGGTGCACTTTGTTGCACGACTACCACTGTATGTGCGGAAGTGGCTAAATATTGGTCCTTTTCTTACTTAGGATGGACTTTCGCAAAATAACGCCTGATTACATTAAATATGTATATTAGGTGTTTTTCACACTCGTACGTACCTAATCCATTGAACGGAAGGAAAGTCTTAATTTAAGAAGTTGTAACATAACCGCGAATAGAATGACAACCAATGGCAGACGATGACGTAAGATAGAGGAAAGTGGAAGTCTCTCGTTTCGGAGGCCAAGACCTACTTTGGGTCACTGAGCCAGCGGAGTAAGTAAGTAAGTTACAAAATCGGATGACATTTTAGAAGGTTTGTTTTTTTTTTTTTTTTTTAAATTGCCGCTCGGGTCATTAGGTATCGACGTGAATTTACGATATGTTTGCGTACGCGATTGTCGCAACGTAAAACCGTGACCCTCACGTTAGCGTGTTTAATTAAATAAAATATTGTCCCGCCTGCGCTGCGGTGGCTTAGCGGTGAAAGCATACATCACGATTAACCGGGTTTCGATTCGAGGGTGTTGCATTTTGGTGTTAAATAAAAAAAATAAACAAATAATTTATGTCCACACCTTTTTTATCTTAATAGTCGTTTACGGAGTGGTAGTGGCGCGACTAGAGGACTGGGACTTGCGATTGTAGGTCGCGGGTTCGAATTCCAGGATAGAATCTTATTATTCACACTTTCTAAATTAGTTATATAGGGATAGCCACTGTTTTTAAACAAATATCCAGGGTTGCAGCAATGTCCTTTGTGTGTACACAACTGCAATCCCCCTGCAAAGTGTGGTGATTAGGGTACACCACTCCCCTCTCCCCCCTTCATTGATATCTTTAGGAGAGGCCTTTGCCTTGAGAGCGCATCTATGGTCTGAAACATGATACATTATTGCAACATTGTTCTATATTGTAACCTAATTATTTTGTGAATTATTCACACTTTATGCATTAATACCATTGGTATTATTCACAAATTAGTTCCTAGAGCATGTGCAACAGTGTCCTCTGCGTACCGCAATACCACACTGCGTTTTCCAGTCCGCCTGCCAAGTGTGGCGATTATGGTATATCCCCCATATATCTTTGGAGAATACCTGTTCCTTGCAGTGGACGCCTATGGGCTTAATTCTCTACGTTGACCGAATATGTGTGTACCATTTCTTTTACTCTCGATATTGATTTAGAAGTGAAAATCGCTTACTAACACGAAGTAAGTGATTTTCTTTACGAATTTCAGATCGTCTAAAGCTATAAGAACATTAGGTCTATTCCGTAAAAAATCTACCACTCGTAAAAAAGAAGACAACGTTTAGAGGCCTCAAGGTATTAGAGTGCAGATCACGAATCAACAAACGTAAAGTAAGCCGTCCCCCCATAAGGTGTACAGGACAGACAATAAGAAGAGAAGGGTAAATTACTCAAAGCCGTAATAAACTAGTCTTGCGCGAGTATGTCAATGCAACGGATGACTACAACAAGGCGAGAACCATCAGACCTATAGCTATAAACGGTTCTACAAAAACCAAGAACGCGAGATCACGAGGGATGGGGTCTAACGTGTGATACGGTGTAAGTGGGTGAGAGAAGATGACCACCTTGTCCAGTCAGGAACAGCGTTGGAGGGAGAAAAATCAACCAGGTTACTGGACTACTAAAAAAAAATCTTAAGAAAGATTTTATAAGTTAAATAGGGGCAATGATGAAACATGCGACCCCCCCCCCCTACCGTTTACGAGGGAGGGACTCCGATAGTTCTTGTCGACCTTCAACGGCAAGAAGACAGTCCTAGCGCAGACGGTGTCACCGCGGACTTCTGCTGAGTGATGGTCGCGGTTTTCTTTCTCGCGTTCTCTTTCCGTCTCTTGCTTTTTCATTTCCTCACGATATGGAAGGAGGCCAAGTCCTGGAGAAGACAACGGTTCGTACGATCAGGTGTTATACTGAACCTTATATCAGTTGATACTAGTACGGTATATCAATAAATATTTAATTAAGCCCAAAATAATAAACACATTATAGACCCAAAAGAACTAAAAACTACCGAACCCTATGTGAGTACGTTTTAATAATTTTCTGAACAGACCTTGAGGTCCGCAATGTACGAGCGGTATATCCAGTTTCGTATTGCCTTCAGCGGACCACAACTTTACGACTTCGGTCCGAAATAACATATTTTTGAAGCGTATATTCGGTACGCACTCGAGATCAAGTATATCTAGAAGTGACAGTGTTGATAAATTTATTTTATTCAGTCTGACTCGTTATATGCCTTTAAAGCGGAGTATTAAATATTTAAAGATATTTTGCTCTGTGCTACTTTTTATATATGTGAATGTAATAGATGTGAAACTTTCATAGGTCACCAGGTAAAAGCCTTTTCAAAATTCTGTTTACTAAATATTAAAAAAGCTATTACACCTATGGCTAATCACCTTTTATAATAATAATGACACCGGGTTTATCTTTTCAATGAAAAAAACTCTGTATTATTTTAAATTAAAGAGTATATTCAATACTATGTACATAAACATAATATGTATATATACATACATACATACATTTATGAATATATATTTATATATATAATTTAAATACAATTTTATAGTCTTGAGAAGAAATGCTTATTTTATATAAACGATATCCTTTATGATGTTCGGTTTAATATTTTATTATATTTCAAATATATATCCATACATATACACATAAGGGATTATAAAATATGTAACACATTTAAATACACAGTGTGATTGTTTCTATGTTTAAAACCTTTAAAATACCCAGGCATCAAGCGAAAATTCATGGTGTAATATTTTTCCACAGGTCACTTCCATTGAAGTGATTGTTTGCAGGAACAGTTAATAATTAAGCGTATCCCGATGCGGGAAGCCCCAGTTTTTCCCGTTTAAATGTCGATCCGGGCGAGGTGATCAATTTTGTATGTCATCGAACGCGATGTACCGCGGACACTCTCTTTACTGAGCGTTAAAAACTGGATTATTTGACCAGAAACCTTTTATTCATCACATTTTATCGTATCTGAATACTTTTATTCATAATATAATACACAAAAGATGGTTTACAGTGACCACGTGTGTGCGTGAAGGATTGAACTTTCCTAGCCAAGACAGTTGACGTTTAACGACGAAGTGGTTGATTATTTTAAGACTTTTTTTATTCTCTTCCTCCATCTTTTAGAGACAGGAATATATATACACCTTCATAATTTCAACCTCTTTCTCTCATCCTTCACAATTTCTTCTTTCT
This sequence comes from Battus philenor, assembly GCF_028537555.1. Lineage (NCBI taxonomy): Eukaryota > Metazoa > Arthropoda > Insecta > Lepidoptera > Papilionidae > Battus > Battus philenor. The sequence continues at coordinate 1,990,546 of NW_027181686.1, read as the reverse complement.
TCTTTCGTCCTTCATGTTTTCTATCATTCTCAAAGCATTCACCAACGGTTACTTACATTACCTACCACCCTGCAATAAAACCACAAGAAAATGTAGCGGCATTCCACCTCCCCCAAAATTGATGTTACTATTACTTTAATATATAAAGATTCTATGAAACTATCATATCTTTATTCAAGTAGGTATTTACATTCGCTTTTGAATCGAATCAAGCTACCACCGGCTCTGAACGATGACCTGCTGAAAAATGCCGGCAAGAAACTCAACAGTTGCTCTTTAAAAATAAAATTTAACAATAAAGAGTCAACAAAGTTTCACACACTTCGATCGACTAAAAACTTTTGAATGCTATAATATTTCTTTAATAATATACTTTTAATTTTAGTTTTAACACTAAAAAACGGGTATTCAAAGATATCTAGAGCAACTTGATTATAATATATATGCGTACACGCATACCCGTGAAAGACACAAATACAAACTTTAAATATCGCACGCCCTTGTTAGTTAACTACAAACCTACGAATACTGCCCTTGGGGGTGGGGGAGGGGGGTAAGATCGACTTATATCAGACTTGCACCCTAAACTTTAAACTATATTTATCATCGATTTTCTACCTAATAATTCAATGTTGACAGTTGTTTATTATGTATAAACAAAGAAATGTATAAAACAAATGCACGGACGTTAATATCTAAGCAATATAGATCCTTATAATTAAAGGCCTAACTTACCTACAATTTAAATAATAAATATAGCGTTAAATATATACACAATTACAGGAAATTCGCGTAAAATGCACTTTACATATCTCGTGCCATGATTACCGCAGAAATAATTTGTAATGAGCCAAACATTTAAAAATTTCAAATATGGAACACACGAATAAAGCATGACCTAATAAGCCTTCATTCGTCTCGAACTCACATCTTAAATCCAGCTCTTTCTCATTAGCACAGAAATCGTTTGTCGGTCAAATTAAAAATTCCGTCGAGCGATAACGATGCCGAATGTGAACTACTTTTTGAATCCACCCTAAATCGTGCCCGCACGATGTGAGAGCTTAAAACTAATACATCTGGGCGGTGGGGCGGGCGGGGAGTGGGGGGCGAGGTGGGGGGCAGGGTGAGCGTCCGCAGGGGCGGCGTTCGGTGTTAATTATTCACATTTTAATTTACGTAGCGCTAGCCAGCCGAGCCGGGAAAAATGTCTTGCGCGCATTCGACATCCACCTATGGACTTGTACACTAATTTGTCCTAATTCTCTGAATTCGTCATCTGAACCGCTTTTTCAGCTTATACAAATGTTTTTTATTTAAGATGTAAGGCTTTATACTTTTGACTGTATCTCTAATGACTCGACTCACATTCTATATACTTCATTTTTAAGAACTAACATAGCGATATTGGAAATATACATTCTATATGATTTCCAATATGACCAACACCAAGCGGGCTTCATCTAGCATCTTCTAGCGATGTTCTAAGCAAGAAAGTTCTACGTGGGTCTTGCAGATTTCAAAATTTTTAAATAAATTCAAAGGATAATTTACTTACGGATTTAAAGGCGTACAAGTAATAATTAATGTCATCATCATTTCAGTTGTCAGATGCCCACAGCTGGGCATGAATCTCCACTATACATTTCCAATAAGACCAATGGACAGCGATTTGATTCCAGCGTCTTAAAATGACCGTAACAAGGTGATGTATCCTTGTGGTTCACCTTGTGGTTGAAGAGTCAAAAAATTCAGAACACTGTCTACTATACGGATATTTACTAACTTTAATTTTTTAAAAATTGAGTGATTTTGAAACTAAAACTTCCATATCCTATTATTATATATTCATTACTTTTAAAATTCCTCGACCCATTAAATACGCGCGGAGGTGCATACGTATGAATTCCACACAATGACCGTATATTATTCAAAATAATTATTCGTGCGCCATACGGGACCGTAACCGGCACTTTTAAATATTGCATACGACACGACCCTCCGCGGAAGCGAGCGTCTCCCGTCTCTCTTTATCCGCATCGCAAAAAACGAGACGAAATCAACTCCAATATACGATCACGAGACAAATGATCAGAACACAGACACATGATTGCCATTTAAATAATTCAGGCATATACTTGTGTAACAACAAACTTACGACTACCCTCGCGAAACTTGAACAAACCCTGACCTTCTAATGTTTAAAGAAGGGATTCGGCGAGCAACGGATTTTCGGAGCGCAAAATTAAAATTGCGTTAGATTATGGAGTTTTTACAGGCTCTTATGCGAGATGTCGATTCGAATGCGGCCCCCCCGGTGCGACGAGCCCGCAAAACAATGAATGGGTTGTCGTAAAACGCAAATGACAAGACAGGAGATAAGGGCGGGCTAATAACCCCGACCGGCCGCGTGGCTGTTGCGTGATTTGCGATTTGATTCTGCGAGATTCTAATTTAAAAATAGAATTACATATTCATATCATTTTCTTTTTTTCTATTATCTGGTTGTCTATTATTAAGTCTGATTGGTTATAGATATAAAAGCTTTAAAGTGGTGAATGTATAGAGCATTTGTCCGCGAAAACTCTATCTTCAATTACCTTATATAATTTGATCACTCTGAAATTCAATTGGAATGCAATAAACCAATATCTTCTGACAGTGCAGTATCCAGGGACAGATCAACAATAAATAATTTTAATTTGTTGAAATAGTAAATTTGAAAATGATTTTTCATACTACATTATCAATACGTTATTTATTATATATATTTCAACCATTGTTTTTTCAATTGAATTTACATTAACTGATAGCAAATGACTGTACATTTACCTCTCTAAAACTTTGACAGCAAGTTCTTTCATAAGTGCATTTTTTAACATCCTGTGGTTTAGGAGCAAGGAATCTTATCTAGGTAGTTATTGGTCTATTGCAGTTGTATCTTTTTTGTGAAATTTGTGATATTTTATTTAAAAATACAATAGTTGTAAATGGTATTTACCAAGTCTGTCTTACATCTCAGATTCTTCACTTAACTGATTCCTGGATGGAACTCCAAGACTATGAGGACTACCGCATTCAGGGCGTAACCTTGCTTAGTATTTTATGGTACAAATAGTGTTACATTGTAATACCGACATCTTCTGCCGTGAGCATTTATAAGCCGAAACGACGAGAATTAATTTCACTCTTTTTTAAATAAACTACATGACAATTATTAGACATAGTCAAGGTCGAGGAAAGTCGCTAGATACAGGCAGTGTATTATTAGCCATTGTGTCTATCTTAAAGCGAGTCTTTTGACTTGCAGTGAACATCTATCGGTTTGACATGAGTAAGTGAATACGATATATGTTCTCTCACTCATACAGTCTATACTGCACTTATTTAAAGTCTATACTTTGAAACATAATACAGACAATTACTCCGATATTATATAAACATGTAGTTACTATATTGATTTATGTCAAATAAGTACAACCTCATTAGTAAAGGCGTTCGTTTTGTTTGAATTTTGTATTAACGCAAGGCGAGTATTCCCCAACTCCTCTCCATTCCCGTCTCCCTCCCGGCCTGCGCTCTATTAAGGTGAGAATTAAGATGTTGATTGAACCCACGGTCGGTGCGATTGATTGGAATTATTTATTTAACGGCCTGTTGGAGGCGGCGTGATAAACCTTAGTTAATATTAATTTATGTTGCGCCTTCTCATTGCTCACTTGTGTTAACAACTCTGCATATTGTCTTTAAAGTTAAATACAAAATTAACTTGTTTTTATATCTTCACTGACAACACATTTTTTTATATGTCCTCTTATACATTCCTGTCTTTTGGACTCTCTCTGGACAATATGTTCTATATATATTGACCGTCTTATTTATATTCATTCTCATCTTTTATCCTTTGCAACATCTTGTAAATATCTTTCTTTTATTCGTCACACTCTCTTCCATTAGTGACACCATATTTTTTATATAGTTGTAATGGAATAGGCGTTTGTCTTCCATCTCACCTGATGGTAAGTGTAGATGAAGACGAAGGTGGTACAAGCCCATGCAAAAGAAACCTGTTCACTAAACTCTTAAAGGCTCCAGAGTTCAACTCATCAAGAAAAATAGACCCGGGCAGGTCATTCTAAATCTTGGATCCAATAATTTATTAATTAGATCATCAAACCTGTTTCAATTTATAGGCAAACATTGATACAACTCTGCTTGTTTTTTTTAAATTCTATTACTTAGATAACTACGTGTTATTCTGATTTGTTGATCCTGGTTCCCCTAATATGTAAAAATGAATCGATGTTTCTCTTAGTCACGTCATAAGTTAAGAAAGACTACCGAGTAGTATCCAATTTTTCAGATATTTAACAATTAATCATGAAAAATTAATTACAAAAATGCTCACACATATAAAAATTCCAAAACATTTAAACTGCGCATTTGATTGTTTCCATAACAAACTTCGCGTGTAATTCGTGAGTTAGTTTACTGAAATTTTATAGCGACTTTGGACAGCTGCATCTGTCTATATATATAAATATATCGCAAAATTAATTAATATACTTACACATTTAATTATTAAAGTGATCACTCTTACATATGTGACATTAATTTTTTTTCTTATAAATGGTAGTACAAAGTATGACTGGACAACAACATATATATACTATACATATAAGTATAATATTATTCAATGTTTTAAGGGATGCCAACATTTTGGACGAAGAACGTCTACCAAATTGATCTCTGACAAGGATGCACGGGCGCACGGGGAGACGTGGGAGGGTGCGATGGTGTTAATTATACGATTTTCTTTGAAATAAGTTAATAAATATTGAATAAGGCTCACCCCTCGCTAGCCTTTGCGAGGACCTACGAGTAAAGGTGGCTTTTGCTCAATTATATCAGACATATATCTATATTTAGGTGTATGTGTTACATAACATATTAAATGTAAATTTACGTAATTAAAAAATGAATTACATCACACACGAGAGACCATGAACAGCGTTATCCATGCGGTAAAGAACTGGGACTTGCGATCGAAGGGTCGCGAGTTCGAATGCAATAAAATTTTAGCGAACTGTATGTGACTGCGCTAAATACATATATATATATATATATATATATATATATAGCACGTGTCAAGTGGCAGCCGAAAACGCAGTATTTTTTCCTCGTAAAAATATATGTGTATATATATATATTTACAAGTATTCTTGTATGTATAGATGTATTTGTATGTACGTACTAAACTGCCCTCTCTTTCATATCTCTCATCTCCATCTATATGTTGTCTGGTAGAGATCGCCTCAAGCGATAAGACCGTCTCTTGTACTTTTATATGAATTCGTTTTTTTTTTTCTAGTTATTTTCTATATTGTATAAAAAAGTGTAAATATAATAAATAAAATAAATGTATACTATTTAGATACAAAATCTTAGATAACTCGAACTATGTGAATTAGTTGTATTGATGAGACATTTCAAAAAATTTTTCAGATATGCAGAAACGACCTTTGAGTACCATTATCCTGCGACCGCACATGCCTGCCAAGCGTGGCGATTATGATATATTTCTTCACAGATATGTTTGGAGGAGGCTTGTACCTTGCAGTGGACATCTTTCGGCCGAAAAGAAGAAAAAGAAGAATGATATAAGACACTTGGTAAACCCTGTGACATGCAGTGACGTCAGCGAAAGAAATCGGGAATATTAAGTAATTAAAAAACAAAGGAACGGACGACAATGTCTTTGGAATATTGAAAAAAAAAAAACTGTGACATGGGATACCTTTAATTTACTGAAGAATTAATTTTGGGGAATACACTGTGGAGCTCTACCACCGTATCCTACCATCCTCGTTTCTCCATTGCTGTTAGATCTAAATATATATACTCCTGGTTCGTGTGCAGAAGTTTAATAATAAATATAATAAATAAAAGAGAGGTACACGAGATAAAAAATTAAAATTCATTTATTCATCATTGGAACTTTTAACAGAACTCTTATTGATCGATATTTTTTATTCTATTTTATTTAAACCACGATGACCGGTCATGTGCTGCCCGTATCCTACGACTTCCCACGACTTTAATTATGTCGTTGGTCCACCAGCGTCCACCAGCTGGTGGTTGCCACTTGAGAACCTCTCGACCTATACGGCCTTTGGTTGCACGAGCGATATGACTACTGCCACTTCTTGGTTCTTCTGCGGATTCTTCATCTCTGATCTCGCAACAAAACTCCAAGCATCACCCACTCCTTTGCTCTCTTTGTCACCTAGGTTGTAAATGACTACGTCCCAGATACAACTGTTATCACCGGCAACACAGTAGCTTAAGTTTTAACTTAGTAATAATTAAGAAATTAATTGTTGTCTTATTTGTTATTTACGCCTTAATATTATTCAGTTTATCGTCATATTGAGACAATGCACTAACAAAAGAATTTATCATTATTTTTTAGTCCTAAACCTTTGTATATATAGGGTTGGGCCATAAACTTTTGCACTTTTGAAACATGTGTAGAAATAAAAGTACAAATGCTATTATGTTTATGATTTATTTACCGTAACTATCATTTATTAAAATTTATTTTTTAAAAATTACATCGTCGAGATGTGCACCGTGTCGCCGTTGGCCCCTTATTCTCACGGTTTTGGAGAAATCAAGTGTTGATATTTGCAAAAATTTTTGGCCCACTCTATAGATACATCCCGTTCCAGAAGGTAACGGAGGGGAGGCTGTAGGCATCAGGCTTGATGCGAGGTCTGGACCGTCCGCGCACCGGCCTTCGTATTAATATTATCACACGTCCGGCTCGAGAGAGCTCGCAAGAATTTTTAATGGCGCCGTTTTAATTATTTGGGACGCCGGGCTAAGTTCCATTCACATTAGAGATTTCGTTTTTGCGCGAGGCAATGAATTATTAAGGCGAGTGTCGAAAACTGAAAATTGCCGAGATCACTGTACCGCGCACATATTCATGCTCGGAGAGGGATCCAGAAACCGTTTGTACATTATGAAGGCACCTAATTAACTGAAGCCGGCCGGGATTAATAATGAAAGCCGGTAGTTCTATACTATTGTTAACTTTGAATCGACTACGCGGAATAATACATGTATCGAAAATGAAGGGACATTTTTTTTTCGTATTCTCTCGACGAAACAGTGCTTGTTAGGTTTTTAATTCAGCGCAACGTTTGCTTTCGTACAGTGTGCATATAGTTAGTCTCTGAATTTTTTTTAGAATTAAAGTCTTATTTCTACAAATCGGGGAGAAAGAGTGAGACTTATAACAAAATTCATTTTTATAGCGCGTTATCTTTGTCACACGAACTTCCGACAGCAACGTACATATATAATATGTCTCGTGTGTGTATATAACAGTTTTGTTATGTACAGGGCACATATATCAGCAAAAACATTTAAAGCCTTTATTTATAATCAACATTTATAAAGTGATACCTTTGAAATATGTTAAAATCATTTATTTTTTCTCTTGGATTTTGTCATTGCAAAATCCACAGATATAGATAGTAAATGTTAATGAATTTATTTACGTATTAGTTCCAATTTTGAAAACGTCTTTTCTTATTACATTATCATTACGTTATTCATTATTTCTTTTTCTTCTTTTCAGCCGATGGACGCCTACTGCAAAGCCTAGATATCCACAAAAGACCACCACGATCACCTGACACTGACCATTCCTCCGCTGCCTGCATCCTGAGACTTTCCTGGACCTTAACCATGTCATCTGTCCACTTAGTGGGAAGGCTTAACCACTCCGTTTCTACCACCTCGTGGTTGCCAATTCAGACGAGAAACTCTTCGAGCTACGTCGGTGACTTTGGTTCTTTTACGGATCTCATTTCTGATTCGATCCATTTATACTTTGAATACTGTGTATATAGACAGTAAATGAGCTACACATTTTTTATTTATTTATTTAATATTATTTATTGTACACGATGAGATACATTTAATAAGTTTTACAATAATATACAGAAAAGTACAATGGGCAGACCAGGTTGCCTTGTGTGATACCTGTGATTGAATTACCTTGTACAAAAAATACATATTCACAAACAAATGAACATCAATATACATAAACATACATAGACATACATACATAAGTATATAACATATATACTTATAATAAAATAAGGTTTAATACATATTATAAATATAATACAATAATAAATAAAAACATCTAACTGACTTCGATCAGTATTGGTTCGATCGCACTTGTCTCTGAAAGAAGCAAGAAGAAAAAGAAATGAACTAAGAGATAGATAATTATAGGTCTAGTAAATGGTTCTTAACCTTTTTTTTGAAAATAGGTAGTGAGTTAGCACGTCTTATATTCAGCCATCAGCACATTCAATTATTCAATGCTTTTTACAACTATAACCAATCACCCTGTATAACGGGCGCGATATATAAGACTTGTGTTAATTTTTTTTTGGTTTTTGTGTTGATTTTTTATTGAAAATTCATGTTATGCGAGTGTTTAATTAAAACGCGTATGCGGAGGGGCGGTAGGAGTTAGCTAATCCTGGGCGGGTGTTTAAAAATCTAAATGTTGAATTTTAATTACATTCCTCCTTACCGCGAAGGCGCGTCGCGAAACAAAACGTAACGCGATTAAGAACGAATTACACGAAGCAAGTCTGCGGGGGCCAACTGACCGCTGCCTTTGTGTGGCGCGTTTCTTTGTATCTCGTTCTATTTCATGCGAAATTTAATTTCGTTTTCAAGACCCGCGCGGAATGATATTACGACCGTTGTAATTTTCATTCGCTCCTCAAGTGTGTGTGGACATCGGAGCGTTTTTCATCGCATTCCCTTTCGGTCGGCGAGCGGGCGTTTTTCGTTTAGTCCGGGTATGCGGCGTTTGTTTTGGTATTAAAGCGTGGGATTGCGGGTTCGTTAATTGCTTACCACAAACCACCTGTGAAATTTTATTGCCGGCCTAACCCCCTTTTGAGTCCACGTTTCTGCACTGAAAACTTTATTATTCCACCGAAACGGCCGTTCAAAAAAAGCGGCTTTTACACGCTTATTAAGTTGCAACGGACATGTGTAGTGCACATCGCTCGACTAGCAAATCGTGTCCAAAGTAAACCAGTAGACGCGACGTGGGCAAGTACCCCACTAGATGGACTGAAAATATAGTCAGAATCACAGGAATTCGCTGAATATGGTCATCATACCGACTGATATTATAATTATAACATGTCTACATTATCACTCTTAACTAAGTCGTTTAAATTTAGAAAGTCAGAAAAGGATCAATATTTAGCCACTTCCGCACATGCAGTGGTAGTCGTGCAACAAAGTGCACCGCCCGCCAGCCCGCTGATAAACGTGTATGCGGCAAACAATGCGAATCACACAACCGCCACCGCCAAATTACTCAACACGTGTTTCACCCCTCCACAAGGCATCTTCAGGAGTTATGTTACACCGATTAGTGCCAAACAGAGTCACTCTCCTCCAGAGGGCCTTTTCTTACTTAGGATGGACTTCCGCGAGGTAATGCCTGATTCCATTTAATAAATTTAGAAAGCTAAATTCACAATGACCAGTTGAAAACATGCTTTAAAATATAACTAAAAACTTCACGTTGTAACATACTTAACTTTAAAGACAAATTTATTTAAATTACTAAATGTAGATTATCTTATTTACTCACGATATATCTGTATGACAGTCACTTAATCCTAATCAAATGTCCCGTTGCTCTTAAATGTACGTACATACCCTGTGGTCAAGTAATGTGAAATTTTCACTTAAAACTCCCGGACATTAGGAAGGCATTTTGAATGTTTTGCGTCTCAAAAGAGACAAGTATAGATTGGTACCAAAATCGCTGAATTTTTATGAAAAAGAAAAGTCAAAAATTCCACTCATATCATTTCACAACCACCATAGTCACCTAAATACGCTCCGTGAGACTTCTAGCTATTCAGCGAACTTCTTTAAAAAACCTTTATTTCATAAACAATACGAGAAGCACATTTATATTCGTAAAATAAAATCCAATTGATTACATAAAGAGTTAAGAGTTGTAAAAAGCTCAAGTAAGTGATAAAAAAAGCCCTATTTAAGTGTCGGTGGGTCGGCGATTCGTTGCGGGGAACCCCAATTCGGCATCGATACAGGCAATCGCTCGGCCCTTCCCCGATCGGGATAAAAAGGGGCACTCTCCGTGTGATCTGCCCACAAATCACTGCGGCGGGCACTCAATGAGAGGCGATTAGCTCGGAGAACGTTCGGAGTTCCTTTTCGCCCTCTCTACATTTGTCCCAACTCTCTTTGGAAAACGCTTTGTTATATTTAAACACTGTTAACGATGTACTTGTTCTGTGCTTGGTTTATTTTGTATACGTATGTATGTTAACTTATATTATTTTAAGATCCTTTACATCTTATAAATTCATCTTTTTTCATGATAGACATCTACTGCAAAGGCATATGCCTTCTCCAAATATCGCTATGATGACGGGTCCTGCGTCGTCTACTTGCTTGTGGTCGACCCTTTCTAGTACTTTTTGCGCTTACAATAAAAAAAAATATAAATATAATAACGCGAGACAGCACTGAAAGAGGGATTTCCTTTCGCAGTGCCTATCTCGCGCCGGTGCGTGACGTTTTTGATTTCTTAATTTTCAATTTTTTATACAGTATATTTGCAAATGGTATATAATTAATAACAATTGAATCGTTTTTAAATAAATAAACAACAACCAATCATCCTGTATATCAGTGATTCCCAAAGTGGTCTATATCGACCCCTAGGGGTCTATGACAACCTGCAAGGGGTCTACTTCAGCGAAAAAAAATTTGGGGGTCCATGAAATGAAAATGGGGGTCCACGATAGTGGATCTCAACACATACACTGATATTACCTATTTACTTACAACATTATATCTTATAATATTAAAACATTTACATTATTTATAAAAGTACCTAAGAAGTAAAAAAAATATTATATATGTTTATAAAATTGTGTAAGTTGTAGGATGTTGGTATTCGCTTTGTGGTCGCAATACATTTTGAACTTGTAAAAACCTAATAAATGTATATAAATTAACATGTGTTTTTACTTTAAGTTTTTAACACTAAACTTCACTACAGTTAGAAATTTACAGGAAATCAATATCAGGTAAGTAGGGGGTCTACCCAACACGGAAAAACATAGCAAGGGGTCTACGACACAAAAAAGTTTGGGGAGCTCTGCTGTATATGGACCAGGCGACATTCGATAAAACTACTCTTAAAGATCAAGATCGTAAGTGAATTTGTCAGTTTCCGAGACTCCGTGTCGGAAGGCATGGGATTAGCTGGCAAATTGGTTTAAGGCGAGCACCGCGCCGGAACGACGAATCAATCCAGATTGCGGTTGCGGATTGCGACGGATACGCAGATGTGATTGTTTTAGACCAAAATCACGCAGATAATGAATTAGTTTTATTTTCAACTCTATTAAGACGATATAGCATACAAGCAAGTCCAACAACAATAAAAATATAATCTTTCCAAAATATGTAACCAAGTGTTAAGATTTTTACCACATCGTCCGGAGACTACCTTTTAACTTCCCAACAGATAATTCCAAACAGTACATATGAATGCATATATATATTTATATATATATATATATATATATATATATATATATATATATATATGTTATAGATTACTTTAAATTAGTATATTCTTATATATTGGAGATAACAAAACAGTAGCTGTAATAAGATAAAATTTACTAAATATTAAACTCTGATTTATTAAATCTGCTTCAAATTCGTTATTAAATCACTTCTCACAATTTTCGGGGGCTCGTCCGGGATTTAAACCCAGGACCTCGCACAGCCCAAGCGAGAATCTGTATATATATATATATATATATATATATTGTGATGAAATGTAAATTCCTCATTTATTCTTCTAAATAAATTTCATCTCCTTTAAAGTAATTCTCCTCCGATTAAACTTACTTTCGTCAACGTTTTTAATATGTAACATGGTTAAATATAATAGACATAAGCTTGAAGCTTGGCTGCGAGATCGACGCCACCGATGTAACTCGAAGAATTGACTGTCTGAAGTTGCACTGGAACACATCGTTCGTGCAACCGACGGTAAATGGAAAAGGTTATTGTGTGGTGACCACAAGCTGGTAGACGCGGCGTGGGTATGCCTCCACCAGGTAGACCGAGACTTAGTCATGGGTAGTCGCTGGTCGCAGGAACTGCAGGATCAGTCACGGTGGTGATATTTGGAAGAGGCCTATACCTAAGTAAGAAAAGGACCAATATTTAGCCACATCCGCACATGCAGTGGTAGTCGTGCAATGAAATGCACCGCCGGCCAGCCCGCTGATAAATGCGCATGCGGCAAACAATGCGAATCACACAACCGCCACCGCCAAATTTACTAATTACTTGCAGTGTGTCATGAAATGTTAATACAGTAATAAAAAAAAAAACAATATTTTGAATATAGAACAAGATAATGCCCCCTGATAGTCCCCTCCTACGATATCCGACCACGTTTTCAATTCCAATAGATTCTAATCAGATTAGTGACGTCACACGGGTGTTAGATAAAATAGTTTGTGGCCTATAATTGGGGTCCAGGTCGCACGGTCTTTTATCAGACCACCCTCTATTATAAAACCTACCTTATGCACGTCGAATTAGAGTTTATTTCGTTAAAACTGTTGTTATTCCATGGTCATCACTCGCATGACTAGGCAATATCGACTTGGAAGGTGAAGTCGGTCGTTTTGGTTTTATAAATTGGTCCTAAACGTGTGCGGTATTGGGTTGAAAGTCAATTGCGGTATGCGGGGGAGTAGTTTTCTCCGATCGGGTGCGGTTTACAAATTGGATCGGCCACAAGTAAATCAGGGTAACCCAGTAATTGAGTCTTAGAGGATCATTCAGTTCGGGAGGCGGTGGCGCGGTCAAAGGATTACGATGCATGTCCTGTCCATTCAACCGTTGCGCGCTTGTTTGGCGGATGGGCTAGAGTTATTCATGACATGGTTACACGATGTTTACACCATGAAGAATCTTCACTATCATTTATTAGAGACATAATTATTTACTGTTACATACACATATTTATACTAATTTGATATCGTCAAATATAAATCTTTCTAGAGCCTAAATTGACCTTTAAATATAATAAATTTGACCCATTTAATAAAGGCTATGCTAATATAATTTAGCCATCTAGCTGATTGGAACGCAACTAAATTAAAAAAAAAATCGCGATTTTAATCCGCAATCATGCTGAAACGTCATTTATAAGCTAATGAAGAACGGTGTGTTCAATTTTAGAAATTTGAAAACTAATTTTTAACTGGCCAGGTTTCGTCACTAACGTATAAAAAGATTTACAAGTGATTAAGTACGTGGTGAATTATAGTTGTGAAAAAAAATCTCTTTTTGCGATCGCATTTTCTTATTTCGCTTTATTGCAATTATTTTTTATTCATTTAGAATTACAGTATATCTTATTGTAATATGTCGTTACCATCTAGTTGTGTAAGTATATATTTATCGATATTTTTAGTAGCAATATTTTCCATTTATAAATCTTATTGCCGATTCGTTGTTTTAGCCTATAGACACCCATTGCATAGCCCTCCACTTAACCCTTAAATGCATAATGATGAAAAACTGCAACATACCACTATGAATACAATAGTTATATATATATATATATATATATAATGTTGTACATCTGCAACATAAGGTTTTTTTTAATAAATAATTATAATTTTTTTCTATTTTTCCCTGCGTTTTAGTGTACTTATCCGCAAGATATATATTTTTTAAATTTAAATAAAAGTCATGCATTTAAGGGTTCAGAAATCTATGGGGAGATAAATAAATTGCGAATGCAGTGTGATATTATGGGTGCGCAGAACGTTGCTGCCCATCCTATGGATACAGAGCAGTGGCAATAACATTGTATCTCGGACGTCAAACACTCTACATATGATCGAAGGTTCAATCTATCGCTGGGTTACAACTGTTCAATAAGACTACATATGCAACTACTATATATTTATACGTCAATGTATGAGTTATAGGTTTGTGTGTTTTTAATATATAAGGATGTTGATAATGATGAAGGTGTTTGGCACTAATCGGTGTTGCATGGCTCCTGAAGGTGCCCCGTGGAGGGGTGAAACACGTGTTGAGTGATTTAGCGGTGGCGGTTGTGTGATTCGCATTGTTTGCTGCATACGCATTTATCAGCGGGCGGTGCACTTGTTGCACGACTACCACTGCATGTGTGGAAGTGGCTAAATATTGGTCCTTTTCTTTCTTAGGATGGACTTAACGCCTGATTCCTTTAAATGTTTTAAACATACAAGGATTTGAATTATTATATCAATTCCTAATTGATTAGTTTCTGTTAAGGCTGTTTAAACGATAAATACACGCGTGTGTCTCGAGGCAGGACCGTCCGTTCAATGTTTGAAGAGGATTTTGTTTGACGACCGTCTGCAAAATAATGGATGTTTGATTTTATCGCCTTTGACTTCTTGCTACAGTAAAACTAAACACAGAAGGCTTTGGTTAGAATGCATAATGTCTACTTACAAGTAAGGCTGTTAAACATGATTACAGTTACTGTACATACAGAGCAGGATACCTACACAGATACAATACTGCGAGGAGGTAAGAAAGTCATAACTTTTAACAAAACATAAGGTCGTGTAATATTGGTAAATATCTGTGATATAGTCGTAAGAAATCAAATTTTAACAGCTGACACAGTAGCAACTAATATATAATTGAGTATTCCAAATTGTATTGTTAATATGTCTAAATTTTAGCTGTATTTACCCGTAAGTGAAAATTGTGTAAGAAAAAAATATAGTAAAAAATTATAAAACGCTGTCGTGCCTCGCAGCTGGGAGAAGAAAGATCCGTATCAAATAGCGGCAACCCTCTCCCAACTGTCCGCGTTTAGTTTAAGCGAAAAATAAATATTATAAAAAAAAACACTAGCGATACAAATTAGAATTAATAAAAAAAAAACAACTGGCACATAAAAAGTATTATTCTAAGAAATGTAGCGACGGATAGAAGGCGATGTGTGAACAGATTGTAAATAAAAGTTATATAGTGAAAGATACTGTGAAGGAAGGAAGAAGATAGAATACTAGATTTAGTGAAGGATGAAAGAATAAAAATACAGAAAATTATATTTCGTAATTCAAGTCTCTGTCATAGATTAAAATAGGAGAACGAGAGAAAATAAAAATAATAAGAAAACGCTGTAAGTGTGATTTGTTATAAGTGTTAAGTTTTAAAACGGGTAAATTATAAAAAAATTGTCAACAAACACCTTTTAAAACTCTTACACCCATTTCCAATAACTCTGTCTAATATGATCAATTTGATATATGTTACATAATTTTTTTATTGGAATTCAACCTGTCAAGCCTGGCCTGCAGGGACAAATAGTAAATAAATGTACCTCATTAGTTAAAAAGCTTTAACACTGACACCTATTTCCAATCATCCTGTATAATGTACTTTGACAAATGTTACGTTAATTTATTGGAATGCGTCTGGCCAAACCTTGTCTTCAACTATAGTTAATAGTTAATTTTAATATGTAGCAACTCGAATTTTAAATTTGCGTTATTCAATTTTTTTAAAACCATTGGATTTTGGATAAAATATATCATACAATAATTGACACGAAAATAGGTATACATTGACCCCATTTAAAGGTTTTACATGTATAATTAATCACCCTGTATAGCCTTATATAGAAGAGCAGCGTCTCCTATTCTTCTTTTTAGTCGATAAACGCCCTCTGAAAGTCATACTCCTCTCTCCCAAAGATCGGTATCAGGAAGCCTACCCACGCCACGTCTACCAGCTTGTGGTCGCCACTCGAGAGCCTTCCACTTCAACGTCCATCGGTTGAGCGATGTACTTCGCTCAATGCCACTATAGATGAGCAATTCATTGAACTACGTCGGTGATCCTGGTTCTTCTACGGAACTCCTTATTTATGATTAGATCTCGAAGCGAAACTTCGAGAATCCTTCATTGGTCTCTGGGTGATCTTGAGCCTTCCGAGGCCCGTAGTAAGTGACCACGTCTCGGATCCGTATATCATCACTGCCAACACACATTGGTCAAAACGCTGCACATCTGAGTTGGATTTAGCAAGTGATCTCTTTTCGATAAAGACTTACCAAGAAGGACGATTTGTATCAGGTATATATAAACGTCTACAGTTTCAAGCGTAGCACCTACTTTATACAATTGCTACACTTGAAGACACTAAAACCTACTGTCAATGTTGGTGAGATATATACCGAAAGATTAAACACCGTGATCAGGTTTGTAAAACCGACAATTGTTATCACCGGTGATAAATTTTAACACCGCACTTGATATCCGATATAAAATGCAGCGCGGAATCTTCCCTGCAGTCACGTGATGCTCCAGACGTCTTAGCATAATTAGCTGGAGGGCGCTGTTTATTGCTAATATTAGTTGTAAGGATTAATATTAGCGTTGCGGCGGTGTAGTGAGCCTTTTATCTGCTATTATCATAAGTCTACGCCGCTGATGACTTTTATTACTCACGACAATAAAAGTCGTCGTCGTGTCGTTAACGTTTAATTGACAATAAAGTGTATTACTTAGAAATGCGTTAAAAATAAAAAAAATCTATCTGTGTGTCTAATCTGTGTTTGGCACTAATCGGTGTAACATAACTCCTGAAGATGCCCCGTGGAGGGGTGAAACACGTGTTGAGTGATTTGGCGGTGGCGGTTGTGTGATTCGCATTGTTTGCCGCATACGCATTTATCGGCGGGCTGACGGGCGGTGCATTTCATTGCACGACTACCACTGCATGTGCGGAAGTGGCTAAATATTGGTCCTTTTCTTACTTAGGATGGACTTCCGCGCGGTAACGCCTGATTCCATTAAATAAAAAAAATCTAGCAAAGATATAAGTAATTTGATATACTTTTTAACATATCATAATTTGTTACTCCAGTAAATCCATTCACTGATTTAAAGATTGACGAAGACGACCATTTGAAGTAAAGTGGTCACACAATCTAGAATTGTACCAACGTGTGACTGCGTTCAACTGTCAATTATTTCGAATCTTTCAGAGACCTCCAATAGGATTAGTTACAAGCGATCCACATCCAGCTACTTTCGAAAGCCTTACGGCTCTTGAGACGCGGTCACTTACAACAGGCCTTAAGAGAAGGCTCAAGATCATCTATAGAGCAAAGAGGTCAATGATCGGAGTTTCGCTACGAAATTGAATTAGAAATGAGGATCCGTAGAAGAACTAAGAACGCCGACGTAGCTCAAAGAATTGCTCGTCTGAAATGGCAGCAGGCAGGGCATCCTCTAGGTAGACCGACGCGATAAGAAGAATAAGGATTCTTCTTATCGCGTCGGTATACATCTTCTTATCCATATATAAGGTGGACAGGCAACTTTGTTAAGATTGACGGATGGGCCATTTCAAGCGACCCCATTGGTAGGCTATGGGGGAAATTTATATCAAACAGTAGACGTCCGACCTTAGTATCGTTTATCCACCTTGTAGGTTCTTGTCACTTGTCTCCACTATACTTTATAACTTTCTTTTGTTTTCTTCTATGTTATAATAATAATAAAAGTCGTTAACGTATCGTTGGATGTAAATGGGGCTTACAAGTAATGTTGATCTTAAAAGTTAGAGGCAAGGATGAAATGCTAATTAGCCGTTAAGTTAAGCCCGATGGAATAACTAATTTTAAGTTTTTTTTAAATATATATTTATATATAGCTTCTTCGTTTGTGTATGCTAAGAGAGGAATACTAGAAAAGTTTCTTCTTCTTCTTGAAGTGCCTCTCCAACTAGTGGAGGTTGGCTATCAGCTTCCTGCTCTCTTCCTTATTTTTGGTTCTGCGTAATAGCTCAGCAGCGCTGGCGATTCCGGTCCACTCTCTAATGTTACGAAGCCACGATTTCTTTCTCCTACCAACCTTCCTTTTACCAGCGTATTTTCCCATCATGATAAGTTGAAGGAGATTGTATCGTTGGTGTCGAAGAACGTGTCCTAAGTAAGCGATTTCCCTTCGTTTTACTGTGAGCATTAGTGCGAAAAGTTTAATATGATGTAAATAAAAATAAATTTAGGTTCTTCATTATTATATTCTTTAGTTTGACATAAAACAATGGTTGTTAAGCCTCTCCCAAATATATTTATATGGAGATATACCATAATCGCCATGCTTGGTAGACGGTTGGCGATTGAAGTGTGGTATAATGGTACGGAGAGTACGCAGCTGTTCATTCTCCAGAAACTTATTTAGTACCAGTGGCAATCATGTATAAGTAATACACAAAATATGAATTATATTAGATTGTATACGGCATTCAAACCCGGGAATTACGTTCATAAATCCCAGACCTCCACTGTTGGTCTACCACGGCTTAACTTTGTAATTTATATATTAATCTTAGGGAAGACAAAATACCAAAGTTAAGAAAAATGGAAAGCTTTTAAAGAGGCTTTTACCCTGAGGAGGTCCATACAAACTTAGTACAAAATTATTAACACTATTATTTAAAATTACTAATTTTAAATCATTTGTATGGAATGTAATAAAACTTTATTATTATAACAGGATTGAATGTATAGACATGTCCTTCCGAAATGATAATTTCAAAATTGTTTTAAATATCAAAAACTATAATCCAAAATGTTAGTAAATTTTAAAGGTAAAAATTGTCATCTTCGGTTTCATCATCGTTCATCTACGGATCTCATCATTTCTTCTTGTCTATACCTCGTTTGAGGACTGAACTTTCCAACAATATCCCTTCTTTTTAACCTCATAAAAATTATGCATTAAAAAGTTATATTCATTCCTTTTACTCAAGAATTATAAAAATAATTTCGCAGATGCGGCATTGTTATATTTTGCAAATATTGCAAAATTAAACGATAACTGAAGACGAAGCGTTCCGGATGGAACAAGTCAATATAGCCAAGAGAAGTCTACCTTGATGAACTATTCAGAGTGTTATCAACGTAGCAATTCTTGGTAAATTGAGTCCGTTGAGATGAAACCCGATTTTATCTATGTTTCCAAACCTTAAGCTCGTAAACAATATTTTAAATATCGAATATAGAACACCAAAAGGGCTTGGGAAGGCCCCAAGATTCATAGCCAATTCGAAATTTAAAATTATAAAAAAAACCAGTTCATTTACTGTGGGTAGATTGAAATAAATAAGCGCGGAGGCAGCCGGCGTCTCGCCACAACTCATATTAGCGCAGCTCAATCCCGATGCACAAATCCAAAAACATTACCCCACCCCCCCGCCAAGACGCCCCCCCCCGTCTGGATGCGGGCAAATCTTCGAATTAATTTTACTGCCGAAATATGCAAATCGCGAGATATAGCCGCCTAATAACATGTACAAAAGAGTGGTGACTGAGAGCGCGAACGCCACAGATAATTAAACAGATGATTAGATCAAAGTTTAATGCCTACTATTGTTTTTCCTCTGAGAAGACGGTCATTACTCATGTTTAAAACAACGATAAACTTTTAATACCTGGACATTGTTAGAGCGTCGTTAAAATAGATCAAGAGACTAAGTAAACACTGAAACATGCTAAAACGTGAGTAAAAATAAATTAAAAGAAAAGCACGGGTGTTAATGTCTGTGGAATTTAGATCTTAATAATAAAAAAAGTGACTTTAATAGTACCAATATCGAAAATTACACCAAAATAAACACAAGTACTAATTAAGATTTATTGGTTAATTTAAAATTGTTATTGTTTTAAATTGATGAATGTAGAGCTCACTAGCTGTCAATTGATGTAAGGTATACCCTATTCAAAAATCAATGGTTTCAGAAAAAATAAATAAATTAACGAAAATATATAAAGCAAAAGCGTTATCAAAAATCTTATTATAACATATTAAAATGAATTATTGTTTGCTATCTGTCTTTGCGGATTTTGTACTACCAAAACTTTTTTTTTACAAGTCTGTTGTATTTCAATAAAAAGTTAACAAATAGGTACAACCAAACACTGTTTCTTAGCTATAAGCTTTTATATAAATGTCAGTATAACAATAACAATTGATTGAACATTCGTTTTAATAGACACTACAATATTAAACATATTTACTTCGTTTAATTTAAATAATTGTGACATTTAGGCATTAAACGAACGTTGTCAAAATATATTTCAAAGAAATATCTACTCTGCGGATATAAAACCTTAACTAATCTATGTCTTAATCGTTACCTCGGGCTAACATTATAGCCGCTTCGAGGAGCTTAATAGGTTACAAAATTTACCGTGATAGTAGAAAATACACGATGCTCACGTGCCAGCGGTGCCGGGAACTTATCACGGCGCGTATGCAGGTGTTTGCTTTAAGTGTACGGACTTTAAAACTTCGTGCTAATAAATATCTTCTGAATTACATTAGCGAGGTGCTCTCGGCCTGGTACAGTGCTGCACGATACCTTAACGAATTCTATGTAGAAATATATGCTTTTAATAATTGTTTCTCATAATTTATATCTTGTTTTTTTATTATTTTTTACTAGCTGATCCTGCAAACGTAGTTTTGCAAAAAAAAAAAAAAAGTTTTTAATTAACAAATGTAAGATAAGGGTTGATCGTAGAGAGGTGAAAATTTAGGTTTGTATGTATTTTTGTATGCTGTATCATAATAAAATAAAAACCAAAAAAATTGTCTAAAAAATTAAAAATAAAATTTAGGGGTGGACCACCCACATCACTTAGGGGTATGGAAAATAGATAGTAGCCGATTCTCAGACATACTGAATACGCATGTAAAATTTGGTAAAAATCGGTCAAGCCGTTTCGGAGGAGTTCAAGTTCGAACACCGTGACACGAGAATTTTATATATCAGATTTAATATTCTTTATTGTACAGGTTAAGATACAGTTAATAAGTTTTTCAATAATATACAAAAAAGTACAATGGGCGGTCTTATCTCACAAGGCAATCTCTTACAGACAACCATAGTATAAAAAAGGTAAAAGTACTAATAATAGGTAGTTTACGTGAACAAAAAATACATATTCACAAACAAATATAAACACACATAGATATACATACTTAAACATACATACATACGTATATAACATATATACTTATAATAAATAAGGTTTAATAAATATTATAAATATAATACAATATTAAATAAAAACATCTAACTGACTTCGATCAGTATTGATTCGATCGCATTTGCCTCAGAAAGAAACAGAAGAAGAAAAAGATATGAAATGTTCTATACATCAAAAGAAAGTGCTGAATACCAACATCTTTTCTAAATAATTTTATACGTTATTTTGTAAACACGCAATGAAGAGTATAAAACTAAATAAGATATTTTTTTGTATTGTCGAGGTGCATTGACTCATTCTTTAGGTTCATAACGTCTTCCTCAAGGATTGAAGACAACCGAAGTGGGGTTTAGTGGATAGGAATCACATATGACCTATTCCAATTCCCAGAAGGAAAGTATCTTGACCCAGATTATTTCCTGAAACAAAATATTGTGTGTTGACTTACTTGCAAAGCACGGTCTTGTTGCCGGAGTCGAAGAGACCACCGCGACCCCAGCGGCTGGGCAGCTCCGCGATGGTGACTCCTCGCGCTCCCCACAGGCACAGCCGGCTGCCGCACTCGCTGCTTGTCACGCGCTCCACATTGAAGGCTGGCGGCGACACCAGGTGCAATTTCTGTAACAATCACAAGTTCACTTATTGCCCATCATTTCTGCCGTTTGCACGCAGGGTGGTAAGCAATGCGATAAAAAATAACAAAACCAAATAGGAAAACTTGAACCAAAATTAATAATATGCACATGTATAAGAACTTATTACATAATAATAGAATGTAAGACAAGACTCTAAAGATAAGGATAGAAAATGTAAGAATAAAATAAAGATTGGAAATAAAATTGTACCTAGCCACCTAAGAGTAGAAAAGAAAAAAAGATTCGAAAATTTACCTCGGAAACATTTCCGAAACATTTAACATGGCCAGTACAAATATTTTTAAGTACAGTGGCGTCCATTAGAGAATGTCGATCCTTCAATGATAACATACGATATCTGTTTAACAAATTTTTATAAGAATCAATGCATTTGTTAGTTCAGAATACGATGGTTTTTTTTTTAATTAAAGAAAAAAGTTTTATGAAGACGCATAGACGTATTCCGATCGTTGATGAAGTTGATAGCGTGAACTATTCCTCAGCGGGCTTCGCGAGGATATGATTAAGAAAGTTTTTTAATCAATAAAAAAGCGAGCGCCCGCGGCACTCGCTTCCTGGTCGCGTTTTTTCGCTTTATTTCTCATTACGCCACCCCCTCGGTCGCTTGCTCTTACATCTTACTTATGATCGTTTATCGTTTGATGGCGGCGGTCGACGGCCTCTGTTTTAGAGGAAATTGAAAAAGTTGACGCGATTTTATACTGAGAAATTGCTATCGCTATTCAGCTAATGCGATATGCTATAAAGCTAGTGTTCAAGTGTATTTTGACTAGCTATACATCAACGTGTCGATTGGTTGGAATCCTTTTGTGAATATCGGGGATATTACATAAATTACATTAAAATTGTTGTTCAGAAAATTTACCACGTTAAAACAAACATGTTTGTTTTTTATATTAGATTCACTAAAGGTAATCTTTCGATTTTCGAAAAAACATACCATGTGCTCAATCATAAGGATTCAAACTTCATAAAGTATTTTTTTTATTCTCTATCGGGCTACGAAATGCCTACGAATTTTGACAAAAAGAAGGCTTGTTCTGTAATAATAACTGAACACAACACATGGTTTATTATTAAGGAGAAGTTTCATGTTCATTAATGTAGTCGTGTTAAAATTTCAATTTAAAATTTAAATAATGTATTCATGTCACTATACCAAAAACATTTCAGCTATTGAACGTTCACAGCTGGACTTAGATCTCCTCCTTAAATTTCCAACATGGTTGGAACCCGCCTGCATCCACCTTCTGGGTGGACATTCTATCCTGCGTTTGCCGGTTTGTGGTCTCCACTCTAGAAGTCAAGGCTTCAACGGCCAACAGTTTTGCTCACTAACTGACTGACCACTCCCAATTTAACTTACAAATCCGATGGGCTATGAAAGTTACTTTCGTTTATCTATGGACTGTCACCAATTCAATCTCATAGAAAAATCCCGAGCATATCGCTGTGATTATATATGCCGAAGTACAATTTATGTCTAATAATTTTTATTATCTTCTTTATTTTGTTTTCAATCAAAATAATTTAACGAAAAAAATTCTTTTTGAATACGACCGTCATTTGTACTTCTTTTGTTTCTTCTGCACCTTCTATATTCTTCTCTCGTATCTAACTACACAAATGATCATTTTGAATTAAAAGTTGCTAATAATGAATGTCTAAATTACGTTTTATATAGCTTGATATATATGTTACGGTACGTTAGCATGTGTAGTGCAGTGTGAAATCAAACGTATAACGGCGATCGTGAATTTACGGCAATAACTTTCACGACGTTATGTCGTAAATTTAAAGTTAACCGTCCCTTGGCGGATTAGTACCGCGGGCTGTGCAATCGGAAATTTCACTACAGGCAATGTATAATACGCAATTTTTATTTCATTCCTTCATTTATATATATTTTAACCCGTATTATATACATTAATACCGGTAATTGCCTCAGTGCTGCAATGTGTTCGTGTCAGTGTGTGAGATGTAAAGTATTTGTTCGTATTAGTGTGTGCGTGTTAAATAGTGTATATGTGAAGGCAGAAACTATGCAGTACCCGGCTATAAATATGGCACATCGACTTTTGGAAAGAGAAAATCGGCTAATTTCATACTTTGTTCCGTTTTATTACATTACTTTGTTTCCGTTGATACGTGGCTATTCATATGTGTCTATATTTGTGTGCTTGCGTATGTGCGTGTGTTACTACACAACAAAACGCTAACAAAAATGACGTTTTTCTGTGATCAAAACAAGTGATAGAACAAATCGTATTTTTGTAATTGGAAATTAAAAAGTCTTTTACGTGATTATCGGTTTAACTTCGGTGTATTAGTATAAAGTGTTAAATACAGAAACGACGGGAGGCAAGCGGTGTATTAGAAGGATTATCGGGAAGAATCAAAGTGGTTTAACCCCACAGATTCCTCGTCGATGCGACCCCCGCGGCGAACAGGTTCAAACAAAAATTGATTAATCACTAAGCGACTTAATCTACTCTTAAAATATTCCGTTTGCACGTAAAGCTGGATTATATTCGAAATTTAATCGTGAAGAATTTAAAACGGCGGTGATGATTTATTTGCGTACTACATTATGTTGCTTGTATACAGTCAACGAGATACGAAGAGGATTGAGATCGAATTTATTAACAAGATCGCGGAAAAACATTGATAAATGAATGTAAGATAGTCCAGGGAGAAAAGTGCGTAAAAGAAATAAAAACATTCGCTAAATATTTGCAATCGTTTCATCACAAATGTGTGTCAAAAATTAGACAAAGACAAAAACAATATCGCAGATGCCACGGTCAAAAATAATATGCCAATAAGCTCTTTTTTCAGGTTATGAAGATGGTGGCCGTGGCGAATCTGTATCGAGCGAGTGTGGAGAACTCTTCCTCACCAATGGTCCAGCTTTGTTGCGACAGGAACATAGTAATTAGTTACATACGATCGCGTGTCAGTACGAATTCAGTTACATGAATGTGTTATGTAAATGTCTCCGAATTGATTTTTTTTTATTATTATTAAATATAATCCTGCAACTTTCTCACTATTTCTACCTTCCTATAATACTACTAGATGTAAAGCGCACAAAAAATACAAATGACAAGGTTGTAAAGCGCGCTAGATAAAATAGAATAATGGTTGTAAACCGCGCTAAATAAGAATAATATAATGGTTGTAAACCGCGCTAGATAAGAATAGTATAATGGTTGTAAACCGCGCTAGATAAAAATAGTATAATGGTTGTAAAGCGAGCTAGATAAAATAGTATAATGATTGTAAAGCGAGCTAGATAAAATAGTATAATGGTTGTAAAGTACGCTGGATAGAAAAGAATAATTGTTGTAAAACGCGCTAAATAGAATAGAATAATGGCTGTATAGCGCGCTAGATACTAATTTTTATTAATTTTTTAAATTTATCAATATAAGTAATTGAACATCGTTAAATCTTCCTAATTTTTGAACAATAGTGTATATATATATTTATGTATATATACATATATATTAATATATATACGCATTCTTTATTTAATTTACCAAATTAATTTCACCCCTTCATACTAATCCCCATCCAATACAAAGTAATTTTGCCAATGCTTCTTCCAGCCTCCAGTACGACACTTCTTAGTTTTGATTTTTATCTCCTCAATCGTTACAAAACGGTGACCGTGCATTAGCTTGTTAAGTTTGCGAAATAGCCAAAAGTCGTACGGAGCCCAATCAGGCAAATACTGTGCTTGCAAAATTATTTATGTAGACTTTTTCACGCTTTTTTTTTTCAAAAATTTAGACGAATTTTATACCAATCGAAATTTGGTACCTTTAAAACACAAATCATGCTCTAACTTTTGACACACGCTTAAAATTACTTGCGTAACTAAGCTCAGGAGTTTTAAACGACAATTACACCTTAATTTTTGATAACAATACATTAACGATGGGATATAAGAAAACAAAAGCCTTCTGACAGATTCGAACCCCGGTCTTAACGATGTGTATATTCAGGTTAAACCGCTTTACGCTTTTGTATAAACAACTGCATACGTATATTTTTAATAGAATCTATTTTATAATTGTATTACACAGATAATCTTTATCATTGCGAAAAATAAATTCTATAAGGAAATACAGTATAACATTAACCAAGATTAGTAATTGTTTCTCAAAATACAAGTTGGTATTTACATGCGCTTATGAATCTTCGATTATTTTAACATTACAGTCAGTAAGCTACCACCGGCTTGGAATGCAGATCTACTAAAAGCCGGCCAAAAACTCAACAGTTGCTTTTTTAAAACAAATTTTACAATATTTTCAGTGTACATTATAATATCAATCATGTAAATGAGTCAACAAACCATATTTCGATCAAGTAATAACTCTTGAATGCTATAAGATTTTAGAACTATATATAGATTTTAGAATTATATATAGATGAGTACATTATTATATCAACCATGCATAACCATGTTTCACGCATTCAGATCAACTAAACTATTGAATGCTATAATGAGATCTGTTTAATAAGTAGCTATTCGATTTCAACCGCATGGAATTTAACAAAAAAAAAAATAGTTAAAATTTTCTATTAATAATTTTTCTAAGATTAATATATCCTTAGCTACTCCTTATTTCATCAACTACCTGTCTACATAAGTGCCTTCAAAATAAGTCCAGCCATTTCAAAGATTAACCTAAACAAACGGACCAATAAAAAATGTAATTTAGGTATATATCCTGTATATATATTTAAATGCATGTAGTAAAAAGCTGTTACTTTAATACTGCAAACAGACACTGCAATTTTTTTTATTTGTACAGTAATATCCTAACTTAAGATTTTATTAGTATAAGATATTTTTTACAACTTCATTGCATATGCGTACACTTGGACGCATGAAGGATTTTGTAATTATTTGAAGACAAAATTTAGGCGTTATATTTTTTCGTGTTTGTCACTATTTTTCATATAAGATTTAAGATAATGACGTATAAATAATTTTTTTAAAAATCTATTGCCATGCAAATGTTAGAACACAGATTTATTTAAAATCACCTTTCAAAGAATCTTTTGCTTTTAAGTTGTAAATTTAAAAATTATAAAATTGAACATACATATCTAAACTATTCAATTTGTACTTTAGATCAACATTTCAGCCGCAGGACATCCACTGCTATATATATCTATGCTTCCGCCATATATTTTCAATACGACCGGTTTGAATCGGTCTGTATCCTAGGTTTTAGGACCTAAACAAGGTCGTATGCACCTTGTGGGAAGACATCTTACGATCCAGTCAGTACCCTACTGACTCTGGGGCCATCTGTGTATTGTTATAACTATATTATTTATACCGCCGTGTTTAACATATTGAAATATAAATATTTATGAAATTGAAACTTCGTAGTTTAACTTTTGCATTAAGGACGCATTTACTCTGGTTAAAATTTAAAAATGGAATTCTTTTTTTAAATAATAATAAGCGTAACTACGAGAGAAATAGATGCATAACTTCACAGAGCCACATAGTTAATAAACGTAAACAAACATTCACAATTCAAAATCACCGCCCCCGCCATAGCCGTCGGAATAAATAAATTAAGAGATGTAGAACAAAAATTATATATGCAAATTTCTCACCGCAAGTACAATAAAAATAAAGGCCCCGGGCAACGCGGGGTGGATATTAAAATTCGAGATGCACGTACGGGTTAAGCCGGTATACAATTAAAGGTGGCTCCAGACGGGCAGTGGCTGTGTATTTTTCCATATTTAATAAAATAATATAAAAATTAAAATATTCAGGGCGCGTTCCGCGTATCGCGATCGGTGCGACAGACGGATATATATATATATATATATAAATATATTTTTTAACATTCCGTTTTACGTGACCAGAGAGACGGTTCGAGAAGATTAGCGACCGCCATGTGCTTGAACAATAATTGCTCC
This sequence comes from Battus philenor, assembly GCF_028537555.1. Classification (NCBI taxonomy): domain Eukaryota; kingdom Metazoa; phylum Arthropoda; class Insecta; order Lepidoptera; family Papilionidae; genus Battus; species Battus philenor. Next base: position 1,962,726 of record NW_027181686.1, on the reverse strand, counting down.
TGATTTATTTTTGACTGCCGTTCCGTGTTTTAATGTCGTATTCTATTTTTTTTGTACGACCTAATCGCGATAAGGTTTTATAATCTGCTTTTAAATAAAAATGTATTTTATTTCACGCGGTCCTGCTAGGATTCACTGAAAGTATATTTATGGGTATCAGTGTACGCATATATAATAAGGTTCCACAAGATATCTTAGACTCCGTTTCTTAGTTAAAGTTAAAAGTGTGTTATTAAGTAAATCTTATTGAGAAACTTGTTTTGTTGATTCATTTACATATTTAATGTTATAATGTAACATCATAAATTGTTAAATTTCATTTAAAGAGGTCAGCTGTTGAGTTTCTGGCCGACTCTTCTCAACAGATCAGCGTTCAGCCGGTGGTAACTTACTGCTTATAATATTAAAACCATCAACAATTCAAAAGCGTATTGAAATGCCTACTTGATTATATATTTTGAATTTATTGACCAATTACATTTCACCGGTTTGTATATGGTAATTTTTACACTTTGGGAGTAATGTATAAAATAAAATACATATAAATCAATCAGCCGTGTTTTTGTAATTCAAAATATAAACATTCCAAATCTTAAAATTAAGACTTTAAAATGACCTTTAGATATGTAATCTAAAGGTCATTTTAAAGTTTTGACATACAGGTGGATACGAATTAAGTGTAAAAGCTGTAAAGATATTAATATATAAACTTATTTTTCAGGAACAAAATAGTGCGATTTACCATTTCTATTTACCCTGCAGCGACCACTTTGAAATATGTTACATTATCACCCTTTTTTATTGGGTATGCGATAATGGCTTATAACTTCTGACAATACAAAGTCTTCAAGGACAGATAGTAAACAATAATTAACTTTAATATGTAGTAATCCGAATTTTGGAAACATTTTTCTTGACATACTATTATGTTATTTATTATTTCTGAAGCCATTGACAGCAAATGAACTATACATTCAATATATTATATTTACTGTCAATGTATTTAAAAGGTCGGGTGGCGTCACTACAATGGACAGAATACGGAACGAATATATCAGAGGTTCGTTTAAGGTAGCTCCGATCCCCAGCAAATTACAGGAAAATAGATTGCGATGGTATGGCCACATTCAACGAAAACTAGATGACCACGTGGTAAAAACTGCCTTAAGCCTCCCAGAATTCCCAAGAGAGAGACGGCGTCCAAAAGCTACGTGGTGGTCTAATATCGGAAAGGAACTGGAAATCCTTAAACTTGATGTAGAGACAACCCAGGATAGAGTGGCCTGGCGCAAACTGATAAGGAGACCCGACCCCAAATAAAGGGAAAAGGGAAGGAAGAAGAAGAAGACTATATAAAAGTAATGTAATAAAAATAAATATATTATACAATAAAAATATTAGACGATACGTGTTTTTAAATCTCTGTTTAAAAACCATCATCAAATCTATCCATAATAAGACTTCAGTTTTATGCCCGTTTCTCGTCAAGTCTAAATAACGCGTAATACCATTCGCAGAGCAGTGATAGCTTAGCGGTAGAGGATCGGGGCTTGCTATCGTAGGTTCGATTCCCGGGATGCATTTTTATATAATTAAAACTCTTTGCATTAATTTTGCTTGTATAAAGAAAGTATCTAGAGGATTGGCAGCAGTGTCCTATGTGTATTATAATACCACACGACACGCGCTGATGATCTCCAAGATTTAACCAACTCTGCGCTTAGTAAAATTGTTGAGTGGGCTGAAAGTGTTAAACTGACCCTTGGCTCCGAAAAAACACAAGTTATTGCATTCACAACCTCAACAAAAAAAAAGGTCCTAAAGGTTTACATTTATATCCAGTGCTTACCTTGTGTATATAGATATTTTACTTATAATTACCTCCACAATTCATATGTTAGTGATATTGATATATTCTCGTGCTCTCTCGTATCTTTTAAAAAACAATTTCGTTTCAAACTATTGAGTACATACAATGCAATTTAAACCATAATATATATAAACAAACATAATATAAATGTATAAACCATAGTCTTTGATCCCTGTTTAGTAATGTTTTTATTTTTATTTGTTTTTTCATTGTTTGACTATAAATCATTATATGTTCTCAGTGAGATAGTTATAAGGTAACAACTGTAATTAATTTTACATTTCAAAGCTTCTAAGTTTGTACTTTCTTACTGCCTTTTGCTACTGTCTACCTCCAATAAAGTAAATAAATAAACACAGTTCTTAGGGTATAAAAGTGAGGGTAGTTCAAAATAATAGGATGAAAATAATTATTTTTTCTAATAGCATAGATACGAAGATTACGTCGTAGAACCTGACCTCGAGGCTCAGCGGATTAAAAATGCAGTCGGCGGATAATCCGACCGAGGCAGTTATCACTTTAACTACCCTCAATTTAAATTCAAATTCACTGATAGTAGGTTTCTAGCTGCCTACCAATTTTACCTAACTTCCTATTCTTTTAGTAGTGCCTTTTGCACTTACTGAAGGTCGGCAGATAAGTCTGTATAAATCCTTTCAATATTACAGTCGAAGCAGATACTGCTGACTAATGTTTTAGAATAAGACTGTTTGAAAAACGATAAAAATCGATATTTAAAACCCAGTTCGTTGGACGCCTCACTTATAATGTTTTAAGTGATTAAGAATCGATATGTGAAAGCAAGACGATGTCTCGGGCACTGTTGTCTAGGGCCAATGACATAAGATCAGGTCCTGAAATCATAGGAGGAAAGGGATTTTCAAAATTCAGATTACTACATTAAAATTAACTATTGTTAACTATCTTTCCTTGCAGATTTTATACTGCAATTATCCGTCTATCGAATTCTAATAAGAAAATTAAATAAATTTAACTTATTTCAGAGTGATCACTCTATAAAAATATTTGATATTATTAATAGATATCATTAAACGTTAGATCGAAGAAAATAAATTAAGATTGCGCTGTTTTAAATTGTTACACGCTACTCGACACTAGATGGCGTTAGTAGTCTCTATACACAACTTTTACGAGTAGAATAAAACGTATGATATAAATTTTATGCAGATATGTATAGTGACAAATTTAAAAGTTAGCTACATTTTCGTGATATAACCTGATAGACGTTAAATTTCACCGAAGAATTTGGCCTTTCTATATTTTGTGTACACAATAATCAAAGTATTGTATTTAATATTTTATACACGTATATGTGCAAAGAAAACTATTTTATAATCCCTTCAACCGCAGGACAACGATACCAAAACATAACTAAAATTGAAATATTTTTTTTAAATAATTTATTCATGTAAATAAGACATTGGTCTTACGGCTTACTTATGGACGCTCTAGGGACCACAGATATATTCGTAATCACGAGATCGAATCAAGAATTTTGGACCTCTTGTTCACCCCCTGTCATGGTTCACATGGACTTTCTGTGACAAATTTTATTTTAACAATATTTTTTGTTTCACTCCCATCTTCTATCCGTCTCAATATCACACGTTATTTCCTCTTTTATCCATCACAAATTCTTTCATTCCTTTTCGTACTTTATCTCCTTTTACACAGCCTTCCTTCCATCGTCTCTTTCAGAAATACTACATGACAATTTTTATTTCTGTAATCTTTAGCTTTCTTTACATTTTGTATGCCTTTATTTCTTAATTCTATAACGGTTTTATCGCTATTTATTGCTATTATCACAATATCCGTTACTATCTGTTCTTTACTTATTTATTCCTTCTAATAGTTTCTCTTATGACCTTGATAAAATCTGAGAAGACTCTTTGTTGTATATTACAGGTGATGATTTACGGCAGAGAAGGGTGGTTGAACCGCATTGGCAAACTTACAGTCCTTCAATTGGCCTCCATCAATTAGCATCTAAATTATATTTAGACTGCATTTTAATTTTTATCCAAAGAATGGCGTGAAATATTCTTTAAAAACATTAACATTAAAAAAAAGAACAGAATTGATACGATCAGTTATTAAAACAGCTTATTTCCAAATATAAATCGCAGTTTTATTGCACTTCGGTAACTACGTCTGTTTCGGTCGCCGGCTATAAATTGTCGCCATTTAAAACCGCCGCTCGATGGGACGATGTAATTATAATAAAATGAATGTTTTTTTTTATTTGAAATATCTTTAATTTTAAAATATGATGTAATTTGTAATTTAATTTGACAATTAATTTTTAGAAGTAATATTTCATCAGTTTAAAATGTAGGATTAAAATATATTGTTATCATTTTTTTGTTTGGTATATATAAATTTGCATGACGCAAATGCCTCTTCTAACCTCTAACATTCCAACATTTGGAGCCACTCTAACTCTGACCGGGTTACTTGCTTGATGTCATCAACCTACTGTTTTTGTGGTCTACCTCCCTTCCTTTTACCTTCTGGGGTACCGTCTCGTAATTATTCTCCTTTAATTTTTTGAGCTCTTTTTTACTTATACCGTCTTTTTTATACTAGCACCTCCTGCTTTGTTTGGGAAGATACAATGCAGATATTAATATATTTTTTATATTTTTAATCCCTACTTAGAAATGTAAAATGACATTTGTCATAGCCCACTAGGGAGACAACACTTTCGTTTTCCACTTCTTTGCCTATCTCAACTTAAAGATCAAGGCATGTATATATATATGTATACACCATTAGACTGTTAACGGTAAATGACAGAATAGCTATTGGCATTTACATATTTATTTTACTTGAGTGGGTAGAGTGCTGAAAGCGGCTAGCCTAAATCTCGAAATCAAAATAGCTTTATTAGATAAAATCATTATAATCACCGATTAAATGACTAAGAGATGAACTTAAATGAAAAAAAAATACGATGAGTAAGTTGACCAGAATATTGTAGAATAAAAGTCAACATCACAAAATAGAAGATCGATTTGAATATGGTACAAGCAAAGAACTCTACACATACAGTGGACTGCCAGGAGCACCAACAGATGTGTTCTCGTTCAAGTCCGTGTAAAGATCAGACTTCACCATCTGCTACAACTAGAGAGTCTGGATAGGAGTTGGTTGTCCGGAGATGAGATCAAACAGATGGTAAGACTCTGTGCGAGCGGTGAACGCCCTCACAGTAACGGAGGCAACTTGTATTTTGATATTATATGTAGTAAGTTACCACCTATTCGGAATTCTAGTCTGCTTAGAACAGTCTGGCAGAAACTTGAGAGCTGTTTTTTTTTTAAATGAAGTTTAGCTATATATGATTTATATTTTATATTACGAAGCAGGTATATAACCAAGCAGGTTAATGAAAAAAAAAACAAGTTTCACAAATTACGATTGAATAAATAATCTTGAATACAATAAATAGGTAATTTTAATGATTTATATCACATCTTAGATTTAAAACTAAAGAAACGAAGATTTATGATATATCATGGAATTTTACGTATGCAACACTCAGGCCCATGAAGGTTTTGTTAACTTTTTGAACAAGAAATAAAGGCGTTACGAATTTATTTTTAATTCTTGCATTTATTGTGCTGGTCTTTGGTTTTAGAACGGTGGTATCCCCTAGCACAAGTATCACAAATATCGTCTCTCTCAAAACAACACTGAAATAACTCGCAAGTAATATAAAATATGATGAAGTGATTTAAAAAAAGTTAAAAAAAATCTCCGAACACAATCCCCCGATCCGGCCGATACGGGAGCGAGCTAACTGCTTCGCTAACTTTTCATTTCATTTTCCAAACTTTTAATCTCAAAGTGCCCGTGAAAGAAAAATGGAGGCGTTAAGAAAATCGCCAGCGCCACCTATTATCAACTCCTGCAACTCCCATAACTTCCGTACAACCTCTACACGGGAACGTACTCTCCAAACAAATTATTACTCTATAACAACGCGGTAGAGTTTTGTTTGAAAAAGCAAAGTGTACGTTACTTCTCAAGAAGCGCTACCGAAGACTCATAAAAAGTAAGATATTAATGTATCACGGGAGGCATTAGCCGGTGTTCGGATCGATTTCTATACATAAAAAATGCTAATGGCCCAGCCGAGAGTGAACGGGCGGGGCAGGGTGATTTATGCGAGGAGTTGTCCCAACTATCCGCTCCGTGCACGAGGACAGGTGTTCGCGGATTGAGGTCGCGACGTTTTACCGCGGCCTTTTTTGCTAATAGCTTTCGAGTACGCTTCTTAGCGTCGTTAGGTTAAGTGCTATGTAATACCGAAGTAACCAGCCGTGGGGAGGCAGGAGTGATCAGTGTAAAGAACCGAAATATCCACCCGTGACTAGGGCAGTACATAAATAATTAACGTTAAAAAAAATTGTAACATGCCTCGTAGCATAAACCGTAGCCGTGTCGTAGTACTCTCGTAGCAAATATCGTAGCTTATAACGTAGCACGAATTGTAGCAGTTCACGTAGCCTGGATTTGTAGCATAAGTCTAGGACTATTCAACAGCATTTAATTCACGCCATAATCGTCATAAATTCAGTCATAAGACATCATGAACATAATAATATGGAGGAGCCATATATTTCCAATAAGACGGGTTACAAGCGGCCTGCTTGCATTGTTTTATGACGAATTTAATAAAGTCAAATGACGCGTCACGTTGCGTTTGTCATACCGCGGTGTCTACTCTAGAAATTTAAAGTTTCAACGGCCATCTGTTAGTGGCTTCCCCACTAAAACTAGTTTTTACTTAACAAAATGCATTTTTAGTTTTAACGCTGTCTGGTTTACACAGTTTAATATAATACTATGGTCAAAAAGTAAGGTGAATTTGTTAGTAAAATGTGAATTCTTTGTTTTTTCTTCTAAATCAATTTCACCTTCTTCAAACTTTTGCCAACGCTTTTTTCGATTCTCGAAACGGTCGAAATAGTGTTACGGTTGAATAGCCAGGAGTCGCCCAGAGCCAAATGAGGAGAGTACGGTGGTCGCTGAACGATGTGAGTCGAGTTTTTGACGTATTTTTTCGAGTAATTGACTGATTTTGGCACAAATCGAGACTTGAAGTGTTTAAAATGGCTTGAACTGAGCTAAGTGGTATTGTTCAGTTTTTGATAAACAGACTCTTGGTAATTGTTATAGACAGTCCTACCAACCTAGGAAAAAAAAATTATATGCCTCTCAGCCCAGGAGTTTTAAATCACAATTTCACCAAACTTTTTGATCATAGCTTATATCTATCACACAAAACGGTATTAACAATATTTCTTGCAGGTTTTTCTACGTTTCTCATTTATCTAGATAGTAATAACTATTATTATCACACAAATGGTGCCTACATCCGGAACGGCTTATAAAGGTCTATTCACTTCTAGCTGGATAACATAGTGCCTGGGACGATGCCAGCTTGAACATTCAAGTTGCAAAGATATCATTAATTTATAAAAAGGTCATCGGAGTCATAATTTCACGTTCAGCACACATTAGGACCTAACATTTTTTCTCTTTATACGATAGTCAAGTGTCGCGTTTAAGATTCTTCCTGGTAGACACAAAGACAAAAATACTAGTCACTCATGTTTTGTGTAATTTTGTGAATATTTTTACTAATAACTACATTTGACTAATAGACGCACGCACATAAATTGTAAATAACATTAAAGAGAGACTAAGTAAATAATATTTAATGGAATCAGTCGTTACCTTGCGGAAGTCCATCCTAAGTAAGAAAAGGACCAATATTTAAGCCACTTCCGCACATGCAGTGGTAGTCGTGCAACAAAGTGCACCATCCGCCAGCCCGCTAATAAATGTGTATGCGGCAAACAACGCGAATTACACAACTGCCACCGTCAAATCACTCAACACGTATTTCACCCCTCCATGGGGAATTTTCAGGAGTTATGTTACACCGATTAGTGCCAAACACAGAGAGAGCACTTTGTACCACTGCATGTGCGGAAGTGGCTAAATATTGGTCCTTTTCTTACTAAGTAAATAAGTTTATATATAAAATACTTTAAAGAAATATACATATATATAACGAAATCATATGTAAGAGCAGATACACAGCAATGTTTAAATAGTGATTGACAATAACGTAAAAAAGTAAAGTAGTTAAATTTACAAATTTTAAAATAAAATAAATCTTTATAAAAGGTTTCTGCCATTTGGCCCCAGAGGTTTTCAGGTAGCAAAAAAATCTAATCATTGATTCAATTGGTAAGTCCATAACTGTACATAGGCCTGCACCATATATTTTCAATAGAACTGGCAAGAAGAGACCTTATATGTATGTATATGTGTAATGCCTCACTGTCAAGTATGTTGACGAATGAGTTATATTAATAAATTAACAGAATGATTAGCTAACTAAAATAGTAATCTTAAATTTACTATTTTACTGATGCAAAAACATTTCATGAATAAGGTCCAAGCACAAGGCGGAAACACTAACTTGTTCGATCCTGTGGTATCTATTTTAACAACGTCTAATAAAATTAGTCTAGTATACTCAAAAACTATTGTGTGACGGATTTTTAAGTCGCTTTAAGTCACGACGACGACTAAACTTTGAAAGCTTTGTTGACTTGCTGAGAAATAAGCACATTCACCTTTAAACCTTTTACACCTATAATTAATTATCCTGTACAACTATTTGTTCCCTGCCTGCTTCGCAACTCCTTCTCGACCCTATGCAATTAAAATTTCGTAAAATCCTTACTTAGCTGACCTCTACTGGGCGAATGGAATATTCCTACCAAATTTGGAATCACTAAGTCTTCTAATTCCAGAGCTATTCTGATGAGTCAGAGTATATGTGGAAATATACTTATATATATATATATATGTGTGTGTATGTTATATTATAATATAACTTTAACATAACGTTTGTGTATGTACATATATATATATATTTATACATACAAACACAAACATATATATTAACAATTTGTGCCACAATACTTGTTATATCAGCACATTTCATATCAAAACATATTTATTTAAATTTGCATTTATACGCACTTTTGAATTGTAATTGTTAATTATTCTAACATTATAAATAGATGCTGATCAGCAAAGTCGACGATACTCAACAGTTTCTATTTTAAAATAAAATCAAACAGAATCTGAATTATATAACGTTGTTATTTATATATCTTACTAAAAATATCTCATATTTCGGCGAAGAGAAGTACGGAACGTACACAGCGAGTGCACGTAAATATTAATAAACAGATAAGCCGTTACAAATAAGCGATTCAGGCGCTGCTCGCAACCGATACGGAGCCTTGGCATCGAGCCCACAGTCGCTTGATTAGCCATCCCGCCTTGTTTATCGCACGACTCTAACTACCTAATTAATTTTGTAATACATTTCTGTTTGCGACGTAACATGCAACGCTTCGCCGCCTCGAATACAGCATCCGTTTTCTTAACTCCTAAAATGAATAGTATCTCTTACTATGGATATCTCATTAACCTTCTAACTGCCAAGCTGTTTTGGCCATGACTTACTCAGGTGCCAAATGGAAATATCAAGTGTAGGCTTTCTTTATGTGAAAATTTGGGATCTTTACATTCTATGAATGAATATAACACATTATGTATATCATTATATTTAATGGAATCAGGCGTTACCTCGCAAAAGTCCATCCTAAGTAAGAAAAGGACGTGCAATGAAATGCACCGCCCGCCAGCCCGCTGATAAATGCGTATGCGGCAAACAATGCGAATCACACAACCGCCACCACCAAATTACTCAAAACGTGTTTCACCCCTCCACGGGGCATCTTCAGGAGTTATGTTACACCGATTAATGCCAAACACAGAGTCAATTAGAAAAGTTAGACTCTGTGCGGAAGTAGCTATATATTGGTCCTTTTCTTATTTTGAATTTATAATAATTTGCTGACTCACTGATTAGTGCCAAACACAGAGTGAGGTGTGCGGAATGCGGAAGTGGCTAAATATTGGTCCTTTTCTTACGTATATCATTATGTACTGAGACCGCCGGCGACCTTAATTGCACTTAAAGGCAACAGAGTACTCGGTGTGCCATGAAGTCGCCGGCGGGTCACGTTTTTGTAACACAGAAAACACGATAGGTTTTCAAAGCCAAAAATTACCAGAGGGTCGGAAAAAAATAATATTACTTATATGTACAGATGAAAAATTGTGAGGTACCCGGCGGCCCTCACGGCACCTATTGTTGGGTATCGTGAGGTAGCCGGCGATCCTCAAGGCACTTAAAAGGTTAATATCTACTGATATTCCTGATCTCGCACTGCTTGCCATCCTGCCACTTTCGACTACCTTACCAATGTCTTCTATCATCCTAGTGGATACCCACACAAAAGTGTTTATTAAAATTTAAATATAGAAAGTAACAGTTTTAGAGATATGTTTGCGCACAAAATAATTACTAATTTTACAGTAACATGTTACTATTTTATGAGCCCAATAAAAGGAACATGACTTGTACAGACAGACAATTTAATTGTATATATATGTATACTTCTTATTTTCAGCCAATAGACGCCCCCTGCAAGGGATCCTCCCCTAAAAATCGCCAAATTGAAACACAATTTTTTTAATAGCAACATTGTTATTTATGTGTCAATGTGAATCATCAAACCATCTCTCTTTCGTAATATATTTAGGACAAGAAGGCTGCTTTTTGTTCATCTTCAAGAGGAGCTCGCTATGGTCAATGAGCTTCTAGAAAGTAATAATTTATCACTTTTATAATCTTTATTTTAAAATAACAGCGAAAAATTTAAGTTATTAATAATAAAAAAGCAAAGCTCGCGACCGCCGCGGGGTTTTTTTCCCCATTTCGGCAAATTACCGACAGAGGCCATCGCTAAATGACGTCACGTATTTAATTACCACGCCTACGGAACCTCAAAAGTGTCGGTACAGAATTGAAAGTTAACGATACGCGACACACGGACGCAGCGCAAGGTGAACACAGCATCGAGCATTTTGAATTGAAGTTTTTTACTTAAAAAACGAGTGGAAAACAAGCTCGTATATACATGAAAGTTATTGAGAAATATTCAACATTTACTATTATTACTTACTTACATATACATCAACTGATGTAATTATATATATATATATATATATATATATATATATATAATTACAACTCGATGTGTTTTTCAAATCCTTTGCTTAATATAATAATCAAAAGTGTGTACAAGTACGACGTAAGTTTTGTTTATAACATTTCTTCATTTCATTTTTTCACAACAATTATAACAAAAACTTTTTTTAACTGTCTATATATAGAAAATTGTTAATTAAAATAATTTCCTACACATAAACATACAATGTGAAAAAATAATATCAATTAGTATATGAAATAAGTTATACACACACACACGTATATATATATATATATAAATATATACGAAACACTTTTATCTCCATCTAAAATTATACTACTATATCTTGATACATGAAATATCAAAAGAAAATTCCAGCACCTATTATATGCTAGAACTCAAACTATGTTAAGGCACATCTTTAATTCAATGAAATGTAAAAAACTACACGTTTTATTATGCAGCAACATATTTCGCGGAGATAATTCCACAGACACTTGTTCACCGGACGTGTGTCACAAAGCTACAGGGTCAATACAGAAGGCCAGTTTAATGGTTGCCGGTAAAAAGAAAACCAATTTGACCCTCCACCCCCCCCGCGCCGCCTCCCCACTCCACGCTCCGCAGCTCGCTACAAAGGAGCGCTATCTAGCGATAAATTATCGAAATTATTGCATTAAAAATTCCATCTAGTAAGTCAAAGCGGACCATTACGACGGCCGTGGACCTGCGTAATATAAAAACGACGTAACCGTCAACCGACGTAGTACGTTGTGTGTCTTTTAGAACGCAGGCTTATGCAGGGAAGGGAGAATGCTCCTTTTAATCTGCAATTCCTTGCAGCACTCACTTATTGTAGAAACTTCAATGATTTTTATAACGATGATTAAAAATACTTAATACTGTCATTGAAGATGTGATTCAGATTTAGACCCTTAAATGCATAATGATGTAAAACTGCAACATAATACTTAAACGTAAAATGAGTACTACACTTAAGAGTAAATGCATAGTGTTGTGTATCTGCAACATATAATAACATATTTTTAAAAAGTATAATAAATATTATATACATATATTTTTTTCTATTTTACCCTGCATTTTAGTGTACTTATCTGCAAGATAAAAACTTTTTTAAAAGTATAAATAAAAGTCATGCATTTAAGGGCTGAATTGTCTTCACCCGTGAATTGAAGATAAAGATAATTTACCGTAAAGTGTTAATAAATAAATAATTTAAAATTATAAAGTAGAGCTTTGTTGGGAAGCTCAGTGGCGTTTATGAACCATGGAGAAACTACATTACGCTCGGAGATTTTTTTTATCTAATCAAAAGGCAGGTAACAGGCGACATATCACGCAGAACAGATTGCTGCGGCAATATAAATAAACGAATTAATATATTGGGGGACCGGAAAGTAATGTCGCTAAAGTTAAATTCACACGACTACATTTTTAACAAGTTTTTATTTCTTATCAATAATATATTCACCTTCGTTATCGACAACCTTTTGTCATCTGGTGTACAACGTCTTTCAAATACGTAATTAGATACATAGAATAGTACAACAACAAGCTAATATCAAAACATATTAGATAGTCGCAACGAACTACAATATATATATATATATATTTATTTATTTATCGTTATATCAGCTCATGGACGCCCACTGTAGGGCTTATTTCTCCCTCATATATGATTTAGGGGGACCGGAAGATAATGTCGCTTTTTTAAAATAAATTCACACAATCAACAATATATTCACCTTCGTTATCAACAACCTTTTGCCATCTATTATGCAACGTCTTCTAAGTACATAAGCTACCAGATGACAATAAATATCGACATGTGCAGAAACGACATTACTTTCCGGTCCTCCTAATATAAGGTGAAAACAAAAATGTGTTTTATAAGCTAACTTGAGTAACTAACATTACAATACAAGTAAGAGAGGTGTTGAATTTTAACATCAAACAATAATGTGAGGTAATCAACTAGCAGAGATTAAAGATACTAATACTCGTATATCAACGAATAATGGAAAGTAGAATGTAATCTAATATATAAAATTCTCGTGTCACGGTGTTCGAACTTGAACTCCTCTGAAACGGCTTGACTGATTTTTACCAAATTTAATATGCGTATTCAGTAGGTCTGAGAATCGGCTACTATCTATTTTCTATACCCCTAAGTGATAAAGGTTGTTCACACTTAAAAATTTTTTTTATTTTTTTAACGAAATTTTTTGTTTTTATGATACAGCATACAAGAATACATACAATCATAAATTTTCACCCCTCTACGATCAACCCTTATCTTACATTTGTTAATTAAAAACTTTAATTTTTTTTGCAAAACAACGTTTGCGGGATCAGCTAGTTTAAATATAATGATGTAAAAACAAAGCGAGCGGAGATCGGATGTCCGGTTTATATTCGGGAGCGGTCTGTACGCGTCGTCCGGGTGAACGTTCTAGACACCTTCGTTAATATGAAAATTAGCCTGAATGAGATACAGGAGGAAATTGGCCGGCGCTTCTGCGTCGATGCACCGCCCCGCTTGCAGTCGGGGCGTTGCAACAACGCCGACAATGTGGAGTGAATTTAATCAATATATTTATTTCGTGCATATATTTACATCGTAGCTTGCATTAAATGATCACCAAGTTATATATACTTCTATGGAAATACATCATTATACCTTTCAGAGGTAAGTAAAAATAGTTTTCTTTCTTTTGTACGCTCTGAAATTATCACCACGTATTTAATGGAATCAGGCGTTACCTCGCGGAAGTCCATTCTAAGTAAGAAAAGGACCAATATTTAGCACATGCAGTGGTAGTCGTGCAACAAAGTGCCAAACACAGAGTGTTCAGTGCACTAATCGGTGTAACATAACTCCTGAAGATGCCCCGTGGAGAGGGGTGAAACACGTGTTGAGTGATTTAACGGTGGCAGTTGTGTAATTCGCATTGTTTGCTGCATACGCATTTATCAGCGGGCTGGCACGCGGTGCACTTTGTTGCACGACTACCAATGCATGTGCCGGAAGTGGCTTAATATTGGTCCTTTTCTTACTTATCACCACGTGCCTGATGGCCCTTGGATCGGGTTGGTGAATCGATGACAAGGATATCGCGGGACATGGGCAGCATAAAACGGTCATACTACTTCTATGCCTTGCAATAGGCAACGTGTTAACCATCATCGTCTGATGATATATCTGTGTATATCGTAGTAACGCAGATTCAATACCAAGGCCAACATATTACGCAGCGACCCATCGAACCTCCGACTCAATATACCCTCCATAAAACACCTGAACGCCTCACTAACAATTTAATTTAACGCAAGGAGCTAACACACCCGATATTGTAAATTCCGAGCCGGGTTCATACAAATTTTCACGCGGCGTCCGTCGCCAGGGCTGTCGGGTAACTTTAAAACATCACGCCTACCAGATCAGTAAATAATGGTACCGAATATTTATACTCATACAATGATTATTGTCATGCAAAGGTTGTCTTGTAGAGATCGCCTCGAGCGATAAGACCGCCTCTTGTACCATGTGAATTGTTTATTTTCCCTCTATTTATTGTCACTGGTTTAAAAAAAAAGTATAAATAAATAAGTATATATCAAAATATTTTAAAATATATTGCCTACAGAAGGTACGAAAACGGATCCCCTCATCAATATCAGTATAATTTATTAGCTGATGTTTTCATTTAGTTTGAAGCTTATACTCATTTTTATTATTATTTTTAAAACTTCATCATTTGAACCGTAGAAAGTTCACTGGTGGACATAGGCCTCTTTCATATACGTTTCCAATAAAACTATATTTTTGTATGACTCTGTTTTTAGGACCTCAGGTACTCCTGCCTACCAAGCTTGGTCAGGGACCTTTCTTTCGAGAATTTTCTGTTGTTTTCTTTTATTTATATTCTCATCTCATTCATTCTTTCTTCACTTCACATTATCTTTTCATTCCTTTCTTATTCTTTTCCATACAAACATAGCATCACTTATCTTCCCTTCCATTGGGTTTTACATTCACATTTATTCATCATATTACTTTATTTCTTCGGCTTTAACATACATCTCGAGCTACGTTCACTGTGCAAGAGTGGCTTATGTCAACTAACATACACTGCTCTAATTAAACGTATCGATAATAAATCCTTGTGTTAAGCCACTACATGGTTGTCATTTGATTCAAGCAATAGATACAAATCGTACAATAAAAGAAAAAAAAATCTGAATCGATGAAAACATCTTGTATGCAACGTTTTTGAACGATCTTTATATGACACCCACACCCACGTGAAAACCCAACGCTTTGTGTTCTGTGGTTTCCACTTCAGTAACATTAGACCATAACGACCATCTATTCTACGAACTATGTGTGTTAGTTACTGGCAATTCAACTTGCCAATCGACTGTGCTATGTTACTTACTTTCGTTCTTGTATAGATCTCTTATTCCATGATTAGATTTCGTTAAGATATCACGTACATGTTCTCTCTGTTGTTGTTTAAGCGACTATTCATTTCTAATGAACTATAATATAATGGCTTCCATATTTAAAGTGATTTTGGTGATCAAAATCTCAACGATTTTATAACAACATTACATGTTATTTACAATTATTTTAAAATCTTAATTTTTATGATTTATACAGGACGTTTCCAGCCGGTTTCATGGGAGTCACATCAGTGGACTTCGTAAGACATCTCATCAAGATGTATTGAATAAATGTAAATATATTTTGCTTAAAATAATATATTAAAAAAAGAAATTACCAACATTTTGTTTGGTAGTATTTTAAAATAGTTTTTTCTTTAAAAGAATCAGGGAATCTAATAAAAAAGTAAAAAAAAAACAACGCAACGCGAAATTAGTTTTGTCACGTTTACTGAACCAATGTCTGTAATAGTAATTTTGTTTGAAGGTTCGATTCGGAAATTTTGATGTCAAAGACGCACCACGCTCTCGTCGTTCAGTTAATGATAAAATGGAAGTCATTTTGGAGAAAGTGGACCAAAATTGCCATGGAAGTTACGAAGTAGCTGAAGAATTTAAAATCAAAACAAACAGTTTTGACCCATTTGAAAAATCTGAGTGTAACACAAAAAAGCTCTCTTAAATAAACATAATGAATCGTGTAGTCTTTATTGCTACGTATTGTATGTACTGATGATGTAATTTGGAATACGTAGAAGGACGTGTGAAAAAGGTTGTGGTTGAAGATAGACTAGGCGTCACAGGCTGTGACAAAACCGCAGTTAACTCGATATAAGGCATTAAATGTAAGGATATGCAGTGTGTATGGTTGTGTGGCGTAGCCTGTGAAATAAACGCCGACTTCATAACCCCTAACCGCCGGGCTATGCGCTTGCGCACCCCGACACATCAGACTAAGAATTATATCTCCGCGGCGCACACGCCACTCGCGACTTACCGCCGCACGATGTTATATCTAATGCCTATCTATTTTTAACTTTGAACTTTTATGTTAGATGTTATTACTATCTAATGGAATCAGGAGTTTTTTGCGGAAGTCCATCCTTAGTAAGAAAAGGACCAATATTTAGCCACTTCCGCACAACACCGCACAGTTAAAACACTGTGATTTGCAATGAATGGTGTAACATAACTCCTGAAGATGCCCCGTGAAGGGGTGAAACACATGTTGAGTGATTTAACGGTGGTAGTTGTGTAATTCGCATTTTTTGCCGCATGCGCATACATCAGCGGGCTGGCGGGCGGTGCACTTTGTTGCACGACTACCACTGCATGTGCGGAAGTGGCTAAATATTGGTCCTTTTCTTAGTTATTACTATCACCATCAAAACCCACAGTGGAATTGTAATGGCATTGTTTATTTTACCGCTGGGCAAACAATCAATTCATACTTCTACTGTCAACTACAGATATTAAAGCAAAAAGATATAAGAAAACTACCGCAATAAGTCAATAAAAATGGTGTTAAATAATTATATCGCTAAATATGTGATGATATATATATCCGATCCGGTGATATATATCATCTGACCTTGCACCTTCAGATTTCCTGTCTGTTTAATCAGAATTCTTCAGGCAGTGTCAAGTAAATATAAAAAAGCATTGCCTAAAAGTACTTATCGCGTGAGTCCTAATATTCCTATAGCAGCGGCTTCACGTTACTAATAAGATGATAAAAAGTCATCGAAAATGGCACCTATATGCAATAGTAATATAATTAAACTTTCAAATAATATATTTCGAATTTCGGAAAATATTTCAAGGAATTATTTTTCCAAACTGATATATTTATTTAAACTGGCAACCCTGAATAACGAGTGGCGAGAGGAAAGCGAATTAAAAAAATATCCAAAGACAAGAAAAAAAAAATCGACGCGCTCCACTAATAAACGCGGTGTTCGCTAATTCATCATTGTTTTTCACTAATAAAAACACGACAAAAACACATCTTTTCCGTCGCCTGCCCCCATTGGGGGGACGCGCTACTCGGTAGGTTTTGGAGGGGGATGTGAAGGCTATATGCCGAAATACGACGTGTCTGTCCGTTGACAAACTGTTTTGTTTACAAATTATATAAATAGTGAGGATTGGACATAAAATTGAAACGATAGGAAAAACAACCGCATGTTGGCTTATTTTTAGAAATCTTAACACGGTTTAAAGTACTCCATACAAAACGATAACATAATCGATATAAAACTTAATAATTTATTAAAACTTAATTTTATATAAGACTTTATTGTTAAATTTTTCACAACATAATTTTTTTTTATTTTCTGATGGATATATATATATATATATATATATATATATATATATATATATATATATATGTGTATATATATATTATAGAACAAAGTGGAGATAGAAGAATAGGAAAGCAGGTCATTCTACACACAGAACAAGAGGTAAGAGACAGAACAAACAGGACCTCGTTTCTTTCTTTAAAAAAAAATATTAAAAATGATGCAAATGACCTAAAGTTATATTAAGTTGATTAGTTAAATAATAAATGTATCAACAACAAACATACAGACTTGTTTAAAAAATAAAATAAAAAAAAATTACAGGCGAATACGCGGGAAATAAGCTAGTTCGCCATAATGTCTTCCGCTGCCATTGTATAGATTGAGAATATTTTAAACTGATGTGTTCGCTAGAGGGCGCCGCGAATAATGAAATTATATCGGGGGGTCGCGGGGGACGGTGGGGGGGGAGGGGAGGTTTTTTCTCTCCGTTTTGTTTGCACAATCGTTATATATCGGTAGATCGAGAATCCGCCTTAGATTAACATCAAAGGTGCTTGGGGTGTGTATACGGTGTCGTTAAAATTAAATAGCTTTAGTGATGAGATGGCTTTATTAGCTTCGTTCAAAAGGTCGCGCTGGAAAAGCTTGGCGTAATAAAAATCATCAATGCCTATCACACACAAAAGAGAATATTATAAAAAGGTTTTAGTTAAGTCGATATACAAGATGATTGGTTACTATAAAAGGGAGGAAGTAATACATAATTTGTCGGCAACCTAACACACCTATTTTTGCTTTTATTGACTATAATTGGCCAGCCTGACAGGTTTTTTAATTAAATCTGTATTTTATTATTGTAAATTTTCCGCCTATATAAGAAACTTTAGGGTATATTCAACAAAAACGACCTTAAACAAAAAAAAAAAATTCCAAAACATTTAGTCTATTTTTGCTTTTGATTAACCTAGTGTTTGGCAGCTAGAGACAGGTGTTTTAATTTAATCTGTATTTTATAATTGTAAATTTTCCGTCTGTATAAGAAACTTTAGGGTATATTCAACAAAAACGACCTTAAACAAAAAAAAAAAATTCCAAAACATTTAGTCTATTTTTGCTTTTGATTAACCTAGTGTTTGGCAGCTAGAGACAGGTGTTTTAATTTAATCTGTATTTTATAATTGTAAATTTTCCGTCTGTATAAGAAACTTTAGGGTATATTCAACAAAAAAGACCCGAAACAAAAATAAATACCAAAACATTTAGTCTATTTTTGCTTTTGATTAACCTTGTGTTTGGCAGCTAGAGACAAGTGTTTTAATTGAGTCTGTGTTTTTCTAACTGTTAATTTTCCTTCTTTACAGGAAACTTCATAGCATATTCAATAAAAATGAGACAAAACAAAAAAAAATACCAAAACATTTGGTGCTTTAACACTTATTTCCAATGACTCTGTACAAACAATCCACTCTGAAATATGTTACATTAACTTATTTATTCTACTTGTCAATAACAACTGGTAGCGCTACAAGGACAGATAGTACACAATGATAAACTTAACATGTTCTAATCTGAACTTTGAAAATGCTTTATCTTCATCATCATTATTTATTCCCATGTCCCCAAGATGGGTCAGAGGCCGTCCACAGTACATCATCCTGAGCGGTCTTGAGCCTCGCGCTTCGCTCCACGTCATTCCAACTGCTTTCACTTCTGCAGTGATCGTCCGCCGCAAGTTTGCTTTGGGCGGCCACGTCTTCGCTTTCCTTGACGATTCCATTCTATAGCTTGCCTCTTGCATTTTCTAACTAAATTATAATTTCGTTGTTTATTATTTATGAAACCATCGATTATTGAGTGGTACACTAAATAGCATGTTTTTTATTTAGACACCGATAAAGGCTTTGCCGCTCATAGCTAAGAAATAACTGAACAAAATCTGTGTAAAATATTTTTTTAAAATTTACTACAATTACAAAGTATTCAATAAAGATAAAAATAGATAAAAAATATTTGAATGAAACGAATCCTTGATAGTCACTTCGCTTGATTATTTTGATTTCATTTAGGCTATATCTAATACAGTGTTTGTGTTGAAATCTGTGTTATTAAACTATTAAAAGATGTGTTGTTGTGATTGTGGTATTCTTCCTGCTTCTTCTCCACAACTATCACCTTGCAAATCAGAGTAGAGTCAAAAATAAAATAGACTAAAAGCAAGAGTTTTACTAAAGGTTGTATTGTTGAATAAATGAATTTTATACATATCTTATATATATACGTTACATTTAACAAGATATTCTGTAGAAAAAAAAAAGATTTATCATGTATATTTTTAATCAACCGTAAATATAAAGTTGTAAACGAACAGACAAACATACATAAACGTTGAATATATTAAAAGAATTAGATCGCGCCGGAGTTATCCCACCCTTATTGTTGTTCTTAACGAGAACTGACCGAAGCGACGACCCTACAAACCTCCGTCCGATGACGCGCGCCTATTATCCTGCGCTACCCTTAATATCCTCGAGGACTCGTCGTAAAATTTGCTCGCCGATGCGACCGATCGAGTGATAACGACTTGCGGGCGATAGCCTTAACCTACTTTTTGACTTGAATCATTGATTTTAAGTTATTACAAAGACAACCTCAGTAAGAAAAGGACCAATATTTAGCCACTTCCGCACATGCAGTGGTAGTCGTGCAATAAAATGCACCGCCCGCCAGCCCGCTGATGTGATAAATGATAAGTGCATTTATAAGCGGTTGCTTGCCTAGAAACCTATTCACACTTGTCTTGAAGACTCCTAAATTATAATTGTTTGTAGATTGTTCCACTAGACTGTTCGCACTATAAAAGTATTAGCAAAACTCTTAGTACTGTGTTTGGCACTAATTCGTGTAACATAACTCTTGAAGATGCCCCGTGGAGGGGTGAAACACGTGTTGAGTAATTTGGCGGTGGCGGTTGTGTGATTCGCATTGTTTGCCGCATACGCATTTATCAGAGGGCTGGCGGGCGGTGCATTTCATTGCACGACTACCACTGCATGTGCGGAAGTGGCTAAATATTGGTCCTTGTCTTACTTAGGATGGACTTCCGCGAGGTAACGCCTGATTCGATTAAATAATAAAGAACCTCGTTCTAAATACGTCATTGCTTAAGATGAAGCCTGACGTAGCTTGAAAAATTCCTCATCTGAAATGGCAGTGGGCTATGAACATCTCTCGTGCAACTGACGAACGGTAAGACTGATCATAGCTTTTAGCGGAGCATTACATCTTCCTGTAGACGTCTATCAGTTGATATGAAGATGAAAAAGATGAAAGCCTACAACTAATGTGTTACCAGTGATGGCATACGGTACAGAAACGTTGTCTTTTATTTATGGCTTCATTGACAAACTCGCTGCCGCTCACCGAGATATTGAGAGACCTAATGTTTGAGATTTCAAACATAACCGACATAGCCTAGTGGATGGAGCTCGCAGAACATTTTGCCACTGTAACCTTAAGGCTTTAGAGTTGAGAACACAGACCGGCAAGCCTACCGTAGGACATCCACATATAAGGTAGACAGGTAGACCGAAAATGCACGATGCAGACCTTTTCCAACAGTCTTATTCAAAATCTATAGGAGACCTATGTTCAGAATTCAATTTAAACAAAATATCTACTGACTTCCCTTGAAATACTAGTTCTATATAGGTTTAATTAGTGCCTTGAATTCATTTTCCATAGCTGCTAGAACTTTTGACAATATTTTACGTGTCACTCTCTAAAAATCAGATATTTAAATAACAATCTACCCTACAATATATTTATTTTCAATATATTTGAAACGCGTCCAAATTAAATTGCCGATTTCAAAATTAGTTCAGAAAATACAAGTAAAAATATAATTTATATACATATATAAATGATTTAAAAGTTAATTTATTTCCTTAATTGATTATGTAATTATAAAATTTATTTTAATTTATTTTCATTGACAAATTTAATTAATAACATTGTACGTAATGCGAGTACAAAATAGCAAAGCGACAATACATCCATTGTGCTACAAAAGCTTACGCAAATCGAACGATTTGAATACAATCCGCCCACCAAACACAATTCTAATCAAAACCACACAAATCTGTTTTTGATCGGAAGAAGTCTGAAAAACGAGAAGACGCGGAGATTAATAAAGCGAATGCTGGCAGCGTCAAACGGGACGGAAAAACAGCGCCGGGGGAGCGGAAAAATGCCCTGGAACGTGCCTCTCATTAAGCCGGAATAGTAACAGCGGATGAATTGATCAATCAGAAATTTTATGACCGGGAATCACTCAACGGAAAATCATTTCCCGGCGCGTCCGCCGCGGCTCATCGCCGCCGTTTTAATTTCGTTCTCTCGGGGAGATCGAGTGTCATCCAATCTATCCGACGGACCAAAAAAACGTCAACCCACCCTCGCTTCCACTTAGCGGCGTCTCGGAGATAGCGCTCGCGGGACTGTTTTTAATGCGCCGATCGGTTCCCCAGTTTTAGACTTAATTAATGTACTTGCTCCGAAGTCTTCACGCGCAGGATCTATATTAGAACAATCTAATATATAAAATTCTCGTGTCACGGTGTTCGAACTTAAACTCCTCCGAAACGGCTTGGCCTATTTTTACCAAATTTTACATGCGTATTCAGTAGGTCTGAGAATCGGCTACTATCTATTTTCCATACCCCTAAGTGATA
This sequence comes from Battus philenor, assembly GCF_028537555.1. NCBI lineage: Eukaryota > Metazoa > Arthropoda > Insecta > Lepidoptera > Papilionidae > Battus > Battus philenor. The sequence goes on along the minus strand of NW_027181686.1, from coordinate 1,940,171 downwards.
AGGGTGGTCCACCCCTAAATTTTATTTTTAAGTTTTTAGACAATTTTTTTGGTTTTTATTTTATTATGATACAGCATACAAAAATACATACAAACCTAAATTTTCACCCCTCTACGATCAACCCTTATCTTACATTTGTCAATTAAAAACTTTAATTTTTTTTGCAAAACAACGTTTGCGGGATCAGCTAGTATCTACATATAAATACATTTAAAAAACTTTTAAGTTAGATACCCATATTGCGGTGGTTGTGGAAAAATATGTACCTAGTTCGCCATATTGGAACAGCGTCCATCTTGAATTTTAAATTTTGACATAATCATCGTGTTTTACTAGTGTAGCCCTTTCATTTGATACCCATATTGAGGGGGTTAAGGAAAAATACGTAATCCGCCATTTTGTATCGGCGGCCATCTTAGATCATCCAAATAAATTCCGTACGGGTCGAACTAAATCAAACCGTTTAAAAATAGTTTTGTTTCTTTGTTTCAAAAATTACATTTAGCATTTCTGAGTTTTATTGTTCACGTTACTCCATGTTAGTGTTTACTAATCGTCCAAAACTATTTCCTAACTTAAATCATAGGTTCTTAAATCATTGGTATCTTTTTTTCTACGAGGCACTAAATAAAATAATTCAATAATCGTAAATCCATCTTGGTAAACTGTCGAAAATTGTGTCCATGTATCTATATTATTTAACTGTCTGCACTGTCGTACGAATTAGGCTGTACTGAAATACGTAACTGTGTATACGTAATTTAATAATTAGAAGAAGTTTCCTGAGGATAGGCAGCAGCGCTTTCTGCGTACCATAATACCACACGATCACCAACCCGCTATCCAAGCGTGGCGTGGAAGATTACGAATAATTAATTTCCTATATTAATATTAACCTAGGCCAAAAATAAATATCTACTTTGTTTATAAACACAAAATAATATGTCTAATCGTTACACCAATTCTCAATCTTTTTCATATGTTTGTTTAACCGCATGGAAGATTATTAAAAAAAATATTGATAAATTTCGAGAAAAATAAAGACTTTTCTTGGTTCTTACAGCTAGCAAACATTTAAGGTTAATGAAAACCAAAAATATTTTGGGGTTGTTGTGGAGACCACAGTAAGACAAGCACAGTATAGGACGTGTACCTACATGGTGGATAGAAGGCTTTATAAAGATTTACGGAAGATGATAGGTTGGAAGCTGCCCAAATGTTCTTTTTAGAAATCAATGAAATAGATGCTTACGCCTTACGACTGAAATGATGATTATATTTAAAATCACAAACCGCAGCAAAAAGGTCAAGAATCGCTTTTTAAATTGTACTTCACAAATAATTTTCCATAATCCCGAAGCGAAAACTCCAAGGAGGTGGCATTAAAAACGGCAATCAAACTGGCAATTTGAAAGGGAGTGCCGAATTTAAATCCGAAAGAAACGGCCTTCCGATTTGTAATTCAAACGTGCGAGAAAATGGCGCGATATCCGATTTGAATAAAGAATCGGGTGGAGATTGGGGGATGGACGGACTCGCGGCAACTTGCCCCAATTGGAGATATTTAAGCTAAATTATTTTTTTTATCACCAGAAACATTTTAAAGTTCATTTTCAATATGCACGTCCAAAAAAATTTTTTTTGCAAAAATAATTTAAAACAGGCATTTAATTATTAAAATAATTTGGACCAAATTATGCTTCATTGGCGAATCCAAAGCCATGGCTAAAAGTATGAAATAACAAAACTAAAATAAAAATAAACTAAAATTTAGTTTTTATGCCATAACGTGACGACATTGTCACGTGGACACGCTCAAGGATTTTTTGAGAACATTATATTCAGGTTTTACCAACGAAATCGGATTTTATTGTCATGATTGTGAGGTAATCTTTGACAAGTAGTGGCAATTCCCCTATCTCTTTCTTCCATCGGACACTAAGACACAAAGATTCCTGAGATCCGTAAACAGTTGAAATTTCTTCCACCAGTACTAAGAGTATTTAATGGAATCAGGCGTTACCTTGCGGAAGTCTATCCTAAGTAAGAAAAGGACCAATATTCAGCCACTTCCGCACATGCAGTAGTAGTCGTGCAACAAAGTGCACCGCCCACCAGCCCGCTGATTAATGCGTATGCAGCAACAATGCGAATCACACAACTGCCATCGCCAAATCACTCAACACGTGTTTCACTCCTCCACGGGGCATCTTCAGGAGTTATGTTACACCGATTAGTGCCAAAAACAGTACTAAGAGTTTTATAGTGCGAACAGTATAGTGGAATAATCTACCGTTGTCATTGTTTCCAAACAATTATAACTTAGGAGTCTTCAAGACAAGAGTGAATAGGTTTCTATGCAAGCTGTAGCATCGTAGACCTCGCTATGTCTTAACATCATACGAGGCAGAGTTCAAATGCTTCGCCTGTAAAGTTTAAAAAAACAATACGAAAATATGGTTTCCTTTTTTTAGTATGTACATGCATTAAATGGATCGAGTAACTGTATATATCGCGAAGTGAATGGGTTTATTCTGGGCAAGCGTGTATCATCTTAGACTTCATCACCGCTTCGTCTATAAAGGATAAAAAAGTGGGGACATCACCTATGAAAGTGAACATAAGAGTCGGAGAGACAATGTTGAATATTAATATAGTTAGTTTAACCCTTAAATGCATAATGATGAAAAACTGCAACATTCCACTTGAATGTAAAATGAGAACCCCACTTAAAAGTAAAAACATATTGTTGTACATCTGCAACATGAGGATATTTTTTTTATTAAATAAGTATTAAAAATATTATATATGTTTTTTCTATTTTTCTCTGCATTGTAGTGTACTTATCTGCAAGATATATATATTATATTATAAATAAAAGTCATGTATTTAAGGGTTAATAACTAGATGCCTATGTATTCATTTTAATAACGATCATAAAAATATTTCAAACATTACAATCTGTAACTACCCCACGAAGGCTCGATACGGCGTCGAATAATCAGCCCTAAAGCCTTCATTAATGAAAACCATAAACCCGGGGGGCGTGTATCCGGAGCGCGGGTCCAAGTAAAAAAACTCGTCGTACCACCGACGCCTTGTTACGCCGACGGCAGGTGGGGCGTTGGAAAAATTGTAGTGCCAAAGGAATTACTTCGTCGCAGCCGGGGACGTTAATTGATTTAGCCATTGGCATATTGATGAAGTGACGATACTTCGTTAACTTTTTAGATTGATTTCAAATTACATTAGACTTTATTTTCATAAACATTTTTTTAATACATTTAAAATATTTATTTTACCATCGTACTACCGACTGTCATTGGAACGGAAATGCATTTTCTTCCAGTCAACCGTTTAAACGGTGCTGAGATAAATAATAGAAGGTAGATGAAAGGTTTTCAAGGAGCGACCACCGGCCGGTAGACGCCGCGTCGTGGTGAAAATTGGATGATGCTTATGCCATGCAATGAAAGTCAGTCAGCTAAATGTTGATGATTAATGAAGAATTCAACCGCAGGATATCCACAGGCGATATAGACTAGTTGAAAGCGAACGGCATTCGCGACTTCGATTACCGTAGCTACATAGTCTGTCCAATTTTTCCCAACGCTGGGCTTGCCGGTCTTAACGCCAGGAGCAGTCAACAACGCCTCTGTTTTAAGCGCTATATGGCCTTAACTTGCCAATTCACTGGACTATGAATACATTCATCTACGGATCTCCTCAAATCATATTCGATATATATGTTATATAACATCAATATAAAACTATAATAAGATTATATGACAGTTAAAATATTGAACTATATTTACCAGTTGAACATTAAAATGTATATTTTTCATCTCAATTTATAAACCGATTTTTCTATGGAATATTTTAATGTTGTCAATAGAGCGCGGTGAACGAAAATTATAAACATGTTATTTATATATCTACTTATGTATTTCATTTCGAAATCCTATCTTTATCTACTGCAGTATAAGCAAATAGTAAACTTATTGAAAATATAGTAAGGGTTAAACTAGTAGTTCACGTAGCATAGTAATTTTTCCAATTGCGGGTATCTTAAAATATCTTTTTGTATTAAAAAGGTAAAGAACAATAAATATTTCTGAACGAAAGCGAAACGTGAAGTGCATATAAAAATAAATGTTTGTTTGTATGTCCTTCATAGAATCGTAAACTATGCATTTGATCATGTGATGATCTTTAGCAAAGTTGTTGCACATGAGCTCATGAAGGTTTCTAAGTTAGTATGACTAATTTTCGACAGATGGCGCCCCTGTCATTTCAAAGCATTTCATATATTGCCGTGACAGTTCATGCTTATTTGAATTGAAACGAAAACAGCGACCGAACTATGACGTTTTGAGCTGTATGTGGCATAAGAAATTATCTAAATTACCAAATCAAAACGAAAAAAAAACTGAAAAACTATTTTTTCTATTAAATTCCACGTAAAGTCGCGGTATACAGCTAGTACTTACTTACTCCGCTGGCTGAATGACCCAAAGTGGGTCTTGGCCTCCGAAACGAGAGACTTCCATTTCCCCCGCGCTGGGCCTCACAGCGTAGGGGGGCGTCCCCCGGGTGGCGGATGGGGGATGGTCGGTAGCACAGCCTAGCTAAGCTAGCCGGCTAGGCTCGAAGGGCCCGTTGACCAAAGAACGATGTGGTCCTCCAGCACATTGGGGGTTGTGCGGAGGGCTAACTACCCTCCCACGTAAAAACACAACTGTTACGAAACCGAAGAGAGAGAAAATACAGCTAGTCTAATATATAAAATTCTCGTGTCACGGTGTTCGAACTTGAACTCCTCTGAAACGGCTTGACTGATTTTTACCAAATTTAATATGCGTATTTAGTAGGTCTGAGAATGGGCTACTATCTATTTTCTATACCCCTAACTGATAAAGGTTGTTCACAATTAAAAAAATTTTTTTATTTTTTTAACGAAATTTTTTGTTTTTATTTTTTTATGATACAGCATACAAGAATACATACAACCATAAATTTTCACCCCTCTACGATCAACCCTTATTTTTTATTTGTAAATTAAAATATCAATTTTTTTTTTGCAAAACATCGTTTGCGGGATCAGCTAGTAATTATAGTAAAATCATAGATAAAAGATTAACGTTGTTCATAAAACTATGAAACGATTCGACCCGGTGGCGTTGGCAAATATCAACGCACCCGCCTAAGCCAAGGCAACCCACGTCACAGCCTCCGAACTATGAACATCAAAGCGATCTAATTGACTGGGCCGTTCCGGCCGGCTGGCTACGATTGTGTTAGAGCCGGATCGCGGATGCGAGGGCAGCGTTCAAGAACTCACTGACAACTGCTTTACGGATTGCCAGAAAGTCTAATTCGCAACAGACAGACAACTATTCGTGCGGAAAAGGGTAATGGAGAACCTCTTGTATATATGTAGACTAGCTGATCCCGCAAACGTTGTTTTGCAAAAAAAAATTAAAGTTTTTAATTAACAAATGTAAGATAACGGTTGATCGTAGAGGGATGAAAATTTAGGTTTGAATGTATTTTTGTATGCTGTATCATAATAAAATAAAAACCAAAAAAATTGTCTAAAAAATTAAAAATAAAATTTACGGGTGGACCACCCTTATCACTTAGGGGTATGGAAAATAGATAGTCGCCGATTCTCAGACATACTGAATACGCATGTAAAATTTGGTAAAAATCGGTCAAGCCGTTTCGGAGGAGTTCAAGTTCGAACACCGTGACACGAGAATTTTATATATTAGATATACATAGTAATATTTTACACAATTTATTATCCGATGTTCAAATTGAAATAAACCTTTATTCAATTAGGCATTTGCACGTATTTTTCAATAGTCAATTATTCTAACATTAAAGTAGGAATCTACCACTCGATCAGAATGCCGATTGTTGAGAGAAATCGAAGAAAAAAATCAATGGTTGCCATTTTTAAATAATATAAAAAAATTATATACCCATGAAGATGAAACAACAAACCAAGTTTCGACACATTTCGATCTTTATTTCCCACACATTTCGATCAATTAAAAAATCTTGGATCTATAATAACATTTATTTAATAACTAGCCGTACCCGCGACTTTGTCCGCGTGGGATTTAACAAATAAGTTATACCGTTTAAATTTTTTCTTTTACATCACCTACCTGCCATTATAAGTCTGGTGAAAATCGGTCAAGCCATTTCAGATATTAGCCTGAACATACAGACAAAGACTAAAAAATGTGTTTTTTGGTTTTATTAGTTTTTAGATATTTTGGTTTTTAGATTTACAATTAAGAAAACGAACGTATCCTTATAAAAATTGCATATTTTCTAAAACTCAATGTGAATCCAATAAAATATATAACATGCATATTCTAGTAGAGTCTCGGAAAATTGTTTTAATTTTTTTTTATTTATGTTAGTAATTGATTGTGGTCGCTTCGTTAAATATCACGTGGCCGATCACCTGTTCGTTGATATGGTCACGTCAATAGCCGGACCCTTTATTCCTGCCCTAGAAAAGCAGACGTTAGGACGGCATAGAAACAGCTGAATATGAATTTCGTCATAAGCCGAGTAATAAATAATTATGTATTGACGTGTTATCAATTGTAATATTAATATATAGAATTTTATACAGGATTAAGCGTCTTTCAATTCGATGTTTATACAACGTACAGGAAGCTGAGAGATGTCTTTGAAAAATGTCAACCGTTGTCCCTAATGACAACATTAAAAACAAAATTCGGAAGCTCAGGCGACTTTCGCTACGCTGTCCCTTGGCCCCGTTTTTTCCCTCTCTAACTACATCATCAACCTGCGAACTCAACCTCCCTGTTGCACCTTAATGAGCGCTCCGTAACCTCCCCCCCATCAATGTCTCGAATTTTATAACTGCCGATAACACAGCAACATTGAATAATTGTCGTAATTTAGAATGCTTGTTACGCAAAAACACGATACTGGAGGGGTTTTTATTACGTACGGCAATAGGGAGCAGAGTTGGACGTGCAATCATGAATATTGTAAGGCTGTTAATGAGTCGCGACCGATGCGGAGGCTGGGCGTGTGTACATTTAGGTGTTTTTTTTTTCTTTTCAAGCGATAGGTCGGACATGCATTCAGTTGTTCTACAACAAAAGAGTTTTGTCGGCTGAGGGCGGTCGTTTGGGACTACTTTTTTAATTGTCTTTTTCTTGTTATTATGGAAATACACGTTAGCTAAGTATATTTATAAGTTTCCGCCAGAGCTCAGAGTCGACGCTCGGCGTAACAATGCCTCCGAGTGGCATCGTCAACTGCTAATAGCGTGTTATAACCTTTTGTCTCAACGTACTATATTTAAACCGATACATTATGCTACATGCTTTTTTTATTAATTCTAATTTGTTTCGCTAGTGTTTTTTTTTACAATATTTATTTTTCGATTTAACTAAACGCAGAAAGTTGGGAGAGGGTTGCCGCTATTTGATACGGATCTTTCTTCTCCCAGCTGCGAGGCACGACAGCGTGCTATATGCTTAGAACAAACATGGAAAGTTAAAAGGTGTTTTTTTTTTTTCGTTTTTTCTATTGTAGTTATAGAGGTATAAGCATAATAGATTGGATATATAAGATTTAAGCTCTATTATTAAGATTCTTTCACACTATATTAAGATTTTTTTTTTAATTTTTCTTATAAACTTTATAAATTTATTACAAGATAATAAAAAGACATCATGCGTCAGTCTATTGTAATTCAGTACGCTGATAATAATTTTAACACGTTGACTGGCATGGCAATTTGAGGAAATCTAACCTAAAATGACGATTTGATTTAATAATATCATGAAAAATGTTAAAAAATGTGTTTTTTTTTCTTAAAAAGGTCTTACGAATTATCTCGTTAATTTACTTTTTAATTATATTTTTTATTCTTTGTTAATAAATTTTCTTTTCGTCCAATGCTGCATTGGTTTAATTTTTTTTTCCCTCAAGCCGTCTATCGATATTAGCACTGATATATTTGGAGTACAATTGTATCTGCAACATGTGAAGAAGCCTTGAGAAAGCATAACCAGTTGATTTCTATGTATATATGAGATGGCAATAGAATAGCAGTGTAAAAAGCGACACGCAATAGAGACGTTCCTTCCTACACATCAAAATGAGACATATCTTGTTGCCTTCTAATGGGAGCGCGTCACGTCTCAAATGTAATGCGAATTTTAATATTCGCTATGATTTTTGTTGAGGCCATTCACCGAGCGGCGCGCACGCCCTTGTAATCGCTATAGCTCGTTACAATACAGATTACAATCGCTTGCACGGTTCATTCGAGTAGGTACCAACCGGTTAGATTTTTGTACTTGTTCAGACTAATAAGCCACTTGTACGTTTTAATAATGCGAAATGTTCCCAGCGGTATCATTAAAATATCGGCAGTTGAGGTCTCTCGTTTTTATTTTAGGTCCTCTTGTAAGTCAATTAGTATCCTATGGTTTAAAGCGTGTTTTTTTTTAAACTGAAGCACTAGTACATTTAAAGAGTTATTTTTTTATTATTTTAATTTATTATTAACCTCCTATATCATATAGAAGAGAAGCAAGCTCATGGTAATCTTGGTGTATACAATATAGTTGGTAAGGATCTAAGGGAATCTTCTGAAATGATACAGCCATTTCAATAGCCCGGTAAAGAACGAAGAAGCATTAAAAGCTATGGTCTATAAGACGGGAAAATAAAGTTCAAACCGAATAAGGTGGAGAATGGAAAAGCAGAATATGAGAAAGTGAAGGCGGAGAAAAAGGAATATGAGGAGATAGTGGCATATGCTGACAGGTAGTTGCGACACGTGACACATAAGTATGAAGCAATATATATATATATATATATATATATATATATATATATATATATATATATAGTTATTTAGATTCAAATCATCAAACAATGATCATTAAAAGCATTCGCAAGATCATCAGTTACAAGTATCGATGTGCACAGGTGAATGGTTATAGGTGTAAAAAATTTAAAGGAACGAATGTACAATTTATTTTAATAGTTTCCGAAATAATTAATATCGTAATGAAAATATAGTAAAAAAGCGTTTTCATAATTCACTAACTAAAATAATTATTGTTGACTATGTGTCTCTGTACACTTTGTACTAGTAGAATTGATTAGCCAGTTGCATTTCAATAGAAAAAAATGTAAATCACAAACATTATATACATTTCGGGTTTTTTGGTGACAAATAAGCATTACATCTATAACCAATAATCCTGTACAACGTTTACTAAAGATAAGTCTATTAATTTCTTCATCAAGTATCGAAATTTATTTACAGGTATAAAATTTCAATTCCCATTAAATTAGACAATATATATTTTATTGCCGTCAAAACATGCTAGCACTCTAATACCGCTGCAAGGATAATTAATCCTTTTAAAGAAATCCTTCATTAAAAAGATACTAAGCTGAGAGGAACACTTACAGGTTGAGATTTAATTTTTTTTTCACGATAGCATGAAGTACCTGCAACACATGCCTGCGAAGATAGCGTTGCCTCTTGCTTAGACGCCATTTTGAAAAATGGAAGGGTATGCTCGGCAAGAAATTTTCTATTTCATTTTCCCACCTGCCCACTTCACGATTAGTGGTTGTAAGTTGTCTGTATTTATGTGATGCCTTTGAGTTTTATTACCTCTAGTAAATAGACAGACGGGAAACTTGTATCCTAGGTGTTGTTAGTACTTCGAGGGTGCTTGCTATCACTTTAATAGCAATAAAACAAGAGGATTATATTGTTTAACGTTCACTGCAAGGCATATGCCTTACAGATATCTATGAGGGAATGTACTATTAACGCAGGGTGATATTGTTACAAAGCACGAGTTACAGAACCCTCTAAACAATAAACACTGAACCCTGGGATCAAGAACACGCGTGAACTTGAAGTTATTTACAATTTTTTGTGTACGGTTCTCGGAAATTCTAACCGAATACTATCTCGAACTTACTAGAACTTTATCCGTAGTATAAGTGTACTCCCCATGACGACAGTTCAGTGTTGTTTTTCGAGTTATAAGATTAAGATCTACGATCAGTGATACAAAGTGACTATTTGGCAAGTAATTTGGACAGTGATTTATTGACCGATTTGGAAGCGTAGTTTGGACTTAGCGGAAGTATACTTTGTGATAAAGAAGAGTAACCATTTGATTTGTGAATAAAAGACTCCTTGTAAACCAGTGGTGTTTAGAAGAACGAAAGAAGAAAAAAAAATCAAAGCAAAAAATAATTTCTCATGTAGACAAAATCCCTATTCCACATGTAGAGGTAACGAGAAGTCTCCAATGCTGGGTCACATAAAAAAAAGTGCTTTGATAAAAAAATTACCAGTGCGTCGTTTATAATAAACACCTATTTTTAAATTCGGTGATTTTGCATTCACTGCGTTGCGTTTTCTCGTGTTGTTATATCATGAAGATTATCAATTACCACACCAGAAAGAATAACAAACATTGTTACGCCACAATTAGCTTTAAAATCTTTTCAGCTGATAGACACCCACTTATAAATCCTTCATAGGTGTGTACGAATATACAATAAAGTTCGACAATATATCTTAGACCAGAGTTTCCCAAACTTTTTTGTGACGTAGACCCCTTGCCATGTTTTTTCGTGTTGGGTACACCCCCTACTTACCTGATATTGATTTCCTGTAAATTTCTAACTGTATTAAATATTAATTTGAATTTAAATTAAAACTACTCAAAATAAAATTTTGTATCTGTTATGTAAAATATACGTAACATTAAACAAACATTTTTTTTACTTCATAGGTACTTTGATAAATAATGTAAATGTTTTGATATTATTAGATAGTATGATATAAGTAAATAGGTACTATCAGTGTATGTGTTGAGATCCACTATCGTGGACCCCCATTTTCAATTTATGGACCCCCAAAATTTTTTTTCGCTGACGTAGACCCCTTCTAGGTTGTCATTGACCCCTGGGGGTCGATATAGACCACTTTGGGAATCACTGTCTTAGACCTTGCATTTCTTGAATAAAATTATAAATATATCTAAACAAATTTATAAAATTAAACAATGTTTGTCAGTGTTGTCTGCCATTTTATAATACGAGGTACACATGTCTGACGAATTTGAAAAATTACAAAAAAAAAATTATATGCAGCGTCCATTTATTTACAAGGCACCGAGCAAAACTGTCTGTACCAAAGTTTCTACTGCAAAAAGTCTCTAAATCAATTGTAATAAACGGATTCTGATTTTGCAATAAAAAAAACACATGATAAATGTAAATTGACGGAAAGCCTTATCAATAAACGAATGTTTAAATGACAAGAATCCTTCGCAGTGATCGCCTGAATATTTTTATTTCATTTAGGCTTTATCTAATTGTATATATATAAATATATATTGTTAAAACATGTGTTATTGTGAAATTTCTTCCTATTTTTTCCTGCACAACTATAATTTAAAACCTTGCGAAACATTACCAACAATAAGAGTTATGATTAAAGTTACAATTTTGAATAAATAAACTTTATCTTTATTTTTTAAGTTAACTTGTGGTAGGCTTTTCAGCTGATAATTACTGCTAAGTAAATACAGGATGCCTGTCGGATCAGATAGATATTGAACAGGAGTGAGGACACTGAATGTGAGTGAGATGTGTATAGCAATGAGGTAACAAAGGTTTTCAATTGAAATGTTTATACAAAAAATAATTCCTTCGGATCAATCCGTGGGCACGACGGCACGGGAGGCGATGTTTAATTTATTTTTCCGGGATACCCTCACGAGCGGTTACTGCCTCCCCCTTATTTGCAATACTAAGACTTCGCTTGTTTGACCTGTGGTCGAATTTGTCGAATTCTCTTGAATTTGTCCATGTAATGCTCTTTATTTTCATTCAATTAACGAAATATGACGAACAAATAAATTAAATTTACGAATAAATCCATCCAATAAGATTTTTTTTTTCTAAATGAAAAACTTTTTAATAAATCTTTGGTTAAAGTTTAGATAAAACTTTTGATTGCTTTTAGTTTAAAGTCGCAATGACCTGTTCATCATCATAGCAGCCGTAAGACGTCCACATCTGGACATGAACTTACCCCATAGATCTCTATTAGGACCGGCTGAAGGCTGGCATTCAGTGTTTTTCGACGACCTTAAAAAAGCCAAGCATATATAACAAAATTTCAAAAATATAACTTAAACTTCGCATTTGACTTTTCGAGATTTATATTGCAGTTTAACAATGACCGATGATAATTGTAAAAGTACAAAGAAACTTTAACTGGTTTCTTAATTTGTATTTTTTTGTATTAATAATACAAAAAGGTTTAACCAATCTTACAATCTAATATAACAAATATACTCTTATATATAAATCAAAATATACGATATAAAACACGAGCAATTTAGGTGTTTGTGCAAAAAAAAAAACAAAGTCGTATTTTTCTTTTAAAATGATTGTAGATTATCGCTCGACTGCGATCCCGAACGATGAGATTTGTATCATATGCATCGGAATACTCCCCCACGCGGGACAATAATCAAAGGTAAACAATGCAACCGAGACGTAGGCAAATTACGTGAAATAACAGGCGGCGGCGCGGCGGGGGCTGTTCTTCCCTTACTTTGTTTATTCCGAGATGATTATCGATTGAGTTGCTCAGTTTACAAGTCGAGGTGCCTGATAATGCGGCGTGGAACAGGTACGAAGGGAATCACATAGAGCTGTTGCAGTGTGACAATGTCAATTTTAGTATGACAGTTGAAATTTGTTATTTATTCAATTATTTTCAGTGTATAGCTAAATAGGAATAGCTATAAGCGTTTTTAATTGTTACACGAAAAGAATATGAATGTTATTTGAAAAAATTTAACATAATTAATCTATTTGAGTTGCAAATATTACATAAAAATACATAAAACAGATCGGGTAAGTAAATAAATAAATAGGAGGTAATCGAGACAAAAATAAAACATGAATCACAAAAAAAAGATGTTAATAAAACAGAAGTAATGTAAATAAATTGAAAATCGTATCTGTGATTAAATGTGATAACCTGTATTGAATAAGTATAGGAAAAAAATAATACAAAATACTTTAGCATAAAAATAAAGCTGTAAATGTAATAATTACCTAAACTTGTAATATTTGATCAACTAGGTGAAGGAAGAGAGGCGATGCATGAAAAGAAATTATCATGTAGAAAAATTGTAAATAATAAAATAAAATCAGAGGAAAATTAGATCATATGAAGAGTAAAGAAATTAAAAAGAATGTGAAAAGTATAATTTTTAAAATTTAAATGCTCTGTCCCAAAAGCAGTATGAGCGGTCCCCAAAAATAGGGGCCAATATTAAAAAAGTAAAACATTGGAACTTTTAATAGACCTCTTATTGATAGTCAACTTATCATTTTTTTAACCTATTTTATTATTGACTTCACTCTGCTTCGCAAGGTGTTACAGATGTGGAGAAGAATCTAGAAGAAGCTCCACGACGAAACATCTTCTAATAAAGTTTAAAAATAAATTAAATGAAATCTAAATAATCAGGCGACATCACTGCCAAAGATTCTTATCATTTAAATATTAGTATATATAATTATAAGCTTATTCCGTTCAATAATTTTTCATACACGTTTTGAATTTTGGAAATCGCGATTTTTTAAAAAATTCTGATTCCGTTTATTACCAATGAATAAGATTTTCTGCAGTCAAAACTTTGGTACATCTAGTTTTTCACGATACCTTGTGAATACACTACGGACGTTCTATATTTTTTTCAATTTATTACAAATATTGTAAAGGTACCAAATATTATCATAAATATATTGTGAGGCCGAATTATGACTAATTAAAAGATGCGTTTGATTAAAAATTTCAATTAAAATGTAATAATGCAACTTAAGAAGTATTTTCGACAGAAAAGGTTAGTTCATAATTATAAGAAGCATTTCCAGTCGTAAGCTACAATGTTTCCAATGTAATCTTAAATCAACGTACATTGATGAATAAATAATTTAGAATTTTGCGTTTTGGAAGATTGATCGTAAAAACTGGTGGTTATAACAGCTCCGTGTAGATATTCGACCCCCGCCGCGTTTTTCGCGGAGTATTATCAATTATTAAACATCAGCCCGGAGATAGCACCCCGGAGTCCGCGGCATCCGCCACCCGGGTGTATATTGCGTACTTGTATTAAATATTCGTGGATCGAAGTTTCTTTACAACTCACGGAGATCGTTACGAGATCTGAATAATTCAAGTTCGTCTATCACGCACGTCGTTCGGAGGAAGCGATACATAAGAGATACGTTTACGTAATAATAATATAAAATATATGAAATGGATCTATTCTATCTTCGTCACACTAACTTCCACCATCTTGTGACGACCTTAACAAAATCACCGTCAACCTTATGGGCGGAGGCTGCGCTTGCGGGCCTCTAGTCTCTCCTCTAGAACCTTAAGGCCCCAGCGGCCATCTCTTCTGCTTGCTATGTTGGTAAGACTTCAAGAACGTTGAAGAATGTTCTTTTAGATTTCTCTACGAGATTGTATCAGATACGAGGAGTTTCGTAGACGAATGAAACTAGCTGTCATAGGTAAATCGATTGCCAAGTTGAAATGGCAATGTTTAGACTACATAGCAAGCAGAACAGATGGCCGCTGGTACCTTAAGGTTCTAGAGCGGAGACTACAGACCGGCAGGCGCAAGCGCAACATCCGCCCACAAAGGTGACAAGTAATTTTGATAAGGTCGTCACAAGATGTTGGAAGTTAGTGTGACGAAGAGAAAATAGTTTCATTATATATATATATATAAAGTTTAATACGCATAGTAACTTTTAAATAAAAATATAGAAAGTCGTGTCGTACCCGTAACGTCGACAGATAAACGCAACGTATTAATGTAGGCGTCTTCGGCAGCCGTGAAATGGTTTTCGGTTTTGTGCAAGTTATTAGCGGGATTTGCATGTTTGTGATTTATTGTTTTTTTTTACCACCAGAGGGTCCCCGTCGGCGGAATCTCTCGATATAAGCCATATTTTCATTCGGGATGAAAACTTTATTACGTAGGCAATTTAAACAACACCCCTATTATATGGATACATAAATTATTATTTTTTTATTCTAAAGATTCGCCTTTTTAACAATAATTTAGTTTATTCAATATTACCATCATTTTAGCTGTAACGCGTCCATTACTAGACATAGGACTCTACCAAAAAAACTGTTTAAAAGCAGTTAGCAGTGTGTTTCGACCTTAAAAAGGTCATCCGTCGCAAGGGTAGAGACGTGTGTTTGCTGTTCCGCACTCTCCTTTCAAGAACCTCAAAACGGTTTAGTTCTTTTTTAATATAAAACCTTCGTCTAACGCTTAGTATATAGACATGACCTGACCTGAATAATACAACTAGGTTCTTCTGTTAGCTTCTATCTATTTTCGATCACGATAGAGTAGCTTAAACATTGCAAGTTTCTATTTAAATAGAAACATTAACATTTATACATGTCTAAGTCGTAGACATATTTCTACTATTTAAGTAAGATATATTTATGTTTTCACAATTGCTACAGTAATCCTTTATGGTCAGCAAACTCGCAAATCGTAAAGGAATGCCAAGCAAAGTCCGATTTCTAGAATGTTCGACGCCAGGAATTGCAATAAAGCCCCGTAGACGCATCTCGTTCTGATTTGAAATGCTACAGAGCAATAGCTGTCTGTAATAGATAAGACAAACCTTTATTAGCCAGGTAACAAAATATAATCATTTATTTAACTTAAAAAATACAAATATAAATTCAACCAAGTTTGTTGATTCATAAAAGAAGATATATATCAGGGGTAGAGAGCGAGAGAGAACTCTATGATATTTCCATCCATTTTTGAAATTTTTTGCGGGCCGCAATTAAATACGCATTTAAAATACGTAAATGATTTTTTTTACCAAAATTATATTTATTGAAATTATTTAAACAAACGTACGAAATATGTATATCGAACTTAGATACAATGGCACACGTATATGACAGCACTCCTAATAATACTTAAGACGCCGGTTAGTTAATAATGATCGGTGTTTGGATTTCGCGCATTTTGTGCTGGAACAATAATAATTATTATTCACACCAGTTATTTGTTTCGATTTTCCCGGTGCTGATATAGGTAATATAAATTTAAATATTGAAATAATTTGACAATCATAAAAAAAACTATCGTTCAAACAGTTGCATGTGTCTCGCGAGCCGAATTTTAATCATATATATATATATATATTATATATATATATATATATATATATATATATATATATATATATATATATATATATACATGGAGCTTTTCGTGCAACAATATAAGATTTAAAAACTTTCTGGAGAAAATATCATGACCAAAAAGTTGTAACAATATATAGTCAATTAGTTTTCATTATAACTCAATTTAATTTAAAACTACATACTAAACATAAATTGACGAAAAATCCTATTATTTAGTAAACGAATATTTAAATGACATGAATCCTTGGCAGTGATGTCGATATGATGATGACGATGATGACATAAGGTTAGGACTAGAAATAAATTAAAGATTAAGACTTTTCATACATTTTATAAAATCAGTAACTCTTTCGGAGGCAGCAGGGTAAGTTTTTACAATACACACCTGTGCAATGTCATTATATTATCTTGCGCTATGTTTGAAAAAATTAATTAAATTTAAACTATTAAAAATATTATTGCAAAGCGAAGGATTCGAAAGCATTATTGAAATTGCCTAACTGAGTTTGTGGTACGCTAACTTCAGATCAGAATGCGTCTGGAACCATATTAGCTATATATAGTTTAAGTTAAAATATGTCATTGCAGGCGGGTTCAACTTGGTTTTATTTTTATATATATACACGTATATTCTATAACTATAACGAATATATATATTAGCATGACCTGAAAGTAATGTCGCTTTCTTAAGTTAAATTCACACGACTACATTTTTAAAAAGTCTTTATTTCTAAATCAACAATATATTCACCTTCGTTATCAACCTTTCGCCATCTAGTATACGAAATCAATGCCGGAGTGGTAAAAATCAATCGGTTCTTCTGTAAAATATGTCGACAGAAACGACATTACTTTCTGGTCACCCTAATACTTTAGAATTATTGTTATAACAAGAATTATCAATTGTGGTTCGAGATGATGACAAAGTTTAGAATTTTCTTTTAAGTTTACATACTAATTACATCATTACAACACACACAATATATTATTTGATAGGATAAACAATAAGCGTACGAAAGACATTTGCAACACTTGCCAAACTTGTTTGTTTTAAAAACCGTGCATCTATTAATTAAAACATTTCAGATAAAAATTACATTATAAACTATATAAATAAAAAATCTATAGATTTAATTCGTAATAATCATTTACGCAACTTATATTTAAGTCAATGAAATAATGAAAGAAAAATGAGATACAATAGTATAAGTGAAAAGTCTCATCGTTCGCAGACTGCGAAGTTTCTAGTAACACGTACAATAATCACGAATGCAATGAATGTCTTTCTTTGAACGGAACTGACGTCAGCGAAAGTAAGTAATGCAATAACTGCGAATAATAATGGCCGCAACAAAGAGTCCGACGCGGAGGTGAGCGCCGATCCGTCTGATAGCAAGCGGTCAAAGGCAGCCGGGGCATTCGGCGCCCGACGCCGTGGGGGCAGAACGAGGGGGGGGGGGCTGGCACAAATTTAATTATACTATTCGGAAATGGGCTAGAAAATTGAACGGATCGCGGAGATGCGGGCTGCGTAATACCTAATCGACTTTCCAAAGTACGCCTGCTTTCTAGTACGCTCGAGAAGTTTCTAGAAAATGGACAACCTTTTTGTTATTAAACATGAAAATAATGCGTTGAATTAACAACCTAGTTCTTAGGGTGGAGAGCCTTTTCAAAAAGAAGTTCGAAGACGCGAGACGCGCTTACAAGTGTAAGGTATAAAAGTTTCTAGAAATTTGTCGATCTTTTTGATGTAAATCCACACGAATCTGTCTACTTATGGGCATGGAAATTATTGGAAAACAAACCATTTTTGGTTTTAATTTTTTAAGTAACTAGTCGGAGTAACTTCGTTCTGATAAGTAGTGTAGTTAACTTACCTTTGGATTACACGCGTGGGATAGATAGATTTTCTTCGAAAGAAAATAAATTAGTATTGGTGATGAACTTTCTGGTTATATAAAAAAGAAGTGTTTTATAGTAATCAAAATTGAAAATATTAAAAACAAGAGAAATATAGACAGTGTTATAATTCTCATACATCTTTTTAAAGTATATTCAATTAATATTTTAACTTTAAATTGTATTGAATTTTATTCGCAGGCTCTGGAGGTATATTAAACTTGACACTAAAACATTGAACAACAAACAAATGAGACTTCGGTGCTGGACACCTTATATGTCTTTATATAACCTACTGAAGAACTGAAGTCTTTCAAGAATTAATGTAATTTCTAGAAAAGGTTTCTTAAGTAGCATTAGATGATTGATGAATGATTTAAAAATCTATTTAGATAAAAGGGAAGTCCCGGTGAAGATAAACAAATGCATTACAAGGTAAGGTAAACCTGGTATATGAGTCGTCTGTTCAGAGTACAGTATATCTCCTTACAACACAATGGACGCCTGCACGAAGAGTTAACGGTATGATCAGAAATTTCAAAATTCTTGAGGTATGAACATTACATCTGATTATAACAGAAAACCTATCACCGCCCCTAATGAATAAAATAATAAATCCGAAATTGCAAGTTTTCAGGAGAGACGAAATACCAAATATTGGCTATATCTCAAAAATTTACACAATTAAACTTATAATATTTATATATAATAGTTTCAAAGCATATTTTATACCGAACAATCTTTGAATATTTATATTTGAACGACCAATTTGGGTAATATATAATTATTCTCGTTTGTACTTTAACTCTATTTATATATCTATATCTTTAAGTCTATTTAGAGAAAAAAAGTTACTTTGCCTATCTCTGCCATTTTTAGCCAGAAATTTATGACAAAAAAATTACAAGGTTTATTGGACCTCGTATATTTCAGATATTCAAAAACCCTTTAAAATCTGTAAATGTATTAGGTGAATATATTTTACAGGTTTATGATCCATGAACTGTACAAATAAAATAATTCCAATTTGACGGAAATTAGTTTTGAAACGTATTCTGAACGCCGTAGATAAAGTACAACTTCCTGTAAGTAAAGCCTACCAACATCTGTTGTTCTCTAATCAAATTAATCCATCTGGAAACAGATCGAAACGTCAGGTTGGACTTGTATTGAAAATAATTTGCAGCTAGATACGTCCGGCTGCAGTTGATCCTTTGGAGTACTTGCATCCGATATATCTTTGTTATAGGAGCTGGGGTCACGACGAAATGGTTGCCTGTGGTACGTAATAGCTCGTATGATGGATCGGACGTCGACCCGACGGGCTTTTGGCGTTGCCATCGCTCAATTGGCGAGTATCGCCCTTTGACGGCGCGGGAGTGCCCCGGCAGGTTCCCGGACCATCATTCTTCACTTGTCACAAGCCTTATAGAGCGACAATTGGTACGTAAGTAAATAAATAATTCAATTGTCAATTGATTTTGTTACACTCAATTATATAATACATTTAAACAGAGGACTTTGTTAAAGTCCCTGGGTAACTTGTTCAAGCTCGCATACAAGAAATAAAAATCAATGGGTTAAAAAAAGATAGAAAATATAATTAGTTTATACAACATTGGGACTTTCAACAGAACTCTTCGCAAGGTGTTACGCTTGAAGAGAAGAAACAGGAAGAAACTCCACAGCATCACTTTTTTAATAAAGTTCTACAATACCTACTTATACATATATCTTATCAGATATGGATTAAATGAAATTGAAAATAAATCAAGCGACATCACTGCCAATGGAGGCGGCCTATGTCTAGTGAAGGTCCTATGGTTGAAATAATGACAGTGAAGAGGTGAAGATAACCATTGCCTGGTTTTTATACGTAAGTCAATGGTTGCCTACTACTGCTGTGTTACAAAACTACTGCTGTGTTACAGAAGTACTACTGTGTTACAAAACTACTACTGTGTTACAGAAGACTCAATAAGTCATTTGTTTATTGATATTTTAATTTTTACTCAAATTGCGTTTGAATTGTAAAGGTTGCTACACTGTAAATGAATTTATAGACGATAGCACACATTGGCAACGATGTATTTATTATATATGCGATTTTATATTATTACAAAACTAACATAGTGTTGCAGAGTTTCTTTTGTTTTTTATTATCGTGACATTTCATACGAATAGTAGACTAAATTCGACGTTAACATGCGATTTAATATATCATATATTGAATAAATAATATTTGATTTCAGTTTTGTTATTTCTAACAAAAATTAGGGTCATCTCTGCAAAGTATTGCCGTTTTTAATTAAACCTCTTTATTGAAACCACTGCAAATTTACTACGCGATAATTGAATTAATCCTTTAGACTAGATGAACAACAAAGCAAAGGTTAGTCATTAGCGGAAAACGTTTTATCTCTCGGAACGATCAACTGCTCCACATGTCCGATGCCGCGTGCACCTAATCACCCATCCAGGGCCACGCTCGGACCGCAAACATCAAAGGACATCTTAATACGCTCAGAGCGATCCCCGGCACCGCATCGCCAACCCTAACCGTCTTCCCGAGGTGGAAATATCCGAGTCTATTAAAACGGCAGTACCAATAAGACTACATCCTTTGTTTATAATAAACACTTTCCATTCCCCCCTCCCCGGCGCTCTCCAGTGCACATCTAGGGTACTGCTGAACCCCCAGGAACGTTAACGACATACCCCGAGTTCGCCCGAGGCCGATTCAATTACTACTGTCGTATTATTTCGACGAAAATATGCATGTGTTTGTGTACGTACGATGCGGTGCGAATTAAATTCTGTTTCGAGTTTATTGGTCACGGCCGACGATAACTTGAGATAAGGGTGCGAGTGCTATCGAACTGCTACCGTACTTTGTTCACGGTTTATTCCTTGAATTCATACATTGTTTTAAAATTGTATTGTAAACTATTTCATTACTTGAAAATTAAATATATTTAGAGAAACTTTTCACGGTTGTCGCTATCAGGTTAAGGAATGAACTACCGGAACCTATAGAACGCGGTAAATCGGTTTAGGCGTTTAAAAATATGGTAAAAGAGCAATTCCTTGACCTTTTAAGTAGGAAATTGTATATTATTCGTCATTTATTCATATTCACGTAATACCTTTTTTATCTTTCACTATTATTAAGTAATAGTGTATAGTAATGTATGTACACCCTGAACTGTCCTCTCCTTCAAGTCTATAATCTCCATCCATAGATTGTCTGATAGAGATAGCTTCGAGCGATAAGACCACCTCTATGTATGGAGTACAATAAAGTGTAAATAAATATCTTGAGATAGAATAGAAATAGAATAAAAATACAGACAGGGACACACAAAAACAAATGAATAAAACCACAGGAGGTACTTCTATATTTTTTTCGGAGTGGGTAGATCGAGAAGTCACTGGAACCGAACATCGCAAGACCATTCATCGTGTTGATCTAAGGGGGGGAGGTTAGGGAGGAGTGGGCCTCTATCGGCTGATATGATCATGAAGGTACTTCTAATTGTACCTAGTTCATTATTTCAATCATCGGTCTAGAAGTGGTCATCTAAATTTACACCAATGAATTTAACAAAATGTTCACCATTTTGAATATTGAAAGTTCTGAACTACCCACAGCATACAGAACTAGATTAAATCAGTTTAGTTTATTTTCTTGAACACCCGTCTGTATTTTTTTCTGCCATTCTTTTTTTCAGCCGACGGAAGTCTACAGCAAGGCATTGGCTTTCTTCAAAGATGACCAGTCCTGCGCTGCCAGTATCCTGCGATTTTCGACGGCTTCAACTCTTCCGACGCCGTCTACCAACTCGTGGTCGCTACTCAATAACCTTTCTGTGGTCACAACACTGCAAATGACTCCATTGACCACAGAGCACCTTTGAAATCATGTTCTCACTTCCAGGTGATTTCAATATTTAATAAATATGTAGTATTATATTATTTAAAAAACATAATCCCGCTAAACCTTTCGCTTGTTCTTCTCAAGTCTGAGGCATTTATCATACGCAAAAATGGTGGACTCAACGTGACGTCAACAAGAGATATATGAGATAATAAAGATAAAATTAAAAAATTGCAATTAAACTCATAAAGCAAAAAATGCATACAACATAATAAAATAAAAACTGTTAAAAGCACTCTTGGAGGAAATGTTGAAGGAAAAATGATAATGTATGAATAGTAGTAGTATGAAAAAGGAATAAAAGTTTGAGTAAAGATAAAAAAGAGGTACGAGTCATAGAAATTGAGAAGGACGAAAGAAGAAAGGTAATTAGAAAATGTATTAACACTTAATACCCTAGAGTTTCAATTTTGATACCAATCTTTGAAATCGAATGTTCACATTACTACTTGTTTTTTTTAAAGGTTGGATGTACGTATTTTACTGTTGTATAATATTCCTTTCAACGAAATTAAAAAAAAAATCTATTTTTCCCTTCATCTAGACCCTCAAGCAAACACAGTAATATTAAAAAAATCACTTTCGTAAATCAGGTTATTAAGGGTTAAATACTTGAAAAACAACCGAGTACAAACCATACGCAAATAAAAATAAATTAAAAAATTATGAATGTTTATGTGAAATTTAACCAAACATAGTAACCACACAAATCTATTATTTCGGACGGTCTCTATTATATATGTAGAGTGCGGTAACTCTTCGACGGTACATCTGAACCCCGCGGGCCACAATTACTGGACCGATATCGCTCTTAACAACTCGATAAGGTGTTATCACGAAACCTACGAACAATTTATGGGGAGTTAATACTTACCCTCCGATGGGTCGACGTAATGAACTTGTGTATGGGAGATACTTGCTTTAGGATGCGACCTATCTACAAAGCGACGGGTGAGACATCAGAAATCATTGACTTCTCATCCTTTCAGTTTAAGTAAATATAAATACATTTAAAAAACTTTTAAGTTAAACGGTTTTTTGATACCCATATTGTGGTGGTTGTGGAAAAATATGTACCTAATCCGCCATATTGGAACGGCGTCCATCTTGAATTTTAAATTTTGACATAATCATCGTGTTTTACTAGTGTAGCCCTTTCATTTGATACCCATATTGAGGGGGTTAAGGAAAAATACGTAATCCGCCATTCTGTATCGGCGGCCATCTTAGATTTATAATGTTATTGATTTTATTATATTGTATTGTCATCTAAATTAAATGTGTGTACCAAATTTCAGATCAATCTGACAACGGGAAGGTGCTTAAATTTTAATTTCTAATTTTGATCCAAATAAACAAATTCCGTACGGGTCGAACTAAATAAAACCGTTTTATAATAAAAGGTGATGGTTTTAAATCTTTCAACGGGTTAATGTATAGCTAATTTACCGTCAAGTAATCTGTGGTACACTCTGTCTAAAAATAAATGGTTTCAGATAAAATAAATATACTTATTATATTGTTTACCATTTAACCCTACAGAGTTCCAAATTCCAATAGAGTTTCAGTGTGATCTCTTTATACAGATTGATTGGAAATAAATATAAACAACTTAATTTTTACAATAATATTAGCTACCTTTATTAATTTATATCTGCAACGCCTAAGCAGTTAAAAGTTAAGTTAAATTTCTAATTTTGATCCAAATAAATTCCGTACGGGTCGCACTAAATAAAACCGTTTAAAAATGATTAATTTATTCTCTATTTTTATTTTTAAATAATGTGTTTTGTTCACTAACTTATAATTTCAATAGTTGTATGAAAGAGAACAAAGAATAAAGTTCACTATTAAACGGTTTAATTTAGAATTCAGCACTGTACAAATAGGAAGAGATAGAAATTGATTCTAGACAAAGAGAAAAACATTAAATATCAAAATCACGATTTTACGACCAAAATCGCGGAAGCAAGAAGCGTGCGTGTAGCACCAGAGCATAGCTAACAATGGCGAGCGGCGGCCGAAGATAGCCGAAGTTGACCGATGCGCCGGCGCAGGCAATAAACGCTCGCGTAATGTAGGTGCGATCTTTGCATTACTAAAGGTCGCCACAAGTCTTTCTCACTATAAGGGTTCTCTACATGGTGCATATATGACTAGTAGGCAGGTGTGTAAATGTTATAGACAAAATTATTTAACGACATAATATATCAATATGCAATGGACAGTGCTAGTTCGGCAGTAAAGGAAAATGTTGATGCGCGCTGTTAGTCGTTTTGGCTTTTACAGCTTCATCGGACTCAGGGCTCGCGGATTTGCAAGCTCATAAACTAAAAAAAAAATCTACGTCAGATGTTTCACCTGAGGTATTGTATTAGCAAATTGTTACCATTCGATTTTCAGAGAAAGGTGTGATCCCTTCCTCCGAAGACATTTTATCTGATCACAGGTTAGGTTACCGAGAATTATATATAATTGCCACTGCTCACAAACAAGTTTTTAGAGGATAGACAGCAGCGTTCTTTTCGTACCATAATACCACACCATGATCTTCAACCTGCCTGCCAAGATCCAACATCCAACATCCAACATCCAATATCCAACCATAGATATCTTTGGGGGAGGCGTATGCCTTACAGTGAGCGTATATGGTCTGAAAGAATAATGTCTATATACATGTAGATATTATCAGATATAAGGAGATCCTCAGAAGAATCAATGTCAACCGATGTAGCCAGAACTGCTTGTCTGGAGTAGTAGTGATTAGGGCAGATCGCTAGCTAATGATAGCCGTTGTGATTGAAAGTTTCTCAAGTGGCGACCACGACCGCAGATGCGTTGGTAGGTCTCCATTTGAACTGAAGATTTAGGAAAAACCGCTAGGTTTTGTAGACAATAATCATAGACGTTGATTTTAAGTTAACGTTCTTCTATTAAAATTAAAACCTTTAGTGAGGGTAGATAAAAAAATTTTCTTTATCAAAGTGAAGAAAACTTCATGCGATGTATCTCTACCAAACCAGAGTGAAGGTGAAGGTGAATTTCCTCTTATCTCTTATCAAACTGAAGCTAAGGTAGGTAGGTAACTTATTCGCGCAGTGCGTGTCATCCGTCGCGGAGGTGACATAGGAATGTGCCGAACATTTCACGTGTCCGTTGGCTGCAATATAAAACACGCTGTATATTAATTTTTCAGAGCGCCTGTGTGCGAGCTCTTGAAGCGTCGCCGCGGGCGCGCAGACAGGCGCGGGTGTGGCAGACGCGCTCGTCTGTGCGTCGGGGCATGAAATGAGAAGTTTTTCTCTGGCGTTATTTATTTATGATAATTTCCAGTCTTGAGACTTGACTGTTGAGAATAGTTGAATATTACGCACTTAACTCGCCTTTTTAATGTACAATAAAGTTTTTAAAGTTATATATCATCTAAATAAATGTTTCATACAACATAACAATTTATCTATATTTTATAAGTATATGCTATATACATTAGTATATATGTTTATATATATGTCTTATCTCTCTACTGTTTCCATGATGTGACTGTCTGGAAGAAAGACCGCCCATTGCACTATATATATATATATATATATATAAATATCTTTACTATTATGCAACTATGTATATATTTTCTAGATGTAAATAATTTATTAAATTAACTAAATTAAAGTTATCTAAATTTAAATGATTTAATCTACCGCGATTACGAAGCTGCAGTCCTAGTCTGAACAAGGCTCGATAGTACAGTAGCTGAAGCAATACACACTGCCAAAGACCGGCAAAGACGACGTAAAATATTACGCGACAATCTTTTCAAAATGAATCTCAATTCTCAGTAATGATGAATATGAGGGGGCAACACATAAAGGAGCGTGCTATCTAAATAACGATAAGTTTCTAGATTTCCTCTGCTAATAAAATTATTGTAGTTGTATTAATTGATATAAATTTTTTTATAGCCCCCGCTATTGGGGGCCTCTCGTACCCCTATCTTTGTAGGACAGGGACTTTATGGGAAATTTTATTTATTCACATAATTATTTTTTATTTTCATTCTCTACTTTCATACTTCACATAATCTTTCATTCTATTCTTTTATGCCACAATTCTGCTTTCTTTCCCTTTTGCTCTGTTTACCTTTCTTTCATCCTCTTTTCATTTTACATTTTCTTAATTTCTATTTTTATTGTATCACATTTTTATCTATTCTATATCACAGTTTTATATTATTTTATTTTTTTAACTTGTCTTGTTAGTTTTTATTTGTTGTCTATGCCTAACTTTTATTTCTTTCTATTGCATATTGTGTGATTCTTTTGCAATAAGAGAGGAATTCTTCCCCGGTATCCTTTCCGCTTATCAGGGAGGCTATTGACTCCTCCCTGATTTCAATGCCAGACCGGCACTCGAAGCCGCGTTATAAATATTATACACAGTTACGTAATAACAACACTACGTGGACAGATGGCATATTTAAAATCACGGGAGGTCGCTGGACGCAGTCAGCGCAGGACATGTCATCATGACAATCATTTAGCGTCCATCCGCTTAAAAGAAGTAATAACAACATAGGCGGGAGCACATAGCATCATTATCTAGCCTAATGTGAAATGTTATTAGTCCAGACTGTTCGAATTGATTCATTTGAAAATGGACCTTGACTCCATTGTTCTATTTAAAAAAGTACTTGATAATACACTACATTTTAATCAAAACCTACATTAGTTTGTATAGTACCTGTATCTATACAATTGCCTCATTTATTCCATAGGGACACTGTAATATAATGAGAGTACAATACAAATGAACGATACCATAACAGCCGTCATTGACGGTGGTTAAAAATATTTTTATTATGTCAGGTATATTGTCTTCTATATTCTACTAGTATATATGTAACTCGCATTATAATTTTCACGAACAAAATTTCATCATGATTTCAGGCATAGAACGGACGCTTCTGGTGATATATTTATGGTCTTTCTTATAGATTCCGCGGTCTATATTCATCATTTTTTTTTAACAAGGTCATCTGTCTGCCATGTACGTTCCACGCTGGGCTTGCTGTTCCGACTCCATTATACGCCCAAGAATTAGATTTGTAATATATAAGTGTAATAAAAATATACAATTATTATTTTTCAATTAGCACGACAAGCTCCTTTCATGGCCACACCGCACCACCCAGCGATGCACAGACACGATATCGCGCAGAGTAAAATATGGAGTTGCCATGATATTTCAGATTACCAAACTAAAATTATTTATGTTATTTGATACATACATGAATGGAAATCTTTCGCAAAGAACTCTAATTAAAATTCAAGCGAATGCAAAAATCTCTTCAGTGAATTTATTTAACATTCCCTGACCAAAAAATAAGATAGAACAAGAGGGTCCCAAAAGCCGGTTTATTTATGGTCCCTAAAAATAAACCGGTCCTATATGGAAATCTATAGTTGAGGTCTAAGTCCAATGCAAGACATCGGCCTTACGGATTTGATGACGATTATTGGATAAAAATGTAATGGTGGAACCATATCAGTTATTATAGCATATAATGACAATAAGCGTGCACCGTAAATCTAATCTATACACATGACATGCTCCTTCCTACTCCATCCTGTCCGATCCTATTCCGCCTTTTTCTGTCCTACCCCAGTTTCATCATCACCATTATCATCAGTTAAGATCGGACGGTTTCTTTTTGTTATTAGCCCCATTATTGGGACCTCTCATACAACCTCTGTATGGTCAGGGACTTTATTGTTTATATGGTCAATAATTTTGTCACCCATACTTCAAACTTTTCTTCGTTCTTCCTTCACAAATTCTATTATTTTTTATCACTCTCTAAATATCTTCATCGCCTCTCATTCTTCACAATTCCCATTTCACAGATACAGTACAATTTGATTATTTTAGTTTTCTTTGGTTTAACTTATATATTACATTTTGATTGTCTTTTATGATTTTACCCCCTAGTTTTATACATTTATTTTACTGTAATTGTGACTTCTATTAGTTTCTTTTCTTATTTGGTTTTTATACAGATTTTACACGATCTTCTTTATATGTTTCTTAATTATTTATTGCACTATCACTCTGAAGTACTTGAGAAAAGTGGGGAGACGGATTTCGTTGCCCATTAGAGATAACATATTCCTCTCTTCTATTCTGATTCCAGTTTCTATCACGAAATCCATTCGAAGTCCTCCAAATACCAGAACTGGTGATCGTATCGAAAACGACAGGAATAAATCGAACATACTGGAAATATTTAATGAAATATTTAAGAAGCGTATAAGCAAGAGTTAATCACCATCATCATTTTAGCATCAGGACATCCACTGGTGGACATAGGCCTCTTTCATAGACTTATATGACCGATTGAAAGCAGCCTGCATCGTTTTATATGTCCTTCGACAGCTTGTCCATCTGTTCGCTTTGTGTCCTGACAAGAACTAACATCAGATTAATTATGAAATGAATTTCTGACCCAATATTGGTTCATTTAATTAAGTAGAAGTATGACTCTCGTCAGTGATAGACAGGAGTAGTGGTAGCGCAGCGGTAGAGGATTGAGACTTGCGGATGGTAGGTCGCGGCTTCGATTCCCGGATCACAATCTTATATAATTAAAAAAAAAGGACCAATATTTAGCAACTTCCGCACATGCAGTGATAGTCGTGCAATGCGAATTACACAACTACCACTGTTAAACCACTCAACA
The DNA here is from genome assembly GCF_028537555.1 of Battus philenor. Taxonomy (NCBI): domain Eukaryota; kingdom Metazoa; phylum Arthropoda; class Insecta; order Lepidoptera; family Papilionidae; genus Battus; species Battus philenor. Next base: position 1,911,269 of record NW_027181686.1, on the reverse strand, counting down.
CGTGTTTCACCCCTCCACGGGGCATCTTCAGGAGTTATATTATACCGGTTAGTGCCAAACAGAGTGACATTGTTTGCTGCATGCGCATTTATCAGCGGGTTGGCGGCGGTGCACTTTGTTGCACGATTACCACTGCATGTGCGGAAGTGGCTAAATGTTGGTCCTATTCTTACTTAGGATGGACTTCCGCAAAAAAGGCCCGATTCCATTAAATATCTTATATAACTCAACGCTTTGTGCATTAATTATATAGAATTGACACTCTTAACAAACAAGTTTTTATACGATGGTCAGCAGCGTCCTTTTCGAACCATATTACCACACCGCGATCGCCAACTCCGCCAAGCATGGCGATTATAGTATATCCTCCTATAGATATCTTTGGGGGAGGCATACGCCTTGCAGTGGGTGTCTATAGATTGAAACTACTGTTATTAATACCAAGTCGCTAGAGGCGAGCAACGCAATACTTGTCATCATAGAAATCATTCTAGTAGGCCTATGCCATGCAGTAGACATCTATCAACTAAAAAGACGATCTGAGAGAGTCTTCTAAAATAATTATATTTGTGAAAACTTTTACTTCACCGACTGATATTTATTTTCTTTTTTTTATTTAATCTAGCTGCACTTCCGACGCTAATAAATAAATAAAAAAAAAATTGCGTTCAAAAATCATAGGTGATATATTTTTCTTTTGTTTGCCAAGGGTCCAAGCCTGTTATTGGAGATCTCTAGTTCAGTCCTATCTTGAGAGGGACAAGAAGCTTTTTAAAATTCAATAATTCTTTCACTTCTACTTTTACTCCTTTACTCTAGTTTTTTTCCGTCACAATCTCAGTCATACATTTCTCCATTTTTCTACATAATATTATATGTATATTATACGTATGCTAGATATTTGAAATTATTTAATGACGTCTGTTTCTGAAATGCAGGCTTATTTCTCTTTCTGCCTAATTCGCTCATCGCTCGACCCCCCTCCCCCGATTGTCTTGGCGTCGGTACTGGGGAGTGGGGTGGTTCGCGAATGATCAATTATAAAGGTTTTCGTATGCAAATGTTGCGGGAGCAAATTTTAATTGCTTGCCTTGATCGCTTTTTGTATTGATTACATTATACTACCGTACAGGAACGGGGTAACACGTTTGTTAACGGCACCGTGAGGATTTATTCACACATCTTACAAAATATACTCAGCGTCAACAAAATAGGAAGGCACATAGCCCAGCGGTTTGGCAAGTTGAAGTACTTATTCTCTGTTGATGTTGATGCTGTTGGCCCGAGGGCTTTTACCGCTTCATCAGAGCTGAGCTGGGCGCGTACCAGTTACATGAAAACATTCGCACTTACTAAACGCTCTACCCGAGTAGAGTTAGTGTTGATGTTGTATGTATGCGGCTTGGGGCGGCAGCGTGGACCACAGGCGAGCCGAGGAAGGATCCGTATCCAACTCGGTTCGCCCACGCTGCTCGCAGCTAGGGAGTAGGTCGCCGCTGCCTAAAAACGGATGTTATGGTGTGTTGAGTAGTGTTTGGTGTATAACCCGGAGTCCTGTGTAGAGTGTCGCAGGTGTAGTGGTTGTTGGTGTTGTTATGTTAGCGCTTGCAGTGCAAGTTGAATTAAACACACCTACATAACGCTGATTGATAGCTCTTGGAGTGGACACCATGAACACCATGTCACAAGATAGACAGACTTTATCAGGGACAGATAAGACGCTCAAACAACATTCAACAGACTTCTAGTTTAAGACTGTTTTCATACAATGATTGTATGTAGGAAATTGCCTCGTGTGATAAGATCGCCTATTGTACTTTTGTCTCTACTATTATGTAAGCATGTATATATTTTCTTGAATGTATAACAAAGACTTTTAAATAAATAAATAAAAATCTATAAGTAAAGAGCAGGTTTCTATACAGTCTTGACAGGACATGTTACATTAATTCATCTTATCTATTTGACACTCGGTTATATTAAGATCTCCTGTAGTATTTATTTTTTATTATAAGGATCTATGTTCCACAGACATTAGCATCAGTGCCTTTGTTTTTACATTTACGTTTAAAATATCCGAAATATTATTTTGCTCAAATTTTTGCATGTTACAGTGTTTAAGTTAAAAAGTACGTCTCTTAACCTATTTTATCGATGCCCTAACATTGTCCAGTTTACTCATACTCTATATTGGCATCCTCAGGTTGTGCGCCAGTATGTGCGGCGGTTGCCGTATTCGCCACATATGAATCTTGCGATCGCATCTTGAGTCTCGTTCGTCCAATACACGCACGAGTTCGTGTGACGTGATATTTGCTACCACCGCATGATAGACACTGTTAAACAGCCTGAGTGTGTCTGTTGTTCGACGAACAACGAAGAACGCCTCGCTCTTTAGCCCCTAAGCTTCGTAGATGAGGAGCGTCTAAGCCCCTAGTCCTTCAATTTAAAGTCACGAAGGTTCCAAACGCGATCTAATGTGTCTATACTAAACTCGTCGGTTTTTTTTACAAATTCTTTAATACAATAGATAAATAAATTTTGATGTTTTATGATCAATTATATACCCTCTACACTTTAATTTTTTTCACTAGTTTTTGTTTAATGAACTTATTAAAAAAATCCACAAGACTGGTGCGATGTGCTTGCCGTTATTCCTTGTGTTAATAAAGTACTATTTATAAAACTTCTTATACACATAGTCCAGATTGTCATAAACATATTGATTATGTCATCTTTTCAGACCATAGACGCCTATTGCAAGACACATGCTTTATCAAAGATATCTATGGTTATGTGGAATTCACCCACTTCATCACCCACAAAAGCACTTCGGTGATAATCTTTTGTACCTTTGAAGGGGCCATAGGATATATGTACTCTGTTAAGGCACATTTTGTAGCGAAGCAGTGATTTCCGTTGACTGAATAGATGATGATGATGAAATAAAAATATGCTCTAATCTTTAACTGTAAGATGTTAGTTTAAAACTCTCTCAAAGCAGAGATATCCCAATACTCGATGAAGGGTTAACGAGTTTGAAAATCGACGGAGTTGAACCCTTCCGCGCCACGAGTCGCTGAATTTTTGATCTCTAACAGGAAGGGGTGTCACCGGCATTATTAACACTTAATATTTAGTGTTCGCAAGGGGCGCGCGAAACCCCTCCGCTATCCTGTTTGAGGTACTTCCCGCCGATTCTTTAATCTGCTCAAGGTATTTAATACGGTAAGGGATATTCTTTCGGGGACTTTGGTTACGCTTTTAACAAATTTTGAAACAAGGATCATTTGGGATTTATTACAAACAATTATCGAGTAATATTACACTCATAAAATAACTCAATGGTTCATACAGACATTATAGCTGTCGCTATGTAACATACTACAAGAAAAATTAATATATGCAACATGATCACTTGTGAAATATATTAAATTTGAGAACAATAAACACTGAACGATACATTTTCAAGAATTTTTCAATATTGCGCGTAATAATATATTTTTTCCATAAAAGCCTTCTACAAAGCATTAAAAAAACTAGTAAGCTCTAAGTCCTTTTCACTTAAGGCCAAGCTATGTAGTTTTAGAAATCGAGTCCTGCAATTGTCGATAATAATAATTGAAAAATTTTCCTCCGAGACATTATAAAATTACATCATCATATACTGTAAAACAAGAATATAATGATGTTGAAATGATATAATTTTTATTATCACTATAATATACTGTTGTACAAGTATACGACAATGATGATCAAATCGTACAACGTCTGTGTCAAGTCAAGATAACACTACAAAACTAAATCCAAATCTTCGCCAATCTTTCTCTCCTAACCGATGTGTCAAACCAAATGCCGGGTACTATATTTTAAAATACTAAAAAACCAATACAGAAAGATGGAAAGTATTGTAACATACTATATGTAATTTGATTAAACGTCGAAGGCCGCAACAAACAATTCAGAAAGTTTATCTCTTCATGGAACTGTGTCGAAATTAACGCGGTTAATATACGAAATCGTAAAACAGGACCGGGAATGTCGGAGCGAACCTTTGCCATAAAACCGTATGGGTATTCTCAAATACCGGAGTTGTACGTAATGTGCTTGACTAAATGTCACTTCATAAACGAAATGTGTTCGAATGATTGACTTGAACGTACGTCATAACTGAATCAAGTATATGAAATAGACACCTTTAATGGAATCAGGCGTTACCTCGCAGAAGTCCATCCTAAGTAAGAAAAGGACCAATATTTAGCCACTTCCGCATATGCAGTAGTAGTCGTGCAACAAAGTGCACCGCCCGCCAGCCCGTTGATAAATACGCACGACTTGCTTTAGTCTATTTATCCTGATAAATTGAAGTCTGGAGCCTTTAAGAGATGAGTGAATAGGTTTCTTTTGGATGGCCGTGTACCACCTTCGTCTTCATCTACAATTTCCATCAGGTGAGATGGAAGACAAACGCCTATTCCATTACAACTATATAAAAAAAGAAAGATTGCTAGTAACTTCATCGAAAAAGTGTGTTAAAATTATTGAGACACATATCCATCAAACATGACCATGTTGATTCAGAAGAACGTTCAGTATAAACAGAACCAAGCTCGATGTAACCTGATAGTCAATTTCTGTATTTTATAAAGCACAATTCAACACAAAATGTAAATCAATTCCCTCGTGTACGAAACGCAATATGTCAGTCGCTAAGATAGACGTAGCTGTTTTAAAATTATCGACATAAATATAAAAACTTTGAATGTAGAAAAGTTTGTATAAACCAAATGGTATTCCCAAACATAACACCACCAACACACTCACCGCGGTAAAAGTCCACGTAATTTTTTTAAAGAATTATATCGATATAATCGATAAATATTCGTATTAAAGTGGGTTGATGATTTAGATTTTTTATTTTGGACTAAACTGCATTGGTTTCTTAGCGGCTCATATAAATATAACTTGGTGCACGTAAGGCTTAAGACTTCCAGGCTCTCAGGAAGCCTTTAACCTTTACCCTAAGAGGTTTTAGACCTCTGCATCCTGTTCTTTCGAATCGTCTACATATGTTTTGGACAAGAGTGTAAGACAAAAAAAAAACAATTATTCACAAACATAACTTAAAAAATACAAACATAAAGTATAATTTCTGTCTATATTGACATCGCAACGTCTTCGATTACGGCGTTTTTTTACACCTTGTAATGATTTCAGAGAACCGCAAAGTACTAAAACATCGAAGGCAGCGACGGGAGGTCGGTGGGGGGCTGGCAATTATTAGCGACGCGGGATTTATCGAGCTGTATCAGGCGAGTAACAACGCACGAAATGCCCAATTAAAATATTAATTACTTTGAGTTGACGCTTCGACGGTGCCGACGGTGTGGCGGCAGATACGTTTGAAGTTTGAATGACGATCGCCTGATGTTTGTTCTACACGTGTAGAGTGCCTGGTATATTTAGTACTATAGTGGTTTTTGGAAAACCCGTATGGCTGTATAACAAGTCTACATTTTAAGTCCATTTTTACGTAAATATTGTAATCGTTCTTGATCGACAGGTCAATTACTTTAGACCAGAGCTTCTTAAACTATGGATCGCGACCCCAAATGGGGTCGCGTAGCAAAGTTCTGGGGTCGAGAGATTTTAATGTTAAATATTTATATATACCATTTTATAACATCACTAGAGTTGGCGGAATACAGTGGACTTGCAGCGTCTAGACACTCGCATTTGTTGAAGGTTTTAAACTAATATAAATACAAATTTATAATTTTTTGTGCAATTTGTAATTATAGATTTTTGTATGTTTCAAAATGAATTCTGAAACTATATATTTTCATATGTATATTGTTACCTAATAAATAAATCATTAAAAATATTAATATTATTTTTCTTTTATATTTGTATGGGGTCGGCAAGAAACTCGCAATCATAAATGGGGTCGTGAATGACAAAAGTTTAAGAAACCCTGCTTTAGACAGTACATAGTTAAGACGATAATATAATAAACAAAAATTACTATAATATGCAGTTTTGAATAAGGCATAAATAAATTGACAACAATTAGATATACGCTCATATCTTTAAGGCTTTTACATCTATAACAAATCATCTTCTAAATAGATTTTTCGTTGTATTGAATAATAGTGAAGTATCTTCCTGCTTTTTCTCCAAAATTAAAACACCTTGCGAAACAGTGTAAAGTCAAAATATAAATATATTAAAAATATTAATAAATTTCGATCAACAAATAAAAGTACCAATGTTTAATAATCAAATTTTTTTTATTTGTTTAAAACAATTTTAAGAACGAAGTTGACGAATGACAAAAGAACTATTGCGAATATAAAACAAATCTGTATCTCTCTTACAACCTATCCGTAAGATAGAAAATATTCAATACAGTTTTCAAATATTATAGTAATATGGTGGCGCAAAAGTAATTTTATAATATGAACGTGACCTATTTTATGCAAACTGCGTCAAATGTCACTGTGATTTTGCATTTATGATGTAGATATATCAATTACATACATAATTTTGTCTAATTTACAAAGTTAGCAGGTAACTAGTCAATATTTTTTTTAATCATTTTAATTTTATTAGAATTTCAGTATAATTGTCTGCCTTTGTCTATTTCTTTACGCGGTTCAGGACACGTTTGAACTCTGTGTATTTTTAAGTTGCAGTAACAGGTGGTGCAAAAGTAATGTCATGATATAAAAGTCCCTTAATTTTTTATATATATATAAATATATATACTTCATCGCTTCTTGGCAATTATTGTCAATGTAATTTTTAATTAATAATATTATGTTTAACTAACGCATATTGTGTTTACCTAACACAGAAATTGCAACAAGGCATATATTAGTATACTATATTGTTAATTTCGTTCGCAATCTTTAATGAAATGTAAGTAAAAACCGACAAGAAATTTAAAAATGTAATTATCGATAAATCGTCGTACGTAATACCGACGAGTAAACACGTCAAAGCGTAATCGAGATCTACACTAATTCGTCAAATGAACTTTTCCTAATAAAACGAATCGCTTTCATGGAGAGGCGGGCTTTGACGCGACACTTGTCGGTTAATGAGCCACCTGAACCGCCGAGTGGGGCGGTGCGGCGTCGGTTTACGATCACGATCTGTGTTAAAAGCGCATTAAAAATGTGACGCTGGGTGTGGCACTTCGCGGCGGTGTTACGGAGAGACCAGTGAAGCGGAACTTTGAAGCGCTGTGTTTAAAAAGGGGTTTGGGCTAAGCACCTTTAGAGCTTGGTCACATTAAACACTGATGATACTGTAAATGCGTTCTTAAGACAAACAGTGACCGCTTTTTAAAAATTTAAATAAATTTTTTCAATCATTTATTTATACATTCTTTTTATAACCTGTATAATGGCGGTCTTAATGAACATTCTCTACCAGTCAACCCAAGGTAGAGACGGGGATTCTATAACATTTAATTATTATATAATAGTCACCCATGAAGTGGATAGTCTAACATAAGTTACTTTATTATTCCATTGCAATGCTACAGGTCTGTAACTTCTAGAATTACAAAGTCTGCGGGGATAGTGAACAAATATGAATATTATTATGTTCTAATTCGATTTTTAAACACGCTATTTTCAACTTTATCATAATAACGTTATTTAGTATTTCTAAAACTGTTAATTTTTGGATATCGTGTACTATATATAAATTGACTGCAAATGAGATACACATTCACCCTTTTAAAACTTTTGCACCTGTAGCACCAATTACGCTATGTATCGATTGAGTACTGTCTACTGTCTATATCTCATCTTATATATATATATATATATATATATATATATATATATATATATATATTTATATATATATATATATAAATATGTTTATATATATATATATAATATGGTTTTGTGTGTGACTGTGCCGAACGTCCTACGCAGCCTTTACTGGCCAATGTTATCCTTTAGAAAATTTAAAAAAAAATACTATAACCGTTGACGCCTTCCTATGTTATATCTTATACATATAATTAAAAATCTGAACAAAAAATCAGTTTTAATATCTCAAAAGTAAACTCATAAAAAAAATCTCGAACCTTCCCGGGGATTTATCTATTTCACCAAAATTTTCACGGCGATTAGATGTATCATTTTTAAATCTATCTATTACAGACAGGCAGATAGACATTCATCTGTATATATGTGGGCTCCAAATAAGGCGGCGATCCCGAATATAAGTCTTTATTTTATTCTTAGCAATACATAATATTTTAAATTATTTGCAAACAATTGTTTTTGTCACGGAAAAATTATTATCGAACTTTTTTACCGACGGAAAAATTCCATTGCTATCTTCCATTTCTATGATGTGAAGACAATGTTATATCATGAGAAATGTAGATTGAAAAAATTGTTACGCTGCCAAGTATAGAATATAGGGATGTTACAGCAAAGGCTTATTGAGTTACCGACAATAGGATATCACATGTGTATATTTAATAAGTGAGCTGTCGTCATATTTCATGATGCCTGTACGGAGAAGGAACCCAAACGCAATTAGTTGGATGATAATGAAAAGGGCCCGGGCCTGGAGCCACGCCTCGCAACGGTCCCAAGGCGGCCACTGGAATCAATAAATCATCGCGTCTCAAAGTGCCGGCGCGTGTGTACATACGCGTGATTAACTGCTTCGATGTCCTTACCTACATTACGCTTCCGCAGATGGATAGCATACAATTCATTTTCATTTATTTATTTATATAAATCAGCAATCACATTTTATATTTATTAATACTGTTACATTCTGACTCGAAATGAAACACCACTGTTTCACAAGGAGTCTTCTATTCACAAATCAGATGGTCACCCTTCTTTATCACAAAGTATATTTTCGCTAAGTCCAAAATATGCTTCCAAATCGCTACAAAACTCACTGTCCAAATAACTTACCAAATAGTCACTCTGTATCGTAGATCTAAATCTTATAACTCGAAAAACAATTATTTATTCATATAAATCAGTAATCACATTTTTATATTTATTAATACTGATACATCCTGACTCGAAATGAAACACCACTGTTTCACAAGGAGTCTTCTATTCACAAATCAGATGGTCACCCTTCTTTATCACAAAGTATATTTTCGCTAAGTCCAAAATATGCTTCCAAATCGCTACAAAACTCACTGTCCAAATAACTTACCAAATAGTCACTCTGTATCGTAGATCTAAATCTTATAACTCGAAAAACAATTATTTATTCATATAAATCAGTAATCACATTTTTATATTTATTAATACTGTTACATTCTGACTCGAAATGAAACACCACTGTTTCACAAGGAGTCTTCTATTCACAAATCAGATGGTCACCCTTTTTTATCACAAAGTATACTTTCGCTAAGTCCAAAATATGCTTCCAAATCGCTACAAAAAGTTACTGTCCAAATAACTTACCAAATAGTCACTCTGTATCACTGATCGTAGATCTTAATCTTATAACTCGAAAAACAACAATGAACTGTCGATATGAGGAGTACACCTATGTATACTACGGAGAAGGTTCTAGTAAGTTCGAGATAATACTCGGTTAGAAGTTCCGAGAACCGTACACAAAAACCTATAAATAACTTCAAAGTCACGCGTGTATACGGAACTTCTTGATCCTAGGGTTCTCTAACTCGTGCTTTGTAACAATACTGAATTACACTAGACGAAATTTTTTGGTTGCAGTATTGCTTTTGTTTAATCTATTTATATAGTGGGGGAATTTAATTAACCAGTTTGACTTGCAATGATGAAAGAAGATTAATGATCACCAAGATCATCGACATAGCTCGAAGAATTGCTCGCCTTTAGTGGCATTGGGTGATGCACATCGTCGAAAGGATCTCGAGTGGCCACCATGAGCTGGTAGACGGGACATAGGTAAGCCTCCATCTAATGGACGATGACATAATTGAGACAATCGGAGGGCCCGGCCATCGTGGAGATCTTTGAGGGAGGAAGTGAGGTCTATGCCTAACATTGAGTACAAGAATAATGAAAGAAGTGATAAATATAGCTCTTCGTTTTTACCCACCTTCCAGTGCAGGAACAGACCTCTAATGATGACGTCACATCCCTTGCCGACTGAAGATGATGTCTTGGAGCCAGACTAGTGACCTTTGTACAATATCATCCACACAACGAGCGGTCTTATTTAGTTTTTATAATGCGTAGTTTGTATCTGTGAAATGTAATATCTAGTGTTGTTCACAAACTTAATGAAGATTTTATATTTTTAAATATTGCAAAATATAAACTAATCGGTTTTGACAGTGGCCACATACACTTGAATTAGTTATACATATTTTTTTGTATATGTACGATTAGCTAAATAATATGAAGTTATATATTAAATAAACCGATGACAACAATTAGAACTCATTATATATACATCTCTTTGCTTGATGGAAACAGAAATAAATACGAAATTACTTATAAAAAAATAACAATTTTTTTTTACTATGTTATAATGTACACTTAGTATTTTTTTTGCTTCTGGTGCCTGTCGTTCCACTCGTCGTGGGTAGACAGGATCCTTATATAATCATTAACTTTATCTTATAAGCCAAGATAATTAAGTAAAAACAAATTACTTAGCCTGTTTAATTCAATATATCACTTTGAATTCTATATTATAATAGGATTTTGTATAAGATTTTTCAATGAAATTATTTCGATAAGAATTTGTAATATACGTGTTTCGTTTTAACTATTTAGATCGTTGTTAAGTTTATCATATTTCAGAGCCGTATGTCGCGTATGTTAGTCAAACTTCCTTACGACCTACAATTGTAGGCTTGCGGAACGACTCGCGAGTCCAGACCGCAAAATGTCCCCACGGGACTTTGCGTATCGGGCGTGTTCATCTGTGGGCCGTTGAAACGCGACGTCTTAAACACACCAGGAATTTGTGGAGGAACAAGAGAATTCCTGAACCCGGTATGATGTTAGGGTGACCATGTGTTTTATCCAAAAATAAGGATGAATTTACTTGTAATAATAACACCAAATAACAATGATATGCAAATTACAATATAACAATTGTTTTAAATAAATAGAATGAAATTAATAAATCAGCGCAACTATCTGTTTTTGATTATTATCATTATTTCATATTTAATGGAATCAGGCGTTACCTTGCGGAAGTCCATTCTAAGGAAGAAAAGGACCAATATTTAGCCACTTCCGCACATGCAGTGGTAGTCGTGCAACAAAGCGCACCGCCCGTCAGCCTGCTGATAAATGCGTATGCAGCAAACAATGCGAATTACACAACTGCCACAATCAAATCACTCAACATGTATTTCACCCCTCCAAGGGGCATCTTCAGGAGTTATGTTACACCGATTAGTGCCTCTGTGTTTGGCAACTTGTACAACGGATTTTCTGCCAAAAATGCGTTAAAATTGAAAATACCCTACGCTCCCATAATTTCTTATTTCAAACGGCAGTTTGTTATGTACACTAATGCAAGCAAAGCTTCTTTTATAATAATAATTAGACGAAACCTATACCAGCTTTCTCTTATGAACATCACGTCTGCGAGATTGTTCTGGTTGCAGATATTTGGTTTTGTTTTGATATATTATTACTGATAATTAAATTGTAACTTGCAAATGGACTGGTAATATAGCAGAACAGACGACCGTTAAAGCGTTAAGGTTCTGGAGTGGAGAAGCATATCATAAGTTGTACAGACATCTTCATTAGAGTAACGATGAACAACAGCCTCTTCCATTCCCTCTTAGAAGTCTTTGAGACCTGTGTTCAAAAATGGAAGTCTTACAACTGAAATGATGATGATGTCGAAATGATGATCGTAGACATGACAATAGCTTGGAGTGTCTGATAGAGACCAGGAAGAAGTCCCCAAGCGGTGGTCAGACCAGCAATCTCAGGAATTGGAGTTACTAATTGACACACAATCAATGAAGACAATTGGTAGACGGTCAGAAGGAACTGTTATCCTTAGTACTTAGAAGGGAAGCGACCACATATACAGATTAATTGGTTATAAGTTTAAAAGATAAAAAAGCCTGCAGGAACAGATAGCAAAAAATAATAAATTTTAATATACAGTATGTAATTTCGAATACGCTTTTTCTTTGTATATTATCATTACGTTATTCATTATTTCTGAAACCATTGATTTTTGGATAGTGTGTAACACACATTAATTGACAGAAAACAAGCTTTCATTTTCACTAATTTAATTCTCTTATATTTATAACTAATTACCCTGTACATATATGATATATAGAATGGAATATATACCTTCACATGATTTTAAATTGATATCTAAAAACTCTTATTTTTAATTAGTTATTTAAGATATAACAGTAAAAAGTAATTATTAAAATAAAGACATGTAAAGCATGGCCACCCTATTCGGTAAGCGTGTGTGTAAGGAAAAGGGGGTTTACGCGAAAATTGGCCATTGTGCCTGTTTCTCAAATCGAGGGCGCTTAGTAAGAACACCATTGGCATCTTGACATAATTTCGACTTTTATGCGCCTGACAGGGAAGGCCTAAAGCGCTTATAGCTCTGCGTACGTTGAAAGGAGTTTAGATATGTTTTTACTGTTCCTTTTATAGTCTACATTACTTCTAAATATAGTGCAGAGTTGTTCAATGCGTATGTCATATTTGTGTTTATCAAAATAGACAGTACTTTTATATAGCTATATAGCATCCTCTAAATCGGACTGCGATGATATTAACTTTATGCTATTTTGCTTTTTTATATTTTTGTATGATGAAGCGATCCTCTTACATATTTGCGTTTGTCAACATAAAGTACTTTTAAATAGCTCAGCTATATAGTATACTCTTAATCGGAATACGATGATATTTGCATCATGCTTTTTCGCGTTTTTGATTTTTTTTTATGTTGAAACGATCGTTTACACATTTGTATTTTTCCAAACACAGAGTACTTTTAAATAGCACAGCTATATAGCATCAACTAAATCGGAATACGATGATATTTGCATCATGCTTTTTCGCGTTTTTGATTTTTTTTTATGATGAATCGATCGTTTACACATTTGTATTTTTCCAAACACAGAGTACTTTAAAATAGCACAGCTATATAGCATCAACTAAATCGGAATACGATGATATTTGCATCATGCTTTTTCGCGTTTTTGATTTTTTTTTATGATGAAACGATCGTTTACACATTTGTATTTTTCCAAACACAGAGTACTTTTAAATAGCACAGCTATATAGCATCAACTAAATCGGAATACGATGATATTTGCATCATGCTTTTTCGCGTTTTTGATTTTTTTTTTATGATGAAACGATCGTTTACACATTTGTATTTTTCCAAACACAGTACTTTTAAATAGCACAGCTATATAGCATCAACTAAATCGGAATACGATGATATTTGCATCATGCTTTTTCGCGTTTTTGATTTTTTTTTATGATGAATCGATCGTTTACACATTTGTATTTTTCCAAACACAGAGTACTTTTAAATAGCACAGCTATATAGCATCAACTAAATCGGAATACGATGATATTTGCATCATGCTTTTTCGCGTTTTTGATTTTTTTTTATGATGAAACGATCGTTTACACATTTGTATTTTTCCAAACACAGAGTACTTTTAAATAGCTCAGCTATATAGCATCAACTAAATCGGAATACGATGATATTTGCATCATGCTTTTTCGCGTTTTTGATTTTTTTTTTATGATGAAACGATCGTTTACACATTTGTATTTTTCCAAAACACAGAGTACTTTTAAATAGCACAGCTATATAGCATCAACTAAATCGGAATACGATGATATTTGCATCATGCTTTTTTGCGTTTTTGATTTTTTTTTATGATGAAACGATCGTTTACACATTTGTATTTTTCCAAACACAGAGTACTTTTAAATAGCTCAGCTATATAGCATCAACTAAATCGGACTAAGAAGATATTTGCTTCATGCTACTTTGCTTTTTTATATTTTTTTATGATGAAACGATCCTTTTACATATTTGCGTTTGTCAACATATAGTACTTTTAAATAGCTCAGCTATATAGCATACTCTTAATCGGACTACGATGATATTTGCTTCATGCTATTTCGCTTTTTTATATTTTTTTACGATGAAGCGATCATCTTACATATTTGCGTTTGTCAACATAAAGTACTTTTATATAACACAGCTATATAAGCACACTCTAAATCGGATTACGATAATCTTTGGGCCATGGTACTTCACATTTTTGCGTTTTTGGTTATAAAATGACACTCACATTTGCATTTTTCCAAACACATAGTACTTTTAAATAGCTCAGCTATATAGCATCATTTAAATCGGAACACGATATTTTCGTCATGCTATTTCATAGCAGATTTATTTGCTGCGATAGCTGCCTTCAAATCGACTGTTTTTAAACTGAAATCAAGCGACAGACAATGTTTATTATTTCAGTCGTACGAGGTCCACAGCTAGACTTACCTGTCCCATAGATTTCCAACGCGAACTGTAGGAAACGGCCTGGTTATACCGTTATTCGAAGACTCTACCAAGATCATCTAGCCACCGTGCTACGACGCATTACACATTACACAGTCCAAATTACCATCACATAACTTATGTAGGATATTTAGTTACATTGGTATAAATTTTAGTCATGAAAGCCTCGTTTTTCAGCAGATCTTTAAAATTTTTACACCTATTTTCAATCACCTTGTATAAAGTGATCACTCTGAAATATGTTACAATAATTATTTTTTTTCAATTCAAATTCGATATTCCAATATCTGTTAGTACAAATCTTCAGGCACAGATAATAAACAATAATTAAGTTTAAAATGTAGATTCTAATTTTATATAACATTTTTTTTTACTTCATAGTCATTGCGTTGTTTATTATTTCTGAAACCTTTGAATCTTAGATTGTACTTCACATTAATTGACAGCATATGAGTTATACGTAGTCATCATAAGAAGGTCCTGGGTCACTCAGTAATAGAGAGGACTATGCTAGGAGTATTGCTGAGAGATCGTATCAGAAATGAGATATGCAGAAGAACCAATATCACCGACGTAGCTCCAAGAATTACACGTCTCAAGTGGCAGTTGCCGGAGCACATTGTTGGGGCTGAAAGGTTCTCTTTCTCATTACTGGACGATCCGACGACATAGACGGAAGTCGCTAGATGCAAGCAGTGCAGGACTGGTCATCATTGCGACCTGCCTATGTCTTGTAAAGGATGCCTTATATCGGCTGAGAAAGTAGAAGAACATTTATAATAATAACTAGCTGATCCCGCAAAACGTTGTTTTGAAAAAAAAATATTTTTAATTTTCAATTTAAAAATAAGGGTTGATCGTAGAGGGGCGAAAATTTAGGGTTGTATGTATTTTTGTATGTTGTATCATAAAAAAATAAAAACAAAAAATTTCGTCAAAAAAATAAAAAAAACAATTTAAGCGTGAACAACCCTTATCACTTAGGGGTATGAAAAATAGATAGTAGCCGATTCTCAGACCTACTAAATACGCATATAAAATTTGGTAAAAATCGGTCAAGCCGTTTCAGAGGAGTTCAAGTTCGAACACCGTGACACGAGAATTTTATATATTAGATAAAGCCCTTTATTCCGAAATTAGTATTTACAAAATAATCTATTGCTACACATTTTAAAACTAAATTTATTTTTAAAGTATGTCTCTAATTTCAGTGTGCCTGTTGGCATAGGCCTCCTCCAAAAACTTCCATTGACTTCTGTCGTTTGCAACCCTTCTCCATTTTACACCCGCAGTCAGTTTTAAATCATCTTCCCATCTTATTTTTTGTCTTCCTCGATTTCTATTTCCGTCTCTCGGGTATCATTCTGTTATGGCCTTGCTCCATTTCCCATTCTTGTCACGAATCATGTGCTGGTCTATTCTTTTTAATATATCCGTCAATTTAGTTTTCGATCTTACAATGGTATTTCTGATCCAATCTTGTCTTCGTATGCCTGTCATACTTCGCTCCATTGCTCTTTGACATATGGATAGTTTTTCCCTGAGCGATTTGGTTAATGAACATTTCCCCCCTTTACAAATTTAAGACATAAAATCAATCATTCCGTATAAGACATAAGGTTAATAAATATGTGATATAAAACTTGTGTTTGTAATTATAAAGCGAATGTTGTAGCGGTTGGGTTTGCAGAAGCGTGTCTCGTCTTCCCGGTGTCCACATCGATATTTATTTACGTAATCACCCCGTTCCACGTTAGACAAAGTGGCGGTGTACTCGAGTGGGCGTGGGGTGGTTTTATTGCCGCCTGCGCCTTAAAATATTGTCTGATTCATTAGAGGATATTTCACATTTAAGTTTCGTGTGTGCCTCTCGGAGCGTTTCGGCTTTGTCGACTTCGCGCCGAATTTACCGGGGGACGATCATACCGCCGGGGTGTCGTCGTAGATGCGAGGATATAACGACACCGTTGTTACAATTTTCTAAAAGGATACCGTACACGTAATAAGACGCTAAGATTCTCTTATACCCTTAATTATGGCGGGGGTGAGATGGGGTGTAATGACACATGTATGTAAATATTCGCCGTAACGACTGGAGGTGGCGACGTGCGCTCGCTTTAATGGGCGCTCGGTTGTTTTCTTTGATTAAAGAATTTTATTGCGGCGTATAATTCACGATTAGAGTTTAAAGGGTTGGGGGGCAGCGGCGGCGCGGCCCGCGTGCCGTTGGAACGTAATCATTATCGTTATATAAGCATCGTCTCGAATATTCATTGCGCGGATGTAACTCCGTTATGTTCGGAGATTCTCTGCTGACAAACCAAGATCAGCGAAGTTATTGAAGAATTGCTAGTACCGAAGTAGGCGTGAGCGAGACATACAGCTACTGATTTTTTTAAATCAGTTACGTAATAGGTCACAGGCTATCGTATCAAAGTACCTGATGGGATTGTTATGTGCCGATGGTAACAAAACACACACATTTTTATGGCAATATTTAATAACTTTTTCGAGGACATCCCGTTCTCCCTTACTATGGTAAAGTAGAGACTATTTATCCTTTCTAAACCTTATGTTATTTTTTTCTTCCCTTTACAAAATCTTGTCATTCCTTTCCTTACCTTTACTTTCGTACATCGCCTCACTTCCCTTGCCTTCTCTGCCGGATCCATGTTTACATTTTTATAGCTATTTGTTTATTTATGCTTTTTGCATTAGTTTATTATAAATATCATTTTGTTTTCTTATTATCCACATCACAGAGTATTTTAGTTGACTTTAAAAATTATCACAGTATAACGCTTTTCTTTCTTTTATTTAATTTTTTTACTTATTTTTATTTATTTGTTGGCTCTTATCGTAGGTTCTATGAAGAATAAAAAGAGAGAATGAGAGAGAGATAGCCCTTCGAGCTATTTCTGGCTTGAGGCCGCTAATCTCTCTGTGAAATCGGTTAAAACGTTCTTACAGTGGCCTCTCAATATATTTGTGATAATATTTTGTACATTCACAATAATTATTAAAAAAAATATATAAGATGGACAAAACTATGTCAACTATGCCATCTGACATATAGTGAAGTCTACTCAAGAACCATCCATAGGCTTTCATTGTTTACTATTTGCGCTGACCTCCTAGCGGTAGACATGAGGAATTGTCGTTGCAGATTCTATACTGTTATAAGTTATTGGCATATCCCATTGTGACATATTCCGGATTGATAACTTTAAAAAGAATAAATCGAAATTGGTACAAGAGTATATAAATATTTTGCTGGCAAATGAACTTACTTATTCCTTTAAAACTGTTACATCCGATCATCCTATATGCTTCTAATTGAAATTAAATTTCAAAAATTAGGAATTGGATTAGATAAATCTAACATGGCTGCATTGTATACTATTCACAGTAAGACTGGATTTTTTTTATTCGTTCCTCCTGTATGGTGTGAGAAAGTTCAGGCACACTTTATTATCATTTGTCTTCTTTTCTCCTTTACAGTATTTTTCATGCTTTCTCTTTCTTTCATCCGTTATACAATCTTTCACTCTATAAGCATTACTGTCATTCACTCAACGCCTATCATTCTTCTCCATTCCCGAAGTATCACAGATTGTTTACAACATTATTGTTCCCTAGTTTTGTGTTTTGACTTTCGTATCTTACATTTAATTATATATTACAACTAATTTCCGAGCATCATATTGCAAACATCGCAATAATTGTCATTTAAAAAACCTGTTTTATTTATATAATTTTTACACTGTACTATTAATTATTCGTGGAAAAACTATATTAGATGATATAAAGAAAATCGCCAGATATTTTCGCGTAATATTTTATACATTACAAATGACAAATGACAAATTCGAAAAATAATATGGTGCACATTCATTTCATTGTATTGTCAGAGACAAAACACAAAACAACTAGAAACTGTGTGTCTAAAAGAAAAGGTGAAACAAAAATACGAAGGACATCACACGTGAACACGATGCATACACGTGGACAGGATACACACACCTCTGTACATTATTGGACACCGCGCTTTAAATTTTAATGAAAATGGTTGTTTTTATTTACGCTTTTATACTACAACTAGCTGATCCCGCAAACGTTGTTTCGCAAAAAAAATTGATATTTTAATTTACAAATAAAAAATCAGGGTTGATCGTAGAGGGGTGAAAATTTATGGTTGTACGTATTCTTGTATGCTGTATCATAAAAAAATAAAAACAAAAAATTTCGTTAAAAAAATAAAAATTTTTTTTAAATGTGAACAACCTTTATCACTTAGGGGTATAGAAAATAGATAGTAGCCGATTCTCAGACCTACTGAATACGCATATTAAATTTGGTAAAAAACAGTCAAGCCGTTTCAGAGGAGTTCAAGTTCGAACACCGTGACACGAGAATTTTATATATTAGATTTGTAATTTCATGTTAAAGTATTTTGTATATACTTTATAATTAATACGAATAATGGGTTCGAATATAGTTTGGTTCTTTATGACATTGTCGCTTTCCAGGCGAATTAGTACCCATCAAGGCGGACTGGCAAGCGATAAAAATTTAAGTTTTAAGTTTTTAAATATGTTACCGAGTTTAAATGAGAATAGACGGGTTAGTTATAATCTCTACAATGAGCTTTTTAATCACTGTGTTCATGAAGTATTAAAGCTGAAGTTAAGTAAGAAAAGGACCAATATTTAGCCACTTTCGCAAAGTGGCGGTGTGCGGAAGTGGCTAAATATTGGTCCTTTTCTTACTTAGGATGGACTTCCGCGAGGTAACGTCTGATTCGATTAAATATTTAAGATAAAGTTAATTTATTCAACATTACAATTAAAAGAGAAGAAAGAATTTTACATACAGTTTTTTTTTTAAATTTAAAATTAGGTTGTCAACCGTAAACCAATTGAGACATGAAAATGCTTTGCGTTGTCAAAATTATCGACTTTTCTATCTGAAATTTGCCTCATTAGAACATTCATCTTTTGAACTTGTTTAAAAAATATTTTACATTGTTAAAAATATATTGAAACAAATTTAATAAGAGTACTGATAAAAAGCAAGTGTGAATGTTTATAAAAAATATCAGATTAATGATAGAAAATTCGATTGAAAAATTATGAGGTCGTGTAGATAATTTGACAAGTGCAGAGCAACCAAGGCACATCACTGGCAACTCAATTAGCGTGTAATTGTTCTGCGTACACGCGTCACTAATTACCGGCTATCAGCTGCCACGCCCATCGCACGTCGAGCGAGCTTTTATTAATCGACATCGTAATTAATGGCAGGTAATGAAATTGCCCGCTATCGGAGTAGCCAACGGTTTGTATTGCGTTATCAAATAACGAACGACAATAGATTAATATACTCGCCTAATGTTCCATAGACTAAAGACTTCATTATTTTTAAAATATCCACATTCGATTCAAAATTCTTTTCATCCAGGGATTACCTGTACTGGTATATATATGTATTAATATATACAATAACCTGTAATTTAAAATAAAGTTGTAGAATTCTTCTTTAAAGTTGTAGAAGTAGAAGTGTGTTTATTCGATCTTCACCCGTATTTATGCCTATATAAATTAACAATTTGATTTTTGTGGGTTTCCCCTATTTGATGCACCGCTGATGATGACGAAATGTTTCTCCTAGTGTTGAAATGAAATGAAATATTTTTATTTCCATAAACATGGTCAAAAAGTTGTTACAATTTTACTCGTATAAACATAAGTATCACTCACATGTTTAGCCAGTATCGGCATGCAAAAGTAACAAGACATTATGCCTGTTTTAAAACAATGCTACTTATAACTACTTATTTACAACTGTTAAAAAATAAAAACTTATTTTTTTATTACTAAAATCTATAGTCCACAGACATTAGCGCCCGTACCTTTGTTTTTACATTTAATATTTATTAATTCTTTCTGGTCAAGTTTTTGCGTATGTTTAAATAAAAAAGTAAGTCTATAAATCTATTTTAACTACGCCCTAACAATGTCTAGTTTTTTACATTACGTTTCGTGCGACCACTTCTTGATCCCTACTCCATATTGGCATCCTCAGGTTTTGCGCCAGTATGTGCGGAGGTTGCGGTATTCGCTACATCGATGAACTTTGCGATCGCATCTTGAGTCTGATCCGTGTGATACACGCACAAGTTCGTGTGACGTGATATCGCTACCACTGCATGATGGACACTGTTATACAGCCCGAGGGTGTCTGTTATTCGACGGACAAAGATGGCCGCCCCGCTCTTTAGCCCCTGAGCCTGGTGTATTGTGAGTATCCTTAAATATAACAAACACCTCATTGGAAAGCTGTCTTACTTCTCTTCCATATCTAATAAGAGCAGTAATCGTAAAGAAAGAAAACTCAAACAGAAAATCAACTTTTATTTAAAGGCTACACAGCGTTCGGAAATTTTGAATGGCATCTAGTTATATTAATTTCTTCAGAAATAACATTACAAAAATAATACATGACACACATATCCAAGAATAAATTTAATTTACTTTCCAAATACGTTTGCAAATAATGTATTATTACATATATTTATTTATAAATCTGTAACATACTTCTCTATTGTGTAATTTTAGTTTATTGACATTTTAAATTTTTTTATATAAATTTGTATATTTTTGTATGAGAGGGCGATAAATTTTGGATCTTTTGAAACGTTCAAAAACTCGAACCGGCTCTAAGCTCGCCATATATAAATATAAAAATATTTTTTTGTAATTAATTTTTATTTATAATTAAAATTTCAGATATTAATTACGTCGTGTTTGTGTCAAATGTGTTTCACGTAATATATGGGCTCGATGGTCGTTTTATTAACGATTCCGATAGTTGTACAATCCCACCGGGATCGCGGCTCATTCGCTATCATTACGGGGAAAATTGAAATGAAAGGTGTGGTGCCAGAAGCCGCAAAGTTAATTATATTGGAACCTTTATCAATCACACACGATAACATTGTTACATTAGCATCGAAACAATTAATTATTTTTCCGTCACGACAGATTTTGTACGGCTTGAGATTCTTAGCCTACCATTTTCAAGTAAAATGTTTTATTTGCAAATTTAAAGCATTTAACCCCTGTCTCAACCGATGTTAAGTGATGATGGGATCTACGATACTACATGATCGCCTAGAACAGGAGTCGTCAACAGCAATTTTGAGTAGAAAGAGCCAAAATTACAAAGTTTTTAAAGGGCCTAAATTTTTTTCTTGCCAACAATAAACAGTATACTTGCTTAAATTATTAATAAAAAAATATTATTAGATAATCACTAATTATGAAATAAACAATATTTGTGTATGAAACTAAAGTGCTACAGTTTCCTTTCCAAAGATCCGCATGTGACTCGCCGCTGATTGCCGACCTCTGGCCTAGAAAAAACCTTTACACTCTTGACAGGAAGCTCCCAAGTTATATTTAGATTGAAAAAAAAATGCCTGTAGGTTGTTACTTACCACTTTTTTCTTTTTCACCCAACGGACGCCCACTGCAAGTCATATGCCGCCCCCGAGGATAGCCACGATGACCGACCCTGCGCTGCCCGTATCTATTTTCCTCGACTTTAACTATGTCGTAGATCCACCAGAAATGAGATCCGCAGAAGAAACAATATCACCAAGGCAGCTCGAAGAATTGCTCATCTTATGCCACATTAGTGGGCGTAGCACATCGCTCGTTCAACCGATGGCCGTTGGAGTCGAAACATTCTCGAAAGGCGATCACGAACCTGTAGACACGGCGTCATAGCCCCCCCCCCACTAGGTAGACTGCCGACAAATTAAAGTCGCAGGAAGTCGTTGGAACCGTCACAGGACCAGGTGATCTTGGCAACGTTTATGGGAGGTCCATGTCTTGCAGTAATCGATTATCCCCTGACATGGTGATGATAAAATATGCTAAAGTAAGCTCTCAAGCGGTCCTATTGGACTTTAGAAGGACCCTGTACCCAGCATTGGTGGTCCTGTTGCTAAAATGGTGTGACATTTCTCAAAGTATTTCTACGAGTGTTTAAAACAATTGTTTGTAAGCTAGAACAATAACGCAATAGGGTGCAAGGTGTCAGATTCCACGTTGGTACGACAGCCAATTATCACATTGTCAGCAGCGTACAGCGTCACGTATCACGAAATGCCCCTGTGTCACTATCCGATTATTTAAAAGTATTTCCCCAGGCGTCGCGGTGAGAAAGGAATATGGCTCTTATTGCAATGAAAAACAGATACATATTTGCTAGAAGTGACATATATTTTTAAAAATAATATACACACATTTAATTAAGATTAAAAGTAAAGATTATCATACTACTCTGTTATAGGGCCACTAGTTTTGCTACCAAAATCCTGTCATTTTTTTCTCGGATTTTTTTTTGTTGAATTCAAGGTCTTTTTGTTATACGAATAAAAAGTCGAATGCTGCTTCTAATCGGTACTATCGTAAATCTATATGTAGGCCTAGTTTAAATGAAAACGACGATAAACTTTCGACACATCCCCAAAGTTGGGAAAAACTTCTACCCGTATTTTTTTTAGCGCAATAATATCTCAAGTTATAGTCTCGAGTTCCCATGCTACCTATGTACAGGGTAATCGATTATAGATATAAAAGCTTCAATAAAAGCTTATAAAACTATTCACCTTGTATAAAATGATCTTTGATAATTTGATTACATTTAACGTAGACATGAAAATAAACTGGAGTACCTCATGGTGACTGAGAAGTCTCCAAGCGGTGGTCAGAGCAAGAATCTTAGGAGTTGGAACTACTGATAAGAATATAGAAGCATTGAAGACAACTTGTTGACGGAATTAGAAGCAACTGCGATCCTTAGAAATAAGCGACCACATATAAAGGTTGATTAAAGGCTTTCACATTCACTTCTGAATTTATTTTTCTATTCTTCATTATAGGCAGAGCTTATTTGTCAGTAAAAAAACTTTAAATATTGCAAAAGTATTTCCAATCACCCGTATAAAAAGATCCCTCTGAAACATGTTACTTTCGTTTGTTTTATCTATTAAAAAAACGACAGGCCTTTTTCGACGGGATCTTTGGCAGTAAATTTTGCAGTTATAAAAAAAAACTATTATACGTTTTATTATGTAGACATTAGAATTTTCTTAACGCTTTTTCTTCTTCATTAGAACGGGTGTGCCATATATTAAATATACATATACACAAATGACATAAACATTCACCTTCTCAAACCTTATACATTTAATCAATCACCTCAATCACCCTGTTTCGAGTGAATAAATTTTTTTAAAAACTTTTTGACTGTATGGTTGCCAGTTCTAGTAACTACAAATGCGTGTTCGAGACAGCTCTTCGTTGTAGACGGCCAGTGGTCACTAATCAAATATATCTTTCGCCGCCGACGCCTGTCCGATACACGACAGCTAAAAGCGTTTCTCAAAGTTTTAGAACATAAGTACAAATTTAAAAAAAAGTTTTTTTTCAGTACAATGTTAATAAATAACACAATGAGTTGTTACAGGGAGTTTACGTTCTCTTATTATACTAATAGTATTTTAAAAATTAACAAACACTTCATATGTTTTAGGGGAAGGTATATATTATAAAATTCGACAACATATTTTAGACCTTGTTTATCAAAATGTTAAATCTAAAATTAAAAATAAATTAAATAAACATTATTATAGCATTCAAGAGCTACCTACCACCGTTAATCTACTCTACACGTGTCACCCCTCCACTGGGCGTCCCCAGGAGATGTTTTAGTCTCTCGGACTCGGTGTTTGGCACTGGTCGGTGTAATATCATGGATTGAGGCGCAATAGACAAACATGGTAAATATTTAGATAATATAGTAAAAAAAAATTTAAAAAAAACTTTGAGAACCACTGGAGTTACGGGGAGCGAATGACGAATGTTTCTGATTAATCAATATAACGACATTAGCAGCCGAGAGGCCGCCGGCCATGACAATATAAAAATAACGCGCTTACTATACTATTTATATAAAATAATATAACCTCTCTACATGTATATGTCTATTACCTTTCGTCACACTATACCTTAATGGATTGAATACTATATATATAAATAAGGCTTTTGATAGTTCAGGCACTTCATTTTCTCCAATCCTTTTAGGCAATGTACGCCCACTGCAAGATATAGGCCTTCCATAAATATATGACTGATAAAACAAATCTATAAGGTAACAAATCCAAATTTATTTATTTTTTATATGAAAGACTCAGACAAGCTTTGGGTAATGTAAAGCGATCGTCGTTTCAACCCATAGACGCCCATTATAAGGCAAAGACCAAAGGTTTCTACGGAGGGATATACCATAATCACCACGTATGGCGGGCATATTGCCCATCCTCTGAAAACTTGAGATGTGGCAATCCTATATAATTAATACACAAAGTGTAAATTAGATTCGAATCTACGACCTACGATATATCTAACTCCTCAGCCGCTGGGCTACCACAGCTCATTATTTATTGGTCACTAAATTAATTAACTTTCTCTATTTTTAAGCTCATCAAGATACATTGGATACTGGCCGTAATTTTTAAATCTGGCAATAAAAGCTTTCTGAACATTACTTAGTATCCAATTGTAAAAGCGTGTATACAGTGCGCATAAAAAGTTATACATGAATTATATTATTCATATGTAACTTTGTAAACCAATGTGTCTCCACTCTTTTTATTTTCAGCCGATGGATGCTCATTGCATAGGCCTCCCTCAAGCCACGATGACCTGTCCATTCAGCGATTTACCACGACCTTCACTATGCCGAGTCTACCGGCCCGTGATCGCCACTTAATAACCATCAACGGCCATAGGTTGCACGAGCGATGTGCCTTACCTACTGCCTACTACTAGCGATTCTTCGTAACCACTCTATTGTTAATTTTTTTTTTAATTTAACAACTAAAGCTTTTAACACTATCTGAAGTCTTATGTTTTTAATATTTAATTTTGTTTTCAATAATAACATTGTTTATATCACACCACTTCGAAAAATTGGTTATGTTTTCATGTTAACACATTAATATAGATTACAAAGCATCTGACGCAAGCTACACGTACCAAGACATACGGCAGACGCTACGTTGATTAATTAAAAATCCACTCGCAACCAACCGAAGGAGAGCCGCGCGGACGTAAGGGGACAGTCTATAATCATTTATCTCGAGTTTAATAAAAGCTGGATTATTTATGGTGGACGGGAGGCTGCTAATGTTGCATGATTTAATCCCATTACAGTGGCTACGGGAGCCGTGCCAGCAAATATCGGGGCGCTACGCCGTGGCGCTACGAACCGTCTTCGGTTACGTGTATTTGTGGGTTATGTATTCTTATCGGTGACAATAAAGAGTTTTATATAAACTGTAAATAGATTATTTTCCCTAACAATATACAGGATGATTGGTTATCGGTATAACATCTTTCAAACTGGAAATTTATTATTCGAAATGAAAGTTAATATAGAATAGAACGAGAGAAGGATGGCGACGTGGGAAAACTAGATCGTGAAGAAAAGTATATAAAAAATTGAGAAAGATGAAAAAAGAATGATCAGTAAAATTAAAAAGGTCATATGTTTATATGTTCCATATATAAAAACACAGCTTTAAACAATCTATATATTTATCTGTTGAACATTTTTTTTAATTAATGTACATAATATCGAAAAATCAACGCTTTCGGAAATAATCACGCTACGATAACATAGGAAAAAAAAGTGTGTTATAAATAAAGACTTCCTACTGCCATAAGTTATCAGCCAAACGCATACCAAAAAAGGTAACATACATACTTCAGAGAGATTACTTAATTGAGTGTGTATATTTACAAATAAATACATTTAAAAAACTTTTAAAGTTAAACGTTTTTTTGATACCCATATTGTGGTGGTTGTGGAAAAATATGTACCTAGTCCGTCATATTGGAACGGCGTCCATCTTGAATTTTTGACATAATTATCGTGTTTTACTAGTGTAGCCCTTTCATTTGATATGATTGATTCGAGATTGAGGGGGTTAAGGAAAAATACGTAATCCGCCATTTAGTATCGGCGGCCATCTTAGATTTATAATGTTATTGATTTTATTATATTGTATTGTCATCTTATCAAATTAATTGTGTGTACCAAATTTCAGATCAATCTAACAGCGGGAAGGTGCTTAAATTTCAATTTCTAATTTTGATCCAAATAAATTCCGTACGGGTCGAACTAAATAAAACCGTTTAAAAAGACATCAGGTGAAGTGTGCTAACAGCCTTATAACAAAATATACTTAACATCAGTTAAGTATATTTGGCCGGTCACGTGACCATAGTAAAACAGTATCCTAGCGCATAGCATAGCCTTCTGAAGTGGTGACAGAACAGTAAGCTAAAGGTATAACCTAAGTAAGAAAAGGACCAATATTTAGTATCTTTATCACTGACAAATTGAGTGATTTGACGGTGGCAGTTGTGTGATTCGCATTGTTTGCCGCATACGCATTTATCAGCGGGCTGGCGGGCGGTGCACTTTGTTGCACGGCTACCACTGCATGTGCGGAAGTGGCTAAATATTGGTCCATTTCTTACTTAGGATGGACTTCAGCAAGGTAACGCCTGATTCTATTAAATATTAAAGGTATAACAATCGACAGTCGACAGAAGAACATTTCAAAGTCGACTCAGGGCTACATGAAGGCCGATTTCAACCTGCACTTTAGGAAATCTATAGAGAAAGTCTATATCAATAAGTAGACGTACTTAAGTCTAGACTTTAAGGTTGTCTATCTTGCACATGGATGTTTGACGCTGTGTTTGCCAGTCTGTGATCTCCACACACCTTCAACACCCTAACGGCCACGAGTTCGACACGTCATATGGCTTACTAACTGCAACTACAACATGTTTCATCATGACAGCCGATAGACGTCCGCTGCATGACAGGCCTTCCTCACGAGCGCCATAACGACGACTATTCTACAACTCCCCGCTACCTTGACAATATTTATTCATTTTCAGAAGATAAGTCGTTGAGTGAATGTTCGTCGAATATATTAGAACACTGTAGTCAATACTAGTCAATTGTTCTTGATTCTCTTCTGGCTTATTCCTGCGCTTTTTTATTCTTTGCTTCTGTCTTTATTCGGCTTCTTTATTTTATATTGTTTCGATGAAGTTAGTACTGTTAGGCCTAAGGCTTTTGCAGCTTCGTTGGATATGAACTATGCATCTCATGCTTGGCTTATTTTGTCGCTATATCTTTGCATTTTGTATAGTACAACTTTTGGGGAAAGGGCACAGGTCTGCATGTGGTAGGTACAGTACTGATTGGGCTATCCACATACATTTAAAATTGATAAATGGAATTAGTCACTATATCGAACAATATTACTTTGCAGAGATAATACACAAAAGGAGACAAAAAACAAAAACGAATGCCGTATTTAATATAAATTTACGCGAAGCTCCCGCCAGCCGGTCGTCCCCAATGCAATAAGAAACCGAACACAATCGGAGCCATAGATACGTTCTCGTTAAACCGTCCATTATATCAGTAGATTAAAGGCCACTTAACTCAATATTCCGTAAAATATTGCCCCATAAACAGAGGGCGGCCGCGGAGATGCGACCAAGTCGGGACGCCGAGTGTAATCCCGTTAAAAATTGCCAAACAGAAAACAAACCGACAATGGCGTGCGGGGGCATACATCACGTGGTATGAAAAAAGGAAACACGGGATATACGTGACGTGAAAGGCGACGAACGATTCTCAACTATTAGAAAAAAAATAAGACATGTATATATATATATATATATATATACACACACTTATATATATAAATATATATATACATAAATATATATACATGTGCAGATAAATATATAAATAAAAACGGACAAAACTTAAAAAAATCAGTGGGTTTTAGTTGCATAAGTATAATATCTATATATATATATATATATATGTGTGTGTATTAATATAAATATATGCATATACATGTAATACATATACACGTATATATTTATATTATCAGAAGAAGGATTTTATTACATCGGACATCAAAAAGTACATTCCCGACATCCATAAATCGTTTAAATCTTTGAAAATCACACTAAGCGTTTTGCAACGATCTTTATGTATAGAACAACTTACCGATATCGTTGAGAAATATATTTCAGGTAAGCATGTAGCATCTCGGACCTCGTCATCGCTTTACATCAGACGAAACAGAGGTCAAATAGTTTATATAGTCGATAAAAAATAACTTTTTAACAAATATTGTTTCTTAAACATTTCGATCGAAGTGGTTAATGAGCTATATATACTACATATTACGTGGTACGCCAAGGTTATATAGCCATAAAATATTAGCATTAGAATGTTTTTATCAAATACATACGTAAAGTAAACCTAGAGACATTCCGTAACAGACTTAAACGTTCCCGATGACGTACGAAGACGAATGCCGTCGCCCGCGCGCGACAGATACGAATGGAATCGGACGCGTGTAATAGAGACGCGGCCAAATGACCGGCATCCGGACGTAGACAAAAGCGAAGCCGACGTAATAAAGCAGGATTGATGAAAAAGCGCTAAGCCAAGCCGATATAGCGGCGCGGCACAAGTTAAACGCGATAAGCGAATCCACAATACATAATCATACTAGTAATGGTTTAAAATAAAACTGAAATAAACACTTTATTTATTACTGTGAAAACAAAACGACATTGTCTTATGGCATTGAGCTGTAAAATGAGATGATTTAAGCGCTCTCTATCTCTCTTTTTAGCCTATGAACGCTCACATCAAGGCTGTCCTGAGCCCCCCATATCCAGCGACTTCCCGTCACCAAAACCATGCCTTGCAGTGGTGGAAGTCTATGCTGATATAAGATGACGACAATGCAAAACGAAAGATCTTGAGGTATTATTAATAAGACTTATATGATTCTATCCAAGAATACTACAATCTTAATGGGTGGAATTAAATGTGGATGTGAATCTAATTATTGTAAAGTACTTTTTATAAAACTGCTAGCAGATCCCGCAAACGTTGCTTTGCAAAAAAAAAAAAATAATTTACAAATAAAAAATAAGGGTTGATCGTAGAAGGGTGAAAATTTAGGGTTGTTTGTATTTTTGTATGCTGTATCATAAAAAAATAAAAACAAAAAAAATTGTATAAAAAATAAAATAAAAAAATTAGGGGTGGACCACCCTTATCACTTAGGGGTATGGAAAATAGACAGTTGCCGATTCTCAGACCTACTGAATACGCATATAAAATTTGGTAAAAATCGGTCAAGCCGTTTCGGAGGAGTACGGTAACTAACATTGTGACATGGAAATTTTATATATTAGATATTAGTAAAGAGCATATATTGAGTTTCTTGCCGGCTCCTTTCTTAGTTGCATTCAGAGCCGATGGTAGCTTTCTATAGACACAACAATACTTATTTATTTTATGTAGATTGAGCATTCGAAAGTGCTTGTAACAGACTATTTTAATAAAAAATAATTTGATTTTAATTGGACTATATTCTTTTTATTTTCAGCCGATGAACGCTCTCTGCAAGACTTAGAACTCTACCAAATATAGCCATGATGTCCAGTCCTGTGCTCTTCGCATCAAGCGACTTCCTGTGACGGTAACTACGTCATCGGTCTACCTGGTGAGGATATAAACGCTGCTCCCAGTTTACCTACTTACCTGACCTCTCCATTTTTCTCCAGCACCATTGTTTGCCAATGGGATGCTTTAGTTTTCTCAACCATTCGTGTACTTATACCGTAAAGCAATAGCAAATCTTTGTTGCTTTTCAATGTCATTATTTCATATGTTAGAATCTTTTAAAGGAACGGGAATTAAAATTTGTAATATTTAATGGAATCAGGCGTTACCTCGCGGAAGTCCATCCGAAGAATATTTAGCCACTTCCGCAAATGCAGTGGTAGTCGTGCAATAAAATGCACCGCCCGCCAGCCCGCTGATAAATGCGTATGCGGCAAACAATGCCAAACCACTCAACATGTGCTTCACCCCTCCACGGGGCATCCTTAGGAGCTACATCACACAACTTGTGCCAAACAGTCTTAAAATTTGTAAATATTGTCGCGAGAGAATGTACCGCAACATTTTGATCTACTGCGTAAAATGGTTACCGTACATTACACCGGGTAAAATAATTATAGTTAAAATCTCTTCATAAAAATATTCGCGAGAAATAGTGTAAGCTTGTCACTTGGACCACAGTAGAAGGCGTCTTCCTAGCGGCTTTAATACAAAGCTATTGCTATTACGGAGATCGCGAGGAGCCGGGGCGGCCATCGAACACCGTGCGGCTTAACCGGACTCACTTTACCGGGATTTCGGATATGACGTAAAGCACTCGGCGAGCCCCGCCCGCGTCTCTGACCGACTTTTTCTCCTTCCATTTATTAGCTTAGGTTACATTCGGCGACGAGGCTTCGTCGAGATTATCTTCGGAATATAGATGCGGATTACGCATCCGAATCCACTACCATTATTTCCGACGTCTTCATTAAATGAGGTTAGGAAACTGAAGCCTCTTTCAACAGATTTGAACTTGAAAACTCAGAATTTTTTTTTATACACTTGTAATGGAATAGGCGTTTGTCTGATGGAAAGTGTAGGTGAAGACGAAAGTGGTAAACGCCCATCAAAAAGAAACCTGTTAACTTTATTTTACTCTCACCTAACATTTTTTTTTATTTATTCATTTTATACACAGCATGATATTATAAGGCCCCCGTCATGGGGATCTCTCGTACTCCCTATCATGTAGGACAGGTCACTATTTTCCTTATATTCTATACACTTCTTTCATTCTTAAATTTTCTATCATTCTTTTTCATACCCATTTCCGTTCATTCATCGTCTCACTTCCTCAAATATCACAGCTCCGGGTTATATTACATTTCTTTACCTCAATTTATGTTTATTTTCGTGCTATTATACATTCCTATTTAATATTGTAACTTATAACGAATTATATTATTCTTCCTAGTTCTCTTAATTCTAGTTTAAATTTTCTTTTCTGTACCTCCTGTTTATTTGGTTGCTTATTCGACCTGCCTCAGTTTTATA
This sequence comes from Battus philenor, assembly GCF_028537555.1. Taxonomy (NCBI): domain Eukaryota; kingdom Metazoa; phylum Arthropoda; class Insecta; order Lepidoptera; family Papilionidae; genus Battus; species Battus philenor. The sequence goes on along the minus strand of NW_027181686.1, from coordinate 1,879,589 downwards.
TACAGTATGGTTGGCTATAAATGTTTGAATTTTTCAAGCTTTGGCGTGAATGAATAAGTATAAAGTTGACATTTGACTTTCTCTCGGCGCATTTTAATTATAATAAAATTAACATTAAGTAAAATAAAATTTGAGGATCTCTAATTCAGCCTCTGTCATAGTTCACAGTGTCTTATTTTACGTAATTAATTTTTTTCATATCTTTATTTTCACTCTTATCTTTTATCTGTCTCAATGTCACACTTTTCTCTTTTATCCATCACAAACTCTTCGTTTCCGTAGCGTAATCTATCTCCTTCCATACATCGCCTCGCTTCCGCCGCCCTTCAAAAATACAATACAATTCTGATTTATTTAGTTTTTTTTATTATTTCTGGTCTATTTTTAACTTTTTACTTTACTTGATAATCCTTTATCACTATTTATTGTTATTCAATAACAATGATAAAGCATACGTGACCAGAAGTATTCCACTCTGTCTTTACACTTCGAAGTCGACAGATGTATTGGCACATAGATTTAATTTCTTATTTATTTTTACAATAAATAATTATAACTAAATTGTTTTTTTTTTCGATCTTTCGTCTGTAGCAATCCTTATTAGGATGCCATAATAAAACAAGTGGTAAATACAGAATTAACAAAAGGGAACGATTTATAAATACTTATAAGATTCATTATCTAAGTCAACAGAAGCCCATTGCTGGTTTTGGAAACCTGAACTATGTCGTGGGTCCATCTAGCGGTGGGACCCTCCCACGACTCTTCGCGAGAAGCTTTCGTTTCCAACGACCGCGGGTCGCCTAATAAAATAGTTAACATAAAAGGTCCGACTTAACAAGTGACTTACAAAGCCGACGTCGAAAATAAGGAATTAATAAAACGTTCACCAGCCCTCCGATTACTAATTCAAGCAGCCGCAAAAAGCTGAACGAGAATTATTTACATTTGAACCGAAATTAGCGTTCCATGCCCTCTCTCCTTTGTTGTAGTGGCATTCGTACGCCCTAGAGGTACACCTGTCGACCATACGGTCACACAAACATATATTAATAACGCGTTAATTTATTAACAAGCGCTGTTTATCCGGGGATTACCCGAGAATAGTTTTAGTTGGACAACAAAGGACCGAAAGGGTTCAAAGCGAATTTCTTGCCGACATATTTACCTAAGGTAGGAGGTGATAGTAATTTTACGGTAGAACGGACCCGGCTTTGGTTGCGGACAAACATTTGCTCGGCGCGGCCCTATCGTAATATCTTTATCGCATACAACTTGCTCGCATTATTGTACGGCGAATTGCGATTGTTTTTGGTCCGGTCACACACCACCTTCATTAACCTATCTCACAAATATATTAATATAACTCGCAAGTTGATAGTAAAACATCTAGTATTCGATTTCAATAAGTTCGTAAAAAATAACATACAACAAACAAACTGGAGGAACCAAGAGAATAAGAAAATTGAAATGAAAAAATACAAGATTCAAGCACTTTATCGATCGCATTAACATAACTGTAGAAATGTATTTTTCTACAGTTTTTCACATACGTACATATGTTCTACTTAACAATACATTTTGTATCTATATTCCACAGACGTAAGTTTCCGTGCGTATATGTTTACATTTACGTTTAATATTTCCGAATTTTTTTGTTCACGTTTTTGCATGTTTACTGGGTCTTTTAATCGATTTACTGACTTTAATCGTAAAGCATTTAAAATGAAGTTGAAGTCAACTATAATTTTTTTCTTAAATCTGTGTCTCGTTTTTTTCTAACGCCCTAACAATGTCTTGTTTTTAAAATTACATTTCAAGAGATCACTTCCTCACTCCTACTCCATATTGTCATCCTCAGGTTGTGCGCCAGTAAGTGCGGCGGTTGCCGTATTCGCCACATTGATGAACCTTGCGATCGCATCTTGAGTCTCGTCCGTGTGATACACGCACGAGTTCGTGTGACGTGATACCGCTACCACTGCATGATGGACACTGTTATACAGCCTGAGTGTGTGTTTGGCACTAATCGGTGTAGCATAACTCCTGAAGATGCCCTGTGGAGGGGTGAAACACGTGTTGAGTAATTTGGCGGTGGCGGTTGTGTGATTCGCATTATTTGCCGCATACGCATTTATCAGCGGGCTGGCGGGCGGTGCATTTTATTGCACGACTACCACTGCATGTGCGGAAGTGGCTAAATGTTGTTCCTTTTCTTGCTTAGGATGGACTTCCGCGAGGTAACGCCGGATTCCATTAAAAATTCATTAAATAGCCTGAGCGTGTCTGTTCTACGAACAACAATGACACATTTATCAACTTGGGTGTGAACTAGGTATAGAGAATTTTTCTGTTTCGAGATATTTTCCCCAGAATAAGGACGCCTACTCCGGGACATCACCACATCCTTGGACGAATATATGCTCTTTTTTCCAACAATATCTTTACCATCAATGTCTTGAAAACGGCAGCATTATTTTGGTTAAAAATACTGAAAATTAGTTCTGAGTTTTTGTAAACTCATGCAAGGTTGACTGATCTTTGAATTTATAATGAAAATCATCACTAATAATGAGTCAAATAAAAAATCTGATATAGAAATTTATAATAAAATAATGGATAAAAAATATAACTTAAATAAATATACAAATTATAAAATAAAGATCAAAAATAAAAATTTGGAATTGTTACAGTATTCTGGACTGAAGGCAAAGGAAGAGAGGCGACGCATAGGTTACAAGGTATGGAATGAATGAGGACAACAGAGGAACGAATAAGAGATCTTAAGGAGAAAATAGAAGCACGAAGTACCTATAAGTAAATAATAAGAAACCTTGTGACAAATTAATTGTAAATAACATCTCTGCTTACACATGGCATTCATTTAAAAATCGCCGCGATGATAATATGAACAACGATAATTTTGTACGGATCCTGTACCAATAATCAAAACTGTTTAAGTATTCTTTAAAAAAATCTTATTAATTTCAAAGTGAATTTTGTATTAACAAGAAAAAGGCAGGTTCACAAATTAAATACCGGGACTCGGGCGCCCGGTCGGGCCATGCAAACAGCGGAGATCTCACAAAAGGCGAAAGGTCCGAAACCGAAGCGATGCATCATTAATAAGCCACCGGCCACTTTCATTGTTGCACTATATTTAACAACTACCCTCAGGAAAGATCGTCGTACGGTGGGCAACGCAGCAACACTTACAACACCAATATATATTTTTATTGTTTTATACACCGAAATCTATATATTTCATTTTATATAACTAGTAAATAGTTACACAGAAGACGCTGTTACCTTCTGGAAAGTTGATAGTAGCAATCTTATATAATGAATGCACAAAGTGTGAAATATAAAATGTCGTAGGTAGACAATCGAACCCGCGACTTTAATCTTAATTCCAGGCTTCTCCTGCAAGACTACCACTGATGTAAACTATTATTATGTAATCATTCATAGTAAGCATGAACTTGTCATATATTGCTATCGATTTAAATATGATGCAAATTTAATAGTAATTTCAAGAATCTTGACGTATTGATAAATGGGAGGCTGTGTGGAAGGCTGTATGAAATTAAACAGTAGCAATTGAATGGAAAGTAACGTTGGCGACTCTTTGTTGTGGGCAATGTAAATAAAACTATTGTAACGCGCTCTCCTTGAGGTAATTAATAGGAGTTGAGAAGTACTCGCTCGATATACCAAAACAATGTTTCTTTACGTTTATACGCATTTACCTGATCGTTATTAAAATACCTTCTACCCTTTTCTACTTTACCACCACATCATTTATCAACATTTTATTTAACATGACATATATTAAAACAAATAAAATAAAATTTCCTTTATTCTTAAGATATTTATGAGAACTCAACATCGTCAACTATATTTTTTTAATCTATTTTAATTTTGAATCTACTTTGCTTTGCAAACAGGAAGAAACTAAGTTCACGGACCCTTCCGTTCCGTGAAATCAGTTCAGATGAAGCTGTAAAATCCTTATGGCTGGCAGAATCAACATCAATAGAGAAAAATAAAATAAAAGAAGGAAGATACTCCAGAAAAACCCATCTAAAAATGTTGGCGAGCGTGTGGACTGTATAAACGGATTAAGTAAATAAAAATGATTTTGGTAATTTAATTTTACAAAACTAAGCAACAGTAAAATAATACGTAATAGTAGATTGACACGTACCGTCAATATAAAAAAATATAAAACTAGTAAAAATATACCGCTTTATAGATATACACTTTTAATAGATATTGTCTAAATCAATGTTTTCAATCACAGTTCATTTACTCTACTGACTCCTTAATTATGAAAAAGTCTATTTTTTCTTTCTCTGTTTTTATACTATAGAATATTATTTTATAGAAAACATGGAATTTTTCATAATTAAACAAAACTTGATAATTTGTAACCAAAGATTAAACTGGCCAAAGAAAATAGGAAACAAAGTAAAGATTAAAAAAGAACATTTTATAAAGGAGGTATTTAATCTGATTCAGCATATAACTGAGAATTGTTTCCCTGTCCTGTTTCAAGTATCCCTTTTAACTGCAAGGCGTTAACAAGGGTATTGACGAAATACCAAAAGTTCGAAGTAATTAACTTTCTTGATATCACTATCACACGGGAACATTGTCCGCATGTTTTTTATGTATATAGAAAATCAACCCACACCGATCTGGAGAACGAACGCAACAAACGTACAAAGCGACACAGCTCTCGATCCGCAGGAGTCGTTTCGAAAATTTCCGACTTCCGTCGCGATGAAAACAAAGAAAAAAAATCAGATTTCCGAGTGCGGACGCTTCAGTTCCGCGAAGTGGCGACGTAATTGTACTGTAATGATCCCCGTTCGAGCTCCATCGGCGTCGCGGTGTTAATATTTCCACGCATTGAGTGCGCGCTTACACATCAAATGCTTTATATATATCGCTGGCATTTTCTTTAACTTCCCTCTATTAGATTAAAACATAAATATGCGAACAAACAAGAGTATAACACCGTACCAGTGTCATTGTTTCCAGACAATTATAACTTAAACATCTTCAAATCAATAGTGAATAGGTTTTTAAGCAAGCATGTGGTATCGTAGACCATGTCATCGTTTAATATCATACGAGACAGAGATTTAATATCGCCTATAAAAAGCAAGTTACACAGAACAGAACGTGCTGCAGTGAAGACTACGAATCTGCAAGACGTGGTCATCTACAGGATCTAGGAAAATTCTGGATGCAGGGCAATTCAAACCGGTTCTTCACGCCTATCCCAAAGTTTACAGAGTAAGATTTAAAACTAGTAATGAACTGGCAATTAAAAAGAAATATCTGTTTAAATTAAGATATTTTAAATTTCAGAATACGTATGCCAAAAATGTTAGTGATATGTTATTAGGTAGTTGTATAATATTCCAAAACTATCTTTACTTTAGCTCTATGAAACTAGCAATTTCCTTTTAAGAAAAGGGGGTACGTACGCTTTTACTATAGATTTAACTATACAGATAAAATTGAACTGTCTGTTAGTAATATTAAAATTACCACTTTTCACTCACATACCAATATAAATGGTACATGTAGTAAAATTACTGTTTTAATTTTTGTCTGTCTGTTTGTTCCGGCTAATCTCTGAAATGGCTGAACCGATTTTGACGCGACTTATACTGGCAGGTAGCTGATCTAATAAGGAGTAATTTTGACTACTTTATTTTAGAATTTTTTTGTTAAATTCTATGCGGAAGAAGTGGCGGGCCGCAGCTAGTAATAATACATACAAGTTAAAACAAAAACTTTGGTGAGCAGAGGTCAAACCATATTGTTACTGTACGCCGTATAACAGATATGTAATATATTATAATCATTTGTATGTCTTTATGAATTAAGTCCAATTCAGACATTTCAAAATTCTTTAGCCCGCTGATAAATGCGCGTGCGGTAAACAATGCGAAACATAATTACCACCGTTAATCTACTCTACACGTGTTTCACCCCTCCACGTGGCTAAGGAGATGTTAGTGGTCTAAAAGATCAAATCAAACTAACATTTATCAGCGGGTTGGCGGGCGGTGCACTTCATTGCACGACTACTGCTGCATAGCGGAAGTAGCTATATATTAGTCCCTTTCTTAGTTGATTATAAATAGGTACAAAAATCTCTAAAAGGTTGTATATACAGCACATTGGTAATAAATGACACTTCACATTTACGCATTTTAAGCTTTTAGATCTACCCTCAATCTAATATATAAAATTCTCGTGTCACGGTGTTCGAACTTGAACTCCTCCGAAACGGCTTGACCGATTTTTACCAAATTTTACATGCGTATTCAGTATGTCTGAGAATCGGCTATTATCTATTTTCCATACCCCTAAGTGATAAGGGTGGTCCACCCCTAAATTTTATTTTTAATTTTTTAGACAATTTTTTTGGTTTTTATTTTATTATGATACAGCATACAAAAATACATACAAACCTAAATTTTCACCCCTCTACGATCAACCCTTATCTTACATTTGTTAATTAAAAACTTTATTTTTTTTTGCAAAACAACGTTTGAGCTAGTAATTTAATAATTTTTTTCTTTATTCAAATTTCATCTAATGATTTTTTATAGAATATTCAACACAGTACGTGGTCGTAGGTATTACGAAATACATTTTAATTCCCTGTGTTTTCTATTACTCCATCCGAAGTCAACCATTACGTACGCGGATCGCGGAAGTGCGCTTTTGAGTCGATTGTTTCACGAGATTTTAATAACGCTGCAACGCAAAGAACAAGTCGAAAGCCATTGTTGACTTCAAGATGGTGGGCGCCCGCTACGGATTATATTCTGGTTTGATTTTTGTCAAGGATCCGCTGTCCTCTGGCGGTTGTGGCTTGTTTGTGAGGGGTGGAGGTTCTAACAACTAGATTGCGCAATTTTTTCGTCAATTTCAGTTTGATGAAATATATAAATACATTTAAAAAACTTTTAAGTTAAACGAATTTTTAATACTCATATTGTGGTGGTTGTGGAAAAATATGTACCTAGTCCGCCATATTGGAACGGCGTCCATCTTGATTTTTTAATTTTGACATAATCATCGTGTTTTACTAGTGTAGCCTTTTCATTTGATACCCATATTGAGGGGGTTAAGGAAAAATATGTCGCCATTTAGTATCGGCGGTCATCTTAGATTTATAATGTTATTGATTTTATTATATTGTATTGTCATCTAAATTAATTGTGTGTACCAAATTTCAGATCAATCTGACAACGGAAAGGTGCTTAAATTTCAATTTCTAATTTTGACCCAAATAAATAAACAAAGAAATTCCGTACGGGTCGAACTAAATAAAACCGTTTAAAAACGAAACTTACTGCTAGATCATAGACATTCCTTATAGATTTTCAATAGAGCCAGTGGAAAAAAACCTGCATTTAGCGTCTTCCGAGGAACTTAACTAGTCCGTCCATCTTGTGGGTGGACGTTTTTTTCTTTTTTACCTATAAATGACCACTATAAGCCATGTGCCTCCCCCAAAGATAGCTACGATGACTTCACCACGCTGCAGCTATTGCCTCGTGATCACAACTATAGAACCTTTCGACTCCAATGACCATTTTCCAAGACCGATATGCAACTGCCACTTGAGACGGATCTTATCTCAATCTAATCTCATTTCAAATCAAAAAAGAAAAATAGTAAAATATATCTACGATTTAAATTTAGAATCTAACGTCAATTATAAATATCGTATCAAATGGCGTAAATGTAACATGAGTTGGTAAAGAGATAATCATCAAGTTAGTTTATAACAAAAGTTAGGATATCACCTTAATATACTTGGCGCAGTAAATTCGGTTGAATATGTCGCAGTTCGTATATTTAATGGTATCCCAAATTTACGTATTGTTCGCGAAGATGCCTCACGTTGTCCCCTGAACAGGTAATGACGTTATTTATTGGCAGTAAACCGCTCCTGAGGTCGGGGTACAAAGCCTGAATGGGCGTGCGGTTGATGTTTTGATCATTAATGGCCTTTATTTAATAGTTTGATAGTTGCCAGCCTAAATAAGATGACAGGGAGTACTTCATTATGGTTATGTACCTCCGTTATAACTTATTGGATATTACAATACCACAACAGACACGGTAACACAGTGTTTAGATCTATTTATTTCGATATGATCGGATATTGAAACAGCTGGTTCAAAATTTAACAACACACTCTACAAAATAATAGCGATATTCATCCAAATATAAAATACATACTGCCCTCTGCTTCATGTCTCTCATCTCCAACCTAAGGTTGTCTGGTAGAGATCGCCTCGAGCGATAAGACCGCCTCTTTTACAAAATGAATTGTTTCTTTTTTTCCTCTATTTATTGTTTACGGTGTACAAAAAAATGTTAATAAATAAACTATAAATACTTTTACAAAAGTAAAACATACATGTGTACATGATTTAGTTTATTTATGTACTATCCAATGTCTCGGTTTAAATAGTAAAGACAAAGGAAGGCTTCCCTGATCATACTAGATAGAAGCGTTGCTACAGTTTCTTCCGCCACTTCGCCCGGCGCTTTCCAAAGTGGTAATAGTGATTAACCAGACAATAGCAATCGGTCAAGATCTTCGGCCCACTAAAACACCTTTGTGTGGCAATGCTAAGCGGGTATTATCGATGTGAGATAGGCCGAGGTCCCCTCGTGTTGGACCTCAGGCCTAGGGCACAGTAAAATATTAGTATCTGAAGCCTCGAGCCGTCTGCCATTTTAAACTCGAGGAATCTACAAATGCCATTTGGGCAGCGGTGACAATCCAGTCCAAAAAATGTAGTCATAAAATCTTAAAAAATAGATCTACAGATTGTTTTGCTGTGTCTGATATATGGCAAATGTATTATTATATGATAATATCAAATTTCAAGATTAATTTCGAATCAGATTTTTCAACGTGTTCGGATGTTGAAACCATTGGTCCCAAATTAAAGAACGCAGTAAACGTTAAAAATATTAAAGAAAGTGTTCAAAAAAACAATTTTGTTCTTTCTGTCAAAATAGGATTTTCTAGCATTTATCTCAAAATGTACACAGGTGATCTATCCTAGATATCTATAATGGTACTGAATGTATTATAGGAATAAACTAATATCATTTACAACTAAAATTTACTATCGATCCACGGAAATATACGTGAGGGTACATTGATATTTGAAGCAAAATTGCCTTAAAATTCTGAAAATTTTCTTATGAATTACACAAGTGGACGCCGTATATAATTAGATACTAATATTAATTAAAAAATATATTGTTTTACAATTTTTGCTATTGATCCACGAACTTGATCATGTGGGTATGTCGAGAAATTTCGCTTAACGACGGAGTGCATGCAAGCAGTGTAAATTCCGCATCGAAACAAAACACAAGTATCGCGGATCGCGAATGCAACACATGTATATATATTTTTTTTTCTTTCGCAGTCAGCGGGGGCAATTATCCGCATCTCGGACACAACAGCGCAGACGTACTCAACTCACAATGGCTGCCACTCGAGGTCTCAGTGTAACGAATCCACTACTGCTACTATCAACCGGTCCCTTTCGCGAAACTGGAACGAGATTGTTTGCTCGACACCCCCGCCAGTTAATGACGTATGGGCGAGCCGGCGGTGAGGGGCGGAGGGGGGGGTTTCATTAAATGTTGTTTGTCGACGCCCTTTTTTAAAAATTTCAGCCTCCATTCCTTGGAAATATATTTTCGCTGCGAATGAATGCTGATTAGCGTGCATTGTGCCATCTCGACCTGACGATACTGCCGGAGACTTTTTTTCAGTGTATGTCAATCTATTAGTGTTATCCTTCCTAACCCAGATATATCCTTTTTAAATTTTCCAACCTAACCTAACCTATTCTAGTAATAAATCCTTATTAAATTTTTCAGCCAAACCTAACCTATCCTAGTTATATATATTATTGTTAAATTTTCTAACCCAACCTAACCTAACCTTTTTTTTAGTTTCGGGGAGAAACCGGATGTTCAAGAGGGCCTCTGGGGGTGTCCTAACCTAACCTAACTTAATTACGTATCCTTTTTATATATTTATCAATCATAACTTGCTTACTTTGAAATAGACAACGATAGAATAGTATTGCTGGAAACCGAACAATATTAAATATTTGTACATTTGTTTGATTCTAAAAAAATAATTACAAATATTCATTACATTAAAATTGCTGACACCATTCACTAACGAGTTCTGTAGAAATAAAGATAAGTTTGTTATACGTTTTACTAACAACCAAAACCTAAGTTACTGTGCGATAAATTAATCAAATTAGCCATATAAAATTTATTAATGATATCATGGCGCGAATGATTTTTGATTCCTAATTACTCCATGAAATATATATGTCAAAGTAATCACACAAGTAACCCGACAGAATATGTTTTGACTTCTAAGGTCGACAGTTTTGGAACAAGATTATCTTTTTTATTCGAGTGACGTCATTACATTGAAATTCGCTTTGATTTCAGTTTTTATCACCATGATGTCATGTATACGTAAAAGGTGATAAAAATGATTAGATAGATGATGAAAATATGAATTAACAGTTCCAGTTTTAGAAGAGCTTCGTATACAATTAATGAACTAATAATAAGCTATGTCCGTGCAAAAAAAAATAAAAATAAAATTATTTGTTTCTTTTCTTTTTTTTTTAATTAGGATCTATATTTCACAGACATTACCATCCGTGTCTTTATATAGCAATTACGTTTTATAGTTCCGAAAAAATTACAAATTAATCTTTTTTTCTCACGTTTTTGCTTGTTGGTGTTTATTGTCTATTAGACTATTTACTAACTTCAATCGTGAACTATTTAAAAGTATGTTATAGACAACCAAACTTTATAATTATTTTTTTAAAATCATTGGTGGCAATGTACAGTTTATAAAATCATGGTACGTGCGTATATATATGTTTATTTAAAATAAAACCCTGTTGCTTACATATAAACGTGACAGTGTTTTCAAAGCAACATATTATCTGATACGGACATCTACATATTGAGATAAAACTTAAGTTAATTTTGTAAAGACTGCCTGATTACTAAGGTAATGTTAAGTTTCTAGATAAACTTAGATTTATTATCGATTATATATATCGATAGACAAATATCGGTAAACGTGCACCCTTATACAGCATGTGTGACCTCCACAATTCATATATTAGTGATATTGATATACTCGTATTCTCATGCTCTCTCGTATCTTTTAAAAGACAATTTCGTTCACACAATACAATTTAAACCTCATTGGAACGTGACGCTTGCTGTGACTCGTAATTATTGCGGTATTATCTGCAGAATGCGCTGGATCTTTGATCCCTGTTTAGTAATGTTTTTCCTTGTTTTGTGATTGTTTGACTTTAAATCGTTTAATGTTCTTAGTGAGATAGTTTTAAGGTAACTATTGTAACTAAGTTTATATTTCTAAGTTTGTATGTTAGTACTTTCTTGCTGCCTTTTGTTACTGTCTATCTCCAATAAAGTAAAGTAAAGATTGCTAGAGTAAAGGAGAGAGAATATGAGGCTGAATAAAAGAGAAGATGGAACTAGAAGGAAGATAGGTTTTATGTAGCGCGTGTATGTAAGTGTATTTTGGCAAATTAATAAATTGACCATCAAAGCGTCGGACAACAATGCTTGTCACGTGAAATTTTACAAGCAACAATGTCCCCAGAAACAAGGGCGACGGGCACAAAGGTTTATTGGGGCCATCCCGTACGATCCATCACGCGAGCCCGATCCCACCCCCTGGCGCCCTCTCTTGGCCCTGATCATTATTTAAAATATAGATGAGTGTTTTCTTTCCGATAATCGAGACCGCGATTGAGGGTCCGACACAATGGCTCTTGTGAAAGAGTCGCCTGTAGGTGCGCTGGGGCGCTCGGAGTGAGCGCGTTCTCGCTTATTTGTATTAGTAAATTGAAGGTGCAGTGTCCACTTTATCAAGACCCCGACCCGGCGCGGCGGGGGTATTATTTTTCAACCCGGTGGGCGGAGTGGGGGATCAATTAACGTGGTCTTTGTGCGCATTCTATCGGCGCGCAATGAAAAGAGTTGTGATTTTCTTTGATATGCGGAGACGCGGTTTGCCGAGTGAGAAATCAAAGGGCGCCATCGTGATGCATGACGGGTTTTATTAAGATTTAATGCCGCCAACGACACTCGGAGGCGGGAAAAGAACGAGTCTCAAGTATTCGATGTACGTTTTACATGACGCCATTTTGAATTCGGTCGTATAAGGGCTGACGTGAAAACGGAATATTGAATCAACGGAATTCTACTTAATATTTTAAATATTCACTGTACGCTTACAGTTAAATATACGTACACAACACAACGTTTCACTAGCGTCGCTTTTAAATTGCGACAAGTTTAAGAAATATTTTAATAATATAATTTTTACCAGAGATATATTTACATCATTAAAATAAAGTAATATCTGCGTTTTAAAGGAGTAATTATCGACTACTTCCAAAGAGTAATTTAGTTCCTTGTCAACCGAGTTTTTTTTACCAGACTCACTGGTAGGGTTTCCCGGTTTCAAGTGGCAGGACATAGAGTGCCGTTTAGCGTAAAACTTCTGATATAGTAGCTTCAGAGCTCCTGGGAGAGCATCGGCTTGGGCAGCTACATACAATTATCTTACCGGCTTGCACCGCCGAACTCTTGGATCGGTCCAGAAGAATGTCCGTGCAATGACTAAACTCAAGGGCCTTCAAGAGAGCGCCGTGACTTGTGATGTCACATATCAATTAACTAGGATCATCCAAGGTTGTATGGAAGAAATTACATTTTGCGTTAAGACTGACCACTGTACTATTTCCTTTGATTATTATAATATATTTCTTTTCGTGTTTAATGTTTCAAGAGTTAAAAGTAGCACGGGATCAATATATAAGCCGACTAGATAATCACCCGAACGACTTAGTTACCGTATTAGCTACTCTAAACGACTTAAACGCCATGTATTACTAAACTTGGTGATAGATGGAGGATGAGGAATCTGAGGCTGGGCGGCTTTGATGTGATAGAAGACAAGGAACTAGTCTACTTTTGGTTTAAGATTGACAGACTATAAGATATGCACGGAAATATATATATATACTGTGTTGAAGGTTCCGATTTTTTTGTTCGTGCAATAATACGATTTAATTAACATTGACTGAAAATAATATTGCATAATAATAATTTTACTTACGATCATGAGTTTTGTGTGATTTAAAAAATAGGAAGCTGATACTTTAAGATAGAAGAGAACATACCGGAAACAAAATACACGATTGAATTTAAAGTGACCACTTATGAGGTGGTTAGTCATAAATAAAAAGCATTAAAGAGTGAACATATACGTATAAGGTACATTTATATATAAATATAATATGTAGTAGCCATTATTATACTTATTTAAGTTGTTTTTATTTACTTCTCTTTCTTTTCAATTTTATTTCACCTTTTCATTTTATTTTTCGTGTTTTATGTTATTAAGTAGTTTTAACTACCTTTATTAATTTATCTTTTCACCGCTTAGTGGTTAACTGGTAGAGAATGCCTTCGGCGTTAAGTTCCCCATTATATTTGGGGTACCGGAAAGTAATGTCATTTCTGTCGACATATTTTACAGAAAAACAACTGATTTTTACCGCTTCGGCATTGAAAATCTGTGTACTAGATTACAAAAGGTTGTTAATAACTAAGGTGAATATATTGTTGAATTTAACTTAAGAAAGCGACAGTACTTTCCGGTCACCCTAATATATGAGTAAAATGTCGGTCATGATACGTTTAAATTCCAAATCACTTGGATCGCACAAGTGAAATCCGTCAAAGAAGGTAACCGCGTCTCTCCTCAATCGTCCACCCAACTCTATCTGCAATCGTCGGCTTAGCATGCGAGTTAATGAACACCCGTGGGCATACATACACGCGCTAGCCGTGTACTGCCGCTGTAAGTGGGGGGCTACGAGGGTGGGCCATCCCCCCCTCGCGCCCATCTCGACACGGCGTCTTAACCCCGACTTACACAACTCTTGTAAAATTGTTACCGATATTGTTGCTTTGTGATATAGTTCATAAATCATTGCATATCTTATACAGGGTGAATTAATAGTTAATCAGCATAGTTTTTAAGATTTTACACCTATTTCTAATCACTCTGTACAACTGTGAAATATGTTATATTAATTTAATTTTTATATTAAAAAAATCATACGTTAATTGACTGCAAATGTGTATAGTATAATTTCGAAATTAGCCGATTGTCTCTTTCCAAACGTCGATGTGCAATATTTCTTGCCGGGTACTGTATTAGTGTTCACACTAACAGCAACGTATATTGATGCTTCACTTGCTAAATCGATTAACTTAATAAAACAAGAAGTTTAAAAAATTACAATACGTTGCTTTTTATAATTCTTTTCAAATTACAAATCCAAAAATACTACGTAAACTTTATTATTGCAAACGCATTTTTATTTTGTCTGTGTTTCTTTTAAAGTATGAAGTGGAATATACTTGCAGTATTTATTATTATTACTACAATTTTTTCGTGATTTTGAGAGTTAGTCGATATGACAAGTGAAAGTAAATTCAAATGCTGTCTTTGAATTGCAGAGTAAGGGCTGGACCACATTTTTTAGACATAGAGATCTACCTGCTACACTTCGTATATATTCATTCTTAAATTGTATCAGATGAGTACTCGTTTCATTATTGATAAAATTTATAAAGTAATTGTAGAGAATAAGTCCTTATATGTCATTTGAACTATATAAAACGGTGATTTATTTTTACAGATTTACATTACCACATTTACCAGTAGGCGCTATTCAGTGAGAAAAAATGTCAGTAGTCGAGCGCCAAAAGGCGCTGTTCGCAGAAAAAGGGTTAAGGCGCAGAAGATTCGCCTTTCGCCCTGCACTCTCAGCTCAGTTGCACCTCGATGTGGTGGCCGCGCGTTTGCAGCAGTTCCCAAAAAGGATGACGAGGAAGTAAAGTAACTCTGACTAGCCAGGGCTCTGCAATTCCTATTTAATACATCATAGTATGGAGTTAATCAGATTGACTTTTCACATAAATTATTTATTATTCAATAACTATAACGATTTTGTCATTTAGTGTTAATACTTATTATTAGAGATTTTTGTTTTGAATTTATACAAATTTAATAATTATTATAGATTTTGCAATCGAAGCATCCGTATCTAATATATAAAATTCTCGTGTCACGGTGTTCGAACTTGAACTCCTCCGAAACGGCTTGACCGATTTTTACCAAATTTTACATGCGTATTCAGTATGTCTGAGAATCGGCTACTATCTATTTTCCATAGTGATAAGGGTGGTCCACCCCTAAAATTTTTTTTTTAATTTTTTAGACAATTTTTTTGGTTTTTATTTTATTATGATACAGCATACAAAAATACATACAAACCTAAATTTTCACCCCTCTACGATCAACCCTTATCTTACATTTGTTAATTAAAAACTTTATTTTTTTTTTGCAAAACAACGTTTGCGGGATCAGCTAGTATCTATTTATATATATCCGTACGCCGATTTAAATGAAGACGTGAGAGCTTATTAACATTTCCTTAATCTCAAACATCTTAACAGGAGCTTGAATAATTAAAAGCCTACACGGACCGCACTAATCTGCACATCGAAGGTTTCATCGATACTTCGTCCTTCGGGACAGGATGAAGCGATGGAAGCCCCGGTCCCGGGGCGATTTCGTCCTTTCTTTGTCCAACCCGATTGCCCGGGGACAGGTGCGGGCTTCATAAGCTGGATTTTAATTAATAATGTCTCGATAGAGCACGTCGTCGGTGCCGGCGCTGTTTAAACTGGCGCTCTACACTAGACGAGTTTGTTATCTTTTAGATGTTTGTTTAGTTCCGAGCTTACAGTTAACAGTTGCTTCTGTAAAACTGAAAACAATAATAATTAAATTTCAAATAGCGAATGGTTGTTTATACGTATTTACTTCATTCATATAGTCCTCGACATTCAATATTTATGTTCCACGTGTGATCATTTGAATTCAGAAGAATGAGAAAATAATCCAAATTGATTAAAACTAGAAATATATTTCACTTTCGCTTTTAATAACGTACCTCAACATAAACCTTAACATTTGGCATACCTTGCGGAAGTCCATCCTAAGTAAGAAAAGGACCAATATTTAGCCACTTCCGCACATGCAGTGGTAGTCGTGCAACAAAGTGCACCGCCCGCCAGCCCGCTGATAAACGCGTATGCGGCAAACAATGCGAATCACACAACTAGCACCGCCAAATCACTCAACACGTGTTTCACCCCTCCACGGGGCATCTTCAGGAGTTATGTTACACCGATTAGTGCCAAACACAGAGTCTCTGTGTTTGGAATAATGGTCCCTTTCTTACTTGGCATACGGAAAATGTACTTTTACATACTTTGCAATCTGTCGTTGAAGCGCGTTTTTTTTAAAATAATCATACAGAATATATTTTATAATATAAAGAAAGATATTTCGTGAAAACGAAGTAATTTTCTATTTACGATTTTAACAGAGCAATAAGGCGAAGCAGTTGCCGTTTTTCAATCTACTGTGAAAAGTTGTTACATTCAGAAACTACCCGCATTATTACAATGTCGTCAACCTTCGACACGGTGTGGGTAACCATGGTGGTCTTACCCACACGTTTACTTGGAGTATCTACCAGCTGATGATGTCATGAAAAAATAAATAATAATTTTCAAACCTGAACAAGTAACTATACGAATGACTCATTTAACAACATAAGGGAAGTTTCACAAACTACGTACTAATAGGAAAACGCAAACTCCCACGGAAGGCGCACCAATTCGCAACGTCACAATAAATAAGCCCACAATCGGAACAAATGGACAGGAGGCGAATTAAAGCGGGCGGTGTATTTCGATTCTCATATATTAGGCACATCGATCTAACACGTCTCGGCGAAGGCCTTGGCAAATGCTCGCAAACACGCGATCGTCTTAAGTTCTCGCCCCCCACAGGAGCCACCCTGGCCGACTGCCAGCCATTTTAGAACCTAATCACGATAGGAATTAAGTTCAGATTTGATTGGAATGCCGACGAGTGGTACTACAACAGGACTGTATCACACCGTTGCGTTAAATCTCAACCAAAAAAATAAGTCAATAAACATTAACTTGTACTACGTGATTAACGTCAACCACAAACAAATATTATTATTATATACGTCGTCTGAAGTGGCAGTAGATAAGGCACATCGTATACTCTAAACTAACTTCTTCGTGTCTCTAATCTCCATCCAAAAGTTGTCTGGCATCGCAATACAATTAGTTTCTTTTATGCGGTGAATATTGCTTGGCAGCCTGACTATATACACAATACTACCTACTGATTTGTACCTTCGTCAATTATGTTCCAATTTTAACTAAATTTTTTTTATACCGTACAAATAAGCATCTGAAAGGCACAAAAATAGGTTGAGGGGCTTCATACAATCAGTACAATCATTAAATCTTTGTATGGATAACAAAAAAGTGGGGGTAATAATAACGTAACTTCGGTGTGATAGACGGCCGTCTTAATGCGGTACAACCAAAACAAAACAATCCGATGCTCACCTCCTTACGTCCGGTTCCGTACAGTAAATTTACATTCCCCACCATCTATCCCGCAGGTCCGGCCGGGTAGCCAATAAAATGTTCCTCAGGCAAAGGAAAACGTCTTAATGCTCCCTTCTTAGAATGGCAATAACTTCTGGAGAATATCTCTTAGGTTCTAGACTAGTTATATATGTTGCCTATTTATATATAAACCTTCGTTTATATTAGATATGTACGTTAGGAATGAAGAGAAGTAAATGAACTATAGCTACCGGCATAGACCTGAGCATAGGTGAGCTGAAGTTTCGATAGGTAGGTCACAAATAATTATGTATCAAAAAAGTAGTGTTTCTATCTTTTTGGACGTTTAAGAGCAGTCTACTATCGTCTGCAACCATTTAAAATGCATATTAAAAGGAAGTATCATTCAATGAAAGAATTTTTTAATTACAAAAATCGTTGGCTATGACGTCGCTTCAATAATCTATAGGGGATGTCTAGTGGATCACTTTTTAATCAAACAAAAATAATTAAAGATTTTAAATGTTAGTTTCACGCTTAAATAAGTGGTGGGAATTTACGAAACATTGTAAAATAAATTTTATTTCGAATTTTTCATTTATTATTTCATGCCCATATCGGAAATACATTTACGCCCCTTTACATATACACATTACATAATGCTGTAAACGTATAAATAAAAACTTAGTAATGCATAAATGTGTAATGGTGACATAATTATTAGGGGGACTGGATAGTAACGTCGCTTTCTTAAGTTAAATCCACACGCGACTACTTTTTATTTCTAATCAACAATATATTCACATTCGTTATCAACAACCTTTTGCCATCTAGTATACAAATTTTCAATGCCGAAGCGGTAACGAACCAATCGGTTTTTCTGTAAAATGTATTGACAGAGACGGCATTACTTTTCGGTCCCCCTAATATGTAAGAAAAGGACCAATATTTAGCCACTTCCGCACATGCAGTAGTAGTCGTGCAACAAAGTGCACCGCCCGCCAGCCCGCTGATAAATGCGTATGCGGCAAACAATGCGAATCACACAACTGCCACCATCAAATCACTCAACACGTGTTTCACCCCTCCACGGGGCATCTTCAGGAGTTGTTACACCGATTAGTGCCAAACACAGAGTCTCTGTGTTTAGAATATTGGTCCCTTTCTTACTTGGTATACAGGCAATGTACTTTTAGATACTTTTCAATCTGTCGTTGGAGCGATTTTTTTCTAAATAATCATAAAGAATATATTTTATAATATAAAGATATTTCGTAAAAACGAAGTAATTTTCCATTTACGTTTTTAACATAGCAACACGGCGAAGTAGTTATCGGTTTTTAATCTATTGTGAAAAGTTGTTGCATCCAGAAATTCCCCGTAATATTACAATGTCGTCCACCTACAACACGGTGTGGGTGAACATGGGGAACTTACCCACACCACGTTTACTTGTAACTTGTTGAACGGAAGTGGCTAAATATTGGTCCTTTTCTTACTTAGGATGGACTTCCGCAAGGTAACGCCTGATTTCATTGAATACCCCTAATATGTTTACACAAAACTGAAGACAGGTATGTTATGCAATTTTATGCCAAATGTTATAACTGTGATCTGTAAATGAATTAGTCGAATGTAAACACTACACAACTACACAGTGGGTAAATTAAAAATTTGCTACGTTATCTGATAAGACATGGAAAGCCCGCAGAAGCGTCGAGATTAAACAAGTGTTTATGATTTACACCAGTGATTCCTAAAGTGGTCTTTATCTACCCCTAGGGGTCTATGACAACCTGCAAGGGGTCTACGTCAGCGAAAAAAAATTTGGGGGTCCATAGACTGGACATCATTAGCCGAGGAGATTTAAGATACAAAAGATTACAAAATTGACGCCAAATTTTGATAATTTATTATTAAAGCATCAGGTTCATCCTTGTCACTAAAAAAATTGACTTACTGCTTATGTTAAATTATTTATAGTTTATTTAATGTTACATATATTTTACATAACAGATACAAAATTTTATTTTGAGTGGTTTTAATTTAAATTCAATTAATAAATGTATAAATTAACATGTGTTTGTACTTTAAGTTTTTAACATTAAACTTCACTACACTTAGAAATTTACAGGAAATCAATATCAGGTAAGTAGGGGGTCTACCCAACACGGAAAAACATGGCAAGCGGTCTACGACACAAAAAAGTTTGTGGAACTCTGATTTACACGAACCATTAACTGGCGTACCATATACATGGCGATTGTTCAAAGGTATAAAAGCTTTTAAATACAATAATATATAGCTCATTTATCCGCTTAAAACTTGCATCTATTTCCAATCACCCTGTATAAAGTGATCACTGTTAAATATACCACATAAATCTATTGTTGCGATAGACTAATAACTTCTTGCAGTATAAAATATGCAAGGACAAATGGTAAATAATAATTAATTATAAATCATTGATTTTAGTATAGGATGTAGCATCCATTCTCTTCATGTTTTTAGGTGATGGACACCCACTGCAAGGCATGGACATCTTTCAAAGATCGCCTCCATATTTTCTATAGCGTGTTCCATTAGCAATTAGCAGCAAATGAGCTATATATTCACTTCTTTTACACCTATAACTAATCGTCCTGTATATAAACATACCTTTTTATATAGAGTCGTACTTTTATATTACATAAAGTTGTCTAATGCGTGACTTTGTATCTTCTTTTCATCCGATGGACGCCCACTGAAGGGCAAAGGTCTTGGACACGGTGAACGGTCCAGCCCGCATCCTGAGACTTCTCAACCTTCACTATTACTTCGGTACCTACAAGCTCGTGATCACCACTCCGGAACATTTCGACCCAAACCTCATTCGGTTGCACTTCACATGACCAATTCTTCGAGTTACATCGGTAAGTCATTCATTAATTAACTGTAAATAATATATATTCATTCCTTTATATCTTTTACATCTATATCTGATTATCCTTGTATATAAGAAAATTAAGAGATTTCTTGGGAGAAAGTTCGAAATACCAAAATGCTCCAAATCTTCAAACGGTCGAGGTGAAAGACTCACCTAAGTTCAGATTAACAATCGAGCCGGGCAAAGGGCTGCCATTTGGGCGGACAAAGGGCCAATACAACGCCAAATGTCCACTAGAATCGGCACATTCATATGTTGTAAAATTCCTTCCGTTCCGAAAACCCTTCATCTATGCTGTAAAAGCCATTCAGTATAACAGCAAAAACATCATCGGAAACAATTGTGGGATCTTTCATAAAGCCAGTAGTACTTGGAGGTAACATCAACACGAAGTTCGAAGTAGAAATGTGTAAATTCGTACTGTACTGTACTGTATCTAAAGAAGTTAATGCTGTTGGCCTTGCGGCTTTTACAGCTTCGTCGGAATGAGTTCACAGAACGGAGGGGTCCGTGAACTTAAAAACTTAACAAAGTTTGAGTGTCGGAACTCGTATCAGTGCTTGGTGGAGAGACGTTGAAGATGAAGAGCAGGATAGCAGCGGGGCATCCCAGCCAGTCCTCGAAGACACAAATCAGGCGCGACCATGCTGGCCGGCAGAACTCACGGCTAGTGCGCGTGTCTTATCGGTGTAAATTCGTCAAGTTTAGCCCATATTTATACCGATTTAAAACTATTAAAAAAATGTTCAACCAACAGAAATCGTCGGTCAATCATAAATCGAGATTTATTGTACACAATTATATTTCTGTGGAATTCCCCTTTTCGATGCGCCGCTTACGATGACGTGATATAGCTACACAATAGTAATTTTTTTAAGAAAGTCTTATCAAATTATATAACTTATAACTATAATATGAAATTTCAGTAAAAACGCCCACTGCAAAACACAGGCCCCCCTCAATCATCATCACGATGACTGTTCATGTATCGCCCACATAGTGAAGGGTTGTACGATTGATGTGTTGATGGATCAATTTAAGAAAAAAAAAATCTTTAAAGAGTTTATATGTTTATAGAGAAATTATTTCTTGACTCTGTACTTGCACTAATCGGTGTAACATAACTTCTGAAGATGCCCCGTGGAGGGGTGAAACACGTGTTGAGTGAATTAACGGTGGCGGTTGTTTAATTCGCATACGCATTTATCAGCGGGCTGGCGGGCGGTGCACTTTGTTGCACGACTACCACTGCATGTGCGAAAGTGGCTAAATATTGGTCTTTTTCTTACTTAGGATGGACTTCCGCACGGTAACACCTGATTCATTTTAACAAGTCAATTTCAAATATGGCACATCCAGCGTCTGTAACGCCATGCGCCTACGTCTTGATTCCGGTACTGGTCACTATAAATTGCCCTATGAGAAGTAGTGATTTAATCGGGAACCACGGTCCCTCAGGAAACCCATTAAATCGTATGGTCAGAGAGGATAATTAATTCCGCGGTCGAGCCAAGTGAGATTAATGGCTGCCTTTGTAATCGAGTGCTTTTTCCGATGCCCATTGTTCAAGTTGAATTACTTAATATCGACAATATGAATTTATTATCCATAAAAAAAAACAATTCAACATGTACCTACTTTCTCTACCTCTGTATTAAGCCTTTTCGGACACATATCTGCTTTAAGACATCAACACAATTCATCTGCACATATATAAATATCTAAATCTATTCACGAACTCATGCAATATATTCAAGAATCATTATCATTTTTAAATAACGAAATCCAGTGCAAATAAAACGCACGACAATACGCTGAGGTAAGCCAGTCGCCTCTTGTGCGTAAAGAAATCGACACGTTTCGAAAACACTTTGTAAAATTCCAACCTTTAACTTCAATTAGGCATAACCGTTTTTTAAAACATTTGAAATTAATTTTCCAAAACGGCCAAAAGAAAGTTAGTCGTTTTGTAAAATTCCACACATTGCAGAACTATAATATATATTTTTTACGAAAACATTAGACATATTATTCTCTTCAATTCTCGTGTCACGGCGTGCGTGATTGAATTCCTTCGAAACGGCACGACCGATTTTCGTGAATCTTAGCGCGCATATCGGCCACTGTGGAGAATCGGACATCTATTTTTCATCAGCCTAAATGTTAAGAGTGGTCCACCCCAATTTTTTCTATTTTTAAACAATTTTTTTTTTTATGATACAGCATAAAAAATACATGCAACTCTAAATTTTCATCCCTCTACGATCAACCCTTATTTTTTATTTGCTTTTAATGTTACCTAGAAATAACATAGAAGGTAAACAACGTTTGCGGGATCAGCTAGTATATATATAAAGTTATCATAAGAAATAATAAATCTTATTTATTCTTCATAATCCTGCATGTTATATATCACTGCCCTTTCAGCAGAAATTATGACCAGTAAGATACATGTCCAAATTAAATACGTCCAAAAAGGCTTAAAGGTATTAGCAGTGATCACCTAGTGATGCATCTATAGGCGTTCAAACTAGCTAATCAACAGAAGTAAAATAAAAAATGATAAATATATATGTATATATACAACTCATTTGCTGTCATGAGCTATATTACGTCATTCTAAGCGGTGTCTCGAACAGGGGAATCCCACGCTAGAGCGCTCTATATTTTTATCGTGCGAAAGAGAGCGCACTACAATACATCCCGCCTTGTTGACGACTGACGGTTTTTATTGGACTAATATTATTTTTATATATTTAAAATTCGGTATATGTGAAAAGTTTGATCAATATACACACTTATACTTTGTACTTAGTGTTGTAATTACTTCCAAAACCTACAGGCCATACAATTGAGCCTTGTTATTTATTGCATACTACACAACCTTTCTGCAAAAACCTGAGAAGGTTAGTTTCCTTTACAATGGATCTAAATTTGATTTTAGTTTCTATCAAATTCATACCTATATATCACCGTTAATGACCCTTTAGGTTAAAACAATAAATTAACAAAAAAAAACTACTGCTATTCTCAAGATTTATTCTATAGTGACTCAAACTTATGTGCCGCGCCTTAGGTATGCGCGGTGCGGGGAGGGAGTAATTATTCAGAGTAATTTAGTATAATTAGTTTAAATTTTTATAAGAATCTCGATATCTGTAACACAAGTCTACATCTAGCACGAAAGTAAGGATACTTAACAAATTTTGAGTAATAAATTATTTATTAAATAATTTATATATCAGTAGACAGAAATTAAAGCTAAAGTTGTTAATAGGATTAAAAAGTGTGTAATTTTATGTATAAACAGACTTTTAGATACTTTCCTTAAGATAATATTTAAAAACTATTACCTTACATATAGATGAAGACTTACCTGAAAAGAATTATTCAAATTAATATGTATATAACAAATAATATATACTTATAACTTATGTACACTTTACAACAGAAGGCATATTCAAAATACTAAACATTAATAATAAACACAAGAAACTAAATAAAGACATACAAGACAAAACATGCGGTGTTGGCACTGAATGCTAAGAATCCTGTGGTCAGCACACCTAACTATCTGTATATCCTCAAAGATCTCAAAATTAGAACCAGACTAGCCATATTTATTAACACTTATTTGTATACCATAAAAAAAACAATTCATATGGTAAAATAAGTGGTCTTATTACTCAAGGCAATCTCTACCAGAAAACTAGAGGGCAATTAAGGGTACATACAAATACATTCATTACTATATACATATACATACATGAATACTTACATATACATATATACACAAATACATAGTCTGCTTGCAAAGTAATCTTCAAGTACTTCAGCTACATTGCACTGTGTAGCTCCGAAAATCTACAGAAGCTTATAGTTGACAGCAATATAGAAGGTTAATAGCGTAAGGGATGGTCACCTTCTCGTTGGACTGATGCAGTCACAAAAGCACGACATCCTCAGCTCCATAACACTTTCGGAATACAAAAAACACAGAGAAGAATTGAAAGCTGAGCCTGACAAATTGGCAGATACGAGGAAGTGATTAAGAAGAGAGAAACTAAATTAAAGGTTCACATACTTCAAAATTTAACTGGTTCCTGTGGATCTCCTGAAGCTATATTTCTATCATATTCTCAAAACTCTACAAAAAATGTGAAAAAACAAACGAGTGGATGATCTATTTATAGAAATAGAGGAGAGAGCATAGTCTTATGGTTAATTTCCAACTCTAAATTAAGTTTTAGATAAAAAAGCAGCAGTTGTTGAGTTTAAAATATTATCTACCTACATTGATAGATGAAGTAAAGCCAACATTTTAGCTCTTCACTTTCAAAAACCGATCAGTTTTCATTGACCGCAGCTTATAAATTGTGCATCCTTATTTTTCACACCAGTACATATTGCCATCAAGTCTCCTGAGGATCCCTGGGGTTTTCATTTATTTATTTATTTTATTTAACAGTTTATTGTACACAATAAAAACATTAAAGTAACAATACAAATATAACGACACAACAGGCACTACTTATTTCTAACCAGAAATTTCTTCCAGTAGGCCTACGGAAGGAGATTCATAAAAAGTAAGGCAGACACAACGTGCACAATAATTAAATTGAAATATTTACAATAGATACGACTTTTGACCATAATTACATACTTAACATGAACATAAATGTATACTTACATATTATATACTTACATAAATAAGCATAATAAATAATATATATACATAATATAAGCATAAATACATATATAACATATATAACTAAAAATATTATATATACTAGACAACTAGCGATAAATAGTGCTCTTTGACTCGCTTTTTAAATACAGGTAATGATGGACAATCATGTACTTTGTAGGGGAGAGCGTTCCATAATCTTGCGGCATGGACAGTGAAGGAATAGGAAAAGAAATCAGAGTGATGGGTGGGGATGGCCAGTGACGTCCTTACGTTCGTACGACAAGGTTTGTCCTGGGCCCGGGAGAAGTGGAAGAGGTTACGGAGATAAGAAGGAGCAGAGGGATTGTATAGGATGTTATAGAGAGTAGAAAGAACATGAGCGTTCCTGCGGTGACGAATTGGAAGCCACTTGAGTTGCGATCGGAACTGGGAAATATGATCGTACTTACGTAAACCGAAAATAAATCTAATACATACATTTTGGAGACGCTCTAGTTTGTTTAGAAGCTTCTCAGTGGCATCCAGGTAGCACGCGTCAGCGTAGTCAAGAATGGGGAAAAGGAGAGTCTGTACGAGGGAGATCTTGGTTTTCAGAGGTAAAAAGTTCTGGAGGCATTTGAGCGAGTGAAGTGAAAAATGTAATTTTTTGCTGACCTCATTGACGTGCGGGAGCCAAGACAAATTGGAATCGATGATTACCCCTAGATTCTTTGCAGATTTGCTAAAAGGTATAATAACGCCATCGTAAAGCAATGGACGGATAGCAGTGACAGCGCCAAGACGCTTATACATATATGCGCTCCCAATAAGCAAAGCCTGTGACTTTTTCGGGTTTACTACTAGTCCGAATGACTTAGCCCAAGTAGAGATCCGCTCCAGATCGGCATTGATAAGAGCAATAGCATCATCAAGATCAGAGATTTTGAAATGCCGATAGATCTGCAAGTCGTCTGCATAAAGATGGAAGTTAGACAAAATTACAGTGGTGACTGTGTTTATAAAAACGGAAAACAGGAGTGGTGACAGTACACCACCCTGCGGCACACCCGCACCGAGATCGCACCAGTCTGAGGAGACATCATCAGAGTGGATCCGCTGAGAACGACCACGAAGGTAAGACTCAAACCACGCCAAAGCAAGAGGAGAGACGTTAAGAGAGCGAAGAATAGCGAGAAGGACATCAAAGTCTACAGAATTGAAAGCGCTGCTAAAGTCGAGTAGTGTTAATATCGTCAGAGACTTGTCCTCCATTGCAAGACGTATATCATCTGTGACCTTTAGCAGCGCTGTCACAGTACTGTGACCTGACCGGAAACCTGACTGGAAGGGAGAAAGTAGACTATTTGATGTAAGATAAGAAGACAGCTGATTGTGGACAATGTGTTCGAGGACTTTGGAAAGGTAAGGCAATAAAGATATGGGACGAAAATTGGAAAAGGACGTAGGATTGGAGACTTTTGGAAGAGGAATAATATTTGCACGCTTCCAGGCTGATGGAAAACAACTATTTACTAAGGAGTAATTAAAGATGTGACAGAGAATGGGTAAGAGTTGTGGAAGTAGGAGAGAGATCATGCGGGAGGATATATCATCATTGCCCACGGCTGTAGAAGTGATAGCGAGAATATGCTTCTTAACGTCCTCCTCCGCAACAGTAGTTAATTGAAAAGAAGAGCAAAGAGGGCGTGGCTGGTCATTGAGATGCCCCAATGTGCGAGCTTTAACACTGGCATCTAAGGTCACAGGCACCGAGGAAAAGTGGACATTTAGTGCATTCAAATCCACAGAGCCACTAAAGGAATTTGAAGTCTTACCGATGCCTAGTGACCTCAGAAATGACCAAGTTTTTGCTGGGCTAGAGCCAACGATGGAATTATGTATATGGCGTCTTCTCGCATCCCTACACAGACGACTGCAGAAGTTTCTCCAATACTTGTAGCGACCGAGGTTTATGTCTGAAGGACATTTATTGTAGCGACGCTTGGCGCTGTCCCGTTTTAACATCGCATCCCTAATATCCTGCGTGATCCAAGGCGCAGGTGCATGTCTTAATCTAATTTTCTTGATTGGGGCATGAGCATCATAGAGCTGGAAAATGAGCCTCTGAAATTCTTGAACCTTCACGTCAATGCGGTCGGCATCAATAACAACACTCCAATCAATATGGACTGCATCACGTCTCAAAGCCTCCAGATTGATACCACTGAAATTACGCAAGAGTCGAAAGTTGGATTTAGGTTTGGGAGTACGAGTTTTAAAAGAAAGGTATACAAGATCATGGTACGAAAAGGGGGCAGGAAACTGGCCATGGATAGCAATTTTATCTAGGGAGGAAGTGATCATAAGATCTAGAAGGGAAGGAGTACAGTGGGGGGAATGATGGGTAGCGGAAAGCGGAAGTATATCCAAATTGACAGAGGACAAGAGAGGCTGCAGTTTTTGAGTCCGTGCATCATTTTTAAGTAGACACGTATTAAAGTCGCCTAGCAAAAGAACGTGTTCATAATTAGGGCAGACATTACACAACAGGTTCTCGAGCGAGTTGAAATAATCAATATGCAGAGAAGGAGAATAGAACACAGCAAGTAAAATTTTCTTGTAGTTGAGAATTATCTCAATAAAAAGATGTTCAGCAGAAAAGGAGTACTTGCTTGGGGATACATCATGTGAACCACTTTGGGATTTATATAAAATATAATTAGTTTTTCGACTCATAAGTCCTGAGACTAACATAGCTATTACAGCCTTCCATAGCTATCAACACTAACTTTATTCTGAATTAAGATGATTAAGTCATTTTGATGATACAATGAGTATAACATATTGCATATGAATTAATAGTGGATGTGAGGTATTATAAAGACAATGACAAACTATAAAATTTAATAAACTGACCAGAATCTTATTTTAATTTACATTATCAAAGATACAACCTATAAAGCTACTAAATATAACCTATACTATCTAATAAGACTAGATAAATAGACCAAAACAATAAAGTTATCTTCTAAACAAGCAAATTGAACCTCAAAAATTTCTTAAATTGTCAACTCATTTCAATAAATTCAAATGTTTATGTAATTATCTATAAAATATTTTCATAAGAGAACTAATGGGTCTACTGGGATGTCTGGAGGAGTAAGTTGGCTTGGCGAGGACACAAAACGAGCACAGTGCCGCTTGGTCGGGATACCAGCCCACAGAGATAAGACAAGAAAGGACACCTAATTTTTGCACTATTTTTTTCACATCAAACCTTTAATCACATTTTAACTATTAATTAATGACAAACTGAAAAACTATTTAAACCCAATTAAACCTATTATTCTGCACAAAACTATCTGATATACTTATACTCAGGAAGAATTTCATTAACAATATTATTAATTTGCAGTCTGATAGCGAGAAGCTAAATAGAAGCGCAATTAACAAATAAAATTAATATTAATCTTGATAGAAAAGAGGATAGTAAAACATATTTAAAGAATACATTAATTACCAATCAGAATCAAAGAGGTATTGTGTAGTATTAATTAGGGCTTAGACTTAAATATCAAATTTAATATATAGGGTGTTAGCTGACGTTCTATAAATTATAATAAAAACATAACAACATAACCTAAAAATTGTCATTTTTGATTGTTGTCTTCTCGACGTTTTACAATACATAGAGAATCAGAAAATATATACCTGGTACGGAGTCTCATCAGGATGCTCTTCCAAATGGTTAATATTAACACAAAACAAACAATTTTCAACAGAGTTCCAGATATATAAAACATCGTCTTTTAATTCCATCAAATTGTAAAGCTTCCCGTTAGTACTTTCTAGCAGACTTTCCTTAATGTCTTTGAAAATATTGTGTTTAACTAAAATGGTATCGTATAATTTCGTATCCATTTTAAAATTTAAGTTTAAAAACTTGTTTTGAAAAGTTCTGTTTAACTCACTGTCAGTCCGGTACGCGGTATTTTACGTTCCATTCCACATCTTTAATGTTAAAAGTAAACAACGACATATATTACAATCTAATAAATAATATGAATTAGCAATTTAATTTTAAATTGCAATTACTATGTGCAATTATTTGATATTAATGTAATATGTATGTATATCATATATTTTTCACGAATTAGTTTTAATTAAATTTTTTAAGGTGATATGGATAATGGAACGTAACATTTTCAAAATTTGCATCTGATTGCACATTTGCTACTACAAATTTATGTAAATAATATAAATAATGTTTTTTTATATATATCTTGGGGTCATTAACCATAGTATTACGATTTGCTTTGAATATAATTTTAAAATATTTATATTACTTATCGGTGTAGATACTGTAATAAATGTAAATAATATTTAATAAGGTATTTAACCTTATTACCTGATAATGACTTTAAAAGCTAAAGCAAAACAATCGTTTGTTTTACCTTAACTTGTGATTTTCGTCTTTATTTGTTTTAAATGAGTAATACATTTACTTTAACTTCAAAAGGTCGTCTCTTACGATATTACTGCCTTTTTGACGACAAGCAGTGTGGAACATATAACTTACAATTTAACTTGTGTATTGAATCGTATCTTATAGACTCAATTGTAAACCAGGAATCTTAAAATTGAATCTTTTTTTTTACCTAGTCTCGTAGTTTATCAATTTTTAATTATTATCAAAGGCGTGTTAGTAACATAATTTTTATTTAACTCGTTTTCAAATAAAATCGATAACTATTAAATGTGAAATAATTTAATACAAAAAAAAATGTTATCTATCACCACAATGTTTTTAATTTTATGACAGTCGTAAATATTCGCTAAAGTTACTTTGTAAAACCAAAAGGTTAATATAACAATATCGAAGGTTTAGATAATATAAAAACATTGATAAATAGTATGCACTGACATGAATTTACAGTGAAATCGATAAAAAAATATTATCACTGAAATTACATCACGACAATTTTCGTTAATTTCAACCGTGGGATATTCATCAATAATAGACCGAGGTATAGACTTCTCCCATCCCAATTCTAATAAGACCGGACCCTGTGGGTACAAGGTCACTGGGCGCTGCGCTACCGTGGTCTTCTTTCTAGAATCAAAGGCAATAGCGATCATCTGTTCTGAGTGCTATGTGGACAGCCCTACATACAATTTGCTAGTCCACTAGGTTTTTATATTTAGAAAATTGAAAACTAAATCTATGTTTTTAAATTCATAGGTAAATTTGCTAAGATTTTATTGAGTATATGATACTCATGTCTGAATATCTTTCCCCCCTATCGTAACGCTAAACGAACTGTCATAAAAAAAGAAAATAATGGCGCGCAATAAACAACAGCAAGGTGAATTTATTCACGAGCAACACAACATTTCTCCATGGCAACTAATTTATCATTGATATTCCTCGCGAGCAATTGACTAAGTACACCCGAATGAAAACATAGCGCCGCCCCGCATAGGTGGGAACGGATTGGGTTGGTTGTCCGCTTCAGCGGGTTGTATATCACTCCACTCAAAATGGTATCACGTAATTTCATCTCCCAAGGCTCGGGCCTTGCTTTCTTATAAATAAAACAAGATATAGGCAGCGATAAATTTCGTTTCTCGCGATTCTCGAGCAAGGTGTATACGTAATTCAAATCTTCGCTTATAGCTATGCTCGTTAGCTGTTCGTGAAGTATGGATTGAATGCAAAATTGTAATTTATTCAATATATATTGCTTATAAAAATAAACTTCTATTATACAAAATATATTTCTATATAGCAAAATGTTCGCAATGCACCAGTCTGTCGGGCAGAGCCAACTGAAGACCGATGTCGGCAGGATCGAATCGTTCAATCCCGTGGTGATGAGAGAGGCAAGAATATCTAGGGGAACTTCACTTTTACTTATCAAGTTAGAAACCTAAGAGCTACATTGACTCGTCACTACATGGAATATCTTCCAGACAACAGCTTGTTCGATTTTAGTACGGCTAGTACAAACAGATAAAAAACAACAAGACGCCAGGTATGGATGAACATTCTCTAGGCAGCTAGACGATCAGTGTTGAAACTCCTATTGAAGTTGTTTACACCGTTCCCCACGAAAGTGATGCCGTTCTTCAAAAATGAGATACCACCTTGTAGAAGAATTACAGCTACAGCATCTAGCTTCTAATCATTACGAATCGCCTAGCACGCAAGTTTTATGACCAGCCTTCCGAAAAAGCCAGCTTCCGTAAAGGCTCTAACACAATAGATAAAAAAATAAATTTCTATAATAGCATAGATCCTTGAAAAAATGACAATGAAAATAGACTTATTGTTTATAGATGTAAAAGCTTTAAATAAGCGAATGTTTATGTTATATACACAATACGACAAGACTACACACCACAATATACGATCGACCTCCAATCTCCTAACCGCGAACAGCCTGGACTAATTATGGAAGGATTCGGATCCCTCCTTGGTTCGCTGAGTGGCTCACGCTTCCGTCCCAAGCCACAAGCACAACAGTTACACATACCTAACCATAATTATTTTGAATAAGTTCAAGGATTCTTCCGTGAACTGAGTTCCGACGAAGCTGTAAAAGGCTCCGGATTAATAGCATCAACATCAGCCGAAACTAAGCACACCATATCCAAATACAATGGTTTCAGAAATAATAAGTGACATAATTAAAAGTAATAAAAAGCTTTATTAAAATTAGTTAAGTACATATTAAAATTAAATATTGTTTACTATCTGTTCCTGCAGATTTTGTACAGTCAGAAGTTATTGACCTCTCGCATTTCATTAGAAAAAAAAAATTACTAATATGATTGTAAATATGTGTAAATATCTTTAAAACTTGCGGACAAATGAGCTAAACATTCAAAGTCAAGGCTTTCAAACTTATAACCAATCACCCTGTATGTGTAGTGGATAGTTCTTTACTAGGTGAAGTGGACTGTTCAATAAAATAAGCAAGTAATGTGCTGTTTACAATTCCTTCGGCGCCTTTTAGCCAAGACGAAGCAGACGATCACTTTTTTTTATAATTAATAAGATAGGAAATTACAAGGTTAATATTATACTATTAACCCTTTCCACTCCAATGTCGAGTGTCACTCTAAACTGATTTTGTTCCACAATCTCCACTGTCGAGTGATTCTCGACATGTGTAATACTTCTTTTTGCGGAAAATTTTAAAACAGGAAAGATTATTGTTACTAAAATGTTTGAATCACGAATGAATGAAACATATTCTAGTATCGCAAGATACTATAATTTAATTAAATTTTATCGATGCTACATAACAGCCTTGGTATGGAAAGGGTTAAAATTAAATATTGTTTACTATCTGTCCCTGCAGATTTTGTATTGTCAGAACCTGTCGCATGTCATTAGAAAAAAAAATTACTAATATGATTGTTAATATGTGTAAAAATCTTTAAAACTTTTCGCGGACAAATGAGGTACACATTCAAAGTCATTTAATGCTTTTAAACTTATAACCAAACACCCTGTATGTGTAGTGGGTAGTTATTTACTAGGTGAAGTGGACTGTTCAATAAAATAAGCAAGTAATGTGCTGTTTACAATTTCTCCGGCGCCTTTTAGCCAAGACGAAGCAGGCGATCACTTTTTTGTAATTAATAAGGTAGGAAATTGCAAGGTTAATATGATACTATTAATAGTAGCTTTGTTTTCTTATTTTCAGTAGTTAGATACTCTCTGTAAGGTTATATAGGATTCCTTCAAAGATCACCATGATGACTGGTCCTGTGCTGCCCACATCTTCACATTATTCACAGTCTTCCCGCGACCTCTAGTATATCGTCCGTCCATCTAGTGGTGGATGTAACCTTTTATTAATTTACTTACTTATTTATCTATTTAGGATCAATTATATTGATAGATTATAAAAGTGATAAGCGGGCAAAGGTGAGTTATCACCCTAACACGTTGTTGAGGAAAATGATAGCCACGCGACCCTAGCACAACGGCAGCGACCACGTCACTAACGGCTTCCGAATTCAAATCGGCGTTCGAATTTCAATTCGAACTAAAGAATGATTTGACATAAAATTATTGTAGCCGTAGTGGCCAGTAATTGTAAACGTTATGTTAATGCTAAAAAAAAATTATTTCGATTGAAAATAGATTTAGACTCTTAGAGACATCATTCAGTTTAAAATAAAGCTACATATATCTTAAACGCTTCGTGATACAAGAACGACCTACAAAAACGTTAGACGTGTTTTTTTTTTCATTTTTATAAATATCTTTAATACAGTAGTTAGAGCAATTGATTTATAGGCCTTATCAAAATCTATCTTAAATAAATATTTATTCTGTAATATGATTTATCGGTTGTTTTTCTTTGATGTTCCTTTTAAACTTATTGTATCATATTTCGCAAGCGCTGGCCTGGCTTGAAGAAAAGCGAACTGATTAAGCTTCCACGCGTTCCAGGTATGGTGTTGGAGTCAAATGTAACTTATTCCATGGTTCACTACTATTGGAATTCGTAGATTTATGAGTTTCTAGGTCAAAACTTTTGATCAAGAAAAGTGGACGGCGATCACAAGACCGCAGTGTAATAAACACCATCGGTTCTGCATGGATGGCGTAACAAAGCGAAATGTTAATTATAAGAATCATGATTCTCTGTGGTGCGATACGAACGTTTAGAGGTTGTACAAACTGTTCGTAAAACTGACGTCATCATTATATGAATCGATACACTCGTAAGGCATAGGTCTCCATCACAGATCTACAGGATGACCAGTCCACCGCTGCCACCATCCAGAGACTTACCGCGATAAGAAAAGGACCAATATTTAGCCACTTCCGCACATGCAGTGGTAGTCGTGCAATGAAATGCACCGCCCGCCAGCCTGCTGATAAATGCGTATGCGGCAAACAATGCGAATCACACAACCGCTACCACCAAATTACTCAACACGTATTTCACCCCTCCACGGGGCATCTTCAGGAGTTATGTTACATCGATTAGTGCCAAACACAGAGTCGTTGGTCAACCTAGTCTACCCACGCAGCGTCTACCAGATTGTGATCACAGAGCGTAGCTGATATCTTGTAATTTCTTTCACCACCAGGATCGCATAAACAGGGGTGATATAATAGAGCTAAGATCGTGTGAGTGATGTCAGAACATCGTACCCTGAATAAAATATAAAGACTCGAGTGCTCAGTTTTCGCGAAATAATGCTATTGATAAATTTAGCAACGCGTCTCACATGATATTAGGGGGAGGCGATGTGCCTCCCCGCGCCCCGATCTATTATTATGCTGGGCAGGTCGCGAAATCCAGGGCTGTCAACGTATATATATATTGAATTTGAAATTCAGAAGTAAAGAACTTTAGATATTTTTTTCTCTATCTTTACTAAAAAAAAATATTTTTATATGATGCAAACTAAATTGTTCTTCCAGGTACTTCCACACGGAATACCTTTATTGATAAAATTACATCGCATTTGAGTAGTGTAGGTTGCAGGTTCAATTCTCGGAATACAGTGTTATATAGTTCACACTTCGTGCTTTAATTATATTCAATTGCCACTGGTCGCAAAAAAGTTTCCAGAGGATATGCAGCAGTGTCCTCTGCATGCCATCATACCAGGTTACGATCGCCAATCCGCCTATCGCGTGGCGATTATGGTATATCCCCTAATAGATATCTGTGAAGGAGGCTTATATCTTGCAGTGGGCGTCTATGAACTGAAATGACATGGGAATTGAAAGCCTGAGGAAATAATATCATGAAAGGTTCCCACAGTCGTGCGTCGTAAGAGAGACTCGTTGCGATATATGTCAACGTGGTGTCATCTGGTTCTATACGCGTTGTACAAAGAACATCATCTGGTAAAAATACGTTTAATTTCCTTTTTGCTTAAGGCATGCTGTCGGTCGGGACTCGCGGCATGATAAGGGCTGAACAAGAGGTCCTGAAAAGAAACTAAAAAAGGGGCCATGAAAAAAAACTGCCCTAGAACTCTATGAGCTGGTCTATGTTAGACAGTGGGAAAAATAAAAAATAATGACAATAATGAGGATAATATTTAATGGAATCAGGCGTTACCTCACGGAAGTCCATCCTAAGTAAGAAAAGGACCAATATTTAGCCACTTCCGCACATGAAGTGGTAGTCGTGCAACGAAATGCACCGCCCGCCAGCCCGCTGACAAATGCGCATGCGTGCGACTCTGTGTTTGGCACTAATCGGTGTAACATAACTCCTGAAGATGCCCCGTGGAGGGGTGAAACACGTGTTGAGTAATTTGGTGGTGGCAGTTGAGTGATTCGCATTGTTTGCCGCATGCGCTAAATATTGGTCCTTTTCTTACTGATGAGGATAATATATCTAACTGCAGGATTCTTTAGAAGTTTTGCCAGGTTTATTACGTAATATTTAATTTCATTTTTTGCTCGAGATGGCAACCCTGTGTCCAACGGCCCGCCGGGACGGCACCGATGACTTGTCATTAATAACGACAGCGGAAATGTATCAAAAGGTGACGCGTGTCCCTTCGTCTGTCTCCAGCCTTATTTATGATACAACGGAACAATATTTATTTGTGCTTATAGATCTGTATTCTCTCAGGGTATTAGTGGTTGCGAATGTTATCGTCTATGCCGAGACTGCGAATTATTAATGTTTTTAAGGAAAATTCAATGTATCGTATGTTGGTTATAATCGATATTGTGATTACTCTATAAGAAATTTCCAAAATAATCGATTTTGAAAATAATCGTCGAGGAAAATCGATTTTAATTATCCACAACATCTAAACAACGACCACTGTGAATTTATAGAAGTTCTTTTCAATCTTTCAAGATACCCTTATATGCGTTTAATGTGTAAAGATGGTTACGTATTATATCTGTTAATGTTAAAGCTGCTAGCCCAGGGGAAAGCAGCTTTTCGGAACTTCAGTATCCACGAACTTACCCGAGTTTAACCCTAAAATATATGTTATATATGTGGTCATAAGAATTTTAAGGTACAAAAAATGTTGAGGAATGCTATGTTGGATAGTACAAGTCTTTTAGTTAAATTTTGACTTGTTTCTCTACTTGTAATGAGAAATTTGGTGTTTGCTGTGGTTGGTTGAAGTATGTAATGATATGCCACTTATAAAGGAACACGTTACAGAACTATTATTTTTAATGTACTTTTAACTGATGTCTACTTGTGGTGTATCTCACTTTATAGATAAATAAGTTTATGTTTACGAGGGCCAAACTGAAAGTTTTTAGAACTGGCAACTTAAAAGCATTATATTAAAAAAATAAGTTTAAATTTTGAAAATAGAACTCTTTACCAATAATATTGAGTATACATTTCATTCATTTGTCATTTGTTTTACGATTTGGCGGCAAATTGAAAATTGTCTGTGCACGTCAGAATGAATTTAAGCCGAGAAAATTTTCGTGCAATGATTTTTTATGACTTTCGATGTCATATAAGTCAACAAGAAAGTTATGATAGACTTCGATTGGCTTTTCACGATGAAGCCCCATCTCGTGCCACAGTTTACAACTGGTTTAATGAATTCAAACGTGGTCGAACTAATCTCACCGATGATTTGCGTGAGGGACGGCCTTCTACAGCGAAGACTGAAGACAATATCAGTGTTGTGCGGCGTATGATAGAGACTGACAAAAGAGTGACCTATCAGCAGATTCGGACAAGTCTAGGCATAGGTATGAGTCAAGTGCACAAAATCCTCCATGAACATTTAGCGGTCAGGAAGCTTTGTGCCCGCTGGATACCGCATAATTTGACCGAGGCTCAAAAACTCCGCCGTGTTGATTGGTGCCGAGAAATGATCCAAAAATTTAACGGAGGTGACTCAAATACTGTGTTCGACATACTAACGGGTGACGAAAGCTGGATTTACTGTTATGATCCGGAAACCAAAAGACAGTCTGCTCAGTGGGTGTTTCCTTCCGAAGAGTTGCCAACTAAAGTGAAGAGAGGTCGAAGTGTTGGAAAAAAGATGGTGGCCTCGTTCTTCGGAAAGACAGGTCATTACGCGACAGTTGTCTTAGAGGATCAGAAAACGGTTAATGCAGAGTGGTACACTAACAACTGTTTGCCACTTGTCTTGGAAAAAGTTCGAGAGAAACGACCTCGCAGCAGGATCCTCCTTCATCACGACAATGCCTCGTCGCACACCGCCAGGCAAACGATCGACTATTTGGCGACCTCAGACGTGGAATTACTGGGTCACCCGCCGTATAGCCCCGACCTCGCACCCTGCGATTTTTATTTATTCCCGAAAATAAAAGAAAAACTTCGAGGAAAACATTTTATGGACGCCGAAGAAGCAGTGGCTGCGTTTCAAAACGCCGTCGAAGAGACCCCTAAGGCCGAGTGAGCAAGGTGCTTTTCTCAATGGTTCCATCGAATGCAGCGATGTATTGATGTAAATGGATGCTATTTTGAAAAGTTATAATAAAACTAATAACTTGCTAGAATGCTTAGTTTTTGATTTTCTAAGAACTTTCAGTTTGACCCTCGTATTAGATAAAGAGACCTTCTCTCTTATATATGTGTGTATATATATATATACATATATATATATATACATATATATATATATATATATAAATATATATATATATATATATATATATATATATATATATATATTTATTGGAGTCTTTAGTCTATACGAATGAATAATTGTAAGGCACTTTAGGTTACAATAAGGTTATGTTTCAGTTTATATATCATAGAACGTGCCAGCTTGTCTCGAACAGTGAAAGAAAAAATTGTAAGAAAATTAACAATCAATTAAATCGTACAAACCGTCACCTTGCAGTCGTTCCAGCCCATAGATGCCCTCTGAAAGGTAAAGGCCTCCCCCAAAGTAATCTATGGGGGGATATACCATAATCGCCACGTTTGGCAGGTGTATTGGCGATCGCAGTGTGGAATATGTTGCGCTGCTGCCCATACTCTGGAAACTTGTTTGGAAACTGAGGCAATGTTATATAATTAAAGTGTCAATTTTATAAGGCTGTATTCCGGGAATAAAACCAGCGACTTACGATTGCAAATCTCAGCCTTCTGCCTATAGGATATTTAAACAAATAATATAAATAAAAATGAAACTCAAAATGTATTGTAAATTAGCAATATATTTTGCGTTTTAATTGAAATTATAAAATTTATTCGGTAATTTTTTTCATATTGTCGTTAAATAAAAAAGTTGAGAGGAAAATAGTAAAAATGACATTATTATTCCATGCGACGCGTTTTAAATTATAAACACTTTCTAATAAATATTGAACGTAATTCAAAACCTTAGTTTTTAAATTCCAAAACTACCTTTTCCTAAGCTTTGTAGAACTAAAAACTCCTTTTTAGACAACTATGTAGGTACAGTACGCTTTTACAATAGAATTATCTATACATATAAATAAAGTTAAAATATCTGCTTGTAATATTACAATAACCTCGTTTTACTCCATACATAATTACATTTTTCTTTAATTTTTATCCGTCTGTCTAACTGAAGGATTTATTAACTTTTTAAAACTAAATTTTGGCGCACGAATTAATATATTTATATTATATTTATTTCTAGTATATAATTTTAAATTATGGCACGTAAATAATATGGTATTAAAATATATTGCAAAGCAACCATTAGAATACAAATTTATTTAAAAATATCTTTCAGAGAATCTCTAGGTTTTAAGTTATAAATAGTCAGTTTAGCTCTTTTCTGTAAAATAAATTAAAAACAGATATCGAACCGAATATCGGACCGGAAAGAAATTTCGCTTTCTCAAGTTAAATTCGAACAACAACATATTTAATAAGTTTTTATTTCTAATCAACAATACATTCACTTTCATTATCAACAACCTTTTGCCATCTAGTATATAAATCAATGCCAGAGCGGTAAAAATCAATCACTTTTTCTGTAAAATATGTCGACAGAAACGACATTACTTTCCGATCTCCTTAATAAAATACAACAAACTTACAAGTGGAGCTGTATTAATTTCTAATAATTGTCTTGCTTTTTAAACGGTGTCATTTAATTCGACCCGTACGAAATTTGTTTATTTTGGTCAAAATTAGAAATTTAAATTTCTAATTTAGCACCTTCCCGTTGTCAGATTGATCTGAAATTTTGTACACACATTTAATATAGATGACAATACAATATAATAAAATCAATAACATTATAAATCTAAGATAGCCGCCGATACAAAATGCCGGATTACATATTTTTCCTTAACCTCCTAAATATGGGTATCAAATAAAGTGGCTACACTAGTAAAACACGATGATCATGTCAAAATTTAAAATTCAAGATGGACGCCGTTCCAATATGGCGGACTAGTTACATATTTTCCAACAACCACCACAATATGGGTATCAAAAAACCGTTTAACTTAAAAGTTTTTTAAATGTATTTATTTAATTGCAAAGACCATCGAGGTAAATTTAGCTGCGAGGTTGACAGATGGTGGTTACACTAAAACCTCTTATCCAAAGTTACATAAATAAATTGGTATATCAATTGGACACAGAATGGTACGAACCAAGAAAACAAACCTTGAGCGACCGGCCTATGTTATACGACAGACAAATCAATCATAATAATTAGATTGTTGTCACCTTGCGACAGGAGATGAATAACTATTTTTTACTATCCCAAACTCCCAGAGCAGGACAGTAATAGATCGGGTAGGTTGGAACAATTCGAGCGGTAATTGGGGTAGATGTCTCGGGAGGACACCCGGAGTTTGGACGTGTGAAGATATTTTCTAAATTGTATATCTATGGAAAGAACGTGACGTCACACGCAAGTTCACATTGCTAATGTTTTTGACAATTGTTCATATTATATTAGTATGTTAAATTCTTTTATCTTTACTATTGTTACGTATTATGCTACTTGTACTATACGTGTATAGAGATAAGAATTTGACTCGGAAGTATTGATATGTTACATTTTCGTAACTATGCCAACACTATAAATTCCCGAACGTTGCTTCAACCGGCACTTGGTAATGTGTCGACTATTGCTCATAAAACTCCTTGCCTTCCTCAAGAACTCCTTAAATACCGCTGTCAGGTAATTTCTAGACAATTACACTGCGGGTAGGTGAGGTAAAAAAATAAAGCCTCCTGAAGGATGACCCTCTATTGTAGTCCGTAGATTATTTCACCACACCACCTGCCAACTGTGAAAGATGCAATAAAGCGATATGCACAATATTGCATTAATTACCTCGCATGCGAGCCGTCAGCCCCGACTGGCTCGATCGTGATCGTCCGATCTTGGCGATCTCCTTCATGGCGGAAGTTTGAGCGGTACTACTATAGTTGTAGAGAATCTTATGCTTAAAGGTTCTCTATCAAAAATAAAATGAAAGACTGTTGTGTGAAGTACCCAATAGATGTGTCATAGGTAATGTTTGTATTGATAAAGTTATACACAATTGAAAATATCATGAAGTTGGAATCCATGCACAACATATAAGTCGATTGTTGCGGCCACTTCTTTCAATCTGTGTTCTGCTACACGTTTTTTTATTATTACTCTGTGCTTGACACGGACATTACAAATTCGGGTAACCATTTTTTCAACTACTTTTACACTTTTATTTACATTTGTCTTCTTTCTGCCCTCACAATATCTTTCATACTTTGTATTTCTCTTTATTGATCGTAAAAGCTCCACTTTACATATAACTCAAAGTCCATCGTCAGACAACATGACAATTATTCTCTCTATGATTAAAGTGTGTTTGTTCGTCACTCGCGGGTTGGCGTTTGAAAGATAGAAATTTAAAAATTTTCAAAAATACCACAAAATATTTTTAATGCTTGGTTGGAAATAGGTGTACTGATGAGCTATACATTCATCCTTTATTTATCTATTTAATATCCTTTATTGTACACGTTAAGATACATTTAATAAGTTTTACAATAATATACAAAAAAGTACAATGGGCGGTCTTATCACAAAAGGCAATCTCTTACAGACAACCATAGTATGGAAAAGGTAAAAGTACAAATAATGGGTAGTTTACGTGTACAAAAAATACATATTTACAAACAAACGAACATAAATATACACAAACATACATACGTATATAACATATATACTTATAATAAATAAGGTTTAATACATATTATAAATATAATACAATAATAAATAAAAACATCTAACTGACTTCGATCAGTATTGGATACCAATTACTCTGTATAACTTTTACAAAATAATAATAAGACGTTTCACAAGAGGTAACGAGTACATACATATAGCTAGCTAACGAGTATATATATATATAGCTTACAGTAAATCCTTTCAGCGTTTCTAAACTACCTTGTACCCTCACAAAACAAAACCAATACACTCCACCTATAAATCTACGGAACGTCCGAAACACTTGAAGTGTCTTAACCGCGTTCTTGTACCTTACATATGTTAGCCAAGAAAGGGTTGAGCACGTTACCTGCAGGGGGACATGATCCCCCTCATACGGATCCACCCCCCCCCCTCATTTGTTTGCGATGACCCCTAAGCAGTCTCCTATTCAAGTTTCATCTTGTCGAGTTTAGGTTTACATTGTTTTTTATATATTACACGCGTTGCAACGCCATTAATTAAAATAAAATTGAAGGTAAAAATTATACAAATATTTATAACATTTTGAGTCACTTTATTAATTTTGTTCAGTTTGAAAAAAATTTGACGGCGGCGCCACTAGTCAAAAATCAGTTTTACTAAACCAGAAACCTTTGTGGATTCATCCACAACAACTTTGCTGAAGATCATCACATGGTACAATGCATAGTTTAGGTTTTTACAAAAGACATGTGGATCGATTTCTTCATAATAAATTAAGAGTTGTGTAAATTCATACATGTTAGTTGTCCAATAATATATATGTTGGTGCATTTACAAGAATTTTTACGGATAAGCTTGCACTATCGTTCGTTCATGTCCGAGCATGTTAGTTCGTGTTCAAGCCTGTACGCATTTATCAGCGGGCTGGCGGGCGGTGCACGTTATTGCACCACTGCATGTGCGAAAGTGGCTAAATATTGGTCCTTTTCTTACTTAGTATGGACTTCCGCAAGGTAACGCCTGATTCCATTAAATAAAAATCTATTTAAATTATTCCGTCAATATTTTTTCTTATCGATCTTGTTCATCTTTTTTTAGCTGATGGGCGCCCACTGCAAGGCATAGGCCTTCCCCAAAGATATATATAGGGGGATATACCATAATCATCACGCTTGAAAGGCTGTCGCAGTGTAGTATTTTGGTACACAGAAGACGCTGCTGCCTATCCTCTGGAAACTTGTGAGCAGTGGAAATCCCATATAATTAAGGCAAAAAGTGTGAATTACGTAAGATTGCATCCCAGGAAATAAACCCGCGACATATGACTGCGAATTCCAGGTCTTTACCACTTAACTACGTCGGCCCACCCAGTGGGATTACCCACGTCGCGTTTATCGGCTCTTGGTCGTGACTCGACTAACTTTTGATTTTTCGATCGATTTGCTTGTTTTATGATCTATATAGTTTCTTTAATGCATAAAAAAAACTAAAACGAAAATATTGATGTAACATAAAAATAAAATTAATAAGATAAAATAAAAATCATTGATTAATTTGTACGCCAAAAGTGCAAGGCGACATCTAGAAACACAAAGTGCATATAAATCAGAGGAACCATTTCGAAACAAATTAAAAGTTTTAGCATTAATAATAAATTTACATATTAGATTTAGCATGTTAAGTGCAAACACTATAAATCGTAGTTTTTATTGCATTTTAATGAGTATCTATTTATTTATGTTGAAACAAATTGAAGTTTGCGTTGTATTTTAATGCCTTTTGTTAGTCATTGCTGTAAAATACGGAGTAAATAACATTGATTATTTAGTAAGAAAAGGACCAATATTTAGCCACTTCCGCACATGCAGTGGTAGTCGTGCAACAAAGTGCACCCCCGGCAGCCCGCTGATAAATGTGTATGCGGCAAACAATGCAAATCACACAACCGCCACCGCCAAATCACTCAACACGTGTTTCACCCCTCCACGGGGCATCTTCAGGATTGAGTACCACTGCATGTGCGGAAGTGGCTAAATATTGGTCTTTTTCTTACTTAGGATGGACTTCTGCAAGGTAACGCCTGTTTCCATTAAATACTTGCAGTGAGCCTCTATAGGTTTAAAAAGGTACATAAGTTATGTCATATATCTATAAATGACGAGTAAGAACCGAGTTAAAAATGAGATATTTACTTTACCTACCGTTCTTCGTTACTCTGTGACCGGTGGCCGCGTTAGAGCCAATAAAGTAAGTGCTATCTCGGGCCCGGAGCCTGCAAGTTCCTGAATTGTATCTCGTCGTAAACATGCCGCGCTGTAAATTTAACCATTTTGACTTTAACCGTTAATTGTCGCACACTTTGATAACAATCCTCTCGCACGTCGTGATATAGGAATTAATATCTTCCTACTGAACCTTCACACTTGCGAATGCTAAAAAAAAACACACATGTTTTTTATTACAACCGACTATATACCTATAATAATGAAAGTAGATGTAGTATAACATAAATAGATAAATAAGTGTATAATATATAAAGCTAAGATATAAAGGGTTCAATAAAATCAATTAAAAGTAAACTATTTAGATTTGAACAAGTGTAAAAAAATGGTAATAGATGGTACGCATTCGTAATTATTACATTAATGTTAAAATCTAAATAAAATAAACGTAAGAGCCTAGAGTTATGTAATTTAATCTAAAAATTAGGAAAGTAAGAAAAGAAACACTGTAAATTAGGTAGTATAAGGTCTTTATCGGTTTAGGTTAGAGGTGTTAAACCAAAAGTATCTTTTTATCGTCTATTGGCAATAATGGATTTTACATCTGTCTGCGATACTACATGCTTGTATAGAACAGGGATGAGCAACCCGCGGCCCGCGTGCCGCATGCGGCCCTCGAGGCAATTAATTTTAATTT
The DNA here is from genome assembly GCF_028537555.1 of Battus philenor. Classification (NCBI taxonomy): domain Eukaryota; kingdom Metazoa; phylum Arthropoda; class Insecta; order Lepidoptera; family Papilionidae; genus Battus; species Battus philenor. The sequence continues at coordinate 1,835,250 of NW_027181686.1, read as the reverse complement.
ATTTATGTATTTAAAAAAAATACTAGAATCAAGGCTTTAAAGATAATAAAAGTGTCTAATTAGTTGTAAATTGATTGATTACGAACATAAATTACGTTTAGAACATGGTTTGAACCTTGAATATATACTTTTTTTTTTTCATGGCCCACTGTTTTTGAAACTGCGACCCTCCGACCAAAGAAGGTTGCTCACCCCTGGTCTAGAAGATACCTTGTCTTGAAGACGCCTAAGTAATAATTATCTGGAAACAATGACGCTGGTAGGTTGTTCCATTAGGCTGTACGCACCATAAAAGTAGAATCAAAACGCTTATCCTTTGAAGGCATATCAATCATGTAAAGATGTCGATACTGATGACAAACAAACATTTAACATTATTGTACATATTATATAAATATCTATATATACTATTTAGATAAATATAATAAACAATAAAATACAATTATCGTGATGATGCCGCAGCTTGTCAAACAACTTGAATGCACAAAGATCATCCTAATATCGAGTTGGAGCGCGTTACAGAGAAGAATATATTGTATTCCGAATGAGATGATAAAAGGAAGGTAAGGTACGAAAAATCGAAAAAAATATATGCAATATTTTATAAGAACCTACTTTCCCGTTCATTTAGCAACAAGATTACTTTTTATTTATATAAGATAACACTGCTATGCTACATTTCGAATGTCAACCATATCAAATTATTTACTTTGCGATATATAAACGAAATTTTAATGAGGTGTTGATAAGGTAATTTATAAAGAAAATTAAAACTCAGTGCGTGTTATTCTACGCTACATTTCAGTTGTGTGTAAGTCGAAATGAGCTTCAAAGACAAGGTTGTGTTCGTCAGCGGTGCCAGTTCAGGAATAGGTGCCGCTACCGCCATAGAATTTTCTAAAGAAGGTGCCGACGTAGTGATAGTAGCTAGAAATGAAAGCAAAATGAACAAAGTTGCTTCCGAATGTGAAGCATACGGTAAAAAACCCCTAGTAATCAAAGCTGATCTATCAATAGAAAAAGAGGCAGAAGGAGCAATCGATAAAACGATAGAGACATTCGGAAAGTTAGATATTTTAGTAAACAACGCAGGAATTTTAAGATACGGTTGCCTGTTAGATGGACAAATATTGAAAGCGTACGACGAATTGATGGCGATAAATCTTCGAGCAGCGATTCATTTGACATTACTAGCGACCCCATACCTCATTAAAACTAAAGGTAACGTCGTTAACATATCAAGCGTGGATGGTTCTTCAGTAGTAACACCTATTTTAGTTCCTTATAGTTTAACTAAAGCAGCACTGGATCATTTCACTCGAGGAGCAGCTTTGGAGTTGGCTCCACATGGTGTCAGAGTGAACGCAATCAGTCCCGGCCCAGTATACACCGATATATACGAGAATGGCGGCTCTGTACATCCTATAGACAACACTAATATAAAGACTCCTCTCGGAACTATATCTGATCCCGTTGAAATAGCTGATTTAATTCTATTCCTATCAAGTGAGAAGGCTAAAGCTATTACGGGATCTAATTATATCACAGATAATGGATATCTTTTAAAACCTTAAAATTTGTTAAATATTTACGATGAAGAAAAATGTGATTTATAATTATAATAAAAAAGATTTATTGTGTCATTTGGATTATTCAATATTTTTGTGTTAATAACAGTACACGTTATAGTTTCTGGATTATATGTATTAAAGATTCTCAATTATACTCGTATATAAGATCATAATGGAAAACAAAAAATTACTAACTGCAATATAACAACAAAATTTGTATGTTTATATGACAATATATATTTATGTCACGATATCATGTCATTTTTTATTATGTAGTACAAGTAAAATCGCAAATAAAATGATCGGATGGCTAGTTGGGTTTTTTACTGCGCTTATTTTGGAGACCACTTGTGTTCATATCCTATCCTTTATAAATAGATTAATAAACAAATAAAAAATAAAAGGTTAAACGCAACAGTATATACATAAAGTAAAAAAGGAGGCATGAACTTTAAAAATGATTATGCGGACTTTTGCTTTTTCAGTTCGATGTTACCTTTATGTATTGAACACAAGTGATTTAGTAATTTTAATATAAAAATAATCTTTACAAAAATTACGTTACTTTATCAAAGGTATATGTTATATGGTTTATAAGGTACATAAAGGTTATATAAGGTATAAAAATGAAACTTGTTTGCATAAAAGCTAAAGTTGTAAAGATATATAGAAAATAAAGATAAGCGGTACTGTATTAGTCTTTTGCTTCACGTAGACGTAAACATGAGTTTCACTGACAAAGTGGTACTAATTACTGTAGCTAGTTTTGGTATTGGGGCAGCAACTGTGGTAGAGTTTGCCAAAGAAGGCGCCAATGTTGTTATACTTGATAGAAATAAAGTGAAACTTGAAAAAAATTCATTGGAATGCGAATCTCATGGAAAAAAAACTTTAACTGTTATTGCAGATGTATCTAAAGTTGAAGATGCAAAAGCTGCATTAGGGAATACGTTAGAAAAATGTGGAAAATTAGATGTATTAGTGAATAATGTAGGAATTTTAAGATTGCCTAGTGTAACAGATAATAACGTTTTGGATGTTTACAATGAGTTTATGGCGACGAATCTTCGGGCAGTTGTACATTTCACAAGTTTAGCGGCATCTAATCAAAACGAAGGGTAGCATTGTGAACATTTCAAGCGTGCCAGGTTCGTTCATACGGTATCATTTATATGCACTGTATGGTGTATCTAAAGCAGGATTGGATCATTACACAAGAGCAGCTGCACTGGAACTCGCTCCACATGAGATTCGAGTGAACGCAATAAGTCCGTGATCAGTTACAACTGATATACGCGAGAATACGCCGGAAACAAAATATACGATTGAATTTAAAGTGACTACACCACTTAACCGTTATTCCAAAATAGTGGAGATAGCGGATTTATACTTATCCTTCCCAATAATTCTCTTTAATCGAATATCCGACCCGAGACAAATTGATGAAAGAAATTTTGTGTGACTATGTATTTTATTAAAGTGATTTATATATATATTGTTTTTTAGTTAGTCTATTACAGCAGCGGACTTGTTATCTGAATTGATAGTGATGACTGGATTAAAGATGTCTGTGAAAGTATAACAAAAACCGGATTGTATTAGATGTGAGTTCTTCTCATGTCTAAAACCACAAAAACACTCTTATCATTATTTCCTAACATTGGAATGTCTAAATAATCTTATCTCACATACGTCGGCTAAAAATAGTGTAATGTTGATAAATGTAATTTGATATTAGTCTTCAAAATGAGTTTCTTGAATAAGGTCGTGGTTGTTACCGGCTCGAGCTCAGGAATCGGTGCCGCTACGGCGAAAGAGTTCTCCAAAGAAGGAGCACACGTTGTCATAGTCGGAAGAAATGAAGAGAAACTAAAAAACGTCCGCGATCAGTGCGATAACGTCGGAAAGGAACCTCTAGTTTTAGTTGCTGATATTACTAAAGAAGACGAAGCTAAATCTGTTATAGATAAAACAATAACGACTTACGGAAAGTTGGATGTACTAGTCAATAACGCGGGGATGTCACGTGAAGTAGATATTTTAGATAAGAACTTCATGGAGGACTACGATCGAATAATCACCCTTAACCTTCGTTCTGCGGTTTATTTGACGCATCTAGCAATACCGCATTTAATTGTCACCAAAGGTAACATTGTTAACATATCAAGTGCATTTGCAAAAATTCATGTAGCAAACGCTATTCCATATTGTACTTCAAAAGCTGGTCTTAACCATTTCACAAAATGCGTTGCAGCTAGATTAGCACCTTTGAATATACGTGTTAATATAGTATCTCCGGGGCCAGTTAGAACAGATATTCTTGAAAATTCCGGAATGACGAACTATACTTGGGATATGGTTGGAGAGACTACACCGCTGAAGAGGGTTAGTGAACCAGAGGAAATAGCAGAGACAGTCCTGTTCCTGGCCAGCGAGAAAGCGAAAAGTATCACCGGCGCTGATTATGCAGTCGACAATGGTACAACCTTATAGTGTTTAAACGATTTTTTACCTTTCAATAAAAGTTATGTATAAACTTTTTTAATATTTTTTTATTATCTCTGAATTTGGGGGCTTAGAAAATCTATGGGCAAGGGCTATGGTAGAAGTTCTACGTAATGGTGATTTAAATATAGACACAGGCATAGAAACATGAACGAAACTATTTCGTCATTTTTATTTAACAAATTCTGAAAACCTGTCTCTTAGAGTTAAAATTCAATTTGAAAGAATACAATAATTTAATCAAAAACTAAAAACTACGTTAAAGTCGTAGAACTAATTTTATTTAAACAACCAATCACAATCCCTACTTTTATAACAAATCATTGTGACGTCTGTGTTAGGCGACAGAAGATATGTGCGACAGAGAAGGGTGTATTTAAACGCTCCCGCTCATGGCTTTGTAGTGCGCTGTCGGTTGCGATCGCTACAAAATTTTATTTAAAATAAATTATGAAGATAATAAATGAGTATTTTTTTAATATGTACTACATATTTGACAGTAATTCTGCAAAAATTGTAATATTTTTTATCATCTGATATGATTATAAATGAAAAGAGACGTAATCCGATTTATGTTATATATCTGTACTTCAATTAAATGTAGTTTAATAATAATCTTTTGATTTGACAGCAAGAATGCTATTAAATATATGCGCTTCATGCGGCTGGATGTGGGAAACCACACGTGGACGTATTTCTAGTCAAATGTAATATACTGATGTAAGAAGGCCCACCAAATAGTTGCTACCAGGAGGTAGAATGAAGAAGACGACACCGACGCCGACACCAACACCAACAACGGAGAACAGCAACGAAGACAGCGGTAACACATCAAGTCCCATACAGCGCACCGACGCGCCGGGAGGCGAATATAGTATGGATTTAGAGAATATTTGTTAGCTTGTGGGTCGAAAATTGAATCTGACGAAGTTGTAACAGCCCCACAAGGCTAACAACAGATTCAACACCCAGAATACAGAGTAAAGTAGGTATTACTACTGAAGAACCATCCACGCTTGATACGTTGACGACGTTACCTTTAGTTTTAATGAGGTATGGGGTCGCTAAGGATATCAAATGAATCGCTGCTCGAAGATTTATCGCCATCAATTCGTCGTATGCTTTCAATATTTGTCCATCTAACAGGCAACCGTATTTTACAATTCCTGCGTTATTTACTAAAATATCTAACTTTCCGAATGTCTCTATCCAGACGCTTAGCAAATATTATAGACAGTCCCACTAATATAGAAAAAATTATGTTCCTTCCAATTGTGGATGTATGAGAGGCCACAAATTCGGAGGTAATAAAAAAATATTAAAAAAGTTTATATTTAACTTTATTGAAAGGTAAAATACAATCGTTTTAACACTATAAGGTTGTACCATTGTCGACTGCATAATCAGCGCCGGTGATGCTTTTCGCTTTCTCGCTGGCCAGGAACAGGACTGTCTCTGCTATTTCCTCTGGTTCACTAACCCTCTTCAGCGGTGTAGTCTCTCCAACCATATCCCAAGTATAGTTCGTCATTCCGGAATTTTCAAGAATATCTGTTCTAACTGGCCCCGGAGATACTATATTAACACGTACGTTCAATGGTGCTAATCTAGCGGCAATGCATCTTGTGAAATGATTTAGACCAGCTTTTGAAGTGCAATATGAGATAGATTTGGCTACATGAATTTTTGCATATGAACTTGATATGTTAACAATGTTACCTTTGGTGTCAATTAAATGCGGCATTGCTAGATGCGTCAAATAAACCGCAGCACGAAGGTTAATGTTGATTACCAGATCGTAGGCTTCCATGAAGTTCTTATTTAAAATATCTACTTCACGTGTCGTCCCTGCGTTATTGACTAGTACATCTAACTTTCCGTAAGTCGTTATTGTTTTATCTATAACAGATTTAGCTTCGTCTTCTTTTGTAAAATCAGCAACTAAAACTAGAGGTTCCTTTCCGACGTTAACGCATTGATTGCGAATGTTTTTGAGTTTCTCTTTATTTCTTCCGACTAAGACAACGTGTGCTCCTTCCTTGGAGAACTCTATCGCCGTAGCGGCACCGATTCCTGAGCTCGAGCCGGTAACAATCACGACTTTATTTAAGAAACTCATTTTGAAGACTAAACTGAAATTACATTTATCAACATTATTGTTTTTCTTTTGCTGACGTATGTGAGATAAGATTACTACGACAGTTTAATATTTGGTAATAAAGATAAGAATATTTGTTATTTTAGACATGAGAAGAACTGATATCTAACACAGTCGGATTTTTGTAATACTTTCACTGATATCTTTAATCCAGAAATCATTATCAATTCAGACAGAAAATCCACTGAAGGACATAGACTAATTTTTAATCATTTTAATATAATACATACGCAGAGCTTCTTTTGCCTGTTCTTCTCAGGTCTGTAACATTTCATCATGAGGTTAACAAGAGATGTAATATATCGTGTAACGAATAAAGAATTTTTGAACTCGGATAGGGCTAAATAGAGTTCCAATAATACCTGTTTCCCAACGAACTCAACAAGGTCACTTGTCCTTGTAAATAATCACCCAACATAATTAATGGTAAGAAAGAGAAAACCGACCGTAGAAGACATGCTTGTGAGCAACTTGTTTTTAAGCGTCTTGTTACGTCTAGAGAATTGAACCTAGCAGGGCTGGGCAGACCCTTCCCTAGGTAGACCATCGCCATTGCTAGGGTGACGGGAGAAAGCTGGATGCGGGCAGCGCAGGAGAAGTCATCTGGGCGATCTATGATGATCTACGATATATGATCTATTATATATATATTTATATATATATAATATACGATATAATCTGTCTGGCCTATGCCTTGCAGAGGGCGTCCTTGTGCTAAAAAGAAAGAAATATTGCAGAAAACTTCACTCCACTATTACTATTTGTTTACAATACTAACAAACACTTCACATTGAATATCTTGTTCTGATAACCCTGATTATAAGATAACACGTCATTAAAAATAATTTAACTGCAAAATAAACTATAGCTCTGTTATTTTTAAAGAATAAATTTAAATTGAGTTTTGTTTATTTTGATATTAAGAAGTTTTCCATCGCATTGAAATATATTGTGAGCGGTGATAACCCAGCGGTAGATGACTGAGACTCTGCAATCGTAGGTCATGGGTTCAATTCTCTAGACGGAACAGGACGCTTAAAAACAGCATGCAATCATGTCTTCTACGGTCGCTTTTCTCTTTCTTACCATTAATTAAGTAGGATGTTTATTTATAAGGACAATTAAACTTGTTGAGTTCGTAGCGAAACCGGTATTATTGGAACTCTATTTATTTTTTTTAAACACCCCCGCTATTGGGGGCCTCTCGTACCCCTATTTATGGTAGGATAGGGACTTTATTAGCATTTAATTTATTCACTTAATTATTTTATTTTCATTTTCTTCTCTTTCATTCTTCACATAATCTTTCATTCTGTTCTTTTATACCACAATTCTGTTTTCTTTCCCTTTTGCTCTGTTTTACCATTCTTTCATCCTCTTTTCATTTTACATTTTCTTAATTTCTAGTTTTGTTGTATCACATTTTTATCTTTATCTTTATCACAGTTAAATATTATTTATTTTTACATATCTTTTTTGTTTTTGTTTTTGTTTGTTGATGCCTAACTTCGATTTTTTTCTATTCCATATTGTATAATTTTTTTGCAGTAACTGAGGAATTCTTTCACGGTTTCTTTTCCGCCTATCAGGGAGGGTATTGTCTCCTCCCTGATTTCAACGCCAGACCGGCACTCGAAGCCGTTGGAACTCTTTTTAGCCTTATCCGAGTTCAAAAATTCTTTATTCGTCATACGATATATTACATCTCTTATTAACCTCATGATGAAATGTCACAGACCTGAGAAGAACAAGCAAAAGAAGCTCTGTGTATGAATTTTATTAAAATGATTAAAAATTAATCTATGTCCGGCTGTGGATTTTCTGTCTGAATTGATTATGGTTTCTGGATTAAAGATATCAGTGAAAGTATTACAAAAACCCGACTGTGTTAGATATCAGTTCTTCTCATGTCTCAAAACAGCAAACATTCTTATCTTTATTACCAAATATTAACTGTCGAAGTAATCTTATCTCACATACGTCAGCTACAGAAATACAGTAATGTTGATAAATGTAATTTCAGTTTAGTCTTCAAAATGAGTTTCTTAAATAAGGTCGTGATTGTTACCGGCTCGAGCTCAGGAATCGGTGCCGCTACGGCGATTGAGTTCTCCAAAGAAGGAGCACACGTTGTCTTAGTCGGAAGAAATAAAGAGAAACTCAAAAACATTCGCGATCAATGCGTTAACGTCGGAAAGGAACCTCTAGTTTTAGTTGCTGATGTTACAAAAGAAGACGAAGCTAAATCTGTTATAGATAAAACAATAACGACTTACGGAAAGTTAGATGTACTAGTCAATAACGCAGGGACGACACGTGAAGTAGATATTTTAAATAAGAACTTCATGGAGGCCTACGATCTGGTAATCAACATTAACCTTCGTGCTGTGGTTTTTTTGACGCATCTAGCAATACCGCATTTAATTGACACCAAAGGTAACATTGTTAACATATCAAGTTCATATGCAAAAATTTGTGTACCCAAAACTATCCCATATTGCACTTCAAAAGCTGGTCTAAATTATTTCACAAGATGCGTTGCCGCTAGATTAGCACCATTGAACGTACGTGTTAATATCGTATCTCCCGGGCCAACTAGAACTGATATTATTGAAAATTCCGGAAGGAAGAACTTAACTTGGGATATGATTGGAGAGACAACACCGCTGAAGAGGGTTAGTGAACCAAAGGAAATAGCAGAGACTGTCCTGTTCCTGGCCAGCGAGAAAGCGAAAAGCATCACCGGCGCTGATTATGCAGTCGACAATGGTACAACCTTATAGTGTTAAAACGATTGTATTTGACCTTTCAATAAAAGTTAAATAAAAACTTTTTAAATATTTTTCTTATCTCTGATTTTGGGGGCCTCTCATACATTCACAATTGCAACTTAAAATTCCAAGTATATAAGGAACATTATTTTTTTGTTGGTGGGACTGTCTATAACATTTGCTAAGCAGTTTTTGTCAAAACGTTTAATCATCAACGAGTTACATGTGTTTTTGTCAAATGTTTCAAAAACTCAACTCATATCGCTATCCTGATTTGGTTTCGTGCGACTTCTTACTATTCGGGAAAATAAAAGAGTCAATGGGAGGACAACGTTTTGACACTATGGATGGGATAAAAATTGAATCGGAAAAGGTCTTTAAGACTATTCTGGAAAGAGATTATTCCGACTGTTTGGAAAACCGGCGTAATTGCGTTTTATCAGACAAGTCTTACTTTGAAGGTGATAACATTGATTCGGAATCATTTTATCAACAATTTCACCTTACATTTTAATCATAGTATTATATTAACTTATACCCAACTGTGAGAAGACTACAAAGTTAAATAGTTTATTATGAAAAACTACAAAATGATTACAATATTTTACATTGAGATTAATATGTGTCTATGTTACCAATGTTGAAGTAAATTCTTCTCAGAATTTGCCGATCCGGTGAAATTGATTGTATAGTCTGAGCTGAAGTTTCCCAAGATAGTTCTAGTATTAAGTTACGTTAACCAGATACAGGTTTAGCACCTTCTGCGTCCTGTCACTTTAAGCCTGTGGAATCTGTTAATGCCAAAAAATGGAATCCAGACAGAAGAAAAATTCAAAAATCTCAGAGCCTGTTCGAGAATTTAATCACGGTTAGTCACTTAGGCATTCTTGCCTGAGAATACAAGCAGGTTTTTTATGATGTTTTCCTTGATCGTCTATAAATATTGTATTTAAGAATTAATGAATATCATGTCCGTTGCTAATCGAAAATTGCGAACAGATTTTCTCGTTCGGCGACTTATTTTGTTTAATTATTTTCAATTTCGACGAAAGTTCTATTGAGAATTCAAATTAAAAATAGCGATGTATATACAAAATATAAGATAGAATAACATACATAAAATGACGTGTTAATGAAACAATAAATATGGTGTACCTTAAAGCAAAAAAAAAAATAAAATTATAATGAGAATATTGTCTTTTCTGTTAATGAAATAGTAAATTTATTTTCTTGCACATTATTTGTTATAAAGACATCAAAATCAACAAGCGATAACTCCAAAATCCGCTGTGACAACAAAAGGTAAATACATATAAAATTTTACAGCCTTATTAGGCGTTCAGTATATAATATTACTGGCATACAGCCTTTTGTTTGTGTAATATCACAAAATCTGCTACTGTTATTTTTTACATGAAAAAAAAATATACTTGTTAACTTCGTATCTAAGATTTTGTACATTAGATTCCAACAGATAGTTTGTAAATATGCATTTTTTTTAAATTAACGTCTCATCGAACCCACTCAGGAATGAATTTCGATAAATTCGTTCTTAGCTGACTTTAACTAAACAAAACAAATAAAATATGTAAATAAAATTTCAAATTTTTAAATCTTATTGTTCTAGAGATATTGTGATGAGACAGAACAATTAGTTATCACTCAGAATGATTGCTATAGGTGTAAAAAGTTTAAAGGGGTAAATGTATACTTCGTTTATCGACAAAATGCTTTTAAGTTTTTAAAACTGTTTCTTATCACCATGTACATTGTAATCATACAAATATGTTATGTTATTTTTTTTTATTGGATTTTGACAGGCCAATGACTTCTGGCTGTACAGCCTGCAGGAATAGATAGCAGGCAATAATTAATTTTAATGTTTAATAATCCGAATTTAGAAAAAGCTTTTTCTTACTACATTATCATTAATTTGTTTGATTCAAATCATTCAAATCATCCTGTATATATTAACAGATTAAAAATGGGAGAGAAAAATCGAACCCGTGACTTTATATCGTATGCCATGAGTTATTTGTTACTAAATCAACATTGTTATTATACATACTAGCTGATCCCGCAAACGTTGTTTTGCAAAAAAAATTAAAGTTTTTAATTAACAAATGTAAGATAAGGGTTGATCGTAGAGGGGTGAAAATTTAGGTTTGTATATATTTTTGTATGCTGTATCATGATAAAATAAAAACCAAAAAAATTGTCTAAAAAAAATTAAAAATAAAATTTAGGGGTGGACCACCCTTATCACTTAGGGGTATGGAAAATAGATAGTAGCCGATTCTCAGACATACTGAATACGCATGTAAAATTTGGTAAAAATCGGTCAAGCCGTTTCGGAGGAGTTCAAGTTCGAACACCGTGACACGAGAATTTTATATATTAGATTATGAAAGGAATCATTTTATTAAATAAGACACGTATTAGTCATACGTCGATTTTCCTTAAACTTAACACATGGAATATTATTTTTTGTGTTATGTAATTAAAACAGGTTTATCCTAATGACGTCATTAGAAACTCCTGTTGACGTTCATCCGTGATAATTTACTTATACAATTCATATATAAGGAAAGAATTTTAATTCATTATTTAGTTTTTATTAGCCTACCTGTTACACAGCAACATGAGCTTCACGGATAAAGTTGTGATCGTGGCAGGATCTAATTCAAATATAGAATTGTCTGTTGCTATAAAATTCGTGACAGAAGGAGCAAAAGTTATCCTAGCTGGAACAAATGATGTTGTCCTTGAAAAGTTTACAGAGAAGTGTAAGAGTTTCGGAAAGAATATCCTCGCATTGAAAATAGACATCACGAAGGACGAACAAGCAAGTTATCTTATTAATAAAGTCTACAATCATTTTGGTAAATTAAACATTTTAGTTACCGACCTAAACGAAAGTGAAGATGCAGATATATTAAACAATGACTTTATGGATAAATATGATCAAACTATCAAAGTTAATTTACGTTCAGCTGTTTGTTTGACACATTTGGCTTTACCCTATCTGATTAAGTCAAAAGGAAATATAGTTCATGTGTCTAGTATTGAAGCAAGAATGAATATAACCAAAGGCGCTATTCCATATGGCACTTCTAAATCTGCCCTCGATAGATTTTCGTATGGTGTTGCAGCCAAACTTGTGCCTTTAGGAGTTCGTGTAAATATCGTCAGTCCAGGACATGTGAAGGCAGACGAAGTGATTAATTCAAGTGATAAAAATGAACAAACATTGACAAAACGTATGAATGATCCAGGTGAAATCGGTGATTTGATATTATTCGTTGCTAGTGATAAAGCAAAAGGCATTACAGGATCAGATTTCGTTATTGATAATGGTACTTTGTTAAACAATTAGATTTAAATTAATTTATCATGTATTTCATTTGGTTTATTTATAAGTCATTGGTACTTTCTGGATAATGCATAAGGTTAGATTTTAGGTTCTAATGAACGTAGATCGTATGGTAATAAAAAATATTAAATAAACAACTTAATTATCTATTACGTGTGTATTCGTTATTAAACTCTAGTTTTATTGCATTCTAATAGATGTTCTTTATCAGAAAACATATTAAGATAAATGTTGTTAATGTTTCTGATAAAGATATGAGCTCATTTATAAATTATGTAAATAATTCACATAATATCAATTACACTGATGATATGTGTATATCGTTAGATAAATAAATAAGAGTCAAATTTAATAGAAACAATAATCAGAAAGAGGTCCTATATTTTTGCATTTTTTAACATATAAAAGCTACGATACGATATATATCTACACTTATAAAATATTTAAATAGTAATCTAAAAGGAAAAAAATAGTCATTAACAATATATAGCTACTATTATAAAATAACTTATTAGACTCTATGATAGTTACTGTTTACAGTTACCAACAGAGGTTTGTAACTTTAATGAAGGTAGAGAAGGAAACGTATCGTCAAGGTTGAACACGTGTTTGACATCTTTATACGTATTTACTGTTCCATTTATAAATAAATAGGTAAAAAACGTATATTGTGCTTTGAGTCCCTTGTGTTCAGGCTTAGTGTTGCAGTTTATGCTGTTAGGAAGATAAAACGATACCCTGATATTCATTTTTCTAGGATATTGTATTTTAGTTATTTCCAAAGCATTACGTCCTATGGATTGAATCTTTGAGGTAGAGTTGCGGATATTGAAAATATATTTGTCTTACAAAAGAGAGCCGAAATATCCGAGATATTTACAGACTAGGGTAGTGAATCTCTTTGAGAGATTGTTTTAAAGATGCCAATATTATTAGTGGTCTTAGAATGTATTTATGATAATATTTTGTACGTTTACATTAATTATAATAATTTTGAAAAAATAGATTAATAATATTAAATATAATATGATAATTTTGAAAAATATGCATCCATAGTGTATTTACAAGACACCGTGAAAAACTGTCTCTACCATAATTATGACTGTAAAAATTCTTTTTTTCATTTGTAAAAAACGGATTGAGATTTTCAAAAAAAATGCGCACAAAATTACTGAGCAACCATAACCAATATTTAAAACGCATGTTAAAAGAAAGCCTATTATTCAATAAACGAATATTTAAATGATAAGAATCTTTGGCAGCGATGTCTATAGATCTGTATTAATCTTTAGTAAAAGATTTGTCGTTATGGAGTTTCTTTCTGCTTCTTCTCCACAATTAACTTTGTAAAGCAGAGTAGAGTCTTAAATAAAATAGATTAAAAATATAAATAGATAACACGTTGACGATCAATATGGGTTCTGTTAAAAGTTCCTATGTTGAATAGACATATTTTATCTTTTTATTTTTAAACATAGCGTTAATTACTCTACTATCCTGGTGCTCATTTTTCAAATTATAAAATATTTTAGTCACTAAAGACGATGGTATAGACAGGCTCGTTATTAAAAGTAGAGTATGACTCGAACAGAAAACGACTCAAGTCAACTCTGAATTCTGCGAAGAGCATCAAATATGGAAAAATGCAGTGAGAGAGTAAGAAGGATCTTATAATTAAATATACGTTATTGACATACCCAAAAGTCGAACTAAACGGTTTGACAGCTCGTTTTTGGTGAGAGTCGCCTAGATTTAGAACGACCTGCCTGGGTTTATTTTTCCTGATGAGTTGAACTCTGGAGCCTTTAAGAGTAGAGTGAACAGGTTTCTTTTGGATGGGCGTGTACCACCTTCGTCTTCATCTACACTTTCCATCAGGTGAGACGGAAGACAAACGCCTATTCGATTACAACTATATATAAAAAAATTACCTTCATCTGCACTCTTCTTTTGAAAGCATACGACCTAGGAGACCATATGTTATGTTATACATAGGTTTAACTTTGTTAAAGCGAGTACGTTATGTGTAGGTGCAGCTAGTTAAGAAGAATCTGTACTGTATATTCTATATAAATATACCGTTGAATTTTACATATATTTTAATTTAAATGTAAAGTGATGTAACATATAATAATAATGTTTAATGGTACATTAAGAGCGGGTCCACAACGACGTACCCGTCTCAGAGCAAAGATCGATTATGCAGCTTAATTTCACTCTTACGTAGTTTCGCCAATAAATTCAACGACCCCGACACTTTGAGTTATTTAGTATTGCTCTGGTATTTCCTTGTGCATACAATATAAACATTTAATAGTAGAAGGCCAATGTACTGTAATATTATGAGGTATATTATTCATATGGCACAAATATAAGAATATATATAAATATATTTTTTTTAAATAGAAATTTATTATTTTTTAAAGCACTTCCTTGATTTTTTAAATATTGTGCAGCCTTCGTTATTTATGTGATATCTTTTCCACAAATACATGTATATTTATATGTATATATGTATATATGTATACATATATATGTATACATATATACATATATACTATATTGTATACATATATACTATATTTGTATATTTATATATATATTTATATACAAATATATATATATGTATATAAATACACCCTGAACTGCCCTCTCCTTCATGCCTCCCATCTCCATCCAAAGATTGTATGGTAGAGATCTCGGGCGTTAAGACTGCCTTGCGTATAGTGTACAAAAAAGTGTTAATAAATAAATAGATATTACGTAAATTCTTAAAACTTTAAACGACTACACAATGGACTACATAACATTCTACCATTCTTTATTTGGTAATTGTGAATAGACTTTAATTCAGTAATTACTATGCTAAATTATATATATATATATATATATATATATATATATATATATATATATATATAATTATATAAATATATATATATATACATATAAATATTATGTGCTATTAATTTACAAATATACGTGAAAACTTATATATGTATACAGGGTAATTGTTATGAGTGTAAAAAAATTAAAAAGTCGATATGTAACTCATTTATTAAAACTTGCGATCGTGGGTCGCGGAATCAATTTTCGGGATACATACATAATTATATAGGATTGCACAGCTCACGAACAAGTTTTCAGGTACTGGGCAGTAGTGCCTTCTGCGTACCATAATACTACACTATGATCGCGGATCCGTCTGCATAGCGTGGTGATTTTAATATATCCTTCATAGATATATTTGGGGAAGGCCTTTGTTTTGCAGTGAATGTATATGAGCTGAAACGAATGGACGTATATATCTAATTTGCTGTCAATAATAGATGATATATGCCATACAGAAGTTAATGATTCAGAAACAATAAACAACAATTATTATATAGTATGAAAGAGCGTTTCATTTATTCAAAATATTACAAAAAATATTACATATTTAAATTAAATAATTATTAATTATCTATCATTGTGTTGATCTCTGGGAGAGGCATATGACTTGCAGTAGGCGTCTATCGACTGAAAAAAGTAAAGATATAAAATTTAATTTAAGAATAAATGGAGAAGGCCTATATCTAGTGGTGGACTTTTTACGGCTATAATGATAATAATGTTTAAAGAATGTAATTGTCAAGAAATTACTAAAAATTTCCTTGAAGATAATTAGTGAACTCATTCGACAACCGAAGAATCTGTATGGAAGATTCGGCCATGTATGATGTAGGTGGTATTTTCCATAAGGTTCCGAGTAAAGATCCTGAGACAGTTAATTCCGGTTTCCGTATTGAATGAATGCCCATTTGGCGGTAAGATAGATCAGACCTTTGTCTCTAGACAGCCGCACAATGGGCGCATTATGTCTTATTGTTACGTCGCCTGCCCCCTGACCGACAGCGTCCCGTATATTCATACCATTATGATCATGAATAACACGCGGATATACATCCATACATACGGACAATTTGTTTGTGGAACACATGTTAATTTCTTTAATATTTTACAGATCTGTTACATCTTCTCTGTTACATCTCATCTGTACTTATCTCTGTTACATCTCATCTGTACAGATCTGATGCATAAGTATTACATTCGTTATTATGATCATTACGTCAGTTGATAGATGGGAAGCTAAAATCACTCTTTAATGATCACCACGATGATAGGTTCTGTGCAGTCTGCTGACTAACCTAAACTATTTCATTGGGCTACCTTAGAAAACACAGGTATATAGTTAATGTCTGTATGTTCACAAACTGTTCAGATCGATATTTGTAAGAGAAAGAACAAAGAATAAAGTTCACTATTAAACGGTTTGATTTAGAATTTTACGCAGTACAAATAGAAAGAGATAGAAAGTAATTTTAGCCAAAGAGAAAAACATTAAATATCAGAAATATGATTTTATGGCAAAGCGAATGATTATAATGCAAGGTTTATTACATTGTAAATGAGTTAGCAAAAATTGCGGCAGCAAGCAGCGTGCGTCTAGCGCCCGAGCGTAGGTTACAATGGCGAGCGGCGCGGAGATAGCCGAAGTTGGCCAATGCGCCGGCGCAAGCAATAAACGCTCGCGTAATATAGCTGCGATTTTTGCCTTACTAAAGTTACGACGGTTTAGTGTGCGTCGTTTTAAATCACCACAAGGACTTTATTTTAAATTTTTTTGTTAGTTAGTTCTTTTTAATTCTCTTCTATGACCTATTCTCTATGACCTCACGTTTTGTTTCGCTCTTTTCATATCTTCCATTACAATTTTTTTCGTACTTCTTCATTCTTTTCCTACTTCCATACATCATCTTACTCTCTTGTACACAATTTCTACAGTATCACAATCACAATTTTTCCTTTTTCTAATTTCTTTAGCCTACTTTGTATATCAGTTTATTTATGAAATTTTCGTCATTTTACTTTTTTTCCTCTTATTCAATTATTGTCATCACTTGACTTATGTTCTGACTAGATATTTAATTATTACCTAACCTAACTTATTATTAGCAATACTTGAGAAATGCGAGTTGCCTACCTCTATTTTCCTCTCTCTTTCGATTTCATGATCCTTCCTGAGTCTTTTGAATAGAGAACAATCTGTGACCAGGTGTATCACAGTCTGCACCAGTCCACTTATGTTTTATCTTCTGGAACTTATATTTATAACACTTCCTGAGAATTTCGGTAATGTTTTTGTAGTCGTTAGAAACACGTTTATACACGAATTGAGAAGCGACAGTCAATAAACACCGGATGTAAAAACAAATTTTGTGTATCTTAAACATGTTCGTCGTATTAGTAAATGTGTATATGGGCAATATAGGCTTTAACAAAAGGATCTCTGAAAATGTTCAGAAGGATTCCATTGTTGGATTAAAAAAAAATATCGAACAATGTTTGTGTGGTAATAATTACTACACTGTAAATTACTTCATAGAAATAAACACGTCTTTTGAATAATATGTTTCGTTCTATTAAAATAGCCTGGGAACGAAAAAAACCTTAAAAGGTTTCTTTTCTTAGTTGCCATTTGTAAACTCGGGCAGAGTTTACAAATGGCAACTACTGGTAGAGTCTTCAATTACATAGTACAATAATATTTTAAGATTGTTTACTTCTATTAACAGCTTATAGAAAAGTCATGGGTAATTTTATTTATTTCCTTAATATTCGGCCTTTTATTTTAAGCCTAATTTACATTATATTATATCCTTTACTATTTATCTTCTCCTACATTTAAATCTTATATCTTAAAACATTATTTAATTTGTTTACACCCTTGGTGCATATGCATTCTTTTTAAGAATAGAGTGCACTGTGTAATATTATCTATTGTTTTTTTACATTTTAAAATCTAATTATTTACCGGTTGTTGATCGTTTTAAGGTTTATTAAATATGTAATTTTATATTATTTAAAAACACATCATTCTGTCTATTTTTTTTAAATATTTTACTCTGGCATCAGATAATAATTATCCAACAAAGATGGCGGACTCATTGAAGTGAAAAAGAGATGTCATTCATTGTATATATTATATTGCATAGTTTAAATTATAAATAGCAATGACTACTTATTGCTATTTTCTGCAATGAATGTTGTGCTCGCTCGCAAATCACAACGTCCGTGTGTAGCACGTTCAATTCGACAATTAAGATTCCTTGGCTCATTGTAATTACACCTATGCGGGTTTCTTAATGAAGTTAAAGGGAATTAATTATTTTAGGGGGCATAAATTTAATCTGAGCCGGCCTTTACTTGCGACGTTAAAGCCTTAACTTTATTAAGGCTCTATCATTGTTCTAAAATCTCAGGTTTGTTTAGTAACGCAAGAATTATGTTTGTTTATAAATTTATTAATACATTAAGTTAGAAAAGGACCAATATCTAGCCACTTCCGCACATGCCAAACACAGAGTCTATTTCACATCACTCTGTGTTTGGCACTAATCGGTGTAACATAACTCCTGAAGATGCCCCGTGGAGGGGTGAAATACGTGTTGAGTGATTTGGTAAATTCGGTGGCTGTTGTGTGATTCTGCGGGCTGGCGGGCGGTGCACTTTATTGCACGACTACCACTACATGTGCGGAAGTGGACTTCTGCGAGGTAACGCCTGATTCCATTAAAAAAATTACTACTACATTATAGTTGACCAGTAGCTAGAGATGGACTTGTCTTATCATCTCTCAGGGGTGGTTTTTGCAACCAAGCGCAACTTCGTTTTTCGTCAGAGTTGGCTTTTATCAAAGTCAACTCCTCGAGAAATCTCAGTAGACTCTTGATGTTGCAAGCGATCTCTGGAAGGCACCTTGTTGATCCGTGATAGGTAGCCTTGTATGGTACTACTCCTGTACACTGAAGTAGTACGTGAGCAGCAATCTCGTCTTCTTCACGCATGCTCTGCGCAAAGGATTATCCGTAACTCCTAATGTAAATAGATGTATGTTAAAAATACCATGACCGGTTAAAATTCCTGACGCCTGTCGTGTCAGCCGGAGCAAGGCTTTAGAAAGCTGGCGGCTTATGGAAGGCATTGCTTCTTACTTGTCGGCACTCATCATGGCACGACCAGTGCTTACGGTTTAGACTCTTAGTATGTTCCTCTACTAGAGATCTGGCTTTACCCATTGATAGTGGGATGAGAGGCTCCAGGCCGTAAAAGACCGTGCTTGAGCCTCCAACGCCAGCTTATTTGCAGCATCGTTACCTCTGGAGACTATATGACCTTTTACTGACTGTAGTGTTACAAGGTTGTTACTACTTACTTCCACAAAGGCAGACGAACACAACAAAAGAGTGCGGAACTCATAGATTATTATGATATAGGAAATTTACTATATTTTGAAGTCACAGAAAGAATCTTAGCTTGTTATTGAATGCCTTAGTTTATATCAAATTGAACTCTTCAGGAATTTTACTCATTACGTCAAAAAATGATAACTTTAAAAGAGTCTACGTGAAAATAATTCATATAAAGGAATTTAAGCCCCTTCAAGAGCAAATCTAGCCTGGAACACATAAGTCATTAATGAAAAAAAATGTACACAAATATCTTCTTCCTCATGCATTATTGTTCACTACTAAGGATCATCACAGTTTTCAGAAAGACTTGTACTATGTTACTCTTTCTCTGTCGTCTTTAGTTATGTACATTACTTCGGCTACTGTGATAATGAGAAGTAGTAGGCCAGTTTTAACCAAGATTAACGACGTAGCTTGAATTGTCCATCTGAAGAAGCAGCGGGCGGGGTACATCGCTTGTGCAGCTGTTGCAGCTGTTGGTTGTTGGGGCCGAAAGGTTCTCGAGTGGCGAGCAGCAAGCGGCCGGTCTTCGTGACGATCTTAGAGGAAGGTGTATCCCTAACAGTGGGTGTCCATCGACTGAAAAGAAGATGTAGTTTATGACTGTCGCCTACGACAATAATGTAAATAGAACTAACCGGTGTAGCATAACACCTGAAGATGCCCCGTGGAGGGGTGAAACACGTTGTGTAATTTGGCGGTGGCGGTTGTGTGATTCGAATTGTTTGCCGCATACGCATTTATCAGCGGGCTGGCGGGCGGTGCACTTTATTGCACGACTACCACTGCATGTGCGGAAGTGGCTGAATATTGGTCCTTTTCTTACTTAGTAAGGATTTCCGCGAGGTAACGCCTGATTCCATTAAATAATTGAACACTGCCTATTTATAATTAAACGTTTCAACCTCCCCTTTTTATACATATTATTAGGGACCTATCGTTGACCCCTTATAAGGGATCGGAACATAATTTTTTAATTTAATATTATATTAAGTTATTTATTTTGTTTAATTCTCCTCTTTGATGCATTATATTTTCTAACGTTCTTTTTTCATTTTTTTTTCATATATTACTTCCGGAGTGGTAAGGGGCCGAAAGATTCTCTAGTGGCCGCGACGAACCGGTATACTCAGCGTGGGTGGGGCCCCCCACTAGGTAGACCAATTATATACTTAAGGTCGCGGGAAGTCCCAAGGTGCTGGCAGCGCAGGACCAGTCTTCGTGGTGATCTTTGAGGAAGATCTATGGCCTTGCACTTCACTCTCTTCTCCACAATTTTCACAGCATTACAGTTAAAATTTTACTTTATTCTAATTTATTTGTTCCGTCACTTTGAGGTTCATACAAAAGTTACTATTTGCTTCATCAGCCAATGAGAGGATGCTCAGTATTTCTCTTGCGAATTACAATCAGGAATAAAGAGATCTGATGAAGAAAAATTTCCGATTTAGAAGAAAATATGTCTATGTCTGCCGGTCTTTTTAAAGTTCTGGAGGTAAGACAACGGATCGGCAAGTGGAGCGTAATCCACCCAAGGTAGACAAGGTAGACAGACTTCCATGTTAAGCTCGTCGGAAGATGCTGGTGTTCAGCAATGGACTTGTCACCGAAATGGTGATGATAATTAAATATAAGCATAGAATACGTAATAATAGCTATAATAATACATGATGTATCTATATTCTAATGAAAATATAATTTTCATTGCCTTAACAAAATGCGAATGCAGTTAAACCAACCTTATTAGAAAAAACTTTATCGGTAAGCGCCTGGAAAAAAACCAACTCATTTACCGATCGCAAAATAATAATTCTAAACTTTAAGACCTTATGCAAGTGTAGTTAAGGTTTAAAATGCGTTCGTCGTCTGGTTAACGGTTGGCTAAGTTAAAGTGGACGGTTTATAGTTAATATTGACTCGTCGACATTTCGTTGCGAACTTTTCTCATTTCGTAGCCAGTCACTGAAACTCCGAACGGTTAGTAGAGTGGCGCGTCCTTTCTCCTACCTCTTTGTATTAGATATTGTACAATTGCACTGAAAACTTTACGCCCTTTTGGAAATGAACAACGGAATTTTAGAGTACTGAATTTTTTTTTTGTAAGCTATGAGACTAGGTTATAAACAAGCTCGTGGTTCTCTTCACCATATCATCATCATTCATAAGACATCAACTTCTGGATATAGCTGTATACATAGATTTCCTACAGGACGTGTGGCGGGAATGACATAAAAGAATATACAAGAAAATGTAAAGAATGTTAGAAGATATAGTAAAAGAACTGGAAAGGATGACAGAAGAAAACGCTAATAAAAAATAACTAATAATTTTTGTAACAAAAGTACTTGTCGTAGATTTAAGATAGGTGAAAGTGATGCCCCCTAAAAGGGGGGCCATGAAAGGGATCAGTTGAAAGGTGCCTGAATCCATAGCCTTACGAACGGCCGTATCAAGGCTGTTTGTCAACTTTATGGGTTGACTTCCTGCGCTGCGCTAGCTGGACCTTGTTCTCCAATCTAGAAAATTAAAATCCTCACGGATCATCATATTACTGCCACTTTAACCAATCAATCCACTAGACCAGTGTTTCCTAATCTTATTTGTGCCATCCCCACCTAAAACTCATTGTCATTCTAAAATTTTTACCTTCCCGTAGGTAGCATACAAGATTTCAATAATAAATCGAGGGGGTTAAACTAATGTCGAGTACATTTTAGAATTGCCCACCGTTAATAATCAAATTGTCCCACTGTGGGGCATGGGCCTTATGTTGGGGAACACTGCACTAGATTATGCAATATTTTATTTGTTAACAGGTGATGTGGTTACTGATTCGATGTCCTAGTGAATTTCCGAGCATAGCCTTATCCATTGCTCGTTGAACAGCTGCTTGAGATCCGAAAAACCTACTATATTAAAGTTTTAATCTAGGAATTTACTAGAGAACCTGAGAAAAGTTATATCATTACTTTTTAGTATTCAAATAAATAAATAAAATCTATAAATGACTGTTTGAACAGGTTTTATTGGTGCGACGGAGGTCCGGTTTCCTCCCGCATGCCCCCCTCTTTCACTCGTTCACCCGCACCCGCACGCCCCCAATGCATTTCTCTCAGTTTGCGCGAGAGGTAACAAACTGCTACGTCGGCGCGGTTGATTTTTATTCATTTGCCCCGCTGCGGAGTCCGTGAGACATATTGGTGCCTTGGACGGGGAAATTGCATTTTGCCCCTCTAATAATTCGTTTTCACGCAATGCCAACGGTTTTATGGACGTCGGGTGTACGGGAGAGCGTTAAACTTATAGTCGCGACCAAGTTGGACGGCTCGAAATAGAAGGTCTACACTTTATTGCACACACATACACAAACACGACTATTACGTGACGTTCACTTCAAAAAACACAAATACTATGACCAGCTCTCACAGCTTCACAGTTTAATAAAATCATTTATTTCGTTATTATCATCATGCCAGATAGACGCTTCTATATCCATTGACATCCGCAATTCTTGTCAATGTCCTTGGCTCATATTTTGGACTTACTACCCATGATTTACCCACGCCTCATCTATCGCCTCATGGTCGCCTGAAAATCATTCGGAACTAAGCCCGTAGGTGTATGACGATCAGGATGTGACACGCCCATTGCCACTTCTTCTAAGTATTTCATGTTAACAAATGTGATATTAAGAAAAGGACTCAATAGCATGACCAGGTGTACTTGACTATATTTCCTTTCCATGATATCTTCTTCTTTTCAGCCTATTTAAGTCCAGTACAAAGCATAGGCCTCCGAGAAGATCAACTGGTTGCCAATTGCCAAACAATCCTATGTTGCCTGCATCCAGGATATTCCGCGACCAGAACTATGTCTTCGGTCGCCTAGTGGTTCGTGGTAGCTACTCGAGAACCTTTCGTCTCCAAAAGTCATCAGTTGCACGAGCGATATGCCTTGTACACTGTCGCTACGGAAGTGCTATTTAAAAACAGGAAAGAATGAAAAGTATGAAAGAAAGTATGATGTATCGAAGAGAAGAATAAAACAAAAGAAAAAATTGTAACATAAAGTCCTTGTCCCTTAAAATATAGTTGAGAAAGAAGACCAAGGTAAGCTTCCCAGGCTTATCCACGCCACTACGCACTTCATGATATATAACTAAGACTACAATTCCACCAGTAGGATAAACAGAGAAGAAAGAAGTAAGAAAAGGACCAATATATCGCCACTTCCGCACATGCAGTCGTAGTCGTGCAATAAAGTGCACCGCCCGCCAGGCGGCTATGGGTCTCTTTAAGACTTCTTTTCAATTGATCCCATAAATGCTCAATCGGGTTGAGATCGGGACTCATTGCTGGCCAAGGTAAAACCGAGATATTGGCATCAGAAAGTGCCCTCTGTGTGACCCTAGCTGTATGCGCACGAGCGTTGTCTTGCATAAACACAAAATTATCACCTACTCTTTGTGAATATGGGATGACATAAGGTCGGATTACTTGCTCGACGTAACTGGCTGCAGTGACCGTCCCTTCGTTCAAGATCACCAGCTCTGTTTTGCCTAACAAGCTTATACCGCCCCATATCATCACACTCGGGCCCTCAAAACGATCAGTACCGTGCATGCATGGTTCAGTAAAACGTTCTCCTTCTCTTCTCCACACACGTACACGTCTGTCATCGCTAAAAACTTAACTTTACACTCGTCTGAAAAGAGTACTGTCCTCCAATTGTCCATGGTCCAGTCCAAATGCTCACGCGCAAACCTCAAACGTGTTGCCCGGTGAGCCCTTGTTAATTTTAAACGAATAACACGCATCCTAGAATGTTGCCCGTCCTTGTGGAGTCAATTCTGAATGGTTTGACCACTAACGCGTGTGCCAGTAGATTGCCTTAGCCGGGATTGCAAGGTCCGGGCGGATGTCGTGCGGTCCCGGCAATATTGGTTTACAGTGTTCAAGGCGGTGTATAGGAAATTTATCCATTTTTATTTCGTTTGCCGATCAATGATATCATTAGAGAATATAACATAATATATATATATATATATATATATATACATACATACATATATATAGGCAGTTGAAATAACGTGAAGCGAAGTAAAGCGCGAAGGTTTCACCTGCTACAATTATTTTCTTTAAGATGAAATCTTGTAAGGCTTTTTACAATTGTTAACAATGTAAAACATACTCCGGCCGGTCCGAGCCCCACGGCTAGCGACCCCAAATTTTATTTTTCCTTTATTGAATGGAATCCAATGCAAAATTGTCGAACATCGAGTCAAGTAGCGATCGCCGAGGGTGACATTTTGTAAGACATCTATTTATTTGTTTGTTTAAAGATTTCATTGACCCCTTATATCTAAGAGGGTTGTTGATATGTTTGTATCTGCATTCATTTCTAGTTATTTACACTAAATACGTGAAATTTTATTTTTAATAGAAATTTGCTAATTTATTTTATTTCTCTGATGCTGGTATATAAACTTATTTTAAAAGTTACTTTAGTACATCATAGCACGTCTATTTTTTTTTAAATGGCCTCCGTTATTGGGGACCTACCGTACACCTATCTTGTTTTAGAACAGGGGTTTTATTTCTCTTTTATTAATTCACATCCTTTTTATATTCTTCTTCCATTCCTTTTAAGACCTATCTTTCCTCTTCTTACATTGTAATTTTTTTTCTTTTTCATACTAATCTCCGCCTCGTTCCTCAAATATCATATTTGTATATTTGTTTATGATATCTTACATTTATTAATTTTCTAAGTGTTTAATTCTTATTCCACCACCAGCTTACTTGGTGACTTGCCCGGCCTGCATTTGTACACTTTAACTTTTATTACCAATTATTTGTACTTTTACCTTTTACATACTTATGGTTGTCTGTAAGAGATTGCCTTGTGTGATAAGACTGCACATTGTACTTTTCTGTTCATTATTTTGTAACTATTTAAATGTATCCTAGCATGTACAATAAAGAATATTAAATTAAATTAAAATAAAGTGATTACTCTGAAATATATTACAACGATTATTTTTTATGTTTTAATAAGACAATTTAATAACTCTTAATAGTAAAGTCTGCTGACGTGTACGGAAAATAATAATTAATTTTATTATGCTGTAATCCGAATGTTTAAAACACTTTTTATTATTACAGTAACACATATACTTAAATTATTTTTAAAATGATTGATTATTAGACAAGGTGTACGATTAATTAAAAGTAAATGAATTATACATTCACATTTAAAGACTTTTATGGCTATTATCAATCACACTGTATATAAAGTTTATATCGTATATTTGATGTTGTGCAGTCATTTAGAAAATAAAATAAAGAAATTCCAACTAAAATTCGTCGAATTTTATATGGCAACATTTACGCTCGTACGTGATTAAAAATGGCGTCACAATGTACCACAATAAATTCTCGACCTTTCCTTTTTGTGTTCCGTTTTTCAAAAAAAAGAGATATTGTCGTATTTCCCTGTGCGCTCGTAAAATATCCTGATGCGGTACGAACGGAATAGAATATGCATACTCGATATTGTTTCTTTGCATTTTAAATGGCGGCAAATAAGGGCAACCTTTCCCGCCAAATTTCTGTATACGTTACCTACACGTCAAAACATAAGGATGAATTTGGCGGGAATTGTTTTGACGTTTGATATACCAGCGGTGCATACGCTTTGGGGGATAATGCTCAAAGTGTATTCTATATAACCCTTATTTACATTGGAATAAGGAATAGAATACGAAATTGATTCATTTTCTTCAATCGCTATAGGGATTATGAGTAATCTTACTGCGTAAATATTTAAAAATATTCAAATGCACTTTACTAGTAGACATACGATATGTTTGGATAATTGTTTTTTTACTTTAAAACGACTATACACGGATGTAATTTTCCTTATAATCAATAATATGCCTGCGTGCTATGACAGCGTCTATTTTTGTCATTTTTATTATAGAAATAGCATCTCTATATAAGTTTATATATATATATATATATAAATATATATATGTGTATGCATAGTAACGTATATATTTGTAAATATGTACCTTCAACGGGCCTCTCCTTCATGTCCCTCATCTCCATCCAAAGGTTGTCTGGCCGAGATACATTACTTTTCCTCTAGTTATATATATATATATATATATAACTAGAGGAAAAACAATAAACAATAAACAATATGTATGTATGTGTGTGTATATATATATATATATATATATATATTTATATATACACACATACATATAAATATATATATTTAGCCGAAAAGGAATGATATTGATAATTAAATAAATTTTGGCACAGGACACTGTTTCTGTTTGAACATTTTATGTGTTTAAACAACATTATCATTGTCTTAGATTAAACGAAGTCCACATCTGGTCATAGCCCCCCCCCATAAATTCCGACACGACTTTAACAAAGTCAACTAAACACACGACGTGTTCATATCATCGTTTCAGCTCAAAGAGAAGCCTACAAGGCACAAGGGTCGCTCAAAGATATTTATAGAAGGATATACCATTGACGTAGAAGGATTGGCGATCGCAGTGAAGTATTATGGTATGCAGAGGACGCTGTTGCTCATCCTCTGATTACTAGCCTGTGAGCAGTGGAACTCCTATATAATTAATGCTAAGTGTGTATTATAAAACAATGCATCTCGGGAATCGAACCCGCGACCTATAACGAATACGTCTTTTACGGCTGGGCAACCACCGCTCATCTATGTGTATATACTTTTATATATTTTATGAAAGGTTAAAAGTAAAAACATAATTGATTTTAAATGGACACAAAAATGTTAAAATATTTGCTAAGTTAGTTACTCATCTTTGAGGTCATAAATAACGATGTCGTTCAAGTTTATCTCAGTCATTTTGGAAAAAAAAGTTTTAGCGATTATTAAAATAATAAAGAATGTGTTGTAAAATTTACTTCGAGTCATTATAAGCACATGTCTGTACCACTAGCATAAGCGAATATGGAATGTGCGCAGGAAATGGAAAAATCTAGTAAGCGATGAAAAACGAAAGAAATGCAATAACTTGACACATGAAACTCAGACCAAGACTCGAGAGAATAAAAACAGAATTACACTAAGGATATAGCATACCTAATGTCTATCTGAAAGATAGTAAAACAACCGCATCCATTATTGTTTCTACCTTTGATTGCAATTACTGAAACCTTATATCATAGCAGAAATAACTGTATCATATGCAAATTAAGGATTAAACAGTGAGATTCGAATTTTCTTTACCGTCTTTATTTTCCATTGTGATTTTTTTTTAATAAGTCAACTTCCATAAATATATCAATTAAAATAAGATAAACGTGATGTAAGGTCTTGTTGATGGATGTTTCTTTTATAACGTGTACAGTAAACAGTATAAACATAAATGACTAATATCCTGTATATCATATCGTCAACTATATGTATATATATATAACTAATGAGTGTGTACGTGTGTGTGTTGTCGTCTCGTTCTGCTGCGTTCTGTGATAATATAAATAAATTATAGATGTAAGACAAATTGACGATAAGTAAATAGGAATACAGACTTAGAACACTTAAAAACAATATTCTTTCGTACATTATGCATGAAATTTTGTTAAATTTAATTTAAAAGAGCAATTGTTGAGTTTTCCGGCTCTTCTCAACAGATCTGCACTCCGAGCCGATGGTAGCTTATTGCTTATAATGTTAAAATAATCGACGATTCAAAAGCGCATCATATTCCCTATTTAAGTAAAGACAGCTTGAATTTGAATTATGACGATGGTTACGACGTAATATGTTACTTTATACTGACGACTTATGACAGTTGACTCCTTCTTCTTGTTTTTATTGCCATGATGACTGATCCTGTAAGTCCTGCATCCAGAGACCTGTCGGTCTATCTGGTAAGGGACCTAATCAGGTGGCGTCCACCGGCTCGTGATCGCCAATCGAGAACATTTTGACCCTAACAGCCTTCAGCTGCACAAGCGATGTGCCGCGCTCACTGATATTTCAGTGATCTTGGATCTGAAACGAAACTCACAGCCCTCTCTATTGCTATTTGGGTGACCTTGAGCTTCCTTATGAGGTCCGTCGTAAGTGACCACGTCTAGGATCCGTATTTCATCACCGGCAACACACTGTTGAATTACCAAGTAAGTTAATTTGTTCACAAGTCTCAATATCCCAAGTGAAACTTAGGGGGCTTTTAAATTTCAGAACCCAGGTATATTGTATCGTTATTCAAGCCTCATCTTACATCAAAAACATCGTATACTGCGTTGGGTATAGTTCATAAAATTATCCTTAAATTTATTCATAGAACCTGTCTGATGCCTTCTATATACCTCCACGTCAAGTGCGCTCCGGGATCCGATGCGATGTTTTTTTTTTTTGTATTTCATAGGTTCTTTATTCTTCCGCTAAAAGAGTTTTTATATCTGTTTCGGAAATAAAACTGCCACTTCAAGCCGTCGGACACGGTTGATTCCCTTTAGAATCCTCGCTTTTCACAAGGCATGAGCTAGTAACTAACAAGCGGTTGTTCGTCTGTCTGTTGCTTGTATAAAAATGTACAGAAAATCATAAGTGATTATTATAAATAAAATTATAATAAACCTAGTTACCTTTTTAAATTCATCTTTACTCATGTAAAACATTTAAAGTTCAATTATTAAAGCAAAACAATTTTTTTAAGAAATTGTTGTACGTATCTTCTTTTTTCAATACATAAACCTCCTCCAAAGATATCTATGTGGGGATATAACTTAATCGCCACGCTAGGCAGGCGGGTTGGCGATCGCAGTGTGGTATTATGGTACGCAGGGGACGCTGCTGCCCATCCTCTGGAAACTTATTTGTGAGCAGTGGCAATCTTATATAATTATTGCACAAAGTGTGACTAATAACACTGTATTCTAGAAATCGCTGTCGCTGTCCTTTACCACCGGGCACTGCGCATACAGGTGCATGTATATATATATATATATATATATATATATATATATATATATATATATATATATATATATTCTGTTAGTTATGAATATTATGAATGTTTTACAGATATTTATTAAGTAAATGCATGTAAATTTTAAATTATTATAACACTTAATGGTTTCATTTTAATGCATCTGTGTCTGGAGTATTTTTCTTAATGGATAGATAGGTAAATATATAAACAATTCAGGCAGTAACGATTTAGTAATCACAGGTTTAACAGTGTAAATTGAAGATTTAATAGATGACTGATATATCTGTATTATTTATTTAAAAAGACAGGTAAACCCGCGTGCAGGGAACAGTTGTACCGAACTAAAATCGAGATGCTCTCAGTTGTATAATTACGCCGAAAATTTTCGGATACACTCGAGTGGCGGATGCTCGAGTGTTGGCATATTCAAAAATTTCAATACGACCAGAGCGCTGAGTAGGGTTTTTGGCGATACACACGGTCGTTGCCGATGACAAACAAAATATACACTGGCGTCATTCGTTCGCCATTAGATTTAATTATGCGATCAAATAAATTTATATTAAAATACGTGACTTTAAAATTGTAATGTTATCATTGCATAAACATGTCTAATTTAGATAGCTTCAAAAATTCAAAATGCTGGTTAAGATATGACCGGTATATATATCCTAAACGGCTATGACCGGTATATATATCATAAACCTTATATCATAGCAGAAATAATTGTATGATATGCAAATTAAGGATTAAACAGTGAGATTGGAATTTTCTTTATCGTCTCTAATTTTGGACAGCAAAAACAAATTTTTTTAATCAATCAACTTCCATTAATATATCAATTAAAATAAGATAAACGAGATGTAAGGTCTTGTTGGTGGGTGTTTCTTTTATAACGTGTACAGTAAACAGTATAAACATTAATGAATAACATATACAGGATATAATATCGAATAATATAATATAATTTAATATGAATAATTTAATATAAGATAAATCTTTTTATATTTTAAATTTTTATATATTTTATTTCTATATTATACATTTCATTATGACAATGAGTAATAATGCCTTGCATTTACTATACGAACTATTGTCTTTTATTGAAAATTGCCGCTGTTGTACGAGATAAGCTATATTGTAATAAGCAGCTGAGTGAGTGATCCCATTGTTGGTATTGTTATTATATGCCTATTTTAATTTTAAATTATGCTTATAAGTTTCCTTTCTTTCCCCAAACACACACATATATACCACGGTATGATTTAAAACATTTCCATTCTCTATACGTTTATATGAATTAATGAATAAATAGATTATATGATCGTTTGTTCGTTTACAAATGTTCGCCATCGTTGTCGGCCGTGTGTATCGCGTATTATCTGAGTCAGAGGGAGTTACCGGGGGAGGCGATATCAAAAGATTCCTCATCAAAAATGAACGACCGATGTAGAGATGTGAGTGCCCGAGGTCCCGTATTTTTAACCTGCGTATGGTTTGGATTATTTTTCAATGAAGCTTGCTGCCGCCGTGAATTGGGATGCTTTCAAAAGAGTTGCGCGCGCCCCACTAATTTGAGTCCCTCGTTCCTATGCGCGGATACTGTTTAAGATGACATTTGTGAACGATATTTTGTTTTTAATAATTTCATACAAATTATTTTACTAAAGCCATGTAAGTACTAAAAACAAGCAGGTTTACTACAGAAGTTACACAAACTTTGCATATAAATTGTGCAGGAAAACGTAAATGCTTGCAGTAAAGACTATTTAATTAAAACATATCATATAGGACAATTGATATAAAAACTTTCAGTTGATCGACATACAGCCTCTCTTAGTCAAATATTAAACACGATTGATAGATGTGAAAGATTTAAAGGGATAAATATAAGCCTCATATGCCAGAAAAAAACATTTGAAGCCTCTTTTAAATGTATTACCTATCATTTTGAATAAATTGATTATTCTAAAAAAGGTTGAATTAATTTGCTTTTTCTATTATAATGCGACCAATAATTTCAGGTCAACTAATTTTAATATATTTTATTACGAATTTTGTAAACGTGATTTTTATATAATCGTAACCATTGATTTTTGGATACGATAAATAACATATTATTTACGAGAAATAATTGAAAATCTTCTGTGTAAAATAGTGATGATAAATACAAAAAATAAACGTAAACACATAACGGCTAAATTTCGTCTTCAAAAAATCAACAAATCTTTCATGGGTGTACGCATATGTAATTAGACCTTCCTTTTAATAGTTGTAAATTAAAAATTATAAGTATATTAATAAATAAATCTTATTATAGCATTAAATAGTTTTTATTTGATCGAAATGTAACTTGTTTTATTAACTCATTTACATTGTTGATGTTATTATATTATTATATAATATTGATAAAATATATTCTCGTGCTCTCTCGTATCTTTTAAAAAACAATTTCGTTTGAAATTATTGAGTACATACAATGCAATTTAAACCATAATATAAATATATAATATAAATATATAAACCATAGTCTTTAACCCCTGTTTAGTAATGTTTTTATTTGTTTTTCATTATTTGACTATAAATCATTATATGTTCTCAGTGAGATAGTTATAAGGTAACAACTGTAACTAATTTTATATTTCTAAGCTTGTACTTTCTTACTGCCTTTTGTTACTGTTTATCTCCAACAAAGTAAATAAATAAATAACACATCAATGCTAAAAAAGCAAGTGATGGCATTCTCTTTTCAACAGATCAGCGTTATGAGCAGGTGCTTGTGGGTTACTGTTTATAATGTAGCGCAGGACCTGTTGTCGTGGCGATCCTTGCAGGACTCCTAAGCCTTGTAGAGGACACCCATCGAACCTTCGAAAATCTTACTGATTTTATCAGTTAGGATAAAGAATCTCTTCACTGCCAAGAAATTAATTTACCCTCAATTCGATCCTTTGTGATGTGAAAAACTCGAAACGTCTGGAAAATAAAAAGCGTCGTAAAAAAAAACAGTTTTCGTTTAAAAAATATAACAAGTCACTACCAACAAAGTCATAGATTTTTTCTATGGCCCCCGCTATTGGGAACCTCTCGTACCCCTATTTTGTTTGGGACAGGGACTTTATTTACAAATAACTTTTTCAGGGTTTTATCTTTATTCTACACTCACTTCCATTCTTCGCAATTTCTTTTATTCTTTCCTTTTATACTTCACAATATCTTGCAATTTTTTTTTGTTCTTTCATTCCTTCTTGCTTTCGTCGCCTTCCTTTCCTCATCTTTTTTACTCTGAGGTGGCTAGGTACAATTTAATTTTTAATCTTTATTTTATTCTTACATTTTCTATCATTATTTTTGATATTACAGATTTGTTTAGATTAGACTTTTTAATACATTAGAGTCTTGTCTTACATTCTATTATTATTTAATAAGTTCATAGATTCAAGTCATAGATTACTTCTGATCAGAAATAAAACTTAAGGTCATTGAACTGTTATTTATGACATTTGCCCAAAAATACATTTCGCGTGTACTATACAAACAAATTTTAAAGTATTTTAATATGTCGTAAATGTCATAGGCTTTTATATTTATAAAGCGACTACTCCAATTGTTTTTATTTAGCCGCTCTATTCAAATTGTACCGTTTTTTTGGGTTATTCACTTTTTTATTGATACATATTATGCATCACTAAGCAAGCATTTAAGTAATGAATATCGAGAAATATATTGAAGATAACTTATGCCCAAAATTGGGCAAAACAGCCTTAATATATATACACACTTGTATATTTATATATAATAAGTCAAACTTAATTATGAAAGTAATTTCAATTATAAGATGTTCACAGCTAAAAAAGGCTTCACCTATAAATTTATAAATACACCAGTTGGAAGCGGGTTGCATACATCACCAACCATGACAGCATCTTACGAAGACCACGTCGGTGATTGTCAAATGCTGCGCATGCTATAGGTTTGTATAAACACCACTACCATAATTCACACCAACAATACATTTGAATAAAAAAACTAAAAAAAGCATAATTATAATTTGAGAAAAAGACCAAAATTTATTAATATCAGAATAAACTACAGAAAGATAACTATATTGTTAGGAGTACAATTGTACAATTAACTAAAGTAAGTTTTGAAGAAATGTAAAGGTATTATAAAGTTAAAAAATGAACTTAAATAAAACATGTGTGCATGCTTTGATTTCTATGTAAATAATCCAACAGGAAATTGTTTTTAAATAACTTATCAAAGTTTCATGAGTATAAATTCTTTAAACTCACGTATATCGGTACAGCTTGTATACAAAATATAAGACTCGGTGTTTAGCACTAATCGGTGTAACAACTCCTGAAGATGCCCCGTGGAGGGGTGAAACACGTGTTGGGTGAATTTACGGTGGCGGTTGTGTAGTTGGCATTGTCTGTCGCTTGCGCATTTACGAGCGGGCTGGCGGGCGGTGCACTTTCATGCACGACAACCACTGCATGTGCGGAGGTGGCCAGATATTGGTCCTTTCTTATTTAGGATGGACTTCCGCAATGTAACGCCTCATTCCATTAAATACAAAATATAACTCGAGCGATTGCAATGAATCGGTCACGTTATACACATACCGAGTGTAGAACTATTACGTAAATTAAAAAAAATAAATAACACCGCCAGACATGTCGTGAGATAAGCTATCATTTATTAAAATAACGCGTGCGGTTGCGTTACACCGCGCCCGATTTAGTGATTTTGTAAGAATCACGACAGTGACTCTCATTTATATTCAACTTAATTGATTAAAATGGGTTAAAGGTGAAATAGACAATGACTTTATTATACAGAATACGTAAATATTTACAGTTGAATGAATGTATATGTGGCATCACCACTCCGAGTCTCCCGTGCCGAGACATTCAGCGCAAAGTCTGAATATATGAAAGTAGGAAGGCGTGTACCGTGTGCAGTAAATCGTAACATAGAATAGTATGTAATTGTAAATACTTTATTTAATATTTCCGATGGCTTTAATTTTTAAACGGTTTTATTTAGTTCGACCCGTACGGAATTTATTTGTTTATTTATTTGGGTCAAAATTAGAAATTGAAATTTAAGCACCTTCCCGTTGTCAGATTGATCTGAAATTTGGTACACACATTTAATTTAGATGACAAAACAATATAATAAAATCAATAACATTATAAATCTAAGATGGCCGCCGATACAATATGGCGGATTGCATATTTTTCCTTAACCCCCTCAATATGTGTATCAAATGAAAGGGCTACACTAGTAAAACACGATGATTATGTCAAAATTTAAAATTCAAGATGGACGCCGTTCCAATATGGCGGACTAGGTACATATTTTTTCACAACCACCACAATATGGGTATCAAAAAACCGTTTAACTTAAAAGTTTTTTTAAATGTATTTATTGAATATTGTGTTACAAACGTAATACGTTTAAAGAATTTTACACATTGCAAACAATCGTCTATGCCTTCAATAATACTCCATTATCCGTTACGAAATCGGATCCTGTAATTCCTCGCGCCTTTTCGCTGGTTAAGAATAAGATCAAATCGGCTATTTCTTCCGGTGCGGTCACTCTTTTCAGAGCTGTAACCTCGCCCCATTGTTCTATTGACGTTTTGTCTCTCATGTTTTTTTCCAACATACCCGTAGCAACTGGTCCTGGACTAATTATGTTCACCCGGATACCGTGTTCAGATAGTTTCAGTGCCGCGACCTCTGCAAAACGATTAAGCGCAGCTTTAGACGAGCAGTACGAAATTAAATCCGAATCTCCACCACAAATTGACGCGGCTATGCTTGATATGAAAATAATGTTTCCTTTCGTTTTAATCAGATGAGGCGTAGCCAGATGAGTGAGGAATACCGATGCTCTGAAGTTTATGTTCATCACGCGATCAAAGCGTGCCATGAAATCATCTTTCGTTAAGTCTGTAAATTCGTATATAGCTGCGTTGTTGACCAATACATCGAGCTTTCCGAATTTCTTAATAGTTTCGTCTATTATCCTTTTTGCGTCTTCGTCTATCATTACGTCGGCTTTGATAACAAGTGTTTTACTTCCGAAACTTTCACATTTCTCTCTCACATTATTGAGGTTCACTTCGTTTCTTCCTACTATGACGACTTCGGCGCCTTGCTTTGCGTACTCGATCGCAGTCGCTGCGCCGATACCTGCACTTGACCCGGTCACCAAAACTGTTTTATTTACATAACTCATTCTGTATTAAGTGCGCCTTAGACAAGGTCGTTTTTAACACTAAACGCTCGCGTCTTGTGTACGTATCTATATACTTGTTATCACAGTGATTGATGTGATATAGCACTGTCATGTTAAGGATTATTCTAGACCTTATGAAATATATTTAAATTTCGAAATATATCTATAACTAATAACGATGCCAATAAATACATTATTTATTCGTAAATCAACGTGAATTGTCGGCGTTGCTATACCTACAGGAAACTACCACCGGCTCGGAAGCCAACTTTGATGAGAAGAGCCGGGTAGAAATTCAACAGTTGTTTTTTACAAATATAGTCTTATAAAGAATGTTTATTAATAATTAGCTTCCAGGGTGAGCATCCCTCAAAATTATATATATGTATATATACACATATACATTGTCAAATGTGTAGTTTTCTTAGATAGAATATTCTTTTTTTTAATAATATATTTTCGTATTGATTGGGATTTCCTCAAGTGCAGTAGCTGTACAGCAATTATGAAATTTACTGTGGAATTTTATTGTACATATGTATACCAGATAAACAGAGATAAAACATTTATAAATATCTCGTAAACATTACAACTAATAAACAAATATCACGTAACAAGTTAAATTGATTTTACATTCATACGTACTAATTGAATTTTATCAATAATCCTGATAATCGACGCTTGAGTCGAACATCTGATTAATTGAAATTAACGTTGTTATAAGTAAAAGGTAATAATTTAAAAAAAATTGTTAAAAAAAAAAACAAAAAAAAATAATATAGGCTATGATACATCTATTGTAGAGTTTATTTACATTGTTTTTTACTCTGGCGGCTGATAATTCCCCCATCCCCTGAAATTATTGATCATTTCAGCCGATGGAGGCTCACTGCAAGGCACTGAACTCTCCCAAAGAACGCCACGATGATCAGTTCTGCGTTGTCCGATTTCAGAGATTCCTCGCGACTTTAATTATGTCAGCAGTTTACCTGGGAGATGGGGGGGGGGGGGTTGACCATGCCGCGTCTACCGGCTCTTGGTCATCACCGAAGAACCTTACGGTTCCAAATGCCATCAGCTGCACGTGCTATGTGCTCCGTCTACCGCCATTTCAGAGGAGCAACTTTTCGAGCTGCATCGATCCTGGTTCTTCTACGGTTTTTCTAATTTATGATTCGATTTTGCAGCAATCTATTATTTATTAATCTATACGAGTAAATAAAATTGGAGTGTATGTTTGTTATATTAAAATAACAGCTCTTTTATAGCGGCTCCAGAGGCAACGACGTTGTATGATCTGCCCAGAATAGGCTCCATCGTGGTCGCTTACGGTCGAGATCCTCTCATTACTGATCGGTAAGGCCAGATCTTCCAACACTACCTATGAGACGTTTTGTCAGACGTGCGACAGAGATAAAGCTCTACGAAGCCGAATTTAGCCGATTGTCTCTTCCAAAGGTCGATGTACAATATTTATCGCCGGGTATTGTAATATCGATGATTCTAATAAATATTTGACACTTCAAACACGTGTTTTGTTATTTCATTTGTATATGCATTACTTCACGAGTCAGTTTCTTTAAGGTTTTATGATTTCGACAGTAAAATCTTTTTCATTACATTTCGGGTGATATCATATTATCATTATCATTATTATCATCATGCCAGCTGATAGATACTGCAAGATATAAGTTTAATGTTATACTTACATATATCTAATTAGTATACAAAATGGCGAAAAAAATTATTTCCTAAATATGATCGCAAATGAGTTTCTCGAAGATTCTTCGAATTTTTGTTTTACTGGTCAAATTTATTTAAATGCTGCTAAAAGTCGAATAATAAATTTTGCTCGGAATGTTTCAAAAGGATGACGTCATTTATGTAATCATTACGTAATATAATAGAAAAAAATTCAACTCAATAAAATACGACAGAAATTTGTTAAAAGGTACATAGCTGCGTGTGTACACATCCTTATAACATATAATATGAACAACCATGAACTCTGACCACGGAAATGATTATTTACCATGAAGTGGCTGCTTTGAGATATTATACAGTCATGTGTCGAATGCACATTGTTTTTATTTGTTATTATTATTCGCTTAGGATAATTATGTTATTAGATAATAATAACTCTAAAAGATTAGATAATGACAAAGTATACTAAAATTCTAGTGTGGATAATTGCGCTATATTTGATTGCTGGTAGACGCTGTTAGCAGTTTTGGCTTTTGCAGCTTCTTCGAACTCAGGGCTAGCGGATCCGTAATCGAGGATCTAATAAACTAAAAAAAATTCGTCAGATACATCGCCTGATATATCTAATATATAAAATTCTCGTGTCTGTCACGGTTTTCGAACTTGAACTCCTCCTTAACGGCTTGACCGACTTTTACCAAATTTTATATGCGTATTCAGTAGGTCTGAGAATCGGCTACTATCTATTTTCCATACCCCTAAGAGATAAGGGTGGTCCACCCCTAAATTTATTTTTTTATTTTTTAGACAATTTTTTTGGTTGTTATTTTATTATAATACAGCATACAAAAATACATACAACTCTAAATTTTCATCCCTCTACGATCAACCCTTATTTTTATTTGTTAATTAAAAACTTAATTTTTTTTGCAATACCACGTTTGCGGGAACAGCTAGTTTTTATTATATTGGCTAATTGTGATGGTAAAAGGTGTGATACTACTTCCGAAGACATTTTAACTGAATAGATGGATGGATGGATACGTGGATACCATGGGCCGGCAAGCGCAGCATAAAACTTACAAGGTCCATGTGAAGATCATCGAAAGACGTTGAAGAAGACCACTTGTAACCGGTATTATTTATAATCTACAGGTGAAGCATACGTTTGGTTGTAAACATGCCATGATTAAAATGATATCAATGATAATATTTTTAATCTAATACTTCAACACAAAGCAAGGAGGGTACAAATGCAATTGTAGAAAAACACACAACAAACTATAAATCAGGAGGTTTTACAATGTTTTAATAACAATATAGTTTATTTTAATCACAGACGGATCCAGTAAATCAGAAGGCTCCGATGTAAGTTTGTTTAAGGATGCGATAAGGACACGGGTCTGTGGATCGTACGTTAATTATGCAAATGAAAGCCTACTTTTTGTATTTGTGGACAGCGGTGGCAACATACGACTCGTAGACGTTGTGATAAGTCTTTTAGATAGGTCCAAAACCAATTTAATAATTATCTGTCTACGTATCAGGCAAAATTATAAACATCGTTGTAAAACCAAAAATGTACGTGTGTTTGTTTTTGACGATTCATTTTTTATCTTTTTACTAAATATCCGTTATCAATAATAAAATCAGCTCCTGTAATGCCACGCGCCTTTTCGCTCGCCAAGAAAAGAATAAGATCAGCGATTTCTGTTGGTTCGCTTACTCTTTTGAAAGCTGTTATATCAGCTAATTGCTCCCAGGACACGTGTGGCAAATTTTCCAGAGCGTCCGTACGAACGGGTCCTGGACTGATAACATTTACTCGGACCCCATTCTCCGATAGCTTCAGCGCCGCACATTTGGCGAAACGAGTTAGCGCGTCCTTGGATGTACTGTACGAAATCGAATCTGCATTACCTACACATCTCTTTGCACCAATGCTTGATATGAACAAAACGTTTCCCTTCGTTTTAATGAGATGCGAGGTAGCTAGATGCGTGATAAAAACGGATGATCTTAAGTTTAAGTTCATCACAGCATCGTAGAGGGACATGAAATTTTCACTTTTAAAGTCTGTAAGAACAAAGCTACCGACGTTATTGACCAGAACATCTAATTTTCCAAATTTATTGATCGTTTCTTCTATAATCCTTTTGATGTCGTCATCATTTGTTACATCTGATTTAACAACAAGAGTTTTACTTCCGAAACTTTCGCATTTATTACGCACTTTATTGAGTTTCACTTGGTTCCTTCCGACTAAGACTACATCAGCGCCTTCTTTGGCAAATCCTATGACAGTAGCGGCGCCTATACCGGAACTTGAGCCGGTCACCAAAACTGTTTTATTTATAAAACTCATTATGATAACTGCGCATTAGAAAAGCTGCTTCTTATATTAAAAATTGCTATTCGTGCTCCTGTTATATATAGTCCTTATCACTGTTATTTATCCAATTGTCAATTACTTTGATAAATATCGAACGACCTCTGGTTTATCTACAGTGCATGCTAAATATCGAAACGTGCATTCATGCTGCATATCTCTAAAATATAAATAAAAACTATTTTAAAGTAAGATCTAAAAAATACATTTAAAAAACTTTTAAGTTAAACGGTTTTTTGATACCCATATTGTGGTGGTTGTGGAAAAATATGTACCTAGTCCGCCATATTGAAACGGCGTCCATCTTGAATTTTAAATTTTGACATAACCATCGTGTTTTACTAGTATAGCTCTTTCATTTGATACCCATATTGAGGGGGTTAAGGAAAAATATGTAATCCGCCATTTTGTATCGGCGGCCTTCTTAGATTTATAATGTTATTGATTTTATTATATTGTATTGTCATCTAAATTAAATGTGTGTACCAAATTTCAGATCAATCTTACAACGGGAAGGTGCTTAAATTTCAATTTCTAATTTTGACCCAAATAAATAAATTCCGTACGGGTCGAACTAAATAAAACCGTTTAAAAATCAAATCAATTTCGAAATATCAAAGTATGAACATTTTGGAATAGTTTGCTGTTCAAAATTTTCTTTATGTATAGCTTCAGTATCTATACTATTTCTTTCTTATGTTATTACCAACTATATGTAAATAACATATATACTGTGTTGCACACATAACTAGTGGTTGATAGAACCTTAAGGCGTATAGATGATCTTAATAAAGTCATTGTAAGACTGGATAAAGGTGGCTTTAAACTATTTCTTTTAGAATTATACGAGAAAGACCTATTTTCAGCAGTCGACGTGTTACTGTTGAAATGATGGTGATGATATATAAAAACGAGTAGCTGTGATTGTAATTCTCCATATCAAAGACAGTTCTATGATCCTTCTCTTATCTCAGTCTTACCATCTTTGAAACTTGTTTATCGTGACTTAGACAGTAACTGCTGTCTTTATTGTATTATAATGTGCTAGAATAACTATGGTTTTTTACTTATATGTAGTTATAAAAAATGCCTAATATCTACTTCCGCTATATAGCAGTAGTCGTGCAATAAAGTGCACCGCCCGCCAGCGCGGTGATGAATGCGCATGCGGCAAACGATGCAAATTACACAACTACCACCGTTAAATCACTCAACACGTTTTTCACCCCTCCACAGGGCATCTTCAGGAGTAATGTTACACCGATTAGTGCCAAAAACTAAGTGAGTTATATATTAGATATTTATATATAGTTTATCTATTACGAAATATTTTCTTTAATTGGAAAATACACTTCCATCGCCGAATGCAGCAGAAAGTTTATCGATGACAGATATTGTAAAGTCAATAAAATTAGTCAAATAAAATTTTGTATCTGTTGTGTAAAATATACGTAACATTAAATATTTTTTTTTTATTTCATAGGTACTTTTATAAATAATGTAAATGTTTTGATATTATAAGATAGTATGATGTAAGTAAATAGGTACTATCAGTGTATGTGCTGAGATCCACTATCGTGGACCCCCATTTTCATTTCATAGACCCCCAAATTTTTTTTTCGTTGACGTAGACCCCTTGCAGGTTGTCATAGACCCCTAGGGGTCGATATAGACCACTTTGGGAATCACTGGCCTAGATCGTGTCAGTCTGTGGTCCCTCCAGAAACCTTAGGCCTCGGCGGTCAGATCCTGTGCACTATGTAGCTTATTATAAAGTTTCTCAATCCATTTCTTCTTAGATCTAAGATATTTACTATCGGAACAAGTGTAGGATTCATTTTTAGATCAACTCAAGATGTAAGCCTGGATATGTTAAATAAAGGGTTTTCATTTTGTTTTTTAATTTGGTGCTTCCTGTCGTAAAAATCACTACGAATAATAACATTGGAAGTATTAAGTAATATTTTACTCTATCATTCCATGGTCATACATAGAAAAGCTAGGGGTAAATTATTTCACCGCACCTCATTGGGCGCCATTAACAATTCTTTCGCCGAAATACTAGATCGTTAAATCAAATTAACTTTCACGTCACTGGAACCGAAATTCCCGATGCGTTAATTGGCGTTCAACATGCAAACATGCCATACACGTTCATAATGTACCTTATATGACCTATCGAATGGTATTTTTATGTTTATTATATGTTACATTCGTTATTTGTCACACATATTACTGTAAAAGATGAAGGTATAGATAAAATTCGTTTATTAAATCGTTTGATCGTCAACTTTTTATGTTCTTTTTTTTTCTGTGCAATAGATGCGGAGAAGACGCAGGGAGAAATTCCACAACGATACATCTTACAATAAAGTATAACACAGATTTATAGATATACAATTAACAGATAAATTGTACCGTACGAGGCTGTTGGTGGTAATGTGAACAGCGAACTCGGTAACAGAAGAAAAATGTATTTAAATCGAAAGGGTAGTGGGCAGACGGCCTGGTCCGATTTTACACCGCAGCTTGGTACTCCCCTGATGGTGGTGGTAAGCAGCCACATCTCCTAGGGCTGATCAGGCGGCAGCAGGTCAAGAGCAGGGAGCGCCGGTAGTTGACAGAATGTGTTGTTTTCGGAGCGACGTACGAATTAAACCTCAATGACCGTATGTTATTATCAGTATTAAACTCGGACCTGTGAATAAATATCACAATATACGTGAAACGTGAAAAAGCTCTATATGTTCCGACTTTTAAAGCCTTTAAACATATATAACCAATCATCGTGTATATAGAATCAATCGATATGTGGCTGTTTTATATTCAGTCTTTCCAATTTTTTCTTGTAAACTATTTTCTAGTTTCATATAAATGATGTCATAATGTTTCAAGTCAGAATATTTCTTGGAACAGTACAGTACAATACGAAATAATGTGTGTTATAAAAGAAACGATTAGTTTGATTCAACTTGAATTTGAATAAAACCTGAACGGCGTCCCTTTCTGTGTACAATGGCTAGCACAAATTATTCCGAATGAATGTATATCAAAAAATAATTAAGGTCACACACAACGCAAACAGCGCCAACGCCCACACATAAATCAGACGGACGAAGCAATCGCTAATACCCAGGAATCCGCGCCCAACTAATAGCTCGAAGAGGACATATTTTATTAATTACGGCTCCACTATCACGAAATATTACCTTTATGTCCCATATTTGCATATCGTGTTGGGCTCGCGGGCGCGGCGGCGGCATGCGATCGACACGGCGCAAACCATAAGCGATAGCGGTTTCGCAATTCACTATACATTGATATACTCCTTTACAATGCCCTAATATGAAAGTCGACAAATATATATGCTACCAGTCTAACTCGTCATCCTAATTTCCTCCTAAAACCAAGTGTCTTGATTAAATAGAGAGGTATTAATCTCTTTTTCTATAAAAACCAAAATCTCCATAACAAAAAAAAGTATCTCCAAGGGCCGAATGAGGAATCTTTGACTAATATATGCTACCAGTGATGACAGATGCATAATTGACAAACTAATATTCGCTGATCTACACCTTCTTGTTCTTTTCAGCTGATTGATGCCCACTGCAAGGTATAGGCAACCCCTAAAGATCTCCAAGATGTCTGTTCTTGCACTTTCTACATTCAATGACTACCCACAACCTTAACCCTTCGCCTGTCCATCTAGTAGGGGGCGTACCTACGTCATGTTTACCAACTTGTGTTCGCCATTCAAGAACTTTTCTGCCCCAACCGCCATCGATCGCACTGCCACTCCAGACGGGAAATTCTTCAACCTACTTCGGTGATCTTGGTTCTACTACGAATCTGCTCATTTCTAATTCGATTTTGCAGCAAATGCAGCAAATTTTTATGAGGCTTGCGAGTGACTACGACTCAATGTAATTATGTAAAACTTATTTAAAACAAACTTAAAGACAAAAAGAGACTTTTTTATATTTTAGTTGTAGACATTCAATTGAACGATTACAGTTAATTGCGTGTACTTTCTTAATAATTTATGTTTATTTAAATTTTTTTTTAATAAAAAGCGGAAAGTAATGCAAAACATTAGAATTATAGACGCATTACAGCATGACTTAAGACAAAAATGTTAGTAAGCATATAGCAAGATATACAGACGAACTATATAGAAATGTCCAAAAGGATGAAGGAAAAGCGCGCACCAGAAAAAGGTGGATAAAAAATATATAAACAATAGCAGGAA
Source organism: Battus philenor (assembly GCF_028537555.1). Lineage (NCBI taxonomy): Eukaryota > Metazoa > Arthropoda > Insecta > Lepidoptera > Papilionidae > Battus > Battus philenor. The sequence continues at coordinate 1,790,983 of NW_027181686.1, read as the reverse complement.
GTGAATGAAGAAAAAAAGTTATGGATAGAGACGTCTGTAAAAGCCTGGAGGAGGCGTTTAAAGAAGTAGTTCCGATCAAAGGTACTAAATAAAATAAAGATAATTGTAAAGCAGTTTTATTTATAAAAATATTAGATTAGGTTATGTAATTGTACAAAAAAAAAACTAAAACACGAATCAGAAATTAAACAGCTTCTATTATTATTTTATTATTATGAATAATTGTTAATTAACTTTTTTCGATGTTCTCCGACAGAAATTATGACAGTGAACTTAACGTCGAAAAAGCTTAGCAATATAAAAGCATTTAACGTCAAAAAAGCTTAACATTGACATGTGAATAATCATTGTCAATTAATAAAACATTATATTAAACAATAAAGATGACTTTGACTTTATGAAATTTTTTGGAGAGGCTACAATGATCATCATCATTATTTCAGCCACAAGATGTTCACCTCTAGACAAAGGCTTCTTATAAATATTTCTAATAAGACCGATTGAAACCGGTCTGCATTTAACTTCTTCCCACGTCTTTGACATGGTAGCCTGTTTAACTTGTGGATGAACCTCCCAAGCTTGCAGGTCCGTGGCTTCCACTCTAGAAACTCAAGGTTCCAGCAGTCATTCGAAGGCCTGATGAGAAGGATCAAGATCACTCATCATCAGCATCAGAGATCAGCAAAAGAACCATCACCGACGTAGCTCGAAGAGATATATATATATATATATATATATATATATATATATATATATATATATATATATATATATACATGTATACGATATATAAAAAAGTTATTTTTTAATGAACTTTTTTTTGTTTCCTCGCTATCGCTTATGAATTGTACAGCGTCATATGTTTGATGAAAATTTGGGTGTATCCATCGAATAACGTGGTGACTGTCCTCGGTGCGTTATTTTTAATGATTTTGATAGACGGCGGGTGGTCGCGGCCCGCTGGGCGATTTGTATCCGCTAGAGTCGAATGATTAGGACGACGCTTTCATTACGTCAAAAGCTTTCCCTTGTACATATTTGTGGATAAATCGCGATTTCGTTTAATTGATAAATGAACGCTGAAAGCTTATTCTGTTCGTCATTGACTATAATCACTTACTCCTTTATTGATTTTTAATTTATAGCCGTTTATTTAAATAATATCTTATTAAACTTATGGATTTTAGATCTGACAGTGTAAATCGTTAAGATCATCGATTCTGAATAAAATAATTCTATACGAAATAGCGATAATTTTAAATAATTTATCATCATCTGTTACGAACATGTGATTATTAGTCAATTATGAATTGGGCTTTAGAATATTTGTATAATTTAGAATCATTTTTTACCATTTATTTTTGACACTAGTGATGATTTGAAATAACTAAGTCTTCGTTCAAGTGATGCAAGTGGCAATCCAATATATGCATGTTTCGTATGTATTTTTTTATTTATTTAACTCTATAAAATTTATGTATATCAGCGAACTTAAAGCCGAAGGCATTCTCTACTAATTTCCAACATAAGGTGGTGCAGGGATAAATTATTGAAGGTACGTGAAGCAAGGTTATAAAATACAAATAAAAAGGTAAAACAAAACTGCGAAAGAAAATTATCACTAAGATACAAAAAAACACCTTTTATAAATATATTAATGGCTACCACTTACTATAATAATATAACATTGTATCACAGGAATCGAATTCGCAACGATTGTAAGTATCAGTCGTCTACCACTGAGCTACTGCTCAGAATAGCAGTATGTATGTGTATAATATGTAGGTATAGCACAACTAAATTTATAGCCTTACAATTATATAATCATCAGTGCTCTTAAACTGGAATTCGTATTTCAATAATCGTTCCATAATACGTACACATCGCCGTTTAGCGACAAAGGTACGTAAAGGTTTGATAGAGGAAACATTGTGTGCATTATGTACATTGCTATTTTTTTTCACTAATTTCTGTAGTTATGCATGCATATACATTTATTCCTGTGTCCCCAAGATGAGGCAGAGGGCGTCCACAGTACGCCGCCATCTCGAGCGGTCTTGAGCCTCGCGCTTTACTTCGCTCCACGTCATTCCAACTGCCTTCACTTCTGCAGTGGTCATCCTTGAGGATTCCATTGTAGGGCTTGCCTCGGAATGTGATCAGGGTCCCTTCGGAGCGTGTCGCCTATCCAGTTCCACTTGCGACGTTTGATATGCTGGTGGATCGGCACATCACCTTTGCATTTCCAGAGAACTACATTGGAGACTTTCTTAGGCCAGTATATACCAAGAATCCGTCAAAGACTTGGAGCCGACGCGAGATATATAAGATTTATATATTACAATTTAGTTATTTTCATAGCGTATTCTTACCGTATTTTATTACAGAACTGTACCGTCGATATGGATTCTACATTTATGGTTTATTTATAACTATTGAACAACAGATTCCATGACAGATATATTTAAAGAAATTAATATTAAAACTTTTAATTTGTAATATACATTTTTATTACATATTGTTTATTGAACATAGCTTAAAATATTTTATTAAAAATAACGACAGACACAGGATAAATACAAGAAATAAAAATAAACTCGTAATGCCTATATTTCGTCTTAAAAAAGTAAACAAATACTTTATATATTTAATAAAGTTCCACAAGATATCTTAGACCTTCCTTTTCATAGTTTTAAATTTTTAATTAAAATATTTTACTTAATATCTCTTATTATAGAATTTAGAAGTTTTCAGTTGATTGGAACGTGTGGAACTTTGTTGACTCATTTACATGATTGATATTATAATGTACGAGTAAAAAAATGTTAAATTTTATTTGAAAGAGTAATTGTTGAGTTACTTCGACTCTTTTACTTATATAATTAAAAAAATAAATAAAAAATACATAAGCGCATGTAAATGAATACTTAAATAAAAATATCTTGAATGCTGCATTGGATATCTAAGTAAGTTTATATTATACGTTATGTAAATATGTCTTGTAAATCTTAGAAAATCTTATACGACACAAACATGTAGTAATTGGGTAGATGGAGGCGTGACCTCCCGCATAACTCCGCACTTTAACCTCAGCAAACATCGTTCGTAGCTGAATATTTGCACACTAATAACTGTTCTGCTAAACACTTGCCGAAGGATCCGCACGGTCAATATAGGTCAGTAACTTGAACAGCAAATATAGTTCTGTTGCTCATACTACGGTGTAGGGTGACCATGATAGCGTTTCAATTTTAAGAGACATACGTGAACATCACTATTTATGATTTCGCTTTGTTTGATTTCCCATTTACCAAATATTTTTACTAGTCGCAGTACAATAGAAGAAAAAATATATAAATAGATTTCCGAATGATAATTTTATTTATTGATTTTATTTCTTAAATAAAACATCCGATGCTCATAAAGATAAATCTTTAATTTTAAGTTTTTGATGAAGTTATAACATACTTAATTACCATTATTGTCAAATGAAAACTTAATTTTTCATTTTATCTTATTTATTTAATATTCTTTATTGTACACGTTAAGAAACATTTAATAAGTTTTACAATAATTACAAAAAAGTACAATGGGCGGTCTTATCACACAAGGCAATCTCTTACAGACAACCATAGTATGGAAAAGGTAAAAGTACTAATGAAGGGTAGTTTACGTGTACAAAAATACGTATTCACAAACAAATGAACATAAACATAGATAAACATAACTCATAAATATTATTTTTATAGGAAAAGAAAAGTGTGGTTTTAATACTTTTCTTTCAAGTTATACATTTTTATTACCGTACCGTATTGTACCGTATTGGCAAAGCCGTTCCCAAGTTTACAATTTTTTTCAATCTTTATAGTGTAAAGGGTCTCTTATGTTATAAATTACTTTAGAGGAATTATCTTTTTAAATATTTTTTCAAATCAAATTTCAAGATCAGTTATAATGTGTTCATTGTAATACATTAATGGTATATGATATTAATTTACATTTTTTATCCTGTAAAGTTGAAAGTTTATGGTCACCGTACAAAGTGAACTAGAGACTTTCTTGTAAGCTTGGAGTGGCAGACGTAGGACGCGGAGGGCTATTTGATTTGCTCTAATCAATTCGTACATACCGACAAACTTAGAGTGTTTGAGTTTGCCATTTATTAGTTGTTAGCTGATTCACGTGGTGGGAAACTTCTACTTGTGGTCGTCACGCTAACCAAAGGATTGACGTGTATTCAATTACTGTAATTATAAGTTTATACAATGAACAATTTTATAAAGTAATATACAGAGTAATTAATTATTGGAATAAAAGCTTAAAAGGAGTGAATGTATGTCTCATCGTCTTTGCTGTCAATTGACGTACGGTACAAGCTATCCAAAAATCAATGGTTTCAGAAACAAATACAGTAATAACCCGCTTTACGCGAGGGATACGTTCCAAAAAAAAATCGCGTTAACTGAAATTCGCTTATAACGAGGTGTATGATTAAACATGGTCAAAAATTATTACAAAAAAACACAAATAATTTTAATCAATCACTTTAATTATGGGAACACTTTATGCAACACATACTCTTATTTTTTACGGAAATATACATCTATTGTGTTTTGGGTAACGTTTTGTTTACGTTCTTGTAAAATACGTTCATAGCACCCAACACTGTTTTTAATTGTTTGACAGATGGTCAAGACACCATAGAGAAGTTGATGACTACATTATATTTATACGCACTCTTTCGCGTAATTCGGGGCATTTGAGCGCGAAATTTGCAATTCGCGTTATAGTGAAACCGCGTATAACGGGGTCGCGTAAAGCGGGGTATTACTGTAATGTAATGATAATATATAAAGAAAGTAATTTTTTTTCAGACTTTAAACGCCTTTTTCAGCGGATAGGCCTCCCCGAAAGTCGTCACGGTGACTGATCCTGCGTTTCCCGAATGAAGCCACTTCGAATTTTTTATTAAAAATTCCAATATATATTAAAATTAATCATTGTTCACTGTTTATTCTGGTATAGGTTTTACTACTAGAAGTTATTAGTCTATCGCATAAATTAAATTAATTATGACACTTTACAGTGATTACTTTATATAGGGTGATTGAAAATAAGTTATAAATCTTTAAAACTTTTTGCTGACGAAAGTATACATTCACATTCTTCAAGTTTTTAACACATATAAACAATCATCCTGTATGTAGAAGTGTAAAGATTTTAGAGTATATATGTATATAAAAGTTATATACCAGGGTGAATCAAAAAGTTCTTAGAAGTGCATATATATGAAACCTTTTTGGATCAAGCTCGATATTCAAATTAAAGAGTGTCTATCACACTATATTTATGCAGACTGTCACTTGTTTTTGTCAGTTCGTTCGCATGTAATAAATTTTTTTGTGCAACGAGTTGCTAAAAAGTCAAAATTATGGATAAAAGTGAGTTACGTGCGGTGATAAAATATCTCAGTTTGAAAAAAATGTCTACGAAGGAAATTTTTTTGGACATTCAGCAGACATTAGGGGGTGATGCTGTACCTTATTCTACGGTTGCGTACTGGGTGGCAGAATTTAAAAGAGGTAGATCAAGCTGTAAAGATGACCCGCGTTCTGGGCGGCCTTCAACCTCCGGTACAGAAGAAAATGTCAAAAAGGTTGAGAATCTGGTTTTGGAAGACAGAAGAATGACTATAAAACATAGTAGATTCGGATAATTTTTGCCGTCGTCTTGTCACCATGGATAAAACGTGGGTCCACCATTTTGATCCTGAAACTAAAAGACAAAGCATGTCTTGGAAACGACCATCCTCTCCATCCATTAAGAAATTTCGAGTTGCTCCTACCGCTGGCAAAGTTATGGCCTCTGTGTTCTGGGATAGTGAAGGAATCCTTTTTATTGATTACATGCCAAAAGGCCAGACGATTACTGGACCTTATTATGCAAATTTAATCCCGAAAGTGCATGAAGCGATTAAAGAAAAACGTCGTGGAAAACTGTCGTTGGGCGTGTTGTTCCTTCAAGATAACGCTCCTGTTCATCGATCGGAAGTTGCGCTCAGCGCAATCCGCTGTGCTGGCTTCAATCTCCTTGACCACCCATCATATTCTCCGGACTTAGCCCCAAGTGATTTTCACTTATTTCCAAAATTAAAAGAGGAAATTCGTGGAACAAAATTTCACGATAATGACGCGGTTATAGCTGCCGTAGAGGACTATTTCGAGAGTCACGAAAATAATTTTTTTTCACAAGGAATAAGGAAGTTAGAAACGCGTTATTCTAAATGCATTGCATTGGAGGGAGATTATGTAGAAAAATAAAATATTATTATTTAAATCTTTGCATTTTTTAATATTGATTCCAAGAATTTTTTGATTCACCCTCGTACATATGTTATAAAGAGAGATGGGGAGAGAGAAAGAAAGAGTATAGGTAAACCTCATGTGTTATAAATGTTATAAATTTAATATATAATTCTAGAATCGAGATATTGAGATTTAGATATGGTATATATAAATATATGACGGCGTTTTGGACATGTTTATAATATAACATTTTATATAATAAATACATCTATACCACCGGCCCTTTATATACATAAAGACAAATTTACAAGTAGCAACTTGCTCAATAAACTAGCTACGTAAGTTAAAGTCAACAAGCGTTCAAACAGAGCATAGATGAGATCCTGATATTACATGCGGCGATTTCAAACTTGTCTTACCCATACAGATCGACAATGGAACACAAATAGAAATCCATATGGAATTCTGTCTTAATTTAAAACTTACATTAACAGTATTGATTAAATAAATCAAATATGTTAATTTGTTTTTACATGTATTGTAATTACAATATGAAATTATCGCTAATGTTCAATGTTAAGAAACTTAATATAAAATAATAGATATACTGTTGTTGAATTATATCACTTATTGTACGTATAAAAAATGAAAACGTATGATTTGAGAATCTAATTCTAAAAAATATTGTAAGTGTAGCCTGTGCGAACATGAGTTAGATTCTTGTTTGTTAACAGAGTCATTATTATTTTCAATCCTTGCACATTTATCAAAAATGGCACGGTTGTGTTTCGATATAAATCTGTATACAGTATGGATCAATGATAGTAGTGTCTAAAAAGATCAAGAGATATAGTATATTGTAATTGAATAATGATTTTTTATACGGTTCGTAAATAAATTATCAAAAGAGAAGTCGAAATAACAAGTTGTTTTTATGTCTCTTATACAGTTCAACGACTAGACAAACATTTGAACAGAACTGGACATCCCATGGTCATTTATATCTTCAAATGTTGACTGAGAGAATCGTATGCTGTGTTTAGAACACTCAATATTCATGTCCAGTTACTTGACTATTCACTTTCCACTATCATGTTTACATTTAAAAAAAAATAGGTCAATAAAATAGGTGGAACAAAAAGTAATATCGCTTTCTTATGTTAAATTCACACGACTACATTTTTAACAAGTATCTACGGGGTATCCAAAGATATCTACGGGGGGATTTAAATAAAGCTACGACAATAAAGCTACGCTTGGCAGGCTTGGTGATCGTTATGTGGTATTATGGTACGCAGCGGATGCTGCTGCCCATCCTCTGTAAACTTATTTGTGAGTAGTGGTAATCCTATATAATATATTTTATATATTTAAGATTGTATCGCGGGAATCGAAGCTGCGACTTGCGTTCGCATGCCTCAATCTGCTTTACCACTGCCCCCATAGGATCTATAAACTTATAGAGAGAAATTTTAGTAAGGATATCCCTTTTGCCGAGTAGAAGCCAATTAAAACAAATATAGTGGAATATATTTTCAAAACATAGTTGTTATAGGTTCATTTATTTATTTAAATATACCAGTATAACACTTTATTAAAATTACAAATGATAATGGTTCTGTTATGTGTGTTCCTTTATAGGTGAAACAACATTAAAAATTTACTTTAAACAACACTGCAGAAAGATCAGACCAAATAAAATAAAAATCGTAAAGTTTTGTTACGAATTGTAAGAAATAGAAATAATTTATTTTATAAAATTACACAAAATATTTACTTATGTGTATATTTATATATATATATATATATATATATATATATATATATATATATATATATATAAGTATATATACATATATGCATACACTTTATATATAAGGTCTAAATATGTTCATATATGTATGTATTTAAGTTAAGTTTTAGGAAGCATATATTATAATAAAAATAAAAATTAAAAGTAATTTTAAATATAGTTTTGGCAGCATTTACGCCCTGATACTTTTAATAATATGTTAACGTTGGTACGTATATAGGTGTAGGTGTGAATGAACAAGTTATTTATCTACTCGACTAAATTCAGAGGTGCGTGTGAAGGCAGCACCGGCAGCCAGCGCAGGTAATGATGTCCTATTGACTGCGAGCCGGTCAGAGCATTGAAAGAAACGTCTTCCGGTCAGTGTAAACACAGCCTAATAGCCACTATTCACCACCAGTGAATACTGCATGATAGGGGGACGCACATTCCGGATCGCTTCACACAAGGATATTTGAGTGGATATCATACACCACTCACTCGTTTGGTACAAATCTTTTTAGATACGCTGCTTATTTTCAACTACCTATCTACCCTTTATCTATACACATATACATATATACTCAGATATATTTATATGTGTATATATATACATAAATAATGACAATGGAAGCCTGATGGGGATGTATATATATAGTCCGAATAAAGTATTAAGAATTAATAGAAATGGCAATATATAATTTTTCCTTATATATATATATACATATATGTATATATATATTAATAATTACATATAAAATTTTGCTTTGTCTTGCCCTAGCTTCATTAGTAACTTATGAAACCCAGAGCTAACGCTATCCGAAGTGCTAGTAGTGATATTTTTTTTAGGGGCCCCGCTCTTGGGGGCCTCTCCTTCCACCCCCTATTTAATTGGGAACAGGGTTTTGTATTTCTTAATATATTTTTTTTCACTAGATTTTTTATTTTTGTTCTCGTCTTCCATAGTACACAATATCTTTTTTCCTGCTTCTATCATTCTACAATTCCATCTTCCTTTCTCAATCATTCCATTCCTTTCGTACATCCTCAAACACTTCAGTTATGTATATTTCTATTACAGTATCACAGTTTTAATTGGTTTAATTATTTTCTCGTGTACATCAATTTTATCACAGATTTATTGTACAATTTTTTTTAATATCAATGAATCTATTTTAATAACTTTACAATGTTTTATCCACCTATGTTTTGTTCCTGTCTATTGCGTATTGTGCAACTTTCCTAAAGAATTTGAGGACGCACTCTTTTACTCTTACCGCTAAGGGATGGAGGGTGTCCAATCTTGGGTAGTAGTGATAGCAACCAGCGAAGCCTCGGCTTGAGGATCGGAGGCTGCTTTTAACAGGTCCTGTTGGAATTCTATAGGGGGGAGAGGGGCTTATCCTTGGCAGAGTATATCTTATAGCTGAAATTATGATGACGATGATCATTGTTGTTATCATTTCGATGACACTCTAAATATTATAAAGCGTCGGAAATAGGGAAGAAAGTTTTAAAATTATTATCGTGTTTAAGCAAATAAAATATAAATTTTACGATAACCGTAATGGCTTAATAAAGTAAGCAATTCAGTTAACGAAACCCAATACTGCATCTTATTTACATAAGAAAAGATAAAAGCTTCATTTGTAATAAGTTTAAAGGAATTTCGACTTTAATGTAAAGCTTTAAAATTTATTATTGAATAACAGAGATTTTGAAGTGATCTCGACGGTGTACACAGAAAAACTTGTGTCACAACGCGTCGCCTTAAGATACACCAACGCCAATGTTTCCACGAACACGGAAACGAAGTTGCGGCTTGTTGGAAAACATGATAGTAAGAAAGGGTTACAACGCGACGGAATCCGCTTTGTTTGTGTAATTATTCTATTGTCATTTTATTTATATTTCGCTAAGTTATCTTCGGGATATCTTCTAATAAAGTTTAAGAAAGGGAGCGGTGGAATTTTAAGTGGCATTTTATGTAAATATCACAGTTGTTGTGGTGTACGAATAATAGTGTTCTAAATGTTTTATTATTATTATTAGTATTATTAGGATCTATATTCAACATACATCCGTACCTATGCTTTATATTTACGTTTCATAATTCCGATTTTTTTTGCTAATGTTTTTACATGTATGTGTTTAAGTAAAAAAGTAAGTCTCTTAATCTATTTCATTTAAGCCTTAATAATGTTAAGTTTAAGTTGGATTGACCCAGTCATTAAGGCTTTATCTGGAGGATGTCTATGTCTTTCAAGTTATCTATATATAGATATATAATCATGAAATTCATGCCTATTCGATAGTATGAATTTACAATACAATCAAATGAATCTAAACATTCCACGCTCTTGGACCGAGAAGTTTAAAGGTCTGATTTCATATGCATTGTTGGAAGTACTTGACCGGACTCGACTGGGTTCCGCATATTGACAAAACTTCACTCCAAGATTGTTTCAATGTCCGCTAGAGTTAAATTGTGATGCTCTTAATTTTTAATTTATTGGTATTAGTCCGCCCCTATTCCAAATGTAATGAATTTATCAATAAATATTATTTTGCGTCATCAATAATTTTGAAAATCAAAATACTATGTCTAATTGACTTAGTACCTGATTTAGAGTAAATATATTTTTTAATAATAATGAAGTAACACGTATAAAATTAACAATACATATTTTATTTTTAAATTTCTTTGTCAATGCATAGCCGGACCTATGTAAGTGTACCAAGGAATTTTTTAAAGCGATTTTGGCAGCAATTATGACTTGATGCATTAGATAAAATTGGAAAATAAACACGTGTATGTCGGACATAATTTAATTAAACCTTATGACAAACAGGTGCTTGGCAAATTATATAACCTAGGAAAAAAAATCCTCGTCTTCCTAATAACAATTTCAGCTTACTGTAATAATGTACTTACATCAAAGTTTAAGTGTAATTTAAATTTGTATGTATTTATAAATCTAGTTAAATATAAAAAAGATATTTCTAATGAATAATTATTAATTAATAGGTGTAAAAAAGACTGTTTTGATATCTCAAACATAAACTGTTACAAAATAATTTTTAAAATACTATTTATGTAATAATTTTCACGGCGATTGGATGTATGTTTTTTGAATTTATCGAGTACAGACAAACACACATTAATTTATACTTCATACTACACACACACACACACATATATATATATATATATATATATATATTATATATGTAGCTTTATGTTCCTTTAAAATTTTCCAAATTTCTCTAGCCCGAGTGTTTATAATGGCTTCATGTATCAATTCGGAGGCATCATCTTTTGTAATAAAAAGTAAGTCTATTCCGAAAAAGGGCGTTAACTGCCCAACTTGGTGCAAACTTGCCTCGACTTGTCATCGGTGAGTTTATTTAAGAGTTCTATAAGGATGCGTTCATAATTACCATGAAATTATTTCTTTTTATTTATATTATAATTAAAAATATTATATTTTTATAAAATAATAAAAATAAAAAATAATTAATAATAAAAATATTATATATATTATAATATAATATTATAATTAAATTAAAAAGTTGTTTCTAACTAAAACTAAACATTTTAGGTGAAGCATTTGACCTCTGTCTAGCCTGATGTTAGATGGTGAGGAGGTCTATTTTTTTTTATTTCCGTTCTCTGCTTCCATTCTTCACATGATCTTTCATTCCATTCTTTTATACCACATTTCTTCTTTTTTACCCTTTTGCTCTGTTCGTCTAACATTCTTCCCTTTTTCTTTTTACATTTTTTTTGAGGAGGTCTATAATGCTACATACCTAGAAGAAATCTTTTCACTTTAGTCTAAGTGTTGCTGCTATTTGATGTATTGGATGTTGTGCTGCTAGCTGGTCTAGGTTCGTACAGCTTCATCGAAATTAAGCCCGTGGAAACAGAGGTCCACGGACTAAAAATTTTACGCTGTGGATCGTACCTCAGTTACGACGAAGACGTCTACACACGGAGAACTATACCCGTGTAGGTGTATAGTGTAGTGAGTGAGGTGTAGTGTATGTAGCACGAAGCGAGGACTACTCGGCGGTCGGGAGAGACACGGGCCTCTCCGGACCGCTCTCGCTTGAACGCGGGTTAGGCGGACGCGGGTGTCATGTGTAGGTGAGTAGTGCATGATATGTGCATCGTGATCACCGGGGCTTGATGTGAGGCATGTATCCTGGCGTTTATACGGGAGAACGGATATTATTTAAGTTCCGCTTTAAGCGGGGAGAAGGACCAAGTGCTCCGCAATACAGAGAAAGCGCTCTGAGGGGCCGGAGGCTTTAGTTTTGCGGCGAGAATGCAGATCTCGTCGAGGTCTACATTGGCAAGGTATTGTGCGAGAGCTTTGAGTTCCTCGGCAGGCGAAGAGGATCCTGTTTAGGGTTTGGAGGGTTTCGGTTTCTCGTGAGCAACTGATGGGGCGGTAGGGACTCTAGTCTAGAATATTCCTAACTTAAAGTTGACTAGGAACAATGAAGCCGGTAGGTTGTTCTAATCTTTAGTTGTTCGTACTACAAGAGTAGTAAACGCTTAGTACATGTTCGGGGATTTTAACGGTGTAAAGATGTCATGAATCCGTAATATATAACATATATATTATTTATTGTTAAGTATAAATTAATGCAATAGTTTTTAATATTATCGATACCGATGGAATAAAGGGGACATGATAAACTTTTAAATTGAATACAGAGGAACTGTCAATTTTTCGCCATCGCTTTGAAGTTTAGCGCTAACCAAAGCATATTTAAGATCTATGTCCGTCGTTGGACATGGGGTTTCCTTGTAGAATCTACAATCGCTAATAACGTTAGCTGGAAGCTGCCTGCATATACAGCTTTGCGATGACTTTACCTCAATTTCAGTTTCAGTGCTTTAAAACCCTGGTAGTCACCTGTTATGTGGAATTTTATAATAATACTAGCTGATCCCGCAAACGTTGTTTTGCAAAAAAATATTTTTAATTTTCAATTTAAAAATAAGGGTTGATCGTAGAAGGGTAAAAATTTAGAATTGTATGTATTTTTGTATGTTGTATCATAAAAAAATAAAAACAAAAAATTTCGTCAAAAAAAAAAAAAATTTTAAGGGTGAACAACCCTTATCACTTAGGGGTATGAAAAATAGATAGTAGCCGATTCTCAGACATACTAAATACGCATATAAAATTTGGTAAAAATCGGTCACGCCGTTTCGGAGGAGTTCAAGTTCGAACACCGTGACACGAGAATTTTATATATTAGATTTTATATACAGCTCTATTATCAGTGTAAACACGGCCTTATGTTTTATGTTAATAAAATGATATTGTTTTCTTTGCAAAGTCCAATTAATTAAGAAGTGTGACAGACACATTTCGTTAATCCAACCGACTCGAGGAGCCCGTGTTCTTGCTATTAATGTTCGAAAGTTCAGCACTTTGGGCGACACAAGGTGTACTATACAGTTATTTATCATTCCTAATAATTCATAATTTTAATGGGCGTTTTTCAACGAACTTCCTTTGTTTATTCTTATTGTTGTAAGTGAGAGTTATGTGATTTTATTCGTTGTACAAATGCAAAAAGATTATTTTATTCATTTTGACTCTAGTATTTTTGCAGTGACTTGATTTATGAATCAGAAACAGGTTGCTACTTAAAGGTTTAATTTTAAAACTATATGGAAAGCCTACGTCAACCAGTGCACGTCTTTCGATTGAAATAACGATGATTATATCGATTGCAGCTAAAGTATTCAATATGTTTTTAAGTGTAAATTAATGATTTACCTTGGATGAGTTCCGTACATAAAATGATTGCGAACATTATAATGTCAGGTTAAAATTTATTCTCTTTAAAGGTACCTGGATTTGTACTAATCAAATTCGTTTCTTATCTGCAGATTCTTGTAATAGAAATTTTAAAAATTATATGTTCGATACAATACAGTCGCTAGCTCTTCGACTAGCGTTTATGCCTTTTGAACCGATCATAAAAAAGCGTACGCCACGCCATGCATTACTAGTACTTGTCTGAACAAGGATTGGATCACTAAAAATCCAGTCAGGACACATACAAGGTACTTACAAAGTGACTCGACACGCCCAAGCAAGAGAGTCCATCAAAAAGTAGATACTAAAGAGAAGATGAATTCCGTGACAAGCTGCGGCGGGCACGACGGCGAGCGAATATTTCGCAACACAATGACGCACCAGGAGGCTATTTACAATAGTTAATAGTAATTTAAATTCTTATCTCCAAGTCACATGAAGTTGTGACAACCTTGCAAGGCTAACAAAAAGTTCAGCATTTCTGAATAAAGATAACGCTTTTTGAAGTAGTTGTAATATTTTTAGCGTAACACCAATCGACGTAGTCGATGTTATGCATCCCCAGGCGCCATTTAGACGTAACGCTTAACAGGTATTATGTACAAAAAATCTAATAACTTCACGAAACGTATTATTAAAAATCAATCTCAGAGCTCGACCGACTTCCACTGAAACTGTAGTACATAGTGACCCGAGCTGAGGCTCTCTAGGTAAAGCCTCGAGCTTTATTAACTTAAAAGAGATTTTAAGGTTAACCTTTGAGTCTTGCATCTTTAAACATGCAAATACCAGTTAGACAGCAGTTTAAATCAGATAAAAAGTATAATTTAATGCTCAAACTACTGTAAAACTAAGTAATGTCAAATAATAAAAACAATGATTTAAATAAAATAATTATCATCATTCACATCAGTCACAGGAAGTTCACTATTAGCGTCCGCATAAGCCTTCTGTTAATCAAATTGCTAATGCACGGGTTAATGTCAGTTAATTCTTATGCCTACGAATCGTTTCTGGATTCTCGTAGAACGTCTACGAACCATTTACGGATTCTTGTAGAACGTCTACGAATCATTTCTGGATTCTCGTAGAACGAGAAACGTCTACGGACTATTTACGGATTCTTGTAGAACGTCTACGAATCGTTTACGGATTCTCGTAGAACGTCTACGAATCATTAACAGATTTTCGTAGAACATACGAATCGTTCCCGGATTCTCGGAGACAATTCTGAGCATAACTCACTCGTTAATAAATCTATCGATTAATATATAAGTATGCCACATAACACTCGAGAATTGTCTCAGTGGAACACGTATTTATGGTTTCCTTACTTCTACTCTTAAATTAAGAAGTTGGTAATGAATTGTCTCCGCTTTAGTGATATAAATATGGCCGATACCACGAGAGCCGAGCTGGTTACAGCAAAAATCCATCTCCAACTTGTCACTTAAGGGCACTCGCGATCCTCAACTCTGGACCGTTCTGTGTTTCAGTGTTATTGATGTGCGAATTTATGGATGCGGTATCTGTACCATCAAAATTTTACATTATTACTTTTTAATACTTTACGTAACAAATCTTTCGTATTAGTTCGGAAGGTAAATAAATTTATATCTAAAAATATAACTAATATAGCATTATATTAATTAATAGAAATAAGTAAGTTAATTTTTAAGTTTATTAATTTGTAATTTATTCTATGCTATTAAAATATATCACTGTGTATTTTAAAATTACACGTAAATATAATTTTAAATTAACAGTATATTTGTTGAAATTATTTTTTTATTGTTAATAATTTTAAAATAAATTTATTGACGTAATTATTTGAATTAGGCAGAGATATTAGAGCATTATCTTTTCCATGGTTAGGTTACATTGTAAATATCTGGGAGAAGTCTATGGCTAGCAATGGACGTCTAGTGGCTGGAATGATGTTGAGACATTAATAATAACAGATATTTGATCTTTTAGACGATAATAGAAAGAGATAGAGGCAGTACAAGTCAAAGTACCCGTGACGGCAGTTTCCAGCAGCTCTGATTTTCAGTTACTCTTAACCCTTAATAGACTAGAGTTTCAATTTTGATACCAATCTTTTAAACCGAATGTTCACATTACTATTAGTTTTTTTATAGGTTGGCTGTACGTATTTTACTGTTGTATAATATTCTTTCCAACGAAATTAAAAAAAAATCTATTTTTCCCTTCATCTAGACCCTCAAACAAACACAGTAATATTAAAATAAAATCGCTTTCGTAAATCCGGCTATTAAGGGTTAACTAACTAAAATATTACGTTGGAACTTTTAAGTGTTGTACAAAGCGAAAAGTAAAATTTATAATCAAGTAACTATAATCGGAAAATCACCGAGGGCATGTGAGTGTGCGTTAATTTTTAGGTAACTGTCACATTTATTGTTTTTAAACACAAATCTTAAACGGTAGACTTCGAATAATTCAAATTTTATTTATTTATTATCATTGCTTACAAATAAGACTTCAGAAGATGGTCAAAAGTTTTTGTGTACGGATTATGATAGATCCCCTCATAGATATATTCAGAGGAAGTATATGTAGCGGGTGTGTAAAGGCTGAAATAAGGAAGTGTAGAGAAATGACGGCTCGAATGCCGCATCCGATGATTTAGCAGCTCCGTGTGTGTCAAGGTGCGCGCGGATACATTAGCGAGCCGTCAACGCAGCGCCTCCCCGGGCTGCGATAGAAGCAATAATGAGAGCCCGAGATTTCCCAAACGTGCCCTACGACCTACGAATTTGGATAAAGTTATCAAATTTTCAAAACTGCTTAACGCATTACGCGCCTCCCGCCGACGCTGTTAGAACGGCCTAATTATAATTGCAATTATTATATTATGCCGACACTCTCACGTACTTAGGATTATTTGTTTTTCCTCAGCGTTGGCTGTGTAAAATTGGACGGGGGATATAATATTAATATATGTGAGTTCTGAGGACATATGAGATGTTAAAATGTAACTACACGGTCTCTCACTGTAATGTTAAAAACTAGACATAGTTTTTTACGGCCTCCGCTATTAGGGTCTCTGGTTACCCTGTATCTTTGGGAAGGATAAGATCGTTTTTTTGTCGTACTATTTTTTTCAGTCTTTTTTATTTTTATTCTCTACTGTCATTCTTCACACAATCTATCGTTTCACAATTCATTCTTTCTTTCTCGTTCGTTCTAATTCTCGTTTATACACCGCCTTCCTTTTTCTCTATTTTATAATTTTGTCGGTATTATTTTACAGTTTTATGTTTACTCTATTTTACTGTTTTATTTGTTTATTTTTGTCACACTAGACATTGTTAGGGCGTGTTGAAAAAAAATAATTTAGTTTAATTAAGTTAAAATAATTTAAGATTTAAATTAGGAAATAGTTGAATAGACTAGAGCAACCTAGCTTAATAAGCACTGTAACATGCAAAGACGTCAGCAAAAAAATATTTGGAAATATTAAACGTAAATGTAAAAACAAAGGCACGGTAATGTCTGTGGAACATAGATATGTATTATTGAAGAAAAAAACTATACGGATGTGATACAGTCAAGTTTTCTCAAAGGATATCAGGTTAAAGTTATAAACTTAAAGTAGTTCTTTTTAATTTTTAATGGCATTACATACAATTATCACTAAAAAGCCTTAAAACTTTCGTATTTATTTTGAATAAACCTATCTGCCTACTTCACGGGAGACAACAACCTGTGCCCATTATTTCATTTCATAAGACACAGTAATTGAAAAATAAATCTATCACAGTGTATGTGATATATATATGTATATATATATATATATATCACATACACCTTGGGACGTCAGATTTATAGAATTTATCAAGCCAGAATACTTCAAGGATTCAACATTCACCAATTAACTAAATAAAAAATAAGTTCAACTAACAAAATATTTCACTTTAACATGATAATAAACAGTACGTTGACATAAAGACCAAATTAGTGTGCCTCGTAATGCAGACTATATATGAATCTGAACTCTGCACCCACACGCAAGCGCGGGCAAAACTCATCTCTATAATACGTAATTACGCGCGTTCGAGTATAATTATTTAGTACTTGGCTAGTTCCATGCGCCGAGTGATTCTATCGGTATATATATGAGAGCTGATACTAAACCAAAAATATATTCCTTAATATTATTTTATATTTTATCAAATTGGGTGAACCTTCTTAAACGTACTTTACTGAAAACTATCTTATTCTTATCTTTAACAGTGTTAATCCTTTTTGTAAGGTTTCAAATACGTTAACATTCACAAAGTCTAATGTTGTGTGCAAATATATATAATAAAATTACAAGATATGTACAATTTTGAAGTAGTCCAGCGCTAGAGGACAGGGAATTGTGGTCGTAGGTCGAGAGTTCGATTCCCGGGATACAATGTTACAATACATATATATATTGTAATACAATACATGTATATATATATATATATATATATACACATGTATGGTACATATAGGATTGCCACTACTCACACGTTTCCATAGTATGTGCAGTAGCGTATTCTGCTTACCATAATATCACACCATGATCGCTAATCCGAGTGCCAAACGTGGCAATTATGGTATATTTTGCCATAGACATCTTTGAGGGAGGGCTATGTTTTGCCATGGGTGTATATGTACAGAAACGACGACGATATTACTTATAATTTGTCTTTATGTTCCTATAAAGTAATTAAAGTATATAGCCCAGTAGCATTGGCAGAGTGAAACGGCAGTAGACTGGCAACTAAGCGAGTAGAACATCTGTTCTGCCTGGTCAAACAAAAAAAAGTCCAGAATTTTCTACAGCAACGACTTTATGTTACCTACAAGATGACAAAAAGTTATCGACCAAATACAAAACGTGAAGGAATTTTTAAGCGCGGAATAGATGCTCGTGGCTTTATGCAGTAAGAATATGGACTGGGAAGCACTGTGCTGAACATCACAAGACGGTCATACGACAGTATCTTTCGACCTGGTTAAGGTGACTTAAGTCCAGCTGTGGGCACCACGGTTTCTCTAATAACGGAAATAACAATAGAAACCAAGCAATGTATCGCGTGTAAATGTTGTACACTCACACCAGACAGCTCTATATGAATCCACCTAATAATGCCGTTTGACACATACCAATTTTCGGTTCATTTGATATTAAAAGGTTTTCAGCGGCGTGGGCCGCAGACGGGAGACGCGGGGTCATGCTCTATTCAGCCGAATTCCAGTCAGCCACGGTGCAGTGGCAATTAGCTTAGCTTCAACTGATATTGGCTTGCGTTATGCATGCCATACCCTTATCGGAAGGAACGCTTGAAGGCGTTCGCCAAACTGTAATATTGACGAAACGGATTCAAGGAATATTCTAGAGATATATTCGAAATTTAAATTGTTTTAATATCTTTGCAAATGATTTAGTGGTTCACAAATATACAGAGTAAATAGGTAAATAGGTATAAAGGTTTAAAATTGTAGATGTACAGGTCGTTTGATTTTAATAAAAAATCAATAAAAACATGGTGTACCCTGTGAAGTGGTTGCCTAGCGGTAGAGGATTGAGATTTGTAGTCCTAGATCACGGATTCAATTCCTGGGATACGGAGTTTTATATAATTCACATTTCGTGCTTTAATTATATCAGGTTACCACTGCTTGCAACAAGATTCCGTAAACCACAATGTTTTTTTTTGTCATTGCGTTGTTTATATTCGAAACTATTGATTTTCGGATAGGTTATATCATACATTAGTTGATAGCA
This sequence comes from Battus philenor, assembly GCF_028537555.1. Lineage (NCBI taxonomy): Eukaryota > Metazoa > Arthropoda > Insecta > Lepidoptera > Papilionidae > Battus > Battus philenor. The sequence goes on along the minus strand of NW_027181686.1, from coordinate 1,771,252 downwards.
AATGATCTATACATTCACACCTTAATAGTTTTTACATCAATCGTTCTGGAGTACTCAAACAGAAGTTTTCAAGTATCAAAAATGTACAATTTCAATTTCTTTTGATTCAATTCAATCGTTTATTTTTATAAGAATGCTTATTATAAACACATGTGTGTATATATCAAATCATGTATCGTCATTATTATTGTTTCAGATCAGATGCTAAAATATCGTGTCATTGGTTTCGCTCACATCTGTCCCGCTCGCACACCGTGAGCTCGGCATCAATATTGTAATTTATTTGTACCGGCACACAGATAACCGAGAGCAGCGCTGGCTTAATAAAATAATAGAAAAACTTATAAATATTCAGAGAACCGTTAAAGCCTTTGGCGGACTGACGGATTCGTTTTTACTTATTCCACAGAAAATCTGCTTAAAATCCGTATTTAAAAGAATCACTCGGAATTTATTTATGTTGTGGTCCAAGATAAAGGCGAATTGATTTTTCGATGACATTTTTGTAATTTTTTTACCATTATTTACATTTTTACGATTCCGTTTATATAAGAACATCTTTCTTGAACTGGTTTCTATCTGCCGTATTTACCTTGGCTTATTAGCCTGGACACCTTCGATCCAGTTAAAAGGAACCTACATGGCCGACCTAGGGCAGCAGCCAGAGGCAAGTGGGATGGCTGCAAAACAGAGGTCGGTGTGTCTGCTGCAGTTTCCATATTGGAGGAGGAGTCATTGCTGTGTGTGACTGTTCCATATGGAACAAAGTTTTATTTGAGGTCATCGCTGTTTGTGACTGTTCCATATAGAACAAAGTCTTATTTGAGGTTTAATTCGAAGTCAATGGTCGGTCGATTTCTTTTTGCTTATGCGATACATGAGATCCAGGGTGACAGGTATATTTTCATGTTTGCATAGAAACGAAACATGGTGTAGCTGTTTTGCAATGAGAACAATAGCCTACTAGACCACAGCTATGATGAACTGTGTGATTTAGAAAACGTGTCTTTGTCACCAGCTACGGATTTTCGATATTAGGTGAAGTTTTCGATTTGTTGACTTCATAATAGAGAGTATAAAGCTCATCGAATCCGCTGGCTTGGTCACTTGGAGCGAATGGGATCGGATCGGAGCGTGAAGGTAGCGTACCTGGAAAAACCGAGGGGTCGAAGACCAGTGGGTAGACCCAGGTATCGCTGGATCGATCTCATTGAGGCAGACTTGCGCGAATTGAATGTCAACCAATGGCAGACGATGGCGCAAGATAGAGGAAAGTGGAAGTCTCTCGCTTCGGAGGCCAAGACCCACTTTGGGTCACTGAGCTAGCGGAGTAGTAGTAGTAGTGTAATAGAGAGTTTTATGAATCGTCAGCTTGTAAATTGCACCATACACCAGAGCTTCCTTCTTATCTCTTAGCAATGGTCGCGATTCAGAGGTTACCCTTTGGATGTCGTCGTTGCGAATGATTTTAAATGTAAAAATTATTCAAATAGCGCGCGGATAAGTCGGCTGGCGGTCGAATGCTGTCGCCTCAACCGGATCGAGGATTGCCGTTCCAGATATAGGCCGAATTGTCGATGGCTGGATCTAGAGATATCTCTTTATTTCTTATAATTTAGACGAGCATCTCGGCGTCCTGAACGATACTCACGGCCATCAGAACTTATAAATGCGGACTGGAAACGTCATGCTCTCTCGAATTTCGAGCAAGGGAATTTTAATTTTTAGTGATTGTGACACAAATGTATCTTAAATTGTAATTTCACTATTGGTCTACAGAAATGCTAGACTCATGCAAGTTTTCCATTTTACCTCTTATAAATTGCTTCTCCAATTTACAGTTCTCCCTCTGTACTATGTGATCTTATTTTCTTAACCTGCAAAAGTAGGTAGACTGGTACATATTTGTGATTAATCTCCCAGAATATATTAAATTAGTAATCTTTACTTATGATCCATGACTTCGTTTTTATAAATTATGTTACGATGTCCAAACTATATGACAAGTTAAAAATGACTAAAACAAATGGATGTAGAAGCAATCGATTTAAAGAAAACAAAGGGACGAGTAAATATATTCAAACGGCTACATAAGAGTAGAAATGCAAAAAGAAATAGACTAAGATTCTTCTTCTTGAAGTGCCTCTCCAACTAGTGGAGGTTGGCTATCAGCTTCCTGCACTCTTCCTTATTTTTGGTTCTGCGTAATAGCTCAGCAGCGCTGGCGATTCCGGTCCACTCTCTAATGTTACGAAGCCACGACTTCTTTCTCCTACCAACCTTCCTTTTACCAGCGACCTTTCCCATCATGATAAGTTGAAGGAGATTGTATCGTTGGTGTCGAAGACTAACATTAATAAGATATAAATAATTTAACAGAAGTAGTTATATAAATAGATGTGAAGTAATAGATTAGGGATATGTAGAAATAGATAGATAAATAGAAGTTGACAGGCTAGTAGATAAGTGAAGTAGATAGGTAAATAAAGGTAGCAAGGTATATAAATAAACCCAAAGCGCAGCTATAACGAACCGTGTAGGTAATGTCTCATATCGGCCCCTAGTTACAATTGAAGCAAATCTAGCATAATGCATTCGAGTACGACTCATCCAGTACTCCGCGCGAGTATAGATAAATACGTGGGTAAAAATCCGGGCGCATTAATTAACCAACCGCGTATGAATGTCTTCTCAACACTAGTGCCCTCCCGCGGCTCTGCTAATTGAAGCTGAAATCCAGTGCATCGCGTTAGATCTGCTTCACACGTGCTATTATAATTTTTACTTTATTTTTAACTTATTTTTATTGTAACTTCCTGGAGGGATCTTCTAAGCAGAAAACTATTGACGTTTCAAAAGTACATGTAAATATCTACTTGAACAAAGATATTTTGAATTTGAATTTATATTATACTAGCTGATCCCGCAAACGTTGTTTTGCAAAAAAAATTAAAGTTTTTAATTAACAAATGTAAGATAAGGGTTGATCGTAGAGGGGTGAAAATTTAGGTTTGTATGTATTTTTATATGCTGTATCATAATAAAATAAAAACCAAAAAAATTGTCTAAAAAATTAAAAATAAAATTTAGGGGTGGACCACCCTTATCACTTAGGGGTATGGAAAATAGATAGTAACCGATTCTCAGACATACTGTATACGCATGTAAAATTTGGTAAAAATCGGTCAAGCCGTTTCGGACGGGTTCAATTTCGAACACCGTGACACGAGAATTTTATATATTAGATTACTGTAGATCTATTACTAAGTCGATTTCACGTGGCGAGGTTCGCTGATAACAGGTGGAAACAAAGGGTTTTAAAATAGACTGGACCATGAGGTACTAGAGGGAGAGGCAGACCTAATGCCAGATGAGCTTACGAGATCGTGCTACGGCAGGTCACATGTGACTCCAAGTTGTCAAATATAGAGAAAAATGGAAGGCTTTGGAGTAGGCTTTTACCCTGAAGGGTTTATACAAATTTCATACAAAATGATCAAACTATTATTTAAAATTACTAATTTGTAAGTCATTTATATGGAATGATATAAAGCTCTATTATAATTATTAGTATTTTAAAGTCGTGAATTTCACGGTCTAATAATTTTTTCTTCTACACGCAAATGATTGTGAATAAATGAAACAGAGATAGCGTTTATATATATAAATGTTACGAGAAAATGTTCGCAAGTTACGTAAATTATAAATGACTCTTTTGTATCTTCAGTTGGTATGTTAAGAATTATTAAAAACACAGAGTGGGCTCACTCTGTGTTTTTTTATCAGCGGCTGGCGGGCGGTGCACTTTGTTGCACGACTACCACTGCATGTGCGGCAATAGCTAAATATTTGTCCTTTTCTTACTTAGGATGGACTTCCGCAAGGTAACGCCTGATTCCATTAAATATTATTTTCTTTAGTTGACAACTCGGAGTATAATAAAAAATGTGTTATTCCCTAAATATAGTGAACACAATTGAACAGGGCAGCCTAGCGGTAAAGTCCGTAACTTCCGATCGTAAGTCATGGATTCGATTCCCAGAATATAATTTTATATAATTCACACTTTCTGTATTAATCTAAGAATACTATACTAATATTAATGCGTGTATATATTAATTAAATGTTCTTGATGCTCACTTGGGAAATTAATTTAGTAACGCACTCTTTATAAATCTATATTTGTAAAGAGCAACTGTTGAGTTTCTTGCTTGCTCTTCTCAGAGCTGCCTTTCGAGCCGGTGGTAGCTTCCTGTATGAACAACAACGCCGAAATTTTATTTTGATAGACTTTCCGAAAGTGCTTGTAAAAGCCTATATTTTGATTTTGACCGATTGTGACGTTTTTTGGAAAATTTTGTAAATATTAAGCCATTTATGCTGGTATTCAGCAATGTTGATTTGGCTACTGTGGTATCAAGGTTCAGAACTAATCAGGCTGTTGCCATGAAGTCCTCGTTCATATTTGCGATGATGTAAAGCTTTTCAAAGTTGTCACCTGCCTGTTTGAAAAAAAAGAATTTGATTTTGGAATGGGTAGTGGTCTAATAACTTTTGACAGTGTAAAGGATATCGTTATAGATGAGGTTGAGGCGTGCATATCGCGCGCCACTCAAACACCAAGCTCTTACCCACGTGACCGTCAATAGCATCGCGGCGGCGGCGGCAGTAAAACAGATGATGACAGATGGCGCCACAGTAGACGCAACGAAAATCTGCATCGCGCTGTTGAGAGTCTCCGCGCTCATTATAAGGGCTAGCGGAGGTGCGGTCAACACAGGAAGAAGCAACTGAAGATCAAGAAGCAATCGACGAACAAGAAGCAACCGATGAACAAGAAGCTACCGAAGAACAAGAAGCTGCCGAAGAACAAGAAGCTACAGTACTACGACCACTCCTACAAGGTGAATATAAAATCGTGAAGTATTCATGTGTGAGTCAGACTTTATGTGCAGGGTTGTCAATTACATATGACATTGTGTTTTGTTAACGGTTCGCGTTCAAGTCGAGCGAGGGAAAGCTGTTGAGAAATAAATAATTGAGGCTTGAAAAAAGTAAATACTAGCAGCATTTGTTACCGCCATATTGGTTGACAAGTTTAACGTGGACGATTTCATTGCGGGCTGGGGTTATTTTATTCGCTTTTAAATTTTTATTCTGCAGGTTTAATGTATACGACTAGATGAAGTGGGGGATATCTTTACAACCATAGTTACATAGTCGATTTCTTTGGTATACAAACCTCAAAGAATGTTTATAGTAACTTAATAATAAAACCAGGAGTCAAATGATGCATAACTTAATAATCTTTTATTTTCTCCTTTTTACAAAACTCACTTCATTCATTCTTATTTTCAAAAGTTTGTGATTTAGAATAAATTCCCACTTGAGTGTCAAATATAGGAACAAAAAATTAATAATCTTTTACTTTCTCCTTCTCACAAAACTCACTTCATTAATTTTTTTTAAATAGTTCTTACTTTAAAATAAATTCCCACTTGAGTGTCAAATGTACGAACAAAAAATTAATAATCTTTTACTTTCTCCTTCTAACTAAACTGACTTCATTCATTCTTCTTTTTCAATAGCTTTTACTTTAAAATGAATTCCCACTTTGGTGTCAAATATACGAACAAAAAATTAATAATCTTTTACTTTCTCCTTCTTACCAAACTCATTTCATTCATTCTTCCTTATCAATAGTTCTTACTTTAGAATAAATTCTCACTTTGGTGTCAAATATACGAACAAAAAATTTATAATCTTTTACTTTCTCCTTCCTACAAAACTCACTCCATTCATTCTTCTTTTCAAAAGGTTCTTACTTAAACTCCTACTTGAATTAGAGAGTCTGCAAATTGTAATACGATAAGAAAGAAGTTTCTAGAACTATTGGCGGAAGAATTCACTTTAGTCAGATAATTTCGATAGTGTGTGACAAGTACTAATACACTAGATCTTTCAAATAACACGCTACTCAAGAGATAATCTGTGAAAAACAGCGAGTGTGGTCACTGTGCGAGATATTTGTATATCTATTGTTTTAATTTTTGGAAAAAAATTCAAAACGCCTCTACATTTCTTGTTAGTTCTTCTAAGTAGGTGGTACGTTACTAACTTAAATTTAATTTTAAGTTAAAATTTTTTAAATATTGTAAGGATATTATATAATAAAATTATTATAGCATTGACTTCGACTTTGTACCTGTCTTAAAGTTGCGTAAACCTAGATTTGGACTAACACGCAATAAATCATTTTAAAATTCAAAAATTATTTATTCAACAGTCGTTTTATTATTTGTTTTATTGACGATAATATAAATACACCACCTATATAGATGAAAATCCAGGGAAAAAATTCAGCAGAAAATATAAATTACATATATGAAATAGAAAAAACTCAGCAAAAAAATATATTACTTACTTAAAATATGTAGAAATAGCTTGGAGGCGTGTACGCCCTTCTCAAAGTGCGCTATACATAAAGTCATTTATGATCTTACCCGCACTTAAGTTTTAAGACATTTTTTTTTAATTCTAGATATAGAAACTTTGAATATAATTCTAGATATTTTAAAAGTAAATTAATTTTGGTTAGAAACTTCTTCCTGTTTAAATGTTACTTCTATCAAGTTATTATATTCACACGTGACCATTGTAAACCTTAAGTGTATGTTATGATGGGTAATGTTAGGCCAGCGGTGTCGCGGAAGTATAGGGTGGGGGCCCTAAACTCCCACTAGCTTCAGCGACTCTGAGGCGAACGATGGTTCGACGTGGTCTCGAACCATTGTGATAGCACCACGAGGGTTTCAGGGGTAGCGTATACACGCATACCCCGGGACGGGCTATCAAAAAAATTGCACGAAGACCGCGTGGCGATCCCTGACCGGAAGATACCGCGGTCCCAAGTATAGGGAATAGGGAAACAGTCTTATGTATAATTAACACTATTTGCATTAATAACATAGGATTACTTCTGTTTACAAATAAGTTTCCAGATGATGGACAGTAGTTTCCTCTGTGAACCATAACGTTGTTAGTAAGGTATGTCCCCCATAGATATCTTTGGGAGATGTCTTTCTCTTGCATTGGACTGAAACAACGGATAATGATATGAATAAATAAAAAACTGTGTTTGGAAATATTAAGTCTGTTTTAGGTCACACGGATTATAAGAGATAATAATTTCGTAAAAAAAAACATCAGTTTTACCCTTAACAAGGGTTATTATCGTTGTTTATAAGTAGAATAGAAAAATTAATTAAGATAAAACTTAAAAGAAAACATGGAACGCTAAAACGGAGGCAATGAAAGCGAATCCCGCTTTGTTTAGATCTGTAATCGAATCATGGCAAGACATTTAAATTTTCATCTCGATAAAAATTCAATTTTGTACCGACGCCAGATGAAGAGATCTTTTACAATATCAACGTCGATACGCCGTGGGGAGAAGGGTTGAGATGGCGGGCGATAAACAAAAAAAAAAAAAAAGCGGCGAAAAAAAAGTTAATTTAACTTGAAGCGCGGAAACGAAGTCGCGCCGCGGAAAATTCTTAACTTTTCCTATATATCTTCATAGAGTTGTTATAGTGTGACAACGAACAATATGAGTGTGACAATATTTATATTCTGTTTTATTTATTTTAGGCCCTACAAACTTCGTGTTGTTTAAAATTACATTATTTGGTACAACTGAAACCATGCATTACTCGCCGCTTGGTAACTCTGTGTTTGGCACTAATCGGTGTAACATAGCTCCTGAAGATGCCCCGTGGAGGGGTGAAACACGTGTTGAGTGATTTGGTGGTGGCGGTTGTGTGATTCTCATTGTTTGCCGCATGCGCATTTATCAGCGGGCTGGCGGGCGGTGCATTTCATTGCACGACTACCACTGCATGTGCGGAAGTGGCTAAATATTGGTCCTTATCTTACTTAGGATGGACTTCCGCGAAGTAACGCCTGATTCCATTAAATGCTTGGTAATCCAACATTATAAACTTTCCGTATAATATCTTAAGAATCTAGGAAAGGGTTGAAAATCAACGCTGCTTAGAACTACCGTCCCGGATAGTTCGATTTTACCCGCCTCCGTTTTATTTATTATAATCTAAAGTGGCAGTCGACGGGAGCATCGTGCGTGCAGCTTACGGTCATCGGGGCTGATAGGCTCCCGGGTGCCAACCACGAGCTGGTAGATGCAACGTAGGTAGGCACCATTCTAGGTAGACCGACATAGTTAAGGTTGCAGGATATCGCTTGATTCTGGCAGCGTAAAACCGGTCATAATGGCGATTTGAGTCCTAAGCCTTGCAGAGGGCGTCTATCAACTGACATGATAATTTAAAATAGAAATCTCTGTTATTATATATATTTTAGTATTGAATAATAAAAATAAATTGCTAATAAGGTACTTAATTACGATAGTAATATCATCTCTATGAAGTTACCAATGATCAAAAAGCGCAAAAAGAAATCAGAGAGTAGACAATACAACAAGAGACATTCTTCTAGTTAACTCGCCGTTATAATTTACTCCTGATTGGGATCAAGTTGAAATTAAGAAAAAATAAAGGAAAAGAAAGGGGACGAAAGGGCCCTGATTGTTCTCCTTTTATCTGGACGACTTGATTCAACAAACGCACCCTTGACTCCATTGTTAGTGGGTCTTTGCTGTTTGTAAATAATATTTACTTAATAAGAATTATAATTTCTTTACTTACCCTTCTTTCAGACCTTCATTTTATATTTACAAAGTATGTAAACATAGCGGATATAATTCCAAGATTTAATTTACAAGCACTTCAAATTCATATGAAAAAATTGCTTATCTAGGTTCACTGTTCACATATATATACTATATGTATAATCAGCCGTACGACGTCCACGCGTGGACATAGATCTCCCATGTAGATTCCCGAATCAGTTTGAAGCGGTATACACTGAACGTCTACCTTGACAAGGTCAACAATGTTTTTAACAATACTCATTAGAAACCAAATTAAACTTTTTTAACTTTGCTTTTTTTAATTAAAAATACATTATATACCTTCGTATATTTTCTACGAAATTAAAGAAGTGGTTTTTTTTCTTTTACGTGTGTTCATTCGACGTTTCAGCCTGTAAACACCCACTGTAAGATATAGGCCTTCCAAAAAGATATCTATGGGGGATATATAATAATCCCCACTCTTGGCAGACGGGTTGGCGGTCGCAGTGTGGTATTATGGTATGCAGAGCTCGATGCTACTCATCCTCTGGAAATTCTTGAGCAATGGAAAATCTATATAATTAATACACAAAGTGTGATTGATATAAAATTGTTCCCGCGACTCACGATCGCAAGTTTTAGACCTCTTATCGCTGAGCTATAGTTGGTGTTCGTTCATTTATATAAAAATTTTAGTTTGAATCACTGATAGTGACGTGCCCGTTATGAGTGTAGATTTTTAGTAATATATTGTGATAACACTGTCTTAAAAAAAGTGGGAAATTTTAATTATCTGGTGTAAATGACACATTACCACTGTATATATTTATTTAAGTAGTGGTAGCCCCGTAGTATGGGATTGAGACTTGTCTTCGTTGATCGGGTTCAACTCCCGGGATACAATAATAAATCACATTACTTATGCGTACCAAAATACCACACTGCTATCGCCAAACCGCTTCCTATCCGTGGCGATTACGGTATATCACCCCGTAGATATCTGATCTGATTTATATTGTTAGGACTTGTTAGGTCCATTAGTATGTTAAAAGCCTTTGCCAAGAAGTGAACATTTTGCAGCTGAAATGACGATATTGATTTTATAAATAATTACAACATATTTAAAAAATTAAACCAATCTTATTTATCATGTTAATAATTATAGGTAATCAAATTTTGTATATATTTTACATGTGTCATTTTCACCTATGATTTTGTTTTAAAACTCAAGGCATATTTATAATGTCACCCAAACTTATACGATTAATATCATAGTAAAACTTAAAAGTAAATATATATTTGTAATAGATGTGCATAAAAATTTTTGTTCAAAACAGGCACAGCAAGGAAATTTTTTTCTAAGTTACTTTTTATAGTTTTCTTAATCACGATGGCCAGACATGGAAAATATCAAGGATAGGTAGTCTGTGGTATTATAGGTGGAAGAAGCCTTCGTGATTCGAGATCGATTATTAGAAGCTATAAAAATATGTTATAATGTATATATCATTTACTGTGACAATATACTAGTTATTTAAGCAATGAAACTTACGAGGATATCTCAAGTTATCGCAATCACTTAAGTACTACTAAGTTAAGTTAAGTCACGTCCACATTAAGCCGTCGATTGCGGCAGGACAAAGGGCGGTCAGAGGTAGTTTTCCCATTAAATTGTTTCTACACACTTGCCCTCCACAGGCCAGTTTGTCGAATCGCAATTAAATTCCAACATGTTCAGCCCATCGGCTGCACAGGGATGGACTGGCACTAACGAAATATTATTTAAAATGACTTTAAACAAAATATTCGGAAATTTTTCAATGAAAAGAGACAGAGAGAGAGTGAGAGAGGGGGGGAGAGAGAGAGAGAGAGAGATTATAAATTGATGTATTAAAATAAGCATTGATATCAGAAAATAAATATTACATGTCGTATTTCATGACTTATTTGTTTTAAATCAATAACCTTCCATTAATAAATTTCAATTTCCAAGAAGATATTGTAGGCTGTTCAATTTCAATCCATTTACATATAAGACCCCTATGCCTAAACCATAACCTTTTATGTACATATAGATAGAATATTCCTGTAAATATTTACATAGTACTATTGTATATTGCTTTTTATGTATATACTTTTGTTTTTCTCCGTTGTAATTAATATTTAGTGTTATTTGTTAATTGTCTTGTTAGATAAAAATTTAACTTAAAGTTCAATTTGAATGAAAAAAATGTTGACTGTCAGTAAATGCTATAAGTTAGAGTTTTCTAGGTTTTTATAAATGTACATCTTTCGTATTTTAAGCATAAGCAGTGAATAAAATAGGTGATAAAATTTTTTTGAGGTTTAATGTTTATTTTATTTTGTAATATTATATTTATTTGTTCATTGCTTTTTGTATTGAATTTTCTATTTACTCTTTTTCACGTTTGTGCTTGTTTCTTTAACAGTTAAACTATTTAGTTTTATGAATTATACTTTATTTTTTAATATTTTTATTATACTACTACTACTATATGTACTAAAATAATTTCAAAGCCTCTTTAATATGGTTAAAGTTTGATTTTATAAGTAATATATGAAGGTCATTAAAAGAAATATTAATTTAATTAAAAACATGTCTGAGTACATCCCTGGACGATTTCAGTCTATCAAGCAAGTCCGGATATCGTGAAGATATCGCGTCTCGGACACCGTACGGACATCCCTTCCCCCCGTACACTTGTCCCGAGCTCTGTCCGGCTAACAACTTGTGTGCTAATGATTATGTGTCTCCGTCATTGTTCGTAGCGGCCGACTTTTTTTCAAACAAAAATTAATGCCGTTTGAAACAGTTCTCCCTGCACTTAAATTCGTACGTGCATGCATTCTGTCTGTACTTTAATAATAAATATAATGACAGAATCTTACGTAACATACAGAGTGATTAGATATAGAAGTAAAATCTATAAAAGTATGAGTTTATTGCTCTATGTCGCTGTAAATTATTATATGGTACACCCAATATAGAAATCAAAAATAAAAAAGAAGTTTATTTAATTGTTAAAATGAAAATGACGAAATGTAATAATAAATATACATAACACAAATGAGTTTCTCGTATAAGTAAATTTCTTAAAATTTAGAAAAAGTCATCAAAAGTTAGCATTATATGTACGAGTGTATTAAAAAATAAGCATTTATTTTGTCATATTCGTACTGAAATTGTTAACCTAAATAAATCGTTTTCAATGACTACCATTATATACACACACACCCATATATGTATATACCAACTCGTATATGTATAACACAAAAAACCAAAAAAGTATATTTACAATAAATAAACACACACATAAAGATATTTATTAATTTTTTCGAACGAAATTGTATACGTGTATAATATGTATACATATATATGTGCATGATATGTTTTATATGAGTGTAAACGGATCGTATAACGGATTGAACTTGGAATAATAACTTAATGAAATCTAACTCAAACTGTCAGCCACGGTTCCTGACACACGCACGAAGCCTTTTTCTTAACTTTACTATTATCTTAATACCGTAGTCTGAAAATTACTTTATAGTCTGATTTGTAATCTTGCACAATTTCCTACTTTATTTCTATAACATTTCAAAGCAGGAAATTGATAAAGTCATTCTCAACCTTTTGAATCCACAAAAACCGAAGCTTACATTTACACAGTGCGAATGAAAATGTAAAACTTTGATCAGCACCCTAAAATACACTAATAATGGGTTATAACAATAATTAGTTTTGGCGATTCCGGCTCGATCCCCGAGGGGTCAAGTCGAACGATTGTCCTTTGAAGGGTTGATTAAGATGACCGCCGGGGTGGGTCCTAATGACCCCGCAATGGAAGGGTTAGGGGCCAAACTTTGATGCGGGCATACCTGCCGTTTGTCGGGGTTGACGCGAGCCTTTATTTGCTTTGGGACAGTTTTTTTAACTGCTAATTAGAAAAGGTTTCTTGGTGCATTAAGTAACAGAACGTTTACAACCGAAAACATGTTTTATTCGTATTCAAGTTCAAGGTCAAGAAAGCTCTAGAGAGAAATATACTCGAAGTTTCGCTGCAAGGTCGTATCAGAAATAAGGAGATCCACAAAAGAATCAAGATCATCGATATTGCTCCAGGAATTGCTCGTGTGAATTGGCAGATCTCTACCAGACAACCTTTGGATGGAGAGAGACATGATGGAGAAGGCAATTCAGGCTGCACATACATTACACGCATACATACATACAAACATACTCATATAAATATACATATACATACACACACATGTATATATGTAGATAACACATGCTATACAATATCCTATTTTAGAGACCAAGGTAGCGCTCTTTTACCATCTTTTTAAAAGCTAACAGTGGTTCAGCGCATCTTATTTATTCGGGTAATACACTACGTAACCTGACAACGACAATAGTGAAAGATTTATCCATAAATATAGTAGAATGAGAAGGCATAGTCAATTTCAAGTTTTCCGATGATCTAAACAACTTATGTGAGTAAAAAAGGAATCTAGATTTAAGAGGGGGTAAGCGGGTCATACAAAAACTATAGAGAAGAGCAACCACAGTTTATTACTAAACTATAAAAAAATAATTAACTAATTGACAACACTAATATACTTTTTATTAATATCTATTCTATTGAACTACAAAAGGTTTATAGCTTTTGACGATGGTATAGTCGAGGTAGCTATTTTTAAGTAAAAATAGCTTATCCATAGGAAGGTAATTTTTGCTACCTCCGAACATAATTAGTAGCCTTATCTAGCTCGGTCCGGCTGAGAGGACCTCGCTGAGCTAAACGTCGGCGTCGCGGCACAAAAGCCTTCAACATTAGCGTAGCATTAGAGTCGTTTGGTCGCTCATTATTATTGTCTCCTCGAAAAGAATTCCCTAGAAAGGGTTAATTAGTATGGAGCAAGAATTGAATTAAAGCCCAAGTACGATTAGTGTGGATAAGACAGTAATTTTTAATTTTTTTTGTTAAAAATAATGATCATGTTCATCTTATGCATAATGTTGACCTTACGTTATTGCGGAATTAATAAAGTCAGTGTCCAACATACTTTTGAACAGATCACAATAAAAATACCCCTTAATAATATTTATAGAAATTTTTTCTGTTATAGACACTACGAGTCATAAAGGTCTATATTCGGGATTTTTTTGGGTCCTTGTTATTGGGCCTCTCGTTCGACCGTTTATTTTCAGACATTTATATATTTTATGATGATTTTCGTTAACCTTCCTATTTTCTTCCTCTCTCTTATCCTTGTCAGTTTCTCTCTTTCTTGCCTCTTTTATTCTTAATATTTTCTATCATTCTCGCAACGCCTTTCTTTCATTTATATTACCTATCGACTATTTTCATTTGTTTTTCTCGATTTTTTTATTTTGTGTTTTTATACAATTTATCAGAATTTTTCGTAACTCAATATATTAGTGTCCCTTCTTGTTCGAAATTTCTCTGCGATGTCGAATCAAGAATAAGGAACTCAGACTAGCAATGATCACTATAGTTGATCATAGCCAACCGGATAGGCAAGTTGAAGGTACAGTGGGCAGACCTTATCACGCTTAACATATGGCCGCCGGAGCCTTATATATCTCGGTTATGCACGCTCAAATTGGACAGACGACCTCGTCGAAGACGCTATATGAAGGCAGCTTCCAACCTGCGGTCTATGTCCAGCGGTGAACATCCTTACATTGAAATAATGATGACGATCATGGATATATTTTCACTAAATTTGTTGAAAACTCTGGTGAAGTAAATTTTGTTTATGTTGATAATGTCACAGGTCGTGAACGCAGTTTTTTTTTGGGTCATATCTTTTTGACTTCAAAAGAGTGAAAGGTATCCAATTTGGTGTTTAAATCTGAAAACTCCAGAGCTAATGGCTTAAAGTCTTATTTTTCCCACTTTTCGTAGTCTTACTAAGTCGAGAATGTTCTTCTATGGTGGTATGGTGAAAAGTTACGTATAGAGAAATGAAAAAAAATGTTTTTTATTTATAAGTCAGGTCCACACTATTATTAACGTTGTCACCGATGAATTACAAGAGAAGCGCCGACAGATCGCGTCTCGGTCCGAAAACAAAACGAAATGAAAGTAAAAAAAAAATTGAAGAAAAAAAAAAAAACAAAAAGGCGAGCCCGTCGCGAGAGATATCTTTCATCTTGTAATTATTTTTATCCTTTAAGCGAAAGGAAGAGGGGTATAGATAAAAAATAAAATTTCTCGGAGAGCAAATAAAAATTAGTTTGTCCAATCCAGTTGTAGTATTGTGCTCGGCGATGTCGACGGTCTTTGAGAGAGATGGCCGCCTGAATTTTTATTAAATACATCCAGTTTTAATTTCCGCTAATCCAATATTATGAAAGGTCCGCACTCGGACGCGGGGCGGATTGTTTTGTTTTAATCTTTTCACTCCGATCATTGTATATTCATAACAATAATATCTATGATTTTACAGCAACCTCTTGGTTAGTTACACTTTCTATTTCTGCCTATTCATCACCAATGATGACAGTTCCGAGAGGTGGTCACTTACCTTTGCCTCTTCAGAAGTCTCAAGGTCACACAGAGAGCAAAAGGCGAGGACGTAGCTCGAAGAACTGCTCGTTTAAAGTCGCAAGGCAAGGCACATTGCTCGTTCACCTGATGGACGAAAGGTTCTAGAGTGACGACGCAGCGTGGATAGTTTGAAGTAGGTCTTTGCCTTACAGAGGCTGTCCATCAGCTGAAAAAGAAGAAGATGAAGAATAGTATTTTTTTCCAAAAATTCAATAATTGTACACAGCAAGAATTAAAAAATCCCTTTACACTAGTCGAATCCTGCCTCGGAGAGTAAGTTACGTGAAATTAAAATATGATTGTTAGAAGATTTCAAATAAAAATACATCGTTTCTCTCTCTTTACAATTTTCTAATTCTAATAAATCTATTACAACACATTCTTAAATATTTAGTTGATTTAAAATAAAATGGAAATTTCCTTGGAACTGGCAACGTTTGAAACCATTTCCTGTAAAAAAAATAAAAATTCTCCCTCCAATAAAGCGTCGGTGTTCGAATTTGGAACGGTATTGGTATCGATTGGTTTCCGATCAGCCAATCGGCTGGCAGAGGTACGCCCGGACACACGCCTATCGTGCTCTCGCTATATCGGGAATATGTCGATATGTAAAATTTTCCGAACAAATCCTAACAAGGTTTATTCTTTTTTGATTATTAAATACAATTGGTTCTTCTCTCATATTCTTCTGGTTTTCCTAAAAGAATTAGAATACGATGCCTAATAAGAGAATCACTTTTTGTTTTATATTTTGATAAATATATTTTTTATTTGAATCGAATTTTTATATCACTTTTAAACGATTTTTTAATTTCTTTCCCACACTTCTGCTAAAGCCTTCTCGACGTGTTAACATAGTGGTGGCGAACCATTCTCTATAAAACTTAAACCTGTGTTATGAAACTTTAATTGTAAACGAAATTTACATTTATAGACTAGTTTTACTGTTTCACGTACTGCAAGGAGCAATCAAGTTAACAAAATCCTACAGGGGTCTAAGTGAACGCATGTATATTAAAGTTCCATATGATATCTTAGACCTTTCGTTTCTTGGTTTAAAGTATGTTTTATATAAAATCTTAAAGCATTCAAGGTTTTATAATTGATCTAAATGTGCATAAATTGATTTTTTTTCTCATTTACATGATCTATATTATAATGTACAGATGAAAAATTGTTAAATTTCATTTAAAAGAGCTACTGTTAAGTTTCTGGCCGACTCTTAAAATGGTAGCCTCCGAGCCGGAGGTGACTTACTGTATGATAGCACATATAAATGCCTGCTTGAATAAAAGCCTTAAAATGTTTTTGTGTTATCAAATATACGATCTTTTAATACTTCTTACGGAATTTGCACTGTCCGAAATTATTGGAAAGCTGGTAATAGAAAAATAAAACGGTTTTCTGCGTGATCTCTCTATGAAACGAATTTATTTCTTATATAAACAGTGTGTTTGTATAAATATATGTTTTCCGTTAC
Source organism: Battus philenor (assembly GCF_028537555.1). Classification (NCBI taxonomy): domain Eukaryota; kingdom Metazoa; phylum Arthropoda; class Insecta; order Lepidoptera; family Papilionidae; genus Battus; species Battus philenor. The sequence continues at coordinate 1,754,460 of NW_027181686.1, read as the reverse complement.
GTATGTTGAAAATCTTTAGTAATACTCTATAGCAGGGGTGTCCAAAGTGCGGCTCGCGAGCTATTATGATTATTCTATCCCATTGATTGTCGAATTATTTCAATATTTAAATTTATATTACCTATATCCGCTCCTGGGAAATCGAAACAAATTACTGGTGTTAATTATTATTATTATTATTCCACCATAAAATTAGCGAAATCCAAACACCGATCGTAATTAACTAACCGGCATCTTAAGTATCATTAGGAGTGCTGTCATATACATGTGTCATTATATCTAACTTCAATATATATATTTTGTACTTATTTCATATAATTTCGATAAATATAGTTTTGTTTTAAGATAAACGTATGCGTATTAAATTGCGGCTCCCGACAAATTTCAAATTTCGAATAATGGCTCCAACTATCAAGGAACTTGGCCACCCCTGATATATAGTATAAAAAATAATTTTTGATTTCATCACAGCGTATTTCATTTTAGTTTTGATTGACGTCAAATGTTTCACAGCTATGAACAGATTTTTTTATTTGTTTTTTGTTTGTATGAGTAAAAAGTGTTATCTTTATTCCTCGCATTTAAATTTGTTGTATATCTATTTTATTTATTTATAGTTACATTGAGTTATCGTGAAAAATAAAACGATTCATTTTTGAGAGTACAAAATTCATAGAAAACTGTCAAATGCGTAGTGACAATGTGGCATATATATGCCATTTTTAAAATTTCTTGCGTATGTATTTTTTCTCTAAAAATGACATATGTACATAATTAGAAAAATTTCGGTAGAGTCAATTGATAGAAACAGATTGAACTCATCTATTTAAGTATACTTAAACTTAAAAATAATTTTAAACGTGCCACGATTTCGTTGCGCAATAAGGTTTTGCTATCACTTAAACAATAAAAAAAATATAAAGAAAGAGATTGAGAGTAATAAACAATAGTGATAAAATATCTGATAATAATAATATATATAAAGTGCGATATAGATAGCAAGAAAATAAAATAGAAGTAAAAATGAATAAATTGTTAGAATAATGATAGAATTAAACGCAAGAATTTTATAACTCTGGAAGGAAGGCGAAGGTATTGAGGTGATGTATAGAAGGAAAGTATGGAAAGGAATGATAACTCTGTTCACCCATGATAGGGGTTGAACTAGAAAGAGAATTCCACAAGCTAAGAAATATTTTTTTATTGTGGACACTTAATAATTTTCTTAATACAGTAATAGAATAATTTATTTCCATGCTATATTACCATTTACAAATTACTCCACACTATAGTTTATTTTGCAAGTTTTTTTATTAATCTCTTTAAAATTGGATATATATTTTACATGGAAGTGTGTATATGTATATATCGAAAAGAATTATCTACAAAAGAGTTAATAATTCTATGATAAATATATAACAATTAAGAATTTACAATGAAGTCATGTTGACATGTATAAATATATATATTTTTAGATATCTTGGTAACATAGATTCTTGCAAGTGTTATAGAAGGGGTGTAAGATCGGACATGCGCTATGAAGTGATTTTTTTCAGTCAGTTGGGCGTGGTTATCGATAGCTATTGAATATTGGACACTCCTTCGATTGGAGGCGGGCTCTCATCTGAACGCATATACCATCTACAGTATAGATAATCCTGTATTGACTTGTATGTTGGTTGGTTTCGACCAATAACTAATCGAACATTTGGCCACACCGAACTAGTGTTTTCATTTCAAGGTTTATGATCAAATGTTTCAGCCAATATTTTACCTTATGTTATTCTTAGTTCTTTATAAATAAGCATAGTTACCTGAAAGTTTTCTGTTTGTTTATGAAACTGATAAGGAAGGAATATCTGATTATGGTATAATTATTTTATCACAATATTTGTTGTACGATTTGTGCAACATCCAACAATTGTAACCAAAAATTTGAGGGAAATTTTTATCACTATAATACTAGTGTCTTGATGTTTTAAGCAATTGGTACTAGTCTAAGGTAAAACTCAAACATTTAAAGTTGAAACGCATTAAAGTTTCATATACTATTTTTAAATGTAACATATTTCATTTATACAACAAGCTATTGTAAGTAAATTTCATTGTTCCTCTATACATATGTATTAACTATAATATTTTATGTAGATATTAGCAAATACAAGAAACTGGTTTATTATTTTACATTTATAATATTTGTAAAGACCTTTGTACTTTATTTTTATTAAAAATTTTTCGGTAAAACATAAACTGTAAATATCATGTCAACCAAAGAGGGAGATGTAAAGAAAATCACTGTACATACTTTCGCTTTTCTTAAAATGAATTTGCTGCGTTATGAGCTATATAATATATTTATTATACAAGATTATCTATACTGTAAACTTCATTGACATATATATATCTACATATGTCTGTGATGAAAATAAATATAAATCTTCCCAAAGATCGCCACAATGACTGGTGTCATACTGCCCTTGTCCAGCGACTTTCTATGACCTTGAATATGTCGTCAGTCCCACAAGTACCCATTACCCACTTAATTAAATGATATACACCGATGTATAATTTAAATTAAGAAAAAAAATTGACACTAAAATGGTGCAGATCCGATACAATTTGCACAGTTTATGTCAGAAAAATTACAAAAATTCGTTGAATGTGCGAATGTGTTACTATATATACGTGGAGATTATTTTTTGCACAGACTAACTCTTTTACACTATTTGACACATTGGTTATATACAGTATGATTAATTTCATGCATAAATTTGTTTTTGTGGTGCAAGGCAGTGTTAAAAAGCTCGATTTCAGTAAAATCGTCTTTTATATATTTAATATCCATTTTGATAAATAACGCCTGGTATACTAAATTTAAAATGTATATGAATTACGTCTTTGAAATTACTACAAATAATGAATCACAGAGGATTTTAAATCTTAAGTGTGTGTGATGAGGTTGTAAATCTCTTGCACTGAAAAAGGTTGTACGTATAAGTCATATAAGTATGTGGAACCAATAGGTCCACTGCGCAGAATCGAACCGATAACCGTATATTTCGATAGGAGGGCGTCTAGTTGGGCGTGGCGAATCCTTCAGGATACTCATCCTGGATCCTCGATAAGGATTGGCGCATGGTGAACAATATTTTTTTCTTTACGAACGACCCAGTGTAATCAGTCTGTAATATATGTTGTATTTAGAGGAAGATGTAAAGAGGTAAAAGTCGTGTCGAAGTTTTGACCTCATAAATTACTGTATATATTTATTCTGTACAAAAATCTTACAACCATAGTCAACTAGTAAAAGACAATTGATTTTGCACTTGTAATTAGGAGGCTAAATGTAATGTATTCTAGTTAATACTAATTATTATAAGTTTAAATTATATTTAGACAGTTAGTCTTTGTGAAGCACATTTCCGGTCACGTGTGATCCGGTTGGCTGGCACCTTTGTTATGGCTCGACCATATATCAGCTCAAAATGCTCAGCGTGCTGTTCAACTTATAGGAGATAATGAGTTAGTTTCTGAGAATCTTTTCAGTCTTCAACACTGCCGCAAGTCTTTAAAATTGTTATGGGAATTATTTTGGAACTTTATCCCACTATTCACTTCCTTGAAAATAGTACGAAGTTCGCCCGCTAGCATCCTTACACAGTGGAGTTTCCTCGGACACGTATCAAGTGTTTAAATCATCTGCTGGCTTCCTTTTTCCCGAGAATTATAACCTATGCTTCTTCAGGGTCAAAATACGTTATTACATGTCAAAGACATGTTTTTAATTGTGTTGTCTTTTTATTGTGCTTGCTTAAAAGCTAATATCACTCTCTTTTGAAATATACTACTGAATACTGAAGATATTTCTTCATAATTAATATATCGGAACACTTTAGTTTCAACTAGCGTCGAAAGATGGCGTTAGTAGTTTCACGCACATATAAAAAGAGAACCGCGCTATAAATTCGATATTAACACAGAAGACGTGACAATGATATGACATATTTATTTAATGCATACACAGAAAAAAATAATTTTCCTGGTTATCCATATTAGGTTAAAAAAAGATATAATATTATACGATGTAAAATTGTTAATATATATTAAAAAATTCATATATTAGTGATATTGATATATTCTCTTGCTCTCTTGTATTTTTTAAAAGACAATTTCATTCGAAATTATTGAATACACACAATACAATTTAAACCTCATTGGAATGTGTGGCTTGTTGTGACTCGTAATTATTACTGTCTGTTCTGCAGAATGCGCGGGATCTTTGATCCCTGTTTGTTAATGTTTTTCTTTGTTTTGTTATTGTTTGACTTTAATACATTAAATATTCTTAGTGAAATAGTTATAAGGTAACAATTGAAACTAATTTTATATTTCTAAGTTTGTACTTTCTTACTGCCTTTTGTTACTGTTTATCTCCAATTAAGTAAATAAATAATAATTTTTAATATAAATTAATATAATTGTTCATAAAAATATTTTCAGATTCTAAGTTTGTACTTATTCTTTCTTACTGCCTTTTGTTACTGTTTATCTTCAATAAAGTAAGTAAATAAATTATAATTTTTAATATAAAACAGTATAATTGTTCATAAAAATATTTTCCGAATTCGCGACGTTCAAATAAATATCTTACTATTAATAAAGCCTTCAGACGTAAAACGGAAATGTAGTTTCATTAAGGACGAAGGCCAAAGAAGGCGGCGGACGGGACGTAATGAATCCGGGGATAAATAATAATAAAGAGTTGACTAACCACCTTAAAATGAAAATTGTGTTCACTAAAACGAGCTAAGGAAGTGATATTTATGGTTTCAGCTAGTCGGCTAATGAGGTTCATAAAAACCTGTGTGTGATAACCCGACACCGCTCGGGGTGGCTTTTAAATTACCCCTTCCGAATTAAATCTTATTACACATGCACAGTAATACGTTCATTTAGTAAATTACTTTAAGCATAATGGTTTACATGTAATTGTTATTAACTTATAAAAAATACGTGCTGTCATAACTAAAGTCTTATCTTTATTACATGAGATCATTGTTAGCATTTATAACCTTCGTTCCTGTCTCTAGAAGCCTACTGCAAGGTACAGGTCTAGATGTCAAGATGATTAGCGATCGTGTTTTATGATAAGCAGAGGATGTTGCTGCCCATCCTCTAGAAACTTTTTAGTGATTTAATGGAATCAGGCGTTACCTTGCAGAAGTCCATCCTAAATAAGAAAAAGACTAATATTTAGCCACATAAATGTTGTTTGCCGCCTGCGCATTTATCAGCGGGCTGGCGGACGGTGCACTTTGTTGCACGACTGCCACTGCATGTGCGGAAGTGGTTAAATATTAGTCTTTTTCTTACTTTTTAGCAATGGCAATCATATATAATAAATTCATAAATTATGATTTATTTGAGATTGTATCCCGAGAATCGAACCCGTGAGCTACGGTCGCAAATCGAAAGCCTTAACCACTGCGCGATAACATTCGTCGAATTTATTATAAAGGATTGCTACTGTTCATAAAAAATTATGAACAGTCGCAATCCTTTATAATTAATGAGCAAAGTGTCAATGATATAAGGCTGTATTACTTAAATCGAACCTGCGAGCTACGACCGCATATCTCAGACAAATATAAGTAACAAGATATAGTATAAACTTATATGTCAGTCTACTTGATGCATACACAACTCTGTCTATAATTATAAGCTTATATCTAAACTTTAAATAATGAAATGGAAAGGCAATAATAATATATTATTAATGAGATACAAAAAATATATGTTTAACACTTTGACTACCTTTTTTGACATTTATGACCGGCTTCGGTTGGTACCGTGACTCCACGATGGTCACTGTGACCGGTGCCTTTCAATTTTTTTTACAGTTTTAAGAAACTTAATAACCATCGAGAGTAAGTGTGTGTATTTATATATAGAGAGAGAGGGAGGGAGAGGGGGTGAGATGGGGTGAGAGCGGGGGAGAGAGGGGGAGAGGGGGAGGGGGGGGGAGAGAGGGAGAGAATATACTTTGAAATAAATAGTACCGTATTGAACGACTACAACTTTTTTATTAGAACATCAATACAAAGAAAGTTAAAATAAATCTTGCATCGGTGCACTTTGTAAAAGCACTTTAAACATAAATGTAGCGCATCAATACAATCCGGACAATAAGTGGTCACCTTCTTTGTCTAATTTTTAGAACTTTTATGGTTTCAATTAAATTAGTATTGCAATCGATTAATTTTTCGACCAAATTGATACTACTATACCAGTTATTATTGTAAATCGTGCGGCTCCTATGTAGAATATTGTTGCATATATTCATAAAAATACTTGCCGGAGTTATGCATCGTTTTGTTTTTTTTTTCCAAATAAATTTGAAATTGGTATGTTTATCTTCCGGCCAGTTATTTTTGTCATTTTTTTATATATAGCCCAAAATTTAAAGGTCAACAGTATAAATAAGATAAACACCAAATGCTGTGGCGTCTTGAACAAAACAAATGATTTTGTCGTGGCATTCAAAGTGATGAGTCATATCTAAGATTTTATATTTTCTGTATTATTATTACTGATTATGGTACATAGTATTAAATATTACTCCGGGTTCTTGGTTATATAGACAAAATCCTCTACAACAAGACCACGAAAGATCATTGATGAAGTAGGCGTATCATGCTTTTTCTTTACTTATGTCTCTCTTACTCATACACTAGTTTCTCTCTATTCCACTATAAGGGAAGAATAATTTTAAGTTATATAATAGTATAAACGTTTATTTTCATTATACCAGCTATGGGAATTCCACTACTGGGCATCGGCCTCTCTTATAGATTTACAATATGACCCGTGGGAAGCGCATTACTTCCGGCGCTTTTTAACAACCTACCAAGTGCCTTCAACTCGTATGTCGCTTATCGATCTTAGTTCATTTATCGATCTCCTCACTTATGGCTTTTGAGGACTGACTGAATTATTGGAAAATTATTTAAACATGTAATATCACTAATAAAAGGTTTATATGTTTATCTTTGTAGTAAGTATGATCAGACGAAAGTTTAAATTAAAAATAATGCGAAATACCTTTTACAGGAAAAGATTACTAAGGAAGTCATAAACCTATAAACCGAAATTATATTAATACACTGGTTATAAGAACGTAATTGATTCGTATACAGTATGATTCATCATAGGTGTAAAAGTTAAATTTGTCAATCAATGGTTTTTAACATTTTTAAAACCAATAAGAATATAGTAAGAAAACGTGTGTTCGAAATTCGAATTACTATAAATAAAAATGAATTATTGTTTACTGTATGTTTGGCAGACTTTGTACAGCCAGAAGCTTAAGGCCTGTCACTTATTTCAGAGTGATCAACTTATTCACGATGATTGGAAATACGCATTAAAATTCAAGCTCCTTGCATACGTGTGTTTTATTCATTCACCCCTTTGATGTTATTACATCTAAAGACAATCAATCTGTATAATAATTTCTGTTACAGAGATCTGTTATTACCTTCTATTAGGAATTATCAGTAAATGTATCCATTAATATTTACAGAAAAATCATTAAAAATTTTTTAATTAATTTATTTATCATTAGCTAAATATTATTATTTTTATTAACTTTAACGTCACTAAAATTTTAACGTCATATCCTATACATATAAGTATATATACATATATTTCTTCAATATAACTATTAAATGGTTTTAATAATGAAAGAATTATGGCTATTTTATTTGAGGTCGCTATATATATTAAAACTTGGTACAACTTACGTAGTTGAAATTTTGTAGCGCTATTCGACAATAGATGGCGCTGTATGTCGTTGCTCACATTTCATAAAATGATCTTATTTAAATATAAAAATTGCCTACAGAAAATATATTATGATAATATGCAATCAATAAAAATTTAAACAAATTATTGGTTTACAAATGTATATTACATTACATTTTAAGTAAATAATATTATATTATACTACTACCTCTTGTATTGTACTGGTATTAAATACATAAAAAAACGAGAGAATTGTAGATAAAAAAAAACATTATTTAATTTATAGGATCGTTGTTAAAATTTCATCATCAATAAAGGCTGCACTTTGGAGGGCGTGCAGTGGAATTACACCAAACAACTTCCTCCATCTCCTTTCTTCAATCGCACAACAAGACATACGGATTCACGTCACATATACACGGTTGAAATTCCTTCCAGCTGGACTAAGCATTTTGCTAATAATTTTATAGTGCGAACAGCCAAGGCAACAACCTAACGGCATCATTGTTTCCAGACAATTATAACTTAGGAGTGTTCAAGACAAGAGTGAATAGATTTCTAGGCAAGCATGAAGCGTCGTAGACTTCATCATTTAACATCAGGCGAGACAGAGGTCAAATGCTTGGCCTTTTCTTTCTAAGTCTGTTTAAATCTTCATAGAGATATAGATCGCTATGCTCTTTTATAGAGGGAAGTATCTTATATATCTATGACTGTTACAAAGAACCTACCATTGTGTAATTCCATTACTAATTATTTTTACAAAGTTTTTTTTTATTACATTGTTTGAGAGGTGTACTATTTTAAAAGTTAAGGTTTTACAAATTAATTGTAACTTATATAATTAACAAGTATTAAATTTACATTTCAAGGCCACAAAAATTTACAAGATACAATGCATTTCGATATTGTAATGTTTGGGAAATACTTTTAACAGAAATATACTGCTCATATATTAATATACACATCTACGCAAGAACACTAAAATATACAGGGTGTTATGTACAAGAGTGTACATATTTTACAGAGCGATAGAGTGGTCTGATATGATTTAGTATTTTAATTATAGTGAAAAAACCGACTTACTGTAAAATTGTTCTTTTTTCAATAACTTCTTTAATTTAAAATATAATATATGATTATAAAATTATTTATTTTTAAAATAAGAACATAACCCACAACAGGATCATAGCGATTTGACTTTTACAAAAAAAATCTTACTAAGTTTTAAACTTCAGTGCGTCCTTATAAAATAACTTGCTACTAAAAAAAACAATTCAAATTTAGAAATGTGGTTTGTCTTCTTTTCTTTCTTTTGACGTATAAAACTACGAGATACACCCATACCTTACAAAGTTAAAAGATGATAAACAGGAATTAGTAAAGCCTTAATCATAGTTTATTTTAATAACAATTCACATGTTTATTCTTACTGATGTTCAAATTGAGTGCAACCGTCAAAGACAAGGTCGCGCTTTCTAACCACGGTTGTAGTGATATCGAATCTCATTTCACCTTCTGAAATCGTGCAGGCTTCATTCATTTTATTTGTCAATTGGTCTCTATATACTGGTATTGTAAATAAGAAGATGGAATTGTTCATAGGAGCCAAAAAACTTTTCTGATTTCACGTCAGTCAAGTCAAGGTGACGATCTTAGGGGCATAAAGTGAAAAAGATTAAACACAAGTATTTAATAATCTTGTCTACCTATATAAGAATAATAATAAATATAACAAAAATATCAATTTAGGTTAGAACTATAATAAAAATCAGCTAGTCGTATCTGCACCTGAATTTCAAAAGTAGTAACTGTTTCTTATACAATCATGTATGGTAATATAATACAATAGTAAACTATAATTTAATTTGAATGTCTTTACATGGTAAAATGCTTTTATTAATATTTTATCATTACATTGTTTATTATATATTTTTATAAATAAAATGCATTAAGTAGTGTTCTTCATGTTATTTTATTATTATTATAAAATGAAGTCGATAAATAAAAATAAATAAATTAAATATGACCCAAACACACGTGTGACAGTAATCCAGATAGATTCGCCGCGTCTAGGCGAATTTATTTCGCTTTACACGTTTCGAATAATTCGCCCTTTCGCGGCAATTATTTATCGTCCATTTTAACGTTACCGCGCCGAAAGTGGATCCCGACGTGGGATCGGTGAAGACATATTTATGGTCGCGAAATAAATACAACAGCGGTTAAGCGAGATCCCACACACCGGCACGGGGTTCCGCACAAAATTAATAATATCGTTTTACATTCATATGTAATTTGAATAAGCAATGGAACTTTAAACATGTTAAAACCAGATAGTATAAACTTGAAATAAATATATTTATAAGTAAAGTGTATGTATTTATCTATAAATGTATATGTATGGTAAAAAGATAAAATAAATTTAATTAACTTAAATGATAAACTATATCTCAACATTACTTAATAATGACTTAGAACTGTGATCAAAAGGTAAAGTGAATTTGTTCTATTTCATACCCTTTAAAGTAATTCCCGTCGGAAATGTCTCTTTCCAGTCCAGCTTTCTAGACCTTCTTCGATCAGATTTTTATCTCCTCAATCGCGTCGAAACGTCACCGTATTGACATTTTTATATTTGCTGAATAGCCAGAAGTTGTACGGAACTAAATAAGGCAGGAATATGGTGGGTGCGGAACGATATGTGCCAAGTTTCTGATTTTTTTTTTAAATTGAGCCATTGTAACACCAATTAACGTGTTTAACAAAATTGATAGACAACGATGAGCCTTCCGCTGTCTGGATTCTCCTATGCTCCCATGATCACATGATGCCATGATCCCATGCTCCCATTCTCTCATGCTCCCATGATCCCATGACCCCATGCTTTTATGGTGCTATGCTCTCATTTTCCTAGGCTCCCATGCTGTCATGCTCCCATGGTGCCATGCTACCATTGTCCTATGCTCCCATTTTCCTATGCTCCCATGCTGTCATGCTCCCATGGTGCCATGCTACCATTGTCCTTTGCTCCCATTTTCCTAGGCCCCATGCTGTCATGCTCCCATGGTGCCATGCTCCCATTTTCCTATGCTCCCATGTTGCCATGCTCCCACTTTCCTATGATCCCATGTTGTCATGCTTCCATGGTGCCATGCTCCCATTTTCCTATGCTCCCAAGCAGTCATGCTCCCATGATCCCATGATCTCATTCTGCCATCCTCTCATGATCCCATGCTTCCATGCCGCCATACTGTCATGCTCGCATGCTGCCTCCTACCACGCTGCCTTCTGCCATGCTACCATGCTGCCATCATGCTTTGCTCCCAGCGACTTCACGTGGCTTCGCTCGACCTTGACTATGCCGTGAGCTATACATTTAAAGATTTAATTTGTTCTACACATTGTTACCATTCAACGTGTACATACGCATTTTTAAATTATATACATATTTAATGGCTTTGTAAAAATTCAGTTTATGAGGCTTTTATCGCACCGCAAGGAACTCTATAAAGAAAGAAAATAATCCTCATAAACATGTCAGGATGCGTCGCGGCGGTCGGCGACGATGATGCAGGCGAGCTTAATTCTTTTTTTCCGAGTGTTCAGAGGAAATTACCTGCGTCAACGGTGTCGCCGGGCCGCGGTGGGGACGAGAGGAGAAAATTAATGTTCTTTACTACGCGAAGCCTTGATGAAATTCTCTATATTTATTTATTTACACTTTTTTGTACACTATAGTCAATAGTCAGAAAAAAACAATTCATATAGCCCAAGAGACAGTCTTATCGCACAAATTCAATGCCTCAACTATTTTGTTTTAAAAGTTACTGTTAAAAAATCTATCTATCGTTATATTTTGTAGTACATTACACGGTATCTTTGTGTTAAATATATTTTATTTACACTTTATTGTACATTGTAGACAATAACTAAGTAAAAATAATTTATATACAGGTACAAGAGGCAGTCTTATCGGTCGAGGTGATCTCTACCAGACAACTTTTGGATGGAGGTGAAAGCACATTAAGGTCTGGGCAGTTTATAGTGTACATACAAATTACTATACACACACACATACAAGAATACTTATATATACATATATACATGGAAAAGATATTACGTAAATAGGTATACGTTAATTTATATTTTTATCTATATAAATATATAGATATTATCTATCTACATGAGAAAGTGTACCAACTAACATTATTTTACAAGACCCAACTGTTACTTTCACAGATTTATATAAACATATGATAAATATATGATAAGAATCCTTAGGAGCGATGTCGTCTAATTATTTTGATTTCATTTAGGCTATATCTAATAGAGTGTACATGTATAAATCTTTATTAAACCATATTAAAAGATGTATTTTTGTTTAGTTACTTCCTGCTTCTTCTCCACACTTATAACTTGCGATGCAGAGTTGAATCTAAAATAAAAAAGATTAAAAAGTGAGTAAATAATAAAATGACGATCAAAAAGGGTTCTGTTAAAAGTTTTAATATTGAATAATTGAGTTTTATCTTGTCTTAAAACTAAAACAAAAATACAGAGAGTAACAGTGTAAAATCGACCCACTGAATCAGTCATTTAATATATTATTTAACTGCTCTTAGTTATATATCGTCTAATCAAGTTATGGAGCGTTCATCGAAGTGATCTAGGAACTAGAAGGCTTTCCAATCTTTGCTAACTTAAAAAAGGTTTTGTATTAATACTTTATTGCTCTTTAGTGCTACCCTTAGCAATGCTAGTCAAGTAAATATTATCGTTCTGTCGATAGAAAGAGCGTTTCCGTATTTGTATTTATGTAGTACGTTTTACACTTGAATATATAAACATATATTTGTGTATATATATATGTAAATGTTTGCTGTTATGTACGTATGTACACACTTAATTACACTATCCTTCATGTCTCTCATCTCCAAAGGTTGTCTGGTAGAGATCGCCTCGAGCGATAAGACTGCCTCTTGTACCTGTATGTAAATTATTTTTCCTTAACTTATTGTCTATGGTGTACAATAAAGTGTAAATAAAATATTTAATACAAAGATACCGTGAAAGGTACTACATAATATAACGATAAATAGATTTATTAACAGTAAGTTTTAAAGCAAAATAGTTGAGGAATTGGATTTGTGTTTTGAAGGTTTACGATGGTATAAAAATAATTAAAGAAGGCTTCGTAGCGCGGAGCTTTAAGAGCACGTGTTTCCGGTTGTACGTCAGCGAGCGGATCAAACAATAACTCGGCGACTCGCATCCGTTTCGCGGCTATAACTCAAGCCGCACAAAGGACGGTCCTAGAGTCAAGTTCGTTGGTTCCTCGAAGAAGCTGAGAACAATCGCTTGAGTTACAGCCCCCACATCCGGGGGAAGTTGAGGGCGAAGAATGACTGTTATAAGGAAGCACCGATATCTCTAATGTACTGATTCATTTCGTTTTGAAATTAATTGGAAAATATTTCAAGATCTCTTTGGAGTAGTTGGTGAATTTTTTAACTGTAAAAATTTTGTAAAAAAAATATTCATATATTATACGATATTTGTACTATACGAGTACATATATATATATATATATACGCGACATACGATCTCAAGTCTCATTCCCTTACCCTTGAGCTATCACTGCTCGAAGTTCATGTGCTGATATAATACAATAACTTTAAGGCAATTGTAAAAAAAGTACACACACACACACACACACATATATATATATATATATATATATATATATATATATACATATGTGTGTGTGTATATGTATTGATGCGATCGTAGGTTGCAGGTTCGTTTCCCTGGACGCAATCTTATATAACACTGTGCAATATAATAACATTCTAGAGGATGGCCAGTAGCGTCCTCTGCGTACCGGAATACCACAACGCGATCACTATTCCGTCTGCCAAACATGGCGATTATGGTACATCCCCCCATAAATAACTTCAGGAGAGGCTTGTACGCTGAGCTGGGCGTCTATGGGCGTAAACGACACATTTTTTTCCTAAATTTTATGTTTCCTTTTATACGTATTAATTCTTGAACAGTGCAAGTATATTAAAATCATATGGAGTATTAAAAATATAAAGAGGAAAACTGTCTTATACAGAGAGTTTGGCGACGTGCTGTGGCGATTATGATATATCCTCCCATAGATATTTTTGCGGGTGCCCATGTCTTGGGCGTCTGAAACAAAGACGACATGATTCATTCAAATATTGATATCAATCAATTGCACAAAGAATATTTAAAATTAAATATTATATCGTATATATTACCAATAATTTCACATGATTTATTTTCATAAAACTTTAATTAATTTAATTTAAATTTTACATTAATATACTTATATAATAGTTTTACATGGTTTATTTATACAAGACGATGTTATTTAAGGAACCCTTCAGAACAAACAAACGAATGCATCTGCAGTTGAATGTAATAATTATCTTCAACATAGCGCCTAACGAAGCGAGGCTGGGTTAAAAGATGAAGCCACTGTCTCAGCTCGTAAAGCCTGCCACACACGGCACGGACTGTATTTACAGAAGTAACGTCTATGGTTACCTTTAATTTACGTTAAAAAATTTGTAACATAAGTAGAACTTGAATATTAAAGAGTTATTAATAATATATTTATATAGATTTATATATAATTGCATCACCTGTTTACAAACTTAAATTATGAATTTTTATGCATGACATTTTATCGTAAAATATATACAGGTTGATTGTAATCAGTGTAAGAACTTTAAATTGGTGAACGTATAGCTCATTAGTTGTCAATTTTGATACACCCTGTTTCAATAATAACAAACAACTTGTCGATAGCATATTAAGAAAAAGCGCTTTTCAAAATTTTATTAGCTATGTATTACAATTAATTATTGTTTATTATCTGTCCGACTGTAATGCTAGAAGTAATTATTAACCTATCGCTTTGAAATTAAAAAAAAAATATTATGTAACATTTTTTTTTATATGGTCCCCGCTATTGGGGACCTCTCGTTCCCCTATCTCGTGTGGGACAGGGACTTTTTATTTCTAATAATTTATTCATATTTTTTATTATTATCATTCTTCTCTTTCATGTTATCTGTCGTACTGTTTCTTTCATTCTAAAACTTTCCCAGTCTTTCTCTTTCATTCCATTAGCCATGCATCCATCCTCAACCACTACATTCTAGGTTTCCTTACTATTTTATTTTGCAACACATATATATATATATATATATATATATATATATATATATAACATATTTCAAAGTGACCACTTCGTAAAAAATGATTGGAAATAGGTGTAAATTTTTAATAACACGGAACCACTTACCAGCGACGTTGTTTCAAGTTAAATGTAACTTAGGAGTCTTCAAGACAAGAGTGAATAGGTTTCTTCTAAGCAAGCCTGTAGCATCGTAGACCTCGTCATCACTTAACATCAGACGATAGAAGTCAAATGCTTTGCCTGTAGTTAATAAAGTGTAAATGCTTAAGAGCTATATATTCACTCCTTTGAAGCCTTTATTTTACTTTTATTTCCAATCATCTTGTATAAATAAAATAGAGCCTTTATCAAATATGAACCTATGTATAGGGCCCAAAAAACTTTGAAGGATTCTCCCGAAATCAAATTAAACTGTATATCAATCTCTGCATGAACTTAAATATATAACAATAAGGTATGTATTTATATATACATATATATTAGTTTGCTAACTTGTAATAGAAATTTCTCACATAAAATATATAGACATATTTCTCCCAAGAGTAGGTTATCCTGAAGATAAAACTGAAACACTCTCAAACATTCCAAATAAAAACAATACAAAATATGAAACAGTCGTAGATGTGAAGTTTTCTATAAATTTAGGCGTAATACGGAAAAACATATGTATTATATGATTGTATATCTATATATTGTATCATAGAGAATTATGAGAACCATAACAATTGGATTAATATTAGAACTTTATCGACGTTAAATCATTGAAAGAAATATGAAAACCTTTAACTTGGGTAATAAGGCGCAAGGTATGGAACACCTTAGTAAGATGTAATAACACAAGCAAGTATAAATTAAACAAGTAAATCAAGGCGGTAAAAATAACAGACATTGTACATTACATACGGACATCGTTATCGATCTATTTATGGAGCAAAACTGTCTAATATCAATGTAAAACATAACCGTACATTGATTAAAATAAAACTTACCGGATTTTACCAAGATTTTTATACATGTAGAACATTTTATCATACTATTGATGTATTAGTTTTATATAATGTACATAGGCTTTCCTGATATATTTCCAATAAGGCTGTTTAAAAGCAGCCGGTATCCAGCACCTTCCAATTCTAATAAAGTCACCATATATCTAGAACTTCACTCTAGAAACTCTAGGCAAATCATAGGCTTTCACTAATGATGTCTATAGGAGGATATACTATCTCCCATCCTCTAGAAACTTGTTTTTGAGCAGTGGTAATCTTATGTAATTAAATCATAAATTGAGAATTATTTATTGTATCAAGGGAATTGAACTCGCGACCTACGATCGGAAATCTCAGGACTCTACCACTAAGCTCTCTGTCTGCTCTAGAATCTTAATTCTTTCTTATTCTTTCGGCAATGGATTGACATCGTGTCCTATTACTACTTGGTATAGACTTTTGAGATATATTATGTCAATGACTTAAGAACCTTTGTAACTTTAAAACTATTACATTTATCATTTCAACAGTAGAGCATCTACTGCTGAATATAGGCTTTCATTGTAGATTTTTGATCGATCTCAGATGCGACATGCAACTAGTGGAATTGACATTAAGAACATACAGGCGAACGTCAAATCTGTGATCTCTACCAGAACCTTAAAGACATCATCTGTTCTGAGCTCTATGTGGCCTATCTTCACCTATGTTACTTTCATTAGTTGAAGTATATCCTCATTTCTATTTCTATCTCCTAGAGAAATTCCGAGTATAGTACTCGTGGATATTTAATGCTGCTTCATGTATGTGAGATGTACAAACTTTTTTTTAATTACTCTTCTTTGTGATAATCCATATCGTTATCGACGTCTTTGTTTAGCAGACCCCACTCTGCGGCTAAGCTGCGACAAGAGAGCCGCCAAATGGAATTAAACCCCCACGTCTCCCTGAAATCGTGAATATATACGATTATAATTTATTATGAATAAATGAAATATTATAAACGCATCGGCGCACCGCTCCGACAACGCCAGTGGCAATGGCGTTTGCTTTGTTAAGCTAGTGATGGCCTTTCGTTTGTCTGCTTATCGATATTTTTTATTTTTTTTATATACATTCACATATCTTTGTAACTATTTGGGGGAACCGCAAAAGTAATGTCACTTTTTTAAATCAACCGACCAAATTTTTAAAAAGTTTTTATTTCTAATCAACAATATATTCACCTTCGTTATCGACAACCTTTTGCCATCTAGTATACAAATCAATGCCGGAGCGGTAAAAATTAATTAGTTTTTCTGTAAAATATGTCGACAGAAACGACATTACTTTCCGGTCCCACTAATACATTAAATGTTGTTCATTTATTATTATTTTATGAAGTTCAAAATGAATATTAGAGATATGTCAAGTGAATCTTTAAAGTAAAAAAAATATTTATCAAAATGTTATGAATTGCGTGCAATGCTATGCACAATGCCTTTTATAGTTTGAAAATCTATCAGTTCTACAATTAAATAAAAAAAAAAGATTATTACTACTGCTATATAAAGTTTTTGGTGCTTATCTTTTTCATACGCATAACTTGTGAATGTATAGAGAATATTAGAAAAGAGACATCTTATATAACTTCTAAAACATCTTATATAACTGCAAAACACAGGCCTCCTCCAAAGATATCTAAGGGAATAGAATATATCATGATCACATTTAGTAGACTGGTTTGCGATCACAGTGTATTTATTAACGCAATCCTATATAATTAACGCACAAAGTTTGTCATACAAGATTGTATACGGGGAATCGAAACCACGACCTGCGATCGTAACTCTCAGTCCTCAACCATTGGGCCACCATTGCTCCAACTGCTATATAAAAATTCTTTGATCCCTGCTACTTTAGACAAGCAACTCCTCGAGATACGAGATTGGTTCTTTTGTGGTTTCTCATTTCTGATTCGATGTCTCAGCTAAACTTCGAGCATTATTTTTCACCCGTTATTATTTTAGCTTGTAGCGAAGTAATCACATATTTAATGGAATCAGGCGTTACCTCGCGGAAGTCCATCCTAAGTAAGAAAAGGACCAATATTTAGCCACTTGCAGTGGTAGTCGTGCAATGCAATGCACCGCTCGCCAGCTGACAAATGCGTATGCGGCAAACAATGCGAATCACACAACCGCCACCACCAAATTACTCAACACGTGTTTCACCCCTCCACGGGGCATCCCCAGGAGGTATGTTACACCGATTAGTGCCAAACACAGAGTCAACTCTGTGTCAAGTGCGGAAGAAGTAATCACAGTTGTCAAAATTCTTTCGCTTATCAGTCAATCAATCGGTCTGCGCATGCGCAAAAACTAAGGACGTGTGGCGTATGATTTGTAGGCGGTTGTCAAAACCGCGTCTCACGCCGAAAAATATTATGAAATACAATAATGGCGAACGGCATCAAGTGACAATGTGTTGTTGTTAGTGAATTTGTATTAAATCTTTAATGCTTGATGGAATATTGAATTAAAGACTATCTTATATTAATTTTGAATCAATGTTTAATATGTACAAATGAGTGGTGAAAGTTTTATGTAAAAATTATTTCATTCGTATGACAAATAATTTATTACGGCGTTGGTGTATCTAAAGTTGTAGGCGGATGACTTTTAAAATAAACTGTGTCTACCTTTCATTTAAGCGTTTTGATTTTTGTTCTCCGTCTCGTTTGGTGATTTCTCTAACTTTGCCTACCTAACCTGTTAAACTCCACTCATAAGCTATTTGAAATCATGTGTCAATATTAAACATAAAAAAAAATATTGGTATAATAAAATTCGATGTAAATATTTTTTTATCGATAAATGAAATCTTGCACATCACTAACCCTCTAGCTGCCGACTTCCTTCATACTCGCGAGCACTCGTTCGTGCCGTGCCTTTGTCGGGAACAATTGTCGACAAATTAGAAACGAATTGAGTTATTTAATATCAACCAGTAATACAGTTCGCGGTAATTGTTTATAACACAAGTCGTAATGCGCCATCTTTGTTCTTGCGAGATGAGTTTTGCGATGGAGGAAATTTGTTACGTTACGCTGTCATGAAATTATTTAAAACAAAAAAATTGTACGAGAATTTATCTCAAATATAATTGGATTTACTTTTCTTTTTCTATCGTCTCATTACGTCAATTTTTACCACTAATCACAATACAGGTATTTTTAAGAAATTAAATAAAATATTCAATAGCCAAACCTCTTGTAGAAACCTTTAAAAGTTTATAAAGCTGCAGGTTTCGTACCATTTGCCCCGACATTATGAAAGCCTTTCTGTGTGGGCCCCATTATTAGACAAAAATTGGTCTGCAGTCTCCCATCTCATGAATATGCAGTTCTTATAATAGAATATTTGAACAATTGCCTGCAAACTATATTTTTAGCAGCCCGTTTAGTCTTTAGAAACGACAGTAATAATTCACTGTATCCTTAAGATTTTTAATTACAATTAACTATTTTTAACAAACGGCAGTTTTCAAATTAAAACATATTTTGATGTTTAAAGTCGTAAGGAAGATGTTTTCTTTTACGTGCGATCAGTTTCGTCTTCAATATATATTAAATCAATTTATTTTGATTTGACATGGTCTGTCATATCTCTGCAATCTTGTATCAAGTAAATTTTTACACATAACATAACTGTTATTTATACGGTTACTTTTATTGTAATTTTAATTTATATGTATTGCTTGTGTATTGCTGGTGTACTTAAATAAATAAAAACATTTTTTGTAAGAAACGAGATTCGTGGACGAATGAAAGAAGCTACATGACTATAACCTCTTTGGTAAGCTTGCAGATACTCAGAGTCAAAGAGAACAGGAAATTTTACTACGAAATAGAATCAAAAGCGATATGACCAGTAGCTTAATTAAAGTTACAGACATAGCCTTTTAGTTTGACAAAAGAGGTTCTATTTTCAGCCGATAGATGCCTACTACAGGCCTTAGGCCTCTTTCTAAGATAATTATGTGGTATATACCATTATCGCCAAGCTTGGAACGGGGATTAGCAATCGCAGTGTGGTATTATGGTATGCAGATGTTTTTTTTAATGGCCCCCGCTATTGGGGGCCTCTCGTACCCCTATCTTAGGTGGGACAGGGCCTTTATTGGCAATTTAATTTTTATCACATAATTTTTTATTTTCATTCTCTACTTTCATTCTTCACATAATCTTTCATTCTATTCTATTATGCCACAATTATGCTTTCTTTCACTTTTGCTCTGTGTCCTTTCATTCCTCCCTCATTACTTCTTACATTTTATCTTTTTTCTTTCATTTACATTTTTATCACACTTTATATCACATTTGAGTTACATTATATCACTTTTTTCTTATTGTTTATTTAAATTTTTGTTTTTTTTTGTATAACTTTTTTAATTATTTTCTTGCAGCATGAGAGAAATTCTTCCCTAGTTTCCTTTCCGCCTATCAGGGAGGCTATTGTCTCCTCCCTGGTTTTAACGCCAGACCGGCACTCGAATTCGAGCCGGAGTCCCCCGAATGCGGGACACTGGGCCACAAGGTGGATCTCGGTCTGGTGATGATGTAATTGTTATATATCTAGGCTATTTTTATAAAGCTGGCTGTCAAGACTTCGTTTTCTCAAGTTTCAGATCGTTTTAAATTTATAAAAAGATTAAGGTTAAAAAAGAAACATAAAACATAGTTTTGTGCCAGTGTGCTGAAAAAAAATAATGATTAGAAAGAAAAGTAAAAGTGTAAACAATATAATCTGTATAAATTCACATCACTATTGATACCGTGTACAGAAGCATTCACGAAAAACAAAAACTTGCAAAGTCGAGATCGCGTAACAAGAGGCGAACAAATCAAAGCGGTATTCCCCAGTCAATCGTTGGACGGGAAAGGGTGGCGGGGAAGTCCCGACAATCGGATGATAGATATATTTTCTTTTTATGGCACGGGTTAGTGCTTCTTGCATGATATAGTGCGGATAGATCGCTCCCGATGGCCCCCGCGGGAGGTTTTATGCTTCGACACGAACCAAACGACTCTGACGTCTTCCTGAGCTCTCTATACGCGATGGTTTCCACTTGTATCGGATTATGTCTCAAACTTTTTGAGATTGATATTTATGCTTTCCTTTTTTCTACCGTGTTATGACAAATCTAGTTTGTTTAAGTTGAGATATTTTATTGTCACTAAAATAAAGTGGCAGTGGCTGAAGTCTTACGTGCACCTGATGGCTGTTCGGACCGAAAGTCCATCTCTTGACCTTGAGGATGTACCTCTCACAGTTGCATGTTCGTAGTTTCTACTCTAGAACTTCGAGGTTCCAGCAATCATTCAAAGGCCTGATGACAAGGCTTTCACTAAGAGAGCAATGGAGAGAAATCCACAAAAGAACCAAAACCACTGACGTAGCTCGACGATTGCTTGTCTGAAATAGCAGTGGCGGGGACACATCGTTCCTGCAACTGATAGTTGCAGAATGACAACTACGAATCTACTACGAATCTTCTACGAATCTGCTACGAATCTACTACGAATCTACAACGAATCTACTTCTAATCTACTACAAATCTACTAAAAATCTACTACGAATCTACTACAAATCTACTACGAATCTACTACGAATCTACTACAAATCTACTACGAATCTGCTACGAATCTACAACGAATCTACTACGAATCTACTACGAATCTACGAATCTCGAATGACGACTACGAGCCAGTAGACGCGATGTAAGTTAGAGCCCCACTAGGCGCTTCGACGACATAGCTAAAGTCGAAGGATACGGGTAGCGCAGGATCAGTCATTGTGGCGAACTTAACGGGAGGCCTATGCTTTGCAGTGAGCGTCCCTCCGCTGAAAATAAAATATGAGACATATTTCAAAGTGATCACATTATACAGGGTGATTGCAAGCATGTTTTTTTTTGCTGACAAATGTACTATACATTCAATAGTTTGAAGATTTATCACCCTGTTCACATTAGAAATATTTAGTAATATAAATATGCAAATCCTGTATCAAATTCATACTTTAGCAGATTAACAAGTTAAGGCTGTGATACAGGGACAGGTTCAAGGACGCTCACCATCCAGGGGCTTATGCGCTAAAGTGCGAGGTGGTAATCGTTGTTTATCGAACAACAGAAAACAGGCTGTATAACAGTGTCCATCATGCGGTGGTAGCAATATCACGTCACACGAAGTCGTGCGTGTAATATACAGACGAGACTGAAGATGTGATCGCAAAATTTATATGTGACGAATACGACAACCGCCGCACAGATACTGGTGCACAACCTGAGGATACCAATATGGAGAAGGGATGAAGAAGTTGTCACACGAATCTTAAAAATCTTAGGGCGTTCTTACGATTAAGAGACTTACTTTTTTACTTAAACACTGGAACATTTAAAAACGTGAGCATTAAATAAAATTCGAAAATATTGAACGTAAATATATAATAAGGACTCCGACGCTAATGACTGTGAAAATGTTAAATATGTATTTATAAACGAACAGAATTTCAGAAATGTTTATAAAACGCGCAAGAAAAAATTATTAAAAAAGGTACTTCAAGAACGGTTATTATTAAAAAAATACAGCCTCCGTCTTTCTCTTAAATAAAAAAAATGAACCACGCATACAGTTACCGCATAAAATTAAGTCATTTAAATTTCGATACGTTAACCCTACGGTGTTGGGAGTGTCAATTATTACGCGCGGATTTTCAAAAGGAACTTCACGGGGCTCATACGAAAATGAAAAGCGTGTTCCCCCCCTCCGGAGACTCCCCTACACCCCCCTCACGCCCCCTGTCCTAACCCCGCGCTTCATTATAATTATTTTAATATGCAAATAATGATAATAAAATCTCACAGGTTTTCCCCCGTTTTGTTTTTGTCTACTCGGGTATATTGGGTTATACTTAATTATATTTGGAAGGGCTAAGGGCACAGCTAATGCGCTCTTTCTACCTGTTTAGCTCTTAATTTTTATTTATTTCCCTGTGTTAATTCACTTGCCGTATATTCATTTTGTTAGGTGCGGTCTTTGTGATTTATTCACGCTGTGTTTTGGTTTTGTTTGCTTTGATAACGGTTAGGCGCCGGTTTATATTTTTTAGATTCGTGTAGTAAGTTACTTCTTATTAATTTTCAGCCGATAGAAGCCTACTTCGAGGCATAAACCTCCCTCAAAGATAACCACGGTATCAATCACGCGCTACCTGTATCCAGTGACTTTTCGATTTTTAAATATTTCATCGGTTTACCCACTGGTGGGCTTTGCCACCCTGACCTTTCGGCTCCAACAGGCATCTTTTGTATGATAGATGTCCACTGCCATTTCAGACGCGCTATTATTCGAGGTATATCGTCGATCTTGATTCTTCTGCGGATCTACTCATTTATGATTCTGTCACGGATTATCTAATATATAAAATTCTCGTGTCACGGTGTTCGAACTTGAACTCCTCCGAAACGGCTTGACCGATTTTTACCAAATTTTACATGCGTATTCAGTATGTCTGAGAATCGGCTACTATCTATTTTCCATACCCCTAAGTGATAAGGGTGGTCCACCCCTAAATTTTATTTTTAATTTTTTAAACATTTTTTTTTGGTTTTTACTTTATTACGATACAGCATACAAAAATACATACAAACCTAAATTTTCACTCCTCTACGATCAACCCTTATCTTACATTTGTTAATTAAAAACTTTATTTTTTTTTTGCAAAACAACGTTTGCGGGATCAGCTAGTAGTATATACTATTCTTCTAGAAGTCCGTCTGCTCCAGAATTCTTCTGTGAAGATTATATGAAAAGTTTATAAAAGACTTGAAAAGAGAAATTATAATTATGGCAATTCTATTCGTTTATGAATATTCAATACTGCAATTAATATTTACGAACAAACATATGTTTATTATAAAAAACTTCTTAGTAACACTGCGAGCCATAGAAACAGGAATGTTAAGACAAACCAAAGTGATCTACATAGCGTAATGGATTACGATATTAAAGTACTTGTGGGCAGGATACATAATAGAACAGATAGCTTCTGGGGCTCGGATATACTGAAATGGTCACCACGAATTGATCAGCACATGATATTTGTCTACGCCAGGAGAGGCATATCTACCTCCCGGGATGTGTCTTGGTATAGTATTGAGGACAGCTGCGAGTTCCGCAGGAGATACGGCCTCTAAAAAGGTACCGAACAGCACCACCGAGGAGGTTTTAATGAGTAGGAATCCCATATAAACCGGATGGTAGAGTATCTTGTGTTCATCCGGAAGTTCCTTTTCCCCGGCTTTCTACCATAACAGATGATGTTTTTAAGGTCCTCAGAAGACTGGATGCTTTTTCCAACAGGTCCTTTTGAAAATTTATGACGGAGGTCTATGTCTGGCATTGGTTGGTGATGAACCAGTTTAAATTCTCTCTCTTCGACGTTTTATTTATCTGTGTCATAAGGAAACAATGTTAGCACTGAGAATCTTAAACAAGGATCTCCATTTTTCTCATGCAATTTAGATGTATCAGGCTTATTGATTTTTATATTAAATATAAAATATAATGTTCTTATTCGTACATAATCAAAATCAAAACATTCTTTATTCCAATAGGCTGTTACAAGAATTTTCAAATTGCCAATCAACGTAATTTGTAGATATTGTTGTCCTTACAGGAAGCTACCACCGGCTCGGAAGGCAGTTCTGAGAAACCGGCGAGAAACTAAACAGTTGCTCTTTACAAATATAGTTTTATAAAGAGTGTGCGACAATAATTAGCTTCCTGAGTGAGCATCAACAAAATTTAATTCCACGCATTAACATCAGTATAATATTCTTGGATTGAATAATATACTTTTTTCAATAACATTTAGTATTGGTTTTAATTACTATTAAAATGTTTGCGTATTTTATTATACATACATATACCGTATGCTATAAATGATATATTTAATTTTTAAACACGAAAACTAGCAGTATACAGAATATATTTATTCCTTATATTAAAATAGTGTGTATCACTATTTTTTAAATAATTTTTGATTCTTTTTCGTAGATATAAAACATTAATATATCTACGAAATTTATAAAACATTCAAATAATTTAGTTATTGTGTGAACATTTCCTTTCGCAAATGCATTGTTTTTGAATCTCCTATTTCATTGAGGTAAAATTCAAAATATATATTTAAAACTATATAATATTTCAAAAATAAATTCATTGTTGAAGTCATAGTATTATCATATTTTTAAATTTTACCAGCCATTTTATTATTCTTCTGTAATTTTCTGTAAAGGTTTAAATTGTTTGTGAATTTATTTTGACTTCGATGCCTTATTTTAGATTTTGTTAAAGTTTTACAACATATTTTAGGAATAAAACCTTTGGACACCTAATTTCAATATTCAAGCTAATCAATCAAATAAACATGAACACAATAAGCGCGCCTGTAAACTTAATAACAAATCTAAAGTTACCGGAGTTCAGTTTTGATATTCTGGAATATTAACATACACCGTAACCGTACATATAAACCGTACATACAATATATAAAATATTCAAATTATCCGTAATCCACCATTAATATTTTATAATTTCACGCATCGCATAGGTCGTATGATACAAAGAACTCTTTGGCATTAAAAGTAAGAGAAAGGCAGAGGGTATGTTGATACGCTGAAGCGATAGGCGATTTCGTTTTCGATTTTTTTTGCCTAACACTTTGGAATGATTTACAGTGTTTATGTAAGCGTATATATATATGTGGACAGAAGCCTAAAATTCCGGAACTATAAATAAATCCAAGATAGTCTTAGGTAAGAACAGAAGTTGGTGGGGGGAGGGGCAGGGCCTCCCCCAAATAGACCGACATAGTCAAGGTTACGGTAATGATGATCTTTAGAGGAAGACTCTACCTTGCAGTTGGGGTCTTTCTGCTGACGTGGGCGCCTATAAGGTGGACAGAACCTATCAAGGTCGTCCGAAACGCTGTATGTAGACCGCTTCCAACTGGTCCTTTTGGAAATCACCGGGACTTATGTCTGGTGGTGAAAGTTCAGCCATAGGTGAAATAATGATGATGATGTAGTTAATTAGATTGAAGAATCTGCTGAAGGGACATTTAATCAAAATAGGTTTTTGTAAATTAAATCAATTCAAGATATAGTTCTAGCATGCTATGAATGTTGATGAACTGACTAAACGGAACGGTTCATACTCCTCCCACCACGCACATACCTAAGGAGCGGTACAGCGGTTTCGGTAACCAATCATTACCATCTCTTAAGAAAGCATTAACGCTTTTCTTAAAAAGCCTTGGCTGATAATGGTTGTATCTTCGTCAAATTCTTTCAGGGTTCTTTGCTCACTGCAAGATATAGTCTTCCCACAAAGATCAAAATTACCGTTCTCATGCTGCTTGCATCGACTTCTTGTTTATTTTAAGTTTATCCCCCTTTTTTTGGATGCAATAACTAGAATACTTTTAAAGGTTAAACACTAATCAAATGTCTGATGAAGGTAAAACGTAGTTTAAGAAATTATACGTGAAGGTTACAATCTGGTACAAGAAGAGAAGAATTTAGTAAACGTGTTCAAAATGATGCACGCTGTTATACAGCTGAAGGTTTCTATTGTTCAATGAACAACGATGTCCGCTTCGCTCTTTAGCCCCTAAGCCTTAAGGATGTTGATCGACCATGAGCTTACAAGAGTAAACATATCAAGTTTCTTAAGTCATTTTATGTATGGTCTATTTGAAATAAAAAAATTTAAATTTTGAATTTCGAATTTTTCAACATCGCAAATGTCCATTAGTGAAGCCACAGTCTAAAAAATTAACGTGTATATACTGACGTCGGGGAACAGCACCCACATAAATTACATTAAAATATAAATTAATACGATCGCACTATGCAAAAAAAATGGACGACTCTTTGATAGATGTGGACGATTGAAAAATAACTTTACATTTATAAAAATAGAGTCGAAGTTTGCTTGCGTGTGTTACGTTATGGATTTACGTGGATGAGATAAAAATGCTTTGAGCTCTGAAGATACTGCAGCGGGCGAGCTGTTGCGATGTAGGCAACTGATTAATTATTTTTTGAAATAGTAATTTTGAAATACTCGGCTTAAAGATGAACGTTAAAATAGTTGGAATATTACGAATTCTACGTTAGGATTGTAATTCGTGATCGTATATTGTAAGTTCGATTTTCAAATGATGAGAAATAGAATCGATTGCCTTGATTGGTTCAAATTTTGTCGTTCAGATTCGATGCTTTGCAGTCCTTTGCTCGAGTATGGGTATATGAGATCGTGTAAGTCTTCGGAAAGTAAGTAATCTCGGTTAGAATCTAAGTAGAATTAAGCCTCTCTGTCGTTCGTATCGATAATTTTGGAGACTAGAATCATAATAGAATCAAATCAAATCGAATCTGTAAATGTCTTCTAAAAAGAAATCTAGATTCCCGAATAGATACAAAATAGAATTATACCTCTCTGTCGAATCTCAAATAGAATGAAAGTAGATTCAAATATTACTGTTCATATGTAAAAAAAGTAAGTAAATCTAGATTCTCGAATAGAATCAAAATCTAATCAAGTCTCGCGTCTTATCTTCTTATTTTTGTCTTTTAGAAGTAAATCTACATTCTATTATAGAATCAAAGAAGAATTATACCTCTCTGTCCTTCTCATCGATAAGTGTTTAGTTCAAAATCTTAAATAAAATCTGAGTAGAGTTAAATCAACTTGCCCATGTCTTTGAAAAGTAATTTTAGAATCTTGAGTATAATCAAAGTAGAATTATACCTCCTTTCCCTTATGTTCTAAAAGTATAGGGTCTAGAATCTCAAATAAGATGAAAGTAGAATCAAATATTACTGTTCATGTGTTAAAAAAGTAAGTTAGTCTAGATTCTCGAAAAGAATCAAAATAAAACTATACCTTTCTGTCATTCTCGTCGATAAGCGTAGAGTCTAGAATCTCAAATAGAATCAAAGTCAAATCAAATCTCTTCTTATCTTTTTATCCTTCTCTTTGAAAAGTAAGTAAGTCCACATTCTTGTATAGAATCAAAATAGAATTATCCCTCTCTGTCCTTCTCATCGATAACTGTTTAGTTTAAAATCTTAAATAAAATCTGAGTAGAGTCAAATCATCATCTCCATATCTTTGACAAGTAATTCTAGATTCTTGAGTAGAATCAAAAAATCAAAGTAGAATTATATCTCTTTTCCCTTATGTTCTTAAATTATAGAGTCTAGAATCTCAAATAGAATGAAAGTAGAATCAAATCTACCTGAACATATTTTCGAAAAGTAATATCTAGATTCTCGAATTAAATAAAAGTAGATTTATCCCTCTCTTTCCATCTCATCGAAAAGTATAGTGTCAAGAATCTCAAATAGAATCAAAGTAGAATCATACCTTTCTGTCCTTGACTCTTTGTCTCTGATAGACCAATAATTTTTGACAGCAAAAAGTCTGCAAGGATGGATAGTAACCAATAATTTATTTTAAATATATAGCAATCCAAATTTTGTGAACAATTTTTCATAGTAAGCCATTGGTCTCCGCCAAAGATATCTATGGGGAATATTCTATAATCATCACGATTGATAGGTGAGTTGGTGATCGCCCTTTGGTATTATGTATGCTATAATATATGTAAATTGCTTCTATCAAACTGGTTTCTTTTGGTGACGTATATATCTGTGATCAACGTAAGTATTTTTAACCTATCCTATAACAAATAAATAAATCAGTTAGTCGTGTACATAGTGTTACGTAAACATCACTGGTTCACAAGGATTCTTTTATTCACAAATCAGATTGTCATCCAAATTATAACACGAAGTATACTTTCGCTTAGTCCAAAACACGCTTACAAATTTGCTTAAGAAATCACTAATCAAATAACTTACCAAATAGATACTTTGTATCACTGATCTTAATCTTATAAATCAAAAAACAACACTGAACTGTTGTCATGGGGAGTACACCTATTTATACTGCGGAGAAGGTTCTAGTAAGTTCGAGATAGTACTCGGTTAGAATTTCCGAGAATTGTACACAAAAATCTATAAACAATTTCAAGATCACGCGTGTGCGGCACTTTTCGGTCCTGGGGTTCCGTGTTTATTATTTAGAGGGTTCTGTAACAATAGTAATGATGCAATAAAAAAGTTTACGCCTTGAAAAAGTTTTTATTACAATTTCGTTGTATAAAAATGTAAAAATAGACTACTCTATCAATATATTTTTCTGATTAAAATTCCCCCGGCCCGTGTCCCCTTGTAACCCGTTGGCGGTAATCAAATTAGCCCTGGCTCGATTTCACAGAGGAGTCATTTTTCTAAGATAAAATTTTTAAACGTTCACCATGGTTCACTTGATATCGCACCGTCCCTTCCTTTTCAACTACGGTGACCATGTAAATACGGTAAATATTTTTTAAATAAAAATTTTAACTATACATTCGTTTACTAATATATCTTCATACTTATAACAAGTTTTTATAATCGAAAGGTGTGTTCACAGTGATAAAAAATTCGGAAGAGACAGCAACAACCTCACTCGGAGACACTGTCAGTATTAAGGCGTTCCTTGTATTTTTATCCTTGTATTTATTGTTTCCCTAGCAGAAACGATGTTTTCCGAGTAGCAGGTGTTCAGGGTATGGGATTTAAACTCCCACTGGCTTTAGCGGTTGTGATTCAGATAAACGTGGTATCGAACTATCGTGACAGTGCCACGAGGGTTTTATCAGCTATCTAGAAAAACACAGTGTGGTGTAGATATTCCTTAGCTTGGAGATATCGGAATCCTACACAACAAAGAGGGTGAAAATCCAAAGGATTTTAGTGGATAGGAATCTCAAATAATTTTGTCTTTCCCAGAGGGTATCTTGCGCCTATCTAGATGTTCTTTCTTCTCCTAAAATAATTCTGCTTATTATACCAGTCGGTTATTTTTGTTGGACTTTGTTAAAGAAATGACATTATCATATAACATATAAGTACAGCCCATTTGCTATTTAATTAATGTATGTTAAAATGTTATATGTCAGAATATCAAATGGTACAGCGATATTTAAATAATATATTTGATACACTTAATGAAAAGAAATAATTAAAAAATATTTCGTTTGTAAAAAGGCGTCATAAAATAAAATAAAAATAAAATAAATCTTAATTTCGGTAAGAATGAATTTTACAAAATTCTAGAAGAATGGAAAGGGACGAATGGAAGGGGGCGGATAAATAATCAGCTACGTTCCTTTTTTAAATAAGACAAAATATAAATTTCAGTCAATTTTTTAATATAATTGTAATGGAATAAGCATTTGTCTTCCATCTCACCAGATGGAATATGTAGATGAAGACAAAAGTGTTACGCGCCCATCCAAAAGAAACCTGTTCACTATACTCTTAAAGGCTCCAGAGTTCATCTTATCAGGAAAATTAGACTCAGGCAGGTTGTCCCAAATCTTGGGGACTCTCATCAAAAACCATTTAGTTCGTTTTTAGGGTACGTTAACAACGTATGGATGAAACTTCTGCCTGCGTTTAGTAGTCCGATGAAGGAATGCAGATGGCTCAATCGGTTCGAAAAAAGCCTTCGTGCACTCTCCAAAGTGTATACTATGTAACCGATAAGCTGGTAATTGAACGACGTTGCTCAAGAGTGTGCATTCTACTATTTATGAGTTTTTACTTAAATTACATTTTTAATTAGAATCGTTGTTAATTTTTAGTGATCATTGTAGGAATATCCATGTTAGTGTCAAAATGATGGTCACCTTACACTGTAAGATCGACTGCACAGATTACGTTTCCTTCGGTCCCGTTTCTGTTTGACTCGCCTCCCGGGCAACCCGTGGTAACTTGCGATGAGTTACGATCGTTTACCTTAAGTTTTTAAAAAACTTAACCGCAAGGACGATTAGGAAATTTTCAGGTTTTATTTTTCGGAGAACCTTATCGCTATCTAGATAAGCTGACGCTTGGAACATAGCTGCTGGACTTTGGAACTTATATAGGTAGGTTTTTAAGCTAGCTTTTGGTTGCTTTTTTAATGTTTCTTCGAATAGTAATAACTGATTTAGCTAACGTATTAGAAAGTTTAATTGACAGTGGGCCACATGGCAGCTGGGTATTTAAGATTCAGGAGTTGATACCACGAACTACCAAGATCAGCTTATGATGTCCACCCGCAAGTGTAACACAACCTGTTAACGACGACAGACACTAGATGCAGGCACTTAGACCTGGTATTGGAATTATATGGGGGAGACCTATGCCCAGCAGTGGAAGTCATGTGTCTGAAATAATAATGATATAGATGATTACATTTATTCAGATTCAAAAAAGGTATAATTGACAGAAATATATTTTCGCTTACAAACCGGCTTATATTGTCTATGTAGAATATGAGGATTCTATGGAATTTTTGGACAAAATAAACAATTTTTTTTTTGTTTTTGTTTTTAAAAATATCTATGCTAGAAATTATCCACTAAGTAGTAGGAAAACACTGGGTGTGGGCCACTTTTAACCTGTTTTGTAAACCTAAAAAGGCAGATGTCCAGTTGTGGGCGAACAATTGAAACGATGTTACGTTGTAGGCGTTTATATAAAACTTCTATAATGGGTTACATTAGTTAGAATCATTTAAATATTAACATTGACTTTACGAATGTTATAACTAGAGAGACAAGTGGGTGTATAGTTCTAAAATTAATCAGCGTAGTTTGATGAGAAGCCGAAGTGAATTCCAGTAACCGCTCGTCCGTCAGGTGGGACCCATTTAATTAATAACGGCAATAATTGACCGCCGCCGGCTGTTATTGGGAGCTATCACAACATTTGGGTCACGAGTATGCATGACACTGTATAGTTGGACTAAACATCTTGATACTTGGTTATAAACATTATAAATAAGTAGGTACCTAATCCGCACCTAAAATAACTAGTCAATTAATAATAGGAAAAATAGAATATGCAAGGTGTATGTATATATAATGTGTTAAGAAAGCACAACCCAAAGAAAACTGTGATAAAAAAATGTAAAAAAAAATAGAATATGTAAATAATTAAATAAAGAATAACAAAAAAAATGAACCTAGCCACCTAAGATTAATGAGATGATGGAAGGAAGGCGATGAAAGCAAGAAGGAATAAAAGAACAAAATGAAAGATATTGTGATGGAAATAAGGTAAGAATAAAAGAAATTGAGTAGCATGACAGCGAGTGAGGAATAAAGACGAAAAATCTGAAAAACTTATTTGTAAACAAAGACCCCGATCCCAACTAATTAGGGGTACGAGAGGCCTCCAATAGCGGGGACATAAAAAAAAATTCTTGGTTATAATTTCAATATATTTTTTTATGATTATCACGTTCACTTTTTCTCTTCAGCCAATGGACGCCCACTGAAAGGCATACGTCTCCCTCGAAGATCGCCACGACTACCAGTCCTGCGCCGCCTGTAACCAGTAACTTTCCACAACCATAAATATGTTGTCAGTTCATCTAGTGCGTGGCCTATTCAAACCACGTCTACCGCCTCCTGATCGATACTCGTGAACCTTCCAGTCTTAACTGCTATATGAAGAAAAAATGTGTACATTCATCTGAGCTCCGGTCGTATTTATGCCGATGTAAATAAAGAATTATATTTCTGTGGAATTCCCCTTTTCGATGTGTCACTGACTATCACGTGATGTTATTTCTACATAGCTGTAGTGATAGTCACTTCGGGGGGCTTGTCGTGAACAAGCATATAATTTGATCCATATCACATTTGAACATTTTTTATATGTATAATAATATATTTACAATAATTGTCTCAAGAATTAATTAAAATATCTACAAATATCAAGACGGTTTGGACGCTGTATTACATCGTACGAGCTAGCCTCTAATAGCCTGTGGGTGCAATCAAAACTGCCTCTCATGAACGCCTTCAGTTTTGAACATACGTAATGTTTACTTACGAAATGCAATGTCTACAAACAAATTTCTAGTAACAATTTCTTTAAGTATATTTAATATATAAGCTGTGACATTTAAGCAGTTTGAACAGCATATTTTAAACTATGCAAGAAAGTTACATAAAAGTTATGTTAATGGACATGTGGTGTTTAAAATTAACCAGACGTGAAATTCTATTGTTAAGAGGCAGATATGGGTGTTGCTAAAGGCATAAGGATAGTGGCGAGTTCGACTTGGTCCCACTTTGGGCGCCAATTGTAATGCTCCTAGCAACATGGGACAATCAATTCGACAAATGAATCTACACAAACATATATACCCTTTATACTTTAGTAATGTTCGCGATAGGCGCGTCCAAGTCAGAGTGACAATCAAATACAGCAGGCACAGGATTGGTTTTCTTTACAACCTTGACGACAACCACATCTGTGCTGTAAACTGTAGTCCTATATTTATTAAGTTTTGAATTACCACGCGCCCTACAACATGAAAAACATGAAAATATCTCGTCGTGTTTAGAATTTTCATAACCATAGCTATTTGAACGCCACAACCTCATTATTAAAGATATTTAAAAAAAATTATTCTAATAATTTATGTGTAGGCGTTGCATTTTTTAATATTTCATTACAAATAAATTACATACGTATCGATAGATACGTTCAAGCAGCGAAATTATGGCGAGATATAAGTATTCTATATATCGTAGGCATTTCGTAGCAATAACTTCTACGAACACTGCTACGCAAAAGTTTGAAAAAGATTTAGCAAGCCTCACTTTAAAATACACAAAAAAATTCTATGCCAATTTTACAGCGATATATATATAAAGTTAATTACATTGGAATCATTTCTAAGGTTTTTAAAATTACTTCATATTAGGGGACCGGAAAGTAAAACCGCTTTCTTAAGTTAAATTCACACGACTACATGTTTAACAAGTTTTTATTTGTTATCAACAATATGTTCACCTTCGTTATCAACAAGCTATTGTCATCTAGTATACAAATTTTTTAAATGTCGAAGCGGTAAAAATCATTTGGTTTTTCTGTGGACAGAAACTACATTACTTTCCGGTCCGCCGTTTATTTCTAAAAGCGAAAATATTGAGTTTTTTTTAAGGAGACAACGTAAAAATACTGTAATATTTAAGAAATGAAATTATGCTCAATTACAAAAGGCACAGATCATGCGAAGCCATTAAAAAGTGGACTCAGAGTATAAATCGTGAGTAATTATGTCTCCTTCGGCGTTGGAATAAAAAAATAAAGGCCAATTCGTGAGCATCGTTCTAAATTTATTTCAGCAATAAAGTAACGTAACAGTCCTAAAATATCACTAATTAATGTAAACATGAAACGATTAGGACTCCAAATAAACAGGCCAAATGGGCTCCCTCTGCAATAAATACCTCTAATATTTTTAATTACGTCCACAAAAAATAAAGGACATTAAACAGATGAGATAAAAAATACAGTCGCCATATTGTAAATGAGGATAAAAATACAATACATTTGCGCGCGGTGGTGTAATTTAAAAAAGTGTTATATTAGCCGTTGGAATACAGGGCCGGACTCGGAAGGTCATCTGGATAAATAAATTATGATATAGTTCGTACATTTTTTTTTTGGTCGCTCTCTCATCGCGGTGGAAGGTAGCGTAGAGTTAAAAATACACGACAGGAATTAAACTAAAATTCATTTAAATAATTCTGGTTATATGTGTAAATGATTTAGTTTTAATATATATCTCATATGCTGTCAATTAATGTATGGTACAGGCTATCCAAAAATTAATGGTTGCAGAAATAATAAAAAATGCAAGAAAAAATACAATTTAAAAATTTATGTACTACTTTTACTTCTTCTGTTTTGCATAATTAGTGTTCCTTAAAATTATCATTCCAATAAAAAAATAATAATTAATGTTACATATTTCGCTTTATACAGGTTGATTAGAAATACGTGTATGTATTTTTAAAAAACTTTTTATCTGAAAAATGAGCATAATTACCCCCTTAAACATTCTGCACCGATCGCACTATAAATTCGTTCAAAAAATTATCAACTAAGCATGTTTTCGGATTCATCCCAGTTAGGAAGAAACAACAATCCTTTTATCCTTTAACTAAAATAAAACTACGGGTTTTAAACGCATATAGATATAAGAAAATTCCTCAACAAACTCAGCTGTGTTTTTTTAAAATGTGATCAATTTAAAAAAATACTGTAGAAAATTCCTGTAGAGTAGTATTTTTCATATGTGCCATATCTCTCCTTAGCCTTTCCAAAATTTTTACACCCGTTATGTAACATATATATTTTTATATCAAAGAAAAAGAGATAAGCTCATGTCGAGTCCACTTCCGAAATGCTCCCATTAAAAATCAAATTGCCCTCTTGTGGAGCGTGGGCCCAACATTGGAAAAAACAGCACTGGAGTCAAACTTAGCACCCCAATAATGGCATACTACAAATTAAAATCCAAGATAACAAGGTATCAAAACATGCATTCTTTAGAGAAAAACTCGTCGAAAAAACTTATTGTTTTTTTAGGTAATCACTTTTATAAATATTTCTCATGCAAAAAAATGAAAATGAAAATCATCTCATCAAAAATATTTTTTTTTCTATAACCATCACATCGGGGTCAAATGTTTCTTGAGCCGGTAGAAGGAGGGAGCGCAAGACAGGTCATCGCGGCCAATTATGGGGGAGACTATACCTTGGAGTGGGTTCCTATCAGCTGAAAGGACAATATTTTTTTTATGACCCCAGCTATTGGGGGCCTCTCGTACCCTTATTTATGGTGGGACAGGGACTTTATTTGCAATTTATTTTTTCACATAGTTTTTTATTTTCTTTCTCTTCTTTCGTAGTTTATTGTCTCTTTCGGTCTATTATCTATCTTTCATACTACAGTTCTTCTATCTTTCTCTTTTGCTCTGTTCAATCTTTCATTCTTTCCTCTTTTGTTATTACATTTTTCATTTTACATTTTTTTATTGTACATTTTTATTTTACATTATTATTCTCTATCACAGTTTTATATATGAAAGAACAATATCAAGTGTCTATACAAAACATATTTTTTAATATTTATTGTTATTACCATTACATTCCAAATGCACCTTCTGAATCTTTGGAAGGCAATTTGAAAAAAATGTGCTTGCAAATTTCAGCAGAGCGTAATGAATTTACGGGCAGGAAGTTGTCCTTGCGGCCATATTTTTGTCTCCAGAGACAGACGTTAGGGCCGATAGCGATGGGGCGTGAGGTTAGGCACTGGGAACAAATCTTACGTTTAACTTTACTAGTGATTTATTTAAATTATTTTGATATTTATTCTACATATGGTATATTTTTAAATCATCGATATTCCAAAAAAAATCGAGACGGTTATCAAACGAATACAGGTAGAGATAAGTGAAGCTAACAGGAATTTACATGAAAGACATGTGACTAGAGATGTAAAATATTATTGATTTCATAAACATTTAGAAAGATTTTTAATAAACCAAAAAAATGGAAGATATAGCTTGGGTTAATTTCAGGGAGGCGATAAAGCAATATTTTTTTATATTAATAATATAACATTAATTTTTAATTATTTTTATTCAATTTCGAATGTTGAATTTGAACGGTGGTAGTTGTGTAATTCGCATTATTTGCCGCATGCGCATTTATCAGCGGGCTGGCGGGCGTTGCACTTTATTGCACGACTACTGCTACATAGCGGAAGTAGCTATATATTATTCCTTTTCTTACTTAGTTTAAATTAGTGTTAATATCCTCACCTAGTTTCTAATATAAGTATAGTTAGTCAATTGAACAACAATATGTATTAATCATATCATGAGGGGAGATGTTCCAGCGGTAAAGATATTGTAAAGGAAGGCAGAAGAAAGAATGCAATGTTATGTAAAGAATGGAAGAAGAAAAATCAATAAAGAAACATTGATAGCATATGTTCAAAAAGTGTAATCAAAGGCACCTATTTAATAATATATGTATTGCACATATAAATTTATAAGATTATAAGATTAGAAATTTAAATTAGATAAATACGAAACCGAATTTTGTTACCGATTTTTTTACAATATTATCATTAAGTTTAAGATATTAATTCACAGTACAAAACCATTAACAAGTCTTATCTCTTTCACGCTATTTTGAAGTTCAGAATATTTTAAAGATATTCGGTTTCTACCTGCACTGTACTAATGTAAACACTTGTATTTATTAAATAATTAGTAACAGGTGTATACGTTTAATTATAATATTTTAACTGTTAATTACAAAGTGATTATTACTCTGCGATTTTTTAGCTTTTTTTGTAAGAATTCGCTTATATTTTCAAATGTTCATATTTACTTAACGTTTCAGAGGCCAAGTATATTTTATATATCTTATATTATATATCTGTTGGCGACATCAAGTAGTAAAATCACTTCGTTGCTACAAAATAATTTAAATAAAAATGATAGGTGTAAATCGCTTCCAACAGGACCTATTACAAGTCTATAGAAAAGGCCTATGTCTAGCAGATGTTCTGAAGTTGAAATGAGGGTGAAAAGTTGAGTGTAGAAAGATACTTTTATATATATATATATATATATATATATATATATATATATATATATATAAGAATATATATATATATATAAGAATGTTTGAATGTATGTATATGTGTAATGTATGTATGTGCAGTCTGAATTGCCCTCTCCTTCGTGTCTCTCATCTCAATCTAAAGGTTATCTGGTAGAGATCGCCTCAAGCGATAAGAACGCCGCTTGTACCTGTGTATAAATTGTTTCTCTTTTTTAGTTATTACCTATGTTATTTTGTTGCATAGACTGCTCCAAAAGATCGCCAAGATGGCCGGTCCTGCGCTGCTGTTATCTAACGACTGCTCATGCTTGTACATTTTACATTCACATTTTTTATACACAATTCTTCTCTTGGTGTAGACAAGTGATGAATTTAAATGATCCTATTTGGATAAGAACATATTTTAATGAATACATAACCGCATCATCTGGGAATAAAATCTGGAACCATGAACGTAAATTACTGAACTACCGTGTAATGTTTTAATTTCTGCTAATAAAATTACGATACCCACGTGAGGGAAGTAGAGAGCGTATAGATCTATAAAATATGGCACCCCACTGTTCTTACGTTCATAAAGTTTGATTTGGGCGGATTAGTTGCCAAACGCACCGCGCTGCCAAGTCGCCGGGACGTTCTTCGTCTAATTAATGGTCAAATAAAACCGGTTATAGCCGGATCGATTTTGTTCTTACCCTTACATGTTGTTGTTTAGGTTTAGTTTATATTGTCACTGTTAACTTAAAACATATTTAGTAATTCATGGTATTTTTCACTCAAACACCATGACGAGAATGCCGGAAGAACGTAATTTAAAATTAGAATCAATTTGAAACGCGGATATAAGTTTCTTCGATTTTAAATTTGGAATAAAGTTATTTCAGTTTTCTTGTCATTAGTTTTTAAGTCGATTGAAATAATAATCGTCATATATAAACAACCTTAGAGATATGTCACTCTTCGGTTTTTGAAATTTAAAATATTTTTATTCGAGTAGGCATTTACACGCGCTTTTGAATCGTCGATTATTTTAACATAATAAGCAGTAAGATACCACCGATTGAACGCTAATCTATTGAGAAGAGCCTTTAAACTCAACAGTTGCATTTTAAATGAAAATTAACAATAATTTTTAAAATAAACAGTGTTAACATAGTTCAACATATTTCGATCAAGTAATAAATTTCGATTAATAATTTACTTTTAATTATAGATATGAATTAATAAATAGAAGGTCTTAGATGTCTTGTGGAACTTTATTAAATACGCATACCCATACCTATGAAGGATCTATTAATTTTTTCAGGACGAAACGTAGGCGTTACGAATTTTTTTTATTCCTTGTTTTTTAACGTGTCTGTCACTATTATGCATATAGAATTTTAAGTTAAGGCACATGAATATAGATTTAATAAATCATCACATACCGTTCTTTTCAAAATGCTATATTAGCTTATTAGTTTATTTATTTTTAATTATAATATATAATCCTCTTTTTGTTCAGTACAAGTTAGACTCTATAGAAAGCTAAATTCAAACTATTGTACTAAAAAGCTATTTTCACAGCTATTTCGCAGCTATAGCACAAACTATTTTTAACTGTAAATAAATTATATTGTCAAGTATCATATTCATGCAAAGATCAGAAATTACGATATATAAGTATAAGATGTGAAATTAAGTATATAAGCTGTGATATATATAAATTGTCTAAATAAACTAAACTGCAGTAATTGAGGATGGATGAAAGGATTACAGCGAAACAGAAAATAGACAGAATTATGGAAGAACAGAAAGATAGAGATTGTTAAGAATGGAAGAAGAGTATGAAAATAAGAAAAAGGTAGTGATAAATCCCTGTTCCCGACAAAAAAGGGCGTGGAACAAGAGGTCCCTTATAGCGGGGGCTATTAGAAAATCAGAAATTACGATATCCAAAGTATGTATATATATATATATATACACATACACACACACATATATATATATATATATATATATATATATATATATATATATATATAAGCAAGAAAGAGCTTTGAAAAGTTAACAAGTTTCGGTAGTTACAAATAAAGCAATTGAAGGCTGTATTAACGACGTTGCAGCGGTTGTAATTAAACGTGGGCCGTAAAGCGATGCCCTAACATAAAGCCGGTAGCTCCCCGTCGATACCGATGACCGCTGTCCTGACTTTATACAGGATGTTTCGTTTTCATAATGAAATTTTCCAATACATTTATTCACTATAAAATTATAATTTCTAAGATTCATCTACAAATTTTGATTCATTTTATGTCATTTATAATGATTACTTGTTTAAAAATGTTCACGCTTTTTATTACTGACCAGTACAGCCACAATACTTTTATGCAATAAATACATTTAAAAAACTTTTAAGTTAAACGGTTTTTTGATACACATATTGTGGTGGTTGTGGAAAAATATGTACCTAGTCCGCCATATTGGAACGGCGTCCATCTTGAATAGTAAATTTTGACATAATCATCGTGTTTTACTAGTGTAGCTCTTTCATTTGATACCCATATTGAGGGGGTTAAGGAAAAATATGTAATCCGCCATTTAGTATCGGCGGCCATCTTAGATTTATAATGTTATTGATTTTATTATATTGTATTGTCATCTAAATTAAATGTGTGTACCAAATTTCGGATCAATCTGACAAGGGGAAGGTGCTTAAATTTCAATTTCTAATTTTGACCCAAATAAACAAATTCCGTACGGGTCTAACTAAATAAAACCGTTTGAAAAACATTCTTTTCCGTTCGAATTTTGAATTCGGAGGGCATCAGTGATTGCTGCCGTATGTTACGGTGGTGTAAATTGTAAATACTCTTTGTACATATGTGAATACGCTTTCTTTGATCACATTTGATTATCATCTTCCACGCCA
This sequence comes from Battus philenor, assembly GCF_028537555.1. Lineage (NCBI taxonomy): Eukaryota > Metazoa > Arthropoda > Insecta > Lepidoptera > Papilionidae > Battus > Battus philenor. Next base: position 1,713,863 of record NW_027181686.1, on the reverse strand, counting down.
GCATAATCTGGCGATAGCACACTTAACATACCGGCCCGCTGATCACGTGTATATATATTAATATATATATATATATATATATATATATATATATATATATATATATATCATATCTAAGAAATGTTTATAACAAACTCCGCCGAAATTTCTTTCGTCCCCACAATCACACATATCATTTAAATTGTAGTTAGAGAAATATTAAAAGGAGTTTTTAGTTAAATAAAATTTTAAAATGTAACTGACAATTTATTTCGAAGTATTACACATGAATATAATGGGTGTAATAAACATGACTTCATATATCTTGTTGACGTAAACATGCACCCTTATACAGGATGTGTGACCTCCACAATTCATATATTAGCGATATTGATATATTCTCGTGCTCTCTCGTATCTTTTAAAAGATAATTTCATTCGAAATTATTGAAAACACACAATACAATTTAAACCTCATTGAAACGTGACGCTTGCTGTGACTCGTAATTATTGCGGTGTGATCTGCAGAATGCGCTGGATCTTTGATCCCTGTTTAGTAATGTTTTTTTTTGTTTTGTCATTGTTTGACTTTAAATCATTTAATATTCTTAGTGAGATAGTTATAAGGTAACAATTGTAACTAATTTTATATCTCTTAGTTTGTACTTTCTTACTGCCTTTTGTTACTATTTATCTCTAATAAAGTAAAGTAAAACCGTATGTACATCGCTATATTTATTAACACCATTGTGTACAAGATATATATAAATATATATCATATTTCAAAGGAATATATACATGTATATATATAATTTGGAAAATATGTTCATTAATAATATTTAAAAATAAAGATGAGATATAAATTTATTTATTCAACATTACAAATTTTAAGAAAATTGTGTTTTCATTACGTTCAGTTTTTCTTTAAATATACTCATATACATTATATTATTAATATGATTCCCTCTTGATTGAATTTATATGCGGTTTTTACATGTGTCTGCTATATTTTATTCAAATCAGGCTATATTTACACGGTATATTAGGCTACATATACATTTTAAAATTAATTAACAGATCATTTAGGCTTTCAAGATAATCAAAACTTAATAAAAAAAGTGGTGTTTTTTGTAATATTTTTTTCATTACGTAATGTTTCTATTATTCAATCAAAGACTTGCATTTTTGCGTATGTCATAGACCAACCCAATTACCGAGGTAGAAATCGTAAGATATTTATTTATTTATTATCCGTTTTACTACTTTGATATATATTTTAATTAAAATTAAGTCGGCAACCAAAAGACTTCGATCGAAGAATCTATTCAATCATAATATATTGCATATGAACATAGGTAAAAATAATTAAAGTATTTATTTCAAAAGTACACATCCTGTATTATTGCAGCCCTGTTAACATTATCAAATAGCTCTTTCGAAATGGCACGACCGATAAACTATTGAACCCATTGTCCGGCCGCGGGGTCGCAAGTTCGACTCCCGGCATTTGAGTGGGCCTTAAAATCAATTGCCCGTAAAATTGGCTAACCAAGCGGAAAATATATCCGCCCGGAAAACGGAGGAGTGCCTTTTTCGTTAACACGCGGGAAAGGAAGATCGGTAAGAGTGTTTGTTTGAGACACAACGAAAAGTTTGGACTTTCTTCTTTCATGAACGAAATTTTCGTATTATAAATATTATTCTTGTTCAGATGTGAACGACCTTTGGATGAAATGACGATGATATATCTCTTGCTTCAGAGATAAATTATACATTACATTATACAAAAGTTATCCGAGTTATATATATATAAATATATGTATACATATATTGTGTATACATATACATACATATATATGTGTATACATATATTATATTAGATACTCACCAGTGTGAATGGCAAAATAATAATCCTAAATAACAAAAAATAATCCTAAATAAGATTTTATATAAAGCGACTGTTTTAAAATAAGTATTATAGTTCAATTATTTTACATACTAATCATAACTAATAAAGCCTTTAAGTAAAATTGGTTACTAACTTACTTATATTCTATGAATATATATCTCACTACATTCTGAAATAAAATTTATATATATATATATATACATATATATATATATATATAAATATATATATATATATATATGTATGTATATATATACACTATACGTTTATCTTTGAGTTTTCTTTTTAATTATACAGGATGATTGGTTATAGGAGTAAAAGATTCAAAATGGTGAAATATAAAGGTCATTACTTAGAAAAAAACAACTATAAAGCTTTTATGCCTGTTTCTAATCATTCTGTATAAAGTGATCACTTTGACATATGTTATTCTCATTCGACTCTCAATGACGGTGAGCATTTTTAATTTATAGGTATGTGGTACAGTGCATATTATTTTATTTAATTATTACATTCAGTTTGTTCACGTGATAATAAGTCCAAAATTTTTGTGGTATTTTTATATATATGTATGTTTGTATATATGTACACGTTAACTACCCGGTATTTATACTTCTACTGTTTCCATACTATGGTTGTCTGAGAAATTGCCTCGTGTGGTAAAACCGCTCATTGTACTTTTGTCTTCACTAGTAAAAATTGTCTCGTAATTTGGTTGAAGTTCATAGTTTTGGTGGTATGACAAACGATGCCCTTTATTGTTATTGGCGGTCTGGTCATATTGTTTTACGTTCTCGTATTTGGTCTCTACTAGTAGAGACCGCTGTTTGATTTCGTCCGTTACTTATGTTTGTTTAGTGTATATTGTTATATTTTAACCAGTATCAATTTACACGTGCGTGTTCAAATTTCGAATTTAAAAATTTCGTCATCATACGACAGTTCATCTTTTATTGACGTAAAGTTGAATCTAGTGACTCTATAGATAAATGGCTTTGTTCTGATAAGAACAGGCAACAAAGTTGTCGGAATTATGAGTCTTTAAAATCATATGTTATTTTATTTTGGTAAATGTTCCATCATTTCCAAGATGTACTATCTTCTATGAAGTAAAATACTTCTTCTTCTTTTCAGCCGATAAACACCTACTGCAAGGCATAGACCACCCTCATAGATCTACACGATGATCAGTCTTGCACTGCTCGTGTCAGTCCAAACCCACTAGGGGTTACTTACCCACGTCGCATCCACCGCCTCGTGGTCTTCACTCTAGAACCTTTCAGCCCCAACGACCATCGGTTACACGAGCGATATGCTCCACCTACTGCCACTTCAGACGAGCAATTCTTCGAGTTTCATCGAGTATTGTTCTTCATAGACATTTATAGAGTAATAACTTTTTGCACAAAAAAGTTTTATTTTTACTTTTTTTAATCTATCGTATCTTTAACGCCTCGTATATCTGGCCACAACCGCTACAATACCTATATGTTAAATCATTCATGAAATTTCAAATTTAAATCGGCGTTCGAATTCGAAACCGAAGAGATGTTGCGATTGATAAAAGAAAGAGAGATATTTGAGATTTTGTAAAGGAGACAAAAAAAGGGAAACTAAACCCGATCGTAGTACTTGTCAGCCCAAGATATGAAAACGAAAGGTTTTAAAAATGGAATCACTAAAAAATCTGTCCGCTTTGAAATTGTGTTGGGACGCCTATATGATTTACGGCTTAAATATTGAAGAAGCCTAGCAAGCACATAGGACAGTACTTTAAACACGGGCCGTTTTCAAAGAGTCAAAGAATATCTGGACATGTCCAGGTATGGGAGTCAACGGATTTAATGTTATTGAAGATCACGAAGGCGCTCACGTGGTCTACCGGGATAATTTCGGCTAATCGAAGCCGGGCGCGGCGCCGTAGGGCGTTGTATGAATATTAATAGCGTGAATATTTCGTTAATCTTAAACAAAATTGCGATAATATGCGCGGCGGTTTCTTGCCACGAGTTACTGCCGGTAATTTATGCCGGAGCACGAACTATAGCATTTTAACTCCTTCTGAGAAACGGCATGAACGTAGAACAGTGTAAAGTCAAATTTATACTTTTTTTATTTCAAATTATATACACGTCCGGCGCCAATGTACAGATCACATACAGCTTTTGACAGATGGTACTGATACGTACAAAATTTCCTCATTTAAAGAAGATTCTAGAAGACATAATTGTGTAATGACTTCAAGGTGCATTTATTTAGATTACCATTAACGAATGGAATCGACGTTATTTAATGGATAGGCAGCTTAAAGTATTATTACGTGGCCCATATAACGCAGAACAAATGTCTTCTGGGTTTTAAGGTTGGATGTGCGACTCATAAGGACAGACGATGTAGATAGAGTCGTTGGAACACTGGATGCAAGCACTGGTCTTATTTGGAATTTTGAAGAGAGACCAATGTTCAGCTGTGGATGTTCTGCGGCTGTAATTATGATCAAGATGTTATTTATAAGTTTAAAATCTTTTATGCGCAATGTTTACCTCAAATAAATACATTTAAAAAACTTTTAAGTTAAAAGGTTTTTTGATACCCATATTGTGGTGGTTGTGAAAAAATATGTACCTAGTCCGCCATATTGGAACGGCGTCCATCTTGAATTTTAATTTTTGACATAATCTTCGTGTTTTACTAGTGTAGCCCTTTCATTTGATACCTATATTGAGGGGGTTAAGGAAAAATATGTAGTCCACCATTTTGTATCGGCGGCTATCTTAGATTTATAATGTTATTGATTTTATTATAATGTATTGTCATCTAAATTAAATGTGTGTACCAAATTTCAGATCAATCTGACAACGGGAAGGTGCTTAAATTTCAATTTCTAATTTTGACCCAAACAAATAAATTCCGTACGGGTCGAACTAAATAAAACCGTTTAATAAGAAAAGGACCAATATTTAATCTGACTCTGGATGACTCTGTGTTTGGCACTAATCGATGTAACATAACTCCTGAAGATGCCCCTTGGAGGGCTGAAACACGTGTTGAGTGATTTAACGGTGGTAGTTATGTAATTCGCATTGTTTGCCGCATATGCATTTATCAGCGGGCTGGCGGGCGGTACACTTTGTTGCACGACTACCACTGCATGTGCGGAAGTGGCTAAATATTGGTCCTTTTCTTACTTAGGATGGACTTCCGCAAGATAACGCCCGCTTCCATTAAATATTTACCTCAAATGCCTGTCTTTCTTCTGGCTCCATACTATGATCATTTGTAAGAAATAGCATCGAGTAATAATAACACCAGTGGTACTATATTTATGTTAGCATAATGCTGTTTTTTCTATTTGATGAATTTACTTCAGAAAAGAGGCTTTTTGAGTCTTCTTTTAAGAAAACTAATTGAACACTGATATCAATAACAAAATTTTGGAGATATCTCTTTTCACAGTTTCAGAGAATTTTTCTTGTATTCGACTAACTTCGTAACAATCTTAAAACATATCATATCAATTCTAGTAAGCAAGAGATTTCACTTATGTATTGACTCATCACGATATATTTAATATTAAAAGTATTAAAGACGTGAGAGAATTTTTCTTGTATTCGACTAACTTGGTAACAATCTTAAAACATATCATATCAATTCTAGTAAGCAAGAGATTTTACTTATGTATTGACTCATCACGATATCTTTGATATTAAAAAGATTAAAGACTTGAAATTCGGTGAAAATCTTCCTTTAGTCAAGTAAAAATCAGCTAAGTATGGATTTTACAAAATTCTAACGTAAAAAGGTTATTGGGATCTTTATTGAAAATTGTATAATTTCGTATAGTTATACATAATATATCATCTATATTTGTATAAAATTCGACGGAAATTATAAAATTTCAACGAAAAAGATAGTGCAAACCACACGAAGCGAACAGAAGACAGTTAGCAATGAATAGTAGTAGTAGTAATTAGTAGTAATAGATATCTGGTATTTTAAAGTACATATGAAACCATATTGTACCAATGAACTGCATAAATGTTGACAATGTTGAAAATGTTACATTTATGAGTTATGTCCTTTTCCATTGGAACGGTTTAGTGGCGATCCGGCTTAACCGAAGCCAAAAAGTGTACAGTCACGCCTCTGCCCCCTCCCCGCCCCCTCTACACGGGTGCCCCCTCTTGCCCCAGCTAACTTCATAAGACTATGAATTTAAATACGTTAGTCGATGTCAAAGGGTCGCGTTGCATCCACTTGGAGCGCTAAAATGCGCTTCTCTTGTTATTTTTTTTTTATTAATAATTTTATTGGAATAATATTCTGGGTACGTTAGTAGGTGGACCAATGACGGTCATTAAGACCACAGGAAGACCGGTTATCGCAGCTATCTTTGGTGAAGCTATGTCTTGCAGTAGGCGTCTATCAGCTGATATGACGAATTTAATTTTTTAATGTCAATTAATATTTATTCACCTTCACTTTTTACTGCGGTTACATCCAAAGTATTGAAAATATCCTTTTTTGTTCGTTGATTTTTTTATTAAGACATATTTTTAATTAGTATATATAAAAATATTAGCTTTAACAGACACTTTCAATGTTTTTAATATTATAAATAATTTAATGTTATTTTTGATTGCATTGCATGCGACATTTTAGGGCTCCGCCGCGGCTAACAACTTTTCTTATCAACGACGGATTGTTGAAACAGGGTGTAAAAATATTCGGACCACGACTCGTCCGTTTGATATTTGCTAATATCCCCTCAGCTCTAAGTTAAGGATTCAGTCGATGTAATATTAGAAGACGAGAAGGTTCTCTCGTATTTTATTAAAAAATTCAAGATGTTAATCTTAAAAAAAAGCTTTAAAATTAAGATCATATGTTTGGACTCTTATGATAGATATTTTTGAGAAAAATATAGAAAAATCACTGAGGATATGGAGGTGAAGTCTTCTAATACAAAACATAATTAACTGTTAACCAAATATATCTAAAGTTCATACAACTGACTAAAGATGAACACAGGTAACAACTAGGAATAATATCATAGTACATTTGTATGCTGTAGTGTTAGAGGTATAACAGCGCAATTCTATGTCCTGCTGAAAGATTTAAACCTGTCAAGAGCAAACATCAACTTATTTCTGAAACGGATTCTATCATTGGTAAGACCGCGATTTGATTAAACGGGAAAGAAAGTTTGGTCAACCTAAGCTGAAGCAAATGAAACACAGGTCGTCAGCCCCGAGAATCGTAATCGCACCCTCTTTTTATAAAGCTATGGATCCGTTATCGGTTATTATATAATATATTTATTAAAAGAATAACGAAATTAAAGTCTGATATCAAACTTGCAACACTTGAAGAAGTTTCTAGAAGACAGAAATAAAGAAATCATTTCATGGCTTCATAGTGTAATTATAAATATTCCACGGTTCAATAACGAACACTCTGCCTCCACGCTCTATTAAATCGTTATTATTTTTATAGACAATCGTAAATCAGATTAATAAGCCATCATAGGAGGGGAGACATCCTTATTCCCTATTTACGTGTGGAGAGAACCGTAAAATATTATCACCGTGTCTTGGATTAGTGCTGTATGTGATAAAATGATGTTTCATTGCAACACGGTAGCACTGTGAACAAAGGTACTCTGTTTTATCACATCTTTGAATGTAGACAGTCTTGCATTTTCGTTTCGATTCGGGAATAATTTGGAAATTACTTATAAATTGATTAAGTTAACGTTATATATTATTCAAGACCAATCATCGTGGAGGTCTTCGGAGAAGTCCCTCCTTCTTCTGGTTCTTCTGTGGATCTCCCTGTTTTTGATTCGATCTTGCAGCGTTTTTTTTTTTTGTATTTTTTGCATATTACAAGTGATTTTTTATAACCTGTTGATTTTTAAGATACAGTAAATAAATAATGTAAACAATAAAGACGCGTCAATATTTTATTTAAAAAATTGCTTCTTATAATAATGTGAACATGGTTTTCTAATTTGTCAACGTGGCTAATTTAAGTGACTGCGTGGTACTGTCTATATATTTATTAACTTATTTACCTGCTTAACGAATTTCGTAAATGAGAATTCACTTCCTTTAGGCATTCTCTACAACTTGAATCTAGGCGGTGTAGAGAAAATAAGCGGACAGATGTTATAAAACATTCATTAGGTTATACAAACATATGGTATTTGTATACATACTATATGTAGTTATAATAAATACATAAATGGTTACTTATAAACATATATTAAAATAGGATACGGATACATAATAGTTATAAAAGATTGCTGTTTTTAAAAGGCGTATACACACTGGGGCAACTAATCGATATATAAATAGACGTTCGCAAATTGTCTGCGGTACAGTCGGACGCATTTTCTTTTACGATCACCCACCGCTGTTTACGTGCTCCACGAAGATACGACCGATCGTGTAGATGTACGAAGCTATTGATGAGAAATTGGATGCGGCAATTTTTAATTCTTAATAACGCTTCATGCCACACTAGCCTCCGAGGTAATTTCGCGAATATAAATTTTCGTATTTTTCCTTCTTCTTCTTCGTTCTAGCTGCAGGACACTTTCTGCAAAGTATAGGCCTCCTCCAAAGAGGCTCTCAATGATTTACAGAGTCCTTAATTATGGCGTAGGTCCACCTAGTACAGGGTCTACGCCACTCGAGAACCTTTCGACCTCAACAGCCTTCGGTTGCACGAGCGATGAGCCTCGCCCGCTGCCATTTCAGACGAGGAATTCTTTGAACTACGTCAAGGATACGAGGACGCCGTTTTGACCCGATTGATGAGATAAAAACTCAATAAAAGAAAGTCCGGAAGGTGAAGGCCGGAAAAAGACTATTCCGATTGTTGCTAGGACTGCAATAAAGTTGGCAAAAGTGCGCTTTATCGGAAAGCATTATATTGAATGAGATGATGTTGATTTTAAAAACAAATTCACCTTCTTTTTGATCATAGTGTTATGTTCAATAATAATATAAAAATAAGAATTTTTGTAATATCTCTCTTATTGTAAATAACAGATGTATAATTTATAAATGTTTTATTAATTATATATTAAGGCTTAAGTCCACCGTTACCAAAATTTTAAAAAGTGTGAACAAATAAATCGATCTTTTCACATTTAAAATTTCACTTATTTAAAGTGGACGGAAAAGGCTTATTATTCAACAAACGAATATTTAAATTACTTGAATCCTTGGCAATCCTTGGCTATATCTGATAAAGTTTATGTATGTAAATCTGTAATGTTTAATCTTATTAAAAAATGTGTTTTTATGGAGTTCCTTCTTGATTCTTCTCCACAACTACAACACTTTGCAAAGCAGAGAACAGTAAAAAATAAAATCGAATATAAAATAAATAGATAATAAGTCAACGATCAATAATACTTCTATTAAAAGTTCCAAGTGTATTAATGAATTATATCTTTTATATTATATTTAATACTTATTAAGAATATAATACCGCATCCATTTAGCGCGTACATCTATGTACTAGAGCTAATAGCGATCGCCTAATAGCGGCAGGGCTAGTTGTATGCTCGTAAACGTATCCCGACGGCTTATTGGGCCGCGCTCCGATGGCCGCCCACGCGTGGGCTGCGGTCCCCATCGATTTAGCAATCAATTACTCGAGTAACCACAATGGAAGTTTTGCTAGTTTTCCGATACATTCATTCATTTGGAGTTTACTTTAATAAAGTTGTATTATTTTTATTCACATGAATGTATTTTAATGCATAATCGATTCCACAACAGTGCAAGGACGAGAATGTGAGCTTTTTCCCACATTTTAGCTAACATTTTCTAACATATAACGATATAAAAATATAATTAGCTATTGCGTTCTGTTGTTAGTCAATAACTTTTTTTATGATTATTGTTTATTAGAACTATTTAAGTATTGTGCGCATATATACAGGGTGATTGGTTTTAGATATAAAAGCTTTGTAGCACACAATATCAACACATCTTTCTTTCATTCGTCACATTATTTATCAATCCTTTTCATACTTTATTTTCCGTTCTTACATTGCCTTTTTTACTTTGCCATCAGATCCAGAATACTCCTTTTAACATTTTTATTTTTACACTTCAGTTTTTACTTTACATTTTTACTATTTTATTTTGTTTAGTTCTATATTCCTATCACAAAATTTATAAGTCTTTCTACTCTTATCCGACAAGGACTAATTTCTTTTAATTCCGACACTGATAACCTCTCCAGTACTCTAAGATGAGGGGTCTTTCTTTCTCTTCTATCAGCATGACTCTGTTGCTCTACTCTATTCTTTTCTGCAGCTCTATTAGCCTTATGGATGTTATACATTCATTAGATACCCACGACCAAAAATTTAAGTTTCCATTGCTAGTTCTACCTTTTGTGCTTTACTTGGACGTTATGTTGCTCATCAGACTTGGGCACACTGTTTCTTATTCCCTCCTGATGGGGGAGCAGTCTTTGTTCCATAGCTGTTGCAGTCGTTCTGCTTCTCTAACTCTCGGTGTTGAAGTTTCCTTTTTTCATGCTCTCTTGCAAGGGAGTGTCTACTCCGTGTGGTGGCTTATGTTGGTAGCGTCATTGCTTTTTGGAATCGGCGCTTGATCCTTTTTGGGGTTGGTTTAAACGCATTTTGATTTGAGTAGATTCCACAACGAACTCGGAGATTTTTTGTCATCAAAAAACCGTGTTATAAAGTAATCAAAAGAAAAACTTTGTGTACTATAGAGAATTATAAAGAAAATATATCATTTTATAACAAAAATTGTGCACTAAATAAAATATATATATATATGTTTTATTAGTAATAGTTGTTTATTTATATGTCTGTCTAAAGAACTACGTCAGATATAATTTCAAAAACTATGAAGTCGGTTAGTTATAAATATAAACATAAACAAAATTGGCAAGTTTGATGACAACAATCACACCGGCCCATCAGCTGCGACGTAATAAACCGTTAATATCGGATCACGCCGGAAGTGACGTCATAATTATTAGTTACAACCATAAAATATGAGACGAGTAGTTTTTATAACGCCATAAAACCTCCATAACTCCTATGTTGTTACCGTATCAGCCTCTTAATTTTATGGCTTATTAATGAGATGATGGGTCCACGGAGATTCGCTTGGATAGTCATTATAACACGTGGCCAATTTAAGATTCAAAAATTGTATACAAAATTATTTCGTGATTCGATACACAGTTGCTTACAGGAGAGCCTACAGGAAGGTACAACAAGCTTATCTTTATTTCTATAGCTAACCTAGTACAACGCTATTATTGTTTCATTAATTTATATTACAATGCATATAGGCAAGGATATTATATAAGAATATATACACATATATGTAGACTAAATATTGTTCTATTTTATTCTTCAAGAAACTGTATCTATCATTATATCATTGGCGAATATAAAGCTCAACGAATCCGCTGGCTTGGTCACTTGGAGCGAATGGGATCGGATCGGAGCGTGTAGGTAGCGTACCTGGAAAAACCGAGGGGTTGAAGACCAGTGGGTAGACTCAGGTATCGCTGGATCGATCGCGTTGAGGCAGACTTGCGCGAATTGAATGTCAACCAATGGCAGACGATGGCGCAAGATAGAGGAAAGTGGAAGTCTCTCGCTTCGGAGGCCAAGACTCACTTTGGGTCACTGAGCCACCGGATTAAGTAAGTAAGGAAACTGTGTATGTCGTTTTGGTTGAGATCTTTACAAAAATGTATTATATCACTATTTACTATGATCCAAATTTCAAATTCTAAATGTTTTTTACTGACTTTGTTATCTTTAGTTCGACGAAAAGTTCTCGAATAGATAGTACAAAAGTATTAAAAATACGTGAATACAATATTCAAAAGAGATTATTTTTTTTTAAATATATAAGTTTGTATTCTTATCTAAATTATAGTTACATCTTTATATCGACAAATCTCAGCTCAAGACTCCGTCAAGCGACTGTCGTCCATTGCGCCCTTTGTTAAGGAGTGTGGTGCGAGACCCCCGGGAGGCGATTCAGTGGAAAATTAAAAACGCCGCGAGGCGATCGGGTAATATTCTCTCTCATTAGGTCCCCGGTTACGATTGCCCATTTGTTCCAGGTGTATTGTGCTGAATCGCGAGTGTGTGGATGCTAGATTGGAACAGTGAAATCCGTGGATTCGGTACGTTCTTAAACTATAACGTGGCAAGGAGTCGACCGGAATTTTTTTAAATATTTGTTGATTTTTATTCTAAATAAGTAATAATATTTAACCAAAACACGCCATATTTATAATCTAAATACGCATCATTTATTGACGTCATATATGTTGATAAAAATAATTGTTAAACAATATCACCGATGCAGCTCGAAGCATTGCTCGTCTAAAATGGCAGTAGACTGAGCACATCGCTCGTGCAATCGCCAGGCGGTAGACGCGTGAGAAGGCCCCCAACCAAATGAAACCACCACATATTTAAAGTCACGGAAGTCTCTGGATGCAACCTATCCCTTGTATTTGGCGTTTATCGGCTGAAAAAAAGAAGAATTGTTAATAATAAATATATAGAAATAAAATACGATTGCACTTCTAGGTTTAACTAATTTAAATACAATCTCTGCTAATTCGCTTGCTACAGGCTTTTTAGTTTTTTTTTATGATTTTATTCCTCAGGACTTTTCCATGAGCTATAGCGAAGGCCACTGCATTCTTCTTTATTACCGGATGGGACAATATTTTTGCATAAAACATACACTTTTATACAGACATTTTGTTTTATTAGGAAGCCTATAATACTTGGGATTTAAATTGTCGCTATACACGGTTCTAAAGAAATCCCAATATTTTACTACAATATTGAAATTGTATTGGTTGATATATTTTGGTAAAGCTTATTGATAAAGATGATTTTGTTAGCGCTAAAATTGGAAGCTTGCATTGGCGAAAAGTCGTCAGTTTATCGGTGTGATAGGTGTGATGGTGATAGGTGATGACAGGCTGCAATTTAGAGACTGTGCAGCTGAATTACACCATATAACTCTGCTATCTATCTTCCTTCGGACAACAAGACATACAGACATCCGAACACGTGTTAAATTGCTTCCACCCGTACTAAGCATTTTGATAATACTTTTATAGTGGGAACAGATATGGAACAACCTATCAATGTCATTGTTTCCAGATTATAACTTAGAAGTACTAGACAGAGTAAATAGGTATCTTCTAAGCAAGCATGTAGCATTTTAGACCTCGTCATCGCTTACCAACTTCTATGATATCATTGTTTTATCTTCAACACCACAATTTCAATAGTTGTCTCTTATATTTTAATGAAAGTAACTAATGTAGTCCCGCGGATTGGTAAGTTGAATTGGCACACACGCTTAGAGCTGATAACCTCTGCTTTAATCTTTTGAGACCTAGAATTGGAAATCGCTACGTACAGATTCCACCCACAACACAGACAATTTTGTTAAGGTAATCTATAGTAGAGTTCATGTCCAAACGTGAACGTGACATGGTTTAAAAGTACAGTGAATAACTACTTTATATTTTAGCTTGTTTTATAATTTACCAGTGAATAAATTTGTTTTTATCAAGTCCTGTATATAAACAGAGAGGTATTGATCAGCTGTTTAAATAGAGAATAGATGTACATATCACAAAGTTTGATAAACAGAGAAACTAATAAAGTGTTCTTTATAAATAATATATTTTAAAATAAACAGTATAAGCGACTCCCGGTTCGCAAGGCGCGTCGGCGCGTTGGCTACAGCGAATTCAGGTTCGCCGTTTTGCTTGGCATAATGAACGCTAAGATTAAGATTTGTGCGCCGTACAATTGTTCTTTTGTTTGCATTGTGGCTGAAGTCGGTATACCTGCAAGTACACTCAGCACCATAAACAGTGAGACATGGTATTTTTTTATATATTTATTTCGACTTCGTAATTTCAACTATATTATCCTATCACGATGTATATATATATAAAGCCTAATAGGTAGAGCGATGACATAAATAAGGCTGCGAGATGTTGTGGGATATGTGCACTGTAGAGCTTGGAGAAGGTTTATACCTAGCCTTAAATTAGCATCAACTGCTGAAAATAAAAAGATTTCTTGCTCTGAAATATATCTTTCACAGTAATAGCAATATAGTTATATTGAAAACAGATATAAAATATAAATCCACCTTTTATAACAGATTAAAGACTGTAGAATAAATTAAACCATGGACAATTTACTGGACAGATAATTAAACTCAGGTTTTCTTAGAAGTTTATACATAATATTGCCTTCTATATAATGATAATATTAGTCGTTTAAAATTTAAAAATATATTTATTTACAGTTGCCGTTATATGTGGTTGACTGTACCCTGTAATGCCCGGGGCAAGTTTCCTTAGTAATGCACGTGTACATCGCGACAGGGATGACGGAGGGGCGTCAGAAACGCCGCTGACCACAGTGCTGCGGTTTTAAAAACGCCCGTTTGTTGAAATGAATTTTTTATGTCAAAGTCACTTTTTATTCGAATTTATGTACGAATTTTAACATTTGTTTTTATTTTTCTTTTCAGCTGATAGACGCCATAATGGCCAGTCTTGCAATGCTCGAATCCAGTGTCCTCCAGGTTTTTTTTTAAGTTTTATAGTCGAAATATTTGACCTCTGTCTCGAATGTTGTTAAGCGATCACGTACATGCTTGCCTAGAAGACACGTGTTCTTTTTTTTAATGGCCCCCGTTATTAGGGACCTCTCGTTCCCCTATCTTGTGTGGGTCAGGGATTTTTATTTTTTTATTAATATATTCACGAGCTTCTATTTATTTTCATACTCTTCTTTCATATTTCTTTTTATCTCTCTTTCTTCTTCATTCTTTCTACAGTTTTCCCAGTCTTTCACTTCCATTCTGTTATCCTTACATCCATCCTCAGCCACTACACGCTAGTTCTGGTTTACAATTTTATTTTATTTATTATTTACATTTTTATTTTACAAATTAATTAATTCTTTTACTATTTTGGTGCTTTCTTTACAATATGATTTATTGCAATATCTGAATCATCTATATCGTTTTATTTATAGCATTTTTAATTACCTCTTGACAGTAGCTGAGGAAGCATCCTCTCTCCTCTTTATTTTGCATTATGGCCGCAATGTTATTGAATACACATGTTTACTCTTATCTTCAAGACTCCTAAGTCAATATTTTCTTTAATGAAATCATATTGTTTATATAATTGTAAAATTTTAAAGGGAGTTATAAAAATAGCATTATGTAATGTTTCTTAGTTATCACGTCGTCTTTTCATCATGTGGACGCTTATAACAAGGCAGAAATCTTCCCAAAGGATATCTACGAGTGGAGTTCGCGATTGCAGTATGGTATTATATTACGCAGACGAAGTTGCTGCCCATCCTTTTTTAATCCTTTATAGGCGAAGCATTTGACCTCTGTCTCTCCTGTTCTTAAGCGATGACAAAGTCTACGATGCTATATGCTTGCCTACAAGAAACCTATTCAACCTGATCTTGAAGACTTGTAACTTGTAACTGTCTAGAAATAATGACGCTTTTAGGATATTCCACTCCTTGGTTGTTTACTATAAAAATATTATCAAAACGCTTAGTGAAGGTGGAATAAATTTCAACCGTGTACGGATGTAGTGAATCCGTGCGTCTTGTTGTTCGGTAACAGAAAGAATATTGGGAAATTATTTGGTATATTTCCGATGCACAGGCTCCAAAATGCAGTGTTTAGATTACCCAATCTGACAACTTTTCGCCGAAGCTTCAAGCTTTGAAATTTAACAATTGTCAGTGTCTTTGATATTGGTTTTAAAGCCGTATGTAATTGAACCAAAATGTAATTACATTTCATTATGTAGTATATATAAAGTAATTATTTACAATAGTAATAAAAATACTGGCACGAAATAATGGAATTATGGTAGATGAAGATATGGGAGACAAGGTAGGTAGAGAGTGTGTGCGCGTGTGCGTGCGTGTGTGCGTGTATGTGTGCGTGCGTGCGTGTGCGTGTTCGCGTGTGTGTATGTGTCTGACATTCACCATCTAGACGCAGGTAGGATGTCCTTCCAAGATCATTAAAAAGATTGCTAAGGTCTCCGAATGACACTGAATGTAGACCGTTGACAAAAGGTTCTATTGGGAAACTAAGGGGGAGGTTGTAACCAGCAGAGAAAATCGTCTGATATGATGTTGATTACGATTATTTTCTATACAAATTAAAATAGAACCTATTTATACACAACACGTTATATAAATCACATAAAAACATTTAACATTTGTGGCTACAAGTACTTGCGTTTACTCGATTCGACGCAACTGTTAACGAGAGTGTTCCTATTAGTTTTTATTATTCCTGCCCACCCCTTATCCGTTAACGGTTTTCCTTATGGGCCTCTTAATTGTATGTCGATATACAAATCGATTACATTCCACATACGATTATGGAAGTTCAAGGTTTTCATGTTGTTTTTCTTAGATATTTATATAAATATCTCCGTCCAAATGACGTAATTAAGGTTAGAAAATTTGCAAATATTTATAAGTACACATAATTTTAGCCGTATTTAAAAACACATCCACTGTTTTACTTTGGACTCCCACATAGATTTTTAATGCAAACTTTTGTAAGCGGCCTATATTCTTACTTCATTTGATAAAGGTGTTATTTAAAAAGGTTCCATGGTAGAGGTGAGTATTAAATGAAAAAAAAAATATTTATATATTTATTTACACTTTTGTACACCTAAACTCTATAAAAATATAACAAAAGGAAATATAACAAAATAATGTAGGTAATAAATAAATTAAAAAATATATATATACAGGTACAAGAGGCGGTCTTATCGCTCGAGGCGATCTCTTCCAGACAACATTTGCATGGAGGTGAGAGAGATGAAGGAGAGGGCAGTTTGGGTGTAGATAATAAATATAATAAAAACATTAAAATGAACTACACATATCTGAACATAACATACTTGCACATATACATACATACAAATTCTTATATATTTCATGGAAAAAGTATTACCTAAATACGAATAAGTAACAAATGTTACACTATATCCAGAGGGCAAGGAATGCTCTTTTACCATCTTTTTAAAAGCTAACAGCGATTTAGTGCATCTTATTGCTTCTGGTAATACATTCCATAACCTGACAACGAAAGCAGTGAAAGGTTTCTCCATAAATATAGTAGAATGAACAGGCATAGTCAATTTCAAGTTCAGCAATGATCTAAGCAACTAATCATGTGAGTTATGAAAGAAAAAATCTAGATTTAAGGAAAAATGGAGTAAGCAGGGTAAAAGGAAGGTTGGTAGGAGAAAAAAGTCGTGGCTTCATAACATTAGAGAGTGCACCGGAATCGCCAGCGCTGCTGAGCTATTACGCAGAACCAAAAATAAGGAAGAGAGCAGGAAGCTGATAGCCAACCTCCACTAGTTGGAGAGGCACTTCAAGAAGAAGAAGAAGGAGTAAGCAGGTTAAACAAATTACTATAGAAAGATAAGAAAGGTTGCGGGGCATTCTTAGAAACTATCAAAAGTGACAGTAATGTCGTAAAGTATGTACTCGAAACAAAAGAACATTATAACGGGAAGCGAATAGAGCAATAAGAGGTGGACTTTCAAAATGGCAGCGAACGGTAGAGTCGCAGAATAAAATCACCATTAATTCGTGTTCGCGACGTAGGTAATGGGCCACTCCGTATTGAACAACCTGTGTTGTATTTATCGCGATAGTGATGTAATAATATCGATTATCAGATATCGATATATTTTTTTTAACAACCCAACATAGCATATATAAGAAAATTAAGTCTGCATCTTAATGTACAATAATCTTAAGCAAGAAAAGGACCAATATTTAGCCAAACTCTGTGTTTAACACTAATCGGTGTAACATAACTCCTGAAGATGCCCCGTGGAGGGCTGAAACACGTGTTGAGTAATTTGGCGGTGGCGGTTGTGTGATTCGCATTGTTTGCCGCATACGCATTTATCAGCGGGCTGGCGGGCGGTGCACTTTGTTGCACGACTACCACTGCATGTGCGGAAGTGGCTAAATATTGGTCCTTTTCTTGCTTAGGACGGACTTCCGCAAGGTAACGCCTGATTCCATTAAATACAATAATCTTGACAGGTGGCGCAAAAGTAATGTCATAACGTGAAAGTGATTTAATTATTACAAGTGACTCTAAATGTAACTGTAACTTTAACATTTATAATATAGATATATAGATTTAATTTTTTATTTAATTAGTTATCAATAAGCAATAAAGCGATATACAGCCTTATAATGTGGATTTTTGTCATACTTTTCCTCTTCCACGTACTCCATGAGCTCGAAACATCAATTCTCATAGCATACGACATAATACATTGTTATAGCTGCCTAGTCACTCGTTGATAAAAACTTCACAAAATATATATTACAAAATTATATATTTATGATACCGTATACTATTTTACCTTTGTTATGTCCATATATGAAGTTTCAGTTCTCTACCACTGCTCACATAGGATATATTCGTAACTGATCACATATGTTCAGGATTCGAGAAGGTAATGCAATCAAACGAAATGTCAAGAAATAAAAAACTAAAATTTTCATTTAAATTATTACTATTTTAAATGAAATTCATATGTATAAACATTTCGATCATTTCCCAATTTTTCTCATTTAGTTCTATTTTTGTTAATACACTCGGAAGCTTTTAATTGAGAGAAAAATAACAAAATTAATAATAAAGAAAAAATAGTAAAATGAACATCTTTCTTTTCCCTATAAAATTTCACAGAGTAAACATGCTTGTTTAATTTTCGACAGAAGTAAACTATATAGCCTAAACAGTTAATAACGAGATAAGTTTCAGTAAGCTTTTTTCTTTAAATTATAATGAACTTTATTAGCTGTGTATAACACAACGCACCTTGGATAGAAATATGTCTATTTACGTACCAGTTCAAATTTAAATGAGCAGATCTGAAGAAGAATTAAAGTTACCAGCATATTTCCGCGGATTGGCCAGTTGAAGTAGCAGTGACGTACCAGAATAGATGACCGCTGGAGCCTTAAGATCTTGGATTGGAGACCAAAGACTGGTGGGCGAGGAGACCTCCACTTAGAAGTTGAAAATCTCTGAGGGAAACCTGAGTCCTGTAGCTAAGGTGATGATGATGATGGCAGTGTATCCGGATCGTTGTCAATTAAATATTTACGATTGTAAATATAAATCGATAATAATATATGGATATCGTGGCGCATCACTAGCGCCATCGGTCCAATTCACACTCTCAATTGCAGCTGCGGTAATGTAATACGGTGATAGTATTAATTATTCAACCGATATTTTAATTGGTGATGTTATGTTTCGTTCACAATCACTTTTATGGGATTGGTCATTTTCGTTAATGTTCACCGAATTTACCTTATTTGTCATGCCGACCGCCGGTTCATTTGTTTTATATTAATTACTGTTTTCATAGCTGTATTTCATTTGTTTTGTTTATTATGAATACAATTATACACACTGTGATTGGTTATTAGCTTTAAAGGAGAAAATATACGAATATATTTAATGGAATCAGACGCTACCTTGCAGAAGCCCATCCTAAGTAAGAAAAGAACCAATATTTAGCCACTTCCGCACATGCAGTCGCATCACAGAATTTGTGTTTGGCACTAATCGGTGTAACATAACTCCTGAAAATGCCCCGTGGAGGGGTGAAAAACGTGTTGAGTAATTTGGCGGTGGCAGTTGTGTGATTCGCATTGTTTGCCGCATACGCATTTATCAGCGGGATTTCACGAGATATCTTAGACCATACTTTTCAGATTTTAAATCAAAAATTAAAACTTTATTATCAAATACATATCATTCACTAGTGTTTAGTTGATCGAAACGTACGGAACTTGGTTTATTAGCTTATTTACAAGGATGTACATTTGAAAAAAAAAATTGTTAAACATTAATTTGTAAAGAGCAACTGTTGAGTTTCTTGCCGGCTCGTCTCAACAAATTAGCGTTGCAAGTTGGTGGTAGATTACCAATCATAATGTTAAAATAATTGACTATTCAAAAGTGGATATAAATGTCTACTGGAATAATTTCTTTATTATGATGATATTTGATTTTGAATTTAAATATACAGTATATTATTTGCTTTTAGTTAAATAATGGTGCATCCTATCCAAAAATTAACGGTTTTATCAATTATTTGGAAGGAGACTTTATAATAAAAATATAAAATAAGCCCTTATTTATCCTGGAAGCAACTTCAGTTTCTCAACGAGTCATAGAGAATGATAATTCATAGATATTTAACGTAATGTTTAAAACTTGTTAGCATAATTATGGCGAGGGTTTTGTATACCTACAATAGGTAAACTATATTAAAAATTCATTATCATATAAAAAGTGTAAAAATAATGTATATATGCGATTACGTGTAAAGTTTTCTACTATCCAAGCACGTACCTTCTTAACCCTTAATAGCCTAGAGTTTCAATTATAAACCGAATGTTCACATTACTATTAGTTTTTTTTATAGGTTGGCTGTACGAATTTTACTGTTGTATAATATTCCTTCCAACGAAATTTAAAAAAAATCTATTTTTCCCTTCATCTAGACCCTCCAGCAAACACAGTAATATTAGAAAAAATCACTTTCGTAAATCAGGCTATTAAGGGTTAAAAGCGAAACAAAAGAGAATGCGTTATACAGGATGTTGTGAGTTACGGGTGCGCATATTTGTTCCTAGAAATCAACCCAAATGCAATGACAGCTGTCATATTATCGATGGCGTACTAATTCAAATCGGCGTTCGAATTTCAATTTAAACGCGCAAGAAAAAAAATTTATTGTCGCTGTAGTACCCAGTAATATAAAGAATTAAATAAAAATATTAATTATATTAAAACACGTTAGCACAATTTTTTAAAAATAGTTGTTATTTTTCTTAGCTTTTTAACCAAACATTAGAACAGATTTAGTGTGATCTAACCTAACGAAATACAAGTGACATTTATACCCGTACCATTTATTTCTCGACGTTCGAGTTGCATTCGTGTAAACAGGAAAATGCGGGCGACGAGGCCAAATTACAGGAATCAATAACGTGCCCAGACGACATTATGCGAGATTTATTAGCTTAGTGTAGGCTTATTAGTTTCGGAGACGGGACTCGTTGCGTGGAATGTAGACTTACGCAACGTTGGTAGGGGACACGGAAATATTTTTAAAAATCTAGCATTAATTTATAATTACGAATACCATTTTTATTGTCATAGTTGAAAACAAATATCAAATGATTTTCTCTTTAGTATTCCGTTATCGATTTGTCATAATTTATCCATGGATCATTTTTTTAAGAGTCGTTAAGATACATTTAACATATTCACCAGTTCGAGCGATACCAATAGAAAATACCAGCAGATGGTTTATGAATTATTTTTTAAATATAAAATTCTGTGTTGCTTTCGACAATTCTTAGTATAAAAAAGTCCGAGAAATCTTTGTAAGTATACGAAAGTGTCACCTCTGTTATTTTCCTATGTCAAGGTAAACCAATATACAAAAGTCGGCAAGAATGCGACAAAGTATTGGTGTATAAAAACCAAATGCTTGCGGCACTCAGCGCCTTCTCGGCCGTTTAATATACTCCATTGTACAGTTATATACACAACGCTTTAACACATTAAATATAAAAAAAGAAAAAAATATTTCTTTAATAAAAAAATGATGAAACATTTTCTTGTCCAAAATAATGTATTGTCTGAAGACGAAAGTCTTTGGCCATTGTGTGTTACCTGTGATGACATACGGATTCCAGATGTGGTCACTTATGACTGATCTCATAACTATGTCCCAGGTCAACCAGAGAATAATATAGAGGGCTATGCTATTTAAATAAACTTTGTGTATTAAGTATGTATAATTGCCACTACTCTCAAATAAATTTCCAGAGGATGAAGAACAGCGTCCTCTGTGTACCATAATATCATACTGCGATCACCACTGCTCAACTCTAGATATATTTTTATTTATGAAGATGCCCCGTGGAGGGGTGAAACACGTGTTGAGTAATTTGGTGGTGGAGGTTGTGTGATTCGTATTGTTTGCCGCATACGCATTTATCAGCAGGCTGGCGGGCGGTGCATTTCATTGCACGACTACCACTGCATGTGCGGAAGTGGCTAAATATTGGTCCTTTTCTTACATATTTTTTATCTAAAACAGATAAATAACCAGTCAAACATTAGTTCATCACTTTAAATATATCATAATTTGTGAAAAGCTAACGATTTAAAATTGTTACTAGAATTAACAAGGAAAACGGAAGCGATAATTCAAAAAATATGTACAATTATTTGTAACACTTTTCCACACGCCAGTCCGCAACATATGTCACCGGCCGAGGCACGGTACAATAAATAAATAGCACAAATTCCGAAGTGACCAGACCACTGTCCCAATAAAACCCTAGCACTGTCCAGGGGTAAATAAATATTGCAGTACCCTAACATTGTCCATACATTTGCCTCTCATGTTCGCGTGTGTGAGCGGGCCTTTATGTTTTTCTTTAGGGAATTGTTTAGTATGGGGGTCGTTAATATCAAGTTGCCGTGGCGATAGGAATTTGACTTAAAACTGCGTTGCTTATAGTCAGAACGATTATTTTTTTTTTTGTTTTCTTTTAATATAATATGGTATCAAACCATTTACATTTACATATATATCTGTGTTTGGCACTAATCGGTGTAACATAACTCCTGAAGATGCCCCGTGGAGGGGTGAAACACGTGTTGTGTGTTTTAAAGGTGGTTTTTCTTACTTAGGATGGACTTCCGCAAGGTAACGCCTGATTCCATTAAACATATATATCAAACCTAAATACGTTGCGAAGATCCATTGTTCAAAAACTATACGATTTACAAAGTCATACTGTCTTTATATCTGCATCAATATCCGATTTCGGTAAAGTACATGATGGAATATTTAAAGTTAATTTATTTTTTTGGAAATCAAAAAAGCAATACCACAAAGTGCACACAAATTATAACCGCTAAAGCCTTATTAAAGTCGCAAAAAAATGCAACATATACAAATAAATAGACATTAATAATTTGAGAAAATTCTGGTAATTCATTGATTTAATGTCCTATCTCAGCTCGTAGTATATAAAAAGGATTACTTAAGTTATAATCCTGCCTGGAAACGTGTTTGTTTTGGAATCTTATAAGACGTATTTACAACCCTAGAAATTTAAGTTAAAAATGTCATTGTAAGAAAGGTCGATTGGAATCTATTTCTTATCAAAAGCTTTCAACCCACATTATTGGAAATCTATAGAAGCTATGTCATATAGTTGAATTGATTTTGATACAAATGCGACAGGCCAAAGAGTCTTTATTTTTGGTACTATAAAGTTGGCCGGGTCTAATTCCATTGTCGAACTGCACCCGTCACTACTTCCACGTACTTTAACTTTGAAAGCAAATAGGCTGCCAGGGCTAAGATGCAAAGAAAGCACTCATTCTATCTCAATCTGCTGACTTTGTATCTCCTTTACGACAAGGATCAGGAGGAGAGTATGTAGACACAGTTTTAACCAGACAATGGTCTGACCTACCTAAAGATGCAGAAATTGGTATACAGTTGTGATCTGGAACCTTTTTTTAGCCCGCCTTTTTGGGGGCCGTGTACGAAAACACGCCTATTTTATTATGGAAAAGGAACTTTTGCATTTTTTTTTAATTTTTACCTGTCTTTTATTTTCAGTCTTTTCCAGTCTTCACATTATCTAACATGATCTTGGAACTATGTCGAAAGGTCTAATAAATTAGCCGTATGTTCGTCAATATCTGGAACCTCTGC
Organism: Battus philenor; assembly: GCF_028537555.1. Taxonomy (NCBI): domain Eukaryota; kingdom Metazoa; phylum Arthropoda; class Insecta; order Lepidoptera; family Papilionidae; genus Battus; species Battus philenor. The sequence continues at coordinate 1,690,037 of NW_027181686.1, read as the reverse complement.
AACCTCTTGGACCAGCTGGTTGATGTTAAGCGTTAAGGCTAGCTTCCGCTTTTCTGTTTCAGTATAATTTGGGTTGATATGAGAAAAATCTAAGTTATTAGTAAAGCAAGTATATCTATTTCACGGACCCTTCCGCTCGTTGAACTCAGTACCGATGAAGCTGTAAAAGCCTTAGGGCTAACAGCATTAACATCTTCAGAAACGTCATTACATAGCTTACGCTTTTCTCTTTCAGCATGGTCAGTGTGCTCGTATGGAAAATACCAAGTTACTAGTAAAGATAGTCATTATGTAGAAATATAAGTTCCCTGTTAGACTTTTAATAAAAGACCTAGGATTTATCTTAGTTCAAATACCATCCATATTTGATTCTGAATATTATCATTGTCATTAAAGATAAAAAGATGTTAGATAAAACATAGGATATTTAAACAGAGCTCTTAATTACCTATTTATTTTTACAAGAAAAGATTGAAAAAAAAATCAGGAGAGACTTCACAGCAAAACATCTTTTAGTAAAGTTTAACACAGATTTGTACATATAGACTTTATCAGATGTAGCCTGAATGAAATCAAAATAATCTGGCGAAATCACTGCCGAGGATTCTATTCATTTAAATATTTTTATGTAATAATAAACTTTTTCGGACAATATATTTTAAATATGCGTTTTGAATTTTGTTAATGGTAGTCCAATAATGTTTTGCGGAATTTTATTGAAAATCTATTACAGTTAGAGACTTTTTACAGTCAAAAAAATGATCTATTTTAGTAAGATCAAGAAGTTATAAAGTAAAAAATATCATTCGCAACAATAGTGGAATTAACATAAGGCCAAAGCAAACTCCGACGAGGATAGCTTGGGTCGTAAATTCGAAGCTGAGGTCACGAATGTCAAGCTGCTATCAGGAAAAATATATACTACCTAATAGGCTAAGATAAGGCGATATGAATGCAACATGTCGGTTAAATTCCTGAGATTTATTCGGTTCGCTAAGTATGGAGTGAGACTCCGATTAGTTATTTTTAACATTTATTTTAATATCATTATAATTTACTTTTTTTTAACGTTTCATGAAATTAAATTTCACAATTTTCATTTCAAATAATCAAATTATGATTATAATATACAAAACGAAATGTAACTTAAATCTAGTCACTTACACATAATAGTAATAAGAAGCCTATATTCTTAAACACTACAAGACGGCATTACACCACTTCTTTCATATTTACGAAGTGATCCAAACAAATATAAGCTTTACTTCCAGATATTACTCTCAATTTTTTAATTTTTCTTAAGTAAACATTTTACCACAAAAACAAAGTTTACTTATTAAATGCATTTTTTAATGAATCTGTCTCTATATTTTTAGTCTGTATACTTAGTATTGAATCAATTTCCGGCGACTTCCGCCGCAGCGAGTGCAGTCGATAGCATGCTGTTTTATGATCGCCTGACGATCGCGTGTCGATCGCTAATAAACGCTCGATATATTAACGTGCGATTACATAGTAGGGGTCCTTATTTATTCGAAATATTTTTTTTAAATTTGAATGTTATTATATGTATTTTTATAACCTTTCATTATTTTAGTCTTAGAACATATAATGTTGGACATATGTCTCTGTTATATATTTCCAAGATTTTTAATGACCAGCGATTTCTATCAGGTGGTCTGTCCACTTTATGAGTTGATTTTTACACTGCGTTTGCCGTTCGGTCTTCATGTGGATTCTTTCAATACCTTACCAGATCCATCGTACCAGTCCTGCAAGGTTATATATATATATATATAACCTTGCAGTATATTACCCTTAAAATTTATTATACTTAAAAAGACAAATATATATATTTCTCTTTTTTACATTACTTCTAAATTTATAAGTATATTATTAAACAAATCATATTTTAGTTGATCCAATTGTGTAAAACGTGGTAAAGACTATAATATCTATATATGTCGGATGCTCAACGAAAAAGTATTCAATTTACTTGTAAAACTTTAATTATTATTACAACAGCTACTGTCATGTCAATGTTGCTGCTAAAAGTAAACACTCCCACATGTATATACTTTTTTAGTATATATATATATATACTTTGAAATCTAAAATAAAAGTATATTATTAAAAATCTAAAGCATTCAATAGTTTTTAGTTAATCGAATTGTGTAGAACTTGATTTGTTGAATTATTTACATGCGTGATATTATAATATACAAATCTCAATGTTAAATTTTCTTTTATAACAGCAACTGTTGAGTTTCTGGCTAGAAGTTAGCAGATCAGAGCGTTCTGAATCCAGTGGTAGTTTACTGCTTATAATGTTAAAATAATCAACGTTTCAAAAGTGCGTATGTGCTTAGAACATGAAAGGTTATTTGCAAGCTAGTTATTAGGTGGTTTGACAACTACCCGATGCCCGGCGTTACTCCTCATTTAGAATAACACAGGGATCAAGTACATCGTAACCTACAGGTAAAGTAGTGACACTAGCATTCGTAGGTTTGGGTTCAATTCCTGGAATAGAATCTTGTATAATTCAAACTTCAATAATTAATTATAAAGGATTGTCATTTTTCACAAGTTTTCAGAAGATATACAGTAGCATCTGCGTACCATAATACCATACTGGTATCGCCAACTTGCCTGCCAAGCGTGGCGATTATGGTATATCTACCCAAAATTTTTGGGAACCTATGACTTGCACTGGATATTTATAGGCTGAAAAGTAAAAACTAGTGACAACGATCCTAGTATGAATCTTATTAGGAACATTAATAAAGATTTTAGGTAAGAAAAGGACCAATATTTAGCCACTTCCGCACATGCACAGACTCTGTGTTTGGCACTAATCGGTGTAACATAACTCCTGAAGATGCCCCGTGAGGGGTGAAACACGTGTTGAGTAATTTGGCGGTGGCGGTTGTGTGATTCGCATTGTTTGCCGTATACGCATTTATCAGTGGGCTGGCGGGCGGTGCACTTTATTGCACGACTACCACTGCATGTGCGGAAGTGGCTAAATATCATATAAATAAGAAAAGGACCACTTTTCTTACTTAGGATGGACTTCCGCAAGGTAACGCCTGATTCCATTAAATAAAGATTTTGTTTAGCAGGTACTGATAGTTAAAACCACTGTTAAACATCTTTTTAAATAAGACTAAGTGAAGAATTTTAGTGTTTCATGTGTCAGTATCTCACAGAGTTTACACTAATTATAGTGTACGATATGTGTATTTGTAAAAAACGTCTAAAATTTTAAAAATAATATTAATTTTATTAAATAATATTTTGCTTTGCGTCTTAATAAAGTAACGTAATATGAACATACACCAGTTGCAATTCCGTAGGTATATCTCAACCTTGCAAAACCAATAAAGCGAGTAATTTAATTTTATGAGAATAAATCAGGTACTCCTGTAACATCGACCCGATTCGCTGAACTAGATCTAGTTTATGTTGTATTTCATTTTATTATTGACTTTTGTAGAAATAAATTTTCAGTGTCATTGGTGCATGTTATGTTTAAATTTGGCTTCTATTGAACGCCCTTGTTTTTATATTTTAGCTTGTTGAAATACCTTCGCATTCTTGTCCTTGCAAGAAGGTTTATGGATTTACATTCAAGTTGAAATTGAACATAGAACTTTGTTTAACATAAAATAGAGTATAAATATTATTGACTGAAATAGATAACATCGCCTCCCTAATGGGCGACGACGAACTGCGCCCATTGTTCTTAGGTTTTTTTCAGAGCAAGGTAGTACAGTATGCAATAAATAAAAAAAAACAAGACTTAAGAGAAGTAGTAAATATTGTAAGAAGGAAAAATAAAAATGATGCGAGATATAAACTGTAAAAATAAAAAAATAAAGATGATGTGATACCAGAATTTACCTGTGTTTCAAATCGTGATCTAAGAATGAAGATGAAGGAAGGTAGGCGATTAAAGGCAGATCATAAGTAAGTGATGGAATTGAAATGGATAGACATTGTGCAGGAAGAAAGGAATACACGAAAGAATTAGTGAAAAACAGAAGGCGAATAAGAAGTGAAAACTTTATCTGAAAAAAAATTTTACTCGATTATGTATAGTCCCCTGGCGTACACGTGGTAAAGGGAACTTAAGATCCCAAAACGAGAGTCATTTAAAAAAATTCTTTTTGAGGTCACAATGAGTGTATATATAGATAATATCATTGGGAAATTAATGCTTCACATCTGAGAATAAGAGACGAAGGAAACTCAATGGTATTGAATATTTATTTCAGAGAATCTAAAATTTCATATTTAATTAACATTAAAATAAGTGTGGATGTAAACACATTATTACCAAGGTGTGCATCTTCTTTAAAGTTTATTGTATTGTAACCTACTTTTGTACTAGATCCTTGACTTTTAAAAATAAACTTTTATCATATATATTTTACTATACAAGCCACATCATCATATTAGCAAAGGCTCGCTGAAAGAAACAGGTGTCTCTTAAAGATTGCGACTGCCACTTTCCACAATCATTTTATATGATTTACGAAATATGTTTTGAAAATAAATGGATAATACAAATTAGTATATTTATATCTATAAGTATGTATAAATTAATAAAAATTTTAAAAAGTATTCCAACAATAGAATATTCACTTGAAATAGCGCGTGTTAGCATTTAACTGTACGCTGTTCCATTGGTATATTTCAGAATATTTAAACAGCTGAAGGTTTGCGTTTAAATTTTCATGACTAACGACTTCATTTTATCTGCACCTTCGCATTAGTGGGGACCAGTTGCACGGAAAGTAGGGAGGTCAGCGTGTCAAGGTGAAGAGGGATGGGCTTGCATGACGCTTGTATGCAATAAAAAACAATATTCTACCTTGGTACCTTGTTATTGTGTCGCTGGATATGGTATAATGCACAACCTGTGTCTGACATATATAAAAAGCAGTACAGGGTAAATTTATTGCCATGGGGCATACATCACCATTCAACCTTATGTTCTCATAACAACACATATTGTTGTCAATATAGCACCTGTTTAAAATTATATTTAACCTGTAGCATTATTTACAAAAGAAAGTACAAGTACATATTTTTCTGTTTCAGTTTTGTCGCGCCTTGAAAAATTTGTACGTAGCACCATATTTGATAATCGTAGAATTTGTGCTACGAAATCGTGCTACGGATTTTTGCTACGGAGATTTGCTACGAACTTATTAATAATTATCTGTTATAAGAAATATATTCTTTTCTATACAATTTAAGAAAATAATATGCATTACAGATATCACTTTATGTATTTATTTAGTGAGAAATAAGTAACAAAGCTGTTAATTGAAAATAGTTATAAATTAGCATAATAGTCAAACGTACGATATTTTCTGATGATTTTCAAGTTTTACATAACTTTATTAACGTTTTTCTATTAGAACCTTATACTAGAGGTCCCAAAGTTTATTTATAAGAACAGGCAAAATCGTTATATTTCTCAAGGTATGTCCTGACCAAGCTATAAAAGGATATAACATATAAGAAGTGATGTTGGTTTAAGTAAAACTAAGGTTAGATAATTAACAAAATAATGCAATTCTGGCAATTTAAACATGGCCGCTGTGGTTTTTTCTGGAGGGTAGACCACGGACTGGTAAACGCACGTCCGCGCACATGGCTTTTTTTATGGACCGAATTTTTGGACCTCTCGTTCTAATTCATAATTTTATTCCCTTACTCATTATTCGTCTTTCCCAATATCTTTTAATCTTTTCTCTAATTTCTTTGACTATATCTTTCATTCCTTTCCATACATCAATATCCACCAGAGATCTAAAATATTTACTTTTATTATTTTTATCATTTTTTTTAAAATATTACACTTTTTTAATTCTTATTTTCTTACTACATTTTATTATCGCACCTATTTTATGTCTCGTCTATTGTTTTCATTATTCATGATCACTCTTTTATTTATTTATATATTTTTATTGTTTTACCTATTATATTTTTGCAGAACTCGAAAAATGTTGACAGACGACCTTGCAAAGGTTATTGGAAGACGTTACATGCAGGTTGAATCAACTGTTTCTATTATAAATCTGTAAAAAGAGGCATAAGTATAGTAGTAATCAATAAATTCAAATATATAATATCTTTACTCAAGTAGGCACTTACATGTGCATTTGAATCATCGATTATTTTAACGTTGTAAAAGTAGTAACCTATCACCAGCTCAAAACGCCGATCTGCTAAGAAACGAATAGAAAGTCAACAGTTGCTCTTTTAAATGTAGTTTAACATTTTTTTATATGTATATTATGATATCATTTATGTAAATGACTCAACAAATCAAGTTCTAGACATTTAGATCAAGTAAAAACTCTTGAATGCTATAAAATATTTAATAATATACTTAATACTTGTAATTATAGATTTAAAACTAAGAAACGGAAGATCTGAAAAATATTATGAAACTTTAACATATATGCGTACACGCATACCCATGAAAGGTTTGTTACCTTTTTGAACAGACAGACCAATGCTGATATCTGTATAAATATTTACGGCCAAAATATTGTGTGTGTAACAGGCCTTATGAAATTTTAAAAATGCAATTTCAAAAAGGTTTTGTCAACTTCTTGAAGGTAATGTGGAGACGTTACGAGTTAATTTTTATGTCTTGTATCTATCACTTTAATTTATATAATGTTATTGTATTTATTTAACTTAGAGTAACTTTAATTTCAAGTATTAACGTTGACCATTCCATTAGCTTTACACTCGCGTATGCTGGTGAAGGGGCGATAATGGCGACTAAGTCTGACATTACGACGGCTACCACTTTGTTATTCGACTAAAGCGACTAAATCCACTTGCGGCACGTTTATATGTAATGTAACTAATATTTACATCGCTTTAAGATTTATTAAACGGAACACGTTCAAAGCGCTAATCGCGGTACTGTTTCAGTGAGTGTTTTTACATACCATTTATTACGTCGACTCTGCGTGTACAGAAATATTCAAATAAAGTTTAAAATAATCATCACCACATTAGCTGAAATACATATACATGTGGGAACGGAACGTAAGAGTAAAGGAAGTGAGCGATTGATTGATGAATGAATGAAGAGTTGGAATGAATTATGGCATTCTCTGGGAAGATAGCGATGGGCCAGTTTGTTCAGTATGAACTATGTAAGAAGTAAAAAATTAAAGTGTTTAAAAAATATCTTAAAACATCTATTATTCGCCTGCGTGATTCACTCCCACATATAATATAGGTCTCCAAAGATGGCCAATGCTAGGCCTCTCCTAAAAAAATATTTTTTTTACCTTTATGGGCGAGCATTCGACCTCCGTCTCGCAAACGAAATGTTAACCTATTCATTATATGCTATGCTATACAGAGAGCGAAGGAGATAGCTATGCTCGGAGATTCTCTGCGAGATCGAATATGAAATGGGGAAATCCCCAGAAGAACCAAGATCACTGACGTAACTCTAAGAATTGCTCACGTAAGTGACTGTAGGGCGGCATATCGTTCGTGCAACCGATGGCTGTTGAGGCCGAAAGTTTAACGAATGGCAACCACAAGTAAGACAGAAACAATCTTATATAAAAAAAAAATTTTTTGGCATGAATTACGAAACACTAAAATCTTCTTTTAGTAGTTTTGGCCCAGCGGTAAAAGACCAAGACTTGCGATTATAGATTGCAGGTTAGATTTGGAAGATACATTCTAATATAAGTCATACCTTTTGTCTTTATAATAAAGGATGGTCACATCTCAGAAGTTTCCAGAAGGGGTAAGCAACGTTTTCTAAGTACTACAATACCACACTGCGATCGCCAACCTTCTAAACGTTGTTTTTATTGTACATCCCAGCCATAAATATCTGAAAAGAAAGAAGAGAGATGGTTACAGTGATGTCATTTGAACTTCTTTATGAAGGTAACTTAAAACTTAAAAGGGGAGGCATATATGCAGCAGTGCAAGTTGAAATGATAGTGATTAAGTTAAAGTAGATTTTGTTTTACGACAAAAAAGCTTTTCAATAGCTTTTGCGTTATTTCACATACAACGTTATATATTAAATGAAATAAAAATATATTTATGTCTCTTATGTGATACCATATATACAAACACATTATAATTTTATAAACATCAAGATTTTATATGCTATGTGTAAATAAAAATATGCCTTTTTAATGGCCACGAATAAGGAATCGTTGGAAATGTTTTCGAGCAATAATTTCCAATTTCGAAAATCAAAATTCGAATTCAGAACGCGTTCGGCACTTCGAGCAAGTGATGCGTGATCACGGGACGACTCAAGTGCGCCTTTACTACTAAGCCTATTGGTCCAGATTTTAAGAATTTTCCACTTTAAACTAATAGCCTTTAGGTTGATTTTTTATCGACATCCTTCGGTCTACAAGTAGACGGTCTGCCAAATGAACATAGTCGCGATTTTATTTTGTAGAAGTTCGTTATTAAAATCGGGCCAATATCTTTACACAGGATGTTAAAAAATGTTAACTCTGTACTAAGTTATTAATTATTTATAAAGGCAACTAAAACGATAACATACCTAACGGGTAATATATGTGACAAATGATCTTTTATTACTGTTCTTCACGCCATAACTTTGAAAAATATTTTACGTATTTCATTTAAAAATAATTTCAACTTATGTTCTATTACCTAATCTTGCAGGATCTTACGTCTAAATCAGTGTTTCCCAACATGGGGCCCACATCCCACAAGAGGTCAAAATAACTCGATGACTAAATAATCTATTTAATTGAATTATAAATCGATTTACCATCAAATGAATAAAAACTCTTGGCTCTCTTTCTTCTTATATAAATATTTTATAGCATATAATATAAAATATCATATACCATACAAGTCAGCTGTGCATAACATCATAGCCTTATTTGATAGAAATTAGAATCAAATTAAACTTCCCTAATAGCAGGACATCCAGGTCCTGGAGCTTGCAGTTTATTTTAGGGTCTTTGCAAACACTTCCACAAACCTACTATTGACAGTATTTAGAGGAAAGTATTATTAATAATATCCTTACATTGTTGAAGGAATATTTTACTAGTTTTAAAATTTATTAGGTAAAATTTTAAGAAAGCCGTGTTGACTGGAATTTTTGAAGCGAGCTCTAGGGTTTTGTATTTCAAAAGCTTTAATAGTTCATTGTTAGTTTTTATATAATTTATTAAAATGTGGACTTTCTGAGCATGTAAAACTTATGTTGGTAACATATAGCTACCTTCGACAATACAAAATAAAAACGTCTATAAGATATTTACTTAAAAAAATTACGCAAATCAATAAAATTAAAAATTACGTTACTATCTAAAATTTCGTATATTATTCTAAAACGTAAAAATAAAACATAATATTTATATAGACAGGCAATTTTGAAAACGATTTGACTAACTGAATAATAAAATCTAATTTTTTTTTTCAATTAATTGCAATATTTTTAAAAATGCATCAAAATTAAAAAGAATACAAACAATCCTATTAAAATAACTGTCTGAAAATAATCAAGAAAACAAAACATCACTTTGTTTATAGTAGGTATATTTTAAGAATCTAACTTATAGTATCTGTCAAATTTGTCACTAAGCATTCTTTTCACTTTCTTATTCTTTTCACTGAAAAGAAGTCGCAGCCTATTGCACATGAGCACTGGTAGGAATCAGGAAGAAGTAAGAATGATTCGTGGAATGAAAAGAAATACGAAATAAATAGTCAACTAAAATAGATATAACAGTGTGTTTGGCACTACTATTTTTGGTATAGATGGCACGCACACATAAATAAAACAATAATAAAATAAATAAATAGTATTGTATAAAGATAGATTGAGTAGTATAAAGTACAGTAGATCTAAAAACCGTAAAGCACTTCACAATAGTGTCAAAATCAAGCAAAAAGAAGTACGGTTAAAAAATAAAGATAGATTGACATAAATTTCTGCTAATCAAAAATTAGACTAGACTAAAATAGACAAATAATAATGTAAAAGAACAAGAGAAGACCCAAGGAACAGTTATAATTAGTAATAATGTAAACAAAAATCAAACTAAAAATTAACAATCACTATTTTATAAAAAGTCTCTGCCATTTAAAGGTAGAGATGTTAAGGCTTGAGAGATAAAATATGGTTTTCTTAATACACATAAGTGATGATACGTAAGCGGTGGGAAGTGGCCCGAGTGCAAGTGACCTTAACAAGGTCATCTGTACTTGTGTTACTAATGAGACGTTGCACCTGCCAGACCGTGATTACTGCCACTTAAACTTGCGAATCTCCTGGTCTATTTTACTACCAATATCGTAAATTAAAAAAATCTTGTAACTATATTTAAAATGTGCATTATAAATTTTTGTCGACAGTTACGCAATTCGTAATAATTAAACATCCTGTGAATAAGATACAGATCGGTATACACGGCCGATAGGCGCGGCGTCTAGGTACTTACCTAGTAGATAGTGCCTTTTCTTCGTACCACTTCCACTAACGATGTCATTCGGTGTGTACTACCCTGACGAGTTATTGAGACTTTTTCAAGAGACAACCACCCCTTTTTAACTCCCCGTCGCCACCCCGCTAGGGAGGATTCATGGTATACATTCACTAGATGTGGCATCTACATTACATTTCATCTATGATTGATTTACCGTCAAAAGTATTTTTTTTAATTTCATTGTCATTACTTCACCCGTAAAATGCCCACAGCTGGACAAAGGCTCCATCTATATATTTTCAATAAGACCAGTTGAAAGCAACCTGCTTCTAGAGTCTTCCAACGATCTTAACTTAAAATATATATTTTATTGTACATCTAAGTAACATATTCATCGTTGTTGCAACCTGTATATGTCCACTGCAAGGCTTCGATTTCCCCCAAAGATATCTATAAGGAAATATACAATAAACACGCTTAGAAGGCAGTTTGGCGACAGCAGTTTGATATTATGGTACGCAGAACACACCACAACTCTGCTGCCCATACTCTGGAAACTTGTTTGTGAGTAGTAGCAATCCTATATAATTAAAGCATATATATGAGTTATATAAGATTGTATATTCATTGAATCCGCAAACTACAGTCGCAATGCACAATCTTCTATCGCTATGCACTATTCTAGTAACATATTATTAACTTTAAATATATTAATAACATAAAAGTACAATTTCCAGAATCTGCCGATGAGTTTAACAAATCAAATACTAGATGGAGGTACTGCATTAATATTGTTGGTACATGGTCTAACTAAAAAAGGATTAAATAAAATCGAAATTAATTAAATAAATGAATAACAGTTATATTACTATGAAGCTAAGGTTAATAATTGCTAAAAAACTTAAGTTTTACCTGATTAGACATGATGAAAGAGAATACGATATATCGACTTGGATCTCTTACGTTCTCACGTTAAGCGCTTTGAGTTACCTAACGCTTCTACTACTTTAACTTTGTCTTCTTCGCTATATTCTCTTCTTTATTTTGTCAATATCTATACTTCTTCAGTAGCTCTCGCTCCAACATGCTACAGAATAATGTTATACTTCGAAATTTGAAAATGTCGCGTCCCGTGACTGTAAAGGCGAAAGGCAGATAATCCTTAAGTAAAGGTTTGATCTATCTCCTTCCTAATAATTGAAGATGCGAGTTATGAAGATATAAAAGCGAGTTTAGTGAAGTAAATGATGGTGTAATAAAGAAAGGTACGCTTGTAACACATCTAGAAATGTTATATCAATGTGCCGCCTCAGTGTAGATATCTGACGATAATTATGTCGGTTGAAAGATTGAATACTCTTGAGTTGTGCATTTTTTTCCTTTGTAAAGATATAGGGTGGAAACAAACGATGTTCGCGTGTCTTCTATATAGTAATGTCACATGATTTATTACTTACGCTACGTTTGAACACACCCTTATAATAGTATCTATAACTTTAAATACGTATGAATACAATTTTAGAACTCAAACAAAGACCTTGAACTTTTATGAGGTCTAGTTCTAACAAGGTGTCAATAGCAGGACCTGTTTTATCAACACAGACACGCGCGATCATCGTAGTGTCTACGGAGAAAATCAAAACATCTGTATATAGATGGAACGACTGCTTCTTTTTATTGTAAGGATTAATGTTCCACACACATTATCGCCCGTGTCTTTGTTTTTACAATCAAGTTTATTATTTCCGATTTTTTTGTCTCTTAATATATTTTAATGACGCCTTATGTCCAGTTTTAGATTACGTTTATTGCGACCACTTCCTCACCCCTACTCCATATTGAAATCCTCAGGTTGTGCGTCTGTATGTGCGGCGGTTGCCGTATTCGCCACATCGATGAATCTTGTGATCTTGAGTCTCATCCGTGTAATACATGCAGTAGTTCATGTGACGTGATGTTACTACCATCACATGATGGAAATTGTTATACAGGGTGTTTGTTTTTCTATGGACAAGGATGACCGCTTTGCTATTTAGTCCCTGAGAACGACTGTTTCACAACGATGTCATTCCCAAACATCAGGTCTATCGCGTACTTTACCAAGTGCAGCTGGACACGGTACTAGTCCAGATGTTCACGAGGCATGAGGTATTCTCAGAGTAACTACATAAGATCAAGCTCAAAGGAAGTAAAAGACTAAGAAAGAGTTTAGAGATAGATAGAGAGTAAGAAAGAAGTTGGTAACGTCGCCTCTCTAAAAGACGTCGCCATACAGTTCTTAGGTGTTCCAGTGCTATAATGCAGGAGGTAGTAAATAGCATTAACCAAAATAAGGTCGTGTCAGAACCAAAAAAGATCATATTGATATAGTAACAGTAAATTAATTGGACAAAAATATATGATATATGAAGAGATATGTAAATAAACCAAAGAAATTTGAATAACAAAAATTGTAGCTGTAGTACAAGGGAAATTGTGAAGAAAAGAGAGGCGATGTATGGTAGGATGATAAAGAATCAGAAAAGTATGTAAGAGATTGTGATTAAGGAGAGATGGAAATAGAGAAAGGAGTTGTGATAGATAGAAGAAGGAAATTAAATAAAAAACTAAAAAAATTATTATTATTAAAAATAAAGTTACTGTCCTTCCCAAAATCGAGGGTCACAACCATAAACCATCTTTTTGTACTTCTGTATCAAAGACTTGTAGTCAATAATATTAATCAAAAGGACCTATGAGTCCTTTGAAATACAAATAAATAAGATTTTAATTCGATAACCTAAGTATAGTAAAAATATAATATGTGGTGTTTTTTCTTTGTTTTTTATTTTGTATTTATAGTTAGGAATACATCCTAGACTGGACTTTAGACTAATTGTAAAAAAATATAGTTTACGTACTTGCTTACATTTTTTATTACAAAAAGAACTAATTCCACAGAAATCTTCTTTTGTGTATGCATAAGTGTTCGATGTGTTTCACTTTCAAAATTTTATGTTTACCGTTCAGTTTATAGGTTCTTTTCAATACAGAAAAAAACTAGTGTCACAACACCTGATCTAGGACATAAACTATCTATAATTATTTAAACTTAAAAATTAAGCCAAAGGACTTTATTTTAAATAAGGTAAGCAACTAACTACTGAATAAGAAATGTTTACTAAAATAATAATAATAATAAAAACTCTGCTGAACCTCTTCTCTATATTGTCCGAACCATGCCTTAATTTTCTTTTTATCAAACTTAATTTAAACACAAATTCAATTAAATTAAAAACTAATCCAAAATATCTTTATTTATCTCAGCATTTACAAGCGATTTTGACTGATCGATTATTTCAACATTATAAGTAGTAAGTTACCAACGACTCGGAATGCTGGTCAAGAAGAAGAGCCAGCCAGAAACTCAACAGTTGCAAGTAAGAAAAAGACCAATATTTAGCCACTTCCGCACATGCAGTGGTAGTCGTGCAACAAAGTGCACCGCCCGCCAGCCCGCGGATAAATGCGTATGCGGCAAACAATGCGAATTACACAGAGGACTCTGTGTTTGGCACTACTACCACTGCATGTGCGGAAGTGGCTAAATGTTAGTCCTTTTCTTACTTAGGATGGACTTCCGCAAGGTAACGCCTGAATCCATTAAATATTCAACAGTTGCCCTTTAAAACGAAATATAATAGTGTATATTATAACATCAATCGTGTTAATGAGTCAATACACGTTATTACACACATTTGGTGAACTAAAACTCTTTATTTTAGATTTAAAACTAAGAAACAGAATATCTAAAACCAAAATAAATATTCAACATTGATTATTCAATAACACGTAGCCATTTCGCGTAAGAGCAGAAACAGCGAAGACGTAATTTGCACGAAAAGTTTTGATTTCAACTGTTGACTTTTAATATTACAGCTGTCAATATTTTCTTACTATGTTTATAAAGATAGAGGAAATTTTTAATTTCCAAATACAAGACTGTGAAGAGTCCGAAAAAGATAAAAAATATTTATAGTTTTTATTGCAACATCTAGACGGAAAGAATTTTAATTTTTTGTTATATGTACATGCTATATTTGTCTTCACTGTAAAGGTTGTTTGATGAATTCAGCTTCCACATTTCCGCTAATACGTTTATACGGCGCGCCATAAACAGGTTGAACATTTTAAATAAACAGCCCAATAACCCACCCCCACTCGTGGGGAGTGAGTAACAAATGATGATTCCCCGTGTAACGGAGTCCCGAGTTGTGTCTTGTATCTCATTTACTAGTAATGCGGTCTGAGATAATCATATTTTTGCTGAGAGATCGGCCTCGATAATATCTGTTGTAGCGTCAGCAAAAAAAAACAGATATAACAATTCATATTTTTGTAATAGTTCTCGAGTGGTGAGCACTGTAAGGTAGACGCATCTGGATCCCTATCAGGTAGACCTTAATATTTTTTTCTTTTCAGGTTGTTGGTGGTCGCTGGATGTGGTGTAATCTTTTGTGAAATAGGTCGCCTTGCAGTCTGTATCTATTGGCTGACATCATTGAATGATTCTAATGTAAATTCCTCCACAGTATTCACCATATATAATATATAACCCTTGGTAAACCTGACTTCGAGAAAGATACCACTTGCCGAATCCAACTCGGGTGGGTAACGTTCAGGAAGCATCGAAACCTCTTCTTGTCCAAAATACTGCAAGGTTGGAGAAGAAGGTCGTTGACCAATTTGTGTTGCCGGTGATGACATACGGATTCGAGACGTGGTCACTTAATACGGGCTTCACGAGAAAGCTCAAGGTTACCCAGAGAGCAATGGAGATGGCTATGCTCGGAGTTTCGCTGCAATATCGACTCAGAAATGAGGAGTTTCACAAACGGTCACCGACGTAGATCGAAGAACTGCTCGTCTGAAGTTTATAAGGGATACAGGCAGTGCAGGACCAGTCATCGTCAGGCGATTTATGATGTGGCCTATGCCTTCCAATGGGCGAAGGTAGAACCAGATTGCATTACCCTTGCAGTGTGCAGTAAACTATACTGCCGTAGTACTGTATATAGAACTAATTATTTTTTTAATAACATAGTGAATGTTTAATTTAAAATACGATATTTTTTTGATAAAAATCTGTTATGCTGACCGTACGTCTGGAATATTACTCTATTACATTTGAATAATTATTCTTCAACGTTGATGCGGCCCTGTCCATAAATACGTTTGTGTACAGTCAACCACCGGCTTCATCCGTCAGAGACTCGCCTTTATTTAAACCGAGTAACAAGTAGATTTGAGTGCGTCTCACACAGGAAGGTACAAGCTGTGTTGCTAGGGTACAGTCAAAGATATTAAGGTCCTATAACATCAGCCCGGGGTGTTGTACGTCTTCGTCTGGTTGTTCTGTTAAATTGTCGATAGTTTGGAAAATTAGCTACGAATTGGGGGCTCCGAGTAAGTTACAATTGTTAATTGTTTTAGTTAAGATCTCTGTACGTTTTGAGAGTATACACATTTCAAATTATATTATCTGAAATTCACATTAATATTTCAAGCTATTGTAATATCATTTTAATTGTTTTTTTTTTGTGTTCGCCTTCAGTTCATTTTAATGTTTATAAAATAAGTAATTTTTACATTGTTTAAGAAAACATACATAGATAAGTTAAGATTGTTTCATCTGTTCTTGACAGGTATATAACATTTCATCCTAAAAATCTGTTAACTCAACTTGAAGTCAACTAAAGATATAATGTATCCTATATTGAATAAAAAAATCTAATTTTATTTAAGGTGGTTCATTAACAATATAATTTAAACATTATTTCTATAGCTATTACAACATATTAATACAGTTTAGAAAATTCTAGGCCTTCTTTCAAATTGAAATGTAAACATTATAAATAGTCATAGTGAAAAAAAAAAATATTGCCAAATGTGTGCAATTACTCATCCAAAGTGGCAGTGCACGGAGCACATCGCTCGTGAAACCGATTATTGCTGAAGTTCTCGACTGGTGACCATGAGCCGGTGACGCGTGTGGGCAGGCACCCACTAGGTGGGCAGACGACATAGTTAAAGTTCAAAATCCGTCACTGTGGCGATACTTATATTGTTTCTAATAAAGGTAAAGGTGTTAGCCTTAAGGCTTTTATTATTTGACATGAGTTCACAGAACAGAAATGTCAGCGATATTAAATTTAAAACAAATCAATGCAGTTCAAATTCCACGATGACGCTCTTAGAAAGTAAAAATTAATCTTATCTTTCTGTGAACGATCTTTGAAAGTAGCTTATGCCTTGCAGTGGGCGTATATTTGATTACAATGATGAATAAGCAGAAGTAACATGGTCTGGTCATCAATCAATCAGACTGCACCAACAGTTAAAAGTAGTGCTACCCTATTACGTCATATTACCTGAATCGAAATTATCACAAACATACATTATATATTTTTGTATTCAATAAAGAGTATTTTGTACTATTTTTTTTGTACAAAATGGCCTCCGTTATTTGAGTCCATTATTTTTGTTCACATCTAATCTTGAGGTGGACATGATTATTTATAATTCATTGTTTTTTTCCACTTCTGTTTTTATTTTATTACTCTGCTTTTTTTCTGTCACAATCTCGTGGCTTTCTATATTCTTTTGGTTTACTAGTATTCTTCTATACCTTTCTTGCTTCGTCTTCGTTCTTAAAATATCACAACAAGTTAGCTGTTGTACTATAATATGTAGATATATAGTGGTCGATTCGATCCTTTGTTTAGACGAAACAGTGGCATTTCTAATTGTACGGCTGCATCGAGGGGTGTCACGCACGATTACTCCGGCGCGTTTCGCTGCGGACATACGTACCTGTATCAATCGATAGGTTTTGTCTTCGATTATTTGTCACAGCCCTTGTTTTGGGTGTACAGTAATTTTATACGTGGTAGATATCTCTACAGCATGATCTATATACAGAGTGATTGGTTATAAGTCTAAAATATTAAAAGGGTGCTAACATATGACTCTTTTGTCCGCATAAGGCTTTAGAAGTTTTTAAATCAATTTTCATCATCCTGTATAAAATGCTCCCTTTGAAATACGTTACATTAATTTATTTTTCAATTAAAATGCTACAGGCGAATAACTTCTGTGTACTGCAGTACAGCACAACTAGAAGTCATCAGAAATGTTTATGGACAGATAATTTTAATATATTGTGATTCGAATTTTGAAAATGCTCTTTTTTACTAAATTTTTCATTACGATATTTTTTTTTGCATCTAAAAGCGTTTATTTTTCATAGGATGTGTTATGCACTAGTAAACAGCAAACTTTTACACCTATACCAATCAGCCAGTATGTATATATAATATTTTCACTTATATACTCACTCATCACTATATCTCCGGAATATCAAAGCTTAAAAAAACAAAACTTGGTATAAGTAGCCTTTTTGCTAAGTAGAACTCAGCTAAAAACGAATTTAATAAAATTTCACATAAACGAAGGTTGAGAGTTCGTTCACCAAAAAAAAACTTCACCTCTTGTAAGAATAAAATTGTCCGTGATAATTTATTTGGGATGTTAAAAATTAACAAGTATGGATTTTATTAAGTTACATCCAGAAAACATATATGTGATAAAAATAAAAAAAATTGTTTCAATTTCAAGAATGACAGTATACAGGAGTTTAGTTTTATTTTAGTTGTGTCAGTTACCCAAAAAAAGCCCAGCTTTATATATTCTGGGAAAACATCGGCAGTATTTTACACCAGGACAGCTTTTAAGTCTGTAGCATAAGTCCATGTGTAGAACACTGTAGCAATCTGTGAGATGGACCGAATGGAAGAACCAGCTCCAAGCTTTGGACTCCATAGACGAGTCAAGAATCTGATTGGCAACGGTGCTTAGGTAAGCACTAAGTTTCAAAGTTCGAAGCATTGTCAAAAAGTTGCCACTTTGGTATCCTGCATACGTACGGATTCACGACATCCGTACACGGTTGAATTTTCTTCCACCCACACTAAGCGTTTTCCTAATACTTTTATAGTGCACATACAAGGAGTGGAACATTCTATCGGCGTCATTGTGTCCAGACAATTATAACTCAGGAGTTTTCAAGACAAGAATGAATAGGTTCCTTCTGGACAAACATGTAGCATCGCTTAAGATTTAGCAAGACAGGGGTCAAATACTTCGCATATAAATAATAAAAACATTGTTCTAATATTGACGTAAACATGTCAATATAAATGATTAAAGTCGAAAATCATGAGAAATAATTTACAGTGTTAGAAACGCTTAATATATGTCAGACATATATGTATATATCGTTAAGAGATACAATAAATTCCAATGTATACGTAATCATCGAAATGGGTTCCATTACGTATCGTCAATAAATTTCGATCAGGCCTAAAAATTTTTTTCGTGGAAAGGCGGCAAAATATCAGCGGACGCTAAAAGCATATTTCAGCCAGTTTCTAATTGAGAGATATATATTGGCGCATTTTTCATGGCGTACGTATGAAGGCCCGTCAAAAAACGCGCGTGATAATGACAACTGACTGTTGAAATCTACAACACGGTAACTGATTTTTTCGTATTTATTATTTTGATATAAACAACTATTTTTATTTCACATATGCTATTATGAAATTATGATTTAAAACTCCTGGGTGTTAGGGAGTCAAGTATTTCATTTCTAACTTAGTATAACTGCCTATAACATTTTTATAGAGTATGATCTGATCTTTTTCAAACATTGGAATATCATTTGGCTCAGCCGAAACTATTTTGAAAAGTGTTTTGTGTTTCAAATGCGTCAAGTCCAAATCGGAACTCTCTCGACTCGACTCATTTCGCAACCACCGTATTCGCCTGATTAGATTTCGTGCAACTTTTGGCTATTCAGCAAATTCAAAAGGCTACGAAGATGTTTTGACACGATTCAGATCTTGAAGGCTATACCGGAAAAAGACTTTTCTGGCTGTTTTGAGGGAAATTCCCTCACTGATTTCCATAAAGACAGAAGTATGCATCCAACATCATACGAGGACTTTAACAAGGTCATCCATCTTCCTGTGGGACGTTCTTCCATGCTTTTTAATCCGTATTCTTTACTCTTAACCCTTTCACGACCACGGGGACGCCGGTGTCCCAAGCAA
Source organism: Battus philenor (assembly GCF_028537555.1). Lineage (NCBI taxonomy): Eukaryota > Metazoa > Arthropoda > Insecta > Lepidoptera > Papilionidae > Battus > Battus philenor. The sequence goes on along the minus strand of NW_027181686.1, from coordinate 1,670,392 downwards.
AAATCATGGATTAATTAAATATTTACGTAACCATTGTAAATTATTTTTTTGTTTTAATATTTCGGAAAGTACCTTTTTATTATTTTTTACTAGCAATATAGGATAACTAACACCGTTTGTTGTTTATCGTCATCGGAACGTTAGAGTTCTTTTGGCGCGAATGATCTGCTGTTTGGAATAAATAATTGATATTGTAAAAGTGCTTTTCAAGTTTTTACAGTGTCAAATTATCATTACCTGGTAAGTAAATTGTTATTTTAAATATTCAGTAGTAATGTATTTATGTTGTATTCTGTGATAAATCGTTATAAAGATTATGGGACACGGATGTCCCTGTCGGCGTAAAGGGATACTTTTTATACGGAATTTCTTAACTTTTGGCCGGGTGATATACCAAAATGCTATCATTCTCTTACTCATATTTTTCTCAGAATATGTTTCGTAAGGGACGTGGAGTTTTTGAACTTCGAAAAAATAAAATTCCTCAAATTTTTGTGGGCGACAATAGCGATGAGGAAGATGACTTAGTGCTTGATGACGAAGACCAAAGACTTCTAGTACAGGATGATGACCAAGGGGTATTTGATGTCGAGGTTGAAGAGACGACGACTCTTCAACGGCAAGAATCACCTGAACCTTAAACGTCACAAAAAAACAATCCATCTAATCACTAACCAATCATCTAACAACAGGAATTATTTCGCCGAGTACCACAAATAACTTGCCCTATTATATTTATATTATTCATAAACAAGTAAAAAAAATACACTAAGTAACAAATGTACATTATTTACAACAAAACAGACTTACCAACAAGTAAACCAAAATTTAGAGTTTAAGTAGAAAGTAACCCTTCGCGACCATAGGGACATATTTGTCCCATAAATTTCCAAAAAAAATGTAAAACTTTTTTGAATTTTTAGTATAAATTATGTTTTTTGGATGCCTATTAATTCATTACATCTAGCTAAATTAATTAAATAAGGTACCGTAACCTTATGGTCCTGAAAGGGTTAAGATCAAATTCTTCATCCTATGCCTATTTGTTACCACTAGAACAGGCCAATTCGTTGGGCTATATTAGTTATTTTGATTAATCTACGGATCTCCTCATTTATAATCAGATCTCATAGAGAAATCTTACGGATAGCTGTCTTCATTGCCTCTTGAGTGATTGTGACCTGATAAGTGATGATTGGACTGGTATCCAAGAAGATTTCTTCTTTTTCTTTCTTTCAGCTGATGCCACATCCACCGACTTCCATAAAGATTTACCAATATGAGCTTACCAATGGAATATTTTATTTTGGCCACAAAAAAACAGTTACCGCGTTATTCATTTGTGTACGCGTTGTACCATTAGCAGAGATCGAGGTTCGAAAAATGCGTGTGATAGGTAACATGTGACCCCGCTAATGCCACATCGGCTTTCGGTGTCTGTACACACTACGTGTCTTGAAATTTTTTTTTTGTAATTTTTCTTTATAGAACCTATTCTCCTTGTGTTGCATCCTTTTATACGTTTAATATTCGTGAACACTTTGAAAAGTTTGTGGTGCACTATGTTACGCTACCTGCGTACATGGACAGAACTTGAGCTGATCATCGCGTGGGGCTGCGGTAACGTGATAATCCACTTTGACTACTACTACTACTCCGCTAGCTCAGTGACCCAAAGTGGGTCTTGGCCTCCGAAGCGAGAGACTTCCACTTTCCTCTATCTTGCGCCATCGTCTGCCATTGGCTGGCATTCAATTCGCGCAAGTCTGCCTCAACGCGATCGATCCAGCGATACCTGGGTCTACCCGCTGGTCTTCTACCCCTCGGTTTTTCCAGGTACGCTACCTTCACGCTCCGATCCGATCCCATTCGCTTCAAGTGGCCAAGCCAGCGGATTCGTTGAGCTTTATATTCGCCAATGATATTTGGCTGTGCTACTAAAGTCTCACTCCACTATATATACTACACTCCAAAATCCACTTTGACGGTGATGAAAAATTTTTACGAATTGTCTCCGCTTCACCCTGCTTTGTGCCCGACAAACTCAAAAATCTGATTTATGATAAGATGATTCATATTGTAGTTAAACAATTATAATGAATAAGTTTAAAAGTCGCATTACACTCAAACGAAATGCTATACGTAATAAAGGATTTTTGTAAAAGAAATCACAAAAAATCCCATCTGATCACGTTGTGATTTTTTCTCAGAACAGTACATATTTGGAACCTTCGTAGGTTTGTGTTGAAGAATACCATTATCAGGTAAAGTAGACGTTCTTTTTTCAAATATAAAAAACATGATGTACTTAAAACTTTAAATTTATTCGTAAACTTCTCAAGCACTTTTCTGCTTGATAATTCGTATATTAAAACAAATCCCAATTAAAGTATTGATCAGTATTATTCAGCCTTTTGTATGTCATACTCCATCTCAGCCTTTCTAAAATTATCATGCCTCACTATGTAACATATATATTTTATATCTAATATATAAAATTCTCGTGTCACGGTGTTCGAACTTGAACTCCTCCGAAACGGCTTGACCGATTTTTACCAAATTTTACATGCGTATTCAGTATGTCTGAGAATCGGCTACTATCTATTTTCCATACCCCTAAGTGATAAGGGTGGTCCACCCCTAAATTTTATTTCTAATTTTTAAGACAATTTTTTTGGTTTTTATTTTATTATGATACAGCATACAGCAATACATACAAACCTAAATTTTCACCCTACGATCAACCCTTATCTTACATTTGTTAATTAAAAACTTTAATTTTTTTTGCAAAACAACGTTTGCGGGATCCAAACCATGTCGAGTCCACTTTGGAATTGCCCCTGTGGGGCGTGGGCTCCATGTTGGGAAACTCTGATAAAGATTGTGTTAGAGTTTTGAAACCTCCATGTGTGTACGTACACTGGTACAGTGTGTAAACTCATAAATCCGTATTAGTCAAGTGTTTGGGCGGGCGGACAGTAGCAAAAGAATGCCCCACTGATTTACAGCCGCCATCAATTCGACTGAAGATGGTCGAATGGCATTGCGTTCGATATCAGAGTGCCTTTGATTTATACCCTTCCCGGCGGCATCCTATTCGTATCAATTTGTTTTTATTTTTTGCTGAACAGTAATGTTTTTGATGTTTGATTTTGTATCTTCGAACATACAATAATTTTGAAAAATTATAAAAAATCCTAATGGACACAGATGTGAATTTTCCAGAATGTTCCAAAAACTGAATCTGAATTGCTTTAATCTCAAAACTTTAAATCCTACACCTAATAATTTATATATCATATCGATAAAATATGATTCAATATTTTTAAAGCCTTCAGTTATTTATACATAACCTGCCAACAACTGTTATAATATTATAATCAAACATAACATACACAGGTAAGATGGAGGGGGGTGTAAGTGGGGCCGCCACTCCTGGTGATAGGTCTACCACCAAAATTTCCAATAACACGGTCACGATTCTAACCCATATCTTATAAGTAGCCGACAATCAAGATCAGGACCCTCTAATAATATTCTTGCAATATTTAATCAGATATAAATCTAAAATTGAAAGTATAATATTAATTTTTTTTCTAGCGTTCAAGGGTTTTTATTCAATCTAAATGTATTAAACTTGATTGATTGACACGTTTATATTAAGCATTAATAAGTTATATTTAGAAAGGGCAGCTGTTGAGTTTGTGGATGGCTTCTACCTGTAATATTAAAACAATTGACGACTAGAATTTCGTGTAAATGCCTACTTAAAGATATTTAAAATTCGAATAACTGCGTTCGAAATTTAAATATTTAAAAAATTATAATATTATTGTATGTAAAGAAAAGTATGATCATAATGTATGCAAGTGATTGAATTATGTTATTACAGTGCAATTTATTTTCATTTAGTACGACGCATGGCCCAGGTTCGAACCCTCAATAAAGTAACGTTGATACATAATTAAAAAAAACTTACATTGTACGCCGCCAGGTCTTATCGTTCGAAGAGATCTCTGTAGGTCGGTTATTAAAAATTCTTAATAGTTGACTTGGGACGTAATATCGCCTAGGGAAGTCGTTACAATGGACTACGATGATGTATACCAAACTAGATGTGACTTAAAAAAATATTTATTAACTAAGAAACAAAAACTTAACAAAATCTTAGTTGAAAACCACGATATATGTAACTTACAGTTTTATAAAGACTTCTCCGGTAGGCCTGCGCACTATGGTGCATATATGGTGCAGGTTAATATCATCTATATTCATTTTCGTCTGATATGTCGTACGATATATATAATCTATGGTATACAAAGATAAAACTCTGGAGTTTTTTAATTTACAAGGTATTTTTCTGTAATTATTTTTTTTCATTAATAATGAGACCTCAAAGTTGCGGAATTTTTAAACAGAAGTTTTTTGAAAAAATCTAGGACATCTTCAAACCATCGTTAACATATCTTTTACGTAAAATATTTACAATGTTATATTTTGATATGCATGAGAAACATAATCTTATACATAACTCGCACATTATGCATAAATTAATCAGAATTACCACAGGTCACAAATAATTTTTCAGGGAATTAAAAGTGTCGTCCTCTGTGTTCTACAATATCATACTGCGATAGCTACCTCGCCTGACAAGCTTGGAAATTATGGTATATCATATCTATATGATATATATAGATATCTTTGGATTGCATCCTATGCATGCCGATTGATTTTTTTTATTATTTTTACGTTGCAAAATGAAGTCATAGACAATAGTGTAATTTTTTGCTGAACGGAAAAATCGAAATATTCCTTTTTCGAATCGCTTTCGAATCGAAAATCAACATTAGACGTCTAATGGAATCAGACGTTACCTTGCGGAAGTCCATCCTAAGTAAGAAAAGGACCAATATTTAGCCACTTCTGCACATGCAGTAGTAGTCGTGCAACTGTGTTGCTCACTCTGTATTTCGCACTAATCGGTGTAACATAACTCTTGAAAATACCCCGTGGAGGGGTGAAACACGTGTTGAGTGATTTGGCGGTGGCAGTTGTGTAATTCGCATTGTTTGCCGCATACGCATTTATCAGCGGGCTGGCGGGCGGTGCACTATGTTGCACGACTACTACTGCATGTGCGGAAGTGGCTAAATATTGGTCCTTTTCTTACTCAACATTAAATGTCGACATTTTTGTTCCAACAGGAAGCGTTATAGTTTTATAAAGAGAGCAAAGGCGATAATCTATTTTATGGTCGTATTAAATTGGATAGTATTAACGTGTCAGTTCATAGTATAGTGTTTAAAGTATGGTAATTGGTTATATGTGTAAGGCTTTAAGGGAATGAATATAAAGTTCATTTGAATTTAAGAATGAGTCAATAATGCGACGCTATATAGATTTTTTCTCCAAAATCATATTTCTCTCTTCAAGTAACACGTCTAAAAATGTTATGTATGTAAAATTATATTTAATGGAATCAGGTGTTACCTTGCGGAAGTCCATCCTATGTAAGAAAAGGACCAATATTTAGCCACTTCCGCACATGCAGTGGTAGTCGTGCAACAAAGTGCACGGCCCGCCAGCCCGCTGATAAATGCGTATGTGGCAAACAATGCGAATTACACAACTGCCACCGTCAAATCACTCAAAACAAGTCTTTCACCCCTCCACGAGGCATCTTCAGGAGTTATGTTACACCGATTAGTGCCAAACACAGAGTCCGTAGAGTTTGACTAAAAGGCATCGGGAGTGGTTAACACGTTCACTGCGGCTTGAGGTCGATTCAGCCTCATGGTAAACTTTACAATGGTGCGGCGCGTAAAACTCGTGTTTTCTCTCTAGTGCGGCGGCTGTTTACACTCAACCGTATGAGGTATGACAAAGACAAATATAGCTTTCTTTATGTCTGCGAAGCGTTGACTCAATATTGTAAAAAAATATTGATGAACATGAGGCAGAAAATGCTTCAACCGCACTACTAGGAAGTTCAGCTTGAGGCTGATTCGACCTCAGCCGCACCAGCTGAAAGTTTTTCAAAATTGGGCCCGCAGTGAACGTGTTAAATATTGGTCCTTTTATTATTTAAAATTATACTTCCAGTTTCCATAGATCGCTTGGCCGTATATGTTGTGGTAGTGTGTTTACACAAAACGGTCCCGTGGCTTTCCACCGTATTGACATAATAAGAGAAATAGTTTGTTAATGTGAGCTATGGCAAATATTGACGGTTTGAATTTTATATATGCATGCCGACCATACTTACTGCCTTAATGCGTACTAATATGGAGTTGTTACAGAAAGAATTTTTTTTTATCGATATTTACATTATACATTTTCATTTCTTATTTAAACTTTTTATATCAGAGGAGTCAATAGCCTCCCTGATAAGTGGAAAGGATACCAGGGAAGAATTCCTCTCTTATTGCAAAAAAATCACACAATATGCAATAGAAAGAAATAAAAGTTAGGCATAGACAACAAATAAAAACTAACAAGACAAGTTTAAAAAATATAATAATATAAAACTGTGATACAGAATAGATAAAAATGTGATACAATAAAAATAGAAATTAAGAAAACGTAAAATGAAAAGAGGATGAAAGAAAGGTAAACAGAGCAAAAGGGAAAGAAAGCAGAATTGTGGCATAAAAGAATAGAATGAAAGATTATGTGAAGTATGAAAGTAGAGAATGAAAATAAGAAATAATTATGTGAATAAATAAAATTGCCCATAAAGTCCCTGTCCCACCAAAAATAGGGGAACGAGAAAAAAAAAACTTTTAATATCTGATAGGCATATCAAATCATTTATCGATATAGACACGAAAACTAGGAGAGTATACTGAATTTCTCATAGAGGAGGAATGAAATAGAGAAAGAGATTTATATCTCTAACTCTTTGGCTAGAGAGGTAATCAGCCGTAAAAAAATTACTGCATGAGCTTAGTGATGCAGACAAAAAGGTAAAACAATGCATCTTTATAAGTGCTTACTTCAATTAGACACTGTGAACACGGCTTTCTAATCTACCTAAGCACAATAGGCATATTGATGCGGGCAGTACAAGACCGGACATCGCAGCGATGGTCTCCTTAACACATATGAACCTTGCAGTGGGTTTCTACCTGCTGAAAAATACTCTAAGAAGGGAATATTTTGATGATGATGGGAGATAGGCAATAGGTGTGAAAATATAGCACAGCTTGATATGGTTCATTCTTTTTGTTGTGTTTTTGTCATCAATCAATATAAACGCTGATAATACCATATAAATGGAAGCTTGTAATTAGCGATTGTCACAAGCAATTGTCGTATCTTAAAATTTGTTATTAATCTGTAAGCTTTCTGTAAAATAAAGTAAATAAATATATAAATAGGTTCGAGCAATTGTTCGAGCTACATCAGTGACCTTGATTCTTCTGCAGATCTAAGATAACTCTCTGGGTATTCTTGATCCTTCCATTTCTTCATTTGTTTTTCTTTTTTTTTCCTTCTGTTCTATATACTATCCGCATCCATTTCCCGCGAGCTTGACCATGTCGTGAGTCCAGCTAGTGAGGGGAATACCCTCGGTGCATCTGCAGTTTCGTGGTCACCACTCTAGAACGTTTCCGCCCTAACAGCAATTTGTTGCTGGAGCGATGTGTTCCGCCCACCGTCACTTAAGATGACCAATTTTTAAAGCTACGTCGATGGTGTTAGTATTGATAAATATAAATTATTGTACCATAATTCATAGTAATTACTTAATATACATCGGAGATTTATCTGACAAATGAACTATACATTCACCTCTTTGAAGGTTTTACATCGTTTTTATGATTTCGTATACAAAAATTCTATGTATATATATAATATGTAATAAACCTTTTTTATTATAAGTATATATGTTATATACGTATGTATGTATGTTTAAGTATATTTATGTTCATTTGTTTGTGATATTGTATTTTTTTTGTACACGTGAACTACCCTTTATAAGTAGTTTTATCTTTTCCTTACTATGGTTGTCTGTAAGAGATTGCCTTGTGTGATAAGACTGCCCATTGTACTTTTCTGTATATTATTGTAAAACTTATTAAATGTATCTTATCGTGTACAATAAAGAATATTAAATAAATTCTAAAACCAGTTGTTTATTGAAGTAGCCTGATTGTCTATATTACGGTATAATAAAATTTTTGAATACTGAATAATCTGAAGTAAACCAACATTCACCGGAGTTATGCTTGTAAATCTACCTTGACAATAATTCACAATTGCTTGGCGAAGTCCTGACCAAAAAGAATTTAGGAAAGAAGCCAATTTTGGATATAGGATAGAAGAAACAGAAGGAAAAATACATGAGGGCATATACGCAGGGATGGGGTACGACGCTGGGCTATGAGGTAAACGTTACAAATGTAAAGATTATTTCAGGAGTCAATATTTATAATTTGAAAAACGAATCCATATTTCATTTACGTTATCGATTCAAGACAAGTTTTTTTTAAACTCTTCTAATACTTTCTAGAAGGTTCTAATGGTAAAATATGAGAAAATAAAACAATTGTTGAAATTTTGCATGTTTGACATTTAGCTTATGACTTTCGTGATTTTATAGATCCACGCGCTGAAAGTAGTTTAACAACTGCATTCATCAATAACTATAACAATTTGTTTGTTTCACATTTATTCATTAAAGACAATAATCGCTCTGGAATATATTAATCTCATTTATTTGTGATTTGATAATTTTCGTCGATCAATAAACCGTGGTATTTTCTTTGCTACTATTATTAAAGCTATAGATTATACGAGGTAATAAATTGATACGCAATCATTAAACAGTAAAAGTTTACAAACCAAAGCGTATAACCGCGTCGCGTTCGATAGAAGTCGATCGCGTGCGTAAAATTGAACCTCCAGTTAAGTTAAGCCATTAAGTTTAACCGGGCCCGATAATTGCTTCACGGCAAGGGTTGAAACACTGATAATATGCCTCGATTGAAACGGCCCGGCCATCTAATTACGGGAATTGGTTTTTTGTCCTACTCCCTCGGTAAGCGATTAGTTAAGTTTTATATGTAATTTATATAATTCTATATAACCATACACGAACGAAAGCCTTATCGGCAAGTTGGATAGATAATGAGGGTACAAGATATCAAGCTGAACAAATGGCCACAAGAGATTAAATTTTCAGGAGTGATGCCCAAGTTTAAACTAACACCCACAAGGTGGATAAATCACCTAGTTTTTAACTAAGAAAGGAACTAATATATAGCTACTTCCGCTATGCAGCAGTAGTCGTGCAATGAAGTGCACCGCCCGCCAGCGCGCTGATATATATATATATATACCGAGTGACGGTGTTTGACACTGATCGGTCTAAAATCTCTCAAGGATGCCCCGTGGAGGGGTGAAACACGTGTTGAGTAATTTGGCGGTGGCGGTTGTGTGATTCGCATTGTTTGCCGCATACGCATTTATCAGCGGGCTGGCGGGCGGTGCATTTCATTGCACGACTACCACTGCGTGTGTGGAAGTGACTAAATATTGGTCCTTTTCTTACTAAATATACACTTAGTCTAACATAACATATTAGTTGATTATATGTTAAGACTGATTTGATCGTTAAACATATATATTTTCTTTATTTTCATTATTACTTGAGCAATGGTAGCTTAGCGGTAGAAAACTTAGATTTGCGATCGTGGGTCGCAGATTCGATTCCTGAAATACAATCTTATATATTCGTAGTTAAAACTTTGTGGATAAGTTACATAGGATTGCGACTGCTCAGTTAGGTATCCAAAGTATGGCGTCAAAACTTAGACGAGTAGAGAATGCTTATAAAGCATTCTATTGATTATAAAATATTACATAGTGAAATAAATTTCTTCAAGCCTTTACCAATTAGTGGGTCGGCAGCAAAGAGCTGTATTCCTTGGTGTTGACATATCCACATACATTTCTATCGCGAAAGAACTAAAATATTAACCACAAAGGTGCTTGTGACTTAAAATGCCCTTTGAACCACGTGTGTTGCGTAAGAGTAAATAATGGACGTTGTGACAGGACGAGGCCAGCCCCGGGGGTTACATATTTCAGCGATGCTTGACCAAACTATGATAGGTCGGAGCCACGAAACAATGGATGCGGTAATTTAAGTTAATTTACATTATTACCACAACAGATGTAGGATAACCGTAGAGTAATATGATTTACCGCAGACAATAAAACGTGCCAAGTCACTACCTATTTTTAAGAAGATGATTAAAAATTATTTACTAGATCTATGATTATTTATACCTTCATTCATTACTTTTTCTTCCTCTGTTTCTTTATTTTATCCGAGGCAAGTGCGATCCAAATCAGTTTGATGTTTTTATTTATTATTGTATTATATTTATAATATGTATTGAACCTTTTTATTATAAGTACATATGTTATATACGTATGTATGTATGTCTATGTATGTTTATGTTCATTTGTTTGTGAATATGTATTTTTATTTTGTACACGTGAACTACCCTTTATAAGTACTATTATCTTTTCCTTACTATGGTTGTCTGTAAGAGATTGCCTGGTGTGATAAGATCGTGTACAACCAAGAATATTAAATAAATAAATAAATAGAGTAAAACTGTAAACAACACTTTTGTAAATATCACTTTATTGGAGGTATGCCAGACAATTATAATAGATCACGCGTAACCGAGCTGTCACTAGAACGATCGATCGATCGCTTGCGAGCATCGATATCATCAATACTAGTCGTTAGAACTGCTCGTCGCCTGCGCACATCAGCTCTGTGCTCTGCACCCGACCTCGCTTCACGGCAACTCCACTAGATGGCGTACAGTAACACGGTTTTCATAACAGCTAACACGCATTCTGAAGGCCTTTGGAGAGGCGTCAAGGTCACACTTCTAAGACGAACCATCTGGTGGCCCAAGCGGTCAGCTACAAACCAGAATATGTATGTATGTAACTTACTAGTTTATAATATAGATAATTCTAAAAGAAATGTAGGCCATCATTATATTTAAAAAAATCCGTATATGCCACCTACGACTGCTTTGAACTGTTTAGTAGATCCACGTAGCGACCCAATAGAGGACACTTTCGGACCCTTTAATAAATATTTATTCCCTCATATTGTTTGGAGGCTCCACTACGAAATTATAACATCGCCTCACTAATATGACCCTAATTACCTTACTTGCGCGTTTGTTTAGGATCAAATAATGGGATTGCTGAATTGATAGCGTTGTAGTCAAAAGTTGCCTTTTGTTTGCATTTAGTTACTTTATTTTCTGTCGGTACCTTAGAGATAAGCCCCTGGCATCACCTTTATTCTTAAATTGATATATCTATATGTAACTTAGATTATAAAACACACCGGCCAGAACGAATGCAAATTTTAGTACGACGACTCGATACGTGTGCACACGCAGAGTAATTTATTCTGTAATCAACGCTTTAACATGTTTATGAACAAAACTAATAGGAATTGTAAAAAAAAAACTTTGCCTAAATTTAAATTCAAAAGAACAATCCCTGAAGTTCCGCAGATTCGACCCAACGACAGTCTTACACTGGCTTATTTAATTTAGGGTACAAACAGAACGGAAGCCTTTAAATAAATTATCACTACGCATATAACACAATAATTAAGTGAGAAAATTCGGAGACGAAGATATTATTGACTAAAAATTATTACGTAAATAAATTACCTAAAAATGATTAATTTGATTAAAAGTGCAATAAATATTAAATTATTTTCATTTATCTTGTGGTAAACGACAAATAGGGCACATAACCCGGGTATATATAAATAACATATCACTGATTAGGTAGGCAGAATCAATATAATTATTAATTTAGGTAAATAAAAGCCCGTCGTCGCTGTTACGCCACCAATTCGTTTCAAGCCTCCATACCGAATCGACACTTCATTATCCACCACCATTCTTCTTCTGCTTATTCTTCTTATCCAATAGATGTTCACTGCAAAGGATTTCCCCAAAGATGCGCTGTATCCAATGACTTATGTTCTTAATTATGTCGTGGTTTCTTACTAAAAACACTGAGGATATTAACAAAAGCCTTGTTCTCTGAAAACAGGTCATTCTTCATTTTCTTTTTAGTCGATGGAAGCCTTCTGCAAGACATAGACCCCTAGAGGTTGCCATGACTATGCCATGATTGAGATGACCGCGTCCAAGGATTTACTACTATACCATGGGTCCAACTATTAGGGGTCTGCATATGCACGTGCTACGTGGTCTTCACTCGATAACTTTTCCGCCTTAAATTGTTTTTACATTTAGATCACTTTAATTTAAATAATACTAATAATTATTGATATTAAAAATTTAATACTCATTATTATATACGCTAGAAAATATATGCATAGTTTCATAATAGTAAAGAAAAAATACATTGGGTGTAACTTAAATATCTCATCGGTTCACTTGATGATATATTCAATAACCATAAGCTGCATTGATTTCACTTGATATACTTAATAATAAATATTTTACTAATAACTGTAAATCGTGTTAGAACTCTAATGGAAGTAATTACGAGGCACTTTTTTCTCACAAACTATTGATGTAAATAATTTTTTTTACTTATTATTTAACTGCATATTAGTGTTATACATATATGTATATTTTATCTAGTAATAATGATAAGACTGCCTATTTTGACTAAAAAAATGTGTTTGCAGTATGTATTATTTTGTATGTAGTTTTTGTCAGATCAATATAAATGTATATATATATATATATATATATATATATATATATATATATATATATATATATATATATATATATATATATATATATATATATATATATATAACACTTGCTCGTCTAAAGTGGCACATTGATAATGCAACCGATGGCCGTTAGGACCGAAAGCTTCTGGAGTGGTGACCACGAGTTGACAGACCCGGTGTGGGCAGATCCCTCACTTGGTATTTTTTTATGGCCCCCGCTACTGGAGGCCTCTCGTACCCCTAATTAGTTGGGATCAGGGTCTTTGTTAACTTGGTTTTTCAGATTTTTCATCTTTATTCCTCACTCACTGTCATACTTCTCAATTTCTTTTATTCTTACCTTATTTCCATCACAATATCTTTCATTTTGTTTTTTCATTCCTTCTTATCGCCTTCCTTCCGTCATCTTATTACTCTTAGGTGGCTAGGTACATTTTTTAATTATTATTCTTTATTTTATTATTTACATATTCTATTTTTTTATCACTTCTACACTTTTCTTATTTTATTTTTCCTATTATTAGTTGACTAGTTATTTTATGTGCAGTTTATTAGGTACCTACTTATCTATACTGTTTTGTTTCTATTAACAGTGTCACTCACCACCCTACGAGCAAACGATAGGAATGATGGGCGAAGGTTGTCGCCGCCCATCATTACGGCGATGCTCTCTAAATCTATTTTTAACTTTACCTCCGTTTCCAGGGCACTGCGCATCCTTGCATGTGCAGGACAATAGGCCACAAGGTGGGCCAGGGTCTGGTCCACGCCCGGTTAGCAGTAGCACGAGGGGTCCTCCTTGAGCTTGAACCTGTGAAGGTACTCAGAGAACCCCCTGTGCCCCGTGAAGAGCTGGGCCAAGACCGCCCTCACTTGGTAAGTAAAAGTAAGTAATATAATTACATCTTCTTTTTCTTACCATAATATAATAGAACTGTTTCATACGCGTAATAAATAAACAATTTAGAATTTTAATTTCAATTAAAAAACAAAAGAAGAGATATGAAAAAATAAATTAAATTATTTATGACGAACAATCATCAACACTCGCTACGGGCAACGCGATAAAACCACAATGGTATCAAAAAGTTAAAAGCGGAATAAATCGACGTTTATTAAAATTGACAGCGGCGCACCTGCGTTGAAGGGTTAAGGGGTCGGAATTGATCAATTCACTTCCGTTACGTGTCATTATCGCGACGACAGGGGTGAACTCGATAATGCGGGCTAAATGAAAATCAATGTGTTCGTTTGTTTAATAATAAATGGTTTTCGACTTGAACTTTTTAACAGGAATATCAGTAATAATCCATCTGTTCTTCTAATACGTAATATGACAGCTAATAACTAACTTCTAGACCAGTGAATCCGAGATGCGATAGCTGCGAATTGTTGATCTATCGCACGAGCGATATTTCGTTGATAATGACAGTAGCTGGCGAAATTATTATGTTAACCAATAGTATTAAGCATTGAATAGCTTGTCTGAAATGGCAATGAAAAATGCCCATCGCTCGTGCAACCGTTTGCCGAAAGATTTTCGAGTCATGACAATGAGCCTGTAGATCAGTGATTCCCAAAGTGGTCTATATCGACCCCTAGGGGTCTAAGACAACCTGTAAGGGGTCTACGTCAGCGAAAACAACTTTGGGGGTCCATGAAATGAAAATGGGGGTCCACGATAGTGGGTCTCAACACATACACTGATAGTACCAATTTACTTACATCATACTATCTTATAATATCAAAATATTTACATTATTTATAAAAGTACCTAAGAAGTAACAAATTTATTATATATGTTTATAAAATTGTGTAAGTTGTAGGATGTTGGTATTCGCTTTATGGTCGCAATACATTTTGAACTTGTAAAAACCTGATAGTCGCAGTCTCAGAGCTTCGCTACCTTGCATTGACTTGTTCAATTCTTCACTCTATTAATAATAATGTGCGACAAACAAATAAATTTACAGGAAATCAATATCAGGCAAGTAGGGGGGTCTACCCAACACGAAAAAACATGGCAAGGGGTCTACGACACAAAAAAGTTTCGGGAACTCTGTTATAGACTCTATATTAAAAATTTAATTATTACATAAATTTATCTATATATACATATTTACATGTTTATAAGACAATTTCTCTCAACCATGTAGTCTCAACCATGCTTCAAATAAATAATAATGATTTGTTCTAAAAACACAGAAACGTCATTTAAAGTTATTACAATACGATTCCTTTTAAAAGTTTATTCTTAAATATTTTAACCTTTACCAACGAGCGTGTTTTTCTACGGATTTTTTAAAAATTAACTGCTTTTTTCCGGAACGAGAAAAGGTTCATAAACCGTTAGCGAACGAATGCCATCATACTCACAACATTGGAAATGTTCTAAAAAAATATAATGCTGCATGTATAGCGTTAAATTATCGCTTTAACATCTCAAATACCAACTGCTTTACCGACCGGCGACCAAAATGGACTCCATCATAACACCATTGTTAACAGCGCCATCTATGAAATGTCAAGGTTAAACAGACACTGCTTTACCGACTTTAAATAATAGAGATCTGTATGTATATATACTCATCAACACATCTCTAGAAGTAAAAGGATAAGAAGTTTTAAATCTAGTAGAAACATTCCTAATGATCAGTGAAAGTCAACTAAGAACGAAATCCCACCAGAGTACGTAGGCTACCCTTACAGTTCAAGCCTATCTCCCGATGTGGGGTTCCAGTCTTCGTCTTATCCGTGAAGGATGATCCATAACATCACCGCTATAATATGTGACTCTGATCAGCCGCGAAAGCCTGAGTGAATAGCGTATCACGGTACTAGTAAAGCATGTACAAGCATTTCTTAAAATATCGTTTCAATTTAAAAATAGCTAATGAGTCTTGTTCTTCAAAAAATGGGCATCATTGTACGTAAAGTATGAAATTTGTATTTTGTAAAACCTAACCATAAAAAAATTATTGTAAAGAAATAAAAATTACTATGTACACTGTGATAAATAGTAAAATAATCAAATTATAAAATGTAAAATAGAATATAAGAATAAAATAAGGTGATAAACAAAACCTGTGATATAAAGAAAAAGGAAAAGTAAGATAGAAATTGTAGAATATAAGTAGTAGAAAGATAGATCATGTGAAGTATGACTGAAGAATATGGAAATAAAAAAGAAAAGAAAGTCTCTGTCCCATAAATAAGTTATTGGAACGAGAGACCCCAAATAGCGGCGACCATAAAAAATAGTTACTAACTTTATAAAGCCTTATATCGCTTTTCAGTGCGTGTAAATCGATATCACATATTTCCTCAATACCGACAATAACTTAAAAAGTCGTTCAACTTTAACAAAAAGTTCGGTAACGTAACTACGATCACAACACAGTTACTTTGGCAGTTAATAAAATGTTAACCCCCGCTTATGACACAAAACAAAACCGAAGTTTGCCCCATAAATAATTCAATATATTGTTCTAGTAAAGATGGTACTATTTTAATTCGAATGTAATTTTCTATTCGAGATTCAAGTGAGTTCAAATAAAAACATATAAATAAAAACAATAATTACATACAATATAAATATATTGACTACGTAGAATAACAATTCTATTAAAACAGTCTATGATTGGTTTGAGGAATTAAATGTCAAAAAAAATCCTTGTTCAGTGTAAAATATAGTAGAGAGATGATACTTCTCCGGAATTATTTACTAAGTAAGGGTTTTAACAGCCCCCATTTTTGGTGTCGTCTTTGACTCCCCCTTTCTTGGGTACACAGGGACTATTTTTATATAAAAAATTCATTCGTTTTTTTCCCTGTCAATGTTCATTTTTTCCTAATTCTTCATTCATCACCTCACTTACGTCACCTTCCCAAGATACTTCAGGTTTATATTTTAATAATAAGCTGGACTTACTTGCGCGTGCACCGATGAAGCTGACCTAACTTCGATACCGTACAGCTCACGGTGTTTGGCGGCTGCAACACCTCGTCCAGCGTGACTACCTCGCCGCGCGGGTTTCCTCGCTGATTTATAGTGCTTGTATGTGTATATGTTGTTGTTTGTGCTCGTGTTACTGTTGAATTTTATATTTATACGTGTAATAAATAAATACTTTAAGTATATATATATATAGTTTTTATTTTGAATACGCGTATAATTGCGCCATAATTGTAACGTATTAAGGACATCACTTAAAGTGATCACAAAAAAATTTGACTCGGTGATGATATTTCATTTATTTATGATATGGATGTTTAATTTTTTATCATTGTAATTTCAAGCATAGATCGTTGACTGCTGAACATAAGCGTCACCCATAGATCTCAACAAGGTATCCTCGTCTCTGTCAAATTTCTGTTCTGGCGTACACGAAGTGACCATTGTAATTAATCTAAAGAGAATCTACTACAAGGCTTAAGTCTTCCCAAATGTACAGGGAGATGTGATAAAGCCTTGTTTAGCAGGTGATTTGGACGCTACTGTCCATCCTCTGGAAACTTGTTAGTGAGCAATTCTAAATAATTAATGCACGAAGTGTAAATAATATATAAGATAAGGTTGTATCCCGGGTATCAAACCGCAGAGCTACCACTGCTCCAAAATATTAAAAATCAATGAAGTAGTGAGAATAATTTTCTTTTAGGTGTGGAACAATAGGTGATAGAATGCGAGTAATAGTTCGAGTGGGTATCACATGGTAGGGGTTAGAGGCATGTACACACGAATGTTTTCCGTCGATTAAGACACAGACGGAGCACTAGCTCTCGATAATGACGCAAGTTTTTCTTTCGTCGCATCTTTATTTATAGATATATACTCCTTTGGTAGCGATAGTAAATCCAATCGAAAGAAAAATACTAAATATTTAATGTATACTAGATACTATATGTAGCAACAGACTTTGTACTATTTTTGTAGATCTATAGTTTTTGAACAGGATAATTAGGAAAGGAACGAATGAACCTATTCATAGCACACCTGGCTGTAAAATAAAAAAAATATATATATCAAAGTAGTCAATTTATTAATTATTTAAATATGATAATAATAAACTAATTTTTTGATCCATTAACACGGTCAGTATTGTAATGCAGCTGTCAATGGAACGCTGTAATTTTACAGCGAATGAACTGTCAAACGCGCAGTTTGACATGTGTCAAGTTATTGACGATTAATTTTTTTTAAACTTAACTTATAATGTAATCAAGGAAAAGAGCAATTAATTTTAAATACATCGTATTAAATGTTTTACATTTAAAACCAATCATTCTGTATGTGTATAGATAACATGAATACATCTTTTTTGATAAGAAAGAAAGTTTATCATTATTATCAGATCTATTAGAGAAAAGAGCAATGCATACGGAGGAGGTGAACGAAATAGTAAGGTTAATCATCTTATTCAACTGAACAATATACGTAACATTATTGTATGATATGCCTTTACTATTCACTTTCTGCGTATGTGGACTTCTATATATTGGCTGCTGTCCTAGGGCAATAAATAAATAAATAAATAAATAAATATATGAATAAATAAATAAATAAATAATTTTGTTGAAGTTCATCTCACACGCGGTGTCCATTTCAATACTTTCTTATCAATCGAGCTGAACACAGGTCTGGTCCAAATGTTCACGAGACACGGGGGTTCCCAGAGTAAATGCATAGGTTTAAACTCAAAGAGAATCCCTAGTGCATCTTTAACCCAGCTGTGGACTAGAAAGTGGTATGCAATCGTTTACTACCCCGAATTTTGCGGCATAAGAATAGACCTGAAAATAGAACTGGGGGTCAATATAAACAGTGGCAGCATCGACTCCCTGATAAGGAACTCAGAATACCGGCACACTTTTTTGGAATATGTAAGGAATTATAATAAAGGACGTAATAAAAATAAAGAAATAAAAAGGCATTTACAAATAACGGTGATATAAAAACTATAATTGTAAATAAATGCTTTTAAACAAAAACCAAATGAGAATTTTAAAAAAATATGTAAAGAAGTATATAAAACAAAATGTATATAAAATGTGTTGAAGTATGTACGAGTAGTGCAATGCATAGAAGGTATGTAAATAAAAGCAATAAGTATGAAAGAAAATGTAAATGAAAGAAAATAGAATTCCGGATATTGTGACGTAAAAAGAAAAATAAATAAAACTGTATTTAAAAACTTAGTCAAATCAAAGTCCCTAAAAAAGAAATACTTTATGCGCTTCGCCAACAAAACAGATATTTATTTACCAATCTTTAACGATATGGATATAATAAAAAAATTAAATGTTTTTCATAAACATTTTTTTGGTTTATTTTGATTTCAAAAACAAAGTTAGAATTGAAAAGTCGCTTTTAAAAAATCGTCAATAAAATTCTGATATATATGTACAATAGAGTTATTAAAACTTTATTTGCTGACTGTACATCAACTATTGAAGCGATACTAAGAAGCGGGAGCCGTAGTACAGAGATATCGGCTATGATAAACGACTGTTACTGAACTAGAGTCGTTAGTGTTGGCCCTAAGCTCGCATGTTCTTTCCATTTCAACACAGAACTTCGAGGGAAGAAAAAAGAAAGAAAAACCTTTCAATTGGCAGTAACATACGGTAAAATATATAGCAATACAGACTTGTTTAGATATCAAAAATCTTAGGTTAATCAAAACATAATGCAATTGTACATATAATGCTCCTTTATTAATAATTAAATCTAATTGTAATATAATAAATATATATAATAATAAATAAATTCTAGACACTGATGGATATAGGCTTCCTTTACGAACAAAGGCTTCGTAACAAATTAAAACATAATATATAGTTACACAGACATATGACCCCATATAAAGCTTTACGTAATAAAGATAGCTTTTGCAACGTAATTATAAAGCCTTTTTATGTATACTAACGACACAGGGTCGCGAGGAGGTCCTAAATTATATTTGGGAGGTCTATGCCTTAAGAAAATAAGAAAAACATAATCTTACGAAATAAGCAGGAAATGCTAAAGCTCTGTAAATCGATATAACCATTATCTTTCTTGGTCTGAAAAAACGTGAAATTTTTTGTGTTAAACTAGTTCAAAATCACTTTCGTTACTTTAAGATACTATCTCACACTCGTATAGAGTTGAATTTATAAACAAAATGTAGAATGAACATATCAGTCATTGAAAATTTTGTAGAAAAAAAATGCAGAAATACTTTTATATATACCGTTAATTCGAGAAACAGAAAGAAATCTACCCGTCCAAATAAAATATCCCCGCTTGGAAAAATAAATAAAAACCGCTCCACACTGATGGCACTAATTTTTTTCCCAACTGATATTAAGTCATGTTTAAGACGGCCTATCATTATCCTTAATAGAAATAGATATTTTATTTTGTCGCGTTTCGCTTTGGGGGTGTTTACACAACATTCGGTGGGGGTGTATTACGTCGTCGCAAAGCTTTCGACAAAATTATCACTGAAATTGTTAACAACGAGATTTTGTAAGCATTTTTAAATATGCTACCAGGGTATTATTAAAGTTTTACTCTTTGTCGACAATCTATTCATCTAAAATAGTTTATAAAAATTAATTATTCACATCAGTAATTAACAAAAGGTTTTATTTTGTGAAATGCTCGAAATAATTATATATAACAATATATTTAAATAAAAAACTAAATATTGTTAACAAGCGTTTAATATTAACCAACAATTTTTGATTTAGTTGTATCCAGACATAATGTTTCTCTTGTATGTAATTTTTCTCCGATACAAAACTTCTGTGGGTTCTTCTTACATAAGAGTGCGTGTAAAGTTCTGTTTTTAAGTTGCGAGCTTGAAGCTTTAAGTTGAAAGGTGTCACCCTGGGAGAGCTCAATTTTATCCAAATTTCTATCCAATTGATTAGTTTTAGAATTTTTATACCATTCACTAGACATCAATATAAAATATCGTAAATGTAAAGTTATATGTTTACAGGAATAGGCTAGTAAATGTTTAAATAAATTGACAAAAATGTGCCTTTCAAGAATTTTGTACCAAAAAAACTCTTATCTTTATTAATTGCTGTTTAGACTCAATGCACTGAAACCACGTGAGAAGAAGTAAGCACGTATCACTCGTAATAATATCGAAGGCTAACAGAATATCCCCCCTGATCGTCGTTCGTTAATAGGTTTTCCCTTCATAAAGCGAATGTTAACCAATTTATTATGAAGCCGATATTAAAAACGGGCGACGCGTTATTCTCCATAATAAATGTTAGACTTGATGGAGTCTTTGTGAGGCGTCTATGGCGGCTCGTTGCGGTTTGTTTGGCCACGCTAATGGGGGGTGCGCTTATTTTTGTTATTAAAATTCTGACCGTAAGGCTTTTAAGGACCTCAAGCGTGGTTATTCTTTGAGCGGAGATATTGCCTTCAATTTACGTTAATGCCTTATTAATGTTGCATACATTTCCGGTTTTAAATCTTCTGATACACGTCGGAGATGTCCTATCTACATTGACATAGTACTGAATTTAAAAAAATCTTAAATTTAAATTTCGAAGGATTTTGGGGAAGGCACTTTCATTATAAATCCATACATGACCTTAGGATCACTTGGAATCAGAGATTAGAATGAATAGAGAGTGTAATTTGTTAAAAACTACAATCAAACTCATCTCCTCTGAAATGGCAACCATCTTAACCACCTTTAAAATACATTCTACTATACGATTATGAGTTATTAAGTAAAAAAATCAATAATTAATAGATCTCGAGTCGCGACCACGAGCAGGTAGACGCGACGTGGGCAGGCCCACCACTAAGTAGACTGACTAGATAGTTAAGGTTGCGATGTGGACATAGCAGGACCGGTCATCGTTAGGATTTCAGGGCAGGCTTATACCTTTCAGTGGGCTTCCATCGGCTGAAAATAAGAACATACTAAGTATACTACGAGTATAATGTATAATAATTTCGTAATGGAAATAAATCGCAGGATATTTTTGAGTTCTTGGTAGCATATAGTTCAATTTCATAACGGTAGCCATTTTATCTGTCATCTGTCAATAAATAAAAAGGCAAAGGTAAAAGACATAGAGCCACTTGAATAACCGTTTCGCAATGCATACATATAATAGATAGCGTGTATAAATCAAAACCATATCAACACCACGCAAGCTGTGAAGTTGTAGGAATTTACAATTCTACATACGAAACGGTTTCGAACCTGCATACCGCGCCGCTGCGCATTTATCACTGGATCCGCGGCGTCCACACATAAAGCCGCGGTCCAATATTTCATGTTCACGTCTCAATAAGAGCCTGGAGTAGATACGGTATATCATCCGAAGACTGGGGCAACGATGTACTAAAGCATGGATGTGGCAAAAGAAATAAAAAAACTATAAAATATTATTTCGTTATTTCTTCCTTTATCACAAAATGTACCATGTAAATTAATCATTTATCACGGTGCGAATAATTACTAATATTTTAATGTAAGAAAATAATGAAAGAAGATTTCTGTTATAAGCTTTGCTTGAATTGCATTGCAGGTAATACATTATAATATTGCCAACAATGGTAGCCGAGATTGTTATAGATAGAAAAGGAGAAAGGCAACAGACCCTCGGGCCGTATAACAGTGTCCATCATGCAGTGGTAGCGATATCATGTCATACGAACTCGTGCGTGTATCACACGGACGAGACTCAAGATACGATCGCAAGTTTCATCGATGTGGCGAATACAACAACCGCCGCACATACTGGCGCACAACCTGAGAAAGTCAATATGGAGTAGGAATGAGGTAGTGTTCGAACGAAACGTAATCTTAGAAAATGAAAATTGTTAAAGCGTCGTTAAGATAGATTAAGAGATTTTATTTTCTACTTAAACACTGTACATGCAAAAAAGGGAGCAAAAACCAATTTGAAGACATTAACCGTAAATGTAAAATAAAGGTACAAAGCCTAATATTTGTAGAATATAGATCCTTATACTTAAAAAAAGTAAAATAAAAGAGCAAAATGAAAAAAATAGTTTACCCTTAGTTCCCCCCCCCCTTCCCCCTATATGGTAGGGGGGAGATACGACACGGTGGAGATCTTCAAAAAGAGAGGTCAAAAAAAATGGTAGCTATCACTCAAGTACATACTGCAATAAAGCTGGACCTAGTTATTTGATTTTTATTGTATTACCAGCATATGAATTCTTTTTCGATAAAACCAGAGCTTTAATTTTTAACCATAAACCTGCATAAACCATCATCACTTCACCCATAGAATGTCCACTGATAGATATATGCCCAGTGCATAAATTACCAATAAGACCAGATAGAAGCGATCTGAATCAAGTGTATTGCGTCGACCTTATAAATCTGCATCCTCCCTTGTCGGTTCTTTCCACTCCAGAATAAGGTTTTATTTATATATTATGTAACATATTATATGTACTATATTAATTGTAACAAAATGTAGAAATGTCTGTTGGTTGTCAACCTCACTTTCGATTGTAAAATCTCAAACTCTTAAACTGCGGCGTAACGTATGTGACGTGCTAAGACGAATAAATCATCATTTCTAATTATGGACACGCATTAAAGTATAATCTTTTCTGATTATTAACACGCATTAAAGTATACATGATACACTTTGATGCGTATTAATAATCATAATCAGTTCATTTTATAATTTTTGTTAAAAAATGGAATAAAAATTATTTAGCCACGTCCATATGTCGTACGTTCGCAACTCATTCCCGATCACTTTCAGAATACATTTCTAAAAAGCAAGTTTAAACGTCGATATTCGAATGGGGGAATTTTTCCAGCGGTATAATCAATAAACTTAAGCGTTTTTGTATTATTATTGTATAATCTATTACGTTTGCTATTGTTTTGGCTTAAAAATGTTGTGTAGCGGATATTTCAGGATCATTGAGGAAGGTAACCTCATACTTGACTTGAGTCTGATTTAGCACATATAGTATACATATGTTTTATATAGATTTTTTAAGATTTAAATTTGTTCCATCGACAGTAGACCTTTCTGTTTGACCTTATAGTTAGGATCTTTATGTTATATTGAAGAAACAAATTTCTCCAGCGATAAGGTGGCTAAACTTTGTGCTGATGAAGGAACAAAGAATCTTAGTTGATAACATAATTACGACTGGTTGATGAAACTTGCAGTGAACCGAATAAGGAATATGGAATAAATATTTATTTGTTCCAAATGGAATGTCTAGTAGGCTAAGTTATTCAGGTGAAGTTAATGCTTTGTTGAGTAAATTGTGTCGTGCAATCGACAGCCGTTAGGGACAAAAAGGTTCTCGTGTGGTGACCAAGAACCAGTAAAAACGGTGTGGATATGCCCCCACGACATGGACCAACGACAAAGTCCAGGTCGCTGTAAATCGGTGCTAGAATAAGACCGCCTATTATGGATTTGCCTATGCCTTGCAGTGGCATATATTGAAGATATAAGAATGATTATTGGAGTGCGATAGGCCAATAACATCTGGTAGAATAAAATCTGCAGGGACAAATAGTTTTAGAATTTTCAAATAGCATGATCTTACTATATTACTATTACGTTATTTATTATTTCTGAAACTATAGATCTTTGTGTAATGTGTACCAAACATTCTTTAGTAACAAATAAAAAAATACATGCATTTAAAATTTTTACACCGATTACCGAAAAGTACTAACAGAAAGTCTAATATAATAAATATATTTGTATATACAAATTTATGGAGGCGAAGGAAAATTTTTATTGAAATATTAAAAATCGCGTATGCTTATGAATTGTACCGCACACCACGGGGGGAATTAAGCCGACAATAAAACAACGTCACGCACGCGAGTGTGAAATTTGTCACGCCGCATTTGCCGCAAGTTGATCGACTGAGCGAGCCGGCGACGTCTTTATGGGGCGAGATAAAATATTTCCGATGAAAATGCGTTGCTCATAGGAATTTTCACGATCGCTAATGCGCGAGCGATAAATCTAGTGTCTAATTGAGGGAGGAAGCGCGATCGCTTCATTCGCTTTACCTATTGTTGGTTACATTACTTTTTAATACACTTTAACATTGATATACTGATCTTATTTAAGACCAGCTCTTCTATTAGACCTAGTAAGCTTCTATCAGATGTACACGCCTTTAAATGTGACCTTTTTTAAATACAAATGTTACCTAGCAATCAACTATAAATTTTTTTAAAAAAAATTAAACTGATTGTTACATGATTTATATCCAAGCAGGTTATTTATTTAAAATAATAGAATTTACATTGATAAAGATAAAAAAATTCTAAAAAAAGTGAGTTTTAGTTCATAAGCTTTTTCATAAAAAAAATTAAAATATAAATATTTTTGTAAAATTTTTATGAATACTAAATATGTAATACTTGATTATTCAAGTCATTAACCTTTATATTCAAAAGTTCACCAAATCTAAATTACAGATTGTTGAAATATATATTTTTTTTATTTTATTATTTAAAAAATATAACTAACATAGGTAAATAATCTATGGATTTGACTATATATACCAATTTACCAATTCCAGAATTATTGAATAAAGAATGTCTTAAGTCGGAACCGTAATATCCTCTGTGACGCTTAGTAAATATTAGAGAAAAAAATGTCATAGATTTGACTACAAGGAAAATATTGGTTAGAAAAGGTGTCTTTTGAAGGTTTTGAATTTTGTTTCGAGAAAACGTGGTACGGGTTTGAACGCTACGAAATATCAGTTTGACAACGATAAGATTTGACTAACACACGTAATCTTGTTTCGAAAGAGACATTTGTTTAACAACAAAAAAAAACTTTTGTTTGTCATCAAATAGATATTGATTTGACGACGTTTCAGGAGTTCTGTTGCCTCGTGTTGCGAGTGCGGCCGCAAATTTAATCGCATCACCAATACGACATTAGCGTTAGGATATTAATGGACAATTAGTCGGACGGCACCCGCGCGGCTGACGTGCGACAGTTGCGCGACTCGTAATGAAGTTTGCGGCGTCGCCGTCAGAGCAATACGCTCGCTGATATGACGATGACCGCCACAGAGTAGCCACACACAGAACCGAACCTGAATTTAAATAAACATCACGCCTTTTTATAAAGGGCCAAAAATTTTTGCAAATATCAACACTTGATTTCTCCAAAACCGTGTCGTAGTCGATTACAGGAGCGCCAACGGCGAGACGGAGCACATCTCGACGATGTAATTTTTAAAAAATAAATTTTAATAAATGATAATTACGGTAAATAAATCATAAACAAAATAGCATTTGTACTTTTATTTCTACACATGTTACAAAAGTGCAAAAATTTATGGTCCACCCTATATAAAAAAAAACGTATTACTGCATGTATTACTATATACTCTACCAATTAACTAATTTAGTTAAATATAGCAGATTGTCTATATAACTAATCGGAAAACACTAAAATTTTAAAAGAAGACATATAAGGCCTGTGGACTAGTCATAAACGACCCTCTCTTTCCTCTTCTTTTCTCTTAATTTCTTATTTTCTTTTACCTAATCAGAATAGTAAAAGTAATTGATCTATCGAACTTCAATATAAAAATTAACCTATTTTAAAGTGATCATGATATTTATTGATTACGTTTGTTAACTTTATGCAATTATTAATAAATAAGTTTGACTTTTCTGAAGATAAATTAATTGCACATTATTTTTTTATAATTTTTTTAGTTGACGCCACAATAAAGAGATTCAAATTATTTGCTTTAGAAATACAACGAACAAACACAATTATATTTAAATGTAACCAAAATAATCACTTAAACAAAAGAACTTTTATTATTTATTTACTCAATGTATATATTAGCAAAAACAATATTTGGCAACCAAAATGTTTCAATATGAGTACATATAACTTACACTCAAAGTGGAATATTAGGGTGTGCCTCAAGGCACTTAATTTACCCTGTACTTCTTATAGTATATCTTAGATACAGGTTGTACAGTTTTTTTTACTAACCGTATTTGAATTCGTCTTCAAATAACCATATGTTACCTTCTCAGATCATTGTGTAGTGAAATAGCTAATGTTAAAATTTTCCTGCTAAATTTCGTGTGAAAAAAAGGACATAATTAAATAGATAAATGTCTCTAAAATTTATTACTCTGTGTTCATGTGGCGGCAACAGTTGATTAATTGCCTGTCAATAGCTAAACACCGGTGCCTACGCCTAACACTGACTGCGTTACAGCATTCGAACTGCTCTATGATCAACAATGTACTCTAAATTCGCTACTTATATCTTTTATTCATGTATAAATATTACTTTGTTAAATCAATAAGAAACAAATAACTATCTTTTTCGCACACCGTAAGGCATTCACCTCCAATAACGATATCTCTGGCGTAAAAATCAGGGAGGAAACAATAGCCTCCCTGATATGCGACGAAAAAACCAAAGAACAGTTTTTCAAACTTTTCAAAAAAATAATAAGAAATGTAATAGAGAAAAATAAAACCCAATAAAATGTAAAAAACGAAAATCAAAAATTGCAAACAAATAAGACTGACAAAGAAAAGTAATAAAGTGATATAGAATAATAATACAATAAAACATAAGTTAAAAATGTGATGTAGTATATAAGAAAATGTAAAAGTAATGAGGAACGAATGAAAGGCGATACAGAGCGAAAGGGAAAGACAGTGGATTTGTGGAAAGAAAGATAATGTGAAGTATGAAAGAAGAGAAAGAAAATAAAAAAATGTAAATAAAAAGTCCCTGTTCCACACCAGATAGAGGGTACGAGAGGTTCCCAATAGCGGGGGACAAATAAAAAAATAACGATTTCTATGGGGGGATATACCATGATCCATACATGACGACTTGAAGACGACATATTCTGATGGTGGAGGCTTAGATCCCCCGCTACAGCCTACTTACTGTGCAGCATAGGACTCCAAATAGGGCCATCTACCATAATCACCATGCTTCGCAGTAGGATATTATGGTCGGCAGAGAACACTGCATCCCATATTCTGGAAAATAGTCAGTGAGTGGTAATCCTATATAATTAATGCACAAAGTGTGAATTATATAAGATTGTATCTTGCGAAACGAACCTACACGTCTACTACCTACATCTACAGCTAGCTACCACTGAAATTCTTGTGTAATGTATTAAGTAAATACTTATTTTAATTGTCATTTGTTATACAAGTTTATTCATATTATTAAAAACAATATATTACAAGAAAAACATGAGTAGGTTTTGGCTTAAAAGCTGGCGGCGGAATGCCCCTTCAAAAGGCGCCTAATAGATATGTATCGAATAAAAAAATGGCCTACCAATACTTCTCAGTCGCGGAATTGCCTCAATTTGAAAATAAGCGATTGCATAACCCGACAAAGAAGGGACGCGAAACATAAAAAAAATATGTTAAGTTCCATTTTATATGCGAGCAAATATTATTTCTTTATCAAATGTTTTCTTTCATCTGCGTATCGCATAAAACGTGTATTATCTATGTTTATATACAATTGTATAAAAGCGTCCATTAAAGTAATATATACAGGATGATTTGTTACAAGGTTACAGTATAGTTCCTAAAATCTGTTTTATATTAAAAAAAGTAACAAAAGTTGAACTAAAATTAAAAATTGTAAATAAAACTTTATATATAGGCAATTAAATAAATAAGAAAAAAATTAGGGTATGAAAGATAACATAAGGAACGATAAAAGAGCGCGAAAATAAATATATAAAATAAAATTATTAAATAAAAACAAAATCCCTGTCCCACGGTAGATAGGGGTATGAGGTGTCCTCATAGAAAGGGACATAAAAATACCTGTTTCATAATAAATGCTTTCATAAATAATAAATAGCATAAAATGTTTTATGTATTTATTTATATGTATATACAAAGAGATTGGTTTATAATTGTGCAAACTTTAAATAGGCATTTGCTGTCACTTTATGTATGGTACACCTTATATAAAAACCAATAATTTTTAATAATAAATTACGTAATAATAATCTAATAAGACACAGTGTTTAAAAAATTCTGATTCATGGCAGACTATGTAATGCCAGAAGTTATAGGAACATCAAATTTAAATTTAAAAATACGTAACATGTTCTAGAATGTTCACTTTATCACCATATGATTGGAAAGAAGGCCTATTGAACCTATTACAAACTAAAGGCCTATTCTTGAGATATCTATGGAGGGAATACACCATAATCGGAACGTTTTGAAGGTGATCGCAGTGTGGTTTATACTTTCTGGTAATTTTTTTTGTGACCTTATGCATTTTTAATTTATGTTTATATGATATATATGTATTTATTTTCGTTGTTTACCAAACACGTCTTAAAAAACATGTAAAGTTGAAAATCAATTTCGTATTCCAACCCTCGAGTACGCGTGGCGGGTTATTATTAAATGTTGCATGTATTAAAATTGACTTTCCACCCTCCCCGGCGATTTCTTATCGATTTTCACAACTTTATTGAAAGTCTGTACGGTGCGGTGTAATTTTTCTTGCTTAATATCTTCCGGTTTGCGGGATTTTATTATCAATTTTTGATATTTCTTTACATTTTTTTGTTGAGAAAGGCGAAATACGTGCAGTATTTTGTAAGGTGTTTAGTCGAAAGGCTTTTAGTGGTGACCACAAGCCTTTAGACTCCCTTGGACAAGGTCGCAGGATGTCACTGTATGTAGGCAGCAAAAGACTAGTAATCGTGGCGATTTTTGTGTAGTCCTATGTCTTATAGTCGACATCCATCGTCTGAAAAGGAAGGAAAGAGGATATGTATATGTTCTAATTTTGCGGCGACCTGTTTCATTTCCAAATTATCGATTAAATCGAATAGCACGAGCCAATCGATATGCCTAGGTCCTCGACAATTTCTCTAACGGTGATTCGACAACTGACCAATACCATTTTGTTCACTTCATCAATTGTTTCGTCTGTTGTTGAAGTCCTCGGGCGTCCGGCACGCTTTTCGTCGTTCACATTTTCTCGGCCTTTTGAAAACATTTTGTAGCACCGATGAACGTTACTTTTGTCCAAAGTAGCTTCTCCGTATACCACAGTCAACATTCGGAATGCATCCGCGCATTTAATTTCGTTTTTCACACAAAATTTGATACACGTTCTTTGTTAAATTTTTTTGAATAGGTAAAAAACGAAGACGAACCAAAACACGTGCAAGCAAAGCAGCTGTCAACAATTAACTGAACATTCAAAATGGCCGAACTTGTCAGCATAAGTGAGAGACATATGTACCAACATAACGCCACGAAAAAATTTGTTTTGTTTATTTATATCTGTTTATATTTGTGGTAACAAAACCGCCTTTTCGTTCAGATATGTAATTAGATGTAACACAGCAACATGTAACAGGTGTACCTATAGTTACTTAGACAACTACATGTTGCAGAATTTCTGTGTGTTCTAAATTTCTTGCTCTCTGGGTGGTGTACAGGGCTATCTGAGAATCATATCAATTAATACTCCGTCCGTTTTCATGTTCTCCACTAGTCACTCTTTCTGACTGAAACGTCTCAGGTTTGTTTACCTCTCTTTTTGAAGGTTTTTTCAACCCCCCCCCCCCCCCTTTTTTTTGTGGACTTCTCGTACAGCCCCTTTCTTGAGTTCACAGGGACAGTGTTTACTTAATAATTTATTCACTTTTCTATTGCCTGTCTCTATTTCTCTTACCTATTTCCTTTTTTCCATGATCATTCATTCTTTTTCCTTTAATTCGTCGCCTCTTTTCATTCACCATTTCCTCCTGGATTGCTTTTTGACAAATTTTATTTTGTTTATATCACTAATTATTAAAGATCAAAGACCACGATTAGACATCACCTTCAGAATTCCTGAAGCTAGGGATAGTTCTATCTATTAATAAATCCTTATGTAAGATATGTAAACTTATTTATACCAAGAGTATCTTTTGATTATATAACGGATGCAAATATATTCCATCTCTCACACTATTCCGTTTCGCGAACGCATCAGTTCCAGTTCAGTAATGCGCTATCGGCTTGGATTTATGTACGATATAATTTTCCAATTTTCCAAAGCAATGTTTCGTTGTGAAAGGCACGCGGTATACACCGCCTGCGTGGTTCAGAACTCCCGTTGCGGTCATTGCATTCGACACGCATTATTTATAAAAGTAAATCTTCATTTATATTATTTCAAACGTGGAACGACCACCGCTGGTCACTGATCTTTCCATAGATTTTCATTCTATTAGTCTTCTGATAATTTAGTAATGTAGTCTGTCCGAAGTATGGGTGGTCGTTCTCGCTTGTACTTTTGAGTCCGTGGTCTCCATTCTAGAAACTTGAAGCTCCAGTAGCTGTCATTAAACTTATCATTATTCTTCTTTCTACGGGATGGAAGCCTAATTCAAGGCATAGGCCTTCCCAAAGATTGCTACGATGACCGGTCTTGCGTTGCTTGCATGCATCGACCTCTCGCGAAGTTACCTATGTCATCGATCTACCTAGCAAAATACTGACCTAAGTAAGAAAAGGACCAATATTTAGCCACTTTCGCACATGCAGTAGTAGTCGTGCAACAAAGTGCACCGCCCGCCAGCCCGCTGATAAATGCGTATGCGGCAAACAATGCGAATCACACAACTTTCACCGCCAAATCACGCAACAAGTGTTTCAGCTCTCCACGGGGCATCTTCAGGAGTTATGTTACACCGATTAGTGCTAACTCTGTGTTTGGCACTAATCAGTGTAACATAACTGTGGATTACCGCAAGGTAACGCCTGATTCCAATAAATATTTAAGATACTTACCCACACCGCATCTGACGCTATTGTTACCACATGGAGACCTTTCGGCTCAAACGGCCATCGTTTCCACGAGCAATGCACCTCACCCACTGCCACTTCTGATGAGCAATTCTTCGAGCTACGTCGGTGATAAATAAATAAAGCTTATAAGACTAATATGTTTTGTATTTCTTTCTGGTCTTTCCAAATGATTCTTTTCAGTGAACACCTCGCGGACTATAAACAGCTATTATTACATTCCAAATTAGCGATGTTAGGAGAGAAAAAGGAAGCATTGAAAGCGATGTCATTATCGAGATATTATATTCAAATACTGCAGAGGAAACGTCGTATCACGGGAGGAATCAAACGCCGGAAGCGGAAAGAAGCGTATTTTTCGAATTTGAATTTCGAACTCCGGCTACTTCCGTTGCGGAAACTCGAGCTTTTACGAGATGGAAGTTTTTAAACGGAACAATGGAAGCTGTTTCTTGGACCGTCTGCTGTGTGGTAAAAACAGTCTGGGATGTTAAGACCGCGCTCACAGATACATAAACTTGCTTATTCTCAGCTTCGAAAGTATCTTTCGAGATAAGAAGAAAACTTGAATATCACACAATCTGTTTCTCTTATTTGTCCATCACTTCATTCAGACAACAGTTTTAAAGAATGATATATACGTTGAGCTCTCAGATTTGAATTTTTTTTATTTTAGTTCCGTAACAAATTAGAGAACTATGTTTTACTTCAACACCATGTCCTATGACATCACAAATTAAGACCTTCTAGATGTAATTTTGTAATATAGACCTCTTAACAGCATTCCTTATCGAAAAGTCATACTTGCATGACCTTGACGTGATCAAGAGTTCTTTTCATACCAACCTATCTTCTGCTTTTGTCAGGACAGACTGTAAAATGTAGTCTCGATAAAGACGTTATACGATTCTTCCTAGGACGGGTGTGTATTAGTCAAGTGTGTATTAAGCCGATGTAAATAAACAATTTTATATCTGTGGAATTCCCCTTTTCGATGATGACGTAATGTTGCCTCTATATCACTCCTCCTGAAACGAATCTTACTTGACGTTTCTTCCAGTTCTCTTGACGTAAGGTTGTTTCGCTGTTGTTAAGGTTTTCCATCTTAGTTGTAGATGTTCGTAGCGATAGCTGGATCTTTAAGAACTCTTCGTAGCGCTGTAGCACCTCCTACGGTTTTTCGTAGAGTATCGTCAGAGGTACTCGAACTGTATCGTTACGAGAGAAAACGTGTGTGTAAGGTGAAGTTCTACAGGTTCTGAGGGTTCCGCAGATTGTGCAGGTTCTGCAAGTTCTACAGTTTCTTCAAGTTTCCCATATAACGTGAATCGATCATGAGGAAGGTTATCATCTTTAACCGTTTATTTTCTCGTCACACAGTAATTTGCGTGTATTATCGTATTATCTGTGAGTGATATCGATAAATTAATGAAGGTATTGCATAAAGTCCAGTTTTAAATATCATTTCGGCGTATGCGTTTGTATACCTCGCTTTCCAAGATATAAACAGTATATATAGCAAATATCAGCTACTATTAGGTAAGATGATTTATTTTGAGATAATTTAACATGCTGCTGTCGGAGTTTAAATATGTTTTGCTATCAAACTTAATATACACTTCGGTATATTCAAATAACTTTTATTTTATTTGGTACTTCTCATGTGTGGTAAATTTTTTTTACCTTGTTCCTTTCTTTCCTTATAAATCCGTCATCTCTTTCTTAAATTCTTTCATTCTTCATTCTAATGCATCGCCTTACTTCCCTCATCTACATTTTAGATTACCTTTGCTTCTTATATCATAGCATATTTATTTACATTTTGTATCTATATATTCTTTATAATTTTTCAAATACGTTATGTTTCATCATTTCGATGATTATGAAAAAAAAATAATTATTATCATTACCGCTATCGAATGTTCAGTAATTTCAAATGTGTATGTATTTAGTCAATAAGGAAGAACCTAAATTCACAAATCGATTAAGTCTTTTTTCGGTCAAGGTCAAAGATACGCTGCCTTGTTACGTTTAAATGAACTTGATCTATTTATAGTTCAACATAAATCTATTAAACAATGAACTGATAGAGAGCGGAATAATTCATATATATATATATATATATATATATATATATATATATATATATATATATATATCAACGAGATCAAATTAAAAAGAATCTTACGTCACTATTAACAAAAACACAATATATCTATTTATATATATATATATACACACACACACACATATATACGAGTATGTATATATAGTGTAATAATCATCGAAAGTTGACACTTATTTTAATCCTTAATTCTGTTATTACCTATTGTCAGTCGTACCATTAACTTGCAGAAGGAACGAACGGAAAAGAAAGGAAAGAACTTGCCTAAGAAAGGCATGGCGACATTCAACTGACTTAACCATCAGACTCAGCTAAGTCACGCTTCTTGACCTGTTAGATCAGTGTTTACCAACTTGGGGCTCTCGACCCAAAGGGTGGCAATTTGATTATTAAGGGACCAGTTCGTAAATGGTCTCGATACGAGTTAAGTCTTTTGGCTTTAATATAAAAATTATAAATGATACATAAAAATTTTAAGTTAGCGCGTGGTACAAAAAGTTTGAGAAACATAGTTAGATCATAAATAAGTAAACCTGTTCACAACACATATGTATATAATATTAAAAAAACTACATGTAGTTTTGTCTAATAGAATTCACTTCAAGAACGAATTTTAAAAACAAAAATATTGTTTTATCTGTGCTATAAACGACATAATATGTGAAGTTATTTTTTTAGTTTTAGATCTATTTAGTCTATTAGTTTTAAAATAAATAAATAAAAACTTTACCGATTACTCGTTGATTTTTAAACGGACTTAACCATAGAAATGATTCTCTAGTCTAGTCTTCCATTTTCAAATTTATATAATGAAGAAAGTGTGCGATATTATGTTATTTAGGAAACAGATTCTTCTACATCTTCCAAAGCAACCTTAACTATTTCGTAGGTCCACCTGTGGGTAGCCAACCCTGAAGAACCTTTAGGCCCCAACGGCCATCAGCTGCTAGATGTGCATACTGCCACTTTAGACAAACAAATCTTCGAACTACATCAACGTCGCCAAACCATCTGAAAAGCGTGGTAATTATGGCTTATCATCTCTACGATATTTTTGCGTGATTTATGTGCGTTGCAGTGGTCGTCGTAGCTATAACATCTTCGTTTGTAAACAACGTATACAAATAATAAAAAATAACAAAATCATTTTCAACATCTTCAAATCATATCATCATACCGGGTCGAAAATGCCTTACACAAATATGCGACTCCGCAAGACGAATGCTTGAAATCGACCGGCAAATACGAAATAATAAATTCCGGGACAAACATAACAAATTCAATATAAATAGTTTTGTTGCCCTCCCCGCATAAAGAATCCCTTTCGGCTACTACATTTATCTGTATTACTGTTGGACGGTTTCATGCAGTAGCGAAGCATTCTTTATAAAATATTTATATTTATATAACTATAATATATGTATGACGTAATATCAGACATTAATCTTTTGAGAGACCACAAAGACATATATAAAAAAATACATTTAAAAAACTTTTAAGTTAAACGGTTTTTTGATACCCATATTGTGGTGGTTGTGGAAAAATATGTACCTAGTCCGCCATATTGGAACGGCGTCCATGTTGAATTTTTAATTTTGACATAATCATCGTGTTTTACTAGTATAGACCTTTCATTTGATACCCATATTGAGGGGGTTAAGGAAAAATACGTAATCCGCCATTTTGTATCGGCTGCCATCTTAGATTTATAATGTTATTGATTTTATTATATTGTATTGTCATCTAAATTAAATGTGAGTACCAAATTTCTGATCAATCTGACAACGGGAAGGTGCTTAAATTTCAATTTCTAATTTTGATCCAAATAAATTCCGTACGGGTCGAACTAAATAAAACCGTTTAACAATAACAGTATGCAGAAGATCACGAATAAGCACATGTTATAAATAGTAAAAAATTATTAACAAAACTAATAATATTTTTGAGCGTTAAAAAATTTAATGGAAATTAAAACGACCGTCTTTTTCTAGAACAAGATACAACCTAAGAAAGGCTTGACAAAGAGAAATCATTTAATTCAGAAATATTTTTGATATAAAACCTTCAGAAATAGTAAAAAAATATTAACAAAACTAATAATATTTTTGAGTGTAAACAAATTTAATGAAAAATAAAACGACCATATTTTTCTAGAACAAGATATAACCTAAGAAAAGCTTGACAAAGATAAATCATTTAAATGATAAATATTTTTGAAAAAAAACCTTCATTTGTAAAAAATTCTAGAGTCACTTGCATAAAGCTATCCACTATTTAAAAGAGGCAAATCAATGTCACGAATGATACATGCAAGAGAGACGTAGCTCGCTCCGGCGTACGTCATATTGCGCTAAGCCTGTATCATACATCATTCCGCGATGGCCGGGCAAATGTCGCTTTGACGTGGGATCTTTGCGGGGCCGAGTGGGTTTTTGTCGGATCAGACTTTACTATCTGTCGGAATAACGACTGTGTTCCCGTCGGACATAGGTACTAATAAACATTTTATAAATAAAATTTCGAGATATTTATAAATATATACATTTCCTTGTCATTATTACAGCGTAATGTTCGCTGCAAGACATTAATCTCTCTAAGTAAAAGGACCAATATTTAGCCAATTCCGCACATGCAGTGGTAGTCGTGCAACAAATGCAACGCCCGCCAGCCCGCTGATAAACGCGTATGCGGCAAACAATGCGAATCACACAACCGCCACTGCCAAATTACTCAACACGTGTTTCACCCCTCCACGGGGCATCTTCAGGAGTTATGTTACACCGATTAGTGCCAAACATAGAGTCTGTGTGACTCTTTTCTTACTTAGGATGGACTTCCGCGAGGTAACGCCTGATTCCATTAAATATTACTCTCTTTATCGATTTCCCACAAGTCCGTTTAGTAGTTGCCTTAATCAAAATTTCAAGCTCTAATTTAATAAAAAACAAAATCAAAATGCGCTTTCTTACAATGACATCCTTCATGTTTCAAAAAAAGTTATCAATATGATATTCAGAACATTTCGTTCCCAAGCAGTATTATAACTAAAGAAATCTTTTACGTTTGATATATCACGTATTATCTAGTAAGTATAAGACATTGAATCAAAAATAAACTGAATATTCTTAAAATATTACCTGTATTGTAGCGATACGTAAATTTTTAACAGTGTTAATTCTACCAGAGCGGTTTATACATACATATGTATATATATATGTTCGAAACGATGGTATCTCTTGCATGCCCCGCGTCCTGCACACCGTCCGCCATCGTATATGTAAACATATATATATATATATATATATATATATATATATATATATATATACATCGAAGTATTTTCTAGGAACCTAACGACCATTTATAGGAGGGTTATTTTGTATATAAAACAAATTAGTGTTAGCTCCTTAAACTAAAGCACGGATTGATGGATGGTTTTATGTAAAACAAATGAATACATATCTTTAAATATGACATGCGTTAATTAAAAAATTATATGTATATCCTTACAAGTCATTGAAAACACCCCATACACGTGTACAAGAGTTATCTAACAAACTCCCAAACCGCAGAACTGAGCATGGAATCATTTCGTTAAGCTAACAACATTACGGGCGCTCCACGAACAAGTTCAGACATGTTTATCTGCAGGAAAAAGGAGACATCAATAACGCACGTCGTTTAAGAGCCCTTCGTACCCCATACGGTGCCTAAACACATCTCCCATTACAACACGGCGACAGAAAAAAGATCACATTTGATATACATCAAGTATCGAACATTAGGCTTGCGTTTCTTACTGCCGATGAGAACATACGGACGGATATTATGATTCGAAACGTCGCGTTTAATATATAAAATGATTATTTTTAATATTCTTCGTATTTAATTTGCGTATGTATATAAATAAATATACTTATGTAATGTTAATTGATGATAGGGGGACCGGAAAGTAAAATCGTTTCCGTCGATATATTTTTTGAAAAAAGCAATTTAAAACCGCTCCGGCATTAAACATTTTTAGATTAGAAATAAAAACATGTTACAAATTTAGTAGTGTGAATTTAACTTAAGAAAGCGACATAACTATCCGGTTCTTCTAATACGTTGTTTTATTCAATTTATTTATATATTTATTAGTATCTTTTTCTTTTTCTTTTCAGCCGATGGAGTCCAATGATCGCTGATCGTATCCAGTGACTTCCCGGGATCTTAACTATATTGTCGGTCTACCTAGGGGGGAGCCCACCCACGACACATTTACCAGCTCATGATCCCCACTCGAAAACACTCGCCTAAACTACCATATACAATGTTAATATCGCTTAAAATGGTAACTGTACAATATCTGAAACATTGACAAGCTCCCAGTCGATCATCAGGCCATGGAGAATATGACAAAGATTTCTTTACGTGATGGAATCATGAATCAATGATCCGACCAAGCCGAGGTCCTCTAGTGGGGGCCTTTGAACTTAGTCACTCCATGGAACATCCATCGAAGAGATCTAAGACCTCGGCGGTCTACTAATCCAGTAAAATAGTATTGTGGTGGCCCGATGCTACTCCGGGAGCCCTAGAGCTTCGCTTTTTTAAAAGAAGCACTCTGCACTGTGCCATTTCAAACCCGCGAAATCTGCATATGCCATTTGGACAACAGCGAGAGCCCGGTACATAAAAAAGAAGATCCGTAGTTCTACTACAGATCCCAACAAATGACTTAAATATTAATATTGTGTACAAAGGAATTCGACGTTTAATGTGAGTATATGAAATAGTATGTTTACATGTGGAAATAAGTTGAGAAAATTTCACGACATGCAAAATCGAGTTTTATGTTTCTGCTATAAGGTTGTATTTAGGTGTACAGGGTTATTAAATATGTCGTTTTTCGTACGCGAGCTATCGAAAAGGAATTGTAAAATAAAATCAAATGTAATTTGTG
Source organism: Battus philenor (assembly GCF_028537555.1). Classification (NCBI taxonomy): domain Eukaryota; kingdom Metazoa; phylum Arthropoda; class Insecta; order Lepidoptera; family Papilionidae; genus Battus; species Battus philenor. The sequence goes on along the minus strand of NW_027181686.1, from coordinate 1,631,692 downwards.
AAATCGGTCTCAATTTGCGATCCACGAGTGGCGGCCGCCGAGGGCGATATTCGAATGTAAATTGGAATTTTCCTTCGCAGAACATGTCGTATGCCCTTAAGTGAGATTTGATTGCCCCCGGTTATCCTGCATCTCGCGATTGTCATATGTTATTGAGTTTAAACTGTGTACACGATTGGATCCATTTCCATACTTCATTCGTTCTTTCGTTCAAATACAATTTGACAGGAAAATGGCACGTAAGATGTTTCTGATATTTTCTGACTCGTCAAACGTTGTCATAAATTTTCTGTGAATGATCAATTCTGAACTTAATAAATTAAAAATGCTATATAATAATGTTCAATGTAATGCTTTTAATATACTGTTACATTTTTAGTTATATGACCATGTGAGAAACATAAATTTTTAAATTTAATACAAACACTTAACTATGATTGCGGTTTATTTATTGTCATAGCAAAACCAAGCCTCTGTGGAATTTGTAATCTTCGTATAATTAATGTCATTTCTCGGGTTATATATACCTGGGCTGTCCGAAACCAGCGACTTTCTTGTCGTAGGTTCATCTAGCTGGTGATACCACTCCAGAACCTTTCGGTCCCTAATATCATCGATGTGGTGAGCGATATACCCCGCACACTGCCATTTCCAATGAGCAATTCTTCGAGCTACGTCAGTAGTTCTGGTTCATCTGCGGATACTCCACTTCTGATACCATTATTCCATTTATCTCTGGTTTATCTTGAGCCTTCTTATAAGGCTCTTAAGCGACAACGTCTCGTATGTCATCACCAGCAACATATGCTGGTCAAAGATCTTCGTATTCAGACATTGCGGTTTTGTTCTATCCGAATTGAATTTTACGAGTATGTCCTATGTAATGTATCTGGTACGTAGCACTTGAGACATCATTTTCGCCTTATTCATATTTATTTTAAGACCTTCTTGTTCGAAGGCTGTACTAAAGTTGAAATACCAAACATAAAACATACTACATATTTCAGATATACTCAGTAGCTTTACATACACATATATATTAGGAGGAAAAGGAAATATAGTTCCTGTCGACATATTTTACAGAACTGATTGAGTTTTACCGCTCCGACATTAAAAAATTGTGTACTAGACGGCAGAAGGTTTTTGATAACGAAAGAGAATATTGAATTGTTGATTAAAAATAAAAACTTGTTAAAAATTTAGTCCTGTGAATTTAACTTAAGAAAGTGACATTACTTTCCAGTCTCCCTAATACTTTTAAACATAATACTAATGAATAATAATTGTACTCACTACTCAATATTTTTTAGACCAAAAATTCTATTTTACCGTCTTACAATTATATAATAGCAGAATAATTTAAACAAGTTAAGTGTTGTAAAAACATTACTAAAAAACCTTAAAAAATATTATATGTGAAATAAATAGTAATAAGGTAACTTAATTAAATATAATCACAATATTTCATTATACAAAGTTGCTTTGGTAACAACCGACCTGTTTATTTATCCAAACAATGTTATTAAAGTTTGTGACGAGTTCATTAACCTCTAGTATAGAGCCTTACGTCCGTATCCGCTCGTAAAAATCCGCAGCGGATCACCACGATAAAGCACATGGCGTAACTTACCCTGGCCGCTGAGAATGTCTCCTACGTGATTTCTTTTTGTCTTAAAACAACTGCCTATGAATATTTAGACACGGCAAAAAATACACGTTCAATTAGGAAAATATATTATTAACTGTAATAGAATGGTAGTGGTTACAATTATTAACATATATTGTTAATTATGATTTATAAATTAATATTAAAGTAATGTAGTCCAGCGGCAGACGACAAAGACAAGCGATCGTAGGTCGCAGGTTCAAGTCCCGGGGTAAAATCTAACATAAGTCACACTTTGTGCATTAATTATACAGGATTACCAGTGTTCAAAAGTTTTCAGAGAATAGGCAACCGCGTCCTGTATTATAATACCTCACTGCGATCGCCAACCCGCCTGCTAATCATGGCGATTATGGTAAACGCGCCCATAGATATCTTTGGGAGTGCCTATAGCCTGCAGTGGGCATCTATGGGTTGAAACGATGACTTACTAGAGGTAGCCACACATCTAAAATTTGTTGAACAAATATGTGTACACACACACACACACACATATATGTACACATATATATAAATATTTGTATGTATATACATATATATGTGTATATAAATATGTAAATATAAACATGTATACACACACGTTATATATATATATATATAGCTCGTGTGTGCCGAGCGACAGCCTAAAATAGTGTCAATAGCTTTTTTTTATATCATTCTTCGATATATGTCGTGTTTTTTCACATTCTCTTCGATTTAAGTTTATCTAAAAGGTTTTAATGCAAACCGCATAGACTTCGTGGCTACATTTATAATAAGGAATTCAAAAATAAAACTTGAATACAATAATATAATTTTATTACATGGGTTGTAAGGTAGAAAGACGTCAATCACATATTGACGTCTTTCTATCTATTAAATGTTTTTTTAAAAATTAAATGTAAGAGTATTGATTTCGTAACACCAATTTGCATAAACTAGTCACTACATGGAGAGTCAGTTTAAGCGATCTAAGAACTCAGCTGAAATTGTAGAGACTCTACGAAGCCTTCGAGCATCACAACCTCACGTCCTCTGCGCCCTGATTGGTAAAACCTGCCGATTTTGCAAATGTCACTTGGGCAGTGTAAGCAAGATTAAAAAAATAATATTACATTTCTATAGTAGAAAAGATATTTTATAATGCCACTTCTAAATAATTTATAGCTCTATATATCGGCTTTTACGCGTGCCCACGTAAATATAAGAGTGACGAATGTCGGGCGGGCACAGTTTGAAGGATTCGCGTGATAGATCATACGGGACCGCGGCGGTTACGTGAGATGAATCTCTGCGTAGGCGGCATCACTTTTATCTCCCGCTTTTCGTCGGCCTCGTGGAGCGTGGGGCAATATTTTCTTTTATTGATCAAGTTTATTCGTACGCCCTTTTGCTTTATGTCGGTTACCTTAATTGAATTTGGTCGGTACACGTTGAGCTATCTCATATGTATTTTAATAAGTAAATTACGTGAATAGAAAAGTTACTACTTATAAAGTTTTAGGCGCAAGATTACATCATCGTCAGCAGCGCGTCGAAAACGGGGAATTCCACTGAAATATAATTCTTTATTTACATCTGTATTATGGCAGCAATATTACGTCATTATCAGCAGCACGTCGAAAACGGGGAATTCCACAGAAATATAATTCTTTATTTACATCGGTATTATGGCAGCAACATTACATCATTATCAGCAGCGCGTCGAAAAGGGGAATCCGACAGAAATATAATTCTTTATTTACATCAATATTATGGCAGCAACATTACGTAATAATCGGCAGCGCGTCGCAAATGGGAAACAACGGGCTTTTTTTCAATGTTTGAAATATATGTATATATATATATATATATATGTATATACATATATATTCCGCATTCATATAAATGTTTTTAACATAAAAGTATAGTCAAAATAAATAACACTAGCTAAATTATTTTCACTGTTCTTATTAAATTACATATGTATGTCTATGTATGTTTGTATATATGTATATTTTGTACACGTTACCTACCCATTATTAATACTTCCACTGTTTCCATACTATGGTAGTCTGTAAGAGATTGCATCGTGTGATAAGACCGCCCCTTGTACTTTTTTGTTTATTATTATAAAAAAATATTTTCTTACCTTGTTGTTGTGGTTTGTCATAACTCTCTGCTTAGGTTACTTTAAATATAAATTAATATTTTTATCTAGATTGCAATAAGTTAATCACCTAAACCTTTGAACTACATTAATTTATAATTAGTTACGCCTACTTTATTCAATACTATAAAAATATAATGAAAAATATTGCTATTTTTAATCTACAGGCGATAAAATAAAAATCATTACCACAGTCTGTTCATTTCAAAATATGCTTTAATTTGGACACTGTGAACTTGGCTTTCTAATTAAGAACTATTGTATTAGTTACGGGCTCTAGTTAGACCGATGAACACTGACGATTCAATATATTCTTTATGCTAACGTAGTTGTAACTCTTGCTGGTGATCGCCTTCGTGAACTTTTCGACTCTAAAATCCACTACACGAGCGATGAGCCCCGCCCACTGTCACTTCGGAAGAGATATTCTTGGAGCTACGTAGTTAATCTTGGTTCTTCTATGTATCTTCTCTTTTCTGATTCGATCTTGCAGTGAAACTCCGAGCAAGCCTTCCCTATTAGTCTTTGGTTGACGATGTGACCAACCCTCTGTCACATCAGACGAAAAATTCTTTGAGCAACGTAGTTAATCTTGGTTCTTCAATGTATCTCCTCATTTCCGATTCGATCTCGCAGCGAAACTCCGAGCAAGCCTTTTCTATTAGTGTTTGGGTGATGATGTGCTCTGTCCTCTGTTACTTCAGATGAGGAATCCTTCGAGCTGCTTAGGCAACCTTGGTTCTTCAGCGGATCTCATTGTTCTTGAGTCGATCTTCCAGCGAAACTTCAAGCTTAGTTCTCTCCATTGCTCTTTCGGTAACTTTAAGCTTTCTTATAAGGCCCATCGTAAGTAACCACACCTCGGATCTTTAAGTTATCACCGACAACACACTGTGGTTAAAGATCTTCAATATTTAATGGAATCAAGCGTTACCTTACGGAAGTCCACCCTAAGTAAAAAAGTGGTAGTCGTGCAACAAAGTGCACCGCCCGCCAGCCCGCTGATAAATGCGTATGCGGCAAACAATGCGAATTACACAACTGCCACCGTTAATTCACTCAACACGTGCTTCACCCCTCCATGGGGTATCTTCAGGAGTTATGTTACACCGATTAGTGCCAAACACTCTGTGTTTGATGCTGATCTTCGTTTTCATTCATAGCGATATTTTATACGAAACATTTGGAAGCCTAAGCCTAGGTATATAGTTGCCTACAAAAGAGTTACTAATTTTATAAAGCCTACTTTCCTTTCTATAATATTTTGTTTAACCCACTTACTCCCTCTTAACTTAAATCTAGATTAATTTTTATACATGACTCACAGGATAAGTTACTCAGATCATCGAAGAACTTGAATTTGACAATGCCTGTTCATTCTACTATATTTACGGAGAAATCTTTCACTGTTGTCGCTGTCAGGTTATGGAATGAACTAAGAGAAGCGATAAGATGCACTAAATCGCTGTCAGCTTTTAAAAAGATGGTAAAAGAGCAATTCCTTGATCTGTAAAATAGGATACTGTGTAGCTTTTGTTATTTATTCGTATTTATGTGTGCTTAAGTGTGAGTTTTTTAAATTGTACACCCTAAACTGCTCCCTATCCAAAGGTTGTCTGGTAGAAATCGCCTCGAGCGATATGACCGCCTCTTGTACCTCTATAACAATTTTTTTAAGTTATTTTCTATTTTATTTTGTTACATTTCCTTTGCGTTTTTTTATGTAGACTCTACATGTAGAGTTTTGGTATATAATAAAGTGTAAATATATAAATAAAATATATAATATATCTTAAAATTAATTAATACGCGTCCAACTACCCTCCGTTTTCTTACAGCGAGTTGGTGGTCATTCCATCTCGGCGGGCACCGTAAAACAATGCGTGGACAATTTGTGACTTTCTTCACGACAGTGGGGCGGCCGAGTTATTGGCTCAATAAAACGGGATGTCCCCTACTTACATGGCGCGAGGTTGACCAAACTTTACTGCAAGAAAATGGGGGACAGTAAAATTTTTTACAACTACCCAACCCGGCTTTCGTCGTATTTGATAACGCTCTCGCATCTCGGACGTTAAATGAAAGGAAAAATTATTTTCCATGAATAATTCAATACGATTCTACAGAGGGCCCCGTTTACCGACATTCCATAATTCTTACGCCACTGTTTCTCTCTTTGTACAATTAGACAGTGAGTTTTGTTGGAAAGTCATCTTCGAATTGTTTCAATAACGTTTATAATTTATTTATGTTTAACAAGATATATTATACCTTCCTTTTATTATTTTTTAAACATATATAGATATAACAACATTAAAGAACAATTAGGAGGTCCTATCGAGGTATGTTCTTACAGGGAGTGTTTACTTTTAGCAGCAACGTTGACATGATAGTAGCTGTTGTGATATTAATTAAAGTTTTACAAGTAAATTTAATGTTTTTTCTTTGAGCAACCGACATATATAAATAATATAGTCTTTACCACGTTTTACACAATTGGATCAACTAAAATATGATTTTTATTATTTTTTATTATTATTTTTATAGAATAACAGAGATTTATTTAACAACATTGCGCGATAGATTCGACATTAATAAACAAGACTAGACAACGTAACGTGATATGTATATATCCAGAAACAAAAAAACTTTGCCTAGAAGGACATAGAAGCCTATAGAAATGAAACAAGCGTATGTTTATGTTTAATTTAGTCATTACGGATTCGAATCAACAACGTGGACATTCGGAACGACTGTGTGAGCAGAAAAATCGAAGGAGCATCAATAAACGGAGGTAATCAATCCGCCCTGCAAACTGGGGATGTTTTTACGACTATTTCATAGTGGTAGCGAAATCCATTTAACTCGCATTATTGCAGAACGTACTCAGTGATTTTATATCACCTATCAATTCGGTGGCTTCTTAACATAATGCCCCTTTCACACGTTCATAGGTTTATTTAAAATACAGTAATTTTTAAACGGTTTTATTTAGTTCGACCCGTACGGAATTTATTTGGGTCAAAATTAGAAAATGAAATTTAAGCAACTTTCCGTTGTCAGATTGATCTAAAATTTGGTACACACATTTAATTTAGATGACAATACATTATAATAAAATCAATAACATTATAAATCTAAGATGGCCGCCGATACAAAATGGCGGATTACATATTTTTCCTTAACCCCCTCAAAATGGGTATTAAATAAAAGGGCTACACTAGTAAAACACGATGATTAGGTCAAAATTTAAAATTCAAGATGGACGCCGTCCAATATGGCGGACTAGGTACATATTTTTCCACAACCACCACAATATGGGTATCAAAAAACTGTTTAACTTAAAGGTTTTTTAAATGTATTTTTATTAGTTAGTTATATTATCAAAATTGACAGTAAAGATTAATACTAAATAGATTTGATATTTGAAATAATAAAAATAATAATTAATGGAATCAGGCGTTACCTTGCGGAAGTCCATCCTAAGTAAGAAAAGGACCAATATTTCGCCACTTCCGCACAGTCAGTGGTAGTCGTGCAACAAAGTGCACCGCCCGCTACCCCGCTGATAAATGCGTATGCGACAAACAATGCGAATTACACAACTGCCACAGTTAAACCATTCAACACATGTTTCACCCCTCCACGGGACATCTTCAAGAGTTATGTCACACTGATTAGTGCCAAACACAGAAAATAAATATAGAATAAATATATAGAATAAAAATAATTGTTGCAATGATCCTTTGGACTACGCTAGCTAATTAATTAATATATTTTAACTTAATGTATTCTCTTCCAGTTCATCATTAAGCGGTGCAGGGATAAATTAATAAAGGTAGGTGAAGCAAGTTAATAATATAAAAGATGAGAAATAAAATTCAAAATTAAACTCAAATTAAGTGCGAAAATAATCACTTAAAAACTCCTTATATGCATTTTTTACAAATACTAATTTCTACTAGTTACTATAAATATAAATAAATATAACTTAGTACGTATTTCAATATCTACATATACGGCGGAACGATGTAGCTATGTAATATCCAGTATCCGCAGTAATGTAACACATTTTGTTATTTAAAAAAAGAATATGTCTACGATCATGTGTGTTTCTAGTAATGAGTTGTGACGTAGAAAGGTTATCTCTCGCTCAAGGCATCATTTACAAGCATCACAGTCTCTTGGCGAGCCATAAAGAGGGAATATACTAGAGATTTCTCTACAGGATCTAATCTAAAACGAGATTGGTTCACTAACTTTAGTACAAAAACCGCCTCCATCTGTTCTTATAATCATGATGATATTATTAAACCACCTAATCATTTCTAAAAGAAAAAAAAAATATTTTTTACATAAATAAATATAAAAGCCGCTGTGTGAACACGTCTTAACTTTTACAGCTCTGTCGATCCGACATCTGTGTCTTTGGTACCGTTTTATTGTCCACACCTCGCTGCTTGATGGCCCACTGCACTACCTTCGATATTCCATGTACATATGAAAGTAAAGCAATTTCATATACAAACAGAAGTGAACTCCTGTGCATTGCCTCCAAATTATTAAAGAATTCAAATTAGTTTTCAAACAAAAATATAACTTTAAAAACAATACGTAAAAGATTTTTAAATTCAAAAGAGAAACAAATATGAGAGAAAATAAATACATTTAAAAAAACTTTTAAGTTAAACGGGTTTTTGATACCCATATTGTGGTGGTTGTGGAAAAATATGTACCTAGTCCGCCATATAGGAACGGCGTCCATCTTGAATTTTAAATTTTGACATAATCATCGTGTTTTACTAGTGTAGCCCTTTCATTTGATACCCATATTGAGGGGGTTAAGGAAAAATATGTAATCCGCCATTTTGTATCGGCGGCCGTCTTAGATTTATAATGTTATTGATTTTATTATATTGTATTGTCATCTAAATTAAATGTGTGTACTAAAGTTCGGATCAATCTGACAACGGGAAGGTGCTTAAATTTCAATTTCTAATTTTGATCCAAATAAATTCCGTACGAGTCGAACTAAACAAAACCGTTTAAAAAATTAATAATTTAAGAAGAGTGCACGAATAAAAAAAAAAAAACATTGAAAAGATATTATGCCGAAATTGTTCATTTGTTACCAAGACGGAAATATACAAGAGTTATACAATATTTAATAAAAAGTTTCCAATGCCCACAAGGTCAATAAACAACCTTGCTAATGGTGTGAAGACACTGTATGCAGGCATCAAAGTTATATTATTGGAAATCTATACAGTATGACCTATTGCAATACATTATAAATTGCCTTGAATACTTTATCTAGAATATTCGAGAAAAATATGGCGAAAGACGCTGCTGTTCTTTCTTCTTTCAACTGATCCTTTTAGAAATCAATAGAAGCCTCCTGTGCCATATGAATTCTTTCTTTCCCTCTGTTTATTGTCTATGGTGTTTAAAAAAGTATTAATAAAAAGAGTATTCTGAATATTAAAGCGAAAGTGTTAAACTAGTGTCGGGTTCACTTTCGAATTGTCCCCCCGTGGGACATGGGGCTCATGTTGAAAACTTTGTAATAGAACAAAAATATGACAACTACCTATGGCTGGGCGTTCAAATGCGTGTTGGTAGACGATGATGTTACGGGTAAAAGAACAAAGTATCATCCTGTATATCGAAATTGTAAGGTAAAAAGATATTTTCTCTGTGAGTAAGTAAAGCTAAATTGGAGAATTAAAATGCAAATCGATCTTTTACTTCCAGAATATTTATTCTAATAACGTTACAAAGTCGACCAGCCGCGGTAACTCGGCTGCCTTTTTTCAACCCTTTACCAAACGCTCTTCCTATTCCCGATACTAATGGAGTGGTAAATTGGTCGGCTACGTGACGTCATAATCAAAGGGTCCCTACCCCTCCGAGTGGATTTTTCGTTTCAACCTGAGAGCCTCCAATTCCACTTTCGAATAAATAATTTCACGTTTAAGATACGATTTAATGGTTAAGTCGACTGTTAGATAAAGGTAGCGACAAGTTTGTTAGCGGTCTCACTTAGCTTATACAGGGTGTCGTAAAATTAAATAATAAGTTTTAAAAAAAATTACATATAATTTTGTTCGTAATAACTTAAACTAAAAAAATTAAAAGGTTGACCATCTTATGGGGTGATGTTAAATGTTGTGGTTTTCAATTTAGAACCTGAATACCACTTTATTCTACTCTTTGCAGTGGACACACACTGCTTAATTTAACTTACTAAACTACTAGGCTATATCCGTTACATTCATTCCTCAAAGGATCTTCACATTCGAAATTCCTGTGATTCGTTGAGCGATACAGTTGATTGATACAGTTTTGTCAAAAAAGCCTTAGAGCAGCGATTCTCAACCTTTTTTTTGTTGCGGCACATATTTAACGATTTCAAAATTTGGCGGCACTCAAAGAAAAAATAAAAATTATTTACTTCTACAGCACACTGCATAAATAGTTTATGACAAAAATTTTAAATATACATGCAAAATTTGGCGGCACACAAAAGTGCCGCGGCACAGTGGTTGAGAATCACTGCCTTAGAGAGTCAATATAATCACCAGTAACACATATAAGTCGCAGCCTGTTTAAATTAGGGGATATTTTACGCTTACATGATACGAAGTTTCTCATAAGCTGCCTTCTTTATAAGAACCTCCCTCAAGCATAAATATAAAGAAAAGAATGGTGGAATACACAATTAAACTTTAAAGATATGCATTTAATAATTAACTTAGATATTAATTTTTATTTATAAAGATAAATGAATACATAAAGTTATTATTGTCCATTAAAAATAAAAGATAAAATTCATTTATCTTCAACTTATTATCTATTTATTTTTATAATCTATTTTATTTTTGCACTTAAGATATAGCCTAAATGAAATCTAAGCAATCAGGCGACATCACTGCCAAGGATACTTATCATTTATGTATTCGTTTATTCAATAATGAGCTTTTTACGTCAATTTATTTTAAATATGCATTTTGAATTTTGTTAATGGTAGTCCAAAAATGTTTTGCACAATTTTATTAATAAGATGGATTTTTTGTTATAAATGAATTAGCGATTTTTTGCAGATGAATCAAGTTCAACATTAAAATTGTTAATATATGTTTTAATTAGCTTTTAAATAAATTCATTTTAGTCAGATCTACACATTTAACTTCACAAAGAGCAGTAAACCTGCTTGGTGACCACGCCCGTATACCGCACCTTCTCATTGAAGACCTGAGGACTTGCTGGAGTAGGTCGACTGGATCATACTGCCTCTTGTCAACCCTGATAGCTATGAATACTGTCACAATGACGTATGTTTTTAAATGAGCATAGAATAAGATTTTATTTTCTATTCTTCTCTAAATAGAGACGCTTAATAAATTCTGCACAAAATAAATTGTTAACTAATAATAAGAAATAGAAAAAGAAATGTGTAATAAATAATTAAGAAAGTAAAATAAATGTGTAAATAAAGATAAAATAAATGTAAGATAAAATTAAAGAATAAAAATAAATAAAATGTACCTAGCCACCGCAGAGTAAGAATATGATGGAAGAAAGGCGAGGAAAGAAAGAAGGTGGAAAGATATTGTGAAGGACAAAAGTAAAGAATGAAAGATATTGTGACGCGTGAAAGAGAGTGATAAATAAAGAAAAGGCTGAAAAAATTATTGAACAATAAATGCCATATAAAAAAATTAAATGAAATAGAGACGCTTGTTCATTCTTTCTGTCGTACGATCTTGTCCAAACAACCAAGAAGGCGACATCATGGCATTTCTGACCATCTCTCTTTTATCAAGTCTCTACAATTCTACAAATTAAACGAAGAAGTAACTTTGGTAGAGAAAATTTTTCACGGTGCCTTGTTACACTATGAACGTCCCTTATATATTTAAGTTTGCTTTAATTATTTTAAATGCACAAAACTTAATCTAATATGTAAAATTCTCGTGTCACGGTGTTCGAACTTGAACTCCTCTGAAACGGCTTGACCGATTTTTACCAAATTTTATATGCGTATTTAGTAGGTCTGAGAATCGGCTACTATCTATTTTTGATACCCCTAAGTGATAAGGGTGGTCAACCCCTAAATTTTATTTTTAATTTTTTAGACAATTTTTTTGGTTTTTATTTTATTATGATACAGCATACAAAAATACATACAAACCTAAATTTTCACCCCTCTACGATCAACCCTTATCTTACATTTGTTAATTAAAAACTTTAATTTTTTTTGCAAAACAACGTTTGCGGGATCAGCTAGTTTAAATATATAATGTTACACATTTTCTATTAAATTTGTAATTTAATTTCGTTTAATATAATATTTTCAAGCGGTTTATATTAAAATGAAATGGTTGCAATGAATATCGACGTCTTCACAAATTCCGTACAAAAGCCAAACTTTGTCCGGGCCTCGGGCCAGTGGTTGGAAGTTGTCCGAGCGTCATAATCTTGCGGACAACGCTGTCCGGACTCCTAAACTTGCGTCCAAGTTAACCGGACAATATGTGAAGCGGACTCCTCCGGACTGTACCTTCTCGCCTTCACGCCTCTATAAACATTGTTGGGTAAGCAGAGTGAAGCCAACGTAATGTTTCAAACTGTCTTCATACATAATTATATACATCATAAATACTTTGAAACTAGTACTGTCTTTAACCATATTTAACTAATTGATAATAACTTTTTGAATCTAATTCCGACAAGCATTCTATTCTATGATAAATGTAATAAATACATGATTGACCTTTTTTATTATAAGTATATATGTTATATACGTATGTATATATGTTTAAGTATGTATGTCTATGTATGTTTATGTATATTTATGTTCATTTGTTTGTTAATATGTATTTTTTTGTACACGTGAACTACCCTTTATAAGTACTATTATCTTTTCCATACTATGGTTGTCTGTAAGAGATTGCCTTGTGTGATAAGACCGCCCATTGTACTTTTCTGTATATTATTGTATCTGTATATTATGTATCTTATCGTGTACAATAAAGAATATTAAATAAATAAATGATTTTAGATATTTACTTATTTATAATATTATTGTAATTGATATAGCTAGTATATTCTTATTTATTCTCCTTCTTTCAACGCCCTACTAAACTCAGACATCCAGCTATATATCAGCTATGTGTGTTATGTGTGATCATATCAGCCGATAGACGGCTATTGAAATGCAGAGACCAATCCAAAGATTGTCACAATCGGTCTTGCACTGCTCGTTTTTAGCAACTTTTCGCAGTCTTAACCATGTCTAAATTTACGTCTGTTATATACAAGCTGGGCGGAGCATATCGTGCAGTACGAGGGAGGCATTGTGGTCATTTTTAGAAAAAACCTTTTCCTTGCAATGGGCATCTATCGTCTTCAGAAATCTAACAAAGCATTCATGGGTCTGAATGATCATATAAATAGTTCAACAAATATCTTATAACTTCCTTATCCTTGTTTTAAATCAGAGTTCCCCAAACTTTTTTGTGTAGTAGACCCATTGCCATGTTTTTCAGTGTTGGGTAGACCCCCTACTTACCTGATATTGATTTCCTGTAAATTTCTAGCTGTAGTGAAGTTTAGTGTTTAAAACTTAAAGTAAAAACACATGTTAATTTATAAATTATTGATTGAATTTAAATTAAAACTACATAAAATAAAATTTTGTATCTGTTATGTAAAATATACGCAACATTAAATAAACATGTATTGCGACCATAAAGCGAATACCAACATCCTACAACTTACACAATTTTATAAACATGTATAATAAATTTTTTACTTCAAAGGTACTTATATAAATAATGTATATGTTTTTATATTACAAGATAGTACGAGTATGATGTAAGTAAATAGGTACTATCAGTGTGTGTTGAGATCCACTATCGTGGACCCCCATTTTCACTTCATGGACCCCCAAACTTTTTTTCGCTGACGTAGACCCCTTGCAGGTTGTCATAGACCCTTAGGGGTCGATATAGACCACTTTGGGAATCACTGTTTTAAATCTAAATTTTAATAAATATCATTTAATAAATATTTATTTTGATCGTAATGTAACTTGTTATATTTACTCATTTACATGATATATACTATAATGTACAAATTAAAAATTGTTAAATTACATTTAAAAAGAGCAATTGTTGAATTTCTGAACGACTTCTCAGCTGATCAGTTTTCCGAGTCGATGGTAGCTTAATGCTTATAATTTTAAAATATTCGACGATTCAAAAGTGCATATAAATGTGTACTTGATTAAAGATATTTTTTGGTAGATTCTTGTCATAAACAGCGAAGAAATAGAGACGACATTGCATACGCCGTGACTGCTTCTTTTTATCTTTTTTTTTTGAGTTTTATATGTACATAGTATACAAGGATTATCTTTATATTGTGTGATTTATACAGTGGTGAGAATTATACAGTAATTAGCTATTTTGTCGAACGGTAGTTTTGCATGCAATAGCACTATTTTTTACCGTGCAGTGAACAACAAACCTAACTCGACTAAGACATCTATATTTATATTCGAAAATTATCTAGTTTATCATGTAATTGCACAACACTGAAATAATTTATTTAATTTATTATTCAAAATAGTTACGCGTAAATACCCGCAATCAAAAAATTCCTCATGTACGAACATCGCTTAGTCATCCTATTTGCATATAATACAATCTGTTTTGAAGGAATTGGCGCTGCCAATACTTCACAGCATTCAATCTAATATATAAAATTCTCGTGTCACGGTGTTCGAACTTGAACTCCTCTGAAACGGCTTGACTGATTTTTACCAATTTTAATATGCGTATTTAGTAGGTCTGAGAATCGGCTACTATCTATTTTCTATACCCCTAAGTAATAAAGGTTGTTCACACTTAAATTTTTTTTTTTTTTTAACGAAATTTTTTGTTTTTATTTTTTTATGATACAGCATACAAGAATACATACAACCATAAACTTTCACCCTTCTACGATCAACCCTTATTTTTTATTTGTAAATTAAAATATCAATTTTTTTTACGAAACAACGTTTGCGGGATCAGCTAGTAGTATATAAATAATTAAATAAAACATATTTTAGACTAATTAAATTATTTACTTATTGTTTTATTAATTAAAAAATTGTTGTTTCATGCCGTGCTCGCTGCAAGACATTGAGTTCCTCTAAATATATCTATGTAACACTATCTAAGGAACACTGACCATCGACTGAAAAAGAAGAAGATTGAAAATAAGTGTAAAAGCCATAATATATAAGGTTTTACAACTATGAATATCCTGTATTGAACTAACTGATTTGTTTGTCAATATAAAACGCGTTTCGCATACTGCGTACAACGTACAATCAATGACGTATATTGTAGTTTTGTCCAGTTTGTACTCACGGTGAGTAATCTTTTTTGCTGACTGTACTCCATAGAGATACCTTATCAAGAGCCAACCGCAAGTTTGTTTGCGCCCATGGACAATGAATGTATTGTATACATACATTATCTATTGTATGGTCGTGTTAGGGGAAACCAATATTTACATTATTGTACGTTTAGAGTATATACAGTCATATTTTTTCTAAGTATGCAGCCTTCAGCCTTTGAGGTCGAAAGGTTCTCTAGTAGCCAGTAAATGTGGCGTGGGTAAGCCCTCCACAAGGTGAAACCGAAACCTTGCAGTGAACATCTATCTGATATGATGATGAAACCAAACGTGTGTTACCAGTGAAGACTTTTTACATTAAAAGTTAAAAAAAATTATTCAACATTAGAACATTTAATAAAACTTTTTTTGATCGTCAACTTTTTTAATCTATTTTATTCTCGACTCTTCTCCTTTTCACAAGCTGTTATAGTGGAGAAGAAGCAGAAAGGATCTCCACAACAAAATAATCAAGCAACATCAATGTCAAGAATCTTGTCATTTTAATATTCGTTTATTGAATACGTCGCCTTTTACGTCGATTTAATTTTAATATGCGTTTTAAATTTTGTTAATGGTTGTCTAATAATGTTTTGCGGAAATTAATAAAAAGAATTTGCTTCCGTTTATTACAAATGATTTAGACTTTTTGCAGTCGAAACTTTGGTGGTCAGTATTTCAAGGTGCCTTGTAAATACACTATGGATGTGCGGTCCGCGCAGTCAATCGAATGTACCGGTCTTCTTGAGCAGTTGTGGCTCGAATCCTTCCTGATCCAGGTCTTCTAGCCACACTACCTGTCTCCTAGAACCGCTCCCATACGTTTCGAATTGCTCACACAAACCAAGGCGAGATGCAACCGATCTTTGCGATTCTCCCTCTTGAAGCAAAAGAACAGCCCTTGTCGAAGTTTCCACATCCATATGACGACGAGAACCTGGCATTATAATCGGGAATAATGCCGAAACGAAAAAAAAACAGCTAAACAAAGTGTGATCAAAGTATTGCGCTTAAAGCAAGACTGAGAACACAAACGATTGAAAATTTAAGAAATGGATAAATTTAAGCACTTTACTTTTTTGTCTACCCACTTGAAATCAACAAAAAAGTTAACTTTTAAAACATCATTATGAACTAATAAATATGTGTGCTAGAAGTGGTAGTGCTTCATTTTGTCAATAATTAGTATATGAGTTATTTATAAACACGATTAGAGACAAAGTTGCGGTGGGCCCTATTTTGTTTTGAGTAGTTTATATTGTGAGGCCACTGTATGATCTCTTTAAATGTATCAAGGATTAGCCTTAAGCTATGTGTAGCTTGAAATATCATTGAAACTTAGAGTCACAGGTTTTAATTAGCAAGCTAATAGTCGTTCAGCAAGCCTTGGTAGCTCGAGTTTACTCTTAGAAATAAGCCAGGAGAGAGTAAAACCGTTGAGAAATGAAAGTAGCTGATATAGCTCAGCGGATTTGCCAGTTGAAACAGCAGTAGGCAAGCCACATTTATACAGAATACATGACATAAGATCACGTACATACTAGCGATACGTATTATGGTCGTCCTTCCGACGATGGAAGCGGGCTTCAAACTGATCCGATTGGAAATCGATGGGGAGGTCTGTGTTCAACAGTGGAGTTAATGATTATGATGGTGATGACATTAATACACAGATCACTGTGTATTCACCATAGTCGCGTTCGTCTTCATAGTCACTAATAGCGCAATGAATCCTTAGTACGCTATTGCTGACGTATAGGAAGTGAGGGTGTCTTACAACTCCATCACCTGCTGATATGGGTCATCTTCAAGAGCACTGCTGTCGGAGAAGGTGGAAGCAAGACCTATTGTAAAAAGATCCCTGCTCTATGTTGGAAGCTTTGTAGACAGTATAATCAATAAATTAGAAACAGGTTATACAGGGTGATGTTACACTAGCAATATATAATTATACGCAATTGTGTGATAAGTCAATATTTAGATAATTTGTGTATAAATAAAATTTTATCTATTTATCTATATATAGATTGGACAAATATATATATATTTATATCTGACAGCGTAACCGCGATGTAAAAACAATTGATAATTTTTAAAAAATCGCTAAAATTTTGGATCTTTTTTGGAGTATCTTTTTCTTTTCAACCGATGAACGCCCATAGCAAGACATAGACTTCTCCCAAAGATCGCCACGTTGACCGGTCCTGCGGTGCCCGCATCCAAAAACTACCCGCGACAGCCATCGTCCTAAGTAAGAAAGGGACTAATACGAGTATATAGTTACTTCCGCTATGCAGCAGTAGTCGTGCAATGAAGTGCACCGCCCGCCAGCCCGCTAAACGGCAAAGCATTTATAAACCACACCCGCTACCGCTTACGCGTGTTCCTGTAACCGATACCTTATATTAAAAATCCCCGTACAGCTAAACGAATGTATTTTCAGTTTATTGAATCATTATCTTACACGTTGTACACGAAGCAAGTCGTCAGATAAGTGTTTTTATCTGTTTTTTTTTTTATTCTAACATTCGTATAGTTTATTCGTGATAAACATGAAGGATAACGAATTAAACAGAAATACAAAGAGTAAGTGTTTTATATTGATGATTTTTAATTTTAATGGTTAAATCATTTGTATGGATTGATGAAGTATGCCTTTATTGTTCAGGACGTATAGTTTGACGTATAGACCTATTGAATAAGACTTTTTCACAATATGAAACTTTCATCACTATTTCAATCATAAGATCTACTTCTGGATATAGATCTTCCCAAAGATCTAGTGCAGTATTTTTTGATGAGTTAGTCCCGCACATTGTCTTAAACATCAAGACATTTAACAGGCTGTTGCATTTGGGCAACGACCGTAAATAAAATAATGTATAAATGAATATATATATATATATATATATATATATATAATCGAATCGAAAGTTGACCTTGATGTTTTATTACATTTAACACTTTTTTAATCTTTAATTCTGTTCTTACCAATTGTTTGTCGTACCACTAACTTGCAGAACGTAAGGAAGTCATGGCGACATTAAACTGACTTATCCATCTGACTCAGCTAAGTCACGCTTCTTGACCAGCTAGATCAGTGTTTACCAACGCGAGGCCCTCGGCCCAAAGGGTGGCAATTTGATTATTAACACGTTCACTGCGGGCCCAATTTTGAATAACTTTCAGCTGGTGCGGCTGAGATCGAATCAGCCTCAAGCTGAACTTCCTAGTAGTGCGGTTGAGGCTTTTTCTGCCTCATGTTCATCAATATTTTTTTACAATATTGAGTCAATGCTTCGCAGACATAAAGAAAGCTATATTTGTCTTTGTCATACCTCATACAGTTGAGTATAAACAGCCGCCGCACTAGAGAGAAAACACAAGTTTGACGCGCCGCACCAGTACAAAGTTTACCATGAGGCTGAATCGACCTCAAGCCGCAGTGAACGTGTTAATGAACCAATTCGAAAATGGTCTCGATAAAAAAAATATATATTTATATCATATTTATATATCTATATATATATATATGTCGAGACATATATATATATATATATATATATATATATATATATATATATATATAAATATATATAGATAAACGATATTTTGATACGGAAAGATCCGTATCATCGATTTGCATCTATCTGCAAACAGCGTCTTTCTTTTATCTTAACAAGATTGTCTGTCAACTTTGCGGACGGAGTTTCTTTGCTGCTCCTGATGATCTGTGGTCTCCGAACCAAAAACTCAATCCCAGCTGCGTTCTGTTCTGCTCGCCATATAGCCTGACAACTTCATCTTGCCTGAATGGAAGAAGATTATGAAAATAAAAAAGGAAAGTTAAAAATTTATACAAGAAATTGAATCCCTGTTCGCAACATAATAAGGGGTGGAACTACAGGTCCCCAATAGCAAGGGCGATAGAAAAAAAAGTTCAACGTGACAATCCGCTAATTTATACGAGTATAGAGTCCCCTATATAAAACTTAATATTAAAAACTAGACATTGTTAGAACGTGATTAGAAAAAAGTTTAGTTTAATTCAGTTTAAAATAGTTCATGGTTTAACTTAATAAATAGCTTAAGAAAAGACTAGAGTACCGTAGCTTAGTAAACACCGTGACACGTAAAAAGGTAAGCAAAAAATAAATCAGACAGAGTTCATAAAAGGAACAAGTTTATTGGATTCTTATTCAATTATGTTTTCTTGTTACTTACAAAAGTTGTTGTTTTAAAGTCAATCTATTCATTTATTATTTTATATAATACAGAAGTACAATTGATGTTTTAGGAATGGATTAGAAAATATTTAAATTTTAATCGTGAAGTGTTTCATTTGAACGACTTCCTCTTTCATCACTCAGAAGGGAACTTTAAAGAATTGTTATTTTTATAGTTCCAATTTTGAATTACAATATTTACAAAATTTTAATACTATTTACATTATAATTTAAACCTTGATTACTACCGAAAGAAAAACCTAAGATTACTCTTCTAGATTTGATGCTGTATTGTATACATATGTGTGTATATATAAATATATATGTGTGTGTGTGTGTGTGTTGTCTAAGGTGGTAAGTTCCAAACCCTTTAGCCCTGGTTCACTAGAACAGGACTGAGATGCCCTGCCTATCGTAAGAGGCGGCTAAAATGGACTCCGTTTCGAAGACGTCGGGGGTGGCAGCCTTCATTGTCCACTTAATGCCAACTCATGAAGGGCAGTAACTTGGAGCGGTGTGAACTTCCATCCGGGATATGTACATATTACTGAGGAACAGCTGCTAGTTCCTCAGGAGATATAGCAGCCACTTTAAAGGTACTGAAGACGACCAACTAGAAGGTTTTAGTTGGTAGGAATCCCAAGTAACCTTCTCCTTCCCCCAGAGGGCGGAGTATCTTGTGTCCAACTACAAAATCCCCCCTCCTGATACCGAAAAAAAGGTAGTAAGTACCTTTGGTGAACTGACCAGAGTAGGTAGTTTGATAATTAGCCTGAAAAGCCTTCTTTAAATTTAACAAAAAAAATTAATTAACTAGTGGTAGAAAAATAAAGCATATTCGTTAAATTCAAATGTTCGTTTCAGGTATAAATGCGACGGTATTTCAGCCGCCAACCAATCTTTTACCCCCACTGGATCCGCCGATCCCAGATGTACCAATTCTCCCCCAAACAGAAAGAGATGTCAAGCCTTCAACTCCTCGATTCATCGCAATGGGATCAACAAAGAAAAAGGACCAGAAACAAACTACTACCAGAATTGCATAAATGTTTACTTTTTTTGTAAACGCTATATATAAAGTATAATGTATATTTAGTATAATGATAATTTTATAATTGTATTTTAATTTCGTCTTAAGTTACATTTACATTAAAACAATTTGTAAAGGAAATATTTTACTTTAGTAATATACTCATGGAAAGATATGTCCGGTATTTCTTTTTTGAGATCGATTATAGAATGAGATTTGAAGAATAACGATAATAATTGGTTGAAGTGGCAGATAGGATACATACTGCAAATAACTGATGACAGTACTTCCGTCAACAAATTGGGTAGTCGCCTTTGTAAAGGTCCTGGGAATGCAGGAGGTTTCCGATTGGTCCAGCCGGAGGCATATTTTTAAAATAAGCTGTTATTGTTTAACAGGTCTAAATCCTACAGGAGTGTATAGAGAGATTTCGCTGTTACATCTTTCGTCTTTTAATATAATATTTAATCAGTAGGTGCAGAATTAATAATATGATGTTTAGTGTTTTCAAAAGTGGCTATGTCATATTAAAAGAGAACAAAGTCTAAAGCAGAGCTCCCCAAACTTTTTTTGTGTCGTAGACCCCTTGCCATGTTTTTCCGTGTTGGGTAGACCCCTACTTAACTGATATTGATTTCCTGTAAATTTCTAACTGTAGTGAAGTTTAGTGTTAAAAACTTAAAGTAAAAACACATGGTAATTTATAGATTTATTAATTGAATTTAAATTAAAACTACTCAAAATAAAATTTTGTATCTGTTACGTAAAATATACTTAACATTAAATAAACACGAGACTGCGACTATCAGGTTTTTACAAGTTCAAAATGTATTGCGACCACAAAGCGAATTTGGTATCCTTCAACTTACACAATTTTATAACCATATAAAATATTTTTTTTACTTCATAGGTACTTTTATAAATAATGTAAATGTTTTGATATTATAAGATAGTATGATGTAGGTAAATAGGTACTATCAGTGTATGTGTTGAGATCCACTATTGTGGACCCCATTTTCATTTCATGGACCCCCAAATTTTTTTTCGCTGACGTAGACCCCTTGCAGGTTGTCATAGTCCCCTAGGGGTCGATATAGACTACTTTGGGAATCACTGATCTAAAGCCTAATACGTTTGAAATGAGAATCCTCCAAAAATCTTTTTTTTTTCATTTTAGTCTAACAACGGAAATTTGAAGACGCAGATGTATATGTTGCAGCGATTTAAAACTCATATCGGACTTTCACCTACTTGCCCAACTTCGCTAATTGTCAACAATTGACAGAAATTGGTCGCAAATGATTCTAACCACAGACAACGATCACCACTACCCGCCCACCTCTCACTCTCTCGCGCAACTATCTCAATTAACCCGTCTCGCTTCTCAGAAATCAGTTCTCTTATTATCACTACCACAGAAAAAAGACGTCACTGACCTCAATACTTGCAAACTTACAGCGACATGGTTCTTATTATAAAAATATATTTACAATTTCGACCTTGTGCCTTTGCGTTAAGATTGCAAATTACATTATGTAAAATAACAGGAACCATATCAATTTATTAGTAATGCCAATGTATTCCAAATGGTCAGTCTACTCAGTTGCGAACCATTCGCTGTATTGAATGCAAGTGATATATAAAATTAAAATATAAATATATAATTTAAAATACGATAATAAAGTGATACTATGATTATTTGGTGAATTATAATTTATTAAATAAAACTTCACTTATTTGGATTTGGCAGCATCTTTCATTTCCTTTGTGAGTATTTTTTTTTTATGTTTGAATTTAGAACATCGCGGGAGTCTTCGATTATTGCTTACATGGGTTGGCAAATTTCGTTTACTCATTTTTAATGAGTTTTGAACAATTTTTATTGAATTTTAAGTTATTTAATTGCATTAATGTCTTGTTTTTAATTTCTTCAAGCCTGTTGCTATATCACTGTTTTGATAACACGCGTTTCACGTTAGCATTATCTATGTTGCCTGGTATACTATATATAGATAAGATATCTGAAGCAATCTAAACGTAAAATATACACCAATGTTTATTCCATAATATAATTTACCGGCAATTAGCGTTACATAATAATAACGATTTTGTTTAGTTTTATTTATTATGAATCTATAAAATCCACTATCTCATAGAAATTCTCTAAATTGTTAATATATTAAAGATATAAATTTAAATCATTATATATTAAAGAATCAAAGATATAAGTTAGGAAATAGTTTTAAGGACTTAGCCTTAAAAAAACACAGATGCTAATTTTTGTGGAATATATATATATATATACATATATATATATATATATATATATATATATATATATATATACATATATATATATATGTATGTATGTATATATATAGACACCACTATAATAAAAGGGACCACAAATATGGTGCGGGGAATGGGGAAAGACTCGGTGGAGTGGTTGCAACAAGACGCTAGTAAACGAAGAGTGGGTGAGGTGGGGAGTAGGATTCAGGTTGGATTTCATATAATTCAGAGGATACTGCTGCCTAACCTCTGGAGACTTGTAATTTAGCTGTGACAAACCTATATATTTAACAGCTTGACTGCCAGTGTCGTGAACATATCAGTCAGAAGCCAATTTTCTTTTTGTTTTTTATTTGTTGAAAAAGAATTCAAATGTAATATATAATAAAAATAAATAAGGCAATAAAAATAAAAAAAAATAAGTATTAAAACCATCACGCACCGGCGCGAGACCGGCACTGCGGAAAAAATTCCCTCTGTCAGTCCCTGGACTTGCGTTTTACGGCAAACAAAAAAATATAAAAGATAACTATAAACCAATAGTTCGCCAGCGATGCCGGCTCCGTACTGGCTTATAAACGTTGGTTGGTACGCATCTCGCGCCGGCGCGAGACCGGTTTTCACGGTACAAACCGCGTCTCATCGGCAGCTGAGTTGTTAATGAACAATGTATGTATTATATTGGATGGTATTCCGTAAATCAAATCGTGTCGGCGATGCTGGGCAGGTCATTGGCGCAGAGGGCTGTGGCCTCCTTCGGTGAGACCGTCATGGTCCAAAAGGGATCCAAACGGGATCGGCAGAAGACACATCCCTTTCGGAGACGACGCCGTCATCGGAGGGACACGCCTCGCGAAGGTCCTCCGGTAAACGGTTCCGCTACCATAAACGGGGCTATTTTAGGAAGTTAAGGTGGGGGCCCTAAACTCCCAATAGTTTCAGCGACTCTTAGGCTGACAATGGGTCGATGTGGTCTCGAACTATCGTGATAGCACTACCAGAGTTTCGGAGGTAGCATGAACCATACACGTATACCCAGGGACGGGCTATCTAGAACAGCACAACGCGAGGGAAGACCGCGTGGCGATCCATGATGAGGAGATACCGCAATCCCCCGTATAGCCCAGAGGCCGATCACTGCGGGAGTTTAAGTGGGTAAGAATCCCACATAACCCTGTCCTCCCCCCGGTGGCAGGGCATCTTGAACATCCAGAAGAATCCCCCCCACCCCCCACGAAACCAAAAAAAAGTTAGGTTAGGTTATTGCATGCGATGTCCCCGAGCCGATATTCCAGAGAAAACTCTCGAGCCAGAATAAACACCTTCCACGTTCTATATCTAAGAAGTGTTGCCAACAAGGTAACAATGTAGATTTAGACCACTGTTTCCCAAACTTTACGGTGCAATGTTCCCCCTCCTTAACCTATTTAAAATTCTTATGCCTCCCTTATGTAACACATAATTTTTAATATTCAATAAAATAACTTAAATGATAGGTTAAAACAAATCACGGTTTTCAATATATATTTAAAAAAAATTACATTCAAATCCTAATTGAAGTTAATAAAGAATTTTCTATTTATTATTTATGAATTTGTTTTTTACGAAAATTTTAACCTCAGAGCGAAATGGTTAAATTTACCGAGTACATTTTGGCGTGGGTCCCAGGTTGGGAAACACTGATCTAGGCAGATGGCAAATTCAAGCTAAATTATATCTACAGTCGAACCAATGGTCACTTATCTTTCATTGAAAATATTTGATACATCAATAATTAATTCAGTTTTTGTATACTGCAGTAATACATGACTTAGCTTATAAATGCATAAGACGATTGTTAATAGGTGTATAAGCTATAAGGGTTGAAAATATAGCTCATTTTTTGTTTATTGATGTATGTTACACGGTATACAAAAATCAATAATTTTTGAAATAATAAATAATGATAATTTTCTTTAAAGCTTACACATGTTATGAAATATGTTACATTGATTTATTTATTATATTTGAATGTAACAGGCCAGTAACTTTTGGTAGAATAAACTATGCAGACAGATAGTAAATAGAAATTATTTTAAAACATATATATATATCGATTAAAAATGTTATAAAAGTTTATACGTTATACGGGAGGCGATAAGAGAAAGTTTCATGTTCTTGTTCCACCTTGATATGTATAATAATGAAAACCAGGTGTGTTCGATATGATATATATTATACATACAGAAGCTATTTAATTATGCCTTTGACCCATATGCAATAGCAGCGACAATTTGACTACTTGCTTCCAAATTCAAATCCACATTTGAATTTGAATTCCGACACAAGAATGATTTAAACGTAACAGGTATTGTGGATATAATGGCCAATAATACGAAGCGTTTTAACGTGAACAGTTTTACATATAAATATATATATATATATATATATATATATATATATATTTATATGTAAAACTATACATATATATATATATATACATACTATATATATATATATATATATATATACATATATTTTAACGAAATGTAAACGTGGTCGCTTACGATGGGCCTTATAAGAAGGCACACGGTTACATAGAGCTATGCACCGGGTTACGCTGCAAGATCATATCAGAAAAGAGAAGTTCCTTAGAAGAATAAATCACTGACGTAGATAGAAGAATCACTTATCTGAAGTGAAGTAGGGCATGAAGCTTGTTCAAGTAATGACCATTGGTGATGAAAGGTTCTATGACGACCACGAACCGGAGAACGCGACGACATATTAAAAGTTGCAGGAAGTAGCTGAATCTGGTTAAAGAAAGACCTGTCATCATGGTTTTGGTACCTATGTCTTGCAGATGGTGATATAATGACAAAATTGAATAAGTAATATTATTGATAAAACGTAGTGTAAGCGGAAAATCTTCTACACTTGCTTCATATCAAACACAGGCTTAAACGCAAGTGTTTTTTTATTTACTAGTTTTAGCCAATACATGCCCTACCTTATTCCAGTTTGACGTAGTTTATGGAACAGCCTGTATAGCAGTGATGAGTTTGACTAATGTAACGATGGTTGACCGCAATGATGCCCATTAACAAATGATCGCTTTCACATTCCAGATTTAATTGAATGTTTGCGGTTTTTGTTTAGTACGCGGTTTTTTATACATTCCACAGCAGACCTTGACTGGGTACATAAAATTTTATGAATAATACAAGTAGTGAAAATATTTTAAATAAAATTGAAATGCATCTTTATTATATGTTTGTACATGCATTAATACACACACCATTTATATATAGACACGCTTAAATATAATAAAACTGGCATATATATATGCATATATATATATGTATGTATATATATTTATATATGGGATATTGACACTCATCACGATATCTCTGGAACCATAAGTCTTAGATACTTTAAATTTGGTCAGTGCATTCTTTTAATAAATTAAAGATCAGTTTAGAAAGCATTTTACGAAAATTTATCCACGTGTGAGTTGAGGGGGGTAAATATCGCTTATAGATATAAAACTAGGCAGTGGTTGCCTAGCAGTAGAGGACTATGTGCGATTGTAGGTCACAGATTCGATTTCCGGGTTACAGTTTTATTGTATTTTCAATGCTCCAAAATAAGTTCCCATAAGTTAGTCGGTAGCATCCTTTGTGTCATAAAACTAAACTGCGTAAAACCTACCTTCCAAGCGTGGTGATTATGGTATTTCCCCCATAGATATCTTTGGGGCAGACCTATGACTTGCAATGGAAATAGGTGTAAAAAAAAGATTTTCGCTGACATCTATGTTACATTATCATTTACCTTATAGCTTTTACATATATAACCAGTTACTATGTATATTATAATTTATTTCAAATATAAAACCT
This sequence comes from Battus philenor, assembly GCF_028537555.1. Classification (NCBI taxonomy): domain Eukaryota; kingdom Metazoa; phylum Arthropoda; class Insecta; order Lepidoptera; family Papilionidae; genus Battus; species Battus philenor. The sequence continues at coordinate 1,605,021 of NW_027181686.1, read as the reverse complement.
TTTTTAAATATATTTGTATATATGTCACGATGTGCCTAGTGTCCGCAACATGTTAACGTCAAAATGATTCATGATGTAAGGCGCTTAACTTTCTACCTGCTATTGGCTCCATGATTCATATTCCTTTGGCCTTTCGACATTAGAAAAAAAAAGTAGGCCGAATTGACGTCATTTGAAATTGTATATACAATACACATATTTCAACTATGTTTCGTAAGATATTAATATATACAGAATTAAAAAATACATATTTAATATCCATATGTATTACATATTAACAATTGGAGAGTCAAGAATCTATTTTAGTCTCTTAAAGTCTATAAAGTCCGAAATACATTGTTACTAGTTTTCCAGGTTTTAAAGTCTCGGAATATTTGTTTCAACAAAAACACAATTCGATATTTTGTTGTGATATTAAAACAAATTACAGTCTAGTTTAATGAAAGTTTTTATTTTAATAATTATCGTATTAAGAGAAGAAAAAGCCTTATCAAATAAGATAAGTATGCTGAACAAAGTATTTTATTTATTTGTTCATTAATTTACATTTTTAAACTTCGTCTCTAGTCATAACTTGAACATCTTGAGAATAATATATATATATATATATATATATATATATAACATCTTAAGCTACTAGGGTTCCAGGTATGAAACATCTCAAAAGAGCGTACAATATACGTGTATTTTTAACGTGACTGTTACTTTCACAAAAGCTCTGAATACAGAATATATATTTGAGTCCATACGCGCCTTTTTTAGTATTGATTTCCGTCAAATATTTCACAGAGTATATTGTTATTTATTCTATGATTTGAAAAGGAAAAGAAAATTAATAATTTTCGCAATGTTTGTACTTTTAAAATATATTAGACTTGTATTGCTCAAACTGTCGCCAAGTTTTTGCTTGACACATGTTGCAATTCATTTTTAATTTTATTGTATCTTGTAAAAACATAAGGAAACTATATTTCAAAACGCATTCAATGAACTCTATGTCCAATGTAGGCTTAACTGGGAGAACCTTAATGTTCTAAATTGGAGGCAGGCTAAGTCAAGACATTCAGACACAAAGTAGCTATACTACATTATTAAGGTCGTCCGAAAGCGCAAGCTGCGAACCAGTTTAAGCCATTCATAAATAAATGCAAGAGGCTTTTGGGCATTTTATATTACACCACATTTAAAGATATCTGCAAAAATCTCAAACATTCCACTGACCAGTCGAAACAAGTCTTAAAAAGTTATTGCACAATATTCTAAAACAAGATGGCGGATTAAAAGAGAAAGTGGAAACATTTTACCTGAATAACTGTTTGTCCTTTACCACGATTCTACAAAAATAATACAATTTAATTATCATTTTAAATACATATTGTTGAATTTTGTTTACTTAAAATAATTAAATGAGGTAGAATATTAAACTACAGGAGGTAACGACCTCCGGTTATTACAGATGGAAGCGTTGCTCGAATTTCTTACGCTAGTTCTTTTGTTTCGATTTACGATCTATAAATTAATATACAAAAATAACTGACCACGTCTTTGCTGCGACATCACTGCGGTACCGATGTAGACTCGAATGATAGCTGGTCAGAAGTGGCAGCTATCAGAGCACTTCGCTCGTCACGGTCACAGCCGATAGATAGGTCTTGGGTAGACCCCTAGTAGGTAGACCACCAATAGGTAGACCCCCCAACAGGTAGCCCCCAATAGGTAGACCCCCAATAGGTAGACCTCCAATGGGTAGACCTCCAATAGGTAGACCCCTAATAGGTAGACCCCCAATAGGTAGACCGATGACATAGTAAAAGTCATAGTCTCAGGATGTGGATTGCGCAAGATCGGTCGGTGTTATTATCTAAGATGATCCCGTAATGGCGAACGAGAAGTAAGTGTACCAATAACTCTGGTACCATATCCGGGTAATATCCGAGCCAACTGATATTAAGAGTTAGGATTCAATCGTTATTGCGTTCTTGATAACGGACGGGTAGAGAGTGAGTCTTACAACTCCATCTTCTGCTTCGCTCAAGGGCGTTCACCTTAAAGAATACCTCTGTCAGAGACGAAAGAAGCTAGGTCTACCGTTAATTATTCCCTGGTCTAAGTCAGATGTACTGTACCCATTAGTACAACTATGGTTGGGAATTTTGAAGACGGTATAACCAACAATATATTAATACGCACTTAGAATAATACACATATAGGATGATGGGAAATAGTAAAAGCATTAAAGGAGTGTGTGTCAGCAAGAAGCAGTGGGTATATAGCGTGGAATACATGGTCGTTTAGGCCCTGTGGTTCTGGACCACGGATGAGCGAGCGCCACGAAGAATGTCCACCCACGAGGTTGGTAGACAACCATGCATGTTGAGTCCATTTGGTCATATTGGAAATATACAGGTAAGGCTTATGGCTTATGGCCTTATGCTGTGTGTATGAATTTAACGTCCAACAGCTGAAATGATTAAATATGATATGGTCAGTGTATTGGAATGGTTAGTTTTAGAGTTGTCATCTAAATGCGTTTCAAATGAATTTTACAATTCAAGATCATCAAAGTTTGTTTCCATCTAATTTTTGAGGCTATAATTGTTTACATTTCAACGTTGTTAAATTTTTTCGTGCACTATGAATTTGCAAAACGTGTTATCTCTGTCTACTAAGATTTAAATAACAAAGTTAGACGAGGACAAATATATAGAATGAATTAAAACCTGTTTTCGTATTCAATGACAGTTGACACATTAACACACCTATGGATATAGCGGTATTGTTTTTTTTTTTCAATTCATCGGGTCATTGACATAGAGTGGATACGACTAATTCGTTTGCAAGACCTTGTATGCTTTTTTATAAATAATTTTAAATACTATATAATCTGTGGAGACTACGAGGGCGTTGACCGATGCGATATTTATGCTTTTAATAATGTTGTGCAATCCCAACACCGTGAAGGTCATATTTATAAAACCTTTAGCGCTAGTAGAAGTGGGAGAAGAAACCAACACACAAAACATATATAACATATAAGTCGACTGTTGACGGTCTCTGGTCTGATATTTGTTAAATTCGACTTCGCGACATATATATATATATATATACATATATATGTATTTATATATACATATATATATATATATATATATATATATATATATATATATATATACTGTGTTTTTGTTAATAGTGACGTAAAATTCATACTTTCAGTTTTAACACATCAGTTGGACGAAGGCTTTCCCCATATATTTGAGAGAGCTATAGGACCTCACATAGGTGGACATCCTGGCTGGTCTATGTCGGTTTCTTTTTGGTTTCTTTTATTCATCTATGAACCCTGTTATTTCTAATTTGATCTCGTTGATATTATATATATATATATAAATATATGTTGATATATAAATATATATATATACATATATATATATATATATGTATATGTATATACATATATATATGTATATATATATTTATATATATATATGTATGTATATATATATATATACATATATATATGTATATATATATATTTATATATATATATGTATATATATATGTGTGAATTATTCCTCCCACTATCAGTTCATTGTTAAATCGATTAATATTGAACTTTAAATAGATCAAGTTCATTTAAACGTAACAAGACAGCGTATCTTTGACCTTGACCGAAAGAAGACTTAATCGATTTGTGAATTTAGGTTCTTCCTTGTTGACTAATTACGTACACATTTGACATTGAAATTACTGTACATTCGATAACGGTAATGATAACAATTAAACCATGGTAACTTCTTGTTCTTCCCTAACACTGGTTCTGCGCTGCCCAGTTTCAGCGACTTGTCGTTACCGTCCACCTATTGGGGAACCTATTCATGCCACGTCTACCAGCTAGTGGCCGATACTCTAGAACAGAGTTCCCCAAACTTTTTTGTGTCGTAGACCCCTTGCCATGTTTTTCCGTGTTAGGTAGACCCCCTACTTACCTGATATTGATTTCCTGTAAATTTCTAACTGTAGTGAAGTTTAATGTTAAATTAAACTTAAAGTAAAAACACATGTTAATTTATACATTTATTAATTGAATTTAAATTAAAACTACTTAAAATAAAATTTTGTATCTGTTATGTAAAATATACGTAACATTAAATAAGCATAAAATAAACTATAAATAAAATAATATAAGCAATAAGCCAATATTTTTTGTGAGAAGGATGAACCTGATACTTTAATAATAAATTATCAACATTTGGCGTCAATTTTGTAAGGGTTAATCTTAAATCTCCTCGGCTAATAATGTCCAGTCTGTGGACCCCCATTTTCATTTCATGGACCCCCAAATTTTTTTTCGCTGACGTAGACCCCTTGCTGGCTGTCATAGACCCCTAGGGGTCGATACAGACCAATTTGGGAATCACTGCTCTATCACTAATCACTGATCATCGGTTGCACGGAGCGATGTACTCCGACGAGCAATTTTTCGAGTTACAATATAGACATATTATTTTTAATGAGTAAAAAATGTTCATAGACGAACACTGCAAAGCGCATACCTCCCCCAAAGTTATCTATGGGGGGATATACCATAATCGCCATGTTTGGCAGACGGATTGGCGATCTCAGTGTGATATTATAGTACGCAGAGGATGCTGCTGAACATCCTTTGGGAACTTCTGGTAAATACCCCTATTAACTTGTTATATTTGGGGGGAGATTACTACGCCTTGCAAGCCTTACTATGCAATTGTACATGAATATCATAACTTATGAATCTCTGAAGGATTTTATCTTTGCATCAAAGGATGCTATTACCCCTGATCTCAATCTGATTCTAGTTTCTAACATATTGAGTTGTTGTGATTCCTGATGAGTGTTTTGTGATTCTTGATGAGTATGTTGTGATTCTTTTCATGACTATTTTCCTTTAAAAAGCTTGTCCTCATCTCTAATGCAAGCTTTATTTTTAGTTTAACAACGTATTTTAATCGGAAACAATTATTCTTCGTTTATAAATTAAAATAATATGAAGTTAAAGATTGGTTCACATGCTAGTTTATGTCTCGTATGATACACAGACTGTGTATCAGACTGTGTTAAAGTCTTCAAAGACTATAGATAAAGACCGCTGTCCGTTCCTATTGGAAATAATTTGGCCTATATCTAACAGTGGACATCTTATTGCTTAAATAATGAGTATATTAATTAATATTTTTTTAATTGTTAAAAAAGTGTGATCAATTTTGTTGAAAAAAAAATTAGAGCCAATTATTCAAAACAAAAGCCTTATACGGTTAAGGGTCAACCGACTCTTGACACAGTTCTATTTCCGACGCCGCCGGTGTACAAACAAGACCTTGAAATATATTTTAGGCGCCAACGATACTTGTCAAATTAGACCACAATATATTTCCGCTTGCAAATATATGACTAGTTCATTGTTTATTTGAATTATTAACTTCGTAGTACAACAGGTTTTATCATATTTTTATTTCTGTACACCTTTATAAGGCTCTTTTGTAAGTATATACTTATTTTGCCGTAAATATTTATACAAGAAAAAAAATTATTTATTTTTCTCAACACATATTACTATAACAATGTGTCAGTTTAATATACTTGTGGAGATGAACAGGCAATTGCAGCAAATACAACCTTCCATAAAGTGGACGTATAACCTTGTTAAATTGGTCAAAAGACGCTAGGTGTAGGCCTCTCGATGCAGGTTCTATCGCTGAAATGATATCGAAACACTTGAAATCCGTAACACTCGAAATGCGATCAACCCCATCGTCAACTATATTTTGGATTTGATTTATAAATCAACTACATATATGACAAAACTTTACGTATTTTCCCGCCTTTATATGTTAATATGACTCGTAATTTGGTTACAATAAAACACATTACTTATGCATAACAACATATGTTAGTTATTACTCCAATGACCTTGAAAACGCCCGATGCGTATGTGCATCCACTTATCTTTAATGCATTGTCTTCTTATAGTTTCAAAGCTGGAATTACTTGCCTTTCTTGACATATTTATAACTATCTATACCAGTCATTCCCAACTAGGTTCCCACACCCCACAGTGGGACTGATTGTTAAAGATACCCCTCCTCCTCTGACGTAACATCCAGGTGACTGTAAGAACCATACGGTGAACAGCGCCATCATCTAACACAGTGTTTCCCAAAGGTGGGAAATTTCAAATTGGACTCTACATGATAACCCTTTCGTTTTAATTTAAATTATATGTTACATAGGAGGACATAAGAATTTTGTAAAGGCTATGGTGAGCATGGCATGAGGTTGACAAATACTGGCATGTACATTGGTTGATATTGAAGGTAATAGAATTGCCAGTTTAAAAATGATATTTAATAAAATTATTTTAAAATTTGAAAATAGAATCCACTATTAATCTTTATACGTATATTACATCATATAATGATTTCTTACGATTTTTATCTCGACATTAGCCAGAACTGAAATCAAAATAGATTTCAATTAGTTTTGCTTGATGAAGCTACATCTGGACCCACTATTTACAACGTTTTATGAGTTCAAACTGTGATATTAATCAATGATGCTTTCCTTGTTGTAAGTACTTTAACTCAGGGGCTAAAAAGCGAAGCAGTCATCGTTGTCGTAACAAAAGACACTCTCGGGCTGTATAACAGTGTCCATCATGCGGTGGTAGCAATATCACGTCACACGAACTCGTGCGTGTATTGCACGGACGAGACTCAAGATGTGATCGCAAGGTTCATCGATGTGGCGAATACGGCAACCGCCGCACATACTGGTACACAACCTGAGGATGACTATATGGAGTATGGATAAGGAAGTGGTCGCACGAAACTTAATTTTAAAAACTTGATATTGTTAGGGCGTGGTTAAGATTGATTAAGAGACATACTTTTTTACTTGAACACTGTAACTGTAAAACAAAGGCATAGACGCTAATATGGAACATTGATGCTATCAATCATATTCGAAGAAAAGTTTCTCGTTAATTATATAGGGTTACCATTGCTCACAAACATGTTTCCTGATGACAGACAGTAGCGTTCTCTGCATACCATTATCCCACAATATTTTAAGAAATGGGGCTGAGAATTGGAGATGTGCGAATGTAATGTTAATAAATGCTGTAAGAATGGAAGAAGGAAGAAAGAGAGAAATTATAAAGAATGTGAAAGAGAGGGTAATAAAAATACATAAAAAAGACAAACCCACAACGCGAAAACCAACTCGCCTACCAAGCGTGGCGATTATCCTCCCATAGATATCTTCGAAGGAAAGCCTAAACCTTGCAGTGGGTGTCTAAGACTGATATGGTAACGATAAGACGTGTTATATGCCTTAATATAATTAAGTAAGAAAAGGACCAATATTTAGCCACTTCCGCACATGCAGTGGTAGTCGTGCAACAAAGAGCACCCCTCGCCAGTCCGCTGATAAATGCGAATGCGGCAAACAATGCGAAACACACAACTACCACCGTTTAATTACTCAACACGTGTTTCACCCCTCCACGGAGCATCTTCAGGAGTTACGTTACACCGATCAGTGCCAAACACAGAGTTGACTCTGTGTTTCGCGTTTCCTTTTCTTACTTAGGATGATCTTACGCAAAAAACGCCTGATTCCATGAAATGTTTAATATAGTTAATAATTATTCTTTACTCATTCAGGAATTACCAGGAAAAACAGGATTCTCGTGACCTGAGAAATGGCATTCGTTGGAATTAGCATGATTCATGAGATTAATAAACCCTTTAGCTTGTTTGTGGAATTTACATTTTGTTCCTCGAACTGGATCTCATATTTAGGTCATGTAGCGTTGAAATTAAGTTTTTTTTCATTGGAATTCTTTTTACTTATTTTTTTAAGTATATAAACCTATCATACAGTTATACAAAATTATTTATTAGTAATTATCGAACAGCGGTTGAGTTATAATAAAAATATTGTATCAGAGTCGACCACTAAAACTGTGAACTTTAAATAAAATATTTCGTAACACTTATAAATATATGCGTGTGTGTGTGTATATATATATATATATATATAATGATACATTTTGTACTATTGTAAAGAAGTAGCAAGTAAGTTGTTCTTTCTTTATTATGTCATTTTGAAAGTCCATCTCTCATTGTCTTTTTGTTTCAAGTACTTCTATTACAACTCTAACTTTTGATAGTTTATTGGAATTCCCTTTATACTCACCTCTGCTTTTTTCACCATTTTTTATCATCATCATATGACATCGTCACGATGACTGATTTATGTTGGTTGCATTTAGCGACTTCCCCAGATCATTCTCATATGTCTTCGTTCCACCTAGCGGTAGTCATGTATGTTGATCGATGATTTTTTTATCTTTACTTGTCTCTAGTGATGTGACAATTTTATAAATAAAATGTATTTTGAAATTGAATAATCATTTAAACATATACTTATGTTTGACTAGTGCATCTCTTCAAAGCGTCTTTTATCTATCGATGTTCAACAACGTCTAACCCGGCATCCCCTTCAGATGTTTCAAACACTAATACAGATTAAAAAGAAAAATATAATCGCAACACTTCAAACAAAGCTCCCCTTCGTGAAGGGCTCTAACGGCAAATATTAAATTACTCAATATTTCATACCGATACTAATTTCGGTATCTTAACCCTTTGCTGGCCGCGGTACGACAGAAAATATTGCCGAAAGGAGAAAATACAGCCGAAGAAAAAACGTCCCAGGCCTTAATTGACATTCTTTATGAACGTCAGTCTTGACTCAAGGATATTTTTTAATTAGATATATTTTATGGGCTTTTTTTTCGAAAGGGGAACAGGCGAATAAAGGGTTAACATTTGTTTGAGCTGGGGGGGTTGGTAGGGGGGGTCAATATTAGCCTGGCCCCGGTAATCAGGCGGGAAAAAATGGTCGATTAGACCCCTCGGCGACGTTAATTTAGGATCATTGGCCCGGTACGTGCTCGAGGTGTGGTGGAAGTGTCGCCCCTTTTCTTTGTAAACTGTCTCCTTAGTTAAAGGGTTATGTTCCGGATAGAGAATAAAAGATATTTTTTTAAATATAAATTGTACTTTTTTATCTGCGCCGCCTCGGAGCGTGGCGTGGGTACTAGATTACCTCGGCGCTGTGATGTTTTGCGATTTTTATATTAAATACGTTCGTGTTGAATTTTGTAATCAATGTCATTGTGTTAGGGTTTATTTTTAAATATCACTAATATTACTCCAGAGATGCTCAGGTTCAGTTGGCTAGCTTGGACAAGGGTCCAACGGGACCAGAGATCTCCCTGCGTGAACGGTAGACACCGCACTTTGGAGCCAGCTTCATAGTGGCTATGTTGTTATCTCCAGATGACATACATGTTCGAAAGTCTCGTTTGGTCTATAGGCGTTCGGCCTTCAAACAATTACGAATACACAAACAGATTAAAATATTAAAACTATGTATTAAAACTATATATTAAATTTAAAGCTAAGCACAGACGTAATATATTTGTAAGTTATTAGATAAGTTATTTATAACATAAACATATATACAAAAATTGTCATATACATATTTATATATGTATATATATGCGTGTATGTATATATATATATAAGTATCTATATATATATATATATATATATATATATATATATATATATATATATATATATATACACATGATGGTAATTTTTGGATTGTGTATAATTGACGGGAATTGACCTATACTTTGACCCATTTAAACCTTTTACACCTACTATCAATCATCCTGTATAAAGTTCTCAAGGAGATAAAATACTTACATTATATATATATAATGTAAGTATATACTATATAATTTTTAAATATTGTAAGGAATTGTTCTTTTTAGTTTGACATTTTCAATTTATTATTATTTATGCGCCATAATTTAAAATATTTTATGCTAAAATTGTGATAGATACATGATAAATAAAATAAATAATAATAAACTTGTATAGTCAAAATCTCGTCTTTAAAATGTTTACAAATCTGTCATAGATCTTGGTGTACGCATATATAAGAAAGTTCCACTAGATATTTAAAACCATTTTTATCTAGAGTATTAAAACTATAATTAAAAGTAAACCTATATAAATAAATAAAATTGGAGCGTCTATTTGTAATACTAATATCTTTTTACCACATGCAAATATATATCTAATATATAAAATTCTCGTGTCACGGTGTTCGAACTTGAACTCCTCTGAAACGGCTTGACCGATTTTTACCAAATTTTATATGCGTATTTAGTAGATCTGAGAATCGGCTACTATCTATTTTTCATACCCCTAAGTGATAAGGGTTGTTCACCCTTAAAATTTTTTTTTTTAATTTTTTGACGAAATTTTTTGTTTTTATTTTTTTATGATACAACATACAAAAATACATACAACCCTAAATTTTCACCCCTCTACGATCAACCCTTATTTTTAAATTGAAAATTAAAAATATTTTTTTTGCAAAACAACGTTTGCGGGATCAGCTAGTATATATATATATATATATATATATATATATATATATACACGTCATGGTTATTTATCATATTTAGTATATGTAATGTCGATGGACCTGGCAACCACTAGCTGGTAAGCGATGTGGCTCCACCCTCCACCAGGTGGACAAATGACACAGTTTAGGTCAAGAGAAGTAGCTGCTGCTGTCCGGTCGTCTTTGCGATCTTTCGAAAGACGACAACGCGCAATACATTCACCCTTTTAAAGTTTATACAACCAACCAAATAACCTACGAAATAACTTTTTACGTCTTGTTTCATATATAACATATACAAGCATAAAACACTGTAATTAGATTCCCGAGAAATAAATTTCACTATTCAAATACCTACAAGTGAAAGCTAATTTGACAATTCACCCGAGCAAGAACGAACTGCGCTTGTCCTGCAGTAATTCAATCTGCGAAGCGGGATATATCTTAAAGATTAGAAACGTGGTAGGAAAAAAAATTAGCGAGGAAAAAAAATTAGCAAGGAAAAAAAAATTAGCGAGGAAAAAAAAATATTTATGTATGTATAGAGATCTTCGACGAAAAACGTCGGGGAGACTGAAAAATCCTTTTTAAATCCGTCCCTGCGCTAAATAAGTTCGTTTAGCGAGCATTTATGTTTCCAGAGTTTGACTTTTTTTTTCTCTCTCACTTTTTGTAAATTAGCAAACATTCTCAACAATTTGTACGGCTTACGGACTCTGTGATTAGTGATTGTCGCTTAAAAGACCGTTCTATTGAATTTTTTTTACGTTTGACTAATAGGTACTCCTCCAAGGGGTCGAAAAAGGAGGTTTAAGAATTGGATTAATGACGCCCTCCTTTAGATTTAATTGTTAATGTAATTGATTTTAATATTCCTAAACCTTTGTATTTACAAGTTATTTTTTTATATAGTTGTAATAGAATAGGCGTTTGTCTTCCATCTCACCTGATGGAAAGTGTAAATCCAAAATAAACCTTTTCACTCTACTCTTAAAGCCTCCAGGGTTCAACTCATCAGTAAAAATAGACTTAGGCAGGTCGTTCCAAATCTTGGCGACTCTCACTAAAAACGAACTGTCAAACCGTTTAGATCGACTTTTGGGTATATCAACAACGTATGTATGAAAATTTTGCCTGCGCCTAGTAGTCCGATAAAAGAATGGAGATGGCTCAATCAGTTCGAAAAGAGCCTTCGAGCACTCTTCAAAATGTATCCTATAAAAAAACCGATAAGCTGGCAACTCGACGACGATGCTCAAGGGTGTGTTTACTATTTATATATTTGTTTTTAAAATTAATCCTTAATACCCTAGAGTTTCAATTTTGATACCAATCTTTTAAACCGAATGTTCACATTACTATTAGTTTTTTTTATATAGGTTGGCTATACGTATTTTACTGTTGTATAATATTCATTCCAACGAAATTAAAAAAAAAATCTATTTTTCCCTTCATCTAGACCCTCAAGTAAACACAGTAATATTTAAAAAAAATCACTTTCGTAAATCAGGCTATTAAGGGTTAATCATGTGTGAGAGTGAAAAGAAACATGAAGTACATATCATGTTTAAATATAGTAACATATTAACATAAAAGTTTTTATTTTCAAAAGTTTTGTCATTAAACTGGTCGATGTTTCAGCCCATAGACGCCCAATGCAAGACATATACCTTCTAGAAACATCTATGGGGAGCTTACTGAAAGACATATACCTTCTAGAAACATCTATGGGGAGCTTACTGAAAGACATATACCTTCTAGAAACATCTATGGGGAGCTTACTGAAAGACATATACCTTCTAGAAACATCTATGGGGGATATACCATAATCGCCACGCTTGGCAGACAGGTTGGTGATCACAGTGTAGTATAAAGGTACGCAGAGGACACTGGTACCTATGGAAACTTATTTATGAGCTGTGGCAAAGATGATATCTCGGGAATTGAACCTACGACCTAAGATATCAGTCCTTTATCTCTGGGCTACTATTGCTCTATCTCGCAAATGAATTATTCATGGTTAAAAAAGTCTAAAATTCCGAAAAGTAAACATAATAGATGTTTTATAATAATTAGTTGATCTGACGAACTTTGTTCTGCCTTTTTACTCAGAATCATTTAGTTATATTTTTATAATGGCTGACTGAAATTTATTTAAATTATATAATACATTATTTAAATACTTATTATCCTGTTCCGGAAATAAAAAAATCATAAAAATTGATCAAACCATTCTTGAATTACAAGAGATGAAAAACTAAATATAACTTATATACACTTAAAATTATAATCCTTGTATAGTTTGAAATCTAATTTTATATCGAACAATATTTAAACTTAAAAGAAAGATTTTCGTATAATCTTTTTATACTTGCTTGTACTAAAAATAGATAACTTTGCCTATCTCCGCCATTTTCAGCCTGAAAATTATGAAAAAAATTGACCAGGTGTATTGGACCTCGTTCTAAAATACTTAAGTCGACATATAACATACATTTTTTATATAAAACCAAATAAACTTATGACGACCTACCATAATGTGAAAGGTTTTTAATATGAAAAGAAAAGTTGGAAATTAATTTCTCTGTTACTGCGGAATATATTAAAGAATAAATTTATTTGTCGCGTTTGAGAACCTCATAGGTTTAACTTGGTCATTCAACATGAGTATAGTTCCTATAAAATTAATTTCAGAAAATCATTCTTTTCAGTTCGAACACAAATATTTGCTGATAAAGTTTAAGACAATTACAATTCATGTTTTACACTACAACCCAGTTTTCAAACACAAAGGCTCTCTACACAACAAAATTCAACTGTGTATAAGCTGAATTACACGAGCTACCTTCCAACAACTCTCCGCTATCATAGCGCCTTACAATCAAACATCTAGCGCTTTCCACGCAAACACATCGCATGATAAGCAGAATGGCTGTCGCCGATGAAAAGTAAATACATAAATAAATAGATATGCAACTTGCCGAGCTGCACAAAGCGTTGTCATGTTTGATTAGTGTGGATAAGACATCCATACAATTAATTAATTATAAATAATCTAAATATTATTTTTTTATATTTTATTAAACTCTCTCTGTGTTTCTTCTCTGTGTTTGGCACTAATCAGTGTAACATAACTCCTGAAGATGCCCCGTGGAGGGGTGAAACACGTGTTGAGTAATTTGGCGGTGGCGGTTGTGTGATTCGCATTTTTGCCGCATACGCATTTAACAGCGGGCTGGCGGGCGGTGCACTTTGTTGCACGACTACCACTGTATGTGCGGAAGTGGCTAGATATTGGTCCTTTTCAAACCTAAGATCTAGTCTATTTTTGATTGATGACTTTTAGAGAAATATTTGCCGATAAATAAAAGTGAATAATTATGTTTAATTTATTTATATCACAGTTTAATGTACACCTAAACTATATACATAAAAAAGAAAAGGAAATGTAACAAAATAACATAGATAATATGTAATAAAATAGGTATAATTTATATATAAGTACAAGAGGCGGTCTTATCGCTCATGGCGATCCAAACAACCTTTGGATGGAGATGAGAGACATGAAGGAGGGGGCAGTTTAGGGTGTACATACATACAAATACATACTTTACTATACACACATATATAAATAAATATACTTTTGCTCTCCTATTATATAGTAAGCGTGCTTTTTCATTTATTGTTGTAATTGTTTCATTTTTTATTATGAATATATAACATAAGATAAAAGTCACTTATTCAAAATTGTAACTCTTAACAGAGCTGTTATTGATCATCAACTTATTATTTATTGATTATAAATCTATTTTATTTTTGACTCTACTCTTCTTCGAAAGGTTTTATAGTTGTGTAGATGAAGCAGGAAGAAACTCCACAACAACACATGTTTTTATAAATTTTAACAACACAGATTTATACATATACACTTTATCAGATATAGCCTAAATAAAATGAATATAATCAAGCGACATCACTGCCTATGATTATTATCATTTACATTCACTTTATGTATTATATTTATATATATATATATGTATATATATATATATATAATTTGTGTGTTTGTTAATAGCCACGTAAACAACATTCATACTTTCACACATTTTAACACATCCGCTTGGACGAAAGCTTTCCCCATATATTTGCAATAGGACCTCACATAGGTGGACATCCTGCGCTGCTTTTACCGATATCAAGTCTCTATTCCACACCCTTAAAGTCCTTACGACATGACTCACCATCCGCTGGTCTATTTCGGTTACTTTCATTCATCTAGGAACCATTTCATTCCTAATTTGATCTCGTTGATAAAACTCTACCATAGATCTCTCCATGGCTCGATAAGCAACTGTGAGATAAATAATAGCTGTAACAAGAAATATTAAAACGTTGTCTAAATAATTAACGTGACATGATACAAAGTCAGATATCTTTATTCCCCTATCTATATCTCGAGTGGGCTGATGAGTCAAGTGAGTAAAACAATTAAACAAAAGAAATAATTATCGTCGTGCCATGTTTTACCATCCTTGTTCAATGTTGCAACTTCCTGCAAAAAAACTTTATCATCTAAGAAGTCAAGAATTTTAAAGTCAAATGTAGAGATAACAGTAATATTTACAATCGAGTTTCGTAGGAATTTTATAGATTTTTATCAATTAGGATTCCTGCTTAAAATAAACAACTAAATTATAAATATATTAAGTTACAAACATTGTGTAATTTATGAAAGAAAACATTTAAAATGACATGAATTGCTAAGTATGAATGTCTAATGTATAACATAGTAATATCTATGATTCATTTATAAATATAGTATATTTTGATCTTATTCGAAAACCATATAGGCGTAATCGACCAATAGGTTACGCAGTATATGTACCAATAACATAGACAAAGCCGCGGGAAGTCCCTAGATGCGGGCAGTACAACGCATCATTGTGGCGATTTGTGAAGGAGGCTGTGCCTTACAGTGGATGTCTATATGCTGAAACGATGATGGGCATAATCTATACCAGTGGTGACCAAGCATTTGGACATTCCAAGACATTTTTCAAAATTTTAAATTTTTATCAGGATATAAATAAATGCTTTCTTAAAAAATGTACACGAAGGTTAAATGTTTTTTTTTTTAATAACTATATTTATTGAATATATATAGATAAAAGTAACATGCATATTGAATAAATAATAAAACACATAGGAAAAGATAATTTTAAAAAATTGTTATAACAGAAAAAAGGGGTACATTTATCGAGAGCCACAAATAATCCTTCAAAGAGCCGCATGTGTTTCGCGGGCCGCAGGTTGACTCCCCCTGTTTTATACAATGGGGAATGTTTGCCAAATATATAGTTAAAAAACGTAATAGGATTAATCAATCTTTTATCCATCTCTGATGATAGCTTCTCCAAATTAGTTCTGTTTATTTATCGTGGAAAGATTCGCATTGGTTTCATGTGAATTAGAACCGAAAGAGGGTCGGTTTTTAGAGGAATTTCGCGACTTTGATTTGTTTGTCCCTACCTCTGAGACAAGCTTTGCAACCTTCTCTCTAAGAGAATGCCTGAATGTCATATAAAGATCTCTACATTGTCTGAGAATCAAAGTTTGTGTCACAGACTTGAATATCTACTTTCTTTTTAAGAGTTAGTTAGTGTTTTAGATTTGAGACCTTCTCTTTGAGACGAGGTTTGACTCCTTTATAAATGTCTCTATCTTCTCTTCAAGTTCCAGATTCTAAGTACCAGATTATATTCTACCTTCTCATTGAGAGAAAGTTTAAGGTACCTACCTTTTCTGAGACATGGACTGTCTCCTAGATGAGCATCCCTGCCTTCTCTTTAAGAGGTGCTTTTTATTCTAGATTTGAGTAACTTCCTACTCTCTGAGATGTGGTTTGACTCCTTTATTTTATTTCCTACCTTCTTTTCTTTAGGTTTTATGTGTTTGATTATATTCTACCTTCTCAATGAGACAAAGTTTAACTTACCTACCTTTTCTGAGGCATGGGCTGTCTCCCAGATGAGAGTCCCTGCCTTTTCTTAAAGAGGAGGTCTGTATTTCCAGATTTGAGTACGTTCCATCTCTCTGTGACGAGATTGGACTCCTTTATGAGGGTTCCTATCGTCTAGAGGGTTTATGTCCCAGATTATATTATACTTTCTAATTAAGGCGTATTTTAGGTCATTTATTAAGTTTCCCAATCTCTGTCAGACACAGGTGCTGTCTCCTAGATGAGAATCCCTTCCTTCGATTTGAGTCCTTCCCTTCTCTCAGACAAAAGATGTCCTTTAGTGTTTCTGCCTCTTCATTGTGGCGGGACTTATGTGCCTTATTAGGAAGCCTGCCTCCTATTTGCGTAGAGGCCTTTATCCTATCATTTAAAAATATCGCTAATTTTTTCCCAAATTTACCAACATATATCGTGAATATTGAAACATATATGAATGTGCAAACTGAAGCTAATTCGTTTTGTTTTTCTTGCATTATATATGTCACGTATGAAATATATGAATGATGCATATCATTGCAAAATTATTAACGTGTCAATAATTTGTCGAATCAAAATATCACGTAATCAATTCTAAATTTAATTTTGAATTGGAACGGACGTGAGATATCTTCATTGTCTTTGTACTTGTGCAACTGTTTTGACTACTCTATGGTTTTTGATTTCAAATCGATTCATCGTCTTTGGAGTTACGCACGTGTCGGTATGGAATTTTTATACTTTTGTTTTAATTTTTCTTTCTATATTTATTGTTTCTTATTATTGTTCTTTATTATAAATTTAAAACTCTTTATTGTGCACACTAGAAAATATGTACATAATAGCATAATAGTAAAAGTAAGAGGCAATTTCTTACATACAACCATAGCGTGGAAACATTAGAGGGATAAATAAAGAGTAGTTAAAGTGTAGATATATAGACAAAACATACATATATACTAATAATAAATACAGTATAATATAGTATACAAATACAATAATATATAAAACAACGAACTAGCTAGGATAGCATTAGCCAGAAAGAATAAAGAAACAGACAAAAAATAATTAAAAAGGGTAAACAGTCAATGGTCAAGTAAATATTTTCTTAACATTTTCTACATCATACTTACCTTTAGGTTTCTTTCAATAACCACACTTTTAGGGATCTCTCTTCCGCCTCGTCATGTGTAGGTCAGGGACATTACAGCTCGGGTAATTTTTTATTTTATACTTGTATTTCACTTACCTAATATTCTTCACAATCTCTTATAACAATTTCCTTGTGTTCTTCACGATCTCTATCTTTCTTCACATTCAAATCGTCTCCTGTGCATCACCTTTCTTCCTTCATCTTAATTCCTAGACCACAATTTGCTACATTATCACATTTTTGACTCAATTTTTTATTTTCATTCTACTATTAGTTATTTAATTATAGGTATGTTATTATCTTTTCTTTTGTATTGCTTTATTCGTGACAAGCTTGGGTTCTTGCTCGACCCTTTTTGACTTACTTCCGAGTCTTTTTCTTTTCTATGATATATTTTACTAGTTCTTTTGAAAACTCTTAGAATATAGGGCGACATTTGTCATCACCCATGGTAGAGGCGATGCTGCCTTCTTATATCCTCTTCCTGGTACCTTAAGGTTCTTAAGTGTAGATGAGCAGACGATATTAAGCTCGTCAGGCTGTACGAAAGGTGGAAAAGGCCTTTATCCAGTCGTGGACATTTTATAGTATATCAGTAAATACTATGTATCAAGATGGTTTTTTATTCATTATATTATAATTTATCTGTACTGTATAATTTTAATAATATTTTGCACTATTATATGCCTTAAAAATGATTAGTTGAAAGTCTCGTATGTTCTTATGTTAATTGGAAGTAAAAAAAATTATTCAGGTATGTCTATAAGTTTCTAATGTACCAACGGGAGCGCAAACCGAGGCAAAGTTTCCACTGTGCTCGGTGTGAACATACCCGTTCCGATACTCCCTCTCTACCTTGTACAAATATCAAGTTAACCCGCCATAGATGTTAGTTGATTTTAATTAAATAAAATCAGACTGTTTTCCTTTGACTGGATAAAAACAATGGATACGACTCCCGTAAACTCAACTCTTAGCGAACAGGGTCAATGTATTTTGATACATGATATTTCGACCTGGTACATTTGACACTCATCACGATTTCTCGGGAACTATATGGTCAAAAGATCTGAAATTTAATTTGAATATTCCCTTTGTTATGTAGATATCAGCTAATAATTTTAAAATATTCCTTACGCAAATAGAGTTGAGGTATTCATAAAAAAGTGCACTACAATTTAATATAGGTCAGCAAAAAGTATGTATAAATTTTTGTAATAAAATCTCTTTGAGTGTTATCTATGTATCTATGTGATTTTGATAACATTAAAATGCATATATTTTAGTACGTAATAGTACGACATTAAATAAAAAAAAATTAAATTCAAAAAAGGAAAACCGATAGGGGCGTAAAACATTTTTGACGTTTTGCAGTGTTGATAACAGTAGCTTTAACCGGTTGCAATCGGTAAATTTTATCGTCAAATATGAGCCTTCAAAAGTGGATCATGATCGGGATAAGTACGATGTAATTGAAGAGTTGAAAATTGACCACAAAACTGTTTAAACCAAGTGTGATCAAACTTTTTAATCAACTCGCCAATTTCAATTTCTTCAATAAATTTAGTAAACTTAATACAGTTTAATAGTAAGCTAAATTACATTTATTATTTATATTTAATTCAACTTTAAAAAAATCTTATGTCAATCTAAATAGATAATACGTAACTGTAACTCTATGTTTTTCTTTCTTGCCAATCCGCGAAACTATGTCTGTTCCTTTCATTTATTTCCAGATGTTTTTGTTCCTGATTTCAATATTGTTGCAAAATTCCCTGCATAACCAAGATAACATATAATAAAAACAGGCAACAGTTTTAAAGGTTGTTGTTCTCTGAAATATCGAAAGCACACCAAAAAACTCTTAAAGATATATCTATTAATCAACTCTATTAAATCAATGATACAGAATGACTCATGACTAATGTGTAATATGAAAGTAAAGGAAAAGTTTTCAATTATATTCGATGATGCAAAGGAAATAAATTAAAAAAAAATTAATTCTATAGTTCATCCATTATCTTAATTATAAATAAATTTATTTTAAAGTAGTAGGAATAGAAAGTAAGAGTTCTTAAAAAAAAACTTTTATAATATGAAAGTGATTTTTTATCTGTATTTCACTTTCACGACTCTTTCGTTTGACAGCTAATTCGAATCAAACATGGCGGACATAGTTATATAATGCTATCATAATTATTAAATTAAAATAGATAATAAATAAATTATTTGGTTATTACATATGTTTAATTTATTATTAAACGGTTTTATTTAGTTCGACCTGTACGGAATTTATTTGGATCAAAATTAGAAATTGAAATTTAATCACCTTCCCGTTGTCAGATTGATCTGAAATTTGTTACACACATTTAATTTAGATGACAATACAATATAATAAAATCAATAACATTATAAATCTAAGATGGCCGCCGATACAAAATGGCGGATTACGTATTTTTCCTTAACCCCCTCAATATGGGTATCAATTAAAAGGGCTACACTAGTAGAAGACGATGATTATGTCAAAATTTAAAATTCAAGATGGACGCCGTTCCAATATGGCGGACTAAGTACATATTTTTCCACAACCACCACAATATGGGTATCAAAAAATCGTTAAACTTTAAAGTTTTTTAAATGTATTTATATATAATACATCAGTATATTTAAGATACCTTGAATCTATACTGTCTACAAATAAAAAGCGAACACAATACGTCAACCAAGTAAAGCTTTGATGTTTTAAAAAGCCGGAAAATCACAGCGTATTTAAATTCTCGTATCGTGAAAAAATATATCCCCCTGTGTATTGAGACACGGCTAATCGTTTCAAAGCCTCTCTCAACCAGCCCGCGATTATCTCGATCCCTTTCTTTAAGTATTCAATTAAAATCGATCGCTTCAGCGTTCTCCCAAAAAGCCGAGCTAGTGCCGTCAAAAGACGTCAAACATAATCAATTTTACAAATACCTCCCCCTGTATACTCGCCTTTTTCCTTTGCTTGATAAATCTCAGAGCAATTCCCTTTTAACATAACTCCACAAGCTAAATTCAACTGTAAACCTCAGCATTAAAACACAATTCTGAATGGGCCATAAATTATTTATAAGACGTTATCTGTATAGATTAAAAATATGATAACATTGTGTGAAAGTATCGAATGTAACTTTATTAGATACAAGAAAACAAAACGCACGAACTTTATTACGTTGTTAATAGGCGTCATTTTTGTATTTCTTTACTTTGAGATACGACCTTACGTAAACGGAACGAATTGATCAATACTGTATTGCAGTGTTATCGTAATGCGGCATTAAGACGGAATCGCTGAAGGGAAAAATTGTCTAATAAATGTACTGAACATAAAGGATCCCATTCACGTTAAAATACCGCATTTATAAACCTCCCTTATCGATCAGAGTGGAAGTTGCTTTGAGTTTTTTATGAAAATACGAGACTTCATTTATAAAAGTTTATTTATTTTAACTAGGCATATCAAAAGCAATACATAATATACAAAATCAAATATGCTCGCCTATTACAAGCGAACACAAACCTGACCATAAATATACTTGCTTATTTCTAAACGCTTATTACTAAATAAAACAGAAACCAGTAAATGTCTCTCTAAGTTATAATAAAACATTTATATATGTGTATAGTAATGTATGCATTTGTATGTATGTATACCCTAAACTGCCCCCTCCTTCATTTCTCTTATCTCCATCCAAAGATAGTTTGGGAGAGATCCCTCGAGCGATAAGACAGCCTCAAACAGACAGTTCAGACTCGTAATGAAACACCACTGCTTCACAAGGATCCTTTTATTCACAAATCAAATGGTCACCCTACTTTAACACAAAGTATACTTTCGCCTAGTACAAACAACGCTTCCAAATCGCTTAAGAAATCACTGTCCAAATAACTTACTGAATAGTCACTTTGTATCACTGATCGTAGATCTTAATCTTATAACTCGAAAAACAACACTGAACTGTCGACATGGGGAGTACACTTATTCATACTACGGATAAGGTTCTAGTTAGTTCGAGATAGTACTCGGTTAGAATTTTCGAGAAAGGTATCAAAAAATTATAAATTACTTCAAGGTCACGCATGTTCTTGATCCTAGAGTTCAGTGTTTATTTTTCAGGTTTTAATAGAATCAGGCGTTACCTTGCGGAAGTCCATCCTAAGTAGGAAAAGAACCAATATTTAGCCACTTCCGCACATGCAGTGGTAGTCGTGCAACAAAGTGCACCGCCCGGCAGCCCGCTAATAAATGCGTATGCGGCAAACAATACGAATTTCACAACTGCCACCGTTAAATCACTCAACACATGTTTCACCCCCCCACAGGCCTCGATGGTGCCGAAGATGCCCCGGGGCATCGTAGTGGCTAAATATTGGTCCTTTTCTTATTTATTTTAGAGGGTTCTGAGGTACATAACAGACATAACTCGTGCTTTGTAACACCATAAATAATTATAATACATATTTTCCACACGCAGCGTAAGATGGTTCAAGTCTTTGTGTACACGTGTAACATACACACAGACAAGTCAATTGCTTATTCGTAAATATTGTAAACAATTACTACACCAATACGTCGCTTTGCGTCATTTCGTTTTTCGAATTTGCGTCGCTACTTAATTAGTACTAATTTTCACTGTTCGTCGATAGATTTTGTACTAAAAGTTTTGTTTTAAAAGATGGCAACACTTTTGTTTCTAATTGCGTCATACCATCAAAACTCGGGGATTCCCTTTCTAACTAAAAATCAACGCAATTTGAATACAGTTTTATTTTCACTATGTTTTGCTAATTTTAAGAGTTCAGTTTCAAATACGTAGTGTATTGTAATGTAGTGTGTTGTGCTTTTCTTTAAAAGATAATAATAAATTTATATAAATTTTTACGTGTCGTTTCTGGTTACAAAAATGGTAAATATTTTTCCAATTTATTTATTGGCAGAGTTATATTATTTTTGTTTTTTAAATGTTTACTTTGTTCAATTTTCTTTTAAAAAGTAGTATTTTCGTTGGAACCTATCTTCGATCTTTACATGGTTTGCTATAGATAATCTTAATTCACTTTGCGGCTTTTCAATGTGCGTTTTTTTTTAGAAACGTAACTGCGACGCAAAGTGAGGTATTGGTGTATTTAGATTGTTTTTTTGGCTCCCTTTATTACGACCACTTCCAACTGTTTCCTCTCCGAATCGTTACAGGCACATTTATATTGCCTCGCTGATGGACAGCCAAGACAGTCGTCCGACTTGCTAGGCGAGCTTCCCCCCCCCCTCTCCCCTCTAGGTAGACCCACGTTATGGTCATGGTCGGAAATCTCTGGAAGCGGGTAGGCCTATGCCTAAAAATGAAGGTCTATAGACCGATATGATTGTGATAATGAATTATAATTATTTGCCATTTATTAAATAGTAAAATATTATTATTTAATTACATTATAATTAATTAGCAAGTATCTGCACCGAAAGTGAATCGACACAACATATGTCGCGTCGACGTATATATAAAAGTAATAAAATATAAAACTTCCCTATACCGTGTATGGCATGCTTTATAAATCATAATCAAGTTTATTTATATATAGTCACGATAGCGCAAATGTAAGATAAAGACGCCCGTACATTATTAATGAGCTTTCAGATCGCTCCTTTGGCGCGAGCTTCGAATGATGGGTGTGTAAATAAAAGAGATCACATTGGACAATATTAATAAAGCCTTTGATATGTATCAGAAAGATTTCGAGGTAATTTACGATGGTATTATCTAGACTAATAGCATAGGAATTATACCTAGTCTAGACATAAGTTCTATTACAAAGAAAAGATTTAATAATTATCTGTCATCTACAGACATAATTTCAGTGAACCTTTTAATGGTACGATATAATATATAAACATTTGGCTAATATCTAACTTTTTCAAAGTATTAAAAATGTCGGCTGGTTCCTTACCTGTGCAATTACTACAATCCTATTCTCTTTAGTACCCAACTACATTTTCAAAACAAATAATTTCTAAACCAAAAAAACATTCAATAACGACGGTAAAGAAGTCTATTTATCATCGTAGAAGCTAATATTCGAAATTCAAATTAATGTTTTTTTAAATGTATGTTAACAGCCAGTAACATAATTTACGGCTAGACAAGATATATTGCACATTTATAAAAACGTTACGTATTTAAATCATTGATAAATTCTGTTTGTATCCTAGTAGGTCTGTGGTAAGGACTGAGGCATGATTATGGGTCACGGGTTCGATTCCTGAAATACAGTCTCACGTAATTATAAAGGATTCCCACTACGCGCAAACAAGTTTCAAGATGATGGGCAGCAGCGTCCCCTGCGTACCATAATACCACACCGCGATCGCCAACCCCACTGTTAAACGTGGCGATTATGGTATATCCCAGTGATTTCCAAAGTGGTCTATCGACAATAAAATTTGGGGATCCATGAAATGAAAATGGGGGTCCACGATAGAGGATCTCAACACATACACTGATAGTACCTATTTACTTACATCATACTATCTTATAATATCAAAACATTTACATTATTTATAAAAGTACCTATGAAGTAAAAAAATTATTATATATGTTTATAAAATTGTGTAAGTTGTAGGATGTTGGTATTCGCTTTGTGATCGCAATACATTTTGAACATACACTAAACTTCACTACAGTTAGAAATTTACAGGAAATCAATATCAGGTAAATAGGGGTTCTACCCAACATGGAAAAACATGACAAGGGGTATACGACACCAAAAAGTTTGGGA
This sequence comes from Battus philenor, assembly GCF_028537555.1. Taxonomy (NCBI): domain Eukaryota; kingdom Metazoa; phylum Arthropoda; class Insecta; order Lepidoptera; family Papilionidae; genus Battus; species Battus philenor. The sequence goes on along the minus strand of NW_027181686.1, from coordinate 1,580,536 downwards.
AAGTCTGATATATCCCTCCTATAGTTGAGTTGCCTATGCCTAGCAGCAGGCGCCTATGGACTAAAATGACGACGATTTGCATTTATAGGGGGTAGTGGCTCCAGCGATCCTCTGTTAAACGCATCATGAGGAAAAGCTATGTTAGAATAGCCTTAAACACTAGTGTATTTATTTCTCACGAAGCACAAAAAAAAACCTTTCTTTTTCCGATGTAACCTTCGTTTTGTTCATAATACTTCCAGATATGTCATGTAGAATAAATTTTTTTAAACCTTGTTCGTAAATAAGTTCTAAAAACCGATTAATTAAATATTTTTTCATAATTTTTCAGGTACAAAATGCCTCCAACAAAAGACCACGCGTCAAAATACTCATACAGCCGATCCTGTTCACAGAGTAAGTTTTAATATATAGTCAATATCTAACTTCTTGAAGCAGCCTTGTACACTGTAGATGTCTTCAACTGTCATTTTGCCACCAGGTCTTTTGGTCTCGTCAACTCTGCGCCCACTCCCGTTTTTGAAGAAATAACTATTGCTTTTCAACCGTCCAAGCAATTTATCTGAAAATTATAGTTTTCTTGTGTGTATATATATATGCTTCATTTTAATTACTCAATTATATTTATTTTGACTTGTTTCATCGACATTCACAGCTGGACATAAGCCATCTCCATGCATTTCCAATAGCACCGGTTGAAAGCAGCCTGCAATCTCAAATATACTGAATCAATAATTGCCAATAGGGACATAGTGAACATATATTAGAATACACTCGAACAGGCTGGAGTTCTGATTATAAATATTTGAATTTGGAACATTATTTTACGATTGATACTACGCTGTAATACATAACGACTTACGAACATAAGAAAAACCGAAGACCAGTGCTAGTTGATGTGAGAAGAAGAAGTACCGAACTGTCCAGTATCAGCTGAGCTTCCATTTCTTCCGTCATAATCTTAATAAATTCAATATATCTTTATTTAAGTAGTCATATATGTGATTTTGAATCGTCGATTATTTTAACATTATAAGCAATAAGCTACCACTGGCTTAACGCTTATCTGTTGAAAAAAACCGACAAGTTACTCAACAGTTGCTCTTTTAAATGAAATTTAACAATTTATGATGCGCACTTTATAATATCACGCATGTAAATGAGTCAACAAACCAAGTTCCAAGTAATTCGATGAATTAAAAATTGTTTAATGCTATCATGAAATTTATTTAAAGATATACTTTTAAATTTAGATTTAAAAGCTAATAAAGTGAAAGTCTTAGACATCTTGCTGAACCAGTACCACTATGTCCACAGCTGGACATAGTCCTTCCCAAAAGATTTTCATTAGGACCGAATAGATATCTGCATTCGTCCTAATGAAAATCTTTTGGGAAGGACTATGTCCACTCCGGAACCTTAAAACTAAACCTTGACCGGTTTACTAACCAAATTTTTACGTTACGTTGCGGTCGCTGAATATGTTGCTTTTAAAAACAGTATTATCATAGATTATACATACGTATATCCCACTTCCCATTGGTGGGCAATTTGATTGTTAAGAGGCACTTTCAAAGTGGACTCGACATAAGTTTAACCCTATAAGAATTTTAAAAAGGTTAAAGCGAGGCATGGCATATAAAAGGTTGAGAACTACTGTTTTGCATGGTATAAAAGATACAGTCGTGTTGAAGTTCTGGTCTAGAAAAGAACCAAAAACGGACATTCGAAATTAGAAATGACTGAAAGAGCCGTAGCGGCCGAAAGGTTCTATTTAAAATCTTTTACATCTGTTACCAATTACCACGTATATTATCTATAGACAATTGTAATATGTTTCTTAAAAATCTATGATGTTTTTTTTTCAGACGGAATGTCAATGTCCGCAAGAGTATATCATCCAGCTACAAATCTCTTACCACCCTCACCGCCGCTGTCACCTATAGGAGTAGCACCCGGCTTCGGATCAACCAGATCAACGAATCCATGGAATCGCCAAAATAGTCAAACAAATGGAAAATCATTATGATACACCTCATCCATAAATTTAGGACAATATCGACTCATCGTTTGTGATACATGATAATATATTTGCTTAATCTGTGAGATTGCAAATATGATAAAAAAAAACGGCGAGAACTCTGACAGATGACATTGACAGATGTCAGTTGTAAAGAAGTATCTAGAGTTTTTTTTAGCAACTTCATAATATAAATGTAACATAAAAATAAACGTAGTTTACTCTTAAATACTACTAAAGTGGTACGGGTAACTAAGATTTTGATCTGAAATTTAACCTATATAAATGAAGAACAAACGTTCTGCTAAAACTGTAAAGGAAGTAATGTTTAAATAAAAACTTTATTCTTATTATTTTAATAGTTATTACGTTTTATATAAACGTAAACATTATGATTTCCGCGTGTAATTCAATTGATGTTTTTATTAATAACATGTATAAGGAATATCCTAGTAAGGAAACTTGAAAAAATAATCACAATTCAATAACAGACTTAATGGTCAAAGGCATAGATTTAAATTTCTCTTGTACTCTGTTTCAAAGTCCAACCATCGACATATGCTTTTCTACAATTGTAAATGTTAAGTTAAAATTATTGTCAATTTCCTTAAACTATAGCAGGTACTAAATACTTATATCGATATTATCTCAATGATTAATTATCTGTACAATTTATAATATTTGTATATTACGCAATTCATGCTAATATGTACTCTAGTTATTTAAGATAGAGTACTCTTTTGTAGTGAGTTTGATTTGTTACCTTTTGATGTTAAGAAAATATTTATTATAGTTTAAAATTCCTTGGTCCATTACTTAGAAAAGTTAAATCTATCCCGGCAAACGTGGCCTGATGCATTCCAATTGAAAAAGAAATGTCATTTATATATCAAAGTAATCATTATAAATATCGATCGAAGCAGCTGTTAACAAAATTAAAAATATTGCATTGTCTGAACTGTCAAACGAGTGAATTAAAAAACGAACTGTCAAAATAAGCGGTTTCAACAGACGTCATATTTTTTATCTATAATATTTCTGCGCAATGTTAAATTATATTTCTCATGTGTATATTCTTTTTAGTTGAATAATGTATATTCTCTTTTTTTTATTTAAATGAAGAAATGAAGGAACCAATGGAGACAGGCATTCATTTTACGTATCTCTATATTTATATAAATCAATTCATAAGCTATTTTTTAACCACATTCCTGTTAATTTAAAAATTAAGGAAAAAGTTCTTAGAATCTTTAACAATAAATTTGTATACTTATCTGTTTTTGATTCATTTTTACAAATGTATTTTAAAAAGTAAAACAAATTTAAACTTATAATTAAATATGAAATTTGACAAACATAAAAATTGTCAAAAAATGTACGTAATTTTTTTTAAATTAAGACATTAGATGTATTAAAAATTGTATTGTTGTGTTAAATTCGAATTTGGATTGTCAAAAAATTGACTACCAGGAAATGCGGTGCTGAAGACGAATGCTCAGAATCCCGTGGACGTCGCAACGAACAAATGTTTCGTTCCTCAAGAAACTTTTTTCTGGACATGTCACCTTAATGACTCAATGGAATGTTTGGTGGTAAAGCGAAGTAGAAAGCAAGCGATTACATCAATAAGCTGGACAGATAAAAAACTGTGAGTAATAAATCAGTAAATGAATTTTCTCACTCCTCCACTGTGCTACTAAGTTCGGACGTATGAAGGAAATTCCCACAATAATTAAGGATAATTATGTTTGACCTAGAAAATAAAACTGAAAGTGAATAACTTGCAAAAACACTTGGTCAGTTGAAAATAAATTATCCATATGTAAGCTATATAATAATTATCATAAATGTAATAAATAACCTAATTATTGTGCCGTAATCCGTCACGTTTTAGTGACTATGTATTTAGTGTCATTATTTGTTATTTTATTTAAATAAAAACAAACAATTGTATGTGTATTTTATTTATTTTTACAAACGTTTTGAAATAGTATTGATCTAGTTGTCAATTGCATCAAGAGAAACAAATTTTCAAGGTATCTTCCTGTTGCCGAATAGTGACTTAGATTTTATATTTGAGATAACAAATATATTTTATCTTTAATAGTAAGTACATGAAATGAAACGATAATATTATAGACTTTTAACAATAATAGACGGAATTAAATAAAACACAGTTGAATTAAAACAAAAGTAATAATTTTTAAAAGATCAAATTTTTATATTTATTACAATTTGCTACAAAAAACTAAAATTAAATTTTAAATAAATATGAACCTTACAAAAGTGTAATAAGTCTAGGCAAAATACAATTAAAATCCTTGTTCAAACATTGTCTTTAAATTCGATATCCTGTTTGGTTCGACCACTGCTTCCATGTGTGGTCAAAAAGTGAAAGTAAATATTTTTGTATGACGTCATCTTATCAGTGAACAAAGCTTCACATTATATTAATAATAGAGCCATCTGTTGCTCATTCTTGTAACTTATATCGATCAGGTGAGTGTTAATCAAACTTTGAACCATTTTTCGATATGATGATGTAAATAAATTTATCAAAATATTTTTATATGTAGAAAAAGTTTGATAATAAAGTTGATATTTTTGTATATCAATCGGCTTCATCTGAAATTATCTTTTACTATTAATGTGAACATACATAAAGACAACACAGGATCAGAATGAGTTGTTCCAGTTTGAATTAAAATAAATAGCTTAGCGGAACTCAACCTTTTTAGCATAGAGGCCACAATAACAAATTCAGAGTCGCAATCCGTAAAATATACAAGAAAAATACTAAATTTTTACAAATAAAACAAGTAACTTTTTTTGTGAGTATTTTAAAATGGTTTTTTTTCTGACATTTTAAAATTTACTGTGTCTGTAAAACATTTTGATGACAAAAACATTTTTTTACAACATGACAAAAATATTTTTTTAACACAAATTTTTAAGAGGTTAATGAAAGACCTCATTAAAAATTAAAAAACTATTTACAATAATAAAAATCATTTGGTGGAAATCAACTTATCGACGTGATAAAAGAATTATTTTAAAATAAATCTTTCATCGTCTAAACTATATTCAAAATTAGCTCAAATATTTTTACTTATATACCGAATAGCGTGCGAAGTTATTGTGCCAGCACGTAGGCGAGGAAGATGATAGCCTAGAGCAGTGGTTCTCAACCTTTTTTCACCTGCGGCACATTTTTAACTATTCTGAAATCTGGCGGCACATAAAGAAAAAAAACCAACAGAAGTTTTTTTGTTGGCATGACAAACTGAATAAAAAGAACCATAAAAATTGTATTATATGTAAATAATCTAAAAATACAACAAAATGGCCAGTTTTCTTAACGATATAAAATTAAAAGCTAATTAACTAAACTACTTTAATGAGAAATTTGAGCTTGATGTTTTTCGATAATTTCATTTATATTTGGTCGTAAAAATGACAATGCTACTCTCATATCGTCTTCTACGTTTAACAACCTTGATCTTTTTTTAGTTTTAATATTGGCTAATGCTGAAAATCCGAATTCGCACAAATAAGATGTGGAAAATTGTAATAGAATATTTAAAGCTTTTCTAGATAAAAGTGGATAGATGCATCTGATTTTTATCCAAAATGTATTAAGTGATTCTTCAGAATGTTTTAAAATTAAATCTCGTTTAGTTGAAAGCAAAATAAGCTCTTCTTCTTCATTTAAAGTTAACTCAAATACAGCAGTGTCCGTAATTAGAAATGGGTTACGAACCCAATCAAACTTATTAATATCCAATTCCGGGAAATAATAAACAATTCTCTCCTCTAATGTTGTCAAATGATCAAGAACAATTTGTTTAATAATTTTATACCCGTCTTTAGGAACTGATTCGAACTTTTCTAAATTACCTTCTTGGGCTTTCTTTTTCCATAAAGAAATTTGTCTTTTTAACCCCACCAACTTATCAGTTGAATTTAAAATATTTTCATTTGAACCTTGCATACTTGAATTAATACTGTTAAAAATGACAAAAATATCTGACAAATAAGCAAGTTTCGTTGTCCATGTTAAATCTTCTAATATTTCAACAAATTCAATATTATTATTTTGTTCAAAAAAAGCTTTCATTTCCTTTTTTAATTTTAAAACCCGAGATAAGACTTTTCCTCTGGATAGCCATCTTACTTCAGTATGGAGTAGCAAAGATTCATACTTGGACTCCATTGCTTTACATAGTTCCTTGAATAATCTGTTTTTCAATGGTCTTGATTTTATGTAATTTACCATTTTAACACATTGCTCCAAAACTATCTTTAAATCTGGTGACAGGAACTTTGTTATAAGAGCTTCTCTATGCAAAAAACAATGTGTAACTATTATATTTTGATTCAATTCTTTTACATAAGATACAAATCCTTTAATATGCCCGGTCATTGAGGGTGCACCATCTGTGCAAATTCCAATACAAAAATTCCAAGAGACATTTGTTTTTTCTAGATATGAATTAATTACTTCAAAAATATTTTTCCCGGTTGTAAAATTTGACAGCTCCCGACAACATAAAAATTGATTTATAATATCATCTTCATAGATAAATCTAACAAATGCAATTAACTGAGAATTTCCTGTGATGTCGGTGGTTTCATCTATTTGTATTGCAAAAAAGGAATTTTGAAGATTTTTTGTAGTATTCTGCTCGATATTTTCTGATAGATCTTTTATCCTGCGATGTATAGTGTCATTAGAAAGGGGTATTTTGGAAATTTCAACATCGGCTGATTCACCAATCATCGTTTTGACTATTTTACGGCAAGCAGGTAATATAATTTCTTCTGCTAAATTATGGGGCTTCAATTTTACTGCGATCAATTCCGCGATTTCATAAGAAGCAAACTGAGCTTTTTCGGACACACAAAATTGTTTTTTAAAATTTTTTCCTTGTTTTACTTTTGTTGAAAGATACGTTTTAAAATAGTTCTTATCTTTGGTTGATAAAGAGGGATGATTGGTAACCAAGTGACGAAGAAGTTTGCTAGGAACCATAGCACTATTTGATAATTTTAAATTGCATATAATACATTCTGGGACTACTATGTTATTTTCTAACGATGAGGTGAATCCAAATCTTAAAAAATTGTCGTTATATTTTCTAGGAATTATATACTTTTTTAAAATAGAACTATTTTCACTTAAAACAGAGGAACACTCATTACTTTGGTCGTATATGTCATCATTATTGTTACTTGCATCATCATCATCATTATTCTTTTTTTTCTTTATCCATTTGTCCATTTTTAAGGGGTCTGAAAAAAACAAAAAAAATACTGTCAAAAAAATCGAAGAATATATAAATTTAAATTTATAAATATACAAATTCTGTAACCATTTGTAATTTATGAAAATGAAAAATATAACCCTTATGAAGTTATATAACTTTCACACAAATACAATTTTTAATGCATAAAATCGAATTTTATTTAAATAATTGCTGCCATTGTATTCGTGAAACAATTTAGCAGCAAACCTCGGGATTTTTTTAGATATAAACAGCAAACTTTTTTAATTACAGAAATATTCATCGAATGGAATAAAATCTGAAAAGTCTTAGATATTGTAAATCAAAGAATACGTGCATTGCAAAGTCAATATACCTCCTATTTTTTTATCGAAACTACATGCCAACAAATTAATAAGGATACGAATCAAATACTTTTCTAATTTTACAAAGGGTAGATTAGTATTACAATGGAAAATCATGTAAATTTAAAATATCACACAAACAACATGCTCATTTGGAAAAAGACAAGTGTGGTAGACTTGAGACAATTTTTAATACATAAACATGACTTTATCATAATTAGGGATTAAGAAAAGCGTTTTGTAAATTAAATATAATTAGCTGGTTCAATATATAAATATTTACGTTGAATATTTTTTTTTGTATATGTGTTATATATATTTTAAATTTTTCGCGGCACATTTTTAAAATCTCGCGGCACACAAAAGTGCCGCGGCACATGGGTTGAGAATCACTGGCCTAGAGTGATCGAAGAAGGTATATTCACAAGGAGTATTTACAATTCACACGACCTTAACAATATTTAGCGATCCCATCACTGATGGCGTCCGAATTCAAATCGGCGTTTGAATTAGAATTCGAGCGTGGAAGAAAGATTTAATTAAAAAGCAACGTGGTAACAGAGGCCTGTAATATGGCGTGTGATCGCTACACTCAGTTCAAAAGCAATAATGGCAAAAATCCTATACTTAAATATTTTCAAGATAAAATATTATTAAAATACAACAAATCCTGATGAGCCTACTAGAATACCATGGATGGCCGCAGATTGGGTATGACTAGTTTAATTTAAAACAGCGACATCTATTAGGACTATAAATAAGTTTCTTCATAAAAATCGATAAAGTATTTAATGCTGCCATATTTAATTACAAGATGGCAGTGACCAAATTTGAAACAAAACAGGTACCATTAATTTTAAGAGACAACAGCCTTTTAATAATTTGTGCAGATTATATTTTATTTTCTGTATCTCATTTATGAGAGTATCAAAAAAAGATTTTACATTTCTTTATTTTACACGCAAGAATAAATAAATCGAAATAAATAACAGATTTTAATCAATTTAAAAAAATATATAAATGAATATTAAAAAAGTATTTTAGCTTCACTTTATTTTACAATTAAATAACATAATTTTCCTAAATTTAACTATTTTTTGAGCGCCATCTTGCGACTGTATAATTAATCTTTTAACAGTTCGATAAGTCGATCGATAAAGATAAAGATCTAGTTATTTAATATTTCGCTAGATGTCACTATTTTAAATAGTATTGAAATAAATAATGTTAACGATAAATCCTGTTATTTCTTAATGTCTTTACTGTTTGATTGAATGATTTTCGATATATAAAAATACATAAGATATGAGTTATATTTTTAGACATAAAAGAAGGTTCAGGAATTAAAATCGAGTGTCGTTTTTATTAAATTTCGTTTTGAATATTGAAAAGCAAATAAACAAACCTTTTCACTCCCGAACTCCCGATCAAAGCAAGTAGCAAAAGCAACCCTACGAATATCAGGGAAGGGAATTGCGCATTTTTGATCTGTTAATTTCCTTTACTCCTAATTAATATCAGTGCAACGGAAAACCATCACACTGGAAGATAACGATACCCTATACGCTACGGCAAAAAGGTTTCGACTTATTGATAATCGCCGCAAGGAATTCTCATCTCTAACAACACATCTTAAGGGTTATATCAGTGAGAATGATATTCGTTTAGCCGTGTAGATTTTAGGGAAGGTTGTAAGTGGTTGACAATTAAGGTTTATCGCCTTTAGCAATAAATTCGTATAAAAAAACATGGAGTTTAGGGTATTCGTGAAAATATTTTTTTTTCTCACTAATTACTCGTTTGGGGAAACTCGGCGCACGTTTGGGGAATCTTGTGTCTTCAGATCTTGTATGAATACGTAATTATGATTATAAAAAGTTGTCTCTATTAGCAACTTTTGTATTTTTTCGAAATAGTTAAAGACCTATTTGGTGGCCTGATAAAATATATATAGTTATAACAACTTAATAAATGTTAAGGTAAATTCGGAATTTTTCTATGAGAACCGGAAACTAAATGATACGCAGATGAAAGAAAGAAATACCATGCGGGTATTGCCAAGTTTCTTAAGGTTTTAAAATAAAACCCTAGAGGTGGATTGATGATTTTGTTAAAATCGTTAAAAGATTGGATACAGGCATCTAAGTAATCCTATCGAAATTTAAATTCTATGGGGGAAGCAAATGACCAGAAGTGGATGTCCTAGTGAACGTTCTAAATTTAAAAGTGATTGTTATTGATCAGCATTTCAATGAAGTTTATTTTTAAATGATACATATATACGTATGTGTGTTTTATTATTTGAATAAGTAATTAAATTTAAAATCTGTTTGAAAGAAAGCCTTGTTCTTGTTTATAGCTGTGTCGTCATAGTTATTAGCACAAGCCAATACGGCCAATGATACATGATTCGATACAAGCGATGTCTATTTATGGAAAATGCATCAGAGGCTGTCATGCACACGCTGAGTGCTCATTGACAGAGCTAATGCGGGTTGTTCACGCTTCGGCTCTTTTCCATTTGGGAAATCTTTTATAAAATTTTAATATGTTATCTAACTATGAAATCTACACTTTATACGTGCGCATCTATTCGGTACGTTTCTTTACTATTCTATATAATGAAATGCCGTAGGAACATTTAAAAATGTTTATGTAATTTTCAGGCGATGTCGATGCAAAGTAATGGTAAAAAATAAAATAAATAAGAATATTCATATTACAATGTTATTTTATTTTTTGTTAAAAGGCATTTAAAATACAGAAACCATTATCATAATCAATTTCATTGATACAATATGTAAAAACATTTCATACATGCAAAAGATATTCGTCTATGTTGTTGCCTTGGTTAGAGACTAGAAATTTAGAAGAAGTACGTTTCGTTGACTCGAATTTAGCTAAGAATTTTATGAAATTCAAGATCAGTGGGGTCTCCGGTGGTGTATATAAAAATGAATTATTTGAAACACGTTAAAAATGGCCAAAGGACCAACCAGATTGAGGAGGCCACACTCGCCTCCACTATAATGGAAAAGGATGCAAGAGAGTCCGTCCTCAAATTCTTCAGGAAAGATTCACAATATGTAATTAATAGGAATAAAACATAGTTGAACATGAAATATTGTAAGTCTTATTATATATTTAATCTTATTAAGATATATTAATTGAAATAATAAAAAATGTAAAATTGATGAACATGAGGAAAATAAATAAACTAAATAAAGCTGTGATACTGCAATAGAAAATACAACTGAAGTGTTTGAGGATGGATGAAAGAAATGAAATGATTGAGAAAGCAAGATGGAATTATGGAATGATAGAAGGAAGAAAAAAATATATTGTGAACTATGGAAGACCAGGACGAAAATAAAAAATTCATGTGAAAAATTGTTAAGAAATGAAAAACCCTGTTCCCAACAAAATAGGGGTGGAAGGAGAGGTCCCAATAGCGCAGGCCTCAAAAAAAAAATAGAAAAACAGGACCAACCAAGGATTTTATAAAATTAAACCCTTAACGTGATACAATTTTATATATATCACACTTTGTGTATTAATTATATACAATTGTCACTGCTCACAAACAAGTTTAAGAGGATGGGCAGCAGAGCTGTCTGCGTACCATAATTCCACACTGCGATCACCAACCTGCCTACCGCTTTGGCTATAACGATGAACGACTACAATAATCAATAAAAATTTTAACGCAACAAAACTGTCTAAAATTTTCAGCATTAAATGTCCCGTGTTTGACACTAACCGGTGTAACATAACTCCTGAAGATGCCCCGTGGAGGGGTGAAACGCGTGTTGAGTGAATTAACGGTGGCGGTTGTGTAGTTCGCATTGTTTGCCGCATGCGCATTTATGAGCGGGCTGGCGGGCGGTACACTTTGATGCACGACAACCACTGCATGTGCGGAAGTGGCTAAATATTGGTCCTTTTCTTACTTTAATGTCTATGCCTTGCAGAGAGCATTTATGGGCCGAAAAACGACGACGACTTCCATAAAAAGTTGTGCAGGCCTTGCGAAGCAGATGGTGGAAGCTAAACACATCACTTTGGTCACATCATCACAAATAATAGATAGAATTTTAATTTTTTCTCAGTCAATAAATAAAAATTACTATATAATTTTGACCAAATCATATATTTCCGAACTGAGAAATAACCGTATGTAATGGATTGTGTTAGGAATTGACTGCAATAAAACGGTGCTCGCGTGACGAACGGTGAACTACGACCCGTAGTCATACGGCTGAGCGCTAGAGATTTATTGTTATTCTTCATCTGTACTACTGTAGTACAGTTTAGAATTTTTTACATGTTTTATATACTAACTGTTCTGAAATTTTAGTCTACCACACAAGAAAAATGAAATAAAATACACTTTTCTTTTATTAATTCAAGTAGACATTTATGCGCAATTTCAAATCGTGAATTATTTTTTAAGGTTCATTAAAAGTTGAGAAAATACAGTCCATGGTAGATTACTAATGACTCGGAATTTTTATCTGTTGAGAACAACTAGCTAGACATCAGTTTTCTTTTTAATTAAATTTATCAATGTCTCCAAAAGTACCACTTTTGGTATGGCAACACCGTTCTTCGGAAGGCTATATCAAAACGCGCCTCAGATGTTTCCGAACGGAATCTGTCCTCTGTCGATTCTGATTGGCATTCTTCCGTATCATGACAGCTTCACAGAACTGCGGTAAAGGAAAGGTTTTGTCTGATCTTGACCATATGGATTCGCTGCTCGGATTGTCGCTCCGGGCATTCCGCAAGTATTCAAGTGACAGTTTATATTTAGCTTAACTAAGTTCTAAGTTACAGGTAATTGACATAGCTTAAGCGATACATTAGAGAGACCGGAAAAATCCATTGATTTGTTATCGCTCCGGCATTGAGTTGTATACTAGATGTCAAAAGGTTGTTGATGACGAAGGTGAATATATTGTTGATAAGAAAAAAACTTTTTAAAGATGTAGTCGTGTGAGTGTAAGTTAAGAAACCGACATCACTATCTTCTTCTTAATAGAAGATCAAGCAATGCCTGTTGTAATATCCAGTTATAAATTTCGTATCCAGTGGTTTCTTAATTTGTAATTTCTTATCAGCGTAATGTTTCAAAACTTTTTTTTCTTATTTATCGCTATCTCCTTTTCAATTCATCCCGGCGCCATTGTCGCGAAGTTGCGGGGGAGATGTGAAAATTTTTAATTTAAAGCATCCGGAAAAACTTATAGATTTATGGACGCCCTACAAGTTTTAATTAGAGAGCCTCTTTGCGTTTAAGATTTTCGAAGTTTCCGCCTTAATAATCAGTGAATTGTCGATGATTCTGGTGATATGGAAGGGTCAAACGTAGATTGTAACATTACATTATTATTGTATGTTGAATATTATAATTATAAACTATGTAATAAATTAAAAAAAACATTAAATAAACACTAACAAAGTAATATGGCGCAAAAGATGAAAAAAGTGATGAAAAAATAATCCCTACTGACTTTTTAATTGCCTCTTAGAATATATAAAACCTTTTATTACAGCCTAAAGGTGATTTTAACAATAAAATTACTTTAGAATCAATTGCTTTAAATTTTGTACGAATCCGAACTACATTTGTTTTGAGTTTATTCAAGATCGGAATGCCTTTGGAACCTTTACAGCTTAATTTCAAGTTGAAGGCTGTATCTATTTGTTTGATCAAGTAATGGTTTATTATAGTAAAAACAAACTCTGCCTAACGAGTTACAGCTTACTTATTTCTGATCATACTGTATGTAGCGATTCTTCTGAAATATGATAAATAATTTTTATTTTTCTTTTGGGATGCGAGAGAGTAATAACTTCTTGCAGTAAAAAGTCTGTAGAAACAGGTAAAAGAATTAATTTTAATATGTATTAATCTGTATTTTGATAATTTTTTTTAGTACAATTAGATAGTTGTAAATTAATCTCATTAAATGAATTAATAATCCTGGATATAGATTTTGATTTATTATATCAATAATTAACAACGTAAATAATAATTTTAATAAAATTTTATTTTAAATAAATATGAATTAGTTTTTCAATAATTACAAAAAAATTTGCCCCGGGTGAGGATCGAACTCACGACCTTAAGATTATGAGACTTACGCGCTGCCTACTGCGCCACCGAGGCTATGTGTATCACTTTGTAATATAGTATTATATACCATGCTGATAAAATATATATGTGTCGTATTTGAAATATGTATGTGAGAATGTTTATTTCCTATACTTAGTTTTAAAATAGTCGACCAAAACCAAAAAAATTACGTTCGGTTTTATTTTATACATATATTATTTTATTTTTTCCGTGTTTATATAATGTTCTTATATTTTTCATACCGATATACTGTTAGATTGATACAAGTATACCGTTGTTATCAAAGTTAAAAAGTAATACATCTGAGGTGATTGTTTGCTAGAATAGAGTCCAATAGGTTATTTTAAGCGAGTATAAATATTACTACACCCCTTAGTAAAGTCAGTCTGTTCGTAACAGCATTATAGCTAAGTCATAGTATATTTATATATATATATATATATATATATAATGACGTTGTGCAGTTTTAATTTTTAAGACACGTTACTGACCTTCGAACATTATTTTTATCTAAGAAAAGAATTAATATATAGTTACACCGCTCTGCCATTTATATGCTTCCTCCTCCCCACTACCACTCAAAGTCACGTGATCGATCACGTGAGTGAATTTTTTTTTCTTAGCGTACGTGTTAAATATTATATTACTAAATGGCAGAGCGGTGATGGACGGAACTCACTCGGTGTTTGGCACTGGTGTAACATCTCCTGAGGATGCCCCGTGGAGGGGTGAAACACGTGTAGAGTAGATTAACAGTGGTAGTTGTTTCGCATCGTTTACCGCACGCGCATTTATAAGCGGGCTGGCGGGCGGTGCACTTTATTGCACGACTACTGCTACATAGCGGAAGTAGCTATATATTAGTTCCTTTCTTAGTTAGGATGGACTTTCGAGAGGTAACACCTGATTGTATTAGATATTATCTTTATCTGCAATCTCTCAAACTATAAGCAGATTTGTTTGTTTTTCTTTATCGTGTTCACGGCGTTCCTCACCAAGAGGTGCCTGGTTCTTCACCATCCGTCGCCAAGTTTTGATATGTCATGGCGTATTAGTCTATTAGTATGGATTTACTGATTTGCGTAGAAATTGCTGTCATCACAGCTGTTGTACTAACAACTTTGATATTTCGATAATAATTCGGTGATCATAAAATAAAATAGAGTTATGAAAAATTTTAAACTAAATACGTTACAAAGTCCGCAGAGATCTGAATGCATTGGCGGTTGAAGCGAAAACTCTTTCTTCACATAAGTGTCAGATGTTTATGTCCATTTTAATAAGACTTATAAAATCTAATATATATAACTATTAAATGTTTACAAAATATTTCTTCTTAGATGCCCTCTGCAAAAGTCCCCTCCTTCTCTGAAAAGTCTTGAACTGCCTGCAGCTCGCGTCGTCGCGCGACTTTATCTATGTCTACTCTTCTTCATCATCTACTTCTTTTCAGTTGATGGACGTCCACTACAAGGCATATGCCTGCTCCAAAGATCACCACATTGACCGGTCCTGCTGCTGCTGCCGACATCCAGTTCGGTCCGGACATCCAGTCCGGTCCGGACATCCGGTTGGCCCACCTACTCCACGTCTACCGGCACGTGGTCTTTATTCGAGAACATTCGGTACCAACTGCCATCAGTTACACGAGCGATGTGTACAATGCCATTACAAATGAGCGATTCTTCGAGCTACATGGGTGATGTTGATTCTTTTGCGTGTCTCTCATAAACTAATAAAACTCCTATACACCTATACCTTACTATATTTTAATTCCCAAACCATGGTGCACGTAATCAGTTATTGTCTTGTATTTGCAAGTTCAAGAGAAGATTGAGCTAGAGTGAGGAAAGATTCCAGAAGGAGAAGGAGAAAAGATTTCCAGTTGGAGACAAAGAGTGTCGCCACATCTTTTTGAGGCATTTCCGAATAAAAATAAAATAAGTAATAAGTAAAAATGCAAGCAAAGGTCAGGTAAGAAAAAAAATACAAATAACGTAAAAACGTAAAAGAGCAAATGAAATTGTAAAAACTCTAAATGTTATAATAAAATAAAGAAATAAAAATCAAAATTGAAACTGTTCTACGATATATCAAAAGGATGTTACGAAGAAAGAAAGGAGAGGTGTGAATGTAATGTAAATACATGGTAGAAGAATGAAAGAAAATGTGAAAAACAGAAGAGAAGAGTGACAAAAAAAAACAGAAAAATATGTTAAAATTAAAAAGTCCCTGGCCTTAACATGATAGGGTATACTAGAGGCCCCAAATACAAGTTATTTTAAAAAAAAAAGGCAATTTTATAATTACGTGATAAATACACGTCGAAATATAAAAAAAATAGATTGTTTAATTAGTTTTATTTAATATTCTTCATTGTACACGCTAGGATACATTTAGATTATTTCATAATAATAAACAGAAACGTACAATGAGCAGTCTTATCACACGACGCATACCAGACAATCATAGTATGAAAACAGTAGACTGGAAGATATAGGCTTTCATTATAGATTTGAAAGGCTTGCATCTTTCATCTTCCAATGACCTAAACAAGGTCACATACATCTTGTGGGTCAATTTTAGAACCTTATTACAGCAGCGACACTCTCTCTCATCTAGTAAAGTTTCAACGACGACAGATAGCTGTAGATTACGTCACATAACACTATTAGTAAATTTGATTAGTGATCCAGTTGAAATAGTCGATGTTAATATAGTGGACATAGGTGAATATAGGTTTTGGAAACATATTAATAGATTTTAACACATTAATACCTCCACGGGCGTTCAAATTGAAAATAAACAGTGGCAAAAACAGAAAGCGTTGGACAGGGGTGCTGCGACCGCAACTATTGGCGGCCGCATGCAATTGACAGCGGCGCTCAATTTATGGCCCACACTGTCTAGTGCTTGCATGGTTCGTACGCTAGATGCGACCCTTGTTTTTTACTACATATATCATTATTAACTTGAAAATAATAAATGTATAGAAGTCATTGACAGCAAGATACAACTGAACTAAAGGCCTTACAGCAGGCCTTTGTCGAAAGACAATCTGAAACGAACCAACCACTGTTTATTTTCTTTCTTGTTTTTATCTTTTATTTTTCTGTTTATTCAATTTTAATTTAAAAACTTACAGTAAGCATTTACGTAGATCACGAGAAAAATGCCTGATAATTGCGATCATATGTCGCAGGTTTTATTCTCGGAATATCATCTTATATAAATCACACTTTTTGCATTAATTAAATAGAATCGCCATTGTTCACTAACAAGTTGTTAGAGAATAAGTATCAGTGTCCTCTACCTACCATAATAGCTTACTGCAATCGCTTACCCGCCCGACAAGAGTGGCGATTATTGCAAATTTCCCCATTTAGATATATGGCCTGAAATGATAATGACGACAGCAATATACTGTACTGACGACAAGACTTACAACATGTTTGTGGTATTATGTACAACAAAAAATGAAATGGGAAGTCGTGTTCACATTCACCATAGTTAAAGTTTGAAAACTTTGGATGCAGGCAGATTCTAACCGGTTATTAGAAATCTATGGGGAAGCCCAAGTCCAGCTGTGGACGTTCTATGGCCTAAATCATGATGACTCATTTGACATAATCTAATATATAAAATTCTCGTGTCACGGTGTTCGAACTTGAACTCCTCCGAAACGGCTTGACCGATTTTTACCAAATTTTACATTTGCGTATTCAGTATGTCTGAGAATCGGCTACTCTCTATTTTCCATACCCCTAAGTGATGAGAGTGGTCCGCCTCTAAATTTAATTTTTAATTTTTTAGACAATTTTTTTGGTTTTTATTTTATTATGATACAGCATACAAAAATACATACAAACCTAAATTTTAACCCCTCTACGATCAACCCTTATCTTACATTTGTTAATTAAAAATTTTAATTATTTTTGCGGGATCAGCTAGTAATGTATAAAAGAATAACTGTTGTTCAGTTTTTGGCGGCGTCTTCTCACGTGCTGGCAACTTTGACCATTTTACAATGTAATATTAAAAAAAAATTATAAGATGTACTTCGAAGCATGAATGAGGTACTCTGCCTATGGCTAGTGACTATTTTATGTACTCGTATATTTTATAACTACGGATCTCTTATTTGAGGTTGAAATAAATGTATGCCACATCCAGTGTTCGTACATCTATGTGTCCGCTATTTAATTAATTCCCGCATTGGAATAGTGCGAATTTTGACTGCGACTGAAGCCAACGGTTATTTGTTTTGTCGTTTTAAATTAACGCAACGCCGTGCGTCCGTGACGCGAGCCGCGAGTTTAACACCCCTGATAATTGAACTAATACGTTGGACTATTCTTTTTTATATATATCCTTTTCTTAACGACACAATGTGATCATTAATTCTCCTTGTACGATCTTATATAAAAAACGTTTATAATGTATGTCTTCTATGTATGTCGCTGGAAATATATATATATATATCTGCCCATGCAAGAATACCATCTGCAGGAAGCTATTAAAAACCATGTCTAAGCTAGCCTGAACAATGACATGTAAAGACGAAATAAAACTAGGAATCTACATCAGAAGATAACAGCGTGTACCACAGTAAAACAATTATAAGGTTCTATAAGTAACAAAGGCTTAGGCGGGCAGGCCATTTGGAAATAATGATCAACACCAGATCTATTAACATAATCTTCAAGCGGACCAACAAAAAAGAGCCAGAGAAAGACCCAGAAAGAGATGGTTGGAATGTATAGTGGAAGATCTCAGAAATATCGAAAGGCAGACATCTTTGCAAAGAATATCGTAGAATAGAGGAAGATAGAAGAGGATAGTAGAGACTCATAAATAGTTGTAGCGTAACAGGAAGAAGAAGATGTATGTCATAATCATATTTAAAGTCGAAGGAAGTCCACCGCTGGATATTATCTTCTCTTATAAAATAAGTAAAACTAGTTGGAAGTGCGGTCATCTGAAATGGAGGTGCTATGTGAGACGCCAGTCTAAAGAAGTACATAATTTAAATATATGTGTTGTCCAACATCTCGTGTGCGTTTTGTTAATCTGTCGTATTATCGTTCATTTACCTCAGGTTTTGATTAGCACTTTACGGCACACGTTACTTGAGAGATATAGATAGTATATCATGGAATGCAGGTCCGCAACTGTTTTTATATGTATACCAATCTATATATTTACCATGATGTATTACGAATTGTTGTATGTTGCGTGTATATATATTTAACTTGTTAATTTATTTAAAGCTTTTATTTAGACATATCATTCTTCTTATTACTTTTTTTAATTAACGCAATATTTGTTAAAAAATTGGAAAAAAAATTTTTTTTTATTTAAAATACTGAACCATATTCTCTAATATTAATATTTAAACATAGAACTGGAATCTATTTTTCATGGTCATTGATATCAAGATGTTTCAAGATGAACACAACCTTAAAAATTCCAAAAAAATGACAGAGGAAAACTTTTTACGTAAAGGCATTGTTGATTATAGCTATCTGCAGTAGTTAATGTAACTTTCACACAGACATTCTAACAGGCATAAGCCTCCCCCAAAGGTATTTAAGGGGGGATATACCATTATCGCCACGCTTCACAGGTGGTTTGACAATCGCAGTGTGGTATTATGGTACCCAGAAGACGCTGTTGTCGATTCTCTGTAAACTTGTTTTTCATCACTGGTAATCCTATATAATTAATGCACTAAGTATGAATTATATAAGATAGTATCCTGGTATCGAATCTGCGACTTAAGATTGCAATTAGCATTTCCCAATTGAATATGATATAATTTTAATATGTTTAATAACACTTAGATTGCTATGTCTTTAACTGTATAAGGTATTACAATACACTACCACGCAATGTCTTTGAAATATATACATTACATATATAAACATATGAATACATATGCATGTATACATAGAAGGAATTCATTTTAAATAAAAAAAAACTATTAAAGTATGAATAATATTTCACTGATTATATACATATGGAATGAATTGCTCTTATAATGTTAAAATTAACCTGTCTGTGTTTGTTGTGGGCGCTTGAATGTTGCCATTCGTCTACGTATCAGCCCACAGATGTTCACTGCAAGGTATAGGCCTCACATTAAGATATCTATGACATGATATACCATAATCGCCACACTTGGCAGGCGAGTTGGCGATAGCAGTGTGCTGTTATGGTACGCAGACCATGCTGCTGACCATCCTCTGTAAACTTGTTTTTTTAATGCAATTCTATAGAATTAATATACAAAGTGAATAATATAAGATTGGATCTGGGAATCGAATCTCCGACCTATGATTGTAGATATCAGTAATTAACCACTGAGATAACATTGCATTACTATTATGTACATAAATTTAACTTTTTTGGTATGTTTCTGGTAATTTTAAACTTGATCTACACAAAAGGTCATTTTAAATTATAATATGGAAATAATTATATAAATAATAGGTTTATATAGGTGTATATAAGTGTTTGTGGGTGTGTATGTGTGTTTGTATTTAATATAATTGAAAAGAATTCTAAAACGACCTACGAGATATTTAAATTCAATATTATCTTTAACTCACCGCATCCGGAATGATGTAATAAAAGTTTACTTACAAAATTAAGTATACACATCCATCGAACTTCAGACCCCCGGGGGCCATCTTGGAAATGATTAAAAAAAAAGAAAGAGACGGAGCTCCTGTATCTTTTTAAAAAATTAGCGAGAGTGTCGGATTAATCATTCCGTAGATAAGCGTTGAAATAATTAGCGTCCGTTGGGGGAGGGAGCTTTTTTGCTAATTAAAAATAAATATATAATGAAGAGGAAATCGGCTCTGTGCTGCTTCGATTTTTAAATATAATTAAAAAAAGAATGTTCACATTATTAACATGAGGGATGGTGTTATAAATAATATCTGCTAAAAAAGTTAGGTTAGGACATATACGACCTCTTTTTATTGTTATATATTTTTTTCTTTTTTGAACTTTTCATATTGACAGTTTGAGTTTTTACAATTTTGAGCGTACTATTGTTCTGTCTGTCTGTTTTTATTTTGTATTATGTTACTGTTACCTACTTTTGTAAAATTATAATAAACTACCAGCATCATTTGCATTTATTTAATCTGTTTATACAGTCCACACGATCGCCAACAATGAAAAAAAAATCTAAAGGATTGGCTATAATAAAGTTAATTTTTATTTTTTAAATATAGACTCCGTTTAACGCGGAAAATACGTTCCAATAATATAGAGCGTAATACGAAAGATTTAATTTCACACATTAACATCAGTATAGTATTTTTGCATAGAAAAACAATAATAATATACTTCTTTTAATGATATATTTTTTAAATATTGATTTTAAATCTCTGAGTAACAGATATGAAATTGATCGTGGAATTTTATTTCACACACTTATACCTTGTACTATAAATGATTTATTTATTTTTTTCTTCCCTTTATTAACATTGTATCTGTCACTTAATATTATAGATATATTGCGACGAAACCGAAAGAATTCCAGATTTATTAATATATAATATCTTCTCTCAAAGAATCCCGAGCTCTTATGCATTATATGGCTACTGCATAGTCTAGCCATTCTGTTACTGGCTGTTTACATACATTAAAAATATATAATTTGAATTTCGAACATTAGCTTCTACGATAAAAAAATAGAATTCTTTCCCGCCGTTATTGTATGTTTTTTGTTTAGAAATTATTCGTTTTGAAAATGGAGTAGGACTTAAATGGAATAGGATTGCAGTAATTGCACTGTACAAAGTAGGGTAATGAGACAGCCGACATTTTTGATACATCGAAAATGCTAGAAATTGGCCGAATGTTTGTGTATTGTACCACCAAAAGGTACACTGACTGTAAGAGATTCGGCCGACCGCGATCTATTCTAACAAACCAGGCCGCTAATACAGTCAAGGCCAGAGTTCGTCGAAAATTCATAATGAAGCAGAAAATCCTATCCTGAGAAATAAGAATCCCATCGAGGACACTTTCTTGGATTATGAAACAATACTTAGGTCTAGGGCCTTACCGGAGATATACAGGACGTACATTAAATCAGGCACTAAAATAAAAGAGAGTCGAAAGATCAAAACAGCTGTTACTTCGATACGCGGATTAAAAACGAAAAAATTATCTTTACAGATGAAAATTTTTTTTACAATCGAGGAGCACTACAATAAATAAATATATCGAGTATATGCACACAGCTCTAAAGAAGTTTCCGAGGTTTTAGCCAAAGTTCAGCGAGGCTATCGTCTAGCATGCGTCATGGTTTGTTGGGATATCTCTTACCAAGGGTTACAAAAATCCATTTTTGCGAAAAAGGAGTCAAAACTTCAGCCAAATGTATCAAGATACCGTGTTATAAGCAGTAGTTCAACCTCTCAACAATACCTAATTCAAAAACAAAGTGTGGACATGCCAACTGGATTCAGCCCCGGGTCATATGGCGCGCATTATCCAAATTTGGCTTCAGAAAAAATGTTCCAGACTTAAAGGCTGATGATTTGCCTTCAGATAGTCCGGATTTAAACCCTTTGGACTATAAATTGTGGTCTGTGATAGAGGACATAACCTGTTCTATCCTTAATAATAAATAATTCTTTGGAGGCAGCAGTGACCAAGTTTCTGATGGAAACTATTCGTAAATCCATCGACGAATGGCCTGACCGAATAAAAGCGTGTAAAAGCTAAGGGTGAACACTTTGAATGACTAGCTTAGTACATTAACAAATCTTTTTCACTCTACATATAAAGATTTAAAAGAAAAGATTTTTGTAGAAAATATCAGGTGTTTTCTTTGTAACAGAATTTATGATCAGAACAAACTTTTGATCACTTACTCAGACACTGCTCCCGATTCAAATCTAAAAGACGTAACCACGTGACATTATGTGAAAACCTTAATATACCTCCGTTCAGCTTACCGGACCTTCTCAAGAAAAAATCTACAGCAGAATCTTTTGATGAGTTGGCCCGGCACATTGTCCTAAATCTCATTTAACGGTCTGTACCGTTTGGGCAGCGACTTAAAATAAACTAATATATAATTGAGTATTTCAAATTGTATTGTTAATATATATAAATTTTAGCTGTATTTACCCATAAGAGAAAATTGTGTAAAAAAAATTGTAAAAAATTATAAAACGCTGTCGTGTCTCGCAGCTGGGAGAAGAAAGATCCGTATCGAATAGCGGCAACCCTCTCCCAACTGTCTGCGTTTAGTTTAAGCGAAAAATAAATATTGTCAAAAAAAAAACACTAGTGATACAAATTAGAATTAATAAAAAAATAGAACTTATGGCTAGAGATATACAGACTAGGTATATATTAAATACGTAAAATAAGGCACATAGGTAATTTTAACATTTCCTATAAGATGATTTTCCATCTCGTCCAAAAACGAAGACATGTTTTACACCGACCTCGTTTCGAATTAATATTTACGAACGAATCTGGAAAAATCAACCAAATAATATAAATTGAATTAGGAGAATAAAAATAAATGACGGTTCCGGAATATAAAATTAATATGTACGTACGATTTAATTTTTATTCCTGCAAAGCCTTGATTTAAATCTAGCGAATGCGACTATCTCCAACTTTGTCGTCGGAACGTTGCGTTTTGTAATATTAGTAAAACTTTTCAAACATTTAATTTACATTAAAAATATTCATTTTGAAATTATTTTATGATTAGTGTATTTTTTATTAAAACCACATATTTTTGATTCGTTCATCATATTCCCTTGAGTAATTTATCTTCATGAACATTGTGAAATTATTTAATGGAATCAGGCGTTACCTTGCGGAAGTCCATCCTAAATAAGAAAAGGACCAATATTTAGCCACTTCCGCACATGCAGTGGTAGTCGTGCAACAAAATTAGTGCCAAACACAGAGTCAATCTCTAATCGGTGTAACATAACTCCTGAAGATGCCCCGCGGAGGGGTAAAACACGTGTTGAGCGATTTAACGGTGGCAGTTGTGTAATTCGCATTGTTTGCCGTATGCGCATTTATCAGCGAGCTGGCGGGCGGTGCACTTTGTTGCACGACTACCACTGCATGTGCGGAAGTGGCAAAATATTGGTCCTTTTCTTACTTAGGATGGACTTCCGCAAAATAACGCCTGATTCCATTGAAAAAAAATTTGACATTGTTTCAGCAGAGTGCATCTTGTTGTAATGGGAGGGGCCAGGTACGGCGATTGAGCCTTCGCATTGTTTCTGATAAATTCAATTCTATTCACCCTAAGGCCTTTACAGATTCATCTGACATCAGTTCACGGAACAGAAGTATCCGTGAACTTAAGTAAATTTTAAAAGGTGTAGCAAATTACATTATGGAGGGGTAAGAGTGGGAGGAGGTTTTTCAAAGTAGGCTTTCGTGCAGTCCTGGATAAACTGTACCGTTGGGAGTTCAAGTCACTATGGAGTAATATTCTTTTGGAACCACCTCACACCGGTGGCTTGGGTCTTACAATATAGCAGGTTTATGGAGGTCTCTTTGTAAATATGAAATAATAATGCCTGCTTTAGTAGTTCTTTCTACTACACAATATTGTGTGTATTGTTTAAGTAAATTAAAATGTAAAATATTATTATTTCTTCAATTATTTTTTATTTTACTTTTGTGTATTATTTTGCTTAGTTTCCAATCTACTAAAAAATTATTAATTAATAATAAAATTATTTATTAATTAATATAAGATTAACTATATATTAAGAATTCTGAATGATTTAAGTGATACAAAATCGAAACTAATCTGTTATATGGATTCCGCTTCGTTTAGAGCTCTGCGGCTCTTGTCTCTAATGGAATGTTACTAAAGTATGTTTAGTAATACTAATTTATTAAAAATTGACACATATATCACTTGATATAGTATATACGCAACTTGGTATATTTTCAATAACTTTTATTATTAAATATTAGGGGGAACGGAAAGTAATGTCGTTTCTGTCGTCATACTTTACAGAAAAACCGATTGATTCGTTACCGATCAGGCATTTAAAATTTGTATACTAGATGGCAAAAGGTTGTTGGTAATGATGGCGAATATATTGTTAATTAGAAATAAAAACTTGTTAAGAATGTAGACATGTGAATTTAACTTAAGCGACATTACTTTCTGATCCTCTTAATATGTATCATAAGAATAATGATAGAAGATTTTATATTATAAAACTTAATGTCATAAAAATCCGCATAAATAAGAAAACTAAAAATGTCTCTTTTTTGTTCTTACAATTAACATTTACAGAAAAATTTGAATTTAAAATATGAGTTCTGCTACCGGACACTATGTAAACACTAGAATAGAGTAGTAAATAATGGCATCTCAACTACATGAAACAATATTTAATAGTATAATATATTAAAGTAAATAATTTCTTTACTCCTCAAGATGCATTTTGAACTTTTAAGTTCATTGTAAGTTGAAGGTTTAAGGGTCCACTACTTGATATAGGCTTCTCTCGTAGATTTCCTATAACATATCATACGAGGAATATTTGCCGATTCTCGTGACACTTGGCACATTTATCTACTGCAGATTTTTTATTTTCTAACATATTTAGGTGCTGTTCATCGATTTTGAATATATTCTCTAATTAGGAACTATACAATACACTGATATATCGGGAAATAATATAATTTCATGGGAACCCAATTCGATTCTAGGTAACTTCTTTCTAGAACATTCATTACCAAACTTTGGGAACAATAAACATTTAAGCGTTTTATGTTTTTCATGTAAAATTTGATTATTGTTAAAGTATACATAGGTTCAGCAGTGGAGGTCTGTGACATGTTCTTATGTTCCGGGTTCGATTATCTGCATACAATCTTTTATCACTCACACTAAATGCATTAATTATATAGGATTGTCATTGCTAGCAAATAAGTTTCCGGAAGATGGAAATACTGCGATCGCCAACCTACTTCTAAGTGTGGCGATTACGTTATATCTCCCATAGATATCTTTAGAGTAGGCTTAGACCTTGTGTACATTGTATATACAATGTTTTCATTTCAATTTAAAGTTTTCTTTAACTTTTTCAAAACAAAAATCGATTTTAAATATTATATTTATCACAAAATAATATTCCTTAATATATTTAATATAGGTAAGTTATTAATATGCATTAAACAAATAAAGTCAACGTTAATACGAAACTAAAATGTAACCCACAGATAAAAAACAAAAAGTAAAAAAAAAGTTTTCGAATAGAATTCGAGTTTCGAAAAAACTGAATTTTTCGCCGGCATCTCTCGTGCAATATCCACGTCTCCATCGGCAGGGGAGGCCGGGTGTATTAACTAGTGAAGGCATCAGATATGAATCTTTAATTTTCCAAATTTATTAAAACGCTAAGCGTACTCCGCGTTCAAACAGCAATATTTTTAACGACGAAGGTTAGGGATAGTGTTGTGACGTTCTAAATTATTTTATCGATATTTTTTAATTATTCGTTATAGTTGTAAATTTTATTACTATAAAAAACAATATTAGACACTATCTTGTCTCTAGGTCGCAGAGTGTCGCTGGATACAACGCAAGAACTGACATCGTTGCGATCTTTGAGGAAGGCCTATACTCATATATGTCTTTTTTTATATCTCTCCCTTTATTAGGAAACCCTCGTCTTGCCCTATCTGTATGGGATAAAGCATTAACATTTTTAAAAATAATTCTTTTCACACACTTCTTTATTTCTTAACTCTTCTTTTGTTTATCATATGATCTACCCTTCCTTTTCTTTCGTTCTATAATTCTCTAACATTCCGAAGTAAGCGTCTATCGGCTGTCATCATGATACTTTGTATACTATGTAAATATATATATATATATATATATATATATATATATATATATATATATATATATATATATAAACCGACGGTTTTTATCGCAAATTGACTTTTTACATCCATCTATAGTTATTTCATCAACAGATCAGTCTTTGAACGTCCAAAACTAGACAAAGGTTTAGCTAATATATTTCGAATAGCAGTTCAAAGCTATCTGCATTCTTCCATACCTTAGCAATATTGTCGCTGATCTGTGGTCCCTACACAAGTGAAGATCTTGCAGTAACCTTCACTATTGCTATTTTCGGATTGAAATTACGAATCTTTAAACATAGCAATTAGATGTGGACCTCGTCAACGGTAAAGAACATGATCGATCGGTGATGTAATACTGCTATAAATAGCAACGGTTGTAAAACATCGTTACTGCTGAACACGAAGATAGCGCGTGACCCGAGGGTTCCGGGGTCCTGAATCAATTTGACATCAATATGAAATAATTGAATGATAACAAAGTGGAACGGGTTTATCGAACAATCAAGCGCTGATGTCATACGTACCATGGAGTCGAACTAATAGATAGGAATTGATTGCTTTGTACTGTTCACGCATCAATTTGTGCATACCCGACCACGGCGTCATCACATTCATTGTTATTTATCGGCAAATCAATTTCTGTATCGATTTTTAAATCGATTACGGCCGTTTTCGTTTCTGTTTTATAGTACGTGTCATTTCGATGGTATGCGACTATTGTATCTTTATTGTCATTTCTATTTATGGCGAGCGAATTTTATTTTTAGATCTATTTTAATTAGACGAACGGAATTGAGGAGCATCTGGGGAATGAAGCGTTGGATTGAAAATCATTTGGTCATAACTTCCTCATATTATTGTAATTAAAAGACTGTGTATGGACACATATTATGCTTCTAGGGAGTTCATCCCTAATTTTAGACAAGAAAAAATAAGAAATAAATACAAGATTCAGAATGTACTATATCTTCTGCGTACATAAAATAATTAAACAAGAAACCTATTTGATTTCAATTCATATTTTACCAGATATGTAGTTAAAATCCTTCAACAATATATACAATTGTTTTCAGATTCCGAACTTCTTGTCAGACTAGTTAAAATATCTAACCTTTGCATTGGATGCTATGGTGGTCCATCCTATCTCTTCTTATTTATTCATCTCTCGTGAGTAAATTTGACTTGAGATATTCTTCAGTTGTAGGAACAACGAAAGTATTACGTACTCCTACTGGATATCCCTTTTGTTACCTTTTGTTGATACTTTTACATTCTATCGTAGTTTCAACGACGGTTCCTCAACGTCTTGAGGTAGAGACGGAGGTACCAACTCTTTATCCAAAACGCGAGGAGGATTACCTTCGAGTTGAAGAGAACGAGACAAGAACATAGATGAACCAGACCACTCCGTCATACACACCTTGTCATCTGTCCGGCAAGAGACATCCAGGTTTTATGGTGAACAACTCCTATGTTATTTTTTGGTTCTCTTACCGCTGTATCTCTATCTACAACTGCTGTACGAAGATATATTAATATAATATCTCTGGTTGATCATAGCGACCACTTTTCGACCATAGTAAAGGAAGATATATAATGTGATTGAATATATATGTAAAAGCCTTGAAGGAATGAAGTATAGCTTATTTGTCAGCAAAAAAGGTTTTAAACTTATACACCAATCACCCTATTTAAAGAAATCGCGCTGAATGTATCACTTTTTTGTATTGGAATGGAACTGGTCATATAACTTCTAGCAGTACAAATACTGCAGGGATAGATAGTAAACAATAATTTGTTTAACACATATTAATTCGAATTATGAAAACATTTTGTTTTATTATTTTATCATTACATTAGAATCAATGACACCATTGATTTTTGGGTAAGATGTACAATATATTAATTGACATCAAATTAACTATACATATATATTATACATGTGTGTTGCCGATGATGACATACGGATTCGAGGCGTGATTACTTATGACGTAAGCCACTCTGTGTTTGGCACTAATCGGTGTAACATAACTGCTGAAGATGCCCCGTGGAGGGGTGAAACACGTGTTGAGTGATTTGACGGTGGCGGTTGTGTGATTCGCATTGTTTGCCGCAAACGTATTTATCAGCGGGCTGGCGGGCGGTGCATTTTATTGCATGACTACCACTGCATGTGCGGAAGTGGCTCAATATTGGTCCTTTTCTTGCTTAGGATGGACTTCCGCGAGGTAACGCCTGATTCCATTAAATACTTATCACGTGTCTCATAAGGAGGAAAAAGGTCACTCAGAGAGAAATGAAAAAGGCTATGCACGGAGTTATGCTGCGAGATCGAATCAGAAATGAGAAAATCAAAATCAGACGTAGCTCGAAAAATCGCCCGTCTGAAATGGCAGTGACTTTCAAGCGAGCAATATAGCTGTTGGATCCTGGGTTCTCGTGGATAGGCCTCTCACTGAACCGACGGCAGCGAAGGGCCGGTCATCGAATCGATCTTTTGGCCTATGCTTTGCCGTCTGCGTGCATCGGCTGAAAAGAAAAAGAAGAAAGAACATGTAACAGTGCATTATTTACTTACACATTCTGTGTTCTCTCCCTCTCGCACAGTTCCAATATACCCCAGCGTCACCTGTTCAACTCCATGTCGAGTTCCAACAGATTCTCATCAGACTGCAATGTTCTCACTAAAATTAACCAAGATCATTGCCGTATCTTCAAGAATTGCTCATCTGAAGTTTCAGTGAGGTGCAAGCAAGCAAGATGGCTGTTGGAGTCGAAAGGTTCTCGAATGGCGACCACGAGTACAAGTGGATTGACGACATAATTAAGATCCCGAGAAATCACTGGATGTGAACAGAACAGGACCGGTCATAGTGGTAATCTTTGGGAAAGGCTTATGCCCAGTAGTGGGCGTGCATCGGCTGAAAAGAAAAAGAAGAAAGAACACGTGACAGTACATTGTTTACTTACTATTTCCTCTCCCTCTCGCATAGTCCCAATATACCCCAGCGTTACCTGTTCAACTCCTTGTCGAGTTTCAACAGATTCTCATCAGGCCGCAATATCTTCACCAAGATCAAACAAGATCATGGCCGTAGTATATTAGTATCCAATCTTTGGTAAACGCTTATGCCTTGCAATTGGTGTTCATCAGCTGAAACGAAGAAGAATCTTTTACATCGATAAGTATGAGGTAAATCTAATATATAAAATTCTCGTGTCACAGTATTCGAACTTGAACTCCTCCGAAACGGCTTGATCGATTTTTACCAAATTTTATATGCGTATTCAGTATGTCTGAGAATCGGCTACTATCTATTTTTCATACCCCTAAGTGATAAGGGTTGTTCACCTTTAAATTTTTTTTAAATTTTTTTGACGAAATTTTTTGTTTTTTATTTTATTATGATACAAGATACAAAAATACATACAACTCTAAATTTTCACCCCTCTACGATACACCTTTATCTTTAAATTGA
Source organism: Battus philenor (assembly GCF_028537555.1). NCBI lineage: Eukaryota > Metazoa > Arthropoda > Insecta > Lepidoptera > Papilionidae > Battus > Battus philenor. The sequence goes on along the minus strand of NW_027181686.1, from coordinate 1,550,360 downwards.
AAATTAAAAATATTTTTTTTGCAAAACAACGTTTGCGGTATCAGCTAGTAATATATAAAAAAATATATCGATATTTCTAAAATACATCTCTAGCGTCGGTACGCGATAGGAAATTAAAATTTTCCTCTTCATTTAAAAAGAAGCGGAGCCCCGGGCTAACTCCTTAATGCGACGCAACATCCATTTATCTATCCATTCCAACCTGTACATGCTTATAGAAGTACCAATGGCTTGACTACGTGGGGATTTGAAATTTTGTCTCCTATAGATATAACACTGCGTGTAATATATTCATTTGCGGGGCTTCTCTGAGTACCTTCACAGGTTCAAGCTCAAGGAGGACCTCTCGTGCTTCTGTGAACTGGGCGTGGGCCAGACCGTGGTCCACCTTGTGGCCCACTGTCCGGCGTTCGGAAGACTGCGCGCAGATTCCGAATGCCGGATGGGCAAAAAGATAGAAGAAAGGAATATCTCGGCCGTCATGCAAGACGAAGGGGAGAGAGTATGCTTCCTCAGCTACTGCAGGAAGGTGGTAATAAATGCAATAGGTAGGTAGGTGGTGTTGCAAAATAAAATAGTAAGGAAACCTAGAATGTAGTGGTTGAGGATGAATGTATGGCTAATGGAATGAAATGAAATGGGAAAATTGTAGAATGAAAGAAACAGTACGACAGATAAGATGATATATGAAAGAGAAGAATGATAATAATAAAAAAAATAATAAATTACTAGAATTAAAAAGTCCCTGTACCACACGAGATAGTGGAACGAGAGGTAACCAATAGCGGGGACCATTAAAAAAAAATGTATATATAAATATTCATTTGCAGATAGGAACATACACAGGATAGAAATTCACTGATAACTAATGTAATCACATGTTTATTTAAACGTAATAACAAGTTATGTAAAACGGCGAACTTAATTTGTGCGATCACTTTTCTCTTATCTCTCTGATCTGATCTGTATGTTGTTTAAAGTAAATTTTTAATGTCGTGTCTATAAAGGAAGACATAACAGAACCAATTATTTATAAGGTAACTTTTAACGTAATGTAAATTTATGTGTACCTAAATAAATACATATTGTATATAGTTTCCAATTCTTAAAACCCATATTAAAATAATATTAAGTAAACTAATAAATATTATAATTTAAATCTTATTTAATATTACCTTTGATGCAACTCTTTTAAGATGTGCGTTAAGTTTTAAACTTAAGTAAATGTCAAACAAAAAAATCACAGTTAATGATAAAAAAAGGAATAACTAACTTACCAACAGATAATTAAATGATAATAGATGACAAATTTTAATTGATTACATGTTTTAATTTATACAGAATGTGTAGTTCTTTCGTCAGTAAAAATGTTCAAAAACTTTTATATCTATTTTCAATCCCCCTGTATAATTTAATCACTTTCGCACATTCGTATAATTTGTTGGCAAATCTTAATAAATAAAAAAAATATTTCCTCATTATCTCAAAACATGTTCAAGGCAATATATGTTCTGATGTATCAACCTCTTAAAATTTTCTTTTTTACATTAGGTTAGTTTTTTCAAGACTGACTGATCTCGGAATAATAGGTCTGTATGAGCTTTTCCATACTTAGTGTTATAAGCAAACAAAAAAATAGTACCTGTAGATTTTCATACAAACGATCCGATCCAAAAGCTCCGAAAGTTTCTTGGAAGTTATAAAGTCGCATATCCAGGCTTTGCCGCCGTATTGAAAACCCGACGCGAAGGTTGTATTAATGGATTCTAGCTCTACCTCCAGACTAGGGTACGCATACAACGCGTCCAAAACTTTCAGCAAAAGGCATCGGCGGAGCTTTCTTAAAAAACCACTCGTACCCAGACCGCTTTGAGAAGTTTAAAAACGTCTTGGTAAAGATTTGTTATGCAAAACGATGGCAAACTTATTTCTTATAATGCACATTTCTAAATTAAAAGAAATATGTTGGTATTTCGTTATTTATTTTAATGCAATTTATACTCGTAGAAAGCTGTTAAGAATATATTTTTTTTTTTTAATTTTACACGTACATAGTTGACAAAAATGGACATAAACATCGCCAAACTGCATATACTTTGTTGGCGAGAATAGATGCTGTTTTAAACATTTATTATTTAAACTAGGATACATTTACATATTACATTACTCTGAGATATGTTTAGATGACAGTTAAAAGTTTTCTTCATCAATGGGCAATTCCGTTTAACAATATTTTCTAAGTTAAATATTTTCTTAAAGTGATACTCTAAGTTTTTTTTGCATTCGGTGACATATCTAAGTCTTCTATTTATATTTGGTCACATTTTTTAAATCTATTTATATATGATCACATTTTAAGTGTTATTGTATTTGGTCACATTTTTAAGTCTATATGTATTTGGTCATATTTCTTAAGTCTTTTTGTACTTGGTCACATTTCTTAATTCTTTTTGTATTTGGTCACATTTCTTTTCTTTTTATACTTGGTTACATTTCTTAAGTCTTTTTGTATTTGGAGAAATTTTTTTTAAGTCTTTTCGCATTTGGTCACACTTCTTAAGTGTTTTGTATTTGGTCACATTTCTAAAGTCTTTTTGTACTTGGTCACATTTCTTGAGTCTTTTTGTATTTGGTCACATTTCTTAAGTCTATTTGTATTTCTTAAATCTTTACCATCTTCATTCTTTACCAATACATTATTGGAGATAGATATTTTCAAGTCGCAGGAAGCGTAGTTTTTTTTTCGAATGTACTCTCACTGTTGCCCGTATAGCATTTGTAGAATCCGCATGTAATAGGTGACAGAATGCAGAGTACTCCTAGCCTATGATCTCTTTTAAAGTGGCGAAGTACGAAGGCTTCCGGGGAACTACGTAGTAAGGCCGCTCATGATTTTACTGGATTGGCAAGCCAAGCTCTTAGATAGCTTCAGTGAAACCTCCATGGAGTGACTAATGTCAAGGGCTCCCATAAAAAGTACTCGGTTTTCATTCATCCTTGATAATATTCGCTTAGAATTCCGACACAAGAGCGCTCGAGAGGGCCGATCCTGGGCTTGGTCGATTGGTAAGGACGCGTAGTGGTGGAACTTTATTCTTTGGGAGACACCATTTCACCATCACTGGATAGTCTGTCCAATTTCGCTCGAACCGCGAGCATCACCGAAAACAAGTACACACACATATATATATATATATATATATAAGTTCCTTTTACATATATAACAGTTTCTTATGGACGCTGTCATATACTTTCGTTAAAAGAAAATACGATTGATTAAAGCAAACTTACATATTAATTGAAATCCATTCGTTCACCGTATTACCGCTATCTAACATATGGCCAGTCTAAATTCAATTGCACTGCATAATCTATTGTTTAATCTATTCATAGTAAGAGGTTCTTTTGTATACAGTAAAATACTTTTATTGAAATTGGTTAAAGAAGAATTCAGATTTTCCAAGCTTTGACATCTTCAATGAAGTGTTTGGTTTTATAGTGCAGTAAAAAAATGCAAATATTCTATGACATTTTTTAAACACAGAATCGAATGGTACTTCCAAATTCAAAATGTCTTTATTTATGTATGCATTTACATGCGCTTTTGAATCGTGGATTATTTTAACATTATAAGCAGTAAGCTACCATCGGTTGAAAGCTGATCAGCTGAGAATATTCTGATCTTATATCTTATTTTAAAAGTATATACATTGATCATGGCCTATCGTGTTAAGGAAAGGTATGAAATATACAATAAAATTTATGATCTATTTATTTATTTTAATATCTCCTTTGGATCATTTATAGTTAGTCACACAAACTTTATTTTGACATTGATTATATCAAAAACAAACACAACTAACAAGGCGGCACCCACGTAACAAGAATTCCGAGCCACCGGGGCCCGGGCCGAAATTACACGGCCTCCGTTAGCTTCGTTCAGAAATCGATGCCGATGTTTAATTAAATTCAAATCAAATTATCAAGCAAGACGAACGTCTTGAAACTGATTGGATCTATACAGAGCTGATATTACCACCCCTTTTTTGTAATCAGATATATACACGATTGGTTAGATGCGTAAAGCCTATGTATTATATCTATATGGTACTTTGTATAACTTCGGTTAGTTGTGTAGCCTTCTAATATTGTCTTAGCTTAAAACGAGATAAGTCGACATTTGCTTAAATTATTTTATATATTCACATTTTTATACATGATTGGTTATAGGTTAAAAGTTTTAAACGGGTGAATGTATTGATTTTGCTATCAATTGATGTACACTTTATCCAAAAAATCAGTAGTTTTAGAAATAATAAATAACGAAATAATAATAACTATAATACAATAAGAAATATCGTTTATAAAATTATGTTTAATGTATATTAAAATTAACAACTGTTGAAATTATATTATTGAATTCTAATAGAAAAACTATAAAGTTTTTAGACCTGCAAAGCACATATTTTTAATCTATGCTTATCTAAAATCTATAACGTTGGTAAAGTCTCTCTGTCTAGAAGCCTTGCCTTTTTAAACCTTTTAAAAAGATTTGTTAAAATCGACTTTAGCTATGTCATTCATCGTTATATACATTTTAAATACACGTTGTAAATAATTTTTTTATCAACAGTTATGGCGCAGCGGTTAAGAATTGAGACTTGAGATCGTAGATCGTGGGTTCGATTACCGGCCTGCAAAAAATAAATTACATTTTATGGATTAATTGTATAGAGTTGATATTGCTCACAAATAAGCTTCCAGAGGATGAACAGTAGCGTCATCTGCGTACCATTATACCACACGATCGCCAACCCGCCTGCCAATGGCGATTATGGTATATCCCCTCTATAGATATCTTTGCGGGAGCCCTATGCCCAGTAGTCTATGGGCTGAAACGACGACTATATTTTTTGTTTGAAGATAAAGATTAGGTTATTTTTTTAGTTTATTTATATAATAAACATATAGTAATAAAAAAAAACTTATCGAGTTTATTTGTAAGTGAAGGAAAAATCATATTTAATATATTAAAACAAAAATGAGATGGGCAATCTATTGAACCATTTGATTAAAGATTAAAGTTCTAATCATTTATTCATAATTAGAACTTTTAACAGAATTCTAATTGATCATCAACTTTTTTTAATTTATTTTTTTTTGACTCTGCGTCGCAAGATGTTATAATTCTAAGTCGTAAATTCTTCTATTCTTCTTCACAATGTGTCGTATTCTTCTGGATTATTAGTCGTCTTCTATACATCACCTTTCTTGCTTCTCCTTCGCTCCTAAAAGATCACAGTAGGTTTCCTTTTATATGACTTTTATATTGTCTTTGGTTATGTACCTCTTATTCGTTTATCTTATTACATTCTTATACAATGTTTATAGTTATTATATATACCCGACTTTCATTGATTTGTATTATTTCTCTCTATTACAACCTATACGACCTCTTTGCTAGAGATGATGTTTCCTATCTCAATCCTCCCTCCTATTTCGATATTCAACTGCTTTTTATGTCTTTTGAATACGGGGTAGTGGGTCCACAACACACTTTGGCTATAGACTTTTTTTCAGACACTGAAGGATAGCACAAGAAGATGTTTAGTAGTATCCTGAATGCTACCTAGCGAAACTGTGCAATAGCAGTTACTATATATTTTTTTTAATTTAATATTTTTTATTGTACACGTTAGGATACATTTAAGTAGTTTCACAATAATATACAAGAAAGTTCAAAGAGGGGTCTTATCCCTAAAGCAATCTCTTACAGACAACCATAAGTATAGAAACGGTAGAAGTACAAATAATGAGCAGTTAACGTGTACAAAACATACATATATACAAACAAACGTACTTAAAAATACACATATAATAAGATATAATGTATATTATAAATATAATACATTAATAAATAAGAATATCAAACTGATTTGGATAACACTTACCTCAGAAAGAATAAATAAATTTTAAGCTTTGTGTATCAAGAAAAATATTTTCATGTAATATCAACTCTATATGAGTGTACGACTGACATTTCGCAATTGAGCCGACGGAGTCATCCAATCAGCGCGGCGTCAAACCGACAGCCGGCTGCTGCCTTAAAGTTCGATTTGCATTCGATACGCCGCCGAAATCCACTGCCTACCCCTCTTCTTGTTAACTGACACTTTGATGCTTAGTCATTGCTTCTGAGGAAAGTCTCGTCAGTCAATTACAGTTCTACATCTGGACTTATTTATCTTTTTATTTATTTATCTATTTAATAATTATTCTCTTTATTTTGTACTTTGTTTGTCATCACATATTTTAACTTTTACTGTTACAAATCTTATTTATTTAAGTTTAATTTTGTGTTCATTATTTTATTATACTTTACTATTATACATTTCTATATCACAATTTGTATTATAATGACTTAGATCTTATTAAATTTTATTACTGTCCCTATTATCTTTCTAGTGCACTCTAGAAAGATCTGGCGTCCTCCCTCTTAGCTGACCAGCAAGACTTTGATTACTTTTCTTGATACTTTACTGCAATGGAAACTAGCTATCCGTACGTTCCGCGTCTAATACAGGACAGCACGGTCAATATTATTAAAGTAAATGTTGAGTACTATATACTTAAACAATATCAATAAAAAAGTAAGAAATAACAGCCGTGGAAATAACAGAGTTGCTAGATATGTCCTGGGCTTCGTCTGCAAGTTTAATTAAGGTATGAACACATGTCCGCGATATCTAATAAGCGCCCTAATCTTCGGTACGGCCTAAAACCACAAGTCTGCATTACAACCCTCTAAATCATATATTAGCGGAAAAATAAGTCTAATGGGCGACTTGTAATCAAAGAAAGAAAATTCTGTCCACACGTGGTGTCGGGTAAGTTTCACAATTAAAGCGAGGCTATAAATATATTGTTTTATAATTTTACTACCTTAAACAGCTATTTGTGTAAGCTATATTTATAATACGAGATGTATCGTCTTTAAAAGCAAAAAAAAAATAGAATACAAATATTAATTTGTGTTTATCAATACGTGTATAAAACCGTATTGTTGTTCAACTGAAAACATTTTTGACTTTAAAAAAAAGATATATTTATTTACTTTATTTACACTTTACTGTACTCCAAAAGTTTATAGAAAATAAATAAAAAACAATATGTAATAAAATAACATAGATAATAACTAAAAAAAAGGAACTATGTAAAATGTAATGGCGTTCGGTAAATTTTGACATATGACAGTTGTAGCTGTAATTAGGAGAGTGATTTTTTAAACAATTGTATTAAATAAAGTTTTAGATTTTTCACTAAATATCCTACATGAAGTTTAATCAATTATTTAGAAACAGCATATACAATAGAAAGGTATTTGTGTCAATTGTTTCACTATTAATTGTTTAATATAATTTAGATTTATTCTATAGTATTTTTAAAAACAACAATATCATTACATCCTTTATCTACCCTGTAACATTCTTTTCAACCCACTTACTCCCTTTTATTATCAAGGTTTCAATTTCTTCATGATACATATTAGAGATCTTTGAGTTCATCAGAGAATCTGAAATTAAAACTGCCGGCGCATTTTTCTTCATTTATGTCCAAATCATTCACCACACAGGCCGTTCGATTGTGGAATGATTTATCGTTGAATATAAGACGTGGTAATTTATTTATTTATTCATTCGTTTATTTATTTATTTATTTATTTATATGTCTATCTATTAATTTATTTAGTTTATTTTATAGAAAGCTCACAGACTAATAACAAATTTTAAGATACGACAATTTCTTGTGACAATTGCTAATTGCAAGCTTCCATTTATATTTTGTATTTTAAATAATTACTACCCGTATTTAAGAAAATGGTTAAGAACTATTTACAAGACCTATTATTATTTATCTGTTAATTCATTTTTTTCTTTCTGGTTTTTTCCTTTCTCAGGCAAATGCGATCCAAATCATGATGTGTTTATTCATTATTGTATTATATTTATAATATGTACTATACCTTATTTATTAAAAGTATAAATGTTACATACATACGTTTATAAATATTTATGTTTTGTACAAGTTAAATATCCATTATTTATATTTCTACTGTTTCCATACTATGGTTGTCTGTATGAGATTGTCTTGTGTGATAAGACCGCACATTGTACTTTTTTTGGCTTATTATTATGAAACTATTTAAATTTATACTAGCGTGTAGTATAAAGAATATTAAGGAATAAAAATGATGTAAGATAGTATGGTGTACTATCACGACAGACTTATATATAAATACTAGCTGATCCCGCAAACGTTGTTTTGCAAAAAAAAATTAATTAACAAATAAAAAATAACGGTTTATCGTAGAGGGGTAAAAATTTAGGGTTGTATGTATTTTTGTATGTTGTATCATAAATAAATAAAAAAAAAATTGTCAAAAAATTAAAAAAAAAAATTTAAGGGTGAACAACCCTTATCACTTAGGGGTATGAAAAATAGATAGTAGCCGATTCTCAGACCTGCTGAATACGAATATAAAATTTGTTAAAAATCGGTCGAGCCGTTTCGGAGGAGTTCAAGTTCGAACACCGGGACACGAGAATTTTATATATTAGATATATGAAAGGTTTAGTTAAAATCTGTGTTTAAGATTTTATTAGCATTATATTAGCTATATCGTATAGTGTCGGTGTGCAAGGGGCATTAGTCGAAATAAAAGGGAGGCAGGAGACAGGGTGGACATCAAAAGCGTTAAGTGCTTCTTTGCTCATCGAATCCCATTTACAGCGGACATCCCCTTGCGATAAATAAGATTATATTCGGCTACACGTTATGTTTGTTATTTGGTTTCTCAGATTTTCTACTGCCTGCCCACCCCCTTTCCATGGCCTCCTTTTAGGACACCTTTCATTACCATTATATTTATTGAATTCTTTTGTTACTGTTCATCTTTCTATTTGTGTCTCTTTCAAAATCCTTCTTTTTTAACGTAATAAACAAATATTTTTAATATTTTTATTTACTTAGAGTAATGGTACATTAATATATAAATATATGATGTAGTAGCCATGAATATATTTATATAAGGTGTTTTTATGATATTTACTTCCTTTTCAAATTCAATTTTTTAATTTTAGTTTGCTTGTTTTGTGATATTAACTAGATTCACCTATCTTAAAACTAGTGGAGAATGTTCGAAAAGAAAATCTTGAAAACAATTTTCGGACTTACACGAGAACATAACGGCATGTATCACAACGAAAAACTTATCAGATTTTGCAAATCACAAAATCACAGATGGGCAGGCCAATTGGAAAGAATGACCAACATTTACAACTCAATTCATATATTAGTGATATTGATATATTCTCGTGATCTCTCATATCTTTTAAAAGACGATTTCATTTGAAATTATTGAATACACACAATACAATTTAAACCTCATCGGAACGTGACGGCTTGCTGTGACTCGTTATTATTGCGGTGTGATCAGCAGAATGCGTTGGATCTTTGATCCCTGTTTAGTAATGTTTTAATGTTTTTTGACATTGACTTTAAATCGTAACAAATCTTATATTTCTAAGTTTTTTAATTTGTACTATCTTACTGCCTTTTGTTACTGTTTATCTCCAATAAAGTAAATAAATAAATATACACTAGATCTGTTAATACCGTCTAAAAGTGGAACCCGTAATAAAAAATACTCAGAGGAAGTACCAGAAAGAGATAGCTGGAATGGGAAAAGCAAGTTCAGGAGTACCGAAAGGAAGACGTCTTAGGAAAGAACAGCGAAGGATAGAGCGAGATGGAAGAGGATCGTGAAGGAATCCAAGACTCATAAATAACAGTAGCGTCAGAGAAAGGAGAAAAAGATTAGGCTTGTAGAGGCAGCATGACGTCATCGTCTGCTACGCATCGAAAAGGGGAATTTCACAGAAATAAAATTGTTCAGTTACGTCGATATAAATACGGGCGAAGCTCAAATGAAAATATATACCTCTTCCTCAGTTTTTATTTTATTAATACTGCAAGACCTACCAACCTAGGAAGAATCCAACAGCCTTAAAAGATATCAAAATGTTAATCATAAATTTTTAGGTTTTTTTTTCGGAGTATATATATATATATATGTAGTCCAGTATAAAATGAAAATATACTCGTTCAGACAGCGTTAACAAAACTGTGTAACATCTTGTAAAATATTCCTCAGTGCCTTATTACGAAGAAGCTCAAACAATGTGTGGTACCAGGATTTCTTCACGAAATCGAATCTGGAATGATGAGATCGTCGAACGATAGCAACATAGGTCAGCAGTAAGGTTGCAAGGCGTAGAATAGATGGCTGCTAAAGCCTTAAGGTTCTGGATGGAGACCGAAACTAATATGGGCAGCGAAGGACGTATATACTACCTGAGATATATGTAAGATAGATATTCATCAGTAATTAAAATTAGTTTGCTTAAACTGACACGTAATGGGTAATGAGTGTGTAATGGCCGATAATAATACGTAACTATAAAAAAAGTGTAAATAAAATAGTTAAAATAGTTTTTAACGTCAATTAAATTTACAAAGGAATTCCATCTATATTGTCATATGCATATGGTCCAGTTTGCAATGCAGAAACAGTCCAGGTCCCATGCTAGCACTTTAGGCTCTAGAAACAGACAAACGTTCGTATATTAATGCTTAGAGGATGAGAGCGTAGTGCACAGCGAGTAATCTAAAAGCCATAAGCTTCCAGCGAAAAATAACCAGTATATTCCGAACGGGGCGTCGTCCTAAGGGCCCGTTTACACTATGTATAAACTAATTTATTTAAATTTTATTGTACATCATAGATATTAACTAAAAAAACAATTCATATTGAGATACAAGAGGCGGTCATATTGCTCGAGGCGATCTCTACCAGACAACTTTTGGATGGAGATGAGAGACATAAAAGAGAGGGCCGTTTAGGGTGTACATACATAAAAATACATACATTACTATACGCATGTTAATATAAAGAAACTTTCTTATATGTACATATGTAGAGACACACATATATCTATTTATTTACCTTTTTTCACTATATATAATAAATAAAAAGAAACAATTCAAATCAAGGTACAAGAGGCGATCTTATCCCCTGAGGCGATCTCTACCAGACAATCTTTGGATGGAGATGAGAGACATAAAAGAGAGGGCAGTTTAGGATGTTCGTATTTAAAAATACGTACCTATATATACATATCTATTTATATATTTTACATGGCAAAGTATTACATAAATACGAATACATAACAAATATAAACAATATCCTATTTTAGAGGCCAAGGAAGTGGTCTTTTACCATCTTTTTAAAAGCTGACTGCGATTAAGCGCATCTTATTGTTTCTGGTAATTCATTCCATAACCTGAAAGCGACAACAGTGAAAGATTTCTCCGTAAATATAGTAGAGTGAACAGTCATAGTTCACGTTCAAGTTCTACGATAATCTAAGCAACTTATCATATGACTTACGTAAGAAAAGAAATTTAGATTTAAGGTAAGAAGGAGTAAGTGGGTTAAACAAAATGTTATACAGAAAGGAAACGATGCGGACATTATGGCGAAGTCGAATCAGCAACCACATGAGCTGATTATGAAATAATATTAATTTTTTTATTTATTTTTACCGTGGAGAAGAAGCGGATCTAAATTCTTGGATAAGTAACGTCTATGTATAAATAAAAAAAACATACTTAGTAATAAAAACGAATGAAGAAAACCGAGTTTCTTTTTTATTAATGTATTCACTTATATTACAATCTGAATCGATTATATATATATTTACTGGTATATGTTAAGAGAAAAAGCCGGAAAAATGTACGTATTTACTATCATTTCGTTTTGTATTATCCCTAAAACCATTGATTTTTGTTTAGGGTGTACCAGACATTAATTGGCAGCAAATAAGCTGTACTTTCATCTAATTAAAGCTTTAACAGCTATAGTCTATCATCATCATAATACAAGCTGATAGATGATCACTGTTAGGCCTGACCACCCCCAAGGATAACCACCATGCTCTGAAAGTAAAATCAAATGAGAATTGTAAAAAAAAAATGTAAAGAAGGCTATGAAATAAAATGTATAAAAAAGAGTAATTCTTTAAAAAAGTTGGAAGGCACAGAAGGTGTATAAAATGTGAAAGAAGGAAAAATATAGAATGTGACGGACGAAAGACGAAAAATTAGTTTAGGTTTTTCAGTATAGTTTTATACTGAAAAATTTAGTCAAATCAAACTCGTTGTCCTATTAAATTATAGGATATTTATAAAAAGATTAATTAAATAAAACCAATCATCCTGTATAAAGAAAACAATTGTTTACTTTGTTTCACTATCTTAAATCCATTTAATTATTAATAACATTAGAAACTGAAACAAAAGAAAAACTATTCGTATAAAATTTCGTATAGTGTGTACGCGCCCTTAACTAAGACCAAACACTAATCCCAGTATACACATTAACAGATCCGAAGTCGGAAACGCGTATACTCGCCACGTACTTGCTTAAAAACGTCGGCTTTGAGAACCGGCCTTTTAATTCAATAGTACGAAACAGCCATCTGACCCCGTACGTCAAAAGGCTTTTTCGGCACTCATTTTATCTATTACACGCAGCCGGTCGACTCTATAGATTTTCTGTTCTGTGAAAAAAACTTTATAAAGCTCGCCAGTTTATCAAACGATTACTAGCATCGCGTAGCTCGCGATAAAATTGAACATATCACTTATTTTACATTCCGTAGAACCAAGTAAGAAAAGGACTAATATTTAGCCACTTCCGCACATGCAGGTAGTCGTGCAATAAAATGCACCGCCCGCTAGCCCGTCAAAAAATGCGTATGCGGCAAACAATGAGAATCACACAAACGCCACCGCCAAATTACTCAACACGTGTTTCACCCCTCCACGGGGCATCTTCAGGAGTTATGTTACACCGATTAGTGCCAAACACACTCTGTGTTGTGTATTTATCAGCGGCTGGGGGCAGTGCATTTTATTGCACGACTACCACTGCATGTGCGGAAGTGGCTAAATATTGGTCCTTTTCTTACTTAGGATGGACTTCCGCGAGGTAACGCCTGATTCCATTATATATTCCGTAGAACCTTTACCGCATAAAGGCCTCTCTCATAGATTTTCAAGGAAATTGCTTAGAAGCGAAAAATTGTACATGACTATACAGGGTGATAGGTTATGACATTTGCTGTCAATGTCAGGGAAGACGCTAGATGTACGCTTTCCAACGGATCCTATTGGAAATCTATGGAATAAACCATTGGTTTTAGGTCCACCATTGGACGTTCTGTAACTATTATGATGATATATGTACATATGGTATACTTTATCTGAAAATAAATGGTTTTAATATTATATAAACATATAACAGACCAGTAGTAGCACAGTAATAGAGGAATGTGATTTTCGATCGTAGGCTTCAGGTTCGATTCCTAGTAAACAATCTCATATAATTCACACTTTGTTAATTATATACATTGTCACTGCCCACAAACATGTTTTAAAAGAAAGGGAAGCAGCCTTCGCGTACTATAGTACCACACTGCCATCGCCCACCTGACCCATCTGCCAAGTGTGGCGATTATGGTTTATCCCCCCTTCCATAGATATATTTTGGGTAGGCCTTTACCTAGCTATAGATATATATGACTCTGTGTTTGGCACTAATCGGTGTAACATAACTCCTGAAGATGCCCTGTGGAGGGGTGAAACACGTGTTGAGTAATTTGGCGGTGGCGGTTGTGTGATTCGCATTGTTTGCCGCATACGCATTTATCAGCGGGCTGGCGGGCGGTGCATTTTATTGCACGACTACCATTGCATGTGTGGAAGTGGCTAAATATTGGTCCTTTTCTTACTTAGGATGGACTTCCGCGAGGTAACGCCTGATTCCATTAAATATCTAGCTATAGGCGTCTATAGCCTAAAACGTCAAGATATAAAAAATATTTAAAATATATTTTTTTGGTTGTGAAGGTATTTTTTAATGAAAAAAAAAGCTTATGGATCAATTTATCTACTACCATATTGAGTATAATGTAAAAAATTGTTTTTGGGAATGAAAAAGTTATAAGCCAAGAGTTTAAAAAATATATAGGATTTTTTTATCTGTATGTAAAAATGAATATAGCCATTACGTATGTTATAAACAATTTGTGTTTTAATATATCGCAATAGATACTATATTTATATGAGTTATATATCACACAGAATCTAAAGAAGTAAATCTTTAATTGCGCGCAATAATAGATTTAAATATTGTAAATATTTTACTTATGTGAGAAATATTTGATAATAAACCCACAATAGCAAAGTTCAGACAAGAAACACCGATACGTTCGTTCGCAAAGCTATTAACGTCTCCCTCGCGACCGAAATGAACAGGGGTAGAGCATACCGCGTATTAATATATGTTAGAGATGGACAGTAATGATCTTTGTGTCGATTACGGAGCGTTATTGGGAAATATTGGTCCATGCCCCCTGGGATGCTGTGGGGTAATTGACGGGGAAGACGTTCGAAATGTTCGCGTGAAGTTTTCTTTATTCAATATATATATAGGTTGGGCCATAAATTTTTTCACTTTTGAAACATGTGTAGAAATTAAAGTACAAATGCTATTTTGTTTATGATTTATTTACCGTAATTATCATTTATTAAAATTTATTTTTTAAAAATTACATCGTCGATATGTGCTCCGTCTCGCCGTTGGCCCCTTACTCTCACGGTTTTGGCGAAATCAAGTGTTGATATTTGCAAAAAATTTTGGTCCACCCTATACAATACCCGGCGGTAAATATTGCACATCGACCTTTGAAAAGAGACAATCTGTTAATTTCACCCTAGAGCGTTATCTCTGTCACACGACTGACAAAACGTCACATAGGTAATGTGGTACAGAGATAATGCTCTACTAACCCGAAATTAACGGTAGTACTGTACATTTTTTTTCTTTTAATGGCCCCCGCTATTGGGGGCCTCTCGTACCCCTTTGGATCCCATTTTTGGGGGGACAGGGACTTTATGGGCAATTTTATTTATTCACATAATTATTTTTTATTTTCATTCTCTACTTTCATACTTCACATAATCTTTCATTCTATTCTTTTATGCCACAATTCTGCTTTCTTTCCGTTTTGCTCTGTTTACCTTTCTTTTATCCTCTTTTCATTTTACATTTTCTTAATTTCTATTTTTATTGTATCACATTTTTATCTATTCTATATCACAGTTTCATATTATTTTATTTTTTTAACTTGTCTTGTTAGTTTTTATTTGTTGTCTATGCCTAATTTTTATTACTTTCTATTGCATATTGTGTGATTCTTTTGCAATAAGAGAGGAATTCTTCCCTGGTATCCTTTCCGCTTATCAGGGAGGCTATTGACTCCTCCCTGATTTCAGCGCCAGACCGGCACTCGAAGCCGAAGTACTGTACATTGTGTGTTCCCGGTGATGGTTTATGTATCTGAGACATCGTTATGATGAGACTTATGAGAAAATTCAATCACCGTTACCATAGGCCGTCGGGGCTGAATGGTTCACGAGTGGCAATGATGATATAAATTTGCTGTCATTATCATGTCGAAAGATCACCTCGATGATCTGTCTTGCATTACCAATATTAAAAGGTTTTATAACCTTCATTATGTACGTGTGAGTAGAGGTGAGGAAGGTCGCATGAACTGTAATGTTAAAAAAAATGTCTAATTTAGAAGGTTCAAGTTAAGTAATAGTTTAAGATAGAGACTAGAATAACTTAGCTTAATAAACACTGACACGCAAAAAGGTAAGCAAAAAAAAATCGGAAAAATGTAAAACAAAGGCACGGACGCTTATGTCTGTAGAATATAGATCTTAATTGTGAAAAAAAATTTAAATATGTCGGTGTACCTACTCGAATTTTTTGAAGTCTTTATATAGTAATAACATGTTTTCATATTTCAGGAAAGTTGAGTAATATTCTCTCGCTATTAGGTCAAGAGGTAGGATGGCAAATCTTTCTGGAGTCCTTCATGTTGGGCCCTTAGGAAGATAACAGGAACAGCAGTAAGACATAAGTCAATAGAAGAGAGATAAATATTGTGAATAAACTGTGAAAAACTGAAATAAATATTGTGATGTAAAGACGTATATATAAAGAATAATAAAATAATTGATACAAAATAAATGTAAAAATTGCAAAATTAAGGTATATATCTAAAATATATACATATACATATACATATATATATATATATCTAATATATAAAATTCGAACTTGAACTCCTCCGAAACGACTTGACCGATTTTTGCCAAATTTTACATGCGTATTCAGTATGTCTGAGAATTGGCTATTATCTATTTTCCATACCCCTAAGTGATAAGGGTGGTCCACCCCTAAATTTTATTTTTAATTTTTTAGACAATTTTTTTGGTTTTTATTTTATTATGATACAGCATACAAAAATACATACAAACCTAAATTATCACCCCTCTACGATCAACCCTTATCTTACATTTGTTAATTAAAAACTTTATTTTTTTTTGCAAAACAACGTTTGCGGGATCAGCTAGTGTATATATATATATATATATATATATATATAGAGAGAGAGAGAGAGAGAGAAAATTATGAGCGAAATAGCACGAATATTTGAATATGCAACGTAATAATGTCTTAGCTTCTAGAATATTCTTGGCTAAGCTAATACGAAAGAAAATATGTTTGTTTCATTGTTTCAGAAAACAATGTGTACAGAAGGAAATACGTGTGGAGTTGTATTGAAGGCTTCGAAGTGATAAGTTGGGGCATCTGCAGACAAACAAACGCTGCCAACACCCTCATCCGCGCGGGGCATCAATTCTTGTATACACGCGTCATTAGTTCCCGCCCAAGGACTATTGGAAGCCAACCATATTATCTTATTAGAAATTACTGTCACACAACGCGAGGGATATCAAGCCTTATCGACAAGTATCCCAAGGGAATTTCGGTCGATATTCCTTTGTTAGAAACTTCAATAGAGTTTATGTGCCATACCGCTGTTATTACGCGTATTGGAATGAACGTGGATCATTGTAATTACTAGAAGTGTCATTGAGCGCTTCAACCATATTTTACAGTTCAACATCTAAAGTCATCAATGTATTTATTTCAGTCATAGGAAAACAACTACTCGGTATCTAAATTTTCTATAAATCTATGATAGGATCGATAGATAGTGGCTTAAATTCAGCATTTTCCAACAAACTTAACAAAGGAAGAAAACATAGCCTTATTGGTGAGTAAAGAAGATTGTTGCCAGTTCTTTTTGGAGTTCTGCGAAAATTATAGGAAAAACAATGAAAAATCAAGAATAATGAAAATAGATTAGAAATTTAAATTAAGTGCAAAATAGATATAAAATAAATAAGTAGTAATAATAAATGAATGGCTAAACAAATAATAAAAATAATAAACATAAAATTGTAGATCTCTGGATGGAAGGCGACGGAAGTTAGTCGATGTATGGAAAGGAATGAGAGATATGAAAGACACAATTCGCACACAGAATTCTTTTGCCTTAATAAAAATATAAATATAAAGATACATTGGTAGAGCTATTATTGAATAGTCCGCTTTTAAATTAAATACCATTTTTATTTATTATTTTATTCTATTTATTGTAATTCGCTACATCTATTAGCTGAAAATATTAATAAATGTCTATGCCACTTCTATTAGATCTTTATATCTTCGTTCGTAGTATTGGCTCATATTCTTATAGTACAGAATTATATTCGTTATCTCTTCTCGCCACACATCGTCGATGGTGTTTTGTGCCATCGATGTCATCGTTATGGCACACGTGGTGTTGTTTGTTCTTCTATATTTGTTATTAAAAACGATTCTCACACCAAACTAAGTTTTACCACCATGACTTTGTTATTATAAATTAAATGAATCGCAAGACGATTTGCTTCATCTATATTTATGGCCCCTACTATAGGGGATCTTTCGTACCCCTATCTTTGGGAAGGACAGGGTCGTTTTATTTAATTTAATAATTTTTTTTCGTATTAATTTTATTAGCGCGCTCTTCTTGCATTATTCTTATAATCTTTCGTACTTAATGTTTCTTTCCACATTTCTTCTGCCTTTATCTTTCATTCGATATCATTCATTGCTCAGATTTACATTCCTTTATTTTATTTTAAACATTTTGTTTTAAATATCTCATTTTTATTTTGTTTTATTAGCTATTTTATTGTTTACACTTATAATTATTTTTAACTTTTATTTCTACTGATTATTTTTTCTGTAATTTTCTTGCTAAGTTCGGGGAATATTAGTCTCTTTCCGTCCTCCTTTATAAGCGAGGCCATTAACTCCTTGCAGATCTTCATGCCAACCCCAAAGACACCTAAAAAATAATATTTTCAGAAATAATAATTAACATAATGATATTATAGCGAAAAAACATTTTCAAATTTTGTATTACTTCTTTTAAAATCAGTTATTCTTTACTGTCCCTGCAGGCATTGTAAGTCATACACCAGGCACAGGCTTTCATCAAAGATCGAAAACCGTTCCTGCACTGTCTGCATCCACCTACTTTTCTTGACCTTAAATATATCGTTTATCCACCATAATGGGATTCCAATTCACGTCGAACACCGTCACATTCCAATAGAAAAACTATGTAACGTATTTAAGAGTGATCACTTTATACAGGGCGTTTACAAATAAGTTTATAAACTTAATAATTTCTTACAGAAAAATGAACGAAAACGACTAATACTACTATCTACTTCCGCTATGTAGCAGTAGTCGTGCAATGAAGTGCAACTACCGCCGAACAACAAACACCGAGTCAGGCACTAATCGGTGTAACATTACTCCTGTGGAGGGGTGAAACACGTGTTGAGTTAATTAACGGTGGTAGTTGTGTAATTCGCATTGTTTGCCGCACACGCATTTATCAGGGGACTGGCGGGCACTTTATTGCACGACTACTGCTACATAGCGGAAGTAGCTACATATTAGTCCTTTTTTTACTTAGGATGGACTTCCGCAAAGTAACGTGTAAATCTATTAGATAGAAAAATGAACTATTCTCACATATTTTAATTTTTATAATGTGTAAATATAAAACATCCTGTATTTGAATGTAATATGGACATTTGACAGTTATCAAAAAATCTCCGTTTGTTAATTTAGAACATAAAAATTATATGCCTTTTTTGGCCAGCTATAAGCAAATTTTGTGATTAGATTATTTATAATATCACGTACCCTATGAATATGCTACGAATTTCGTAGCATCGTAGCGCTTTCGAAATATCGTAGCTGAGAAATGAATTGATTTAATTAATGAAGGATTGAGACTGAATAATCGGCGTAGAGGTCGTGGTGCGCGGAATAGAAAGGACTTAGAAGGATGAAGTATAAAAAATAATTTTATACGTTTTTTACTGCACCAATTTAAAATACAGGACCTTATGTAGTTTTATGAATTTATTTTACAAAAACATATTTGTCATTTCTTTAGATTTTTCGTTTTAAAATATTAGGGAAACCAGAAAGTAATGTCGTTTTCATAATAATTCACACGACTATATTTTTAACCAGTTTTTATTTCTAATCAACAATATATTCACCTTCGTTATCAACAACCTTTGCCATCTAGTATACAAAATCAATGCCGGAGCGGTAACAAATCAATTGATTTTTCTGTAAAATATGTGGACAGAAACGACATTCCTTTCCGGTCCTCCTAAAACTCATTACTATTTTTAATAATTTAGTTCATCGGTTAAACACTGAGGCTTGAGATCGTAGAACGCAGTTTTAATTCTCGACAAATATATAAAAGTTTAACTTGTTTGACTAACATATTGTGCGTATATATAGAACGATTAGATATATCTCATTTGTCAGTAAAAACTTTAAAGTTTTTAAATTTATAGTTAACAAGTATAAAGTGCTAACTTTGAAACTATTGTCTATATGCCAGTAAATTCTGACAGTACAATATAATTCGAATTTGGAAAACGTTTTTTTTTACTATATTATTATGACGTTAAATATTTTTTTTGAAAATTTTTTTGTCTGGCAGTGGGCGTCTATGGTCTGAAACATCATTGTATTAATCCGCTGTTCAGTTTAACAAAATAATTTAAAACTGAATTTTAAATCCAAGATTGAAATATATTATTAAATAAATCTTATCGTAGCATTCAAGAGTTTTTACTAGATTGAAATATGTGTAACTTGGTTTATTGACTCATTTATATGATTAACATTATAATGTACACATCCAAAATTGTTAAATTTCATTTGAAAGAGCGACTGTTGAGTTTCTGGCGATAGATCAGCGTTCAGCCGGTGGTAGCTGACTGCTTATAATGTTAAAATAATCGTCGATTCAAAAGCGCATGTAAATGTTTACTTGATAAAATATATTTTGAATTTAGAATTATTTGAATAATAAAGTTTCATATGAATGCGCCGATATGTACAATCTTCAGTATAATTAAAGTTTCGTAGCAATTTTGCCCGTCAAATGTACATTCACATTTTACGTGAGTAATATACAGCTTCTACACAAAGTGGGGTGGATCCGCCATTTTATTTTTAATGTTTATTGCTTTTTGCCAGATAAATTCGACTCGGGGGGGGCGTGAGGCGAAGAATCAATGCGGTTGTTCGGTATAAGAACGGTGTCCCCTACTATTTGTTATCGGTATTAATTTTAAAATATAGTATATTTTCGAATTTATGTACATACGTCAAAAATTATATAACATAAAGAGTATTATATACGTAACATTAGAAATTTGAAGAATTATCATGACATAAAAAGTATAACAGGTGATCTTATCATTAGAATAAATATTTATTGTTACGGAACTCGCTGTATGCGAGTCGCTTTCAACCGGTCTTATTGGAAGTCAGTATCGATCTTACAGAGGAGGTCGATGTCCAGCTGTGGGCATCCTGTATGTGAAATGATTATAATGAACCATAGTATGGATACAGAAGGACAAGTAGTGGGTAGTCGATGAGTACATTGTACCAGATAGTTTAAAGTATTAAAAATTTGTATAAAATATACCTAAGAATTTAAAAAAATGCATGTATTTATGTATATATATACAGTTTATTTTTATTTGTATTAATAATAAATTAATTATTGCTTACCACACTGGGTGTCTCTGTCCCACACTACCTATATGACGTTTTGATAGTCGTGCGACAGAGATAACGCTCTACGAAGCCGAAATTAACCGAAGTCTCTTTCCAAAGGTCGATGTGCAATATTTATTGCCCGGTACTGTAATTAAGGTTGCAGGAAGTGGCTGAATGTGACCAGTCATCGTGGTGACTTTTGAGGGAGGCCTATACTTTTCAGTTGGCATCTTTCAGCTGAAAAGAAGAGTGATAAATTAATTTAAATACGTAATTAACAAATACATCAAACAAAAACAAGTTTTATCTAACGAATAACTGTGTTGTTATAAAAGATTATAATAGATTCACATATTTATTTATCTGTTAAAATAGTACCATATTTTTAATTACTATATATAAGAAAGATAAAAACTCGATAGTTAGATAGTGATCGAGTTGTTAATTACGTAACGGTGGTAGGGGATGGGGGTTGTAATTCTCGTCGCAGATGTTTTCTATGTTAATTCTATTGTTTTTTTGTTAATTTTTATGGTTCCCTTCATGGACGATTTAGCCGGTTCGTCCGTTCAATTTGGGATTAACGGTAATGTGGCGTGGAACGAAAAATCTTCCTCGACTCGTCATTTTCTTCAATTCTATGATACAGATTTAATCTGGCATTATGTCTTAATAGTTATTGATTTTTTATGTTAATCATCGACCGGCCTTTTTAAATAATTAAATTAAGAATGCCCTTTTAAATAACTTCTATGTTTTGCATAAAATAAGAGCTCTAAATATGAGAATATGTCTTTTATTTGTCATTAAAAACCTTAAAAGTTTTTGCATAAGATATATTTATTAATATATTATGATTGAAGATTTATAGCACACATTTAAATTATATATTCTTAAACTGAAACTATTCACCTAACCTAAACAACATGGTCATACCGGTAAACGAACCTGCGCCTAAGATCGCAAGTCTCAGTTCTTACCGCAGGGCTACGAGCATACATGTATGTATACATATATGTGGGATATTTATATATATATATATATATATATGTATGTATGTGTGTGCGTGTGTGTGTGTGTGTATGGGATTGTCAAACAATAAAGACGGCGGTTCCGAACACAAGTCTTTTTCGTATTCTAAGGAGGGTAACCATCTTTTCTCTCTTTATTTCTCGTAGAATTAAAAGTAATTAAAAAATGTAGTTTTAAAATAATTTAATTTTCAATCCACATAGACACACACACCTACACACACACACTATATATATATATATATATATATATATATGTATATGTACACTGTATAAATTATAATGTACCACACATACATAAACAATTAACATCTTGTATCTTTTGAGTCGGCCGCCACTTAAATGTATCAAATACGGCAATTAATATTAATATCATCTGAAATATCTTCTACCCTCATACCGTGTTTTTGTGACAATGAAATCGTCATTTGTTCCGAGAGGGTGAATCGCAATCAACATACATTTCCGAAAATTTTAAAAAGTCTCAAAACGAATTCCGTCTAAAGATATATTAATGAGCCATATTTTAAATTAGGAAAGCATTCGAAATGACAGCCGGGGACTTCCCCGTGCCTCCCCGAAAAAAAAGATCCATCACGGGTATTACCCCTAAAAAACCATCGTAAATACTCTTGTGAAACCAGAGCGCGGGGGATCAGTTATCCTCAAGAGCGTTGGTCTGTATCTGCACTCACTTTTGGCTAATTTTCAGGTTGATTACTACGCTTGTGTAGTCATGTGCGTGAAGTAGTCTATAACTGTAATATATATAGTAAAAGTAATGTGAAATTTATAGTATAGATACTATATATCTTTCGTATCTGTATCCAAATCTTTCACCACGCAGGCCGTTCGATTGTGGAATGATTTACCGCTAAATATAAGACGTAAGAAAAGTACCAATATTTAGCCACTTCCGCACATGCAGAGGACTGTGTTAGACGCTAATCGGTGTAACATAACTCCTGAAGATGCCCCGTGGAGGGGTGAAACACGTGTTGAGTAATTTGGTGGTGGCGGTTGTGTGATTCGCATTGTTTGCCGCATACGCATTTATCAGCGGGCTGGCGGGCGGTGCATTTCATTGCACGACTACCAGTGCATGTGCGGAAGTGGCTAAATATTGGTCCTTTTCTTACTTAGGATGGACTTCCGCGAGGTAATGCCTGATTCCATTAAATATAAGACGTGCTAACTCACTACCTATTTTCAAGAAAAAGGTTAAAAACCATTTACTAGACCTATAATTATCTATCTCTTAGTTCATTTCTTTTTCTTCTTGCTTCTTTCTGAGGCAAGTGCGATCGAACCAATACTGATCGTCAGTTAGATGTTTTTATTTATTATTGTATTATATTTATAATATCTATTAAACCTTTTTTTATAATAAGTATATGTTATATACGTATGTATATATGTTTAAGTATGTATGTCTATGTATGTTTATGTATATTAATGTTCATTTGTTTGTGAATATGTATTTTTTTGTACACGTGAACTACCCTTTATAAGTACTATTATCTTTTCCTTACTATGGTTGTCTGTAAGAGATTGCCTTGTAATAAGACCGCCCATTGTACTTTTCTGCATATTATTGTATCTGTATATTATGTATCTTATCGTGTACAATAAAGAATAAATAAATAAATAAATAATAAATAATAAAATAGACCTAAGCTGTGATATCTGAGGATGGTATAAAAGGTGATGGAAAAATGGAATAAATGAAAACATTGTAAAGTATAAATGATTAAGAATGGAATAAGATAAAAGAGATTATTAATAAACAGAACAAATGAAAAAGTTATTGCTCCAATAAATACCTGTTCCCAAATAAATAGCCACAAAAAGTAGAGTCTAAATAACAAAAATGTTAATGAATAGAATAAAAATCTTAATAAATCTGTGATAAATTGAAAAAGCAAAACTCATCATTGTAAATATCACAAATAAATATAAAGATATGTAATATTATCTAAACTAAGAAATAATAAAAGTGGCGATGAATGAATGGTTATTAAAATGGTAGAGAAAGATAGATTAAATTGTGGTATGAAACAATAGAAAGATTATGTAAAGTATGACAGAGCATGAAAAAAAAACTGTAAAAAAAATTTGTATAGATAAAAAACAACCCTGTCCCAAACTAGACAGGGTTGGAAGGAGATCTCTAGTAACGAGGGCCTCCAAAAAATGTAGAGACTATATTCGAAAGTGTACATTTTAATTTGATATATAAATTATATATTTAAATTCACTGGCAGACTTTAAGACGCTGCATAAAATTAAAGATATAAAAAAATCTTTGTAAATGATGATTTCTTTATTGTATGTATATAAATGAAGTATAAATATCGGCATATATTAATTCAAAACTCTGCCATTCTCAATATCAAATGTACACCAAATAAAAGATACAGTACCCGGCTATAAATATTGCACATCGACGATTGGAAAGAGACAATTGGCTAATTTAGGTTTCGTAGAGCACTATCTCTGTCCAACACTACCTATGTGACGTTTTGTCAGTCGTTGTATTTCGTTCGACTAGTACTGTAAATAGTTTTAGTGTATTATATATGGACATACGTCTCGACTATATATCTGCATAAGAACCGCTTATGTTCCACCTACTTGATATGATATATTTTAAACTATTCATATACATCTCCCTGAAAAGACATATGATACGTATAAAATATATGTCCACATCTGGGCATAGGTATATCCCAGACTTTGATCGATATTAAAAACAAAGAAGGAAAGATAAATTATAATAAACTATGATGATTTCAAAAGTCAACTAAAAATATAGTATGATATTAATAATAAGGGATTAATATAATAATATTAAACTGAGTCAAATATAGAGCAGTGATAGCACAGTGATAAGGAACTGAGACATGCGATCGCAGTTCGCAGGTTCAAGGTATAAAATTCACACTTTGTGCATTAATTATATAGGATTTCCACTGCTCATAAACAAGTTAAGAAAAGAAATGCAAGAAGAAGAGAAAAAAAGAGAAATGAATGGAAGATTATTATTTATTTATTATTATTTACTTTATTGTAGATAAACAGTAACAAAAGGCACTAAGAAAGTACAAACTTAGAAAATTAGAAATATAAAATTAGTTACAATTGTTACCTTATAACTATCTCACTAAGAACATTTAATGATTTAAAGTCAAACAATGACAAAACAAATAAAAACATTACTAAACAGGGATCATAGATATAGCGCATTCTGCATATCACACCGCAATAATTACGAATCACAGCAAGCCGTCACGTTCCAATGAAGTTTAAATTGTATTGTGTGTACTCAATAATTTCGAAGGAAATTATCTTTTAAAAGATACGAGACTGATGTTAAGATAGATGTAATACAAGCATGGCTATAATAATATTCATTTAAAAACTATTAATTGTATATATAGTTCCTGTTTTACCATAGTAGGAGATGAACGAGAGGTTTCCAAGAACAGAGGCCATAACAAATCTTTTTAGAAGACATATGTACTGAATATACATCCATTGCTAGAAATAAGCCTCTTTCATACATTTGCAATAGAACCGCTTAGAAGCAACCCGCATCTAGCGCCTTCTAATGTATTTAAACGTCTTATAGGCTTTGTTCATATGTATTCTCTTTTTCTTTAAATATATACACAAGCTATAAATCAAATATATGTCGATACGTAGAAACAATTAGTTGCGCTAAATCTGCTTTTAAATAGATAGTAAAAGATTTATATATATATGTATATAATTGTATGTATACATGCATATGTGTATATCTTGTTCTTTTTAGCCGAAACATGCCCACTGCAAGGCATAGACCCTGAAGGTCACCACGTTCTCTAGTCTTGCACTGTCCGCATCCAACGGCTTCGGCCAGAACCTTTCGTAAAGGTATATAAGTGTATATATTTACCTAACTAGGTTTTTATATATGTACGTGTCTATAGTAATGTATGTATGTGTATATACATATATTTATGTATATATATATATGTGTATTTTGCAAGTGTATTACAGCCTAATCTCTCATGTCTCTCATCTCCGTCAAAAGGTTGTTTGGTAGAGATAACCTCGAGCAATAAGACCGTCTTCTATTTCTATATACATTGTTTCTTTTTTTAGTTTTATCTATGTTATTTTGTTGAATTTCATTTTGATTTTATATAGAATTTTGGTGTGTAGTAAAGTGTAAATAAATAAATACATAAGTACGTCTACTCATAGACATAAGTCTTCTCCATAGACTTGATATTAATAATATCTAAATAGACCCTATTTATAGGTATATCGTAGATTCCTCATATTCCTGTAACACTAGCAACTCGAGATCCAACGGTAGAGTCAAGTTAGCCGTCACACTAGCGGCATACAACTCGTGGTGGGCGATAACACAACCCGATAAAAGTAAAACGTGAATTTAAATAAAAAAAAATCAATTCTAGAACACAATCCAAAATTGAAATTTAAACCGAACAGATATATATGAACTTGCGTAAATTTCAATTATAGAACTCACTCGAACAAATACAGATTTCCACTTTAATTTATACACTTTTTTATTTGAACTTTTTCAAACGGTTTCGAGAAGATTGCTGCATTCTGTCCTGAGGGCTTATTTTTTTTTAAAACTGTCATTAATTCCAAGTATAATTTTCTGCCCCCCGAAATACCCTCCCGGGCTTCCTGTGGGATCGACCGGGGGGCGATTAAACTCTGTTTAATGTCGCCCCCGAAAAAAAATAAAAATAAAAAGTAACCAATCAACAGATTGATTCAGAATTTCATCTCGCGACTCTCCTCTTGCTAAAGTTTTAATGTTTCGCATATCTAAAATTGGCGTCTTTAAAAATGATTTGTTGGGTATAGTACCTAGCAACCCTCGTACTTAATTTAACATTTGATTTATTTGTTTTGCGTTCGTTTTATTTTCTAGTCGGAATATATATCTCCATAATTATTTCAGGTTTAGGACCTTTAGACATAGGCCTCACCAATACGACCTGTTTAAAGTGACTTTAACAAGCTGGTCTGTCTACTTTATGGGCAGACGACCCATCCTGTCCATGTCTCTACTCCGGAACCTCAAGATACAAGTAACCATCTGTTCTGAACGCTATGTGGCCTGCCAATTGGTACTTCAACTTGCTGACCATCAGGGCTGTGTCAATTTATTTCCCTGTAAACCTCTTCATTAATGATTCTATTCATAGAGAAATCCCAAGCTTAGTCCATGGTCCGTTGAGCAACTTTGAGCTTACGAATGAGGCCTTTCATTTGTACGCTACGATACTCATTTCACATCCACGACATTGGCGCCCGCACGCAAACTAGAGTCAGGGTCAACCCTTATCGCTCCCGACCGCCATGTAGTTCTCGCTATACACAAACACAAGCCTACACTACACTACAGTTAACCTTCCTATACCCGCGCGTTTGTCTGAGAGACCGACAGAAATTTTCGATTTTAAATACAGAACGAATAATGTTAGTTTAATGAACTTTCTAGTACTTGCCTAATTTGAAACGAATGAAATTGACGTGAAGTGTGACCTTGAGTGAGGGCCACATTTGGGTGAACTGAGCGTCCTTCGGTGCCAGAGACCGGATACACGTGTTATATATATTTCATTTAGCGCGGGTACAGGAAGGTTAAAAAGTTCCCTCTTCATCTAAACATCTTCTGTGTAATTGAATGCGATTTACCAGAGTAAAGTTATTACCTCACGTAACTCTGGTTCCGTGAACTTTAGATGAAGCTGTACAAAGCCTAAAGTGGCTTGCAGCTTACTATCAGACATGTAGTAATGAAGCCTGGAATAGGAGACTACATTTCACTGCCATAAACCTTGGTTCACACAATATAATTAGAAAAATAATACACAGATCTCTGTGATACTGATCAGTGAGTATAGTGCAAATTTCAATAATAAACAATTCAAAGAAGTTCTGTGTGTGGTAAAAAATATAATAAAATGAGAAGAAATTAATTAATTAAAATCACCGACGTAGCTCGAGGAATTGCTCGTCTGAAATGGAAGTGGCAGTGGTTCTCAAGTGGCAGCCCCATGCCAGTAGACGCGGCATGGGTAGAACTCCCACTAGATGGATCGACGACATGACTAAGGTCGCAGGAAATAGTTGGACAGCGCATGACCAGTGATCGTGATGATCTTTGTTGGAGGTCTATCTTGAAAAAAAAGAAGAAAATTAAAATGAAAAATTACTTTTACTTCATTTTTACCGACAATACAACCGCTTTGGAAATACTTGTAAACTAGCTTATTTATATCGAATACGTAAATAAAGTTTAAAATCGTCTGATTGTTTTGTAACAAGAAAATATAATTGAACTATATATTTAATATTTGCGGTAAAGATAGAAGAGGTATGAACTATATCTTTTTATAGCGAAATGACATTATCTGGCATACGACCGAAAAACTTGAAATTCTAGAAATGTTTAGTTAAAAAGTTTTGGTAGCCTGAAGTTAGAGGAGTGATAATTGCGATCATAGATTACGGGTTCCATTCTAAAGATACAGTGTGACATAATTTACACTTTGTGTGTTAATTATATAGGATTGCCACAGTTCCAAAATAAGTGGGTAAATGACTATGCTTTGCAGTGGGTGACTAAGGGCTGCATCGATGATGACGACAGACTACAATAATCAGTATCTAACAAGTCGTATAATATTCAACATGATTCTCATTTGAAATTTTCAGCATTAAAATTAAATATCGTTTATCGTCAATGGATAATCTATATTTATAACTAATAATTATATACGCGGCCCATTAGTTCGGAAACAAGTACTGCGATATCCGAGCCAGGAGCGTACTCGAATCGACGAGTGAAAAAAAAAATTAAATTTTCCAAGTCGATTTCATTTTTCATTAATTCATCTTCGAGGGTTGCGGACTCGGATGATATTTAACTAGATGTACCGTAATTTTATGTTGTGTATCTAATTATGAATTTTAGAAAGAGATAATCGACTAATTTCAGTTTTGTAGAGCGTTATCTCTGTCGCACGAAATACAACTGACAAAACGTTACATAGGTAGTGTGGGACAGAGATAGTGCTATACGAAGCTGAAATTAGCCGATTGTCTCTCTCCAAAGGTCGATGTTCAATATTTATCGTCGCGTACTGTACATACCTTTAACAATATCTGTAACAAGTTATATTTATTGAATGAATTATTTTGTAGGAATATATTAACAGCATTAAATGCTTTCGGAATTCAGTTTGTTTTTATAAATACATTGTATTAGAGAAGATTTTTAAATAACAACCAAGAAATAGAAGATGCGGCGTGTGAAAGCCTTCCGACTAAGAGGACGCGGAAAGTCGATGAATGTGAGATGCGCAAACACATTTGTGTCGATCTTTGAACAGGCCTATGTCTTGCAATCTTTGTGATGATATATTGGTGGTTATGGAACGGTGATAAGTTTGTTACTTCACAACATCACCCCATGTATCACGTTATTTATATGATGATTAGTTATAGGTGTAAAAACTTTGTAGGCTTTGAATATATATCTCACTTAGCTGCAAAAAACTTTGACATATATTTCCAAACATTGTGTATAAAATGATCACTCTGAAATATTTTATATTAATTTTTTTTACTACTGAAATTCGACAGGTAAATAACTTAAGGGAGTACAAATTTTGTAGGAATAGATAGTAAACAATAAGTTATTTTATATGTAGTAATCCGCGTTTTGAAAATAATTTTTGGGTATAGTGTATCATTTATAAATTGACAGCAAATGTGTTAGACATTAGCACATTTAGATGTATTAAATCGCCCTGTAATCAGTAAGTAACATAGGTTATAAAAATAGTAATAATAGATAGTCACTTCTAGTTTATCTAAGTAACTGTATCTACAGCCGATACGCAGTTTCTATATAAAATTTCCCTCAGGGTTCGTCGGGAATAAAAAGAAATTCTTTGCACAAGCCTGTTTAACCCTCAAATGGCGGCTAATTCCGAGACGAGATGGATGATTAATTATTGATGCGCCTTTTTTGAACTTCAATGTTTGTCTTTGACGTCAATTTATTCATTTGATAATCTCGTTTCATTATTGTTTAATGAAGGGCGGCGATGTTAGACCCAAATATATCCGGTTTTTTTTGTACCCGGGTACTTATTTGTCTAGGGTCTTCTCTGTAGGTACATAAGAAACCTTCATCTGCAGTTGCAGAACCTTTTACAACTCCTCCTTTTGTCGTATTCTTCATTACTGAGAAACGTTACTTTTTTCAGTAAGTTTGTTGCGCAATATGTTAGGTTTGTGCCTTTTTTGTACCCGGGTACTTATTTGTCTAGATTCTTCTCTTTAGGTACATCAGAGACCTTCGTCTGCAGTTGGAGAACCTTTCACAACTCCTTCAGTGACGTATTCTTCATTACTGAGAAACGTAACCTTTTTCGGTAACTTTGTTGCGCAATATGTTAGGTCTATGCCTTTTCTGTTTTCGGGTACTTATTTGTCTAAATTCTTCTCTGTAGGTACATCAGCAACCTTCATCTGTAGTTGGAGAACCTTTCACAACTCCTCCTAGTGACGTATTCCTCATTACTGAGAAACGTAACCTTTTTTTGTAAGTTTATTGCGCAATATGTCACTTCTGTGCCTTTTTTGTACCCGGGTACTTATTTGTCTAGATTCTTCTCTGTAGGTACATCAAAAACCTTTATCTGCAGTCAGAGAACCTTTCAAAACTCCTTCAGCGACGTATTCTTCATTACTGAGAAACGTAACCTTTTTTGGTAAGTTTGTTGCGCAATATGTTAGGTCTGCGCCTTTTCTGTACCCGGGTACTTATTTGTCTAGATTCTTTTCTGTAGGTACATCAGAAACCTTCATCTGTAGTTGGAGAACCTTTCACAACTCCTCCTAGTGACGTATTCTTCATTACTGAGAAACGTAACCTTTTTTGGTAAGTTTGTTGCGCAATATGTCACTTCTGTGCCTTTTTTGTACCCGGGTACTTATTTGTCTAGATTCTTCTCTGTAGGTACATCAAAGACCTTCATCTGCAGTAAGAGAACCTTCACAGCTCCTTGTGACGTATTCCTCATTACTGAGAAACGTAACCTTTTTTGGTAAGTTTGAAGCGCAATATGTTTCTGTAGCTGTTTTTATCTATGTCTGTTGTTTCCCATTCTGTTTTATGGAACTTTGAGTTTAGTGACTCCATGAAGCGTTCAATGAAGCTATCTAAGATCTCGAAGACCTCCCAATCCTGTAAAATAGTATGTAGCGAACCGAGCTGACGCTCCCTTGGAAGCCTCCACCCTCTCTCTCATCCTTCACAATTTCTCTCTTTCTTTCATCTTTCATACTCTATATTTTCTATCATAATCACCGCATTCATTCACAATGCGTTCACGCATCGCCTCCCTTCTCTTGTCACGTTTCTTGTTACTCGTTTTTTAAAGTTAAATAACATTACTTCTAATCTTGTAACAAAATAATGTGTCAAAATAGTGTGGTCTCTTCTCCAAGAGGGAAGCGATATTGCCGCAAGAAATACTCTGGCCTATTGAAAAGAGGTTTTATTCCAGGCGCACTTTGATCTGTCTAAAACAGAATCTGCAAATACCATTTGAGGAAAAGAGGGTGTAAAAAAGAAAAAACCCTATGTTTATGAAATGAGAACGAAAATTTGCATATTTAGACCTTTTCAAATGTACAGAATCCATTAATTACAAAATCAATGACGTTACGTATGCCGTAGATAAACTATTAGGTAATGGAATCCGTGTGGTGTGTCGCGGTCACCGATGCGGGGCCGACACAGTGGCGGCTCGAACGCTCACAAAGCGCGCGTGTCGCGTGTCGCTTGTAACGACATGGTGTGGCACTGGCTTACATACAGGATGTTCTAAAATATTAATTAAAAGTTAAATATAAATTCGTACACAATCGAATGTAACCGAGATAGCCTAGGGGGGTGGTGATTTTTTTATGGCCCCCGCTATTAGGGGCTCTGGTTCCGCTATCTTATTTATGGAATGGGAACGTTTTTATCTTTTAATGATTCACTTTCTTTTCTTTTTTTATTTCCATGCTCTTCTGTCATACTTCACATGATCCATCTTTCTTCCACTTACATTCTAAAATTTCTTGGTTCTTGGTTATTTGAAGTGGCAATGTAAGAGCTTCACCAGGCAGCGTATATGATCACAGGGTTGCTAGGGTGAAGAGTGATGGACTGGTACGAGGATAGATGACCTGGTAAAGGTCGATGGAAGACGCTGAATGTAGACTGTTTTAACCAGGCCGATTTTATGGGGGAGGCCTAAGTCCAGCTGTGGACATCTTTTGGCTGAAGTAAAGAAAATTTCGATCAAATATTTTAACTCAATTTATAATACCACAGAGTTAAAATGAAATAATTTTGGAAAAAGTATCGAAATAAAAACAATTTAAAAATTCATAAAACATTGTAAGTGATTTTAAATGAACACAAAATATTTAAATGATTAATTAAATAGATATTTATATTAATTTAAATTCGTTACCTATATATAGCTGCGCAAATTCAAAAACTGTATCTAGTAAGAGATTTCAACCTATGTATTGACTTATTCCGATATATCTCTGGAACTACAAGGCGCAGGGATTTGATATTTAGTAGAAGTATTTCTTCTCTCCGAGTATAGTTATCTAACTAAAGTAATATTTTCTTAATTATTGTTGTTGATTTATAATTTGGTATGAAATTATATATAAAAAATTACCATTTAATAAAATTATACAGACCAAACGCGGTGTGATCCATGCGAAGCTGGCAGTGTCAGTTCTATTTCTCTTTCTGTTCTCTTTTCAGCCGATGGATGCTTAGTTCAAGGCATAGGTTTTTTCAAAGATCGCCACGATGACTTGTATGTGCTGATAGCATCCATAGAGTTTCTGCGACTTGAACTATGAGGTCGATCCACTTAGTGTGAGGTCTACCCTGCGGTATCTGGTCGCCACTAAAGAACCTTTCGGCCCTAACGGTGGCACCAGAGACGTATCTCGCCTACTGCGACTTCACATCAAGCTACATCAGTGATCTTGGTTTTTCTGATAGCCCTATTCATTGCTCTTTGGGTGACCTTATGCCTAATAAGACCTCTTATGAGCTATTACGCAGAACCAAAAATAAGGAAGAGAGCAGGAAGCTGATAGCCAACCTCCACTAGTTGGAGAGGTACTTCAAGAAGAAGAAGAATGAGGTCCGACATAAACGCGGCATCAGCTAGTTGTTTTATATAAAACCCTGCGGTTTTGGAGTGAGAGTTGCGATCATATGCGGTTTGTTTCTCAGATTACAACTATTTACACAATTCACACTTTGTGCAATATATATATGGGATTGTATTGCAATATCCTACACGATTCCTCTTCATAGATATGTTTGGGGAGACGCATATGCTTTGACGACGAACTAAAATACAATGATTGATATAATTTTTTATGAGAGTTGTACAAAATAGAACACCATGTATATAAGTACCGCAGCGGCAATCTAAGCGCTCGTTCAATACAATAAGAACAAGGCACGGTGCATATCGGTCACACATGGGTGGGCGCATTCATACAGACATACAAACAATCGCCACTAGACAAAGGGTCTAGGCGATATAAGGTTTCTTTTATTTTTATCTAGGTCACTGATTTTAATTATAATGATTCAGTGAAGTGAATTATCTACAGGTATTGTTAAAATTACATGCAGTTATTTCTATGTATATATAAATACCAGCTGATCCCGCAAACGTTGTTTTGCAAAAAAAAAAATTGATATTTTAATTTGTAAATAAATAATAAGGGTTGATCGTAGAAGGGTGAAAATTTATGGTTGTATGTATTCTTTTATGCTGTATCATAAAAAAATAAAAACAACAAAATTTCGTTAAAAAAATAAAAATTTTTTTTAAGTGTGAACAACCTTTATCACTTAGGGGTATAGAAAATAGATAGTAGCCGATTCTCAGACCTACTGAATACGCATATTAAATTTGGTAAAAATCAGTCAAGCCGTTTCAGAGGAGTTCAAGTTTGAACACCGTGACACGAGAATTTAATATATTAGATATGTGTGTGTGTGTGTATATATAATAATAATATTAAAAATATCGATTGGAAGTTAACACGGTCGCTGCTAGATTGATTTTTGTGTACTCATACCGTGCTAAGCTATGTCGAATCGACCCGGTAGTGGAAACTTTCTTGTGAACCAGGCAGTTATGATCTGGTACCACTTCCCAAACTCGAATAAAATCGTGAAATTACACCTCCAGCACTGAACGAAAGAATACGATTTTTACAAATGCACTGGCGGAGAGGAGACAACCAGGTCAAAAAGAACTGCTTTCGCAGCAAGCGTGTTTAATGGAGAGGTTTCGATTGTTATGAATCTGCAATTAAAAATATTAAAGGTAAATTAACGGAAGAGGCATATTATTGAATAAACGAATAATTAAATGACAAGAATTCTAGGCTATGATATCGCTTTGTTTTTTTGGTTTCTTTTTTTTGGATTTTTTAGGTTTAAACTATGTAAAATGATTTATTTTTGTGGATTTTCTACCTGCTTCTTCTCCACAACTATAACACCTTGCGAAGCAGAGTAGAGTCAAAAATAAAGTGTATTTAAAAATAGATTATAAGTTGATAAAGTGTTCAGTTAAAAGATCCAATGTTGAATATATTTATTTTAACTTTATATTTTATTTTTAAAACAGAAGGTTGCATTTCCTGCAAGATCAGTTTAAATACTTAACATTGAAATATGTGTTAATGTATTCTCTTAAATATAGTTGTTATATTTTTGTGGTTTAGATTATATTTTAACATTGCATATTTTTAATTATGTGAACTTTTGATTGAAGATGATAACATCGTGTAAAAGAGTCAAAAAACGGTATAACGTGTGCTTGTGTTTTCAAATCACATTCCACATTTATGACATGAAAGTTTGGAGAAATTATACTCAAGGGTAACCGTATACAGGGGGTAATAAATGAGAGACTAATTATAAAAAATGAAAGAGAAACAATATGTTTGTTTTCATATATGCAGCTCATCTTATATATTGATATATATCAATTATGTATATCTTTTACTCTCTTACACATGTATAAGGGTATTCGATATATATAAAACATTGTTGTACAATTCAGTTTGTAAATAGTCTACCATTAATTCACATGAACACCTGGGACCAAAAGAATCTCTTAGTGTAAAAAATGGTAGCGACGGAGGCCCCAATCAATCCGATGTTCCGGGGCTTACCCGGATATTTCCTCGGACTCGGTTTCGACATACTAATTTTGTTAGTCTGACCACGGAGGTCCCGCGGGTGAGATTTCGCTATAAATTGAAGACGATAAGTGATTTCTCCCTCTCAATCTTTCAATGCCTCAGCGGGGCTGTTTTACGGGCCGGTCGGATATCTTTATTCTTTTTTTTGTTCCCTTAATAATTCATGAATCGCCACGATTGGGTTGCATCGAATTTTCTAGAGTTTATCAAGTTATTAAGGATTTTAACATAAATTGTTTTTCATGGTATTTACATTACCATATATTTTTGGGGCCCTTCTTATTCCCCTACCATGTGTGAGAAAATCTTCTTCAGAATGATAATTTTTTTAACGAAATCTTTTATTTTCATTCTCTTATCTATCTTCTTAGTGTCATTCGTTCTTTCTTCACTCTACATTATCTTTCATTCCTTTTCTATTATTTCCCATACGCCTTCTCTTCTGGAATCATTTATTTATACTTATACATTTTATTACTTCGTTTCTATGGTTTTAACATGTATATTAATTTTTTATGTTTAATTCTAAACTATTTCTACAAGATTACTGTTAGAAATAAAACTAAATGTGTTATACAAAGATTAATGATGATTTTTATTTCATAAGTTGTAGAGTTAATAAGGCAAGATCGAATTAGAGTTGCTCTGGCATGGCCATCTGTCATAGCCGTTGGGTACGAAAGATTTTCGAGTGGCGACGAATCGGTGGAAGCTGCGTGAGGAGGGCCTCTTCTAGATGAACCGATATAGTTAAAGCCTGAAGTTCCTGGATGCGAGCAGCATGGAACCGGTGCAATAAGAAGGAGAAGAATAAGGTTCATACATAAGGTGTTTAGGCGAGCATTTTTAAGGTCGACGGAAAGCCGATCACAACCAACCCTTTTGGAAAGCTATAGAACGTGAACCAGTGGACGTTCTCTGACCTTGAGGCGACGACTAGTCAGTAGACGCGGCGTGGACCCTCAGAAGGTGGAACCTCAGGAGGTGGACCGTCAACATAGTTATGGTAGTTCCTGATCGAGGGCAGCGCAGAAACTGTCACCGTGGCGGTCTTTGCGGCCTATGACTTATTCGTCCATATATTTCTTCCCAAAAACCTTTAACATATTTATTTTTTAAGTTTAATGTTAAAATACATTTATATTACCATTGCAATATGCCCTTTGAAATATTTATCTATCGCTATTGAGAGTTAGAAAATCAGATTTTTTTTCTATTGGTCAATTAGGATTGATTCATACCGACACGGGGGATGAAGGCATAAGTGTTATCAACCCCTTCGAGAGTTTAGGGTTGTATCCTTTTGTTGTAGTAATTTGAAATTGCCGCGTTCTCAACTTCTCACTACGTCATGACGTTTGACTGTTTTGTTAAACGTCCTTGCCGCCCTCTCTGCTATAAAAGGTTTTGCTAATGTGTATTATTCTGTTAAATAAATAAATAATTAAGTATAAAGCCTATTAATTACATCACCTTTATTTCTTTTTTCCTTATTTTTCTTTTGTTACTTAAACGCGTTATTATGAGAAGTAGGTATCTGAAATTTCTTTTCGATTTAGTATATATAATTAAATTTACAATAAATTTAATAATTAGACAACGAATAAATATATTCTATTTTAATTTTGAAATTGAATCTGTGACTTGCGATGTTTTCTCACCCACACCAGCTGCTTGTCTAGCGTCATCATCTGCAAAATACCATAATTTTCAACATTAAGTTATCAAATTATTATACAGAGTAATTGGTTATAGCTATAAAAACTTTAAAGGGGTATTTATTCAGCTTATTTGCTATTTATTAATATATTGTATAGCATTCACACTCTTATAAGCAACTGAGTTAGAGAGAGACAATTAAACATTCATATTACGTTTCTAAATTATCTTGCAATAAAATTAAGAAGTTATTTAATAATAACTTGTACATGTAGTTTGTAGTCTGAAGATATGACTAGATTATATCTAGACCTAGATATTTAGGTATTCGTAAGAAGTCTCACGGTCGCCCAGAGAGCAATGGAGAGGACAATGCTCGGATGTTTCGAAAAATTTCTCATCTGAAGTGGCAGTAGGAGGGGAATATCGCCCGTGCAACTGATGACCGTTGGTATAGTAGGTTGAGTCAAGACCACGAGCAGGTAGACATGGCTTGGGTGGGACCTCCTGGGTGCCTCGAGAACATACTTGAGAACATACTGGATGCTGGCAGCGCAGGACCAGTTAACGAGGTGTTCTATGTGGAGGACTATGCCCTGAAGTGGGCGACCCTGGGCTAAAAAAAAAAACGTTTAAAACATATTTTCGCAGTCTAAAAAGTACACCCTTTTCACGAAGTCCCAGTGGGTACAAATGGCTATAAAAACATGGATCGACCTCAACAAATCAAGTCCGACAGCATAACGCGAAATGACCTGCCAAACATAAACTTGTTTGAGCAGAACAATACGGTGTATCAGTGAAAATCTCCTTACCAGACCTCCGGGGAAGGGCCACTATAAGAAATAAATATACAGATAAAAATAAAGTTATTTTTCCAAACGTCGAATAAAAATGTCCGTCTGTCACACCGTTACGACATTATTTAATATATAATTTTTATACAGGGGTATTTTTAACAACCTTTGCAATTTTTATAGGTTAACATCATTAATGTGTCTTTAAAAAGTGGTATATCTTCGATTTCACTAAAATAATTTTCATGATTCTATAAACTTCTGAAACAACTTCTAATTCGACTAAGATCTTATACGTGTGTTCTCATTATCATTATTTCAATAGTAAAATCCGATAAATTTCTAATAGATCCGGTTCGAAGTGGCTTGCATCCTGGCTCTTCCGATGACTTCAACAATTTCATTTGTCCACCTTGTGGGTGCTATACGGTTCTTGCCGGACCGTAGTTTCGAATACAGAACCTTAAGGCTCCACCGGACATCTGTTCCGGGTCTACAATCATTATCTCTTAATAAACACATGATTTAACAACTCTGTTACTACATATGTATTATTAAATTATCTTTCTACTATTCTATGTAGACTTGGAAGATGAATATAGCAATTGAGTCAAGCATTATACAAGCTCAGGATTTTCTTACTAAGTAGAATTAGAAATGAGGACATCTGTAGTAAGACGTAAGTAAACGCAGAGAATTGGAAAATTCATAGGCGATAGGCTCAGAACAGATGACAGCTGGAGTAAAGTTTTAAAGAGGATAACCGACCTACAAGCACAGCCTAGGATATTCCCCCACAATGTGGACTAATACCCTTGTTAAGGTTGTTAAAAGAGGTCGGATCATATATTGGACATTCTACATTTTCCTGATTATTTCGATTGAATTTTACTATGTCTGATAAATTGTATACGTATAAATCTATGTTAAACTTTATTAAAAAAGTGCTCTTGTGGAGTTTCTTTCTTCTTCTTTACAATTATAAAATCTTGTAAAAAAGAGTAAAAAATAAAATATATTGATAATAAGTTGACGGTCTACCTAAGAGTTTTGTTAAAAATTTCAGTTATCGATGGCCGAATGATGTTGATATATATTTTAGTTATAGATAATAACCCAAAAATCACTTACGCTGTTGTTATAGAAGTTTGGCTGATGTAGATTCAACGATGGGACGTGATCTCGATCCATCGTGATAGCACCATGAGGGTTTCAGGGGTAGCGGGAACCATACACGCGTACCCCTGGACGGGCTATCTAAAACAGCACGGCGCGAGGGAAGACCGCGTGACGATTCCTGACCGGGAGATACCGCGGTCCACCGTACAGTGCAGTGGGCGTTTACCTGGGGGGTTTTAATGGGTAGGAATCCCACATACCCCTGTCCTCCCGCCAGAGGCGGGGCATCTTGAACGTCCGAAAGATTTCATCCCCGAAACAAAAAAAAAGCTTAAATGATGAGACGAGATCTCGAATCATCGTGATAGCACCACGAGGGTTTCGGGGGTAGCGCGAACCATACATGCATACCCTTGGACAGGCTATCTAAAACAGCACGGCGAGGGAAGACCGCGTAGCAATCTCTGACCGGGAGATACCGCGGTCCCCCGTATAGCGCAAAGTGCGATTACCGGGGGGTTTTAGTGGGTAGAAATCCCACGTACCCCTGTCCTGAACCCAAAGGCGGGGCATCTTGAACGTCCGGAAGATTTCATTCCCGAAACAAAAAAAAAAGATTAGATGATGAGTTAATATTTTTGAATAAAAATAAAGATGTGATTTTTCGGGCAATGCGGTGTTATTGAGGCCTAACAAAGTGCGGATGGCCGGGGGCAAGTGGGTTAAAATGGAACAGCCCGCAATAAAACACCCCTTCTATCCATAAATATCCGCGTTCGGAAGTTGCTCTATTAGCGGTCGGAGATTTTTTCTTTCTAGTCCACTTCTATTTATCGGAGATATTCTCTCGGCGGGCGCTCGGGGCGCGTCGTCCTTTTGAATTTCGAATGTTTTCCAAATTTAGATTCGCGGCTACTGATTTCGTTTGAATTGATTTTTTTAGAAACAGAATGCCGCAAGTTTTTTTTTTTAATTTTCCTTTCTGATTTGATATTTAAAAAATGCCTGAATTAATATTTATTCAAAAACGATAACTTCCTTTTCGTTAATTGTAAATTTTCGCGATTGGATGAATAGACGAGAAATTAAAAATATAACATTTTTACGGGTTATTAAAAAATTAGTTAAAAATTTAAATTACGGTGTTTTTGTTCGGATTAAATCGACACTTGATAAAATTAACAAATATTTATAATTTTTTTCTATTTATAACCGACAAGGCTGACAATCGTCGGCTATTAAAATAAATTCGTTTAAAAATATGCGTTAATAAAAAATTTAATTTGAAAATTTAGAAAATGTCTCCCGTGGTATCACAAGGACCCAGACCTAAGTGGTGGACAGACTATGGTTTTTCTGCTCTAGATAAAGCCTTCAGATGAACTGCAGGCTGTGATATTTGAAGACTAATCATAGAAGATAGACATAGTCATAGAATTGTGGGTCCCACGAGTGGCTAGTAGACCTTTTAGGAGATTAACTAACAAAAACTTTTATAATACAAAACACTTCTGATAAACACACCCGAACAAAGTTACTATGATTTTCTTTTCCATTCTCAAGCTGGAGGTCAGTATTGTACTTAACCATGGCGCTTAATTGAACTTAATAAAAAAATTAAACATGTTATGCTAATATTATATATATTTCAAGTGTAGAAAGAACGAAAGGCACCAATAGCAGGTCTATTAAAAAACTTTAGCGTCGTTATCCCTCCTATAACACGGTACTTTTATAACAAGTGTTTATCTCTATAATGCGGGGATTTCCCTCGTTATATTTATGTACTGAAATCGAATGTTATTTTATTTTATTTTTTATTAAGTTCACAATCAATTTCACTCACGTCTTCAAACTATGTATATTGTTTTATCTATATATAAATGTTCATTTTTCTATGAGATTAGTATTTCTTGTTTTTGAATTTTAAGACAAATTGTAATAGTGTTTAAAAATGAGATTTAAGTATATAAAACTAATTTTTTTTATATTGAACTGCAAAAGGTCAATAAATTTTATCAGAACGAAGGCTGTTGGGGCAACTTCGCAACAGAACCGCCTTACAACTTTCCCGAATAAGGACAACCATTATTTTCATTCCCTTGATATTGGAAACGTATAAACAGAGAACACCGAATTAAAACTTACTCAAAGTTTTCCGGAAAATATTTTTCACGAGCTTTCGTTTTTCTTGTTTCACTTTACTACAGTGTAATATTTAAGGTTTTATTTTAAAAATTAGAAAGAAAACCTTTATCGTTAAGTAAATCATCATCATTGTTCTTATTATATCAGCCGTCTCATGTCCACTGCTAGAGGTAAGCCTCCAAGAAGCCTGCAAACTGTGACTTTAACAAGATATGCTGGTCCGCTGCAAATTTTGGAATTAAATTTTTTTGGTTTCGGAAAGAAAATATTCTGGTTCCATATAACATACACTGCTATCTGCTGCTCTTCGTGAATAGGACAACTATTATTTAATTATATTTGAATTGAAACTCATTCTAGAAGAACCAAGCCATCAGTTCTGCGATGTGACCAGCCCCATGTCACTTTATAATGATTCGATCACGTAAGAAAGTTCCAGGTTTGGCTCTCATCATGGCTTGTTAAACGAAGCGAAGAATTGCTCATCAATCATGAACTGGCAGTCGGCGAAGCACATCGCTCGTGTAATCCTTTGCTGTTGGGGCTGAATAATTTTCGAGTGGCGACCACTAGGTGTGACAAAATTAAGATCGCGGGAAGTCCCCGAATGCGGGCAGCGAAGGATTTGTCATCGTGGCGATCTTTAGATAGGCCTATGTCTTGCATACGTCCATCTGCTGAAAATAAGAAGATCTGTATTAATATTTCGTCTAGTACAGTAATACCCCGCTTTACGCGACCCCGTTATACGCGGTTTCACTATAACGCGAATTGAAAATTTCGCGCTCAAATGCCTCGAATTACGCGAAAGAGTGCATATAAATATAATGTAGTCATCAACTTCTCTATGGTGTCTTGACTATCTGTCAAACAATTAAAAACAGTGAACGTATACAAAACGTTACCTAAAAGACAATAGATGTATTTTTCCGTAAAAAATAAGAGTGTGTGTTGCATAAAGTGTTCATAGAATTAAAATGATTGATTAAAATGATTTATATTTTTTTGTAATAATTTTTGACTATGTTTCATCATAAACTTCGTTATACGCGAATTTCAGTTAACGCGATTTTTTTTGGAACATATCCCTCGCGTAAAGCGGGGTATTACTGTATTTGTTATATACCATAAAGGTCTAACCACACTGAAATTTATAAGTTCTTTTGCGAGGTCTGTGTGAGAGTGCCTTTAACCTTTTTACGTCAACGTCAACTGGTTTAAAATTGAAATTTTTGATTTGAACCTTCTAACCTTTGAGTGCAATTGGTTGAGTTTCCTTTAATAGAGTTTGAGTCAGCAATTTGTTACAGCGCCTGAATTCAGTCGAAAGTTATAAAGTCGAAGAGTTGATTGAGTGAGAAATGGGAATTGGTTTCAGGCAATTATGGAGGGCTATTGGGAAAAATTGCTAATGTAACGGGTCTCAATAAAGGTTTGGTGAATTATTGCCGAGTTCTCACCCAATTTCCTCGATGTCAACCCCCTAATGGATGAATTAATTTTTGATATAGATCGACTTATTTAAATGGAAGGTTTTGAGTAATTTCGGACGTAATTTTGAACGGGTTGCCAAGATTGAAGACAATTTAAATTTTAAATTCTTTTCGTTCTTTCTACTCTCAAATAAATAACAGTTTTTTTTCTTATAAATAAACTTATTATAAAATATAAATACATTTAAAAAAACTTTTAAGTTAAACGGTTTTTTGATACCCATATTGTGGTGGTTGTTGAAAAATATGTACCTAGTCTGAATTTTAAATTTTGACATAATCATCGTGTTTTACTAGTGTAGCCCTTTCATTTGATACTCATATTGAGGGGGTTAAGGAAGAATATGTAATCCGCCATTTTGTATCGGCGACCATCTTAGATTTATAATGTTATTGATTTTATTATATTGTATTGTCATCTAAATTAAATGTGTGTACCAAATTTCAGATCAATCTGACAACGGGAAGGTGTTTTAGTTTGAATTTCTAGTTTTGACCCAAATAAAGAAACAAATTCCGTACGGGTCGAACTAAATAAAACCGTTTAATAAATCGATCGCAAAATTTTTACATGAGAAGATTGACTTAATTCATTGTTCTGTGGCGTCAATGAAAAAAAAATTGAATTATAGGAGCTCTATCTGGCAAGTTAAACAATTTGAATATATCATAAGAAATGTAAGGGAAAAAAGAAAAGAAAGAAAACGTCTTAATGTCGCAGTTATATGTTCATTCTCCAGGAGCATACAAAATGATAAAGCCTCTCGACAATAGTTCATTTTAAAATTTTAATACACTAGTAAGATCTATATGGTATGTGTGTATGGCAATGGTCTAACTTCTTCTAGTTCGAGCTATGGTTCGAAATTTGAAAATTTTCTGAGGTGCTATTTAATACGCATTTAAAACACGTGAACCGAAATTTTTTTAAATATATTTATTGAAATTACAAGACAAAAGTACAAAAGAAGAAGAGTTTGAAAAGCAAGAAGTTTGAAGTGTGAAGAGTGTAAAGACTCTGTGTTTAGCACTAATCGGTGTAACATAATATAACTCCTGAAGATGCCCTGTGGAGGGGTAAAACACGTGTTGAGTAATTTGGCGGTGGCGGTTGTGTGATTCGCATTGTTTGCTGTATACGCATTTATCAGCGGGCTGGTGGGCGGTGCAGTTTATTGCACGACTACCACTGCATGTGCGGAAGTGGCTAAATATTGGTCCTTTTCTTACTTAGGATGGACTTCCGCGAGGTAACGCCTGATTCCATTAAATAATAATACTTAAGATGCCGGTTAATTAATTATGATCGGTGTTTGGATTTCGCTAATTTTATGGTGGAATAATAATAATTATTATTCACACCAGCAATTTGTTTTGATTTTACAAGATCTGATGTAAGATGCACAAATTTAAATATTGAAATAATTCGACAATCAATCGGAGCAAAAAATCAAGTTCAAAGAGCCACATGTGCGCACTTTGGCCACCCCTGATCTATGAGATCAAAAAGAAAGGTGAATTTTTACCAGTTTGGTAGTACTGTTTATAAAATTTGCTAAGCGTCTGTTTGTTAAAAGCTGGAATATCATTTATCACAGCCTAAACCATTTACAAGATGTTTTATGTCGCAAACGCGTCAAGTCTTGATTTGGTCGATGTCATACTGAATTGGTTCTTCACGACAACCACCATAATCGTATGATTCTGCTCCGTGCTTCTAGCTATTCAGCAAACTCAAAAGATCAATGTACAGACGCAGTTTTGACACGCTTGAGGAGATAAAAATCAAGCTGAAAAGTGCGTTTTTTCAGACGGGGATTACATTGAAGAGAATAAAATTCTTTTGAAAAATAAATTTAATGGAATCAGGCGTTACCTCGCGGAAGTCCATCCTATAGGACTCTGTGTTTGGGACTAATCGGTGTAACATAACTCCTGAAGATGTCCCGTGGAGGAGTGAAACACGTGTTGA
Organism: Battus philenor; assembly: GCF_028537555.1. NCBI lineage: Eukaryota > Metazoa > Arthropoda > Insecta > Lepidoptera > Papilionidae > Battus > Battus philenor. The sequence goes on along the minus strand of NW_027181686.1, from coordinate 1,505,568 downwards.
GTAATTTGGCGGTGGCGGTTGTGTGATTCGCATTGTTTGCCGCATACGCATCTTTCAGCGGGCTGACGGGCGGTGCACTTTATTGCACGATTACAACTGCATGTGCGGAAGTGGCTAAATATTGGTCCTTTTCTTACTTAAGAAAAATAAATACAAGTTCATCTCAGTTTTTAATCGCAATAATGTATTGTAGTTGTAATTACAAATCTAGAAAAATGAATCTGTTTTAACATCCTTTACGAAATAATTATTAAAGTCCAGTGCATGCACCTGAGTTCCGGCGAATGGAGTGTTTTAAATAAAAATGGCGTCTATTATTTTAACAAGTGTCCAAGCGTCAGGTCGGAGCAAATATTAAGTCCGTTGTCGTGTTAGAGATAATATTATTAGCATGAACATGTTTTAAAATTATACCACACCGTACACGTAGAAAATGTTGCAAATCAACGTGTTTATTAAGTAATTTTATAACTTATATATCTATTTAAGTTATAAATAAAAAGGAGATGTAAGGAGAAGTTTAAAGAAGAAAATAATTTGTTTAACATATACAAGTTAAATAAGATGACATTCGATTCGAAAATTGATAGAAGATGTTTAAGATCTAAGAAGAATGGAAATAAAATATCGAAAGTCTATCTAGTTTTCTCGGTCTTTTTGGAATTTAATTTAATTTGTTTTGGCTTAAGGGTGCAGAGCTTGGAAAGCGAATACCCTGAAGTTCTCTCAAGAACCTTGGCACCGTTTATTTCTTAGATCATTTAGGCTAGCGCTACCTGATAGAAGGCTTTGTCTTGAGCTGAAAATATGCGTTTGGCATTCCTACTTAAGGTTGATTGATAGGACCGAATCTTTACTTGTCGGTAGCTAATATACTGATTCCGAAGTAGAGATGGAAGCAGAAACAGAAGTAGATTATATCACCTCTCTGATGGGCGACGACCAACTACGCCAACTGTTCTAAGGTTTATGTAGAAAGGTAGTGCAGTATGCAATAAATAAAACAAGACTCAAGAATAGTACAGGGGTAGGGCAAGACTCCAAGATAAATAAATTATTAAAAAGTGTGAGTAGTGTGAGAAAGAAAGACAAAAACGTTGCTGGCTAAATAATAAATTAAATAAATAAAAAAGATATAAAACTGTGAATTAAAAGCGAAGATGAGGAAGAAGGTGAAAGGCAGATGATATGTGAGCGATGGAAAGATATAGAAAAAGAAAGAGAAATAAGAACTTTAACAGAAGAATACGTAACATGACTGTCCCACACATGGCAGAGGTCGAAAGGAGATGTACCCAAAAAAGGACAATACTTATAAAAAAAACCAACTATTTTGAGAAGCGTCAACATTGTTCTTAAACTATACTGACGATTAAATTCTATTTTGACTGGTTTTTTCTTCTTTTTTCAGCCGATGGATTGATTTACTAAAATAATTTTAAAGAGAGTCGTCGTGTCAAGCTAAAACATGCGTAGAAGATACACAAAGGGCTTTGGAAACTTCACGTGGAGTAACAAAAAATATATTTAATGTTTTATGCGTGTTTTAATTTTTTTTTGTGGAAATCTAGTCGTATTTCGTAGAATGTTTACGACTAAGTTTTTGGACGCAACGCGCCGGGAGTTTGTCCAAAGTGACACCGAACAACGATCACATGCCTCTTGCTTAGTGCTTTGCGCATGTTTTTAAGTTCCGACGGGATTTATTAGCATTGGTAGTGTAAGGGAGTGTTCACACTAGCGGACCGTGTCCTGTATTACTTAATCCACATTTATTTATTTTTTATTATACACAACTATTGGTTATATATTTAAAAGTTTCAAGGGGGCGAATCCGATCCAAAAATCAATTGTTTCAGAAATAACATATTTCAGGTAAAAAAAATATTGCATCGTTTATTTGGCCCAAGTTACCTTTTGAGTTTATCAACCCTGATTTACATAATAATAAATTCGCAATGATAATGTTGTAAGAAAAAGCGCTTTCAAAATTCTGTTTACTACATAATGAAATTAATTCTTGTTTACTATCTATCTCTGTAGCCTTTGTACTACCAGAAGTTATTTTTCTGTTGCATCTAAATAGAAAAAAATAAATTAATGTAACATATTTCAGAGAACTTTATGAAGAATGATTGTAAATATGTGTAAAAGTTTCAAAGCATTTTCCTGAATAATCAGACAGTTATAACAGCACACCCTGTATATTGTTTTATTTTCACACATAACATGATTGCAATATTACTATATATTATTATCATAAATTAAAGTTAATTTCAAAAATTACTATTATAATATATTATAATTATAATATAATAAATAAAGCTAGTTTAAAATTTTAATCAAATGACTTATATCTAATAATATTTATGTATTACTGTACAGCAATAGCCAGGAAGAATAGTGGGCAGTGGTAGCCCAACGGTGGAGGACTAGACCTCGCAATCGTAGGTCATGTGTTCGATTTCGAGTCATATATAATTCACACTGTGCATTCATTATATAAGATTTCTACTGCTCACAAATACGGCACTGGCAGCGGCGCAGCTATACTGAACTTCCGCTCGCCTGCAAAGGGAGGCGATTATGGTATGTTACCTCTTAGATACCTTTAGGGTTGGCTCATGCCCTATAGTGGACATCTATGTACTACAGCAAAGACGAGCAGTAACATTGCATTTGTTATGTTATTGTTATTAAGAACAAGGAGATCTGTAGATGAAACAAGATCACTGACGTAGCTCAAAGAATATTTCGTTTCAAGTGGCAGTGGTCGGGGCTCATTACTCGTAAGAAAAGGACCAATATTTATCCACTTCCGCACATGCAGTGGTAGTCGTGCAACAAAGTGCACCGCCCGCCAGCCCGCTGATAAATGCGTATGCGGCAAACAATGTGAATCACACAACCGCCACCGCCAAATTACTCAACACGTGTTTCACCCCTCCACGGGGCATCTTCAGGAGTTATGTTACACCGATTAGTGCTACTCTGTGTTTGGCGGAAGTGGCTAAATATTGGTCCTTTTCTTACTTAGGATGGACTTCCGAAAGGTAACGCCTGATTCCATTAAACACATTACTCGTGTTACTTATGGCTGTTGGTGCTGAATGGTTCTCGAGTTGCCAGCACAAGCCGGTATACGCTACGTGAGTGGGTCCCTTCTAAGTGGACCGACGTCATAGTGAAGATCACGAAAAGTCGATGGATGAGGGTGGCGTAAGACTGGTCATAGTGGCGACCTTTGGGTGATGTCTACATCTTGCACTAGGCATACATGGGGTGAAAATAAGCAGACTCCTGCATGTATATCTAATTTGACACATACATTCGAGGAAAATTATGTTCATCTATTTTAATCGCTTATTATATTATTATATTTCATAGTTAACTTATCACATCGGTACCCTAATGAGAACAACCGGGGCATAAGGGTGGCTACACACGAGCCGTGATGCAATCGCGTTACTAAGGCCACCTTAGACGACGTACTTTATGCATACTCACAATTAGTTGCAGCGATATGGCAGGTGAAACTATTGAACAGCGAAATACGTGGAGTCTCCTCGCAACAAGTATTCGCTTATTATATCTTTCACGAGTATCCCGTTATTTAATTTAAATATTTTATAATATGAATTGAATAGCCCAAAGACCAGCATTATATATAATAATAGTTCAATTAAAAAGGATAAATTAATTAAAATTTATATTTAAATTCCGATTTTAATCAAAAAAGGTTTATAAATAGATATTTTATGAATAGAAGTATGTTGTATCTGATAATGTTAATACTGCTAGCCTGAAGGCCTTTGCAATTTCATCTAAGCTGTTTGCGGAACTGAATGGCTGTGGACCCATCTTAAAAAAATGAAACCAGACTGATTTTGCCAGTTGAACGAAGTTCGCATGAAGATAGACTATATAACGTAATTATTATAGTCAAATCTCATGAGAAAACAAAGAGTTTATTGGACTGAAGGTTCCATGACATTTGCCTCAATGCCAGATGAAAGCCTTCCTGCGTAGGCCCCATTATTGGACAAACGTTGGACACTCTCTAACAATTACCTGCCGTAAATATCTTTCGCGGCTCTTACAGAGTCTTTAGAAACCATATCAATTATTCACTGCATCCATAACAGATTTTTAATTTTAATCGAGTATTTTAAGCACAAAGATTTGAAGAGATTGCAGGCTGGAGGAAACTTTTTTTTAAATTAAAACCTTTTTGGTGTTTGAGGTCGTAAGCTAGATGCTTTAGGTGCGATCCCTTCTCTTCAATAAGTTTATTTTGATTTGATGTGGTTCGATCTTTCTGGAATGTTATTTAAGGTAAATTTTAAATGTTGTGTCACCTATAAAGAAAACTTTATTTTTAATCTTAAGTCATGATTACTTCTGGTGTACCTAAATAAATAAAAAAAAGATTAAAAAATTTCAGAATATTCGGCAATCGAAATTGCAGGTTCTATCTTGGATTGCCCTCTATCCCCGGATGTATTAAAGTATTGTATTGTATTATTTTTAAATAGCACTAAAATCCTCCAGAATTATAATTATATTATTTCCTATAATATAAATAGTTGTAAATATAAATAAGAACTAATTAATCTTTTCATCAAAATCTAGGGATTAAATATTGAATTTTATTTTGTTTTTTTTTTTAATCTGTGTTACAAAAACGTTTATGACTTTGACATATTTAATGCATTCACAAACTTGTCAGTTTAAAATGAGAGATTTTTTATATTTTATATCTAAGTTGTATAGAGAGAAAAAATGTGGAAAAATTGTAAGTTATTCGACTCCACAGCGTTACTGTTCCACCCGTGAACCGTCTCGCGGCAGAAGTCGTTAGTAACAAACTCCACACATTTATGTCACCGGATACAATCCCATTATAATTTTAAATTTTAAGCCCATTTATTTATGTTTTCGCCAAATCTGCCACCTTCCACCGCCGGAGCAATCTTTGATGAGATTTTAATTCCCACCACTTTCACGGGGGTGAAGTTTTCTTTAGTGATTTTCTTTCGGAACTTGATTTCTTTCATACTTTAGTTTTTCCTTATATATTTGACATTGAAATACAGTAGTTTATCTCTGTTACACTAGATTATTATTACACTCGGAACTGTATTATTTATTATCTGTGCCTATGGCTTCGTTTGCGTGAAATTTGACCAAAACATATTTTTTTGTTTAAATTTTTTTCTAAAATAAAAGTAGCCAAAGTTATTTCTTATTTCATCACCTACCCGCCAGTATTAGTCCTTCAAAATTGGTATAACCTTTCCTTAGCACTTTCCCAACTGTTCTCACTATTATGAATTTTCTTATTTTTCACTTCTCTTCAGGACGCAAACTGACTTCGAATGTCTCCAACATCGGCTTTTATAGTCATCAACAAAATTAAATCGGGAATTCTAGTATGTAATAATTTTTACGTTTAAAATTTGAAAGTAAATAATATTGTCAATTTTATTGGAAGCCAGTTGTAGTATAAAACCTCTGTAGTTAAAAAACTATAATTTGGTTACACGTTCTAATGGATTTTTGTTGTATTAACTTCTTGAACCTTTTCTAAACTTTTTGTGGATCTTCTGTGAACCAGGCCTGGTAGGCCCACTGTCCCGCACTCTGAAGACTCCAGGTCGATTCTGAATGCCGGGTAAGCATTAAGGTTAGCGAGTACTCTATGGCCTTGCTAATCAACGACAAGGAAGCAAAGCCAACGTTTCTAAAAATGTCCAGAACGTGATAAAAAGAAACAAGATTTGAGCTAAAATTAAAAATTGTAAATAAAAGTGTAAAAATAGGAAATGTTATAAATAAGTAAATAAAATAATACATATAAAAATGTATACCTATAATAGATCAAATATATAGAAATATATAGAATAAAAACTGTAAATTATAATAGTTAAGATATGAGGAGAAGAAATAATGGTATCGAATAAAAGGATAGATATGAAAGGGAAAGAATGAAGAATTGTTGAAAGAAAGAAAATAAAGGAATGAAAGATTATAGGAGGAACGATAGAAGAGCGCGAAAATAAAAATATTGCATGAAAAGATTACTAAATAAATACAAAGTTCCTGTCCCTAAGATACGAATATAAAAAAAAAACATTTTGTAATTGACTTCGTGACAATATCTTAAACAGTTTTATATAATAAGAAAATAATATATATATATATATCTAATACATAAAATTCTCGTCTCACGGTGTTCGAACTTGAACTCCTCTGAACCGGCTTGACCGATTTTTACCAAATTTTATATGTGTATTTAGTAGGTCTGAGAATCGGATACTATCTATTTTTCATACCCCTAAGTGTAATTAAAAACTTTATTTTTATTGCAAAGCAGCGTTTGCGGGATCAGCTAGTATATATATATATATATATATATATAAAACGTTTACAGAAGCGTCTTAATAAATATTTTTGAATAGTCAACGTAATAAATCTATAAAATTATCCCATTAAGCGATTTTAGCGCCAAACGTTTCCGCCGGACGCGTGAGTTGTGGACACTGCAGCGCTCCATTAGCGATTATTGTTCAACTTGTGCGCTAACAAAGTGGACATACACACAATAAGATATTCTAGAAGCGACACATTCGAAATTTAAATAAATTTAAATATCTTCATTCGAAGACCTACATGCTATATTAGTAAAAAAAGTAACAATTTGTTATTCAACAGGTTTATTTATTTATGATACGATCTCGTAACGAAACATCGAGCATCTCTTTTAGTTTCTGAGTAAACTTCACCACGTGTCGGATCCATATACCATCCAAGTTTCCGAAGTATGGGCAGTAGCGTTCTCTGCATAACAATACCGCATTGCGATCACTATATGGCTTCTCAAGTGTGGCAATTAAGGTATATAAGTCCATAGATATCATCGGGGGAGAATCCATATGCCATCCAAGTTTCCGAAGGATGGGCAGCATCGTTCTCTACATACAATAATATCGCACTGCGATCGCTATCTCGCCTGCTAAGTGTGGCGATTATAGTTTATTATTCCATTGATATCATCGGGAGAGAATCCATATGTCATCCAAGTTTCCGGAGGATGAACAGCATCGTTCTCTGCATACAATAATATCGCACTGCAATCGCTATCTCGACTGCCAAGTATGGCGATTATGGTATATCATTCTATAGATATCATCGGGGGAGAATCCATATGTCATCCAAGTTTTCGGAGGATGGGCGGCATCATTCTCTGCGTACAATAATATCGCACTGCAATCGCTTTCTCGCCTGCCAACTGTGGCGATTATGGTATATCATTCCATAGATATCATCGGGGGAGAATCCATATGTCATCCAAGTTTTCGGAGGATGGGCAGCATCGTTCTCTGCATGGAATAATATCGCACTGCAATCGCTATCTCGCCTGCTAAGTGTGGCGATTATGGTATATTATTCCATAGATATCATCAGAGGTGATGTATATCTTGCATTGGAAGTGTACAGACTAAAACTATGATGATGAATCCGAAATTAAAACTCTTTTAAAAGTTATTATTGATTTAAAATGTTTTAGTTTAATAAGATTTCTTTATTACTTTTGGATTAGTTGAAGATATTATACGAAAATGTATTGTAAAAGCATAAACAGATACCCACAGAGTAACTAATTTTATTAAACCTAAAGAGCTTAATGAGTAGTAGTTGCTCAGCGGTAAGAACTGTGACTTCAATTAGGTCACGGGTTCGATTCCTGCGATACAATATTATATTTACAATTTGTGCATCAGAGATATAGGTTTGCCACTTCTCACAGAATAGGTTTTCATAGAATGGGCAAGAGCGTTCCCTGAGTAACATAATACCACACCGCCATCGCCAACCAAGGCGATTATGGTAGAGGGAAAATAGAATGAAAGGGTAAGACATATGAAATATAGGAAGTAAGGAATGAAATGAAAAATCTTTAGACATGGAAGGAAAGCGCGAAAATAAAATAATATATGAAAAAAAATATTTAAAGAAAAATAAAAGTCCCTATCCCAAAACGAGTTAGGGGTACGAAAGGCCCCAAGAAAACCAAGGCAATTATGGTATTTTTCCTCATATATATCTTTTTAGGCTATGTACGATACGATTTCATATTTGCCATATTGTAACCATATATATGACATAAAACCATGGACTAAGAGTGCTATCGTTAAAATCTATCACAGCTCGTCATCCGCAAATATATCTTAAAGGGGGAAGGGGATATGCAGTGGGCGTTCAAAACGTAGAAGTTGTCATATATTTGAATGGCCACATCTAGTAAAATTCTCATCAGCACAAGTGGACAGTGGTGAATGCCAAATACTTTGTACTTATTTGCGTCGGTCATTATTTATTACTTTCGTATCAAGTTCGCTTACTCCATGCTGCCAAGAGGGTGTTATTAGTTTGGCAACTCCATAACGCCCCTATATCCGACTGGTTTTTATCTCTTTGTTTCATGACTCGCATTTTTTCCTCACTGCCAATTTACTTTCGTAAACTATTTTAAAATTAAAATTCATTTGACTATAATTCAGTTTTTATAGAATTTGAATTACGAGCAACTGTTTTGATTTAAAACTCTTATTTTATAAGTAACAAACTACGCTATTTAAAGTTTCGTGAAATTAATATGCTAAATTAAATATAGCTTATAGCATTTCGTACTGCTATTAATTTTTCTATGATGCGATAGCTGCGAATTGTTGATCTATCGCACGAGCGATATTTCTTTGATAATGACAGTAGCAGGCGATATTATTATGTTAACCAATAATATTAAGCATTGAATAGCTTGTCTGAAATGGCAATGAAAAATGCCCATCGCTCGTGCAACCGTTGGCCGAAAGATTTTCGAGTGATGACAATGAACCTGTAGATCAGTGATTCCCAAAGTGGTCTATATCGATCCCTAGGGTCTATGACAACCTGCAAGGGGTCTACGTCAACGTAAACAAATTTGGGGGTCCATGAAATGAAAATGGGGGTCCACGACAGTGGATCTCAACACATACACTGATAGTACCTATTTACTTAAATCATACTGTCTTATAATATCAAAACATTTACATTATTTATAAAAGTACCTATGAAGTAAAAAAAATATTATATATGCTTATAAAATTGTGTAAGTTGTAGGATGTTGGTATTCGCTTTCTGGTCGCAATACATTTTGAACGTGTAAAAACAGAGAGAGATCAGAGAGTCGCAGTGTCGTGTTTATTTAATGTTACGTATATTTTACATAACAGATACAAAATTTTATTTTGAGTAGTTTTAATTTAAATTCAATTAATAAATGTATAAATTAACATGTGTTTTTACTTTAAGTTTTTAGCACTAAACTTCACTACAGTTATAAACTTACAGGAAATCAATATCAGGTAAGTAGGGGGTCTAACCAACACGGAAAAACATGGCAAGGGGTCTACGACACAAAAGAGTTTGGGGAACTCTGCTGTAGATGCTAATACTAAGTGGATCGACGACATAGTTGAGATCATGACAAATCGGTGTATACGGGCAGTGCAAGATCTGACATCCTGACGATCTTTGAGGAACTATATGCCTTGCAGTGGGGCATCCATCGCCTGAAAAAAAGAAACATCAAACAAATTTAATGACATCATATTTTTCTTTATAATTAATGTAATAATTAATAAATTTCGTTATTGTAGTATTTAATACTAATTTTAGTATTTATTTTTTAGCAGAGTAACGCTGCTATACTATCCATGTAAGAAAAGGACGTCGGGCAACAAAGTGTACCGCCCGCCAACACTTTGTTGCACGACTACCACTGCATGTGCGGAAGTGGCAAAAAATTGGTCCTTTTCTTACTTAGCATGGACTTCCGCAAAATAACGCCCGATTCCAATAAATACTATCCATTATTTAATATTTACTTCCGTTATTTTGCCAGATGATTTCTTTTCCACAAATTTTAAAATGTGTCATTAAATTCAAAGGAACGAAGGTGTTAAATTAAACTAAAAATCAATAAGCTGTTATGAAAAATATCGGAGTCAGTATTATTCTTTTATACTAGCTACTAGTGTAAACTAGTGTATGTGAACACACAGAGATATAGTTACGTATAAGTCAATACATCGAAACGAGTGGTGATTGAAAATGATTAAATTTGGATCTCGTGCCATCAACATATGGGGAACGCAATTCGAGCTTATAAACCTTTGGGATAGTGACACACTGAAAACAAACATATTTTTTTTATTTATACAAGGTGATTGGTCATTTGTGTAAAAGTCTTAATGTAATGTATAGCAGTATAGTCTCTCCTTCGTAGCTAAAACCCCACCATACCATAACTGAAGTCGAATATATTATTGCACTCTATTGACTTATTAAGAAGCGTCTTTAGAGATCAGAATATATATAAATATATATATATATATATATATATATATATATATATATATATATATATATATATATATATATAGTGATTTTGTTTGTCAAAATATTGCACAATTTTGAAAATTTTTACATCCGTAAATAATTTTTCTATGATCTCTCTTTGCGTATCGCTTAAGCAGTTGTTTTGATTTTACCACCCTATTATTTTTCAAATTATCGATGTCTAATTGACCAGTTCTCTTATAGGCTGCGAGACTAAGGTCATTTTTTAAAATATTCGACAAAATCAATGATTTTAATCAATGCAAAATATATATTTTCACTGCAATGCTATAGTACCTGATATTTTTATTTAATTACATATACCAGGTATTTTCCTTTTGAATGTTGTGATATATTTGGCACCTTTATCTTGATTTAATGATAGAATAGATATCATGGAGGCTTCCAATCGGTCATATTACAAATCTATGGAAGGGGCCTATATGTTTTTGATGATGAGATATAAATCGAATGGTATTATATTTATGACCTTTTTCAAAACTCTACTGTTTTAATGTTTATGATGATGTACAAAGGTAGAGTTGGAATGAGAATTCTTCGTAATGGTGGTGGGGTCCAAAATTCAACTGTAAATTCTTACAGAATATTGTGCGACAAGTTACTTTTTTAAATCTATTTTATATTCAACTCTACTCTGCTTCGCAAAGTGTTATATTTGTGGAGAAGAAGTATGAAGAAATTCCATAACAACACATATTTTAATACTTTAACTAATACGTATTTATAAATATACACTCTATTAAATATGAACTAAATTAAATCAAAATAATTATTGTCATTTAAATATTTTTTTTTAATAACAGGCCACCGTGAATTTAATTTTAATATGCGTTTTGAATTTTGTAAATAGCACTCCAATAATGCTTTGCAAAATTTTTGTAAGAAATCTGATTTCTTTAATTAAAAATAAATTAGAGACTGCAGTCGAAACTTAGATACAGCCAGTTTTTCACGGTGCCTTGTAAATACACTATGTACGTAAACGTATAAGATAATATCTTAAATAACATATATCGTGAGGCCACTGTAAGAATATTGACCTCTTGAAACTGCTTTCTCAATGAGATTCGCAGACTTAAGTTGTAAATAGCTTTGATGGCTTCGCACTTTTACCTCAAAGCATCCATCCACAGGATCCAAGCAGTGTCAATATCACAGTAGTGTTTTATCTTCTTAACGGCATAAACTGCAGCTCTAAGTCTTACCGCGAGACATAATGAGAAGCCTCCAATGAAGTTAAGAATCCAAAAAGTAACATATCGCTATCTCACGTAAATGCTAAAATATCTTTTATATTTTTTCAATTATATTTTTGCTCTCAGTGTACAAACTGCATTAACACGGATATAACTATAGGATATCAGTTGACCGGGCGCATTCGAATCATATCCGGAACTCACAATGTCCATTCGTCCGGAACCGGGCACATGGTATCTTCGTTGATCCGGCATCAAGAGTCAGCTGGGTGTTTTCAACCGGGTATTCCTCCATACAAACTATACATATATCAATTAGATTTTTAATATTTCTAAGGTATAGAAGCATCTTACATAAGGGCCTGGTACGAATTGTTAGACAAGGAATAGATAACAAATTATTTCAATTGTCAAAAAGATATTTTAAGTTTTATACAGGATGATTAGTTTTAGGTGTGAAGGCTTTAAAGGTGTGAACGTATAGGTTGTTAGGTGTCAGTATATTATAAAAAACTGATGACTGAATGAACCTAATTATCCTGTTTGATATCCTTTTTTCTACTTATTAATTGGTGATATTGGAAATCATTTAAAAAGTGAGTAGAGTAGATTCTTCTTATATACAGGATGATTGATTATAGGTGTAGTCATAAAAAGACGAATGTATACCTTTTTTTTTGAGCTTTAAACTTTTGACTAGTCTAACTTATTTAAAATCGTCCTGTATCAAGTAAATATATAAAGAAACTCTATTCAAAGCCTTAAAGGACAGATAGTAAATAATAACTTTCTTTAAAATGTAGTAATAAAATATGAATTTTGAAAAATTTGACCTTTTTTTCCTGACTTTTTTTGAACTTAGAAAACTTTGAACTTTTCGAACAATCAATGCAAATTCGGTTACATTATCATTAAGAATTTATTATTATTTAAATCAGCGATGACAAATTCCAAAAACTTGAGAATAAAAAATTTCATAGAAAAATATTGTTTACATACAATATAAAACACTTCAGATGGTTTATAAATAAAGGCTATATAATAATACTGGTTTATTTTGTTTCGTTTCTTTTGTAATTTTGTTTTTTTTTTTTTATTTTAATCTTACATGGCGTCAGATATATTGACAGGGCCCGCAAAAATTATCTCGGGCCGCGATGTGTACACCTCTGATTTCAACCATTGATTTTTAGATAGAGTTAAACGTATATTAATTGACAGCAAATGACTTATACATTGATCTCTTTAAGCTGTTCTATTATCTATTACTAATAGTCGTATCTATTACTAATCAGCCTGTATTACATAAATATTAATAATTATATATATATATATATATACATATATTTACACACACACACATACACACATAGAAGATATGTTTGAAACGACCAGTCGTATTTTTTTATGTATAAATGATATTTGTTTGTAGGTTTTGATCATATATTTCAATACTGCTTCCCTAACACATAAAAGCAATTAATTTAAACACCGTATTGAGTATATATCAGACTCTAAGTTTGATTTAATTTTCTATCAAATTCGGCTTCACGAGCTTCAATAAATAAAAAAATCGCTGATACTATGGCTGGATTCTCACTTGTTATGACTTCGAAATGACAACCATATAATAATTAATTTCAAATATTTATGCGATGTATTTCGGTAATTTGAGGTTTTAATTCGCGGTATAAATAGATATGTATTTGAAGAGAAAGATTTTAAACAATGATTTTTTTTAATTTAATGGAATCAGGCGTTACCTCGCGAAGTCCATCCTGGGTAAGAAAAGGACCAATATTTAGCCACATCCCCACATGCAGTGGTAGTCGTGCAATGAAATGCACCGCCCGCCAGCCCGCTGATAAATGCGTATGCGGTAAATATTGGTCCTTTTCTTACTAAACAATTATTGTTTATGTATATATATGTGATGTTATCTTACCTGTCAAAAGGAACAGACGCTTGTCCATCAGTCTCGCACTATCTGCTGCAACCTGTATCCGGCACGGCTGTGACCCGGTTGTCCTAAGTCCGCCCGTGTCACCCGGGCCGGTCATTTATCACCGGACGATTACCAACCCTTGCCCGGGTCTGCGTCACTCGCGGATTTCGTTAAGAAAAATGAATCTAACTTTGTTATATCAATGTGATTCCGGTTACGTTTTTGTTATTTATTCTATATTTAGTTTTAATTAAAAGTTTTACAGTTAAATTATGCTGGGAGCCGGAAAGTAATGTCGATTTCATAAGTTAAATTCACACGACTATATTTTAAACAAGTTTTTATTTCTAAACAACAATATATTCACCTTCGTTATCAACAACCTTTTGCCATCTAGTATACAAATCAATGCAGGAGCGGTAAAAATCAATCGGTTTTTATGTAAAATATGTCGACAGAAACGACATTACTTTCCGGTATCCCTAATACTTAAGATATGTTGCTACAATCCAAATACCTAGTATTTTAATAGAGTCTAAATTGTGAAATTGAAGTTTGGGGTTTCATTCTAAAGAATATAATGAAGAGACCCTTATACAAGCGAAAGTAAGTAACCATCGATGTAACTTAACAGATAAATAAAAGTAAAAGTACAAATAAGAAATGCGAAATAAATTGTTTATATTGAAAAAAATGAAATAAAAGGATGACGTAAAAAAACAAGGAATATAGGTGAAGAAGAAAAATAATAAATTGTGAAGAATGAAAGGAGAAAGAAAAATGGAAAGATAAATTCAATGAAGGGGGTACAAGAGGTCCTCAAAAACAGGAGCCTTAAAAAAGATAGAGTTCAGCGGATGGACAAGTTGAAGTGGAATTAAAGACCACACAGCTCGCAGAATAACCGCTGCAGCCTTAAGGTTCTATACTACACGAGCGTGGCAATATCTTTGGCGTCTATGAATTTAGTTTTAGTTAGAATATACAAATTTAGAACCTCATAATATTTGTTTAATTATAAGTAATCATAAATTATAAACTATATTTAGAATACAGTAACCACCATTAATCTATTAATTCCCGGGAGTACTACAACGGGTAATGGTTAGAACGTACGAATAATAAAACATATTAAATAATATTACGATACACGACAATCCCATCCAGGCATCTTTGACGTCCATAAATCATGGACCCCCTATTTCACAGGCGGACATGCAAATCGTGGGGTCCGATGTCTTCCTTCACATTTTACGAATATCACTCGTGTTTCTTGCATGGATTCTAAAGCAGCATTTGCGATATACTTTTCACTGTTAAGACTTTATCACTATATCAAATTTTCATATAGTTAATAATATGTGTTACATACATATCTACCTATGTGACGTTTAATCAGTCGTGCGACAGAGATAACGCTCTACGAAGCCGAAATTAGCCGATCGTCTCTTTCCAAAGGTCGATGTGCAATATTTGTCGCCGGGTATTGCAAGTTTTTGTATATTACAGTGTTTACTTTGTCTTTTAAGATATTTACTAATTAAATTCGTAAACTATTTATAACTAAATTGAAACCAACTAATTCTATATTTAAATCATTAACAACGTCCTTACAAAATCCAGTTTTTGACATTACGTTTCCTGCGACCTACTCCATATTGGCATCCTCAGGTTGTACGCCAGTACGTGCGGCGGTTGCCGTATTCGCCACATCGATGAACCTTTCGATCGCATCTTGCAAAACACCTTTCACTGTCAATTGACGAGCTTAAATTAATTAATTATAAATAATAACTAAATTAAAAATGAATATGTTAATGTTGTTTTAAAAAAATAGTAAAATTGTAAACTTTTGAAAACAAAACATTGAGAAAAACAATATAGTCGCGAGCGAAACCGTTTTCCGTTTATATCCGGACCTCCTCCAAGGGTCCACGTGAGATATGGTGCTAATAAGTCAACCCGTATTAGCACCCTGCACCTAATGGGTCACACTTGACTAATACGTTGAGGAAATGTATGATATTTGACTTCAAATTATAAATTTCAATGGAGTAATCTAGTGTGATGTTTCTCTTATCATTCATACGTGATCTCAACTATGCAAGGCTTTTGATTATACTTGTAAAAGATCTAAATAAATACATATTCTCATTTTGTTGACAAAAAGCTTGCTGTACTGTATTGTTATGAGATGTTTTTGCTGTTTGCTCTAAGGCTTTTACAGCTTCATCGGAAATGAGTTCACGGAATTAAGGGTCGGTGAACTGTACTAAACAAGAGCATTAGAATTTGAAAGTCTTATGGAGGTTGTGGCAGCTAAGACGAGGCTTTCCTGGTCGTGCCAGTGTTGATGTTGGTGAAGTGCGTGTGGAGTGAGGATCGGAGAGCAGCATGGACCAATCTAAGGGAGGATAATGTTCCTACCTTGGATCGCCCACGCTGTTCGCTATGACGGGGTCGGGCGGCCAACGTTGTACGGTGAAGAGTGTTGTACTTGGCTTTTGAACATCATACGGGTCTTCGAGCTGTGCGTGGACGTCATTAGAGTGGCTATTGCTGTGAATTAATTTGTATTAAGCGTTGTTTACGGGGGTTTATATATATATACTAGCTGATCCCGTAAACGATGTTTTTTTAAAAAAAATTAAGTTTTTGATTAACAAATTAAAAATAAGGGGTGATCGTAGAGGGATGAAAATTTAGGGTTGTATGTATTTTTGTATGCTGTATCATAAAAAAATTAAAACGAAAAAAAATTGCCTAAAAAATAAAAAAAACAGGGGGGGAGGCCACCGTTAACATTTAGGGGTATGAAAAAAAGATGTTGTCCGGTTCACCACCCTGGCCGATAAGTACGCTAAGATTCTAATTTTTAAGATTCTGCTAATCGGTCGTGCCGTTTCACGACATTACTTTCCTATCCCCCTAATATATATATATATAAGGAAGTGCTCTTTTACACTTTTATTAAATTCTGACAGCGATTTAATGTGAAAAAAAAAACGCAGCAGTAACGATCTATAATTATTTATGCCAACTTATCACACACAGATATAAACCAACTCAAGTAACATCAATCAAAAGCCTTAAGTAAATATGAACGGATACTTTATCATAGAATTTACATACCCTCATATTCCAATACTCGGGGGCTCCGGGTTCTCGTCCGAAAAGCTTTTGCCAATGACAAATTGTGTTCGCCCTATACCCGGTGGCGTTTTCACGATAAACAGTCGATACCCCAGCGCTGGGCCCCGCTTGTAACAAACGACGTGATATGGTCCGGGGACGGGTTACACCATTAACTATTGCGGGATTAGCATGCCGTTTCGCTTTGATTGATAACAATCCGCTTCGGTTAGTTTTAAGGGCACCTTAGCATTGTTTTGTAAATATATTCACATGTAAACATATACAATCACAACATCATATGATATAGTACAATGTTTAAATAAATAATGTACATATACAAAAAGCAAACCTATCTTAAATATATTATCAAGTTGCTTAATATAACATTGATTGTTTTTTTATTTTACATGTGTGAAAAGCTGGTCGTTGTGGTGATATTTGGGGGAGGCCTATGCTTTGCAGTATGTCAGTGTGGTTTAGTAGTAATTTACTTGTAGTATTTCAGTGTGGTTTAGTAGTGATTTACTTGCAGTATTTCAGTGTGGTTTGGTAGTAATTTACTTGCAGTATTTCAGTGTGGTTTAGTAGTAATTTACTCGCAGTATTTCAGTGTGGTTTAGTAGTGATTTACTTGCAGTATTTCAGTGTGGTTTGGTAGTAATTTACTTGCAGTGTTTCAGTGTGGTTTACTAGTAATTTACTTGCAGTGTTTCAGAGTGGTTTAGTAGGAATTTACTTGCAATATTTCATTGTTGTTTAGTAGTAGTTTATGGAATCTCTCGTTCAATCCCTATGTTCCCCGTTTTTGTATACACACACATCTTTCGTCCTTCTCAATGTCTTTCATTCTTTCTTCTTATTCGTTTTACAATATCTTTCATTCCTTTCCATACTTTTCATCCATGCATCGCCTTACTTCCTTCGCTTTCCCTCCAGAATTGAACAATTTTATCATTTGTTCAATAATTTATTTCCTCTTAATTCTTATCTATTTTCTTATTATATATATCGCAATTAATTTACATGTCTATTATTAGTTAATTTCCCACTCTTGTTTATTTTTTTAAATGTTGTTTTTTTATTAATTATTTATAGCTTTTATTTTTTTCCTATTACCTTTTTGCAGAACTCCTAAAAGGTCTGACGACACTCCGCTTCTTTCACCAGTGAAGCTATTTTGTCCTTCTCTGTTCTCTTATACAGGATGATTACAAATAAGTGTCAAAGTTTAAAAACTCTTTGTTGAGAAACTTTCCAGCTTATACTTCCTATGACTAATCAACCTATATACAATGCATCTACAATTACAATGCTATACGAAAATAGGAAGTTCAAGATTTTAATAAATAACGAATACTAAATAGAAAACCTTCTTTAAATATTCTGAAATTGACAAATTAAATATTGAGATATATTTTATTTTATAAATTAGCAATGTTTATGCATACAGGGTGATTGAGTATAGGTGTAAATGCTTCAATAGAACGAATGCATAGGTTATTTTTTTGTCAATTAATATATGTTAAACTTTATCTAAATATCAATAGTTTTATAAAATATAAAATAACTTTATAATAATATAGCACGAAATAGTGCTTTTTAACATACTATGTATAAGTTATTGGCCCCTCGTATTCAAATAGTGCATAAAATATATTAATATCACTTACTTTAGAGTGTGATCAGTTTATACATGTAATTTCTTTTTAAACAGTTTTATTTAGTTCGACTCGTACGGAATTTATTTGGATCAAAATTAGAAATTGAAACTTAAGCACCTTCCCGTTGTCAGATTGATCTGAAATTTGGTACAAACATTTAATTTAGATGACAACACAATATAATAAAATTAATAACATTATAAATTTAAGATGGCCGCCGATACAAAATGGCGGATTACGTATTTTTCCTTAACCCCCTCAATATGGGTATCAAATGAAAGGGCTACACTAGTAAAATACGATGATTATGTCAAAATTTGAAATTCAAGATGGACGCCGTTCCAATATGGCGGACTAGGTACATATTTTTCCACATCCACCACAATATGGGTATCAAAAATTATTAACAAAATAAGTGTAAAAGGTTTTATGCTTTTTTGTTGAGAACTGTGCTATACATTCACATGTAAACGCCTTTTACATCTATAACCATTTATCCTGAAAAATAAAATATTAACTTTTAATCAAATTTAACTCCTTTCTTCCCCTATCTCCTTTCTTCTGTCGGACAATAACATCCGTACACTGTTGAAATTCTTTCCACCCTCACTAAGCGTTTTGCTTATACTTTTATAGTACGAACAGCTAAGGAGTGGAACAATATATCGGTGTCATTGTTTTCAGACAATTATAACTTAGGAGTCTTTAAGACAATAGTGAATAGGTTTCTTAGCAAGCATGTAGCATCGTCAACCTCGTCATCGCTTATCATCAAGCGAGACAAAGGTCAATGCTTTGTTTACAAACGATAAAAAATGTTATATGAAAGAACGGTTAAAATTTTTGAACGATTGAACTGTTATGTATTATAAGATATGTGACGTAAAAGTGGTGGTAGATTTGTTTGAGGGTAGGAGTAAACATTAGTGGTAATAGAACATTTAGAAGGGATATTGGATGTCACTTCATACAAAATGGGACCTTAGCTTTCTTCCGGTCTTTGAGCGATTGTCATCTGCTGATGACATCAATAGGGTTGAACACTTAATGTTTTTAAATGAAAAATATACTACTATATTCAGTTATATATTTAAAAGCTTTAAATTTGATATCATTTAATTATATAACATAAAATTCATTTATTCAATATTGGAACTTTTATTAGATCTCTTATTGATCGTCAACTTATTTTTTTATATTTTATTTTTGACTCTAATGTCCGATGCTTTGCAAGGTGTTGTGGAGAAGAAGCTAGAAGAAACTCCTCTTGGACGCTGCAGCCATATATCATCTGGAAGCTTTGCACTCAGTTGACTGCAGCCCGTAGGTTAATTACCAATGAAATGGTCTCAAATAGCAGACTACACACCCTTGAGCATCGTCGTCGAGTTACCAGCTTATCGGTTTTTTATAGGATGCACTTTGGAGAGTGCTCGAAGTCTCTTTTCGAACTGATTAAGCCATATCCATTCCTTTATCGGACTACTAGACGCAGACAAAAGTTTCATTCATACGTTGTTGACATACCCAAAAGCCGAACTAAATGGTTGAGAGACTAATTGATGAGAATCGTCGATGAGGTTCTATTTTTCCTGATGAGTTGAACTCTGGAGCCTTTAAGAGTAGAGTGAACAGGTTTCTTTTGGATGGGCGTGTACCAGCTTCGTCTTCATCTACACTTTCCATCAGGTGAGATGGAAGACAAACGCCTATTCCATTACAACGATAAAAACAACATAATAATACATTTTTTTATTTATTCATAAAGGCTTTATCAGATATATCCTAAAAAAAATAATCAAGAAACAAAACTCCAAGGATTTTTGTCATTTAAAAATTCATACATATTTGTTGAATTATTTTTTTTATGCCCTCTTTAGGAAGGTATAACATAGTTATTTATATTTTCAGAGCTAATCTTGTGTATTTCAATATTTTTCTTAAATTTTTTTTGATTACATATCGACTTCAGCTCTCATAATTATTCATTGAAAAAACCGTGCTCTAAGATATTCTCTAGCTATTATATATAATCATAAAAATATTTATTTACTTTACATATTGAAGTACCACAGACTATATTATATGAAGAATAAAAGCACTACAGATAAATACATTTAAAAAACTTTTAAGTAAAACGGTTTTTTGATACCTGTGGAAAAATATGTACCTAGTCTGCCATATTGGAACGGCGTCCATCTTGAATTTTAAATTTTGACATAATCATCGTGTTTTACTAGTGTAGCCCTTTCATTTGATACCCATATTGAGGGGGTTAAGGAAAAATACGTAATCCGCCATTTTGTATCGGCGACCATCTTAGATTTATAATGTTATTGATTTTTTTATATTGTGTTGTCATCTAAATTAAATGTGTGTACCGAATTTCAAATGAATCTGACAACGGGAAGGTGCTTAAATTTCAATTTCTAATTTGGACCCAAATAAATTCCGTACGGGTCGAACTAAATAAAAACGTTTAAAAATAAACCAATAATAAAATTAAATTTATTGTATTTATCGATTGTCGCTTAAGTGTAGAACATATTACGAAAGCCCGTCAGTACCACAAACTCATTGACCGTAAACCAGTCGAACCATTTAAAAAACCATCAATTAACCGACCCTTTCGCCGCAATAAAAAAAACTCCACCCGAAGAATTTCCCCGAATAAATATTTGTCATTCCGTTCGAACTGGCAACCCTGAAATTGTTGGCGTGTCATGTCCGTTCCCTTTTCAAAATGGCGTACGTCAAGTTGGCGGGAAGGGCGTCGGTCATTTCGTATCGCGTATCTTTGTGCGAGTGTACCCGAAAGATATTTATTAGAAATGTTTGACATGAATATGCTAAGGACGAATCCATTTGTATGCGTGACCGAAATATTGTTTAGGGTTTTTGTTATATTAAAAAAAAAAACAATCTTGTTGATGTCTTCGATACGAATGACGTCACAATTAAAAACAAAAACAGGTACATCTCTAAACTGATTTACTAAATAGTCTGCGATGTTTTTTTTCACATTTACATATACTCGTCAATCCTCAATAATTAATCTTCAACAACACTATTTCAACCCTAGAACGTCCACCGCTGGGCATGTGTCCCACATATATATCCAAGAGGGACCGGTTACAAGAGTCCTACCACCAGCATCTTTCTTTGCAAAGTCTCTGTACGATTTAACACTTAATTTTTTTTAATATAATGTGTCCTTAGTGATCAATTTCATAACAACACAAATATTCATTCCTGTCTGTAGATAGATATCTATTTTTTTTAATGGCCCACCCTATTGGGAGCCTCTAGTACCCCCTATCTTGTGTGGGACTATTTAACATTATTTAATTTTTCACAACCTTTTTATTTTCTTTCTCTTCATTTATGCATCTTATGGTCTTCCATTCGGTATTCATTCCATTTCTTCTTACATTCTCTTTCGCTCTATGACCTTCCATTCCTCTCTCCTTATACATTAGCATTTAATTTATTTTATTTCTGTTTATTTACATCCTTTTTATTTTACATTTATTTCACATTAGCTTTATAATTTTATTTATTTACAATTTACTTACAGTTATTACTATTATTACTTACATATTTATTTACAATTTTATTAATCTTATTTAGCTTTTGTTTTTGTAAATTGCTTTTGTAATTATTGCTCTACTTAAATTGCTCTAAGGATAAATACCTATTGCAAGATTTGGGCCGCCACCAAAGATCGTCACAATCGGAGGATGCTGCGACTTCACGTATAATGTTACCAAGTGGCAGGCTAACCCATGCTGTTTCTACTGTCTCGTTGTCGCCACTCGAGTGCCCAGAAATGTATTCCTTTAAAATTCCATTTGCAGCCTTTTAATTTTCTCTTAGATATTTCACGAGATTCCAGAATGTTCCATTCCAATGCATGCCAATTTTTGCACATTGTATGCCACACAGAATAAAACAAGGTTATGTGAAACAATTAAAAATTTGATACCTTCTAATAATCGAACATTGAGACCTTCAATTATATCGCAATTTATATTTAGGCTAAAATTGCTCTAGAATAAACGAACTCCTTGGAAAAACACTAATATATTTGTAATCTATACAAAGGATTTTCGTATATCTGTATTTGAACAGTGTAGTTGGTTATTCAACAAATGAAATATTAATTTATGATTATACAACGCCGTATTTATTCACACGTCATTACGCGTTATTATCTACTTAACAAACAAAGCAATCAATGCACACCAGTCAACGACTAATCAACGTGTAACGTATTCAAACACCAATAAGCTGGCGACCGGATCAATCCGGCGTCACGAAGTCGTCAATTATTCAGCGCTAATACAGAACACGTGTATAGTGATGTACGATCACACACATCGACATCGATGATCCAGGGCGGGCGGGCCGATCCGCAACCGGCGCGTTAACTTTGCATTATTAATGATTCATTTAGTTCACACTAACCGAGCTGTTCGCTCGATCCCTTCGGGTTTTTCATAGTGATGTGCATTATAACACTGTTACAATATATCGATACGAAATTTTACTTATACACGTATTTATGTATTTAAATATAAAGTAGAATATGAAGTTTCTAAAGTTGTCAAGAGATGGCGTTTGGGACAGTATAACTTCAGACGGCTCCGAGAGATGGCGCTGCTTGTTGTTATTATTTCCAAACTATAAATATTAGAAATTTTAACAGAAATCATATAGATCGACAACTTATTTTTATTAATTTAATTATTTTTTGACTGTGTTCTGCTTCGCAAGGTGTATTTACAGAGGAAGCAGGAAGAAACTGCAAAATAACGCATCTTTTTAGAGTTTAACATAGATTAAAACATACATTTTATTAGATGTAGCTTATCATCATTGCCAAGGATTCTTGTCATTTAAATATTCGTTTTTTTTTCATTTATTTTATTTTTAACAGCGAAGCAGCGCAGGGGTTTTTGAAGAAATAGGAAGAAACATTTCTATGTTTCTTCCTATATATATTACTACAGCACATCTTTTAATAGTTTAAATTATATTTATACACACACACTTTATCAGATAAAGCCTAAATGAAATCAAAATATTGAAGCGACATCATTGCACACGATTCTAGTATTTTGTAGTATTACCTTTTTTAATTTGTTTTATTTTAGACATTGCTTCGCAAGTTGTTATTTGGAGAAGCAGAGAGAAGTCCAGAATAACCACATCATAAGTGTTGATCATTTATAGAAATTATACTTGTAGATAGAATATAGAAAGGTAAATGTATAAATAATTTATTATAATATCGATATCGATAAGAGACAGTTAGCATCACTAAACTAAATGTTTGAGAGTGCAATCGGCCATCTGATTAATAGTGCTCAAGCGAAATGTTTAATCTTTCCCGCCGTGATTTCCGCCCCTCGACACCGTCGCTTCACTATGTACAAACTATCGATTGTTAATTATAACTTGCGTTAAGCGCATCACTAATTCAAGCCCTTTAACCTGTTTGTTCTTGCGACCGATCTTTACAAGTTGAATGGTAATCTCTGGAATATTTAATGCATAAATTCCGATACAGATTTTTTTGTACTATACATGTTGATTTCTAATAAGTTTAAAATTGACAAAGGGTTGAATGAATAGCTTTTACATCTATTTATAAACACACTTTATAAAATATTTTTTCTATTGTAATGCGACAGATCATTAGCTTCAGGCAGTATAAAATCTGCAAAGATAGAAAATCATAATTAACTTTTATACATTCGTGTATTTACAATGCCTTTTACAATAATATAACATGATTATAAATATTTTATGAAACCTGAAATTTATTTTTGGAAAGATTTAACCATATTTCATTCAATTTTTCAGCGCATAGATGCCAGCTGCAAGACATAGGCCTCACTGAAAGAAAACGATTGACGGTTTGGCGATTGTAATGTGGTATTATGGTACACAGATGCCGCTGCAAGCCATACTCTGGAAACTTGTTTATGAGTTGCAATCCCAACAACGAAAAATAGAAAATATAGTCACTTTTATCAATAGTCAAATGTTTCGTTCCTAATAATTTTTTATGGTATATTTTAAATAGTTTGTATTTTAGAGGACATGTTACAAAATTAAGATCACGAGGAGTGAATGGTTTGACTAAACACCAGCTCGAAGCTCTTTACTAAGTAGAAAAGCGTACTGTTCGACTTGTAGATGATAGTGAGTTAGTTTTTAAGAAATTTCATAGTGTTTAACACCGCTGGCGAGATTCATCTTGGAAAAATCGTTGCATAACTTCACAAACTTATCCCACCATCCCCGTTTTTGTAAGAAAGATTACCAAACCGCCTTCCAATGGTGGCGATAATGGTATATCTCCCCCCATGTAAGGGAGACCGGAAAGTAATGTTGTATCTGCACATATCGATATTTGATTGTCATTTGGTAGCTTATGCACTTGGAAGACGTTGTATACTAGATGGAAAAAGGTTGTTGATAACGAAGGTGAATATATTGTTGGTTGTGTGAATTTAATTTTAAAAATCGACATTATTTTCCGGTCCCCCTAATGTATATTTGAGTGAGAACTATGCCCTACAGTGGGCGTCTATGAGCTGATATAACGATAAATATCTATGTTGTAGTTCGTTGCAACTATCTAATATATTTGATACTAGCTTGTTGTTGTAATATTGTTATAGAAGTAAATATAAATCCAAATACGTTTAAATAACTACAGAAATTATCCTTTTGTGGTAGCATCCGGGGAGAATTTATTCTCTGAACGATAACAAGTCGAAGATCTTACCGAGCCGAAATGTAAGAAAGACAAACGGGAGTAAATTCAGTGTAAGTGTGAAATCAACTGTATAATTAGGCCAAATATTGGTCCAGGGTTTTGAACAAAGAAAACACTGGTAAGGGTGCGTCTTGGGGTAATCGGGAGCGGTAAAATGTTGCATGTTTATTATGCATCACATCAAAAAAAATCTTAAAGAATTAATAAAGAACGTTTTTGTTGAACCCAATTGTAATTTATTATATTGGGATCATATGTATACTAGTTTTGATATTGTAAGAGGTACATAACGCCATCGTCAGCGGCTCTCCGAAAAGGGGAATTCCGCAGAAATCGGTATAAATATGGATCACGTCGGAATGATCAACGGGGGATTCTTCCTACAGCTGGTAGGCCTTGAAGGTGATAACAACAAGAAGTCCGAAGTATTTATACCGATTGTAAACTATGAAAACAATATTTACTCAATAAAAATCATCAGCCAATTACAAGTGTTCAAGTATTGTAGACACCTCTCTTTCGCACAATGTAAAAAAAATGTAAAATTTTTGTTTTATAAAATACTCGAAATTTATAATTGATTAAAGGTTAGGTCGATGACCGTTGCAGTCGTAAGGTTATTGACGGTGACCACGGGCCGGTAGACGCAGCGTGGGTAGGCCCCCACTAGATTGCCTATTCACATGACTTTAATGCAACAACAGCGACCACATAACTCATGGAGTCCGAATTCAAATCAGTGTTCGAATTCGAGTCCCAATGCGTAAGAATGATTTTACACATACATATGGTCATAGTGGCCAGTGAAATGAATCCTTAACGGTACACTATTACATTACACTACTAATATTAAAAAGCTAATAAAACAAGTTTTGTTTTACACTTTCAAATTTATTTTACTCTGTTTGGCACTAATCGGTGTAACATAACTCCTGAAGATGCCCCGTGGAGGGACGAAACACGTGTTGAGTGATTTGGCGGTGGCAGTTGTATGATTCGCATTGTTCGTCGCATTCGCATTTATCAGCAGGCGGTGCACTTTGTTGCACGGCTACCACTGCATGTGCGGAAGTGGCTAAATATTGGTCCTTTTCTTACTTAGGATGGACTTCCGCAAGGTAACGCCTGATTCCAATAAATATTCAAATTTATTTTCTAAAAGGAATTTTCCTAAAAAAATTCTTTTTTTTTATCTAAGTTAAGTTAAGTAATACATAAATGTTTTAGTATATATACATATAAAATGATTAAAAAAAATTTAAAGCGTTATGCGACATTTTAGCGCTCCATAACAATAGGGCGTAAAATTCGAAATCCCCATGTTTGCACACGATTCTATAACGAGACGGAGGTGTTTTACAGATTTCAAATGTTTTCTCAAGACTCGGTTCAACCGTCAGCTTAGCGGTTGTTCGCTGTTTGCTCTCGTTTACCGCATAACTGGCTCAGCCGATTTGCGATCAAGTTTTTTTTTTTAATATTTTAAGGCACACATTGACGTGATTCGTGTAATAATCTGATATGAGACATTAATTTCTAAGTATCTATAATATTATATCAAAAGAGCCCATGGGTACTAGGTCTCAGTGATTTCGTAGAAGCTGAACGTATCTCAACAAATACTGCCAATACAGATAAAAGTGATGAGAATATGAAATTGAATAATGGTGGCTTTTGCAGTTAACTGGTATGAAAGGTGTACTTAAAGTGCTGAATTTTTAGAAAAAAAGGCGTCAATTAGACACTGCTGATATTGTTGTGATATTACTTCGCTCTTCCCAAATCATTTCGATTGTAATTTTGTGTCTCGTCGATGTCATACTCCATTGGTTCTTGGCAGCTTTTTCTGTCAAAAACTCGACTCAGTTCGGCAACAAGCATATTGGCCTAATTTATCTGTGCGACATCTGGATATTCAGCAAACTTGTCATTTTGAGCCAATGTGAGGACTCCGTTTTGACACGATTGAGGTGATGAAAACAGAATGGAAGTTCTTGAAGGTTTTACCGGAAAAAGACTATTCCGACTGTTTATAGGACTGAAAAATTGTTGCCAAAAGTTCCTTATATCTGACGGGGATAACTTTAAAGGAGATGAAATTGATATGGAAGAATAAATGACAAATTTACATTTTATGAACAAATTCTTTTTACTTTTTGATCACAGTATTATATGTAAAATTCAGATTAATTACAAAATCTAACGGATTGGCAAGTTGAAGTGCCAGTGGACAGGCAACATGGCACGTACAGATGCTAAAGCCTTAAGGTTCTAAAGTAGAAACTGCCCCGGCAAGAGTTAGTTTACTATTACGTCATATAGTGACGTAAAGTTTATAAGAGCAACGATATATAAATAAATTAAACTTGCTCTTCTTACTTCTTCTATTCTTTGCCAGGGATTCTTGTTCCTTCTCTTGGAATCCCGATGGTCTAGATATCAGTGTCTCAGTTGCCTTTAAGAACTTGTTATGATAGAGGGCTTTATTTTGCTTCTACTTTACTTCTGGGAAGAGTGTCACCGGATCAATGTATTGATTGAGTCTATCTAGAAGAGTGAGAAAGGATCGTTGTAACGATTAAGTCTATCTAGGTGCTAAAATTAGTTTTATAACTTGATACAGATGTGTTTGGAAAAAAAATCGCTCTAGTAGTCCAGGAACGTAAATGAATTCCAGAAGATCCACATTCAAAATTTTAAATATCTAAAACTTTTTTTTTAATATAACAATATGTTAAAAATTGAGATTTAATATCATCAAACCAAGCGCCGCTATCTCGTGAAGTCATTTGTCATGACAGGCTTAATACGACCGGATGCTGTATCAATATTCCAGCGTGAAATATTCCAATATAATGATTTATGGCATAATAAAAAAATTGTATACAGTACCAAATAACCATTTTACCTTGACCTATTATTTAAAACGAATATCATAAGACATAAAGGTCAATGTATAGTGGACTTTCGGCATACATTTTTGCCCTCCGTTTTATGCAAAAATATCGTCAGTATATTTCGTAAGAGAGCAGTGAAACGTCTGGCGTTATTTCTATAAGCATAAATCTTGTATGGGGTTAATACAGTTCTGCTGTCTTGGTAAGGTTTGGGGGAGGTTGACGTTTTTCGAGGAAGGGTTGGCAACTGTTTTTTATTCTCACGTCTTAATATTGTTTGAAGCCGCAGAAAACACAAGGCAAAAGAGAGAGAAAGAGAGCGTGCCCAGAAAAGTAATATTGAAGTGGATTCACAGCTTCGAATGATGTTAGGACTACCAGCCTATGGAGCTTTTATAGCCAGCCTTGATGATACTGAATTTTCGGAACTGCTCTGAAAACTTGTCGAAAAATTCCCTCCAAATTTCTGTCCTCCCCCTTCGCCTTCAGCTGTAATCAGAGAAGAATATTCCAGATATTTTGAATTCAAAGCCTAAGTAATGTCTGAGGTCTACAGACCTTGGTTACTAGAAGAAGCTGGATAAAAGGCGCTTCCTACTTGTCTTATTGGAAATCTACAGGGAAGCAGCCAGCTATGGAAGTTCTATCATTGAGATGATGATGTACCTGACATTATTCTTCTGTTTTCCCAAGATGCTGAGCAGAGTATATTAAGAATATAACATTAATTCACTTCGAACAAAAAATAGAAGAAAGAAACGTATATATAAATAATTGAATTTGTGTATTGCATCTAATTTGTGTGTTGTTGTGTGTCTAAGTTATATCTTATTTCCTATCCCTTTCCTAATGTTTCTGTCCTGCTTTATTTTGTAATAAAACTTATTTTTAATGAGTATCACAAACAGTAGATTGAATTTGTAACAATAACTTTCGGTACTACAATATTTATTTATAATTTGAATATGTTAACATATGTTAATAGTTGCAATCACTACTAGTGGTTCTACTTCTATAAATAAACAAATATTTTTTGGATATGTAAGGGATTATAATATTGTAAAGACTGCTCAAATATCCCACACTAAGGAAACCGCAGGGAACAAAGAACAAACTCCACGATCGAGCATGTCGGGGCTGACGGCGCGACATAATAAGCGTGCAGGTGGGGTAATAATGGTACCTGGTGCGTACTTTACTTTTCTGCCACTGCAGCTTGCAGATATTAAGATGGAATAAAAAACAGACAAGGTTAGTCGTGTATTGTAGTGTACCTTAGTCCACCGTGTCTGCATCGAACCGTCTAGAAATTAACTGCCAGTGTTATTTACCGTTCAATATCTAGGAAGGCAGGAAGTTCGGCGGAGGTCTTGTCAACGATACGAAGCGATAGTAAGACGATAGTCCATATGTTATTGGGTGTCAAAGTAAAGCAGTGTTCACAGAGTCCATTGCTCTTTTGAAGTTCGACACCTCTTTAAAGTCCAAATGGCGTTTTAATTCGATCCCCAACTTGACACGTAATACTATTAAATTATTTTTATTGTACGGTTTTGAAGAATAAGGAATAAGGCAATAACATAAACAGAAGAAATAATTTCGATACGCTCATATCTCAAGGCGCACGCTAGATGTCTCCACTGGCAATTTTAACCCTTACCCTCGGAGGGAACATTGCCCCCGTCGAAAGTGGTGATTTATCAAAGAATTTTCTCACCTAATAAATATCACATACGTACGTGTTCCGTTGCAATACTGGATACCCACCGAGTTTTGTAATATACGAGCAATATTAACTGACGCTTCCAATGCACATGGAATTGTCGCTTTCATATTTTTATGTAAACTTTTCATTTTTTTTAATGAAATTCCACCTTAAATCAACCATTTAAAACAGTGATTCCCAAAGT
Source organism: Battus philenor (assembly GCF_028537555.1). Taxonomy (NCBI): domain Eukaryota; kingdom Metazoa; phylum Arthropoda; class Insecta; order Lepidoptera; family Papilionidae; genus Battus; species Battus philenor. The sequence goes on along the minus strand of NW_027181686.1, from coordinate 1,475,567 downwards.
GGTCTATATCGACCCCTAGGGGTCTATGACAACCTGCAAGGGGTCTACGTCAGCGAAAAAAAAATTGGGGGTCCATGAAATGAAAATGGGAGTCCACAGACTGGACATCATCTTACTAAATTGACGCCAAATGTTGATAATTTATTATTAAAGCATCAGGTTCATTCTTCTCACTAAAAATATTAACTTATTGCTTATGTCATTTTATTTTATGTTTATTTAATGTTACGTATATTTTACATGACAGATACAAAATTTTATTTTGAGTAGTTTTAATTTAAATTCAATTAATAAATGTATGAATTAACATGTGTTTTTACTTTAAGTTTTTAACACTCAACTTCACTACAGTTAGAAATTTACAGGAAATCAATATCAGGTAAGTAGAGGGTCTACCTAACACGGAAAAACATGGCAAGGGGTCTACGACACAAAAAAGTTTGGGGAACTCTGATTTAAAAGATCTTAGCTATAAAACACTTTAGCCAAACGACTTCCACAGCTGGACATGTCTTCCTAGTAGAAGAAGTTCTTCTAGGACCTTGTAAGGATTATCTGTCCAATTTGTGGGTGAACACATGCTGCATTTTCCGGTCCAGTTTCTACTCCAGGACATAAAGACCGTAGCGGCCATCTCTTCTGCACTCTATTTCGACTAAACGCTGCCGCTTCAACTGGAAAATCCTCAGGTCTATAACAGTTACTTGCTTACTCTCCGTGAAGCGATTTCGTATACAAACTCAGACTTTACTGTACACTAAATACAATAATAGAGCAATTCACTTCTTCCTTTCAACCCATAGATACCCACTGTAAGGATGAAGCCTCCCCCAAAGAAATCTATGGGGGATATACCATCACCACGCTTGGCAGGTGGGTTGGCGGTAGCAGTGTTGTATTATATTACGCAGATACCGCTGCAGCCAGTCCTCTGGAAACTTTTTTTCTGGGCCGTGTAATTAATGCATAAAGTGTGAATTATATAAGATTACTAGCTGATCCCGCAAACGTTGTTTTGCAAAAAAAAAAATTAAAGTTTTTAATAAACAAATGTAAGATCAGGGTTGATCGTAGAGGGGTGAAAATTTAGGTTTGTATGTATTTTTGTATGCTGTATCATAATAAAATAAAAACCAAAAAAATTGTCTAAAAAATTATAAATAAAATTTAGGGGTGGACCACCCTTATCACTTAGGGGTATGAAAAATAGATAGTAGCCGATTCTCAGACATACTAAATACGCATGTAAAATTTGGTAAAAATCGGTCAAGCCGTTTCGGAGGAGTTCAAGTTCGAACACCGTGACACGAGAATTTTATATATTAGATATCGCGAGTGTCGAAACAGCGATCTACGATCCAAAGGCTTTCACTGCCTGCATCCAATGACTCCTCGTAACCTTAACTACCTTCCTATATACGCCGCGTCTACCTGCTAGTGAGGACCACTGAAACTTCAGACAAGTAACTTCGAGCTACCTCAGGAACTTTGGTTCATGTAAGTTTTAACCACGTACACCCTTTTAAAGGAGAGTTAAAATGAATAGTAATACTATGTATACATATTTTAATGCTCAATATATCGATTTTTAAATTGCCTAGAGTAGCCTATTCGATATAATATATACTTATTTAACAGTTTCAAACAGGCAAACTTTGTATTAAAATTTTTAGATTTATGACAATTTGCATTAGGCTTATGAGATGGATTATGATTAGTTTTCTCTCTATTATTACTCCTGTTTCTATGAATGCGTAAAATGTGAGATAGTAGATGTAATAATAAACATATTTTCGATACAATTAACATATCAATAAGTGATGAAAATATTGACGTAAACAAAGAATAAGGTTCCATCTCCCGCGAGGTGGGTATAGGGTTGTAAGGATAAATGCCCTACATAAAATCGGGAGTGCTAGGAAATGTACGTGAACATTTTTAACACCCTATACACGTGGTATATTTATAGAGCTGATATAACCGCAACAATTTTCAAAAATAAACATTTTTTTTGTGTGGATTATTTTACACATAATTTTAAGTTAATTAAAGCTTTTACTGCAAAGTTTAATTTTTTATTATAGTTACAATAAAATTTGTTTCTTTTGGCATACTTCGTATGACTTTATGAATGATCTACAGTTAAAAAATGTTGTCGGTTTACCACATGCAATTTAGTGTCTTCAATGTTGCTTTTAACCAGTTGCAATCTTTCCGACTCCTCCAAGGCTACGGTCCAGAGACAGGTTACAGGATGCTCACCAGCCACGAGGCTCAGGGGACAAAGAGCCAGATGGTAGTCATCATTCGTCGAACCTCAGACAACCATGAACTGTATAATAGTGTCCTTCTTGGGTAGCAATATCACGTCACACGAACTCGTGCGTGTATCACACGGACGAGACTCAAGATGCGATCGCAAGATTCATCGATGTGGCGAATACGGCAACCGCCGCACATACTGGCGCAAAACTTGAGGATGCCAATATGGAATAGGGATGAGGGAGTGCTCATAGAAGAAGTAATGTTTAAAAAGGCACATTTTTACATAAACACTGTAACATGCAAAAACGTAAGTAAAAAATTGGAAATATTGAACGTAAATGTAAAAACAAAAACACGGACACTAATTTCTGCGGGATATTGATCCTAATAATACTTAATACAAAAAGGTTGCAAGCATTACGTATTTTTTTACTCCATCAATGTATTCATAGATTTATTATCTTACTGAAAAACAATATTTCTTTGTGTAACTATAGATTAATTAAGATCTTACACCTAGTTATTACTTTATCAATTCTCTTCACCAGGTCTTTGATATTTCTCTGGTGATATGCGCCGCTGAACCTGCTAAAACTAGGATTCCGGTTTGTACTTACAACATGACCTTGTTTATTGAATCTATGTACCTCAGACATTAGTGTCCGTGCCTATATTTTTACAAAGACAGTTAATATTTCCGTGTTTTTATCACGTTTCTGCTTGTCACTGTGTTTACTTACTAAAATCTAAACTATTATAAAACTAAATAAATTAAAATATAAGTTCGTAATTTTTATTTTTTTTTAATTATTTACCGGTGTCTTATTTGTTTGTTATTTACGACCTGACAATGTCTAGTCAACAATGCGGTTGGAACAATAACTTTCTCAACGCACCAGTTGAAAGTGGTCTTCGAAGACTTTAATATTGTTGAAAGTTTGAGTTTGAGATTGTTTTATTTTAGCATATATTCAAAAGATGATTTATGGTAATAACAGCTCTGTGTAGATCCCACGCGAGTGCCGCGACGTTCCCCGAGAGGCGCGTACAGTATCGCATTATATCATTTATAAACAAAATGTGTTAAAATAAATCGTAACGTCGACGAATCTGACGCAGTTTCCAGCGCGCGATCTCCCGTATAATTCACCTTCATGTATCTTATTTGTGTTATCAATCTGTTACCTGATACCTCTAATTTTCATTTTTAACTACTAAATTTATGAGTACTACGAATGATAAGAACGTCAAAGCGACAACGACATAATAAGCAACGGTCGAATTAATTGAGTTTTGCGAATATTATTCATATTAATTGGAGCACACTGACACACACCCACACACACATACATACACACGCGCACGCACGCACGCACTCACGCACGCACAGACACACACACGTATAAATATAGATAGAAAATATACTTTCCATAATAATTAATTTCTTTTAATTATCTATAATTTCACAACTGCTTAACTGTCAATGTCAAAGTGTGAATGTATCAATGACTTGCGTGAAACAAATTTTATATTTTCCAAACCTATATAACTAAGCATTATACTACGCACGCTACTTTGTACTACGTACTACTGCGCAAAAAAAAGAAGTCAAATGAAACAAGAGAAGCAAAGAACCAAGAAGCGTAGAAACAAGCCAGAAGAGAATCAAGAACCAAATCGATTCGTAAAAATCAACTAGTAATATTTTTTTTAAATGGTGCACGCTGTTGGGGACCTCTCGTTCTCCTATCTCGTGTGGGACAGGGACTTTTTAATTCTAGTAATTTATTCATATTTTTTATTATTATCATTCCTCTCTTTCATATATCATCTTATCTGTCGTACTGTTTCTTTCATTCTACAATTTTCCCAGTCTTTTGGGGTCCGAGTTCTCGTGGTAAATCCAGTCTGGCCAAGCTGATCTAAGTTGGCGTCATGTCCAATACAAACAAGACTGAGTAATAAAGACTAGTAATATTGACCGCAGTGTTTCCTATACGTTAGATAAACTTTCACTCAACGACCTATCACCTTCACTTTCTACAGTAGTGAGGAAAGCAGGCAAAGAGAAGAACGGTATAAAAATAAAGATAGGTTTACATAAATAATAATAACAAATTAGAGTGGACTAGAATCGACTAAATTAATAATTTAAACAAATATATAAGAGCTAAGAATCGGTCTGTTTACGAAAAAAAAACTAGGAAATGAAATGATTCTCCTGTGCTGCTCGTATCCAACGACTTTCGACTTCAATCTTCACAAATAAATAATAATTTTTTTTTTATTTTACTAACACCAGATACAGTTAAGTTACTTTTTTATATTTTACACCAGTGTAGAATGTTTGTACGCAAATGAAAAATCTTTGTAAGTGTAAAACGTACACAAATGAGTGATCTTTTTATTTTATGGAAGTGTAAAATGTCCACGTATAAATGTGTCTTTTTCACAACAGTGTATGGTGAGCAAACGTAAATATAATTGAGTATGCAAATGTCAAACAGAGAGCTCTTGCAGCGATGCATTGGCCGTAATTGGTGCAGGTAGAACACCGGCCCTGCGACGCACGCGTTCGGAAATTGCGCGAGAGAACAGATTTGCCAGCGGCAGGTCAATGCTTTGTGATGTTACGAAAGAATAATGTGGACATTCTTTCAATTTTTAATTTGAAAATTCATTTTTTAATACGTAAGTATTGTAAAATAACACCGGATAGTATTTTTTTTTTGTTTCGGTGGGGGAAAAATTCCGGTATTCATGATACCCTGCCTCTGGGAGGAGGACAGGGGTATGTGGGATATCGGATAGTATTTCTTAAGTAAACAATTCTGTTAAATGTTGGATTCTTCCTAAGGCTGGTAGGTTTTGAGGCAGTAACAACACGAAGTATGCAGTAGAAGTGTGTACATTCATTCAAGCTTCGCCCGTATTTATACCGATGTAAATGAAAAGTTTTTTTTCTGTGGAATTCCCCTTTTCTATGCTGATGATGACGTAATGTTGCCACATGATAATAATTTTTAATTTCTATTGGCAATACCAAAGTTTTATTAACGATTTAAATTTATAAAGAAAATAAACCTTAGAAGAGATTAGATGTTGGAAAATGTAAAATTCTTATACAGAATGATTGTTTGTAAATATAAAAGATTTATATTAATGAATGTATTGCTTATTAATTGTCAATTATTATATAGTACACCATATCCAAAAATCAATGGTTTCAAAAATTATAAATATCGTAATTATAATACAATAAGAAAATCTTTTTATTATTATTGTTTATTTAATACTGTCAAGTCATAAACCTGATGTATATCAATAGAAAAAAATAAATCAATGCAACATATCACAATAATCACTTTTTACTTGTCGATTAGAAATAAATGTGAGTTTTAAATATTTTTGCTGAAAAAATCAATCTAGCTATCTCAACCCAATCAAGATTCATTGCCATTCAAATATATCTCGATTCACACATTAAAAGTTTTGTTATTGAGAAAGATATTCAATGAACTGATTTGACCGCCATCTATGGAAATATTTTGTCACTAACATTTGAAACAGTGACGTCACTATTTGAAATTAGCATTATTAAGTTCCAAGTCAATCTTGATTAGTCTAACTATAGATCAAGTTAGATGTAACAGTCTCTCAAATCAGATTTTGAATGGTATTTTGCCTACATGAGACGGTAGACGTGGCGTGGGTAGATCCCTACTAAGTAAACTGTCATCAACTAAGGTCATGAAAAATTCAGCGAGACTTTGGGTAGAGTAGGACCAATCATCATGATGTTTACAGAAGGCCTATGCCTTGCAGTGAGCGTCCATCGGCTGAAAAAGAAGAATATATACTAAGCTAAGAATATAATAAGCTCACTCGGTGTTTAGCACTGGTCTAAGATGTTAGATAGCAGGAGATGGCCTGAGGATGCCCCGTGGAGGGGTGAAACACGTGTAAATAGATTAACGGTGGTAGTTGTGTTTTGCATTGTTTACCGAACGCGCATTGATCAGCGCGCGGTGTACTTCATTGCACGACTACTGCTGCATAGCGGAAGTAGCTATATATTAGTTCCTTTCTTAGTTAGAATGGACTTCCGCGAGGTAACGCCTGAATTTATTAGATATAGAAAAATATATACGTTACAAAAAGCATCCGATAGACGCGTATATTTGTATGAAATTTACTTTAAAGCCTATACTCATTACGATATCTCGGGTGTTCTCGTTGAGTAAACGTCTAAAAACGGATTTAATATGAAAAATATAACTTCAAATTACAGTTCATATATATGATTACGTGGCATTTGCAATAAAATCGTATCCATGTTATTCCAACGTATTATAGAAATGGTAGGTAGTTATATATCGCAGTGTTCACTATTCAATATCGGACAAAGCGGCCTAATTGTTCGTGTATCCAACTCCGGTGATTCCCCGGACTGAATGCGGTCCGGGCGCGAGACAATAGCCGTGCCAAATTATCGGCACTTTACATTACCGTGTCCTTACTGTGTTCAATTAAAACTTAACTACATTTCCGATATTAGATAAGGTAATTGTTTTAAAACGTTTGCCAAAGTTTGGTGTAACTTGGTGTTTTGAACTTAACACTTAAATTGGCAATAACCTTTCATAAAATTAATAAATTAATTTCAAAGACACAATTTTCTCTATTAATACACGATCTGTAAATAAATGTAATATTTATCAGAGTGAACACTTTTTTAATTGATTAATTATAAAACAAAAATATTATTTTTAACTGGCAACACTGTATCGACCGAAGGCGTTGACTCCTGCTCCAAGTGGTTCTTCCGTCAAGATCATTCTAATCAGGCTGTTTGATACTATTGCAGTACATCCGATTTAAAATAGTGTGTAGTGTTCTTATTGGTGTGTAAAATACTTATTACAATTTTATATTACGTACATTACACAATTATATTATATAACGTAGATTACACACACACAAACACACCCACACACATATATATATCTTGCTGCATATATAAGTAACCTTTGTTTACATACGAGTTTTTTCAGCTCTTTTCAGCTCAAAGCTCTGGGTAAGGTATAGGGTTCCCCCAAATATATCGAAAGGGGTTTGCGATTGCAATATGGTATTATAGTATGCAGAGGACACTGCTTACCATTCTCTGAACATTTGTATGTGAGCATAAGTAATCTTATATAATTAAAGCATAAAATATGCTTTATTCATAAGACTAAACGGAGAATCTAATCTGCGACCTACGTCTCAATCCTTACCGCTGAACTACCAATGCTGGACATAGTAGTTGACAATTTGAAGTGGAAGTTGATAGGTTACATAGTGTGTTGGATAGATCACCAAAGTGACTTAAAGTGGATACCATAGATTGGGAGAATACGCTTGATGCAAGCTGTTTTCTACCAATTCTATTAATATATGAGAGTGGGGGTTAAGGCTAAGTCCACTTGTGAAGTGAAATGTTGATGATAGTAAAACTATAATAATTGTCATATTATATATAACACACGTAGAGTAAATATTAATCTATTAAACTTCTAGTTTTATAATACAAGCGTGTAAATAATACTCGTAACTAGTATTAAAATAATTATTTATTACTAAACAACAATTAACAGTGCCGCAAGGTGTTTCGCAAATGTTCCAGTAGCGACGCATGTGAACAATTCCTTTGCAAAGTTTCGACCAAGCTTTGTCCCGTACCAACGCTTGCTGGGGGCAATCTTTCCAGGTATTTGATAGCGTTGGTTACGTGACGATATTTACATTGCTGACAACGCATTAGACCTATTTAATTTTTAAATATTAGATTTTTATTTCAAAATGATGTGAATATACCAGTCGGTTTGATTAATGTTGTTACTGGTGTATTAAAGACATCGAAATAGGGAATATATTAGAATAAAATTTCTCTTTATTACAATATCAAAAATATGCTGTTTTTAACTGACCATCTCTTGATGCGATTTATACAATATTCAATATCGATAGTTTCGCTGCAAGATCAAATCTATTATACCAAAAACAAACACTAATCGGTGTAACATTACTCCGGAGGATGCCCCGTGGAGGAGTGAAACACGTGTTGAGTGATTTAACAGTGGTAGATGTGTTTCGCATTGTTTGCCGTACGCGCATTTATCAGCGGGCTGGCAGGCGGTGCATTTTATTGCACGACAACTGCTACATAGCGGAAGTAGCTATATATAAGTCCTTTTCTTACGCGCGTGTGTGTGTATATGGGGTGAATGTATAGCTCACTTGTCATTTTTGGGTAAATTATGTTAAATACCATATCCAAAAACTAAAGTTTTCAATGTGCATCGAAGCCATGTGAAAACTCCGCGGTTTCCCAATTTCAACCAACCAAACCAAAATAGTAGCAAGTAGCGACGTGAGCCAAGGTTCTCTCGGAAGGCTGCATCGAGCTTCGTTACTTTAAAAAGGTCCAAAATAAACGGTTTCTGAGATATCAAAGGATTTAATTTTTTTTATTTGTAAACCACGTTTATGAGCAAAAAAATAGTAACAAAAAAGTTTGCCTATTTTTTACGCTTTTATACGCTGACAGGTAAACAGCAAGTAGCTAATGATCTGTCATTAACTGGAGGTAAGTTTAAGTTATGCGAAATATCGCTCGATGTCCGCGGTGCTCTCCGACAAAGAAGTTAGCCACACATCACTTAACATAATAGTGGGATCAAACGGACGTAGATATACGAATTTATAGACACACCATTTGTGAAATATATAAGATATATAAACATATGTTTCATTTTAATTTGGTGATAAAATAAAGGATATTTTTTTTAAGTTTAAACCACTTTTTATATAAATATATAGATAATATATGTATATATGTGCGCATCGAAGGATTTTCACCCACAAGGTGACAAACGTATTGAAGTCGAACTAAAACTCTGGCTATAGACCGCTTTCAAACGATCCTTTTTTTTGAAAATATACGGTAAAGGCATTATTTAGTGTTTAAACCATATTTACTAATTAAAATTAAAGATATTATCGCAGTTGGTATCACATTTAATTTTATTTATTCTAGTGTTTCATTTTTGTTTTATTCATACCTTTAAAGCTTTAACATCTATAATCAATTACAATGTATTGTCATATATAAGCAACCCTGTCGGATGATATTGTTTTATTATAGTTACTTCAATAATGTATTTTTATATCCAACTTTTAGTACGTCGAGGTAGATATTTTGTGAAATATTCGTAATTTTATTTTATATTTATTTTAATTTAATTAAGAAAAGTATTTAATGAAATCAGGCGTTACCTTGCGGAAGTCCATCCTAAGTAAGAAAAGGACCAATATATGTGAGTAGTATGTATGTAGTAGTGGTAGTCGTGCAACAAAGTTGTTTGTTGCATGACTACCACTGCATGTGCGGAAGTGGCTAAATATTGGTCCTTTTTGTCGAGTTTTAGTTACGTTAAAATGAGTTATTTGCTTTGGAAATATTTTTTTGGTATATCTTGTGTTTCTTTCATTACTTTGCTCATGTAACAGACGCCCGTTGGCGACTCCTTACATGGTTAAGTTTCAGGATTCAAGCAGCGTAAAATCGGTGATATGTTGATATTTGGGGGAGGCATATGCCTTACAATGGGCATCTATCAGTTGATATAATGATGATGAAGGTTCTAATTGATTATATATAGCCTAGAGAGGAGGAAAATCAAACTAAGAACCTAAGATTTAAGTTAGGAAATCCTTTAAGAGACAGTAAACACAGACTTGTAAGGCGACCAAAAAAATTCTGATATTAAAAAATTTTTGCTTTGAGATATTGTGGTGGAGTTTAACAGGTTAGGTAGGCAATGTTAGAGACAACACCTAACGAGATGGAGCACAAAAATTAAAACGCTCGGATGAAAGATAGACACAGTTTATTTTAAAGGTCATCCGCCTACAACTTCAAACACACCAACGCCGTAATAAATTATTTGTCAAACGTATGAAATAATTTTCACATAAAACTTTCACCACTCATTTGTACATATTTTATTTATATTTTTAATTTCATATTCCATCACAGTACTGAAGATTTAATACAAATTCACCAACAACAACACATATGTCACTTGACGCCGTTCGCCATTATTATATTTTTAGGCGTGAGATGCGGTTTTGACAAACGACTACAAATCATACGCCGCGCGTCCTTAGTTTTTGCGCATGCGCAGACCGATGGATTGACAGATAAGCGAAAGCATTTTGACAACTGTGATTTTTTCGCTACAGAATAAACAACAAAAAATCCAAGAAAGGATAACACGTGTAAATGAGTTTAAATAAATGAATTTGCCGTGTCTAAATATATTATGGTCTATGTATCGCCCGCGGCCATATTTCAGCTGAGTCTCACAAAGACCATGATACGGGCCATTGGTACACTCCAGAGCACGTCCTTTAGTTATCTAATCGTGTGGTTTAACAGCAGTTTAAACTGTAGCCAGCATCTGCAGCCTCCTTTGCTATCCTTCATGTTAAACTCACTTAGCTGATGGGTTTATTTAAACAAATGAGATACAACGGCGAAGGATCGATCGCAAGTCACGTGGTCGTTTAATTCATTATTATATTTACATTTTATTGTAGATCAAAAGTATAATTGTAACTCAAAATGTGATATAAAATTTGATAAAAATGTAAACGAAAAGAAATAAAGATGAAATGTAACATGTAATGAGAGAGGAATGAAAGGTCACAGAGTAAAAGGGAAAGATAGCCGAAATGTGGCATAAAAGAATAGATTGAAAGAATATGTGAAGAACGTAAGGAGAGAATGGAAATAATAAATAACTATGTAAAAAAATAAATTGCCCGTAAAGTCCCTGTCCCACCAAAGATAGGGGTACGAGAGGCCCCCAATAACGGGGGCCATAAAAAAAACATAGATAATAACTTAAAAAAAGAACAATTTATGAAAGTACAAGAGACGGTCTTATTACTCGTGGCGATCGCTACCAGACAACCTTTGGATGGAGATATGAGACATGAAGGAGAGGGTAGTTGAGGGTGTACAAAATAAAATGAATTATTGTTTACTATCTGTTTTAAAAGATTGTACAGCCAATGATTTTTATTCCGTAATGCCTCCTTTTAAAGCATGGATGCACAGACCGCGGCCCGCCGGTCGAATACTGGTGGCCCGCCGACAGCAAAAATAATACTCTCGTACATTCAAAAAATATTGAATTCTATTCCAGAATAAAACCAAAAAAAATTATTTACCTATACTTCTGGCGGCCGGCCTGCCATCAGTTCATGATTTGCCCGAGTGGCCTCTAGTCTTAATAAGTCTGTGCAACCATGTTTTAAAGGAACCTCTCGTACTTTCTCTGTTATGGGTAGAAAGGACCTTTTTTGACGATATTAATTTTTCTTGTAAAGTTTTTCTTCTCGCTATTCTTTCTCATATCTATCTCTCATAAACCTTTTCTTTTATTTTTACACCTTTTTATGTATTCCAAACATCGTCTTATTGTCGTCGAAATCTTTCAGAAATACAACATGACAAATTTAATTTATTTTGGTTTTTATTTCTGATCAATTCTTTAGCTCGCTTTACTTCTTAATCCTATATTACAGTTTTATCACTATTTATTGCTATTCAATAACAACATCCGTTACTTTATTTTTCTTATTTATTCCTTCTGATGGTATCTGCTATGACATTTGGTCGCTTGCAGGTTAATAAATATTTTTTCGCGGTACAAGTGGACTACATTTGCGGGGCGGTTATGCAAATTACGCGGTGTGAAATATTATATAGCTTCAGTTTGTTAAAAAAAAATAATAATAGTAAGATAGGAAGCTAAGGGCCAAGGAACTCACCATATCAGTATTAATGCTAGTCCACAGAGTCCTGAGAGCGGCGATCTTGATCCTCGTTGTAGCATTGATTGTCTGTTGCACTGTTAACATATTTAATGTAATCAGGCGTTACCTTGCGGAAGTCCATCTTAAGTAAGAAAAGGACCAATATTTAGCCACTTCCGCACATGCAGTGGTAGTCGTGCAACAAACTGCACCGCCCGCCGGCCCGCTCATAAATGCGTATGCGGCAAACAATGCGAACTACACAACCGCCACCGTTAATTCACTCAACGCATGTTTCACCCCTCCACGGGGCATCTTCAGGAGTTATGTTACACCGATTAGTACCAAACACCGACTCGGTGTACTTTGATGCACGACAACCACTGCATGTGCGGAAGTGGTTAAATATTGGTCCTTTTCTTACTTAGCACTGTTAAAATACACGCGGCGCGGATGCGTTTAATATCAAGGTTTGCGAAACAATAATGGTAGGCAGAAGGTTTTGCCAGTTTTTAGCTTATGCGTCAATGTTGTTACTTCACAGCACAGCTTGTTCACTCGGTGTATGGGAAAAAGTATAGGAATATATGGAAAGGACAAACTGACAGCTACATTAGTTATATAATAAATTTCGAATGTGAATGTGAAAAATTAAATGTACAATTAGAAAAATTATTTTGAGTTTTAGGTAGCTTCGACGACTCTCTTCGTTGTTTGCTAGCAAGGCGATGTTTCATTCCTCGATCCTTTGCCGCAACTGAAACTGGCAGTCTATTCATTTTGCGCCAAATACGGGACAGCCGGTGTATTTATTTAATGTAACATATTTCAAAGTAATCACTATATACAAGTATACAATACAACTTGTTGCCGACGACGATCCCGTAAACATTGTTTTGCAAAAAAAAAATTAAAGAGTTGATCGTAGAGGGGTGAAAATTTAGGGTTGTATGTATTTTTAATGCCACATTTAAAAAAAAATAAAAATAAAAAATTTCGTAAAAAAAATTAAAAAAAAAATTTAAGGTTGAACAACCCTTATTACTTAGAGGGATGGAAAATAGATAGTAGCCGATTCTCAGACCTACTGAATACGCATATAAAATTTGGTAAAAATCGATCAAGCCGGAGTTTCGAAGGAGTACGGTAACTAACATTGTGTCATGTAAATTTTATATATCATATATATTATTTTACATATAATATATATATATATATATATATATATAAAATACATATATATATATAAGAATAAGTATAGAAAGAACCTTTTGTAAAGAGGGAGATTAGTTGACTTACTGTGTAGGAGTTAGCTTGTGTTAATGTATGCGGAAGACTTTTCCGACGCGAATTTATCCTTTAAACTAATCGACGTACATTTGTTTACGTTTATATTAGAGCTTTTGCAGTTTTAAACCTGAAAACTTTTAATCTTTTTTGCACCTTTTACAGTATAGTTTAAAGCAAAGATATTTCTAAACAGGAACCATTTTAAATAGCGGATATTAGTTGCTTTTTCTTTTTCTTTTCAGCCGATGGACGCCCACTGCAAGGCATTGGGTTCGCTCAAAGATCGCCACGTTGACCAGTCTTGCGCTTTAATTATGTCATCTGTCTACCTAGTCAAGGACACTCTACCGATCCAGCTCGACAGCCTTCTTCTGCTTCATGACGCTCTCGTAGAAGGCTGCACATGCGCTTTTCGCCAATACCAGCGAATGTTACTAGCAGAGATATGTCTTGCTCTATTTCTTGGACCTTTCCTCACTTGGACTCTAAGGGTGTTCTTTGACTCTACGAGCGTGTGTTGCGCATAATTCCTGTCTTCTCTACAATATTACCATTGCGTCATTGCTTCGTGTCCGAATCTGTTTAGGTCATGGGTGTACAAACCGCGGCCCGCTAGCCGAATACTGGTGGCCCACCTACAGCAATAATAATACTCTCGTACATTCGAAAAATATTTAATTCTATTCCAGAATAAAACTAAAAAAAAATATGTTCTTTAATTACCTATACTTCTGGCGGCCGGCCCGCCATCAGTTCATGATTTGCCCGAGTGGCCCCTAGTCTTAATAAGTCTGTGCAACCATGGTTTAGGTTAGCACCCATGTCCGGTAAGCACCTGCATCTGGCTGTAAGTGATGTGTGCGACCTTCCCTGGAGATCCTGCGTTCTAGCCAACCAACCTCTCCCATTTCTAGGTCAGCGCCCACACAGAGGAAAGCGAAATCGTATGTACACCCGGGCATACATATTCGCCAGTATATTAAGCGGTTAGAGGGGGCCTATATTCATCATACTTTCTGCGACTGAAATGTTGATGTGATTACATGATCTATTCCCCCATTTTTTATTAACATCACCTACTTTTAATGGCCGTATATAATGTTAATGTTGATGATTCGAATTTGAAATCGCTTTCAAACGGAACTTTCACTATAGCATATATAGGTTGTCAAATATCTCCCTTCCGCTTTTTTGCTCTTTATTCAATGCTTTATAAAAAGTGTTACAGTGATCGGATTTAGTTCAAATATGCGCCGTTTTGTTCGATAATCTGTTTCCATCTAGACGGCAACTTCATAATTACTTACCTTATTTGCGAAGAACTCGGACAGCCACTTTTCACAAACCTCTTTTGAGTTCAACTTTACACCACCAAGGGCGTTCGCCATGGACAGGAACAGGTGGTAATCACTTGGCGCTATGTCCGGGCTATATGGTGGATATGATAAAACCTCCCATCTTCTTTTTGCTTCAAGAATGGGTCGAGTTCGTTCCGTTTCAGCAGCATATCGCAGGCGTTGATTCGGTCCAGAAGGTTTTTTTGAGTCAAATCATGCGGCACCCAAACATCAAGCTTTTTTTTGTATCCAGCCTTCTGCAGATGGTTTAAAATGGTTTGGTGACTAACTCCCATCTCCTGGGCGATGTCACGAGATGCCACATGCCGGTCTAACTCGATGTAGTCCATGATTTGATCGGTATTTGTCGTCACAGGTCTTCCGCCGACTGGCTTATCCATGGTGTCGTTTTCGCCGGCTCTAAATCGTCGAAACCATTCCTCCGCGGTTCGAAGTGATAGAGTACAACACCATTAATCTCACGGAACGTTTCTCTAGCGGATTTGCTTTAACGAAGGAAAACTTTAAAATAGCGCGAATTTCGGCGTTAATGAACTCCATGTTTACACGTAACTGTTGAACGCAATATTCAAACTAATCATGCATAGCGTCGTTTTGTAGGTTATGTCAAGGCCTTTCAAATTATGTATAGTATTGCCAGATACGAGCTCTGTAGCGCTTTGTACATAGCCGCGAAATTCAAAAGACAAAAAGGCGGAAGGGAGATATTTGACAACCTTTTATTTGTAATTATTTTGACAATTATTCCGTTGCCTATGGTTTTTTTTTTTCGGATATATTTTTTCATTAATAGGCGAAGCATATCACCTCTATCTCGGCTGATATTAAACGATGACGTGGTCAACGATGCCACACACACGCTAGGAACCTATTCAAACTTATCTTAAACACTTCTAAGTTATAGGAACATATGTAAAGCTTTCATTCTTATAAATAGATGTAAAACCTTTCAATATCAAGTTCATATTAAGTTACTGCTTAAGGGCATCTTTAGCGATTCTAGCCGCTTCATAGTCCAAGTTATTTCACAAGTAAGTCTTCAATCATCGATTAAGCGTAGCAAATCGATGAACCTTAATATTGCGGGTCAGATATTAGTGAATTATAACTTTATAGACCTTAATATATATTTTAATGAATATAGAAAGAGAGGATTATGTTCCGGTGTGTTTATCGTCGATGCAAGGTACAACGCATTGCTTTAAATTGGATAATGCATTTAGTAATATTGCAGTTATAAATACTCTGAAGCAATACAGGGTGATTGTTTTTTTATTACAAATTTGTAATAGAATAGGCGTTTGTCTTCCATCTCACTTGATGGAAAGTGTAGATGAAGACGAAGCTGGTACACGCTCATCCTAAAGAAACCTGTTCTCTACTCTTAAAGGCTCCAGAGTTCAACTTATCAGGAAAAATAGACACAGGTAAGTCGTTTCAAATCTTCTCGACTCTCACCAAAAACGAGCTGTCAAACCGTTTAGTTCGACTTTTGGGTATGTCAACAACGTATGGATAAAACTTTTGTTTTCCTAGTAGTCCAATAAAGGAATAGTGATGGCTCAATCAGTTCGAAAAAAGCCTTTATGGATGTAAAAGCTTTAAAAAGATGCATAAACAGCTTATTTGTCTTAAAGTACAGTCATATACCCATTAGTTGCGGATATAACGTAACAATATATGAATAAAGAGCGTTTTCTAAACTCTAATAACTACATATAAAAATTAATTTTGATATTGGTCTATCGCATATTGTATATTGGAGTGATCTCTTTATACAGAGGTAAAGTAAATAGGCTCTGAAGGTCTAAAATTTTTGATGAGAAATGAGTATGCTGAATTATAAGCATTCGCTCGTTTATTTATATTAACACGTTGAACGCCAGACTAAAAACCATATTTAGTTCAGTGGGCCGCGACGGACACCATGTGACTGCCATCATGTTGGGTCCAAGAGGCCGCGTCAGACACCATGTCCGCATGCCCTCGATCACTTCAGAAGCCTCTAGGGAGCCAACGGACAGTGTTTCGACTGTCTTTACCAAGGCATGTGATCCGCGCGGCCCTGCAAAAAAATAATGGGTATATCGCTGTTTCCGTAAGTCTCCCATTATTTTTAAGGGTTTTACTGACAATATTTGCAAAAAAACACCTTGGCGATTTTTTGACGATTTTCGATTTAATGGTGTGGTCCCAGGGGACAGTATTCTGTCGGACACATGGTGTCCGCCATGGCGTTCAACGTGTTAATAACCAATCAACCTGTATACTAGAATTGCTCGTTTAAAGTGGCAGGTGGTGGGTCAAATCGCTCGTGCAGCCGATGGCTGTTGGAGCCGAAAGGTTTTTGAGTAGCGACCAGGAGACAGGCAGACTGACGATATATATATATATATATACAAATATAATGTTTAGAATAAAAAACAATATTATTTATTCTACAATGATTAACAGAGAGAGGAAAGTGACAATATTTGGTATCGGTAAATGGTTTGCCAATAACTAAACCCTTGTCCCTGCGGTACCCGATCAGATACGATAGGTCAGTATCGGAAAGTTTGTTCAAGGTTGCGGTCGCCGCGACCCCAGAGGATCCCGGGTCAAGTTAACGGGTTACTTGTTGAATCTTAATGTAACGATGTCAGACATGAGTACTTAATATGTTAAAGTTAACTGAGGTAATAGATGAGGGTCTAACTTGATCTTAGTTCAATTAGAATTTCATACTTACAAAGTTTTATTTAACTACTAGCTGATCCCGCAAACGTTGTTTTGCAAAAAAAATTGATATATTAATTTACAAATAAAAAATAAAGGTTGATCGCAGAGGGGTGAAAATTTATGGTTGTATGTATTCTTGTATGCTGTATCATAAAAATATAAAAACAAAAAATTTCGTTAAAAAAATAAATTTTTTTTTTAACTGTGAACAACCTTTACCACTTAGGGGTATAGAAAATAGATAGTAGCCGATTCTCAGACCTACTGAATACACATATTAAATTTAGTAAAAATCAGTCAAGCCGTTTCAGAGGAGTTCAAGTTCGAAAACCGTGACACGAGAATTTTATATATTAGATAATCTCTTTAACCCTTAAGTTAGCCTAGAGTTTCAATTTTGATACCAATCTTTTAAACCGTATGTTCACATTACTATTAGTTTTTTTTTATAGGTTGGCTGTACGAATTTTACTGTTGTATAATATTCGTTCCAACGAAATTAAAAAAGAATCTATTTTTTCCTTCATCTAGACCCTCAAGCAAACACAGTAATATTTAAAAAAATCACTTTCGTAAATCAGGCTATTAAGGGTTAATTTTACTTTTACGATCGAAAGTCACCGATGGAACAATAACCAGACCACACAACGTTCAGAACAAATGGTAGAAGGTTCTGAAGAAGATATCACGGATCAGAAAGTGCAGGGTCGGATGCTTCCAATTATTCCTACTGGACATCTATAGGGGAGGCTATAGTGTATAGTAAGATATTGTCATATATTTAAACTGGTTCTAAAAATTAGACTTTGTGACCTTGACGTGATCTAATGTAGAGTATGAGAGTTTAGTAGGTTTATACATGGTATGTATGGGAGATGAAATGAAAATTTTTGGAAATATTTACAAGCGATGCACGTGTGGGAACAACTGGCGATAAAGCCTGTCCTCTGCTCATGCGTCTGTGTCTCGTCAATGTGACTCTACCAAATAAATGAATTGAATATGAAAGTAAATAATATAACAAAAGTGAATGGAAAATTGTCCTTGGAAAACAGTCACAGAGTGACGCCTGTATCTCGAAGTGGAAGCCCTATATAAACACGGTATAATGACTGAAGCAGTGGTAGTCCAGTAGAGTACTGTGACCTGAAATCCAAGGTCGCAGATTCGATTCCCGAAATAGAAGCCAGTGCACTGCAATGATATATCATGAATGAAAGAGTTATTTCAAAGATACATAGATTTTAAGGCAACAATACTTTGAAATAAACACCAGTGATTTTCAGTGTCAATAAATCTGATATATTAACCGATCAGTTATGTGATTTGAACTTTAAATCTATAAGGCAAAAATTTTTATTTGTATAAAAATTAGTAGACCGTGATACAATGTTATATAATTCACACTTTGTGCATTAATTATATAGGATTGTGACTGCTCACAAACAAGTTACCAGAGGATGAGCAGCAGCGCCTTCTGTGTACCATAATACCACAGTGTCATCGCCAACTCGCATACCAAGCGTGGCGATTGTGGTATATCTCCCATAGATATCTTTAACCCTTAAATGCATCTTGTTGCCAAATGTATGCATACCACGTTTCACGTTATTTTATTGAAGTCGTGTGGTATGTGTTTCCGAACGCACTTTGACGACCACAGATAATAAATATATTGAGTGTCAAAAAAGAAATTGTGCAAGTTTCGGCGGCAAATCAATTTTTTTAAAAATAGATATTTGTAAATATTAAATACCTACCAGGAAACATTTTTTCCAGGCTGCAATAAAAAACAGGCATTTAAGGGTTCAAGGAATCCAATGTCTTATAATAGGCGATTATGAGTTGAAACTTCGATATCCTGTTCATAAATAATGATGCATCGACTGCAACGGGAGAGATATCTTTTGATATCGGAAGACGAGGTTAGTCTTTGCGGTTCTTCAAAAATGTGTTGTATTAGAAGTGTATTGTGATTACTGTATAATGCAAACACTTTAAAAAACACAGACTATTTGGTATATCCTGCCATAGATATCTTTTTAGCAGGCCTTTGTTTTGCAATAGGCGTATATAGGCTGAAACTACGAATGATGGTAAGGTATAAAAGGTTTTTTAGAGGAGTAATATTGCTGAAGACAAGATTGGTTATTGTGACGATCTTAGAGAAGGTGAGGAGAAAGAGAAAGGTAGATGATTGTATTTAAAAGAGAGTGTAATAAAGTATGAAATAACAATAGCAGAGGTATTTTGGAATTCAAAATCACCTTTGTTATTCTTAAAATAAATTTATAACTCAATTGAATAAGAAAAATTAGTATAAACGTTTTCAGATCGTAAATCGAAAGGCATCGAAAATACACCACGTGAAAAATTGCACGTGAAATTTTTAGACACGAAATCGACGGACTGGGGTAAACGATTTATAAAGTGAATTGACTTTTAATACCTTCACCCGGCACACCTGTTATCGATATCCCGGTACGGGACGTCCCGTGAAGAGGATTCCGAACCTCCTGAAAAACGATAACTTCCGCTAGGGTTGTCAACTTTCGATATTTAATTTATTGATTATTTAATTTATTGTCAAAAATTTATTGCAAATGTGGGGTTTTGAAATACTAAAGGCAAAGGTTCCAAAAATAAATATTTATTTTATTCTTATCAGCGTAACAATCTTTTTACTCTATATCTGGTGACAATACATCGACTTGACGGTTGAACGTCAAGTAAACAAAAGCGGCAAATAATGAGAGCTGCACCAGAATTTCATCATATCTGCCTAACTAGAAGTGTAATAAGGATTCTCGCCGTTGACAATTACTTTACACTGTACTTGTAGTAGTGTACCTTCTTTGAACAAAAAGAACTGTTCGAACTGTCCTGAACAAACACCCAAAGCTGTGGGCTATATATACATATATTATCAATAAAGTGTATTAATCGGATTGTCAAAGTGCAGAGGTAGATGGCAGGATATATAGCCTAACGTAGGATATCCTATCCTATAATGTATATATAAACTTTACCTTTTTAATTGTTTTGTTTCGTAATAAAAATAAATATATACCCACTACGAACAGTAAAATAAATATTTAATGTGAAATATAATTTAAAAAAATCGGTATTAAAGTAACATTCCTAAAAACCAATCAAAGTGACAACCCTGACCCTAAAGCCAATAACACCTGTTGCACCGAACGTTCGATATCCTTCAATGGAATGTGGGACAGGGACAATAGCATGGTGATAAGTTCCGGTGTGAAGGGGAGGGTGAATAGACGAGGGTCCCACTTGAGCCCACACGTTTCAATGGTTTCAGCGAATCTATAACTATAGATTCAGGCATCGGTGAATATTTTGCGGTTTGGAATGTTGCCCTACTTTATTCAAAGGGTTCTGTATATTAAAAATTAATTGTTGATTTACTGTACTGAAATTTGGTCTCTCATATCAAGTCTCATATTTTGACTATATTTAATAATGCTGCTAGCTGATTTAGGCTTTTTACAGCTTAATCGAAATGGAGTCCGCGGTAACAGGAGGTGTCCGGAGTAAAAATTTATGCTGTTCGATTGTACCCCAGTTACATGGAAGACGCACGAAGATAGGCGTATAGGGTAATGAATGAGGTGTAGTGTAAGTTGTGCGAAGCGAGGACTACGCCTTCGCTTGAACGCGGGCTGGGCGGCCGCCGTGTTATGAGTGTAATTGTGATGAAGGTTCGGTGTATCGTGCCCGATGGGGGCTCGATGTGTAGATAGGACAAATCTACTCTAGGCCGTAGTATTCTGAAGTACCTCGACAAAGTGATAGACAACTTTATCAATGTCCAGAAGATACAACAACACAGAAGATAAAAAGCGACAACGGACTGAGCTCATTCTGTGTTCGGCAGTAATCGGTGTAACATAACTCCTGAAGATGCCCCGTGGAGGGGTGAAACACGTGTTGAGTGATTTGGTGGTGGCGGTTGTGTGATTCGCATTGTTTGCCGCATGCGCATTTATTAGCGTGCTGGCGGGCGGTGCACTTTGTTGCACGACTACCACTGCATGTGCAAAAGTGGCTAAATATTGGTCTTTTCTTACTTAAGCCAATTCAGACCGCTCTTATTAAAAATGAAGGTGTGCCCATTACCAGTAACGAAAGTCCTATGGTTGAAAAGATGTTGAAAATAATGACTACATATTTAATTCAACTTAATAAAATTGTTAAATACATAAACAATTGCCATTTGTCAAACTTACAATTGATATCGCGTATCCTTACGTCTAATTCCTAGGCTATGTTACTTTGATTCATCTTCTGATCTATTTTTTTCTTATTAGATCTCTAGATATTTAAGATGAACGCATACTCAATAAGGTTTTACTTACACGACTTTAGTGAATAAGTGTAGAAATTAAAAATAATAAAGTTAACTTTATTATATATATATTATATATTATTTAGATAATAATAATAGTGATTTTAAAATGCATAAATGTAGACAAGTTTAGGATAGGCATATGTGTAATATAAAATATCGTAAATATTAATAAGTGAAAATGTAAAAATGGAAATAAAAATTATTGTCAATCATATATGTGCGTTGAAAGGCCTCTATATATAATATAAACGAGCGTGACATTAATGAAAAAGATTGTTTTTTATTTACTTTTATATTTAAAATTTCATGCTTTTTTCTATAATTTAAGAACAAAATATTACAGAATTATTGACAATTTACAATAAATTGTAAATAATTTTTAAGTTACTATATTAAATACAGTTTTTAAACCGTGAAATAAGAAATAAGTAAAATAACCTCTTGTGTCTATAGTAAGGATTAGCTTTTGTCATGGGCACTGGAGGTATTTTTAAACGGTTTTTTTTAGTTCGACCCGTACAGGCTTTGTTTATTTATTTATTTTGGGTCAAAATTAGAAATTGAAATTTAAGCACCTTCCCGTTGTCAGATTGATCTAAAATTCGGTATACACATTTAATTTAGATGACAAAACAATATAATAAAATCAATAACATTATAAAACTAAGATGGCCGCCGATATAAAATGGCGGATTACGTATTTTTCCTTAACCCCCTCAATATGGGTATCAGATGAAAGGGCTACACTAGTAAAACACGATGATTATGTCAAAATTTAAAATTCAAGATTGACGCCGTTCCAATATGGCGGACTAGGTACATTTTTTCAACAACCACCACAAATCAAAAAACCGTTCAACTTAAAAGTTTTTTAAATGTATTTATAATCAATACTATCAGAATTGTTTTAAATTAGGCAAAAAAGTATTAAAAAAACACGCTGTTTCCTCTATTGCTTTGTTTATAGACCTGATCAAGGTCATTTATCTACTTTGTGAGTTGAGGTTCTATGCTGCCCGTGGTGCTTTAGAATCATCAGGCAACAGCGGTCATATAATCCGCTTGGCTATGTTGATTAAGTTTAACCTTATTCTTTTTTCGATCTCATAGAAAAATTTCGTGCTAAAATCGTCTTCATGGCTGATTGAATCGTTTTATTGATTTCATATTTAATTGATAAATAAAATGATCACTCTGAAATATGCTGGCCAGTAATTTATAGCAGTAAAAAGTCTGTAAAGATGGCCATTATTAAATTCTAATATAAAATAAACCGGAATGCTGTTACACGATTTAATTATGAGTTTTTTTTTTAATTAGTTAACTTAAATATCGGCAAACGATTGTTAGTTCGTTTTGACTTGTTTTCCAAGTAAAGCTTTTCATTCAGATATATTTTTCAGTGCGTATTTATATTGGATCCGCAATAGGTGATAATAATATGTATACGGGATTGCTAATATTCGTTATATAATAAAATATTTAATATTATTTATGTAGAGCAACATGCAGACAATTTTCACTATTCGAAAAAAAAAAAAAAGAAACGTGTAAAGCCTCGTACAACATAAAAAGGCCTTCAAACTCGACGCCGGAACCTATCGATAGCTCGGACCTGTCTACCGGGTAGCTTTTTTACCGGGGGAAATTTTTCGCCGGGGAATTTTCCAGGGGGTTGATTTTTTAACACTGAATTCTCTCACGGGACTCCATTGGACATCCGGATTTCCGATTTGCATATTGTATTGAGTGGTTTTTCAATCGTTTTAAGCGTCGGCTTAATTGAAACTGCGGTTTGTTTAAATTGTTTTATTTCCGAACGGGAAATTGGAGCGATGTTGGTTTTTGTTTTCCGATTATTGTTTTCATGAGCGAATATTGAAGTGTTTTGTTTTAATATTTAGCGACAACCTTTATTACGTTATGCCAGGTCATTTGGTTAGTGATTTTGTTAAAACATAATTTCAGTTCTTAAGATAATTCTATAAAATTCAATTGAAAAATACTTATATATTTTTCATCACTTTTATTTAGCCCTAGTTAAAATGGACGATAGGCACACTTCTAATATAACAAAATTTCGGAGAATCTTTTTATATTTGACAAAAAACGTGTTCAGAAATCATCGACTCCACTCTTTTTTTGTGCCGATTATGCCTCGTAATTTATACCTATCAAAGTCAAAGTAGCTTTATTATATGACATCATTACAATCATTGAACACTTGTATCCCAGCGGTAGAGAGCTGAGACTTGCGATCATATGTCTCGGGTTCAATTCCCTACAATGTTATATAAGCCATGCACCTTCCTTTGCATACCATAATACCACTTTACGTATCCCTTACCCGTCTGCCAAGAGTGAAGAATGTAGTATATCACCATGTAGATATCTTTGATATGTATACCTCGCTGTGAGTGTTTAATGACAATCATTTATTACAATTATTTATAATTTTCTGCTTAAAATTAAGTTTAAGTAAGTTCGAATAGCGTTTTCTACTAATAAAAACTAATAAGAAACAATAGATCATACATTTTTATTGCATTAACAATTTTTTTCTCTTAAAATGAGAACAAAACATTTTTGAACATCTCTGTTGTGAACATACTCTGAAAATGTAATAAGTCTTTTGAAATTGTCGTGTAACTTTGATATACACTCTTCTAAATGCACTCTATAGAACAACTGATAGACTGACATTTTACGCTTATGTTCCAAGCTCTGACTTGGCGCTCACAAAAGGTCTCGTCTCTGTACAGATTAAATTAAATTGATTAAAATATAATAATTAATAATAAAATAACCTTAAAATAAAAAAAAACGATGTCTAATTTGACATTTCGAGTCACAAAGGTAAACATTTTATTGACAACTTTTTGTTCTACATGCTTTTTAGCATACACATTAATCTTTGGCCTGTTTATATGAAATCAGAACTAGATTGTAACATTTCGAACTGACTCGTTTAAGAAAAATGCGTTTTTTTCTAGTTACAACTAGTTACAAATGATATTATTAGTTTAGAATACTGGTTTATTATAGTTTTTGCCTCCGACAAATATATTTTTTAATGTAATACTTTTTTATTACTCACCTTTCTGGGGACCTTTTGTTCTACACCTATTTATGTGGTAACAGGAATTTTATTTTTCTATATTAAATTTGTCACTTTTTTTATTCTCTTCTTCCATTCCATAATTCCATAATTCATTACATTTTTCTCTTTCGTTCTTTAAACCTTTAATCCACCCTCAATCACTGTAATTAGGTCTAATTACTATTTATAATAACACAGAATTTATTTTCATTTTTCTTTTATACATATATTACCGTACATTTTGTATATATCACAGTTCTTGAATTTAATTTTGTTTTGGCTGTTTTACTTATTTATCACAAGTAAGAAAAGGACCAATATTTAGCCACTTCCACACATGCAGTGGTAGTCGTGCAACAAAGTGCACCGCTCGCCAGCCCGCTGATAAATGCGTATGCGGCAGACAATGCGAATTACACAACTGCCATTGTTAAACCCCTCAAGACGTGTTAGTGCCAAACACAGAGTCCGTGTTTGGAACCAATCGGTGTAACATAAGGAGATGCATGGAGATGCCCCGTGGAGGGGTGAAACACGTGAGCATGTGCGGAAGTGGCTAAATATTGGATCTTTTCTTATTTAGGATGGACTTCCGCAAGGTTACGCCTGATTCCATTAAATATTTATCACAGTTTTTGCCACCAACCTGCAGAACTTGAGGAAGAATTCTCTACCTTCTTCAATCTCGATAGAGTAATGGTCGCCTCCTATAATCGTAATATTAGGGTACTCAGAGGATGAGATACTTGTTTGTGAGCAGTGGAAATCCTATATATTTAATGGGTATACTGTGAATTTAATAAAATTTTATTTCGGGAAACGAACCACAGACTTACGACTGCAAATTTCAGACCTCTACCGGGGAACTGAAGCACTAAATTTTAGTTTTAACAAAGGTCAAGTTATGTAAAGAAAATCGCGTTCTAATTACAAACCGTTTTTCGTATAAATTACGGTTTATGTATATATATAGCCAGATATATATATCTCTTAAATGCAGTCTTCAATTCTAAACGGTTTGTAAACAAATCTGCGATGCACTATAAACACTTGTTCCTACGTTGTCTATGTCATTATCCAGTAATAACAATTATAACACAACCAAATCTAAATTGAGGACGAGAACAAACAATCTGCTATATTAACCGTGAAATGAACGCTTCTATAAGGCCGCCTTTTACACCGTCGCGTAACGTTACGGTGTCATAACGGCCGTTATTCAATAACAAATTGCAACGAAACCTAAAAGACATATTAAAAATCTAAAGTTTACAGGGCAGCAAAGTTAGTAATTTTTTTATACCAATTGTTTCAATGTAAGATATCACATTGAATTCTGTAAAAACATTGACATTATTAAAATAGACCTGGTGAGTATTTTTTCTTTAATATAGTAAAAATAAAGTCTTTATTTTCTCTTGTGTGTATGTATATACACACACACACACATACATTGTTAATACGTGGTACTTTTTTATGGCCCCATTTTGGGTCCTCTCGTTCAACTCTCGTGTTTGGGGAAAGGAAGTCATATTTTGGGTAATTTAGTTTTTCTGATTTTTTGTTTTTAATTGACATTCTCTTCCCTTCTTTCACCTTATTTTTTTATGCCTCTCTTTTGTTCTTCACGTCTATCTTTCTTCACTCGCATATCTTCTTTCATGCATCGCGTTTTCTTGGAGCAGTCTTTTTATTATTAGACATTTGAATGAATCAAGCAAGTTTCACATATAACAATCAACCAAATACTGTTGAATGCTATAATAAGGTATAATAATATTTATTTACATACCTTTGAATTTAGATTTGTTAACGATACCCTAGATAATTTTTTGAAGACAAAATTCAGGCTTTTCGAGCTTATTTTTATTTTTTATATTTATCATGTGTCTGACACTATTTTTACAAGATTTAAAATTTTGGCGCATACATGATATGTTGTTATTAAATAAGTGTTGAGAAAAGCAACCGTTAAAATATCAATTTATTTAAAAACATCTCTCGTGGAATCTGAAGCTTTTGAGTTATAAATAGCTTGTACAGCTATTTTATGTAAAATAAATAAAGAATTGATACAGCACTGTCCCATATAAAACACGGTAAGACTGAATCCTTTAAAAATAATCACCTAACATATACTTTAACAATATACTCGTACTATTTATTTTTAATTCAAAACTAATAATAGAAAAGTGCAAGATATCTTGTGGAACTTTATTAACAAGTACGCGTGCACTCAAATGTGTTTATGATGTACTGAATAGAAGAATCTGTTTACCATTATCTTTCTATCCATATTTATTATACTCTGCCGTGTTATGTCTTCGGATTATCAACGACGCAATATATTGTAAAAAGGAACTTTTTTAAAATACTGAAAATAGCTAAATTGTTCTATATCTATATTAAAAGGTATTTGTGAAGGTGATAAAAACATCGAGTCGACTATAATATTGAGTGTACTATAGACTCGTCTCACATTTAAATCATGTGTCGAGTTATTAAAATAAAATAATTATATTTAGATAGACATATAGAAATACAGTGATCTTATATATTGTTGTTCGTATGTTATTCAAATAAATATAATTGAAGTGAATGTTCATAATCTTAAAATAACAGCTTTTTACTATATGCATATATATATACGATACATATACCAAGTTTTTACTTTAAAATTTTTATCTGTCTGTCTGTTTGTTCCGTCTTATCTCTGAAATGGCTTGACCGATTATGACGTGACTTATACTGGTAGGTAGCTGATGTAATAAGGAGTAACTTTAGTTACTTTTATATAAACTAAATATATATTTTTGTAAATTCTATGCAGATAAAGTCGCGGGTAGGCTTATAAAATATAACTATTAGTATATTGTATTTTCGCTTACAAAATGTGTAAGCAGTTTGGTCATTTTATATATAAATTTTATGGGATAAATATATGTAAAATAAAAAAAAAAGATTATCAAAATTTTTTTTAACGTTTATTTAGTATAATCTAGCTAAGAAGTCTAATTTTAGTAAAATAAAATTAGTTTAATAAGAGTAAATAATCACTATGGATGATAAGATTCACATATAATATGACTAAAGGTGTATCTTCAATAAAACCACAAATCCACAATTAGTTTCAGATCTGCCACTGGAGAAATTTAAAACCGGTATTAAAAAAATATAATTGAAAAAAGTATATTATTCTATACAAGAAATAAGTATAGTATATACTGATGTTAATGTGTGGAATTAAATGTAGTTGATGCTTACTCAGGAAGCTAATTATTATTGCGCACTCTTTATAAAACTATATTTTTAAAGAGCAACTGTTGAGTTTCTCGCCTGCTCTTTTAAGAACTGCCTTTAAAGCCGGTGGTTCAAACGTTTTGTATTGATTGACGAATCGAAAGTGCTTATTGCCTATTCGAATAAAGTATATTTTGATATTTTTAGCAAAGTTAAACAAAAATATTATTTTAAAATATATTTGATTAGTAAAATAACCAAAAATATTATTTTAAATTACAAATCGAAGACCGCGTTGGCAACGGTGTGACATCGGCCGTGATCAAACATCGAAAAAACGCTTCAAACAACGCACTCCCTTCAAGAAGTATAAAAAAGCCACCAGCGACTGAAAATTAAATAATGAAAAAATATAGCCGCCTCTTCCCTTGTACAGATGAAATTTGATTAAAAAATCACGATTATTAGGGGGCTCCCTTTGTGATATTTACAAGGTATACCTTTCGGTTACTTTAACTTAAGTTAAACGATTATAATTCTTATTACGAAACAGTAAGAGTGTTTATATATATCTAGGACGCAATGATATCGTTGTGTTCTGACTAGAGCCAATGCCACCCTATGCCCACCCTTTCCCGTTGACCCCCTTTCAATAATTTTTCATCGTTTTGATCCGCTCTCTTTGTGGTCGACTTTTTATACTTAGATTAACAAAGTTCTAAATTAAAATCGCTGTAACAAATATCTATACTTTTCATTTTACAATTTCCAATTATCTATTTGTTTTACGAAGTGACGTTATTCCATTTTGATTTTTCAGCGCTCCGAAATATATTTAATACCGTTTGTTATATAAAAAAATATGTAACTTTTAAGTAAATATAAATAAATTATAGCATTTATTTACAAAAGATTCCTTTTACTTTTTAGTTTAATATATATTGTGTTGATATAGGAAAATTATTATTATGTACAAAAAACGACGATGGTTTAAGAATCAAGATCACCGACGTAGCTTTAAGAATTGCTTCTCTGAACTGGCAGTGAGGAGCGGACATCGCTCGTGCACGTGATGGCCTTTGGCGGCCAAAGGTTCTTGAATAGCGACCACGAGCTGATAGGTGACGACATAAAGAAGTTCGCAGGAAGTAGAAGTAGAAGGAAGCAGGCAGTACAGGACCTTATTATTACTCAGCAAGAGGAATATCCATACTAAGTTTCGGCTTTCTAAGGTTTGCGGCGAGGAGAGAGAGAAACAGAAAGAGCCATGTTCGGTGTTCCGCTGCGAGATTGAATCAGAAATGATGATCAGCAAAATTACCAAGATCATCGACGTTGTTCAAAAATTGCAAATTTAAAGTGGCATTGAACGGGGTACATCGTTTATACAACCGATGGATCTCAAGTGGCGATCTTGGTAGACGCGGCATAGATAGACCCCTGTCTAGGTGAAAGGACTATATAGTGAGGATGCGAGAATTCGCTGGATTCAGACAGCGCAGGACCGGTCGTCGTGATGATCTTCGAGTCTTACGCCTTGCACTGGGCATCCATAGACTAGAAAAACGATAATTGAGTTTGAATATTTGGCTTTTGAATTACGAGCTAGTTCACTTCAATGATGTACTATAATAAATGAAGAGTCATTTCATAGATAAATAGATTTTATAGTGTCAAGATTTTTAAATCTATAAGTTTTAAGAAAATGACTAATATATAGCTACTTCCGTTATGTAGCAATAGTCGTGCAATAAATTGCACCGCCCGCAATGTTACAGTAATGTAACATTACTCCTGAGTATGCCCCGTGGAGGGGTGAAACACGTGTCGAGTGATTTAATGGTGGTAGTTGTGTAATTCGCATTGTTTGCCGCATGCGCATTTACGCAGGCTAGCGGGTGGTGCACTTTATTGCACGACTACTGCTACATAGCGGAAGTAGATATACATCAGTCATTTTCTTACTTAGTATGGACTTCCGCAAAGTAACGCCTGAATCTATTAGATATCTATAAGGTACACATATGTTTATATTTGTATTAAAATTAGTTACGTAGCGGTCCTCATTGAGACTTGTGATCGCAAGTTTGATTCCTTGGATACAATGTGATATAATTCTCACTTTGTGTATTATTTATATAGGATTTCCACTGCTCGAAAAAGAGTTTTCTTAGGATGGGCAGCAGTGACCTCTGTGCACCATAATACCATACTGTGATCGGCAATTCGCCTGCGAAGCTTTAATATGTTATATCTTGCAAATATCTCCCTACCGATATTTTATAAGGCCTGAGCCTTACAGTGAAACGACGAATCACTAAAGCCTTCTCTATAATGAGAAATATTGGAAATATGTAATTAGCGCCTATCAGATCAAAGGTTTGACTTTGCGTTGTTGTGAATGCAAATTGGCTTCAGATGGAAAATAACCTATCTGAAATTATTGTATTTTTATCGGAATTTTTGCGCATGTATATATATATGCGCAAGGTATAGGTAGATATACCATAATTGCCATGCTTGGCAGGCTAGTTGGCAACTGTATTATGATACGCCCATATTCTGAAGACTTCTTTATGAGCAGTGGCAATCCTATATAATTAATGCACAAAGTATAAATTATATACAGGACTATATACCGGACATCGAACCGGCGATATACGTAACGTTCGATCACAAGTTAGTTGTTTACCCCCAGGTAAACTCCACCACTCCACTACCACTGTACTAATTGAATTTTAAATCTCTGAAGTATTACATACAACATCTGATTTTTAAATATCATCTTCTGTATTGGTATTTACGAATGTTTATATTGTTTTAATGACTCTTTAGTAATTTCTGTTGATAAAAATGGGATATATTTTTTAATAAGACTGAAATATTACATCAACTGCATTTTATTTAAAAATTTGATTTCAATAATTATAAATATAGCATCGATGTTAATATATAGAAATACTGACTCAGGAATTTTTTACATTATTGCTATACGAATTTAAATGTATGAAGCGAGTGGCGTTTTTGAATACAGCTTTCTAATTCACTAAGTGTACATACTATGTCTAAAATTATCTTCTTCTTCTTCTTCTTGAAGTGCCTCTCCAACTAGTGGAGGTTGGCTATCAGCTTCTTGCTCTCTTCCTTATTTTTGGTTCTGCGTAATAGCTCAGCAGCGCTGGCGATTCCGGTCCACTCTCTAATGTTACGAAGCCACGACTTCTTTATCCTACCAACCTTCCTTTTACCAGCAACCTTTCCCATCATGATAAGTTGAAGGAGATTGTATCGTTGGTGTCGAAGAACGTGTCCCAAGTAAGCGATTTTCCTTCGTTTTACTGTGAGCATTAGTGCGCGTATATGGCCGATTCGTTTGAAAACTTCGACGTTGGTCACCTTCTGAGTCCAGCTTAAAAAATTATAATGATGAACAATTATTTGTGCCTTAAACTTTAGTTGTTTTGGAGATATTTTAAAATAAAAATTAAAATATCAATGTGAGAAATTACATTTGCAACTATTTTCACAATGAGCCTAGCTCATCCATATTCAATGCGCCGATGGCAGCGGGCGCCGTACAACCATGCATAGAGATGCATTGTTGCCGTCACTAATCACGGATTCTTTGATCTCCTTTTGCAAGTGGCCTGTAGTGCTGGCGGCCCGTACCGATGAGTACCATCCCTTGATTAAGATTAACCAACGGGAGATCAAATGGGGAAGTCGGTTTGTGTTATGCCATGCATATCAGGTGACTTGACATCGGTTCGTTTTGTTCAGTGTTTTTTTCGTGTACGCAAAATCGTATGTCCCGTGATTGATGTTTCTGTTTCGGGTTTTGTTATTACTTCATTTATAGGTTCTCTTATGGTATTTTTTATGAAACCATTCTCTAAACTAAACATTGTTATAGTAAACCGTACTGTAGTGTTGATTTTAAGTATTAATACAGTTCGGAAAGAAATAACTTTTAACTACTGTACTATAGCCTAGAGTAATGATAATGATAACATAATTAAGAAAGTTTGTGAACATAACCCAAAAAGACGATTTGATAATGAATTTTTAAAATTGGAATGCGAATGTCGAACTTCAAGAAAAAGATCAACCGTCGCATCCATTCCAGATAGGAAGTGTTCGGGAAACTACGAAACTTATCATCTAATATCCCTCAATACCTTAAGACGAAGGTTTTCGTCTATGATAAAACCTGGTCTCCCATTTCTGGTCTCATTAGCAAGTTCATAGTCGCTCAACACGTCTGACTAAGCAGTACATTTATATGAATTATATTTAAAATAATAATAAATATAGATCTATTTAAATCCGCTTTTAGTTAACATTCAATCAGCAAAAGATATATGTCTACGTAATTTCAATTCAAAGCCTTGTTTTAAGGTTTATATTTAAAGATATCGTGATGGTAGTAAATATATTGATCTGTGTCGCATATAGATGTCTACCTTCGTTGCAATTTTTTCTGTACATTTGTACTATATATTAATAAATAAATTAAAAACTAGATCAAAAATAATACCAGTCGATAAAGCTCGATGCGTATATAGTCCGTCAAGTCTGCTGTGTTCAAATTCATGATAACATTAAAGGTGTTTTTATCCACCCGTTTCACGGAACACGTCGCGGTGGCAAACGGTTTCGCTTATATAGAAAGCGGTAATAAAGCGATCTTTTCCTTTTAGTCATCGACAGACGAATGTAGTCGCTCGCGGAACCGGTTCAACATTTAGGGTTCTCTAAGTAATATATTGGAACCACAACTGTTTAGGTACATTTCTTGTATCGACATATATATATATATATATATATATATATATATATATATATATATATATATATATATATATGTGTGTATGTGTGTGAGACATCGTTGTGAAATCAGTATATAGTCTATACGTCTTTAATATTTCAGTGTTTGACAATTATGTATTAAGTAAGAAAAGGATCAATATTTAGCCACTTCCGCACATGCAGTAGTAGTCGTGCAACAAAGTGCATCGCCCACCGATTAGTGCCAAACACGGAGTGACTCTGTGTTTGGCACTAATCGGTGTAACATAGTTTCTGAAGATGCCCTGTGGAGGGGTGAAACACGTGTTGAGTAATTTGGCGGTGGCAGTTGTGTGATTCACATTGTTTGCATACGCATTTTTTGGCGGGCTAGCGGGCGGTGCACTTTGTTGCACGACTACTACTGCATGTGCGGGAGTGGCTAAATATTGGTCCTTTTCTTACTAAGAACGGACTTCCGCAAGGTAACGCCTGATTCCATTAAATAATTATGTCTTATTTAATAAGTAATTTATGGTATAATTTGAACTTTATATATTTCTGAAAACCATAGAATATTTTTAGTAATATCTTCTTCTTTTCAGTCGATGTACACCTACTGCAAGGCATAGGCCTGCCCCCAAAGATCACTACCAACTTCCCGCGACCTTAATTAATTCGTGGGTCCACTTAGTGGGAGTCCTGCCCACTCCGCGTGAGAACCTTTCGACACCAATTTCAAAATATATACGGAATCCCATTCACTGAAATTTTTCTTGGCCGCTATAAATAAATGTCGACTTCCAAAACTGTTTAAACAAATGGTTATTACACATATTCTTTTACGTATTATCTTGATCTGTACTGGTTTTATGAATTCTAACCGACTCGTACTTAAGAAGCGGACAGATTTCAATGTAATATTAATATTAAAATTATTGAATTTTATTCTTGGAATGTGATTTTTTAGAACTATGTAATATTAGAGAGGCTACTTGGATATCAAATTAAAAATAATAGGAACATAGCCATCCGCAAAAAAACGTGCATAACAGATACACTTGCCTCTAAAGCGGAGCTGGGCAGGTCACGTGGCAAGGTACGGTGATAACAAGTGGACACGAAGTGTTATAAAATGGCCGGGACCACGAGGTACTAGAGTAAGAAGCAGAACTAATCCCAGATGGGCTGACGAGATCTTGGCTGCGGCGGGTCACGGGAGGCTCCAAGTTGTCAAAGATGGAGAAAAATCTAAGGCTTTTACCTTTAGGAGGAAGCCTATCTTGCTTTGGGATTTTATAGAATGATTTTCATTAACTTTTTTGTTTTGCACCAGCGTATATATATATATATATATATATATATATATTTAATGGAATCAGGTGTTACCTTGCGGAAGTCCATCCTAAGTAAGAAAAGGAACTCTCCTGAAGATGCCTCGTGGAGGGGTAAAACACGTGTTGAGTAATTTGGCGGTGGCGGTTGTGTGATTCGCATTGTTTGCCGCATACGCATTTGTCGGCGGGCTGGCGGGCGGTGCACTTTGTTGCACGACTACCACTGCATGTGCGGAAGTGGCTAAATATTGGTCCTTTTCTTACACACATGTATATATATACCTATGATTTTTATTATTATAATTTATTTGTATTCAAATTCAATCATTTGTTTTTAATCTTATCTTTGTAAATTGGTATAGTTCTAATAATTTAATACCTAAACATTACTTTCCCTTATTTTAAAAGTAATCAAAGAAAAAGAAAGTGACCAAAGAAGAAATGATACTCAACACAGAGTTATGATCCGTGGTGGATACTATGAACCAAAAGAAGAGTATGGTTGGACTCTTTTGCAAATATATAAAAAATGTTTACAGATTTATTTTAAAAAATATAAAAAATTATAAGTTTTATGCTAAAGTAGTGCAGAGCCTTAAATACATGGTTAGAAATAAAAATTATTTGCCATTTCAATTGCGCTTATAAAAAAAAATTTAAATTCGCTCGAAACTCATATCCGACGGTTTATTGCCTTTATTACAATTACTGGTAAAGTTTCTGTTGTAAGACAGATAAACATCGTGCGAGATTGCCTCGTATGTTTCGAAACGGTCAACGTATATATATATTACGTGAATAATTACGTTACGTACTGTATTTTAAGTTACTTTAAGTTGTTTACTTAATAAAACGTAACTTGTGTTTTTTTGATCTGCTATCACAAATCTTTTGCATATGTACACATATATATAGTTGTCCCTTGCACTCGTTTACCTAACCAAATGACCATATTTATAAAATTTTGTAAAATACATTCTTAGCTGACGTTTACTTAACAAAATAAATATTCATTCTTAATTTCAAGTCTCTAAATATTATAGCTATAGAGATATAGTGATGAGTCAGAATATAGATGATATCTCTCATTTTTCTGGCTTCCATAATATATGAGGAAATATAGTGATATATCGGTGTTAACAAAATAGCCAGTAAACGAAAATTAACTAACATAATGTTT
Source organism: Battus philenor (assembly GCF_028537555.1). Taxonomy (NCBI): domain Eukaryota; kingdom Metazoa; phylum Arthropoda; class Insecta; order Lepidoptera; family Papilionidae; genus Battus; species Battus philenor. The sequence continues at coordinate 1,440,046 of NW_027181686.1, read as the reverse complement.
TTTTAATAAATTAGTAAATAGAATTATCAACTAAAGAACCACGTGACCTTATGTGAAAACCTTAATATACCTCCGTTTAGCTTACCGGACCTTCTCAAGAAAAAATCTACAGCAGAATCTTTTGATGAGTTGGCCCGGCACATTGTCCTAAATCTCAAGGCATTTAACGGTCTGTAGCGCATTGTATTGTTAATATATATATTTTTAGCTGTATTATACCCATAAGAGAAAATTATGTAAAAAAAAAATATAAAAAATTATAAAACGCTGTCGTGCCTCGCAGCTGAGAAAGGAAAGATCCGTATCAAATAGCGGCAACCCTCTCCCAACTATCTTCGTTTAGTTTAAGCGAAAAATAGATATTGTAAAAAAAGTACTAGCGATACAAATTAGAATTAATAATAATAATAAAAAACATATTTGGTCTGATATATCTGTCAGTTTCACTCGAACAAGTCAGACATTACTAACAAAATTTTTTTCATGTCATCAACATTTTAACTAACACAGATCTTGACTCATGTTGTTCCGCAACCAACATGCAGCTCTTTGAGACTTCTGGCTACTCAGCAAATTCAAAAGGCCAATATCGCCGTTTTGTCACGATTTAGGAGATAAAACTGAATCGAAGATCTTGAAGGTTTTACTGGAAAAAGACTGTTCCGACTGTTTTCAAGACTGGAAAAAGTGTAGTTCATCGGACTAGGATTACTTTGAACGATATTAAATTGATTTTGGAAGAATATATAAATATTTTTACATTTTATAAATAATAATAAAGAAAGAATGCCGAAATTGAGACTTCAGTAGCACAGCCAAATATCATTGGCGAATATAAAGCTCAACGAATCCGCTGGCTTGGTCACTTGGAGCGAATGGGATCGGATCGTGAAGGTAGCGTACCTGGAAAAACCGTTGGGTGGAAGACCAGCGGGTAGACCCAGGTATCGCTGGATCGATCGCGTTGAGGCAGATTTGCGCGAATTGAATGTCAACCAATGGCAGACGATGGCGCAAGATAGAGGAAAGTGGAAGTCTCTCGCTTCGGAGGCCAAGACCCACTTTGGGTCACTGAGCCAGCGGAGTAAGTAAGTAAGTAAATAAATACAATTTACTTTTTGATATATATGAGTAAAAAAATCTCTAAGTTATGCAGACTATCTACTCTATTGACTGTTGAGTATTGTCACCATAATGTAACCGTACATATAGATTATATATAAAGGTACCTTTTTTAAAAGTTAAGTGATTCATACTTTGCACCCGTTTTCGAGTGAGCGTAAAGTGAAAACGTCCCACGATTTTCACCCTCGCGGATACCGCGGATCGACGCCATCGATTATAATATAAATCGGCGTATTTAAATTTTATCCCCCCATTTTAGAGGAACGGGGAAATATGACAAACGTCATAAAACGCAATAAAGAGGTGTCATAAAATGCGAAGCATTGTCGATATAAAACTCGTAGCGGATGCAAGGATATTTCGTATCCCGCTGTGATGATTGTACAGTGGAAATTTTGTATTGTTAATTTTATATATACAGATATATATCTATACATAAATACATTTAAAAAACTTTTAAGTTAAACCGTTTTTTGATACCCATATTGTAGTGGTTGTGGAAAAATATGTACCTAGTTCGCCATATTGAAACGTCGTCCATCTTGAATTTTAAATTTTGACATAATCGTCGTGTTTTACTAGTGTAGCCCTTTCATTTGATACCCATATTGAGGGGGTTAAGGAAAAATATGTAATTCGCCATTTAGTATCGGCGGCCATCTTAGATTTATAATGTTATTGATTTTATTATATTGTATTGTCATCTATATTAAATGTGTGTACCAAATTTCAGATCACTCTGACAACGGGAAGATGCTTAAATTTCAATTTCTAATTTTGACCCAAATAAACAAATTCCGTACGGGTCGAACTAAATAAAACCGTTTAATTAACAAATTATTTCTCTGAACCAATTTCTTACAGTCAAAAGTTTTTCATTTATCAACGCTTATATGTATAAACTTCACACTACTCTTAACGGCACTGGGGTAGATCGAACATAACAGGGAAAAGTTCGCAAATTTTTAACGAAAACACCTACGTCTAGCGGATGGAATCCAAAATTTGAACAAATGGCTACAAGTTGACAGGTCTTCAAGGACGAGATCCTGTGATATCGTGGATACTGGTCGTATACTGCGTGTGACGTCACGCAGCCTGTCGACTTCAATTTTAGTTTATATTCGAACTTCCAGACCGAGGGTGTTCCAGAGAAGAATGGGAATACCACAGTTAGTGCTGATATTGATGTGTTAAAGAAGAAAGTTTTCGTGGATTATTCATGAAAGTTTCTTCATCATATCAGCCGATAGACGACTGATATAAGGCACAGGCTTGCATCCAACATATTTAATGGAATCAGGCGTTACCTTGCGGAAGTCCATCCTAAGTAAGAAAAGGACCAATATTTAGCCACTTCCGCACATGTAATGGTAGTCGTGTAACAAAGTGCACCGCCCGCCAGCTCGCTGATAAATGCGTATGCAGCAAACAATGCGCCAAACACAGAGTGTACTAATCGGTGTAACGTAACTCCTGAAGATGCCCCGTGGAGAGGTGGAACACGTGTTGAGTAGTTTGGCGGTGGCGGTTGTGTGATTCTTTGTCTTTGAGCTTTCATATGAGGCCATCACCGGCAACATATATTGGTCAAAGACCTTCGTCTTCAGACGTTGCGGTATTTTGATTATTTACATATGACCAAATGGTAAAGTTTTCTTTACTCTAGACTTGTTCATTTCCATTTTAAAATACCCTCAAATCAAAAGAGCGATCTAAAAGATGCGAGCAACAAACATGATGCCAGGAAGAGGATATTGCAATGTCCCCAATGGCTCAGTCGTTCCATTTGTCACGCCACTGTCCAACGTTTGATACCGCCCGAACTCAAAGCCTTTGCACGACAAAGAAGTGTGACAGATTGCTGACTGCCTCTCTTGCAAAGATGCATGCGTTGTTTTTACTCGCTTTGTCGATATTCACGCAAATGGAGGCTTCCAGAATTTTCAGTATATGCAAGTTTCACATTTTCGATTCCAGCAAATGGAACGTGTATTTTAAATTCAAAAAAAAATTAACATTTGAATATCGAATTAAGAATAATGACTTTTATAGATGTACGATAATTGTTACTGATGAAATACAATTATTTTTTTATGTATCACGTGTCGTTCTATTTTTAAATTCATATATCAGTTACAAGTTCTTCCGATACTCATGTTTAAGGGTGGAAGTGATATGTTTTAAGTCCATACAACTCAGTTATTGCATAGTAACTTTAAAATTACTTTATTTTTTTGTTTACGCAATATGATCTCACGTTAACTTCAAAAATTGTCAATTACAAAACCTAAATGTGTCAATTATATTAGGAATATAATAATTTAAGTAATATTTATATCAGAACAATAAGTAAATTAAATTATTTCTTTAAGAAAATAAATGTTTTAATTAAAAATACTTTTTTGTACTGTTGATAAATAAGTTAGTATAATTATTTTGTCTACAAGCATTTTTTATATCAAAACATTGTTGATATAACAGCTAAAAATATGTACAATTAACCTTATGAATTAAAAGCTAGTTAAAGGCTTTTTACAATACATGGATATTTAATGATTGACACGACAAATACGTGATAATTGCCTATGAGGTTTATATAGAAACAAAATTATTGCAACCGAAAATTAAGATCACCTTTTGGAGTGGCATTAAAAAAGATTATTTCAACCGTCTTGCCTTCGGTGCTTTAAAAAAATACAGAGAGCAGCCTGGACATCATAATCGACCGGTGTATGACAATGATCACATGACACGACATTTAGATTTTGAAATGAATATAAATCATAACGAAATATTTCAGTATAGCTTATTAACAACACTAGTGTAATTTTCACAAGCGAAAATAAGTAGCATAGTGTGGAATTATAATCAAAACAACGGAATAAAGTCAAAAAAGAAAATCCGACGGCACGAAAATCGAAAACACAGTCGCAGATCTCGCGCGAAATTTATTCCAATACATACAATCCGGCACGAAAATGACGGCGTTCGGTCGTATCGACTGAAATATGTTAACAATAATATCTAGTAGACGATATACGGGCCACTTATGTTATGAAAGAAGGGGTGAATAGCGCGCGTGAAATGGAGGATTTTAATAAAATTGGACGGGAAATGTATATAGCGGATTCGAAATTATTTATTGTATTTATCATTCACTGATATTACCGTTTTTGTCATGCGTAAAATCTATAAATAGAATTTACAGATATTTACAAAATGGCCGACTACAGAAAGTTTATTTTTTATTCCAACTATACTTATTTTTAGCCCAGGGACGCCCAGAGCATAGGCCATCCTCAAAAAGAGCTTTCATATAATTTACCTGGTCCGGTGTGACTCGGTTGAATTTAAAAATACAATGTTAAACAAAGTTTTTGTAAATTTAGTGTTCGTATATTAAAAGGTACATTTTTATTATTTATTTCTCTTATTATTTCATGGGGTCGATTTGGGTAGCTTCTTATTGTCAGCCGATTGGCGCCCACGGCAAGGGATATCTTTATAATTCCGCCAAAGATTGCAATGATGACCAGTTCTGCGCTGCCCCGCGTCTGTTCTGTCTGTTCCCTTAACTATGTCGTAGGTCCACATGTGGGAGACTTTCCCACGCCGCGTCTACTGGCTCCTGGTTGCCATTCTAGAACCTTTCAGCTCCAACTTAGTCCAACTTAGTAATCATTTGCACTAATTCTAATTTCGTGATATTAATATTATTCAATGCTAAGATCATCTGACTATCTTTTGAGTCGATGTCTTGCGCTGCACCTATAGTACATTTATATATATCAAAACATAATCTACTAGTCATATATACTGTGATCAAAAAGTAACATAAATTTGTTTATTAAATGTAAATTATTTATTAAATATTCCATATTAATTCTATTCCCATCAAATTAATTCACGTCTTAAAAAGAAATTTTGACAAAGGTTTTTTTTTTCGGAACTTAAACAGTGGGAAATGTCTTTTTCTCTATAACCTTCAAGGTCTTCGATTAGGTTTTTAACTCAAACGTGTCAACGATGTTCCCGTATTGGAAATTTGAGTCTGTTGAATATCCAGAAGTCGTACGGAACCAAATCTGGTGAATACCTCGGTTACGGAACGAAAACAGTCGAGTTTTTGTCGCTATTTTTTCCGTAAATTAAGCGACTTTGGCACATATCGTGTTTAAGATATAAAAAATCCTTGAAAATGTTTTAGGCTGAGTCAAATAACATTCCAACTTTGGATAAACATACGCTTTGTAGAAATTGCCAGTCCTACTAATTTAGGAAAAAAATATCTACCTACCTTTTTGATCACAGGTCACTTGTTGACCTTGTGATTGGACAGGCTATTCTTATTTTGGGTGATTAAAACATCATCATCTCATTTGTTAACATCCCCGGTTAGGCATTCCCTGTAGATTTAAAGTAGTGGCCTGCAACTTCTTTCGAAGACATTAGAAAAGTCGTTTGTCTACTTTGTTAGATGGTCTATACTATACTTGCGATTATAAGATTTTCACTCCCGAACTTTAAGAACCCAGATGGTATCTATGTCCACTGTCATTTATAATTAAAATACCAAACTGTTATAAAACATACTGTTCCAAAAATTTTGAACGAAACAGAAAATTAGTTTGTGCGTAATATATATTTATAATTTAGATATAAATAAAGTGGTCACTGTGAAATACGCTTTATTTATTTACATTCGAATCGTCAACTATTTAAGATTATAAGTAGTAACCTACTTATAGTTTGTAATGCTGATCTGTTGAGAAGAGCCGGTCACAAACACAAGAGTATTTAGAATAATAGCATTTTTGAAAATATTAAAAATATGTGATATCACAATTTTCATTGAATATTTCTTCTCCTGTCAATAATTGTAGCAAAATCTCTCCGAGCTTTGTTAATTACGAATATTGTGTGCGACATTTAAACTTTTAAAACAGGCAATGTATAAAAGTGGCGGTCAATGTGACAATACATTGATGGCTAAGTATAGAACAATATACTTTGATAATATCTTTGAAGTTTTGATAGTGGAGATCTGCTATTATTTTATGTTCTGATGTATAGAAGAAGAAAAATAGTTGGTAGTTGCGGACATTCGGTACGATCTCCTAGAATGTAAGACACATCAGTGTCGCAGTACCAAAAAGAAGTAGAAAGAAGTGGAATCGAGAATCTTTTGTTTTAGATTCTCTAGTGGAAACTATGATCCTGTAGACATGGCATGGGTATATCACAGAATCGTTCTTTTTTATAATTGGTTCGTTCCTTCTATACTATACCTAAAACAGGGACTTTTTTGGCAATAATTTATCCTTTTAACTTAAACTTACTACTTACTTAACTTCTTTTTAAAAGCATTATCTCCTCACGTCTTTCACATTTCATTCACAATTTTTATACACATCTCTCTTTTTTCGCCACAATTTTCTATTTTACAATTTTCTGTTTTGAATCTTATATTTTTGTTCTTATCTCTATGTATATACATATATCTATTTTAGCTTAACCTTTTGACGTAATAGATACTTTCCTTTTAATTGTTATATTAGTAGAATAGGGAAAAAGTTTATTTTACAACGGAATTGTAGAAAAAGACAAATAAAGTTACAAAGATATATTATGAATGGAAGAATCTCCAATCAGCTGGCAGGAACAATAAAAAAAGAAGAAAGAAAGAAGAAAGAAGTTAAAGAAGAAAAAACTAATATCTGTTTACAGACCTTGATTATAGAGAAAATAATCTGCAATCAGTATAAGGTATCTAATGGAATCAGGCGTTACCTCGCGGAAGTCCATCCTAAGTAAGAAATGGACCAATATTTAGCCACTTCCGCACATGCAGTGGTAGTCGTGCAATGAAATGCACCGCCCGCCAGCCCGCTGATAAATGCGTATGCGGCAAACAATGCGAATCACACAAACGCCACCACCAAATTACTCAACACATGTTTCACCCCTCCACGGGGCATCTTCAGGAGTTATGTTACACCGATTAGTGCCAATTTTTTATTGCACTCTGTGTTTGGCATTGCACGACTACCACTGCATGTGCGGAAGTGGCTAAATATTGGTCCTTTTCTTACTTAGTATGAAGTATCTAATTAAAGATAAAATAATCCTTTATTAGAGAGTAATATAACAGGGTTTAGAGCCAGGTGTGATTTAAGACTACGATCTTAATTTGAGAGGGAATAGTCTGCTATAGTCTGTAGAGTATGTATCAAGACGTCCATTGTTGGACATCTAACCTCCTAGCCAGGGGTCCTAGTTCTCGTGGTAAATCCAGTCTGGCTAAGCTGATCTAAGTTGGCGTCATGTTCAATACAATCAAGACTGACTAAACCGAACCTTCTAGCCATCATCGTATCAGCTGATATACTCCCACTGCAAGACAAAAGCCTTCTCGAAGATCGAAAAGATGATCAGTCCTGCTCTGCCCGCATTCAGTGACTTCTCAAGTTATTATATACGGTACATCCAGTGAAAGCCTACCTATTCCACATCTACAATATCTATATATCTTTTTGAAGACATTCAAGATCCATGATTGCCAATAATCAATTGTAGCAAACTGGTCGCTTTTCGAAAATGGAACATATTGTCTCAATGATGGAAAAACACAAATATTATCTACGGGTATTTTAACACAGATTATGTGAAAGTAGGTATATGTATTGGATAAATCTATCAAAAGACTGCTTACAAAGTGAAGCGCGAACTAAAAGGAGTCCCTGTACGTTTTGAGCTATGCCCTATTCCGCAGATGCCTGCAACACACGTACGCTAATAATTGTCCCCGGGTATGTGTGCGGTGGGCGGCGGGCGCCTCCCTGCTCCGCGAGTGAAATCTTCAGTGGATGGATGTTCTAATATTCAAATGGGATACGGAACTATTATTGTTGGAGCTACTGTCGATATGGTGTTGGAGTTAACCATTTTGATACTTTATTTTTTATATATATGGTAGGCCAAAAATTTTTCCAAAGTTTACGTAGTCGATTACAGGAGTGCCAACGGCGAGACGGAGCACATCTCGATGACGTAATTTTTAAAAAATAAATTTTAATAAATGATAATTACGGTAAATAAATTATAAACAAAATAGCATTTGTACTTTTATTTATACACATGTTTCAAAAGTGCAAAATTTAATGGCCCACCCTATATATTTTTAATTATATACTTTATAATTAATAACTGTAACTTCGCATTGAAAAAATTCACCTAAAATCCTAAATCATAGATTAAAACATTCCTAATGTGAAATTATAGTCTATTACCATTTTATAAAACAAAAAGTTTTACAATTATGTCACAAAAGCTTATCTTATCTGCAAAAGAATTAAGATCACCGACGTAGCTCGAAGAATTGCTCTTTAAGTGACAATGGGCAGTACATATCGCTCGTAAAACTAGTGGCCGTTGGGGCCGAAAGGTTATCAAGTGGCGACCACTTCTTGGTAAACGCATCGCGAGTAGGCCACTCTGGGTAGACTGACGGCTTAGTTAAAATTGCGGAAACGGCTGGGGGTAGCGAAATACCGGTGATTGTAGCAATCTTTGTACTTTGCTGTAGGCGTCTATCAGGTGAAAATAGGAAAAAGAAAAAGTTGTGTTTAAATTGGCTAAATATAAACCTTTCCATTTTTGCTTTTGAGTTAGTGTTTTATTTGATACCTACTTCATTAAATTAAAAGATCTATAGATTAATATTATGCTATTAATTAAAATTTGGAAGCCATGATAAAACTATTTTTTTAGTGGTTACTATGTAAGTTTGAAAAATATGAAGTGAAATCTAATAATATTTTATTAATTTCGATTGTTAAAACATTCAAGTTTATTTTAGCTGCAATTTCTAATAAAGCTATACACGAAGCAATAAATATATAACTAACTGTCATAACTGTGAAAACCCTCGAGGCGAACGTCGCTCACAATCGTGCCAGTATCAAGATTGTTCGGTCGCTGTAGAAGCAACTTCTTTGCATACTTCCCGCGAACGCCTGGGTGTCAGTGTGCGATACGTCACTTATATTATATTGTCTGCCTACACATTGCTTAGGTAGGGATGTGAATTGTTCATTGTTATCGATTTTTTGACGATGACAAGAATATTAAATCGGAAAAAAAAATTAACAAAATAAATACATTTAAAAAACTTTTAAGTTGAACGGTTTTTTGATACCCATATTGTGGTGGTTGTGGAAAAATATGTACCTAGTCCGACATATTGGAACGGCGTCCATCTTGAATTTTAAATTTTGACATAATCATCGTGTTTTACTAGTGTAGCCCTTTCATTTGATACCCATATTGAGGGGGTTAAGGAAAAATATGTAATCCGCCATTTTGTATCAGCGGCCATCTTAGATTTATAATGTTATTGATTTTTTTATATTGTATTGTCATCTAAATTAAATGTGTGTACCAAATTTCAGATCAATCTGACAACAGGTAGGTGCTTAAATTTCAATTTCTAATTTTGATCCAAATAAATTCCGTACGGGTCGAATTAAATAAAACCGTTTAAAAATAATGATTATCTCTACTTATTTTACATTTGATATGTTTATTACTTGAAAAGATAATACGTGTATGTTAAAACAAAAATTTAGAGAGATCTCTACGATTTATTATTTATTTTTTAACGTACTTTGTACTGTATTTTCAATATTATTTATGATATCTACTCTAATATTTTTTGAAAAATTTAAAAATATAATCGAAATTTGACACTATTAAGTTTAGTAAGTTCATAGTGACATCGTACAAACTTAAACGAAGCCACAGGGACTCCAAGTTCATCCCGAAAAGAGGTGATAATAAACTCTGTCCGTTTTAGATCAATTTTACAAATTTACCTATTGTAGTGGTTTAAAAAACTTGACAAAATAGTCGGAATTCTTTACTATATATTTCGTTTAATCAACTTTTAAGTTATTACAAAACTTACACAGATATTCTAAGATACATAAGCTGCCTAGGAGACTATAGCTGTCGTTAAAATCAAATTTTTCAACGGAAAATAAGACGAGAAATATTTCACTTTGAGAATACTTATATAATCATAATGTATATATATATATAATCATAATGTAATAATACATAACGAGATATCTTTTTATTCAAAAAATTCGGACAATTTGACATGTATTTATTTACATATGTATTTTATTAAATATTAGATATCCCAGCTGTCTTCTACGATATGTTCCCACGCGTGAACTGTGAACTCCCACCATCGATACATCTTACATCACTAAACGCCGAGATATATCAGCTCACTTCATTTATCCGTATGCCCGTATCTTTTGTTTGCTATATTTTTGACAAGTACAAAGCGAAATCTGCTCTTGTCATATGTTTGACAGACGACTCGGGGGATGGGGGTGAAGGGGGTGCGCGCGGGGGGCGACGTAGAAGGGGTGCTAAGTTGTTATTAAGCACTGCACTTGATGTTGTGTAGGTTTTCCATAGTTGTATTCGGTTTTTCCTATTCGCAATTGTTAAATGTAGGTGCAAAACGGGAGGTGGATTTTCTTTTATTCTTTGTTTCAGCACTAAAGTGTCTATGCGCCCGCTTGTCTGCGTTCGAGTGTGGTATTTCAACACAAGGCACTGCAATCGCTTAATGTCATTAGCGAAATTATTTTTTTTTTGTCACTTTCAGTAGTGAATTTTTTTTTTTATTTCATAACTAACCAACATTTAAACGAAATTAATTTATATTTTTAATACGTAAATGTAGAAATATACCTAGGTGCATATATGAAGAATTATTATTGTTTTTATCTAATTGATCGAATCAAAAGACTACACAATGCCGCCAAATGATTGTGATCTTTTATATATGGTAAATTATTCATGAATCTATCTTATATTTTACAAATTATGTCAATATTTTCTTATTTTAGTTTATCTGTGCGATCGACCAACGCGAGTTTTTATAGTTCCTGCTTTATTTATTTTATTACTAGATTTCTTATTATCAATTGTTATTGATACATCACTAATTATCTCCTTTTATTTAACCTTTAGCTAAAATCAAACTGATGCCATATGAACAATGATTTTAAACACATTACTTATGAAAAGGAAAATATAACAGAAAATTATAATTTGATGTTAAATATAGTCAAAATATGGTATCGTACAATGGCATTTTTCTACGATCTTTTAAGCTTAAAAATATTAAGGTTCTAGAGTCCATAACACAATTAGACGTGTTTTTATATACGTGTTCTTTATCTGTATTTGTTAAAATTTGAAATTGTGACAAGTGGTAGTTCAGCGGTGGAGTACTGCGACTTGTGATCGTATATCGCGAGTTCAATTCCCATGACACAATACTATATAATAAACACTGTGCGTTAATTATATAGGATTGTCATACAAACAAGTTTCTAGAGGATGAGCAGCTGCGTTTCCTGCGTACCATAACACCACGCTGCGATTTCCAAACAAACCTGCCAAATGTGGAGATTATGGTATATTGTTCCATATATATTTTTAAGGGAGTCCTATATCTTACAGTGTATGTATGCATTAATTTGAAGATTTATTTTTATATATTGAATTTATGTCATACTTTTATTAAGACAACTTTGTTTTAAAGATATAGCCACATATAAAATACTCGTAGTCCTTTTTTGTTGTATTATATAAATAAAATTAAAAAAATATAACTAAAAATATTAACAAATTAATAGCGTTACATATGAATTTATTTTTAGATTTAATTATTAGTCGAGAGACTTCAATTGCAAGGCAGGCTTCTTCAAGGTTCGTAAAGATGGCCAGTCTTGAGTTTCACGCATCCAGCGACTTCCCGTTATTAAACGGTTTTATATAGTTCGACCCGTACGGAATTTATTTGGATCAAAATTAGAAATTACAATTTAAGCACGTTCCCGTTGTTAGGTTGATCTGAAATTTGGTACACACATTTAATTTAGATGACAATACGATATAATAAAATCAATAACATTATAAATCTAAGATGGCCGCCGATGCAAAATGGCGGATTACATATTTTTCGTTAACCCCACAATATGGGTATCAAATGAAAGGGCTACACTAGTAAAACACGATGATTATGTCAAAATTTAAAATTCAAGATGGACGCCGTTCCAATATGGCGGACTAGGTACATATTTTTCCATAACCACCACAATATGGGTATCAAAAAACAGTTTAACTTAAAAGTTTTAAAAATGTATTTATTTTATTACAAATTTAGTTTTAAAATTAAAATAATAGAATATGATACGTAAATTTAAAACAAGATGGCGTAAGCTTACGTATTCAAATCATCGATTGTTTCCACTTCCGTTGACGGAGAGCGCTTTGGATCATGACACCGTCTCGGCTAATTTGATTAATTTCCAACTGCTTGCGGATGCGAGCGTTAATTAAAACTAGTGTAAGTGGTTCGCGCGATAAGAGAACAGCCCGGGGAGTGTCTACTTACCCTTAGTGACGTCACATTCGAGGTATCGGCTGCCTTCGGTACTACAGCCTGTACGACCGACTAATGTGAGACGTGATACAGAACCCGGCAATAAAAATTGCACATCGACTTTTGGAAAGAGACAATCGGATAATTTCAGCTTCGTAGAGCATCATCTCTGTCCGACACTACCTATGTGACGTTTTGTCAATCGTGCAACAGAAGCAAGAAAAGGACCAACAATGCGAATCACACAACCGCCACCACCAAATTACTCAACACGTGTTTCACCCCTCCACGGGGCATCAGCAAGAGTTATGTTACACCGATTAGTGCCAAACACAGAGTCATTCCTCTTTATTCCTCTTCATTGTTTGCCGCATACGCATGCATTTATCAGCGGGCTGGCGGGCGGTGCATTTCGTTGCACGACTACCACTGCATGTTGCGGAAGTGGCTAAATATTGGTCCTTTTCTTGCTTAGGATGGACTTCCGCGAGGTAACGCCTGATTCCATTAAACGTGCAACAGAACTCTACGAAACCGAAATTAACCGTTTGTCTCTTTCCTAAGGTCGATGTGCAATATTTATCGCCGGATATTGTACTATATTATAGACCTTAGCACACTCGCAGATTCGCAACGAGCTACGATGGCAGCTGTGCTCGAGATATCTTTACGAAATCGATTCACATTAGTCGACCTATATATAGTACAAGTAATGTCATGTGTAGAATACTGTAGCAGTATGTGGCAATATCAGAGACAATAGGCTGATTCGTAACAAGTCTAATGTGTGCTAAGTTTGTAATGAAATAAAAAAATTTAATTATTATTATTAGCTGCCAAAATGCAGGGTATTCTGGAGAAAGTTCAGCAGTATTTTACACTGGGACTACTGTTAAGTCTATATATAGCACAAGTCCGGTCATGTCTAGAATAACGAAGCCATTTATGAGATGGATCGGGGAAGTACCACCTCAACTTTGGACTCCAGAAGCTGATTGGTAACCATGCATTGGTGAACTTATCTTCAAATCTTGGAGCATTGGAAAAAAGTTGCCAGTATATGGCATTCTACAGACTGCATTTTGAAGAGTGTGAAGCGAAATTACACCAAATATTTCCTCATCTCCTTTCTTACATCGGACAACAAAATGCATGGAATCACGACATCCGTACACGATTGAAATTCCTTCCACCCGCACTTAGCGTTTTGCTAATACTTTTATAGTGCGAACAGCCCAGTTATAGAACAGCCTTACGGCGTCATTGTTTTCAGACAATTATAACTTAGGTGTCTTAAAGACATAAGTGAATAGGTTTCTATGCAAGCATGTAGCATTGTAGACCTCTAGATTTTAAAACCAGGCAGATGGATACTCTATGAATTAAGGCATTTGCACATGTTTTTTCTTCAAGTTATTTGGTTAGTTGTTCTTTAAACAATATAGTTGCTTTTTCGTAGTTTAATATGATATTAGTTAATTGAATTTTGTGTCTGTTTCTTAAGTTATAATGTCTATTAAACAATGTTGTGTTTTTATAAAATAAAAATAAATGGATTTCAAGTTAATTATTTTTTATGCTTAAAATAGTTTAAAAAACTAGAGTAACTTAGCTTATTAAACACTTACATGCAGAGACGTAATAAAAAAAGTGCAAAAAAATACGAAAATGGTAAAATGATTTATTATATATATAAGATATTATATATATAAGACCGACAAGAGCAGCACATAACATGAACTCAAAAGGTAAACGTCTTTTTTTAAAGTTGTTCGAACACGCTGTATATAAGCCGATTTAATCGGACCTATTGTAAATATGAAGGCTATATCGTGTACAGACGTTATATTGCTGAAACGGAAAAAAAATATTTACTACCTCCTTTCTCCTTGGATATGTGTTTGTCTTGTTGTAACCTCGGGGATCGATGTATCTTTTTGTTTCCGCCCTCTCTTTCTTATTTTACCTGATTTTGAACTCCTGGATAATATATTAACAATTAAGATAGATATATTTACAGAGTTGAGTCTATGATATCCGCTACATTCTTCTCCAGTACATTTTATAAACAAAAGTCTCTTCCATGTATTTCCAACAGAACCTGTTGAAAGCGAACTGCGTCAATGACATTAACAAGGTCATATTCACCTTGTAGATGAATATCCTACGCTGTGTTTATCGTTAAGGTTCCAGCTGCTATAGGTTCTGCGTGAAGAATTAATTCTTTTTTCAAATTTGTCGCACCATAAATAGTCGTATGTACAATAAGCAAGTCAACTATCATTCGCAATGGCGTGGAATTTGACTTTAACACATTATTAGAGGCGTCTTAACGAAGGCAATTTTGTGATGAGAGAACAACTTTTAAGTCCGAATTACATGTTAAGTTGATTTAACCGCTTGTCTTGTGTGCGGAAGTGGAGCCTATTTTAGCTTCGGCGTTATTTAAGTTGTAAGTTATATGGGGGGTGTACAAAATAACTTTCTATTCAATGTGCCTTACTTTAAAATATACATAAATCTAATATTTAAAATTCTCGTGTCACGGTGTTCGAACTTGAATTCCTCTGAAACGGCTCGACCGATTTTTACCAAATTTTATATGCGTATTCAGTAGGTATGAAAATCGGCTACTATCTATTTTTCATACCCCTAAGTGATAAGGGTTGTTCACCCTTAAAATTTTTTTTCTTAATTTTTTAACGAAATTTTTTGTTTTTATTTTTTTATGATACAACATACAAAAATACATACAACCCTTAATTTTCATTCCTCTACGATCAACCCCTATTTTTTATTTGTAAATTAAAAACATTATTTTTTGCAAAATTACGTTAGTGTAAGTATAAAGCCTTAAAAGAGTGAATATATGTCAGTTATCTGCAAAAATGTTGGTTAAAAAAATTGCAAGAATTTAAATTTAGAACGTTGTATTTCAATAATCGAACTATGCTCATAATTCGTAATCAGCAAAACTTCGAACGCTATCTGACAACATGTCCGGAGGCAGAGACAAGTTCATATAGCAAAATAACCCGACCATAAATCGCGTACAGCGACAAGAGAGCCGAGAGTCCAAGGTGACACACGCCTTTATTTATCTGTATTGGCGTACATAGCTCTGCACCCGGCTATGGTTGTGGAATTTCGTTTACTTTAAAAGTACAAGATGCCTTTAAGGTAAAATTCTTTGGAACTCTTATTAAATAACTAATTATTTAAACATTTTTAATTTTACTTTATTTCTAACTTGCTTTGCAAAATGTTGTAATTGTGGAGAAGAAGCAAGAAGAAACTCCACAACAGCACGTCTTTTAATAAAGTTTAATACAGATGTATACATATACACTTAATCAAATATAGCCTTATAAGTAAGGAAGATAACTTATTTCCAAGTTGATAGGATTGTCTATAACATATGCCAAGCGCTAATGTTGCTCCTACAACTCAAATTGCAATCATTGTAACCAATCGACGTATGCTAAACATTGACTCTTTTTTTATTCAACATTTTGATCAACCAGACTTTTCCCTATATGTCGATAATATCTATCTAGGCGATAGACTCTTCTCTCTTTGGTTTATATAACTACTACTACAACAAACAGTATTGTGTAAACTTCACTAAGTTAGTCTTAAGCAGTAAGGTTCTGTTTAAGTTAGAAATTTATAAAATGCAAAACACCTATGTATTATATTGTAATTAAATAATATATAAAATTGTACAAGAATGTATGAATGTAAAGTACATGTATGTACATGAATGTAAAGTATAGAAGAAGAGAAGTAAGAAAAAAACCCTGTCTTTTCCAAGTTAGGAGAGAAGTAGTGGTCCCTAATAACATAGGTCTTTATAAAAAAACTTGACATCCAAATTTAAGAGTAAGTAAAAGTTGAACTTAAAATCCTAGCCGTTAAAAATTTCAAGTTATTTTTTGTCAACATGATAGATTTTATAGGCAAAACGTTACTGCTGTGTTAATCTTTCGATATCTTTGTAAACCTCATTAATTTACAGTTAATTATTATTAAATATTTACTTGTTTCAACAGACGGACAAACCATAAAAGACGTTGTTTCACAAGCGCGTCCTATCGCAGAATGTGACTCGACGACACATGCTCAGAAATAACTCATCGAACAATACCATAAATCAAAGACAATAGTTGAAACAAAATTATAGATACCGTTAGAATTTTAAAACACACTCAATTATATATCTTATACGTTTGTGTTAAGACCTATTTGGATTCTAACATGAGTGCGATTGTAAGGTTGTAGGTGCAACAATTCCAAATTCAAATTGCCGCCTATCGCTGCACGGTGATTGGTCGCGCGCGTGCCCGTGATATAAATAGTGCGGTTTTCACCGACGTTGGAATAACGTGGAATACACGGTTGAACAAATCACTGCCTGCTATATATATCTCAAGTGCATAGTACAGGAAAGGATTTATAACTTGTACAGTGATGTTGAAAATCATTTATGAAAAATATTGATTTAAAATATTTAATTTTAATGTAACGGATTTTTAGAAATACTATTAAAATACAATATGTATTTATCGAAAATAATCATTTCTACTGTGACACAATCATTAAAAATTAGAAAAAAAATTTGAACAAATTAATTAATTTTTTTTTAAATAAGACCCCCATTTTTGGTGACCTCTAGTGCACCTCTAATTGTGGGATCGAGACTTTGTTATACAAGTTTTTCAATTTTACATATTCCTTTGCAAGGCAATTTTCTTTCATTATAATATCTCTCTTCTTTGTTAATTTTGCATCCTTGTAGCTATTTACAATAACTATATAAATAGAATTAAATGGATTCGCAAGTTAAAGATAAATATTATTTAACTTCAAGAATAGAACGCCTGTGGGACTTGGTTCCCGAATGGAGACCACAGGCCGACAATAGGAGCGTAGTATGTTCTACAAGGTGTCTTTGACCTTGTCAAGGTCATGGGATTTTTTTGGTCCCCGCTATTGAGGACCTCTCGTTCCCCTATCTCCTGTGGGACAGGGACTATTTATTTCTAATAATTTATTCATAATTCTTTATTATTATCATTCTCCTCTTTCATTTATTGTATTATCTGTCGTACTGTTTCTTTCGTTCTACAATTTTCCCAGTCTTTCTCTTTCATTCCATTAGCAATACATTCATCCTCAACCACTACATTCTAGGTTTCCTTACGATTTTATTTAAATCACATTTAACATTATTTTTTGCAACATTACATTTATTGTTTACATATATTACTACATTTTTTAATTACATTCATTTAAATTACTACATACATATATTATAATTACGATATTTCTAGGTCATGTGAATAGATACAGATCATTTCTATCCGGTCCTATTAAAAATCTATGACCAAGGTTTATGTCTATTTGTGAGCAACTAATGCCTGAAATTATGACGAAAATTAAATATAAAATTTATTTAAAAACATTACCTGAATACTAACACCATGTCCACAATAATCGAACAGTGTCTTAAATATGCAGGAGGTCTCACACGCCGAATGGATAGCAAGGTGACATATGCCGCTAGCCCTATCAGAATGCCACGACTGATATCCAAAGACCTGTGTAGTAAAACCTAGCTACAGGTATAGAAAAATATCCTTTATATCTACTGACTTTTATAAAAAATTGCTGTTTTTCGATCTAGATATTTACTGTCGCTTTATCAGCATTTAAAAATTACGCAAGCTTGAGAGGTAAGTGGAGGACGCTTAACTTAAATATTTACGTAACTTAGTTTAAGAACCTAGTGTAGGTTCGGTAAGTTACAACAGATACAACATTACAGGATGAAAAGGCTTTCGAAATCACAGATCGCTTAGACTGATGCTATATGAAGTGTCCTGGCACGAGGGTCCTTAAGAGGTCTGAGTCCCGATTAAGTTGAGCCATTTTGTCGCCATTTTTAGAGTCTCTCTTTCAAATCTAATCATGGGTGGACAAGGTTTATATTTACATAATAATGTATCACGTAAGTTTAATTAAATTCCATACTCATCTTTAGTCTTTCTCAAAGTTTTTCATTCTTTTCTCCATTTTGCTTCACAATATCTTTCATTCCTTTCCATACTTTCCTTTCATACATTGTCTCACTTTCTTCGCCTTCACTCCAAAGTTATTCCTGATTTTTTAATATTCTAATTCTTCTTTTGTTTATTTATTAATTGCTTTTATCACCAATTGCAGCTGAAAGAAGAAATGGCGGAAGAAACTCCAGTAAAGATTTTATCCATGACGATTGGAGATTGTTTCCTCCTGTACTTTCCTTAGCGTCTTTTAAGGTGAATGTTAGTTCATTCGTGGTTGGATGATTTATAAATTTACATTGAATTATTTCTGATGTGTGAGGAAAATTCAATGCATTAAAAAGATCTGGTCGGTACAGCGACTATTTTTATTGAATTATGCACAAGAAGAGTCTTTTGCGTACTAAAACCAACAATTTTATTATTGAGTTTATAACATAGACAGAAGTTGTCTTCGTTACTGTTTTGATCTTTTGAAGACAATACAGGTTATATATATGCAACATTATAAAATATTATTCTGTAAATATATACGTACGTAGACATAATATAATAGATATAATAATCGAACCTTGTTATGTAAACAAAATTATTCAAAAACAAAATTATATTAAAGTACAAAATTATGCATATTGAAGGAAGCAATTTTTTTTATAATCTTTACAAAGATCAAAATCATTAGTTCGTATAATCTACAATCAATGATACAAACTCAATGACATACGTTCAGTAATTTTATAAAGTTTAAAAGGGTGAATGTATAGCTTATTTAATGCTAATATATATGGTAGGTATATATATCCCTGGTATATATATTTTCATACAAATATATATATAGGACAAACCTTCCAACTTGGTGAATCCAACTTCGAGAAAGAAATCACTCGCAGAATTCAACTTAGATTCGAAAAACTCCGAAACCATTGCTTGTCTAAAATACCGCTATGTTTAAAGACGAAGGTGTGACTAATGTGTGTTTCCGGTGATGACTTACGGATCCGTGATTTGGTCACTTACGACGGGCTTCATGAGAAGACTCAATGTCACCTAGAGGGAAATGGAGTTTCACTGCAAGATCGAATCTGAAATAAGAACCGAAGAAGAACTAAGATCACCGACGTACCTCGAAGAATTAGTCATCTGTAGTGGCAGTGGGGGGAGCAGGAAGGTTCCCACTAGGAGGACCGAAGACGTAGTCAAGGTCGGTAGATGTGGTCAGCGCAGGACCGATCATCGTCGCGATCATTGGTGGAGGCATCT
Organism: Battus philenor; assembly: GCF_028537555.1. Lineage (NCBI taxonomy): Eukaryota > Metazoa > Arthropoda > Insecta > Lepidoptera > Papilionidae > Battus > Battus philenor. The sequence continues at coordinate 1,420,123 of NW_027181686.1, read as the reverse complement.
TGCAGTGGGCGTCCGTCAGTTTAAAAAAAAAATATGGTACATCTCCTAAATCATTGATTTCAAAACCAGCTTCATATGTACCATATACTACGTATTAAATTTTATATTGAAAGAAGTTTCTGGAAATATAATGGGTCTGTCGCATACATATAGAAAAAAAAAGATCTTTGAAGGTTTTTGCTGACATGTGAGCTATATAAATACCCCACTAAAATTTTTACATCGATAACGAAACATCCTATATCTCATCTTTTAAAAACATTCACTAGCGTTTATAAGATTGTTAATGAAAATTTAATTTCTCTTCATTATATCTGTTTGATCATCTTATTTACATAACGTCCAATTATCGGACGTGGTGTGTCGTGACGTCGCGAGCGGATCCGTGTGGGGCAACACTAGCTGGCATGCGGCACGATGCGTATACGTCATGCGATTATCCAACGTTTGTCGGCTGGACACTCAAAGGATTTATAGCGCAATAAATCACTATTTCAATATTAGACGCGGAGGGCACGATTGCGGGACAGCACGACCACTTAGACGCGACGCGACGGATCCGACACGACATCTGTTACTTAATTAATTCTCGTCAAGTGTAAGTTTCTTTATAATAAAACATGTACATGTGTATACATATAAAATAATAGGGGGACCGGAAAGTAATGTCGCTTTCTTAGGTTAAATTTGTATTGATATATAAAATACTGTATTCGTTTTCCAATACATTTAGAAGTCAATCTCTGGAAAAGATAAGGTCGCCAATTGCATTTTTTTGTTGTTTATGTATTGTTTTTGTTTTATATTTATTACATGAAGCTTATTTTCTAATAAAGTGTATTATTGCTATTAGCATTTTTATATATGTACAAAACATTTACCACTTTCTGTCTGTTTATTCCGTCTCTTCTCTGAAATGGTTGTACCAACTTGGATGGGACTTATACTGGCAGATAGCTCATATAATAAGAAATGACATAAGCTACATTAATTTTGGAAAATTCTTAAACGACAAAAAAAAGTAAATATTTTTTGTTAACACACACTCGGACGAATTCGCGAGGATAGCTAGCGATAAATAAAAACATCCACCTACAAGATTGACACAAGAAGTTAAATCAGAGGACACTGGATATAAGTAGGTTTGAATCGGTCTTATTACCTATGGGGGAGGCTTTTGTCCACCTGTCGACAAAAGCCTGAATGATGATGATTATAAAACGTTTAAGGCTTATTTGGGTAGTTTAATAGTTTTTATACTCGAATTATTTTAATTTATTTATTTTTTAATAATGCTTGTTTATACTGGAGTAAAGAATACAGAAGCAAGCCCAGCGCAGATACAAGGTAGACAGAAGACAGAAGTTTAGGTCGCCGAAAGACATTGGATTCAGATCGATTCTAATCGATCTTCTTGGAAATCCATGAGGGAGGCTTTAGATTTTAAACATATTGATTTTAGACCTTTATTTATTAGAGGTTTTATAAAAAATACAAAAAATATTTATTTATATATTTAACACTTTTTATATACTTTATATATAACAGCAAACTTATTGCCGAAGGCTTTCTCTACCTGTAAACCGATTAAGTGGTGCAAAGGAAATTAATAAAGTTAGGAAAAACAAGATAACATCATAAATTACATAAATAAGTTGCGTTAGTTAAAAAGACTTTTACAGGTTACGATTTTTAAAAACGCCGATAAGTCGTCGAGTATAAATAAGATCGCCAGTAACTTGTACGTCACATTAGCGTGACGTAACATTATAAACTAAGATTTACGGAGTTCATAGGTGGTGTATGTCATCCGTCTTAGTCCGTACGCCGGGAACGTCCGAAAGATATATGCATCGAAAACATTGGATCCGATGTAATTAGGTTGCTACGAAGAATATTCGCGTTGGCGGAAGTGGACGCGGGGATTGCTACGTATTTATTAATAACATGCTTTACATTGTAAATGCGTTTGCTCGCATTGTGATGTGTCATATATCTCATGGTTTAATGTTAACATCAAGAATAAAGGTACACTTTATTTCGGTTGGCGGTGTAAATAATATTTTTTTATTTATTAGACTGGCTTTACAAGAAGGCTTTATATCAACTAGAGAGCAATGGAGAGTTCTATGAGTTTAGTCGCGAAATCGAAACAGAAATATCGATATCCGCAGAAGAACTAATTTCACCGACAACATCACCATCTCACATACTTCTTTCCTTTCGTCTTCTTTTTAGCTGATGAACGCCAACTGCTGAGTATAGGCCTCCTCCGAAGACTGTCAAGATGTCTGGTCTACCAACTACTTCCTATCCAAATCGTCGGTCTACCTTGTGGAGAGCACTCGAGAACCATTCGGCCCTAAGGCCCCAGGCCTCTCTATTGCTCTCTGAGTGTGTAACGTTGCAAGTTAACGTCCCGTAAATCTTAGTTAAAATTTTAACCAAAAAAATATAATCACGAGAAACGTCTCATAAATCGCAATACAGCAAAAAATTATTCAACCCTTAGCGGGTAACGGTACGTCTCAAGTGGCGTGGGGTCGTGGGAGCATGCTATTGGTTTAACGGATCTTTGTTTTTATAACAAAAATTCCAATGCGCCCGCGCACCAGCACACAGAGTTCACAGTGCTCGGGAGAAGGATCCAGGCCTCGGTCGCGTTCACTAGCTAGGTTTCGTCTCACGCACAGACGCACACTCTTTGTGTCGGTTGCGTTCACCAGCTATGTGTCTTCATACGCGCCGGGGCCAATTAGAATTTACGTTATAAATTCACGCCTTGGTCCTATTCATTCTCTGGGCATCATTTAGTTCACGCCACAACCTTTACATCGTCTCGCACCCCAAAGGGGTAAGTGTTGAACAAATATTATAAAGACATCATTATTACGTAGCATTTATCTATAAGTTAGAGCTCAACGTTTTGTCTGTGTCCATAGTTCCATCATTATGTATTCATTATCACATTTCAATTTGTTTATTTATTTATCTCTTCTATTATTGTTTTACATGCTTTACATTTTGTAACTCCGTTCTGACAGTAAACAATCACATCAACTGCTTTCGGTTTCTGCCCTTACTTCATCGCAAGCCATCTCCGGGTTTACTGTCAGCGGAGCAAATTGTACATATACTTATATATGTATATCATAACTGTGACATTTATTCACAGGTGCAAGGTTTACACTGCAAGGTTTACACTGCGACTTTTATACTGCAAGGTTTACACTGCAAAGTTTACACTGCGACTTTTATACTGCAAGTTTTACACTGCAAGTTTTACACTGTTGAAATTATATCACCGTGCACCGGAACCGACACATACTGCAACCTACCGGCGCTCCCTGCTCTCGACTTGTTGCCGCCTGACCAGTCCTGGGAGAACGTGCGGCTGACCACCACCACCATCAGGGGAGTACCGAGCTGCGATGTAAAATTAGACCAGGCCTTCTGCCCACTACCCTTTATTAATTAAATACAAATATATTTTTCTTTGTGTGCCTTTTTTTAATGCCAACAACCACTACCCCAGATTTATAAATATTTATATTTTTCTTTTACTTATAACGGCACAAGTGATCTTGAGCCTTCTTATAAAGCCAATCGTAAGTGACTATGTCACCGATCCTTACATCATCATCGGCAACACATATTGGTCAAAGACCTTCGTCTTCATTGTGGTATTTTGGACGAGAAAAGATTTTGGATTTTATCTACTAATCATATTTGAAACGATATTGTTAATGCTGCTTTTGAACCTGGTCTCGGAAATGACTTGATATGCTCTTAAATGGCGTAAATGCTAAAGCATGTAATATAGATATTTCACTGTTTTACCTCACTATGTCCACTGCATTCAAATTCACTATGATTTTATTATAAAAATGTTATTAAGTAGATCGGTGTATATGTTCATCTTAGTTGTGTGGGTTTTCTTAAAAAATTGTAACCACTAGAAAGTTGGATGTGTTTCGACCACGAGGCCACAGCACCATGTTCTGGTCTGATGATGACTGAACTACGCTCGGTGTCGAAGTAGACGAAGTATAAAATTGTGATTGACTTTCTAAAAAGGATCACTTTTCTCAGTAGTGAGTGAATTGTGAGATATATATGATTGAACTGTATCAATAGGCACTGATGAAAGTTTTCATATGTAATTGTCTACTAGATTTATCTTAGATTAACAATGTGTGTATTTCAGGTTTATTTTTTTAACACTAATTATACCAACACTTATTGGGTCCTACTAGAACGTATGGATTATGGTAGTTAGGAAGGAAATACAAATATTTTTTTTTTTATAATTAGATAAAATGGTACGTTGATCATTTCTTTTACAAACGCAAAATACAAAAATTTTTGATCCATAGCTCATCATATTGTTTAAATTGTAAATGCAAAATATCAAAATGGGTCATTTGACCCGTAATGGTATATTTAGTGTTAACTAAGAAATCCGTATCGACATGTGTAACAACTCAATACATTTGTATTGAATAGAAATATTACTTTGTGATATATGAAGACAGAACAATGGGACATCAACGTTGATAGCTTATTGATTAACTAAAGCCGGATGCTGGGATATGATTAATTGCTTGAATAGATGCATGTTGTCATATAGCACTGATATATCATTTACTCTTTAACATAGTATTGTGATATATAAATATATCTTATAATCACTTGACATTCGAAGTACTTATATATACAGGACTCTTGTAAATAAATACATACAATAATCTTAGTCATAAAATGATTAAGTCAATAGATAGACGTCTACTTAAAGGCATTGGTATCTTCCAAATATTTCTATAAGAATATACAGACGCCTTTATAAGGATAATAAAAAGGATGTATAAATAAATAAATATACAACATTCGTCAAATATGCCAGGCGGGCTGGTGATCGAACGCTGTTGTTCATCATCTGGAAACTTATTTATAAGCAGTGGTGATCATATATAATTAATACATAGTGTTAATTATGAGATTGTAACCAAGGAATCAAACCTGTTGATCTCATTACACCACTCGGTTACCACTGCCCAATATATATTGTAATTGTTTTCTTTTCCATTTTTAAGTTATTTCTTCAAATTTTCTTTAAATATGTGTCTTAAAGAATTCTAAAATAAATCGTCCTTGTTAAGAAGATATGAAAGGTTAAAAATTGCAAATGTACATACAAACAGTTGTATAATTGCATTCGATGTATTTAAGAAAAGTTTGCAAATTTCTATTACAGTGGATATCGACATTGTAAGCGAAGGCATATGTAACCTGAAATGATAAGGATATTTCTCAAGAACCAAAATAATCCTTTGTAGAGCCGAAGGTTGGTCACCTCTGTCATATATAAAATAAAGTATGGGATTGAAACTTTGAAGTAAAAATGGCGGTTCCGTGCATGTGATAGCAATATATGATCAAATTTGAATATAAATATGAGCGACTTAATAAATGATCGTGAAATATATATTATCATTTTTTGTTCATTATCTAAGATATATAAAAAATGTTTTCATATATATATTTTACATATCGCCTTCACCGAATAAAATTACAATAGGTTTTTAAATATTTGCAACCTACACGTTCCAATACACATGTCTGTTTTTTCCTAATTTTCGAGCATAATGTCGAAGATAGGTAAAGTCATTTTTTTTTTCTCTAAAGGTAGTAAGGTACAAACAAGAATAAAAAGATTATACAGCATAAGTAAAAGGTCTACCCGTAAAACCTTATTCAGAATCCTATGAATAGACACAATTATGTTCTTATAAATATCTTTACTGCCTAATTTAGTCAAAATTAAGATATCACTATTATTTAGTTCTCCATATCTTCTATAAAGTTAGAAAAGGACTAATATATAGCTACTACCGCTATGTAGATGTATGTATATGTAGTATGCGCTACATAGCGGAAGTAGCTATATATTAGTCCTATTCTTACTTAGGATGGACTTCCGCAAAGAAACACCTGAATCTATTAGATATCCTATAAAGTTGCATTTTCTGACTTTCATTTCATTAGGTATTGCGGCGATATATAAAAAAAGGATGTTTATCTGTATGTCCTTCATAGAATCGTAAACCATGCATTTGATCATACAATGATCTTTAGCAAAGTTATTTTACATGAGCCTACAAAAGTTTATAACATTATATGTACAATTTTAGACATATGGCGCCACTGTTATTCCAATTAATTTGATATATTGTCGATACAGGTTGCCGATTCGAATTGAAAAGAAAACTGGTAAAAAATTTCTGGTTGACTTGATTAAAATAAACACGAAAAAATGTGTAAATAAACTGTACACATTTATAGTTAAAATCCACGCAGACAAAGTCGCGAAGCACAGCTAGTGAATATATAAAAACGCATCGATAATTCCGGCTTGGGCGGAATTATAAATGCCATCATGGAACCCTCACCTGCTTCTAGCTTCTGATAATAGTGTAAGATTATTATTAGACATGAATTATTGTGGCAATTATGTGTGACAGCTGGGGAAATGGTACAAGCACAGAGCGCTCGCCGGCAGACAGAGCGCGGATAAATCAATCAGCGCCGACGACAGATCACGTGGGACACGGCGGCTCTGTTACGCAAAGATGTTTTATTAATCTATCTCAATGAAGTCTTGTTAAATTCATATATCGTACCGTCATTGTATGTAACATGTTATAAATTTTGTTAGTACTCTGAAATACGTTGTTATTTCACTTGAGATGGTTACTATTTTCATAAAAAGCTTTAATAAGCCCTTTTATAGATATATATATATACACATATATATATATATATATATATATATATATATATATATATATATATATATACCATTAATTAATTTTAGACCTGCGATCGTAGGTTGTGTGTTCGATTCCTGAGATACCTTGATTCACACATCGTCAAAAACTTACGGGAGTCATCGATTGTTGTAGAATTTTTGTGTACAGCATTATCTTACTAAATGCTTATATTAAAAAAAGAATCCAACTAAAGTATATAATTTCGCAGAATAATTGCGGTGTAATGAGAATTGCAATGTTAGATCAACGGTATAAGACTGTAACTGATAGACAATCTTATATAATTAATGTTTTGTGCATTAATTATTGCCGCTGCTTTCAAATAAGTTTCCAGAGGATGGGAAACAGCATCCTCTGTGTACCATAATACCACACTGCGATTGTCACATCGTGTTTAAAAATCTATGAGGCTTTTGCCTTGCAATGACTGTCAGGTTTGGAATGTTGATTCTATCAAAAAAAAAATCTAGTAGTAAAAAAAGTTCCTGTTAAAATATTCTATCTGTCAAATGAAAATCAGTATTTTACTAAATCCAGAGATATTTATTTTCTATATAATCTTTAATACAATAATTTGCTTTATCAAAATATAATAAGATTGACTTGATCAAAATATAATCAGATAAATGTTGAATTTCTTCATGAAATTTTATTATAGAAGCATATGCCTTGTACAAAAAAGAATAAATCAACTTTAGATATACTACGTATTACAAGCCTATTTTTTTCTTTATTGCCTTGGACTGTGGTAGTTGTTTTGTTGTTTCTAAATAATTTATGTTAATATGAATATAGAAGATATTTTATACACTAACTGAGCCAGTGCCTTCTTCCGTATGAAACTTAACAAAGATTTTTTTTTCATTTATTAACTTTTCTAAAAAAAAGTAGGCAAGTTACTCCTTATTACATCACCTACCTGAAGTATAAGTTCTGACAATATCGGTTTAGCCATTTCTGAGATTAGCCGGAATAAACAGAGACATAGACAGATAAAAATAATAAAAACTGTGATTTCGATATTCGTGACGTACTCGTATATATTCATATGAGTATAATAAAAGGCCGTTATTTTATTATTACATATAGACGGTCCGATTTTATTTATTTGTATATAAATATATATATATATATATATATATATATACACATAACATATATGGTGATGCAACAGATAGTGCGTGTCAGAGACATATCGACTAATTCTGACAACAAGACAACAAGACTCACATACATGACATCTATACAAGGTTAAAATCTAACCCAAACTAAGCTTTTTTACCACTTTTATAGTTCGAGCAGCCATGCTATGGTAGAACCTACCGGCGTTTTTGTTTCCGGCTAATTATTACTTGGGATTCTTTAATACAAGATTGAAAAGGTATCTTCTATGCAAGCATGTAGCATATTTAATAAATATGTTCCTAAGTAAATATCTCGCTCTGCAGCAGATATATCGTTAATATGCATGGCTTTATTTCGAAGCAGTAAACTATAGGACATGACACTTTCGAAGAAACTAAATTATACTAATTGAGTAAATAAATATATCAGGTTTCATAGGATTTATAGATAGGAGTTTTATATCTAATTTGTATTGTCATATTTTTTCACAAAGAGAGCACGTATAGACATCATCTAGTATAAAATTTGCACCGAAATTCCAGCAATATTTTAACAGATCGATGTCAAAGTGTTTGTATCGACACGAAGCGACTATCAATTCCCTCCCCCCTTTTCCGACCCCCCGATAGCAATCGGCGTCAAAGCAACAGAACAGAGACAGCGGGGCTGTCGCAATTCAACCCCCGCAATTAGTCCCATACCCACCAGTTCCGATATGATATACAGCCGACGGGATCAGCTAAGACATATAGATTAGCCGAGACATACGGACACGAAGAATGATGCTCCTAAATTTAAAAAAAAAGTTATTCTAAACTATTTATTATTGTTTTATATATCACCTGCTGCCTAGAGATTTCATACTGTCAAAAATAACAGCCTATCGCAGTTAAATAGAAAAAAAAAGTCTATTTCAAAATGGTCAAGGGTGTCTGACCACTACGATCAAACCGATTTGATTTGATGTCATCAGAAAATTCAGATCATGACACACATACAGACACACACACATATATATATATATATATATATATATATATATATATATGTATGTATGTATGTATATATGTATAAATTTCTGTGGTATGCAATACCTTTTCTTTGAATCTATCCTAACACGGATCTATATGATTTTGATTAACATCAAAAATCTGACAGCTAAATGGTAAGCATTTTATATTATTCAGGGGTTTGTGCAGAAAAAAGTAAAGTTTTATCTCTACTACTTTTTACGTATTTTTTCAAAATCGTTCTTTCTGTAAGAATCTTCAACATACCTTAAAGGTCTAAAAATAAGTATAAAGACCTAAATTTGTCAAAATGTACCTGAATTTTTAGCTTAGCGGTTAATTCGTTTATTTTTATTTATATATGAGTACGATTGATTAGTTTAGTATATAAATTTTATACAGATTCAAAAGCTTCCAGTGTCTTATATATTTTTAGATTATGATACCTGTAAATATCAAGGATCCTGAAAAGGTAGTAACAGCGCTAATTTTGATTTCATTTAAGCCATATTTAATAAACTGTATAATTATAAATCTTTGATGAACTATTTAAAGATGTGATAATATAGAGTTTGCTCCTGCTTATTCTTTAAAACTATAACACCTTGCGAAGCGGTGTAGTTACTTAACCTAACCTAAGTCACTAAGTGTTCGGTTAAAAGTTTCAATGTTAAATATATTAATTTTATCTTTATATATCTTATCTAGAAATTCGTTATATTTATATATTCATACATATACATACATATATGTATATTAATGTTTGAGTGTTATCCTAAATATCTACTTTCGTAGAGACTCGAGTGCTACGGCGCTACGAGCGTAGAGCTTGTAACTTGATAGATTAAAAGCTACGAAATTTAAGAAAGCTGCTTTCGTATTTTTTATAAACTATTAAAGGTTTTATTTGAGAATTATAAATGTCTTTGTGAACAGGATACTTTTTGTAAGCGTTGGATTTTTTAATATTTCACTTTAATATTTTTTTTTAATTCGTCCGAGAAAACGGGCGTAAAACTTGTTTATCCGAGGCGATATTTAATTACATTATCTCACAGAGGTTATTTAGTCTGGAAGCTCGCAATGAATGGACCAGACTGCATTCTACGACCTCTTGTGATGAAAGGTTCAGACTTTTATTACTTTAATAATTTACAAGATCGCTCCGTTACGTGATGAGAAAGACGTTTATTAATTTTAGTTTTAATTATTCGGCAACGTTTTTTTTAAGTGAAAAAGGATGAGTGTATGTCATTAATGTTTAGTAAGGCTGTGTTTTAGTTGTTAAGAACACATAGTAAACAATTAAACCAGTCTACAGTCGACCTTATTGGATTTGTATGTAGCGCAAACATCACTTGTAATTATATAATAATTAATAAATATTAATATACGTAAAAATTTCATTGTTATATCTAGATATATTATATCAAAATGTAAGGTAATTTTTTTAATATTTTTTTTTCAAATCATCCACTTCAAATTATCACTGTTAGATAAAACACACTTTTGCGAAAGTTTGTTCCAGTCTTCGAAACAGTCTGAATAGTCTTTTTCGATATAGCCTTCAAGACCTTTTTTGAATCGGTTTTTATCTCCTCAGTCATGTTAAAAGGCGTCCTCGCATCGGACTTTTGTGTTTGCTGAATAGCAAAAAGTTGCATGTAGCCAAATCAGGCGAATACGGTGGTTACGGAATGATGCGAGTCGAGTATTTGTCCTTCAAAATAGTTTGGGTAGAGCCAAATGATATTCGAACAAACAGACGTGTGTAAAATGTTATAGATAGTCCTACCAACCTACAAATTTAAAAATTACCTGCGTTCCTAATACCTGAGAGCTTTAATTGACAACTTAAGATACTACTTTATGGTAGTATATATATTGAATAGAAAGTAATCACTGGTATATATCGATCACAACTGATGAAGACAGGTAAATTGACCCCTACTTATCGCCTATTGAAGTCACAAACAACTTTATATTTCAAACGTGGGATGCTTTAGAAATCTTTGTACACATTTGAAGACCTGGAAGATAGAGGTCATGGGAATTTTTCTCAGGTTAAACCACTAGGAAAGCTCTAGTAGTTTATGAAAGCCCTGCAACCTACACGTCTGCAATCTTTAAAGTCATGAAATAAATGAACTAACAATCAATTGTTGCTGTCGGTGTGTAGAGACAATAGTTACGCTATAACATATGCCAAATCCATGGTTCAACCGTTTTGCATTCGACTGCGGACTCCCTTTTGGATGACGTCAATATGCAGCCCCCTATTCAAGCTACCTAACGTCGTAACTCCACAATGTATCTTTAATTGAATTTATACTCTATTACAGAAGTATAAAATTTATAATCGTGGAGAAATTGTAAGATTTTAATCTGGCTCATACAGGACGTCATAGATTCGATGTCAGGTTGTATACCAGTGAAATATAGTTTCGCCTTCATTGAATCCGTGATAAATTGATACGTGTAGGGGAAGGCGGTTATTGAATAACAAGTGTGGTTGGTTGATCGCGCGTCGTTTGTAAGCTTTGTCGCCGCTACGTGTGCCGCTACGCGTGCCGCTACGCGTGTTGCTACGCGCCCCGGCTACGTGCTCCCGCTACGAGGCGCTTGTGACAGCGCGTATGACGAATTCAGAATTGGAATATGTAATTGCGCTCCCCCGATTCTGTTAATGCGGTATTATTAATCAGCTGTTCGCTTGTTTCGGCGCTTTCATAATGTTCTGTCAATTTTAAAGCGTCTTGTACTGGATACAATTTAATACAGATGTATTATTTGAATTTTTGTTGTAACATTTAAACATGTATACATTAAGAACATAGCATAGACAAAACTGTCAGCACTAGAATGTTCGTGATTTCAAATTTTAAAATAAAACTAACCTTTAAAAATATTGAACACAGTACGTACTACCATGGTACTACCATCTGGCTATGTAGAATATAAAAACTATAATTATGTATGCAAGAGTAAAATGTTTAAAGAGGAGAATGAATCGCTAATAATATTAATAACTATATGCTATACCCCATATAAATGTCAATTATTATCTACATAATAAATGACGTTATGATGCTATTAAACAAAAAACCTTTTTAATAAATTAAGATTATTATATTAAAATTAATTATTATTTATCTGTCTGTCAACAGACTACGTATTGTTAGAAATTATAAGACTGCGGTATTTCAATATATAAATAAATTGATATAATTTATTTCAGAGTAATAACTTTATATGAGATAATTGAAAATAGGTGTAAAGGATGTAAGGCTTTTTGTTGAGATATATTACCACTTACAACTTTAAAAGCTTTTAGACCTATAACCAATCATCCTGTATTACATATAACCTTAGGTGATTAGTGATTAACTTAAAAGATCTCTGTTATTGTATTCTAGTTATCTATTTCTAAATTTAAAATTCAAAAATATGTTATATATATAAACAATCAATAAACACCACTATTAAAATAAATTATCTTAAGTTAGTTTTTATGCTAAGCGATTTTTTTTTCAAATTAGTGTTATAGTTAAATTGTATGACATACTAATCCATAACTAATACAGCCTTTAAGTAAATTTTGTTATTAACTTACTTATATTCTGGCTATATTCTAGTGATAAGTCCGGTCAAGCATTACCATCATCATTTTAGTCTTAGGATGTCCACAGCTGGGCTCCCACGTAGTTCCCAGTAGGATCGATTAAAGCGGCTTGTTTGCAGTATTATCCGAAGGTCTTAATATAGTCGTCAGTTCATCATGTGGGGTAATCTCCAATGCTACTGTTTTTTAAGTTAAAACTTAACTTAGTGTCCAAAATTAAGTCAAAGTATTTCAGTAATCATTTTGAATTTTGCCAACGTATCAAAATTAACAAATCCTTCCTTCAATCCTTCATGAGTGTACGTATATATAATAAAGGTCTATATGATATATATATATATATATATATATATATATATATATATATATATATATATATATATCCGTACTAAGTTTTAACTCTAAAATTAAAAGTACATTATAAAATAAATCTCATTATAACGTTTAAGAGTTTTTTGATGATCGAAATACTTGGAACTTAGTTCGTTTTCTCATTTACCTGGTATTCTCATGTACCTGAAATTTTTAACAGATCAGAGTTCCTACTAGATGGTAGCATAGTAGTTATAATGTTAAAATAATCGACAATTCAAAAGTGCATGTAATTGCCTATTTGAATAAAGAGATTATGAATTAAAATATATTATATTATATTTGAAGGCTTTTTTTAATCATTACCTAAATGTTTATCAAATAATAATAGATATTGCCGATATACTACTCTGATAAAGATCTTGTATGAGTGACCACAAGAAAACATTTTTTAGATTGTTGTGTGTTTTTTTCAAGTCGCATTTGAAGATTTTGTTGCTTTTAAATGACGGATATTATTACAAAGGATCTTAATTATATTCTACTTCCAATTTAATTTGACTTTTCTGACAGGCTTCTTAAGAAGATACAGTCAAGTTATCACTGAAAAAGTTTTTATGTCGAAAGTAAAAGGAAGAAATTGTTATGGTCAACTTGGTCAGGCTTGCCTTGGGAAACTTGGGCATTGAATAGCAATGAAAGCAAATTGAGCTTGTTAAAAAGATCACAAATTAATCTGCAAAACGCGAGTCCGTCGTGTTCAGTCTGAATTTCAAATCCACTAAAGATTTACGCGCCAAAAGCCATTAGGCCGCGTGCACACGGAAGACCGTATAATTCGTGCGCTATCTTCAATCTTGTGCCTACCGCATGCAGTCAGTAACAAACAACTATTGCGTACGGCGGGCATTAGGTAGGCGAAAGCGTTGTATTCGTGACATCTAAATTTCGGGTAGCCACACGGACCCGTTACATAGAGCCGCGAAACTAACTTACAAATGGATGCGGCAATTAACAATTTTTTATTTTTCGAACTAACAAACTTTCAAATTAAAATGCGAATATACTACTACACGCATCAAATTGCAAATTGTAACATATGTATAAAGGGTAATTGGTTAAACATATAAAAGATTTAAAGCAGTACATCCTATTCGAAATGGTTTATTAATAAATAGTGTTAAATATGAATTTAAATACTAAACATCAATGTTATCAGTTATAATATATAACGTAATAATAATAAGGTATGGAGTGTTTACAAAAATCCTATAACTAAATATGAACATTAATTGTTGTTTATTACCTGTACCTTACCGCATTCCGCATTCCAAAAGAAAAAAAAAATGTAACATAAGCTTGCTTGCTGACAAATCATCTATTTTCTTAACCTACTGAATAAATCAGTGTTTCCTAACCTTTTTACCATGCCCCTCCTTAAAAATCTTACGCCCCCTATATAAAATCAAGGTCAAGTCCATTTTCGAATTGTACTCCTCAACAATCAAATTGCCCATCTGTGGTTGTAGGGCCTATGTTGGGAAATATAGCACTACATTCACATTGTCTAGACGATTGATCTGTTTGTATAAATTCTATCTAGTTTTACATTTTTTTTTAAACCACCGCTATTGGAAGCCTCTCGTACCCCCTATCTGGTTTGGGATAGGGACTAGCTTACATTTATTTAATTTTTCACGGAAATTTTTATTTTCTTTCTCTTTTCTCTTTTTTTTTCATACATCCTTTTTACATTTGTTAGTAGGTATATATTGACATTGACATAGTTTTTGTCTATCCATGGTCATTTAATAATAACTACAGTCTGAACGATTTTGGTACAATCTGCAATAGAAATCTCACAAGACGGATTATAATAAAAATTGTGATGTAAAATTTGATATGCCGCATCAATTTTTTTAAACGTTTTCGTAGATCATAGTTCGCTGTCCAAAGCGCTCGGTGGGTACCGCTGCGAAGCGACAAAACGTATCGGTCGGTTGTCGCTGCCCCACACCGTTCCTATCCCATCGCATTTACCTAAACTGCCTCCCAAATGCCTTTGTTTTCGACATAGGTACCACACAATGCCATTAAACTATTAAGAAATTTACCCGAGAACTTTCATCGCATGTAAGGAATAGCTTGTAAATTAAGGATTATTTTTTCAACATACAATTGTTTACATTTCTTTTTAACGACAAGTTGTGTTGTGTCTTCCCCATGTTTATTTATTAATTTCTATACTGAGAAGAATAAGGAACTAAACTCACCAATACTACACAATATATAATATATTTTATTAATAATTTTTTTTCAGATTATTATAACTTAGGAGCCTTCCAGACTATTATAGGTTAAGAATAAGTTAATTATTATATCATAGAATAGTTTTTATCTAGGCAAGCATTAACTGTCGTAGTCCTCGTCATCGCTTAAGATCAGACGAGATGAAAGTCAAATTCTTCATCTATAAAGAATAAAAGAAAACTGTGACTTGCAATTGTAATTAGCAAGTTCGATTCAATTTTACAACTACGAATTATATAGGATTGCCACTGTTCACAAAATAGATTCCAGCTGACAGCACTAAATGCAGGATATGATATGAAGGTTATATTATTGCCAATAGTGGTTCTTTCATACATGGATTTCGTACCATCTAGTCTTGCCAAGCGTGGGTTTTTTAACCATCTGTTTCGGGGGCCTCATTCCTCTACCATGTTTTAAAGTGGAACATCACAATTATCAGGTAAATAAGTTTTAATTTATGTTCATTTATTTCTTCTTTCATACTTAATGTTCTTCTGTTCTCTCTTCTTTCATCTCTAAACTTAGTATCTATGTTATTATTTTTTAAATATATGCTATATATTTCGAGTACTATTATTATTATTTTCATATTTTAATTATTATTTTTTTATCCTTTTTTTAAATTCTATTTCTTATTTTTATTTTATTTTTCTATTTTGTCAAGCATGGGGTTATCCTTACCCAAGCCAAGCCAACTCCTCGAGAAATCCCAGCAGACTTTGATGTCCCTAGAAATCACGTGAAGGCATCTCGGTGATCAGTGATGGGTAGCCCTGGAAGGCTCGACCACCGTACACCGAAGAAGTACGTGGGCAGCAGTTTTGTTTTCTTCTAGTCACGCCCTGTTCAGAGAACTATCCGTAAGGCCTAATGGAAATAGATATTTATTAAAAAGACCACGACAGCTGGAGCAGGTCGACTCTCCTCATGGCTCGTTCATTGCTTACTGTCTACTAGTACGCTCTGGTACAAGAGATCAGGCCTTATCGATAGTATGCAGGAGCCTTTCTGGGCATCTGTAGCCTGCCTCTGGAGCCGCTATGACCTTTTATCCGCTGTTTCAAGGCTCATGCATGGACTCAATATCATCATTAAAGCCTGCATTTAGAAGCAGAGAAAAAATGGCAATATTATAATAAATATATTAACGACACAATATACAAGGTTATTTATTAGATATATATAGAAAAGCTTTCGAAACACCTGTCACTATGTATATAAATATATAGTGACCTCTTAAAAAAATTTTACATTGTAAAAGTAACAACTAAGACTATATCTAAAAGGCTTTTTTTACTATATTAACATTACGTTATACATAATTTCTACGGAATTACTAATTTATACGGAATATGTATATAAACTTTTATATGTATTACCTATAATTTTGTATGTACGAAGATGTATGTAAGAATATATAATAAAATATGTACGAAGTTTTATTAGCCTACATTTTTTCTAATCAGGCGACGAAATTAATTTGAACATTCAATAAAAAGACATAACCCTAAAAAAGCGTCTGGCAAAAATGACCAAAAATAATAAGATCGACAAGGCCCGTCGACCAATAAAAGATAGGGGGCCGATCCCATAAAGCTATAAGGAGGAAATATGTCTGGAAGGGAAAATTTCTGAGCTAAACCCATGACCATTCGGCGAAACCCCAAATGTCATACCGATGAATTCATGGGCGCAGTTTTTTTTCGCTCGTTTTATCGCATTTCTTTATTACGGTCCCACATATTTCGTGTAGGGATGTGTTTATACGCATATATTAAAATTTATTATATTCTGTTTGTATGTCTATCGATATTTAAAATGACCACAAAAATATTTTTATTCTTTTCCCACTTATGGACGCCCACTATAAAGCGTCTGAAGTGGCAGTAGCACAACGCATATACAACCCCTTGCCGTTGGGGTCAAAAGGTGGCGACCACGAGCAGGTAGACGCGACGTGGCTAGGGCCCCCGCTAGGTAGACTTCTGGATGTGGGGGGTACAGGACCGGTCTACGTAGCAATCTTGAATGCCTTTGCCTTGCAGAGGCATTCATCGGCTGAAAAGAAGAAAAATGGAATTACTTTTTTTTCTTGTAGAACGTGCAAATATTTTCTAGAAGTATAAAGTTTCCAATGATAGATAAGCATTAAGACAATAGAAGCTTTCTGCAAGACAGACATCTTAAACATCACCACGTACCGGACCTGCTTTTAAATAAATAAAATAAAATTTAAAATTTTTAAAACGTTTTTAATTTCTTTTTACATTAGATTTTGGAAAAGTGTTAACAATATATTTATTGACAGCATATAAATTATACAAAAATAACCAATTATTAAAATCGAAAATAGACAGACACGCCCGCGTGGAAATGGTAGTGAATATCTTTATACACTATGGAGGGTTGTCGTACAAAGTGCCGGTTTTACGAATAATTTGTTTACGGCTATCATATTGCATCTCCGGTCCCATATTTCCAATATACCGATGTTTTATTTTCTAATAAAGTTCTTTAGATATTCGTTTATGTCGCTTTTATTTGGTAATAATCTAAATCATAGCTTACGTGTATAGTGGATAACTTTTATCAAGTCATCAAAAGGTTTTTGGTTCGACAATACAGGATGATTTTTTTTCGTTAGTTAAACTTTTTAATGCTTTTACATCTATTTCTAATAAGTGTGTATAAAGTGATCATTCTGATATATGAAATGCCAAGAAACTTCTAACAGTGGGGTAGCTTTCTAAAAGTAACAGATGATAAACTATCCGAATTTGGAAAAGACTTTTTATTATTATATAATTAAAAAGGTTTAAAAAGACTTTTGCTGGGATATTGTCGATTTTGAAAACTATGTGTCGTCTTCTCATTTGCTGTCGAACCTTACAATCAGGGTAAGGACATTATGCCGTTTTTGTCGGGTATAGATGAGGCTTCATGTGCCCTCCAGTTTGAAAATTTATTCCTTGTCGTAAATTAGCATTCATCTGTTGATTTCTGCTTTCCAGTGGTCTCATGTTTCACGGTTAGAGATCTTTATGGTCTCATAAAATATTCGTTGCTCACATAAATGGATATATTCACAAAATGTGTCATGCTGAATGTTCCGGAAATCGTTTCTTTAAATTATGGTTATGATGTATTGTTTCAGTTTCAATTTATGCGTTGAACGAAATTCGTAAGTCCAAATCTTAAGAAAATTCTTCCTTATAAACATGTATTAAGAATAAAACATTTAATGGAATCAGGTGCTACCTCGCGGAAGTCCATCCTAAGTAAGAAAAGGACCAATATCTAGCCACTTCCGCACATGCAGTGGTAGACGTGCAACAAAGTGCACCGCCCGCCAGCCCGCTGATATATGCGTATGCGGCAAACAATGCGAATCACACAACCACCACCGCCAAATTACTCAACACGTGTTTCCCCCCCCCCCCCACGGGGCATCTTCAGGAGTTATGTTACAACGATTAGTGCCAAACACAGAGTCACTCAGACTATCAGCGGGCTGGCGGGCGGTGCACTTTATTGCACGACTACCACTGCATGTGCGGAAGTGGCTAAATATTGGTCCTTTTCTCACTAAGAATAAAACGGCACGTGATTGATCAAGACAGTAAGCGTCACGAATTTGCCGCACACGGTGTCGAGGACGCGATATTCGCTAATTATTCTAAACCCGCTACAGTTAGTAACACAGACCAGGAAGAAGAGGATAGAAAAGAACAGATAAATCAAGTAGATGTAAATGTTCGATTGTACTTTAATTAATCTGTGCTTCAATCTTTTTCAAGTACAGTCAACGCCTAAACACCGCATTCGAACTGAAGTGATGAATGAGATCTTTAGATTTATCGTCCTTTTAAAATATGTATTGTAATAAAATATCGTAGTCTATCCGACTTGAAAGCTTTAATATCGAAGCAAGATGTCATATCAATACACTGCCCTCAAAAATTACGTAATTATAACACTAAAGGAGAAAAATGGGGAGACATCAAATACTCCAATAAGACAAAGCGGACGAACACAAAGGAGGGTATTAAAAAAAATGAATTGTGAAGGGTGCACTCAATACAAGCGCTTTCGACGCGATCTCCGAGACATCCATTAGGTATTATTGGAGATTTTAATATCAGAAATTGCCGGGACGATGCGGCGCCTTCATACCTCACGATCACGACGAAGAGCAGCCGGGGACACTTCGATCTTCGATCTCCAGTCTTTGGTCGTCTGTCTCCAGTCTTCTATTTCAAAAATAAAGATAAAATTAAAATTAGTTTAATCAACATTATCTATTCGTCAACTTATTATCTATTTATTTTTTTAATCTGTGACTACCCTCTTTCGCAATCAACGAGAACCAGATGACCACGTGGTAAAAACTGCCTTAAGCCTCCCAGAATTCCCAAGAGGGAAAGGGCGTCCAAAAGCTACTTGGTGGTCTTATATCAGAAAGGAACTGAAAACCCTTCAACTTGATGCAGAGACAACCCAGGATAGAGTGGCCTGGCGCAAATTGATACGGAGACTCGGGTCTCCGTATCAATTTGCGTGGGGTCGGCCCCAAATAAAGGAAAAAGGGAAGGAAGAAGAGAAGAGAGTACTCTCTTTCGCAAGGTGTTCAAGGAGGAGAAGCAAGAAGAAACTCCACTTCATTCTACGTGACAATCTTTGACTAGTATGACAGTGTTGTAACATGTTCGTATAAGAATTATTTACTGTAAAATATCCAAATATATTTCTATTTCCCAAACACCAGTCTGCAATCCCACTATCGAGTTGGATTTAACCCACTTATCAATTCCCACTAAGGTTTTCTTTCTGTTACATGAATAGAACCTCCAAATATTTCAAAATAATTTTATAGCATTTGAAAATAGAAAAAAATGTAAAACTTTACATGTTTCAATTTAAACTGTTCGCTGTGTATTTAATAATTTACAAAAATATATTAAACTATATTCACTTAACTATATACTTAGAAATATGGCGGCGACTGTACTTTTAATTTTTCTTAAGGCTTTTATTAAGGTAGATTTAATAAAAATCCAAAGAACTGTGAGAATTAAGAATTATTTTAGACCTTGCTTACCGCATTGATGATTTTAGTTCAATATGTTGTGAATATTAAATACATGTCGTTATGATATCGGACAGTAAAAGGATCCGACATGGAAACGATCTCACAAGTCGTGTTGACGGGACCTGTCCTTTCATATTATAAATTTGTATTTGGACTCAACAAACAGTATCTAAACCAATACACAGGTACACAAAGGTACTTTTAGACATATATATATATATACACGTGTGTGTGTGTGTATTCTACAACAGATATTTTCTGTTTGTTTTATTGAGTACAACATCATCATAGGAACGCGGTCATGTTGACCTTAAAATAAAAACAAAAGATGTCTAAATATGAATCATATTAATATTAAATAAAAGTATGGATAATTTTTCTTACTCCACAATAATCAAGGAAGCACCGTTGTTTAACACGATTTTATAATAAAATCTAATATAATCTATCGTCAATTATATGATATCTGTAATACAGTTTATAACTAGGACAATATGGTAGAATTAAATATAGTAATTTTAAATAAATAATAACATAGATAAATAAATAATTATTAATTACAGTATATGTGATCGAGCGATCATCGTGGCGGTATTTGGGGACGGCTTATGCCTTGCAGTAGGCGTTCATCAGCTGGAATGAAAAAGAACAGTATGTTAAAATAATATAGAGAGATACAATGTTATATAATTCATACTTTGTGCATTGACTGTACAGGATTGCCACTGCTCACAAAGAAAGTTCCAGAGGATGGGCACCAGCGCTTTCTGTGTAACATAATGCCATACTGCGATCACTAATCCATATGCCGAGCGTATCGATTATGGTATATCTACCTATATATATCTTTCACGTAGGCCTATGTTTTGCATAGGGTGTATAAAAGAAATAAAATTTAAATATGACTTCATATATGTATAATTAAGTTGTTCTTTATATATTGCGTAATTTAAAATATATTTGAAAAAAGAATTCGAATAAAATGTAGCAGAAAGTGAAACATTTTTTTTTATTTTTTATAAAAAAATAAATAGCGCATTTGTAGACATCTGTCCACGGGTTTAATACCAATCCGCACGTCTATCGGGGATTAGGGGCAAAAAAAAAACCGATGCCACGGTTTTCATAAAAGTTAAGAACCGAATCGGACGTCCAACTGCGCACTCACAATGTATCGAACCTTTTTAATGCCGCTGAAGTGGATCAAAACGAATTTTAGGGTTCCTTTCTTACTATACTAACAATTATATTTATTTAGTATTAAATTATATTATAATTATTAATGTAACATAAAAATATTTTTAAATAATATTTGGATAAATTTAGTACTCTCCCTTCTCTTCGTCCTTTAGTCATATCCTGGGTGTCGATATCCTTTTTGGATTTTAATAAGTTACCAATCCTTGCAGGCGAAAATTAAAACTTACTCTGTGAACATAAAGTAAAATAAAGTTATTTACTTAAAGCGCTTGGGATATTTGCAAGTGATTTTTTACCTTCTAAGACTGTCTATAACATTCGCCAAGCATATATTTGTAAAAAAAGCTTAGTTGCATTTACACGTGTTTTAGTTAAATGTTTCAATTCTGCTAAACGCATCTTCTCAATTGGTGCTAAAATCAATTTTTGGGAAAATCGCGTCAATAACTTGACTCATATCATTCCGCTACTACCGTATTCACCTAATTTGGTTTCCCCCATTTTGGCTCTTCAGCAAAGTCAAAAGGCAAATACTGGGAAGCCGTATTGCCATGATTGAGAAGATAAAAACAGAGTTGATGATCTTGAAGGCTGTACCGGAAAAAACTATACCAACTAAGAAAAGGTCCAATATTTAGCCACGCCCGCCAACTCGCTGATCAACGCGTATGGAGCAAACAATGCGAATTACACAACCGCCACCGTCAAATCACTCAACACGTGTTTCACCCCTTCACGGGGCATCTTCAGGAGTTATGTTGCATTGTTTGCCGCATACGCATTTAACAGCGGGCTGGCGAGCGGTGCACTTTGTTGCACGACTACCACTGCATGTGCGGAAGTGGCTAAATATTGGTCCTTTTCTTACTTAGGATGGACTTCCGCAAGGTAACGCCTGATTCCATTAAATACTATTATACCGATTGTTTCGAAGCTGAAAAAGCGTTTGGGGTTTTCCGAGCGGATATAACTTTGATGGGCATGAAATTGATTTGGAAGAATTAATAATGGATTTATTTTCTATATTCAAATTCACCTTTCTTTTTATCAAAGTATTATATTAAAACTAGCAACTCTCCGTTCGTTTCACATGGTCCACACTGGCTTTTGTGGGTAATATTTCAAGAGTGAATAGGGTAACATCACAGGTTTTGACTTTGGCTCGCCTGATCTTAAGCGACGATGACGACAATCTTACATAATTGCCTAAAAGAAACCTATTCACTCTTATCTTGAAGACTTCTAAGTTATAATTATCTGGAAACATTGACGTAAGTATGCGCTATAAAAGTACTAGCAAAACGCTTAGTGAATGTGGAAGGAATTTCAGCCGTGTACGGATATCGTGAATCCTTGTCTTGTTGTCCAATGTAAGAAAGGTTTTGTTATGACATGGATTGAGAATTAATAAACGAATCCTTGCGTCTTGTTGTCCAATGTAAAAAAAGGCTTCGTTATGAGATTGAGAATAAATAAACGGTAAAGTAACAACAAACGAATTTAACTCATAAAATATATGTACAGAACCCGCGTGCGAGAGCAAACCCTTGTCGTGCATGTTTATTGATAAAAAACGAGCATTCGCGATTCGACCTGTGTTTAACCGCTGTCAGTCTGCCAATCAAGCCGCCCCGCCCGCGGCTCTCGATGTTCTACACTTATTTATTACTTCACTTGTTTTTGATTTTGTTAGATAGCCGCGCTCGCGACCCACCCACAGCAACGGAGGGTTGGCGCGCCTTGCCGCACGGTTTTGTACT
The DNA here is from genome assembly GCF_028537555.1 of Battus philenor. Lineage (NCBI taxonomy): Eukaryota > Metazoa > Arthropoda > Insecta > Lepidoptera > Papilionidae > Battus > Battus philenor. Next base: position 1,396,862 of record NW_027181686.1, on the reverse strand, counting down.
ATTTTTTTTTTATTGTCCATCTTTATTAAAACCAGTACGTGATTGCTTTTTAATTAATTGTTCTTTTTTATCATTTTAATGTAAAAATACTTATGTAAAAATAAAATTATATCATTATTTATGTATTAAAAATTATGGTGATTAAATCAGGGTCAATAGAAGAATCATTTGTCCAACAGTGAACATCGCGCAGCGGAAAGAATGATGATGACAAAGTGATAGGCCAAGCTTGTAAGTAATTTCAAGTATTGGTAGTGTCGTGTAATTTTGTTGAAAGAAAATTTTCCACTTAAAGAGTCTTAGGATAGCCGGAAGAATGAATGCAGGCTTCCATCAGGTCGAATTAGAAACCTAAGAGAGAAGGTTATGTCACGGGACATCCTATCGCAGAAATGACTTGACTTAAATTGACAACTTTCTCTCTTTGTTCTTTTCTGTTAATTGATTTCTTCTTTCTCTTTTTCTTTGACTGACTTTACGTTAAAATGAAACTTTAGTAAACTGTAAAAATTTCTTTAATTTATTTATTAAAATCTAGTAGTTTTAAAACTTTTATCTATCCTTGTTAATTAGTTATATGTTGATTCTTATAATTTTTCTTTCGGAATTATTTTAAGTAAAAAGATAAGATCAGGTAAAATTTGGAATTAACTTACTACTATTCTTAATACGAGTAATCTATTTTATTTTTGAATCTACTCCGCCTCGCAAGGTGTTATAGTTGTGTAGAAAAAGCAGGAAGAAACTCCACTACACATCTTTTATTAGTTTAACATATATTTATATATATACACTATGTTAGATATAGCCTAAATGAAATCAGAATAATCAAGCGACATCACTGCAAAGGATTCTTGTCATTTAAATATATTATTAATAATATCACTATGCACATTGTAAAACTTACAAAATAAATATTAATGATATTTTGTTATAATTAATTTACATTTACTCCAACAACAAGGACATGTTTATTAACACAATGTCAAGAGCTCACACATGAGAAGAACCTTATATAAATTATTATTATACACATATTTATACTTCTTTCCACGAAAGTAATATTTTACTATTCTATACATGTTTTGTACGATAAAAACATTATATAATGATGATGAGAGATAGATAAAGTATGATATCACAGTGAAGATATGTTAGTAGATGACCGTATCCCGTAGATCATATAAATTTAATATCTCCAGATGAGACAGACCAGTCGGGCACCTGCTCTGGATGTATACACGGTCTGTGATACTGCAATTAAATATTATTAAATAATCTATCAACACTGCGGCCTACACTAAAGCATCTTCACTAATTACAGGTATTGTATTGATTAATTTCTAAAGTCATCAACGTGTGTTCAACGTATACGTTTTTTTATCTCGAAACCTGTGTCGAATAAATGTAAAATTTTAAGACACAAATTTAGTGTAGTTAATTTTGGAGTTATCTCGTTCTTTTGTCACTTTTTTGGACAGAGACTTTGACAGAGTTTTTATTTATTTTTCTTCTTTCATTTATCATTATATCTGGCATTCTATCTTCTTCCTTTCTGCATGTTTGATTTTATTGACAAACCTTTTATGAGTCGTCTTTCATCTTTCGCCGCATTTTATTTTATATTCTTTTTTACATTTTCTTGTACAATTCTCATTTGATTTTTATTTATTTACAATCGTAATTTTTTTTAAATGTTTTCTTTTTATATCACAATTATTTTATTGTAATTATATGCATATTGCAAGAAAGTAGGCGGCTTTCAGCGTCCATCAGAGAGGTGATGTCACTGTCTATTTTGACTTCCAATTCTATTTTCAGATCTGTTCTTATGCTGCAAAATATGGGACGGTATGCGATTGTATCATATTTTTATGTTTCACATTTGGGCACCTCACGTAATTCCCCTGTCTTGGGTACAAAGTTACTATTTTTACCAAATATATCTGTATTATGATCATATTTGTTGTGATCTCATCTTTTTCCCTTTTCAATGTTATTTATACATTATCTTTTATTAATCACAAATTCTTTAATTTCTTCGATTTTTTGATAATCCTTTTGTTCATCTCACCATAATACTACAGGTTTATATTTTGTTCTGTTTTGCTTTATTATTATTTATTTGTTAGATTTTTTCTTTATAATTTAATTTTTGCTTTCCTATTTTCACACTACTTTAATCACAGGTTTACATATTTATTTTGACTAGTTTTATACACTTTTTTGCCTAGTTGTTCTTAATCGTCTCATCTATGATTCTTTTGCAGTATTCTAGAAAGTTCCTGTGACTCTCCTCGGTGTCCATGAGTGATGCGATGTTCCATTTTTCGACCCCTTGTTGCAACCGAAACTTGCAATCCATTCTTAGCGTAGATCTGGTTGATATTGTGCCCACACCTTTATGGTCTCTCACAAAGAACCTCGAAATCGCTCTTTGATTCATGAAGAGAACTCAGCTCTGGATTTCTCTTGGAGGTCTAATTCGAAATGAGGAGATTCGTAGACGAACGGGAGTAACTTAAATAGCTTAAAGTTGCTGTTCTCGGGTCCACGGACTGCTAAGCTCAGTGTGGGACCTTTACAAGGATAGAAGACTTCGTTAAGGCTATTTAATGGAATCAGGCGTTACCTTGCGGAAGTCCATCCTAAGTAAGAAAAGGTCCAATATTTAGCCACTTCCGCACATGCAGTGGTAGTCGTGCAACAAAGTGCACCGCCCGCCAGCTCGCTCATAAATGCGCATGCGGCAAACAATGCGAACTACACAACCGCCACCGTTAATTCACTCAACACGTGTTTCACCCCTCCACGGGGGCATCTTCAGGAGTTATGTTACACCGATTAGTGCCAAATTCTCACTCGGTGTTTGGCACTAATCGGCTGGCGGAAGATACTGGACCCTGGCTCGAGATCAGTCGTGGTGACCTTGGGATGGAAGGGTCCTATGTTTTGACGTAGGCATCTATCATCTGATATAATGGCGATAAAATAAACAAATATATATAAATTATTAAAATTTAATCAAAAATTTACCAAACTCTCGTAATACGTTTTTAATAATAGCGTAAAAATCGATTTAATACCCAAATCGAATACGTTTCTTCCGATACAAAAACGTCACTTAACCTATCTCATATTCAGGTAGTAACCGAAAAATCAACGCGTATTAGCACTTCTTGATACTTTTTGTTGCAAATCATATTATTTATACCATAATGGACTTTATGGTTTTGAATTAAGATCGATATTTGTTTGAAATGTGTTGCGTAAAGTTGTATAGGCTATTGTGGATAAAGTTAAGCAATTGACAGAGATTTATCCCAGCGGGCGATTAGAATTGACCCAAGTACATCCTTGTTTATTGTAAACGCATTGTCAGGTTACTCTTTATTAATGCAGTGGCGTGTGAACTACATGAATACGATACAAGAAAGAAAGGAGAAAAAAGATATTGCTGTCTTATTTTAATTTCACGTTTTAAATATATTCTCATTAAGTTAAATTTATTTTAATTGACTTATTTTCCAACTTCTGGAATGAAGGTATCATTATCAGTGAGAGGATATTAGATATATCACACGTTGAGTTTTTAGTCGAAATATTTCTATACTCTGCTAAAGGTTTTTGTAGTGACATGGTTTTTGCCCTCCACTAGGTAGACTAACAACATAGCCAAAGTTAGAAAGATCAAAAAATAATATTAAAATCATATTATCATTAATAAAAATAGTCTGATTTTTTCTAGTTATCGCTTTCAAAAAATAATTTGGAATAACTGAATAGATTATTAATTATAATAAAAATGCCTATAATGTAAACAAGTATTAACAGCTAAGATTGGTTTACTTTAACAAAAAAAAATGTACGTATCTAGGCTACCTACCAAGCAGACACGACTCGATGGCTACGAGAGAAACAATCTTCATATTGGTTCTAACTTATTCAAAGGCAGTGATACTGAATGTTTTGTGTTTTATTTGCTCATCGCATGGCGAGTGATCGCCTATGGTACAAGTCATAAGCGTATAGATATTAATATATTTTTAATGGAATCAGGCGTTACCTTGCAGAAGTTCATCCTAATTAAGAAAAGGGCCTACATTTAGCAACTTCCGCACATGCAGTGGTAGTCGTGCAACAAAGTGCACCGCCCGCCAGCCCGCTGATTGAAAAGTATTGAAATTGAATTGTAATTTGTAATTTGAAATTGAACATTGAAAAGTAAGTCTATAAAATAATTACAATAATTTTTAATATTTAAATTATAAATAGCTTTTTACATCCCTAACTCTTCTGCGATACAAAAATGTTACTTAAACATGTCTAGTAGAGTTTTAGCTCTCTCGTACGTAGCTTTCTAGCAATATATCTATTATTTAATGGAATCAGACGTTACCTTGCGGAAGTCCATCCTAAATAAGAAAAGGGCCAATATTTAGCCACTTCCGCACATGCAGTGGTAGTCGTGCAACAAAGTGCACCGCCTGCCAGCCCGCTGATAAATGCGTATGCGGCAAACAATGCGAATTACACAACTGCCACCGTCAAATCACTCAACACGTGTTTCACCCCTCCACGGGGCATCCTCGAGAGCTATTTTACAACGATTAGTGTCAAACATAGAGTGAATTCGATTAAGAATAGTACATAGGAACTTTACAATTACATATCCAGCACCATTACTTTCTATATAATATTTAAACTTTTTTTTTATCCTTTACAGGTGAAGCATTTGACCTCTGTTTCACCTGATATTAAGCGATAACGAAGTCTAAGATGTTACATTCTTGCTTAGAAGAAACTTATTCACTCTTGTCTTGAAGACTTTACTAAGTTATAATTGGCTGGAGATGCCTGTAGGTTGTTCTATCCTTGGCTGTTCTCACTACAAAAGTATTAGAAAAAGGCTTAGCGCGGGTAGAAGGAGTTGTAACTGTGTACGAATGTTATGAATCCGTGTGCCTTGTTGTACGATGGAAGAAAGGAGATAGAGAAGTTAATAAGTGTAATTAAGTTTTCTATAGCCTTCAAAATAAAGTCTGTGGAATATCGATAAACAGGTACAATTAAAAAACAACGTTCACAAAGTTACAGGTGTAAAAATTTTAAAAAGGTTCAGGTTTAATTTGTTTGAAGTCGTTAGAAAGGGATTCATTTATGTGGAGTTGATCATTATAGGCATTATTAATACAATGCTAGTGATCAATTTCTCCATTTGTTCCGTAATTTTTTAGGTAAATATTTTTATTTATAGATTTACGAAATATATTTTTCAGTATTTTGTTCTTCATTTTTCTTCTATATAATCTTGCATTCTCTCTACTTCTTCCTTCACAACATCTTTCACTGTATGACTTTTAGATACATTTTATTCATATATCACCTCTTGTCCGTCGCCACATATTACTTTTTTATCTTTTTTATTATTACATTTATTAGTTTCAGATGTTAAAATTTGTTTCCTTCTTACTATATCGTAGATATTTATCACTATTACTCTACCTTAGGTTTTGTTCACAGTTTTGACTTTCTTTATGACCTCCGCGTAGTATTGTAAGAATCTATGACGCCATCTTAAAAAAGAATCTTCTAGTAATATCTATAATATATCCAAAATAATCAATTGATTGTAATCAGTATAGTTTCTACAGGTCTTAGATAAATACAGATTATTACGAAAAAGAAGAAAATTTACTTTGGCTTTGGACTGTAAAACATATATTTTATGCTATAAATGGTGGCCCCAGTAATTTTCTTGGTGACTTTTGCATCCTTCCTGGGCCATAAATTTAGGGGAGGCCTCCTTTTTCATTTGGTAGTGAGGGTTCGGTTGCTGTCTACTATGATGTCATCTCTCTATTATCTTCCTCCCCTGTGACCTTTTCAGATCCCATGGTATATTCTAGGAGACACTTGCACCAGGAATATTGTTTTCTGTTAATATACCAGGCCCAATTCAATTTGATTCTTACAAGTGTTTAAAAAAATGACAAAAAATTCGGTAGAATATTCGTGATCATCCTAGCCCATGGAAACCCACTGAAAGGCATAGATCTTCCTCATTTATATCTACGGGAGGATATAGAGTAATCATTACACAGAGGACGCTGCTCCCCATCCTCAGGAAACTTTTGTCTAAGCTATGATGTTAGTAGCTAACACGGTCGCTGCTAGACTGAGTTTGCGCACTTTTATACTTTGCTAAGCCAAGTCGACTCGACCTGGTAGAGGCCAGAAGACCAGGCAGTTATGACCTGGTGCCGTTTTCCTAATAAAAATAATTAAAATCCAAAAAAAAAAACAAATGTGTCATTTTTGGTACAATTTTTATTCCATTTTGTATGTATGTATGTTTTGTATTTAATTCCATCATAGTCATCAAGTTTATATATACAACTATCTCTTATATACCTCAAGAACAACAGAAGCTACAGCTCTCGCACTGAGCGAGAGGTGACAACCAGGCCAAAAAGACCTGGTTTTACAGCAAGCATGTTAAAGCAGGAAGTGTGATAAGACTGTATTCCGGGAACTGAACACGTGACTTAAAATTGCATGTTTCAGTACTATATCTGGATTACCAATACTCGATTATGTTGTATTGATTAAGATGTATTACTTTTTAGTAAATATTTCGTTCCAAGGATTTACTGAATTTTTAGAGCAATTTTTAATAAGAGCAGAGACCAATAAACCTAGTTCTTATTGCAATAATATTTACCATTATGTTTTTTTACGGTCCCCATCTTTGGAGGTCTCTCTTTCTCTTTATTAACCTTCTTCCTTCTTTTCCTCAGAGTTTCATTCATCGCATTCTGATCTTCTTTACCAGGTATATTTGGCCTTGTAAAGATAGTCTTATATAATATTAGATAGGCTAATCAGATACCGTGTTGAAAGTTTAATATAGCTTAAGAATTGTTTAGATATGTATGTCATAATTACTTTTCAAATTCAGATACTGGTCGTTAATATATTCCGGTGTTTAAATTAAAAAAAAATTGCCGAAAGTTGTGTGTATATGTTCTCTAATTAAAAGTCGACTGCGTGGAAGGTTATGAATTCTTTTGTTCTCATTAGAGCTAGAAATATATCTCGATTTAGGATTTATTTCTTGCGCCGCAATACGAAGGGCACGTCAGAGCGGCCGTCAAACGTCATCGGCGTGGAAGACGGCTCTTCGGTTCTGATACACGTCTCATAAATATTACAATCCTTTGCATGCGCCTTTAACGTATCAACACAATTAAATTTATAACCTAAACTTTAAGTAATAGAGTTTAAAATTAATTGTATAATCTGTATGTAAAAGGGGGCAAATGTCAGCAGAGAAACGGCCAATTATGAGCCGGGTTTGATATTACACTTTAGGATTTTGATTTTTCGATTTTGTTGTATCTGTGGTTTGACAGGAGCGCGTCGGTTGTTCATAATTAAAATTGCGATTCCATTTCTGATCTTGTCTGTGGTACGAGTTTGTTGTTGTTTTTTTTTTTTATAAATTCCCTGTCGATCAAACGTTGGTCTGTGGATACGGTGTGTTAAAACGATGAGTGGTGTATGGACTTTATATTGGTATCGGGACATATCTACATCGATTTAAATCACACAGGCAAAGGTATATATATCTTAGAGGCTTTAAATATGGTCATAATTCGAAAGCGATCTTAATCATACTTTGTTATTCTATCCTTTAAGATCTATTACATGTACTAGTTTAAATTTTAATATAATTAAAAATAATAATTTATGCATATGAACTGTTATATATATGCTATACGCATAAAATTATATATGATATGTCATCGTCGTTTCAGTCCATAGAAGCCTACTGCAAGGCCTAGGCCTCCCCCAAATATATCTGTGGTTGAATATATACCATAATTGCTATGCTAGGCGGGCGAACTAGAGAACGCAGTGTGGTATTATCATACGCGTGGGACTTTTATGTTACTTACTCTAAAATAATACCTTTAATAGACTTTTAAATAACTTTGTAAATAATTAATGTATTTAAATTAGTTATTTTACCTTTTTGAAAGTAAGAGACAGTTGTGCAAATAAGTTTAAAGCTATATAAAACAATAATTTTCTACATTTGTTCCTGTTCTATGTAATAACACTTTTAGAAGACCATTTAAATATGATTTGTAAATTCAAATTAGTGGTAGAACAGTGGACATAATCTTATATGAAATACACCTTTTGAATTAATTTTATAGAATCGCTACTGCTGATAAACAAGATTTTAGAGGTGGGGTAGCTGCGACCACTGTGATCGCCAATCCACCTTTCATGCGTGGCAATCGCGGTACATCATTTCGTACCTACCTAGGTATCTTTGCCTATGATGTGTGTGATGAACACAAAAGATGACGACAATTCAAATAAGTAATATTTTTAACACTTGTTGTAATATATACAATTATTTATTCAACTGATTATTTAAATATTCTTTATTTAAATTGAGCATTATAATTTTGTGTTTATAACTATAAAATACAGTACGATACTAGATGATCTCAGTAGATCCTCCGGATAAGTAAGCCTTAAAATAAACATGGATAAGACGAAACGTTTTCGGAGGTGCTACACTTTAAGTTGTAGACTATATATACCTGGGATAAACCGTGTAGCTTTTTAAGTCCAATTAAGGGAAGAGATCACTCGCCGAATTCAACTTAGATAGACAGCTTTCGGATAGCTCCAAAACCACTACTCATCCAAAATACCTCAATGTTTGAAGATGAAGGTGTGACTAATGTGTGTTGCCGGTGATGACATACGGATACGAGACGTGGTCACTTATGACGGGCCTCATAAGAAGACTTAAGACCATCCAGGGAGCAATGGACTCCTCCATGCTCGGAGTTTCGCTGGGAAATCCAATCAAAAAGGAGGCGATCCGCAAAAGGCTATAGACCACCGACGTAGCTCGAAGAATTGCTCGTCTGAAGTATAAGTGGGCGGGGCACATCGCTTTTGCAATCGATGGCCGTTCGTGAACCGGCGTCCATTAGCAGAAAAAAAAAGAAGAACCATAAAACAGTATTTTTTTAAGTAAAAAAAGGACTAATATATAGCTACTTCCACTATGTAGCAGTAGTCGTGCAATGAAGTGCATCATCCGCCAGCCCGCTGATAAATGCGCAGTGCCAAACATCGTGTGCACTTATCGGTGTAACATTGCTCCTGAGGATGCCCCGTGGAGGGGTGAAACACGTGTTGAGTGATTTAACAGTGGTAGTTGTATAATTCGCATTGTTTGCCGCACGCACATTTATGTATGTAGCACGACTACTGCTACATAGCGGAAGTAGGTATATATTAGTCCTTTTTTCACTTAGGATGGACTTCCGCAAAATAACGCCTGAATCGATTAGATTAGTTAATTATTTTTATTTTTTGTATTACACGTTAAAGAAACTTTATAATGAGTATTTATTTCTAATTTATCGTTTATTATTAGCTCGTATATATGCACATAAATAGTTAAAAAATATGCAAGAGAGTTTAAAGTAATAAAAACACTTGCAACCATTGCATCAATGTGTCGACTGCACGGTGGTTCGATGTTCAAAGCGATCGGCTACTTAGGTCCCAATATTCATTGGGAGCTTGTACAATCGAAGCAAAAAGACAAACCGCGTCCGTTGTATTGAAACGTCCCCTTGTACAGTCGCGACGACAAGTGCAGTTAGTATTATAATTATAATTTTTCGTTGCTGAAGGATGTAAATTGCTCTATTAAAATTTAAAAGTTATTTTTATGACACATTATAACACACAAAGACGCAGATGCTCCTTGCCTACAAAGAGATTTAATAAATAATATTATTACTGTGACATACACTTATTATATCTTCATGTTTGATTAATTAAGTATAGAATATTCCAATATAAGTTAACAAAACCATCATGAATCTAAGTGTACATATAATGTGATCAAAATGTAAGGTGAAACATTTAAAACTCCCGAGCATTATAAAGGCAGGTAATTTTTTTCCTAGATTGGGAGGACTGTCCATACATTTGCTAAGCGTCTGTTTTGTTGAGAGTTGAAATTTCATTTGGCTCAGGCCTAACCTTTTTCAAGAATGTTTTGTGTCTTAACCGCGTCAAGTCTCGATTAGTGTCAAAATTGTAAATATTTTGAAAAAAAAAATTGTTAAAATCTCGATTGATATCGATCCGCAAACACTGTATTCGCCTGATCTGGCTCCGTGTGACTTCCGGCTGTTCTGCAAACTCAAGAGGCCAATGCGGGGATGCCGTTTTGACACTATTAAGGATATAGGAGATAAAAACTAAATCAAAAAAAAATCAAGAAAGAAAGTGTTTCGAGGGCTGGAAAAGTTGTTGGCAATAGTGCATTTTATACGACAAGGATTACTTTGAAGGGAATTACATTGATTTGGAGAAATAAATAAAGAATTTATATTTTATAAACAAATACATCTTTGTTTTTGTTAACAATATTGCGAGTATATAGAAAAATTCCACAAGATATAATAGACCTTCCTTTTTTTAGTTATTAATCTAAAATTAAAAGTATATTACTAAATAAATCTTACTATAGCATTCAAAAGTTTTTGTTTATTCAAACGTGTACACCTTGGTTTGTTGATTCATTTAAATAATTAATATTATAATATTGAATTTAAAAATTGCTAAATTTCATTTCGGCTCTTCTCAGCAGACCAATATTATAACCCGATGGTAACTTACTGTTTGTAATGTTAAAACAAACGACGATTTGTAAGCGCATTTTAATGGATACATGAAAAAAGATATTTTGAATTTTAATAACTGTATATGCTCTAATTATTATTTATAACTATTGGAATATACAATATATTATGATACACATCTAACTGTTTAAATACAAATATTTTTTTTACTTGAATATTTTATTTAATTATTCGATATGTCTGAAATTTTTGCCGCCGACTGTACATTCAACGGTAGGCAAATGAGTTGTACGATGCCGATACCTGTGTGGTACGGGCTATTTTCATATTTGTCCAGTGCTATTGTTTATTATATTCCTAATAGGGTTGTCATCGATTGTTTCTTGTATTTCTAAATTTGCGTATTACCTTTAATAGATTTATTTCATTAAGAAATCTACATTTTCATGCTTAACTATGGTTCGTAATTAAGATGTATTCACTTTGATAGAAGGTCAAATGCCTTCAACTTAATATTGTTTTAACTTCATGGCCTCTCATTTTGGACGCCATTGTCAAGTTCACCATCAAAGGTTCATGAGGAAGGCTTTGATCGATCGAAATAACTAGCGGATAACTGTTGTGACAGTAAGTAGGTTTTTTTATCTATATTCTATAGCAGTGATAGTTATATTGCAATCATAGGTCGCGTGTTCTATTACCATTTTGTGCATTAATTATATACGATTTCCACGGTTTGTGAACAGGTTTCCAAAGTATCTATGTCTTTATTCAAATAGATATTTACATGCGATTTCAATAATCGATTATTCTTTTATATATTTTACAGACATTAGTGTTAGTGCCTTTGTTTTTACAAATACATTAAGTAAGTATCTTATACCAATTACTAACTTAAATCATTGATGTCTTGTTTGTTTTTAACAACACTCTAACAATGTCCAATCTTTAAAATTACATTTCAAGAGACCACTTCCTCATCCATACTCCATATTGGCATCATCAGGTTGTGCGGCGGTTGCCGTATTCGCCACATCGAAGAACCTTGCGATCGCATCTTGAGTCTCGTCCGTGCAATACACGCACGTGTTCGTGTGACGTGATATTGCTACCACCGCATGATGGACACTGTTATACAGCCTGTTGTCTGTTGTTCGACGGACAACGATGACCGCCTGCTTTTTAGCCCCTGACCCTCATGGATGGTGAGAGTCCTTGAACTTGTCTCTGTACCATAGCGTCGTCTTATTTCTCCTTATAATGTTAAATTAATCGACCATTATTTTAACATTATTAGTAAGTATGAAAATGACCAATATTTAGCCAGATAGTGCCAAACTTTGTGTTTGGCACTAATCGATGTAACATAATTCCTGAAGATTCCCTCTTGGAGGAGTGAAACACGTGATGAGTGATTTGACGGTGGCAGTTGTGTAATTCGTATTGTTTGCCGCATACGCATTTATCAGGGTGCTGGCGGGCGGTGCACTTTGTTGCACGACTACCACTGCATGTGCGGAAGTGACTGAATATTGGTTTTTTCATACTTAGGATGGATTTCCGTAAGGTAACGCCTGATTCCATTAAATATTTAACATTAATAGAAGCTACCGCCGGCTCAGAACACTAGCTGAACGTTCTTTCATGTGTACATTATATCAATCATGTAAATGTATCAACAAATCAAGTTGCACACATTTCGATCAACTAAATACTCTTGAAAATTAAGATTTATTTAATAATAAACATTTCATTGTATATTTATAACATAGACGAAATATCTAAGATATATGGAACTTTATTATATGTGGGTACATCTAAACCCCTGAAAGTTTTGTTAACTTTTTTTAAACTAACTTCTCTTATTGAAATCAAGTTAAGTCAATCTCTTCTTCGGATGATAAATTCCACAGATGTGTGAATAACAGACGTAAGATTTAGCGGGAGTACGGGTACATATCCTTCTTCTTTTCAATCATAGGACTCTACTAATTCAATCCATAGATCTGTCTCAAAGATCGCCATTATGACTGTTATATCGCTGCTGGCATCCAATGAATTCCAGTCACCTTAACTAAGACGTTGGTCCCACATAGTGGGCAACCCACGCCGCGTGTACAGGCTCGTGGTGGCCACACGAGAACCTTTACCAAACGAGCAATTCTTCGAACTGCGTCGGTGTTTTTGGTTCTTCCAAAGATCTGCTTGTTACTAATTCGATCTCGCATTGAAACTCCGAGCGTAGCTCTCTTCATTGCTCTATTGGTGATTTTATCCTTCTTATGAGACCTATCGTAAGTGATCACGTCTCGGATCCTCATATCATCACCGACAACACATATTGGTTAGGCACCATCGTCTTCAGACATTGTGGTATTTTGTACGGAAAAAGGTTTTGGAGTTTCAAGTATATTTTATTATAAATAAACTAGCTGTTCCCGCAAACGTTGTTTTGCAAAAAAAAATAGGGTTTTAATTAACAAAAAAAAATAAGGGTTGATCGTAGAGGGGTGAAAATTTAAGGTTGTATGTATTTTTGTATGCTGTATCATAATAAAATAAAAACCAAAAAAATTGTCTAAAAAATAAAAAAATAATTTAGGGGTGGACCACCCTTATCACTTAGGGGTATGAAAAATAGATAGTAGCCGATTCTCAGATCTACTGAATACGCATATAAAATTTGGTAAAAGTCGGTCAAGCCGTTTAGGAGGAGTTCAAGTTCGAACACCGTGACACGAGAATTTTATATATTAGAAGATTAACATATCATTTTCAAATTTCGAACGAATTCAAAGTCTACCAGTGTCTCTTGTTTATTTATTTAATTATTAAATATATGAAGAACCGAAGTAGCAACCTTTGGCGAATTGATACTGAAATATTTATTGGTCATATTTTCGCCGGCATATCGAATCGGGACAAGATATTCAAATTAGGGTTCCTATTGTGCGGTCCCCTTGAACAACGTGGACGCATTTAAGCCCGGACTTTGAGTTATTAATCGAAGTAAAACCTTACGAAATAATTGTCTACCTTCCTTCCCTTTTTATCTAAACAATGGCTTATGGTAAGAACTCATTGATTATAAGAAAAAACAATTGTTAATACGTACAGATTTTTATTTAGATTTAATATACAAAATATTATTTTCTTGTAAAGAATTTTTACAACATATATATATATATATATATTTTTTTTTCTTAATTTATTTCGTACTATTATATAGATAGTTGAATATTTATATCTTTCAGATATCTCCACTTATCCTTTACCATCATTCTGCCTGTTACTATTTTACTTGTGTCTTCCTTTTGCTTCTTATTTGCAAAGACACCTTACCTATTTATTTATTGAAACTTCCATACAATATTAAGTACATTTTCCTACTTGATTGTGATATCCCCCGACCCTGTTTACATAACTACATCTAATTTATATATATGTATATATATATATATATAGATATATATATATATATATACATATATATATATATATATATGTATATATATATTACGATTGTAAGTCAAGAGTTTGATTCCCGAGAAACAGTCTTATATATAATTTACACCAAGTTTCAAGAATATGGGCAGCAGCATTCTCTGCGTACACTACACTGCAATCGCCTAGCATCCTGCCGATTGTAGCGATTATGGTATATTCCCCCTAAGTTATCTTTGGGGGAGGCCTGTGCTTAGCAGTAGACATTTATGGGTGCTGAAACGAAGCTTGTATTATTATTGTATTGTATGTACACCATATCCAAAAATCAATGGTTTCAGAAATAATAACATAATGATAAAGTATGAAAAAGCGTTTTTTTAAATTCGTATTATTACATATTAAAATTAATTATTTTTTACTATTTATACCTACAGAATTTGTATTACCACATATATCACGAATTTCAGAGTGATAAATTTTTGTTTGCTTTCTTTTTATTGCAGAGAAATGAGCTATACTATTGATTCGCAAAGTGGTCTATATCGACCCCTAGGGGTCTATGACAACCTGCAAGGTGTCTACGTCAGCGAAAGAAAAATTGGGAGTCCATGAAATGAAATGGGGATCCGCGATAGTGGATCTCAACACATACACTCATAGTACCTATTTACTTACATCATACTATCTTATAATATCAAAACATTTACATTATTTATAAAAGTACCTATAGAGTAAAAAATTATTAATATGTTACGTATATTTTACATAACAGATACAAAATTTTATTTTGAGTTATTTTAATTTAAATTCAATTAATAAATGTATTAATTAACATGTGTTTTTACTTTAAGTTTTTAACACTAAGCTTCACTACAGTTAGAAATTTACAGGAAATCAATATCAGGTAAGTAGGGGTCTACCCAACATGGAAAACATGGCAAGGGGACTACGATACAAAAAAGTAGGGGAACTCTGAGTTATATCATCACCCGTTTTAAACTTTTACACCAATAACCAATCATACTGTATATAGAATGACTTTTTTTTCACTAACTATACAAGAATTTATGTTGTTGCTGATCATAAATTTTATTTTGTATTTTAGTTATTTTATTATTAATATGATATTATCCAAATATATCCTAAGCAGAGGTTAAATAACTAACTGTGTCGCATTTAGCCGTATTATTTCAGCTGAAGAACGTTCACTGTTGGACACAGACTTTCCCACATCTGTGCATCCAGCGTCTGCCACAGACTATCAAAGTTGCCTGTCAACTTTTTGACATTTTCACCGCGAATTCATTTTGAAAAAAGAAAATTTTACAAACACTACAACATGTCTAAGAGTTTATTTTTAATTAAAAAAAAGAAGTACGTTGTAATTAGAATTAACGAAACACTTCTCCGGTCAATGCGAAATGGATAGCTTGCACTGGAATCTGACGTCGCGGTGGGAAATGACAACTTTGTGTTTTTTTTTTTTTTAATTATCCCCAAAGCGACCGAACCGGCCGCGGTAAACAGCCGGCTAACGAACAAAACAATTCCAGAAGAAACTTATTTTTTAAACACCCACTTAAAAACAAGAAAACCTCGGAGCCGTGCCGAAAAAAAAAAAAAAAAAACAAAACGAAACGAGTTGTAAAGCTCACGAAATTATTTCGGATATTCAGCGAACGCTAACCACTAACGAGACATCGCGTTATATTTTGAAATATAAAATAAAAATGGAAATAAAAAATGACAATAAAAAAAAATTAAAAACCCTTTTGTCGGCCGCGGCGGGTGGCGGGAACTTTTTTTTTTTACAAACGCTGCGGTCTGTTTGAGAGGGTAAAGGCAAAAATGCCTGTTTACCCCCGCGAAAAACTTTTTGTGCGGTCAGAAGAGGATGCTTTGTGAGCCCGTACGTTTGTTGATCCCGTATTCTCTCCCTTTTTTTTATTCACTAATTGTGTAACTTGATCAATTTGCTTAAATACCTTCGTATGACATAAACAGTGTCAAAATACAAAAATCAATATATCATATACCGTTTACTTCATTCGTGTTTTTTTTATCATTTATAGGCGAAGCATTTGACCTCTGTCTCGCCTGATGTTAAGCAATGAAAAGGTCCACGATGCTACATGCTTGCATAGAAACCTATTCACTCTTGTCTCGAAGACTCCTAAGTTATAATTGTCAGGAAACAATGACACTGGTAGGTTGT
The DNA here is from genome assembly GCF_028537555.1 of Battus philenor. Classification (NCBI taxonomy): domain Eukaryota; kingdom Metazoa; phylum Arthropoda; class Insecta; order Lepidoptera; family Papilionidae; genus Battus; species Battus philenor. Next base: position 1,380,506 of record NW_027181686.1, on the reverse strand, counting down.
TTCACTCCTTGACTGTTCGCACTATAAAAGTATTAGCAAAACGCTTAGTACAAGTGAAAGGTATTTCAACCGTCTATGTCGTGAATCCGTGCGCCTTGTTGTCCGATAGAAGAAAGGAGTTGGGGGAGTTATTCGGTGTAATTCCACTACACACTCTCCAAAATACAGTCGGCAACTTTGCCCTAATGCTCCTAGTTTTGAATCTTAGTCCTCACCAAAGCATCGTTACCAATCAGCCTGTTGGCTCGTCTCTGGAGTCCATAGCTTCGAGCTGGTACTTCAGCGATCTATCCCGTAGATGGCTACAGTATTTTACACATGACCTTACTACATAGAGACTTAAGAGCTGTTTTCCTGTAAAATACTCCCAAACCTTCCCCAGAATATCCAGCATTTTGGCAGCTAATTTAATTGTGCTGGTAGTTTTACTAAATGTTATTTATTTATTTGATAAAGAAAGTAACAATTACATACATGAATTATAAAGTATGTAAGATATTAAAAAAGCAAATATCACAATGCCACCGACATACTTTCTATAGAATACAACTAGCTGTTCCACTCCCTCTTCGGTCGTTTGATGAATGCTCCTTCAAGCTCCAAGCAGTTTGAATTTAGAATCTTAGCTGATATTTACATAGTAAAAGGGATATTTTTACCAAATTTCAAGTTTGTATGCCTAATGGTTCCAGAGATATTGTGATGAATAGGTGCATTTGTAAAAGTATCAATAATTTATAAATATATGTATATATATTTATAAAATCTATATCTATCTGAAATGTGTTAAAACTTTGTGATACAAATAGTTATACACATGGGAGTTTAATCTGATCCTAGATTTTATAATTTAAGGCTCTTGCGGCAACTTTCTGACGATGTAAAGAAGTGATCATTAGAAATAATCTTAAATGAAATAATTCATATTATAAATATATATTATTTAAGACGGAAGACATTGGATTCAGGGCACTAACTGCCCGTCCTTTTGAGGATAAGGATTATAATTTTAGATCGACACCAAAATGAGTAGCAGCGCAAAACTTGTGCACCAAATGAAACCAATTATAAATGCTCAATAACTAATTGATTACTTAAATCTATTTAATATAGTCACTTCTCATATGAAATTCAGATAAATTTATACAAGATATCCATACATTTTCATACAAATGACATTAATTCGGTCGCATCGACTCTCAACCAATTCACATAGTTTCCCCTAGGGCATGTTCAGATTTGGATAGCAACTGGCGACGCGACAATTGCAGTCACTGGCATATGACAACAGGTGGAGGTAACAATGCAGCTTTGTGCTGCGTTTACATGGTTTAGTAACTTGCCTTTTTTGCAAAAATTATATCTACGAACAGAATTAACCAAAATAGTCTAATTGACAGTTTGATGTTTTAGTGGGCAGGCTATATAACACGCAGAACATATGATCGCTTGGATTTTAGCTTACTAGTGTTGAGAATACATATCGGTAAGCGAAGCATATGACGTAGGCCCAAAAGGGGGTCGACTACCATATCAGGGAAGATGCTTCTTGTTATTATAAATCCATGGTGGTGGGGCAATGTCCAACAGTGAACGTTTTCTGGCTATAATTATGAAGATCATTTAACTATTCTTTTGATATTTTTCTAAATCACGATAATGTTTCGTATGAAAAAAAAGTGAAGAAATACCGTTAAAAGTAGAATTCACACAGAGTTATGAGGTACGTATTTAGCCAGGTTATATCTTGGATCATTTCAAGTTATCTTTTTTATATTTAAGAAAGAAAACAAAATAAAACTAACAATATTCCACATATAGTATATTCCAAAGTTAACTTATTGGTTATCATGAACTTTTTTTTATCTGTTGAAAAGAGAGCAGGGATACTGTCTAATTTTATTTCTTCTAATTAGCCAGTTTTTTTTTTAAATTTTTAATGTAATATATCAACCAGATAAATATGGGTAATATTATAAGTGTGCAATGTTTAAAATGGCTAATATGTTGGATTCTTATAGCTGTTCTTGTAGGTAACGACAAAACGAAGTCTGTTGTAGAAGTGTGTATATTGATCAAACTTAGCCCATATTTAAACTGATTCTTTAAACTATGAAAACAATTGCCAACCAATTAAATCAATCAGCCAATCACAAGACGAGAAGTACTGTAGAGAGCTCTGGCGTGGGATTCCCCTGTTCGATGTAGACAGTGATGTAATAAACTACCTAAAAATATAAAGCTTAGTTGTAAGTAAATATAATTAAGGCTTTTACATCTATTTTTAATCACCTTTATAAAGTAATCAATCTGAAAAATATTACAATATTTTTTTTAATTATAATGCTACAGATTTATAATTTCTAGCGTTCAAAGTCTGCAGAGATATATATTAATCAATAGTTAATTTTAATATGTATTAGTTCGATTTTGTATTAGTAGTATTAGTAGTTTTTTTCTTGCTATATTATAATTATGTTATATATTATTTCCGAAACAATTAATTTGAGAATATAAAATATAGAATCCGTCCAATTTTGAGATTTAAAATCTTAGTATATCATTATCATTAAAGAATATTTTGCGATGCTTCTATTAATTATATTTATAATAAATATGAAGGGTCATCTAAACGAAGCACAATAAACCTCTCCGCTCAAACTCCAAGGGAATAAGCGACAAGCAGTCTGCACCAGTAACTTGAAATCGTTCGATTTATTCAACTGAATACCTGTGGAATAATAGATCTTAAATGGCTAAATACGTTGCGATATGTTTGAACAATTTCAAGTGGCAGTTGACAAATAGCACAGATAGGGTCATGCCCGGGATTTATCTACTGGATTAAAATAATGCGAATATTTATAGAGGAAAAGTAAGTAATTCATATTGGCTTGGAGATTGCAGTGACAAACACATATATAGCCTAAGAGCAGTGTTAAGACCAAGGATCGGCGCAGGGTTGACTCCTACAAGGTGAACAGATAACCTTGTTAGGGTTGTCACAAGATATTGAGTAAGAAAAGGACCAATATTTAGCCACTTCCGCACATGCAGTGGTAGTCGTGCAACAAAGTGCACCGCCCGCCAGCCCGCTGATAAATGCGTATGCGGCAAACAATGCGAATCACACAACCACCACCGCCTAATCACTCAATACGTGTTTCATCACTCCACGGCGCATCATCATGTGTTTTGTGAGACCGATTATTGCCAAACATAGAGTCAGACTCTGTGTTTGGCACTAATTTTAACTTTTAGCACTAATTTGGCACGTGTTGAAATATTGGTCCTTTTCTTACTTAGGATGGACTTCCGCAAAATAACGCCTGATTCCATTAAATAAAGAAGATATTGAATTCAGGCTATTCTATCACTGAAATGATGATAATATTTATTTTGAAAGATATCCAAGACAAGGTCTACTTCTCTCAATAGTTTATTCATTGTCAAAGATCGTTTCCATCTTGAAACTCATTGACGGATTTGATCAGCAAGTAGATGTACATATAGTCTCTTACTGTTTACTTTTAATACAACCAGAATGACTTCCCTATATTCTAGAGGTTATAGAAGGCATTCAGAGTGTGATATATATATATATATATATATATATATATATATATATATATATATATATATATATATATATATATATACATATATATTGTTATAGTTATGTAACCAGGGACGGATAATAGCCCACAATCAAGCAGGAAAATTAACTTAATACTGTATTGAATTATAAGTTTAAATAAATAGATAAGGTGTTTGCAAATAATAAGCAAAAGGAAGACACGAGTAAAATAGTAACAGGTTGTAAATGATGATAAAGGATAAGTGGAGATGTCTGGAAGAAATGTGATAAAATGTAAAGAAAGTTGGAATATGAAAAGGAAGAAATATGAAGAATAGATGTATAAATTGTGAAGCATAGAAGGAGAAAATAAAATAAAGATTTAAACCTGAAAAAATTGATCAACATCTGTAAACTAAATCCCTATTCCACTTGTAGGGGTGAACGATAGGTTTTAAAAAAACGTAGGCCATTTAAAAAAATCAGAATCACTTATTTCATATTTAATCATCAAATAAATTAATCTCTCTGAAGTGTGTTTCGTTAATTTATTTTCACAATAATAAGGCGATAATGTCGCCGACTTAGTTCGAATTATTCGTAGAAATGGCAGTGGGCAGAGCACGTTCCACGTTCAAACGTTGATCATTGAGACTGGAAGGTAGAGAGGCGACCACGAGGAGGTAGACGTGGTATAGGCCACTAGGTAGACAGACGACATGGTAAAAGTCCCGGGAAGTAAAACCTGTCATCAATGCGATATTTGGGAGAGGCTTGTATAGTGGCCTATTAGCTGATATGACGAAGATGAATAAGACTTTTTGGTAATATAGTATGAGCCTAGTTTTCATTTTGATTTGATGAAGGATAAGCTTCATGTATTACAAATATTACTTACTTAAATTACAGTTATAACAAAGATATTTCATTTCTTATTCAACCCTCAATCAGTTGTGATCTTTGTCTTTATTACTTAGTTTTTTTGAGAGTGTTCTTTCTAAACCAATGCTTATTGCATTAATTCAAAACATATTCTTGAAATCATCAACCACACCTACAGAGGATTTCTAACGACTTTACAATACAAATGCCATCACATTTATTACAAAGGTATAAGGTATACATTACCTATAATTGACCGCAGATATGTGTCAATTATGGAAAGAGAAATACAATTTAATACATGCAGTTATAATAACTTTAAATGGACACGGTTAAGGTTGAAATTCAATTGAACTTTGTTTAATAATATTTTGGTTGTCACAGACTAATGAGCATTTAATAATAGAGGTTTTTTCGCTTTTGTTCGACAAGATCGGGGTGGAAGCGATTGTGGTGAGTTGCTTCAGGCTATCTCTTATTTATATCGCAGATTAAATTGAGAATAGAGACAAGCTATGTACAGATAAAACATTCGAGAATAAAAAAAGATAAACGTAAAAAATATTTGATATTTCTTTAATTATGACAATTGTGTGATGATGTTTGAAGTATACACAGAAAATGTTTTAAAAAGCGTTCAATGACGAATAATTGTGTCTACTTTTCATATTTAGAAGTCATAAAAGTCAATAACAAAACAAAAATCGATACATCGGAACAAAATATCGATGAGATGCTATCAAAACACTAAAAAAATATGTGTTCTGAATTCAATTCAGTTTTAATATCTATAAGTGTATGAAGAAAATAAAATTTGTAAATGTATTTTACAATTAGTAGAACTACATATAAAAACTTATTTCAATGTACAACGACACGAGGTATTGGTATATATAGTGACTAACTATCAAAAATTTATTTACTACAACATAGTTAAGGAGTTACATATATGATTCATTTTATATAAAACTAACTCATAAAATGTATAATTCGATAAGAAATAAAACATAAAAAATGGTACATAATAACTGACAACCTCAAATTTACATTTATTATAATTTCAATATTGTACTATACATAATACGTATGTATTGTCAATGATTTATATTTATTTTTAAACAAATACACTTGTTTAATATTTACTTAAATGTTAGAAGTCATTAAATTTAATAGATATTAATTAAACTATGTGAAAATTAAAAATTAAGTCACTTTATTTCTTATTTCTGCTAGTACATATTTTGTATATATATATTCATCATCTTCTTTTCAGCCGATGGACGCCCATTGCAAGGCATAGGTCTCCCCCCAAATCTAAGTCTAGTCTTCCGCTGCTCGCATTCAACGACTTCCTGCGACTATGTCGTCGGCCCAACTAGTGGGGGATTTACCCACGCTAGATATACCACCTTGTGGGCACCACTCGAGAACCTTTCCTTACCCCACTGCCATAGGTTGCACGTGCGACGTGCTCCATGTCCTGCCAGTTCAAACAAGCAATTCTTAAAGCTACGCCTGTCATCTTGGTTCTTTTACGGATCTCCTCATTTCAGATTTGACCTCGCTGCGAAATCGCATAGCTCTCTACAAAGCTTTCTGGGTGACCTTATGCCTTATGAAGCCTGTAAATTATTTTTTTATAGTATTACAAACCATTTTAAAAAATAAAACATATAATAAAAGAAATCGTAAAATAGTAAGAATGTAGATTTTTAATTTTAATTAAATTTAAGAGTTTGATTAAAAACAAAAATCAATATTTAAATTTTAAAACGTAATCTCTGTTAGTTAATTACTCTGTAACCGAACCGATGTGTATATCTTTCAATCATTATCCGAATTGCAGCGTGTAATAATTTGGACTCACGTCTGCCGCGCCGACCTGATGAGGCCTGGGGCATCACGCACCCTCCACCTTAGCAGCAAAAAAATATTTTAATTGCCATGAGAAATTAATTTTGTACGCAAACCTTCAAACGTAACGACCTGGAACCACACGGTATGAATCATTATCGAACATTCTCATATGTTTTACATATTTCCAACTAAAATCCTATTGTACAAACTTTTGCATAGATTGCTACTTATAATATAGGTAGAATAATGACATTTTTGATTTTAAACTTCTACACGTTCACGTTCAATATATTACAGATTTCTTTGACCCAAATGAACTATACAAAATATCTATAGGTTTTACCACTGACAGTCAGCTTGTTTATGTTTGAAATAAACACTGGATATACTACATAAAATAACATTTCTTATAAATTTAATACTAGAAAACTACATTGGATGTCAGCATGTTTATCATCATCACCACCACAATCATTGTCAGCCGATAGACGTCCACTTCAAGGCTTATGAGCGTGACCTAAATGAATTTCAAGAAAAACAGTCAACAATTTCCTGTCAATGTTATATTTATTGTAATAACGTAGGGTTTTAGTATGATACTATGCCACACATAAGCGTGACCCAAATGACCTTCAGAAATGACAGTCAACAATTTTAGTCAATGTTATACTTGTGGTGACAAAGTCGGATGCCAGTACAATACTATGCCACACATAAGCGTGACCCAAATGACCTTTAGAAAATACAGTCAACAATTTCTTATTAATGTCATATTTATAGTGACAGCATAGGATTCCAGTGTTATAATATGCCTTACATGTGCGTGACCCAAATGAACTTCAGAAAAGACAGTCAACAATTTTATATCAATGTTATATTTATAGTGCCAGTTAAGATTCTAGTATCATAATATGCCACATATAAGCGTGACCCAAATGAACTTCAGGAAATACAGTTATCAATTACCTGTCAATACTACACGTATAGCGACAACGTAGGATTTCAGTATGATAATATGCCACATATAAGTGTGACCCAAATGAACTTGAGAAAATACAGTCAACAATTTCATTTCAATGTTATATTTGTAGTGAACATGTTGGATGCCTGTAGAATAATATGCCACTTATAAGCGTGAACCAATTGACCTTCAGAAAAGACAGTCAACAATTTCTTATCAATGTTATATTTATAGCGACAACGTACAATTCCAGTATGATAATATGCTGCATATAAGCGTGACCCAAATGAACTTGAGAAAATACAGTCAACAATTTCATATCAATGTTATATTTACAGTGAACATGTTGGATACCTGTAGAATAATGTGCCACTTATAAGCTTGACCCAAATGACCTTCAGAAAATACTGTCAACAATTTCAAATCAATGTTATATTTATAGTGAAAACATCCGAGGCCAGTATAATAACATGCCACACAAAGGCGTGACCCAAATGTAGTTCAGAAAAAACAGTCAACAATTTCTTATCATTGTTATATTTATAGTGACAATGTAGGATTCCAGTATAATAATATGCCACATATAAGCGTGACCCAAATGAACTTCAGGAAAGACATTCGACAATTTTCTGTCAATGTAACACTGGAACTAGATATCAGCGTTTATGTTTGACCTGAATGCATGTCATACAAGCCGGGATAGTATCAACGCAACCCGGCAAATCCGATAATGTCCCCATACAAAGTTGCGACTATTACCGCAGCGAAAAACCCATTTTGCCGCTCGATATACCAGCCGTATCAAGATGAGAGCAATTAAAGGTCGGGAGTAACAGATGTGTGAATATCGCAACGCATCGGAAGCGGCAATTTTGATGTTCAGTTAAATTTTCGCTGATAAAACTTCAAGTTACAAATCTGTGTCAAACACAATAAAGGTATGTTTTACTGTTCAATTATATCGATGGCAAAGTATTAATAATGATTTCTTTGAGTTCGTTTAATTTTATGTTATTTTTAACTGGTAATTTTTAAAAACTTATGATTACTACACACACAATGGGCTTACTTAAACTAATTTAAGCAATAATTAAGTAACTTATTGAATGATTCTAACATATTTTATTCTCTTTACCGTTGGACAACTTAAATCAGCTTGGTTGAACTGATTCATTTCGAGAAACTCGGAACTTAGTTATTCCTTTTGTTATATATATGTATGATCATATTCGTATAATTTAAATACTAGAATTCATTAAATCGTTTTACATTCGTCTGAAATGGCAATGAGCGAGGTACATCGTTCGCACGTTCAAAAGGTTCTTGACTGACGAGTACGGGCCAGTAGATATGGCACTTCGACATTGTTTAAATATATGCATGTTTGTGTTATTAAATGACACAAGTATTTATTTATATATCTATTTATTTAAACCTTCATTTTACATCAAGAAAAATGTAAAAGCCATGGGTATATAAAATAGTAATAATTTACCGCATCCAAGTTTCGCACATCGGTGCCGCAAAACAGAATTGCGCTCGGCGTTTTTACGGCATTCGGCGGAACCGTATGACTAGACGCGACGGATCATTAATCCGCGAGTTTCAGATGTGGAACGATAAAAATTACACGCCTGCCGACGGGCCGCACCGGCGTCTCCCGACGCATGCACGAGTTTCGGTAACGAATTCTAAATAATCAACCGTGACTTTGTTACAACTCTGAATGCTTCAGTGAATCAGCTCTCTATTTTAGACTCTTCAAACTGAACATCGATCTTATCGCGTAGCCAAATTCGGTATCTTTAAACTCAGGAATATCTAAATTGCTTCGAAATTTATTTCAGTTGGTAAAGTTAGCTAGAGGGAAATTAAGGTAAGACTAAAAATGTAACGGTTCAATGTGAAACATGGATGCAAAACGTGGAAGGTCACCCAAAAAATCAACTGTCTTTGACGTATTCTCGGTATACACTGGCTTGAGAAAATCTCCAACGTAGATCTCTGGAAACGCTGCGGTGAGATGACAATCGACCAGCAGATCAAACGCCGCATGTGGAACTGGATAAGTTAGCTTAGTGGCGTGTCTTTTCGTGCCTTTCGGAGAATAGTGTTCCATTTTCCGAAACGTGGCATTCAGTGTTGCCAGTGTTTAGGGTGGGGACCCTGGACTTCCAATAATTTCATCGATTCTGTGATGGGCGTGATATCACAACCTCGGACACGCTATGCTTTGAGTCTTACTCCACGGCCGAATTATGATAGGTGGTGAAGCCAAAGGCTATACTCCTGCTTCTCGGAGTTGAGATTGATCTATATTAGTAAATACTTGCTCTTTTGGTTCCTTGGCTGGTGAGGAACTCTAACCACACTTTGCTTGCAGTAAAGATAGGATTAAGCATCCTTTTTATGATTGTTCTTAATAATCCTGCTGAGCAACACACAAGTATACATCCTACAAATAATTTTCATTGTCTTCATTATCATTTCTATATCAGCTTCCCCCGAACTTCGCCTCGATGTCCAGTCTTATGCTGCCCATATCCAATGACTTTCCCAAGACTTCATTTCTTCAGAGATTAATGAATTTACTTTTAATTTTATTGTGAGTTTATAATACTTAAAATTTAATCCAGAGATTTGTTAATAATCCAGTTATTTAGAAAAACCATTTCCACGTTCAATGTACGAAAACCGTATTTATAATTTACGCTACTTATTGTAAAATAAATTACGAATTGATAATTCCGATATGAAATATACTTTAGGTTCTAGAGATCAGGGGTCAAGGGACATTTTTCTGTCTGGACTCAGGTATGTCAAACTCGGGTCTTCTTCCCATATAACGATGATGGAGGAACATCATGGAGGTATGTACAAGTCCGACATAACCTCTTTTTGGTATTAGTGAGAAAACCTTCTGTTGATCCTAGATACCCTGCCCTTTGAGGATAGAACAGGGTTTTGTTGGATTTTTACTCACTGCTGGTCTCCGGTGGTCGTCTTCAGTACCTTTAAAAGGGCCACCGTATCTTCTACGGAACTCGCAACTGCCATTCAGTGTTAAGCTAAGACAAATCTCGGAGAGAAGCTGTGTCTTCTCTGGCATCCTCGCTGTACAGCAGCACGAGACCACGAGACTTTGCTGGACGATGAAGGCCTCCACCCTCAACCTACGCTGCTCTTTTAGTCGCATCTTATGACAGACAGAGGATGCCTTAACCCAATTCTAGTAAACTCACGCTAAAGCCTCAAGAACGGCAGCTCCCTTGCAGCCAAATATTGGTTTTCGAAAGTAGTACCTTAGGGTAAAACCAAAAAAGAATAAATTGATTTTGAACTCAATGACGGTGGCGGTGCTAAAACAAATGAGTTTGAAAAAACTTGACTACGTCATTAGAAATTTCGATTGAATTTTTTTTTCTACGAGAAGTGGTCGCACACATTTTTGGATCCAATCAAATCGTTTCTTTTAAGAAATGTTTACTAAGTTCATAGAAATTATAAAAGTTTACGGAATCTTTTTAATGTATTTTTTACGGTAAACAGATTTTCCTACAGCACGCAAATATCCAGGTGGGCATAGCGGTTCGCAGAAACATTCCTCATTGGGTACGTACCCGATGGCATTACACAGAGGTACATCCATAAGTATAGCGTCAAACGGACCGACACATATAAGCAAGCGGTCTGCACAAATGCCTAGCATACTCACGTCCACTTAACAAGACCATAATACTCATTATCCGGTACGAGTCAATTCTACATTCCGAAACTAGAGGACGCTCGACCATTTAACTTCGCATACATAGTACCATACATAGGATTCACGTCGATCGGATCGATGAAGCGTGAAACTGAACTGTCTCTTTCTAACTACTTGCTGCGACGTTGGGTGGAGTGAGAACGGTAGCAGCGTAAGCCACGCCCACATAATCGATCTGATAATGAAAACGAAGACCGGTCTCGGCGCAAGCGCATGCGATGCTTATCTTGTCGTGAGACTACGTTCGCTTTAGGACCGCGCGTGCTTCGAGCTTCGTATTAAAATTATCTTTATTACTCTATACGTGCGAGAGGCGAATATACATTTTTAAATGTTATTGTCGAATGGCTCATAATTGCACCACGATTTAGAGATGCGTGACTCTTTGGTGAAGATAGAATTATAAGATGTTTTTTTTCGTGAAGTAAATGACATTTTTAATATATAATTTTTGTTACAACAATATTTAGCATTCATCTATTGCTATAAAATCTATATTTGTAAAAAATCCAAATTGATTTAAAGAAAATCGATATCATATCGATATCATCAAGGCCGAGAATCTTCATTTCTCTAATTTAATTTTTTATCGATATAATCAAATATCACATAGCTTCAAATAGTTTACTATAAATTTAGTCTCGAAGTGTCAATAAGAATTAATATTTAAAACATTTCCAAAAATAATTGTTATTAAGGTAATTATAATTTAAATAAATCCGCTACTCCTCAATAGATGGCGCCATAAGTACTCTAACCGCTTCAATCAACTCCTGCGCAGCTAACTACGCCATCTTGTGAAGATATACGCTTGATTTACCAGTGTAAGATGAACTCTCTTAACTATCAAGAAATAGGGTACAAGGGGTCAATGTTAAATGGTATATAATAATTCGATTTTAATGAAAGGTATAGCTTTAGAATACGAAGATCGAATATAAGCATTCAATTACTTTTACAACGAATGATTGCGTGACTGATGTTCGATAATTCGGGTGTCGAGGGCTCGATGCACGTCCGATTGTATCGTTTCTCTGAATTCTTGAATTTTGTTCTGTTTAATATATTTATCCCATGCTTATTAATGGCATACTTAAATGTAAATCATTTATATATTATTACAGATGTCTTTAATGCAGCAAAAAACGTAACACAAGGAGTAACCACGCTTGTAGAGGCATAGACCCTTCCACTAGGTGAACCAACATAGTAGATAATAAAATAAATAGAAACGCTAACACCAGAAAAAAAGATTGTATTAGACCAGAGTTCTCCAAACTTTTTTGTGTCGTAGACCCCTTGCCATGTTTTTCCGTGTTAGGTAGACCCCCTACTTACCTGATATTGATTTCCTGTAAATTTCTAACTGTAGTGAAGTTTAATGTAAAAAACTTAAAGTAAAAACACATGTTAATTTAAACATTTATTAATTGAATTTAAATTAAAACTACTCAAAATAAAATTTTGTATCTGCTATACCAAATAAACCAATCTATTATACTAACATCCTAAAACTTACACAATTTTATAAACATATATACTATTTTTTTTACTTCATAGGTACTTTTATAAATAATGTAAATGTTTTGATATTATAAGATAGTATGATGTAAGTAAATAGGTACTATCAGTGTATGTGTTGAGATCCACTATCGTGGACCCCCATTTTCATTTCATGGACCCCCAAATTTTTTTTCGCTGACGTAGACCCCTTGCAGGTTGTCATAGACCCCTAGGGGTCGATATAGACCACTTTGGGCATCACTGTATTAGACGGACCTGAAAGTAATGTCGCTTTCTTAAGTTAAATTCACACGACTACATTTTTAACAAGTTTTTATTTCTAATCAATAATATATTCGGTTTCGTTATCAACAACCTTTTGCAATCTAGTATACAAAATCAATGCCGGAGCGATAACAAATCAACTGGCTTTTTTTTTAAATAAAATATGTCCACAGAAACGACTTTACTGTCCTCCTGATTTATATTCTTCTCAAAAAGATTGTTGTTAGTAGGATATATCATTTACGATTGGATCATTGACCTGTTTATTTATAAAAAAAAAATTAAAACAAAATTCCTCATTCCATACGAAAACAAAAATCTAAATAAGGTTCGATGTACCTGTCATACGTATCAATAAGAGATTAATTTAAACTCCGGTAGTCGAGTTCCATCGTCGACTTATCGCGGACCTGATCCTCAAAAGTACAGGACATTTTTTATACAAATTTCTTTGTACTAAATATTAATGCTAGGATTTATTTTCGACACTTTGACCTTTTTAATCAGTACTAACATATAACGAGAAATCTAACTCACAACCAAGCTGGTAAATAAGGTCTTATTAGCCAAGGCGAGCTACAGAGATAGGTTTAAAGACTCTCACCATCCACGAGGATCAGGGGCTAAAGAGCGAGGCAGTCATCATTATCCGTCGAACAAAGAGACACCCTTGTGCTGTATAACAGTGTCCATAACTTATGTAATGTATCCTTAGAAGGTTTTTATAAATAAATAAATTCATTCGTTTACTTTTTAAAATACGAACGAGTAGCCAGTGACAATATGCAATGAATAAGACTTCTAAATCGTCAGTTATTTTAAGATTATAATTATTAAGCTACCATTTACTCATAATACTGATTTGCTGCGAAGAACTGGCCAGAAAATCAAATGTTGTTAGTGTATATATTTTAATATCAACCATGTAAATCATCAAATTTCATCATGAACTTCAACTGTGAGATATAGGCCTTCATAATAAATTTAAAAAAAAATTGGAATCTCATCAGATATTCGCCTGGTGGATAGATGTCTTACGATGCGTTTACCGGTTCTAGGTCTCCACTCTAGAAGCTTTAGATCCCAGCGATCAAAATGTAATGCAAGACATGCACACATGCAGTGGTAGTCGTGCAACAGAGTGCACCGCCCACCAGCCCGCTGATAAATGCGAATTATACAACTACCACCGTTAAACCACTCAAGACGTGTTTCACCCCTCCACGGGGCATCTTCAGGAGTTTATTACACCAAACACAGAGTGACTCTTATCGCGGCACTGTGGCACTAATCGGTGTAACATTAGTCCTTTTCTTAATCAGGATGGACTTCAATATTTAATGGATTCAGGCGTTACATTGCGGAAGTCCATCCTAAATAAGAAAGGACCAATATCTAGCCACCTCCGCACATGCAGTGGTTGTCGTGCATGAAAGTGCACCGCCCGCCAGCCCGCTCGTAAATGCGCATGCGACAGACAATGCAAACTACACAACCGCCACCGTAAATTCACTCAACACGTGTTTCACCCCTCCACGGGGCATCTTCAGGAGTTGTTACACAGATTAGTGCTAAACACCGAGTGTTTAGCACTAATCTGTGTAACAACTCCTGGTCCTTTCTTATTTAGGATGGACTTCCGCAAGGTAACGCTGATTCCATTAAATAGTCAAAATGTAATGATATTGGATCGTCGTTTCAGCCCACTGCAAGGCATAGGTTTCACGCAAAGATATTTACAGAGGTATAGGTAGGCTTGTAAGGCGGATTGGCGATCGAAGTGTGGTATTACAGTATGCAGAGTATGACAATCGCCATCCTCTAGAACTTAATGCACAAAGTATGAATTATATATAAGACTGTATTCCGGGAATTCAACCCGCGAACAATGTTCCTAAGTCTCAGTGCTTACCGCTATGCTATCACCGCTATGACATTGAATATTAACAAAATATATAAATATATTTGTTCTGGACTTACGTCGATCAATACACGACGATATTTTTAATTCGAAAATAATTCTGGAATATAATTTGATTTCAAAATAAAGATGTGTTCACACTAATTTTAAAAATTCACATCTGGCGGATTGCTTTTATAATCTGATATTTTTCCATATTCTTTTGAGGAATATTAACTTTACATGTAAATTGTTATAAACATAAGTAAATGTATTTTTAGCTAATTGCAATAAGAAAATAGTTTCTGATTTAAATGACCGAAATACACGAAGAAAGTAGGAAGATATATGGTAAGTTTTGTGTTCAGCAGTTTTAACTTGACGGTAGAAGACTGAGACTTGAGATCGTAGGTCGCGGTTTCGATTCCCGCTATACAATCTCATCTTATTCTCTTATTTTAATTCAAACTGCATTTTTTATGATCCCTGCTATTGGAGACCTCTCGATCCCCTATCTCGTGTGGGACAGGGGCTTTTTATTTCTGATAATTTATTCATATAATTTTTTATTATTATCATTCTCCTCTTTCATGTATCATATTATCTGTCGTACTGTTTCTTTCGTTCTACAATTTTCCCAGTCTTTCTCTTTAATTCTATTAGCCATACATCCATCCTCAACCACTACATTCTAGGTTTCCTTACTATTTTATTTTGCAACATTACATTAATTGTTCATACATTTAACACATATTTTCTTTATAATCATCATATTATATTATACTGTTTATTGCACTGTTTTTGGCTACAACTTTATTTATTCTCTTTTTTTATTTTAGTGTTTAGTTTACTGATTTATTTATATTCACGTCCGTTTGTTCATTTAGTCTATTATTGTGTTTTATTTTTACCTGTTGCATATATCACCACCTTCCTGCAGTAGCTGAGAAAGCATTCTCTCTCTCCTTCTTCTTGCATGATGGCCGAGATATTCCTTTCCTCTTTTTACCTATCCGGCACTCGGAATCCGCACGCAGTCTTCCGAACGCCGGACAGTGGGTCACAAGGTGGACCATGGTTTGGCCCACGCCCGGTTCACAGAAGCACGAGGGGTCCTCCTTGAGCTTGAACCTGTGAAGGTACTCAGACAACCCCCCGTGACCAGTGAAGAGCTGGGCCAAGACCGCATCCATCTCGACATTGCGAAGCACGCTGTAGGCCTGAGTGGCGTTCGGGAAAAATATCCTCGTCACTGAAGCCGTAGTACCTTCCATATACCTCCAAACTGTGCATTAATTATATAAGGTCATCACTTCTCACGATTTTTCTAAAGGATAGGCAGCAATATCCCCTGTTATCATAATACCACACTGCGGCCGACAACCTGCATGCCAAGCATCTCTAGGAGGTGGACTATGTCTTTCAAAAGCCGTCTACAGGCTAAACTAACGACGACAACGAAGGTTCCCTTAAAAGCCTACTTTTAGATCGCTTAAGCGAACATTCCATGTAGTAAATAGGCTCACATTTGTGCATTGATTACATGTATAAAATATAATATTTTTTCTTTTAACATTGGATATAAGTGTAAAGGCTTTAAATACGTCAAGATATAGCTTATATATCATCAAAATTCTGAAACTATGACACCTAATAAATATGATTTTTTTTATTGCAATGTGGCCAATAACTTCTGGCATTTTAACTGAAGATATAGATAGTACACAATAATTATTATTTTTTTAGTTTTGATTTTTATACTATGATATTATTATATTATTTATTATTTATGATATGTTATATTATAGTCCTTTTAAATCTTTTAATCTGTAACTATTGACACTGTATAGATAATTAAAATAATAAATAACTCGGTGTGTTCGCAGCTTTATTGCGACGAAATCGATTTTTATTGATTTATTTTGAATTACCGTAACTCCGATCGGATCGAGGTGATAGGTTCTTTATTTTTTATCACAAGGAGCGACTAATCCGATTTGTGAGCGTGCGGTTGGTGTCGCACGGCGAATTATTTCCTTGAGTGGTTCTTTAGTTTGACGTGTGGAATGTATATTTTATAATCAAGTGTATATATAGTAATACCCCGCTTTACGCGAGGGATACGTTCCAAAAAAAAATCGCGTTAACTGAAATTCGCGTATAACGAGGTTTATGATTAAACATGTCAAAAATTATTACAAAAAATACAAATCATTGTAATCGATCACTTTAATTCTAGGAACACTTTATGCAAAACATACTGTTATTTTTTACGGAAAAATACATCTATTGTCTGTTGGGTAACGTTTTGTTTACGTTCTTGTAAAATACGTTCATAACACCCAACACTGTTTTTAATTGTTTGACAGATGGTCAAGGCACCATAGAGAAGTTGATGATGTTGATGGTAAATGTTGATGGTAGCTTCTTGTTCGTCGGTTGCTTCTTGTTCGTCGGTTGCTTCTTGATCTTCATTTGCTTCTTCCTCTGTTGACCGCACCTCCGCTAGCCCTTATAATGAGCGCGGAGACTCTCAACAGCGCGATGCAGATTTTCGTTGCGTCTACTGTGGCGCCATCTGTCATGTATCTGTTTCACTGCCGCCGCCGCCGCGATGCGATTGACGGTCACGTGGGTAAGAGCTTGGTGTTCGAGTGGCGCGCGATATGCACGCCACAAACCATTATCTAAAATTACTAATTTTTAAGTCATTTGTATGGAATTAAATAAAGCCTTATGATTATTTATTTTAATTATATTTCCTGACAGAGAGAATGTACTACCTGTCGCAATTTAGTCACAACCTTCATGTCAGCTGGTAGACGCCTACTACAAGGCATATGACTCCCCTAAAACTATCTATGTAGAGATATACCATAATCGCCACGCATAGCAGGCAGATTTTTAACCCAAGTGTGGTATTGTGGCAGAGTATGTTGTTGTCTATCCTATAGAAACTTGTTCGTGAGTAGTGGCAGTGATATATAATTAATAAGCATAGTTTGAATTATATTAGATTCCAAAGATCGCAATTCAAAACCAAATTCTTTTAGTCCAGGTTGACTAGATAATATAAGGTTTTCCGTGCCTGTCATAAGAGTAGGGCAACATGCAACGGGTTCGCAGGCGTTGAGAGTGATGGCCTTTAATATCAACCAGAGAAAGGCAGCATCACGTGTTGGTACAATATAGTACGGATGCAAAGGCACAGCTTTCTCCAGGGAAGTGTCTTGGTATATACTAAGTGGCTTGGTCTGAGTGGCACCTGCGAATTTATAGGAGATCAGACGACCAACGAAGTGGTTATAGTGGGTAGGAATCTAACATAACCCTGTCCTTCCCTAGAAAGCAGGATATCGTCCATCCAGAAGAATTCCTCCGATACCCAAAAAATTCCTTCTCCAAAGATTGCCACGATTACTAATTCGTGGTCGCCACTACTACTTGAGACGAGAAACTCTTCAATATTTAATGGAATCAAGCGTTACCTTGCGGAAGTCCATATTAAGTAAGAAAAGGACCAATATTTGGCCACTTCCGCACATGCAGTGGTAGTCATGCAACAAAGTGCACCGCCCGCCAGCCCGCTGATAAATGCGTATGCGGCAAACAATGCGAATTACACAACTGCCACCTTTAAATCACTCAACACGTGTTTCACCCCTCCACGGGGCATCTTCAGGAGTTATTTTACACCGATTAATGCCAAACACAGAGTGTCAGCAACTCTTCAGTCTACTTCGGTGAGTTTATCGCATTCTACTAGCATAAGTTAATGTACTTTAGAGTGATAATAATAAATAAAGTGATTTATTATTTAAATGAAAATTATGTGTTGCAATATAAATTTCCAGCGTGTAAACTGTAAAACTGGTGAAGTTCAAAAAGAACAGTAAATTTTTTAAATTTAAAATAAGTTTAAATTTTGCATTATTTTGTACAATATTTTTTTATATAATTAATAATGCTTTTTCACAATATAGCAACACTAAGAAACATTAAGGTTTATTTTTAATATCTGTAAAATTTATATTTACTTTATTGGAGGTAAACAGTAACAAAAGGCAGTAAGAAAGTATAAGAAGAAACACTTAGAACACTCTTAGAAGCTTAGAAATATAAAATTAGTTACAGTTGTTACCTTATAACTATCTCACTGAGGACATATAATGATTTATAATCAAATATATCAATCTAAATCAAATATTCTTTTTTTTTCTTTGCCTGCCATTGTAGTTGTAGTTTGTTTTGTGTTTTTTTAATTGTTTTTTATTTGAATGAAATAAAAAATAAATAATCCAGGATATCATAAACACTTAGGAGGAGTAGATTGACGCTTAACCGACAATAACACGAAACTAAACGACAATTTACGAGACAATTACAAATAGATACACAAAAACTAATTACGGATTATCCATTTCTGGATATGTATCAGTCAATCGTTCGTGACAATCGACAAAGGAGGCGATGGAATCGTAAACGGAGACAATAACTTCCAACACCCACCAAATATACCATCGTTGACATATGCAAATGAATACAGGATGATCCATACAGGATTGTATGGGTCTGATCAATTAGACGTCACATTGTATGGTAAACGCGTTTGTAACCAAATCTTCGAGAGAGGAAATTGGGAAGTAACCTTCCTGTGGACTTAATTACTTCGAAGTGAGATATGATTCGATAAGTTTTACTTAGTCATCTCGGCTGAATAGAACCTCAATTTTAAATATAAAAACTTTGTTATACTATTAAGTATATTTTAATTTATTTTCTTTTCAATTGATTCAACGAATGTGTGACTTTGAGGTACAAGACGCATCTCTTATGTTACTCACTTCCACTCTACTTTTGTACGAACACGTGGTTTTCAAGTAGAGTTCTGGAAACTACCAAAAACTATCACCATATCTGTCTTACGTCTTCTACTAGATATAGGAGAGTCCCACAGACTACCAATATACAGATAATAAGTAGTAAGTCCAACATGTGGACCGATGTCAATCGCTGCGCTTAACGTTCCGTGGTTCCGTGGCTTAACTTTATGCTCCAGCTATTGCAGTATGTGGTCAACTAACTGCCACTTCAACCAGTCAATTTTTTGGGCTACACGTATACTTATGTTCATAAAAAAAAATTTGAACTTAGTAACTTTAACAAAATTTTTTTTGTATATTTTAATTACGTCAAAATTGTTCAAATATAAAATGTTATATATGTTTTCTTTAATAGTTATAATATAGCTTTATACGAGGTTCTCATAAATTGATACTTGTCTGAAACAGTTCAATATATGTTTGACGAAAATTTTGATTAAAAAGTTAAAGATTGTTTTAGAATCAATGCACGTAACTTCGACTTTACATATATTTATTGAAATATTTATTATTTTATTGGCTAGCCTACAACTGTTTACACTTATTGGAAAATTTACAATGTAAATATGTGACATTTACATCGTTCAAGCCCATAAATGCTGTCTGGAAGTAATAGGCCTCAGGAATAGATATCTATGGGTGATATCATATCGCCACGCTTGGCAGGCGGGTTGGTAGGAAACGATAGACATACCTCATCAAAATTGCAACTAAAAACCCAGTAAATAAATGCTCTAATTCATTCAGATACTAAGATACGTAGAAAAGATTGTAAAAAGGGACTGGAAGGCCCCCTCTGGGATCACGTGAGCGATCCAAAGCCGATACATAATGTAATGTATAGTTTTATATTTATTTATTTATCGTATGATCACACAGCTATTTGTTACTTGTTACTTGTAATTCTTTTTTTAAGTGTGATTTTTTGGAGTCCTTCTGCGGTTTCCGCTTCCGCTTGTTCAATTAAAAACTCAGTAAATAAATGCTCTAGTTTCTTCAGACACTGAGATACATAGAAGAGATTGTAAAAAGGGACTGGAAGGCCCCCACTGGAAGCAGGCGGGCGATGCAAAGCGGATCATTGTGGCGAAGATCAGGAGAGGCCTACACAATGTAATGTATAGTTTTATATTTATTTATTTATCGTATAATGACACAGCGATTTGTTACTTGTAATACTTTTTTTAAGTGTGATTTTTTGGAGTCATGTGGTTTCCGCTTCCGCTTGTTGCTTAAAAAATATGGCACCATCGGCGTAGACGGTAAGCGATCTAGTTCCCGTGCCGATGGTCAGATGATTCACTAATTATTAAGGCGACGCCTGGCGCGTCTCGCTGCCATTAAGCCCAATCTAAAGTCGTTAATTTAATCCTACCCACGCCGAAGGAAGTCGATCATAAGCGTTTTTAAACTACCCTCACTATTGGCGTTCACTGGAATCAGGATGTTCTGAATTTATTTTATGTCACACACGTATCGCGTCGGTACGTTTCGAATAATTATCTTTAGTTCGTTTGTATCTATTAGATGCGCGTGCGCAACGTAAGTTTAAATTTAGAATTTTTATTACACACATTAATATAGGGAGTTCCAAGGTCGTGACTTTAGTAATAATATGATTATATCGTCATGGTAATGGTTTATTATACATTTCATTTTGAATTTCGATTAGCGACTTTTTTACGCATATTTTTTTTGTCTCTTCCTTGCTTGAGAAAAATATGTTATTTTTATCCATTACTAGCTGATCCCGCAAACGTTGTTTTGCAAAGAAATAATGTTTTTAATTTACAAATAAAAAATAAGGAATGATCATAGAGGGGTGAAAATTTAGGGTTGTATGTGTTTTTATATGTTGTATCATAAAAAAATTAAAACAAAAAATTTCGTCGAGAAATTAAAAAAAAATATTTAGGGGTGGACCACCCTTATCACTAAGGGGTATGGAAAATAGATAGTAGCCGATTCTCAGACCTACTGAATACGCATATGAAATTTGGTAAAAATCGGTCAAGCCGTTTCGGAGGAGTTCAAGTTCGAACACCGTGACACGAGAATTTTATATATTAGATTTTTTAAAATTAAATTTTTTAAATTTTAAAATCATTAAGGAATATTCAACCCTGTCGTACAACAAGATAGAGAGTACAAGAGATCCCCAACAACGTGGACCATATAAAAATATGCTGACATAATGTCGCATACGTGATATATCTAATGACGAATACTAAAGGCGGTGTATCTCGAAAGCGCACGCAACTATTTGCATATAAATCATGAAATTATAATACAGTTCGTCGACAATATGTCATCCAATAGCGACTACTCGGCGGAGAAATTAATGAAGTAATAAAAAGGCGCGATTCCAAAGACCATTCGTTGGTATTGAGCATCTGTGAAGTTGACGAATTGTTCTTGACTTTCAATTCAAACGTACACATTTTGTGTGGTTTATACGGGTCGGTTGCAGTATAAGAACATTTTTAAGATAAAACACTGTAATGTATTGAAGTATTTCTTGAAGACTCAGTGACGTGAGAAGAACACCATAAGAGTCCAATTTGATACAATCATCATATGTAACTTTCCCAGATGGCATTCTTCATCATATCCTGAACCTGAGAAAAGCTGACGAAAAACACATGCATATTTTTATAGGAGTTACATGAGAGAATTTTTATTTTAATATCATACCGTATATATGGCATACACAGTTGCCCACAAAAATATTAATAATCTAATGAAAATGTTATAAGTGGCGCAAAAGTAATGTCATAATGTAAAAGTACGTTAATTTTTACAAATGACGCTAAATATATCTGTGCTTTGATATTTATAATTAACATATATAGAGAATTAGATTCCAATAAGCGATGGTGCGGTTTATGGCTCAAAACGTAAAATTATTGTTGTTGCTTATTTAAAAAAATTTACAAACAAAACTCAAACAATCAACTATATGGCCACGTGCTTCGAGCAAATTGAACTAGAGATATCACCTCAAAAGTTAACATTGAAGAAGATATCATCAATTTGGAGCCAGATATTTTGCAAGCAACAATTGAAAATACCACAAACAAGCGCAATTAGATACCAACTCGGAGGGTGGCCACTTATATAATGTAAAATTTTTAATTTAATATAATAAATTTAAAAGTTGTAAATAAATTTTATTTAACAACAAAACTATTTTTGTGATACGTAACAAAATGGCTGCCGATTCAAATTATGACATTACTTTTGCGCCACTTATTATTACAAGCTTTTCTATATTTCTAGTACTAACTTTACATTGTTATTTTTCATAATTTTATTTATATTCGTATCCCTATAGATCACACTGTCATATTATGGATTACATAACTTTTGAATTTAAACATATTTTAACATGGAACTTGTAAAATTATGATCTATAAATTTATAACTATATGTATATATTTACGATACGATATCGTAACAGAAATAAGGAGATCCCTAGAATAATCAAAATCACCGATATGGCTCTCAAAATGCTCGACTAAAATAGCAGTGGTTAGGCAACATCGCTCATGCAACAGATGGCCTTTGGGATCGAAAAGTTCAAGAATGACGACCAGGAGACACGGCGTGGATAGATCACCACTAGGTGAACCGAAGATATCGTCACGATCACGTCAAGTCACTGCATGAGGACAGCGCAGGATAGGTCAGGGTTATCTTTGGAGGGAGAAGAAGGAGATGTATATATTGTTAAGAGATGTATATTCGGAATTTGAGGAATAATCTGGATATTGGCGTGATTAACTGTACAGATAAAGCCTGCCGATTGGGAAATTAAAGTGGCAATAGCCATACCATGAACCAAATTCCACTTGACCACTTGAGTAGCATATCTACCCTCAAGTTCAAGGTCTTATTGAAAATCTACATTTTAATTTACATCATGTAGCTTCTGTAAATTTCATCTATACTACATTAAAGATATAAGAAGGCTTAGAGGCGGTGACAGAAACAGTTTTCACAATAAAGGCACGGCTTAAGCATCCATTGATTTATGATTTCCATGCGAATAAAGAACCTGCTAGTGTTGCCGGTATGAATGGACGGGCTAAGTCATCGGATAATAAAGCAGCGTTCACAGTGACTGCTTTTACTTACAATTAAGTTACTCTTAATTTTATAACCATGTTTAATACGGTGGAAATTACTAAAAACTCCATTGATGTAAGATTTATTATCAAAAGTAAGAAAAGGACCAATATTTAGCCACTTCGGTAGTGGTAGTCGTGCAACAAATGCACCACCCGCCAGCCCGCTGATAAATGCGTATGCGGCAAACAATGCGAATCACACAACCGCCACCGCCAAATTACTCAACACGTGTTTCACCCCTCCACGGGGCATCTTCAGGAGTTATGTTACACCGATTAGTGCCAAACACAGAGTCCTATCATATTTCAGCCGATAGACGAATTCTTCAAGGCATATGCGTCGTCCAAAGATCCGGACCGGTCTGCCGACTTCCTGCAACCTTTTCTTCTTATGAGGTATGTAAGTGACCACGTCTTGGATCTGTACTGTAACAGTACTATTACCCTGCAATTATATTTTAACAATCAAAATTACATATACGTTTTAATCAATTAGTAACATCTGTAATGATTAGTTCTAGAATTTTGATGTAAAGACTACATGAAAGATCATATCACTAGAGAAATTGTTCAGAACCATAGTTGTATGAGAACTGAAGCCAAGAGTTAAGGCATCTCAAAACGGAAGAATCAGGCTTCAACTTATCTATAGTTGCTCAGAAAGAGTTCAATAACTTAACCCTTAATAGCCTGATTTACGAAAGTGATTTTTTTTTTAATATTACTGTGTTTGCTTGAGGGTCTAGATAATGAGAAAAATAGTTTTTTTTTTTATTTCGTTGTAAAGAATATTATACAACAGTAAAATTCGTACAGCCAACCTATAAAAAAAACTAATAGTAACGTGAAAATTCGGTTTAAAAGATTGATATCAAAATTGAAACTGTACGCTATTAAGGTTTAAGAATATAAGATTTAAGTTAAGAAATACTTGAAAAAACCTAGTTAACTCTGATATACAGAATAGTAAGCAAAATAGAGAAATGTCTGTGGAATTTAGACATAAAAATTATTATATAATAAATTTGATAAAATGTTCCTGCGTCTTCTATATAATCGTGTATAACGACCGAACATTTTCAAGTGAAATAATAATATCAAAATGCT
The DNA here is from genome assembly GCF_028537555.1 of Battus philenor. Taxonomy (NCBI): domain Eukaryota; kingdom Metazoa; phylum Arthropoda; class Insecta; order Lepidoptera; family Papilionidae; genus Battus; species Battus philenor. Next base: position 1,355,655 of record NW_027181686.1, on the reverse strand, counting down.
GTGAACTCATTCATACGACTCTTGAATACATTAGTTGCGAGTGCATTGTGAGTTGGACCACAATGCTGCTCTGAATCAAAACGGGGATAGTTGAGAATTAAAAATATCCCATACGTTGCTACCAACACATCTTACTCAGGGCTGGCTATTTCACAACTTACATGTTAATCGATTTAAATACGCTTTAAAAAAGTGGTCACAAAAATTTTTATTAGACCGTCGTGAAAAACATACAAGACATCAATGATTTATATAACAATAATTATAATTCCTCTTCTTCTTTTTAGTAGATGGAGATCTCCTGCAAGCCATACTCCACCCCATAGATCGTCACGATGTTTAGTCTCAAGCTGTTCGCATCCAGCTACTTCTCTTACTCTAATTACGTCTTCCTTTCTAGTGGGAGAGGAGGCCTATCCATGCCGCGTGTACCTGCTCGTGGCCGCCACTCTGGCATAACACTGGTCATCGACCATGAGCAATGTACCTCGCCCGTTGTTAATTCAGACGAGCAATTCTTAGAGCTACGTCAACCATCTTGTTCCTTTTGCAGATATCCGTATTTCTGATTCGACCTCGCAGCGAAACTCTTAGCACAGTCTTCAGCCTTAGTCAATTCTTAAGAAAACCAGCAGTTAATGATTATCAGTTTAGTTTCAAATAGTTTACAATTTATATAAGTAATTAGTTTAAAATATTTAAACATTGTAACATGTAAAAATGGGTGCTAAAAAAATCGGAAATATTAAACGATAACAAAGGCACTGATACTAATATCTATATAATAAAACTGTAAATAAAAATGTGAAATAATGTTAATAAAATTGTAAAATAGAGAAATAAAAAGACGATGTATGAACGAGAATTAGAAAGAAAGAGAATGATAGAATGAATTGTGGAAAGAAAGAATGGAACGATAGATTATGTGAAGAATGGCAGTAGAGAATGAAAATAAAAAAGACCCTATCCTTCCCAAATATAGGGGTAAGAGTGGACCTCAAAAGCAGGGGCCGTAAAAAAATATCTGTTGAATATAAATTGTAAAAAAACACGCTTTAATACAAAATGTTTGGTTATAGGTCTAATATGTTTACACCAATAAGACAAGGGACCTATCTCCAATCACCCTGTATAAAATGATTACTATAATATATGTTACATTAATACAGACAGAAGACAATAATTAATTTTCATTTTCATTTATACGAATTTTGAAAACCATTTTTCTTATTTTACCATAAAGTCTTTTATTATATCTGAACCATTGATTTAACAGATATAGATATACATTCACTCCTATAAAGTTCAACTATAACCAATGATCCTGTAACTAAATTTATATATTTGTACATTTAAACGCGTTAGAGTATGTGAGTAAGTACTTGACGTATCTTTTTATGAATATATAAGAAGTGGGAGCGAGATAGTGTATATTTACATATATATAAATTTTGTTTACAGTTTAAGACTAATACAACGACAGCGACCACATTATTGATGGCTTCTGAATTCAAATTTGAATGCGCAGGATTGTTTCAACACTTGCAAACCTAGGCCTACCCTAAAGACACCATAATGACCAAACTTGGTTTGCGGGTTGACTGTCATAGTATGGTATTATGGTACGTTGAGAGCGCTACTGTTCATCATTTGAAAACTTATTTATGGGCTGTGGCAAAAATATATTATTATTGCAGATACTGTTAATTATATAAGATTGTATAACGTGTATTACTGCTCCGTTGTATATGAGCATGATTATATATATGATATATATATATATATATATATATATATATATATATATATATATATATATATATATATATATATATAATAATGGTCACAGTTAAACGAAGGAAAATCGCTTACTTGCACGTTCTTCGACACCAACGATACAATCTCCTTCAACTTATCATGATGGGAAAGGTCGCTGGTAAAAGGAAGGTAGGTAGGAGAAAGAAGTCGTGGCTTCGTAACATTAGAGAGTGGACCGGAATCGCCAGCGCTGCTGAGCTATTACGCAGAACCAAAAATAAGGAAGAGAGCAGGAAGCTGATAGCCAACCTCCACTAGTTGGAGAGGCACTTCAAGAAGAAGATATATATACTAGAGCTCTGAAAGCGTTCCCATTTAAGAACCCACAACTCAGTGAAACTTTCTTCACTTTGTCTCTATGTATGTGAAAAATTTAGAATATTACACATTCACAACAAGTAGAATGTCAATCAACAAATCGACTTCCATCAGACATGAACACACACAAGTATATACATTATAATTTATTAATCAAAGCCCTGAACGACAATCCTGCGTCGGAATATGCGTAGGCGAAGAATCTTCGCATTACGAAACATTTAAGACTTTTATACCATCAGGAATGTCCTGAGGTTATTCATACAGAAATAATAAAAGGTTCTACCACCTAAAAATATTTTAATATCTTTTATACAAAAAAGCCTGATTTAATTGAAACTATAATAGAAATCATTCTTCAAATTAAAATGATTTGAAAATAGCTCAATAAACGCAATCATGTTTCTTAAGTTTCACAGATAACAAACTTAAAAATGTTTTGCACTCTCATAAAAATTTTTAACAAATTTTGTGTATTGGAACAGTAGTTACCCAGCGGTAGATGATTGAGACTTGCGACGTTATTCCCGGGTTCGATTCTTTGGATATAATCTTATGTAATTCACATTAGTTGATTATGAGATTGCTTTGACAGTTTATCTATATTATACAAACTTTATTTTAGAGATGTGCATCAGAATTACACCAAACATTTCTCCCATGTCCTTTCTTCATTCTACCTGCACTAAGCGTTTTGCTAATACGTAAGAAAAGGACCAATATTTAGCCACTTCCGCACATGCAGAATCACATCGCACAGAGTCTCTGTGTTTGTCACTAATCGGTGTAACATAACGCCTGAAGATGCCCCGTGGAGGAGTGAAACACGTGTTGAGTGATTTGGCGGTGGCGGTTGTGTGATTTGCATTGTTTGCCGCATACGCATTTATCAGCGGGCTGGCGGGCGGTGCATTTTATTGCACGACTACCACTGCATGTGCGGAAGTGGTTAAATATTGGTCCTTTTCTTACCTAGGATGGACTTCCGCGAGGTAACGCCTGATTCCATTAAATATTTTTCTTATACTTTTATACTGGGAACTGCAAAGATTTGGAAAAACCTACCTACGTCATTGTTTCCAGACAATTATAACTCAGAAGCCTTCAAGATAGGAGTGAATAGATTTCTTCTAGGCATACATGTAGCATTGTAGATCTCTTGTGTGCTTACTTATATAATACTTCGCCTATAAAGATAAAAAACTATGGGAAGCAGTGTCTATCTATGATATTTCGGTTGCCAATTCGACTACAGTGTGGTGATTAGAGTATATCTCCTCATAGATATCTTTTGGTGAGATTTATGCCTTGCAGTGGTCGTCTATTTGCTGATACGACAACGTGATGATTAGAAAACATTAAGCTATTTTTATAACTACATTTGAAAGTTTATAATTGTTTACAGATAATGTGACTTCATCAGAGATGTGTATTGATTTTTATGTCGTTAGATTACAGTTGAAAGTAAATTAAAATTATTTAAAAAAGTTTTCTTTTTCACAACTTCGGGGTGTATGTTCTGATATTATAAAAGCCACATCACGAGACGCGGTTGATATTCATAATGTTATCATAAATTACCACCACTACACACACACACACGTCTACACAAGCGAACACGCTATCTACTAATTTCAATTGTGTCAGACTTTGATTCAATTTCTTACTTGAATTGATACTCCTTTAGTTATTGTACACTGGCTCTTTGTGTGTTTTGTGTGGAGCATTATAGATAGTATTGTGTGCACTCAAAGGCGACAATTGAGTGTGAAATATGACTTATGTTGGTTATTGTTAAAAAATAAAAAACCGTTTACACACTACCATCGGTTCTCGAAGTTGTATAGTTTTATTTTTATTCGTGATTTTTTTACTTCTTAAACAAATCGTGATATAAGACAATAACTAATAGATCTATTTTTACAAAACTATTCAATAATTATAATTTAAATAATTTTACTACTAAATATCTAGTAACCGCCTCTTTGGCCCCATCACTCTCCCTTGCCTTCCGCATCCATAAGGATCCCTGTCTCTGGCTACAGGTGTCTGTAGTAATATTCACCTAATATTCATCACCATGATCATCATTTCAGCCGAAGGACGTCCACAGCTACACCATAGACTCCCCCAAAGATGTCCAGTAGGAATAGTTGGAAGCGACTGACTCTGCACTTTCTGATATCTTCTTCAGAACCTTCTACCATTTGTTCTAAACGTTGTGTGGCCTGGTTAATATAATATAATAAAAGTTAATTAAATCCATAACCGGTAATAAAACACAAATTAATTTTCAATCAAACTCAAAAATTGCTTTATTATCTATATTATCTGATAATTTACTGTCTGAAAATCGAAAAAAACGCGATGAATTTTAATAATCGATTTATAAATTTATCGATCGTAATACGATCGTGTTAAATTCGAGAACAAATGTTAGGGGTGTTAATTTTCGTCTTCCGAATATACGCCTACCATTGTGTCGAAGTGGTTTTTGTTGAACCACAAACAGATTGAGGTTTGACGGGCATTGTGCTATGCGACATAAGCTTTGATTTATTGCATTATTTAACGTGGTCACCTATTAATTAAAAACTTAGATGAATGGTGATGTGAATAGATGTCTCGGTGACTGGTTTTAAAAATATTTGTTGACTTTTATATTCTTCTGTCATCACGTTTTGATACCATTAAGAAGAGCGTTGCAGTTGAGTTTTTATAACACTAATACAATAAAAATATTCAAATGAAAGATATAAAAGACTTGGATAGAATTAGCTTATTTAGGACTAAAAGCTAACACTATCGTAAAACCTTCAAAGGTTTTCAAAATTTCAATCATCCTGTATATTTTGTTGTTATAATTATTTATATGTGATATTTATCTAGACTTAAATGTAAATTAAATATGTTCTTGATCTTATTTATATGTTGTATATTTAAGTTTATAAAACATTGTATAATTTTTTAAATGTATTTAATCCAGTATTTCAAAAAATATTTTATTTTTGTATTTCATTCTGATAAATAAAATAAAAATAGAGCAACAGGAGCATATAATATTCAGTAATTGAGCCATGTGTTAGTTCTCGATCTAACAAAAGTCTAGATAAGCACAAGGAGAGTGCCTGTGCTCTTGTGCCTAACCACCGGCTCTCCGTTATTTGGGGCGGATAGAGAGGATTACCAGTTACGGCTGCAAGATAGGATCGAAAAGGGAACCATTGCCGCTCCTTCTTCTGTCTACATCCAGCGACTTTCTGCGACCTTATTTATGTCTACCGCATCGTCTACCAGCGCCTCACTAGTGAGCAATAAGAAATGTCGCCATACCTTCCATATCAGACGCCAGACCAGACTTCTATAAGAAGATTATTGAATCTACAATAATAGTTAACAAATAAAGGGTACAATTCCAAAAAAAATGAAACCAAAATATAAAGTAAAATGGTATTTAAAAATCTGTTAGAAATCAACTCTGATATAAATAATAAAGAAATGAAATATAATTAATATTAAAGTAAGGCAAATAAATTTAAAAAGCATAAATAAACAAACATAAGAAAACATAAATGGGAAATGAATGGAAGAAGGTGCATGACAATGAAAATATTCAGTGAAAAATTATTAATTGTATTTATAAGGACTATTTACCGTGCAGAGAACGAGAGGTCCAAGAAACAGAGGCCATAGAATAACAGAAGTACAGAACGAATACTCAAGACATTTAGTATATATTCACTATTTAGAAGATATGTATATATATATATATATAAATATCTTAAAAATGAATTCATCTAAACACTAACACTCAATTTTTATTTTACGACTCATTCTTCAGACGTCCATCATTCGATGTCAACCAATCTAACTTTGTCGCGACGTACCAACGCATTTATGAAATTTACAACTGCCACTGGCAATTTCGTAAAATTGACAATTACGGAAACGTCCAATTTTTGCTAAATCATTAAATGTATACATTTACATCGATTTTTATTGAATCAGAAATTGACAGGTCTGCAGAACGAAGATCACTGTCAGCTTGAATAATTGCTCGTCTGAAATGGCAGTGGGCGCGGCATATCACCTTGACCACGAGCCGGTAGACGCAGCGTGGGCATGCTTCCCACTCGGTGGACTGACAGCATAGTTAAAGTCGCGGGATGCGGGTAGCGCAGGACCAGTCATTGACGTGATCTTTGAGGAAGACTTATCTCTTACAGTAGGCGTCTATCAGCTAAAAAGAAGAAAAACTATATGTAACGAAAATTATATAGTTAAACTAGCTGATCCCGCAAACGTGGTTTTGCAAAAAAAAATTGATATTTAAATTTACAAATAAAAAAAAAGGGTTGATCGTAGAGGGGTGAAAATTTATGGTTGTATGTATTCTTTTATGCTGTATCAAAAAAAAATAAAAACAAAAAATTACGTTAAAAAATATTTTTTTTTATGTGTGAACAACCTTTATCACTTAGGGGTATAGAAAATAGATAGTAGCCGATTCTCAGACCTACTGAATACGCATATTAAATTTGGTAAAAATCAGTCAAGCCGTTTCAGAGGAGTTCAAGTTCGAACACCGTGACACGAGAATTTTATGTATTAGATTATTAAGGTAATTAGATACACTATCATGTATCAGTTTAAAAAAAGTCTATAAAATATTATAATTAAATAAACACCGGACGTTTCGTGAATTGACAATAATTATACAAATGACAGCAACACAGTGCAGATACGAGTTGTTCTAAGTTTTTAATGAAATATACTTCGTTGAACTCGATCTGAGGAACATAAAGAATAATTTAGTGTTTCGTAGAAAATCGAAAAGAAACTTTTATGACGGGAGATTACTGTACCGCGTCTGTGTGTATGTATCTTTAATCTCTCATCACAATTTGATTAATCTGTTTAAATATTGCATATGAAAAAATTATGTTAAGAAATCACCAGAGAATCGTATTAAAAATATCTTCGGGGTGTAAATTATTATTAATATCCTTAAGAAACACATTAAGAATGCAATTTTTGACATATACATATTAAATTACTACCAATAATAATTCATTTTGGCAATTTTTTATATAGTTAGTTATATATATTGCGCGTGTACTAGTGTGTTGAAATATTACTTACCTTGGATAATTTATAAATTATTTGCAAAGTAAATTACAATATATTTAGAATAAAACGAAATAAATAGTATAGTAAGGAAAGGTATTACACGTATGAACAAAAATAGAGTTCAAAGTTGAAAGTAAAACAGGCCTATTATTACAATGTCCACGGCTGGGCTCCTCTGTTCCCAGTATAGGCCTTTTGGTTGAAAGCATCCTGTATCTAACTTTTTCCATCAAGTAAAAAACAGACCAATATTTAGCCACTTCCGCACATGCAGTGGTAGTCGTGCAACAAAATGCACCGCCCGCCGGTGCCAAACACAGAGTCCACTAATCGGTGCCTCTAATCGATGTAACATAATTCCTGAAGATGCCCCGTGGAGGAGTGAAACACGTGTTGAGTAATTTGGCGGTGGCGGTTGTGTGATTCGCATTGTTTGTCGCATGCGCATTTATCAGCGGGCTGGCGGGCGGTGCACTTTGTTGCACGACTACGACTGCATGTGCGGAATTGGCTAAATATTCGTCCTTTTCTTACTTAAGATTTTTTTTATTTATATCATTGACAATTTATAGTAATGATCAAAAATGGTCGATGTAAATTAAAGTCACTTTAAACAGAGTTTCGATTGTACGAGTCACAAAAGGTATTTAAACGGACAGCAGAAGGCGCGACAAGACGCACACGAGATTTTTGAGACTTTTAACATGTAACTTAGATTTGATATAATATAGTCTACCATTGTTAGTAAATTTAGTGTAAAATATACAAGGACGAATTTTTTTTAAAATCATTAATACCATCTTCAGCACAGATAATCTAAAAAAACACGTCATAGACTTTAACAAGGCGTATTTGCAATAAAAAAAAGTTCTTAACAAGCTATCATTACAGCCTCTGCAAGCGTCCAATAAAAGTATTATATTGCAAAAGGAGAATGCGATACGAACTGAAACGGAACGGGAAAGCGAAGGCACCGAAATAGGGGGGGAGGCCAGGGTGATATCAAAAGTTTGATTGAACTGCCGACCGAACAGAACTTTTGATTGTATCCTGAAGGATCGGCGTAAACAAAGCTTATATATGGAGGGGAGAAGATGAAAAAATTTGAAATTGGAAAACGAAGATATGTATAATTGATGTATCTTTTATTCCTTTTTCAAACATAAACTTTTTTTAAAAAAACACGCCACATAATATGCAGAGCACATTATACTTGGGGGATGTCCAGCTTCTCACGTAAAGACATAGGATCGACAAAAATGTTACATATGATACAGGTACCTTCCAATTGACCCTTTCGGAAATGTATTCAAGCATGTGCCAAGCTGTGAATGTACAGCGACTGAAAATATTTAGATTCTCTAAACTAATTTACAAAATCATATTTACTTAGCTGATATATCTCGAATAACTTTTACAATTATTTACGTCTATTCAACGTGAACGCAATTTATTTATTTATTTACTAGCTGATCCCGCAAACTTTGCTTTGCAAAAAAATAAGTTTTTAATTAACAGATAAAAAATAAAGGTTGATCGTAGAGGGGTGAAAATTTAGAGTTTTATGTATTTTTGTATGCTGTATCATAAAAAAATAAAAACCAAAATATGTTGTATAAAAAATAAAATAAAAAATTTAGGGGTGGACCACCCTTATCACTTAGGGGTATGGAAAATAGATAGTAGCCGATTCTCAGACCTACTGAATACTCATAAAAAATTTGGTAAGAATCGGTCGAGCCGTTTCGGAGGAGTACGGTAACTAACATTGTGACATGGAAATTTTATATATTAGATTTAACAGCACATCACACAAGTTAAATGTTTTTTTTTATTATGTATTGTAGAAACATTTAATCTATCTCGCCTGATGTTAAGTTTTGATGAGGTCTTCAATAATACATGCATGCATAGAGACCTATTCACTCTTGTCTTGAATACTCTCTAAGTTATAATATTCTGAAAACAATGACGCCGGTAGGTTTTTACATTCGGCTGTACGAACTATAAAAGTATTAGAAAAACGCTTAGTGTATGTGGAAGGAACTTCAACCGTGTACGGATGTCGTGAATCCGTGCGTCTGATGGAAGAAAGGAGATGGGAGAATTTTGAAGAACAACGATGATCACTTCGCTCATCACCCCTGAGCCTCGTGGATGGTGAGCGCATTCGAACCTGCTTATATACCGTAGCGTAATGAGCACTTGTTTATCAGCTTGGGTGTGAGTTAGATATAGTGTGTTTCTTTGTTTATAGGATATTCTTCTCAGAGGAACCTCACCCTTACGACCTCCTTAGATGAATATATGCCCTCTTACATCATTAGTTCCAGTAATTGCACAATAGGTACTTCTTTCACTGAAAGAAATAAACTAGGCGATCGATTATTAAATCAGTAGATTTATATCGCCTTTTTCATTTATAACATTTATGTCAAATCATATGAAACATATGTATCATAAATTAAAATTCACAATCTTTAAATTTGCTACCACATTACATAAACAATACAAACTTACATATGGGTTAAATTTATTTAAATAATTTACCGTAAACGGTGGAGGGAAATTTATTTACAACCGGTCAATGTTCAACATGACAATAAAGCCTTGCTTATCCTTATTCCTTTAATATTACCAAAAAGAATATTACAAGATACAAATTACCAAACCTATAATTTGTAATATTTGAATGCCATTTGTGTATGTCCCAAGTAACAAGCGATGCGTCAATCTACAAACATATTGAATAATGTAATAGATTAGAATATAGATAATTTGATTGAACCATAAGATATTAATGAAATCAGGCATTATTTTGCGGAAGTCCATCCTAAGTAAGAAAAGGACCAATATTTAGCCACTTCCGCACATGCAGTGGTAGCCATGCAATATAATGCACCGCCCGCCAGCCCGCTGACAAATGCGTATGCGGCAAACAATGTGAATCACACAACCGCCACCACCAAATTACTCAACACGTGTTTCACCCCTCCACGGGGCATCTTCAGGAGTTATGTTACACCGATTAGTGCCAAACACAGAGTCCAAATCATATTGGTCCATTTCTTACTTGAACCATAAGACTTGTAGGTACTAGTAGAAATATAGATAGTTTTATTTGGGCTGCACACTTAGGTTTGTTTTGGTGGGAACAACAAGATTGGTAAATCTCTTGCAAGTTTGAACAATGTTGGTTTTGATTTGGCCAACAACTCTGATAAGACGTCTGTTTGTAGTGCACCATTCGAGTCTTCCACATTGATATAGAAATTCTGGATCTTCTTCTTTTTCTGCCGCCCATGACGCCCATTACAAGGTATAAGTGTCCTTCAAAAATCGCAACGACGACCGGACCTTGCGCTGCCCGGATTCAGCGACTTTCCGCGACCTTTACCATATCCTCGGTCCGCCGAATGGGAGGCCTACCCAGGCGGCGTCTACCAGCTCATGGCTGCCACTCGAAAACTATCCAGCCCAACCATCGGTTGCATGAGCTATACGTCACATCATTCCAAATCGTACTGCGGCAACGAACATTGATTAACAGTGAAGCATTAGTAAATGTATAAGTAACTGACCAGCTGTTTGCCAGTTGAAATGGCAGAAGGCAGGTCATGTGGTGCGCAAAAGAGAAAGCTGCTGGGAGTTGAGATAACCGATCGGCAAATGCAGTATAGGATGCCCATCCATAAGATGGACAGACTATAAGAAGACGCTGGATGTAGACCGCTTCCCTTCGGTCTTACGTATACCGCCCTTACCATCTGTTGGCCGAAGCGGTCCCAAAAGGAACCTAAAGATGCCTCCCAAAAAGTAACCCACAAAGTGACTCGACAAGTCCAAGCAAGAGGGTCCATTTAAACGAAGACACCAAGAAGAAGAATACCAAGTACTAGGTACCAAGGAGAAGAACTCCTGGACAAGCAACGAGTGGTGTCGAGGACTACGGCAGGCGAGGACAAGGCAGCATATCGACGCGCCAGGAGGTGCCTTTAAATTTAGGTAATTTGAGGTTAGAGATATGTTTGTTAACCTTAAGTTAGATGAAGTTCTAACAGCCTTTTGCGGCTAGCAATAGACCAACAATTCTGAATATTTCCAGCAGTGGAACTAATAATTCCAGTATACTAATATTAGATTAGTTTAAATTTCATTTTTGTATCAGCTCATATTAAAAAAAAACATTTTGAAGTATCAAAAATATTTTAACAGAATCGCTTAAAAGTTATCACGTTCCAACATTGACCAATCGAAATAATATTAAATTATGTCCGTATTGAATTATAATAATGGTCAATTAAATATATGTCTTCTTCAGCTGAAGCCAAGTGTGGCCATTTTTTACTTGTCAAATTGCGGACGGGCCGAGACAACCTGCTGTGGATCGGAAAAAAATACGACTTTAAAAGGGTGACAACACATTCGGGTGTGTCTTTAGCGAAAGCGGATAGCGGATATTAATCCTTTTTTTATTATTATATTTTTTAATATTATATTCTTCACTACACACGATAGAAAACATATAAATAGTCTCATAGTAATAATAAAAAATAGTCTCATAATAATAATAAATAAACAAAGAAGTACAATGGGCGGTCTTATATAAGGCAATAGTATAAATAGTATAAAATAGTAGAAGTATAAATAAAGGATCGCACTGGTCTCAGAAGGAATAAAGAAACAGAGAAAGAAAAAGAAAGACCTATCATGAAGAAATTGCAAACTTGATTTGAGATAAGTGGAAGTGAATGGATTGAAAAGAATGTTATAGAGTATATAAAGAATGTGTGCATTCCGTCGAAGCCTTATGAGTAACCAATTAAGCTTTTACCAAAATTCGAAGTCATGATCATACTTTGGGGTCCAAACATGAAATGAATACAGAAGTAGGTAATAAGAAAAAATTGATAGAAAGAATTATTGGCTTTGACAGAGGTAATATAGTGGAACAAGGGAACCTAACAAAACGTAAGATAATTCAAAAGATATCTTCGAATATTTGAGAAATGCTTGGACATCTGAGCAATATAGTAATTATTTATCTGTTTTTAATTACAAATTTTAGTATATTTATTTCCTATAATCGCAACGTTTAGATGGTGTATTGGCGATCGCAGTGCGATATTATAGTAAGCATAGAACGCTGGTCTGAAAACTTATTTGTGAGTTGAGGCATTCCTATATAATTAATGCACGAAGAAGAAGAATTATAGAACATAGTACCCCGGTAATCGAATCCGCGACCTATCGTAAATCTCAATCTGTCAGTATGTAAATAAATAATTAAATATACGTATTTAATGGAATCAGGCGTTACCTTGCGGAAGTCCATTCTAAGTAAGAAAAGTACCAATATTTAGCCACTTCCGCACATGCAGTCGTAGTCGTTCAACAAAGTGCACCGCCCGCCAGCCCGATGATAAATGCGTATGCGGCAAACAATGCGAATCACACAACTGCCACCGCCAAATTACTTGACACGTGTTTCACTCCTCCACGGGGCATCTTCAGGAGTTATGTTACACTGATTAGTGCCAAACACAAAATATACGTGTTATTTGTACATATGATTTGAGATACTATGTTGTTATGTCTTTTTTTAGTTATATAATTTCATATTACGTACATTATATATGTTTATATTGCTTTCTGCATATATACGCCCACTGTAAGGCATAGGCCGCCGCCAAAAATATCTATGGGGGATATATTATAATCGCCACGCTTGGCAGGTTAGTTGGTTATCGCAGTGTGGTATTCTGTATAAGATTGTACTCCGGGAATTGAACCCGCCACCTACAGTCGCAAGTCTCAATCCTCTATCGCTGGACTACAACTGGTCATATATATTTATTTTCATTTCGATATCATTAAAAATCTCTCTATGATTATTTACATTAATTTGTTTATAGAATGCAAATTCTTTATTTATTCGTCCCCTTCATTCGATTTCAGGATTTTTTTCCAATCGGTTTTTATATACTCAGTCGTGTCAAAATAAGGTCCCCGAATTAGCCTTTTGAGTTTGTTCAATAACCAGAAGTAGCACGGAGATAAATCAAATACGTTGGTTGCGTAACGACATGAGTCAAGTTTTTGAGGCTTTTTTTTTCAAAATTTTGAGCAATTATGACTCTGATCGGGGGTTGAAGTGTTTGACAAAAACACTTGTAATTCAGGGATAATTAAACCTTTAACAGACAGGCACTTGACACATATTTTATTATAGAAAATCTTACCAATTAGGAAAAAAAATTACTTGCTTTCCTGCCCGGAAGTTAAGTATGTATATATATACATATGTATATACACACATACACACACATGCACACACACAGATATATATATATAGATATATATATATATTTATTTATTAGGTTAAATATATATGTATATATATAAATATATCTATATCACAGAAGAAATTGTGGGTCAAAATATATATATGTATAATGGATATATGTATATATACCCACCATATATTAACTAGATATTAAAATAAGAATTTTTTGTTTAAAAAAGTAAGTATCTATCGCTAATTTAACTAATGTAGACACACCTTTACAATATCATGGGCCACAAATGTCGGGACTACCTGAGTGTTATTTGCTCTATGTTAATTTGTGAAGCTACCGTTCACACTGCAGGTCAGGTTTTGCTTGTTAAATGTACCAGTTATCAGTAAAACATTTGTATAGGTAAAGGTTTTTTTTATATTTGACGTGTTTCAAGTCAAATACTTTTAAACTACGAACGTAAAGTGTATGTTGAGTGCATTGAGATAGCATTTTATCTATCAAATTATTTGACAAGATCGATACAACGGAATGGAACAAGTTTATTCAATATACAGGGAATTTTGAGATATGATCAGATTCTGGATCCTCGAAAAATTGACGCCATAGATATATGCTGAAGACGGACGCTCAGAATGTCCACCGAACTAACTCGATCCTCAAAGAGCTCAACATAAAATAGAGCTTATCGTAGATTTTCTAAATACGAATCCATAAGTTTTTAGGATATGTTTCCCGTAATGAGGACTAAATGGAGGGTTTGGGGTGCAAGACAAAGTAGAACTCGAGCGATATCGTGAGTGTAGCAGGCGTTCAAGGTGGGGGCCCAAAACTCCCACTAAGCAACTCTAAGGCGGAAGATGGATCGATGTGGTCTCGAACCATCGAGATAGCACCACTATGGTTTTCCCGGGAGGGGCTATTTAAAATAGCACAGCGCGAGGGAAGATGGCGAGGCAATCGCTGACCGGGAGATACTGAGGCGGAGAGGGCGATCACCAGGGAGTTCTGGTGGGTAGGAATCCCACATAACTCTGTCCTGGTCCCAGAAACAGGGTACCTTGAAAAACCGAAACTGCAACTAAAAACTTAGTTAATAATTGCTCTTACTCCGCCAAACATCAAACTTTGAGTTAAACTCAAAACTTTGTTTGCTTTTAAATTAGTCACCGTATTTTTAGATTATATCTTATGTTATCAATTATCTTTTATAATATAACTTAATCTACGTCGATAAGAATAGTAATATATATACATATAAGAACATATAGTTATTAGGTAAACAAAATAATTGTAATTAAAAATATATTCAATTCGAAAAGACGTTCAGTTTTCGAACTTTAAAAGTCGAAGTATTAAAAAAAACGAGCAGGCGTTAAATTGACACGTTTGAATTTGAAATTAGAATCCGATTGACGCGTTCCAAACGCGGACGAGTGAACTTGCGCGTTCATGTGAAAATCGAATATAATAATCGAAACGGCCCCCGACAAAGAAATTATACGATTACTTTGAATATATTAAGACTTTATAACAAACGCAATAAAGGTTAATTTGAAAAATATCTTTATTTTACAGCTGCAATAAAATTTTTGTAAAAAATATATCGACAACTTTAATTGGATGATATAAATATATATGATGGTCTTTAAGTGAAAATAATAGAGACTAATTTAGCTTAAGACTTTAGAAAATTGAGTGCAAATCGAATTTGTGAATGACATGTTCGCTTTGATTCGATCCGGGTCCGGTAGCGATGGTCGGCCGATCGGAAAGATGCGATCACAAAAATCAAATTCCGAATGCACAGAGCGACGGACAAATTTGTTTGGACTGGCCCTTAAAAGATATCACCTATTTGAAGTGACAACGGGAAACAGAAATCGGCGGGTAGATTTGTTATAGGTAGTCAGGTAGTTGCTTATATTTTTAGAAATGATACAACATATAAAGGTTAAAATGTGCTCGACTGTACCAACTTACTTATATAGTACATTCGCGTAAAAAAATGTTCACAGTTATCACTCAACTTAGTCCCGCTCCTTGATTAATGAGATCATACTAAATTAGAAAATCATGTTCACATTGACCAGTATTTATCCAAGCATATAAAAATATTTATTAATATTTGCAACGATGGGATTTCTGTGTCCACTGGTTGATATAGGCCTCCGTAATAGATTTCTAATAAGTCCGCTTATAAGCTGCCTACATCTAGCCTTATCATACAACCTTAAGAATGTCATCTGTGCAGCTTGTTAATGGGCGTGTTATGGTGCGCTTGCTGTCCCGTGACCTCCAGAACTTGGAGGTCTCAACAGGAGTCTGTTCTGCACTATTAAGTCTACTCCCTGCCACATCTGCTGGGATATGTCGGTAGATTTCATCAGGATGGAAAGGAAAAAATGCGATCCAACTCCCGGGACCATTTTTTTATAATAAGTACATATATAATAAGAGGATTCCAAAAGGTATCCAACCTAATATCCTTTGTAAATTCCGTCAAATGGACTTATAAAAAAGTTATGTTAAATTCACAGCATTTTGAAAAGGCTTCAACAAGCACTGTAAACATGACATATAATTTCAAAAATCTTAGTGAAAGTTTAATAATGGCAAATAGCTTTATTTTCATATGAACATGCATTCGTCTATGGAATGAAGTCCTATTTTTAAGAGACAAATTGCTAATACGACTGCTGCCTTTCTGTCTGAATTGAAGGAGCTTTTAAAAACTGTCAAGCGAGAGAAAATTACAAAATTCTTCAAAAAATTTTAATTAAATTTATTTTTAATAAATTATTGAAACATATTTACCGCGAATAAAGAGATTTTACTGTATTTTGATTGATGAGCCATAAGAAAATTTGAATTGAATTTATGCATATCACTAAAGTCCATTTTAATTTTGTTAAAATTTATATTTCCACAATAATTCACATTTTCACAAATTAAGTTAGTCTGAAAAGTTGAATTTCATAGAAAATAGAAACAGATTGGACTGTTCTTTAATAATTATCATAATATAATCATAAATGTATACATAATCATATTGACCTAGCATACCTTGCGTCGTGTGCATATAAAAAAATAAGGTTCTCTCAGTCAATGCAGTAGGAATATGTCAGTCAAATTGTACTTACAAACATATTATTTTTTTATACCTATACTATTTCCCAAATTTAAAAACATCATCAACAACAGCAAGCTACATTTACTTACATCCAATATTTAAGTAAAACAGAGTTCCTCAAACTTGTTTGTATCGTAGACCCCTTGCCATGTTTTTCTGTGTTGGGTAGACCCCCTACTTACCTGACATTGATATCCTGTAAATTTCTAACTGTAGTGAAGTTTAGTGTCTGTTCAAAATGTATTGCGACCACAAAGCGAATACCAACATCCTACAACTTACACAATTTTATAAACATATATAATATTTTTTTTTACTTCATAGGTACTTTTATAAATAATGTAAATGTTTTGATATTATAAGATGGTATGATGTAAGTAAATAGGTACTATCAGTGTATGTGTTGAGATCCACTATCGTGGACCCCCCTTTTCATTTCATGGACCCCCAAATTTTTTTATGCTGACGGAGACCCTTTGCAGGTTGTCATAGACCCCTAGGGGTCGATATAGACCACTTTGGGAATCACTGAACTAAAATATAAATACTAATAATACTAACTTAAGCCGCCAGTGTCTGTTGGCAAATATCTGACGTCACAATAAAAGTTCTCTTAAAGTCTATATGACCCTACAACGCACTAGCTGAAGCATCCATACAGTGCCGCAGATAGTATTTAAAAGGGTAGTAACACAGTGATGTATTTAAACGGTTTTATTTAGTTCGACCCGTACGGAATTTATTTATTTGGGTCAAAATTAGAAATTGAAATTTAAGCACCTTCCCGTTGTCAGATTGATCTGAAATTTGGTACACACATTTAATTTAGATGACAATACAATATAATAAAATCAGTAACATTATACATCTAAGATTGCCGCCGATACAAAATGGCGGATTACATATTTTTCCTTAACCCCCTCAATATGGGTATTAAATGAAAGGGTACTAGTAAAACACGATGATTATGTCAAAATTTAAAATTCAAAATGGACGCCGTTCCAATATGGCGGACTAGGTACATATTTTTCCACAACCACCACAATATGGGTATCGAAAAACCGTTTAACTTAAAAGTTTTTTACATGTATTTATTTTATTTAGAAAGAAAATTTTGTTTACCAAACAGCAAGAGTAACATCTATTTAATAAAAAACTAAGAATTCTAAAGAACATCTTAACTTTCCAGCAAAGGTCACCCTTCTGAGAAGCGAACGAACTCGGCCTAGTACAGATACGGCGATGTGATAGTGAAGCCTGGACGTGACCAACAGAAGTCGACAGAAATCTTTTTGTTACTTAAAATACATACATACTTAAGTAATAAAATATGCCTTCCTAAGTTAGTTTATAAGAAATAGTAATACATTGTCTGAAAGATTGATTGAATGTTTGCACGTACAGATTTTTTACAGAATAATATATAATACTAGCTGATCCCGCAAACGTTGTTTTGCAAAAAAAAATTGATATTTTAATTTACAAATAAAAAATAAGGGTTGATCGTAGAGGGGTAAAAATTTATGGTTGTATGTATTCTTGTATGCTGTATCATAAAAAAATAAAAACAAAAAATTTCGTTAAAAAATATTTTTTTTTTAAAGTTTGAACAACCTTTATCACTTAGGGGTATAGAAAATAGATAGTAGCCGATTCTCAGACCTACTGAATACGAATATTAAATTTGGTAAAAATCAGTCAAGTCGTTTCAGAGGAGTTCAAGTTCGAACACCGTGACACGAGAATTTTATATGTTTGATATTCCATATGGTCTATATTTTAAAAAGGCAGTCTTATCGCTCGAGGCGATCTCTACCAGACATACTTTGGATGAAGAAGACATGAAAGAGAGTGCAGTCTAGAGCATGGTATAAAGCAATTTAGGGTGTAAAATATCTATACTCTGAAACATGTCACATAAATTTATTTTTTGTGTTTAAATGTGACCGACAGGCCTGTAACTTATCACAATAAATATGAATAAAACTCAACACTACATATAAAGTGTCGGTAAAACTTGAACTTATCAAAACTGTTATAAAAATGATACAGGAGAGATAACGAAAATTTTAAATATTATAGTATTTTTTTGGCCCCCGCTATTGGGGACCTCTCCTTCCACCCCCTATTTAATTGGGAACAGGGTTTTGTAATTCCTAATAAAAAAAATTTTTCACTAGAATTTTATTTTCGTTCTCGTCTTCCATAGTACACAATATCTTTATTCCTCCTTCTATCATTCTACAATTCCATCTTCCTTTCTCAATCATTCCATTGAACATCCTCAAACACTTCAGTTATCCATTTTTATTACAGTATCACAGTTTTAATTGGTTTAATTATTTTCTCGTGTACATCAATTTTGTCACGGATTTTTTTTACAAATTTTTTTTAATATCTATGAATCTATTTTAATAACTTTAAAATGTTTTATCTACCTAATAGAATAATATTTAAAGCTAGTTGTAAAACTAAACAAATACATGTGAATGACTAAAGGAAAGCATAAAAGATAACGTGAAGAAAGAAAGGGGGTATGTAAATGAAAATTAAAATTACTTGAAAACTTGACCATCCGAAATATATCATGCAAGGAATGAACAAAATATCTTGAAAAAATGGAGACCACAAAAAATAACTTCTGGCTATACAAGCCTGCAGAAGTAATTCTAATTTTAATTTTTTTTTCATTATATTATTATCACTTTATTTATTATTTCTGATACCATTATTTCTTGGAAAGAATGTACCATAGATGACAGCATATTCACATATTTAAATCCTTAATTACCAATAATCCTGTAAACATTGACAAAACTTAACACTCTTGTTACAACAGAAAGAGACAACAGTTTTCGGTTCAATTTAAAGGACTTACAATAGGTAATGATCAATTCAGAACCAACAAAGGATTTGCGATAGAATGGCGCATAATAAAAGATAGACAAAGGACAAATAGCCCGCGTTGACCACACCACGCGACCACAGGCTCGGCTACAAGGATCAACGACATATGGAAATGACATTAAAACTTTACTAATGTACTCAAAATATTTAAATAAGTAAGCTTCAAGACCGGCAGTCGACCTGATCTTTAGATAAACCATATGCCTTCCTGTTCCTTGAGTGGAAAAGACAATGGTTGATCAGGGAGACAGTAGCGCCATCGAGAGACGGTCAAGTAACCCAACAAAATAGAGATAAGAACTAAAATGTAAAATTAAACTTAATTGTGGTGAAGAAAGAGATGTAATATGTCAGAATCGTGATCAAAAGAAAGGAGAAAGTAACAAGATGTAATGTTTGGGAAATAATACAATAGACATAGGTCAAGCGACAACAAAATGTGCAACGTGACGTGATGTCTCTACCAAAATCACGCTCTCTCGAGTCTCAATCCTCACTGCTGAAGGTAATGACTCCATAAGGAAGGTTTCCTTGGGTAATTCATAAGTGTTGGTTTCCAGGGTCCCAGGAACTATTTAACTTCTTTCTGCTTCTGTTGCCGCTTTGTGCTTTGAATAGGGAAGTTATCGAGTTCTATTTTATGGACCCTGCTTTTAGGGGTCTCCTGTTTTCCTTATCTTATAGCTGAGACTTTTTGGGCAATTTTTTTTATTTGGTTTTTGTTTATATTCTCTCCTCACATCTTTCATTATTTCCTCCAATTTTCTTCACAACCTTTCATTCCTTTCCATATGTCACTTCCTTCGCCATCCAGAGCTCTACAATTTTAAGTTTATTGTTTAAAAACATTTGTTTTAAAAATTATTAATTCTTAATTTTTATTTATTTTGTTAATATCTACATCTGCTTTATTACTCATGTTTGTTATTTTCATTATTGTCACTTTCATGTATTTTTTTTTTTATTGTTATTCCTATTTCCTTTTTGCACAACTCCAAAAAAGGTCTGCCAATACACCTCTCTACTCACCAGTGAGGCAATGTTGTCTTACTCCCTTCTATAAGAGATATCAATGTTATAGCACGCTCCTACCTTCACCGAATAAAAATTCACTTTGAAGTTATTTCTAGTTACTTTTTGAACTGGATCTTGTATTTATTTACTGAGAAATATATGCCAAGTCTCTTTAAGATCAGGGTGAACAGCCTACTGGATCTGTGTGCTTCATCTTCTTCTTCATCTTCGACCAAACTTGGTCAAAGGCGGAGTAGTAAAAAAAATTCCAGCCCAAGAGAAGTTACCTTCATATTTTCAATATGTCACAAGTGATATTTGCGTAGATTTAAGATTTTATTTTTATTAATCTAGAAACTAAATAATGTTAGTGACATATCCAGTTGAATTTTAAACCACTAAATATTAATATTTAACATTTCTCTATCCTTGTTTAAGGGCGTGGGTGTTCCGAGAATAAGGCACGAGGCATGGTAAATAATAACACTGGGCCGTGGAGATCTATCTTTGGCATGTATCCTTTGCTCATACGTGCACTACTGCTGTGTTTCTGCGCCCTTATGAGTCACTGCGGTGTGTATGTACCCTTAAGTATCTCTTCAGTTAGTAAGTAACATTATGCATCAGTGTATATGTACATTCATGTTATATATATCTATGTGTATCACTGCGGTGTATATGCACCCTTATGCATCATTTAAGTGTATGCATTTTTAAGGATTACAGTAGTGTGCATACACCCATAAGTATAATAGAAGTGTATATATACCTTTTATTATTATACATATTATTACTGTGAATACTCGACCATTATGTATCTCAGCACACTTAGGCATCGCTGAAGTGTGTTTGCGCCTTTACGTATCACAAGAATATGTATACATCCTTATGTTTTTTAGCATTGTGTATGTAACATTTGGTATCGCTTAAGTGTTTCTCCACCCTTATAGATTACAGTGATATCTTTGTAGTTTTATGTAATACAGTGTATATGCACCTTTATGTATCTCATCAGTGTTTATGCACGCTTATGCATTGCAGAAGTGTATATGCACCATTATGCATCACAGTAATGTGTTTGCAGCCTTATACAGCACAGCACTGTTTATACTATTTTATCCACTGTAGTGTGTACGTACCCTAATGTTAAAGATCAGTGTGTATGCACCTTTATGAATTAAGCATGTGAATGCTTATGCTGCCATTAGGTCGATGTTTGGCACGTTTGAGAAGCATTCTTGTATTTTGATACCAAATATACATCGATTGCAGGTTGCCCACTCCTGGGCGTGGGACTTATAGATTTCAAGTAAACTTTTTTGGTCTTGGTGGACATCCCTGGTTCTTACTCTACTAGTTTAAGGCTCTAGCGGCCAACTATTCTGTAAGGTTTATGGCATGTCCACTGATACTCGAAGTTGCCAATTTCCTGGATTATATCGGTTACTTTTATCCCACTACGGATATCCACGGATTTGTAACAAACTAGTTTGAACGATCCACAATAGTGTTGCCATATTTACGAGTATTTATGAGAATTTTGTTGACAGTCTAACCACTATTGAATAATTTTTTCAAGTAGCATACTTAAAATATACCGAAAAAAAAAACATCCGTCCCATCGAATATGGTACAAAACAAAATACCAAAAACATGTCCCACAAATAAATAGTCACATTAATAAAAGCGACTAATGATCAATTAAAAAAAATAGAATGTAATAAAACATAAAAACGAATATATTGGAGACCCCATATAATCTATTAACACTTGAACAGTGGCCCACAGGACGGCCGATCCGAGTATGGATTTTAAATTTATTTCTATTTAACAAACCTAATGCAAAGTTTAAAAATAATCAACGCTGCAAGTGATTTTAAACCTTAACATGTGAGTAGTAAGGTAATTAAGAACGCAAATCGATTGTATACAACGCTAAACGCATTAACAAACAATAAACTAACGCATGCATGCGATAATCACTTTTTCGCACGAATTTATTTCTTATATCAATAAACATAAGGTCACCGGCGTGTTAATGAAGTGAAAAACAAGCGGTGACTTTGTCGAATCGGTCAGGTATTCCTTACACGTGGTGGGTCTCTAATAAATAAATATCCACAAGGCTTGACAAATGAGTGAACACTACCTTTATGGTGGCGGCTGCACGCGGCCTGCACGGGAACCGGTCGATTCGTAACGAAATGTTTTCGTTTCGACTCTATAATATCAAATAATAATTCTTTATATATTTATAATATCAATTCTAAATTTACTACATATATTAGTGTTATTTTATATGTAATTAACCAACTGGTTATATATTTATAGATCATATTATTTAAGATGTAGATTGACCACGTTTTTATAAATAGAAACATTTAGAAGGTTTAGTAAGGTTAAGTAATATAAGTTTTCAAGTTTTAAAACATTTACTGCACTTGTTTATATTACACGAAAAATAATTATATGAAAATGTTGAATATTAATGTGTATTATAATAAAAATGAATGTACAGAAGTTGTAAAAGACATTCGATTCGCAGCGAAGCGATCGCCGCCCGATAGGCGGAGAGAGACGAACGAAAATATCAGATTCATTTTGGTCGAGCACAAACGCACACACAGAATGCATATTAACAGATTAATAAATTCCCAGAAGTTGGAATAAGACATAAATTTTAATAAAATATACCATAATGTGGTATCGTGCGCGGTGATCTTAAGTACTGTTCGTGTCTTATTGTTTCAACGCGCTTCTAGATGACAAGATTTCGTGATTCTCGACGAAATAAAACTTTGAGATGCTATTGGTACAGGTGGGGTCAATGAACCACTACGTACGTCTTGGAATTTTCGCCTCACATCACTGTTAGGACCTCTTCAATCTATCTAAATCTTTTTTAATATTTACAAATGCATATATGACTAAATCATTGTCTCTATTTATTACTCTACTTCTGTATGGTGATGCATTTAACTGAATTTAGAATCGTGAATTTGATCAAACAATGTTGACAATTGTAATACATAAATGTTATTACTTCGAATGTATTTTAGTATTTTATATCTGAAGTTAAGAAATACATAGCAATACTAGATATAGATTTAGATACCCATTAGGTGGACCTACGATATAGTTGAAGTCGCTTTAGATGAGGCATTTGCATTGCATCGTTTAAACAGAAGTAATACTAGATAATAACTCCGATTCATGGGAGACAACATTATCAAAGTTGACAAACGTACAAATAGACAATTTTGGATAAAAGCCTATAGCAAAAATTCAAATAACATGTGATATCAATTTACAACCGATAGAGATTTATGAATCCATGTCAATCAGTGTAAGTAAAATAATTGAAACGACGAAGCCTGTGCTTTAAAATTACAACCCGTACCATACATGTCGTGATATAAAATAATTATAGAATTTACGTAATAAAAATGTGATATAAAATAACAATGTAATTATGAAAATATAAAAAGAAAAGAGGAATGAATGAAAGGTGATACAGAACAAAAGGGAAAGACAGCAGAATTGTGACATGAAAGAATAGACCGAAAGACAATGTGAAGTATGAAAGAAGAGAAAGTAAATAATGAAAAATTATGTGAATAATTAAATTTGCCCGTAAAGTCCCTGTCCCACAAAAGATAGGGGGTACGAGAGGCCCCCAATAGCGGGGGCCATAAAAAAAAACTATAAATGTGGGATAATTACAACACTGTATTAACATTGGCAACTGGTATATTTAGAGTAGTAGAAGGAAATAGATTACATTCAAAAATACCAACATTCCATTAGTAATGTATTTTGAATTGATTGAATTACACTCCTGCAATATCAGAAGCTTACAATTATACTTCACCACGATTTGCAGACCACGGAGATAATCAAAATGACGAATCTGTTTGCTACCACACGCATGTAAGAAAATTGGTTGATTAGCAAAATTATAGTGTTGAGAAAGAACGTGATTTCTTTTATTTTTGTTATTGAAAATTGCTGTTTTCACAATGGAATTTGAAGCGTTATCTTATTCTCTACCTATCTCTACTTCTTCTTTCTAACTAAGAGGACTTTCATAGAAGTCTTTAAGATTGGAAGGTTACTTTGACATACGCTTCATGAACCTGAGCGTAAGGATCCAGAGAAATAACCAGCTTGGGCTATCGCGTATTGAACTAAATGTATTCTTTCTCTGTTTGAAAGCTGAACCACGGCTTGATCCGCCATTAGCTTTCCGACATTCTGATCAATCTTTAGAGTATTGTTATTTGATAAAAAAAATAAATTTGAACTCCTTGTGAAGTGGAATGAATACACGATAAAACAAAAGATCGAACGGCTATATTTAATGGAATCAGGCGATACCTTGCGGAAGTCCATCCTAAGTAAGAAAAGAACCAATATTTAGCCACTTCCGCATATGCAGTGGTAGTCGTGCAACAAAGTGCCCGCCAGCTCGCTGATAAATGCGTATGCGGTAAACAATGAGGTGTAACACGTGTTGAGTGAATTAACGGTGGCAGTTGTGTAATTCGCATTGGTGCACTTTTTAGCACGACTACCACTGCACGTGCGGAAGTGGCTAAATACTGGTCCTTTTCTTACTTAAGATCGAACGGCATAAGTAGAATTAAATATGCTACTTGTTAGGACTTTTTACCATGTAATAAAGTGAGCCAAGGATTTTTTTGTGGCCTCGGTTTAGAAACCTCTTGGGTAAAATTATCTGTGGAAGTGCGAGGACTTTATTTTTCAGTACAATACTTTCTTCAATGCTTTCTTTTATTTCATTTTCTTCTATCACATATTCTTTCACTCTTTTCACCCGTTTTTCATCACAATCTCTACCATGTCATCTCATTAAAGAGACGAAGCTACTGTTTAATCAGATTCAACTGAAACCTAATTAAAGTTGAATGGTAAAAACATCGAAGTTACCTTTACCTTGAAATCGCAGTAATCGAACCGGCTTCTCTTTATCTGCGCGCAATCTTCCGTCACTTTTACTTTTAGCGCTGAATGTATTTTTATCTCTTTCTTCATTGATCACTCCGCAATATTTATTTATAATAATAGAAAATAACATTATAGACCCACTAATTGTAAAAGTTTTAAATAAATCGTAACAGGACGGTAAATAGTGGTTCGATTCTGTCTTCAAATATTATTTTTGAAAATATTTTTCAATTAAAGAATATTACTTCAATGCTTATTTTCATTTATTACAAAAATTATCTGTATGCCTTTACAATTTTTAGATTATTAAGTTATTTTTTTTAATCACTATGTTAAACTTTAAGTGATCCTGATAATTGATTTTGTAAGTTATTCAAAATAAGTGTGTAATCTTTATTATTGTAAATTGTGTCAACTATAAGGACACTTTATTTAACATAATAAATACTAAATATAACCTAAAATGCATTTATGTAAGAACTAGCTGACCTCCACGTGGCGAATTTAATAAAAACTCCCATAATTTCCCTTTTGGATATTTTATAACAAAATCTGTTCTTAGCTGATATTAACTTTGTATATAGTATAGTTTTACAAAATTTCAAGCCACTAAACTTAGTGGTTACAGAGATATCGTGATGAGTCAATACGTAAAGGAAATTTTTATATATAGATATATTTATGAAAACAAAGTTCTTTAGATGTTTGGTTCAAAATTAAAGTAGAATAGAGTATAAGTTAGTAACAAAATTAACTTAAAGGCTGTATTAGTTATGAATTGGTATGTCATACAATTCAACTATAACAACCCTTAATAACCGAGAGTTTCAATTTTGATACCAATCTTTTAAACCGAATGTTCACATTACTATTAGTTTCTTTTTTAGGTTGGCTGTACGAATTTTACTGTTGTATAATATTCTTTCAAACGAAATTAAAAAAAAAATCTATTTTTCCCTTCATCTAGACCCTCAAGCAAACACTGTAATATTTAAAAAAATCACTTTCGTAAATCAGGCTATTAAGGGTTAAAGAAGTTAATATAAAAATTTACTTATTGTTATTATGTTGAGTGCGGAATATAATGTAAACATCTGAAATATCCACAATTCTCGAACCTTCCATGTCATTATTTGAAATGGCCGCAGTCGGTAGCGGTGTAATCATAGATACAAATAAAAAGAGTCAAGTATCGATTTAGCGTAAAAGAAATCGAATAAAGTGACTTCGTATAAAAGACGCCGACTTTACCGATGACCAATTCGACTCCCGACTTAATTTGCTGGCAATCATCTCGTCTGTTCGATGATGATTTATGGTTTTCATATTGCCACTGGAACAATTTGATTTTTATATTCTAGTGACGTCACTCTTTGAGAATATTGGATGGTGTATATTGGACGCTTATATCAAATATTCCCAGAAAAAATCAACTTTTTTTTTTTGGGCAAACGTGTATTATAATATCCTGTTTTAAAGTCTATAAACTATGTATATATACATTATTAAAATATAATATTTTATATGGTTATAAGGTACAATTTTAATTGACTTTGTAAAAAGAAATAAAAATCGGTAAAAAACTTTTAAGTTAAACGGTTTGTTGGTACCCATATTTTGGTGGTTGTGGAAAAATATGTACCTAGTCCGCCATATTGGAACGGCGTCCATCTTGAATTTTAAATTTTGACATTATCATCGTGTTTTACTAGTGTAGCCCTATTGAGCCATATTGAGGGGATTAAGGAAAAATATGTAATCCGCTATTTTGTATCGGCGGCCATCTTAGGTTTATAATGTTACTGATTTTATTATATTGTATTGTCATCTAAATTAAATGTGTGTATCAAATTTTAGATCAATCTGACAACGGGGAGGTGCTTAAATTTCAGTTTCTAATTTTGACCCAAATAAACAAATTCCGTACGGGTCGAACTAAATAAAACCGTTTAAAATGATTTTTTTAAAAATATTTAATTAGAATATATAGGCCCTTTTACTTCGTGAAGAAGAAATTGGTCAAGAGGCCAAGCCATTTAATATTGCTTTTATAGTGACTAATTGTGTACTTTATAAGATTGAAACTAGAATCAGATTGGACTCCTTCATAAAGAAATTCTTTAACTTCAAGCTAGGATATATCCTAACATACCTCGTTCTTATAATAATCCTTACAAACTCGGAAAGTTTTTTTGTAACCACTTTTACAATATCATAAATATAGTGGTTATGTAAATTAATTCAGAGGCATTATTTTCACTTTAATTATCATTCCCACAATAATAAAAAATTATAGGTTTTCTTTAATGAAATTCGTAAATTTATTTCATTATTCAGATATATTAAGTGTAACTGTATTCTTATATATATAATGTTGCCCACAAAAGATATAAAAACTTTTTGTAGGTTAGAGAAGGGAAAAAATAAAATAAACATATATTTATTTCTAAAGTTAACTACAGTCTTTAAATAAATGAATTGTAATTAAATCTATGCAAATAAATTAAACTGAAATATCTTTTTGTAATATTAAAATTATCGCTTTTCACTACATGCATATATACGTATATATATACCAACTTTATATTTTTATAAAATGTTTGTTGTCTCTCTGTCTTGTTTGTTCAGGTTAATACCTGAAATGGCTTGACCGATTTTGAAGGCACTATACTGGCATGTAGGTGATGTAATAAGGAGTATATTATGCTAATTTTAGGTATAAATTTTTTTTAACAAAAAACTGCTTTTTTGTTGAATTCTATGTAGACAAAGCCGCGGGCAGAGCTGTGTATAGTAAAATTAAAGTATTAAGTATTGAAAGTTTAAACGTTTAGACAACATGCAGAGAAACTGATCCAAAAGAAATGGAGGCAAAAAACCTTTATTACTCGCACAGGACGGTAGCCGGCAAGCAAATGGTCAATGACACTAATAGATGGCGCTTGGTCGCCGCTTCGATTTACAAATTAGAGATCAAAGGCACACGCTGCGCACGGGCCACTATTCTGTTCATTTCCTCGAGATTTTACACGCGTCTAAATCAATTGAATAAATTGCCACGTGACCTTATGTGAAAACCTTAATATATCTCCGTTCAGCTTACCGGACCTTCTCAAGAAAAAATCTGCAGCAGAATCTTTTGATGAGTTGGCCCGGCACATTGTCCTAAATCTCAAGGCATTTAACGGTCTGTAGCGCTTGGGCAGCGACTTAAATAAAATAATGTAGCAACTAATATATAATTGTGTATTCCAAATTGTATTTTTAATATGTATAAATTTTAGCTGTATTTACCCGTAAGTGAAAATTGTGTAAAAAAAAAATCATAATATAAAAAACGCTGTTGTGCCTCGCAGCTGGGAGAAGAAAGATCCGTATCAAATAGCGGCAACCCTCTCCCAACTGTCTGCGTTTAGTCAAAGCGAAAGATAAATACTATAGAAAAAAAAAACACCAGCGATACAAATTAGAATTAATAAATAAAAAAAAAATTAAATTTGGTAATAATTTATATTAAACAACATTTTGCCCATATATAACGCAAGATAAACCAATAAGTACATTCTTAAGATGTCCAAGTTAATATGAGGTACTATAATATGTTACCAAAGAATTATAAGTTACTTCGACCACTTAAACCCCAGACAACCTGATAAGTTCGACTAACTGGTTGTATAAAAAGAAGACGATAAAAGGCCGCGTGAATATTACCTACTCTCTCTCTCTCTCTCTCTCTACATATATATATATATATATATATATATATATATATGTATATATATATATATATATATATATGTATATATATATATATATATATATATAGTCATTGTAAATAGATGTAAAAAAGCTTTTTGGTGACATATAAACTATACATTTTAAAGTTTTTGCACCTATAACCAACCATCCTGTATATAAGCAACAGTCTACCAAGTACGAAGAAAATAATAGATCAGAAAACTGGACACAGTATTGAGAAATATTCTAGATAGTGTAATAATATTAATTAGAAATATGGCATGTTAAAGATTTTACACCTTTTAATCTATCACCCCGTATATTCTAGAAAATTGCAACAGTCTTCTAGAATACACGTGGATTGCATGTAGTATCTAGTATATATATATATGTATAAATATATATATATATACATACATATATATTTATATACACACATTGGGGTAGAAGGGTTCTCGAATAGTCACTACGAGTCAGTACACGCGGCGTGTGTGGGATCCCACTAGGTGGAACTACGACGCAGTAAAGGAAGTCCAGACTTCAGATAGAAGATCCTGATGCACAGGACTGGTCTTCGTGGCGATCCATGAGGCAGGCACATGTCTTGCAGTGGGCGTTCATCAGTCGAAAAAAAGATATACATATATATATAGTTATATCCGTTTATTACAAACGCAAAGACCATATACGATTTAGTTTTGTCGAAATTGTGTTCATACTTATACTTTTCTAACATAAAATTATCACAGCATTCAATGTATAAAGCAAATGACAATTAAAAAATAGGTAGGTATTTTTTAAATCGATTTCAATATAGTAAAAAATATTGGTGGTTTTGTGTTCAAATTAAAACTATTTGAATTTATATACGCAAGTTAATATTTAAAATCTTAAATGCTTATATATTCTTAATAATTGACTGTTTTAAATTTACGTATTAAACTTTAAAATTTCTGTGATTTTTGTTAATTTTAAAATACACAATCAAATTTATTCGAAATTTTATTTTTCGTTCGTAAATATATCGAACGATATCGAAATAGCGTCCTAACGAGATTGGACTTTATTGCTTAAGAGCTGTATTATTACAGACGATTGCTTACCGTATTGATTCTATGGTCGGCTTTTTGTGCGACTAATGCTCTGGGAGTCCAATAAGTCGGCGCCGTCGATCCGCGTCATGTTTTACTTGCAACACAATTAATAATTATTTTAATTATTTATATTTTTTTAATTGTAATGGAATCTCTGGAGATACAATCGTTTAGTAGGGTCCGGGTGTTAGACTGCATTACTACGAGGAATAGTAGCTTTCCTACTGAGTTGACGGTATGTACTAGTCATTGGTGTTGGATTCGTAGTGGATATGTTGTTAACTCCAAACGTCGGACATGATCCTGGACTTGACCAGATTCTCTGTCTCGTCACCTATCTTAGATGGGCCGCGTGGTAGGTGATCACGCGGTTGGAGCGACCATTACCGGCGAGTTACCGCAGCTTGGACACTTGCCTGCTCAGCAAGTTTTATGCTAGATGATACCCACTGCAGCCAAGTGTAGTTCAGTCTAGATCCCGTGATGGAAATCTTGAAGTTAGTAAGCTTCGACTGCAGTCTCTAATTCATTTGTAAGAATCGAAATCAGATTTTTAACAAACGGATAAGGCTTAATACTCAATAAACGAATATTGAAATGACAAGAATCCTTGACAGTGATGTCACCTAATTATTTAGGTGATATTACGCGATTTATGGCATATCTAAGTGTATATGTATAAATCTGTAATTTGAACTCAATTAAAAGATGTGCTGTTGTGGAGTTTCTTTCTGCTTCTTCTGAACAACTATAACACCTTGCGAAGCAGAGTAGGATCAAAAATAAAATAAATAATATGTTAACAATCATTAAGAGTTCTGTTAAAAGTTTCAATGTTAAATAAATAGATTTTTATTATTTATTTTTACTATTGAAATAACTTTAAAGATGCGATCGTAAAATTAGATTTGTAATAAAATTATTGCGCTGTTTCCTAATTTCAGTCGTCTATTCAATCCACTTGTCAATGTATGTTATTAAAAAAAGACTTGAATGAACAACCCCAAATTTTCCTTTAATGAGATCGATTAAAAAAAATCTAAAATTAAAGAATACAATACTATTATTAATAATAATAGTATTATTATAGCATATTATATACTTGCCTAACGTTTATATACATAAATGAGCATATAGATATTAGAGTGAACGGAAATGTAATGTCGCTTTTTAAGTTAAATTCACACGACTACATTTTTAACAAGTTTTAATTTCTAATCAACAATATATTCACCCTCTTTATCAACAAACTTTTGCCATCTTGTATACAAATCAATGCCGGATCGGTAACAAATCAATCGGTTTTTCTGTGAAATATGTCGACAAAAACGACATTACTTTCCGGTCTCTCTAATACATATATATTGACTATGTGTGTGTGTTCGTGTGTGCGAAATAGATGATTTCGTAATAACCTAAAAATTCCAAAACAAATAATGGCTGTTGAAACTGCGCATTTGACGTTTCGCTATGAACATCGTCAGTTTGACAGTTCGCAATAAACTTCGCGCGTTTGACACTTCCGTGCGCTGCAAATTTATATTGTCTCTTATTAGCTGCGACGTAATATTTATCGATAAATAAAGTTTATTTATTTCATATTTAATCAATAAATGAAGTGATTGTTCGAAAACATGTTATTTTATTTATTCTATTTGAATGAAGAGCTATTTCTAACGATGAAAAATCTATAGGGATATTTAATGTATTTAAATATATGTTACATTTATATCTATCTCGTATCATGTACAAGTCAACTATCTCTATATTGTTGTCTGCAACAGTAAAAATACCGTCAATTGTATTTTAAGTTATCATAATTCAATATTTTTCTTTCGGATGTAATACTGTGATCAAAAATAAAGTCAATTTGCTTATGAAATGTAAATTATTTATTTATTTTTCCAAATAAATTTCATCCCTTTAAAGTAAATCTCGTCTTTTAAAACTTACTTTTAATGAACACTTTTATCAGTCTTCGAAATATTCGGAATAATGTTTGTCCGATATAGCCTTTAAGACCTTTGATTCGGTTTATATCTCCTCAAACGTGTTAAAATGGCGTCCCGTTTGGCAGGTAGTTTTCTGAATGGCCAGAAGTAGCACGGAGCTAAATAAAGCAAATTTTGGCACAAATTAATTCTTGACGATATTGACGACACACAAAACATCCTTCAAAATGGTTTCGACTGAGTCAAATGTTCAGGCGTTACCTTGCGGAAGTCCATCCTAAGTAAGAAAAGGACCAATATTTAGCCACTTCCGCACATGCAGTGGTGTCGTGAAGATGCCCCGTGGAGGGGTGAAACACTTGTTGAGTGATTTGACGGTGGCATTTGTGTAGTTCGCATTGTTTGCCGCATGCGCATTTATCAGCGGGCTGGCGGGCGGTGCACTTTGTTGCACGACTACCACTGCATGTGCGGAAGTGGCTAAATGTTGGTCCTTTTCTTACTGAGTCAAATGATATTACACCGGCACACAGATGACTTGGAAAATGTTATAGACAGACCTACCAATCTTGGTAAAAAGTACATGTTTTTCTAATGCCCGGAAGTTTTAAATGACAATTTCATCTCACTTTTTATCACAGTATATACGTAATATATGTACAATAAATTAAATTAAATAAATTAAATAAGTTTTCACGGATAATATTTAAACTTAAATATATCTGAAGTTATATAGTTAATCATAGTTTAATAATAAAATAAATAAATAAAATTAATCTTTTATTAACTTCATAATGTTAAGTTCTGAGCTGATGTAGTCCACTATTCAAGTAGTGAAGCGATGTTTGAGAAGAAAAAAAAAATGATTTTTTTTCTTCCCCGGTTTACACCGCACACGATTTACGGCTGGCATCGTTGAGATTTATACAATGCTCGAACGCTTGTAATTCAATAAATTATCACATTCGGACGCGTTACCGGGAAAACGGCAATGTATACCACTACACGATTTACGATCACACTTTGATGATTTCTGACGAATGCCGACGCTTGTGTTTTTCACGTTGCGTAACATACAACGACGGCTGTGTATGTGATTAGTTTGGATGTACAAAACGCGATCATACAGTGTAAATATTTTTTTTTTGTTATTATTAATCGGTATATTTTTACACGCATGATATGGAACAGCTATTAAAGTCTCTGGTATACGTCTAAATCAGATTTATTCTGGAAGAATCTATGGTTGCATCAAAAATCATTCTAAACCAGTGTTTCCCAACGTGGGGCCTACGCCCTACAGGTGGAACTACCTAGAGTGGAATATACACGAGTTTACCCCGTTTTATTTTAAAGTAAAAATAAATATATACGATACATAGGGGGCGCAAGAATATAGCCTAACTAATAACTCTTTTATAGATAAAATTGAACGCTTTTACACTGAACTCATGTCATCACCAAAATCATTTCTGACGTTCACTACTGGACATAGGCCTCCACAATAGATTTCTGGGTTGCATCCGACATCTTTCGAAGATATCACGATGTTCGCCTATCCACCTTGTGGGTGGAAACGCATACGGTGCATATGCAGCAATCGACAGTCTAGAAAATTAAGGTCATCTAGTCTGCTAGCTAAATTACCTGATCACAGCAGCACCAACTTGCCAATTTTCCAGGCTATGTTGATTACATTTGTTCGTCTTGCAATATCTTAAAACTGTTATAGTCATAAAAGAACTTAATAAAGAGTACAGCATTTTTAAATAAAGAACGTTAATATTTTTTTCAGAACAACATCAACATCACCATTACAGATGTTCGTTCAAAGAAGTGATGCATCTATATCACACTTAGGCCTATAAATAGGTCATTGGTGTTCGTAAAAATGGTCTGCATTTTTGGGCCCTTGGGCTTCATAACAGTGTCCATCATGCGGTGGTAGCAATATCACGTCACACGAACTCGTGCGTGTATTGCACGGACGAGACTCAAGACGCGATCGAAAGGTTCATCGATGTGGCGAATACGGCAACCGCCGCACATACGGGCGCACAACCTGAGGATGCCAATATGAAGTAGAGATGAGTGATCTTAAAAACTGGATGTTGTACCAGCGTTGTCATAATAGATTAAGAAATGTAATTCTTTACTTAAACACTGTAACATGCAAAAAAACCACGAGACTGTTTTTTTATGGCCCCCTCTTTTGGGGGCCTCTCGTACCCCTAACTTATTGGGATCAGGGACAATATTATTCAATAATTTTTTCAGTATTTTCTTTATTAATCACTCTCTTTCACGCGTCACAATATCTTCCATTCTTTACTTTTGTCCTTCACAATATCTTTCGTTTTGCTCTTTTATACCTTCTTTCTTTCCTCGCCTTTCTTCCATCATTATCTTACTCTAAGGTGGCTAGGTACATTTATTTTTTTTTTATTAATTTTTTTTTTGTTCTTACATTTTATTTGTATCATTATTAATACATAACAATTCTATACATAATTTGTCATACATTTCTATTTATTTTGTTAAAATCGTTTACATGCTTTTATATGCTGTTACATGAGACTGTTAAACGTCAATATAAAAATAAATGCACGGAAGATAATGTCTGTGGAACATAGATCCTAATAAAAAAATATACTCACTACATGGCAAAGATCGCCACGATGATTTTTCTTGTACTGCCCGCATCTCTAACTTTGTCGTCGGATCCCCTAGTGGGATGGTGGCTGGTGAACGTGACGTAGATAGACATCCACCAGCCCCTAATCGCCACTCAGAAATCTTTCAACTCCAACGCCCACTGCCATTTTAGACGAGCAATTATTCTAGCTACATCGGTTACTTTGATAAAGAATGTAATACTAAGATGTAGTGACGTCACAATTTGCTTACGTATATATTTGAATAGACAACATACACTGACGATTCAAAAGGCAAGGATCTCCAAAATAATCTTTTTGAACTATATCCAATAGACATGAAAGTAAAATGGACAATAGGCAGTTTTCGTATCATCACTACCTCAATCACTTCAAACTTTTAGACCCTATTTTGTAATTTAATATACAATAAAAATGTAAACAAATAAACTAAATATCTTATAGATTCATCACTTTGAGATCCGTTTCAAATTAAAAATAAAATAAAAATATTTAATAAAAGTTTGAGAAACACTGATCCGTATGCTCTCGATATATATGTAATTTAACACCGCGTCCCGATGTTGGAATATGTTCAGATAAATGCCATTAAAACCTGTCGTATAGTTCTCGTTTAGATTACACTTGACAGATAGGCACAGATACAAAATTAAATAGATAATTAAAGTTTTATCTGTACACCTATAATTTGACAATAATAGTCTAGCGATAGAGAACTGAGACATACTATAGTTGGTCACAGGTTTGATTCCAGGGATACAATCTTAACTAATTCACACTTTGTGCATTAATTATATAGAATTACCACTGCTCACTAACAATTCCTACATGATGGGTAGCAGCAACCTTTGCGTACCATAATACCACATCCTAAGATCGCCAACGCTCATGCCAAGCGAGATGAAGGCCTATGCAGTGGGCATCAAGGTATAGTCCTTCCCCAAATATACCTATGTCTATGGCTCGAAACTGTCGCAAGATCGGACACCCTCCATCCTTTGGCGTTAAGAGTGAAAGAGAGTATTATGAAAGCGAGAGAAAATGGGAAGAATATAAGACTATGCTGGGTGAAAGCGCACGCGGGGATGGAGGGGAATGAGAGGGCGGATCAGTTGGCCAAGGACGCGGCCCTAAAGAGCAATAGAATACCTGAATATGAGAGATTCCCCGTTTCATTCGTCAAGCGACAACTGGAGTCGCTCGACGAATGGAATAGGAGGTATATGGAAGGAACGACGGCTTCAGTGACGAGGATATTTTTCCCGGACGCCATTTCAGCCTACCGCGTGCTCCGCAGTGTCGAGATAGATACGGTCTTGGCCCAGCTCTTCACGGGTCACGGTTCCCTGAGTACCTTCACAGGTTCAAGCTCAAGGAGGACCCCTCGTGCTTCTGTGAACCGGGCGTCGGCCAGACCGTGGTCCACCTTGTGGCCCACTGTCCGGCGTTCGGAACACTGCGCGCAGATTCCGAATGCCGGATGGGCAAAAAGATAGAGGAAAGGAATATCTCGGCCATCATGTAAGACGAAGCAGTGAGAGAATGCTTCCTCAGCTACTGCAGGAAGGTGGTAATAAATGCAATAGGTAAAAATAAAACACAGTAATAGATTAAAATAGACTTGAATATGGAAAAAAAAGTAAAGCAAACACTAAAATATAGAAATATATACCATAATCGCCAGGCTTGGTAGATGGAAGGTCGATTGCAGCGTGTACACTACTACCTATCCTCTGGAAACGTGTTTGTGAGTAGGCGATCATGGTATATTCACCCATAGATAATTTTACAAGAGGCCTATGCCGTGGTCATCAAGGTATAGTCCTTCCCCAAAGATATCTATGCAGGGATATATACCATAATCGCCAGGCTTGGCAGATGCATGGTCGATTGCAGTGTGTACACTACTGCCTATCCTCTGGAAACGTGTTTTTGAGTAGGCGAGTATGGTATATTCACCCATAAATAATTTTACAAGAGGTGTATGCAGTGGGCATCAAGGTATAGTCCTTCCCCAAAGATATTTATGGAGGGATATATACCATAATCGCCAGGCTTGGCAGATGCATGGTCGATTGCAGTGTGTACACTACTGCCTATCCTCTGGAAACGTGTTTTTGAGTAGGCGAGTATGGTATATTCACCCATCAATAATTTTACAAGAGGTGTATGCAGTGGGCATCAAGGTATAGTCCTTCCCCAAAGATATTTATGGAGGGATATATACCATAATCGCCAGGCTTGGCAGATGCATGGTCGATTGCAGTGTGTACACTACTGCCTATCCTCTGGAAACGTGTTTTTGAGTAGGCGAGTATGGTATATTCACCCATAAATAATTTTACAAGAGGTGTATGCAGTGGGCATCAAGGTATAGTCCTTCCCCAAAGATATTTATGGAGGGATATATACCATAATCGCCAGGCTTGGCAGATGCATGGTCGATTGCAGTGTGTACACTACTGCCTATCCTCTGGAAACGTGTTTTTGAGTAGGCGAGTATGGTATATTCACCCATAAATAATTTTACAAGAGGTGTATGCAGTGGTCATCAAGGTATAGTCCTTCCCCAAAGATATCTATGCAGGGATATATACCATAATCGCCAGGCTTGGCAGATGCATGGTCGATTGCAGTGTGTACACTACTGCCTATCCTCTGGAAACGTGTTTGTGAGTAGTGGCGATCCTATAGAATTAAAGCACAAAGTGTGAATTATATAAGATTGTATCACAGGAATTGAACCAGCGTTCTACCATCGTAAGTCTCAGTCATCTTCCACTGGGCTACTACTGTTCACTTTATTCACTACTTTTGGCAATTCTTGTATTAAGCGTGCTGAAACACGAACAATGTTGTCAAGGCCTTTGGAAGATGTTGAATAAAGTCTATTTTTAACTTACCTTATAAAAGAGGTCAATGTCTGGCATATATAATGATAGATACGTAGACATATAAATGTTTATGTCAAGTGTTTTAATTAATCTTTTTTTTTTAATTTTTTTAATTAAAAATACCTTACGTAATTTATCTCTGTAACCTTCAAATGCCTAACTGAAAAGGAACGCCTTACATAATTAGTTTTATAAATAAATAAACATATATTTCACCACACATCAAATATTACAATTAAAATAGTCATTGACAATTATTTCGCATCATAAAACATTAATCAACTTAAAAAGTTGCATAAAGAGCTTTTTTTTTAAAATGAAAACAAAAAAAAAACAACAACATGCAAAACCAATTCACCAAGAATCCGCAAATTGTTCTGAACAACCATAAAAGATATCCTATCCATCAATACCTTGCATTAAACCTTTCATCCTTATGTTTAACGCATTAAGGACTATATTCCCTATTATAACAGCGTTACAAACGCACAGGCTCAGTTATTTTAAAAAGACGGAGAACGGCCTTTCATCGGATTTATCGAATGCGTTTGTTTAGTCTTTATTTTAATAGTAGTAAGGTTTAGAATAGTGAATTGTGGCCGCAAATAAAAACTGGTCGCGTGTGAAGAGTGTCGCATTCGTACCATTTCTTTATCAATCACGTAGACAGACAAAAAACGTCCGCACGTCGAACCGAGCGTCACTTACATTAATGGAGGAGGCTACCCCTTGCAACGCCGCAATACCGTCACAGATCAACTACAGAAAGGGTAAGATTTTCTACCTAAAACTGTCATCATTCCCTACAACATTATCTTCAGCAGTATCGAGATGGACGCGGTCTCGGCCCAGCTCTTTACGGGGCACGGGGGGTTCTCTGAGTACCTCCACAGGTTCAAGCTCAAGGAGGACCCCTCGTGCTTCTGTGAACCGGGCGTGGACCAGACCGTGATCCACCTTGTGGCCCAGTGTCCCGCATTCGGGGGACTCCAGCTCGGATTCGAGTGCCGGTCTAGCGTTAAAATTAGGGAGGAGACAATAGCCTCCCTGATAGGCGGAAAGGAAACTAGGGAAGAATTCCTCTCATGCTCCAAGAAAATAATTAAAAAAGTTATACAAAAAAAATTAAAACTTAAATAGAAAATAAGAAAAAAGGTGATATAATGTAACTCAAATGTGATATAAAGTGTGATAAAAATGAAAATTAAAGAAAAAAGATAAAATGAGGGAGGAATGAAAGGACACAGAGCAAAAGTGAAAGAAAGCAGAATTGTGGCTTAAAAGAATAGAATGAAAGATTATGTGAAAAATGAAAGTAGAGAATGAAAATAAAAAATTATGTGAGAAAAATTAAATAGCCAATAAAGACCCTGTCCCACCTAAGATAGGGGTACGAGAGGCCCCCAATAGTGGGGGCCAATAAAAAAAAAAAACTTTATCTTCAAAGTACTATACCTACACAGGGTAATTAATTCAACCCTTTAAAGAGGTCAACACAGCTCATTTGTCAGCAAAAGTTTTTAAAATTTTACACCTAGAAATAGGTGTGACACTATATAAAATGTTCACTCTAACATATGTAACAATAACTTATTTTACCATTTTAATTCAAGCTCTGGATGTACAAAACATTCAGAGACAGATTTTAAACAATAATTAAATAGCGTAATATTAAGGAGATGAATCATACATGCAACTAATATGACCGAAAGGTTTTCATGGAGCGCCCACAAGCCGTAAACGCTAGATTAGAGCTAAGGTATTCCCGACTGTAAGAGGCAATTAAAGGGCATCAGGTCCGCTGGCGTTGAAGATGGGGACCTTCATTGTCCTCTCAATATAAACCTGATAAGGCAGCAACGCGGTACAGCAAGGGTACCAGGGTAGGCACGGCTTTCTCTCGGGATGTGTCTTGGCGCTGTACAGTACAAATACAGCGGCACGTCCAAAGGTATCAAAGACAATCATCGAGGGGTTTTAGTGGGTAGAATATCACATAACCCTGTCCTATCTCCAGAAGGCTTCTTGTATTAATCCAGAACTAGATGAAATAACAACTTAATCAAATTCGGGGGAGGGGGTAGTCGCTGGATGGACAGTGTAAGACAGGTCATTGTGACAACCTTTGATGTCCTATTTCTCGCAGTAGGTATCTATAGGGTCAAAAGTAGAAGAAAAAGATAAAATGAGCAACACATTCACCCCTATAGCTTTTACACCTATAGCCAATCAACTTTTTATTCTTGTACTATATTGGAATTATACTTTAAGTTACTTTATAAATGCAACTAGCAGCATACCTTTATAGACGACTACATTGATTATTCCTAATTCGAATGTACATGAAACTGTACTTTCTGTATGTCGTTTAGTCTTTGTCCAATAGTCATTCGGTGGCATTAGCTGAGCTCGAATCATTTGCCGATTGTTTTCATTGTGACGGCGCTGGGATGTCGCCGGTGGGGGGTAGAGTAGGGGTGGTCTTTGTTTCTAGCATATCGAGTGACGACCTTAGACAGTTGGAGCTGTAATCAACGGAACTGTCCCACATTGACTGCTAGAGTCCCAAGGACTCTTGCATCTACTAGATCAGTGATTCCCTAAGTGGTCTATATCGACCCCTAGGGGTCTATGACAACCTGCTAGGGGTCTACGTCAGCGAAAAAAAATTTGGGGGTCCACAGACTGGACATCACTAGCCGAAGAGATTTAAGATTACAGGAAATCAATATCAGGTAAATAAGAGGTCTACCCAACACGGATAAACATGGCAAGGGGTCTGCGACACAAAAAAAGTTTTGGGAACTCTGTACTAGATTCATTTGACCATGAATTCACTAACCTGTTTATCGACCACTTATCGAGTAGTGGTTCAACGGTAGAGGAATTAGACTTGCGATCGGAGCTCTCAGGTTCGATTCCGTCTATACAATCTCATATAACCTTAACAACGTTATTCATCTTGGTTCAGCTCGCGTATAAAATATACAAGAATTGACAAAAGTACTGGATAAAGTAAGCTATGGTTGCCCAGTGCTAGACGACTGAGATTTCCTATGGAAGGTCGTGGTGTCGATTGCTGATACAAATTTATATAATTCACACTATGTGCATTAATAATATAGGATTGCCACTGATGATAAAGAAGTTTCCAGAGGATATGTAGTATCCTCAGCGTACCATAATATCACACTGCGATCGACCCGTCTGCTAGGCGTGGAGATGTAGTATATCCCCCCATAAATCTTTGAGGGAGGTGTATGCCTTGCTGAAGTTCAAACAGACTTGTAACTTGAAACTAGTATGTAGCTCTGACTTCAATTGAAGAACAGCCTTGCGCGTTAAGGTGATTGAAAGACAGTGGACGCAGGTTGATTCCAACAGGTAGTATTAGAAATATTTAATGGAATCAGGCGTTACCTTGCGGAAGTCAATCCTAAGTAAGAACACGACCAATATCCTACTTTCGCTAATGCAGCAGTAGTCGTGCAATAAAGTGCACCGCCCGCCAGCCCGCTGATAAATGCATATGCGGCAAACAGTGCGAATTACACAACTGCCACCGTTAAATCACTCAACACGTGTTTCGCCCCTCCACGGCGCATCTTTAGCAGTTATGTTACACCGATTACTGCCAAACACAGAATCAACATAATATGTTGCACGACTACCACTGCATGTGCGGAAGTGGCTTAATATTGGTCCTGTTCTTACTTAGTATTAGAAATATAAGCGTGAAACCTATATGTGAATATTATATGACTAATACGTTGAAATGATTTATATCTTCGTATATTTCAGAACTAAAAGAAATAACTGAATAAGATGCATTCATAATAAACCTCATTTATTAATGCGTCGAAGTTTCTATACGATTTTCACGGCCATTATTCAATATGCATCTGAATGTTTTTTAAAATTCGAATTCACTGTCGCAAAAGCCGATTTATATTGTTACTAATATATAATGGTTTTTATGTCTGTATATGTATATATATTAAAAGTATGAATCTGTAACTCTTTTGCTATAAATTAATATATGGCATACCCTATCTAAAAGTTAATAGTTTAGAAATATTAAAATACATAGTGATTGTACTATAATTTTTTTTAAATGGAATTACTACAGAATAAAATAATTTATTGTTTAACATCTGTCCGTGTGGACTTTGTACTATCATAAGTTATTGGTCTGAATTTTAATAGAATAAATATATTAATGTTACATATTTCAGAGTGATCACTTTATATAGCGATTTGAAATAAATGTAATAGCTTTAAAGATTTTTGCTGATAAATACGCTATACATTATATATCAATTTTATTAGCGATATTTTATATTTAGTTAAACTAGCTGACTCCATATATTTCGTTGCTTCAAAAGATAACCGCCTATCGCAGTTTAAGGGAAATAAAAAATAATATGTATTTAATTTTGCGCATTTTGTTTATTGAATGTATTTTTAAACACAACGCAAGACGTCAATAAAAAAATATGTTCCATATAATCTGTGGTTTTTAAAAAAAAAGTATGGTTTTTTTTTAATTTTACCTGTCACCGTACGTGTTTTTTTACTATTTTCTTTTTATCGGTAAGAAAATTCAGTATATCTTTACAAAACCATTTAAAAATAGCGGAATTGGTCCAGCCGTTCTCATGTTTTAGGTTTAGCAAAACATTTGTCGTTGCGTTTTATATTTCATACGATTTTAATTTTTTATAAACTCTAACATTAATAATACATTACAATTATTCTACTATATTTAAGGAGGTATAGAATGTCTTTAATTAAAATTAAAAGAAAAAATACTATTGGTTAACATTTATTTTTAGTAAAATTCAAAAAGAAAATTATGCGGATTTAGTTTTTTTAGAAATATGCATACAAATATATGACTAAATACAGAATATTATGTTGGGTACGCTCTTGTAATCAGTCCTTGATATTTCGAACAAAAACTGCAGACGTGATCGTGGGATATCATTAACCTCGCGAACAATATTTTCTAAAGAACAAACAAGATGTATAAGAAATGAAGAGTAATAGGAAAAAAAAATAACTAAGAAAGGTGACGACATAGTAGCTAATTTCTAAGTGTAATTTTTTTTATAATCAACAAAGTCGCGGCAAAAAGCTAGTTAGAATACACTTTAGTAAATAATATTGAACCGTATTACATAACAATTAAGTGTACATTGATGTTTCAGTTCTCACGGCGGCGGTCGCCCACAAAGGAGAACGTTCAATGTGTCCATCGCAATCGATTTGTCCCGAAGACGAGTTCGAAGTGACAATAAAAAAAAAACACGAAACGAAACCTTCAATCAAAATAATGACTTTATTTAACATTGACAATAATATATCGCGCTCCCTATTGTGTACAGACGACTATAAGTAGAAGGTGAATTTTTGAAAAATATGTAGGGTAACCAGCCCATTTGATTACTGGTGAGATATTCCTGATTTAATTTTTCTCACATATTTAAATATGTACTTATATACCTATTCGTCCATTGTGCACTCCCTGAGTATGCGTCCTTACTCTGGGTAGAATATCTCGAAACGGAGAAACACCCTGTACCTGACTCACACCCAAG
Organism: Battus philenor; assembly: GCF_028537555.1. Lineage (NCBI taxonomy): Eukaryota > Metazoa > Arthropoda > Insecta > Lepidoptera > Papilionidae > Battus > Battus philenor. The sequence continues at coordinate 1,312,115 of NW_027181686.1, read as the reverse complement.
CCAATAAACAAGTTCTCATTAGCCAAGGCTACGGTACTGAGGCAAGTTCAAGGATGCTCACCATCCACGAGGCTCAGGGGCTAAAGAGCGAGGCGGTCATCGTTGTCCGTCGAACAGACACCCCTGTATAACAGTGTTCATCATGCGGTGATAGCGATATCACGTCACACGAACTCGTGCGTGTATTGCACGGACGAGACTCAAGATGCGATCGCAAGGTTCATCGATGTGGCGAATACGGCAACCGCCGCACATACTGGCGCACAACCTGAGGATGACAACATGGAGTAGTGATAAGGAAGTAGTCGCACGAAACTTAATTTTTAAAACTGGACTTTGTTAGTGTCGATAAAATAGATCTAGAAACTTAATAAACATTGTAACATACATAAAGGCGAACAAAATAAAGACACGTACGCTAATGTCTGTGGAGTATAAATTCTATTAATAAAAAGTATATATAATAATGATATAAAATATGACCGCTGTGTCATTGAGGTTCTAGTGTGAAGTCCAGAGAAATGAACTTTAACCCAAGACTTGAACCTTGTTAAAGTCGTCAGAGACCGCTACATGGAGGCCGTTTCCAATTCGCATCAGGACATCTAAGTGAAGATTTTACAACAGAAGTGATGAGGGCAATTAAATAGAGTTTCTATTCTTCATCTCTTGTTTAGCGTATGGTTGATCTTCAGTTCACAAGTCTAGCTAAGAAGTAAGAAAATATCACAAGTGATTTCTACTCACTAATGTCAATTTCCCCAGAATTTTTCGATACCAAAAAATAAAGGAACGTGTATTGCGTTTATTAGATAAGGTAAAACTTTAATAATGGCTTCAAAATAAATAAACATACGGATAGCTAAACGTGTTGCCACCCTAGTTATGTTCTAAGCCCCAGATGGCCTATAAGCCGACAATACTGATTGGTTCCAATAAAGCATCGCATTGAGAGATCCGTCATTGACGAAACAATGGAGTTCGATCCCAGACGTGATAGACCAGCATTGGGCAAACCGCTTCAATCTTATTTAATAGTATTTCTGAACAATATAATAAATGTAGATTTTTAAACTCTGATTACAATGAGTCATTTTGAAACGAAAGATGTAACTTCTCGGCGTTTTGTGAATTGAACAGGAGGCGTTCTTGCAGTGCATTGGTGTTATTTACCAGCCAAACTCAGTTTCTCTTTCTTTAGACGATGGGCGCCCACTGCAAAGCATTTTTTTTCTCGTACACCCATATTTGGACAGGGCTTGTTTATTTTATTATTTCATATTCGTTATCGCGTATTTTGACAGCAAGATTTTATATTTACTACAATATTTCTAGTATATAGTACTTCTTGTATATAATATATCTATATATATAAATATATATATCATAGAACTCCACTTTTTAAGAGATCTTACCAGTGACAGTCCAGTCCAAAAAGACATCTATCTAATATGAGACGTTAGGCAAAACCTTAAAAAGGTGTTTTAATATGTTCATCAACATCATTTCGGCAGTGGTCCACTGCTAGATATAGGCTTTTCTGATAGATTTCTAATAGAACTTGTAAGATCTCTGTATCCAGCATCCGACAGCCTTTCAGGGTCCGAACGGAAGACGTCACCTTGTAGGTGAGAAAAGGAAAGGAAAGGAAAGCCCCTCCACGGTGCATCTTCAGGAGTTATGTTACAACGATTAGTGAGAAACACAGAGAAGACTCTGGGGTGAAACACGTGTTGAGTGATTTTACGGTGGCAGTTGTGTAATTCGCATCGTTTGCCGTATACGCATTTATCAGCGGGCTGACGGGCGGTGCACTTTGTTGCACGACTACCACTGTATGTGCGGAAGTGGCTAAATATTGGTCCTTTTCTTACTTAGGATGGACTTTCGCAAGGTAACGCCTGATATAAATACCTTGTAGGTGGACATCCTGTGCTTATTCTTTACCATTACAATGTGCATCTTCTTCATTTCAGCCGATGAACGCCGAAAAGCTTCCTTCATCGACCGCCACCATAACCGCTCTTATGCGTCTCGCAGCCAACGACTTACAGCAACTTTAATAACCTTTCCGGTGCTATTTCAATAGCGAGTAAAACAGATAAAAACAAATCATTAGTGATATCCCGTTTCATATAGCAGTCTTAGTGTACTATATACATAGTTAACAATATATACATATACATAAATATAATTAATTGGCTACTTTAGTTCGTTATAGATACAAAACGCCTCGCTACTTGGTCGCCGGTGACAGTTTGAAAATAAATTGATGACTAATAAAGCGAAGGTACTCCGCATCGAACGCTGTTCGATTCCAAAGATTATCTATCAAAGCGACAGTATCGAACGAACGGATCTGCCGACCCATGCCACTCTTATACAGGCTGATTTAAAACACGACATATAAATTTCTGTTTTTAAAAATCGAATTTAGATCTGCAAATATAATCTATATCTTATATCTCTTCTCGTCTAAAATACTGGTATGTTTGAAAACGAAGGTCTTCGATCAATGTGTGTTGCGGATGATGAAACGTGCATCCGTGACGCGGTCACTTACGTGGCCTCAACAAGGCTCAAGGAGAGAGCTATGCTCTAAATGAGAAGATACATAGAAAAACAAAGATCACCGATGTATATCGAAGAATTGTTCGAAGTTGTAGTTGGCGGAATATATACGTCGTGCAACTGAAGGCTTTTGTGGTCGAAAGGTTCTCGTGTGTCGACCAGGAGCCGGTAGACGAAGCGTTGGTCAGCTCTCCACTAAGTGGACCGACCACATAGTTAAAGTGGCAAGAAATCGCTGGATGCGGGCAACGCAGGATTTGTAAAAATTTTATACACACACACACATATATATATAAATACACAAAAACTGTACATCCAACCGTCGTGATAATTTAGAATATTATTAAAAATAGATACGTCACATGTATTTCTATACTCACATATGTATATGTGAGTATAGAAATACTAAATATGTTTTATTACATTTAAAGGATATCCAAAACATTAGAAATCTGCGAATAAATTTCTCTCCCAACTGTTTTAAAAATTAACGTTTTATTTATTTTTTAATTATGATCTATATTCTACAGACATTTGCGTCGGTGCCTTTGTATATATATTTACCATTAATATTTACTAATTTTTTTTTTAATTGCAGTGTTTTAATCATTTGTTTTTAACGACGACAATTTAGAGTTTTTTTTTAATGTTTGATTTTAGATATATTTTAATATTGAACACCCTGTATGTTTTACACCGTATCCGATCAGCTCAGCTACCCATATCTCCAATACCGCAGCAATCTTGATACAGGAGGCGAGACTAATCATTTTTATCTCGTCCATCGACTTCCACCTAACACTGATGGATAAACATTGTCAGTCGACATTCGTGTCCTAGCTTCGGATGTTTTTTGGTAATTAAACGGATTTTGTATTTAACTTCACAATAAAACGATAATTAGATTTCTCTAACACCATTTATATACTAACACATAACTTATTTATGTAATATCACTGTAATTAAAGTATAAAATCAAGTAACAAAGGTTGTATTGGCCAGGAAAGGTGTGTTTCTTGGTGGAACAGGTAGTGTTAATTAAGTTTATATTACATAAATATAAAATCTATAAATAGTATAACATTATAAATGATATGTAAAACATAAAGCTAATGTTAATTTTATATACAATATGGCTTTAATAAATTGGAAGTATATTAATAAGGTATATATGAGTGAAAAAACATACAAACAGGCTATACCGTCATGCTAAATGCCATCTATTAGACTAATAAATGGCATAAATAAGGTAGAAGTATATTAATAAGATATATGAGTGAAATAAAAAACATACAAACAGGCTATACGGTCATGTTAAATGCCATCTATTAGACTAATAAATGGCATAAATAAGGTAGAAGTATATTAATAAGATATATGAGTGAAATAAAAAACATACAAACAGGCTATACCGTCATGCTAAATGCCATCTATTAGACTAATAAATGGCATAAATAAGGTAGAAGTATATTAATAAGATATATGAGTGAAATAAAAAACATACAAACAGGCTATACCGTCATGCTAAATGCCATCTATTAGACTAATAAATGGCATAAATAAGGTAGAAGTATATTAATAAGATATATGAGTGAAATAAAAAACATACAAACAGGCTATACGGTCATGTTAAATGCCATCTATTAGACTAATAGATGGCATAAATAAATTAGAAGCATATTAATAAGATATATATGTGTGAAATAAAAAAAACATACAATCAGGCTATACGGTCATGCAAAATGCCATCTATTAGACTAATAGATGCCATAAATAACTTAGAAGTATATTAATAAGATATATATGTGTGAAACAAAAAAAAAAACAAACTGGCTATACCGTCATGCCAAATGCCATCTATTACACTAATAGATGGCATGTGTCAATAATAGTAATTATGATTAATTTACACATTATAGTAGATAGACCTAAGTAGTATATGTATATGTATGTATATATAGTAATTTGAGATATATATATATATATATATACAAAAATGTATGTATGTATATATATATATATATCCTTATCAAATTACTTAGCTATATATAAATATACATAAATATGAGGTAGTATAGTCTCTACCGTTTCAGGGTAGAATTAATTAAACATAATATGTTGGTGTTTAATTTTTTTTATTTAAAAAACCATTAAAAACATTTTGTTTTTCTATGTAATTCTCACTCTTAAACTTAAAGCTTTGACTCTATAGAGTCAAGTTGGAGGCTGATCGGTAAAAAAACCTTTGGTAAGATCTAAGCTAGAGAACTTGGAGCATCGTCGAAAAGTTACCAGTTTATCGGTATTCCACAGATTGCATTTTGGAGTGTGCAGTGTAATTACACCAAATAACTCTCCCATCTTTCTTCCATCAGACACCAAGACGCACGGATTCACGACATTCGTACACGGTTGAAATTCCTTCCATCAACCCTAAGCGTTTTGCTAATACTTTTATAGTGCGAACAGCCAAGTTATGGAACAACCTAACGGCGTGATTGTTTCCAGACAATTATAACTTAGAAGTCTTCAAGACAAGAGTGAATAGGTTTCTATACAAGCATGTAGCATCTTAGACCTCATCACCGCTTAACATAAGGCGAAATAGGTCAAATGCTTCACTTATAAAGGATAAAAAAAGCCTTAAGTTGAAGAATGTCCTTATGAAGCTCAATTTGATTTTAGATTATGTCTATATTCTTCTCAAGATATTCACAAGTGGGCAATGTAAAAGATATTTGGTTCTCGGAAATTCTTAACGAGCACTATCTCGAACTTACTAGAACCTTCTCCGTAGTATAAATAGGTGTAATCCCCATCTCGACAGTTCAGTGTTGTATTTCGAGTTATATGATTAAGATCTACGATCAGTGATACAAAGTGACTATTTGGCAAGTTATTTGGACAGTGATTTCTTGAGCGATTTGGAAGCGAAGTTTGGACTAAGCGAAAGTATACTTTGTGCTAAAGTAGAGTGACCATCTGATTTGCGAATAAAGGACTCCTTGTGAACCAGTGGTGTTTCATTTCGAGTCAGAACCCACAGTACGTAACAATGATAATAAATCAGATATTTCACTGGGAAGAATGGAATATTTAATAATTATTTCGCTAAAAGAATAATGTATGGAGAATTATTTGAATATCTAACCTACGAACCATGGTATTACACCTTAGTCCGTTACCACTAAGTCTATGTCAAAAATATTCTATTTTCAAATTAAACTAATATTGAAATATACCATCGATGACGTAAGGAAACATTTTGATAAACGATCTATGGACTTGCCGGATGATTTAAAAAGAAAATATCAAAAGAAAATCTATGACTGCTACAGGCGAGTAAAACTATTAATCAAATGGTTCTTAATTTGAAAACAGATATATCATTGATATATCTTATTATCAAAGCAACAGAGTCGAAGTTCGTGTACAAATTAATCAAATTTATTTGTTTAGATAGACAAAGCGACATCGGCCAAAACATCACAGAGAACCTTTTAGATGTAGACAAAATAGACTTTCAATTTATATATATTTATAATTCCGGCATATTTATATTAATAGAGAATGTATTTTACAGCATACATTGCAAAATGAGTTTACCTATCAGTTGATTTTAAAAATAAAACTTGTGAAATACAAAGTCTTATAAAGTTATAACAATGAATAGACAAGAATTAAGCCGCAGTGGGCAGAACTTTAAGGTTTTTCAGAGGAAACCTATGCTGTGCTGGTCCAACGAGAGGATATATAGAGGAACAAAAGTGGCAGTTGGCCATATAGCTAGCAGAACAGATTCCCGTTGGGTCTTTGAGGTTCTGTAATGAAGACCACGACGGGCAAGAAGTAAAATCTCCACACACAAGGTAAACAGAAGATCCTGCCCAGGTGTTTTTAATGGTCCACGTTTTTTGGTGGGGGTATGGGGGCAGGGGGGTAGGGAGTAGCGGGTAGGGGGTAGGGGGTAGGGGGTAGGGGGTAGGGGTAGGGGTAAGGGTAGGGGTAGGGGTAGGGGTAGGGGTCCTATAGCCAAAATTATGGTGACAATGATAACATGAGAGTATTTTTGTTATGATTCCTATCTTCCATCGGACAATAAGACGTACGGATTAGTGAGATCCGTACACGGTTGAAATTCCTTCCACCTGCACTAAGTGTTTTACTAATACTTTTATAGTACGAACAAAAGGAGTAGGACAACCAACCGGCGTCATTGTTTTCAAACAATTATAACTTAGAAGTCTTCAAGACTAGAGTGAATTTGATTCTTCTGGACAACCATGTGCCATTATAGAAGGGACAGAGGTCAAAATCTTCATCTTTAAAGTATAAAAAAGAAGGTCAACATTACGATCTTTGGGAGATACCTATTGCAGTGAACATCTATCGGCTGTTGATAAAACCTTGAGAAAGATATAATAAATGTATCTTAATTTTTATTACTTGCTCACAAAATTTATAAATAAAGCGTAAAGTATTCTCATACATACATATATCAAAGGCATCAATGCAAATGCTGTAAATAAAGAGGTGTTTAATGAGGTGGAATCGAGTCAAGCGCTGGCAGCGCTGAACTGCTCCGATCCGATGCAATTATAGCGACAGATCGTCCATCAATTGATTTACAATCCTCCGCTGGTATTTATTATTGGTAAATATTTTACGTTCCGATGTAAAGTGTTGTAAGTACAAAATTTAAATTTTACAATACAACTTTTTTTATTTTTCTATAAAAGTCACTATAACTAAAGAGTATTCTATATAATTTCAAGTGTATATTAATACACTATGTTGTTATATATAGCTTTGTTAACACATACCAAACCTTAAGTGCGTTCAAAGTAGCGTAAAGATAATAGATTGTATATTTATTTATCCATACTATAATTCACTTAGTATTACCTACAATTTACACTTGTGTACATCGTTAGAAGAATAAAAGAAGCTAAATTTATAGAGAATTGAATCAAATCCTTCGCCCCTGTAATAATATCTTTCAATTTAAAACCACGAACATTCAATTCCATAGTGTAAGGCCATATCCATTTTTGTCCATTAGTCGTAGGCCATAATCTGAGAAGTTCCTGCAACATATTCAGAGAGTTTTTTTTGTTACATGGCACATACGTATGAGCAATAAAATACACCAATCAATTTCAGTGTTGCCGCTGCAGAGATTTATAAACATAAAAATAAACTTGAAAGAGTATACTATTCTATCCAAGAATACTATACTGATGTTAATGAGTGGAATTAAATGTTTATAATTACTCAGGAAGCTAATTATTGTCAAGCACTATATAAATCTCACAGATCTAACGTCGCAAGTAAAACTAGATAGGCCACACGCTCCGAAGGGACCCTGATTACATACCGAGGCAAGCCCTTGAATGAAATCCGCAAGGAAAGCTAAGACGTGGCCGCCCAAAGCAAACCTAGCGGCGGACGATCACTGCAGAAGTGAAGGCAGTTGGAATGACGTGGAGCGAAGAAAAGCGCGAGGCTCAAGACCGTTCGGGATGGCGACGTACTGTGAATGCCCTCTGCCTCATCTTGGGGACATAGGAATAATTTCTTTATTCTTTCTAAGGCAAGTGCGATCCAGATCAGTTTGAAGTTTTTATTTATTATTGTATTATATTAATACCTTATTCATTATATACATACGTAATTATAATAGATAAGATACATACATATGTATTTTTATATACATGTATGTTTTGAACAGTTTGACTACCCATTATTTATACTTCTACCTTTTTCATATTACGGTTGTCTGAAAGAGATTGCTTCGTATAATACCGCCAAATGTACTCTTTTATTTATAATTATTAAACTATTTAAATGTATCCTAGCGTGTACAATAAAGAATGTTAAATTAAATTAATATTAAAAATTTAATATTTCGTAGTTACGACGTTTCCCATCGGGCCCGGTGTAATAACATTATTTATATGAAGACGAAATCCGGCTCTCTTTCATGTCGCCCATGAATCTCCAACATCCGTCCGGACGGCATTCAATTAGTCATTCACGTCAAAATAACTTTAAATAGCTCGAAATAATCGAACATTATATCAGTTGTATTGGTTGTACTGCAACTTATGGTCTGTTTGATCAAAGATAACTTTATATACATTTATACCACGGAAATATATTTATGAGAAATGATTTCTAAGTATCTTATTAAACGACATGAGTATTCATGGGGACAGCTCCTTGTATTTACCATGTACAGTAATTGATATAAAATGTAAATAGCACTTTTGTAAGTCACTTTGGAGGTTTACCACAATTATAATAGATCGTGCGGTCAAGAAATTAACCCTTTAATAGAATCAATGGAATGCCTGGCGCTGTGTGAATCCAACAACTTCCCACGACTTTGGCTACGCCGTCGGTCCACATAAAGGGGTGGGGGGCTACCACGACAGATCTACCAGATAAGAAAAGGACTAATATATAGCTACTTCCACCATGCAGCAGTAGTCTTGCAATAAAGTGCACCGCCCGTCAGCCCGCGGATAAATGTGCATGCGGCAAACAATGCGAATTACACAACTGCCACCGTTAAATCACTACCAGATAGTATTCACCACCGATTAGTGCCAAACACCTCTGTGTTTGGCACTAATCGGTGTAACATAACTCCTGAAGATGCCCCGTGGAGTAGTGAAACACGTGTTGAGTAATTTGGCGGTGGCGGTTGTGTGATTCGCATTGTTTGCCGCATACGCATTTATCAGCGGGCTGGCGGGCGGTGCATTTGTTGCACGAATACCACTGCATGTGCGGAAGTGGTTAAATTTTGGTCCTTTTCTTAAATTAACCCTTTCCTTACCGCAGTTCCTTCGAAGTGATGCATATTGCATGGCGGTAAGCTGATGTTAAAATTTTCCCACTCGTGTTATATATTTAAAGATTTTACTGGTTTGTTAATTAAAAATAGAAGACAGGATAATTCTTAGTAATTTTTTTGACCGTGATAAATGTTAAAACAGGGATCTACACATAGACCCACATTACAAGGTGGATGCCCATAGGACGCCGGCTAACTACGATGTTGGTAACAAAAGGGTTAACAAAGGGAAATACATGCGTTCGGCGCCGTAGCCAAAGTGTCACTAAGACCATGGATGCTTGTCAGCATCGACGTTATAGATACTCGCCAATAGCACTGCTCGTCTCTTGCGCATCCATACCATAAGTACAATCATGTGTACAATACTATATCCACCAGTGGGATGGTTACAAAACCATTTTGATTATTTCACTACAGCTTTAAGATTCTAGGGTGGAGATAGAATACACAGATGACCGTATTAAATCCGTCGAAATCTATGGCGAAGGCCTGCTCGCAATGGACTTCCAATAGCTAAAATGATGATATAATTATATATGTGCATCAAATCCGATCCATAATAAAAACGCGTCATACAAAGATAGCGTTGTGATGTTGGTGCGTAAATCAAATTTAGTTATTTTCGTATTTATAAAGAGCCATCACAACACATACTACGCCCACGTACGCTCGCGCGCGAAAGCGCTGACCAACAATAAATAAAATTAAAATAAGCCTTTTGAATGGAGCCCTAAAATATCGCAAATTATATCATCAAAGTTTTCTTTAATTCACATTAATCCTTGTATTTTAAGTTATATAAAAAAGTTTTAATAACTTAGATATTTAATAGTAAGCTAAGCTCAAAGGCTTCATTAGATAAGTTATTTATATTTAGGTTTTAAATTATGGAAATACCGAATGAGTTTTGGCATAGTTTAAGCTGGATTGAACCAGCTGGGGAAGGTAGAAAATCAACCCAGATATCTAGATAAATTAAATTAATAAGACAATTAGATATTTTTATTACTATTTTTAGGAATATGTAGGATAACAAAAGAAAATGGGAAAAGAAAGTACTATACTACACTACTATTGCAGTAATGATTTAAAATGCTGATTTTTTTATTTCTTCGAAGTACATTTTGATTCGTCTTTTTAAGAATTTTTATCAAACAAGTCAACCTTAAAATTTAAAAAAGTGAAAAAATCGAGGAGATAAAAATAAATATTAAATACCAACAGCATGCAGCATTTTATGCATCCATTCACAAAGCGTATTGTCAGCATCGATGAGTTATACAGTGCGGAGTCGTAGGGCGCGAGGCGCGTGAATGGAACGCTTTACCTTCACAGAATTACCGTCCACCGTTCGGCAGCCGTTGAAAGGTCATATCGCTCCTAATTATGATTTATAGCCTCGCTCCGAGGTATCTTTTGTTGGTCGACTTTGGATCGATTTCCGGTCCGGACAGTCCTTCGATCGATGCGAGATTATATCTCACGGATTATTTTTTTAATGAAAAAGTTTTATAAAGAATATTCCAGAAGCAGGGCTTCCTTTTTCGATAGATATTTACTTTACAGGAATAAAAATTAGCTGTTTTTTATTATCAAACGATTAGATATTTTATCAGAATTAAAGGTCACCAATGTCTTCAGCTATTTGAGTGGAAATTCCAGGTAGACAAAGTTGGAAGGCCTCTGTATGATAATGTAAAAAATTAAGAAGTTCATTGAATAAAAAATTATAAAAAATTTCTCTTACAGTATGGAAAGATTCAAGTGACATACTTTTTATTATTATTAGGATATATTAGGAGGACCGAAAAGTAATGTCGTTTTTATTTCTAATCAACTATACACTCACCTTCGTTATCAACAACCTTTTGTCATCTAGTATACAAATCAATGCCGGAGCGTTAAAAACTAATCGGTTTTTCTGTAAAATAAGTTGACAGAAACGAAATTACTTTCCGGTCCTCCTAATATATTCCATAGACATTAGCGACCCTGTCTTTGTTTTTTACATTTACGAGAAATACTTTTGATTTTTTAACTCACGTTTTTTGCCTATTGCAGTATTTAAGATGTCTCTTAATCTATTATAACGACGCCTTAACAATGTCGAAGTTTTAAGATTAAGTTTCGTGCGACCACTCCTACTCCATATTGTCATCCTCAGGTTGTGCGCCAGTATGTGCGGCGGTTGCCGTATTCGCCACATCGATGAACCTTGCGATCGCATCTTGAGTCTCGTCCGTGTGATACACGCACGCGTTCGTGTGACGTGATATTGCTACCACCGCATGATGGACACTGTTATGTATAACCCCGAGAGTGTCTGTTGTTTAATTGACAATGATGACCTCTTCGCTCTTTGGCCTATGAACCTCATGGATGATCAGCATCCTTGAACCTGTCTCTGTACCGTAGCCTTGGCTAATGGGAACTTGTTTATCGGCAAGCGATATGCTGTCGAATGAATTTCTCTACTCTAGTGTTAAGAAATTGTGAAAACGACCACCAAAATAACTCGTCTGAATTTGCTGCTGACTGTACTCAAATCAGCAGGCGTTGTGAAACTTCGTAGCGTTAAACATACTATTACAGAGAAGTTCAATATCACTTTTATTTACGTCAAATTTGACTTTTTTGGTATTTTCAGCATCTGTATATATATATTTACACTTATCATACCTATTTACTTGTACATATATATAAATACATATATTTTTGCTGAAAAAAACACGTAAAATTATGTACACAAGTAAAAAAAAAATTCTTAACGCATTTTGTTTGCAACTGTACCGGTAAGACAACAGATGATGCGTGGGCAGTTGTCGATGCTTCTTAATGTCTATCTGAATAATGCATATGTTTCGATTATTTTTAACACTATTCAATATCAATAACATTTTATTGTATTTACGTTCACGTCTCTACCTTAAAATTTATTTGATGTTAGCTAGTATTCAATCTCTATTTTTCTCTATCTTTCACTTCCTAAGTACATCTTATCTTTACCCATTGCTCCGATATCTATTACCTGCTATCCTTGTTATTCTATACAGCCTTGACGAATTGCTTATGGCGTTTATTTTCTATTATTATCCATGTATTACCTATGAAGTAATTCTCATCTCTATGCTAGTTCTTTAAATCATTTTCTTCTTCTGTTTTAACCTGTATCTTGCTCGCTGTCTTCTTTATCTAGTATTATCCATCTTGGAATCTCTTCTCTCAAGTTTGTTTTAAAAACTTGCACACGAACATCATCTTAGGCTTTAAAATCTTGTCAGATTTTTCAAGGTCATCACTATCTATCTTCACTGTGTTAAAAATTTCCCGCAAATAAATATAGTACATACAAAAAAAGGAATCCAAAATTGGAAGGCCAATGCTTCAGCTAATTAATGTATTGCTCGCTGACCCACAATGAGATGAAAACAATTTATTCGCAATTCTAATAAAACTAAGAATGTATCTTTTATCATCACCACACTGCGCGCTATAATATATACAAGCTTTCTTACAGCTATAAATTAGTACATTGATTTGTATCTGAAACGTATGATAGCTTTCATAGCTATAGTTACAGATTTATTTGGTTTGATCATCTTTGTATTACAAAAACTTTGCAATGGCTCTGATTTCTTTATGATCAACACTGCCATAATTACACACTACCATGCACTTTTTATCATCATCACCATTATTTAAGCCATTAGTTTTTCTAAAGATTCAGTTGAAAGAAACCTAAAATCCGCTATCCGAGTGTAATAACAATGTTATCTATGTTCAACGTTGCCTTTGCTAGTTCGGGGTCTTTACTTCAGAACCTTAAGGTCTAAAAGACCATCTGTTTTGTGTTTTTGTAGCTTGTCTCCTGCTACTTCAACCCACTAATCCACTAGGTTTTGTTCACTTTCGTTTATCTACGGATTTGCTCATTTCATGGTCAGTTCAGTTGCTATTATTAATAATGCTGGATGGAAATTCCACTTTCTACCGACTCTTGGTCGCCAATTTTTAGGTGTCTTGACAACTGCCACTTTACACAAGTAAACTATAAACACATAGGTGTTAAGAATGTTTGTTGGCTATTTATAATTACTCTAAACTCGTTCTAAAGCAATAATATAATCCGAAGCCTTTATTGAAAAGAAGAAAAATATCTTCGCTTGCTGTGTACAAAATCCTAACACTAAACAGTTGGACGTCGTCCAAGAACCTTGTCACAATAACATGACTCACGTCGCTCTTACGATATTTGAGATATTAATAAATTAATTCGCCACAGATACACAAAGCCGCGCGGCCGGACAAAAGTCACACGAGCGGCGATAGACTGAGCAGCGCTCGGTATTGTAAGTAATCGAATCTGAAACGATGGAGAATCAGAAAATTATGTTACATTTACTTGGACCAAACAAGTTAAGTTCATCTTTGAAAATGAGTACAACTTCGAAAAACTACAAAACATCTTCTCGTCCAACATCTCTACTACCCTAAGTCGAAAGTCTTCGACCAATGTGCGCTGTGAGTTGACATATGACATTGAAACGTGATCTCTCAATCTGGCTTATTGACAAACTCAACAATCCAAGCTACAGTCAGGATTTATCTACGAAATCGATTCAGAAATGAACAGATCCGTAAACCAACAAAACCGACATAGTCTGCTGATCGGTAACTTAAGTGTCAGTGAGTTGATCATATATGACGCAGAATAGTTAGACGCTGAGGATTCAGGGGTCGGAAGCCTAGATAAATGAGATTAGGACTACTTCTAGGCAGTGGCGTAGCTAGGGGGTGGCAAGAGGGGCGGTCGCCCTAGGGCACCACGGGCAAGGGGGGCACCCAAATTGAAAATATTTTTTTTGATGAACAAAAAAATGTTAAAAGAAAAATGAAAACCACGATTTTAACTAGCGATATCAGAGTTCAGATCTCCAGTGGGGCCTTTTTTGCTAAAAATGACATATTCAACAAATTAGTGGGGCCCTAAGAACATTTACAAATTTAATATATGCCGAAACTGGTTCGGTTCGTTAGTCAGAGATTTTTATTATTTAATTTTTTTTGGGAGTTGGTATCTTTTGTGGCCCCAAAATTAAAAATCAAGAATTTAATGAAATAGGCCAAGAATATATTAAAATAGGGAACTAGCCGCATATTTTTTATTGAAAACGAAACGGTTTGCAGCTATTTCAATAGACCTAAATCATTTGTTTTAACGCAAACAGTCTTGAAGACTTTCCATAAACATTTGATATTTTGTGTATGAATTATGAAATCGTTAGGGTCAACAAAGAGTAGATTGTGGTGACTGTTTCGCGACGTAAACGTTTGAACTTAATTGGTTGTATCACATCTAATAATAAGTCACTATCTGGATACCGAATTTAGAAATTATCCATATTTTCTCGTTTTGTAAAATTTGTTTATGTTCATTTATTTTTTGCATGTAGGGGTTGGACCACCTCCACAATCGTATCAAACGGCCCAAATTTATCGAATTAAGTATTAAAAAAACCATAATCGAATTTATTAAAAAATATATAGATTATACCAAGGCTTCTAAAACTGAGTTTCGGACCCTCTAGCGTGCTCCTGAAAATTTTAGGGGGTCGCGAGATTTCGAAAATAAGAATTTCTATAAGACTTTTTCCTTTTTTATTTTTTTGGAGGGGGTCGCTAAGGAATCTTTTATTGAATGGGGTCGCGAAAAACTTATAAACCGAAAGGGTATCGTGAGTTAAATAATTTGAGAAGCCATGAATTATACCATAAATCGCAGACCTGCTAACATCTGTTTCATCCGAAATATACTTCATTTTCATGCCTAAACAATTTATATATAAAATGCGCATAGTGGCCGAAATCGCCAGATGTTAATTTTCGAAATTGTGTTATAAAATAGAGTAGTCTTTTTTTACATGTTTTCTGTGAACACCTCATTCGTCCGTCAATAGCGTGGCGAATCTTCCCTTTTCAATATGCGTGGGTCAGCCGCATTCACAATATTTTACAGAAACATTTACTAGTCGGAGTTGGTCATCAGGTTCAAATGCATCCTGTTCGGTTTATGTTATTTTTAAAATTTCGGCTAATTTCTTTTTGCAAGGTAATTTTTTCGTTTTATTTTTGGGACCCTCTCCCCAAAGCTACCAACGCCCGTTTTTTTAATCCTTTAAGATAACTAAATATGTGTTTGTTAAAAGTTTTTCCTTCAAGATAGCACCTTATTTTTTTTTTGTAAATTTTGACCTTCAAGATAGCACCATGTGGCGTTTTCAGAAAAAAAGATTCATTTGAAGAGAACACCATATGAATTTTTAAAAAAACACCCCAAGAGAACACCATATGGTCTTATGTGCGTGAAAAGATAAGGCCATTGGTTTCTGAAATCTAAAAATTTTTAAACTCAGTAAAAAATGGGGGGGGTGGGGCACCTGACCACAATTTTGCCAGGGACCCCAAATATTCTAGCTACGCCACTGCTTCTAGGACTAAAAGTTAAGGTCACTATAAAACACTGAATGCAAGCCGCTTCTACACAGTTCTATAGTAAACCTATGGAACAACAAGATTTAAATTTAACAAGGAATTTAGATGAAGGAAATAAGGTGATGTGTAAAACAAGATCAAAATGTGATGAATAAGAGAATTTGCCAGGAATGCAAGTAAAAAGATAAATAATAACATAAACACTAAAAATAATATTTAACCCGAAATTGTAGTTTCTGTCCCAAATAATGCAAGGGTAACTAGTGACCATCAAAAACGGGGTCCTTAAAAAACCTTTAGGGGAGGCCTATGTTGGACACATTGGACGTTCTGTGGTAATGATGATTAAAATTGAAAAAGGTTATAGAAACATATGCATTCATTATCATCATTTATTCCTATGTTCCCAAGATGGGGCAGAGTGCGTCCACATTACGTCTCCATCCCGAGCGGTCTTGAGCATCGCGCTTTACTTCGCTCCACGTCATTCCAACTGCCTTCACTTCTGCCATGATAGTCCGCCGTCAGGTTTGCTTTAGGCGGCCACGTCTTCGCTTTCTTGAGGATTCCATTCTAAGGCTTGCCTCGGTATGTGATCAGGGTCACTTCGGAGCGTGGGGCCTATTCAGTTCCAATTGCAGCGTTTGATCTGCTGGTCGATCGAAACATACTCAATAGAGTGAAGTAATTGATTTTACTTCTGTGCTCAAAGTGATTATTAAAAAAACATTTTATGTGTTTTCCTACTATCAGGATACGTTCAGATCTCTATCAAAGTATTTTTTTTAAATTATATCGATCAATAAATTTAAGTGCAAAAAACCGATAATTTTATATATCAGATATAAATCTTCACGCCTACGATGTCATTAGCAGTGATATATTAACCTCCTTGGAACTCCGCGAAGATGTTTAAAATTAAAACACGATATTTAAAATAACATTCTAGAACATAACAAACGTTTATCACTTATAGGTGGATTGTATAAATATTTATTTACTAAAAAGATATGTCATGAACATGTAGATATATTTTCAAATTAAGTATAATTGAAAATAAATACATTTAAAAAACTTTTAAATTAAACGGTTTTTTGATACCCACATTGAGGGGGTTAAGGAAAAATATGTAATCCGCCATTTTGTATCGGCGGCCATCTTAGATTTATAATGTTATTGATTTTATTATATTGTATTGTCATCTAAATTAAATGTGTGTACTAAATTTCAAATCAATCCGACATCGGGAAGGTGCTTAAATTTCAATTTCTAATTTTGACCCAAATAAACAAATTCCGTACGGATCGAACTAAATAAAACCATTTAATTATAAAAAGAGGCATTCATCCTTCGACTGTTATTCCATGAAAACAAACAGTCTACGTAATAAAATACAATAAATTATTCATATATAGATTAAACTAAAATATATTACGTATAAAATTCTAATTATATCAATCATCGTCTCTCCCAAAGATATTAAACAAAGACGAATAGGGCAATAATTTTTGTATATATATATATATAGTCCTTAAGGTTCTATAAAACAGTCGTTCTAATCAAAAATTCAAGGAGTATTTATTTAATTTTTTATTTCAATAAATCTAAGTAAGAATATATGCTATAGAGTCTGGCAGAAGATTTGCAATTTTCTCCATCATTATCTGCAGTTATTTGATCTAAATTTGTCATTGTTTCAGCCCACTGCAAGGTATGGGCCTCCCCAAAAGATATTTATGGGGGGATATACCATAATCGCCAAACATGGTAGACGGATTGGTGATCGCAGTGTTGTATTATGGTATGCAGAGAACGCTGCTGTTCATCTTCTGGAAGCTTCTTTGTGAGCAGTGGCTATTAATGCAGAAAGTGTGAGTTATATAATATACAGGTATCGAACCCGAGACCTATGATATTAAGTTCCAGTCATCAGCCACTGAGGCACCACTGCTCAGTAAAATAATTAGTAATAACTTTGTATTGATGTATGTTCTAATTTCAATTCAAAATATATACACTCGTATGTTACGGAATCGACATAAACCTTTTCACCTTTTATAATTTTATCTCCCTTTTGTTGCATTTTCATTACATCATAAATTATTTCAAATCTACGAAAGTAATTTTGAAAATAGAAAACTCCATTTTGATGATAAAAATATGGCTTTCAGAAATATAAATATGTATGTTTTTATGATATTTTCTCTCCTAAATTTGTTTGTATCTTCTATTTTAATTTTCGTGTTTTATGATATTGACTAGTTTCACCTGTATAAATTTATCTTCCGGCAGAGTATGCCTTCGGTATTAAGTTCATGTAAGGCATGGTTGCACAGACTTATTAAGACTAGGGGCCACTCAGGTAAATCATGAACTGATGGCGGGCCGGCCGCTAGAAGTATAGGTAATTAAAGATAATAAGGAATTGATAATAACTTAGTTTGAATTTAATATTTTAGAGTATTATTTTTGCTATCGGCGGGCCACCAGTATTTGACCGGCAGGCCGTTGTCTGTGCATCCATGATGTAAGGAATATATTTTAAAAGTGTTTAAAAAAATAAAATACTGTCGAACCTTACTCATATTTGTTTTCTTGTGTTATTTATTGGATACGGGGGAGTAAGACATCGTGTCGATCTTTGATTTACAGAGGATGATGAATATTTTATAAAAAAAAATATTGGCCTGCTATTCAAGTAAGAATGACGTAGTATTTATATTTATATTTAGATTTAACGGAATCAGGCGTTACTTCGCGGAAGTCCATCCTAAGTAAGAAAAGGACCGATATTTAGGCACTTCCGCACATGCAGTGGTAGTCGTGCAACAAAGTGCACCACCCGCCAGCCCGCTGATAAAGGCGTATGCGACAAACAATGCGAAAAACACAACCGCCACCGTCAAATCACTCAACACGTGTTTCACCCCTCCACGGGGCATCTTCAGGAGTTATGTTACACCGATTAGTGCCAAACACAGAGATTTTGAAATGAATTTGTTCTAAAATTATGCAGCATTCAAGTTTTTCCGTTTCCTGCTGTCGTTCAGTGGATTTCTAAGGTAGAAATGATGATGCAAGAACAAACGCCTCTTATTAAATATAAATATAGTTTAACACAAAGGACTTACCCATTAGCGACAGTTAATAAGAATGTCCTCTCTCTTGGTGGTGGTCTCGCATCAAAAGGCGTCGAAGAAATTATGGCCAGGTCAGATAGACAATTAATGTCATAAATATCTAATATTACAACTGCGCTGCATAATAACAGAGTATAATGAACACACTGCCATCGGTTCTCGATCGAAGTTTCTAGTAATATTTTAATTAATTTCACACACGTGTAACACCACGATTATTATTTTAAATGTGATTCTAATTTAATCAAGTTTAGGTTTTTTTAATATCCCAAACTAACATATTTGTTTTTATTCAATGTATTTCAGGTAAAACGCTATATATCTATTTATGATATTTTTAACTGTGAAAATAGTCATATAAATATATACATATATAGACAACATATTAAAGTTATAGGCGGAGATACTTAGTAATTACATATTCTAGAATAGAATAATCTGAAGAACATTTCACATTTACCTATGCTCACTACTGAATCTTGCAATAGATACTTCTACTAAAGAATAATTTAAAATAATTATTTTAAATATTTTTATATTTTTAATACAGGTTATATGGACCCCAGTAATGTTATAAATAATTAATGCTTAAAGAAGTTTTAATAAAAAACTATATTTAATATAAATTTTCTAAATTTAAAATAAAATTTTTCATTCGAGTTGAACCATTGGTACGGGAGGTAAAGCTTGTAGAGTAGAGACGATTTCTAATTATAAACCTTATATGGACATTTAAGCGACTAATTAAATGCAGTTTCCTTGGTAGGGGACATCATTTCAGCAAGATGGCCTCATGTAATTTGTGAATCCGTTACAATAACTCTGTACGATTACATCGACCACGTATATTTCTATTCGCGGAACTATGCCCGTGGTAAGGGCAAAGTTGGTTAGAGTCAATGACCTGTAAATTTGTATATATTCCTGTGTGTCCCCACTTTCAAACGACATATTTTAATTTAATCAAACAAGCGATAAATGAAGAAATTTTTTTAAAAAAGAAACAAAATCATAAATAAAGTTGGGGTTCATTGGTACGGGATAAACTTCTTAACTTAGAACATCGAGGAAAAGTTCTATAGAGTGCGTTTTGGACAGAGTGCGACGAAGTTACACCAAATAATTCCACCACCTCTTTTCTTTTAACGGTTAAAATCACTTTCAAACGCACTTATCGATACTGCTTTCAAAGTGCGAACAGCCAAGAAAACAACCTACTGGCGTCATTATTTCCAGCCAACTATAACTTAAGAATCTCCAAGATAAGAGTGAATAGGTTTCTAGGCAAGCATGTAGCATCATATACCTCATCATCGGTTAACGTCAGGTGACACAGAGATCAAATACTTTGCCTATTCATCCGTTCTTTAGTTATAAACACAGTAACTAACATGACTATATTTATATATATATATATATTTATACATAAGTGTGTGTGTGTGCGTGTGTATACATAAATAACGGTTGTATTGTTATTGATAAAGAAATTTAATGTTAAATTTGAAGGAATGACAAAATCGTTTCAATTCAAAATCAGCATGATCTGTCACGGCTACATATGAAATTCATGGGAATAACAGTAGTGCCATCTGTAGAAAATTGATCATTACTAAATTAGAAACCCTCGTTTGCTCATGCTCAATAACTTTGCTTGAAATCATCGTATGATCAAATCCATAGTTTACGATCCCATAAAGGACATACAAATATACATTATTTATATATATAAATCTTTACATAAATATGTGTAAATAAATATTAGGTTTAATACAGATAATACTATTCTATTAAGGTAGTTTATTTATTAGAAACCCATTAAAATTTTAAGTGACAATGTATACGAGATATAAAGGGCAAAACAGATTTCCTCTGGAGCCTTAAGGTTGTACAATAAAGACTACGAACCGGCAAGTGTAGCGTAAGACTTCAACCGACAATATATTGTATATAGACTACCTGGTTAAAGTTGTTGGAACATGTTAGATAACAGCCTCTTCTAGCAGTGAAGGTTCTATAGGAAACGATGTCAATGATGAAGCCGCTTCCATATTTTTCCAACTTAAAATGATTTTAGGAGAATTTGCATATGCATTCGATCCCAAATTTCATGCAATTCAAAAGGTAAGCCCACACGACTCGTATCTCCAATTCATTGTATTTTGACAGTTACAAAAGATTACAATATACGAAAAAAAAGTATCGATTCCATATTCAAAATCGATAAAGAAATAAATACAGACGGCCAGTATCCACCCGTATGAAATGTCATCGGAGAGCCAATAATTCAAATGTACATAATTGTAATTTCAAGTTCACGATAAAAACAAGTCGATATAACATAAACAATCGGTCGCGGCGGCCCATCACTATGTCATGTCTTAATTTGTACGAGCGAACAGCGAGATGGTATAAATAATGTAGAAACAATGAGCGCTTCGTCCAACACCAGTACGCCGTGGGAGCGTGGGATAGGTTACAGAAAGTACTAGAAGTACCACTTCTTATGTATAATCGATTATTTATATCGAGAATCGATTTTACTAATATTATATTTAAGGTCACTTCAAGACACCATCTAAAAGGGTCCTACTCCGTCCACTAGCTGATCACCACTCGACAATCTTTCGACCTCAGCGAGCGATGTGCGGTTCTTCTGCGGAATTCCTCATTTCTTATTCGATCTCGCACTGAAGCTCCGTGGCTTCTTCTTTGCTCCATGAGAGACCTTGAGCCTTCTCATGTCCATCATAAATGACCACGTCTCAGAACCGTACGTCATCACCGGTAACACATGCTGGCCAAAACCATTTCCAGACATTACTGTATATTATACGATGTGTCGCAAATGTACTATGGTTATAACAATTTTTTTTTGTAATTAAAAAATCTTAGTTACTGTTAAAAGATACTGGTTTAATTTTGACGATTTTTAATATTTAAAATAATTTCGCGAGTGCTGTCTATTAATTCTATGGCAACATAAACTCGCAGCGGCCACTTTGACATATACAGAAAAATCTAAAATCATAAAGCACAAACACAGAGCCTCGTATCGGGTTGCGATTGCTCCTTGAATGCTAATCATCTACCGTCTCTCTCCCTCACACCTGATTCACATACCAAAGGAAATTCAACTCAAATTCAATCACAGAAAGTTTAAAATCAATTGTACCTTTGTACTTTAGCATCATGTTCTTCAAAGATATCTGCGCTCATCGGCAGTCTGGATGACTTTTCTATTAAAGGATCTTTATATCCCTTACATTTCATATAATAATTTCCGAGAACCGCATTATCAATCCTAAATCTCAATTACTTTAAAGATATTGAGAATTCAAGCGATGTTTCACATATTTTCTTTTTTGCTTTTTCTTAAAGTAACATCGCGCGAGATTATCTTTTGTGTTTTTAAACTTGTATTTTTACATGTGAATAATTTGTAACGCCCCTGTTATTTCTATTGCCATAAATAGCTTATGCTCGTTGGTTTCTACAGTTTCACCGAGTACTAACCTCTTTAATTTAACTAAGTTCGAATCCTCCTATAGGGCATCATTTCTGAACATATTAAATATTCTATGAATCTTTCTTTAAATTAGTTGTTGTGTCATTGGATCAAAAAGCAATGACCATATGGTCTGACGCAAATTACGTACTTCATTCTATTGCGAAGATATCTGAAAGGAACATTGATCTCTTGGAAGATTATTGTTTAAATATTTAGCGGTATTTTCATGGTGACTTAACACACAATTTTGTAACAATATTATATACGAGCTTCTGGACATTTATGAATTCAGGACCCGTGTTGAACCTTGGTAATTTTAACTTGAAGAAAGCCCTTATAACTTAGTTTGATCTAATAGTAATTGCTATCACGTTAGGCTATTCATCTAATCTTCGAGTAAATACGTGATCTAAAAGTAGGGTGAAATTGACATTTAAAATTCCCGAGCATTAGGAAGATAGGTATTTTTTCCCAGGTTGATGGGACTGTCTATAACACTTTCCAAGCGTCTGTATGTCAAAATTTGTAATATCATCAGACTCAATCTAAACCATTTAGAAAGATTTATGTGTCTCAAACGCATCAAGTCTCAATTCGTGCCAAAATCGCTTAATTTTTTTTACATAGCGCCAAAAACTCGACTCACATCGTTCTGCAGACTACTGTATTCACCAGATTTAGCTCTGTGCGACTTCTGTCTATTAAGAAAACCGGAAATGCCTATGCGGGGATGTGGTACTGACGCGATTGAGGAGATAAAAACCAAACTCGAGAAGGTCTTGAAGACTGTATGGGAAAAAGACTACTCGGACTGTATCACGAATTGAAAAAAGTCTTAGCAAAAGTGCATTTTATCGTATGTTGATAACTTTGAAGAGATGAAATTGATTTGGAAGAGCAAATGAAGAATTTACATTTTATTAACAAATTCATCTTACTTTTTGATCATAAAATTATACCTTAGTAGATGACGAGGTGAATAAACATAAGAAAAATAACAGATCTGCTTGTTAGTCATACTATGTAAAAACAAAGACGAATGGAAATATAGTTTTTCTAAGGTTCTATTAAAATTGTCGTTCGATCCAAATATACAAGGACTATTTATTTCTGTTCATTTATGTAAGTATCTATGCTACCGACTGGCCAAATATTTGCAAGTTTCGCCATTATTATTTGCAGTTATTTGATCCAGATTTGCCGTCGTTTCAGCTCATAGACACCCACTACAAGGTATAGGCCACCCCCAAAAGATATCTATGGGGGGATATACCATAATTGCCACGTTTGTCAGATCGGTTGGTGATCGTAGTGTCGTATTATGGTACGCAGAGAAAGCTGCTGATCATCCTCTAGAAACTTTTCTGTGAGTAGTGTCAATCCTAGATATCGAACCCGCGACATACGTAAGTTTTAATCCAACGCTAGGATACCATTGCAATCTTGATGTCCTGTCTTGTACTACCAAACAATGATATACTAAATATGAAATACATTTAATTGTGGGATATATTTACGTAAATATCACCAGATTTGTATACCTTTGGATGAAGTAATTAAAAGGTCATTGGATAAGGCAATAAAGACCGACGTGATGGAGCGTTCACGCATTCGTAAGTTTGTCGACCGTTTAATATCCAAATGTGTAATATTAAAGGAAAAAATGTAATAAAATACTCTTTAGAGGGTTATTATGTGACGTGAATCTGACTCATTGCCACACCGTTTTCATGGGAACGGATTTGTTGATTTGCTATCGACACTTTGCACGTATGTTTAATTTGAAGAATGCCATTGCAAAGAAGCTGAACCTGATTCTAGATTCTTCTTCCATTCTTCTCATAACATACACAAGTATCCTCAGTGAAATATCTTGATCTATTTTAACGACGCTCTAACAATTTCCAGTTGTTAAAAATACTTTTCGTGTGACCGTTTCCTAATATCTACTCCATATTGAAATCCTCTGGTTGTACGCCAATAATTGCGGTGGTTGCCGTATTCGCCACATCGATGAACCTTGCGATCGCATCTTGAGTCTCGTCCGTGTGATACACGCACGAGTTCGTGTGACGTGATATTGCTACCACCGCATGATGGACACTGTTATACAGCCTTTTGTCTGTTGTTCGACGGACATTGATGACTGCCTCGCTGTTTAGCCCCTGGGCCTCGTGGATGGTGAGCATCCTCGAACCTGCTACTGTATCGCAGTCTTGGCTAATAAGAACTTGCTTACCGGGTAAAGTATGAGTTAGGTAAAGAGTGTTTCTCTGCTTCAGGATATTCTCCCCAGAGTAAGTATGCTTACTCAGAGAGTAAACCACCTCCTTGGAAGAATATAGTCCCTCATCCATCTCCTTTACGCATACGCCAATTCTATCGAACTTCTGAGGGTGCACAACAGTTCCTTCTTCCAATGAAATGGTTCTTGAGGTCGGTTGAAGAGCAACTGTTTCATGTCTCCTTTTATTGTCATCTCTTTCGACCCGGATAGTTTTACTGCCATCACGACAACACCAAAGTGGTCTATCAGTGCTAAGTTAATAAGACAATAAGCATCTTTAGAACTTATAGGAAGTTGCACCCAGTGCTAACGACCTGAACAAGTTCGTCTACCCACATTGTAGTTGGATCTCCTTAGCTGCCATTGCCAAGGACACCAATCGATAAAGCTGTTATATGAATAGTTTCAGCTTAAATAACTCCATGAAGAGCTTACTTGATTTTGTCGATCCCAGAAATATATCTAACGAGCAAGCTGGTATAATCATACATTGTGAACAGTTTTATTATAGTCACTGAGAGAATACAAATGACCTTCTGCACTTATAATTTTAATATTTCCGAGACGCACGCACCACGCGCTGTCGGATCCGAGATAACTTGTGACAGATTTGCGAGAAACCGAACTATGGTACTGCTTTGTTTTTACCGGACATATCTTAGTAATTTTTGTGTCTAAAGATAAACAGTCTTAAAAAAATTCTAGAAGAATTCACTACCAACCATAAGGTCTATTCATTATCAACATTATCTCAGAAGATGCCTCTTCAACTATTCAATGTTCTTTATAATGTAGTCGGTCCACACAGTGGAAGATGTATTCACACCGCTTCCACTGGTTCGTGGTCACCATTTGCTAATCTTTCATTATCAACGAGATATGTCACCGCCTACTTACATTGATATCTTCGCTTTTTTTTCATCGACATTTTTTTTAATAATTCTAATTTGTATCGCTAGTGTTTTTTTTTACAATACTTATTTTTCGCTTTAACTAAACGCAGACAGTTGGGAGAGGGTTGCCGCTATTTGATATAGGTTTTTCTTCTCCCAGCTGCGAGGCACGACAGCGTTTTATAATTTTTTACAATTTTTCTTACACAATTTTCTTTTATGGGTAAATACAGCTAAAATTTAAACACATTAATGGAATACTCAATTATGTATTATTTGCTACATTATTTTATTTTACGTTGCTGCCCAAGCGCTACAGACTGTTAAATGCCTTGAGATTTAGGACTTTGTGCCGGGCCAACTCATCAAAAGATTCTGCTGTAGATTTTTTCTTGATAAGGTCCGAAGGATCCGGTAAGTTGAACGGAGGTATATAAAGGATATTATCATCAACATTATGCTGTACCTTTTCTTATCCTGGTCATCGTGCTGCTAGAAGTCGTATCAAGAGTCAATTGAAATTAGTATGTTCTCCGGAATATCTGTCCTAGACTATTTCACTCAAGAACAGTTGTTATTTATGACTGTCCTGGCTCTGTGAGGGAAATTCTCCAATACTCGAGACAGGCAGATGGTTGAAAAAATGGTTTTGATTTTGATATCGCGTAGAATAATATCGTTTACTTGAAAGCACACGGGATCTGGTTCTAGAAATCCTGAACGTCCATTTTATTTATTGTTAAACAATCATAGAACTGATTTTATTTACACAACCAATCACAATCCTTACTTTATAACCAATCACACGAGTTGTTAGTGTGACAGAGATAGAAGATGTGTGCGACAGAGAAAGATATATGAATACAAACGCTTCTAGGTTACTGTAGGATGGTAATCCTTATGATAGCAAAAGGTTTAAATTACAGGGTTATTAGTATCTTTTACATTTAACTACATATACTGATAGGAAGATAATTCAAAACAGTGCAGACTAGTTCAATTGAACTAGATTTATGGCTACACACACACAGGCACACTCATAAATACACGCTCTCATGTCACAGATATTTTTATTTTCTTTTAAAATAATCTTCATAGAGAGTAAAATAGAAAAATTTTGAGGAAAATAGTTAAAAAAAATTATCTTTTACGAAAGAAAAAAATAATTTTGTAAGTACAACAGTAAAACAATTATTGACATAGTTTTTTATTTCATGTTTTTCTTTTGACTTGACTAATTCTTTTGATATTTCAAAGTATGTAGTGGCAGCTAGTGATATAAATAAATGAGCATATAAGTTATATATACGATTGTTTTTTGATTACGTCATTACAATATACACTTCGTATAACAGTTGAAGTCATATCGCTGCTTCTTATGCGAAGTCCGCGAAGGCGATACTATCAGAGATGAAAAGCAACCGTTGATTCTACACAGGGCGGTATGAATTTAAATAAGGTACCATCCATTGCTATTCTGCATGTGCTTTCATACGTACAATATTCTATAAAATCATTATATCATATACGTTCGATATTAAGTATATGTCAGAATCTTCTTCCAATAGTATATCTATTTATTAATATTTTTATGGTCAAAATTATGTTTTGAAACGGTTTTATTTAGTTCGACCCGTACGGAATTTGTTTATTTGGGTCAAAATTAGAAATTGAAATTCAAGCACCTTCCCGTTGTCAGATTGATCTGAAAATTGGTACACATATTTAATTAAGATGACAATACAATATAATAAAATCAATAACATTATAAATCTAAGATGGCCGCCGATACAAAATGGCGGATGACATATTTTTCCTTAACCCCCTCAATATGGGTATCAAATGAAAGGGCTACACTAGTAAAACACGATGATTATGTAAAAATTTAAAATTCAAGATGGACGCCGTTCCAATATGGCGGACTAGGTACATATTTTTCCACAACCACCACAATATGGGTATCAAAAAACCGTTTAACTTAAAAGTTTTTTAAATGTATCTATTTATTATTGTATATAGACAAAGCATTTGACCTCCTTCGCCTGATGTTAAGCGATGATGACCTGATATGCTACATGCTTGCCAAAGAGAAACCTATTTTCTCTTGACTTAAAGGCTCCCAAGTTACAAATTTCTGGAAACAATAACGACGGTTGTTCAACACCTTAGCTGCACTGTAAAAGGTTGAAGGGATTTCAAACGTGTACGGATCCATCTTGGTGTCCGATGGAAGAAAGGAGATAGAGAAATCGATTTATGTAACTCCGTTCAATTTCTCCAAACAACAATATGGAACATCGATAAACTGGGAAATTTTCGTCGATGCTGGAAGCTTTGAAATTTAACGCGCATATATTTAATTAATATCTAATTTCGTGCATATCTTATGTATGGTTTTTTTATGTCTCCTGTTTTTGGACGGCTTTAAGCGCACAGGAATTGTTTTTACGAAAAAAAAATTTCATCATACTATTTGCATTGTCATTTTTTTTCTTTCTCGGTGTAATTTTTTATTCGTCTTTTATATTTCAGAATTTATTTTATATTTTTTACTAATTCTTTCATTCGTCACCTCTTTCGTTGCCTTCCTACTAGAATACTACATTTTGTTCTGTTTTGCATTTTTAATGCTTTTTTCTTATATTTATAGGCTGTTTGGACTTTAAGGTTCTAGACTAAAGACCACAGACTGGCAAGCGCAACGTACTACATCTGCCTATGGATGGAAGCCTCTTTCAAGCCGCCTTAATGAAAATCTGTCGAGGCCTATGACCAGCAAGAGATGTCGTACGGTTGAACTATTGACTATGAAGAGGCAGAATACAAATAAGAATATGTTAATTTATTAGTTGCTGCTCTTGTGCCGGTGGGAGATGCAGCGTGTACGGTGAGACGCCGGTCTCGCGCCGGCGCGAGATGACTACCATGCGATTTCTACGAACCGATTCGGCGCCGGCATCGCGCAAAGTAACATACTAGCGTGTCTGCACTGTGATTGAATGTTCTAATTTCATTGACGAACTATTGTTTTTTTTATTGTATCCTCAACATATGTATGAGAATAGATCCGTCACGCGTCAAAAAAAGTGAGACATTGATAGAGAAAATTCCTATCGCAGTGCCGGTCTCGCGCCGGCGCGTGATGTTTTTTATTTCAATTACTTTATTTATGCAAATGATACATCAGTAATAAAATGTATATCCTATTTAAACAATTTACTACTGATTCCCAAGTTGAAGACACAGGCAGCGAAGCCTTTAAATAAAGTCGTTAATGTATTATTAAAATGTGAATTGTTTGAAACGAAATAAAAAAAGACACACCTCAACGGCCCCGTGAACACGGGCGGATAATTCACGGTATGCGTCGGTCCCCCTCTGGTATCACATAACTCCCATATTTATGTCTTACTTCCATAAGCTCCCGGTCTGGGCTTATATTACAGCGCCTTACCATTGTTTACGGCTCGCTCGCACCATCGATTGTTGCGTTTGTAAAGATTTCTGTGTTAAATAATATCTCAAGTACAACTTATTTATACTTGATTTATTATTAAGTTTTAAATTATTTTGGATCATCAACATTTATCTGCTAATTCAAAAATACTAAGGTAGTTAATACAGTATTGCCTTCTCTTTTTATCTAAGCGACAATGATAGAAATGAAATGAAATTGTAAAGTGAATAATAAGTTGCAGAGGCTGTTGGGGAAAGGTTTTCGAGTGGCGATCACCAGCTGTTAGACGCAGCGTGGGTTAATCCCCCACTAGGTAGACTGACAACATTGTAAAGATCACACGAAGCAGCTCGAAGCGAGCAGCGCAGTACCGGTCAAGGTTGCAATCTTTGAGGTAGAAGATGAAGGAAATTCAAAAAATATAACGATAAACTATTGTTTTTAATATTTCATGTATTTATACAGGATGATCAGGGTAAGATGTAGCTTTAAAAAATATATAGCTCATTTTCTGTCACATAATCTATGGTGCATTATAAAATATCTAAAAATCAATGGTTTCAGAAATATTAAATATATAGCTAGAAAAAGCGTATTCAAAATTAATTATCATTTATAATCTATCCTTGCAAAATACTCCACAAAAATTATTAGATTATCATATTACAATAAAAAAAATAAATCATGGTGAGATATTTCAAAATGAAAACTTTATACATGGCGATTAGAAATAAATGTAAAAGTTATTATATGGCCATTTTTAGGGAAATCTCGTGATCCCATCCACGTGTATGTAGAGAAATTATTTACAATATTTTTTTATTATACGCTCCTCTTTTGAGTTTAAGATCTTTTATTCTTTCCTGCTGTCTTCCTCATTTTCTTGTTCCTTTTCATACCTTTTTACCTTTCGTACATCGCCTATTTTCCTTTGACTTTCCTACAGAACACTGTAACAGATCTTAATTTGTATATTTGATCTTAATTTTTCAAATTGAAGATTTATATTGTATCCATTATTTTATTATTCCATATTATCTTTATATTTTGGTTTGGTTTATCATTTTATTTTGGTTTTTCAATGTTTGTTCACAATATTTATCTATCTTTTATTGACTTATGTCGAACTAACTATATAGGTGGACGATCTTACAGTATTTTTCGGAGCACACTTGACGCAGGTCACTTCCAAGTGGAAATACCCCCCTATTTCCACTTGGATTATATTATATCTAGCAGGAAGCTACCTAAAGCTAGAATAACGACGATGGTGAACAGAAGTGACTTAATCTTGCCTTCTCTTTTTATCTAGTTTTCGATTACTTAAATTAAATAAAATACACACCCATATCTAAATCAAACGAGGACTGCTCCCCCAACCACCACCCGGATGGAAGGAGAAACAGTGTACCTCAGCCACGCAGAGGCGCTACATGACATCAGACTAGCGCACGAGAACGGGCTGAACTAGTAGTGGTAGAAATTTAAACTTTAGCACACGGATTGGAGACCTATGACTGACATATCAGTGAAAAGGCAATGTTAGCGTTATAGGCTAATAGAAACTAGAATCAAAATAGTTAGTAGACATTGGTTTCACAACGACAATGTAAAGAAAATTGCCACGTGGACTAGACTCGCCCATATAAGGCCACCAGAAAGAAGAAACCTAACAGACAAGGAAACTTCTACACTAAAAGCTACAGAAGCAGCCAAAAGACTACAAAAGTTAAGGGACAAGGACTGCTCACACCACCACCACCAGGAGGGATGAAATAACAGTGTACCCAATTCACAAAAACGCACTACATAGCTAGCGAATTGGATAACTATGACTAACGAAGCTGTAAAAAGGCGATATTAGCCTTGTAGGCTAACAGAAACAAAAATCAAAATGTAGATATTATTTAATAGAGCCATGCGTTACTTTGCGGAAGTCCATCCTAAGTAAGAAAGGGACTAATATATAGCTACTTCCGCTATGCAGCAGTAGTCGTGCAATAAAGTGCACCGCCCACCAGCCAGCTGATAAATGCGCGTACGGCAAACAATGCGAATTACACAACTACCACCGTCAATTCACTCAACACGTGTTGTAGATATTAGTTTCAGAACGACTATATGAGTTAAATAAATACGTATTTTGAAATATTTACCTCATTAATGGAACGCATTTCCATCCAAGTTAAAACATTAAATATTAAAACGTGAACAAATTAAAGCAACGGGTCACGATCCCATAACTCAACCGGGAAGACCGTAGACCTCTTGCTACCTAAAGCACATCGCCACAAATGACCATAACTTCTCTGAAGAGATAAACAGGCCAATTATGGCGAAGGAGCGGCGTTTCCAAAAATCCTATACACGCTTTTTTATCTCACATCAAACTGTTTGGTTGACGTGCTTGATGCTATCTAGACATTTGACAATCATAATTTTGCCTTCCATATTACATTTTTCAATACATCACACGTCTTTATCACCAACGGGACACGGGTCAAAATTGTACAATACTTAATTTTTGAAAATATAAATCAAATTGGTATTTAGTCTTAGATTGTTAGTCACGAATGAGATGAGTTTTCTGTTTACAAGTTGATATTAAAAGTTGACACGCCATTTTGATTTGAAAGAGCTTTTTTAATAGTTCCTATAATGTTTGTTAATCTATTTACCACGTTGATACTATGAGTTAGTGTTGGCTACCGTTTTATCAGTCGAAGCTAAGCTAAAGTTAATTATGATTTTACTTTATAAATCAGGATAACTAATCTTTTCAGTCGATAGACACCCACTGCAATGCTTAGGCCTCCAAAAGGTCGCCAAGATGACTTCCCGTGAACTTAACCATGTCCTCGATTCACCTAATTTGGGGTCACCCAATCGTATATTGTGTTTAAGAGCATAACAAATTGTTATTGTATAGTATTGCTGCTAAAGATGTTTGTGTAATCCCTGAGGCTTTTATAGTTTCGTCGATCAAGAGTTCACGGAGCGGAAGAATCCGTGAATTGTACTAAAAACCAAATCATCACATTTCAGAGCATACATGTGACACTCCGGCAGAGATGAGAATGAGGCTTGCCTGATCGTGTTAATGTTAGTGAGTGTAAGGTACTGATTGGTGGGCAGAGTAGACCACTTGGCAATCCAAGGAAGAATACTGATCCTACCTGGGATCGCCCACGCTGATCGCAATGACAGGGTCGGGCGACCGACGGCATTCACGTTTCGGTCGGTAGAGAGAATGGGAAAGAATGAACGATAAAGTGTAGAAAGGCGAACTAATGGTAGATATTAAGAAAGATGTAAGACGAGTTATGAAAATAAAAGATTACGAGTAGACACTGTCATTGTAAACAAGGCCCCTGCTTACATATGGTAGGGGAGTAAGAGGCTTAAACAAATAAAAGATACCTTTCCAATTACCTTGATCAGGTTATCTATCGACATCGTAGATTGACAATGATACTCGTATTGGATCCATGGCAGTTGATTCCAATATCTAAAGGACTAGTGTGAAATAAATGTAAAATAAAAAGAATGTAAAATAAAGGACATGTTAATGAGTAATGATAGAGGAATGGAAGGTCATACAGCGAAAGAGAACGAAAGAAGAAATGTGAAATGAATACCGAATGGAAGATCATAAGATTATGCATCTTGAGATGAAGAGAGAGAGAGAATAAAAAAGGTTGAAAAAATTAAATATATGAAAAAAAGTCCCTGAGAGGCTCCCAATAGTGGAGGCCATTAAAATATGTATATATATATATATATACATATATATATATATATATATATATATATATATATATATATATATATAATATATATATATATACATATATACCTAAAGGAAATTTACTTTATTTCCTGTCGCAAGCAAAGCTAGATTACTTGTGAATTGCGATTATACTGGACATGTACACATTGACATATAGATTTGAACTCGTTGAAGATCAGTGCTAGTACATTCCCGAAAATATGACGGGTCATCCAATAAAAGATTTTTATGAAACAAAATATGCTTTAAAAGAAACTCTCTGTAAAAATTTACAAACAAAAACAAAAAAGGATCACAGAAAGTACCAAGCATTGCGATTCCCGAACCGATCAAAGTGGAAATTTTGAAATGTTAAATAAAAAACATTGCTATACGAAAAAAAATTTAGACCTCCCGCATTCCTTTTACATTTTAGTTAATTTTTTTCTTAGGCCCTTTCCCCGCAACCCTTTTTGTTTGAAGTTAAAGGGAAAACTGTAACAATTCATATCTGATTTCGCTTACGCCGATGCTACAGTTGAAACACAGTAATTTAACAATGGGGATGTGAAATAAATTTCAAATATAATTATGATTTGCTTCGAAGATAAAATCTTAATACTCTTAATACGGGAATAAATAATATGACGAAGAAAAAGCATAACAAATATATAAACGAAAACATAGATATATTTTTTTCACCACTAAAATGTTTCCAAAAACTAACCAGAGTTATTAGCAATAAGTATGAAAATTTAAAGAGATGAAAGTATAGCGTATTTTCTGGCAATTAATATATGTTGCAACCTATCTGAAAACCATTATAAAATAGTAAAATTAATTATTGTTTATTACCTGGCCCTACAGACTTTGTTTTACCATAAGTTACTGATCTGTCGAATTTTGAAAAAAATGAAAATCATATATTTTAGAGTAATGAATTTATACAGGTTGATTCAAATAGGTTGAGTTTGGAGCTCTAAGATTTTCGGCGGGGAAAATTTTAAATTTTATCAATGTGTTGTACATTGAAAAATTTAAAGCCTTTGTCTACTTATAGAAAGTATCTATTCTAGCAGAAAATGGTTAGTTATATTCAATTTTTCAAGTTTCAAAATTAAGGAACTTTATTTACCAGTATCAACCTAAGCAGGTTCAGAAGTAAATTTCACGGATCAGAAAGCGTAGCGTAAGGTATCCATACATAAGTTGAATGACCTTGATAAGGTTGTAGAAGTATGTTAGATGGAGGCAGCTTCCAACGTATCGCCCCATATTCATATATATATATATTCTTCCAAATTTCTATCAGTGCTCGTCTTCAATGTGTTGCCGTTGTAAAATTGTCTAAGTGTATTGTCAAAGAGAACCTCCGGTAACGTCTAGGGGTCTAATATTTCAACATTTACAGATAAAACTTTAAGGTCATGAAAAATATTTGTTTATGAAATAATTTGAATGTACATTGTCTGTTTAGCTGGCTATTTCAGTGAGGGAGTGAAAAAAAAATAACAGGAAGACAAGAGGAGGGAGGGCCCGAGTCCTCCGTGTTAATTGTTTGTCCTTCATTATTTTCGTCTTCAATTGCCCTTTTGTTCTGACCGTTCTCTTCAAATCTCCCATTATTCGCCAGTCTTTCATCCAACAAGCGATTCCGTTCATTTTTCAATTCTTTTCAACTGTTTCGCCGCGTGTCATCATTAACTTGCCGAAATATTTTCCTCGTGATAATTATTTTTTTACCTCGCGTCCGTTCTTTTGTAAATGGAAATTTGACTCGGATGTCCTCATAATCTTATTTTGTTTCGCAAATACCTGTTGTATTATTGGTTGCGTTAATTTTTTAATTTATTATGAAATTATGAATAGCATCTATACATAAATAAATACATTTAAAAAACTTTTAAGCTAAACAGGTTTTTTGATACCCATATTGTGGTGGTTGTGGAAAAATGTACCTAGTCCGCTATATTGGAACGGCGTCCATCTTGAATTTTAAATTTTGACATACTCATCGTGTTTTGCTAGTGTAGCCCTTTAATTTGATACCCATATTGAGGTGGTTAAGGAAAAATACGTAATCCGCCATTTTGTATCGGCGGCCATCTTAGAATTATAATATTATTGATTTTATTATATTGTATTGTCATCTAAATTAAGTGTGTGTACTAAATTTCAGATCAATCTGACAACGGGAAGGTGCTTAAATTTCAATTTCTAATTTTGACCCAAATAAACAAATTCCGTACGGGTCGAACTAAATAAAACCGTTTAATAATAGTTACAACATTTTACTTTAAATGTTCAGTAAGGCTTCTGAAAAGTACTTTTGGAAAGAAAAAATGAAGAAGTATTCCTTAATATAATAAAGGATTTTTTTTACTTTTCCCATACAAACCTCATCATCACTATTATATTTATTATATTTATATATTATATCATCCGACATTAACCCACAGAACATCACAGACCTCCACTTTAGTTGATATTAAGACTCAATAATTGTTCCTATAATATGTGTCAATCTATTTACTGTGTTCATACTATGAGTTAGTATTTGCTACTGTTTTTTTAGTCGAAGCTAAACTAAAATTATTTAAGTTTTTCCTTTGAAAATCATTATGACCATACATCTCAAGGTATATATACCGCATACCTCTTCTTATTCAGAGCACAGGCATTCCTAAGCTATTTCCCGAGACAGTGAAATAAAAAATAGGAAACCTTGAGAAAGAGATAAATCCAAAATGATTACGTTTTCAAATTTTCTTTAAGGCATGATGGAAAATGAAATAAAAACGCTTTGTTTCCTATAATATCACATAGTAAATTAAAATACCTCTTCTTAAGTCCTCTAGTAGTCAGTAGATATACCACAATCGCCACGTTTGGCAGGCGGGTTGGCGATTGTAGTGTGGTATTATGATACGCAAAATACTCAGCTGTTCCTCTGGAAATTTATTTGTGAGTATTGTCAATCCTATATAATTAAGGTGTAAAGTGTGTTATATATCATTATATGACGGGAATCAAATCCGCGACCTACAATTGCAAGTGACAATTTTCTACTGCTGACTAACCATTGCATCTTAATTATCCTGTGAAATTATATCATTGTATATTTTAGTTATATTCTTTTTTGTGAATAAAATAATTTGGTAAGATAATGCTCTTAAATATTTTATGGAATCAGGCGTTACCTTGCGAAGTCCACCCTAAGTAAGAAAAGGACCAATATTTATCCACTTCCACACATGCAGTGGTAGTCATGCAACAAAGTGCACCGCCCGCCAGCCCGCTGATAAATGCGTATGCGGCAAACAATGCGAATTACACAACTGCCACCGTCAAATCACTCAACACGTGTTTCACCCCTCCACGGGCCATCGATTAGTGTTAAACACAGAGTGAGCTCAGTTTGACATTCACACATAACTCCTGAATATGCCTTGGTCCTTTTCTTACTTAGATAATGCTCTACAAATAAAAATCTAGAACGATCGTCAATCTGTGGATTACTCGCATTGGCTAACAATGTTCCTAAAAGTTTTATTATTTTATATTCATTATTCAAATTCAAAATTCTTCTATTCAACGATCGCAAGTGTCAATCGTATACGGCTGGACTACCACATCTCAACGTCTAATAATAATAATAAAATAAAATAGTTTTTTCTTTACAAACAACAGATGACATCGCAACAAGTGAAACATCGATATAAATTCACAGATAAAGAGAGAGAAATTCATTCATAAACGTTTAATATGTAAAACATCTAACAGAGCATGCGATCGGCGCATTTTCGGTAGGTAACCAAAGAATTGTCGAAACCGGGGGATGGTTTTTCGCCATTACCTTTATTGTATACAGGCGGGCCCGCTAAGTACGTCCCAGGAGACGGAGCGTATTTGGCATTTGGAAAAATTGCCAAAAAACAAAATGGAAAGAGCAGCTAATCTAAATTAGTATGGTCAGCAAATTAGACATAAATTCTTTTTTATATTTTTTTTAATCGATAAAGACGAGACTGCTGCTCACGTATTACTTCTTTGTACGGGAATAGCATCCTAGTGCTACTCATCCATGATCTCCGAGGTCGCCAGCGACAAGGGTCTAGTGGGATTTCTAGAGAAATTGGGCTGTTTTTATTAAGACCAACCACGACACAAGCGAGCGCATTGCCACTTTGTTGCGGAAACCAGCCTGCTGATAGAAGACAATTTAGAATTTTTTCGAATAATTTTGATATTTAAGCACTATCATCATCACAGGAACCACCGTTATTAGGACTAATGCTCTGATCTCTACTATGACCGTTGCCATCTTTAAGTGTTTCTTATTTTCAAAATTGGGTTTTTACCACAGTACAATATCGATTCTTTTTAGTATCATCTGCATGCGTTGGATGAATGAGAGCTCCCCAGAGCTGAATCCTGTACTTCTATACCAGTTTTAGTAATATCTTATGTATTAATAGCTTATTGTATGTGGGCAGCATATTTTTGTATTTCAGATTAACTTCTTCTTCCTTTGTTTTAACGTGTTGTTGCCATATTCGCTTATGGTCAAAGTGGAGAAGAAGGTAACTGACTTCATCTGTAATGTAGTGTATTTTCTTCAAGGTGTTTTTGAGAGTAAAAATTTAAATAAAATGTAGAATTGCTTATATTAAAAAATATATTTCGTGATTTTTTTTTGCTGACGGTACAACAATCAAAACCAATAGCATTCTGAATATTTTTATAAAGTAACTAGTATTAGTATGAACTCTCCATTAAGATTAAAACGTTTTTACAGGACATATTTTTAAAAATTTCACCGGATCCTCTAGCTGTTTATTTCTTCTGGTTGCTTTTAAGTGTAACAAATAGATGGCAATACAGGAAATTATCCAATCGACAAATTGTGATTGTACATGACTACAGTTTCTATAAAAATAGTTTTTTCATACGTTCCTTATGATGTAATTGGTAAATCACTGTAAATAATCTTAAATAAATACATTTATAGATAAATAAATAACTAAGTACACAGTTCGTCTATTTTAACCATTTAGATTTGAAAAATTAGGATCTAAAGTCTATGTTAAGTCATGACTTCCATGTCGATACTACAGTAAGATAAGAGTATAGCTATAAGAAATCTCTGAAGGGAACTATTTTTCATCAGAATGATGATATAATAAAAAATACTTCGATGATTGCTTACAAATAAAGGATTTTTCCCAACAAAAATTACAAATTTCTATAAATTTCGATGTACCTATTTGTGAAACTCTATATTTTCTAACCTCTCACGAAAGGTATCTTGAATTCGAAGCGCAATTAATTAGAAAGTCGGAAATATCGAGCGTATGAAGGATTCGAAGAGTACTCGAGGATCGATCCCTCACAAGTGCCCTCCGGCACAATCTGTCGGAAAATGACAAGTGAAAAACAAACTGACAAGACGATCGGCTCCTATCGAACATTACGTGTAACAACCAAGTTTTTGTTTACATTAATATCTCTATTTATGCTACATGCGATTTTAAAAATTAACACGTTTACTGCGGCTTGAGGCCGATTCAGCCTCCTAGACTTTGCACTGGTGCGGCGCGTAAAACTCGTGTTTTCTCTCTAGTGCGGCGGCTGTTTACACTCAACCGTATGAGATATTACAAAAACAAAGATAGCTTTCTTTATGTCTGCGAAGAATTGACTCGATATTGTAAAAAAATGATTGAAACATGAGGCAGAAAAGGCCTCAACCGCACTACTAGGAAGTTCAGCTTGAGGCTGATTCGACCTCAGCCGCACCAGCTGAAAGTTCTTCAAAATTGGGCCCGCAGTGAACGTGTTAAGGTTGAAGGTTGGTGATGATATACGGATCTGAGATGTGGCCACTGATAACGGACCTCATAGGAAGGCTCAAGGTCACTCAGAGAGCATTGGAAAGGGCTATGCATTAGAAACGAATGAGATCCGCAAAATAACCAAAATCACCGACGCAGTTCGAAGGATTGCTCTTCTAAAGTGGCGATGGCCGTTGGAGACGAAGTTTTACGAGTGATGACTACGAGCAACGGTATAGAGCAGTGATTGCTAAAGTGGTCTATATCTTCTACGTCAGCGAAAAAAAATTTGGGGGTCTATGAAATGAAAATGGGGGTCCACCATAGTGGATTGGACTTACATCATACTATCTTATAATGTCAAAACATTTACATTATTTATAAAAGTACTTATGAAGTAAAAAAAATGTTTATTAATGTTACGTATATTTTACATAACAGATACAAAATTTTATTTTGAGTAGTTTTAATTTAAATTCAATTAATAAATGTATAAATTAACATGTGTTTTTACTTTAAGTTTTTAACACAAAACTTCACTACAGTTAGAAATTTACAGGAAATCAATATTAGGTAAGTAGGGAGTCTACCCAACACGGAAAAACATGGCAAGGAGTCTACGACACAAAAAAGTTTAGGAATCTCTGGTGTAGATAGACTTCCCACTAGGTGGACTAACGACATAGTTAAAGTCGTGGGAAGTCCGTCATCACAGCGATCTTTGTGGGAGGCCTGTTCCTTTCATACTCGTCACACTTCATTCCGGTATCTTCTCATACCATGACTAAAGTCGAAAGATGACTTTAAATGGGAATTCAATTTGATTCTAGTTTCAATCTTATGCGGTTCCTTTGGCATTCTTTTCCACAGATACATACGTGGTCTTAACAAAGTCATCAGTTCACTTTGCGGTTTAATATCCTACTCTACGTTTGTTAGTCTGTGATCTCTACTCCTTAAATCTTATTCTACAATAGTCTCACAATATACTAATGATAATATTTTGGTTACAATAATTATAATAAACTCAAAAAATAGGGGACGCCCATAGTGTATTTACAAGGCATCGTGAAAAACTGTCTCTACCAAAGTTTCGACTGCAAAAAGTCTCTTATTCATTTGTAATAAACGGAATCAGATTTTTTAAATATAATACCGCAAATCATTTATAAAATTTACAACAAATGTTTAAAATAAATTGACGGTAAAATCTTGTTATTAAATAAACGAATATTCAAATGACAGGAATCTTTGGCAGTGATGTCGCCTGATTATTTTTATTTAACTTTGGCTATATCTAAGTGTATATATAAAACTGTATTAAACTTTTCTAAAGGTTGTGTTTTTGTGGAGTTTCTTCCTGCTTCTTCTCCACAACCATAACACCCTACAAATCAGAGTAGAGTCAAAAATGAAATAGATTAAAAAATAAACAGATATATAATTACAGAAATGTCCGGTATTGAATAAACGAATTATATCTTTATCTTTTATAAGATGTTACTAACCTTACCTTTCATATAATTAATATGTCCATATAAGCATAAACTGGTGTTTAAGATTTGATAGCAGACAAATGTCTATTGCCATCAAGACATCGTCATGGCGACACGTAATGACTACGGCTGAAGTGCCAATTGGAAAATTCTACAAATCAACTGTTGTAAAATTTTCGAGATCGACTGTAACAACCCTTTGCAGCGATGGAGGACCCTCCGTGACCCTCCCAATGTTGTCCCGACAGTTCGAGTGGAAGCCGGCGCGATTGTTTGCGCTACAAGATACACTGCACTATTGTATCGCTGAATTTGATTTCTTCTTTGATTCAAACATTCAGTAATATTGGCGGTGTACATTTATAACTTAGACCGTAGATCGTTCAATAAAATATTTTAATTGAGTGAATTTTTTAGATAATAATAATGATTATTATTGGAAAGATGAATTGTGAACAATAAAAGAAGTAAAACTAACAACATATATATTTGAATAAATATTAATTGAATAGTAAAGAAAGCACCAAAACATCTTCTTTGTTTGAAGACGAAGGTAATTGACAAATGTCTATTGCCGGTAATGATATACGGATCCGATACATGGTCTACGACAAGCTAGCAATGAAGAAGGTTGTAGTCGGAGTCACGCGGCGAGATCAAATCAGAAATGAAATTCGCAGAAGAATCAGGATCATCAGAAATTTAAATATGAAGTGGCAGCGACAGGTTCTATTGAGTTAGGTTAGTCCCATAAGGATGTTAAATGCGTGCAGCGCAGAACCGGACAAGGCGATCTATAAGAGCCTATACTTCGTGGACGTCTACAGGTTCAAAGGGAAAAAAATTAATAGTTAAGTAACTTGAAGGATTAGGAACTAAACAACTTTATACTTCTATTTACAACAAATAATCCAACTAAAGTATATATTTTAGCATGATAATTAGATGTAATGAGAGTTGCAATGTTAGATCAACAGTATAGGACTGTAACTGACAGACAATGTTATATAATTCATGTTTTATGCATTAATTATTGCCATTGCTTTCGAATAAGTTTCCAAAGGATAGGCGGCAGCGTTCATTACGTACTATAGTACTACACTGCAAATGTCCACCCTTCTGTCGAGTGATAGTTGTGGTACATCCCCCATAGATATCTTTAGATGAGTTTTTTGCCTTGCAGTGGTCATCTA
The DNA here is from genome assembly GCF_028537555.1 of Battus philenor. Taxonomy (NCBI): domain Eukaryota; kingdom Metazoa; phylum Arthropoda; class Insecta; order Lepidoptera; family Papilionidae; genus Battus; species Battus philenor. The sequence continues at coordinate 1,270,610 of NW_027181686.1, read as the reverse complement.
TGGGCTGAGTCTAGTAAGGTTGATGTGTTCAATTTTTATTACCTCTTTTGGCACTTATTAAATATCAGCTACCTTATTAGAAGTAGATGTGTATGATAAAGTTTTAGTATTAATAAAAATAATAAAATGTAATAGATAATCAAATTTAATAGAAGAGGTTTTATTTAATTACATCAAAAGCTTACGATGCCTGGCACAGTCAAGTGCTCATCAAAAATAAATAAACGCGGACGAAATAAACATCGCGTGCAATTTGAGGTCGTTTCGATCGACGTTTGCTGCCAAAATCAATTAGCTGCTTATAATGACAAATACGATACAACGACGCATACTTAAAACATGTGAAATTCGAAATTTGAACTTTGATACATACATATTAAGGATCCAATTTTATTTCTAAACTGTAAAAGATAAGTTTGTTTTTAGTAATCGTAGGATACAGTCAACGCCAAATTTTCGGTTAACGCGAAATGACTACCGGAGCAAAAGTCCAAAATCACAATCATTTCGACTTTTTCATTTTTAGTTTTCGATACGATGAAAAAAAAACCGAATGACGAACAACTCATGGGATGCAATGACCGCGGCGGCGACATCAAAGGGGCTACTTGAAGTGTATCGCATCTCGCTCATACCGTTCGCGAGTGAAAGTGACGGGTTGTTATAAAAAAGCCCTTTGTACGAAGCGAAGCCGACGGTTTCGCAACGCCTTGCAAATAGCGTGTGTGACGATAGCAATGCTAACAAAAACCATCTAATGTTTAACGCGCCTTTATTATCAACTATATCTAAATATCACACACGTTTTCATAATACACGAACTAGAGAATGTCTAGACTAGTTTACCGTTCAATTCGTTCTTAAGAATTTGATCTTTAGTTTATTAAACACACCTTTTAACGTAGAAAAATAATTTGTATTTATTATATAAGTAATTAAACTATTAAAAAATCGATAATTACACCAATTAAGATTACTTACTTTAACAAAAATAATGGTACTGAATGAATATAAACTGAACTTTGCTAATATGTTATGTAGGCTGTTGGGAATTTAAGTTTCCGGAGTAGTACCTGCAAGGCTGACGGAAGACCTTGTTAAGGTCGCTGGAGCCTTGAGGTTTTAAAGTGGAGACCACGAATTGACAATCGCAGTGAACGACGTCAATCCACAAGATGGTCAAAATACCTCAAAAAGACTAGTAGAAAATTATATTAAAATTTTCTACCAGTCTTTTTAGAAATCTTAGTCCAATGCCCAGCTGTGAAGGTTCCACTAATGAAATTATGACTTTTAAGTGAATATGAAACTTGAGAATGAATCACTTTACTACCGTATTAAGGATATTCCAAAATAAAATAAGTAGTAAGTAAGTATCAATTTGTAGTGGGTCCTTCTCAGATCAAAGCGTAGTTGAGACCCTAGCAGGTTTATATTAAGGTATGTCATTTTGGGTAAGCTCAATCTGATTCTAGCTTCCATAAAATTTGGCACCTTACAAAGCTAGGAGATATATAAGCTTAAAACCTTCGTTGCTCGGAACTACCAACCCCGCCAACATAAGTCAAACCTTCTCCTTTTATCTATTATAGTGTTAATATAATTTTTACCTATTGTAGGAGAAGCATTTGATCTCTGTCTCGCCTGATGTTAAGATGACGAGATGTACGATGTTACATGATTTTCTAGAAGAAACCCATCCACTCTTATCATGAAGATTCCTAAGTTATAATTGTCTGGAAACAGTAATGCCGGTAAGTCGATATACTTCTGTTCACACTATAAAAGCATTACCAAAATACTTAGTGGAGATGTAAGAAATCTCAACTGTATACAGATGTCGTGAATCCGTACGTCTTGTTGTCAGATGGAAGAAAGAAGATGGGAGAATTATTTGGTGTATTTTAGCTGCACACTCTCCAAAATGCAGTCTGTAGGATACTGATAAACTGAAAACTTTTCGCCGATGTTCTAAGTTTTATAGCTTAGTGTTAACTAAAGCATTTTTATCAATGAACCTTTTGTCTTCGCTCTTGAATCTCTTGAATTATTAATAATAATTTTTGTATCACGTCAGCCGATAGATTAGTTCTCTACAAGACATAGCGTTCTAAAGACGACCACGATGTCTGATCTTGCGCTGTCCGTATCAAGTGACTTCCTAAAATCTTGTCTATTAATAATGCAATTAAGTATTAAGTAAGAAAAGGACCAATATTTAGCCACTTCCTCACATGCAGTGGTAGACGTGAAATGTAGTACACCGCCCGCCAGCCCGCTGATAAATACGTATGCGGCAAACAATGCGAATTAGACAACTGCCACCGTTAATTCACTCAACACGTGTTTCATCCCTCTACGGGGCATCTTCAGGTGTTATGTTACACCGATTAGTGCCAAACACAGAGTCTCTGTGTGGCGGGCGGTGCACTTTGTTGCACGACTACCACTGCATGTGCGGAAGTGGCTAAATATTGGTCCTTTTCTTACTAAGGATGGACTTCCGCAAGGTAACGCCTGATTCCATTAAATAATTAAGTATTATACTGTTATTACTATTATCATCATCATAATTATCATCGTAATCGTCTATATCATCTTTATCACCATTATCATTATTGTTAGGAAAGTTTTATCGTGGATCTATGCAAACAAAATGATTGTCAACACAATTCCCACATCGTTCATTGCTAAATATGATATTTAGCATTCGTTCTTATATCCGTCGCTACAAACAATCGGCCGCCCCATCCCTTCCGGAGGGGAATGAACGATGCGTTTTTCAACCATCAACCTAAATGAACAATCACAATTATAATTTCTCATTATTTTAAAAGTACGATCGTCGAACGAACTCAAAGAAAGGTGAATGCTATACTTCAAGTCACAGGTGAATGGGTTGATAATGAAAGAAAAAAAGTAAACGGAAAAGCGAAATGTGGAAAGTTTTTTTTTTTTTTTCAAATAATTCAACTCCCGCTCCGTAACGAAGCCTGGAGGAATTAATTAGGGCCGAAGATCGTGATTTATGCTTTCATTTTTAAACCCGATGTCCCCGAGAGCTGGTCACTACTATGAACTATAATCTCACTTTCAATTCGCATCAATATTACCATCCACTTAAATATCGATCGAGATGGTTAACAGCGAAATATAACAATAATGTTTTAAAATAGATAGCCCACAGTAAGGCCCCCCCCCCCTAGTATCCAGCGACTTCCAGCATCTTCCAGAGACTTCCAGCGACTTCCAACGACTTCCAACGACTTCCACCGACTTCCAGCGACTTTATTTTGGCATAATTAACTATTTTTTTAATTTCTTAACCCAAAGGATTGTTAATAATCTAAGTATTTAGAAAAACAGTACTACGTTAAATGCAAATAGGAGATCCATATATACTAAAAATTAATTTATAATTTACTATAAATATATTTAAATATTAAAAAAATTGCCCAGTAAAGTGCATGTACCCACGGCGTGTTCACGCACATACAGTGAGGGTATAGATGTGATTTCTTCTTTACCGAATATGCACCTACAAGAACATTGAATTATTATAGTACCAGTAGAAATCATAGTTCCTCTGGGAAACAAACATTGAAAAAGATCATACGGTACGTAGTAATGCGGTCTAATTAAATAACTATGAATAAATTTATAGTGAATTTTTTGGAGATAAAGGTAGGAAAGAGCTGAGTAACCAGTTAAACTCTTGAAGGGGTATGTTACCGTCAGCGGCGCATCGAAAAGGGGAATTCCACAGAAATAAAAATTTTCACTAACGTCTATATAAATACAGGCGAAGCTGGAATTAATATACACATTTCTATTTCAGGCTTCGTGTTAATACCTCAAAACCTTCCCGGCCCTAGGAAGAATCCCACACTCTATAAACTGCTGTAGAAGTTAAACCTATCAAAAGCGAAATGCATTGGTTGGAAATTTGTTTAAGTAACATGAGAAGTCTAGCTGAACTGGACAAAAAATGGTATTGAATTTCATAGAATTTTTATATATATATGTCGTCCTAGCAGAGGAAAAGTCTGTGTGTCAGTGTCTGTGAATGACATTTATGTGAAATGTCAGAATAACTATATGGGAGTCATGTATTTTGTAATGGCCAATTTGTCGCCACATATGTAAGTCTCGCATTTGTTTTTTGATGTCACTTCGTCTGTAGAACACAAGTTATGTCATATTTAAGACAAATATAATTAAATTTAAATGACTATTCTTTATTATACACGCTAGAAAAATATAAATAGTTTTATAATAATAAACATAAAAGTACAATGGTCGGTCTTATCACAAGAGGAAATTTCTTACAGACAACCATAGTATGGAAATAGTAAAAGTATAAATAACGGGTAGTAAACGTGTATAAAAATGTATAATACATTTTATAAATATAATACAATAATAAATTAAAAAAAAACATCAAGTATATTCGGATTGAACTTGACTGAGAAAGAACATAACATTATATATCTTTGATTACAAAATTTTAGTCAAACTATTTAAATAAATATCTAAAAATCACACATAATGATAAATGTAGGATTGAAATATTTTCAAATTATAATAACGTATCTAATCATAAATGTAATTTTTAATATTACCACAGAGGACATGGTTTGAGTTTCATATTAATTAAAAAAAAAATTGATACATTGAATGTTTTTTTTTACTGAATGAAAAACATTTAATATATATGTCCTTACTTTCCTCTTTTCTCCAAATGTTTTATAATAGCCGTCAATCTTATTATTATTCTGGTTATTTTTTTATACATTTGTAATGGAATAGGCGTTTGTCTTCCATCTCACCTGATGGAAAGTGTAGATGAAGACGAAGGTGGTACATGCCCATCCAAAAGAAACCTGTTCACTCTACTCCCACACCCATAAGAAACCAGTTCTCAACTCTTAAAGGCTCCAGAGTTCAACTTATCAGGAAAAATAGACCCAGGCAGGTCGTTCCAAATCTTGGCGACTCTCATCAAAAACGAACTGTCAAACCGTTTAGTTCGACTGTTGGGTATGTCAACAACGTATGGATGAAACTTTTGCCTGCAGCTAGTAGTCCGATAAAGGAATGGAGATGGCTGGATTATTTGCTTTTGGATTCGTCATCTGTTCAAATATCTCGTGTGCGTCTCTACAAACATCTTAATAGACCTCTGTGACTATAGAACAAGTCGAAAATGTTAAAATTTAATTCGAGTCGAGTTACGATGGTTACTTAGATGGACCCTGATTAAAAGTTTCCCTGTAAAACCTTTTTATGTTCTGAGAGCTAAGGCGTGGAGGAATTCGCTTACTTTGTCATTGACGGCGCACGGTTCGTTGTTCCGCAGTCTTGTACGAGGATGGTGGCGACATTAATTGCTCAGTTCGACTTTAAACATTTTCAACTCGAAAATTTTCTAATGATCTTTACTTGGTTCAAAGTTACAGGCTACTTTAAAACTCATAGGTGTATTAAACTATCCAAACATTAGGTAAACCTTTTTTTGTTTCAGTGGGGGAAATCTTCCGGAATTCAAGATGCCCTGCCTCTGGGGGGAGAACAGGGGTATGTGGGATTCCTACCCACTAAAACCCCCCCGGTGGTCGCCTTCTGCGCTAAACGGGGGACCGCGGTATCTCCCGGTCAGGGATCGCCACGCGGTCTTCCCTCACGCCGTGCTATTTTTCGATAGCCCGTCCCGGGGTATGCGTGTATACGCTACCCCCGAAACCCTCGTGGTGCTATCACGATGGTTCGAGACCACGTTGAACCATCGTCCGACACAGAGTCGCCGAAGTTAGTGGGAGTTTAGGGCCCCCACCCTAAACTCCCGCGACTCCGAAGGTCCCGTTTATAGTAGGGGAGCACCATTCACCGGAGGGCCGTCGCTAGGCGCGTCTCTGCACATTAGGTAAACCTATATCAAGGAGACCCGTTCCGCCATATTTCGTCATATCATTATCATTTTAGATCATAATTTATTTCCAGAACTACGAGAGCATAACCACTTAAATGATTTGGCAAAGTCACCATATTAATTTCGTATCCCAACCTTCCAACAAATTTCCTATTGGTTGTAATGATGTACATATAACTAAACACAAAAACAGCAAAATATAAATTTGATTTTCATCATTATGATTTTAGCAGTATACCGTCCACCGCTGGACATCCTTCCCAATAAATTTACAATAACACTGGTTGGAAGTCGATGAATATAAACCTATAAGGTTCATCTCTTTTTCAGAGACTTTATACTCCGGCGGCGTCGTCGAACATTGTATCCAGGTCGATTCCAACTGGTACTATGAAAGAGGCCTGTGTTCACCAGGCATCTTACTGCTGAGATGGTGATGACTTTGATATGGTATATATATCTATATATATATATACACACATATATCAAAGTATAGTAGAGATTTGATATAGTACTTTTTTAACAAAAATATTATTTGTCTTGTTTCTCTTTCATATTTGGTATACAAAAACAGAACGGAATAAACAGCCTTATAAAATTCAACAAATATTTACTTTTATATCTGAATTTAATGTATTTTTATTGACACATTTTTATGCAATTATCAGCCAATTAAGTATCGCACACTTGATTGAACTGTGCATCAATTAAATGAAAGAATGATGACTGAGGTACGCCGCTTCGGTGGAAAAATAACCGAAGCCGACTCACCTCGCATTCCTGGCATTAAAACCGATCATCGGTAACTTTAATGTGACTATTTTTAATGATAATAATACTTAGTATCTACATTCTCTGTTCACATGTAGGTCGTGCAAAGACGAACGCATTTAACCTCACGCTGCGACAGTTAGTATTTATCAATAAGAAATTCTATTTATTTTAGATATTATCAATAAGCGATTACTTTTAAATAATACATTACTTATTCCATTTAAATAACAAGTTAATTTTAACAGTGAAAAATATATCGGTATATTTTGTGTATATATAGATATATAATACATTTAAATCTATCTCATAAACACTTCACACGTATACAGTTCAACTGTCTTCATATTGTTGTCTGCAACAGTAAAAAGGCATTCAATTGTACTTTATCTAAGTTATAATGATTCAATATTTTTCTTTCTGAAGTTATACTGTGATCAAAAATTAAGTTGAAATTATTTATGAAATGTAAGTTATGTATTTATTCGTCACCTTTTAAGTTATTCACGTCAAAAAAACGTATATTTTTAATAATTTTTCCAGTCCTCGAATCATTCGTGATAGTTTTTTTTCCGGTAAAGCCTCCAAAACCTTCGATTTGGTTTTTATCTTATCAATCGTGTCAAAGTGGCGTCCCCGCATTGGTCCTTTGAGTTTGCTTAATAACGTGCATTACAAATAATAAGCATAACATGAACGTGAAGTCTCTACCTGCTTTTTATCCACAACTATAATAACTTAGGACTTTGATACGACTCCGAATGTCAGTTTAGTAAAAAGGTCAAGTAAGCAAGGAACACATTATCTCACTAATGGGAGATAACAACGACAGGCTATCGTTCCTCGAGGTGTGCAGCAGGATAGTGAAGGATGTCACAAAAATAAATAAAATGAATACAGGTCAGGTAAACGATCAAGTAAATAGGAGGAAGAATTAGAACTTAACGTTAAAAGATAAAACATAAAAAATGGCGATATGTGATAAATAGTAATAAATAGCATATTATAAGGAGGATAAAAAGTATAAAATTGCATAAACAAATGTACAAATATGATAATTTTAAAAAATGAACTATAAAAAATGGCGATATGTTATAAATAGTAATAAATAGCATATTATAAGGAGGATAAAAATATAAAATGGCATAAACAAATACACAAATTTGATAATTGTATTATATTTAAATGAAATGGAAATTAATATGAAAAAGCATGAAAAAAATGTAGAATGAAAGAAGAGTACAGATCTTAAGAAAATGACAGAAGAGTATAAAAAATGATATGAAAAAAAAATATAAAAGAGAAGTAAAAACCCGGTCCTAAACAAGATAGGGGTGCGATAGGTCCACTATAGCGAGGACATAATAAAACCTATAACACCTTGCGAAGCAGAGTATAGTCACAAAAAGAATGGATCATTATATATATATATATATATATATATTTTTTTTTTGGAACGTATCATTTGGACATAGGAATAAATGATGATTGAATTATGAAAACGCTTCTTCACACTATATTATATTTACGTTGTTGATAATTCCTGTAACACGACGCAAATTGAAACGGCGCAAAGTGAATTAAGATTTTTTATAGCAATCCATGTAAAGATCGAAGATAGGTTCCAGAGTCACGAATACTACTTATTAAGAAAATTGAACAAAGTAACATTTAAAAAACAAAAATAATATAACTCTGCCAATAAATAAATTAGAATATTTACCTGCAGAAGTGAAGGCAGTTGGAATGACGTGGAGCGAAGTAAAGCGCGAGGCTTAAGACCACTTGGGATGGCGACGTACTGTTGAGGCCTTCTGCTCCAACTTGGGGACATAGGAATAAATGATGATTGAATTATGAAAACGCTTCTTCACACTATATTATATTTACGTTGTTCATTATTCCTGTAACCAATGACTTTCAGTTAGGGTGTTCAATAATTTAATTTTGCGCAAATGAGCTATAAATTCACTCGTTTTAAGATTTTATATCTTTAACAAATCAGCCTGTTATTGGTGTAAATATATTTAGGTATATATATATAAAAGGATTGAAAAGAAAAAGTCAAGCAGAGATCTCATTCAAGCACTCCAGATGCCACCTGTGGTCTGTTTGATTATGTTAAATCGAAACTCATCGATGCCTTAACCATTGTAATGTTACTGTACGAACACTGTCCACTGAACTGTATATTTTAAGCTGATAGCATTCAAACGATTTTCATATTTATCACTATAAACTTAAGTTATATATTTCCTTGTTTTTTTCTCTTGAGATTACAAACATAAATTATCAATTCGTAAAATGTAAATAAATCCTTATGTATATGGAATAAGTGTGAAGTTTGCGTAAAAAGTATATTATGTAATGAAATATATTTGTAAGATGCATAGATTTTTCTATTACGCAGGCTATATAAAAAGTTGGACGGGCTTAGATGGGAGATGTTGGTTCCCATCGATACGAAATCGGGAGATAGATTAAGTTTTTGTCGATCTCAATGGATGAACTAAATGAGTGAATTCACAATTGAATTCATTTAAAAAATACCTTTTGTAAGAACGTCCCGTATTGTCGTCTGTTTTCTAGTACCTGCAAGAAACAGTTTTGTTATTGATCCAATTTTTTTCTGGTGACAAATAGGTAATGATCAACTTTGTTCGTATACAGGCTGATTTGTAATAGATATAAAATCTTAAAACGGGTGAATTTATAGCTCATTTGCGCTAAATTTAATTATTGAACACCCTAACTGAAAATCATTGGTTACAGGAATAATCAACAACGTAAATATGATATAGTGTGAAGAAGCGTTTTCATAATTCAATCATCATTTATTCCTATGTCCCCAAGTTGGGGCAGAAGGCCTCCACAGTACGTCGCCATCCCGAGCGGTCTTGAGCCTCGCGATTTACTTCGCTCCACGTCATTCCAACTGCCTTCACTTCTGCAGTGATCGTCCGCCGCCAGGTTTGCTTTGAGCGGCCATAAAATGTTGAGTTACGTCTCTTAACATTATAAAAAAATCCCGTGTAAAAAGTGAACATTTAATTTATTCGTATTATACCAATTTCAAAGCATATGTTTATCAAACACGGTGTATCGTTTAGTCTATGTAATACTGCATTGGTTTTTCTAGAATTTTTTTAAGCAAGAAAAGGACCAATATTTAGCCACTTCCGCAAATGCAGTGGTAGTCGTGCAATGAAATGCACCGCCCGCTAGCCCGCTGATAAATTCGTATGCGGCAAACAATTCGAATCACACAACCGCCACCGCCAAATTACTCAACACGTGTTTCACCCCTCCACGGGGCATCTTCAGGAGTTATGTTACACCGATTAGTGCCAAACACAGTGTTTGGATTTTGGAGAAAGAAAAAAATGAACGACAGATAATATGAAGTATGAAAGAAGAGAAAGAAAATAAAAAAAAATGTATGTGAAAAAATAAAATAAATGTAAACAAAAAGTCCCTGTCCCACACCAGATAGGGGGGTACGAGAGGCTCCCAATAACGGGAGCCATAAAAAATTTTTTTTTTTGCCAAAACTCGACTAATTTCGTTCCACCGTATTCGCTTGATCCATCTCCGTGTGACTTCTGGCTTCGTGTCTTCATAAAATATTCAACATAAACACCCATTCCTAACATTCTATTTCAGTTTTGGTTATTTACAAAAATATGTTATTCTGAGATAATAAGACCTTTTGTAAAATAGACTCTTGGTAAATGTTATAGACAGTCCTACTAACCTAGGTAAAAAAATATCTGTCTTCCTAATGTCTGAGAGTTTTAAATGACAATTTCACCTTACTTTCTGATCACAGTGGTATATGAATTTTGCTCAATATTGGGAATATTTCTTATATAACTGAGTAAAGTGTAGTACTGTCAATTACGGTTAGACCGAAATCGTTAATTAACGTTGAAGGAAGTCAACGAAATAAGTATTGGCCATCACAGCAATCGCTTTGCCGCTGACATTGAGATGTGAGAAAATTGTGGATAAGACAAAATCTAATATATAAAATTTCCATGTCACAATTTTAGTTACCGTACTCCTCCGAAACGGCTTGACTGATTTTTACCAAATTTTATATACGTATTCAGTAGGTCTGAGAATCGACTACTATCTATTTTCCATACCCCTAAGTGATAAGGGTGGTCCACCCCTAAATTTTTAATTTTATTTTTTATACAAATTTTTTTTGTTTTTACTTTTTTATGATACAGCCTACAAAAATACATACAACCCTAAAATTTTCACGCCTCTACGATGAACTCTTATTTTTTATTTGTTAATTAAAAACTTTATTTTTTTTGCAAAGCAACGTTTGCGGGATCAGCCAGTTATATTATATTAGTTTATTAACATTTTTATGTATATTATTATCTACTTTTACGTCTTATGTTTTTAATGTGTTTTGCAGCAAGGTGAAATCAAATACGCGAAGATTCGCAGAAGAATCTAAATAATGGATGTAGTACTAAGAATTGCTCTTGCATTTTCGAGTGGCTATCATATGCAGGTAGACGCGTTGTGGATATGACCACCACTGTGTAATTAAGGTAGCGGGGAGTCGCTAGATGAAGGTAGCGCAAAGCTGGTCTCTGTGGCGTTCTTTGCTTGAGGCCTATATCTTTTAGTGGACGTCACGAGAAATGACCCCTATTTATTTCTGAATAAAGTCTCATCAGGAGATTCTTTTTAGCAAAACATCAAGAGTGATTTTAGAAAATGTGTCTTTTAATTTCTTTTCATTCTTCTTTCACTTCTCAGTATACTTACAGAAACTTGAGCAAAAAAATGTAGGGAAGTATCAACAATTATTGCAAATTAGATTCAATAAGTAAAAATACTAAATGTCGGTTAAACAGTGAAATATGTCAAGAAAAAAAAATTAAAAATAATAAAGGCGTGTCCACACTAAACCAACAGTACGAATTTACAAGTCCACGAGCAGGTGACTCGCGGCGTCGGATGCCCTGCATTGCCCTGGCCGTTCCCATCGCACAGGCACGCGACGCACTGATATAATTCAATCGCTAATTGCGCGTGTGAAAAGACCTTTGATGTTTCGACTGACCGACGTTTTTATAGCAACTAACGAAGTCTACCGTTTTAATTCAAAATTGATTAATTATATTTAACCTGCTAATAGCAACCTAAGGCTGTATTAAATATTGACTTATCACTGTTTTAAACTATTGTGACAATTACATGCGATATATAAACACATCTTTCATTTTTAGCCACGCCCTTGTCAAATTAATTATAAAGTCGTGTTCACATCGACCAGTTAAAATAAAATTTTAGAAAGATCGAACGCGTCTTTCTAATTTGCTATGATATAATATACCCAATGATGTAAGATCAATGGTGAGTGAATCACTATCTTCTATGTATGTGTGAATAGTTCCTTTGAAGTGGCAGTGGCGACCACGAACCGGGGCGGATGCTGGTCTAGGTGGATATACAGTAAAGATCGGGGTAAGTTCCTAGATGTGTGTAGTGCAAAGACAGGTCGTGACGATCTATAAATAGGCATAAAGATGAGAAAAGGAAGGCGATGAAAGCAAGATGGAATGAAAGAACAAAAAAAAAGATAAGATATTATGAAGGATAAAAGGAAAGAATAAAAGAAATTGAGAAGAATGAAAGTAAGTGTAGAGTAAAGATAAAACCATGAAAAAAAATATTTGTAAATAAAGTCCCTGTCCCAAACAAAACAGGGGTACGAGAGGCTCGAAAAAAAAATAGGTCAACGTCTTGCAGAAGGCATCCTGACTTCCTCGTCTCCCCGCCGAGTACTAATACGGGTTCGGAAACTCGAATCCTTTAATTTTATATAGTTCACGGACCCCTTCCTTCCGTGAACTCGTTTCCGATGAAGCTGTAAAAGCCGCAAGACTAACAGCATAAACTTCACATGAGACGATAGACAATAGACAGAGGGCATCCACCGTCTGAAAAATAACTCTTAACTCCGTAACGTGAAAAACCTATATAAAACGTGCCGCTTGATGCCAGTCGATTCCTACCTATATTATTGAATATCTATGAAGGAAGCCATAACCCAGCTATGAACATCCTGACAATGATGAGATGGATATAGCTATTTTCAATAAAAAAAAAATTAACCATCGAAAATCAGAGACAAGAGATACTCTGCGTCTTACATAAATCCATAAGTTCAGTTCAGTTTTTTATTAATGCATAAATCGTCATTTGAATCGATACATTACAATTCGAATACATAATATCGATTATAATCGCAACATACGATCGTAATATGTCACAGTCAATGAACACGAGAGCCATAACGTTTATGCAATTTTAATGTCTAACATAAAGATACAGCACTCTGTTACTGTGTGAGTATTTATATTATTGTGTGTGTATACTTCATAGCGGTTTGTATTTGTGTAAGTACTTGTAAGTACCGACTAACTGAATCCTGTTTTGTATTTGATTAATACGCGTATACCTCATAATTAATAGCGCGGTCTAAGTTAATTAAGAATAGTAATTACAATCACTTTCCGATATGTACAGATGTAATTAGAATTTATATTCACTCTTTAAGTTTATGTGATCACCGTGAGATTGTATGGGAATATAGCTCTCTATTAAAGAACAAAGATCTTCGGTTTAGCTCGAAGACTTGCTCTTCTTCTTTCGTACTTGCTTTCAAGCGAGCCTCCAACAGCTGTTTAAAAGGAGAAGATAACTCTATACGGGCATCAAAAATAATTTTACGTGCAAATGTTTGCATTATTTTTTTTTATTATTATATTATTTATCGAATATAGATATCCAGAACTATAAAAAACAAAATATTAAGACAATTGGTCAATGTGACCATCTAGGACAGTTGTACATATGACATCTTAGTCGACTGTATTTTACGAGGTTTAAGGTAGCACCTGGTCACCAAGTGTTCCACATAAGAACAGGAGAAAAGTCTCCAGACCTTCTTGGAATATTGCAGAAAGTTAATAATTAGAGTAATAAGACACTTATTGATATTGATATAAGTTATAATAATAAAAGAAAATAATAAAACAGATATGTTAAAATAATTCAAATAAACAAAATAAAATAATACATATCGTAAAAAAGCACCCCAAGAGGGAATTGTGAAGTAAAAGTGGTGATGCATGAATGATAATAGAATGGAAATGAATGAAAGATTGATTATTTGATGGAATGGCAATGAATGAAAAGAGAAACGAGTATATATAATACCATAAAGTGAATGAATTATTGTGGTGATAGTTATTCTTTCCACGTGGCCTGCTCATCTAAGCCTATATGACTAGTAGAACCTGATGATCTGTTCTTTTTTAAATCAAATTATTCAGCTCATATACACGGTACATGCCGTTATTTTCTCATGGTCTGAATATTGTTTTCAATATTTTCCTCTCGAACATTATTAGTTTTATCTCGTCTTTCAAGAAGTGGATATCCTGCTGGTGAAATAATGATAAATTTTAAGTTTATAAAATTTACATATAAATATTTTAGTTTTTCAACGGTTTTATTTAGTTCGACCCGTACGGAATTTATTTAGATCAAAATTAGAAATTGAAATTTAAGCACCTTCCCGTTGTCAGATGGATCTGAAATTTGGTACACACATTTAATTTAGATGACAATACAATATAATAAAATCAATAACAATATAAATCTAAGATGGCCGCCGATACGAAATGGCGGATTACATATTTTTCCTTAACCCCCTCAATATGGGTATCAAATGAAAGGGCTACACTAGTAAAACACGATGATTATGTCAAAATTTAAAATTCAAGATGGACGCCGTTCCAATATGGCGGACTAGGTACATATTTTTTCACAACCACCACAATATGGGTATCATAAAACCGTTTAACTTAAAAGTTTTTTAAATGTATTTATATGATATTCTTATTTGAAATGTGTCTTTACCACCACAAACGCGATGCAAATTTGAATATAAATCAGCAAATACCACATGTCAAGGCCAAAAAAATATTCAAGTATTTAAAATTTGTCACTGAAATTGTACAAATATTGATACGTCATATAATTACCGGGGCGCTGTGAGTCGGGAATTGTCGCTTCCGGGATGTGAGGCATTGCCAATATTTTTCGTGGACGCAAACCAATTAGCGACAATTAAACGCTTCGACGCAGCGATACGGAGTTAGGTATTTTAATGAATCAACAACGAAATGACAAATATCATACGCGTGTCATTTATTATTTTCAATCGACCGCCATCACTTTGTTGAATTTGTAACTAGCTCTACCACCAGAACTCGCTTGAAAATTTTTTTTTACTTTGCTTTTAATATATATGTAATAGCTTTAAAGGTGCGAATATATACATTCGTAGATCAAATGTAACAGTATTTCCCAACACAGGGCCCACACCCCAGACAATGGCAATTTGTTAAAAAGGACAATTTTAAAATGGACTCTACAAGAGTTTAACCCGGTTGCTTTAATATAAAAAAATATATGTTACATAGAAGGATAGAAGAATTTTATGTTATTTATTTATTTTCTCTTGATTCTGAAAAACTGAGATGGTGGGATAATGTCGCGAAGTCCCAAAAGGAATCCTATAGAAAATTGATAGAGTCGCTACTCGCTGGCGATGTTCAATGCCGAGATTTTTCTTAGAATCTAACTCATTATTACTTATAAGTCGAACTGTACACCTTTCTACCGAGAGAGATATAATATAATAAAAAATTACGTATATTTAATGGTTCTAAAAACATATACATATAGATATATTGGACTTTTGTCGCCCATTATAAATAATAAATCGTATAGTATAAAGACATCATTTGCCTTCATATCTACGGTTGTAAATGATCATTTCGGATCTCTCGACGCACACCTATCTATCGCGTCGCTTCGCCGATAACTGGTGGTCAGTCGAGATAAAATTGATCGACGGACCTTTAAGAGTGTATACGGCCTTTGCGCGTGGGTACATTGCTTTATATTGTTTGATTTGCGGCCATCCTTGGTACGGGGAATACCCTGTTGTACACAGACAAAAAGTACAATAACTCCCTTCTTTTCTGTCTGTTCTGCTAAGTTCATTCAGCCTCACTCTATATCATTCTGACGCTAAGCTTTTCTACTATGTACGTTTCTGTTTAAACAATTCTTTTCTGTTCTATTATTGCTCTACTACTGCTATGTTACTGCTTTACTACTGCTCTAATACTACTCTAATACTTATTTATTACTGCTCTACTACTGCCAAGCAACTGCTCTTCTACTGCTCTACTACAGGTCTACCACTCTTCTATAACTGTTCTACTACAGCTATACAGTAGTTGGTTGGTTTACCTCTGTTCTGTTACTGTTCTACTATTAGATTTCTACTGTTATACTACTGGTCTACTACGGCTGTACTACTGTTCTACTACTTCTCTATTACTGTTTTACTTTATTATACTCCGTACTACTCTTATATACTGTATCCTCCTTAGTCCGTTCTGGTTTTAATTTTGTTTTACTATCTTAAACTAAAGTAAGTCGACAAACAACGTAGTCAAGATTGTGAGAAATTGTTGGGTATAGGTAGCGCAAGATCGATCATCGTGATGATATTTGGGTGAGGTTATGCCTTGCAGTGGGCGTCCATCACCAGACATATAGATGATGTTATTATGTTCAGTTTTACTCTTCACTTTATGCTGTTCACCTGAGTCAAAGTATGAATTATGCATCAGATTATCCTGATAAATTAGGGAACCGTTTATTTGCTTGTGTGCCTCAACTAGACTTATGACATTTAAATAATTTACATGTTCACTTAAACTGAAACATATTAATACTTACGAATTATAATTTTACATAAGACTTTTTTTAAAATAAACTTATCTAAAACATATTCCATTTCTAGCTCGTTATTACAGGTAACAGTATATCATTGGAACATTTTATAAATATTTATATATTTATTTTAAAATTACATTTAATTTCAATCACATTAATCTGTATAAACACCCTAATGCGATGCATAAGTTCTGTGTTTATGATAATTTGAATACCGATATATCGATACGTGATATCGATATTTTAGTGATGAGAAGCGATGTCGATTTTAAACAGTAATTCAATTGTCATGTCGATGAATGTCATAAGTTAGGTTGGTAAATAATGAGCTATAAGGGTCAGTTGCCCACAAAATATGCTTAAAAGAAACCCACAGAAGACTGCAAATATTTTTTATAACTAGTACGGTTGGTTGGTAGTCCAGCGGTGGAGGACTTGGTATCGTAGGTCGTAGATTCGATTCCCGTAATACAATTATAATTAACACTTGAATTAATTATATATGATTACCACTACTCAGACAAGTTTTAATAGGAAAGGTAGTACCATCATCTGCGTACCAGAATACCACACTGCCTGTCTGCCAAGCGTGGCGATTGTAGATCACCCCATAGACATCTTTGGAGGTATACCTTTCATACGCCTCCCCTGCCTGCTCTTGCCCCTTATACCTGGCTGGGGTCTCTTTCTCTCTAGATTTTCTATCAACACAATACAAAATAATAACACACGATGAACAAGTCTGGATACTTTTCATAATAAGACATTTAAATTTTGATAAAGAACTGAAAATATCGATTTATGATATCTGTGTTCATTTTACTAATGCGTTTATAAGAATAAAAGCGATAAAACTTCAAACAATTGCATTGGGATTTAAAAAAGATTCTCTATAATATTATTCCGTACATTACAAGTTTTTTATATTATATTAGGGGGATCGGAAAGTAATGTCGTTTCTGTCGACATATTTTACAGAAAAACCGATTGATTTATTACCGCGCCGTCATTGAAAATTTGTATACTAGACGGTAAAAGGTTGTTGATAACGAAGATGAACATATTGTTGATTATAAATAAAAACTTGTTAAAGATGTAGTCGTGTGAATTTAACTTAAGAAAGCGACATTGCTTTTCGGTCACCTTGATGTTTCGTCTTTTCTGCACATAGGCCACCGTCAAAGATATAGGAGAATATTCTATGATCTTCACGTTTAGCTGGTTATTTAGCTATCGGTATGGTATTTAATGGAACCAGGCGTTACCTCGCGGAAGTCCATCCTAAGTAAGAAAAGGACCAATATTTAGCCACTTCCGCACATGCAGTGGTAGTCGTGCAATGAAATGCACCGCCCGCCAGCCCGCTGATAAATGCGTATGCGGCAAACAATGCGAATCACACAACCGCCACCACCAAATTATTCAACACGTGTTTCACCCCTCCACGGGGCATCGTCAGGAGTTATGTTACACCGATTAGTGCCAAACACAGCACTGTGTTTAATTGACTGCCACTGCATGTGCGGAGGTGGCTAAATATTGGTCCTTTTCTTACTTATCAGTATGGTATTATGGTACGCAGAGGATGCTGCTATTCATCCTCTAGAAATTTGTTTGTGAGGATGACACTCCTATATTATAAATGATTGTATATCACTTATGATCGCAAGTTTTAGTTCTCTACCGCTCAGATATCTACATTAAACTTATCTTTATAATATAATATTGTCTAAAAATTGCATGATATTTTATTCTAGTCGAATTGTTTCTCAAGTATCGTCAGTTGCTTTGACAATAAGTATGTAACTTGCGCGAATAAAAACCGTGGGGTCCCGACAACGGATAGAGGGAATCGGGACCCATAACTCACGGAGAGCTCGTCGCTTAATTTATCAGGTGAGCGGAGATTTATGCGCAAGAGTTCGCGCCTCGCAATCGGACAACATTTAGCTTTTTATCGACTGCTTGATTTACCGCAACTGGCTAAGCCAATTCGTCAAGTCGATACGTCGCACCATCGTGCCCTTCTAGTGTAAAGGTCGACTTATTGATATATTAATATGGATATGCATTTTCTTAATTCGAAATTCAAAAATTATTCGTAATAATATTGATGGAAAATGGAATAAAAAATAAGAGCGTGATAATAAAATACAAACTGATTTTTTTTAAATATTCACTCATAAAAAACAGGATATTAATATTAATAAATAAATAAGGATATATACACATAACACTTTGACACCAAGCTGTGTTTTCAACCTGTTTAGATGATAAAATAGCCAACAGCAAATCATGTTATTCCCAAACTGTGTCAACTTCTATGACGACATTTACAGTTTTATTTAAAACAACACAAGTTTTCTGAACATTTTGATGTATTCTATTGTAAAAGAGTATACATAGATAAAAGAGATTCGGTTACTTGATGAAGTCAAATCTTACGTATACAGAATTAGTTTTTGCTTCTTTTATTTACACTATCATAAGTACATTTTCAGATCAGTGTTTAGAAGCAACAGTCAGATTTAACATTATTTCTTTTCCATTTAATGGAATCAGGCGTTACCTCGCGGAAGTCTATCCTAAGTAAGAAAAAGAACCAATATTTAGCCACCTCCGCACATGCAGTGCGGCAAACAATGCGAATCACACAACCGCCACCGCCAAATCACTCAACACGTGCTTCACCCCTCCACGGGGCATCTTCAGGATTTATGTTGCACCGATTAGTGCCAAACACAGGTGGCTAAATATTGGTCCTTTTCTTACTTATTTCTTTTCTTTCTTACTTTTCAGTCGATGGACGCCCGCTGCAAGTGTTAGGCCTTCCACAAAGATCGATGACTTGTGTAATGTTGCCCACATTCAGCGACTTTAACTAAGTAGCCGGCCCACTTAGTGGGAGGACTTCCCACACCGCGTCTACCGCCACATGGATCATCGCTCGAATAATTCTCAGACTCTACTGCTATCGGTTGTAACGATCAATGTGTTGTTATCTTAAAGACAATTTACTACTTATCTAATAAAAGGACCAATGTTTAGCCAATTCCGCACATGCAGTGGTAGTCGTGCAACAAAGTGCACCGCCCGCCAGCCCGCTGATAAATGCGTATGCGGCAAACAATGCGAATTACACAACTGCCACCGTTAAATTACTCAACACGTGTTTCACCCCTCCACGGGACATCTTCAGCTATGCCACACCGATTAGTGCCAAACACATAGTCCAGAAAATTGTGCCAAACAGAGAGTAGAAAAAATTTACTACTTGAATATTTTTATGTTACCAATAGCTATTTTCTGCAGTGAAATAGTGATTATTCAATATACAATATTTATTAATATACAATATACATTAATATACAATAGCTGAAGTCGTCTGAAGTTGCAGTTTGAAGGGAACATCACTCGTGCATTCTCGAGTGGTGATCACGTGAGAAGTGGCTGGATGGGAACAGCGCGAGACCGGTCATCGTTGTCATCTTTGGTGGAGGCTTATGCCTTGAAGTGGGTGTCTATCAGCTGAAAAGATCATGAAAAAGAAGGAGCATTATTCCAAAATACATAAGAAAGTAGCTGAAATAAATTATGTGAGCTGTTAGATCAAGGTTGGAGATGTAAATTGTGCACCACGTACAAACTCACTTTCGTTTTAGTGATATTGTTAATAAATTTTATATAAATTTAGAAATAAATGAAAGCCTTTGAGTGAGAGATGTGAGGGGGGAAATTTGTGCATATAAAACCAAACCCATAACTGATGACTACACAGTTACTACTAAGCTATGCTCGAATGTTTGTATGTCTTCGTTTAACCCATGGAATATTCACATCAAAGTCTCCTCCATGGGTTTGCTATAAGACAAATGGTCCTTCGTGCACCAGCTTCCCAGCGGTGGACTGGACCATGGTGTACTTCATAGCCCGCTGGCCCACATTCGATTTTCCATACTGCTTTACTTTTACAATTACTTGCACAGTTTTATTGTGTTCTATATTCTCATTCATATTGCTTTTATTTATATAGTTGTAATGGAATTGGCGTTTGTCTTCCATCTTACCTGATGGAAAGTGTAGATGAAGACTAAGGTGGTGCACGCCCATAAAAAAACCTGTTCACTCTGCTCTTGAAGGCTCCAGAGTTCAACTCATCACTTAAATTAGTTATTGTTTAATCTGTGACACGAAAACTTTGTACAACTTGAAGTTATTGGTGTGGATTTCAATGAAAAAAAATTATAGAAACTGATTTCAGTGTTTTGCATATAATAATATACACTTAGAAACAATTTTGAAAGGAGGGTAAGTAATCAAAAAAATTGTTAATTATTTCAATGTAAGATTAAGAGGATTTAACATTCGAATTCTTACTTCAAATGAAGCTAGCTCCGTATTATAATTCCAGGATAATCGCCAACCGCAATGTACGTAGGTGTAAGAGAAATGTTAAAATTATTGCCCGGGTATTTGCGCGCGGTTTCTGTCCACGTTCTTGTTTGTCCGCTTGCTTGTCCCGGGCCGCGATGTTGGCTACGTATAGCCGATTAATCTTTCACTTATGCGGGTACCTTGAGAATTTTTGTATTGATTTGTAACTCGGACCGCGGGGTGCAAACTTTATGTAAATATACAAGCAATAAATTATTACACAATCCCTCTTACATTGTTTGTCTACTTTTGATTTTTTTTTTATTAAAATGACTGTATTAATATATTAGACGGACCGGAAAGTAATGTCGTTTCTGTCGACATATAGAAAAACCGATTAATTTTTACCGCTTTGGCATTGAAAATTTGTATACTAGATGGCAAAAGGTTTTTGATAATGAAGGTGAATATATTTAATGGAATCAAGCGTTACCTAGCGGAAGTCTATCCTAAGTAAGAAAAGGACCAATATTTAGCCACTTCCGCATATGCAGTGGTAGTCGTGCAAAAAAGTGCACCGCCCGCCAGCCCGCTGATAAATGCGTATACGGCAAACAATGCGAATAACATAACTGTCATCGTCAAATCACTCAACACGTGTTTCATCCGTCCACGGGGCATCTTCAGAAGTTATGTTACACCGATTAGTGCCAAACACAGAGTCTCTTTCTGTTTTGTGTTTGGCACTTTTTTGTACGATTACCACTGCATGTGCGAAAGTGGCTAAATATTGGTCCTTTTCTTACTTAGGGTAAATATATTGTTGATTGGACATAAACACTTGTTAAGAAATTAGTCGTGTGAATTTAAATTAAGAAAGCGACATTACTTTCCGGTGTTTCTAATATAAATAGATGGCCGCTGAAGCCAAGATTCTTGAGACAGTGAACCGGCAGGAAAAGATTCAAAAAAGCTGAACATATTGTTAGCCGGCTTTTAGAATGTCATCTAGCTTAAGGCTCTTACCTGTCTAGCTTACAAGTTTTTTCCTACCCTTAATTACTTAAAACTGAGCCTCTTGGCTCGCCAGTGTCGTTCCCGTCGCTCGCTGTTTCTTCTTTCATAGTTCTTCTTGGTATCTTGTTTTCAGTAGTCCTTCTGGCTTTTGTGTGTCAAGTCAGTTTATTGGTGACTATTTTGAGTGTTCTTCCTGGTATTTTTATGAGGCGTTTTATCATTCCTTTTGGGATCAGAGCGTCTTGGTCAGGTAATTCGTGGCGTGGCATCATATATATATATATATTGGTAACATCTTGTAAGAAATCAATAGAGTCAAATATTTTCGAGTATTCGCATCACTTCCTTACGGATAGTGTCATATACTTTCATTGTATGACATGTCGTTAGATAACTGTCTAAATTGTTCTTTAAATTTTTTCATAAAATAATATATATCATATTCAACTTTATCTGCAACTGGAAGTTATTTTACACATTTTTAAACGTGGAGATTAGTAGAAGAACCAAAATAGCCGTCATAGCTCGAAGAATTGCTCGTATGAATTTACAGTGGTGCCACATCGCTCGTGAAACCAATGACGAAGGTCGCGAAGTCACTGGCAATCTTTGATTGGCTTTGCAGATGTTCATCAGCGGCAAAGAAGAATATGATATGTAATTGTTCTATCCGAACAAATTTTGTTTTGTATGTAAGGTTGTAGCTACATATAAACACTAGTCATTACTATATATATAGTGGATAATCCTACTCCTTTCTTCGTATCTTTAACGACAGTGACCATATTTGAAAGGTTCGACACGTGCAATGGCGTGACCATTTGTGCCGGTCTTCGACTCCTGTTGTATTCAGCGTGGTTTGGAGTTCAACGTACCAGTGCATGGAACTGTGACCATCAATCATCATCAGGTCATCATCAATATTGGCCATATTAAGGATCAAAAGTTTTACCAATTTGCAACCGCTTTTTAACAACAATATTAGTAAATTTACTATAGCTAAGTGATGAAAAATAATAAACAGTTAACTTTGACAGAGTTTTTTTTGAATCATTATATAAAACCTATTTTAATGATTCTATTGCAAAGATTAAAAAAGTTGTTTATTTAAAAACAAAACCACCGTTCCCATAATTGCTCGAAATGCGTTTTAATTAATAAATAGCGGTAGCTGGTCGATGAAGTATTGCGGTGATACGTTAGATGCTTTGATAAAATATCTCAAAACGGCGTGTGATGTTTTTTAAATTCGAGATGGCTGGTTGAGAAATCGACCGCCTGCGACACACGGCCCGTACGCGCGCCGGACTGACGCTGACAAGTGAGGCTTCCGCGCGAATTAAGGATCTCATTCCGCCGGGCGTTACGGCGCATTTGGAACGCGAGGCCTGCAGGTACCGCACAGACACCTTGTCCGCGAGATCAATTCTAAATTTAAAAAAAATATATTTTGACATATCGAAAAAAACATCGATAAATATTTTCATAAATTAAAATATAATTGTAAAGTAAATTAGTAAGTAATAAATTTATCAGAAAAACACCTATTTAATTTATGTATTATTGTACCATATTATATAAAATGAAACATCCTATTTTGTCAGCATTATTAATTATCTGGAGTAAATTAGAAAAAAATTAAAGTATATCTCTAGCAGAGATAATCAAGGTCTTAAGTAAGTACAAGGTTTTAAATTAAAATAAAATTATATAAATTAGTAAGTATTATAGTAAATTTTTAGAAAAACACATATTTAATATTTATATTATTGTACCACATTATAATAAATGAAAGGTTTCGTTTAGGCACCAGTTTATCATAACAAATACATAATTTACTACTATTTTTATAATTGGAACAGATTAAATAAAATGACACATCCTGTTTTGTCAGCATTATTAATTATCTGGAGTAAATTAGAAAAACATGAAGGTATAGCTCTAGCACAGATAATCCAGGTCTTTAGTAAGTACAAGGTTTTAAATTAAAATAAATTTATATAAATTAGTAAGTAGTAAATTTTTAGAAAAACATATTTAATTTTTGTATTATTGTACCATATTATAATAAATGAAAGGTTTCGTTTAGGCACCGGTTTATCGTAACAAATACATAACTTACTACTATTTTTATAATGGGAACAGATTAAATAAAATGAAACATCCCGTTTTGTCAGCATTATTAATTATCTGGAGTAAATTAGAAAAACATGAAGGTATATCTCTGGCAGAGATAATCAAGGTCTTTAGTAAGTACAAAATTTTAAATTAAAATAAGATTGAATTTTGATACCTGTATTTTAAACTCTATTCGTCACTTTAGCCCATAGATGCCCACTACAAGGAACTACTAGGAATATGTCTACTTCAAGGATATCTATGGAACGATATATCATAATCGCCATACTTGGTAGGCGATTTGGCGATATGTGTGCGATCATGGTACGCAGAGGATGCTGCTGCGTTTCCTATGAAAACTAGTGAGCAGTGACAATCCTATATAATTAATGTACAAAGTGTTAATTATATGTATAAATATATATATATTTGAAATCGATAATTTGATAAATAATTTGCTTAAATTACATTACATTATTAGAAGCTGATATAAATATATATTTTTGAGATATGCTATTCTTTCACTAGGATATTCTTACTAATTTATTATATTTATTAAACAAAATTATCGTCAACTTAATGTACAAAATAAATCAAATACAATGATCTTACAAAAACAAAGAAACACAAATAAGTGCAATGATTTTATGTCCCTTTTTTAGTAAATGTAAATAGTGAACCAAATGAAATGAAATAGTCAATGAACTAAATAATAACGGTAAAATAAAGTAAATAATAAAATAATCATATCAACAAAAAATACTAATTAAATACAATTAAAATTTATTAAAAATAGATGTGATATTTCATGCTGACCTGTTATATGCTGCCTGTATATAATATATGTATATTAGAAAATTATATGGGTTATACATAGACTGAAAGGTTATAGGTGTAAAAAGCCTTAAAGGGCAATTTGAAGTTACATCTAGCAGGTCATGTATCGCGCAGGAAATCATAGGAACTCTACTAAATTCAAAGAAAGAAAACTATTTGTATATTTATTTATAATGTTGACATCAACCGCTGATTTAGTTACATAGATGTGACAGCTTTAGAAGTTGTTTCTCATGCATCCGTAGAATGTCATCAGCTGGACATAGGATTCTCCATTGATTTTCAGTAGGATCAGTTGGATCGTCCTGTATCCAACGTGTTCCAAGTACCTTGTGGTCATCCATCCACTTTGAAGCTGTTTTACGTTGTGGTTGCTGATCCATGGTCTTCTATCTAAAACCTTAAAACACCATAACGATTGTCATTAGTGTTTTAAGGCTTTACGCGCTATATGGCCTATTCAGTGCCGGTTCAATTAGTTAATCTGCTGGCTCATGCCGGTTGATTTCATTCGACTCCGGATTCTATTGCTGATTCGTGTCTTAGCTTGTTCAGCGCCTGTGAAATTGCCAATAAGGCTCAGTTTGAAATATCACATCTATCTTTAATAAATTTTAATTGTATTTAATTATTATTTTTTGTTGATATGATTATTTATTTTATTATTTACTTTATTTTACTGTTATTATTTAGTTCATTGACTGTTTCATTTCATTTGGTTCACTACTTACATTTACCAAAAAAAGGGCACAAAATCATTGCATTTCTTCGTGTTTCTTTTCACAAAATCATTGCATTTATGCGTGTTTTTTTGTTTTTGTAAGATTATTAGTTAGTATTTGATTTATTTTGTACATTAAGTTGTTGATTATTTTGTTTAATAAATATAATAAATTAGTAAGAATATCCTAGTGAAAAAATAGCTGATTTATATCAGCTTGTAATAATAATTACGTCTAATTAACATGGCTATGAATAAATTCCGATATTGAAAAAAATATATAAAAACTCTTTATTACAGTTTGTATAATGTACACATGGGCATTCGAATTTTAAATATTTAACCATATATATTTTTAATTGTGGTAACACCAGAGATAGACCAAATAAACTCATTAATCTTACAACACTATGTTTTAATTTTTTTTTTACAAATCCACCTCGTTGACGTAAAAGGAATCTATAAATGTCAAACGGAAAAATTTAAATGAAAGGCAGATATGTCGGGTCGGTTGCGATGGTATCTTGTGAAATACCGATCCGGCCAGATGCGATGCGTTCGAAACGATAATAAAATTAAAAAAAAAAAAAACAAACAGTAAAACAGTAGTCGTCGTTTCTCGCTTCATTCGACCATTACATGTTCTCTGTCTCACTTACTTGGTAGCCACATATATTTTATTTGCGATTTCTTTCACAAATGAATCTAATAACTGGATTTGATTTTAAAAAAAATATTTTTGTCTTTAGATTTGATGGGCAGTGGTAGCTGAGCGGTAAAGGACTGATGTATGCAAGCCTATATAATTCACACTTTGTGCGTTAATTATATAGAATTGTCACTGCTCACAAACAAGTTACCAGAGGATGGGCAACAGCCCGTGTGGTGTTGCCAGACCTTCCATCGGGCGCGTCGCCCGGGTGGCGGATAGGGGAACGCCACTCAGATATGGGTGGTATCGGCGTGGACCAAAACTGGTAGGGTTGGGGGCGTACCATCGGTTCCTTCCAGAACTGAGAAACGGCCAAGAACTATACAGTCCCAGAGACGAGCCGCTCACGCTTGAGGTAGCATCCCGTGCCCATCTTTAAGAGATGGGACAGAGAATGCGACGAGTGCAGAGATGTGTCAGGTGCACTCGGCTTCTGCCGACACCGGACAACCCGTAATCCCAGCAGGGACCGGGGACTCCGTACTAGTACGGAGCTGCGACAAAGAAAACCTCTTAAAAAATAACCCTAATCCCAATGTTGGACCGTGCCGACGGGATGAGTGGCTGGAAGGGAATTCAGTCACAAGCGCGAAGGGACCTCACTCTTAAAAGGACAAAACATGGACACTGTTGATAAAACAAATTTTCCCCAGGGTGGTCCCAGCGATGCTGGAGAATCCACCCCTGGGCTTTGCCCAGGCAGCCCCGCCGTATCAGCAACAGCGTCCTCTGCATACTATAATACCACACTGCGATCGCCAACCCGCCTCCCAAGCCTGGCGATTATGGTAGATCCCCCCTTTAAATATCTTTGGTGGAGGCCAATACCTAACAATAGGCATCTATGAACTGAAACAACAATAACATGTTATATAAAAAAGGATTTGTCAAAAAAATATACATGTCATTTATGATATACAGGATGATCCAACTAATCTTTTGTATTGGTTACTTTAACAGAAGCGGGTGTATATCGCGCTGATGTGAAGTCTACTGGTTTTTAAAGGTTCCGGAGGCGAGACTCCTTCTTTTTTAGCTTATAGACACCCACTGAAAGGAATTGACCTCTTGAAAAGTCCGCCACAAAAACTAGTCTTGTGCTATTTAATGGAATCAGGCGTTACCTTGCGGAAGTCCATCCTAAGTAAGAAAAGGACCAATATTTAGCCACATCCGCAAATGCAGTGGTAGTCGTGCAACAAAGTGCACCGTTTCACAGAGACTCTGTGTTTGGCACTAATCGGTGTAACATAACTTCTGAAGATACCCCGTGGAGGGGTGAAACACGTGTTGAGTAGTTTGGCGGTGGCGGTTGTGTGATTCGCATTGTTTGCCGCATACGCATTTATCAGCGGGCTGGCGGGCGGTGCACTTTGTTGCACGACTACCACTGCATGTGTGAAAGTTGCTAAATATTGGTGTTTTTCATACATATTTAAATATCTACGTACACTGTTTAATATACATATATTACAAACAAAAAATATGATTCCGTCATCATATCAAGCGACAGCTTCTGAACCTTCTTTTCGGTAAGAAATACATATAAGTCTGTATGTAATATATGTAAACAAATTCAACATAGTATATATGAGGTTTCATACAAAACACAAGGTGATTTATAACAGCCGTAAAGAGTTTTTCGTATCTAATCGGCAAACGGGTCCCCGAGTAGATTGCCATCTGGGCTCTTACTCCAAACCAAAGCGAGTCGTGAACATACGTAAAAAGTACGAATTGATAGATGCTATCACGGATGCACCGTTAAAAGCAGCGGGCTTCGCGCTTTACGTTCGAAAGGGGGTAGACACACTTACTAAGTTCTGAACTACCACTAGTTTTTCTAGTGTGTGTGTGTTTATTTACATATATATATATATATATATATATATATATATATACATATATATATATATATATATATATATATATATATATATATATATATATATATATATATGTATGTGTGTGTGTGTGTATGTGTACAGAAACGTATTGATCTGGCCGCTTTTTATTTAAATAAATATTATTAGATTAGATAGAATTTTTTTAAGACCATGACAGAGTTTTATTATATTTTATTTCAGAAAAGTATATTTTTTAAATTACGATTTCATCTCTACTCTATCGATAAGTAAAGTATACTTTCAATAAATTACAAACCTGGCAATATACTCGTATATATATATATATATATATATATATATGTGTGTGTGTTAAATTACTTGAGTAATATGATAGCCTCACTCCAAGTGATCATAAGATATAATTTACAAAATAAAATATATATATAGCGAAAAATTCCTATGATTTGTTTTAATATAATTCTGACTTCTATTAATTTTGTTTCTTACTTAATTTTTCTATAGTCTAGATCTATTAATTCTACTTCTTCTTCAAAGGCCTTCCGAAGACCGTCACGATGACTGATCCAGCGATTTCCAGCTAATTCTAACTACTTCCAACTACTTCCAGCGACTTCCAGCGACTTCCCGCGACTTCCCGCTATGTCGTCGGTGCACCTAGTGATGGGTCGACTCAAACCGTGTCTACTGAGTCGTCGTCACCACTCGAGAACCTGTCGGCATCACGAGCGAAGTGTCCCAATACAGCCTACCAGCGTCGCGTCTACCAGCTCCTGGTTCTCTTGAGAACCTTACAGCCTCAACTGCCAACAGCTGCACGAGCCATGTGCTCGCCTACTGCCACTTGTAGGTGATGTTACATCTTCTGCGGACATGTATATCACTAATGAATATAAATATTGTTCTATCAAATAAGCTTAACCATTTAGTAAAAAACAGTTCTGATGGAAAATTTCCAATAAATAAGTTTTCGTATTCCATAAGAGCTAGCGTTACTGAGTGTCGGTATCAAGACTGAGTGATTTAAGGAGAGAACACACGGCGCATTGTACGACCAGCCGCCCACAGTAGCGGCCCACGGACCGATCGCTAGATCGGCCCGCACGCCTTGACCAACCACTCGCTAAGTATGGAAACGGATTCTATATTTCTATTTCACTTATATTTTATCTAGATAGGTTTTTTATTGCTTATTAATTTAAAAAATACAATTATTTAATTGAATCAGGCGTTATTTTGCGGAAGTCCATCCTAAGTCTTTATAAGTACTATTATCTTTTCCTTACTATGGTTGTCTGTAAGAGATTGCCTTGTGTGATAAGACCGCCGATTGTGCTTTTCTGTATATGTTTGTATCTGTATATTATGTATCTTATCGTGTACAACAAAGAATATGAAATAAATAAAATAAATAAATAAGTAAGAAAAGGACCAATATTTAGCCACTACCGCACATGCAGTGGTAGTCGTGCAACAAAGTGCACCGCCCGCCAGCCCGCTGATAAATGCTCATGCGGCAAACAATGCGAATTACACAACTACCACCGCTAAATCACTCAACACATGCTTCATTCTCCTCCACGGGGCACCTTCAGGAGTTATGTTACACAGATTAGTGCCTATAATATTGGTTCTTTTCTTTATTAAAATACAATTACCAATGAATAACAGTGGACATTTAATTAAAAATAAATTTAGTTTTTATGTAAAAGAACTTGTGAAAGATCACAGAAGAGAATCCTAATGAAGAGGGGTGAAACACGTGTTGAGTTATTTTTACGGTGGCAGTTGTGTAATTCGCATCGTTTGCCGCATACGCATTTATCAGCGGGCTGGCGGGCGGTGCACTTTGTTGCACGACTACCACTGCATGTGCGGAAGTGGCTAAATATTGGTCCTTTTCTTATTTAATGATGTATGATATAAAAACAGTCGTATTCCATACTTAGCTAGCGGCCACGACGAAGAAATAAGTAAAAGAGCGAATAACAAATAACATTACATTCATTGAATCATTGTAAAAGGTATTTTAAATAACAATAATTGAGCCAATCGCGGTCCGACGTATCGGAGAGGTGATTAATACTGCCCAATGATGGGCCATTGTGTGGGACTTGAGTTATGTGTGTGTGGCTCGATCGTGCGTAATTATGGATTGCTATGGGTGCACTATTCAATTGTAGTTAGTAATATTTTAATGTTGTAATTGTTTCTTTAAGCTCGTTAGATATAAACAATGATATGGGATTTTAAAATATGTAACATAATACAATATGAACATTACGTAATTTGTCAGTACATATATTTAATTGTATAAATAGGAAATGTAATCTTAAATATGTTTTCAAATTGGAAACAACCCACTTCGTATTTTTGTGCTATATGAAATATATATATGTACATCAAGATATCTCTGGAGTAATAATCCAGGTTTGAAATTCGGATGGAATTACTTTCCTTATAGATAGTCAGGATTCCTTCGGAGCATGTGTCCTGTTCCACTTGCATCGTTGATCTGCTGGTCGATCGGCATCTCATCGCAGCTTTTCCAGAAATCTACGTTGGAGATATACTCAGGCCTGTATATACCGAGAATACGTCGAAGACAGTTGTTAACGAAGACTTGGAGCCGACGCGTGATATCTTTGGTGAACTCCCACGTCTCGCATCCACATACCAACACGGTCTTCACATTGGACTGGAATATTTCTAGCTTAACTCTCCTAGTCATTGGAACGTGACGGCTTGCTGTGACTCGTAATTATTGCGGTGTGTTCCGCAGAATGCGCTGGATCTTTGATCCCTGTTTAGTAATGTTTTTATTTGTTTTGTCATTGTTTTACTTTAAATCATTAAATGTTCTTAGTGAGATAGTTATAAGGTAACAATTGTAACTAATTTTATATTTATAAGTTGCTAAGTTTGTACTTTCTTACTGCCTTTTGTTACTGTTTATCTCCAATAAAGTAGTCAGTTTCTTTGATTGCCATACAGAACAGAGATGTGCGAAGGCTGCCAAATATGAGATACATGTATTTAATGGAATCAGGCGTTACTTCGCGGAAGTCCATCCTAAGTAAGAAAAGGACCAATATTTAGCCACTTCCGCACATGCAGTGGTAGTCGTGCAATGAAATGCACCGCCCGCCAGCCCGCTGATAAATGCGCATGTGGCAAACAATGCGAATCACACAACCGCCACCACCAAATCACTCAACACTTGTTTCACCCCTCCACGAGGCATCTTCAGGAGCTATGTTACACCGATTAGTGCCAAACACAGAGTCAGATACTTGTATTTAATCTATGATTATTATAGAATCTATAGTAATATATGTTTTTATAATGCGGTCGGTGTGTTCAAAAAATAAATAAGTTATAAAAAGTTCAAGTTACACGACAAATAGAGGGAGCCCACGGAGCGGCTCGCCCCGATAAATCTCACCCTATCACACATAATTCAATCGTACCTTTCGATTTTGGCCCCATAAATAACAGATTTTAACATTTTAAAAATGTAAAAAACAAAACTTTTAATATGCCGTATCGGGTATAAATCACTCTAAAGTGTCTTATTCGTCTTTGGTGGTACAAAACTATCTCATATGCCATTGCAAAAACAATCGTATACACCTTAACATAAACTATAAAACTCCTTCATAAGACTAAATGTTAATATCATATACGTGTTCATTGAAAAAGCAACCATATCTCGTAGAATTAGAACACAGTTTAGGTCGTTAAATAAATTCTCATATAAATCAATTTGGAATCTTCGATATCCAACTATTGATACAGAGCCAAGGTGTTGTGGAGAACTTGTTGCGGGGTCAGAATTAGTGTTGTTACGTTTTTTTTTTAACAACAAAAAATACAATGCGAATGGCCTATGTAGTCTTTGAAATGGCTCCGAATACATTTTATATTATGAATACTATTTTATATCAAGAGAATTACAATTTTTACAACAAACTCGTTTAAAAATTCTATAAAATCGTAAACGATTTTAAAATTGCTATGAATATATTATAAAATTAGACATTGAAACAACAAAGCGAATACTTTATTCTTTCGAATAGACTTCGATAAACACCTTTATAAAAGTGATGATATTTTTTTTATATTTTTTATTATTAACCTTTAACTGTGGACGCGCGGTCTCACAGACCGCTTGCAGTTTGTAATTATTGTGTTTACCCCTTTCCCCTTGCTCCCCGCGTTTAATGCTCTCAGTAGCTTTAGTTTTAGCGCCGAAACGTATGTTGAGATGATAGGTTGTGTCGGCGGACACAAATTAGCTGAGTTATTTTACTTTATACTTTAACCGCGGTCTGTCAGACCGCACGTCCACGTTTCCTGCGTAAATAACATAAACGGTGATTTCGTTTAATTTGATTGTTTTATGTTATTGTCATTCAAAATGTCAATGAATATTGAACGAGAAGATGGCCTATGGTCATTTTATATCGCATTCTTGACTAGTGCGGTATAAATGCTCATGTACTACACCATGAGCATCAGAGCAAAAAAATAAAAAGAGGAGTATTCCTAAAAAAATAGCACGATCTTTAGTGATGATCTTTCGCATATGCAAAGACGAGCAATAAAACCAAATAAATATACCAAACGAATTGAAAATGTCAATGAAGCGAGTTTTAGGGGCAGATATGCTCCTAGATGAACCCCCTAGCCAGGAGAGTGATTCATTAAAACGAAAAACATGTCGCCTTTGTCCAACAAAACTTAAAAGAAAGTCCAATTACACTTGTATAAGTTGTAGGCAGGTCATATGTTTACAGTGTTCCAAACCCTTGTGCAAGGACTGCCAATAATTTTAAACAATTGGACCAATGTCAAAAATTTTGTATTTTAATTTGTGACGACTTTTATTCGTTTTTATATTAGGTTAAACCTTGGATTTTTAGTTTTGATTGTTATTTTTTCTAAAAAGTTTAATTCATTCGAGTTTTTCGTCCTACAATTGATCTCTAGTAAATGTATGCCAAAAAGTGCCTTTGATTGTTGGTCTGCTTTATTTTATTTACAAATAAAGAAAGATTGATTAAAACCCTCGAAATTATTTAATTTTAATATACCTTAAAACAATAAATTCAATAGTGTAGAAATAAAATTAATATTTACGTAATATTTGGACTTCAGAACATAGCGGTCCGAGAGACCGCGCGTCCATGGTAGTGTGACAAAAAAATGACGTCCATAGTTAAAGGTTAATCATTATTTACACTTTATTGTACACCATAGATAACAAAAAAGAAATAAATGAAATACTATATACAAAAGGATGAAATACTGTATATTAGCCATTATTATTAAATACCATACATATATGTTATTAATAACCACAGATGATAAATTTAAAAAAATGTTTTCATTATTTACGTAATCTATTAATGTTTTATAAGAACTATATTATTTAGTTAATATCATTCATTTAATGGTTAAGGCTTTAGCGACCATATGTTCTACATTTAGATCTTAAAGAAAACAAGGAAAGGGCTGTAGACTATATTTACAGTAAAAAGGTTTAAATCGTCGTCGTCAGCCCAAAGACGCCCATTGCAAGGCACAAGACTCTACCAAAGATATCTATGGAGAGATATACAATAATAGCCACGCTTGGCAATATCAGCGTGGTATTATGATACGCAGAGGGCGCTACTGCGTATTCTTTGGCAATTTGTGTGTGAGTACTGGCAATCTTATATAATTAATGCATAGAGTGTGAATTATATAAGATTTTATCCCGGGAGTCGAAGCCGCGACCTACGATCGCAAGTTTCACTCGTCTACTCAGTCATCAGATATATGTGTAGGAAATTTCCAACTATGTTTTAAATCATCACGATTTCTTTGAAACCATAAAAGTTAGAAAGTTTATATTTGGTAAGAATATATAATTTATCTAATAGATTTCAGCTAAGAATCGATTTTAAAAAATATCGAAGGTTGAAAATGCATATTTTATAACTATGAATTTCATAGATAAAAATATATGCTCTGCCGTTTAGATAAACAAGTTTAAAATCCCAAAATAAGAATAGAATTTGTAATTAACCAGACAGTAATGGTCTAATAATCATTAATATTAAAGAAACAAGAAATAGAGGAAGAGATATATATACTTAAACGCGTCAATTAAGCAAATGTAACATCGGTTGCATCGTCCAAACAGACCGTCTCAATTGCCAAAGGGACATCGACACGAACATCCTTATTACTTGCACCGCACTAATGGCGTGTTGATTATTAATTAAAAATAATTACAATTACGACCATATTCAATGACTGTGGTGTTATAGCTATTAACACATTAGTGATGTGTATACGTTGATCGTTTTCAATTTTATCGATATATTTTATCAACGTAATTAGGATGTCGATAAATGTCATCACATCCGAATCACATATTCCTCCCCCAGAAGCGGCTTAACCTATATTGCAGGGTGTGCAGTGAACACAGACGCCGCCGTAGCGCACCCTGAGACAGCTAAGAGCATCGTTCTGGAATCTATCGCGATTCGCCGCTTAGTTTCGCAACAGAGATGTGCTACTGGCATAAAAACAACTAGTGTTAATCTGCCTACATAAGAAGAAAGGCCGTAACTAATACCATACTGTAAGCTATACCTACTTATAAAATAGCTTGTTGGAATATGAAAAAAAATTCTTGTTACGACAGCAAAGTTAATAGTTATAGCCGCGAGGGAGGGGTCAGGTCTAGAGGGCGCCAGGGTTTCATTGCACACGGGCGCTACACGAGCTAGAGCTGCCCCTGGCCTCCTCTATAAATTTGTTTCCGGGTTGAAATGGCTTGCATCAAATTTCAACTTTAACCAGGTAATATGTACACCTTAAAAAAGAGACCATATGTAATATAAAGTAAAAACATGTTCTCACTAGCCAAGACAGTACAGAGATAGATTAAAGGATGTTCATCATCCACGAGGATGAGCCTAAAGAACGAGGAAATCATCACTGCCCGTCGAACAACAGAAACCCTTGGGCTGAATAACAGCGTCATGCGGTGATAGCAATATCACATCACACACGTGCGTGTATCACACGGACGAGACTGAAGATGCGATCGCAAGATTCATCGATGTGAATACTACAACCGCCGCATATACAGGCGTACAACTTGATGGCAATTTGGAATAGAGATGTGTAATTGGTCGCATGAGACGTAATTTTAAAGCATGAGACTTACTTACTTTAACACTGTAACATAAAAAAACTTAAGCAAAAAATTCTGTGCGGCGGTTGCCTTATTCGCCACATCTACGAACCTTGCGATCGCGTCTTGAATCTCTTCCGTGCAATATACGCACGAATTCGTGTGACGTGATATTGCTACCACCGCATGATGATAGACCCTGAGCCTCGTGGATGGTGAGCTTCCTTCAACCTGTCTCTATACCAAAGCCTTGGTTAATGAGAACTAAATAAGAAAAGGACCAATATTTAGCAACTTCCGCACATGCAGTGGTAGTCGTGCAATAAAGTGCACCGCCCGCCAGCCCGCTGATAAATGCGTATGCGGCAAACAATGCGAATCACACAACCGCCACCGCCAAATTACTCAACACGTCTCACAGACTCTGTGTTTGGCACTAATCGATGCAACATAACTCCTGAAGATGCCCCGTGGAGGGTTGAACACATTTTCTTACTTAGGATGGACTTCCGCGAGGTAACGCCTGATTCTATTAAAAATTCCATTAAATAACGAGAACTAGTTTATCGAAACGAAAATATATCGATAATTCAATGATCAACGATTCATAAAATTTCGATTACGAGAACATCACTATGAGCAGTTGTAATTAAGGCATCGGCCGTGCACCGATGTTTTTAATCAAGCGCGTTTGCTTTGGATCTGCGCCCGCGCATGTCACGTGGTCACTTCGCTGCCCTATTTTTTATTTTTAGCTAGAATACACTGTATTTTTATACATTACCTCCGCTCTTTACCTACAACGGTTTTAACTGATACTGACGGCGCAATGGAATGGATAACAATTACTCACTCAACTATAACTTAAAAGATCGACTTTTGCTACTAAAAATATGAATAAAATATAACTAGATTGTCGAAAAAACCTCATTATTCATTAAACGAACATTTAAATGATAAGAATCCTTGGCAGTGATGTCGCCTGATTATTTTGATTTAGGCTATATCTAAGTATATATAGATAAATCTGTGTTAAACTTTATTAAAAGATGTATTGTGAAGTTTTTTCATACTTCTTCTCTACAACTATAACACCTTGCGAAGGAGAGTAGAGTCAAAAATAAAATATATATAAAAATAAATACATAATAAGTTGACGATCGATATAAGTTCTGTTAAAAGATCTTATCTTGAATAAATCTATTTTATCTTAATTTAAAAAAAAAACGTTTGTGTTAAAAATTATGATGTATATAAAACTTTGTATATACAGGATGATTATTTACAAATATACAAGGTTTAAAGGGGTGGTAGTTTGAAGAGGATGAATTTATTCAATTACTGTTTATATAGTGAATAATCTAAAACTTTGAACACGATAGATTAACATTTCTATCAGTACAAAGTCTGCAAGAACATAGAGTAAGAAATCCTAATTTTCTTCTTTTTCTTTTCTATTTCATATGTACGTAATTTATTTTTCTGTGACCAATATTTTTTGAATAGTGTATACCATACTTTATTTGGTAGCAAATAAGCTATTCTGAATATCGTGGTCGTTGATTTAGTCCATAGCTGGGATAGGCCTTTCCCAAAAGATATCTATTGGAGGAATGCCTGGCTGGGCAAGCGGGTTGGTGATCGGAGTGTGGTGGTGGTGGTATTATGGTATGCAAAGGACGCCGCTGCCTATCCTCTGGAAACTAGTTTGTAAGCAGTAGAAATCTTATATAATTAATGCACAAAGTGTGATATATATAAGATTTTATCCCGAGAGTCGAAGCCGCGACCTACGATCGCAAGTTTCACTCGTCTACTCAGTCGGCTACCGCTACTCAATTCCATCAAGTATATGTATAGAAAATTTCCACCTATGTTTTAAATCATCACGATTTCTTTGAAACCATAAAAGTTAATAAGTTTATTTTTGGTAAGAATATATTGTTTATCTAATAGATTTCAGCTAAGAATGCATTTTAGAAAATTCGAACGATTAGGGGTTCAATCAGCGATAA
Organism: Battus philenor; assembly: GCF_028537555.1. NCBI lineage: Eukaryota > Metazoa > Arthropoda > Insecta > Lepidoptera > Papilionidae > Battus > Battus philenor. The sequence continues at coordinate 1,233,204 of NW_027181686.1, read as the reverse complement.
AAATGCATGCATTTATTATAACTATGGGTGTGCATAGATATATATAAAATATCTATTATGTTTGTGTATTTTTAATCTCCATAAATATATTATTAATATAAAATATTTTATAAAAGGCTATTCAGAGCTGATGTAAAAAGCTAGTTTTATATATATATTGTTGCATATATTGATCTAATGATATAAGATAAAATTATCTTAAATCTCATGTTAAACAGCTGTCCAAATATACAACAAGTTTCCTATTAAATATCACATTAGAATTTGTAATTCAATTCAATTCTATATTAATAGGTTAATATTTAAAAGCTTACCGATGCCAAGAGTCGTTATAAACTTGACACGTTAGCCAAATTCGCAACTATGCTCATAAATAAGCATTAATAAAAGAAACTATATAAGTTTTTTTATTTTTATTTTAGAAATGTTCTTCGGAAACGTCCCGATATTTATCGCTGTAACTAAGAGATCGTAAAATTTTATATCAAATGATATAAATTCAATACTGTATATCTTCTTAACGAGCGCTAACGAGGCATTTTAGTGATACGGATGTGAAATGACTAACTGAATAGTTCGCCGACTTTTTAAACGGAATATAAAATAACAGGGTTTTGGAACGAAACGAAAGACATTTTTTTTTCTTTACAAATTTTTAAATAAAAATCATATTAGCCTAGATGTATACTCTAGAGAGGCATTAGAGTATTTTTTATTTAATTCGTTTATACACATTGCAAATAAAACATTGGTCGAAGACATTGTATGAGAAGATGTTTTATAGTTCCTTTGTTTACGTTTTCATTCATTTATTTCAATCATTTCAAAGCCCAATTTCAGTAATTTCAAGGCCCCCCTTTTTGGGGACCTGTCGTTATAACTAGAGTAAAATATTTTTTTCATTTTATTTCAATTTTTCCTTTCATCCTTCACGTTCATCTCGTCTCCCGTACATCACCTTTCCCTCATCTTCGTTTCTAGACCACAGTTTGATACATTATAACAATTTTGACTCAATCATTTACAGTTTTATTCTTTTACAATTACAGCCAGTTTATAATATTTCTTTTTTAGTAAACCTATATTGCCTTATTCATGACTAGCTTGGGTTCTTGCTCGACACTTTGACATACTCTCCTCTGATTATATTGTCGGTCCCCCTAGTGGGGGGTTAGCCCACGCCGCATCTCGTTGATTTCAACCTTGCGCCTTGCAGACGAGCAATTCTTCGAGCTACATCGATAACTTCGGTTAATATGGAATCTCTCCATTTACGATTATGGACACTTGTGGCGAAGACATTGTTGTGAATAGGAAGTACTGTTGTGTGCAGTTTTGCTGCCAGAACTCTGTTAGATACTGGAAACTTGTTGCGAAGGCATTGTTGTGTAGTGGAAGTTCTGCTGTGGACGGAATCGCTGTCAGAACTCTGTCAGACAGTGGACACTTGTGACGAAGGCATTGTTGTGTAGTGGAAGTGCTGCTGTGGACAGAATCGCTGCAAGAATTCTGTCAGACAGTGGACACTTGTGAGGAAGGCATTGTTGTGTAGTGTAAGTGCTGCTGTGGACAAAATCGCTGCCAGAACTCTATTAGACAGTGGACACTTGTGAGGAAGGCATTGTTGTGTAGTGTAAGTGCTGCTGTGGACAGAATCGCTGCCAGAACTCTATTAGACAGTGGACACTTGTGAGGAAGGCATTGTTGTGTAGTGTAAGTGCTGCTGTGGACAGAATCGCTGCCAGAACTCTATTAGACAGTGGACACTTGTGAGGAAGGCATTGTTGTGTAGTGTAAGTGCTGCTGTGGACAGAATCGCTGCCAGAACTCTGTCAGACAGTGGACACTTGTGACGAAGGCATTGTTGTGTAGTGTAAGTGCTGCTGTGGACAGAATCGCTGCCAGAACTCTGTCAGATAGTGGACACTTGTGACGAAAGCATTGTTGTGTAGTGTAAGTGTTGCTGTGGACAGAATCGCTGCCAGAACTCTGTCAGACAGTGGACACTTGTGATGAAGGCGTTGTTGTGTAATGGAAGTGTTGCTGTGGACAGAATCGCTGCCAGAACTCTGTCAGACAGTGGACACTTGTGATGAAGGCGTTGTTGTGTAATGGAAGTGCTGCTGTGGGCAGAATCCCTGCCAGAACTCTATTAGACAGTGGACACTTGTGAGGAAGGCATTGTTGTGTAGTGTAAGTGTTGCTGTGGACAGAATCGCTGCCAGAACTCTGTCAGATAGTGGACACTTGTGATGAAGGCGTTGTTGTGTAATGGAAGTGTTGCTGTGGACAGAATCGCTGCCAGAACTCTGTCAGACAGTGGACACTTGTGATGAAGGCGTTGTTGTGTAATGGAAGTGCTGCTGTGGGCAGAATCCCTGCCAGAACTCTATTAGACAGTGGACACTTGTGAGGAAGGCATTGTTGTGTAGTGTAAGTGTTGCTGTGTACAGAATCGCTGCTAAAACTCTGTCAGACAGTAGACACTTGTGGCGAAGGCATTGTTGTGTAATGGGAGTGCTGCTGTGGACAGAATCGCTGCCATTTTCGTTGCCCAGAACATTAAAAGGCGTATTTTTAGTGCGCCTGCGTTTCTCTACCCTACACCCACGGTCATGACAATACCATCTATCGCGTGTATCGGAAAGTTTTTATCGATTCCTGGTCACAGAGGTGTTCGACTCCACATATAACATTTAAAAAGTTTTTTTTTCTTTTTTAACGATTATCGTAGAAGCCGAGACGCGTACGCGACAAATGATTGTTTCCCCGCACTATTGATTCGGTTTATAGTTATTGGAGTCGTAATTTAAGATCGGTTAGAATAGAGTGGATACGCATATAAATTTTAATTTCTTTAGAGATAAGTCTTGAGTGGTTACGTAACTAAATTTGTAGTTGACAAGAGTTAGTTTAATGGTTAGATGGTTGTTTTTACAACATTTTTCACAAATTCGACTAGAAATAATACTCGTGTGAAGTGACAGTAGGAATGCCGAAGCTGTTTAAGGTTCAAAAGGTTCTCTAGTTGCGACCGAGAAACACGTAAGTAGACCCACAGGCTAGACGAAGGCTACGCAAGACCGTTCATCTTTCAGGGAGGGCTATGTCCTGCAATGGGCGTCCACGGTATGAAAGAAAATACAAATATTTGTCACACAAATCTCTTTTTTTTTTAATGAGACCTCCGCTATTGGACCTCTCCTTCCACCCCTATTTTGTTAGGAAATCCCTGATTTTTAATTCTTAACAATTTTTTTCACATGAATTTTTTACATAAAAATCTGTTATATGTAATGCTAAATTGTGACCAGGAAAAAAAGATGTTTTATGGTAAATTTGCAAATGAGAAAAGATATAACTCGACAATGTCAAAAGGAAAACGTTAAAGATATTGTAAAGGAAGAAAAGAGTCTGTACTTTACACGAAATGTAAAATCTCTGCCAATAAAATGCAATACTGTCCACTATACGATTTAAAAACAAAGCATTTTCAAAATTAGAATCGCTATATATTAATAATAAATATTGTTAATCTGTCTTTGCATACTTTGTACTGTCAGAAATTAAAAAAAAATAATATGACGTAATTAAATGTACACGTTCGAATTTCAAAATAAAAAGATTTGTTTACGTCATACTAATATTCGTTAAAATATTTTTTATTCGCAAATATAACATTCAAATAGCAATATATCTATAAATTGGATTCAATCACATAAAAGAATTACAATGGATTTATATTGTATTTATGAAATGTAAAAATGGCTGACATGAATGAATGGAAACGTAAAGTACGAATCTACTAAACATCTTCACGTCTAGTATGCACGACCAGGCCTAATTAGCAAACTCATACGTCTCTCAACGGGCAACGACTATATATGCCTGTACTTGAGATTTCTATACCACATCGAATCAGGAATAAGGAGATTGATAAACTAAGTAAAGAAGGCTTCAGTTCCTTTCTAGTTTGAGTAAAAATAATAGGGTAATATAAATAAAAAATAGAATTTTAACCCTTTTCTTGATAATATATCTGTAGAGATACATCAGAATTAAAAAAAAATGGTGGCATCAATTTTGAACGCAAAGTAATCATTTTTATGTGAATGTTTAGGTAATTTCTTAATTTTCGAACGCTTGTTCAGTTTTTTCTGTTGGCATCCTTGGGTCTTAAAAGTCAAGTGGTATATATATTAAAGTAATATTAAAAAAAATCTCCCAAGTTAAGGGTTAACATATTGTGAAGAAAAAAAGTCTTTAATTTCGTTCCCAATACGGCGAAGTATTCAGATAATTACAGCCTTATACTAAAACGCCTTGTTAATGCTAATTAAGAAGATATACAGTCAGGAATGAGCTTGAGGCTTTCTAGGGCGGAGATCAACGATCGACCAGCGCTGGGTGGGTCGTCCACTTACAAAGACAGAACTTGTTAAAGTCTGGATATCTGGATATATCCCACTTCCAAACCAAGTTATTTTAGATCCTATATAACAGGAGTGGGCAAAATGCAGATCGTGACCCATATGTGGCTCTTTGAAAGATTATTTTTGTCTTTGATTGTCGAATAATTCAATATTTAAATTAATTTAACCTATAGCAGTTCCTGGGAAATTGAAACGAATTACTTGTGTGAAAAATTATTATTATTATTCCAGTATAAAATTGTCGAAATCCAAACACCGATCATAATTAACTAACCGGCATCTTAATTATTATTAGAAGTGCTGTCATATACGTGTGCGATTATATCTAATTACAATGCACATATTTTATACTTTGTTATATAATTTTAAAAAAATGTTTTAAAAATATTCGTACGTGTGTTTTAAATGCGTATTAAATTTCGGTTTTCAAAATATTTCAAATTTCGAACGGCTCGAACTATCAAAGATAACTATGTCCAGCTGTTGACGTAGTACAGTTTAAATAATGATGATGATAATGCAGATGATTAAAATGAAGTTCATCTCCTTACTTATATCGGACAATAAGACACACAGATTCACAACATCCTACACGGTTGAAATTCCTTCCACCCGTACTAAGCGTTTTTCTAATATTTTTATAGTGCGAACAGTCTAGTGGAACTATCTTCCTGTATCATTGTAAGGAGTCTTCAAGTCAAGATTGAAGAGGTTTCTTCTTAACAAGCATATCACATCGTAGATATCATAGCTTAAAATCAGGCAAGACAGAGGTGAAATGTAAAATAAAGGATAAAAAAGGTACAGGCTTTATTTTCCAAGCACCTCTTTTCATTGTTATTTGGACCGTTTATTTTGAAAGTGGTGTAAGTCTATTTACAGCACATAAATATGTGTTACCGTAGTCTAATTAACCAAAAACAAACCTATATAAACAATTTAAATATTGTTAAAACAATAGAAACAATGCCAGACCTCATATAAATAACCTATATTTTTAAATCAACAAATATAGCAACCTTTAATTTTCTCGAAAGAAAAGAAAATGGACTACTTTCAAAATAAGCGGTCCATTAAAAACTTATCTAATATGCAATTTCGCATATTCTATCTGTGATAATCCAAAGGCATATCCACACTATTATATTGATCGCATATCGGACGTGTCCTGTCGTTATATTTATCGTTATAGTTATTATCTGTCGTTATAACGGAATTAACGATCGGCCGAACAGTGATATAAACATTAATCGCATTTATAAGCCTTACCTGCTTATACAAAGAACCTTTTTAAATCAAGCTTCTCTCCGATTGATATGATTTAGTATAATAATTATAAATTATTTTACATTTATACAAATTATTCTGTTTTCTAATGACACGGTGGACTTATCTATAACTTATATATGTTTAAGTTATAGATAAATCCAACTGTGGAACTAGCAGCGAAATGGGGTAATCCACCAAGATCTAAAAGACGTCAAGACCCAAGAATTAAGGTCCACATGTAGTAGCTAAAATTATAAATTCAAATCATTAGCAATGTTAAATTGGGAGAGAGAGGAGAAAGTATGATATGTATATATATATGTGTGTGTGTGTATGTGTGTATGTGCGCGTGCGCGTGCGTGCGTGCGTGCATGCTTGTGTGTGTGTGTGTTCATGTGTGTGTGTAATGACGTTCCAATTTTAAAATAATAGAATTATCTTTATTTTTTCAGCCGATGGATGCCCACGCACAGCCCACTGTCACTTTGGACAATCAATTTTCTGAAATAGGTCGATAATGTTGGTTCATTACTTCACCTCATTTCGGATTCGATCTTTTATTTAACTTTATTGTTTTGATAGAATCGAAATATTCCAAATAAACCACTACGTCATCTGTATATCTTGTTGGTAGAGTTGGCTTCGCATGTTGGTTTATGGTCTTCGTTTCAGACACTGAAGGTTTCAGTGGTCATCTTCTCTGATAAGTGGTTTGACCTTGATTTTCTTTAAGTTACATTCTTTGGTTATACCTCCTCATTCCTAATTCGATCTCGCATAGGAATCTCGAGCATAGCTAATGTAATATCTTATATACCTTTCTTTCTAATATATTAATTTTTGAATTTGTTTTTTTATTTAGTGTCGGGTATGCCAATAAATAAATAAATGAGAATATTCTTGGTAGATGCTGATACTAGAATCGTCTGTATATTGGGTCTTCATAGCGGTACCAAATATCATCTCCCTACTTCGATAAATCACTAGATTAATTAAAAACCCTAATTAACAAACATTCACAGTATTACCAGCGAGACTTGTTTGATTAAAGTTCCAGTATTGGCATGGGTCCGAAACAAAAAGCAAGCCATTATGGGGTGGGCAGAGAGTCAAGATTTATGAGATGAAGGGTTGGACTAGACGATGGGGTGTCTTCGATCTGTAATACCTATCTTTGATACTCTTTGTCAGATATTTTAAAATTTAAATACGCATTTAAATTACTTTAGTTTACTTAGTTTTAAAATTCAGAATTTACGTCGAAATAAGCCTATGCCTTATAGTGAGTGCCCAAAGATATTAATCAGTGATATACCATAATCAAAACCTTTGGCAAGCAAGTTGGTGATCGCGAGATATTATGGTACACAGTTGACAGTTTGTGAGCAGTGGCAATCATATATAATAAATGCACAAAGCACGAATTATATACACCTATCCCCCGATTTACACGGTACTCGTATTACACGTTTTCGCTTTTACACGGTTTTCCAAAAAAGTTTTTTTTTTTATTTTAATAACCGATTTTATTACCATCTCTCATAATATAAATATTTCTGCTTCAAATATCGAATCGGCACAAATAATTTCGAGTGATGAAAGTGAATTCCAACCTTCGATTCCGAAAAAAGAATGAGAATAATTTATTTTTTGTTCTTCTGTTTAATGTATTATTGTAATTAAATTAAAAAAAAAAAAACAGTTTTTCCGTAATATACTAAATATTTTAAATTGTCAATGAATTTTATTTTTATTTATTTGTACAAATAAAATTATTGAAAAAAATAACAACTGTTAGATAGCAAAATCATGCATTTTCTGCAAGTATTTCGATTTACACGGTTTTGACTTGAAAATTTTTAATTTTCGATTTACACGTTTTATTTAGAAACGTATCTACCGTGTAAATCGGGGGATAGGTGTATTATATTTGTATCCCGTTAATCGAACCTAAACATATTAAATATATATTATCGATAATCATTACAATATGGGCTAAGTGATTTTGGATATTATCAGCACGTGTCAACAGTCTGAACCTTAAAATTTTAGACGCGAGAGAAATTAAATACAAACCGTTTTTGGCATCAAAACATTCGTTGACAAGGCGAAGTAAAATAAAAAAAGAGTACACACCCATCGAGAAATTAATATACCTTGGCGTCATCGTAAAATCGATGTGTATATGGAAAGGAATCGATTATACAAATTTAAAATGCATTTAATTTTAATTTCATACATTCGTTTGTCTTCGCTGGTCGTGTTTATGGGCGATAAAGGTCTCCATTTTAACGACCCTGTTGTATTTATTGAGAATCGAACGCCGCTCTCTCCGATTACAGTGTTTTAGGGATACATGCAACGTCCCTATGACGTTCGCTATAAGATTCATTTTACTATGAATCGATTTTGAAAATATTAAGTTCCTTCATCATGATATTTTGTGTGGGCTGTTAGATTAATTCAACTGAGATATTTTTTAATTTTTTTAACATATATATACTTAAAATCACGTGTTAGACTGTAAAGTTTACAGGAGATTTAGACTTGTATGTTTTTTCAGGTCTAAATACGCAGATAACTTAGTAAGGGATTTGTGAAAACGACCTAAGTACAGTCTGATTATGCACTAAGCTTTTTTTTTCAAATTAAACTGCATTTTAAATCATCGTAGTTTGATTTCAAGAATCCCATTATATAGAACCGCAATTGGATTCTAGCTTCTGTCAAAGGCTATTCTGACTTCATTCATGATGTACAGGAGTGGTGACTATGAACGATTCTTTATCCTTAATAAATCAATAAATATTAAAGTCATTATACGATATATTAATTATATTATAAAAATCACTATAAAAATTGTGACGTCTTCAGGTCTTTATCGTGAGGTGTTTTTAGATCGGAACGTGTATGGAACTATCTTAGCTTTAAATTTTAAACAGTTATTTATTTATTTATCACTTTTTATATTTATGTATACCAGCGTAATTAATGCCGAAGACATTCTGTACCAGTTGAAGGTTAGGCGATGTAGAAATAAATAAATGAAGATAGGTGTAACTAGATAATATCATAAAATAAACAAAAATTAAGTAAAATCAAATTGAGAAGTAAAAACAACAAAAGAAGTAAAGACAAAACTCTTTCGTAAAAGAATAAATCTTCTTTTCAGTTGATAGATGCCCACTACCATGCATAGGCCTCCCCAAAGATTTTCACGACCTGCGCTGCCTTAACACGCTACCCTAATAATGGCGGTTCACTAAGTGGACCACTACAACCCTACTACTACTGCCACTACAGACACGCAATTATTCGAACTACATCGATGATGTATTAATATCGTAAAATGTATACAAAAAATATTTAATGGAATCAGGCGTTACCTTGCGGAAGTCTACGACTGTTTTTATATCGTACATTATTAAGTAAGAAAAGGAGCAATATTTAGCCACTTCCGCACACGCAGTGGTAGTCGTGCAACAAAGTGCACCGCCCGCCAGCCCGCTGATAAATGCGCATGCGGCAAACATTGCAAATCACACAACTGCCACCGCCAAATCACTCAACACGTATTTCACTCACCACGGGGCATCTTCAGGAGTTATGTTACACCGATTAGTGCGAAACACAGAGTCTAACATACATAAACAATTTTAATAGAACAAAAGAAACAAATAGTATATTTAGAAATATAGCTATTCATTCGAAACCTTTTTTTAATTTAAAAAAGCCTTCACATTGTTATGGGATGTTTATACAAGTTTTTGTCAAATAAAATCTATCAGCTTCACAGGTCTTTTCACGTATATACCTAGATGGTATCATGTGTAATGTACAATTAATGTAATTAGACATGAACACGTTAGACAATTTGTGTGTGACCTATCATAGCGCGCAATAGTAAAGTCGAACCGCGGGAATCGAATCAATAACCCTTGGCTTAGGAACTCTCACACCAATTGAGGGGGTCAATAGACACTAAAACTTGCGACCTCTTGCATCCCAAACTCAAGACAATACTCGAATGTAGAATGTGGTGACACACTTGATGGGATCTGTATTATGTTAATAAGTATACATGTGTTTTAATTATGTTTCTATATGATTTAACTTAGCTTTATATAAGTTTATCAATGCATATGTTGTATAATCGGGCATTCTTAACTGTAATGTTATATTCGACAAAAAGATTTAAAAGTTCCTGTTGAAAAAAATATTTAAAATAGATACATAGTTATCGTGTATGTTCAAATGGATATATAATACGATGTGTCAACACATTTATAGCAATTATTAATAGATTTGACCCCTACCATCGTCGTCAATTAGTAGGAGCTATAAAACGAGACACATTCGAGTATCGCGCGTTAATTGCGACACGCTCGAAATTTAGTGCAAGAAAAGGGTTCACATAATTACGCGGGGTATTTCGGTACGAACAATGAATTTTTGGTACCGTACCAACTCCATACAATGTTAATGGTATATCGGTGCATTAGGAATACACTATGTCTTGAATGTAACTTAATTTGGTACGATTAAAAACAATTACTTTTTTGTACAGTACAATATGGCTATATAGATCACAAGAATAGTGATCTATTCTGCTCTCTTCAAAATTATTTAACACGTTCACTGCGGCTTGAGGCCGATTCAGGCTCATGGTAGACTTTGCACTGGTGCGGCGCGTAAAACTCGTGTTTTCTCTCTAGTGCGGCGGCTGTTTACACTCAACCGTATGAGATATGACAAAGACAAATATAGCTTTCTTTATGTCTGCGAAGCATTGACTCAATGTTGTAAAAAAAATGATTGAAACATGAGGCAGAAAAGGCCTCAACCGCACTACTAGGAAGTTCAGCTTGAGGCTGATTCGACCTCAGCCGCACCAGCTGAAAGTTCTTCAAAATTGGGCCCGCAGTGAACGTGTTAAGCACTGTCAGATTTATTTCAAGATAGGAAAGTCACAAGTAATTTATCTTTTATGATAAGTAAACAACTAGAAGGGAGACTTTGGATCCGGATCCATCCTTGGCTCGCCTGTTGTCCACGCTGCCATCCTAAGCCACATACACAACATCAACACTACACAGCTCTACTCGGGTAGAGCGGTTTACTACTTGCAAATATCATCGTACAAATATAATGCGTTTGTCCAGCTTCTGTTTTATTTTCAAGTTCACGGACCCTTCTGTTCCGTGAACTCAGTTCTAAAAAGCTGTAAAAGCCCTCGGGCTAACATCATAAACTTCAACGGAAACTAATGTAGTACTATAGTTAAATAAATAAACTTAGAATGAACTTTTTCTCCTATTTATTATATTAAACACTCACCTGAATCTTATATATTTAATAAAATGTTGAAATAAGTACAAATATTAGCGTATCATTGATAAAAGATTATTTTTGGACTCTTATTGCTCCCAAGCACAGAGTGCTCCTAGCCTAAGTACCAAAAAGGTAGCGAAACATAAAGGCTCTTGTGAGATCCGTGCCCATATTATACAGGATTAGAAGGCCGCCAAACTCCTAGATCGCTTTGGTGAACGCTCCATAGATTAAGCTCGAAGGCACCCACGAAGGAACCTTCGCTTGGGCGGGAACTCATCTATAATACCCGCTTAGCCTTCCGACATAAGGGCGCCTATGATAACCAAAGCCAGGCTTGGGTGGCCTGGCTAATATCACTAATACCACTTCAGAAATCATCAGCGCTGGGAAAATAAGTCGCGTAACTCCAGCTAATCTTCTATATAGTATGATTAGAAGATTAAAGAGTAGTTTTAGCCTAAAAGTAGAGGAATGAGACTCGCGATCATGTATCCCAGGTTCATTCCTCGAGATATCTAATATATAAAATTCTCGTGTCACGGTGTTCGAACTTGAACTCCTCCGAAACGGCTTGACCGATTTTTACCAAATTTTATATGCGTATTCAGTATGTCTGAGAATCGGCTACTATCTATTTTCCATACCCCTAAGTGATAAGGGTTGTTCACCCTTAAAATTTTTTTTTTATTTTTTTGACGAAATTTTTAGTTTTTATTTTTTTATGATACAACATACAAAAATACATACAACCCTAAATTTTCACCCCTCTACGATCAACCCTTATTTTTAAATTGAAAATTAAAAATATTTTTTTGCAAAACAACGTTTGCGGGATCAGCTAGTAATCTTATATAATTCATATTTGTGCATTAATTACATAGTATTGCCACTGCTCACAAACATGTTGCCAGAGGATGGCAGCAGCATGCTCTGCGTACTATATTACTGCCAACCCGTCTGCCAAGCGATAGATATCTTATCCCTTACAGTAAACTGACACAATTACTATGAAAAAAAAAATATTATTAACCATGTGTCCCTGCAGTCTTTGTACAAACAGAAGCTATAAGACTGTTGTATTACAATAGATAAAATAATCTAACAAATTTGAGCGTGATAACTTTATACAGGGTGGTTGGAAATAGTTGTGAAAGTTTGTTTACAAATGAGTTATACATTCACGTCTTAAACCCTTTCCACTCCAAGGCTGTTATGTAGCATCGATAAAATTTAATTGAATTATAGTATCTTGAGATTCTAGAATATGTTTCATTCATTCGTGATTCAAACATTTTAGTAACAAAAATCTTTCCTGTTTTAAAATTTTCCGCAAAAAGAAGTATTACACCACGTCGAGTATCACTCGATAGTGGAGCTTGTGGAACAAAATCAGTGTCGAGTGACACTCGACATTGGAGTGGAGAGGGTTAAAGGTTTTTCATCTATAACCTTTCACCTTATGGATAATATATATAGTTAATTTTCTTATTCGACATGATCTAAGCTACTTATGACTTTACTGTTAATTTAATTTCAGGAATCGAACCCGTAGAGTCGCAAGTCTAAGGCCTCTACCGCAAGGCTATTGTCTATGATTTGTATAACTATTTTATCATTATTTTATTTATTATTTCTGACCACGTTTAGATGTAGTACACCATACATTTATTGACAGAAAGTTACCTATACTTTTACTATTTACACCATATTTATTACATTTATATAAATATTTAATATATAAAATAGTGAAGCTTTATTTCATTCCATACAAATGATTTAAAATTTGTAATTTTATATCATAGTTTTGATAATTTTGTACTAAGTTTGTATGAACCCCTTCAGGGAAAAAAGCCGCCGTCTTTCCATTTTTCTCTATTTTTGGCTACTTGGAGCCATCCGTGATCTGCCGTAGTTACGGGGAGCAAATGTGTTTATTTTGTTTGAATATATATATATGTATAAATATATATATATAATTCTATATTCATATATAATTGTAGTAAGTATTAGCTATTTGTATGTTAATATAAGGTGTTATATTATCTTAGTGATTATTTTCTTTCTCAATTAGATTTTACACTTTTTTGTGTTTAATGATATCTTGTTTCATTTACCTTCGTTAATATATATATATCTGCACCTACCAAACGGTAACTGGTAGATAATACCTTCGGCATTAAGTTTGCCGTTATATATATAAATATATTGTATAAATGTTGAGTAAATAAATAATATACAGATATATATTTGGTAAGAAGTATAATTAATTTGAAAATATACGAAACAGACAGTCTCGCAGACGATTTTCCAGACTTATTGTACAAACAGAAGGGGTTGAATATTTATCGTCGGGTGTTTATTGCCATGAGAATTATACCCTTAATGACTTCCCGAACACCCCCCACATCGGAGACAGAAAATCCTATTGGCCATTAACAGTCAAGAAACTGTGAATTACGACACCGAGGAAAGTTCGTACCCACCTTATGTTAATGTGAAGGCTTCCAAGCGATAATATCGCTACAGTGTTACTTATTTGTTTATCAACAGTATTACTGTGTATTAGAATTCGGAGGGTAGTTAAAAGTTTTGGGCCATTCCTTATAAAATGAAATTCTAATTCTAATTCAAATTCATATTAAAATTCCTTATGGAAAGTAAGAAAACGACCAATATTTAGCCACTTCCGCACATGCCAGTGGTAGTCGTGCAACAAAGTGCACCGCTCGCCAGCATATAAATGCGCATGCGGCAAACAATGCGAATTACACAACTACCGCCGTTAAATCACTCAACACGTGTTTCACCACTCCACGGGGCATCTTCAGGAGTTATGTTACACCGATTAGTGCCAAACATAGAGTTAAGGAGTCAAATATGCAGGAGACGGTGCTGGACACCTTCGTAAGACACCCTAGAGAGAAAATGGATGTAGTACCCATAGCTGTTGAGGTCTCAAAGTCGATAGGAACACTTCTAAGTGGAACTACGATATACGGGCATCTTCAGGAGTTACTCTTGAAGTAACACCTAATAAATATTCCGTATGGAACACATGACATATTACATCTTTCGTTGATGTACAACCTATGTTTCAAAAATACAGGATTAAATAAACAGTTTAATTTTTCCATGTTATATTGTTTACTGTCTCTTAATCTATTTTAACGAAGCCCTAACAATATCTCACTTCCTGATACCTACTCCATATTGTCATCCTCAGGTTGTACGCCAATATGTGCGGCGGTTGCCGTATTCACGTCGATGAATCTTGCGATCGCATCTTCAGTCTCGTCTGTGCAATACACGCACGTGTGTGTGACGAGATATTGCTACCACTGCATGATTGACACTGTTATACAGCCTATTGTATTTTCGACGGACAACGATGACCGCCTCGCTCTTTAGCCCCTGATCCTCGTGGATGGTGAGCATCCCTGAACTTGTCTCTGTACTGAAGCCTTTGTAAATTAGAATTTGTTTATCGGCCTGGGTGTTTCTTCACAGAGCAAGGAAGTCTTCTCAGTGACTGCAGCACCTTCTTGGATATATATATGCCCTTGTATACCTTTACTTATAACTTATATTTCGTTGGTAGCATATTGTACAGAGCTTTGTCTCTCCTGTACAAGGATCTATTTACAGGTGCGTCTTCCTTTATGTGCGTAACACTTTTCTTCATGACAGTAATCGAGTTATCGTCTGTACTTAGTTCTTGTTTTTGTTATACAAGATGTAACGAGCGCACGTTCGTTGCGTCTGTACCTCGGCCGCGGCGAGAAGGCGGTGTGTCGACAAATTTTCCAGTGGTCTCTCGTGAAGGCAATGAGCGGCATATATTTTACGCCTTACGCAGTAACGCTATCTAGTTTCGGCATCTCGAAAGTGTACGGTCGCGCGAACGTGTCGATGTGTTGAGTACTGTCGCGCACGCAAGCGATAATTTTAATTTAATTTTATTTTACTTTGAGATATCAATTACAGTACATAGTACATACAATGGTACCAAATAATTCTAATACCTAAATATATTTATGTATATAGTTTAAAATTATTTAACAAGACAGTGTTTCTAATATTTTATTGCCGACAACCGTTATAAGAAAAAAACCTCTAACGTCTCTTTTTTATATTTAAATATTTATAACTTATTTACCGCCATATTTTTTAAAAAAAAAATGTTTTATCTACCTTTGCTGCCGCTATCGTCCCTATAAAAAGCTCGTTTCCTAGACGCGGTACCGCTCCGGATGCTTGAATAAGCTTATCACGTAGCTCTCGTTGTTTTAATAACGATATGAGTACATTAGATTATTTTATTTAAAGACGTAACAAAACGCTTTTGTTGACGACTGTACAGGACTTACTCATCGTGCCCTCGTGTTCCGAGAAGGCGACATAATTTGTGTGATACAAGAGTTTTATTTAATACGAATAGCTCGTCGATTATCGCCGCCGCGGCCAAGCGGTGGCAGCTGGTGACATTTGACAGTCGCCGCCATCTTGGCTGCGCACATTGACAGGTTGCAGGTTGTTTACTTTTCGCGGTAAACGCGAAAGATATCATTGAGGATGACATCATTTAGGATTGTCATATTTGCGTTAATAATTCAAGCCGTCCCGTCACACTTTGTACAGTCTTTACATTTTTATGAGCCTGATACATTCACAATGAAACAAATATGTAAATAGATAATATTTCGGAGTTATCACTTTTTAATGTCATTTGAATTAAAAGTTTTATTTTGTTTAATATACTGCCAGACTTTGATCATAACTTGAATATATATGTAATGTTTTAATTTACTCAATGTTTTATACACAACAAAGGTATAGTATTTAAATTTTTCATTTTTATATCAATAAGAACATATATCGTGTTTTAAAGTATATATGAAAAAATAAATTTGTATAATTGGACAAGCCAAATCCGTGTTTTTTATAAACACGAAAATAGTTATTCGAACTGGCCGGATAAAATAATTATTAAAGAAATATTTAAAAAAAAATTGTGATTCGAAACTTTTTTCTTATCATTCTGTTATTTATTTCACACAAATTGGAGTCGAGTTAGGATTTCAACACTTCAAAATTTTTGATATATGTGTCTAAATATCTATGTATATTTTCGTTGACTTAGCAAGTATGTAACTATAGGCTTTGTTAACCTTTTTGGTAATGAAACTCCTTCTTATGTTACTATTTACAATTGTTTCGTTCAACATTTCGTTTCGTGAACAAAAACGAAGACATCTAAGAGTCGCTGGTTCATACCCAGCTCGAAGGACCATGAAGGAATATAAAGATGTTTTCCCCCAGGAATTGGTGAAGTTGTATAAAAAGCAGCCTTCTTGTCCCAAGTATGTTACGAAAGATAGATGATTTGACAAATTCAAAATGGCATAAAACAATGTTGTGATTAAAAATTGTATGTTAGCTAACAGAAAATTGGAACATTGAACATGGTATGTCATATTTAAAATGATTTTTCTTGTTAAATATAAAAAAATTGCTAGCAAAAACTAAGAAAGGAAGAAGCGTAGAAAAAAGACGATCACCTCATCCTTTAAAACAAACATTACATAGTTTTCTACTAAAAAATAAAAACTTAGAATATAACAATGGCAGGTATAGAATTGTTGGATGATGTTACAATCCGAACTTGGCACTACGTGACTTTCTATTTAAATTTATTCATTTACGCTTTTTGTACTCTATAGACAATAAATAAAGGGAAAAAAAAATAAAAAATCAAACAATTCATTAATTACAAAAAGCGTTTTCTACCAGACAACCTTTGGATGGAAATGAGAGACATGAAGGAGAGGGCAGTTTAGGTTGTATATACAAATACATTTGTTACTATACACACACACATATACAAGAATACTTATATATATACATTAAAAAGGTACTACATAAATAATATAATAATAATATAATAATAAATCTTTAATTCAGACCATATTTTCAGTCCATATTTATGTTAGTACAATATTCTTACACTATGTTAGTTGTTTACAAACATACAAACATTCAGAACAGCACATGGGTTAGTAATAAGATAAACTTAGCCTATGTTAGTATTAAAATTAAGTATAAAAGAAAACTTACATACTAAATACACATACGCTTATTGGCGAGTGTATGTGCACCATTCCAGCAGGCCCAGAGAGGGCTGTCTAACTTATACGCCAATGTGCTGAGGAGGGTGTTAGTGCTCTCCGCCGCCCGTCTCATCATCGACGCTACACGCTTGCGGATGATCGCGTAGAAGTCGTCCACCCTCGCCTCCGCAAACATGGCAGATGCACTACAGTAGCGCGGCTTGCCCAGCACCGCCCTCAGCACATTGTTGTACTGCACGCGAAGGGCTCTGACGGTCCGCTGCTTATAGTCCGCCCACAGACTGCACGTGTAAAAAGTCTGACAGTATGCTCTAAACAGTGACAACTTTACCTGTTTATTACATCGCGCAAATCTGCGAGCCAACACATTGCCCCGGACCGACAACGCCCGCCGTTCCCTCTCTATGTCGCCGTCGTCCTTGAGGTGCTCGTCAACTATATAATTTTAGATACAAAAATAAATTAAAAAAATTATGTCTGTTCAAAAACGCCATGAAAAAGTCCCTAGAATAAAAATGGCTGCACTACTTCTCGCAATCGTTTTACAAGATGCTTACGATGTGTTTATTGTAAAAATACTTATTTGAAACGCAATTAACTATTACTTATATTATACTTAGTTTAATTAGGTTTAGTATAAAAGTTTCAGTGGCAGCTCTGGTAAATACAATATCCTTCAGACAATATACAGATGCTATAGGCTCCCTTTGCGTCTTTTTACCTTATCATGCTCCGACAAGCAGCTCCTGCGAGGGTTGAGACTTTTCAGGATGTAGTGGAAGCAGGTGACTACAAAATGTAATATGCCTTGCAAGGCGTCACAAATCTTTTTTATCTGTATTAATATATGTTAAACGTATATTATTATTTGTCATTCAGCTAATAACTATATTACATTACATATAGTATTCTGAAATAATTATGTTGTTTCATTTGCAGTCACCTATACTGTATATAAAAATTTACACCTTCGCACTGATTCATCAAGATATCTCTGAAATCATAAGGTTTAAAGACTTGAAATTTTAAATAATGTATATATTTTGCTAAGTAAAGATCAGCTAAGAACGTATTTTATGAAACTCTATTTATAAGAAGGCGAAGGAGGCGATAATTTTTAAAACATTTGGTGTTTTTAAAAGTTAAAAAGAAATGACTTTATGAAATTACATTTTTAATGACAGTTTAAACTATGTGAAGTATGAATAATAAAGTAATAAATAATATAACATAACCATTGGTTACAGCTGACACGGGTATAAAATTGAAAATACCTTAATATACAAGGATTAAACATATGAAGTACATTGGACATTTTAAAATATGCATTGGTCGTATGGTCGATTATTGTGAACTCATATAAACCAAACAATAAGAAATAAAACAAATCAAATATAATAATTTAAACAAAGTGACGTTGCTGACATTCGAAAGGCACAGCGGCGTGATAAGGCTTTAATATTCCTACCAAAAAACGACCATAAACATACAACATGTTGACATTCAATTTTGTATAACCTCAAATATAAATCTGTAATATTTCGGCAATAAAATACAGTATTTAAATCACGGGAGCTCTGTTTCTATAACGCTTGGACAAAAAAAAAGGCGGAGCGGTTCGACCTCATTACCCTGGGCTCCGTAACTCACCGGCAAGAAATCGTGGTCAATTATCAAAGCAATAACAACATTTATTAATGATCCTTTATATTCTAACCGCGATCCGGGCGGACGGTTCTGAGAATATTAGGCCAGCATACGTGCATCGGTTCCTTACCGATTTTTATCGAAATCGGAACGGGTTTTTTGGGTGAAACATTAAAAAATCTCGATGTCGGTTTCGAAGAACAATAAAATTTTACGTCTCTATCTAAGCGTGTGATAAAAATCGATATTTTTTTTCTCTCGTCAAGATATATCGATACTTTTTACATTGTGTAACAGAAATAATAACCATACCTATCACATTTATGTTTAAACATCACTCATCTGATTGAGTGTTCCAGATAGGCTCAGAGAGTGCATACGGAGCAAAGGAGGTCCTACTCGATACTAAAGAAAAGCTACCGGCAAGTTTATTAAAAACAAACAGTGACTATAAAAGTTTTTATTTACAGTCTACTTAGTGCTCATTTTCTCTAAAAATGTTTATTTGAGTGTATTGCGATAAAATTAAACAATTCAAACGTTATTTTGTGTTTACTTAATGTGTAAAACCCTAATTCAACATCGACTATTTGTAAAAATTTAATAATCATGTATGCACATAAATTAAGGGGCAAAATGATGGTGGGCCCTATTTTGTTTTGAGTAGTATATTATTCATCAACAACATAGTACCAACATAACAACATTGCCCGCCTTTCTTTGCGCCTTTTAATCGGAATTCAAAACATGTTCTGAATCCCAAACCGTGGTGCACCCTGGTGGCACTGGAACCGCCTACCAATCCAGTCATCATCAAAGTTATTATTTATAATTTGAATCTATGCCCAACAGTGGACCTCCTATAACTGAAACATCGTAACTGCGGCTATAATTAGAAATTAATTTCTCAAATCATGTTCATCGACTTTGATGTGTATGGCATTATTTGAACTTTTATGACCATCATGAGAAAATTTCCGGGAAGTCAAATTTAATAAAAACTATCAACAGATTCAACTTCTCTCGTTATACCCCTCATCATAGATGAATAGGGTCTTCTTTTACATTTCAGTTAATCAAATAATTTTAATTATTTTCCATACACATCCTTACGTTTTTTTCAATGTATTTCATTCCGTTTTATACTTTCCTTCCATACATCGCCTCACTTCGCTTTCCCTCCAGAATTCTACAAATTTACGTCTGTTATTTTTATCATTTGTTTATCAATTTATTTATTATTTATTTTCTTGCCATCAAAAAGGTCTAACGACACTCCTTTCTACCAGTGAGATGATGATCTCCTTATCTATTATCTCTGCTAAAGAAAATTATAATAGGAATTCAGAATTTTGCGGGTGTATATTGTTACATATTTACACATAAATGAATACCTAACTTTATAAAGCACAGAGAAATGTATTCTTATAACTTATCTTGTCTATTCTAAGTTGGTTGGTTTTTACTCATATTGCCATTATTAAAAAAATAAACTTTTTTTTTATAAAAAATTGTATTCGATTTTCAAATATAAGATTTATTTATTTTAATATAACATTCAACAAAGAAAGAAGTAACTAAGAGTGTGCAAATGTGTTGCGATTTTGTGATCCTAAAAAGCTGTAGTTCCAAGAAATAAATAAAAAAATCGTATTGTGTTAAGTAAATGTGTGTGTCTTTTTAACCGACAGACAAGTATTTAATCGTATATATAAAAACATTCAATGGTTAAAAACATTTCAATATAGATATAGTGTACTCTTCTCAAATTTATACAAGCCTGTATCAAGATAATCTCAATTTGATTCTAGTTTCAATCTAATTTAGATCTTTCAGCATTCTTCATGACGTATGAAGCTTGTGGAAAAGAGTATGCCTATAAATACATTTAAAAAACTTTTAAGTTAAACGGTATTTTGATACCCATATTGTGGTGGTTGTAGAAAAATATGTACCTAGTCCGCCATATTGTAACGGCGTCCATCTTTAATTTTGAATTTTGACATAATCATCGTGTTTTACTAGTGTAGCCCTTTCATTTGATACCCATATTGAGGGGGTTAAGGAAAAATACGTAATCCGTCATTTTGTATCGGCGGCCATCTTAGATTTATAATGTTATTGATTTTATTATATTGTATTGTCATCTAAATTAAATGTGTGTACCAAATTTCAGATCAAACTGACAACAGGAAGGTGCTTAAATTTCAATTTCTACCGTTTAATAAAAGGTATTTACATGCTTCTATATTAGAAGATATATAATCTACTTCTTCTTTTTTGCTGACGGATGCCCACTGTATGGTATAGCTTCCCCCCCAAACGCCACGTAGACTAGTCCGGCGCTATGGTAACCATGTCGTCGGTTTACCTAGTGGGGGATACCCACTTCGCGTCTACCTGGTCATGGTCAATACTCGAGAACCTTTCCCAACGACCATCGATTGCATTTGCTTCGTTCTTTTGCGGATCTCCTCATTTCAAATTTATAAATAATCTCTTATCTCCCTGATGTATCTAATATATAAAATTCTTGTGTCACGGTGTTCAAACTTGAACTCCTTCGAAACGGCCTGACCGATTTTTACCAAATTTTACATGCGAATTCAGTATGTCTGAGAATCGGCTACTATCTATTTTCCATACCCCTAAGTGATAAGGGTGGTCCACCCCTAAATTTTATTTTTAATTTTTTAGACATTTTTTTTGGTTTTTATTTTATTATGATACAGCATATAAAAATACATACAAACCTAAATTTTCACACCTCTACGATCAACTCTTATCTTACATTTGTTAATTAAAAACTTTATTTTTTTTGCTAAACAACGTTTGCGGGATCAGCTAGTTAGTTATATAAAAATGTACTTTATAACGTTGTATTAAAATAGTTTTTAGTGAATCAGGGCAGTACAATTGTTACAGTTGCGAGCATCGGTGACATTATTTGATATAATTTTATTAAAGAATGTACTCCGAGGAGCGGGGGCTATCTTGAAAATAATCGCCGGTAATGATGGACGCCTTCCGTAATTATTTCGAGCGAGTCTATTTGTTTAGTCACAAATGTCGAATGGAAGTGACTGAAGCATACTTAGTCGTATATAGAACCTATTATGCTATATTTATTCTAGTTATATAAATACGTGAATCTTGTTATTTTCGATGGATATTTTATCGCCAAAAAAAAAATTTTGCAGACAGTTATCTATTTGAATCTCTATCTCAGGGTTTCCCAGCGTGCCCACGCCCAACATGGAAGGCAATGTTATTGTTAAGGGGGTAATTCGAAAATTTTATATAAAATTCTTTCGATTTTATATAAAAATTATGTATATTACAAAGGGATATGTAAGAATTTGAGGAAGGCTTCAGTGGAGTATGGCAGAAAAATAGTTTTGAACCACTACTCTATCTACTATATATATATATATATATATATATATATATATATACTTCCTTACTTTTACATTAGTACTCCAATTAAAAAAAAAACACACATGGTAAGATATTCATTTATACGTTTCTCTTTTATTTCCTCTTTATGTCTCATCTTGCCTATTGATTTCTTTTATACTTTCAAAAGAAAAGACTTTCTTGATTTTCAAGTCCGACTCGATTAAATATGGCTGCGGCTAAATTTATTCGAATTTTAAAAATATCTATTTTTTAATCCTTTGCGGTCGATTAATATATAGAATACTATCCCAAAATCAATGCTTTCGGATATAAAATTATAAATACTTAATCATAATATAGCAAATAAATAGCATTATTAAAATTTTGTTTTAATATTATAGTTTAAATTTACTTATTGTTCTATATTCGACCATGCAGACTTTGTAATGCAAAACTTAATATCCTATTGCATTCCAATATAAAAATAAATTATTATTATATATCTCAGTGTTATAACTTTATAGTTGTAAAAAGCTTTTTTAGCGACAAAAGTCATACAATCACCCTTCTAAAGATTTTACATATAACCAATCATCTTACCTGCAAAGCCGATAAACAAGTGCTCGTTAGCCAAGGCTTTGGTACAGAGACAGGTTCAAACGCTCCTCGTCCACGAGGATCAGGGGCTGAGGAACAAGGAGGTTGTTGTTCGTTGAACAACAGACAACAGGCTGTATAACAGTGTCCATCATGCGGTAGCAATATCACGTCACACGAACTCGTGCGTGTATTGCACGGACGAGATTCAAGAGTTGTAGTGAATACGGCAACCGCCGCACATACTGGCGCACAACCTGATGATGACAATATGGAGTAGGAATCAGGAACTGGTCGCACGAAACGTGATCTTAAAAACTGGATATTATTAGGAGTAAACACTCTGTTAACCCTTAATAACCTAGAGTTTCAATTTTAATACCAATCTTTTAAACCGAATGTTCACATTACTATTAGTTTTTTTTATATGTTGGCTGTACGTATTTTACTATTGTATAATATTCTTTCCAACAAAATTTAAAAAAAAAAACTTCCCTTCATCTAAACCCTCAAGCAAATACAGTAATATTAAAAAAAATCACTTTCGTAAATCAGGCTACTAAGGGTTAAATGTGCGGAAATACTAAACATAAATGTAAAAACAAAGACACGGACGTTAATATCTGTGGAATATAGATTATAAAAATAAAAAATATATATGCCACATCCAGATAGGTGCGTAACACGGAGGCTTTATTACGGTAATCGTAATTTTTACGTAATGACAGTCACCACTCGGCTGAACGCGATGGTATCTCGGTGATTGCGGAGCGAACCGCCTCATTGCAAAACTACCACACCACACCATCTTACCGTCGCCTCATCAGACTACAGAAATTACATCATCATTACTTCAGCAATACGACATCCACTGGGTATAGGCTTGTCGTATAGTTCCAACAGGACCTGAGTGTTTTTAATTTTTTTTTTATGATTCCAGTTTTTGAGGATCGGAGGATCTCTTCTTCCTCCTGCCATAGGGGTTGAGATATTATATTTCAGGTATAATTTTTTCCGATTTTTTATTATATACTCCTTCCTTCACAATATCTTTTGTTTTCCTTTTGTCCTAAGTAAAAAAGGACCGATATTTAGCAACTTCCGCGCATGCAGTGGTAGTCGTGCAACAAAGTGCAACACAGAGTGACACTAATCGGTGTAACATAACTCCTGAAGATGCCCCGTGGAGGGGTGAAACACGTGTTGAGTGAATTAACGGTGGCAGTTGTGTAATTCATGATGTTTGCCGCATGCGCATTTATCAGCGGGCTGGCGGGCGGTGCACTTTGTTGCACGACTACCACTGCATGTGCGGAAGTGGCTAAATGTTGGTCCTTTTCTTACTTAGGATGGACTTCCGCAAGGTAACGCCTGATTCCATTAAATTCCTGTTGTCCTTCACATTTTGTCCCTACTCATTTGCAAATCATCCATACATCGTCTTTCTTCCTTTGGTCACAATTTTAAATTACATATAGCATATTTTTATGACTTATATCTTCTTCTGTTTTCTTCAGCTGATGGACGCCCACTGCAATGCATAAACTTCTACCACAGATCTACACTATGACTGGTCTTGTGCTGCTTGCATCCAGCGACTTCTCGTATGTCCACCTAGTGGGCGGCCCGCCCACACTTCGTCTCGGTTTGTAGTCTCCAGTCAAGAACCTTTCGGCCCCAATTTTTTATAATACATTTTAGTTTCATAATCAGAGTTAAAACAATTCTTTTTTTATATAATTTTATCAAAAGTTTTGTTTATTTCATACAAGTCTTACCGACCCTTAGCATCTATATTCGAGTCTTATTCCTATCTATTTTGAACTGAATCACCTTTTTACAATAGGACCTGTTGAAAGCGGCATGTATCCAAATTTTAAACACCATGTAATTGCGGAATTATAAACAATGTCACTGTTTAACATTCATAGATGATTGTTTAGTTCAAATTAGTTCGTTTTACGAGACACACAAGAGGTATCCAAGAACAGACAGCTTGTTTGATTACATCTCCAGTCCTATTTACATGGCTCATGAGGTGATCATTGTATGTGGTCAACTCTTGAAGTATATGAGAGAGATAAGACGGGGGAGACGCAATGACAAGACGCACACGAGACATATTAGAACAGATGGCATATTTAGACTACCTTCCCTATCCTACTCATGTACCACAAGATGTGACTACCAGTATAGTATATAGCATGACGTGGCATGGCGCAACAAGACGCACATGAGATATTTGAAAACGAACATATTCTGTCCTGCCGCTTACATATCTTCGACGATAATCATAGTGTGCGCGAGAGTGCTAATCAAACCATAAGGCATAAGGGAGGTTAAACAGTGAACATGACAATGCACATGTGATATTGAGACCAGACGACCTTGACGAATATCGTAGTGTGCGCGAGAATGCTAGTCAATTATTGAGTTATGTGAGTGACAAGACAGAAAAAGGCGGGTTGACAAGACGCACATGAGATTTATGGAAACAGATGACTTGACGTTTGTTTTTTGCTTCCGTCAAGCTACATATATCTTACAAGGTGATTACTAGTGTAGTGTACCTCGAAGCGTTGATCACCAGTTGAGGTCTCAAGTAGATAAGAAGATAAAATGCACATGAGATACATTTTTGACACAGACGACGTGTTTAAATCTTCCATTCTGCTACTAACGTACCTCAGGTTAAGAATACCATCTTAGTTCAATGATCGCAAACATGTAATACAATAAAAATATTTAATTTAGTATTTGTCAGTTGGTAACGACAATTTGCAAAAGTATAGTTCGCCTTCGCCACCAATAGATGGCGCTAGAAGTAGCGACCGGCGCAAAGGAAGCTACCAATTACGGCGCACACGCATGGTTGAACCGCTGTCGCGTTCGACCAAACTCATGTATCGAGGGTAGATTCCGATCTAAAGGGCCCCGTATTGACCCGCGACACGATACAGGCTAAAAAAAGCTTCGAATATTAATACGATTATTATTTTTTCTTACAAGATATCTACAAGGTAAGCCTATTTTTCAATGGTCATTCAACGTGTGATGTGATGGTAATGAATCGATCATGCCGAGGCCCATCCTACTCAGGTGCGCATTTATCAGCGGGCTGGCGGGCGGTGCATTTCATTGCACGACTACCACTGCATGTGCGGAAGTAGCTAAATATTGGTCCTTTTCTTACTTAGTATGTAGTCTGCTCATCGTGGAGATCTTTTGGGGCGGCCTGTGCTTACAATGGAAGTCTATCACCTTATATGATGATGATATCTTTCCAAGTAAACGTATAACTCCAAAAACTTGTAATACAAGAACAGATAAATTATTCAAAAAAAACTCATATATGAAAGCGTATCATAAAAACAATCGTATGGTGGCTGGACATTTAAGTCGAACAAACACAGACAGTGACGCAAGTCAACGAAACTGTGACTGAGGTTTACTTTTTTTTTAATCGCGACCATTGTCATAGTACAATAACATTACGAAACACATGAGCCGACGTTACGTCGTTGTATTCTCATACTTTCGGTTTAGGCAAATTAGTTCAACACGAATCGATTATATATTGTGGATTACCGATGCCATTACCGCCGAGTAAATAATTTTTTTTTAAATATATTTGTTTTAAACATTTCAATATATATATATATATATATATATATATATACATATATATATATATATAGCACGATGATTTTTATATGTATACTTGCTGATCTCGCAAACGTTGCTTTGCAAAAAAAATAAGGGTTGATCGTAGAGAGGTGAAAATGTAGTGTTGTATGTATTTTTATATGCTGTATCATAAAAAAATAAAAACCAAAAAATAAAAAATAAGGGTTGATCGTAGAGAGGTGAAAATTTAGAGTTGTGTGTATTTTTGTATGCTGTATCATAAAAAAATAAAAACAAAAAAATAAAAAATAAGGGTTGATCGTAGAGAGGTGAAAATTTAGTGTTGTATGTATTTTTGTATGCTGTATCATAAAAAAATAAAAACAAAAAATAAGAAATAAGGGTTGATCGTAGAGAGGTGAAAATTTAGAGTTATATGTATTTTTGTATGCTGTATCATAAAAAAATAAAAACAAAAAATTTTGTATAAAAAATAAAATTAAAAATTTAGGGGTGGACCACACTTATCAATTAGGAGTATGGAAAATAGATAGTAGCCGATTCTCGGACCTACTGAATACATGTATACAATTTGGTAAAAATCGGTCAAGCCGTTTCGGAGGAGTACGGTAACTAACATTGTGACATGGAAATTTTATATATTAGATATATATATGGATCCGAGATGTGGTCACTTACAACAGGCCTCATGAGGTTTGCCAGCAGTCGTGTCGGCAATGCTGAGTGGGTCATCGGCGTGGAGGGCCGTGGCCTCTTTTTGTGAGACCGTCATGGTCCAGAAGGAGGCAGCCGAACGGGATCGGCAGAGGACAGATCCCGCTCGGAGACGGCGCCGTCAGCGCAGAGACGTGCCTCGCGACGGCCCTCTGATGAATGGTGCTCCCCTACCATAAACGGGGCCTTCGGAGTCGCGGGAGTTTAGGGTGGGGGCCCTAAACTCCCTCTAGCTTCGGCGACTCTGAGGCGGACGATTGTTCGACGTGGTCTTGAACCATCGTGATAGCATCACGAGGGTTTCACGGGGGGGGGGGGGGTTTAGTGGGTAGGAATCTCACATACCCCTGTCCTCCCCCCAGAGGCAGGGCATCTTGAATACCGGAAGATTTCCCCCACCGAAACAAAAAAAAAAGGCCTCTTAAGATTCTATTTCACCAATAAATGAAAATATCTGCAGAGTAACGTAGATAATCGAAGTAGCTCGAAGATTTGCTCATCTGAAATGGCAGTCAGCAGAATAAATCGCTCGTGACACAGATGGCCGTTGGGGCACGCGACGAAGATATCCCCCCACTAATTAGGCAATGTTAAAGTGGAGTAAAGTCGCTGAATGAGATATTTGGCGGAAGCTTATGCTGGTGAACGGCTGAAAATACGAAGATCCATCGTAGACCTGATCATCGCATAACATCAGGCGAGAGAGAAATCAAATGCTTTGAATATAAACCATAAAAAATACATATTTTAAATTTGATATAGTATTCCTGTCTTCACATTTAGCATTTACTCTGCAGTAAGTTTAAAGTGGTCACGGTTCAAAGAGTTAAATTCATATCTATTGTTTTGTATCGGTCCGATGGTTGGGTTGGCGATGAATTGATTGATGTTTATGGGGGCTGAGTTTGTACTAAACACGGTTGACTTACGAAGTATCTATGTACTATATTATCATTATATATATACATGCAGTTACTTACTATGGTATCATTATATTTAAACATGCAGTTACTAAACAAGCTAGTAGTTAGTTTCTCTTAGTGTATTAGTAACTAAATTATTATCGCTTCTACCGATTTGTAGTTGACACTAGAGAAACTTTCGCAACAGCCATCGCTATATATATATATATATATATATATATATATATATATATACTAGCTAATCCCGCAAACGTTGTTTAGCAAAAAAAATTAAAGTTTTTAATTAACAAATGTAAGATACATGTTGATCGTAGAGGGGTGAAAATTTAGGTTTGTATGTATTTTTGTATGTTGTATCATAATAAAATGAAAACCAAAAAAATTGTCTAAAAAATTAAAAATAAAATTTAGGGGTGGACCACCCTTATCACTTAGGGGTATGGAAAATAGATAGTAGCCGATTCTCAGACATGCCGAATACGCATGTAAAATTTGGTAAAAATCGGTCAAGCCGTTTCGGAGGAGTTTTTGGGATTTTTGTAGGTAATCAAATTATAAATGAGAAAAGACGAAGAACGAAAGAGGAACGAGAAGAAGAAGTATAATAGGTATAGTCCAACAGTGGGCATGCCACATAGAACCATGCCCACTGAAGGTTCGGGAGGAGAAGACTAAAGAGGCTGTTCGTGAATGATGAACGCTGGTCGCTTTTTGACTTCTTGGAAATCTATGAAAGAAGTTTTTGTCCAGTGAAAGTGTTACAGCTTCCTTACGGTGGATTGTGGAATAATTTGCCTGTAGAATGTAGTCCAAAATATACATTAGAAATATTACTAAGCTATAAACATACTATTACCAAAGATTTATTTATATATCTATATATAAAAGAGGTGTCCCGTCTGAATGTAAGTCCGGTTGCGTATACACGAATTGAATAGGCGGTCAGTGGTTAGATACGGTTCGCTGCGATTCGATAATTGTCCAACTGATTGACAGGGCCCAATGCATCCATAATGTGAGAGCTCACTACACACGTGCGTAAAGAATTGACAATATTTCATCCAACAAAAAATTTATTACATTAAAATAGGGTATGAATTTTTAATTATTTTTTTTTTTATTTTGTAGGTAGTAGTTTTGTAGTAGTATAGTAGTTTGAATTTTTATTTATTTTGTAGGCGAAGGCAGCCCTGGAAATAAATAATCAAGGCTATATATAAATGGAGCAGAAAATAATAATAAACAGAACATAATATATATATTTAACATCGTAATCATCATTCCACAGTTTTTATATATGACCAGGTGGAAGCGATGTTGTATCCAGCGTCTACCAAAGACCCCAACCAGGTCGTTTCCACCTTGTAGAAGGACACCCTACGCTGGGCTTTAGTCGATCCCAAAAGAAATCAAAATACGCCTCCCAAAAATTAGGGGAGCCATCATAACCGACACCCATGCAAGAGAGCTAACAGAAATCTCACAAGCAAGAAGACAACGTCGAAGATAAAAAAGACATAACGACAGCGCCACACCAATGGCTCGCACAATACCGACGTACCAGTTGACGCAAAGAATAATTTTAAGGGTATTAGAGCATAGGGCAGAGGATAGGCAGCAGCGTCTTCTGCGTACCAAAAAACTGCGATGGCCAATCTACTTGCCAAGCGTGGCTATTATGGTACATCCCCATAGATATCTTTGGGGAAGGCCAATACCACGCAGAGGGCGTCTATGTGCTTAAACAACGTTTAAGGCATGACATTGAAGCCTTGACATCAATGTAGCTGTAACAGCCTTGCACGGCTACCAGCACCAACTTTATTCTGAATAAAAGTTTGCCTGTAGTACCACTTCCAGAACCTAAAAACACGTACATCTCTACTACCATCCAACCGCTTCCAATGGGTCCTGTTGGAGATCTATGAGACAGAACTTCCTATTAAAAAAAATATACTCTTCAAATAATATACTCTGTGTTTGACACTAATCGGTGTAACATAACTCCTTAAGATGCCCCGTGGAGGGGTGAAACACGTGTTGAGTGATTTGGCGGTGGCGGTTGTGTGATTCGCATCGTTTGCCGCATACGCATTTATCAGCGGGCTGGCGGGCGGTGCACTTTGTTGCACAACTATCACTGCATGTGCGGAAGTGGCTAAATATTGGTCCTTTTCTTACTTAGGATGGACTTCCGGCAAATTATATCACAAACTAAGCTATTGTTTATTTATTATTTATTTTGTTTTAAATGCTTTTAATATAATTATGTAGAGATAAACAACAGTTATAAATAAAATATAAAAATTGAATTTGAACAATTGCTTAACATTCTTAACGGCAGTGTGTCACAATAGGTTCCCTTTCCCAACTGACCGCCGGAGCGTATCCCAGCAAATTGTTTAAAAATTCTGACCGCCTGGACGACATTTCTATTTTTCTTTTTGTTCACAATCACCTATTTACATTCCGTTTACCGCACAGAACCGATTGAGTGGTGTTCGGTTGTCACTGGAAGTGTTTGGAACTGGTTTTATTTTATAATCTAATTTTATTACACTGTCGTATTGTTGTTATTGAAATTGTTTGAATAAATTTTCTATTATTCACGAATTATACATGTGTTTTACTATCGTATGTGTTTTAAATGTTTCATTACCTTTCTAATTTTTATAATGTTTATATATAATCATGTTATAATAGAAGTATATCTACATATACTCGTATAATATATAAAATTCTCGTGTCACGGTGTTCGAACTTGAACTCCTCTGAAACGGCTTGACCAATTTTTACCAAATTTAATATGCGTATTCAGTAGGTCTGAGAATCGGCTACAATCTATTTTCTATACCCTTAAGTGATAAAGGTTGTTCACACTTAAAAAAAATTTTTTATTTTTTTAACGAAATTTTTTGTTTTTATTTTTTTATGATACAGCATACAAGAATACATACAACCATAAATTTTCACCCCTCTACGATCAACCCTTATTTTTTATTTGTAAGTTAAAATATAAATTTTTTTTGCAAAACAACGTTTGCGAGATCAGCTAGTATATATATATTGGCCTCTCACATTCGACGTCTTCCAACTGAGTGAAGACATAATGTGATCGGTATTTTGTATTTTAAAATATATGCATCACCCGAATAATGTATAAGATTAAACGAAGACATAAAATAAAATGAAAATAATTTTTTTATTTAAAAAAAAACATTGGTGTCCTTACTCCGGGGTGGATATATCGAAACAGAGAAACACCCTGTACCTGATTCACACTCAAGGCGATAAACAAGTTCTCATCAATCAAACCTGCGGTGCAGAGACATGGTCAAGGATGCTCATCATCCACGAGGCTCAGGGTCTAAAGAGTGAAGTGGTCATCGTTGTTCGTGCATGTTGATTATTCCTACCACTGCTTTTAAGGTAGTTAGTATAAGTAATAAATAATCAAATCTAGATCTTTAGGTCTAGACAAGTCTAGGTAGTCTAGACAAGCTATTGACAGACTGATCGGGTAACAAAGGCAGATATATAATTTCAACGTATCCCATACATTGTCTGTCATTTCGGAACGATCCCTACACATCTACGTCACTTGTCTTCGAGCAGCGACACAATAATAACTGTTTGACGGACATTTTTTTTCTCAATAGAATTCAATAAAGCGACTTTGTCGTAAGAATCATAGTAATAAGGCTGCCTATCACACCGAAAGCACTGAAAATTTACAATTTGATACATGAAAAAAAGTTTAAGTAGCAAAATTGAATATTAAATTTGTTAATAGCCGGAAAACTAAAAGCACCGATGACATAGTCAAGTTTGTGGGAAATTTCTGGACACGGGCAGCAAAAAACTTCTCTTTTTTGCGCTCTCTGTGTTTAGGTATCTCTCGTTCCCGCCTGCCATGTGTGAGACAGGGAAGCTCGTGTAAATATTGTTCATTTATTCTCATATTTAACTTTCCCCTTCTGTCCTTCACAATCTCAATCTTTCTCGTCATATTCAAATCGTCTCCTTCCCTCATCTTCGTTCCTAGACTTGTTTTTTCCTAAGAACGGGACTAATATATAGCTACTTCCGCACATGCAGTGGTAGTCGTGCAATGAAGTGCACCGTCAGCCAGCCCGCTGATAAATGCGCGTGTGGCAAACAATGCGAAACACAACTACCACCGTTAATTTACTCTACACGTCTTTCACACCTCCACGAGGTATCCTCAGGAGGTGTGAAAAAGTGAAAAAGCACCTAATGTTTCTTCCTATCACAGATTCAATTTTTCTATTTTATTTACATTTTACTATTTGATGCAATTCATATTATTTTCATACAATTATAGCCACGAGTATTTTATCATTTTTTCTTATTTACTAAACCTAGTTTGCTTTATTCATGACCAGCTTGGAATCTTGCACGAGACTTTTTTACTTACTATGAGTTTTATTCTCTTGTTATATATATTGTACTATTTTTTGGAGAATTCTAGAAATATAGTGCGACAATTGTCGTTGCTCATAAGAGAGACGATGCTCCCTTCTTTGATCCCTTTCCCTGTCTCGTCCTCAGAACGATACGGTTTGATATATCAAAAGAAGGCATGAAATATCAGAGAAGAATTAAATTACGTTTAGAAAAGGCAGTGCATCCGTAGCGAAAATTGGACAGTTATTTTTAATATATACATTATACGTATATACATACATACATTAACTGAGTCATACTTAAGTCATAAGTGTCATCTGTAAGAAATATAAATGACAATTATTGATGATACAAGATTATTGTTAATTTGAATATACATATAAATTATTTGTTAACGTGTATTACAAAAAATAAACTAGTTTTTTATAAATATACGGTGTGATAGAAGGTAGGTTTTATTTAACGATGATTCTATTGTAACACAAAATGCAAACGACAGGAAGGCAGACATAATTTGACGTTTGACATAATTCAGGGCGGCCATTTTATTGTTCGCGCAATGTCTTCTGACACTTGCGTTACGTCATTGGTATGGGGTTGGTTGTCAATGATATAAATACATTCGCATGCTATCACATCAATGGCTTTCATCATTAACAGTATCATTTACCCCCCCCCCCCCCTTCCATTAACTTACTATGGAACAGGGTAGAAGTTGCATTCAAAGTCTTCTGACTCACATAAAAAAAGTCTTCTGTCTACTTTGAAGGTAGCATCTCCTGCGCTATGTTTGCCAGTCCATGGGCTTCACTCCAGAATCCTATGGTTGAAGACAATCTGTGATATTTTGAAATGAAGAAGAAGGATAAAAGACAATGTATGAAAAAAAGAGATGTATATCAAATGCGACCACGATCAGATAGACGCAGCGTGGGCAGACTTCCACTAGGAGGACCGATGGTATAGTTAAGTGACGATAAAAGCAGTGTAGAAGGGGAGAAGCCCATGCCCTGCAGTAGGCTTCCATCGCCTGAAAAGAAGAAGATGAGAAAGAAATGGAAGATATTTTGAAGTATGAAATGAAATAAAAAAATGTAAATAAATGATACATTTCAAATAATTGTTGTCCGAGATTGTAGCACCTCGGTCTTCATACACGGTAGAGATGAATGGTTCCTAAAAACGAAAGCGTAAACAACCTAAGGCCATAGAACCCACTTGTTCTAAGCAACCTGCCCACTTACTTTTGAACTTGTCGGGCTGTGTTCGTTACTTACGATCGTCTACGAATCCTCTCACTCTTCAAGGTCATATAAAGAGATCCTTAACGTAGAACTCTACGTGGATTAAGCGACTGACCTTGCAACCAAGAAACAAAGTGAAATACTAAGTTACTTGTTTAAGCCTCTCGTTCAACGCATCTTAAAGCACCTCCGAAATAAGTAGGTTTGTAACTCACTTAAACTGAACTAAACAGAATATTTGCGTCCTTATTTTTTATTTATAAGCAAAAACAAAGTTAAAACTTCGAGGAACACTGCCGAAGAACCAGATTGAACGCACTGGTTCTCTCAATAATTTTACAGGATACAACAATATATCTATAACTAAGTGGGTTGTTTTAAAAACAATAAATGAAAGGTAATACGAGGTATGGCGTGACAAAACCGCACACGAAATATTTAAGAACAGATTGACATTTGTCAAGGACTTATTTACTTTATTTTACTATATTTACTTACGTAGCAAGATTGAAAAAGCACGGGGTAGACTACATAGCGCGCAGAATAGATGACGCCAAAGCCTTAAGGTTCTAGAAAGTATACCGTGAACCTGCAAGTGCATTGTAACATGTCCTCTCACGCTAGATGCAGACTATTTTAAACAGGTCCTATTGTAAATTGATGGGGGAGGTGTAAATTCAGAAAAGGATGTTTAACTAAAATAACGATGATAATGATTGTTTTGTTCATCTATATCATCCTTCAGAAGATGATCATTTCAGTAATTAGTTCACGCACACATAACAAAATGACTGTCACAAAACACAGGTGGTATTTTAATAAAAACAAAATATTGTTCAAATAAATCACAAAACAGTATTCTCCTTTTTAATTACTTATATAATTTTAATTAATTTTAAATTATTATCGACCCTTGAATCTTAGACAAGAGTTGATAAGAACTTAGTAAAACTACTTGTTTGTTTCCGGTGTGATTTAAAAAAGGAAGATTCAAACATTTTCTCATGACACAATGATACACGTGCACATGATAGGATTAACGTAATTTGGTCGGATCGAGTTGCGAAGTAAACGCTTCCAAGTGTTGTCTTCATTCGTGATAATCATATGTACTTAAGGAATGATTCATATGTGACAATTTATATTGATACTACTGTCTTGAATTCTGAGGACACTTTTCTGAATGCGCAAAAAAAGAGGTCAATATCACTTGCTGGTAATTTAATATCTGATCTTTTGGGCAACTACAAATTTAAATGCTAAAGCATTCAATGGAGCATTAGCTAAAGTCACATTAGAACTTGAAGGCTTTTCAATCTGGCATTTTATGTAGGCATAACTTAGACTTAAAATACAACTCATACAGTAAGAAGATAAATAAATATTTCATTAACATTATCATTTTTAATAACAAAGTCCACAGCTGAACAAAGGCTCTCCTAGATAATTTTAATGATGCCTTAACAATGTCTAGTGTTTAAAAGTACATTTCGTGCGACCACTTCCTCATGGCTACTCCATATTGTCATCATCAGGTTGTGCACCAGTATGTGCGGCGGTTGCCGTATTCGCCACATCGATGAACCTTGCGATCACATCTTGAGTCTCGTCCGTGCAATACACGCACGAGTTCTTGTGACGTGATATTGCTATCACCACATGATGAACACTGTTATACAGCCTGCTGTCTGTTGTTCGACGGACAGCGATGACTGCCTTGCACTTTAGCCCCTGAGCCTCGTGGATGGTGAGCATCCTTGAACTTGCCTCAGTACCGTAGCTTTGGCTAATAAGAACTTGTTTATTTGCTTGAGTGTGAGTCAGGTACAGGGTGTTTCTGTATTTCAGGACATTGTCTCTTGAGAAGTGCACCGCCTTCTCGTACTTTATTATCGCCAGTTGATATTCATATAAATTAATTAATTAAATATGCGATAATATTAAAAAAATCAAGACATTTATTTATATATATTTATATTAATTAGTGTTCAATTACAGTCAGATAGGGTAATATAATTATCTATGGTCAAAAGATTTCTTTTCCCATGCTTATTGTGTGTAAATTATTATAATGAGATACATTAAAAATAATGCAATCAACATTAAAATCGTAATTATTAAATGTTAGACTATTGGAAAGTTAATCATTGATTAAACTGCCGTTAAATCACAGAAAGATCGTTGACTACAGTTCCGAAACCCGAATATATCATCTAAATATACGGGGATATAGGAATACGTTGTTAATTTTTACGATCTCATATCTAATGTATATCGTCGTGACTACGATAGTAAAATTTTATTGGATTACCCACATGGTAACGCGTGTACGGCAGGAAGTAATGGAATGATTAACTCAATCAACGATTCAGTACCTTCAATTCAAAAATTCGGTCAAATAGACGATGTGTCATATCAGGCGCCACGTTACACTGTGCGAACACTACGATATAAATTAACTTCAATTCGAAAGGAACTGACAATTTTACAATTCCAACTGTATCCATGTGACTCATTCGCCATGATAAACGAACTGAACTATTAACATTCTTATCTCAACAGCGAAAGGATCATAATCGAACGGTGTTATATTTTTAAAAGATGTAAATGTAATTTCGTACTGATCCTCTAGTTACAGTGTCAATTTTTATGCATTAATATATACACAATGGTTTCTCAAGGATATCTAAATGATACGTTTTAAGATGATAATGTAAATCAATGATTTGACTGTAGACTTCGTTGTACAGGATGTTTCATAATAGATATAAAATCTTTAAATGGGTGATTGTATAACTAAATTGCAGTAAATAAATGTATGGTACACAGTAACGATAATATAATAAGAAAAATATATTTCAAATTCTTATTACTAGATATAAAAATTTAATTGTTGGTTACTATATGTCTCTGCAGTATGCTGTAATGTAAGAAGGTATAGATTTGTCGTATTTCTATTATTTAAAGGAATCAGGCGTTACCAATATTTAGCCACTTCCGCACATGCAGTGGTAGTCGTGCAATAAAATGCACCGCCCGCCAGCCCGCTGATAAATGCGTATGCGGCAAACAATGCGAATCACACAACCGCCACCGCCAAATTACTCAACACGTGTTTCACCCCCCCACGGGGCATCTTCAGGAGTTATGTTACACCGATTAGTGCCAAACACAGAGATTTCTTTTAAAAAAAATCCGCAAAAGAACCAAGATCACCGATGTACCTCTAAGAATTGCTCGTGTGAAATGGCAGCTAGTAGACACGGCATTGGAAGGATGCCCACTAAGTGAAAAGACGACATAATTAAGATCGCACGAAGTTACTAGATTCAAGCAACGCAGAACCAGTCATCGTGTGTATCTTTGAGACCTAAGCCTTGTAGTGATCGTCCATCAGCTAACAAGAAGAAGATATTTAACTAATCACTTAATATAGAGTGATTGTAAGTAGGTCTAACAGCTTTATAGATATTTGCCAGTTAATTTTTAGGTTCACCCTTTTAAGTGTTTTATATTCTGTATATCTATATCAGAGTTCCTCAAACTTTTTTGTGTCGTAGACCCCTTGCCATATTTTTCCGTGTTGGGTAGACCCCCTACTTACCTGATATTGATTTCCTGTAAATTTCGAACTGTAGTGAAGTTTAGTGTTAAAAATTTAAAGTAAAAACACATGTTAATTTATACATTTATTAATTTAATTTAAATTAAAATTACTCAAAATAAAATTTTGTATCTGTTATGTAAAATATACGTAACATTAAGTAAACATAAAATAAACTATAAATAAAATAACATGAGCAATAAGTCAATATTTTTAGTGAGAAAGATGAACCTGATGCTTTAATAATAAATTATCAACATTTGGCGTCAATTTTGTAAGGGTTAATCTTAAATCTCCTCGGCTAATGGTGTCCAGTCTGTGGACCCTCATTTCTCATTTTACGGAACTGCAAATTTTTTTTCGCTAACGTAGACCCCTTGCAGTTTGTCATAGACCCCTAGGGGTCGATATAGACCACTTTGGGAATCACTGATCTATATGAACTTCGATTCTTCTGACATTAGTTAAACGTTTATAAATAGTCACTATAATCCAAAGGAAATAGTGACATCATAGTCGTGATTTTAGTCAAATTAGGCCTCCCGCATAGATTTCCAACGGGACCCTACTCCTGTACCCAAACATACGATCGCAATCTACTACGTATGATTTCAAATCTCAGTCCTAACCCCTTGGTTTACACTATTATATACACCTATCCCCCGATTTACACGATAGATACGTTCCTGAGAAAAACGTGTAAATCGAAAATTTCAAATTTTCAAGTGAAAACCGTGTAAATCGAAAAACTTGCAGAAAATGGATAATTTTGCTATTTAACAGTTGTGGTGTTTTTACAATATTTTTTGGTGCAGACAGAAATAAAAATAAAATGCATTGACAAGTTAAAATATTTAATATATCACGGAAACGCTGTTTTTTTTAAATTTAATTACAATAAATTGAACAGAAGAACAAAAAATAAAATCAAAGATGTTTTATTATCCTTTATCACTGTCAGAAATTACTCTCTTCCTTTTTTTGGAATCGAAGGTTCGAATTCACTTTTATCACTCGAAGTTATTTGTGCCGATTCGAAGTTCTTGGAAAACCGTGTAAATGCGAAAATATGTAAAATAAGTACCGTGTAAATCGAGGTGTAAATTATAAATTAGTATCAAATTATATAAAGTTAGTCAAGGATTTATTTGTGAATTACAAATAGATGAATAACTAAAAGCGTATCGAACTAAATTTTCGCCGATTCAAAACAGCGATGTCAAGGCGCCATTAAAAAATACATTTCATAACATCCGATAACGCATTATCAGGGAGGGCGTCACGCGTGGCCGGCCCTCTTGGCATCCGCGTGAGGGCATAATGGAGACAGCCGCCTCGCCATCGAAATGTGCCTCTTCCTTCCTGTTTGTTCAAAGATGCGATCACGGAAGCACTGAGAATAAACTTGCCGGGGCTTCACCGCAGATTTTAACATCGTTTCGATGTTCCCAATCGCTGTCCTTTGTGTTCTAAAAAGCGACAATTCTAATCCTTTGATTTATCTGGACTCCCTCCGTTATTTTTGGTACAGAGATATGAACCTTCCTTTTCACCATCTCTCTTAAATCCTTCACAATTTCTCTCTTTCTTCACTCTTTCATCATCAGTTTCGTTACGCACTTACATCACTTACCACATGAAAGTGTGGTTGCTCTCTACCTCCTGCAAAAGGGAAGCATTAGTATCACCCATATCCATTTCACAAGCCACTCTAAACTCTCCATACAAGGTACATCAAGTAATTGCGTGTACCAGAGTCTTGTCCACCACTGAGACACAGATGCACGGGTCTCCCTTTGAGCTTAAACCTATAGGATTACATGTAACAATACATTCTCAGACACATATTTTTATGGCCCTCGTTTTTGGGGGCAACTCGTACACTTTGAACTTTTAAGGGGAAAGGGACTTGTTACTTCTTTCAGCCTTCACATAATCGTTCATTCATACATCTAATATACCACATATTAAGAATGAGAATGTCAGATCATTTTCATTCTTAATATCCTTCTTTACATCGCCTTTCATCTTCTGAATTATCACAGTCTAAGTCTATCTGCAACAATGTATCACAGTCTATCCTTATTTTACTGAAACTTAAGTTATTTATTTGTAAAGTCATAGCGAATGCAACTCGCTATTCTCCCACACACCTCCCAAAGAAACTCCGTAAAGCGTCCCCATGAAATCCTTACGGATCCAATGCAGGGTTTCCACAACCCAATCATAAACACACTAGACGCTTCAGGCTTATTTGGCTCTGCAAGTGCTATTACTTCGACATCAGCAGCCGTTTCCTGCTCGATCGCCGCATTGAAAAGTGTGCGATTCTCAAAACAAAACACCACACTCTTGCCCACATGCACCACCGTCTTTGCGAACAGCATGGGCGATCCGAGGTAAGATCAGTATCCTTCCTTAAATTGCCGAGTGGTCCACGCTGTCCACCAATCCACATTCTATGTCCACTTTACATGGACATGGTCATTATCATATCTACTGGCTAACCAATAATTTTAAATAGGATATGTAATAAGTATGTATATATTTATTCATCTATAACTAACCACCCTGTATAATAAACCATAGACGTTTTACTCCCGTGCGTTGCCCAATGGTTAGATGGTCGATCCAGTCAAATGCAGACCAACAATACATTCGCTGACACCGTTCACATTGCATAGAACAATTGACCGACCATGTGAAATCACCACTTCTGTATTTGCATAGTACTATTCGATCAAAACCTAACAAACATTGCCTATATACAATACTGACCGCTATTCCTATACCTTTAAGAGCGATGACGCCATAAATGCAATTTTCATACATGTATCCATTTCGTTTAGCATTATTCGTGTACAAAATTAAAGTGTTGCATTCCCCAAAAACTAACCTAGCTTCTATTTCATATATTTATCGTAAGTTTTGTGGTAAAAATCGAATGATTTCAAGTTTTATAGCTGCAAATATAAGTGTCCAGTTTTTATTATTTTCAAAACGTAATAGGTTTTCGCTGTTGCAAATGTTTTATCGAATGCTTTAATGTCTGTATTGAATGGCAAACGGAATTTATGGACGTGAAAAACATTCGCTTATCATCGCGTTACATCTTACAGTGTGTTCATACCTTATCAATGTTATTGTTAGCGCTGTGAATTTGTTGATTTCTATTTATTGATAATTAATTTATATTATGTATTGTTATGTTCACGTTTAATATATTCGAATAAGGAATCTGAAATAGTATTACAATTATATCTTTTTAATAGAGAAAATGTCGGTAAATTCTTAAGAGATACTATGTGTAAAGATTTGTTGAAAAAGGTTATATATATATATATATATATAACCTTTTTCAACAAAATATATATACATATATAAATATATATATATATACATATATAAATATTAATCGGTTTTTAATTACAGCCAGATACAGCAATATGTTATCTATGGTTAAAAGATTTTCTTTCCCATGCTTATTGTGTGTAAGTTATTATTATGAGATACATTAAAAATAATGCAATCAACATTAAAGTCGTAATTATTACATAATATATATCGACGACATCAATCAGAATATAGAAATAATTAATTTTTTTAAATATTGACGCATCTACCACTGGCTGGTAGGTGCTGAACAATATTTGTAATCTAATATATAAAATTCTCGTGTCACGGTGTTCGAACTTGAACTCCTCCGAAACGGCTTGACCGATTTTTACCAAATTTTACATGCGTATTCAGTATGTCTGAGAATCGGCTACTATCTATTTTCCATACCCCTAAGTGATAAGGGTAGTCCACCCTTAAATTTTATTTTTAATTTTTTAGACAATTTTTTTTTTGGTTTTTATTTTATTATG
The DNA here is from genome assembly GCF_028537555.1 of Battus philenor. NCBI lineage: Eukaryota > Metazoa > Arthropoda > Insecta > Lepidoptera > Papilionidae > Battus > Battus philenor. Next base: position 1,191,967 of record NW_027181686.1, on the reverse strand, counting down.
ATACAGCATACAAAAATACATACAAACCTAAATTTTCACCCCTCTACGATCAACCCTTATCTTACATTTGTTAATTAAAAACTTTATTTTTTTTTGCAAAACAACGTTTGCGGGATCAGCTATAATAGTATAAAATTTTTTTTAAAATGTAATTTAAAATTCGAAAGCTAATCGCAAAACGAACGGAAGCATCGGTTTATATTTAGAACGCTTTCTGCAAACACCGGAGCACCGACAAAGAAACAAAAGGACAATTATTCAAATTAGGTGCCGCTGTCGACTCCATGTCTCCGTCACATTTAAAGACACGCTAAATGACGTATGCAGATATCCAATGACGTATTGAATACAAATACGTATCGAGATGAAATTGAACATAGAAATATTTAAAAATTAACAAAGACATCAGACAGACAGAGGATCAAAGCCTTTTGCCATTCTCCCATAAATAAATAGTATTATTTACCATAAATTAATACATAATATTTACTTGTTACAATCTTTTTAAAAGCTGACAGCGATTTATCGCATCTTATTTCTTCAGGTATTTCATTCCGTGGTTCAGAACTTCCTGAATGATATGCATCCGAGTCGTATAGATATCAGGAAGTCCTTATTGGCATATATACAAGATTAACACTTATTGAAGACATACTGAGGTATAAAAGAGTATTATAAAAAGGCACGCACGCATGGCTGACCCCTCTTAAATGATAATAGCTTGAAATCAATCAAACCGTCACCTTTCTACCGCAACTGTGGGAGCTAATGACCCGTGTCGCGTAGTTTTGGTTAGTTTAACATCAATAGAACGACGGTAGGTGACGGCCTAACGAAGCGGCACCATCAGACGGACACTGCAACTTAATTTGAGGTCCATCGGACCTTATCGATTGGATTTAAATTAGCTGATCAATCGCTCGGAATTTTTATACTGTGTGTCAAGTGATTTAACGATGGCAGTTGTGTGATTCGCATTGTTTGCCGCATGCGCATTTATCGGCGGTGCACTTTGTCGCACGACTACCACTGCATGTGCGGAAGTGGCTAAATATTGATCCTTTTCTTACTTAGGATGGACTTCCGCAAAATAACGCCTGATTCCATTTAAAGAATTTTCACATGTTTTGTATATCTTTATGGATCAATTAAGAACAGGTAAGGCAATATTGAAAGGTTCTAGAGTGGCGATCACAAACCGGTAGACCGGTGTAGGTATGTCCCCCACTGGAGGGATCGAATGATAGAGTTATGATAGCTGGAAGTCGCTGGATGAGGCTAGAGCAAGACTGGTCATCATATGATCCTTGGGAGAGATCTACAGCTTGCACTAGGCGTCCATCAGCTAAAAATAAGAAGAACCAATTAGAGAACATCCATTTTTGGACAAATGCTTCTACGGCAGACTTAATGGTACCGATAGGAAGAACCCAACATTTACTGGCGACCTTAACAAAGTATTTAATTAAGAAAAGGACCAATACTTAACCACTTCCGCTCATGCAGTGGTAGTCGTGCAACAAAGTCGCTGATAAATGCGCATGCGGCAAACAATGCGAATTACACAATTACCACCGTCAAATCACTCAACACGTGTTCCACCCCTCCTCGGGGCATCTTCAGGAGTTATGTTACACCGATTAGTGCCAAACACAGACCCATGCTATGTCGGTTAGTTACATTCGTCTCCGAAAATCTTTATTGCTAATTCGATATCGTTGAGAAATTTTGAGCATAATAAATGGTTTACTGAGCGACTGTGATCTTTCGAATAAGCCTTTAGTGACAGTTATGTCAATGAGTCCAAAGATATCTATAGTTTGATAAAGATTTCTCATTTCTCATTTGATTGTGCACAAGCTCTAAGATTATATTTATCGCTGTTTTGCAGACCACCTTCTGCTTCTCCATAATTCTCTGTTCTTTCTTTCCAATCATATCTCCAAGTCTCACTTTTTAAAACATAATTCTTATATCAAACTCAGTAGCTATTAATCAAATCAAACAATGGAACATGCATTATATAAAATAGTAAATTTATATAATTATAAATAATTGATGCAACGATAGCATAGCACCTGAAGGTGATATTTATACGAAGGGTATATTAAAAATGGATATCATCTTTTCCTAAGGCGTGTATGACGACAATAAAATGGTCTCACGGTACAATTAGACATCGAAAGTCGTGACAAACTTAATCATTAAATGGAATTACGCGAATTGTTGTTGTCACACATCAACTGGGATTTTTTGTTTATATATAAAATTCAAATCAAACATTTAAGGGGAAAGCTATAGTGCATAAATCTTTTGATCATTTCGACTCTTGATATGATGAGCAGCCCTTGTCTTTCTGTATCCAACGACATCAACCTTGACCATATCGATGATCCAACAGATTCCACGGCAAATGGTTGCACGAGCGATGTATCTCTTCCACTGCTACTTCGGACTGATGTATTTACAATTTAAAAGACAGAATTGAGGAGACTACCTATAACGCATCTACTTGAAAATAAAAACGTAGTACTTTTTAAATATTCACAATTTGTAACTACATTTTCCTTAGAACAGTGCTAATATATTGAGTAGTGGTAGCCCAGTGATAGAGGCCTGAGATTTGCGATCGCAGGTCGCCAGTTAGAATGCCGGAATACAATCTTATATAATTCACACTCACATAGAAGTTTCCAGAGGGTGAACAGCTGCGTCCTCTGCGTACCATACTATCTGCTGCGATCGCCAAGCAAGGCGGGTTGTCAAACGCATCGATTATGGTATATCTCCCCATAGATATCTTTTTGGGAGGCCTATACCTTGCAGTGAACGATGGCTGAAACATGACGACGAAATTATATATGATACTTATACACTAAATATTCCTCTATCTAGGATCAAACTTGATCAAAATTCCTGATATTTAATTACTGTGTCTCTTAATCACTTTTTATTTTATTATCCATATAGGATCAATAACAGTAATCACTGAAGCACATCATGGGAAGGATTTAGGAAAAGCCCAATTTGAATTTGGAATCAAATTGAGTTAAGTTACAATGATATCGTTCAACTTAAAGCTAAGCTCATTGGATTAGTTATAAAGCTTCTAAATATATTTCTAATCACACTTAAAATAAGTTACTTTATTTCTATTGTAATGCGAGAGGCTTTTAACATTTGGTTAGTACAAAATCTACAGCAGACTCGACAGCAATTTTTTCCAATCATTTTTATGCAATTCCCCACCTTATCCTTTCTAAAATTTTAACGCCCTATGCAACATTTATAATCTGTATATTAAATCGAAAGGGTTAATCTCGTGTGAATTCTAATTTCAAATTACCTTCATTAAAAATAAATTTCCTCCACTGTGTGGCGTGGTCTATACGGACAGATAGTAAACTATTTATTTTAATGTATATATTTTTTCAAATTCTAAAAATGATTTTTGTTACTATAATATCATTACTTTATTTATTATTTCTGTGACCTTTGATTATTGGATAGGTTGTATAATATATTTTTTATCAATCCACAGACATTAGCATCCGTGCCTTTGTTTTTATAATTACATTTAATAATTATATTTTTGCTCATGTTTCTGCTTGTCACAGTGTTTACTAAGTCTGATGAACTATTTCCAAACTTAGATCTTAGGTTTCTAAATCATTGGTTTCTGTAGGTTCACGACGCACTAATAAAGTTCTGGTTTAAACATTTCGGTTTTTATCTACTTCATCATCAATGTTTACAATACATTAATTAACTGCAAATGAGCTAAAAATTAGCCATATTCAAACTTTTACATCTATTACTAATCAATCTGTATAGATATATAAATAGTCTTTCTATTGTCATAAAATTTTCGACTTACGTAATTTTTAATTCAATTGATCAATTGCAATTCAGGATAGGTTCTAAAGTTAACAATCCGTATTGTTTCTAATTACTTCTTTTGATACAGGCATTGCTGTGTGTATATCGTTAACACGTTCACTGCGGGCCCAATTTTGAAGAACTTTCAGCTGGTGCGGCTGAGGTCGAATTAGCATCAAGCTGAACTTCCTAGTAGTGCGGTTGAGGCCTTTTCTACCTCATGTTCATCAATATTTTTTTACAATATTGAGTCAATGCTTCGCAGACATAAAGAAAGCTATATTTGTTTTTGTCATATCTCATACGGTTGAGTGTAAACAGCCGCCGCACTAGAGAGAAACCACGAGTTTTACGCGCCGCACCAGTGCAAAGTTTACCATGAGGCTGAATCGACCTCAAGCCGCAGTGAACGTGTTAAATTATTCAAGTGCATCGCTTTTGATATATTGCTTTATTGGAAATACTTAGATTTTTGCAGTTTTAGCTACTTTTTTTGGTTCTCTTCCTACATGTTAGAACTCAGCAGATGTGTCACTACAACCAAGCAATGGTTACGTAAATCAACCGACTGTAGAACCCACAGTGACTGATTCCGTATCAGATACGAGACGCAGTAGATGCGAGAATGATACCGAAGCGGATACGGTGCAATTAAGTCATTCCATAGTTAGTTCAGTCGCGTTTAGCGAAACCATTAGATTCACCATTGTCTAGACCTGAATTAGATGTAATTGTTGATAATAAGCCATATTTATAAACAATACCATCATCTAAAAGTGATATACGATATCATGCTTTATTTTGAAATCAATCTTAGATATTTATTTGCAATTTTAAATTTCAGGTTCAGAATCCAAACTAAAACTCTACAGTTGCTTTTTTAAATAATCAATTTCACAACGTTAAATGTATACACTATATCATCAAAACCATCACCCTTTTAATCACCTGTAAATTTTGATATCACAGTATTGATTAATATTTATTATATATATAGCCTCAAATTTAGACTATGGAGTAACAAGTGCAAAGTAAATTGTACACCTGCAAGATAGATAGACACCTTGTTAAAGTTGTCGAAAGACGTTGAACACAGGCTGCTTCCAATCGCTCCAATTTTAAACCTATAGGTGATGAAGGCCAGATAACAACGCCTCTTGAACTGAAACATGTGTTAAATATGATTTAAAAAAGTAAAGAAAAAACTGGCTGAGTTTGACATTAATCATTTTAGCATCAATAAATCTATACTACTCGTATATCATATAATTAACGTTAATCTAATATATAAAATTCTCGTGTCACGGTGTTCGAACTTGAACTCCTCTGAAACGGCTTGTCTGATTTTTACCAAATTTAATATGCGTATTCAGTAGGTCTTAGAATAGGCTACTATCTATTTTCTATACCCCTAAGTGATAAAGGTTGTTCACGCTTAAAATTTTTTTTTTTATTTTTTTAACGAAATTTTTTGTTTTTATTTTTTTATGATACAGCATACAAGAATACATACAACCATAAATTTTCACCCCTCTACGATCAACCCTTATTTTTTATTTGTAAATTAAAATATCATTTTTTTTGCAAAACAACGTTTGCGGGAACAGCTAGTATACACATATATATATACGGATATATATTAAATACTTGGCAAATGGACTGAGGAAAGAGCTTCCTGATCTGCCCAGAGTATCTACGCCGACAATGGTATTACGAATGTCTAATCAGGATGCGATGTTATCAGTTAGTTTCCGCTAGGTTTCAGTTAGGCCTGCTTAAACATTAACCTCTGTTTATTAGATTCCACGCACATGTTACCTCCAGACAATCTGTACATTGATTCTAATTTTAAACCTTGTAAACCACTAATATTGAAAATAAGAGAACTGACATAGGTATAAGATGTAAAATTAACTTAATAAAACTGTGATATATATAAATCGTATAAATAAACTAAACTGCAGCAATTGAGGATGGCAGAAAGATTATTAGAGCTGAAAAGAAAAATAGACAGAATTATGAAATGAAGAACAGAGTCATAGAGATTGTGAAAAATGGAAGAAAAGTACCAAAATAATAAAGAAGTGAAAAATTTAATAAAGGAAGTAAATCCCTGTTTCCAAAAAATAGGGGACGGAACGAGAGATCCCCAATAGCGAGGGCAAAAAAACCTTGTAATACAGAAGTAAATTTCTAGATATTCAGGTTGATTGATTTATAAGTGTAAAAATGTTTAGCAAAAAGTTTATATTTCCAATCAACTTTTCATTTTACTCATATGAGTGCAATGTCTACAGGGATAGATATTAAAGCTCTAATTAGTAGAAGTGAAGAAGTACGAGTATAAATGACCTTTTTTTTGGTTTCGGGGGAAGGGAAATCTTCCGGCGTTCAAGATGTATGTGGGATTCCTACCCACTAAAACTCCCCCCGGTAATCGCACTTTGCGATATACGGGGGACCGCGGTATCTCCCGGTCAGGGATCGCCACGCGGTCTTCCCTCGCGCCGTGCTATATTTTTCGATAGCCCGTCCCGGAAATATGAATGACCTGTTCCAACATCACATAGCTTGGCCAGATTCCGATTGAAATTGATACAGCTGTCCTGGTGATTTTAAAACTTCATTTGAACTAAATTCATGAAGCGTATGGGTCCGTGAACTTAAAAAATCAGATTACCAATGGTCTCCAATAGCAAAGACCATAACATAAACTTTAATTGGTTTTAATACGCGGTAAATCAAATTTTAATAACGATTTTTCTTACTATATCATCATTACGTTGTTTATTATTTCTACAGCCGCTGGATTTTGGATACGGTTTCTTCTTCTTTTTAGTATATGAATGTACAATGCAATATATGGACCTACCCCAGATACCACCAGGATAAGGTGTATTATATGTTAATTGAAAGAAAATTAGCTAAGCATTCACATCTTTAAAGCTTTTACATCTACAACTTCAAGAACTGCTTTTATCAGACAACTTTTCTCTTATCGTCATTGAAGTCGAAGTTAGCACAAATTGTAGTCTTTCTAAAATTTCAAAACTACAAAATGACAAATCTCCATCAGTTTCCTTGTCTATTGACGCTTGCAATCAGATCACGCACGATGTGGCTAATCGAAATATAATAGCAAGAAAACGTCGGGCAATTCTCTGAGCTGAATCGAGGAACGCCCCACAATGTGTGTGGTGCGTGTGAACCACATGTAGATGGCGCTGATAGACAAGCCAACAATGAACTGTGAGAGCGAAAAACGCACTTTCCTTATAGCAATTAACCTTCTGCTTGTACTCGTAAGAAAATGGACGATATCATTATCGAAGGTAGGTCTAAAACTTTTCCAACTGGACCCTATCTAGATATTATTATCGAAGGTAGGTCTAAAATTTTTCCAGCAAGTGTATGTACTACCAGTTTTGGTTACAGAAGAGAATAGATGATGGAAACATTGTCAAACTGTAAGAGAAAGTAGATAAAATCTAAAAATAAAAATAAACTGTATACTCATAACAATTAAATAAATCATTTGTTCCATCAATTTTATAAGTCCCACTGGAGAGATTTTAAACACAGAAGTAAAAAAAAATTATTGTAAAAAATATATTATTGTATCCAAGAATACTATACTGATGTTAATGCGTGGAATTTAATATTGTTGATGCTCCCTCAGGAAGCTAATAATTATCGCACATTCTTTATAAAACTATATTTGTAAAGAGCAACTGTTGAATTTCTCCACTCTCATCAGAACTGCTCTCCGAGCTGGTGGTACCTCCCTGCAGGGACAACAACGCCGACATTTTATTTTGATTGACCATTCGAAAGTATTATAGCCATTTCGAATAAAGAATGTTTCACTTTAAATCGGGGCTGCTATGCCATTCGTATGTTAGTATATTGTAAATATATGAAGATGCAATTGCATGTATTATTTGACATATTAATCGCAATAACTGAGCGATTTGTGGAATAAGGCTCTCCACAGACATATATTTGCGTATCGGTATTTTTTTTGTTATAATTTCAATGTTTTATTTAAATAGTTTTATAATGTTTTATGTTTAGAGAATTTATTATATATATATATATATATATATTAACCTAAGCCGAGGTTCTTATAGAAGTTCTCCACAAAGCAATGTTCCTTGTAGATACACTTTCGAACGCATTAATAAAAAACAATTTTATAAAAAACCTCCCAATTAATAATATAACAACCCAAGTCTAGATTCCAAGAAACGTCATTTAATAGTGATAAAGAAATAAAACGCAGCGTTCCAGCCGCAAGTCTGCAGGCTGCCTAATAGCGGATCCTAATTAAATGCGCAAACGCACCCCGGCAAAGTCCGGCGCCGAATGATTTAAGATCGCGCAAAGAGTTGAGGAATTATTGCCATATTCCCGGCAGATGAGGTGAATGGCGGACACCGCGGGTAATTAGCAAAACGCTCCGTCTTCTCTCTTCCGGCACGCGCCAGCCCATGCGTCTCATCTGTTCTAAATTTGAATAAAGGAAATGTTAGTAATTCAATTATTTTACTAAAATTACTAATGAGATTCTTTGAAAGTCACCAAACTCTAAACCGTCAAATCAAAATTTTTAGATTAAAAAAAGAATTCTTCCAATCCCGAACCTATAACTCGTAAAAGTATCTATATAAATGTTTATCTATATGTCCTTTATAGAATCGAAAACTATGTGTTTGATCATATGATTGATGATCTTTCGCCAAACTGTTGTGCATAAACCTACAAAGGTTTCTAAGTAAGATCTTAAGACGCTTGGAAGAAAAGTTCAAAATAAAATATTTTTTTTTAAATTAATTAAAAGAAAAATAAATGTCCCTATCCCAAATCAGCAAGGAGTACTAGAGCAAAAAAAGTTTCTAAGTTAGTATGACTAATTTTACACAGATGGCGCCACTGTACTGTTGAACTGGTAGCGTGGCAACGCACACAAGGTTAAGTTTAATTATTAAAAATAACTTTAGTCATTCAAGCCTTCCACAAAAATATCTATGGAAGGATATAACATAATCGCCAAGATTGCCAGGTGCGTTGACGACCGCTATATTGTATTATAGTACGCAGGTGCCCATCCTCTGGAAACTGAAACTGATATAAGATTGTACCTCAGGACTCGAACGCACAATATCTCATTCCCCTTACCAACGCATCGCTAAAGTTACTTTCATTACTTTTTCCAGCGCTTATAAAATAAACCAGACGATAGCAACCAACCAAGTAGAGGTTAGGTTCTCTCGGGCGCTTTGGTGTCTAAATGAAGAGAGTGGCCACTCAAACAAAGGTCATCTCTTGCAGGTTTTTGCACGAGATCACTACACGGAGAGTTTACTAAGCGACTTTAAAACTTAGAGGTCTTCCAATAAAATGAAATTATATGAGGGTAGTCCAAGAACGGTCATCGTGGCTATTTTTGGAGGGGGAGGGGGCGTATTGTCTAAAATGAATAATGTCCAAAGGAAAAAATGCTCCTTAGTCTTTCTTCTTTCTTTCTTTTCAGCTGATAGACGCCAGTTACAAGGCATAGGCCTTTCCCAAAGACCTCCACGATGACCGGTCTTATCCTGGCTACATCCAGAGCCTTCTCGAGAACTTAACTAAGTTTCTTAGTGGTGAGCCTGCCCACGCCGCATCTACCGACTAGTGGTCGCCACTCAAGAACCTTTTGAACCAAGTCTACTGCCACTCCGGACATACAATTCTTCGAGCTAATTCTTTTGCGGATCTCCCGATTTCTAATTCGATCTCGCGATTTTAAATATCTTGTTTATTAATAAATTAATAACGTATGCATTTCACGAAAAATAAACATTTGCTTATATTAAAAAACAAATAGATGTACAAAATCCACTAATATATTTGTCACACCAGTCAGTGACACATTCGTGTCTTTGAAATGCATTTTCTAAATAACTCAATCCGCGCATATTTGATCTCCGTGTATTTATAGCAGCCATTCAACATAAATTTATATAAAATTGACGACTCCATTAAAAAAATAACGTGTACACGGCGTCTGTTATTTTATTGCTCTATTAAATTTATTTAAATCTATGACATTAGTTCAAATGGACATCACAGACTATCAAAGGTAAAATCGGTGATAAAATTACATCAATGAAGTCATCTGATGCATCAATAATCATACGTTTTGAAAATTCATACATTCTCAGAAGTAATTTTATTTTATCTTTATATTCCTGTGTATTTTCGAAACACATTAGGATCTTTTTTTTTAATTTGCCACCGTTGTTGGTGGATCTCTCGTTCTCATTCTCTTTCTGGTCCTTATCAATTTTTCCGTGCTTTCCTTTCGTACTCCACAGTAACTATCTATCCATTGCTTACACATAATATCTCCCCTCATCTTCACTCTTAGATCACAAGTAATAAAAGAACCAATATTTAGCCACTTCCGCACATGCAGCGGTAGTCGTGCAACAAAGTACACCGCCCACCAGCCTGCTGATAAATGCGTATGCGGCAAACAATGCGAATTACACAACTGCCATCGTTAAATCACTCAACACGTGTTACGCCCCTCCACTGGGCATCTTCAGGAGTTATGTTAAATCGATTAGTGTCACTTTGTTGCACGACTACCACTGCATGTGCGGAAGTGGCTAAATATTGGTCTTTTTCTTAGCTAGGATGGACTTCAGCAAAATAACGCCTTATTCCATTAAATATCTTAGATCACAGTTTTAATCAAAGATAAATTTTGGTATCACATTATTGACTTATTTCTATTTGATTCATTTACATCTTTTCTATTATAATTTATTTTTACAGTTTTTATTTTTGATTCTTACAATATTTATTAATTTACTTCCATTAGAGTCTTGAAGTGAGTAGACTTGCTGGTAGATCGTAGGCCGCGGGTTCAATTCCTTGAATATAATCTTATGTTATTAAACATTAATTACATAGGATTGCCTTTTGCTCATAGCTTTCCAGAGAATAGGCAGCAGCGACCTCTGCATATCCCCCCATAGATATCTTTGAAGAAAGCCTAGGCCTTGCAGTGAATATCTATGAACCGAAACAACGACAACGACAATATATTTTTAGTTTGATTACAACCTAACACGTCATTTTTTTAGTTTTGATTGACGTCAAACTTTTGACAGCTAGAGACAAGTGTTTATATTTACTATGTTGTTTATTTGGGATGACGATTTTATGATTTCACTTTGAATTTTTCAATATTTAGTCTTAATAAACATTCTTAGTGTAATAATGATTTGAAAATGGAATAGTTGAAATAGTTAAACAACTTTTTAAATACCCAAAGATAATATGGCCACAGATAAATTAACAGTTTAGTTAATCATAGTTTTTACGAGTAAAGAACAAAGGCTTTTTATTTTCAACCGATGAACGCCCACTGCATGCATATGCGCTAAAGATCGCCATGATGACGAGTCCTGCGCTGCTAGCCTCCAGCGACTGCCCGTGATCTTAACTCTTTCGTCTACCTGCGTCTACCTGCGTCTACCTGCTCGTGGCCACTACTGGAGAACTTGGGAACCTTACAGCCCCAACGGCCATCGATAGGGAGCGATGTGATTCACCCACAGACACTTCACTAATGCTTATTGTAACATAATTTTCTGATGATCGTCTTTAATTTATAAGACACAAACTTTGCATATAAGCAATGTAGTTGTGATGGAGTTTACCGGGTTAGGTAGACAATGTTAGAGACATCACCCAACGAGCTGGAGCACAAAAATTAAAACGCTTGAATGAAAGATAGACACAGTTTATTTTAAAGGTCATCCGCCTACAACTTCAGATACACCAACGCCGTAATAAATGAATGAAATAATTTTTACATAATCCTTTCACCACTCATTTGTACATATTAAACATTGATTCAGAATTAATATAAGATATTCTTTAATTCAATATTCCATCACAGCACTAAATATTTAATACAAATTCATAAACAACAACACATATGTCACTTGACGCCGTTCGCCATTTTTATATTTCGTAATATTTTTCGGCGTGAGACGCGGTTTTGACAACCGCCTACAAATCATACGCCGCGCGTCCTTAGACTTTGCGCATGCGCAGACCGATGGATTGACAGATAAGCGAAAGCATTTTGACAACTGTGATTATTTCGCGACATAGTAACTCGTTGTCGTGTTAAATGACAGTTAAAAGAAGAAATTGGGGCACTTTGAATGTTAAGTAACGTCAGTTCAAGCGATCTTAGAGCTAGGCAGTCTCCTATCTGGTTCAGGATCACTTGAGATAACGTTAAAAGCGTCTTAACCCTCTTCATCCTCTCGCCTCGAAACAGCGGAATCTGCAAGTGCCATTTGAGCACTAATGGACGGAATAACTATGCAAATACATATACACATAAACATACACACAAATACATATACTAATATTAGCTATCAGTTTTTTTTTATGGTCCCCGCTGTTGGAGACCTCTCGTTCCCCTATCTCGTGTGGGACAGGGACTTTTTAATTCTAGTAATTTATTCATATATTTTATTATTATCATTCTTCTCTTTCATATATCATCTTATCTGTCGTACTGTTTCTTTCATTCTACAATTTTCCCAGTCTTTCTCTTTCATTCCATTAGCCATCCATACATCCATCCTCAACCACTACATTCTAGGTTTCCTTAATATTTTATTTTGCAACATTATTTATTGTTCAAATATTTAACACGTATTTTCTTTGTAATTATCATCTTATATTATACTATTTATAACACTATTTTTGGTATTACTATATTCCTTTTATTTCTATATTTTAGTGTTCGTTTTATTTTTACCTATTGCATTTATTACCACCTTCCTGCAGTAGCTGAGGAAGCATTCTCTCTCCCCTTCTTCTTGCATGATGGCCGAGATATTCCTTTCCTCTATCTTTTTGCCCCTCCGGCATTCGGAATCTGCGCGCAGTCTTCCGAACGCCGGACAGTGGGCCACAAGGTGGACAACGGTCTGGCCCACGCCCGGTTCACAGAAGCACGAGGGGTCGAGCTACTAGTTTTAATTACAGGTAAGTTGTTATTTTTACAATATTTACTAATTAATTTACTTGCAGTGTATCAGAACGGTGGTAGGTCAGGGGAAGAGAACTAAAACTTGCGATAGTAGGTCGTGAATTCGATTCCCGGAATACAATCTTATATAAAGCTGCAACTGCTTATAAGTTTCCAGGGTATGGGCAGTAGCATCCTTTGCGTACCATACCTAACTGCAGAGGTGGACTGGACTGTGATGCACCTAGTGGCCGACTGTCCTGCATTGGGAGAACACCGATGTGACACCGGACTCCTGTCAGGAAGGAAGATTAGAGAGAAGAGAAGAGAATTAGACCGACCTTCCACGGATATTGCAGGAGGGTCATAAATGTGGCAATCGAGAAAAATAAAACATTAAAACTAAAAATATTATATCAGGAAACCAAAGTTTAATATCAGGTAACCATTACATAAAATAGAAAAAGTTAAAAATTCACTGTGATAATATGTACAAGTGTAGTAATAAAGATAGTATAATCTTCAAATAAAATTACGAAAAAACCAATACATATGATACTTGACAGGTGATGGATGAAAGGCGATGAACACGTAGGAACAAAGAAAGGTCAAGTATGAAAGATTATGTGAATTATATTAGAAGCATAAATGAATAAATGAACGCCAAAAAATTCACGTAAGTTAAACAAAATAAGGGAGTACAGGAAATCCCCAAGAAGGGACCCATAAAGCAAAAAACAAAATACCTTCCTACGATAGAAAATCAGTTTGTCAAGTGTGGCTTATGGTATATTCCCCCATAGATATTTTTGAGGATGATCGACGCCTTTCATTTGACGTTTATCTGCAGAGAGACAGTCTAGACCAAAAAAAATCCGAAACGATTACTTTAGACCAATGAACATATATATATATATATGACTATAGTTATAGATATACATATTGTTAATTTAAAATCACAGTAATATAAATACTACATGTTTATTATATTTTCAAGTTGCCGGTAGTGATTTGTCAATATCAAATCTATTCCAAATATGCGGACTATATTTACAATGGTGACTCGATTTGAAACATCGTTAGATATATTTTATTTTTTAACTAAACAATCGTAAATTTATAGGGATAACAGATGTCCATACGATGTGCACTGGAATGCATCCATGGCTTAGTGTTGATGTATTGGTTGACATTAAAATGCATTAAGAAAACTAACTAAATATTATTGTTCATTAATAAATCTTATACCTGACATTTCTTTAACTCTTTGAATCATTAGCTCTTCCTTGATATAAAATATTTAAAATTAGCTATTAAAATATATATTTAATGGAATCAGGCGTTACCTTGCGGAAGTCCATCCTAAGTTAGAAAAGGACCAATATTTTGCCACTTCTGCACATGCAGTGGTAGTCGTGCAACAATGGAAATGATGGTGCAACATGGACTCTGTGTTTGGCACTAATGGGTGTAACGTAACTCCTGAAGATGCCCCGTGGAGGGGTGAAACACATGTTGAGTGGTTTAGCGGTGACGGTTGTGTAATTCGCATTGTTTGTCGCATACGCATTTATCAGCGGGCTGGGGGGCGGTGCACTTTGTTGCACGACTACCACTGCATGTGGGGAAGTGGCTAAATATTGGTCCTTTACTTACTTAAAATATACATTATAAGATACTTTGTATAAAGGCTAAATGATACTTACAATGTTATGTTGTGACTTCAATTCCAAACAGAAGCTAATAATACAAGTTATTTAATATTTACAGTGTATATTTTCACTTATTTCATTCTTATCTCAAAATAAATCTAGTCGATCGCACCTAAAATTATATTGTAAATAGAAAAAATAAACCTAACTGCATGCACTATTGATGAATGGAACAGAAAGGAAAAGAATGATATATTAAATTGTGGAGCAAAAACAGAAAGACAGATTATATAATGAAATAACCGTGAAAAATTCAATAAAGATAAAAAGGACCCTGTCCTACCCAAAGATAGGGGTACGAGTGGGCCCCAACAGCGGGGGTATTTAAAAAAATAGTCAACCAAGAAGGTTATATATCCGTTAACGTCTACAGAACGACGAAGCCTAATTATTGTCCTATGGAAACCACAACAAACAGACGATTAATTCAAACCACCCGTTACTCAAGGAGGAACTCATTTCGCGTAAAGATGGCGGCCAGATACGAGGTAATACACCGGCTAGATCCACTCAGATCGCGATCGATAGATCGATCTTTAGACGGGAGGCAACGACGCATGCGCACTTCCTAGCATTGTTCGCACACCAGCCGACTAACTAATGCGCAAAACTTTACGTTTAACTTAACTTTGAAAATAGAACTAGCTTTGCGAACTTAGCTTGATAACAGTAATTGATGTAAGTTGCATTTAGAAACGATTTGAAAGTATTTTATCCATATTCCATGATACAAGATAAATTGATAATATTACTTAATTAATAAATATTTAAATGACATTTTTTTTTAATTTAAGCTATATCTATATAGCATTATCTGTCGCACGAAATACGACTGACAAAGCGTCATATATAGTATATATATTGGTAGTATGGGACAGAGATAGTGCTCTACAAAGCCGAAATTAGCCGATTGTCTTTTTCCAAATGTCGATGTGCAATATTTATCGGGTATTGTACTGCTAGTTATTAGACATAAAAATACACGTAAAATCAATTGATCTCCAAAAAAGAAATTTAATTTAGGAAAAAAAATTATATTACTACAACATATGGAATATTTATTTATAGGTTATGTGTGGGTTGGGAATGTATTTGAATGTGTGAAGTAACAAAATTTGCTGCGTTATTGTAATTTTTCTTTAGATGCAAATTTCGTATCTTCTCTTGCAATATTTTATGGTTTTCTTCACCTATGGGTGGCCTATACTTTGCAGGCCTTCCAAAAGATATCTATGGTGGGATATAACATGACAGGCAGATTTCAACTTAACAGGCAGATTGCCCATCGCAGTGTGGTGTTGTGATACCAAACGCTGCTACCCATCCTCTGGAAACATTTTTATGTGCAGTGGTAATCCTATATAATTAAATAAAATGTGAATTATATAGGATTGCTATTGCTGTTTTAGAATTTGATAATGCTATATTAATAAAACTTTCAAACGGTTAATAGCAGAATAAAATTATTACTACTATCGAAATAAAATCACCATCGTCTCCCGCAGTAGATAGAGAACGCCACCGATAATTTCTAGGTTATTGCAGGAAAGTAGATAAAAAGGTTATAGACAAAAATAAAGATAGAGAAAAAATTGGATAAGGAATTTTAAATTGAGAACTATATCATATCAAAGAATGTTGAGAAAGAAGAAAGGCGAAAGAAGAGAAATGAGATAATGTAGCAAAAGAAAATAAAATAGTAACAATGAAAAAAATGTTTCTTAATAAAGTACTTGTATCAAATACAATAGGGGTACAAGAGGCCGTCAAAGGCTATAGTTACCCGTGTTCAACCTCCGCGTATCTATTGCATGGCTTTATAACAACAACCTATAGACCAAGAGAAAATCAGAAATCATTTAAAATCCCATTACGTTCACACTTTGGTTTCACCATAAGCTACCCGAAATGAATGCCGACTGGCGTTTATGTTAAAACATAAATATATTGTCACCTATTCAAGAAACAATCGAGTGATTTCTGTTATCACAAACATATATATACAATTATTAAACTCTTTAATATTGCAAAATCAACCTTAACTCTCATTGATAAGATCTTTTAATATTTTTTAGTTTTGTTAAATATGTTTGTTACTCATAACTCTCTTGTCATATAATTTTAGTCTCTATTCTCTATGCATAATAGAAGAATTTCGTAATATCGAATGCTCACGTTTCTTCAATTCCAAATTGTACAATATTGTACATTTCTAAAAATGATTCACAAAGAAATAACAACCTTAATCCATTGAATTAAGAATCTAATGAAGTTTTAACAATAGCAAATAAAGAAGCGATGAACACTACACTTGATGATAATGACGTCACGGTGGTTGACCGTGGTCGTATTAAAATGACATTACTAGTTGCACAGAACAGTTACGTTGATAAATCACGGCTCGAGACCACAAATAAATATGCATCGTATATTTTAATCTGTACAAAAATTAACGATTTTTCGTTTAAAATAAATACTTTTAAAAAACTTTTAAGTTAAACGGTTTTTTGACACCTATATTGTGGTGGTTGTGGAAAAATATGTACCTAGTCCGCCATATTGGAACGGCGTCCATCTTGAATTTTAAATGTTGACATAATTATCGTGTTTTACTAGTGTAGCCCTTTCATTTGATACCCATATTGAGGGGGTTAAGGAAAAATATGTGATCCGCCATTTTGTATCGGCGGCCATCTTAGATTTATAATGTTATTGATTTTATTATACTGTATTGACATCTAAATTAAATGTGTGTACCAAATTTCAGATCAATCTGACAACGGGAAGGTGCCTAAATTTCAATTTCTAATTTTGATCCAAATAAATAAACAAATAAAAAACCGTTTAATACATGAAAATTATTTCTTCAAATCATTAAGCTTAGGATACTTCAGCAGAAGTTTCTTCGATTCATTAAAACCAAAGATTCCATGACAGGAGAGCTATGTTTGGACTAAAATTCAAATAGCATTTAATATCTTCGAAGATACTAGAGAGAGACGAATCAGTCAGTATCGATCATAAATCTGAAACGCCAATGGATCTAGAATCATCCGACATTCTTAACAAGCTGATCTGTTCAACTTATAGATAGACTTATCTCTGCGCTATCGGTCTTTTGGTTCCGCTTTAGAATCTTAACACCCCAGCGGCCATCTGTTCTAACTAGGACGCTTACCCATAGCTACATCTGTCAAACTACTCATACATTATTTGATCTAACAGTATAATCCCGAAAATAGTTCTGTCCATGTCGATTCATTTGATTATAGATCCAATCATTCTAACGAAATGATAACAAAATGTAAATCCTTTTAACAATTGCATTTATCAACAAAAGTAAAATCATCTGCATCTAAACACAGTGCCAAAATTTATTAGATCATTCGAACGCTACGAATTTCATTCACCTTTTGTTTGTGGATCAGGAAGTTCCATCCAGGTCAACCGTCAGCTCTAACTAATCGATGTTCCGAATTGGAATCCAGATCGATAGGTTCGTTGATCTCTTAATGGGCTATCGAATCGTCTTCAGATCTGTTCTCAGTTCTCTTGGATATTTATCGGTCACATAAAGCCCGAAAATACAGCGCCATCAAGGTTCCTATGTAATGCAGAATTGCACCCGATACTAATGCCAGCTGCCAGAAGAGCTGCTTCATTATCATCAATATCTGTCACTCTGTCTATAAGATAGGGAGCATGTGATTAAGATTATATCAGTGCAGTAAAATATATAACTATATTAAATAATTCGTTTCCTGTCCGTCGATGCAATGATATAATTTTGGTAACCATAATTTTTCTAAAGTTATTTTATTTATTTTAAATGCTGATTATTATTTCTAATGTAACTGTTAATTTATAAATAAAATTTTTAACTCATTTTAGGGTAATCTATTCGACAACAATGCAGTTTAAGTTAGTGAAGACTAAGAAAATTTTAAGTCAAAAAAATCTAAACTTATTTTTCGATAATTGTATTATAAAAAATCGATTTTATACGATATTATAATAAAGCAATCGATTCATATTAGAAGATGCATCGCCGGGAGATGACGGTATCGCTCGCCAGATGATTTGTAGCGCGACAGGTGTGGACGCAAATACTCCGGGCTTCGGTTCCACGCCCGATTGGCAAGTGTCGTAGGTGCTCAAAGTTCGAAGATTCACAAGATGGATCTGTACATTGGGATTGGGATTATAGATCAACAGTGGACAATTTATCTGAACTAAACTTGATCTCAAAACTAAATATAAATTTGATCACTGTAAATTATTCTAAATGTACAACAATATGAACAAGAACAAATCATCTAATTTCGTAATAAATACAAAACCAGAAAAGATTTATTTTAAAAACTACTACTAAATTTTAATTTCTGAAACATGCAATACATGGTGTATTTTCAATTATCACAGATGACAGTATAATGCTCAATCAAATACCTATCCTTTTTCTAGATATAGCACACTCAAAATTGAAATCTATAAAGATTTACACTTTGTATTTACAACGATAAACTATCATAGTAACCGTGTACAATAAAAGTTGAGTGTTTAATACCTTTTTGATTCTGTTAGCACGAATTATAAAGTATGATTAACATAATTAAATCCATAATTATAACATCTGTATTCAATTAAACGCAATTGTTCGTGGGCACGCTATCCCCGGCGCGTACATACGGTAATTGTCGGATGCTTGAAAATTACAAAGAGTTTATATGAAGTTTTAGAATCCACCATCATAAGTTCGTTCTCGTCGATAAATCTATGAAAATGAACGCCGGTTTAATGTTGCGGGAATGCTTTCATGATCTTATACACGCAGGGCCGGATTTAGATGACACATAAATCAAAAACCATCAAGCACGATTTAAGAGAAAGTTTAAATAATCGATCGCCAATAGGTCACATACCTATTGCGAAAGCGATTTCTTTTACAGAAAACTATGATAATTACTTTCTTATTAATATTTTTTACTCCTTCTGTGGGTAAAAAAATTGTAACCCAATCTAAAACGATACAATTTCGATACTTCTTCTTGGTTCTTTATCGGATGGTACATTTGTAACGCATGCCTAGGTACCATTAACAAATTATACTTCTGCACATTAACACCAGGTCTTTCACAGTCATTAAAAGCCAAGAGTTTGAATCCGATATGGACAAACCTCTGTGTATGCATGCCTAGAAATAAGGAAGACTATAACTTTTCTATACAGGGGTCCTATAAGACCATTTAACTCTACTTACGGAAGTTCCTCCTAGAAATAGAGACATCATGATTTAGCTGAAATTTCTTCAGGTATCGGAAAAGGTAGATTAAAGATAACTTTGTCTCAAAATGAGCGCAGTGTCGCTTTGTTTCCGGAACCAAACCGCTGAGACGACAAAGGAGGAATTCGAAGAATTTCAGCATCCATTCTACGGAAGTTGTATAAATTATAGCCTTCACCTCTTGCTGCTGAACCTTCTAAATATATTAGCTTTAAAATTAATGGAAGAAATAAGGCTGTGTATGTTAGCTCGTCAAAAGACATTGGGTGCGAGCTGCTTCCAACTGGGAGATCTATGTCCAGGCGTGGACATCCTATGGCTGTAATGATGATTATGAAAAGTTGATAGGTGGGAGGTGATAAACAGCATCTGCGAATATAAAATTATTTAGTTTAATGATAATTGCTATTTCTAAAAGTTACTATTTTTTGAACCACTTGCCAATGTTTTAAGTGAAAAAAAAATCGAAGCAATTTATTTTCATATATTTTGAAATAAAACACAAATATTTCACTTTCATTATCAATGTACATATGTAAGAAAAGGACTAATATATAGCTACTTCCGCTATGTAGCAGTAGTCGTGCAATGAAGTGCACCGCCCGCCAGCCCGCTGATAAATGCACGACTACTGCTACATAGCGGAAGTAGCTATATATTAGTCGTTTTTTAACTCAGGATGGACTTTTGCGAAGTTACGCCTGAATCTATTAAATACAATGTACATATTATAACAGAAAAAAAAGTATTCCTCCATTTTTTTGTCAGTTTTTATGGCAATTTTTTTTAAAAAATTCTGGAATGCCAAAAAAAAAATTTTTAACAAAGCGAAAATATTAAAAATTAAAACGAGGCCTAAATCCGGGCCTGCGGTCATAACTAACCCGACCGTCACGGATCGAAGTGCAAATGTACGCGATGCTAAATATAAAACTTACAGGAGAGACGCTGAAACTTATCGCGAGTTCACCGGGATTACAACCCGGGGCTTCACCTCTGTAACCGTTCGATTAGTGCCACCAGTGTGTTTTTTTTTTTTTGATAACGGAGAAGAAAGACATGATTTGCTTAACAACTTTAATTATACGGTTTACTATGCTATTCGATTACATAAACTTTCAAATTATATATATATACATACATACATATAAAAACGAGTCTTGACTTCGGGAGAGATTTTACATTGACACTGACAGCCCTGATTTTAACTTTACTGCAAGGTGTAAAACAGATGACACACACACACTCATATATATATATATATATATATATATACTAGCTGATCCCGCAAACGTTGTTTTGCAAAAAAAATATTTTTAATTTTCCATTTAAAAATAAGGGTTGATCTTAGAGGGGTGAAAATTTAGGGTTGTATGTATTTTTGTATGTTGTATCATAAAAAAATAAAACCAAAAAATTTTGTCAAAAATTAAAAAAAAAAAATTTAAAGGTGAACAACCCTTATCACTTAGGGGTATGAAAAATAGATAGTAGCCGATTCTCAGATCTACTAAATACGCATATAAAATTTGGTAAATATCGGTCAAGCCGTTTCAGAGGAGTTCAAGTTCGAACACCGTGACACGAGAATTTTATATATTAGATATATCATACCTGTCAACCCATAGACGTCTTCCACTTAATACCATAATCGCCACGCTGATATTTTAGTACGCAAACAAAACTGCTGTCCATCCTCTGGAAACTTGTTTATGTGCAGTGGCAATCCTATATAATTAATGCACAAAGTGAATTATGAAAGATTGTATTCTGGAATCGAACAGGCGACCTACAATCGCAAGTCTCATTCCTCTACCGCTGAGTTACCACAGCTCGTATGACATGTAATAGGATATAAGTAAAAGTATTTACAATGTGCGGTCTTGTTGCAAAACGCTATTCGCACGAGACAGTCATTGGACTTACTTAGTAACGAGATATAGATAGATGTACATACATATTACATAATTATAATTCAAACTTTAGAAAGCCGTGTTCACGTTTGCCAGTTGAACAAGGCATTTTAGATCTGATTCATAATTTACTATGATATAAGTCAAAGTCAAAAACTCACTTCATATATTTTAATAGGACACCCTTTTTTGTTTAAACAAAAAAAATTCTTAAAAATTTCTATTTTCTTTAGGAAATAAAACAGAGAATATACGTATAATGTTTCGACATTTTTAATGCGATAAGAAACTTTACATGAATATGTATAGATTTTTATGTATAATTAGTATTTCGTATGAATTTTTTGGTGATGCCAGGTATAATAAGTGGTTAACAAAAAAGACTAAAATGTTGTTTCTGGATGTAAATGCGAAGTAAGGAAGGCGATTTAATAATAGGAAAATAAATTACAGAAATGAATCATATATTATGTCAATTAGAAGCATGATGAGTGTTGAAGACTTTGGGACAAAAGACGAGAAAAAAAAATTTCTAAGTGAAAAACTTGTTAAGAAAAATATTGATGTAGATTAGTTATCGATTTCTTAACACAAACACAATATTTAAACAAAAATAAATATCAACTAACAAACACCATTACAAAGTTACAGTAACAATTTAAATTTAATTTTTAAACTGATTTTCTTCGATGTAAAAACGTAGCTCGTTGGACGGCTTGAATTATAGAGCTTCCATAATACATACTTATGTAGCCGGGTAGTCTAGGATACCTAGGGATAGATCGTCGCCCGACGCCGACCACCCTACCCCACTCCTGTCGCCTTCAGATAGATTTTTCTTTTTTGCCGGGTGCCATGGACCCGATATTAAACTCTAGTTTCGACGCCTTGCTTCGCCTTGTATAATTATAATATTATTTTTTGTTATCCAAAAATAATAAAAAAAATTATTCATCGGCCTTCATTTGTTTATCGTCTACTCCTAGACATAAGCCTCTTCCATATATTTCATCACCGATTGTCTGCCCACCTGATGATGAACGTTCTACGCATGTCTTACGATTCGATTGTTTCAACTGTACCTTATGTTTTAAAAGTTTTAAATTACATTGTTTTATGTAAAGAAAATCATGTATATATTAAAAATTGTAAATAATAATAAAATTCTCTGCACTCTGTGTTTGTCACTAATCGGTGTAACATAACTCCTGAAGATGCCCCGTGGAGGGATGAAACACGTGTTGCGTGATTTAACGGTGGCAGTTGTATAATTCGCATTGTTTGCCGCATGAGCATTTATCAGCGGACTGGCGGGCGATGCACTTTGTTGCACGACTACCACTGCATGTGCGGAAGTGGCTAAATATTGGTCCTTTTTTAACTTAATAAAATGCTGTCGCATTCGCAGCTGGGAGAAAAAAGATACATATCAAATAGCAACAGTTACTCTCTCAACTGTCTATTTTGAGTTAACATTGTAAAATAAACACCCTAGCGATACAAATTCCACCATAAGGATCCAGTATCCATTTACTCTACGAGATAGATCTGTCCTTTGTCTATATTATTTGTCAATGTGCTAATATGATGGAATACGTCGGTGTATTTTCGACATCTACGAATATGTTTACTCCTGATTCGATTTCTACCAACCAAAGTTCTCTCTCTGACTCTTTGAACAACTGTGAGCTTGCCGAAGAAGTCTGAAGAATTTTAAATATATGAATGAACAATGACAATGCGTTTTATTCCTCTACTGACTAATTCAAATAAAATCTTTAATACTGCACGATTTTCTTAATGAACAAATTCAAGGTAATGTATTATATGTGTATGGTAAAATAATAATAAAAATTCAAAAAGCGTTAAAAAATAAACACTAATTTCATACTTAACAGTAAATCTAAGTTATTAAGATATTCGGATAAGTAAAATCATAAAGAGTTCGATATTTATTCCAAGTTTCAACTTGAATTAAAACTGATTATGGGTCAGATAGATCAATAAATATACATCTAGTTAACTTATGATATGAACTACTAAATAATAAGTAAATATAATATCTGTGCTTTTAAAAGTTTTAGTGATTTTATTTACTCGTACAACCACCATAAATCATAGCAATATACAAGAAAATATAAAGAACGAAAGAAGTTACTAAAGATGTACAGAACGAATTTGCAACAAAAGTCCATGTTATAGATATAAGATAACAAAAAACATTATAAAGCAACAAAATCAAATGTTCTATATATAACATTTGTCACCTGTTCCAACCAAAAAAAAACTAATTTGACAAGAACAGGCGAAGTAAATTCAATGAGATATATATTGTAAAATATCATATAATTATATACTTATATAGACTTTTAAAATAGTGACATTTATACTATATCAACACAAAGTACATTACTAGTATTAAATCTAGAAATAATATCTTTGTAAATATACCTGTAATCCTATTGTAAAAGTGTACAGATTAAAAATAGAAAAATTTGATCAAGTCGATATGTTACCTGTTCTAGATCTTTTCCAAAGATCGCTACGATGACCAGGCCTTCGTTGCTCCACTCCACCGATTTTCCGTAACCAGGTAGGACCTCCTAATGGGCACCGCGTCTACCTGGTCTTGGTCCCAACTTAAAAACCTTTCATCCCCAATCGCCAACAGTTCCACGAGTTTTAGGTATATGTGTTATATATCGTAGCAAATAGTAACATGTGGTATATTATATATACCTTTTCTATTATATTTTTACATAAAAATTATATATATAAAGGTCGAAAAATTTCTCGTCTAAAGTTTCTGTTGGAGCCTGTTGGAGTTGGAAGGCTTCCATTAGGTAGACTCTAATGTCGCTGGATGCACGAGGCCTAGCAGTAGGTTCTCTTCTATCAGCAAAAAGCTTTTAAAGCTTTTCCATCTATTTATGTCCTGTGTAAAGTAATTATTCTGAAAATTTTTTGAAATATTAAAATGCTAATAACTTCCACCAACACAGTGTACACGGACAGATAATATACTTCCTTACTCCGCTGGCTCAGTGACCCAAAGTGGGTTTTGGCCTCCGAAACGAGACTTCCACTTTCCTCTATCTTGCGCTATCGTCTGCCATTGGTCGGAGTCTCCAAGATCCGTCTTGATTTCTCGCTGGTCCCAGGATCTTCCGCATGATTTTGCGTTCCGCCACTAGCAGTTTTTGTTCTTCTTTCAAAGTTAGCGTCCAAGCTTCACAGCCATACGTCAATATTGGTCGTATTACGGTTTTGTAGATACAGATATTATACAGTATTTAATTTTATATAGTAATTTTTATTAATATGACCGGTAAATAATGCAGTTTCTGTCGACATATTTCACTGAAAAACCGATTGATTTGTTATCGTTCCGGTATTGATTTTGTATACTAGATTGCAAAAGGTTGTTAACGAAGGTGAATAAATTTTTGATTAGAAATAAAAATTTGTTAAAAATTTAGTCGTGTGAATTTAACTTAAATCAACATTACTTTCCGGTCCCCCTAATATTATTACAACGATTGATTTTTGAATTGTGTACTATATAACAAGCTATACATTCACTCGTTTAATTCGTATATATATCTATAAACAATCATTCTGTATAAATAGATATTTTATATATTTAATACCACGCGTACAGACAGACG
The DNA here is from genome assembly GCF_028537555.1 of Battus philenor. Taxonomy (NCBI): domain Eukaryota; kingdom Metazoa; phylum Arthropoda; class Insecta; order Lepidoptera; family Papilionidae; genus Battus; species Battus philenor. The sequence continues at coordinate 1,166,462 of NW_027181686.1, read as the reverse complement.
GTGGAACGGTATAACAGCGAGTGTATCCACGGGGAGCTTGGGAAGCTGCGATATTGCTACATAGTTGGATTTTCAGTTAACTTTGCAGTTGAAATTGGAATTCCATTAAATAGATTGCTTTTTAGAGTGTCGACTGAGCGCCTCAAGATTTTATATCAAGTTGCCGTGTTATTGGACATTATTCACAGCTAATATATTCCGTGTGATATTATAATTGAAGCAACTGAATCAAAAAGTTTAAATGACTGTTTTATTTATTTTTAAATAAATGTTTGGATCTGTGTAAATTCCTCAGCAAACTTAGAATAAAGTAGCTATGGAAAATAGTATTAAGTGTAATACTTAGGATAGACTTCCGCAAGGTAACGTCTGATTCCATTAAATGTTATACATAATGACATTAAGAAAATCAACTCTATCAGTTGCTTTTTTCGATATTTGAATTATCCAAAATACAAAACCTTTTAATACATTTAAGTGTAATTTTTAATTATTTAAATAGATGAATACTATTATCTAAGTAAATTTTGTAATGTTACGTATATTATTTTTTTATTACAAAATAGCTATGGAAAAGGCTATATTCAGGATTTCTCTAATCAATCAAATCGTAAATTTAGGAACCATTAAAAAGGTTATTATAAAAATTTATTAAAAGAATGTAAGGCCATAGTAATGTAATAATAGAAATGAATTTAAAAAACTCCAAAAAATTAAAGATAAATACCGAAATATAATAAATAATTAAATGTTATATAAATACTGTGATAATTTAGAAAAGGAATAGAGAGATAAAAGGCTATAGGTGATTGAGATGAAAGAAAATAAAAAGAACGAATACTATGAAGGAAGGAAGAAGAAAATCTGTAAATAAAGAAATAAATGAAATAGTTATTATATCCGAAAATGTAAAGTTTCTGTCTCGACAATATAATTAAAATACATGAGTAAATCCGCAAACGTACGATGTTTCTAAAATATTCCAGCGGAAAAGCAAATTGGAGAGGCAATAGACTATATAACACGCAAAATAGATAGAGATAGCTGCTTGGTATTATAATGGAATAAGACGTTATTTTGCGGAAGTCCATCCTAAGTAAGAAAAGGACCAATATTTAGCCACTTCCGCGCATGCAATGGTAGTCGTGCAACAAAGTGCACCGCACGCCAGTCCGCTGATAAATGCGCATGCGGCAAACAGTGCGAATTACACAACTGCCACCGTCAAATTACTCAACACGTGTTTCACCCCACCACGGGGCATCTTCAGGAGTTATGTTAAACCGATTAGTGCCAAACACAGAGACACACTGTGTTTACTTGTTGGCTAAATATTGGTCCTTTTCTTACATAGCTGCTTGGATCCATAGGTTATGGAGTTGAGATCGCAGACTAACGCAATGTAAGAAGTTAACCAACAAGGTGGACTTCTTCATCTTCTTCTTCTCAAAACTTATTTAGAGCTTTGCGGAATGTTTAAAAAGGTTTTTTGAAGGAAAAATCGTAATAACTGTATATTTATGAATTATGTATATAGCTTACATTATATTCTCCTATAAATAATCTATTGCTACACATTTTAAAACTAAATTTATTTTTAAAGTTTGTCTCTAATTTCAGTGTGCCTGTTGGCATAGGCCTCCTCCAAAAACTTCCATTGACTTCTGTCGTTTGCAACCCTTCTCCATTTTACACCCGCAGTCAGTTTTAAATCATGTAGGTAAATAATAATTTCGGAATAAAGGGCTTTATTATTATTATTATTATTATATTCTCCTATTTAATAAATATAGTATTTATATAAATACCATATATTCGTATGCCCAGTGCTAATTTCTTCACCAAATTAGGCTGACTGGTAGAGAATGCCTAAAGGCATCAAGTCTGCCTTTATAAAGATTATAAAAATAGCGAATAAAATAAATAAAAGAGTCATATGGAAAGGAAAATAGTAAATATCGACTCTTTTATTCTCGGAGAAAAACCTTAAAGTTAATTAAAATTCATTTATTAAAAAGGCTGCGCGGGATCGATCATCTTGGCGATTTTTGGGAGTGGTATACACTGGCGTACAACCTGATGATGGCTATATGGAGTAGGAACCAGGAAGTGGTCACACGAAACGTGATCTTAAAAACTAGACATTGTCAGGGCGTCGTTAAAAACAAACAAGACATCAGTGATTATAAAAATACGAGTATAATCATAATAATTACTTGAGTTAAACTTAGTTTTAAATAGTTTAAGATTTAATTAAGTAAATAACTTAAGTGACTTAAACAATAACATGCAAAATTGTGAGCAAAAATAAATTAAACGTAATTGTAAAAACAAATTCACGTACGCTAATGTCTGTAAAATATAGAATCTACTAAATAAAACTGTTTTTGTACTTTATTATTGAATGTCAACATTATTCCATCAGTAAGATGTCCAAAGCTGAATATATGCCTTCTAATACATTTCCCATATGACCAGTTGCTATATATTCAAAGCCTTCCGACATCGCCAAATGCGGAACCATATGAAGTAAACTTCGAAGCGGTATGAAATTTTAGTTGCACTCTTTCAGACTTTAAAATACGAAAGAAATAATTTATAAATGTATTTATATATGTCACATATGATATCAAATTTTCATGAATTTTAGTGTTTCTGAATTTGTATTCGGATAATAAATATAAAAAAAAATTATAACAATAAATAGAAATCAAAATGTCGTGTAATTCGATGTTAATAATCTGCTTACTCATTGACTATTAGATGGGTTGAATGTGTCAGCTGGTTACTAGAACCTTCGTGTTGAACGTAAAGAAAAACCGACAATACACTCATATAACGGTTGACAATATACGTGTGGATGTACGTGTGTGTGCTGGGAGTTTCCTTCTGAAAAAAACGTCGAGGAAAATCTACGTTAGCTGACGTATTGCCTATGGCCAATCGCGTATCGAACCTTCGTTTTCCGAACGCCAAACATCTTGATCTACGCATTCACTAAATTAAACTCTATTACAATAGGCTAAAGAGATGTAATGCATTATCGGGGGTCAAGTGTCACTGGTCGGTATGTATCGAGAGCGCCCGAGACCGAGGATTGGCTGATCGGTTCCGCGCGATTGGGCACCAGCGCGCAAACTCGAACCGATACACGTGATCGACGTGACTGCCGCCTCCGATAGGTATGTCGTTTGATATACCTACGTCCGTGCGAGACCGTTTCAAACGAATCCGACTGTTTCAAACGATTTTTTCCAAAAAAAAAATTAAAAAATTATGGTTTAATTTTTTTTTCTTATACGAATCGACAAACGCGGATTATGAGATACATAAGATAGACGAACGACATTGTTGAGGTCGAATAATCAATTGTAGCCTTAAAGCGCCGTCAACTGCTCGAAGGCTATATCAAAAAATGTGTCAACGCAAATCCAAACAATAATTGAATTAATTATTTTTAATTATCTAAAGATTATATTGAAAAATGATCTAGAACTAGATTCAAACTAAATTCACATCGAATTATCGTTTTTTAAAAGTCAATAAATAAGTCAAAAATAAAGTGCAATTCATTATGCTTTACATTAGGAGGAACGGAAAGTAATGTCGTTTCTGTCGACATATTTTACAGAAAAACCGATTGATTTGTTACCGCTCCGGCATTGATTTGTATACTAGACTGCAAAAGGTTATTGATAGCTAAGGTGAATATATTGTTGATTAGAAATAAAAACTTGTTAAAAACGTAGTCGTGTGAATTTAACTTAAGAAAGCGACATTACTTTCCGGTCTTTAATATATTAACAATTGTTATTGTAAAAGGTAATCACTTATAGATATCTGTAAAGTATGTCGACAGAAACATCATTACTTTGGGGTCCGCCTAATATAATGCATGTGTTGTTCTTACGTTTGTTTTAAATTTAAAAAAAGAATGAAAAGTGGTTACGTATTTCTGGTTGTATCTTCTGTAACGCGACCCATATTTACGAATGCATTGGTTATAGATTCTAGTTTTGGTTAATAAAAACCGTAAATCAGGTTCCGACACCGCTGAAAACCGAACTACACGCGCATCGCACAACGGAAATGATTACAATAATGCAACCATCTCTCTCGGGCTTTTAATAGATTAAAAAATGAATCTCGATTCATACGTCCGGCCAGACACAGATAAAAAACTAAAAAAAAATAGTGTTTCTCGCACAGATAAAAAAGGCTCGCGTGAATCAAGCGAACATTCTCATCAACACGCTGGCTATTAATATTAAAAAAAAAAATAACGCAAGCGCAATTCCGAGTTCACTGTTCACTACCTAACTAACATTTAACCAACTCCAGATAAGGCGAATATATGCTCTCGTCCGTGTACTTATTTGAAATGGGAAAAATGTTTTCCCTACGTCGGGAAAACGGCTTCGGCGAATAAAGTCGCAACTGAATTTATTCAATCATATGCCTCAAAAATCCATATTTATATTAAATAGATCTGTCTTTCTCTTTTGAATTGTCAATGATTTTAACATTATATACAATAAGCTACAACAGACTCGGAATAACCTGGTGAAAAGTCAGCTCGAAATTCAATTGTTACACTTGTTAAATGAAATTTTTCCTAGAGATACATATTGTTACAAAACACGAGTTACAGAACCCTCTAAACAATAAACACGGAACCCTAGGATCAAGAAATGCCGCAAACACGCGTGACCTTGAAGTTATTTATAGATTTGTGTACGGTTCTAGAAAATTCTAACCGAGTACTATCTCGAACTTACTAGAACCTTCTCCGTAGTGTAAATAGATGTAATCCCCATGTCGACGATTCAGTGTTGTATTTCGAGTTATAAAATTAAGATCTGCGATCAGTGATACAAAGCGACTCTTTAGTAAGTTATTTGGACAGTGATTTCTTAAACTATTTGGTAGCGAAGTTTGGACTAAGCGAATGTACACTTTGTTTTAAAGTAGGGTGACCATATGATTTGTGAATAAAGGACTCCCTGTGAAGCAGTGGTGTTTCATTCCGTATATACATAAATATATTTATTTTTTTAATTCATCGATATCATGTTACAGCTGAATAACATGTCCACTAGTGAACATGTGCTCCACCCATAATTTTATAATAAGACCGATATACCGAGAGCATCTAAGACCTTCCGGCGACGATAAAAGGGTCATCTGTCCTTATCAGGCTCTCTTCTATAGTCGATATATATATGTTTACGTCTATATGTATAAATATATAAATAAATAGTTAAAAATTCGATGATTCAATCCTTGACAAAAACTAAGTTTGTGATATTTCAAATTTACATAGAAATTTTTATAAAATACATATAAATATACACAGAAGAATTAAAAAATATGTTCAATTTAAATTCATTTCTTTTAAAAATAACTATTGAATCGTTATCATCAAATTAATCTATAGATGCCCACTGTAGGGCTTAAGTCTACCCCAAAAGATCGCCACGATGACCTGTCTGTTATTGATTTAGTCTATCTATTATTGCAAAAATAAAAAATACAAAGGAAAATGATTTAAAAAATTACAATCGTATTTAGAATCAAAGATCGAAATTCAAAAAACTCTTAAGTGTTATAAAAGCCGCACTTCACCCGGAAGACAGTGTATAATGACGCAGTGCAGTGAAAATAGTTAAGTTAGTGCAAGTATTTCAATTTCCTTCTCATTTGCGGTATTGACATTATAATATATACATAAAATATTTTAAAATTTCAATCAAAATTGCAACCTTTGAGTTTCTGACGGGCTCCCAGGAGATCAGCTTTTGGTAGAAACTCGCTAACGGACTGACAAAACAGACCATTCTGTATAAAAGTGCGTGTAAATTCCTATGTGGGCATGTAGTAGCGAAAACATTTGATTTAAACCAAGAACTTTACATAAATAATAAAAATCGGTAAAAAAACTTTTTTAAGTTAAACGGTTTTATTTGATACTCATATTGTGGTGGTTGTGGTAAAATATGTACCCAGTCCGCCATATTGGAACGGCGTCCATCTTGAATTTTAAATTTTGACATAATCATCGTGTTTTTTTAGTGTAGGCCTTTTATTTGATACCCATATTGAGGGGGTTAAGGAATAATATTTAATCCGCCGTTTTGTTTCGGCGGCCATCTTAGATTTATAATGTTATTGATTTTATTATAATGTATTGTCATCTAAATTAAACGTGTGTACCAAATTTCAGATCAATCTGACAACGGGGAGGTGCTTAAATTTAAATTTCTAATTTTGACCCAAATAAACCAATTCCGTACGGGTCGAACTAAATAAAACTGTTTAAAAACGTTCGTACATTTGTCATACATCGTAAATTTGACAGTTCTAGTGACATACCCTGTCAATGTCAACCCTTACATCCTTCTATCCTAATGTTGCCTGATAACCACTTCTCCCTATCTCTCTCTCTCTCTCTCTCTCTCTATATGTGTGTGTGTCTCTCACTCTCTCAAACACACGTGCGCGCGTGCGCACACACACGAGCACATATATGTAAATATATTTTACATAAATACAATTTTTCAAAGAGATTACATTAGCTCACTTCTGCAATTGATGCGTGATATCGTTACGTTGATATTTGCATCCGAATAGTCTGGACATCGCGAGCCATGTGTTATAAACCGAAACCCAAACAGGACATTTATGGACATATTTCAACATACCAAAGCCATATTGATGAAAATCTGACAACATTTACTGATATTGGTAAAGGTTAGGTCTTTTATGATGATATTTTTTGCTAAAACTAACTAAAAACTACTAATCAAAGGTGATGATAGTTTCTTGATTCATCATTCATCATCATTTTAGCCGAATGACGTCCAGCGGTGGGCATAAACCTAACCCTTGGTTTTCCAACAGGTCAAAGTGTCGTCTGTTCAATTTGTAAGTGAAGCAGAAAATAAACATACAAGCTATACCATCATGGTAAGTTATTTTAAGCAAGTTTTAGGTTTCCGCGGACTCAATTTAGATGAAGCTGCATAAAGCCTAAATCGGATAGCATCATAACTTCAAACAAGCTGCATATATGCATATGCAATTATAAAATTAAAATTAATATTCGCACAAAATAATCATAAAAACTAGAAGTAAGTAAATTGATAAATAGATAGGAGATTAAGTAACAAAATAAATATAAGATTGGCAGTAAATAAACAATAAAGCCTTGTACCATTATTATTTCAATCATATAACTACTCGATATTATATTTCAAGCCTGGAATAATGTATAGCAAATCTATTTCTATTTATATCTCCTAAATTTGACAAGAAAAGTTATAAGTAAAGATTTTAATATGCATTTTCATATATTGGGCCACGAGGCGCACGCGTGGGCGTGGAGTTTCACGACGGATACACGAACGCGTCGGCTTTACTCGATTCTACTGAAATATATTCGTAGTGCTGTTACTCTTGTAGGTCGATATATATATGTTACAATATATCGAGTATTTTAATTGATAAATTATATTACATGATTAATAATAAGTGTTTAGGAAGTCAAAAATATAACGAAAATTAACTTTAATTAAATCTCCGAGTCCCCAAAATCATGATTGGCATACTTAATATTGAATTATAAATATTATTCTAAATTCTAAATATTCTATGCTCGGAATTTCGCTGTGAGATCAAATTGAAAATGAGGAGATCCGCAAAAGAACCAAGATCAGCAACGTAACTCGAAGAATGGCACGTCTGAAGTGGTCGAAGTGGCAGAAGAGGTATATCGCTCGTGCAAACGATTGCCGTTGAGGCCGACAGATTCTCCAGTGGCGACGCGGCGTGGGTACGCACCCCACTAGCTGGACTAACGATATAGTGCACCAATATTTAGCCACTTTCGCACATGCAGTGGTAGTCGTGCAACAAAGTGCACCGCCCGCCAGCCCGCTGATAAATGCTAAATCACACAACCGCCACCGCCAAATTACTCAACACATGTTTCACCCCTGCACGTGGCATCTTCAGGATTTATGTTACACCGATTAGTGCCAAACACAGAGCACAGGGCGGGTGGTGTACTTTGTTGCACAACTACCACTGCATGTGCAGAAATAGCTAAATATTGGTCCTTTTCTTAATTAGGATGGACTTCCGCAAGGTAACGCCTGATTCGATTAAAGGCATAGTTCACGTCGCCTGATCTTTGAAAGCCTATGCCAAGGCATTCACTGCAAGCAGTAGGCATCAATCTGGTAAAAATAAGAAGAAAAATATTCAATATTTAATTTTTATTTATTGACCATCCACAATATGGAACGAAGATAAACAATTTCGCAAAAAAATGGGTTGCCTTGTCGATGATATTGGTGATTTATTTTCTTTAAATAGTTTCATTAAATATATTCTTAATATAAAATTCGTCACCAGATTCTTTGCTTGGTTTAGAACTGTGTTACTAGAGTCAGGCTCCACATCTGCAAATGGAATTTAAACGTATGTAACTAAATATAAAGAGCTGTCTAGAAGATAAACAGATGATCTTGTTACGTTCCTCAAAAGGTAACAGACCTCTTCTAACTGGTTCTATTTGCAATCTGGGAAGGAGTAATGATAGTCATTTGGTTTTATTAATAATAATTTTAAACTCGAAGTATAGTATATGAGAACTGTGACCAGGCCACCAGGCTTCAACCCACCCGCACTTACGGGTCCTTCAGGGGAGAAGTTCAGTGTTGGTGGTGATTGCAAGAACAAATAATAATAATTAGTTTAAGATTTAACTTAGAAAGACTTGAACACTATAACATGCTAAAACGTGAGCAAAATTTTTTTTCCGAAAATTTTTATCGTAATAGTAAAAATAAAGACACGAACGCAAATGTCTGTGGAATATCGTTCCTAAGAAAAAAAAAATAAAGTGATAATAGATAAATCAATTTCAAAACATCGATAAAATAATTCCGACACTAGAACTCAACCGATATAATATTCCGACATAAATGGAGATACGCCGCGGAAAACTCCCAACAGACACTTGACTTGTAATTTTTTACACAAATTAGTTTCGGCGCTCTGATACTCGGCACTCGAAGGCCGCATCACTACAATTTTTACGGTCCACAAAAATGCCAATTAAAAAACGTCATAGACCTACTTTGTCGGCGCTAATCAGACGCCAAGCCGCGTGGAGCGCAAACCTCTTATTCGTTATAATAAAGGCCTTTTCCGATCTACATTTATTAATCCTAATTAATATTATCAACATTAAAACATACATACGTCGAACGTGATGGAATCTTTCATTGCTGCCTAAATTGCATATTCAGACTCTTCTGGTATCAGGTGGCAGAATTCAGGGTGCATCTAGCTTCAATCGTCATTTAAAGTTGCAAAATTCGAAGGCTTTCGGGGAACCTTGGACCATTAACTATTACTATTTTACCGGATTTGAAGGCCATCGAGGTCTTAGATCGCTTCAGTGAACGCTCGATGTAGTGACTAAGTTCAAGGGCCCCCTAGAGGACCGAACCTTGACTTGACCGGCTACTATTGCCTGGTTAATGTCACTACTGCCACTTCGGATAGCGTTAGATCTGAAAGAAGTGGAGGAAGAAACTCCAGAAACGCTTCTATCTAATATGATCATGGGTTGATGATCTAACCTTTCCCAAGACACTGGTTTATTATCGAATGGCAGAGTTCTCAACTACGTGGAAATGTTTAGACAGCTTGTATCTATTCAAAGTCAGTGACTCCTGAAGTCTGTATTGATGACTTTCGTTACAGCTGCAATACGTCCATGGACTCTCTCTCCCAGAGATTCCAGATAGAACCAGTTGGAAGCGACCTTCTCTGATGACGATTTTTTTACGTTTACTTACCAGCGTTCGATTATTACAGATACGCCCTGACCCTGAAGAGACATGGGTTATAATTCTCTGGTTATTTGTTTTTTAATTTGTTCGAAGAAAACTCAAGAAGTTTCTAGAAGAAATATCTGATGCGAAGAACTTTAGCAACTTTATCCTTTATAGGCTAAGCATTTGACCTCTCATCTGATGTCAAGCGATGACGAGGTCTAAAATGCTACATACTTGCCTAGAAACCTATTCACTCTTGTCTTGAAGACTCCTAAGTTATAATTGTCTGGAAACAAGACGCCGATAGGATCTCCCACTCCTTGGATGTGCACTATAAAAGTATTAGCAAAATGCTTAGAGCTAGTAGCAGGAATTTCAACAGTGTAGGGATGTCGTGAATCCGTGGGTCTTGATGTCGGATCAAAAAAGGGTGGGAGAATTATTTGGGGTAATCCCACGGTACACTCTCCAAAATGCAGCCTACAGAACTCCGAAATACTGGTAATTTTCGCAGACGGTCCAAGTTCTGAAGCTTAGGTCATCAAAGCACCGTTACCAATGAACCTCTTGGCTCGTCTCTGGAGTCCAAACCTTCGAGCTGGTACTTCACTGATCCATCTCCCAGATGGATACTGTATTCTATACATGTCCTGGTTGAAAATACTGCGGAACCCTTCCCATGACATTACTTAAATACTAGATAACTTCAATAAGGTTGTTGGTCCTTCCAGATGGACATCGTTCGCTGCACTTGCGGATCAGTGGTCGCCACTTCAGATCCTTAGACCTCCAGAGGCGATCCTTTCTGGTCGCTATGTCCAACCAGAGCCACTTGAATTTGCCAATCAACACTTTCTAAATTACTATGATATAAATCACATTCCCGACTGAAACTGCAAAGTGTACCTACACTGATAGGAAGACACATAGTTTTCTTCTAGTATCAAATTCACAATTGTCAATATCCCTTCAGAATGGCGTATATATCAAAGATAGCCATATTGCAGAAACGAGATAAAAATGTATGACATAATTGGTGAATGTAGCGTGTGTGTGTGGCATCGCTTCTTTATACTAAATTACTAGTAATATTCTAGTTTAGTATAAATTCTACCAAAGTGACATGATTAGGGGATTTCCAGCGATGTGACAGTAGTAATGATTACTTTGAACAGTTTCGAGTTCGAATCGAGTTGCTATAGTAAGGGTCGTAGTCTAGCATAACTTCAGATATTTTTATAGAGTTCGTAAAGAACAGTTGGTAAGTTACGGCGAACTTGCGCTTTGATTTTATTTTAAAAGGTGCTAAGATTGCGAGTATTGTAGAGTTATGTGCATTAATACAGTGTGTTATATGAAATATACAGGGTGATCGGTATAGATTTCTAATAAGTCCTGTTTGAAGAGTCTAGGCCTCCCTCAAAGATCGTCACGGTGATGGGCATTGCGCTGACTGCATCAAGGAACTCTTGCGGTCTTAACTATGTCATCGGTTCATCAGGTCGAAGACTTATCACACGCCGCGTCGACCGACTCATATCCACAACTCCGGTGCCTTTTGACCCAACAGATGTACTGCCACTTAGACTATATTTTTATATTATTGTATTTACAGTGTAAAACTCGAAAGCACCATTTTTAAATTTCGAACGGAGTACGTCATGGTTGGGGAATCCCCTCGTGTTCGAAATTCTAAAAACTTCCCATCAAAGATGCGTCGTTAACGCCGCAAGAGAAGACGTACTATATAACCGCTTTTGAGAACGCGCCAGGTCCTCCGGCGGGGGCGTGGAATCGCGGAGGGGGGGCACCGAGGTACAGGAGAGGGGGGTACGTTGCATTTTAACAAGTTTAAAATACTTTATGCATAGACATTACGCGAAGCTTTCCTTCCGTGCGGTAGGAATATCGTCCGGATGTAAAATTGCGACCAATAGCGACGGCCAATTTGAATATGGAACGCGAGTAGAATTCGTAACGGACGTGCGACGCGAACGCCATTTTGTTGCTATTCTATATTTGAATAAAATACTTTGATGGCTTTGATGAAAGTGCCTTCTTTATCCACTTTCACCTCCACCAATGTAAGTCATATTGATGTTTGATCTATTTATAAATAGTTGATCAATGAATATAGACAGTCGATGAAGATAATTACCAGTAATTCAGGGCAGCGAAAGAAAAGTTATTATCACTATTCTAGATGTGGGATGCCCAAAGCTGGACATGCACCTCTCTCACTTACAATAGGATCATTTGAAGCCGTTATACACGGTGCCATCAAACGTTAACAATATCATTAATCCAAGTAAGAGAGGTTCTACGTTGCACTTGCTTGTTCCTGGTCGCTACTTCAAACCTTAATATCCCTGAAGCAATTATTACTTTTGTTTAAATCTAAACATGAATTTAAATAGAATGTTGATTAAACGCATGTGGCTATTTACGTTGCTGTCGATCTAGTGTTTTTTTCGTGCAACCACTAGCAGATAGACGCGGCATAGTTATGCCTCCTACTATAGTTAAAATCGGAGGATGTCGATATATGTGAGCAGCGCGAAACTGGTCATAGTGGAGATCTTCGATGGAGACCCATTTCTGTGGGCGTCTATCAGCTAAAAAGCAAAATAATAAGAAGAATCCAGTGTTTTTATTGCAAGCCCGCGAAGACCGCTTATATCCGGTCTTACTTAAATTGGGAGATCCCAGCAGTGAAAGTCAGTAGAAGCCTTAAAGGATAGTGGAATTATTGATACATATCTAAATAATAATTGTGTTAAAAAATATTAAGTCAATGTTGTCTAATATGAATTCGTTTTTTTTTAAATATTAACAAAAATCGCCACCTTATTTTCTGCCTAACCTTAACACAAATAAACCACGTGAAAGGTTTTCCTATATCTTCTTTACAAGGCCTCCCGAAACACCGCGAATGGCCCTGCGCTTCATTCAGCGAATTCCTGCGACAATAACTATATTAATAGGGGGAGGATATCCGAACCTTTTGGGCCTCAACAGCCATCGATTGCACCAGCGACGTACCTCACTCACTGCCAGACAAGCAAGTTCTTCAAGCTGCGTCGAAGATCTTGGTTCTTGCGGATCTGCTTATTTCTGATTCGAAGCCCATTCCAGAAATGAGCTGATGGTCGCTCTTTATATATATATATACGTGTGTGTGTGTGTATATTTATGTATATGTATATGCATATATATATATATATATATATATATATATATATATATGAGTGTGTGTGTGTGGGAGTGAATCACGCAGGCGAATAATAGATGTTTTTAGATATTTTTTAAACACTTTAATTTTTCACTTCTTACATAGTTCATACAAACCGGCCCATCGCCATCTTCCCAGAGAATGTCATAATTCATTCCTACTCTTCATTCATTCATCAATCAATCGCTGACTTCATTCACTCTTACTATGTATATGTATATATATATATAGGTATATTTCAGTGTCTCTGGTATATCCCACCGCATATAAATTCACTATGAATTTATTTCTAATTATTTAATTGACTACCTCCTAAGTACATTGCAACCATATCGATCAGTGTAACACATTTCACGTAAAATTATACGAAAACACTTTTTCATTTTCCTCTCTGATCATTGCACAGCGGTGAAGGATTTTTGATCGTAGGTCGCAGCTTCGATTCTCGAAATACATTTCTGTGTAATTCACATTTTGTGAATTATTTATTTATCATTTCTAATAGTTTTCAGAGGAATGTGCTTTACATACTATATATAGAGTACATATATAGTACATACATATATAATACCACACTGCGATCGCCAACCCGCCTGCTAGACTTTGCGATTGTGATATATCCCCCATAGATATCGTTGAGGGTTGTCTATGCTTTACAACAGGTTTCTATGGACTTTGAAGATATTTCGGTACTTCCCAAACGCTGCCCCGCCGAGTTGGATTCAGCGAGTGATCTTCTTGAAGTTGAACTTACCAAACTCGAAAGTTTACCGCAGGTATATATCTAAAACTTGATCTATTTTTCTAGTTTCTAAACACTAATCCTAGAAAGATCCTAATCTCTGTCATGTATATATTGCGGGAGGCCTATACCATACAGTAAGCATTGAAACGACAATGAATATTGAAGTCAAATTCTATCTACAAATTGTCAAACATATACATTGTAATACATTTTATTGGTATTATAAAACGTAACATATATATGAAACGTCAAATAAATGCAATAAAACAGTTTATATATTTACATCTTATAACATTTCTATACAATATATCGATAGAGTACATTATATTTTATGTTTAATATTCAAGATAGTATTTGACAGAATTTCTCTACGAAATCTAATTAGGAAGTAAGATATAAATAACAAAGTAGATGAGATAACTTAGCGGATTTGTAAATAGAAGTACCCAGGTCATATAGCATCAGCATAACGAAGGCTTTGATTTTATTAAGGTCGAAGTAGATGCAGAAATCTATGGCGCCAATGTTCAGTCAATAATATTCGCAAAAGAACCAAGATTCAGGAACCTTATGAGCAGTCGCAATCATACATAATTAATTCACAAAGTGTAAATACTTAACATTGTATTCCAGGAATCGAACCTACAACCTCCGATCGCAGATGTTCATCATCTACCGCTGGTTTATAACTAGAGCAAAAAATGTATGTGTTTGTATAATTAAACATCAAAAGTGTTTTACTGATTTATATCGTTACAATATATATAAAACAATTAGAATATTAACATACATAAAGATAATATAAGTTGAATTAGCAATAATAAGTCAACAAAATAATTAAAAATAATTTCATTGTGATTTACATGCTAAAGACATTGAAATATCTACACACCTACTATAAAGATTACCCTCATCGATATCTATGGGGGATATATCATAATCATCAAGCCTGGTAGGCGAGTTGACGATCGCAGTGTGGTATTATATATATATGTACTATATATGTACTCTATATATAGTATGCAGAGGAAATTCCTCTGGAAACTTTTAAAAATGATTCATAATTCACAAAGTGTGAATTATACAGAAATGTATTTCGAGAATCGAAGCCGCGACCTACGATCACAATTCCTTTACCGCTGGGCAATGATCAGTGAGGAAAATGAATATGTGTTTTTGTTATAATACGTAAAATGTGTTTCACTGATCGATATGGTTACAATGTACTAAGAAGTTAGTCGTAAAATAAATTGGAATAAATTCATAGTGAATTTATATGTTAGAGACATCGAAATACATCTATAGCGTGTAGTATTTAAACATATCAAAAGCGATAGCTCAATTCTAGAATGGATTTCGAATCAAAAATCAGGAGATACGCAATAGTATTAAGATCTCGAAGCTTCGAATAACTTGTCTGAAATGGCAGCAAGAGGGCTCAAGTAACTAATGGCAGTTGGGGCGACAAGGTTTGCAAGTGGCGACCACGAGCATGTGGACGCAGCGTGGGTAGTTTCCCCACTAGGTGGGCTACGTGGACATCGTAAAAGTTGCGAGAAAAAGCTGTATAAGGGTAGTGCAAATAAATACTCAGAATTTACGACCACATTCAACATGTAATAATAAAAGAAACATGAAGTATAGTATAAGAAAATAATAAATAACCAGTATGCAATTAATGTATTCTGATTAACAAGCTACTAAAATTTTAGATAATCTATCATTTAAATTTAATCTAATATATCGAATTCTCGTGTCACGGTGTTCGAACTTGAACTCCTCTGAAACGGCTTGACCGATTTTTACCAAATTTTATATGCGTATTCAGTAGGTCTGAGAAACGGCTACTATCTATTTTTTATACCCCTAAGTGATAAGGGTTGTTCACCCTTAAATTTATTTTTTTATTTTTTTGACGAAATTTTTGTTTTTATTTTTTTATGATACAACATACAAAAATACATACAACCCTAAATTTTCACCCCTCTACGATCAACCCTTATTTTTAAATTGAAAATTAAAAATATTTTTTTATGCAAAACAACGTTTGCGGGATCAGCTAGTATACTATAAAATGATATAAATAATATTTATTTATAAACATAATATTACTCGCAGCAAAAATACGATCTATTTTCAAATATTTATCGTTGATATTGGTATAAAACATTCGGACATGATTTATGAAGAAAGAAATGAGTGTATAAATGAGAAGATAGTCTGAAAGAACAGCTAGTAAGAATTTTTGGCAACAAACTCTGCCAATAGCGGACACAACTAATAATGCATAGTCACTAGTTACAAATCGCAATACGTTGCACCTGGCTGGACGGTTGAAACGGTAAAGTGGGCTCTTGTCACCCACTACCTCTCTACCCTCCCCCCCATTCACCCCCCCACTCGGTAGTATGGGGGGGGAGGCTGATATCAACTCTGGCTGGGAGCGTGTGAAACGATTTTTAAGAATATATTTTATTATGTACAGGGAATTCTTCGTGTGAATTTTTCACGTACATTAGACGTTGCTGCTATGAAAATTATGTTCCGTTGCGGATTTTAAGATTGTACCGTGAATTGTCTATGTAATACAATGTTCCATTACTTTATTTAATGTATATAATAATGTCCATATCGCGTTACAAATGAATTGATATCTTTATTTTTCAACAATCCTAAATTGCAAATTTGTTCGAAATACAAAAGTATGTTCCGAATAATCCAGATATTACAATATTTCGCTTAGTGAGTATAATAATGGAAAACTTTCTACATATTTAAACATTATATTTCGTTTTACAAGACACCTTTTCTATATTATACAAAAATAAGTATTGATTCTGGAAAGAAAAAATATTTTCTTACGTGCTTAGGTTAAATTGGCATATTTTACATTATGTTCAAACATAATTATACAGTAGATTCACTTGAAAACATAAAAACGACATTTACAGTTTATTGTAAGGTACCTTTTTTAATTTTTTTTTAAAACATAAATCAATACAATGTCATATGACAGTCATGTCAAAAAACCACAATAAACAAATGTAGTTTCTTTATATATAGTTTAAAGTAAATAAATACAGGATGTTTTGTTATAGACATAAAAGTTGTAAACAGGTGAACAGTTCATTTATAAAATCTTAAAATCTTTCACACCTGTTTTACGCGATCTCTTTAAAACAGATTATTTTTCAATTACATCGACATTACAATAACTTCTGTACACAGTAGTACAAAGTCTACAGGAACAAACAGCATACAAATATTATTTTAAATATATTCTAATTCGAATTTTGAAAAAGTTTTTTGTTTCTATATTATCGCTATGTTGTTATATGTCAAACCTTTTTGGATAGACTGTACCATAATTGACAACAAATCACCTATACATTTAAAACTTGTAAACCAATCATTCTTTATATTTGAAAATATTTTATAATCAATTACACCAAAGTTCTGATCAGTCTCTGAGTTATTTAGTTGTACCTTCGTATTAATTTAGAAGTACACATATATACTTAAAAACATTTAGAACATTGTTTAAGATTAACTTAGGTGTGCCCTTTTACTACAGATTATCAAAATCAATCAAAAATCTATATCGAATTTACAGGAACATATTTGGAGATATATATATATATATATATATATATATATATATATATATATATATATATATACATACGAGACCCACAGATATGTTTATTGATTTTTATTTTATTTTAATAATTTCCTGAGTTAGATAGACGACAGAAAAAAAATTGTCATAAGGACTCAAATTATATCGAAGCTTGTCTCATTTTAAGCATATCTGGAAAGATCAAAAACGTAATTATCTATAGTTTATTAAAAAATGTTAATCCAACCGGTCCGGCTCTCGTGAGCTTTAAGATTTTTTCTCTAACATTGTTCGTATTATATAATATATATATATATATATATATATATATATATATATTTATTTATATAATTTGAAATTCAATCATGTCTGGAAAGATAAATACGTAATTATCAATGGTTAAAAATAGTTATGTGTATAAATTTGAAACTGTCTAAATAGTAGTCTGTCAAAATATATAGCTTGAGATTATTGTGTAATATTTATTTTAAATTATCCCGATACGAACAATGTTAGAGAAAAAATCTTAAAGCTCACGAGAGCCGGACCGGTTGGATGGATCATAAGGCATTTTTCCGAACACACACGCTCCATCCTCCCGGCCTCAACCTCCTCTTACCTCCTCCAACACCCTCGGTGATCTAGGCGCTCGATTTCCCAGAGTAATACGATGTATGCGCTCAGAGCTTGCTTCCATGGTCATTCTGTTTTATCTCCCTTGATAATTCAATACATCTTTTACCAAATATAAAGGCGATAGAAAGAAATAAAACAAACAGAGTATAAAAAGATAAATAGATTAAAAACGTAAATAGAAACAAAACTGTTATAGAAATAATTATAGAATAAGTAATAATGTGTAAAAAGAATGTAAAATAAAAATATAAATCAAAAAATGTAAAAAGAAAAAGGGAAGAATGATAGACGAACAGAGCAAAAGGGTAAGAAAGAAGAAATGTGGTATAAAAGAATAGAATGAAAGATCATGTGAAGAATGGAAGCAGAGAACGGAAATAAAAAAAAAAAACTAAGTGAAAAAATAAAATTGCCCAAAAAAGACCCTGTCCCACCACAAGATAAGGGTACGAGGGGCCCCCAATAGCGGGAGTCATATAAAAAAAATATAAAGTTAATTCGTTCGTTGAAAAATCATTACGTCAACCTATTATGCCCAATACTGGGCATATGTCTCCTCGAAAGACCCCAGGATCACGACTTCCCACGTCATATCTCGTTGGTCCAACTAGTGGAATCCCACTCAAGAACCTTCCAACCCAAATAGTTGCACGAACGATGTATCCCACACATTGCTGTATATTATTATACTATATTCCAGATGTCTAATTTTACCTGGCAGCGAATCTCTACATTTAAAATAATGTTAATATGCATTATAATAATAAAGTAAACATTACATTTGGTTTTGAAATAAATATAGAGTAAATACCTTGTAATTTCAATAAGACAGAAGGGATCATCAATGTAGAATTGTTTTTATTAAAAGAAAGTATATATCTTGCTAAAATACATAAAGATCTAATTCGTGTGTTTTATTTTCATAAATTGCAAATGGAATATACTTGAAATTAATAATGTATTAGCGAAATATAAATTGAATTGTAAATTGTGTTGACAGCTTTATTTGAAGTTCCTCCGTTGCCCATATAATCAATTTAAATACAGCTCTATGGTTAACATATAAGCGTGTATTTATCAACATAAAATTTCAATGTAATAGGTTAATAAGTATATGTTCGTTTTGTGAAAGTAACGTAGTGAACCGGCAATGTATGAAAGTCTCTATACGTGGTTACACTGCGCGCACTCTTTGCTCCTTCGCCTCACCGATAGCCGCCGATGTGTGCGGCTTCGGAACGCTGAAAGACGCCCTGTGACGCCGGGGCTTCCCTGAAAATGTACGCCACCCCCCCACGCCCCTTCCACTGAAATCTACGCACACAGCGAAGCGAGAAAAAACTCACACGACGACGCAAGTGTGTGGGTAGTGAAAGATTACTCCTATATAACTGCAATGCATATTGCCGCGGCGAAAGGTTTTCGTCTGTGTGAATAATGGTTGTGTGTGTGCGTTACGTCGCTTCGTATTTTTGGTTGTGTGTGAGTGGTATTGACATTTTTATATGTGAAGTAGCGTCCGCTGGTACGGCGTTGATGTCGCATTCAAATATCCCATTTCTTATTACACTATTCAGATTATAAGCGTCTTGTAGATGGTTTTGTATAGTTTGTGCTTAATTTTATGAACTTTTAGTCCTGTTCCACGGGTCTCCTTATCTGCAGTGCTGGCACTTAATGGTTTTTACACTTGGGAATTTAAAAAAAACTTGTGACGTTTACATTTTTGAAATTCGATCGGAAGAGACGTTCCATGTTCTTTATTTAATTTTGACAAGGATTCTTTACTTTTCTTCTTGCTACTACTGTACTATTATCTTATTTATATATGACTGATGCTAAAGTTACATATATGATAGCTACAAGGTCTGATCTTTTTAAACTTAGGATTGTCTGGACTTTCACTGCTGTCCAAATACCATTTGTAGATTGGGGATCGCAGAGGGCTTCTAGCTAAACTACCCAACCCCTACCTATTCTTCTTTTAAGATAGTGAAGTTTGTAGGCTTTTGGGGGAATCCCGGCTATAGCTTTCTACGTGCTATTACACTGGTGGTTACATGAGGTAACCTTGGCTTACACTGTCACTTATCGACAATACCCGTTTAGTATTCCGACAAAAGGACACTATTAAATGCCGAATCTCATCTGGGTCGATTGTTGCTTGACTAACATTAATTTTTCTTCTTTGTTTCGACCAATAGATGCCTACCAGCGCGTGGCAGCTTCGAGAACCTTCCGGCACCAACGGCCATCGGTTCCACGAGCGATATTCCCCACTCACTGCCATTTCAGACGAGCACTTCTTCAAGCTACGTCTGTGATCTTGGTTCTTTTGTACATCTCCTTATTTCTAATATGACATCGCAACGAAATCGCATAGCTCTTTCTCCATTGCTCTCTGGGTGAACATGAGCTTTCTTATGAGACCCGTCGTAAGTGACCACGTATCGAACCTATATGTCATCACTATCAACATAAGTCAAAGATGTACGTCTTCAAACTTTGCGGTATTTCGGAAGTAAGAAAGGGACTAATATATAGCTACTTCAGCTATGCAGCAGTAGTCGTGCAATAAAGTGCATCGCCCGCCAACCCGCTGATAAATGCGCATGCGGTAAACAATGCGAAACACAACTACCACCGTTAATTCACTCAACACGTGTTTCACCCCTCCACGGGGCATCTTCAGGAGTAATGTTACACCGACCGTTCATTGGTACGCGGAAGTATATATTAGTCCCTTTCTTACTTAGGATGGACTTCCGCAAAGTAACGCCTGAATCTATTAGATGTTTCAGAACATCCTGAACGCTGCACATCCGAGTTGAATTACCCGAGTGGTCTCTTTAAATGAAACGATTGAATTAAAATGGTACTGGCAGGTGATAAAGCACGAAGGAAGAAATAGCTACAACTTTAAGGTTCTATAGTAGGTACGGGTCTTTGTTAAGCATATGAGACTAGATGAAGGCTGCTACCAACAGGTTCTATTGAAAATCATGATGGCCGCCTATGTCTAGACACTTAATGTCCTGATTGTAAGGAACAAGTTTTCTATTTATACTGTAAGGCTTCAGCGATAGTGTGATTACAACCTAATAAAGTTTCTAATGCAAGACATCCATCTGCAAGTTGGATATATGATCCTGCGATTCTTGAAACGGGCATTTTCCTATCAGCCTTATTGTAAACCTTCAGGGAAGGTTTATGTCTACCTATGGACGTATTATTACTAAAGTTATGATGATATTTCACTCTTAAAGTATCCAAGACTTGGTCACTTACGAGGCCATAAGAAAGCTCAAGGTCACTTATAGAACAACGGAGGGGACAGTGCGATTTCGATGTGAGATCGAATAAAAAATGAAGATATCCATAGAAGAACCAAGATCACTGATGGAGCTGAAAGAAATTCCCGTCTGATGTGGCACAAGGCACTTTACTCGTACAACTGAAGGCTGTTGGGACTTAAAGGCTCTAGAGTGACGACTAGTACCCACTCGGTAGACCGAAGACATAGTGAGGGTAGCAAGAAAATCGCTGGATGCCTGCAGAACCATCCTGATCATCATGGCTACCTTTGGAGGATAACTAAAAATAAGAATTAATGAACAATAATCATGATTATCCTCTAAAACTAAAGTATAAATAATTTTAATTAATATATACATCGTACAAAAACACTCTGTACGCGTCTGTACTTAAACAGAGCGATTGATCATAAACAGTAATAAGTACAGTCGCGATTAAAAATCCATTTTAATCGATCGCAATAAAAATGAACACATTAATATCAAATTGCGTTAATAATACTTTATAGCCACCGTTCTCGACTATACGTTCCGTCTGAATGGTACACTTAAATGCAACGAGCGTTTGGAAAAAAAAAACTGTGAAATATATTCGAGATCAATTTTCCGTTAAATCGATCTATGTGCAAAAAGGTTACAATTTACATGCTATTATATACCTTAAGGTTTTACATTAAGGCTTATAATAGTCTATCAGTGAACGTATATATGGTAATACGGAAAATGAGATATGAATATTAACTAGAATTCGCACCATTCTTCGCTTGCGATCATTAGAGTAATCGTGCAAAAAGTTTTAGAAGAAAAACAGAAACGATTATTTCATTTCCCTCCTCTATTTTAATATTCAATGCGAATATCGTTTTATATCTAGTCGTATATATAATGGTATATTTTAGAAGCTTAAAAGTGCACATTTAAAATTGACAGCTGTTTATAGATCTGAGAAAGAATTGTATGAAGTGATAATGATTTAAATTTAACAGTATACGTTTAATATAATAAATAAATAAACCACTTATAAGTAGTATGGAATTTGAATAATTTGGAATGGCATTAGATCTAAAACAATAATAAGATGACATAATAAAAAAAAACGCTTAGTGCGGTTGGAAGGAATTTCAATCGTGTATAAATGTCGATAATCCGTGCGTCTTGTTGTCCGATTGAAATAAAGAGATGGGGAAATTAATTCATGTAATTACTGATTTCATAAAGTCAAAAAAAGTATAGTTAAGTATATATGTAGACTATATTTATCATTAATTTTCCGTTCTCGTCCGCTTGAGGCAAATGTAAGACAGTCATGATTTTTTACAATGCAATCAAATCATTTTAAAATATCAAGAATCAAAATCACCAATGTAGCTTGAGTGAGTATCACGAGCTGGTAAACGTGATGTAGATAGATCCCCACCCCCCGTTAAACCATCAAGATAGTAGAGACCACGTGAAGTCGCGAGCAGCGCAGAACCGGTCATCGTGACGATATTCAAAGAAGGCATATACCATGCAGTGTGCATTCTTTGAAAATAAGAAGAGGATCAGGACACGGTAAAATAGAGATATATGCTTGTAGATATACAGCGTGATTTAAAAATTTAAAACCTTTAAAAGGGTTATTACAAAGGTAATTTGTCAACAAAAGCTTTTACATCTATTTCTAAACACCCTGTATAATGTGATCGTTTTTAAACATGTCACGTCATTCTTTTTATTGAAATACGACAGGTCAGTCACTTCAGGCAGTATGAAATCTTTACTTTATTTACTTTATTGGAGATAGACAGTAACAAAAGGCAGTAAGAAAGTACAAACTTAGAAGCTTAGAAATATAAAATTAGTTACAGTTGTTACTTTATAACTATCTCACTAAGAACATATAATGATTTATAGTCAAACAATGAAAAAACAAATAAGAATAAAAACATTACTAAACTGGGATCAAAGACTATGTTTATATATTTATATTATGATTTAAATTGCATTGTATGTACTCAATAATTTCGAACGAAATTGTTTTTTAAAAGATACGAGAGAACACGAGAATAGATATAGACAGATAGTATATAAACAATAATTAATTTAAGCATGTTGTAATAGTTTTGAAAAAGATTTTTTTTACCTTATTATCAAAATGGCGTTTATAATTTCTAACACTATTAATTTTTACATAAAGTTTACATACATAAATTGACGTTAAATGAATTGTAGATTCAATAAATAGTTGAAAATAATTTTACATATATATTCAATCACCGTAATATATTAAAATAAAAAGTAGATTTAGACACGCGAAATAAAATAATTTAAAATTCTAACTCTGTACATAGGAGTGAATACAGAAGGAATTTCTCAATTATCATGACGAACGGGGAAACTGCGAACGAACGAGATGTATGACACTCGCCTTCCCCCCCATTTCGTGGGCGTGGAAAAAGGGGGGGTATGACCCATTTATCATTCCTAAAGTAATAGCGCAATTCTAATATATTATTAAAATGCAGACATCGTATTGATGATTGAGCGGTTTATGGCAACACCATGAAACATGTACCACGTCTAATTGATTTTACAGTTATACACATTTTTCGGTACGGCTTCAATCGAGTTTTTAACTGATACGTGTAGAGCAGTGATTCCCAAAGTGGTCTATATCGACCCCTAGGGGTTTATGACAACCTGCGTCAGCGAAAAAAAAATTGGGGGTCCATGAAATGAAAATGGAAGTCCACGATAGAGGATCTCAACACATACACTGATAGTATCTATTTACTTACATCATACTATCTTATAATATCAAAACATTTATATTATTTATAAAAGCACCTATGAGATTTAAGATTAACCCTTACAAAATTGACGCCAAATGTTGATAATTTATTACTAAAGCATCAGGTTCATCCTTCTCACTAAAAATATTGACTTATTGCTTATGTTATTTTATTTATAGTTTATTTTATGTTTATTTAATGTTACGTATATTTTACATAACAGATACAAAATTTTATTTTGAGTTGTTTTTATTTAAATTCAATTAATAAATTTTTAAATTAACATGTGTTTTTACTTAAAGTTTTTAACACTAAACGTCACTACAGTTAGAAATTTACAGGAAATCAATATCAGGTAAGTAGGGGGTCTACCCAACACGGAAAAACATGGCAAGGGGTCTACGACACAAAAAAGTTTGGCGAACTATGGTGTAGAGTTTAGTTTGTTCTCCTTGCAGTCTTTAATTTTATTCCTAAAAATAAAAGAGAAACTTCGCAAAGGTGACTGATGTTTGTTATTCCTGTCTAGTATGACTATATGCTTCATCACCATATCTGCAGATAGACGTTCATTGCAAGGCATAAACCTCCCCTAAACATCACCAACTTAAGTAAGAAAAGGACCAATGTTTAGCCACTTCCGCACATGCAGTGGTAGTCGTGCAATAAAATGCACCGCCCGCCAGCCCTCTGATAAATGCGTATGCGGCAAACAATGCGAATCACACAACCGCCACCGCCAAATCACTCAACACGTGTTTCACCCCTCCACGGGGCATCTTCAGGAGATATGTTACACCGATTAGTGCCAAACACAGAGTCGTCGTTTTCTTACTTAGGATGGACTTTCGCGAGGTAACACCTGATTCCATTAAATATCACCAACTTAACGGTCTTGCACTGCCTATACGCTTACTAAACCTTTTTAACCCCCGCGCTAACCTCCTGGACTTCGCTATATCTAAAGACCCTAACAATGTCGCGTCTCCTGTATTACATAATTAATATACTTGACATTGCAATAAGCGATAGAGGAAAGATACAACGCCTCACTGGTCATCTAAGAGGGAGGACGCCAGATCTTTCTAGAGTACTATAGAAGGATGATCTGAACAGTAATCAATATTATTAAGACATAAATCAATAGAAGTGACATAAATATTGTGAAAAACCGAAATAAAAGTAGTGATATAGAAATGTATAATACTAAAGCATAATAAAATAATAAAAATTGTAAAATAATGGTCTAAAATAAAAATTATTAATTGTTACAGTATTCTAGAGGAAAAGCGGAGGTAGAGAGGCAATATGGAATAGATAAAGAAATTTAAAGGAATGTGAGAAAATAGGAAAGACGACAGAGGAAAAACTGTAAGATATAATGCTCGTCTCATCTATTTTCTTTTCCTTTGGCATTCAGAGTCGAATTGAGTCCTCCAAATGCGACACAATTATTGCAATTGCATGTTGTAAGTAAGTACATAGATAGCCCATTAAATAATTACACGTGTTATAATAGACAGGTTTTCTAGGGTTCTTCTTTTTGGGGACCACACGTTCCATCCTGTCATGGGACAAAGACGTTACAACACGGGTAAAGACTTTTTAATTTTATTCTTTTATTTCACTTATTTCACTCTCTCTTTCTTCATATTTAAATCGTCTCTTGCATCACCTTCGTTACCTATCTTCGTTCCTAAACCACTGTTACATTATCACAGTTTTGACTCAATATAATAGACAAGTTAGTGCCGGCTGAGGAAATATAAGTAAGACTTTTTAATTTTATTCTTTTATTTCACTTATTTCACTCTCTCTTTCTTCATATTCAAATCGTCTCTTGCATCACCTTCGTTACCTATCTTCGTTCCTAAACCACTGTTACTTTATCACAGTTTTGACTCAATATAAGAGACAAGTTAGTGCCGGCTGAGGAAATATAAGTAAGACTTTTTAATTTTATTCTTTTATTTCACTTATTTCACTCTCTCTTTCTTCATATTTAAATCGTCTCTTGCATCACCTTCGTTACCTATCTTCGTTCCTAAACCACTGTTACTTTATCACAGTTTTGACTCAATATAATAGACAAGTTAGTGCCGGCTGAGGAAATATAAGTAAGACTTTTTAATTTTATTCTTTTATTTCACTTATTTCACTCTCTCTTTCTTCATATTCAAATCGTCTCTTGCATCACCTTCGTTACCTATCTTCGTTCCTAAACCACTGTTACTTTATCACAGTTTTGACTCAATATAAGAGACAAGTTAGTGCCGGCTGAGGAAATATAAGTAAGACTTTTTAATTTTATTCTTTTATTTCACTTATTTCACTCTCTCTTTCTTCATATTTAAATCGTCTCTTGCATCACCTTCGTTACCTATCTTCGTTCCTAAACCACTGTTACTTTATCACAGTTTTGACTCAATATAAGAGACAAGTTAGTGCCGGCTGAGGTAATATAAGTAAGCTCTACTTAATTAGATTTATTCTAGCTTGGTACTTGCGTTTCTTTACAGATATGCAGCCCTTCTCAATCTGCCCGCATCTGCTCTTAAGAAACACGAGCGCAATGAGTTAATTATGGAAGTGCAAAGACGCGATCCGCCCGCCGTCTTATCCACGCAAGACGAAGCCTGCGAAGGCTCTAGAGGACGCGTCTCGAGGGCCCGAGAGGCGACGTCCATATCTCTATAAACGCACAGATCCACATTCGAACCCGGCATCTTTAATATTTTAAATCCTAACATACACATCAATTGGTTATATGATTAAAAATTCTAAAGGTGTGAATCATACTGTATACGTAACAAATATTATATCTACCTAATTATTAACATACAAGACGATATTTTATATATAAGTAGTTTTTTGTGGAATATCACAGAGGTTTTTGTTACTTATTTTAAAATATATCCTTAAAATTGTATATTTGAAACTGAGCCATATATAGATCAATCATCAGCAAAAAGATTTAGAGCGTATACATCTATTCCCAATCACACTAAATGAAGTGATGAGTTTCACTCTGTAATATTCTATTGCGATATTGTAAAAATGTAATAAAAGAAGTTAAAACTTCGAAAAGAAAATACAGGCAAGAAATAAACTGTGATTATAAAATAAAACAAGATTTTAATTGTAAATAACATCCTCCTGTATTTATTAAATTATTAAATAATGAAGGAAAATTTTAAATGAAAATTAGAAAGAAAATTGTTAAAATGTAAATCAAATGTATTGTTAATGCAAGTAGTAAGAGTGATAGATAATGTAAAGAAGAGAGAATGAAAGAAGCTATAATGCATGAGAGATAGATAATTTTAATAAAGAATATGAAAAAAAAAATTAAAAGACAGTCTGTCATAGAATAGCAGAGGGTACAAGGTGCTCTGCAAATGGACCATAAGGAAAAATAAAAAAAATATGTTATGTCAATTCATTTTTTGTATTGCAGATTGCTCGTGGAGCCGAAAGGTTCTCAAGTGGTGACCACGACCCAGTAGACACGGTTTGAGTCGTCCTATCACTAGGTGGACCGACGACATCTCGGGAAGCCGCGGGAAGTCGCTGGAAGTCGCGGGAAGTTGCTGGAAGTCGCGGGAAGTCGCTGGAAGTCGTTGGAAGTCGCAGGAAGTCACTGGGTGCGGGCAGCGCAGGACCAGCCGTCGTGGTGATCTTTGCCTGGCAGTGAGCGTCCATCGGCTAAAAAGAAAATGAAAAGGAATTGGAATGCGACAGATCAATAAATTTCAATACAAATTCAGCAAAGATTTTAAAGAAACCCGCGTTCTTCATCTTCTAATGTATTTAATAAGATCTTCTGTACACCTTGTAGACGAAAGTCAGTCAGTCCCAATTTTACGCTTTCTGATTGATTCTTTCTAGATCTTCAATACTGAACCTTAATTATAAAACAGTATTTATATATACCTTTCTCTGTCCCACAAATCTGTCACTCTCATACAAACGACGCTTTTGATAAGGATAAGTTTTAAAGTATGGTTTGTGATTGGTTGTATAAATAAAGTTAGTTCTAAGATTGGATAATGTGGTTTAATGGTTATAAATACAGGGTTTCCGCAAATAAACTTACTGTGTTCTACTATTTTATTTAGCCTACGCTAAGCTATGTTACTTTTGATCTACGTATCTTCTTAGAAATGAAACCAATCAATTTGATATCAAAGTTAGCAAAACTAGATGTAAGATACGATTAGAAAAATCCAATGTAACACTCATTATAACTCTAATAGGTCTCTGACGGTAAAGGTTTTACTGTTCGCTGTTAACAGAGGAGTGAAGTAAACCCGCCATGATATCGAGGAAGGTATAACATGAATCCCACACATTCATAAGTAAGAAAAGGACCTATATTTAACCACTTCCGCACATGCAGTGGTAGTCGTGCAATGAAATGCACCGATCTGCACCGATCCAATATTTTACTCTGTATTTGGCACTAATCGGTGTAACATAACTCCTGAAGATGCCCCGTGGAGGGGTGAAACACGTGTTGAGTAATTTGGTGGTTTGCGCATTTATCGGCGGGCTGGCGGACGGTGCATTTCATTGCACGACTACCACTACATGTGCGGAAGTAGCTAAATATTGGTCCTTTTCTTACTTAGGATGGACATTCGCGATGTAACGCCTGATTCCATTAAATATCCCACACATTCATTTTTCCACCGGAAGCAATATGGCGTCGATGGAGACGCACGCCCGCTTGCTTCCCGGGATTTGTAAATCGGAACGCGGAGGAGTAAAAAAAAATCGCATGCAAACAATGGCAATTGTTAACCGTCGTGCGTTTTATCACAACTGAACAAAACAAAACACCTCCTCGCTGCACCTAGGCACTCCTAACAAAACCTAGAAGCCGGGACTCAAAGCGTGCGAAAGTAGAGCCCTCTTTATCTAAGAGGCGTCTGAGGAGGAGGGGCGTAGCGCGGAGGGGGGGCGGGTGGACAAGTGCATCTCAAAGAAATGCAGATTTTACACGTCGCTACACTTCGGATGTGTTGGATGTGTCGAGTTGAGTTGTCTGTACGGTCAGCAAAGGCGATTTTACAAGACGCTCGAATTAATCTAATATATAAAATTCTCGTGTCACGGTGTTTGAAACTTGAACTCCTCCGAAACGGTTTGACCGATTTTTACCAAATTTTACATGAGTATTCAGTATGTCTGAGAATCGGCTACTATCTATTTTCCATACCCCTAAGTGATAAGGGTGGTCCACCCCTAAATTTTATTTTTAATTTTTTAGACAATTTTTCTGGTTTTTATTTTATTATGATACAACATACAAAAATACATACAAACCTAAATTTTCACCCTTCTACAATCAACCCTTATCTTACATTTGTTAATTAAAAACTTTAATTTTTTTTGCAAAACAACGTTTGCGGGATCAGCTAGTTTCATATAAAATTATATTAACACAATCATTGGGTTCATCATCATTACCAACATACCGGTAATATCTTAACTAGTTAATCACACGTTTACAATTATAAATCACCAGAATACAAACACATCATAACACACATTTTTTGTGGACCTCTCGGATACCATGTCATGGTTCACATGGAATTCAGTCTTTTATCCTTCTCAATCTCATAAGTACTTTCTTCTTTTATCCATCACAAACTCTTCCTTATCACACCTTGGGTATAATGTGTTTACATTCAGAATATCATTTCATGTCAAGTCAAGACATACAGCCTTACTCTGCTCATATCTAGGGACTTCCTGCAAACTATGTCATTGGACTATTAAGTTAATTGTATTAAATCTATATACAGTAGTTTCTTTATACCAAATATCACTCGTTAGTGATGTCCATAAAAGCCTTAAGGTTCTAGAGTTGAAAACAAGAATCGGAAAACGTATCAAAAGACGTCTAGCAACAAACAGAATGACTTTGTTAATATAACCGTAGAACGATAGATGCCGACCGCTTTCAACTATTGTTATTTCGACTTCGGTTCGACTTCGAGTGCCGGTCTAGTGTGAAAATCAGGGAGGAATCAATAGCCTCCCTGATAAGAGAAGAAAAAACCAAAGAAGACTTCCTCTTACTCTGTAGAAAAATAATAAGTATAGTAATAGATAGAAATAAAACCTAATAAAAATGTGAACAACAAAAATAAAAAAAATATAACGTTAAACCAAGTGATATTCTAATAATCCTATATAGAAATAAAATAATAAAAATGTAAAAGAGTAATGAGGGATGTATGAAAGGCGTTACAGAGCGAAAGGGAAAGACAGAAGAATTGTGGCAAGAATGAAAAGAACGAAAGATCATACGATGTATGAAAGACGATAATGAAAATTAAACAAATATGTGAAATGATTAAATAATGTTGAATAGTCCCTGTCCCACACAAGATAGGGGTACGAAAGACTCCCAATAGCGGGGGCCATAAAAAAAACTAATGTTATTTGAATTTTATGGATGACACATATGTCCAACAGTCTCCTACTTCTATTCAGCCGATGGAAGCCCACTGCAAGTCTTAGGTCTTCACAAAGATCCACACAATAACAGGTCCTGCGCTCTCTGCATCCAGAGACTTATCGCGACCTACGACTACAGTGACAACGGTGAACGTCAGAATGGAAAAAGAATTCGGAAACCCTGTCCTCAACCAGATGTAGTGGAAGGAGAGATCCCCAACAGCGGTGGTCATAAAAATACAGTGAACGTCACAAACTCAGACGGCTTTTTTAAAGTCACTTCATAAAAACTTTACTCAAAGTTCCACATGTTACATCTCTTATTGACTACAAGTTGAGTCCATTTGAAAAATGCTTCATGAGAAAAGAGAGAAAAGAGACTGTACGTGTATATTTTAAAAACGATATAATCAATTTATATCACATTGCTCTTTTAACCGAAGGCTATTGGAACCAAAAGGTTCAGCTCAAGAGTCAGGGTCAACTACTCAAGCTGGTCAAGAGTCATCAGGTTAGGCCCCACTCTAGGTGGACCTACGATACAGATAAGGTTGCAGGAAGTCACTGCATTTGGAGTCCATCAGATAAGAAAAAAACGAAGGTATTTATTTAGTTGATATTAAAATAGCTTATATGAAAACACGTCAATTCCTATGAAGCAGCAATTTAATTTTAATTTATTAGGATTTATATACAAGCGTGCTTTGTTCGATTAGTAAAGAAAAATAATAACATTAATTGAAAATTCACATTTCTCTGCTAACGGTACGAACCGAATATGACACTCATTATAGCGAGAAGGAAGGATTTCTCTAAAATATTTCAAACGTAAGACGACGAGACGCGATTCCCTTTCGACTTACCCTTTGTGCACTAATGTACGTGTAATATTAACCTAGCCGCCCGCCCGCCCTACATACCTAACCTTTTTCACAAACACTGGCCAGCTAGATCCAATTAAAAAAAATATCAATTTATTTTTCATATGTCATCGCGTGACATATGCCTCTCTGTGATAAAATAAAACTAAAATATGATATATAATGTATTATAGAAAATAAGTAAAAATGTAAAATAAAAATGTAATAAGAAAAGAGGAAAGAATGATTGATGAACAGAGCAATAGGGTAAGAAAGTAGAAATGTAGCATGAAAGATAGATAATAGACCGAAAGAGAAAGTAAAATGTGAAAGAAGAGAGAGAAAATAAAAAATCATGTGAAAAATTAAATTGCAAATAAAGTCTCTGTCACACCATAAATAGGAGCATATATACGAGAGGCCCCCAATAGCGGGGGTCACATAAAAAAAGACATATGCCTCTCCCAAGGATTTTTAAGCATCCAGCTTATGTCCACCTTGCACGTGCACCATTCGTTAGCATTAATATGCATCTGAATGAAGTATCCAGCTCGGAGAACAATCCTGCTGGATAACCCGGCAAGATACTCAACAGTTGCTCTTTTTAATGAAATTTAACCATATTTGTTTTGCTATTATATGCAATCTGTGAATGTTTTTAACAACCTATCCAAAAAAGATTTTAAAAATAATAAATAATGCAATGATGACATAAGAAAAAGACTTTTTGCAATATATATAATTCTACATATTAAAATAAATTATTGTTCACTATCTGTATGTGTAAACTTTGTACTTCTAGAAGTTATTCCAGTGTCGAATTCCAGAAGTGTGATCACTTTATATAGAGTGATTGAAAATATGTGTACAAGCTTTAAATAAATAAATTTATAGCACATTTGTTGGAAAGTAATGTTGTTTCCGTCGACATATTTTACAGAAAAAATTTGTATACTAGATGGCAAAAGGTTGTTGATAACGAAGGTAAATATATTGTTAATTAGAAATAAAAACTTGTCAAAATGTAGCCATGTGAATTTAACTTAAGAGTGCGATATTACTTTCCGGTCACCCTAATATATTACAAGCTATCGAAAAAGCATTGTAAGAAAAAGATTTTCAAATTTCGAATTATCTTTACCTGCAGCATTTATACTGCTAAAAGTTATTCGCTTGTCGAATTCAAATAGCCTGATCACTTTATATAGAGTGATATGAAATAGTTAAAAACTTTAAATCTATATGTGGACAAAGGAGCTGTACCAATCATACTGTATATTAATAAATAAAACAATATAAATGATGTTGGAACATTTTCCTTATCGACATCAAAGGGTGAAAATATCCCTGCAATTAATATCAAGATGGAGTCAAAGTTTCTTGGTTTTGTCGGATGTTGGAACCGAGTAGCGTATTGGAAAATTTTCAATAACAATAAACGTAAAACTTAGCACATTACACGATCGTAATGTAAAACGATTAAAAGGAAACTTTTTCCGAAAGGGTGTGGCTGAACCGCGATCGTCTGACGCGAATTCTCAGAGCTGATACAACCGAAAAATGTCAACGATTTATTGAAAGAATTTTAACGTCAACACTCTGATACTTGCATAAACACAAATACATACTTTATACTCACAGCATTACTATTTATTTGATAGTCTTAATTGTACACGTTAAAAAAGAAAGGAATAGATGCGTAGTGAATAAAAAAGTACAAGGGGCGGTCTTATCACAGCAACATCTAACAGACTACTAGTATGGAAATAGATAAAAGACAAAAGAAGCTCTCCTCTTCTTGGGAACCTTTCGTTCTCCTGCTATGTGTGGGTCTTTTATTTTATCATCTTTCATCACGAACGAAGTCCTAGACCACAGTTTGCTACATTATCACAGCTTTGGCTCAATTATTTTTATTTTTATACAATTATAGCTACTTTATTATCTTTTCTTACTTACTAAACCTGAATTGCTTTATTCATGACTAGCTTGGGATCTTGCTCGACACTTTTTGACTGACTTCTGCGTCTTATTCTTTTCTATTGTATTATATACTAATATAGTAGAATTCTACGAATATGGGGCAACTTTTATCGTCGTTCATAAGAGTTGCGGTTAGTCGTTCTGTACAAAGTATAACTATTATCATAGTTTGTTTCAGCCTTAAGACGTCCACTGCTGGATATAGACCTCCCCAATAGACTTCTAATAAGACTGATTCGAAGCTTGAATCTTAACGTCTTTTATCAACTTATAAAACAATTTTTTTAAAATATATTTGCTTAGCTGCAAACGTGAAGCTTATGAAGGATATTTTGGAATTTATGTCAATATAGGCGTCAATGAAAAATGTTACTAACATTTATTTTATATCTCTGAACTTCAATATTTAACGGAATCAGGCGTTATTTTGCGGAAGTGCATGCTAAATAAGAAAAGGACCAATATTTAGCCACTTCCACACATGCAGTGGTAGTCGTGAATTCCACAAAGTACTCGAAACTTCGAGACCATTAATTAAAGTAACAAGGACTGTACTATTCACGTAAATAAAAGAGTAAAGAGCTGATAAAATTGTGTTAATTCTATAAATGAATATCGTCTGTCACACCTAAACGTGCTCCTGTCACAGTCGTATCAGCTCTCGATGTTCCCGCAATTAGACAATTGGCGCATCGGTGGACCGTGAGCCATTAGGGTTTTAATTGAAAATAGCGTAAAGACTGTAAATCGTACGCGTGCACTCCGGTCTGCAATGTCTCACTGTCCTCTCCGGTTTAATTAAAACGCGGTCTGGACTCTGTTCTCAACGAGTCTGGGGGTAATCTGATCGAGATTCGGATGTGTTGGTGATCAAGGCACAGTACGTTGAGAGACTAGACACACACAGAGCTGTCTAAACATGAGCTTGTGGGAAAGACTAGACTAGACACAGTCTTTTGGTCTGGACCAACTTAACCATAACGGTCCTATAGAGTTACGTATATGATTGATACTAACTTTGCTTACTCATAAACAAAGTTAAACTTATTAACATTTATAACTGACATATATATACATAGAGTAGATATTACCATTACAACCCTTTGTTAAAAGCATTAAAAGTGTATGTAATACTTGACGGTTCAGACCGTAGATGCTCTATACAAGACATAGGCATCCTCAAACATATCTTTGAAAGATGCCGGAATATGTATTATACTACGCAAAAGGCGATGCTGTCCATCCTCTGGAAACTTCTTTGTGATCAGTGGTATTCCTAAATAATTAATGCACAAAGTGTGAATTATAACATTGTTTCTCGGGAATGGAACTCGCGACCTACATTCGTAAGTCTCAGTCCTCAACCACTGAGCTACCACTGCTCGATGTACAGCTTATTTGGTATAAATAAATTTATGGTAAACCCTATCCAAAAATCAAAGTTTTCAGAAATTATAATTGAAGTGTACGTAATAATTATTGATAACTAACTCTCTACAAAAATATGTGAAGTTTATAAATATGTTAATGATCAATTTATAGAGGGGGTTTGAAAATTGATGTGAAAACTTTAAAGAGGTTATTACAGAAAAATTAGCTGTACATTCAGAGCTTTTACACTTGTATATCTTAATTAAGATCCGAACGAATGTAAATAAAGACTCATGATATACTCGTATAGTTAACTCAAGAATTTTTCGACCCCAATGTATGTCAGCTACGAGAGAGCCCCCCCCCCCCCCTACTGCCACTTCATACGGGCAATGCTTCGTGCTACATTTGCTTTCTCTTTCTCTCTGCGCTCTGAATGAACTTGAGTATACAGTAATACCCCGCTTTACGCGAGGGATACGTTCCAAAAAAAAACGCGTTAACTGAAATTCGCGTATAACGAGGTTTATGATTAAACATAGTCAAAAATTATTACAAAAAAAATACAAATCATTTTAATCAATCATTTTAATTCTAGGAACACTTATGCAACATATACTCTTACTTTTTACGGAAATATACATCTTTGGGTAACGTTTTGTTTACGTTCTTGTAAAATACGTTCATAACACCCAACACTGTTTTTAATTGTTTGACAGATGGTCAGGACACCATAGAGAAGTTGATGACTACATTATATTTATATGCACTCTTTCGCGTAATTCGAGGCATTTGAGCGCGAAATTTGCAATTTGCGTTATAGTGAAACCGCGTATAACGGGGTCGCGTAAAGCGGGGTATTACTGTACTTGCAGGGCCCAATTTAAGCGACTAATCCGTAGATCATGACCAAAAATAAAAAGTGAATTTAAAGCTGCGATAATAAGTTACAACCAAGTAATTTGACTACGAGATTATCACGTAGGTGTCTCTTAACAAAAAAAAAACGTAATAACTCCAACTTGTACAGTCACGCACGAAATAGAGCGTTCTCGCGTTGGCCATCGACTGCAAAAGGCCCGGGTCAATCGGCCGCTATCGGCCCGTCGATCGGGGTTCGATTCCCGAGGGTTGTAATTAGATTGTTAGTCGCATGCGATATATAACGTGTCGACTCACTCGACCGAAACGTCTTGATACTTGAAAAGTCATTAATATCACCTCAATTAAAATTCTTACATAAATTATAATTGCATTGATATTATTCGCATAAACGTTTATATTATACATATGTATATTAGGGGGACCGAAAAGTAATGTCGCTTTCTTATGTTAAATTCACACGACTACAATTTTAACAAGTTTTAATTTCGTATTCGTAGTGTATATATATATAATTACTGCCTTTTTAACGAACTAAAGCAATCTAAATTTGTAATAGATTTCCATTTTATACTTCAAGTGTGAACCTCATCACCATCTTCATCATCTTTTGTGACGACCTTACTTCGTAATCGTCATTTCAGCCTAAAGTTTCTCACAGCAAGACTAAGCAAAAGATATCTTTATTAGAGGGAATATACCATAATCGACACGCTAGGCAGCAGGGTTGGCGATCACAATGTGTTATGGTACGTAGAGATCGCTGCTGCTCGTCCTCTGGAAACTGGTTTGTATGCAGTGGCAATCCTATATAATTAATGCGTACAATCTGAATTGCAAGTTATGATATTCCTAACTACAAATAGATATACATTATTTCGAAACACGTTCAGATATATAAAGATCCCGGGACAAACTCAGTCGGCATTTATTATCTGATATCTCTCACGAATATTAATACAATTGTTTTAAATTAAACCTTTGCATACTTATTTCTGTTAAGTAATAATTTTAAAGTTATAATAAAATTGAACGCAGTTGTCTCGTTCTTATGTTCCTAGTATTAACCTACATCTCTATTTATTTAGTCGTAGCAACAACAACAGGCTGAGTAGAATTTCAGCCTCTGTTGATGTTATTGCTGTTAACTCAGGAACTTTTACAGCTTTATCGATGACGAC
Organism: Battus philenor; assembly: GCF_028537555.1. Classification (NCBI taxonomy): domain Eukaryota; kingdom Metazoa; phylum Arthropoda; class Insecta; order Lepidoptera; family Papilionidae; genus Battus; species Battus philenor. The sequence goes on along the minus strand of NW_027181686.1, from coordinate 1,129,549 downwards.
TTCACGGAACGGAGGGTTCCGTAGTCTTTTCGAGAATTAAAAATACTGGGCACTTGCATTTCAGTAGCACAATGACTTTGTGATATAGGAAATAGCTCTACCCGTGTAGAGATGTGTGGTGTGAGTGTTGTGAAGACGGCTTGGGATATCAGCATGCCACTGGTTAATCCGAAAGAAGACCCGGATCCTTCCATGAATCTCCCACACTATATGCAATTAGAAAGCCGAAGGCCACTCTCCAATACCGATCTATGGTGTCATGTGTTGTGTGTGATGTATAGTAAGTGCAATGGCTTGGTGTGGTTAGCGCTGGCAGTGTTGTGAGTGTCTGCAGCATGGTTGGTATGATGCTGGAATTCTGACAACCCTAAGATCGGAGCCACGAGTATGTCCTTGGAACACCATTTTGATCTGTGAGTAAGTTCGGGGGGAGTAACGAGAAGCACTCGCTATGAAAAGTTGGTTGGAACATGCTGACTCAAAGTAGTTTTCTGAGCAGACCTTGAAGAATTCCTTAAATCGTGCTACAAAACTAGGAGCGTTCGTATTTATATATACGTTTCTCTGTCGCACACATCATCCGTCGCTATCACACAAACGACACATGTGATTGGTTGTAAATTAAGGGCTGTGATTGGTTATTTAAATAAACTTAGTTCTTGGATTCGTTAACGTTGTTTTGAGATATGATATAATCCTAAATCCTAAATCGTCTAATTACTATCTATGGCTAGTCTTAATGCTAAGACTGATATCTTCTTACGTAGGATTAGTAGTAATAGCATCATCATTTAAGCCGAGAGACCTTCACTGCTGTACATACGCCTCACCTACAGATTTAATTTAAAACCGGTTTGAAGATGCCTGTAGTAACCATATCATATAATAAACCCTTTACACTGTACAAAGATTTCTTTTTAATATTCCTTTGATGAACTTTTCAAAAACAATTGAATGTTAATTGAATTAATTATTTATACAGATATAATTACATTTTATAGGCTTCCATGCGTAGGACTAATTTAATACACTATGAACAACCTGTTATTAACTAAACGAAAGTAGTTTTTCCCGCCACTAAACAATGTAAAAGGTGTTTAGTAAAAAATAATGATCTTTAATTGACATTAAGCTTCGATGCAACTCGAACACGCAACATGCATTCTTTGATGTATGTGTTATATTTTTTTTTGTTGTTGTTGTTAAAGTATCAAAATGAATAAGGCGTAGTATAACCGCAGTTCGATGTCGATAAGAAAGTCAGTTGGGAATTTAATATACATAATTTCTTTTAACGTATCGGGAAAGGTGGGCTGAATGTTTAACTATACTTTTATTACACCTCGCTTGTCCCTCTACTATTGTCTATTACGCGATAAAAAAAAACAGTTAAAAAATATGACAAGGTTTTTTTTAGCACATGTCATTTGAAAATTATTCGTGTAATTTCACTTGATATTCTCTATATAGTACAATTATCAAAATAACTAGATAATTAGGAAGAATATATAATACTATATAATATACATGTAATTTGTTTATAAAATATAAATTCTTTATTTATTCTTTAAAATCAATTTAATTTCCTTCAAAGTAATCACCGTCTGTTAACAAGCATTTATGCTGATATTATTTATTCCAGTCTAACAGTGTGAATAGTCTTATTACGATCAAGAATACAAGACCTTTTTCTTCTTCGATTCGATTTTTATATCCTCAATCGTGTCAAAACTGCATGCATTGACCTTTTGAGTTTGCTGAGTAACCAGAAGTCGTACGGAGCCAAATCAGGCGAATACGGTGGTTGCTGAACTACTAACTTGGATATAATAAAACCTTTTGACAAACACACCCTTGGAAAATGTCATAAACAGTCCAACCAACCTAGAAATCAAAATGATTACCTGCCTTCCTAATGCCTGGGAGTTTTACACGACAATTTCACCTTACTTTCTGATCATACATATATATCCTACCAAAGCGGTCGTGGTCATGCCCGTGTCGGTTACATCGCCACTGCAAGTATCGCTATGTAAGAAAAGGACTAATATTTAGCCAATTTCGCACATGCAGTAGTAGTCGTGCAACAAAGTGCACCGCCTGCCAGCCCGCTGATAAATGCGTTTGCGGCAAACAATGCGAATTACACATCTGCCACCGTCAAATCACTAAACACGTGTTTCACCCCTCCACGGGGCATCTTCAGGAGTTATGTTACACCGATTAGTGCCAAACACAGAATGCTTTGTTGCACGACTACAACTGCTTATTCGGAAGTGGCTAAATATTGGTCCTTTTCTTACTTAGGATGGATTTCCGCAAGGTAACGCCTGATTCCATTAAATAGTCTCGGTATGTGTCTCCATGTAGCTGGGAGTTTTGCAGAGAGAGAGCATTCAATTGCTGAGTTTTTAGTGGCAATTTTGAAGAGGTCTGTTCATTTTGTTAGGGTGTGTCTACAAGATCGCTTGTCTTCCATTTTACCTTGCACCACCAAACGTGTCATGCTCATGACAGGTGACATGTCGATGATGAATAAACTATCTAGCTAAAGGAATATGCTGATGCAGACCACTTCCATGCGGTCTTATTAGAAATGAAAGAATCCCACGTTCAGCAGTGAACGTCTGACGCCGAGAAGATAATAAAGAGCTTACCAACATCTATTTGACCACTGACCTTGGAACAGTGATTAGGACACAACTTAAACCTGTAGCATTCTAGTTCAAAGTCGACGAAACTGAGGTGATGAATGAAAGTTAAATGACATTGAGACGGAAGAAAGATCAGAAACACAATTAATATGATGAAAAAAAATGTGTACCGTACACAGGGAAAGCACAAGAGGTCCATAAATATAGGGACATAAAAAAAAAACAATGATTAAGCAAAGAGTTCCAGCCTAAGTGCCTTCAGATGTCTCTTTCCACATAAACTGATTCAGAATTTTCAATCAGCTCCCATAATAGATAGAAGCGTTGCAAGAGTTTCTTCTGCTTCTTTTTACTACGCTAATGCTTTCAAATGTAAGAAAGAGTAGAAGTGTTACTAACCAGGCAATACCAACCACGTCGTTGTTCGGCTCTGACCCAAGTCCAAGTCCTCGTGAGAGGTTCTTGAGACTGGAGTCACTCCACCGAGCACCAACATAAACTCTCTCTCCCTGGAGAACGTAAACTTCGCTAAGAAAGGAGAGATCTAGACGACAAGAGGTCTTAGAATAAGCAGGTAATAAACAGGTGGAATCTGCAAATGTCACTTAAGCTAATAGTGAAAGTACCCACACTATTATTAGAGTTCGAAATTCAAATGATTATAGTTCGAAACGTTACCACAAGTTAAAGGAACTATCGATTCATTACAATTATAGAATACATCGCCTTTGTTCTGACTTCCTGGCTTCGAACCGCAGACTTTCTTACAGCCTTACACATACACGTATAGCCTCTAATTACGTTCATATTGGTGACCACCTTAGGAGGTACTCGGCCGACCGTGACGGGCATCGTTGATGCGGAACACCGATAAAATCTCAACTCTATTCCCTCGACATAAAATTTAAATTCATCTGCACAAATTTCAAGGATAGACAAACGATTGCATATCGATGTGTAGGCTTTATTTGTACACATTTAAAGTCGATAATTGCCTGCGTTATTTAGGCATACAGTAAGGTCAATAGCATGATGGGCGATTTCGCGTCTGTTAATTGGTGTTCGAAGGATTGGAAGATAGAGACGACCGGTGACGAGCCCCGAAAAAAAAAAACAAGGTGTCACGCTCAGTTGAACACAGTTCCGTCCGCAGATTAAATAAACATGCTATTTTAATTAGCATTCAATCTAACTTAAAAACAACTAAGCGCTATTTTTAACCGCTATATGTTATAATAGAAATTACTTTAACATCTTAACTCCTAAATGCCTCCAGCTTAATATCATACTCGAAAACAAAATCACAAAAACAATTTTACACCTTTCTTCTTTTATGAATATATTATAAATTAATAATAATAACTTCAGAGAACCTATTTAATAGTTTTAATTTATAAAACTATAACTCCAGGGTATACATATAAATACACTTACAAATAAGACGAATATATACATTAATATTAAATTTGTTAACAGTCTTAATTATTTAATGGAATCAGGCGTTACCTTGCGGAAGTCCATCCTAAGTAAGAAAAAGACCAATATTTAGCCACATCCGCACATGCAGTGGTAGTCGTGCAACAAAGTGCACCGCCCGCCAGCCTGCTGATAAATGCGTAATGATGTATAAACGCGCCTGTTCAGCTAGGCATGCTGATCTTAAATATTTAATGGAATCAGGTATACGCATTTATCGGCGGGCTGGCGGGCGGTGCACTTTGTTGCACGACTACCACTGCATGTGCGGAAGTGGCTAAATATTTGTCCTTTTCTTACTTAACAGTCTTATTGTATACAGGTCAAACATTAAATACATTTAAAATACATATACAATATCCAAATCAAAATAAAAATGTATCTTTTTTTTTCTTCTACTTTTCTGCTTCCCCCAAAGGTTGCTACAAAAGTTACTTACACTTACCACATCCTACTACTTCCTGTATGTCGACAGCAAACCTAGTGTGGTATCCACCCGTGCTACTTTTTCGTGGTCACACTAGTGAACCTTTCCTAACGGCCATCGGATGTTGGTCATGAGCGATGTTCCCCTACTGCCATTTCAGATGAGCAATTCTTAGATCTACGTCAGTAACCTTTGTTCTTCTAATATCGTCATTTCTGATTCAACCTCGCAGTGAATCTCCAGCATAGGCTTCGCCATTGCTCTCTGGGTGATTTAAAGCCTTATGAGACCCATCGACCACGTCTCGGATCCGTATGTCATCACCTTCGTGTTCAGGCTTTGCTGTATCTTGGACAGTAAGGCAGTTCTCTACTTCGTCAAGTGATACGAGACTTGCGATGGTAGGTTCCGGATTCGTTTTCTAGAGTGATCTTATGTGATTCACACGTTTGTGCATTAATTATTTAGGATTGCCACTGCTCATAAATAAGTTGCCAGAGGATTGGCAGTAGTATCTTCTGCGTATCACAATATCACACTGCGATCGCCAATCTGCCTGCTAAACATGGCGATTATGGTAAGTCGATCCATAAATATCTTAGGGGGAGGCGTTCCCTTGCAGTGGGCATCTATGGACTGAAATGACGGAAGGTCCGAATTGGATTCGGCAAGTGACCACTTTCTAGAAGTTGTACTTACCATTCTGAACGTTTTGTACTAAGTATATATGTAACTCTGAGAAAATATCATCTTCTATCTATATATCGCTAGGATTTAAGTAAGCCAGCAATAGTATCTTAACTTAAAATTGAGCTAAGTTAGTTTCGCTAAAATAAAGAATAATCGAATCAATATTTATTGCATTCCAAATATTTATATTTAAAATACTGAACGAAAACCATGTGTGAGTAAATATTTAAAAAAAAATCATTGCAGATGCCCATTGCCTATTGTTTATAATGACCACAGATAACGAAAGTACACATTATCTTCACAACAAGTGAACATACTAAGTATTAATTAGACAAAGATCATAGTCGTTAGCGATAAAAAAAAATATGATTATTCCAAAAATTTGTATTTGGAACGATTCGAAACTTACGTAGAATGCGTAAAGTTAAAAATTTTAAAATATTTAAAAAGTTAAAAATATTTAACGTTACGAAAAACCGATTTGAATTTGGAACGTTACGAGAATCGATAAAACATCGATACAATCGTAATAACTGACCACCGTAATTAACCGGGGGCCCCATCACACACATGTCGCTAAACAAAGCCGCGGTAGAAGCTAATTACCGACGCGCGAGTAAGACGGCGATACATAAACCGAATACGTGCGAGTGGAACATAGATACCGGCGCGCGCGCAACCCAGCAGTCTCAGATCGGAAGCCGATTGACACGCACCACTGCTCGTTGACCGAATATCTTTTTTTATTCATTAATTAAAAATGCCGACATTCTGATAAATGGACACCCGAACAATACATTACAGTTTAATACACTACTTTCTACTTTTTTACGATAGAATATGTAATAACTTATGCTAAGGCTCCATTGTAAGCTTAGCTAACTTACTCCTTACTTTATAAAATACAGCAAAATTTTTTTTACGGCCTCCGTTCTTCTCGGTGTCTATTTCTCTCTGCTTTGTGTTGCAGAGACGTTAAAATATCTGGTTAAAACTTTTTTCAATTTTTTTTATATGTCTTTCTCCTTTCATTCATACTATTGCAAACAAATAATTGGACTATAATTTACACAATTCAAAACGCATATTAAAAATATATTAACATAAAAAGCTTGTTATTCAATAAGCGAATATTTAAATGACAAGAATCCTTGGCAGTGATGTCGCCTGATTATTTTGATTTCATTTAGACTATACTTGATAAAGTTTGTATGTATAAATCCGTAATTAACTTAAAAGATGTGTTGTTATGGAGTTTCTTTCTGCGTTTTCTACACAACTATAACACCTTGCGAGGCAGAGTAGAGTTTTTAACTCTATAAAATAAATATATAATAAATTGAAGATCATTAGTTCTGTTAAAAGTTCCAATGTCGTATAAACGAATTTTACTTTCATCTTTAAGAGTGAAGTGTTAAAATAAATGAATCTTTTAGTAAATATTAAAATCAATTCGCCTCGCCTATCGCACTGTATCATTGCTTGTTACCCGATACGATATTTTCTAATATCTCTACATCTGTCAACGACGCATTGATCCAACCCTCGGAAGCGGTTCTTGCATCTGACAATGCGACCTAGAATAATTTGCATACGCCATTTAAGGGTTAAAAAAAATTACCATAGTGCATTATTGACGGTCTAAACACTGCAGAAATGACGATTAAATATATCTCGTAATTCTTTAAGCTATTTACAACTTTAGTTCTCTGTGATAAGGTTGATTTTTGAATGACATGAATTCGTAAGGTATGGGAAATGTTAACCCTTCAAATGCGTTATGATAATTCGGATGCGCTGAATTATTTTTGCTATCATTTTTCAATAGCTCATTAATGGACAGCAGAGATGATGCGGAGTGGCGTACGCTTTGAGCTCTTTGTGCGCTCTATCTCTGAATGAGCACAACTTATTGTGGCGCCGATTTTATGGTCGCCATTAGAATTTTGACGGCACTCAAGGGTTGATTTGCATGATTGTGATTTACTGTGTACATTTCTATGTCAGTGTCCTAGATTTATTGCCGTGTTTTAATTTCACATGTACCTTACAACTTGGTGGCGTATCGACTATACGTAACTCCCTCTATATATGTCTTAAATTGTTCACATGTAGTTGCTGTAAAACCTTTCTTTTTTGAACTATGTGACATGGCTATATGAATGAAACGAGAAAAAAAGTATTTAATGGAATCAGGCGTTACCTTGCGGAATTCCATCCTAAGTAAGAAAAGGACCAGACACAGACTCTGTGTTTAGCACTAATGGGTGTAACATAACTCCTGAAGATGCCCCGTGGAGGGGTGAAACACGTGTTGAGTAATTTGGTGGTGGCGGTTGTGTGATTTGCATTGTTTGCCGCATACGCATTTATCAGCTGGCTGGCGGGCGGTGCACTTTGTTGCACGACTACCACTGCATTTGCGGAAGTGGCTAAATATTGGTCCTTTTATTATTAAGGATGGACTTCCGCAAGGTACCACGCCACCGCTGATAAATGCGTATGCGGCAAACAATGCGAATCACACAACCGCCACCGCCAAATATTTCACCCCTCCACGGAGCATCTTCAGGAGTTATGTTACACCGATTAGTGCTAAACACAGAGCACAGAGATAATTCTGACTGTTTCGAAGACTGGAAAATATTGGCTAAAGTGCATTTCATCAAACGAGGATTACTTTGTAAGAAATGGAATTGGTTTGGAAGAATAAATAAATAATTTACATTTTATTAATGAATTCACCTTATTTTTTATTACAGTATTATATCGTTTAATTTATTTATTTATTTTAGAAAAGAAAAAGAGAAATAATTTATATAGTACAAGAGGCGGTCTTATCGCTCGAGGCGATCTCTACCAGACAACCTTTGGATGGAGATGAGAGACATGAAGAAGAGAGCAGTTTAGGATATACATACATACAAATATATTCATATATACACATATATATAGCTATATATATATATATATATATATATATATATATATAAACATATTTACGTAAGAAAGGTACTACATAAATACGAATAATTAAGAAATGCTATACAATATTCTATTTTAAAGGCGAAGAAATTGCTGTTTTACCATTTTTTGTTTATATACGCACTTAAAGATAATTTAATATATTATATCTATTTATTATAAGACAAAAGATTTTTGTATGTAACATACATAACAATATGAAACATTATATAAAATTTAATACAGATAAATATAAATATTAAATAGATTACCTGTAACAGATAACGAATTAAACTTTCTCCTATAAACGATACGGTAAATAGAGTCATTAAATATATTGGCATGCATCTATGCGCTTGGCATTTCAATGTTTTTTTTTATTTAATTAATGGATTGCCATTATTTATGTCAGTACGTACCTGTCTGTTTATTCCTTATAGGATAAGGTCGATACGTGATAAAGAACAAATGTCTGACATGTTTTTTTTAATGTTTCCACTGTTGCAAAACAAATCCACTGTACAGTACGTAAACATTGTGTACAAGTTCTAAGACTTCTAGACGACGTGATATTTCAAAAGTAAGTTACTATAGTACTACTACTACTACTCCGCTAGCTCAGTGACCCAAAGTGGGTCTTGGTCTCCGAAGCGAGAGACTTCCACTTTCCTCTATCTTGCGCCATCGTCTGCCATTGGTTGACATTCAATTCGCGCAAGTCTGCCTCAACGCGATCGATCCAGCGATACCTGGGTCTACCCACTGGTCTTCGACCCCTCGGTTTTTCCAGGTACGCTACCTTCACGCTCCGATCCGATCCCATTCGCTCCAAGTGACCAAGCCAGCGGATTCGTTGAGCTTTATATTCGCCAATGATATTTGGTTATGCTACTAAAGTCTCAATTTCGGCATTCTTTCGGAGGCTCCGAAAGTTACTATAGTACCACCGTTAATTGCATTGCATGAGATCAGGTATGTTTAATTGAATTGGTCACTGTGAACACAATTTTATAAATTAGCCTATCGATAGCAAACAGTTAACAATCTCGGATACATAAGTCATCACCGGCAACACATTAATCAAAGATCTTATTCTTCAATCATTGCGGTATTTTGGACGAGATATTTCGGAGCTTCCTGAACGCTGCCAATCAGAGTTGGTTTCTATTTCTAGAAGTTGAACTCACCAAGCTGCAGGGTTTGTTCCAGGCGTATATAGTCTTCAACTTCAATTGCAGCACCTCCGACAAATACTTGAGTAGGTACGACATGGATATAAGATATCAGTTTCGTCTTATGCATGTTTATTTTAAGGCTTACATGTCCGAAGGCTCTATTGAGGTCATCGAGCATGGTATCCAGGACCTCCATGGTATCAGCCATTACGAAATATCTAATTTACCATAACCTATTGGTCAAAAGGCTTCAATGTGACAGACAGATACGAAAATAAGTTTATTCTAGTGAGTGAATAAATGATATATTATAACTCGTTCAATTCACAAATATAAATTAATGGTTAAAGATCACGGCTGACAGGCAGATCGAGATTCGAATCCGTATGATCATCAATATATATTACACGCTGCGATTACTCGGCCGCGATTTTTTTTATTAATTTTTTTTTTGTCAAAAGCAACAGCTGCCATTACGCCCTTTGATAAGATCAAGACAGTTACGATCATAGATTCAGACGTCTCGTATGTCAAAAGCTAATTTGCTGTCAATTTATGTTATCCTATCTAAAAATAAATTATTTAAATTAAAATGTAATGATAATGTTAAACAAAAACTTTTTTTCTAAGTTCGAATTACGTATTGTATATTTAAACAAAACCACTAAAAAAGACACATTCGATATTTAAATCAGATGTCCCGAATAACACACATTCGATTTTTAAACGCGACGATAGGAAGCGTCGTTAAAAGACTTCGACATCCGGTTCGAAATATGAAATCGAAATTGGAATATAAAAAAAAAAGTTCAAAGCCGCCATCAATTGGTGTAACTCGATGCTCGCAGCCGCTAATGGAATCTGAATTACAAATGTACCTCTGTACACTAAACGCAAATGTACACACCTGTCCTTTACTTTCACTTATGGTTAGATAGGGAGATGACATATAGAACATCAGACACGACGATTGTTACATTTGAACATCAATTTTTCGAACGAATACTTTGTTTTCATCTTCATTTCAATCCCAAGAAGTCCACTACTGGGCATATATCACATCACCCATCTACCTACCATATATATGATTACTATATTATCATTTAACATTCAACATAGATTTTTTATACCAAAAGTTACAACAAAGGCATAACCTTGAATCACATATGAACTAAACGGCCTGTTTCAATACAACGATCTTTCTATCCACAAAAAATTTAAACTAATATCTGTACAGTATTTTTATGAATAAATTCAACTAATAAAAAAGCATAAATCGGCACCAATAGCATCACTTAAAATATTATTTAAACCACATGAAAAATATGTCATAAATAATCATAGAAATGAAACATATATTCGCATAATAAAATATTAAATGTCTACTTAAATTATGTCTTTAATATTTAACATATATAATTAAGTATATATGTATATATATCGTTACATAGATTTGAGAACATTTGCACCATGGTGATAATAGCTGCGTGGGCAGAGCAACCACTAGCTGAACCGATGATATAGGGTAAGAATAGAGAAAAATAAATAAATGAAAAAAAAAATACGGCAAAACAGAACATAATGCGTCCAGTATTTCTGAAGAAGAATAAAATACGAATGAATAAATTTCATTGAGAAAGAAAAAAAATTGAGAATTCAAATAAAAAAACCAGTGATTAAAATTATTTCGTAAAAATAATCCATAAAACGGGAGCCATATAAAATCTTCTTGACCTATCGAATTATGTCGGTTATTCGTCAACGGATCACCCGATCCATTATTCGATTTTTAAACAATGATATCGAAAAAAAAAACAAATAAAAATATCATTTAGTACTTATTCATAATAACAGTTGAGTGTTAGAAAGAAAACAATTAAATACAATGTAATATATGTAAAAATATAATTTACGACGGTTAGTTTTGGTCTCCCACATCTAACCATATATACACAATATAAATAAACAATAAAATAACAAATACACAATAAAATTAACAACACTAGAAACAAGCGTGGCATTCCTTATCAGTATACCAAAGTTATTGTCATTAGTGATGTTCTTTCACATAAACGTAGTCCAGACCCGAAACAATTCGATTTCAATTTAGATTTAAATATTAACATTAATTACATATAGAAATTGTATGAATAAAATAAACAATATAATAAATTAATCTTCAAATAATAATTATTTAGCAGCAATATATTTTACTTTATTATAATTAAAATAAATCTTGACTGTAATATTATATTTTTTGTATGATATTTACGTGCACAGATGCCCAATGCAAGGCATAAACGACTTCCTAAGATATCTATGGGGGGGATCACAGCGTGGTGATACGGTACGCAGAAGATGCTGCCGTCCATCTCTGGAACTACCATCACAAGTCTAAATAATATACCACTGAGTAGACAATATATATTACAATATATTTGTGTATTTAGAACAGGGCTTCTTAAACTATGGGTCGCGACCCCAAATGCGGTCGCGTAGTGAAATGCTGGGATCGAGAGATTTTAATGTCAAATATTAAATTTTTGTATACCATTTTATAACATCACTAGAGTTGGCGCTATACAGTGGACTTGCAGCGTCTAGACACGCGCATTTGTTGAAAGTTTTAAACTAATATAAATACAATTTTATAATTTTTTGTGCAATTTTTAAACTTTAGATTTTTGTATGTTTCAAGACGAATTCGAAAACTATATATTTTCATATGTATATTGTTACCTAATAAATAAATCATCAAAATATATTAATATATTTTCCTTTTATATTTGTATGGAGTCGTCAAGAAACTCGCAATCATAAATGAGGTCGTGAATGACAAAAGTTTAAGAAGCCCTGATTTAGAAACATATAATGACTTATTAATTTTATCTTGCATATATTTCCATAGAGTATACAATATAAATCCAATATTTTTATAAGGAGTTGAGATCTGGACGCAGAGGAATCTGGATCTTCCTAAAATTGACGACCTGATGATATGGTGCCGGAGATCGATGATCAGAATCCCGAGGACAGTGCACGGAACCAAAGTATCAATCCTCGAAGAACAAAATATGAAAATGTTATTGTCGACTGTGCAAATAAGAATTTTAAAGTTCTTTGAACATGTAACCCTTAATGAGGACTCGTTGGAACATTAGGTGAAGGAAGGCAAGCGATACCGTGACAGACATCATCAAAAATATCACTAATAAGTCAGTAAATGAATGTCTTCACTCCACCAAACACCGAGCTACATGACCACGCGTATCAATAACAGAGGCATCAGAACCAAACGGAGCATGATCACTCTAACAACAGCAAACTGGAAGAAGATGATGAGAGAGAAGCCATAATGTTTTTTTCTAATTAACCGTTGGTCATGAAATCTCTCCTCTGTCGTAGATCCTAAGAAATTAATTTATTCACCACACTAAAATTTGATTAATTATTTTTAAAATTTAATTTACCCTAGAAGACCGGGAGATATACTGGCAACACTAAGAAGCGACGCCCACAGTCAAGCGAACAGACAAACCGATCTCGTTACTAACAATGCGCCATATATAACCGCGTTTCCGGTGAGAAATGCGTGAAGCCGTCTCTCTTACACATCCACGATCTGTATCTACCGTCTCGCTCCGCGCAATCACTACAACCCATCAAGATCATTAGGCGATACAGTGATTTGTATTGTGGATTTTTTTTATTTTTTTGGTCGTCGACTTCGATTCGCCTGAAAAATGCAAGTCGAGTTATGGATCATTGTACCTTATATGCGCGGCTAGATTTGCGCAGTGGATTGGCTGTAGTTGAGACTTGCAAAATATCCCGGGTCCGGCTGTGCTGTTTACCTTTTGTTTACTTTTTGGGGCCCCCGTTTTTAGAGACCTATAGTGAACTTCTACCCTAAATCCTAGCAAAACCCTCTCTATATGATATAGAACCTTCTTATTACTCCCATCGTAAGTAACCACGTCTCGGATCCATATCATCACCAGCAACACACATTTGTCAAAGACCTTTGTCTTTTTTTTTTATGGCCCCCGCTATTGGGAGCCTCTCGTACCCCTGTTTTGTTTGGGACAGGGACTTTATTTACAAATAATTTTTTCAGATTTTTATCTTTATTCTACACTCACTTTCATTCTTCTCAATTTCTTTTAATCTTTTCTTTTATCCTTCACAATATCTTTCATTTTTTTTTTGTCCTTTCATTCCCTCTTGCTTTCATCGCCTTCCTTTCCTCATCTTTTTTACTCTTAGGTGGCTAGGTACAATTTTATTTCTAATCTTTATTTTATTCTTACATTTTCTATCATTATCTTTTGATATTACAAGACATTTGTCTTTAAACACAGCAGTATTTTAATGCATCACTATAATCATTTTATACTACTGTTTTAATTGTAAATTATGTTATAGCAGTGTGTTCCAAAGTCCTTTAAATTAAATAACTTAATAATCTAACGATATATTCTTATGTATCCTGCATTTAGGAACTTCCTGCGACTTAGACCATTTCAATATTCCACCTAATGGAGGGTCACTTCATGTTATTAAACGGTTTTATTTAGTTCGACCCGTACGGAATTTACTTATTTGTGTCAAAATTAGAAATTGAAATTTTAACACCTTCCCGTTGTCAGATTGATCTGAAATTTGGTACACACATTTAATTTAGATGACAATACAATAAAATAAAATCAATAACATTATAAATCTAAGATGGCCGCCATACCAAAATGGCGGATTACATATTTTTCCTTAACCCCCCCAATATGGGTATCAAATGTAAGGGCTACACTAGTAAAACACGATGATTATGTCAAAATTTAAAATTCAAGATGGACGCTGTTCCAATATGACGGACTATGTACATATTTCTCCACAACCAAAACAATATGGTTATCAAAAAACCGTTTATCTTAAAAGTTTTTTAAATGTATTTTATCTAACTTAATGTCAATGTGTTTTAAGCAAGTTACAAAAAAAATCTTTATACTGCAATAGATTTAATTTTGTAGGTAGATTATGGTTTGACTATACGTTACCTCAAGATGTGCCGTATTCATAGAACCGTATAACATTGATCAATCGAGCAAGCGCACAAAAGAACGAACAAGAAATAAGATCAAACACGCGAACAATAAATAACCAACCCCGTTCATATGCAAAACGGAATCGAGTAATTTTGACACAACCATAATGGTCGCATCCATTGCATTGTTACCTCTGAGGTCCTCAAACAATGCACCCGCCATCCAAATACACACTCGATATTTTAAAATTCATTTTTTTAATATCCATTCATTTAAATTTAGTTCAATATTTGCCTTCGACGATATTTGGAACTCCCGTATCACTAAACCATAAACTAACAAAAGAATAAACAAAAAAATATAAAATGTCAATTTTGACGTTTCGTATATTAAAAAAAACTTTTATATTTTACAACACTATGATATTGTATAATTTGTAATAAAAAAATATATAATAGCGTAACGTAATTTTTGTTAAACAAATTATTTTTTTCTAAAAATCTAATAATATTCCCTAAAAAAATCACAAAAATGTTATCAACAAATAAGTGATAAAATGCCTGCATAAAAATTGAAAATATCTTTATTCAAATACGCATTTACATGCGCTTTTTATTCGTCTATTATTTATCTAAGTAAGAAAAGGACCAATATTTAGCCACTTTCGCACATGCAGTGGTAGTCGTACAACAAAGAGTCAACTCTCAAAGTTTCAAACTCTCGAGTCATAGACTCTGTGTTTGGCACTAATCGGTGTAACTCCTGAAGATGCCCCGTTGAGGAGTGAAACACGTGTTGAGTAAATTAACGGTGGCAGTTATGTAATTCGCATTATTTGCCGCATACGCATTTATCAGCGGGCTGGCGAGCGGTGCACTTTATTGCACGACTACCACTGCATGTGCGGAAGTGGCTAAATATTGGTCCTTTTCTTACTTAGGATGGACTTCCGCAAGGTAACGCCTGATTCTAATAAATATTATTTTAACATTATAAGCAGTAAGTTACCACCGGTTGAACAGGCAGCCAGAAACTCAACAGTTGCTCTTATAAATAAAAATTAACAATTTTTCATACATATATTATAATATAAATAATGTAAATGAGTTAACAAACAATAAGCTTTATATAATAATATATAGCTTGCCTTTTACATGTAATATTACGTGCGGTGATATCCCAGCGGTTTAAAATTAAGACATACAATCACCGGTCGGTGTTCGATGCCCGGAATATAATGTTATATGACTAACACTCCGTGAATTAAGCAGATAAAAAAATTAAGCATATGGAATTGCCACTGCTTACAAATAAACTTTCAGACGATGATCATCAGCGTGCTCTGCGTACCATACCTCTGCGATCACCAACCTGACCTCCAAGCGTGGTGATGATATATCCTCTTATAAATATCTTTATGGAAAACCTATGCTTTGAAATGGACGTCAATGACACAACTACATAATCTTTGATTAAATTTAATTAAAAATATTATCATAACACAATTAGGAATTCTTTTAATACATGCAGAACATTTAGCATTATTTTATTCTAACAACTGATGTATTTATAAAAAAAGGAACAAACATACAGTCGTGGATCCTTGATGCAACCGAACCCTTTCGACAATGGGAGCCGTCATTACCGTATTTGAATAATAAAAAAAGAACACAACTGAAGGGGAGATTGGTCTTGCATAAGTAATTATAACAATTATTATTTGATAGATAATAAATTATATCTGACGTTTACTTCGTTTATTTTCAATCCTGTTATATTTAGAGCAATGTTAGTTTTAAAATATTATCAACAGTGTACACAGTTTCTCTATTTCAATGTGTTTGTAACTACATAACTAAAAAGTTTAAAAGATTGAATATATATCTGTTAATATACAGAATGTATATTAACAGATATATATTATATATACAGAATGTATGACCTCCACAATTCATATGTTAGTGATACTGATATATTTTCGTGCTCTCTCGTATCTTTTAAAAAACAATTTCGTTCGAAATTATTGAGTGCATACAATGCAATTTAAACCATAATATAAATTTATAATATAAACATATAAACCATAGTCTTTGATCCCTGTTTAGTAATGTTTTTATTGTTATTTGTTTTTTCATTGTTTGACTATAAATCATTATTTGTTCTCAGTGAGATAGTTATAAAGTAACAACTGTAACTAATTTTATATTTCTAAGCTTCTAAGTTTGTACTTTCTTACTGCCTTTTGTTACTGTCTATCTCCAATAAAATAAATAAAGTAATGCATATACGAGTATTTATGTTACAGACTTTCTAAAATCAACTTTTACTATATATTAAAATTAATTATTGTTTAATATCTGTCTTTGAAAACTATATTTCAAAGTGATCACTTCATTATTTATTCCTATGTCCCCAAGATGGGGCAGAGGGCGTCCACAGTGCGTCGCCATCTCGAACGGTCTTGAGTCTCGCGCTTTACTTCGCTCCACATCATTCCAACTGCCTTCACTTCTGCAGTGATCGTCCACCACCAGGTTTTGCTTTGGACGACCACGTCTACGCTTTCCTTAAGGATTCCATTCCAGGGCTTGCCTCGGTATGTACCTTCAGAGCGTGTGGCTCGGAGCAGTTCCACTTGTGGCGTTTGATCTGCTGGTCGATCGGCATCTCACCACAGCATTTCCAAAGTTTCAGAAGATCACTTGATATACATAAATTTGTAAATAGATGTAAAACATTAAATGTTTTTACTGACAAAAGTGTTATAAATTGACATTTATAAACTAATCATCCCGTATATCCTTTGCTTATTTACTACTATCTATGCCCGCGACTTTGTCCACATGGATTTTAACAAAATATTTTTTTTCCGTTTGAGAATTTTTCTAAAATAAAAATAGCCTAAGTTGCCCCTTATTATATCAACTACCTATTAGTGTAAGTCCCGTTAAAATCGGTCAAGCCATTTTAGATGAGCTGGAACAAACAGACAGACAGAAATTAAATAAAATGTAATATTGGTATATATATAGTGTATATATTTATGTACACCTAAAAAGCGGTTATTTTAATATAGCAAACAGACAGTCGAATTTTATTTGTTTATACATATTATATGTTTTTTTTGGTATTATTGTCTTTATGTCTATATATATATGTTTTGTTGTTTTGGCAAGGATTCAAAGTGAAAGCTAACATTCTTATTCGAAATCTATAGAAGTTTAAGTACAGTAGTGGATGTCTTATGGCTGAAATGAAGGTGTTGAATATTTTGATGTTCCTAATTTAAATATGTCGTAAACATATGTTTTTAGTGATATTTTCGTATAAGCTTATAATTATATTCTTAATGGGTATTAAAATTGTAATAATTATTATTTGAAGATATAGTTAAGGCCCGAGGAGTTGGTAAATGCGGTCAGAGAAAGAGCGATCATCGTGGTGATGTTTCAGGAAGGTGATCGCAATGTACATCTATCGATTTATGTGATAATAATGCTGGCACATAACATATGTTTTAAACTAGAATAAAAAAAAAATTTCATATAAAAGAAACACATCGTATATTACAATAAAAATGTTAAGTTATAAAATTATTAAAAACAAAACAACACACTCCATTCACGTAAACATTCGTACGATAGATTAAAAAAAAAGAATCATTCATTTAAAAATCGAAAGTTGAAAGCACGAGAATCAGCTGTTGAAATATGGAAGCGGTGGTTGGTTTTTTATCCCACCTTTGTAAGGGACAAAAATATGTGATCTAAATATAATAACATCTTGATTTGAATTCGGAAAGGCGACATCTGTCCCGTGAATGGAAGGAAACGGTTGACAACAAAAAACACGCTTTTAGATCGTCATATACAATTAAAACATACTTAAGACGCAGTTTAAACAACTTTTAACAAAATTACATTAATTTTGTTCATATATATAATCCTTTAATTTACTATTATTATTATATATCTAACTTATGCTTCGCATAACATATTTACTAACATATATTATTTAAGTAAGAAAAGGACCAATATTTAGCCACTTCCGCACATGCAGTGGTAGTCGTGCAATGAAATGCACCGCCCGCCAGCCCGCAGATAAATGCGTATGCGGCAAACAATGCGAATCTCACAACCGCCACCACCAAATTACTCAACACGTGTTTCACCCCTCCACGGGGCATCTTCAGCAATTATGTTACACCGATTAGTGCCAAACACAGAGTGACTAGACTCTTTTTCATTGCACGACTACCACTGCATGTGCGGAAGAGCCTAAATATTGGTCCTTTTCTTACTTACTTAGGATGGACTTCCGCGAGGTAACGCCTGATTCCATTAAATATATTATTTATTAAAAAATAGTGACATACGTGTGATAAATACAATAAATATAAATAAACTAGTAAACTCTAAATTTCGTCTTCAAATTAACATATCCTACATCTCTGAATGTATGAATATATAATAAAGATGCAAAACATATCTTAGATATATCTTTTCTGTTTTAAATGTAACGTTAAAGGTATATCATTAAATAAATGTTATAATTTACAAGAGTTTATTCTTGTAAATGTGTAGAACTTGGTTTGTTGAGAAATGTTCGCAAAACATATTTACTAACATATATTATTTATTAAAAATAATGACATATGTGTGGTAAATACAAGAGATATAAATAAACTAGTAAACTCTAAATTGTGTCTTTAAATTAACATATCATATATGTCTGAATGTATAAATATATAATAAAGATACAATCATATCTTTATATATCTTTTCTAAGTTTTAAATATAAAATTAAAGGTATATCATTAAATAAATGTTATAATATACAAGAGTTTATTGTTGTAAATGTGTAGAACTTGGTTTGTTGAAAAATGAGATCCGCCGAAGAACCAAGATAGATGAGATAGCTCGAAGAATTGCTCGTATGAACTGGCAGTAAACAAAGGCAGCAAAAAAAAACTCAAGTGGCGACCACAATTCAGAAGACGCGGCGTGGGCAGATCCCCCCCCCCCTCCTTCAGTTGGACCAGCAACATAGAGTCACGGGAAGTTGCTAGATGCGAGTAGCGCAACACTTGGTCAAGGCAGCAATTTCAAGAAAGTGTATATCTTACAAAATATAAAAGATACATTTTTCTTCCGAATTGAATATTGTATATATAATATACATCATGCATTTAATGTTTGATATGCGTATTGATTAAAACTGTCCAAAATTTGGTTGTTTATTTATTTATTCGATATATACGTTTACGTATTTATATGTTATATTATCTATCTAATAGGTATAATATATATCTATTGCCAGAAGTTACATGAGTGATCATCTTAATTATTTATTTACTTTATTGAAGATAAACAGTAACAAAAGGCAGTAGGAAAGTACAAACTTAGAAAATATAAAATTACAATTGTTACCTTATAACTATCTTTCTAAGAACATTTAATGATTTATTATCAAACAATGACAAAACAAATAAAAACATTACTAAACAGGGATCAAAGATTCAGCGCATTCTGCATATCACACCGCAATAATTACGAATCACAGCAAGCCGTCACGTTCCAATGAGGTTTAAATTGTATTGTATGTACTCAATAATTTCGAACTAAATTGTCTTTTAGATACGAGAGAATCTTGACGATCTTTGAAAGAGGTATATTCCCTGTGGATGTTCATCAGTTGAAACGAAGAAGATGGTCAAAGTCCTGATGTAAGGTATCAACGATAGCCGATAACAATTGCATAAGATCTAAGATGCACTTTTGGTGCTTATAATTCGAGCACCAAGTTAAGAGAGGTACTTGCAATGCACAGGGCAGAGTGCGGAGTGCATTTCTGGAACAGTGCGCCCGCATCATCAACATGTAATTATTACGTGCCATAGACATAGAATATTCTAGAAGCGTCTTTGTACTTAACATTCGAAATTTAAATTTTTTTGGTTTTATAATTTACCTTATCTATGTTTAATTTTGGAATGTTCACTGTATATAGTTAAAGTGGAATAGGACCAATCATCTCTAGTTATCTTTGGGTGAAATCTATACCTTGTAGATATATATGAGCTGAGAAAAGAAGGAAAGGTTAGGTTAGGTTAGGTTAGGATAACTTATTCCTCGGATGGAGTAACCGGAGGGAGATCAAGCGCGGGGTGCCGCAGGGGTCGGTCCTAGGACCACTCTTGTGGAACCTCGCGTACGATGCGGTCCTGCAAGTCAGTCTCCCCGCCGGCGTGAGCGTCGTTTGTTACGCCGACGACACGCTGGTAGTCGCCAGCGGAGACAACTTCGAGAGGACCAGGGAGCTCGCCGAGCTTGGGACGGAAGTCGTCGTCGCTAAAATACGCGAGCTGGGGTTAGAAATGGCGCCAAACAAGACCGAGGCGCTATGGTTCCACCGGTTGCCTGGAACGAGGGAACCTCCCGACTCGCGCGTTCGCGTCGGTGGGCAAGATGTCACGGTGGGGCGGTACATGAAGTACCTCGTCCTCACTTTGGACAGTCGCTGGGGCTTCGAAGAGCACTTCAATCGCCTCGTCCCCCGGATTGAGAGGATAGCGGGTGCCATGCATAGACTGCTGCCTAATCTCGGGGGACCCACGGAGGAAGTCCGCCGCCTCTATGCAGGGGTCGTACGGTCCGTAGCCTTGTACGGGGCGCCCGTGTGGGCAAAAAGGCTGGCGATTCGACGCTGTAGAACTAAGATCTACAGCGTCCAGCGGAGGATGGCCATACGGATCGTACGCGGATATCGCACGATATCGTTCGAGGCGGTGACAGTCCTGGCGCGCTTTCCGCCCCTGGACATTCTAGCGGAGTCGGATGCGAGGGTCTACGACCAAGTCCGCACCCTCCGCCGAGACGGCGGTGGCGAGCCGAACCGTGTGCTCGAGGCGGTCAGACGGCAGGAACGGAGCAGGGCGCTCGCGACGTGGCGCGCTAAGCTCTCGGAAGAGCGCTATGCGCGCAGACGCGTCGTTGGAGCGATCCTGCCCGTCTTCGAGGCCTGGATGCAGCGACGAGACGGAAGGCTCACCTACAGGCTTACGCAGATGATCACCGGGCACGGTTGTTTTGGTGATTACCTGTGTAGGATTGGTCGCGAAGCGACGGCGAACTGCTTCCACTGCGGAGGAGCCGCCCAGGATTCCGCCTCGCACACGTTTGCCGTCTGCACGGCGTGGCAGTCGGAGCGGCGGATTCTGGCGGACGAGATCGGACAGGACCTTTCCTTACCAGCAATCGTGTCGGCGATGCTGAGTGGGTCATCGGCGTGGAGGGCCGTGGCCTCTTTTTGTGAGACTGTCATGGTCCAGAAGGAGGCAGCCGAACGGGATCGGCAGAGGACAGATCCCGCTCGGAGACGACGCCGTCAGCGCAGAGACGTGCCTCGCGACGGCCCTCCGAGGAATGGTGCTCCCCTACCATGAACGGGGCCTTCGGAGTCGCGGGAGTTTAGGGTGGGGGCCCTAAACTCCCATTAGCTTCGGCGACTCTGAGGCGGACGATGGTTCGACGTGGTCCCGAACCATCGTCATAGTACCACGAGGGTTTCGGGGGTAGCGTATCCACGCATACCCCGGGACGGGCTATCGAAAAATAGCAAGGCGCAAGGGAAGACCGCGTGGCGATCCCTGACCGGGAGATACCGCGGTCCCCCGTTTAGCGCAGAGGGCGACCACCGGGGGGGGTTTTAGTGGGTAGGAATCCCACATACCCCTGTCCTCCCCCCAGAGGCAGGGCATCTTGAATACCAGAAGATTTCCCCAACCGAAAAAAAAAAAAAAAAGGATAACTTATTCCTAGAAATGTTTGACTTCATCAACGTGTACCGCTGATATAGGCCTCCCATTTTAATAGCATCATCAAGCATCTACAGATAAACTAAAGTTCTCTGTTCACTTTATATATGGAAGTTCTACACGCTATGGTCTGATCCCTAGCGTTTCAACTCGCCAATCTACTAGGCTATGTTGGTAATTTTCGTTCTACCACGAATCTGATTATTCCATTTCCCTTTTAGCTTCTAGAGGAATCCACTGTATAACTCCCTCCATTCCACGCTGCATGATTTGAAAGCGAAGATACGAGTAAATTTATAATAGTGGAAAAGACAACCCACGCGTTGATCATCGATATCTCAAAAATCTTACATGCTTATAATAACTGGTAGGGGATTGCAGTTCTATCCTAAAGAATTAGGACATAAAGCCTCCGTTGTTAAAACTGTAGTAGCATGTAAAAGCCTTACCGTGGTTTTAACAAAAGGCTTCGAAGAAGATCATAAGGTTTTAGATGGTACGTGTCCGGCTTAACTTGGAGAGATAAAAAATGCCTCAGTAATCGGTGAAAGTCAAGGTCTGAGATCTTCTCTCAAGGTCCCTTTAAGTCTAGATACATAGAGCATGTGTCTAGATAACCTATACATTGCCAATATACCAATACCTCGCTTTGCGTTTTTTTCGAAGTTGCATCGCTGCTTAATTAGTACTAATTTTCACTGTGCTTCGCAAGATTTTCAAAGTTGCGTTGTTTTGGGTTCGAGTCTTTAACTTTTTTTCCAAAAGACGGCAATTTTTTTTTTCTAATTGCGCCATGCCATCAAATTAGGGGATTCCCTTTCTAACTTAAAATCAACGCAATTTTTATACAGTTTTATAATAACTTTGTTTTGCTAATTTTTGGGTTCAGTTTCAATTACGTAGTGTGTTGTAGTGTGTGTTGTGCTTTTTTTTAAAAGATAATAATAAATTGATATAAATTTTAAAGTGTTGTGTCTGGTTACAAAAAAGGTATATATTTTTCCAATTTATTTATTGGCAGAGTTATATTATTTTTGTTTTTTAAATGTTTACTTTGTTCAATTTTATTTTTAACAAGTTGTATTTTCGTGTCCCTGGAACATATCTTCGATCTTTACATGGTTTGCTGTAGAAAATTTTAACTCAATTTGCGTCGTGTTTTTTTGGAACGTAACAACGACTCAAAGTGAGGTATTGGTGTATAACATAAGCCTTAGAATCCTCTTACTTAGATAGAGAGAGAGGTCTTGATGTTCTGGCTCTCTCCATTAAGTTAGGCAAATGTGGACTAAGTAATAACTATGTACTGTGATAATATTTAAAAAAAATAAAATTTAAAGTAAATAAACAGACAAGATGTTTACGAATAAGACACGAGAAACACCTAAGGAATATTGGTGAAGAAGTGAAAAAATATGTAAAGAACATTAGAATTTGTGAAGCGAAAATTAAATTAAAAATTTAAATCTGAAAAAAATTATTACACCTCTCTTAAAGGTCTGTGAAACAGGAGCCTAAACGAAAAAAATTATAAAAAAGTATGACAAAAAAAAAATTAATTAAATATTATTTTAAAACATGCCACTTCTAGTGTTTCTAACTCTACGTGGACACTCATTTGAAATCGTCGCGTTCGGGGTCATTTTTCTTGAAGGATATAATAACAGAGATTAATTAATAATGCCCGATTGTATATGGAACCGGGGAAACGCATGGGGGCTTTGTTTCGACTCAATTGTTACAATTCAAATTCCAGTTCGGTAATATTGACAGACGAATTAAATAAAAAATTAACGGTACCACACCCACTAGGACGGCCGACGACATGGCTACGGTCCCAGGTAGTTGATTGATACGGGTAGCAGGGTCGAAGTGATAATAATATTATCTAGGCACCTGTTAGTATTGCCATAAGTCTGAAGTGGCAGTGAGGGGACCCCAATAGGTGAACAGACAATATAATGAAGGTCGCGGAAAGTTTTTTGATACGGGTAGCGTTGGGTCAAAGTGACAGTAATATTACTTAGGCACTTGTTGGTATTGCCAGAAGTCTGAAGTGGCAGTGGACGGACCCCCAATAGGTGAACAGACACAATAATAAAGGTCGCGGAAAGTTTTTTGATACGGGTAGCGTTGGGTCAAAGTGACAGTAATATTACTTAGGCACTTGTTGGTATTGCCAGAAGTCTGAAGTAGCAGTAGACGGACCCCAATAGGTGAACAGACAATATAATGAAGGTCGCGGAAAGTTTTTTGATACGGGTAGCGTTGGGTCAAAGTGACAGTAATATTACTTAGGCACTTGTTGGTATTGCCAGAAGTCTGAAGTAGCAGTAGACGGACCCCAATAGGTGAACAGACAATATAATGAAGGTCGCGGAAAGTTTTTTGATACTGGTAGCGTTGGGTCAAAGTGACAGTAATATTACTTAGGCACTTGTTGGTATTGCCAGAAGTCTGAAGTAGCAGTAGACGGACCCCAATAGGTGAACAGACAATATAATGAAGGTCGCGGAAAGTTTTTTGATACGGGTAGCGTTGGGTCAAAGTGACAGTAATATTACTTAGGCACTTGTTGGTATTGCCAGAAGTCTGAAGTAGCAGTAGACGGACCCCAATAGGTGAACAGACAATATAATGAAGGTCGCGGAAAGTTTTTTGATACGGGTAGCGTTGGGTCAAAGTGACAGTAATATTACTTAGGCACTTGTTGGTATTGCCAGAAGTCTGAAGTAGCAGTAGACGGACCCCAATAGGTGAACAGACAATATAATGAAGGTCGCGGAAAGTTTTTTGATACGGGTAGCGTTGGGTCAAAGTGACAGTAATATTACTTAGGCACTTGTTGGTATTGCCAGAAGTCTGAAGTAGCAGTAGACGGACCCCAATAGGTGAACAGACAATATAATGAAGGTCGCGGAAAGTTTTTTGATACGGGTAGCGTTGGGTCAAAGTGACAGTAATATTACTTTTTTTTTTTTTTTTTTTTTTTTTTTTTTTTTTTTATTCGTACCCCTATCTAGTTTGGGACAGGGTCTTTTGTATCAATATAATTTTTCACATTTCTTATTATTTTCTTTCTCTTCTTTCTTTCCTTATAATGTCATTTCTTTCATTCTATTTTCTATCTTTCATTCCACAATTCATCTTTCTTTCTCATTCGCCCTATTCAGCTTTCATTCTTCCCTCTTTTCTTATTAATAATTACATTTTTATCTTTTTATTTACATTTGGATTTCTTATTTTATAATTATTTTTTATTTATCACAGTCTTATTTCTTAATTTTTTCCCATTTTATTGTCGCTTTGTTACTTACTTATGTTTGTCTTTTATTTATTTCTATTGTTCTTTTAACTATTTCTTTGCAGAGGGTTATGAAATCTTGCTGGTATTCTCCGCCTATCAGGGAGACTATTGACTCCTCCCTGATTTGAACCCCAGACCGGCACTCGAAGCCGAACCGGAGTCCCCCGAATGCGGGACACCGGGCCACAAGGTGGATCACGGTCTGGTCCACGCCCGGTTCACAGAAGCACGAGGGGTCCTCCTTGAGCTTGAACCTATGAAGGTACTCAGAGAACCCCCCGTGCCCCGTGAAGAGCTGGGCCGAGACCGCGTCCACCTCGATGCTGCGGAGCACGCGGTAGGCTGAGACGGCGTCCGGGAAAAACATCCTCGTTACCGAAGCCGTCGTTCCTTCCACATACCTCCTGTTCCATTCGTCGAGCGACTCCAGTCTCAGTTGCCGCTTGACGAATGAAACAGGGCATCTCTCGTACTCTGGTCGTCTTTTACTCTTCAGGGCCGCTTCCTTGGCCAGCTGGTCCGCCCTCTCGTTCCCCTCCATCCCCGCGTGCGCTTTCACCCAGAACAACCTTACATCCTTCCCTTTCTCTCTCGCTTTCATTACATTCTCCTTCACTCTTAACGCTAAGGGATGGAGGGTGTCCGATCTTGCGACAGTTTCGAGAGCGGACCGCGAGTCGCTCAGTACGGCACAGACTTGCGCCGACTCGCCGGCCGCGTACCCTGTTGCCTCAGCTAGAGCCAGCAGCTCTGCCTGGTATACGGTGCAGAAGTTGCCCAACTTGAGTTTCTTTGTGTATGACTCTACGGCGCCCCGCTTGACGCAGAACGCCGCACCCACCTTATCCTCTATGCGGCTGCCGTCGGTATAAATTACCAGATCGGCAGCCGCGGTGGCAAGTCGGACTTCCTCCGCACTTTCCCCCAGACAGGAGAACTCCACACCAACTTGACCAGACGGGTGTGGTAGTCTCAGGTAGCTGACCGGTACCTCCAGGTCTCGGTCCTTTACCACCTGCCGGGAATGACCCTTTCTTATTTCAAATAAGCGGGCTGCTTCTTGGACCCGAAGGTCCAGGGGAAGCAACCCGGCAAGTATAAGGGCCGAGTGCAGGGACGCGGTCCTGTGGGTCCTCGCGATCTTCTGCGCGAAGCCCCGCTGGACCGCGCCCAACTGCCTGCGGACCAGCAGCTTCCTAGCCGCCGGCGCCCATGCACTCGCTGCATACAAAATCGTCGGCTCCAGCACCGCCAGATACATCGTTCTGATCACCTCCGAGTTCAGACCCCAAGATACCTTCGCAGCCCTGCACAGCTGACGATAGAGGCCCTGTGCCTTCTTGCTCACGTTCTTCACGTGACTGTTGAACGTGAGCCTATCGTCAACTGTGAGGCCTAGTATCCGGACCTCCCCAGTCCGTCCAAGCGGCTCACCCCCCATGCTCAGTAATGGGTAGTCGAACTTTAGCTTGTTGGTTAGCACCATCACCTTGGTTTTGTGTGGTGCGAACCTCAGCTTATTCCTGACCCCCCACTCATGAACATGGGCGAGAACGGCGTTGGCCCGACTCGAGATGTCCTGGGCCTTCTGCCCCGAGAAGACCAGCACGACGTCATCTGCGAACGCCTGGCAGTGTGTCCCGGTCTTTGCCACCTCCTCCAGGAGAGGGTTGATGAGGAGGGTCCAGAAGGTTGGGCCGCCTACGGATCCCTGCACGCACCCCTTGGTGGTCTCTCTGGCCCACTCTGCCCCCGCGTACCGTACGGACACCTTGCGATCGCTAAAATAGCTGTCAACAAGACGCCGCAGATTCGCGGGGCAGCGAGTCTCTGCCAGTCTGCACCGTATAGCAGGCCACCAGGCGTTATCGAAGGCTCCCTCTATGTCCAATGATACCAGCACTGCGATCTCCTTCTCCTTCAGCCGGGTTCGCAGATGCTGGATCAGGTCATACAGGGAGTCTTCGGTACACCTCTGCGGCATGAGGCCGTATTGGTGGCTACTGATATACGGTGCAGTGTACCACCGGATCCTACGGACCATCATTTTCTCAAGGACCTTGCCGAGAATCGGCAAGAGTCCGATGGGCCTGTAGGATTTCGGGTGCGTGCGAGTAATATTACTTAGGCACTTGTTGGTATTGCCAGAAGTCTGAAGTAGCAGTAGACGGACCCCAATAGGTGAACAGACAATATAATGAAGGTCGCGGAAAGTTTTTTGATACGGGTAGCGTTGGGTCAAAGTGACAGTAATATTACTTAGGCACTTGTTGGTATTGCCAGAAGTCTGAAGTAGCAGTAGACGGACCCCAATAGGTGAACAGACAATATAATGAAGGTCGCGGAAAGTTTTTTGATACGGGTAGCGTTGGGTCAAAGTGACAGTAATATTACTTAGGCACTTGTTGGTATTGCCAGAAGTCTGAAGTAGCAGTAGACGGACCCCAATAGGTGAACAGACAATATAATGAAGGTCGCGGAAAGTTTTTTGATACGGGTAGCGTTGGGTCAAAGTGACAGTAATATTACTTAGGCACTTGTTGGTATTGCCAGAAGTCTGAAGTAGCAGTAGACGGACCCCAATAGGTGAACAGACAATATAATGAAGGTCGCGGAAAGTTTTTTGATACGGGTAGCGTTGGGTCAAAGTGACAGTAATATTACTTAGGCACTTGTTGGTATTGCCAGAAGTCTGAAGTAGCAGTAGACGGACCCCAATAGGTGAACAGACAATATAATGAAGGTCGCGGAAAGTTTTTTGATACGGGTAGCGTTGGGTCAAAGTGACAGTAATATTACTTAGGCACTTGTTGGTATTGCCAGAAGTCTGAAGTAGCAGTAGACGGACCCCAATAGGTGAACAGACAATATAATGAAGGTCGCGGAAAGTTTTTTGATACGGGTAGCGTTGGGTCAAAGTGACAGTAATATTACTTAGGCACTTGTTGGTATTGCCAGAAGTCTGAAGTAGCAGTAGACGGACCCCAATAGGTGAACAGACAATATAATGAAGGTCGCGGAAAGTTTTTTGATACGGGTAGCGTTGGGTCAAAGTGACAGTAATATTACTTAGGCACTTGTTGGTATTGCCAGAAGTCTGAAGTAGCAGTAGACGGACCCCAATAGGTGAACAGACAATATAATGAAGGTCGCGGAAAGTTTTTTGATACGGGTAGCGTTGGGTCAAAGTGACAGTAATATTACTTAGGCACTTGTTGGTATTGCCAGAAGTCTGAAGTAGCAGTAGACGGACCCCAATAGGTGAACAGACACAATAATAAAGGTCGCGGAAAGTCCTTTGATACTTGTAGCGTTGGGTCGAAGTGACAGTAATATTACTTAGGCACCTGTTGGTATTGCCAGAAGTCTGAAGTGGCAGTGGGCGATTACATCGCTGGGCAAAGTGGCAGTTTGAGCCGAAAGGTTGTCTGTTGTTGGATTAAATGTGAATTGTACAATTAATTTAGCTTACTGTGAAACTGTATTAATTTTGTCTAATTTATCTATTTCATAATGTAAGTCAATGTGACCAACAAAACAAAAAAATTGTTTATATGGTGCAATATTTACAAAGTTGATATTTTATGTGAAACGAAGTTAAACATATTATTGAATAAATCGTAATATACCATTAAAGAGTTTTGATCGAAATGTGTGGAACTTGATTCATTTAGTTATTTACATGGTTGATATTATAATGTACACATGAAAATTATTAAATTTCATTTAAATGAGCAACTGTTGAGTTTCCAACAGGCTCTTCTCAACAGAACATTCCGAGCTGATGGTAGCTTACTGCTTATAATGTTAAAATAAACTAAGATTCAAAATGCGAATGTAAATGCGTACTCGAATAAAGATATTTTGAATTTGAAGAATCAAGATCCTCGAGGTAGCTCGAAGAATTGCTTGTCAGAGAGCAGAGAGAAATCAGCAGAACACTCACTAGTGGACGTGGTAGGTTACAGGAATTCGCTGCGCAGGATAGGTCATTGTGGCTTTCTTAGAAGAAAGTAAGAAAAGGACCAATATTTAGCCACTTCCGCACATGCAGTGGTAGTCGTGCAATGAAATGCACCGCCCGCCAGCCCGCTGATAAATGCGTATGCGGCAAACAATGCGAATCACACAACCGCCACCGCCAAATTATTCAACACGTGTTTCACCCCTCCACGGGGCATCTTCAGGAGTTATGTTACACCGATTAGTGCCAAACACAGAGTCCCCGAGACTGAAGTGAAACGGAAGTAGCTAAATATTGGTCCTTTTCCTACTTAGGATGGACTTCCGCGAGGTAACACCTGATTCCATTAAATATTCTTAGAAGAAGGTTTATGCCTTGCAGTGGGCATCTATCGGCTGAAAGAATAAAAAGAAAAGCATGTTTCGTTGACCCAACCTTTGTTATAGTATACAGCTGTTGTCTGTATGAGTGCTTCCTTCAATGCCACGTATCTTGTTTTATATGTGTATGTAAAGCAGTTTGTTTGTGATTACATCAATATTCATGCAATAACATAAAAGCCGAATGCCAAATGCGGGAAGGAGTAAGCGAAAAAACACACACGCCTTTCTAGCGATACAATTTCGGCAACGAACACTCAAATAACACTTCCATCAGACTACTTGATTCTCAACCTTACGCCGTTGTGATAAGAGATACGTGATATGCACGATTAAGTTTGCAAGTTTACAGTAATATTCAACCCTTAGGAAAACCGCGATGCGCATTTCGATAATAGTCCACAGAGTAATTTCAAATACAGAACGAACTATTTTTTTTTTAATTTCTAACTGTAGAGATGAGTTTTCGCCGTGTACAGTATTTCATGCCAGTTACGTAATTTTATTAGTGAAACTATGTTTAAAATTATAGTCTAAGATTCAGAATATTTTAAAATGATAATATGATTTGGTAATTATTGGCGCGATTTTGGACTGTATAAATGGGGTAAATAAAGGTAAATGATTATGAAAATTCAATTATAATTTTAAAAATCTAAACAACCGTAAAATAATACGTAACAACAGACTGACAGAACAAACGAACGTCCAAATCTTTAAAGACAAAAACTGTCAACACAAAAAAATATAAAAAACAAATTAAAATATAAATAGGTTTTAATATGTCTTCAGCTTTCTTAGATCACGTCAGGTACTGTAACATATTTATACAACAGAATCTATACCCAGAGAAAAGGAACCATCAAATTTGAGAAACAACAAACTTGTGTTACGTGACAGACAAGGTCTTCCCAAGAAACCCTTACACCTCACTCCATTTAGCATCAGCTCAAAGTACATGAGCTTCAGGCTCCGATAAAAACAGTCCGAGCTGAAACCCCCGAAAGCCTAAGAGCAAAAAAGATCAAAATTAAGGTCCCGGAAGTAACCTAGTGTTTAATTACTGGCTCCCTCAGCGGCCTGCTATCTTTAATCCTCAAAGTCTATAAACCAAACACTGTCCTTTCGACAAAAGTAAAACATTTTTAATAACAATTATACAGGATGATTGTTTACATGTAGAAGTGCTAATTTGCCTTATAAACTATCTGAAATGGTTTCAAAAATAAATAACATAATCATAATATAACAATAAAAAACATTTAAAAATTCGGATTAGTACATATTATTTTTAACTATATATCCTTGCATACTATTTACTACAACCTGTTGTATTTTAAAAGAAAAATAAATAAATTAATGTTACATATTTCATAGTGATAACTTTATTCAGGGTGATATAAATAGATGTAAAAGATTTTACACCGATAGCTAATCATCCTGTTTATAAGCGACTAAATACATAGATGCAGTAATGATATATATATTTATACTGCAAACGTTGTTTTGCAAAAAAAATTAAAGTTTTTGATTAACAAATGTAAGATAAGGGTTGATCGTAGAGGGGTGAAAATTTAGGTTTGTATGTATTTTTGTATGCTGTATCATAATAAAATAAAAACAAAAAAATTGTCTAAAAAATTAAAAATAAAATTTAGGGGTGGACCACCCTTATCACTTAGGGGTATGGAAAATAGATAGTAGCCGATTCTCAGACCTGCTGAATACGAATACAAAATATGGTAAAAATCGGTCAAGCCGTTTCGGAGGAGTTCAAGTTCGAACACCGTGACACGAGAATTTTATATATTAGATTGAAATGTCTGTTATGTAATTGCTCTGTACAAATCGCGTCCGTCGAACATCTGAAGATATCGCCGTTACGGTCCACCGTTCAAACATGTTGCATATAAAAATTAACTGCATAGAGAAATACATTTAATTTTTCAAATGCAGGGAAGGCTGCATAACCAACTGAACAAATGGTTGCTGAGGTCCTAAGTTTCTAGTATAAACACCGTGCACTGGCATCGCTTCAAACTGGACCCTTTTAAAAAATTATATGTGGGACGTCTTCGTCCAGATGTGGACATTATGCAGATCAAATGATGATGTTGACAATCCTCATAGGTGATGATCAAGCGAGAATAACCAATAACAAACCACTGGGTTTATTTTTGTAAACATTGACGGTAAACAGTATCTTTACGTAATATACATTTACATGCGAAAATCATATCACCTCCGTCAAACTTACCGAAACTTCTCAGAAAAAAATCTACTGCAGAATATTTGAATGAGTTGACCCGGCACATTGTCCTAAACCTCAAAGCATTTAACGGTCTATTACGCTTGGGCAGCGACTTGAAATTAAATAATGTACCAATTAATGTATAATTGAGTAAAACTTATACATTATATTGTTTATATGTATACATTTTAGCTGTATATGCCTATAAGAAAAATTTATAAATAAAA
Source organism: Battus philenor (assembly GCF_028537555.1). Lineage (NCBI taxonomy): Eukaryota > Metazoa > Arthropoda > Insecta > Lepidoptera > Papilionidae > Battus > Battus philenor. The sequence continues at coordinate 1,097,173 of NW_027181686.1, read as the reverse complement.
CGCTCTCGTGACACGCAGCTGGGAGAAGAAAGATCCGTATCAAATAGCGGCAACCCTCTCCCAACTGAGTTTAGTAAACGCAAAAAAAATTGTAAATAAAACACTAGCGATACAAATTAGAATTTAAAAAAAATAACCTGAAACTAACTGCAGGGTTTTAAGTTCTAAGACATCGCAAGGAACGTATACAGCTGCACACGTAGAACACCGGAAGACCAGTCTTCGTGTCAAGGGAAGTCCATGCCTTCCAGTGAACGTCTGTCATGATATGATGATGATAAAACATATGATAATGGTAAGATGATCAAAATATTCTTTACTTAAATAGACCGTCGAACACACTTTCTGATCTTCAATCAACATAAAATATATCGTAAGAAAAGGACCAATATTTAACCACTTCCGCACATGCAGTGGTAATCGTGCAATAAAGTGCACCGCCCGCCAGCCCGCTGATAAATGCGTATGCGGCAAACAATGCGAATCACACAACCGCCACCGCCAAATCACTCAACACGTGTTTCACCCCTCCACGGAGCATCTTCAGGAGTTGTTACACCGATTAGTGCCAAACACTACCACCGATTACCTCTGCATGTGCGGAAGTGGCTAAATATTGGTCCTTTTCTTACTTGGGATGGACTTCCGCGAGGTAACGCCTAGTTCCATTAAATATAAAATATATCAGTATTGTCAATCTAACATTAAAGTTCATGTATGATTATCCACGTAAACAACTAGAAGAATGAGGATCTAAGAAGGAAAGATCACTTTCCTCATGGACGACAATAAATGTATAATCCTCCCAAAATGTAGTACAGTCTAGAATAGGAAACAATATGACTCAAAAGTAAATCAAAAAATGACAAGCAAGATTCCAAGCCAGTCATGAATAAAGCAATATATAAATAAGAAAAGATAATAAAAAATATATGATTTTATAAAAATAAAACTAGAAATAAATGAATCAAAACTGTGATAATGTAGCAAAGTCTAGGAACGATGATGAGGAAAGAAAGGTGATACACGGGAGACGATTTCAATGTGAAGAAAGAGATTGTGAAGGAAATTGTATTATAAGAGATTGTGAAGGATGAAAGGAGATAGAGGAGAATGAAACGACAGCAAAAGAGATAGAGGGAAGAGCACACATGGCATGGAAGAACGTGATGTCCCCAAACAAGGAGACCATTTAAAAGCAAAACTAGAAGAAATCCAGAAGAATCTAATTCCTTAGGAAATAGAAACAAAATTAGCATACATCTATATACGAGCGACAAGTAATTATTAATAGATTCATTTGTTTCTTATAAAAACACTTCCGCAATTAAAAGTCGAAGCGCATTTATATTTAAAACGCTTCAAAATAAAAAAATCATTTTCGCCGAATCAAACAAAGAGAGAAGTGTTACAACAATTTTTCTTCCGCTCGTTTCTTTTATGGCGCGAAAATACATTTCAAATTCAGAACGCGGGCGCCGAAACTAAATTCTATTGAGAAAAAATAAATTCCGAAAAAAAAAAAGAAAAACGAATGAATGAGTCATTGGAGCAAACCCTTCCGATGGGTCTCACGTTTATAATTCTAATTAACTTTTATAGAATTTTTTCATAAGTCCGAAAGGAAAATAAAAATGGCGGATAATAAATCATTCGTGAATTAATAATTAATAAGGCAACACCAGCCGCCGACGGCTAGCTGGAATCAAACGGAAATATTCGAGAGGGAAATTTGCATAAGAAGGGATGTTTCAAACCCGTTCATATTTTTTTCTCTCCTTTAATTTCTTTCCGGAACGCCGATTCTGTGACGAAAGATTATAGAAGATGCGGCTTTCTTATCCATATTTTACTAACGTTTTTTTTTAACGTTTATTGCTCAAGCATTTGATGTTAAGCGATCATACACAAGTCTTTCAACCGTGTATATATGTCGAGAATACGTGCATCTTGTTGTCCGATGGAAGAAAGGATATAGGGGAATTCCAAAATGCAGTCTATAGAACACCGATATACAGGCAAACTCTGAAACATCTTTATCAATCCGTCAAAGCCTGTTTTGATAAAGATATTTATAATAGTTGTTTATGATAATAAATGTATTAGTAAATCATTTAAACTTCTTTTAATAAAGATATTTTCATATAAGATTCTTATGCTATGCTATCGTCTATCTTGGGCGATGTTATGTCGAAATGTTAAAAGAGTGAAGTCAAGGAGAAGTTTAAGTGTAGTCAGTTGGCCGAAGGGATCTTAGACCTCTTAGACCACAAAGGCTTCGCTAACTTAAAAGAGGTTTTACACGAAGCACCCTCACGCACTGTCCACTAGCATACGCGGAATCTGCTAGTGCTACAAAAAAAACTACATCCAATATTAATTTAAAAAAAAAAATTATCATTATATACAATTCAAACAGAGATCACAATAATTAATTTGTATCTAAAGGTAGTGATTAAAGATATCAATATACAGGATGATTATTTACACTTGTATTAGCTTTAAAGAGTTGAATATATAGCTAATTAGCTATATATATTACAAGGGGTTACATTAATAATAAACGTAAAAATATAGCAATAAAAATCGTTATCAAAATTCGATTTACAACATATTAAAATTAATTATTATTTACTATCTGCCTTTGCAGGCTTTATACACAAATAATCTCTGTTAATAATCGATAGTAAAAAATATAAATGAACAATTGAAAGCCTTCAGTATACATATGACGTCACAAACTGGCCAGTCGAATTCCAATTAAAAAAAATGTAACATAATTTATAGTGAACACTATATATATTGTTAGTGGGAGTAAGTGTAAAAGCTATAAAAAGCCTTTTGCTCACAAATAAGCTATCACTTAGTAGAAAATATACTATTTTAGGAATATTTTATAATAAAAAAATAAGCACTGTGATTTTCACTGTTTAGGCAAAGCGTGTATGTCGCGGGATCTAATATCCTACTGTATATCTATATAAGTAATTAGGTAGTAGATATAAAATATTTTTTTATATAAAAATACCTAAGAGCCTTATTTGAATAGAAACTTAAATCAAATTGTCTACACTGTATATATTTCAACTTCAATCGAAGAGTTATCCAAACGCATCTTCACCTGGGAGTAACGCATAACAAACTCAGACAGATTTTTTTATGATCACGCATAATAATGCTTAGTATAGTGTTTTGAAAAATTAATTGACAAGCAACATTAATTTGATAAACCTTTTCAACTTAACAACGAGTCGATTTAGCCTGTAGACGCCCATTGCAAGACAGAAGCCTTCCTCAAAGATATATATAGATAAATATACCATTATCGCTACGCTTGGCACACAAGTTCCATCCTAGGTTATATCTTGTCCATCCTATGGGAACATATGTGAGCAGTGGCAATGCTGTATAATTAAATTAGATATAAGGCTGTATCAAAGGCTTTGAACCCGTGATTTAATATCACAAGTCTCAGTCCTTTACTACTGGAAAACCTAAATTCTTTCCTAATATCGGTGTACGCCTACCAATTTTCAATATGGTATAGTACGTATTATTCCACTACACGAATGTCTACCTTCTCCTTGACTTCTATTTATGCGTAATATGACTAATAATACTACTAATAAATTACTAAAACAACGCGCTATATTTGTAATACATGAATAAAACCTTTATGTCTACAAGAAAAACAGTATCAGAGCGCTTTGTTCCCGGAAAATCGAGTGTGAGCTCGGAAAATTACGCCTAACGCCATCTATCGACGAGGAGCGGTAAACTTGGAAATTGTTTTCCCGCGTCCCATACCGGCCGCGTTTTAACTCAAAATATATCTTTTAATTCATCTTATTAGTGTTTTTAAGTATTTTATAATGTAAAACGGAGTAGTGTAGATAAATAAATGATATATTATATTTAGTATGCGTATTATAGTTTCTCAGAACTATAAAAAAAACAGCTATCGTCATTCTGGCAGTTTACCAACAAAGATAAAAGACATAATTGCGCATAAAGATATGTTTCATTTAGTGTCGATGAAATTAATATATAAAAAGAATTTCCCAAAATCTAATATTATAACGCCGACGTATTGAAACGGGGTGAGCAGAGAGGCAAGTGGCCGATAGAGAACCCAGTAACCGAATTTCGGTCGTCGAACAAAAACTGACCTACATTTGCCCCCTGGCATTGCCTCCCCGCATAAACGCACCCCACGCGTCTTGCTAAAGACACCCCTCATCTTTTTACATCTAAACTTATTTCTGACCCATCATACATCAACATTTCTAGATCCACCACGTATATTCAAAAAAATATATATCTAAAACATACATTATTAATACTGATCAAATAATGTAAATATGTAATCAATTTTTTAATTAATTAATATAATATTTATTTTTTTATTAATAAAAATTCATTTTTATTTACTTAATTAATTAATATATGTTTATTTTTGTACATTAATTAGTAATGTTTTTGATAATAATTAATTTAAGTAATTTTTAAGATGGGAATTAAAAAAATAAATTGCTAAAGAAGGAAGTAATGATTTAGAAGGAACATAGATAGGAGTTGTAAGGAATTGGAGATGTGTATGCCGTCATATGCAAGTGCATATGATGTATTGGTTAGATGGAGACATGTCAATAACGGAGCGTGTTTACCAAACCGGCAACGTAAACAAATGTGACCAATTTCGGAGGTCCGAGAGCGGGTAGTATCGAGAAAAAAAAATGCATCCTATTATCGAATACAAAAGGAGTTTGTTCGTGCAACGATACCTAAGTACACATCTCGATTCATCGTCTCGACTCGAGCCGGTAGGATCCCATTGGTGGGGCCGTGCCCACGCGTGCGAGAGGGACGGCGCTACAGCGGTGATTGCGGTTAGAGAGGGAGGGAGATGGTCATCTTAGGAGCGGCGCCCACTGGGCGGGGCTGTCAAGGAACGGGCCTCAGATGCGCGAAGGCTAGCACTGCAGTCGCTTGCCGGAGCCCGTGCCGGTCTTACGTCAGCCGTGCCTGGGTTCGAATCGATGTGTGAACTTTCGATCAGTGCCTCCAATTCACTTTTACATATACATATATATATTTTTTTCGAGTGACTTAAATACCTTATTTGTTATATAGTTCAGTGACAGTTGACTGTGTTTATATGTTGCGACGCCTTTATGTGTATATAGAGATTCGAGTTTATATTTTTTTTTATTATTTTTTTTTGGGTGTTTAATTTGAACATAGTGTTGTGTGGGCGTCGACCTTGTGAATAAACTATTAAGGCTTCCACTGTAAGTAAAATACAACCTTTAACACACAATAAACAACAAAAAAAATTTTTTTATTAATTTTAAATAAATAAACTTTACAATAAATCCAATTAGAAATACACATAGATCTATATAATCATAGTGGAAATATAAAGTTCTAAATACATATTATGATCGTATGATTTCCTTTTAAATGGAAGAAATATAAAAACTACAATAAGCGTAATTAAAATCCATTCAACAAATGTACTGGTTAATAAAGCTATTGATTAATAGTATGTATCAATCAATTATCTCGTTATAGGCGATATAAAAAGTAATTATCGATAAATGAAATCGTTTTTATCCATCTTTATATGTAAATGTAAATTGTATATGAATATGTATCGTAAATAGTTGCCGTATGCGATTTGCGACGGAACTCCATAGTGATTTGACGTGTCGATGTTCTCAAAGAATCTAATAGGTGATATATCACTGACAATTACGTGACACTTGTGAATTCCGTCCGTCCGTAGAGCTCTTTGAATTGGGACGAGGAATTTTTATTTAAGACACAAATAGCTTATACAATTGATGGTTCAAAACATCAATTCTTCCGTAAAAAACGATAAGATATATAACATGTACATTAAATCATATCGTATAAAACATAAATTTATATATAATTTTAGTAATAATAAAATATTATAACTCATTATTCTTATAAATAATTAAAACTGATCTAATTATAGCAAATTAAAATTTAATTACAATTAAAAAATTTTATAGAATGACGTATGAAAAATATAATTAATCGACTGTTAAAAGATTAATTACAATTATAAATATTAACAGTTTAAAATGAAATAAATTTGTTATTTATCAATAAATAATAATTTTTTTATTAATTCTTATTAGATTTTGATTAAAATATCCATTAAGAAATATATATGAGTTATTAGATAGCGGGATATGTTAAAAATATTTTATATCAAAGCTAAGAGAATGATTTACGTGTAATTATATATTATAGAAAATTATATGCGTTTCGTAAATTAATTAATATAATACAATTATTGTAATTAATTAAAAATAAAATACATATTATAACTTAATTAATTTATTTCTTAATAAAATCTTAATTTTTGATTACATTTATATTTGTTAGACATGTTGGTGTAAAATTTATTTTATTTCGTTAAAAAAACTATTATGCGTTTTAAATAAACAATTCGTTGTGGAGTTTGTTATCAACTTTTTTTAATTAAATAGTATAAGTTATGGATTTTCTTATACAAATATTTGTGATTTAATGAATGCGTTTTAATTTTATTAATATTACACATATCGTTTCAATACAGTGATTCGATCGACGGAACACGGAATTTGTGATAAAGTTCCCATAGTTTTAGATACTTTAGTGTTTTCAACTATGTTTCTTATTTAAAATAAATTCTAGAATATTCGAAATACATTTTTATGATAGTGAAATATATATTTAAAAATTAGAATTCACTGACTAATCAAAATAACTAGATTTATAAAATCTATATACACGTAAAACTACAACGGGTTTTTAAAATACGTTTTTGAACCGGAAAATGTACTTTCAAAATACTCTTTAAATTCATTTAATCTATTTCATTATTTTTAATATCATATCTATTATCTTCTATATATAACTTACGATAAAATATTGTACCGATTTTTCTATTCTTTCGTCTTCATATATTTCATCTATACGTTCATTTATATATGTTTCATTTATATAAATCAATTCGTATAGTTTTATTAAATACAATAAATATCATAGTTTGATTATTTGATCATTTTATTAAAAATAGAACTTTGAGTATGATTAAATGTCGTATTATTCAAATTATTTGCAGTGATACTAAAAGTACAGTGTTTATTTCATTTCTATAAATGATTATAAATATTATAAATATAAAATGTAAATTTTACGCTCTTCAATTATTAGGTCGTAAATATTAATAATCTAGGGTTTTGTTAGTACCTGAATTACTTATTAAAATTCGATATGTTGTCTTAATAAATTATTTAGTATATTAAACACATTTTTATTTTTTACAATATATGAATATGTAAATAAATATATATATCTTAAAAGTTAAGTACAGTGGTAATTTTTAGGTCAAAACGTATTGTTTTTTTTTCTTCAAAGATTATTGTCGTTATTTAGTTTCTATTATGGTGTCATGCATGTTCATATAAACCTCTTTTCTAATAATAAATTTTACGATTACCTATAAAGCCTTTACTTCAGATTTGACATATCGATTAGTTTTTGTTTTAAAAGTTTTAAATAGATGAATGTATATCATATATCTCAGCAAAAAATCTTTAAAAGTTTACATATATGAAATACGTAACAATTATTATTTTTTATATATTTCAATGCGTAAGGCTGTTAACTTTAAAAACACAAAGCCTTAAGAAACATATAGTAAAAAATAATTGATTTTAATATGTAGTTATACGAATTTTGAAAAATGTTTTTCTTACCTTATCATTATTTATTATATCTGAAACCATTGATATTTTGATAGAACATCTCATATATTAATATACAGCAAATGAGCAATACATTTACCTCCATTATATATATGAATGAATATCATGAGTGTCTGTTTTGTGATTTATCAATAACCTATTCGATAATACAATTTTATAATTCATAATTTATACATTAATTATATTTTATACTAAAAAATTAAACATAAAAGTTTCGTCTTAGACATAACACTGTATGTATGTAGCAACGGTAGCCCAGTGGTGGAGTACTGTGGCTTGCGATTGTAAATCGCGGGTTCGATTCGACACAAGCTTATATCATAACACTGTGCATTAATTATATAGGATTTCCACTGCTAAATAAGTTTCCAGAAGATGTGCAGCACCATCTGCGTACTATAATACCAACCCGCTAAGTGTGGCGAATAGAGTACATACCTTCATAGATATCTTTGAGTGAGACACATGCCTTGCAGTGGGTACATCTGAAAAGAGAGAGAGAAGAGAGATTTTATAATTACACTATACTTCAACATCTTAGGTCTTATTTTATTTAAATATACTAAACTTAAGATTAAGTTACATAAACATAAGTTAAATCTTGTTTAAATCTAAGCAAGGTTTAAGTGAAGGTTGTCGGTAAACGCATGATAAGGGCCGCTTGTTCCAATTGGAATTCATATTGGGAGTTTCATGTCCAGCTGTGGGTGTACTGCGGTTGAAATAATGACGATATCTAACCAATTATATCTCATTATCTTATAATTATGTTTAAGTCAATTCTTCGGTCCGTCTTTGTAAATATTGAGGTATATATGTGTTTTAAATATATTATGAATTTTAAAAAGTATGATTAATTTATTTAAGGATTATTTAATTATATTTATACATCAAAGAACGCCGGGATAAATCAAATTGAGGACTTCTATGAGAATGTCTTTAAACTTTAAGCTGTGTTTCGAACGCTTCCAAATTTGAAATGCGCCCACTGCAAACTTAGTCAAGTTTTTGTGATCATCATCACAAAATTCTTTTAAATTTGGAATACTGATAATTGTTACGTATATGTAAATGACTTTAAAAGGTAGATGAATGGAAGATTTTTTAATATCACGTGATTAAAGGATTTAAAACCTTGTTTTGAAAATCTCAGTCAGAAAGTTATATAAATTCAAAATATCTTTATTCAATTAGGCATTTATACGCACTTTTGAATTTATATTATTTTAACATTATAAGCAGTTAGCTACCACCGACTGAACTCTGATCTGTTGAGAAAAGTCGGCGAGAAACTCAACACTTGCTATTTTAATTTGAATTTAACAATTATTCATGTGTACATTATAATATATAATCATGTATGAATCAACATACAAAGTTACACACATTTCGGACAATAAACTCATGAATCTTATAATTAAAGTTATTAAGAAATATATTTTTAATTATATATTTAAAACTAAGAAAATGATTTTATAAGATATCTTGCAGAATTTTATTATATATGTATACAGTAAGAATTATTTAGAATAGATACAATAAACAGACAGTAAAATATCCTTTCTATCTATATTACCTTACAATTTAACAAATATAATAATAAAAAAGATTTTTTATATACACTGTGGACAAAATATTTGATCGATCTCACCTAATGTTAAGTGATGATGAGGTATACGACGCTACTTGCTTGCATAGAAACCTATTCAATCTTAACTTGAAGGCTTTTAAGTTATATTTAGCTGGAAACAATGCCGGTAGGTTGTACTATATCTAGGCTGTTAAATATAAAAGTAGTAAAAACGCTTAATGTTGGAAGGCTTTCAAAATGTATTTAAATAGAAAACATCGTTTCAATTAAAATGTTAAATTGTTCGAAATTCAAATACACATATATGACATTATCTTTCTTAAAGCTACGAATGTTACATATTAGCTTTAATATTAACACTGCTGGAACAAAGCCTTATTAAGAATGCTATGCATATGCATATGCTTAGTTCTAAAGTATCATGCTTCTTCCTTCTACCTTAAGGTTGCCAGAAGTTCACAGTTCTATTGGAAATCTGAGGAAGCCTTTCTCCAGCTGTGGGCGTATTATGTCCGACGATCTATATGATCTAGGACTCTTTTAAATTACAATCATTAATCATTACAGGTTTATATTCTACCAAAATCTAAATCGTCTGCTTACTTAACATATGAAGTCAAAGTTAAAATCAAAATACCTTTATTATATTAGACTATTATATTCATTTATAATCGACAGATTAAAAATATGTTTACATTGCTACTTAAAGCGACATCTATTGAGAAAAATTAACACCAAATTTCGTTGGGTTTTTTAATTATTTTTTAATATATTAAAAGTGAAAATAATGATAAATGATAATAGATATATGATAGTGCTGTTAGTTAATTGTAAAAGTAAATAAATATTTTAATTAAAGATGATATATATTATAAATAAGATTTGTAATTCCGTGTCTCATAAATACGATATAGTAGAGATGACTCCAATAGCTGGGACAATTAGAAAAAATATATATATATATGAAATACAGTATTCAACATAAGTTATATAATCAAAAATAGAAATGAAAATAACATCATTATACCTGTTTAAGTTCAATAAATATAGTATCTTAATAAGGTAGTACAATACACTCATGTATTTACTCTTTATAACCATGTAATATATTTAAATGCTTCGTTATGAATACAGCCATGTATAAAAACACACCCTACTGTATTTAATGGAATCAGGCGTTACCTCGCGGAAGTCCATCCTAAGTAAGAAAAGGACCAATATTTAGCCACTTCCGTTACACCGATTAGTGTAGATGACACATTTGGCACTAATCGATGTAACATAATTCCTGAAGATGCCCCGTGGAGGTGTGAAACACGTGTTGAGTGATTTGGTGGTGGAGGTTGTGTGATTCGCATTGTTTGCCGCATACGCATTTATCAGCGGGCTGGCGAGCGGTGCACTTTGTTGCACGACTACCACTGCATGTGCGGAAGTGGCTAAGTATTGGTCTTTTTCTTACACCCTACTGTATTGTGTGTGATTAGGAAACTTATATTTTAAATTAAGAATGTCCAAAGGCTTCACTTATAGTGCAGGCTGTACAATGCACACGGGCGCCGCGGCGCTACCTGAGACAGCTAAGAGCATTGTCTTCGACTATCATGGCCGCTTAGTTTCGAAACAGAGATGTGCTACAGGTATAAAAACAATGAATGTTATTCTGCCGTCATAAGAAGAAATGCTGTAATTAATACCATACCCTAAGCTATATCTAATATATAAAATTCTCGTGTCACGGTGTTCGAACTTAAACTCCTCTGAAACGGCTTGACTGATTTTTACCAAATTTTACATGCGTATTCAGTAGGTCTGAGAATAGGCTACTATCTATTTTCTATACCCCTAAGTGATAAAGGTTGTTCACACTTAAAAATTATTTTTTAATTTTTTGTCAAAATTTTTTGTTTTTATTATTTTATGATACAGCATACAAGAATACATACAACCATAAATTTTCACCCCTCTACGATCAACCCTTATTTTTTATTTGTAAATTAAAATATCAATTTTTTTTTGCAAAACAACGTTTGCGGGATCAGGTAGTTTACTTATAAAATAGCTTGTTGGAATATGAAAAAACTGCCGCGGAAGGGAGTCAGGTCTAGGGGGTGCCAGGGTTTCATTCCACACGAGCGCTACATGAGGTAGAGTGGCCCCTGAGAATGTCAATATATATGAGTATCTTCTACCATTCCTTCCTTAACATATACATGTAATAAATCCACCCTATAGATACACACTGCAACATATAGGCCTTCTGCTAAAATATCTATGGGAGAATATACCATAAACGCTACGGTTTGAAATACACAACAATTCTTCTGCCAACTTGTTATTGAACTGCAAACATATATAATTAATACGCAAAGTGTAAATTATATAAAATTGTATGAAATCTGTCGTCTACCACAACACAACCACTGCATTTTAAATTTTAATCAAACAAAAATTATTTATATTAAATTGTAAATGATTTTGGTTTAATACCAAAGCATAGAAATGAATTTTTCTAACGTATCAAAAGATATTTTTGAATGTAATAATTTAAAACGCAGTCTGAGTTTGTTGTGGACTCTTTTAATCAGATCGCGTTTGGAACTTTCTTCGTTTTAAGTTTAAGGATGCATTATACTGCTATAAATAAATTGAAACTGTGTGTGTGTATAATAATTAAAGTAATTTAACTTATAAAAGTAGACACACGTGAAAAGATAACTTAATTGTTCCACAATGAGACCTCAGACTAACCGTGGGTCCCTTTTGCAAGGCCCGTGATGTGATACCGTGTTAAACTAATCAACACCACGTAAACGTTACTAGTTTTTTCTTCTTCTACGTATCATTTACGTTTATGGGAAACTACTTTAAACTCTTTTGTTTGCGCCACGTACACTAATCTAATAATTAAACAAAAACACTTAACAAAAAGTCAATAAAGTGATCGTGTGATTCAGAATGTACATAAAGCTGTTTCAATAATATTTCAGTTCTTAACGAACATAGAATAATATAATCCTATATAGTCAATATACATAGACCGCTTCCAACTAGTCATTTTGAAGATCTACGAAGATTTATGCCCAGTTGTGGGCTACTTTTTGCACACCGCAAACTAAGTCATAGATATCAATTCTCAATTTAAATGACTATGAAAATATATATTACTTTAATATATATATTGCGTAATGAAAAAGATTTTTGCAATGTTTTTCTGTCACACGAAACCTACACTTCTCTTACAGCCTTCGTTATTAGTAACATATAAATCAATTACATATATAAAAAGGTTTAATTATAATTATTAATTAGTTGACGAACCAGCTCGAAACTTTGGAATCAAGAGACATGCGAAGAGGCTGATAGGTAATGATACTGGTGAGCCAAGCTTCAGAGCTTGGAGTATCGAAGAGAGTGTGCAGCAGAGTTACACCAAATAACTCCATCATCTCTTTTTTTCCATCGTACAACAAGAGACACGGATTCACGACATCCGTACACGGTTGAAATTCCTTACACCTGCTCTAAGCGTTTTGCTAATACTTTTATAATGTGAACAGAAGAGAAGTGGAACAACATACCGACGTCAATGTTTCCAGACAATTATAACTTAGGAGTCTTCAAGATAAGAGTGAATAAGTTTCTATGCAAGCATGTATCATCATCTTAGACCTCGTCATAGCTTAACATCAGGCGAAACAGAGGTCAAATGATTCGCCTATAAAGAGTAAAAAAATTCTAACAAATATATGATGTTCTCAGATAAGAACTCATTATAATTCTATTTTATTAGAATTTTAATATAAATTATCCAAATTGAATATAAATTCAAATATATAATACAGTATTTGTTTTAGTTGCATTATAAAAGAAACTATGGGTTGAGAGCAAACGAAGCGACGCAACAGTCAATATAAATTTAAAAAAAAAATAGTCAACGTATCTATTTTTAATCTGGTAATAATTGTGACCATTTTATGTTGATAACACATGGCGATAACTACAACAGCACATCCCAATGACTTCCGCAGAAGCAAAGATGGCGGCCGAAGTCTCAATAAAACAAATCACTCCTTGTTTCCCATCGCAACAATGACAAAACAATAATTTAAATAAAAATAATATTTAATTTATTTCATTAAGAAACATATTTAGACACACCGTCACTGAAATAATAAAAGGAATTTTAAAATTTTCGTATTGTTGGCAAAGAAATATTAATGTTCGAAATTTAAAATTTTAAAAAATCACACATGCTCAAGTTATTTAACAAAAAATACAGATTATATATTTTACATTTCAAAGAATCTTTAAATTAATATTATTTATTAGCAATACTTTATTATTATTATAAATAAAATAATTTGTATAAATTAAATATGAATAATGTATTTATGTTGTATAAATGCATCCGTATTGTTTTTAAAATTATTTATTACATTAAAAATGTCATTATATACGCTTACATTAAACTTTTTTAGAACACACGACAAACCGAAGGGTAAAAAGGCGGAATAAAAATGTTTCAGTTAGTTCTCATACTGTAAACTAGATGGCGTTGTTACTATGGACTTACAATGTTCTCTATCATAGCCCAATGTTTATTTACTTAAAGTCTTCTGTTGTATATCCTTAATTATTATTGTTATAACTTAACAATTTAGAATTAATATAAACCTTTTAGTTAATTGATCCAAAATTAAATGATTTTTTTTTAAATTTCAAATAAATACGCACACATTTATTCAAACGCATAAAAATATACGTTGAAAAGAAATCATTTTTAATTCTTTTTTTATTCATTTAATTAGTAAATTCTTTATTTATTCTTCCAAATCAATTTTATCTTGTACAAAGTAATCCCCGTTCGATAAAACGCACTTTTGTCTTTTTCCAGTATAGCCTAGAAGATCTTGATTCGAATTTTATCTCCTTGATTATGTCAAAACTTCGTCTACGCATTTTCTACGGCTTTTGAATGAGATGAATTTTTGAAGCCTTTTTTTTAATGAGTGATTTTGGCACTATTCGAGACATGATGCATTTAAAACACAAAATATCCTTTAAAACGATTTTAGTTGAGCCAAATAATATTGAAACTTTTGACGAATAGACACTTGGCAATTGTTGTAGACAGTCCTAAAAAAATGCCTGCCTTCCTAATGACAGCATGTAATCACAGTATGTAAGGGCCCAAGAAAAGGCTCATCAGGGAGCCCTAGGGCTTCGCTTACTTAAAAGGCTTTATCCTAAGCGCTCTACATCTTGCTGCAGCTATGTAAGTTTGATCCAACAAAAAACGTAACAATAAATGAAACATTCGTTTACCAGCAATTAAGATACTCTGTACTATCGCATACAAAAGTGTCGAAGTCAATTCACTTGATAAACCGTGAGACGTTTCCGGCCAACCTGCTCCCATATACATCGATTTATTGACGTCACTATTGGCACTGTCTGTACAGCGTGCTCCGAAATTAATTTTGATCATCAAATATAGCTACAGAAACAACTGTCTTCGTATTATCTAAAAAATATATCGGATATATAAATAAAATTAAATGAAACATATATATGAATAATTACTTTATTTATTAAATTCATTTTAGTAAAAATAAAATGCGTTGTTGATCATACTTACGAAAATAAGTTTTATATTTGACATATTACAATAATAAAAATATTTATCTATACAAATAAATAAAATTGGAGTATCGATTTGTATTATTAAAATAACCGCTTTTAACAACATGCATATAAATATATATACGGTACATATATCAAAATTACATATTTTTTTTAATTTTTCTCAGTCCGTTTGTTTCGGCTAATACTGGTAGGTAGCTAATCTAATAAGTAGTAACTTATGTAAAATAAATTTTGGAAAAAATTTTAGACGAAAAAAAAACAAGTGTTTTTTTGCAAAATTCCATGCGAAATCACGGGTACAGCTAGTCATAAAATAAAACTAAAAAGATCATCAATAAATCTTATTATAATGTACGTTATGTATATATATATTTTTGATAGGTGTTTAGGTTGCCCAAATGGCACTTGCAGATTTCGCGTGTATGAGGTGGCAGGGAGGAGAGTGTGCCTAGCCTAAGATTTCTTTTAATGTAACAAAGCACAAAGGTGAGCCTAGCTTCTGTAATAAAATTATAAAAGAAAATTTAAAAAAATATTTCATTTCATAAAAGTATCATCCTGTATAAGACGCAATTTGTTTACGATTCGAGTTTATCTAGCGTATTGTAAAACGAGCTAGTAAGAAGAGAGGCGGATGCCGCAATAATAAACACGGAGTATTTATTGTTGTACCAGCGGTTCCTGAATCGAGATTAGGATATACACCTGGGGAGAACTTGTAATGCTATTTAATATAGCAAGATATAATGCGATTTTACAGCACATAGCATAAGTTTGTTATAACGGCTATTTTGTTAAAACTATATGGTTTTAAGAAAAATAAATCTCTTTCCCATTTGTTTTCTAAATTCAAATTTAAAATTTTTTTATTTGACATTCATTGATGTCAAGATAACTCTATCGGCTCTTCGTATCAAATGCAATTAAATATAGCAAGATATAATGCGATTTTTATAGCATATAGCATAACTTCGTGATAAAATATTTTGGAAAAATTAACCGCTTGTTCCTTTTGTTTTCTAAATTCAAATTTAAAAATTCTTTATTCGTAATCTCTTGTTGAGGTCCAGTCTACCGTCTGCTCGTATCTAATGCCACAGATATTAGAAAAACAGACGATATAGACTCGGAAGCCTGTGTTTATTTTCAAATAACATATTATTATATATATAATAAAACTTTAAATAGATGTGAACATATATTTCTCTAGTTGTGCTATCTTATATGTAACTATTTATTAGTGTATAATATTGTAAAGTTTAGTTAAAAATTGTCGACATTTTTTTAAAATCTAAACATTTTATGGTATCCTATTTCAAATAATTATAATACTTTATAAAAGGTTGTAATGAAAAAATGAATAACAATAAGCAAACTTGAAAATTTTCTTAATATATAATTGAAATGTCTCTTTGACATTTAGTTTTGAATTTCGAACGATTATTCATAGCGCAATGGACATCTGTCAGATCAGCTGTTTAATGAAATCTGACATGCGCATTGTTACAATTCTTCGAAATCTATAATCATAATGAACACATACAGATAATTAAAGTTAAAATGTACATTCGTCGTCGTTTCTGCTTTCTGCCCATTGCAAGGAATGGGTCTCCCACATAGATATTCATGGGTGGATATACCATAATCGCCGCGTATGATAGTTTGGCAATTAAGGAACATTCACCATCCACGAGGTTCAGGGGCTAAACAGCGAGGCGATCAGCGTTGTCCATATAACAGACAACAGGCTGTATAACAGTGTCCATCATGCGGTAGTAATATCACGTCTCATACGTGCGTGTATTGCACGAAAGGGACTCAAGATGCGATCGCAAGATTCATCAATCGCATACAACCTGAGGATGGCAATATAGAGTAAGGTTTAAGAAGCGGTCGCATAAAAAGTTTTTTTTTTAAACTGGACATTGTTGGGGCGTCGTTGAAAACAAACAAGACAGCTATGATTTTTATTTCGTCACTCATTTATATATTTCAAATTTAAATTGTTGATATATACATCGAATGTTGTGAATCTTAATTCAAAAAACGAATATTTAAATTACAAAAATCATTGGCAGTGATATCGCTTGATTATGTGTTTTTTATTTAACATATACTTCATAATAAATAGATAACAGCGATATTGTTAAACTTTATTAAAATATGTGATGTGTGTTACTGCTTCTTCTCCACAACTATAATACCTTGAGACCTTATTAAGATATTCTTCATAGGTGTAAACGTATGCATATATCATAAAGTTCCACGAGATATCTTAGACCATTCTTTTCATAGTTTTAAATCTAAAATTAAATGTATATTATTAAATAAATCTTATAGCATTTACTAGTTTTTAGTTGAACGAAATGAAACTTAATAAAATATATAAATTACATTTAAAAGAGCAACTGTAGTTCCTAGCCTGCTCTTAGTAGATGACACTGACCTATTTATAATGTAAGAAATTATTTACTATTCAAAAGTGCGTGTAAATTGTATTTAATTAATACATACAATAATTATAATTACGTATATATTACCAGTTGTACACGCAGTATAGCCTGCTAATTGACACACTAAGCATTGACTATTGTTTACCTTAGCAATATTATGATATTCCACACTATATCGTATGGCCTGATTCATAGACTGAAGCGGGGAACGTCACAATAACAATTTTCTAAACATTTTGAGTTACATAAATCTGAAAATAATTGCCTTATGTGTTTATTTTAACACTTCTCATACTATACAGATTATAACAGTGAACTTAATAGCGAAGGTTTCTTTGCTCTTTTGGCCGGAGGAATAATAAGTTGATTATTGAAGGTAAAACAAAATAAGTAAGTTATTCTTAAAAACTTGACGTAAATGTACTTACATAAATTAAATTATTTACATATAATACATATTACATGTTATAACAGAAACTACGACGTTTCAAACTCGATTACTTTATTAATATGCATATAAATTTAGTTAAATAGATATTAATGTGTTAAAATTATTATCAATATATGTACACATCGAAGTTACGATTAAAAATTATTAATAGTAAACACTAATAAAAATAATTTCTAATTTAATTTGAAACTATAAAACACGTACAGAAAAATAATGTTAATATAGTAAATTTCGAAAATTTTAGATTCAATCACAGATATCTTTCGATACATATCTAAGTTTTGTAAATCCTGCTATTAAATATAATTAAGTAACAAAATACTATATGTATTGACTCTGTGTACTATATCTCCTCTTTATATTAATGCTATATTTCCACTGCTGGGATAAATCTCTGAGAAATTTCTGCGCTGCATATACTACACGGGTTTTAAAAGGCAACCATGTTATATTTAAATTAGTAAAAAAAATCTCGCCTATAACTTGTACCAAACGCATATCGACACATGAGTTTAAAGATATTTGAAACTAAGTTCAATGTGAATAAGGTCCAAAATCAATTGTTACTAGCGTGAGAAAAACAGAACCGCCCGCCTGTGGGCTTTGAAACGGGAGCCGATGGGCCGATATCGCTTTTTAACGATCATTCCGGGAATGCTAACGCAGCTGCTATTTAAATAGCATAGCACTGCTATTTTCGCTTCCTGATTTGCGTAATATAATTATCGCATTTAAATGAAAGTTGAACATTTTTATAAATGGAATTCTATTTGGTGACTGATAAAGCTGTAATAACTTCATCAGGCTACAAAAAAGGCACACAAAAATATACTTAATCCTTAACTTCTTGTATTTGGAAGGTAGCTAAATATATTTATTTATTCATATATTAGTTATAGCTTCTATTAATTTTTAATAATATATGTAATGATTATTCAAGAGACATTGGTGTATTTTAAGATAAGTTTATATATTTAATTACATGCGTAATATCAAAAAAACATAACCATTACTAGATAATAACAGACGAGGAGACTGATACACTATCAGACCAGACAGACCATGATACATCTTAGCTATATATAATTAAACCTAACCTCAAAACTAACTGTCAAATTAGAAAATTATTTGAGGAAACGATCCAAAGCTATTTCGTAATCTTAACATTGTGAATGAAAAACTTGTTCAATAGGTTCAATTCATTTTTATATAAATAATAACCATATAACATAATGAGTGACTTTTTACATTTAAAAAGAATCAAATTTGTTTTTAAATGTAAAAAGTCACTCAATTAAACGTGGAGATATATAGAATATTTTATGGAATCAGGCGTTACCTTGCGGAAGTCCATGCTAAGTAAGAAAAGGACCAATATTTAGCCACTTTCACACATGCAGTGGTATTCGTGCAACAAATTGCACCGTCCGCCAGCCCGCTGATAAATGCGTATGCGGCAAACAATGCGAATCACACAACCGCCACCGTCAAATCACTCAACACGTGTTTCACACCTCCACGGGGCATCTTCAGGAGTTATGTTACACCGATTAGTACCAAACACAGAGTCAAGAGAGATATATAGAATTCGGATATACCTAGACGGATGAAATTAATATACCCCAGCGAGTTGATAGGTTCAAATTGAAGTGGATGGGTTCTGAAGTGAAGACCACAGACCAGCGAACACAACGTAAGAACACCCACAAGATAAACAGGCGGTCATACTGGTTCCGACACGTTCTACTGGAAATTTAGAAGGTAGGTATGCCCAGCAGTGGATGTAATGCAACTGAAATGGTCAGTTACTGAATGATGAATTGAATTTGAACTTATACCTCATCAATTCCAATTATAAAATTGAATTTCGAATTATTCGTCCACAAAAGAAAATTAACGAAAGAGGTTATAATAGTATTCCGTTCCGGCGCCTAAATATTTACACTATTCTAAATTTAAAAAAAAGCGCAAACCGAAAATAGCCGTAGCTGAACAACATGCTAAATGCGAACCACAATAGCATTCCGAACATTTATTTTTGCGCTGGGGGAGCAAACGAAAAATTCACACGCGATTCCCGAATCCCACCGCAGTCGACTGCAGCCAAATTAACACCGACTGCAACGAAAGCGACGATCGACGGTGAATGTAATTCGGTAATTAAAATTATAAAACGATAAATCTAAAACGGCGAAAAGTCAGACGCCGACGAAAAAAAAAAGAACAATAATGACAGTTGTTTGAAAATAGAACGATTAAAAAAATAAACACGTCAATGTTCTGTCATCATTTATTTATTATAAATTTGCACGCCAATACATAATTTATATTAGTTTCAAATAACGTTGTACAATATTAAATAATTTACTTATTGAGGGTGTATACAACTATGGCTATAATATATTAAATTAATTATAGCTATGATCATATTTCTCTTTATCGAATATCGACCTCTGTTCTTGCCTGATGATAAGCGATGACGAGTTCTACGATACATGCTTGCTTAGAAACCTATTCACTCTTGTCTTGAAGACTCCCTAGTTATAACGACTCCGATAGGTTCTTCCATACCTTGGATGTTCACACTATGAAACTATTAGCAAAACGCTTAGTAATGGTGGAAGGAATTTCAACAGTGTACGGATTATGAATCTGTGCGTCTTGTTGTCCGATAGAAGAAAAGATATGGGAGAATTATTTCTTGTAATTCCGCTGAACACTCTTCAAAATGCAGACTGTAGAACAACGATAAACTGGCAACTTTTCACCGACGCTCCAAGATAGTAGCTGGTAGCTAATAAGAAATATAATAGTATAATATATATAGTATAATAATAGAAGAAAATAAGAAATGATTCATATGGTACAACAAGCGGTCTTATCGCTCGAGGCGATCTCTACCAGACAACCTTTTGATAAAGATGAGAGACATGAAGGAGTGGACAGTTCAGGGTATACATACATAACTATATACACAAACACACACATACATGTACAATACACATATATACGCGAGAAAGGTACTACATATATGTTTTATCTAAAGTGTACTTTATCTATTTTTTATTTTATCATTCTTATTTTTGACTCATTCGTTTTATTTATTGACTTTTTTTATTATATACTATTTTCTAGCCATAATTACATAACATTTTTTGTACTTGCTAATTGTTAGTCCCGACATTTGTGTGAATGCGATTTATTTACACATAGGTGACAATTTTCTTATCATTTTTATTTCCGGTTTTAATTTATACTATTTTCCTTATTTGTTTAATTTTAACATTACTTGTCGTTACCGGCGCGTGGGCGTTTTTTCTCCCTTTGTGGTCTCTTTAGGGTCCAAGGGAATAGATACCTTCTTAGTCCGCATGCTTCTTGTTCGACCAAAAACTAAGACAACTTTTTCATATCACAGATAAAAATAAAAACAATGGAGTTCACCCTTTTACCACAGAGTCCCAATAACCAATTTTATATTCATCAAAGCAACATGTGGCGAAATCGCTGCTTGTAAAAAAAAAATAAAAAACCTCTCTCTACACATCTCTCTCTGTTGTATCGATCTGTCCCACTCTCGATGCACATGTGTTGACCGAATGAGATCAAATATTGTTTTTTCTATAGTTCTATCAACGGCTTGGTTTATGATATCGGGTATTGATGCACTGTCTGTAACTTACCGGGTTTGCGTTTCACTTGACCTTCTTACGAAACGCAAACTTAACATTTAAGTTTAGTTAAGGAGTTAAAAGTTTCAACAATTGTTCACAGGATGATTGATAATCGGCTTAAAATATTTAAACGTGTGAATGTACTCGTCATTTATCAGCTAAAAACTTTAAAACGTGTACACCTATTGTTGAATTCAGGAATTAATTGTAATTTATTTGGTAAAACATTATGTAACTCTGGCAACATAGAAATTAGCACCAACACTGACAGCTGTCACTTTTAATTCTCTAATTTTAATTTCTAATCTCTATTATTAAAAGTTAACAGCAATTTTATGAAACATCTAATTCAAATCAACCTATATAAAGTCCTAATTTGAAAATATGTTACATTAATTTATTTTTATATTACAATGCGATAGACTAGTAATTTCTGACAGAAGTGTGCAGGGACAGATAATAAACTACAATTAATTTTAAAAACGCTTTTTTTACTATATATTACATTATTTATTATCTATGAATCCATTTATTTTTAAATACGGTATACCATACTTGACAGCAAATTAGCTATGAATTCATCTATTTAGCATTTACTTCTATAGGCAAGCTTCCTATATTTAGAATGTAAAAGGAGCAATGTTAATATTGTTGTAACGAAAAGTTTTAATATAATAAAATTTAATGAAACTGTATGCTATTTAAATATTTACGAAAATCAAAATGGCGGTATTGTATAACCTATATTTTAACAGATCGCAAAATTTTATGTTCATGTATGTTTGTATATTTAATATTAGTTAATTAAATATATAAGTATAGTGAATGTGAAAGGTGCGTCGACTTGCAACAGATGCAAATGAAACAAGAATCATCTGCCAATAGATGAAACTATATTGTGACAGTGCCAACTCGTCAAATGCCAACTTCAAATCGCAAGTCCACATATCATGTGTAAACAATGTGCACAATGATATTACTATATGAATATTAGAATATAAATCAATATTAAATCCATTTAAATATTTATATATTTTTTAAATTACGACGAAAAAAATAAGCATAAAAATGAAATTCTTAAATTCGATTTAAAAAAAAGAATCGCAATTTAAAATGTCGATGACATAACATGACAGGTGTAAAACAGAGACAGCAATACGATATTCAAAAGCGATGGAACGAGACGGTACAACGTCGCAACTGTTTATAATACTAATAAATATAGATGCACGTCCGATCTCGGGTCGAACAGGTGACGGCCCGTAATGACGGACCGCATTATTCGGTGCGCTCTAAATTTGTCCGGGTGATGTATGAGCCGCTTGAAGTACGCGACTCAAAGGCGACAGTATCGAGTGACGATTTAATATGAATGAACCGGCTGTTAAATATACTAACTCAAATACTCCCACTGCTGGGATTTCTATGTCTTTTCCCAAATTAAAAATGTAATAAAATTAATAAGTTCTGCCAACAACAAAAATGTAATTCAAGATGATTCTATAAGTGATATAAGGTTACAAAAAACGTGTCTTTAATCAAGGGTGTTCCCCTTTTTGAACACAAATCGAAGGTGCTATAATTTTAACTATAGAACATTAGTGCTCTAATTTTAAAAACTTCTCTTATTCTTTGTAGTAAGATCCAAGGTTTTGAGAAGGTAACATTTACTATTTTATATTTCAAAATCATGCGGGTAATTTAAATAAAAAAAATTTGAGGTTAGGTTTGTCAGAAATAATATGGCGGCCAGAAGTCTCTGGACGCTTGCAATGATAATTATTTATTGTAATGTTAGAACAACAAAAATTAATTTAAGACGTTACAAAAACGTATAAAAGAAAATAACAAAACAATCTTTAAAAGGTTATTCCCCTTTTTGAAAAACGAATCGTTAGTACAATAAAAAATAACGATGCTGTTCTAATTTTGAACTACACTCCTCGTGTTATTATTTATTAAGGTCCAAGCTTGTCATACACTATAGTTAACAAAGACATATCCGATTCATAGCAATATCAAACACAAGATAACAAAATTCTTGTAAATCCCCGGTGACATGATCTTAAATAAACTATGTCTAACAAAGTAGTCATTTCCTTTAGGCGCATATCAGTTAAGCACAACAAACAAAAAACGGTATGTAGATATATTCTTTCAAAGACTTTATAAATTCTTTATATACATTACCCTCATTGTATGTATATATATGTGCGTGTATGTAAACAAATATATATATCGTTTGGTTGTCGATTCCTCGTTGTTAAAATCGATTCTACCTCGCAGTGTACCATTGTGCCTGATGATATACTATGACGTCTAAATATTAAATAATATTTAGACGTCATAGTATATCATCAGGCTAGACAGAGGTCAAATCAAAATGAAAAAAAAAATTGAGCGAATAATAAAAAAATAGGATGTCTATTCGATTATTTCAAATTAAGAGTATAGAATTAAGAATATTATAAAAATCTATTTTAATCCATCAACATAAATATAATATTAATTGAAAAATAAAAAAAAAATCAAATTGTTAAATATAAATAAATAATTTTTACTCTGTGATATACAAATGGATATTATTAAAAGCAAATAGATACATATTCCCGCCATAAGCTCCCTGTCACTTCACTTCTTTGTTCTTCGATTGTAAAAAAAAAACTTTTTTTCGTTTCCCGCCTTTTTTAGCCGCCATAATTATGTCATCTCACACTGTTTTAGATCCCTAATGAATTATAAATCGTCTAATTATTATACCCGAGAGTGCACCCTTGATATATTTGTGTTTAGTTTAAAAATAACTGTACGCTATCTCTGTTATTTATCTTCAGTTAAGTCATAACCTATTTGATGTATGGGAAGAAATGTGTTTAATTATGTTGGGGGGGCGAAATGTATTGAATATTCATATAGAAACGGTTTTTTATACACCAACCGGAACTTGTGAAGGTAAGAATACGTTAAAATCTCTCTACATCGGTTTAATTTATATTAAAATTGTTATTAACCATTTTAATGGTGCGACGCAATAAATTCGAAACATCATTATAGGTTATGTTTATGTTTTTATAACGTCTTAATACAGGCTCATTAGTTATTAATATATACAATCATATATATTTACGATCACACCTTATATCACTCTAAAAAAATTTATAATAATTATTTTTTCTATAGTAATATGTCAATAACTTCTAGAAACATGTCTTTAGGGACTCTATTAGGAAAACTATTGATTTTTGGACAGTATATATCATATATTGACAGCAAATGATTCATACATTCATTCCTTTAAAACTTACATCTGTTTCCTAACGACTTGTATATAATTAATCTGAAATATATTAAATGTACTGCTTTTTTTGGTCAATAACTTCTGACTAGTCAACAAGGATAGATTGTCAATTTTAATATGTAATATATCAAATTTTATGTACAATGTATTGACAGCAAACATATAAACTATAATCTACCATCCTGTATTTTAAAAATGGAAGTTGCAAGCTTGATATTCTTGTAAAATAGTTTTAATATATCCAACATTGTTTAAAAAAGTTTGCCTATTTTTTTATATAGTTGTAATGGAATAGGCGTTTGTCTTCCATCTCACCTGATGGAAAGTGTAGATGAAGACGAATGTGGTACACGACTATCCTAAAGAAACCTGTTCACTCTACTCTTAAAGGCTCCTGAGTTCAACTCATCAGGAAAAATAGACCAAGGCAGGTCGTTCCAAATCTTAGCGACTCTTACCAAAAACGAACTGTCAAACCGTTTAGTTCGACTTTTGGGTATGTCAACAACGTATGGATGAAACTTTTGCCTGCGTCTGGTAGTCCGATGATAGAGATGGCTCAATCAGTTCGAAAAAAGCCTTCGAGCACTCTCCAAAGTGCATCCTATAAAAAATCGATAAGCTGGAAACTTGTCGATGATGCTCAAGGGTGTGTAGTCTGCTATTTGAGAGCTTTTCGTTGTTAATTAACCTATGGGCTCTTCAGTCAACTGAGTCCAAAGCTTCCAGATGATATTTGGCTGCACCGTCCAAAAAGTATAAAGTATCGATATAAAGGTAATCGATAAAAAATATATCGATACCAAAACATCGAATATATTTATTTGTTGGCACAACACTAGCTTATTAATGTCGCGCCGATCACGAACGGCCGTGGAGAAGAATATAAAGTGTCGATAATCTATACTTTTAATTCGGAAATCGCATGTTCCGTCGCATTCACCGTGTTTCTAATTAAGCAGGTGGCTCTTGAGGTAAAATGTTTGTTACACGTCTTAAATTTTAAAGGTCATTTCAAATTAATGGTTCAACTGTCCGAAACTTTATAATGAAGGCTTTTAAAAACTTTCTTTCTCGTGTTAAATGTCGCTTGCATATATATACATTCTTAACCTTGTTTATATGTGGAATAATTACTTTTTTTTGTTGTTGTGGATTTACACTATTAATTATCTTGTGTTTATCGATTCGCGACGTTTATTGGCAGAATGTAAGACGCGCTAGTAGCTCTGATAAAAAAATCATTCATCATTTAAGATACATAATAAAATAATCTAAAATATAATCGCCTAGATGAACACATCATGGAATTCTTTATAAATGAATTGTTTATTAAATATATCATCACCATCTTCATGCCAGCCGACAGACACTTCCTAATTCATAGGCCAGTTCGAAAACATATCATCTGAACTAGGTAGATTCAACTTGACATTGAATATTGTAGGAATAATTAAGTATCTCCAAAACTTCATAGTATCGGAAGTATATTGTGATCATCATTATTTCAGCCGCAAGACACCCACAGCTGGACATAAACCTTCTCCAGAAATTTCCAGAAGGACCGGTTGAGAGAGGTTATTTAATAACATCATCTCCCGAACTTGTTAATAGATGTACTTTTTTAGGTATCGGGAGCATACCTATCACTCTGGGAGGAGGACAGGGCTATGTGGATTACCCTCTTAAACCCTCTAGGCTGTCGTCTTGTAATTACCAACGGAACCCGTAGCTGCCACTTAGTACTATGCCAAAGCATATCCTGGGTGGAAGCTGTCTTCCCCTGCATCCTCGCTGTACTGCAACACGAGGTCTCCAGCTGCTGCATTTTTTCAGTTGGCACTGAGTGGATGATGAATGCCTCCACATTTAACGCCCGCGAACCTGATACTCTTTCAGTCACCTTTACAGGCATGGGGTACCTTGGCTCTGTTCTAGTGAAAGGGCTAAAGGCTTTTATAAATAGACGTCAAACAGATTTTTAATTCAATTTGATATCAATAAAAATGTCTGTCTATACATCTATCGTTCGTTTAATAAAGAAATTTAAATATGAATCAAGAAAAACCAGTTAAAATTTGTAAATGCACGGCGACTAAAACAAAAATCAAACCTAAAATCCATCAATCAAAGAACTGCAATGAAATAATCAAATTCTCGTAGCCGAGGGCAGTTCAAAGGGATACAAAGGTTTTGCGGAATAGAGCGAAATAAAAACGAAAAATATGGCTAATATTTGGCGCAAAGTTCGCGGATACTTCTGCCGCAGGAGGCTAAAGGCTTGCATCCACTGCACCTGTATTTAAATTGACTTATAATTTTTATCTATGGAAAAAAAATATAACTTTTCGTAACGTCAGATTTTAAGATAAATATAGATATTTAATGATAAAGTGTTGCATTTTACATTTGCTATATATTATTACATAATAGTAAAGGTAAAATTAAAACAAAATAATCAAGCGACATCATTGCCTAGGATTCTAGTCATAAAAAAATCGTTTATTGAATGAATTTTAACAATGTTCGATATATATCAACATTATAATATCAACCATTTAAGCCTTAGTATATATATATATATATTAGTGGCACCGGAAAGTAATGTCGTTTCTATCGACATAATTCACAGAAACCGATTGATTTGTTTGCTCCGGCATTGATTTGTATACTAGATGGCAAAAGGTTGTTGATAGCGAAGGTGAATATATTGTTGATTACAAATAAAAAATTGTTAAAATTGTAGTCGTGTGGATTTAACTTAAGAAAGAGACAATACTTTCCGGTCCCCCTAATATATATATACATATACAGATATACAAAGGTATAAGTACTAAATATAAATTTAGTTCTAACCTTATAAAGAAAGATTAGTTATTAAGATTCGAGAGAGTTAAGATGCAATAGAAAAATGGTTTTGCCATATAAAGTGATCTCTTTGAAAAAAAATTGTTTTCAAATGTGACAGGCCGATATCTTCTGGCAGTAAAAAATCTGCAGGGACAGTATAGTAAACAATTATTAATTTTACATATAGTAATACGAACTTTGAAAACTTCTTAATAGCTTATACATAAGTAAACAATCATCTTGTTTAATGTTATATATGTACATATTTTAATTGTTTTAGTTTAATATAAAGACAATGATAATAAAATAAATAGTTTCCCGTTCACATTTCCCCCTTTCCTGAACGTCACAGAGTTTGACATTAATTAAATAGCTCAAGTGTACAAACAGCCTAACAATACAAAAGGAAGATAGCAGGGGAGGAAGAATTCAAAAAGGCGAATGCGAAATGCCAGTCATGGTTGTTGTATGAATTGCAATTTTCGATTTCGCCTTATCTCCTGATTGTTTGTTATTGACAAATTCTTTAACGATTCGACGTCGCCATCATTCCGCGCGTTTTCGCTCCGTTTCCCGCCCTTTTTGGCACCTGATGTCAAACGTCAAAGATTGGCACAGAGTAAAAAATATGCGGTTTTATAAGTAAAAATTTAAATTGCATTTTATTGTTAATAATTCTACAATTGTAACATAGTGTATACATATATTTTTGTCGATTTTTATAAATATATAATATCGACATACAACGTGTCTTTTGGTAATATATAATATGATTTTAAAAATATTATTCAAAGCAATATAAAGACACGAAGTGTGCGTTCAGCTGATTATAAATATATTTTTAAATACAATTTTGTTAAAAGACTTTTATTATATCAAAAATCCTTTATTCAATTATACAGTAATTTTATTGACTCGCATTATTTTGGAACGAATTCAAGTTTCATGGAATGTACTTGTCAAAAAAAAAGTTAGATATTATTTTTAAAAATGGAATTAGGAATAAATTACATAAATAAATAACAAAATGTTATTATTTAAAAGTCCAATCCATATATTTTCCGTCCCCCTGTCATAGAAAGTTCGCATGAAAATTAGTAATTACAAGAAAATATGAGCCGTTAAAAACACCAAACGAAAGACATCGATTGAAACCGAACCGGCGGCCTGTC
This sequence comes from Battus philenor, assembly GCF_028537555.1. Taxonomy (NCBI): domain Eukaryota; kingdom Metazoa; phylum Arthropoda; class Insecta; order Lepidoptera; family Papilionidae; genus Battus; species Battus philenor. The sequence goes on along the minus strand of NW_027181686.1, from coordinate 1,068,248 downwards.
ACGATACCTATATTTCAATGCACGATACGTTTTACTGCCATTTTGATATTGAGCTCACGTACAAACTTTAATTTCATACAATACTATCAATTGTAAACAATTTTCAACTCTATTCGCTTGTAATACGATCATAGATATAGTTTTATAAAAGTATTTATAAATTTGTCGGCTTACTAAGAAACAAACTTATTTACGCAATTAATAAAATATTTTTTAAACGAAACTATACCTTATGTGATAAGAATAAGGTTTTATATCTATTATTGAAGCCGCAAAAATAGACGCGTAATTTCTTTAATGCGGTTAAAAATATTTACGTGTGAGGGTGTCTAAGTTTTTTTTTTATTTATGGCAGTGATAAAATTGTTTGCGGCCATGTTCAGTTCGTTTAATATCGAGCACCTGTCTATTTTAAATTTTATTATCTGTTATCGGAGGCGGTAATGTATGAATAAATCACACTCGGCGACATGCGTTCGTTCGAGTCGCACGCGTGGTTGGTTCGGTGTTAAGAGTACAATGCACTAACGCTGATTAAATTGTTTAAATATAAACATTTCAATGCTACATTCGGTAATATATTCTATGCCATACTTCGCTTCTTTTCAAATAAAATTCAAATAGAAGAAAATTCGAGGATTCTTTGCGAGTCCAAGAAATACAAAATAATAAGTTTTATAACACAGATCATATTAAAACCTTTCAACAACTTGGAAAAAAGTCTTTACAAGGAAGAAGACCATTCTCTTGTATATAATTCATCATTATAAATGATTCTAAATTAACAATATATGTGTACAGAGTTATTTTTATTAGATGTAAAGTTTGATTTTTAATAAATTGGTTTAATTACATTTTTTATTTTATATAACTTAAATCTCTAAGTTAGAAGAGCAAATGAGCCATACTTCCATACCTATGAAGCTTTTACACTCTGAAATATGTTACATTCGTGTTTTTTTTATTTGAATGCTGCAGGTCAATATTTTCTGCCAGTAAAAAAGTCTAAAAGGGACAGATGGTAAACAATAAATAGTTTTAATATACAGTAATTTGATTATAATAAATATTTACGTAATTTAACATGAAACCATAGATTTTTTGGATAGGGTGTACTATATAGGGATCGGAAAGTAATGTCGCTTTCTTAAGTTAGTTCACACGACTACACTTTTACCAAGTTTTTATTTCTAATCAACAATATATTCACCTTCGTTATCAACAACCTTTTGCCATCTAGTATACAAAATAAATACCAGAGGGGTAACAAATCAATCGGTTTTTTCTGTAAAATATTTCGACAGAAACGACATTACTTTCCGGTACCCATATATATATTATATATATTATAACATTTAAATCAATACGCCTAATAATCTATTCACGTATGACCATTCGCTTGGGTATAAACAACACGTTTTCAATGATCCACGACCGAAGACCCCACGTGTGCATGTCAGCTGTCAATTTGACAGACGATTGTATCATAATCACGTTACCACAGACTGACATAGATTTTTTTATTTATTGACATATAAACAAATAAGGTTTATTTGTAAATAGCTCAGTTGTTTCATCTTATACGCAACTGAATCTAGGAGAACTGCACTCAGCTGACTCTGATCACAAAGCTCGAAGGTAACCAAAGGTTGTTATAGGAGAAGTAGGGAAAAAGATTCTGACCAATATGATCCTTGTGGATGCAACCTGTCGAGTCCAAGCTTTCCACGAAGGGTGCGACCTTCAGCTATGAAGATAAAGGACAAAGAAGAAGCATAGAGATATAAATTACTGATTAATATGGAGAATAAAGGAATAATCATAAGAATACACAGTAAATAGATAAATTGTTCCAATATTTTGAAGTGTATTTCTAATGTTATTGTTTAACTTTTAAAATGATTACATAAATGAATAATTACGTCATCAAAGGATTTCTGAAAAAATAATAAAAATATTAAAAAAAAAAACCAATTGTAAAAAATATATTTATTAAATTACAATGGAGAAATAAAGCTAGATATATCACCTAATAAACCAGAAGTATATCTATAGGAAACTTTTTTTTTTTAATTTTGAAAAATTAAAAATCCATGCTACTAATATAACTGAAAATAGATTATTTATTTTTAATTATTTTGCAAGCGTGAATATGAAATAATTATAAACGTAATTATAAATTATTTTAATAATTTCGTAATTAAATACGAAAGTAAGAGTGCCTGTTCGTGTCAAATGTGTATTATTGATTCATAAAATGTTTTCTATAATGCGATTTGACGAACTATAAAGTTGTTAAGATATTTCGACCGATGTCGACCGAACACGCGAACGCTTCCGCGTAGATCACTATCAATAGCAAATATACGACTACCCTACAAAAATATTTGTTAAACAAAAATAAATCTAATCCCCAACTCAATAGAGACCATATCGCATTTAACTGGTACGTATAAAAAGAAAACATAAATTTGTCTATCGCCCCAAGACGTTCGATTTTCGACTTGCCCTTTTTTTTTTAAAAGAGTCATTTCAATGTTCGCGTTCGATATTTTGAATTTCGTGCTCTGTCGGAATAGACAGGTGAATACGATTCTTTATATTCGCCTTGTGCAAACGTCAAGTTGACAGCTACGTTACTTTTTTTTTAAGAAACTTTATTTTTATCGACAAAGATAATTGCAGTTCTGCCTACGGATGTTCCGTTTATTTCCAAATCGAGATTTATGGACTATTTTAAAAACATCTTTCTTTTGTGACATGACGTAGTAACATTTATATATTTATATGAAAGAGATTACCACCTATGTATGGACATATTCATCACGATATCTCTGCGACCATAAGGTATGAAGATTTGAAATTTAGTTTAAAAAATCATTTATTTAAAGACGATATCAGCTAAGAATCAAATTTAATGAAGTTTTAAAAAATAAGCGCTGAAGATGGGTTCAAAATTGATTTGAAAAAAATATACATTAGTTATGATCTCTAATTGAAGACATTTTGACTGATTTCGTATGATGTAGATAAATAGTTTATCTTTACAGTGTATAAATCAATATTGGATTTAACCGGATAATTAAAGATTAAAAAAAAATAATGTCACGCGTGCGTCTGTGTGTCAAGTGTGTTCATGTCTGTGTGTCGCGCTAATAATCCTTGTGCGACCCGCCTTGCCTCTTATCTGCCACATCTGGTTCCCCCTAATGAATATTAACTAATAACAAAACATTTGTGTGGAACAAGTAGAGTGTAATGGTAATAATTTCTATTCTCTATGACTCACTTTTCAATGACGCATTTAATTGTAATTTTTTTAAATATGACATGCTATTACCTACTTAGAAATTAAACCTTTATAAATGTTCAACTTAAAAAGCCTGATACGTGGACGCCGAAGATTCTTGATTGTCGGAAAAAAGAGGCTCGGGTGATATAGTACTGGAGACAGATACTATATGGTCATCGTCAACTATGCAAATCCAAATCCTCAAGTTCTTTTTACATATCACCCGTAATGACTCATTGGAACATTAGGTGATGTAATGCAAGCTACCTGGTGACAGACATCATCAAAACTATCTCCAATAAGTCAGTGATTCAATGCTCTCACTTCGCCAAAAACTAAATTACATGATGATGCTTATGAAAAGCAGCAGGGGTATCAGAACCAACCGGAGCATGACCACAACCACTCAGACAAGTGCAAGAATGAGAAGAAACACTTTTAAATTACTTTCAGTTATAAAAATTTGTATGAAAAGAACACACATATAGCTACTTACGCTATGCAGCAGTAGTCGTATATATATATATATATATATATATAAAGAATTATAAAGTGTATATATATATATATATATATATCTTATCGGAATTCATCAAAATATATGAATAAATTTAAAAATATTAACATTCAATCGGAAAATATTGAAAGTGAAAGAACACGCTAACGTATTTTCACTGAATTACTAAAATCAAATTCCATAATCAGTATACATGTGACATGGGTACAAATTCGGGGATTTCCCTAAATTTCTCTGCAACAGAACTATTGTTAACTCACGCGACAATAGACATTTTTTACACAAGCCTATATCATTTTCACCTGATTCTTACATTACTGCTAGATATAGACCTGCCACAGACTGTATAAAGGTATTTTGTCTACCTTGTAGTTGAACGTCATATACTGAGCCTTCTGATCGATGGTCTCCACTCAAGAACTTTACAGCATCAGCAACCTGAAGACACTGGATCCATGCCACTTTCAACCAGTCCTGTTGAAAATGTATATACAAGGCCTATTTCCAGCACTGGACGTGCTGAGGGTGAAATAATGCTGACAGGCATGACCCATCGTGTATATATGCCTTTATTTTTAAATCGTAATGTATCGAGAATCAAGGCATTGACATCCACTAAAGATTGCTTCAATCACATGTCAGATTCCATGCGATTTCCACATTGACTGTCAGCGGATCACCTAGAGAAGAACCTTCCTTATCAGCATCTACCAGTCGACTGGATCTGGAATCCTCGAAGAGGTGGGTTGGTTTGATTAAGACAAACTACGACGCAAAATGAACGCAACGCCGCTTAGTTGCGGAAACCAGCCCATTGAGACAAGACAAGACCAGCACCTACCAGCGAGTGGTCACTGGATGACCTTGAAAATGATCATCGATACACGAGGTTACTTTGCATGATGTATCTATTATGAAAAGAATTTAATACAAAGACTTAATCGATATTGAGGGTAGATGGAAATGTGGAACTACAAAGGAGTGGACATGCGGCCAGTGCGGTTAGCGTCGGGACGGAAACGGTCCGGTGGGAGAGGAGGGGGGGGGAGTGGTGGTTGAGGGAGGGTCCGCGTGCGAAGTGCCACTGTTTGCATATCGCCGCACGAAACTCGCACTTATCATGTTTATTGATTGACACGCCAGTAATTCACCGTTTTCGTACGCGACCCATGTCATACGCTCAAGCGGAAAACGTTTGAGAATATAATTTTTCCTGGTGTAATAATATAATGTTACACCATTATCTCAGTTTTCTGACTTTTCTACCTGTCTGAAGCCTTTAGATTTTACAGACTCAGTATTATCTCCAATACATTGATCTCTATACAGTATTGATAGTCATATCAACCATAAGTCATTCACTACTAAACTTTTGCCTTCGTCATATATTTACAATACGAGCGTTAGAAGCGACCTTTACCTTATTAACCTATCTTCAGAGGACAGAGGATCTTAACAAAGTTGTCTGCCCAACTTGTGGATCGATGGAAACAAGTGTGAAAGCTTTATATGGCAGAATGTATAGCACATTTGTCAATAAAAAACTGAAGCTTTTAGACCAATTTATAATCACTGTATAAAGTAATCATTTTGAAATCTATTTATTTTTGCTTTTGGAATGCAATAGGCTACTAATATCTGACAGTTAAAATCTGCAGGAACGTAAACAATAAATAATTTTAATATGTAGTAATCTGTATATTGAAATGGTTTTTTTTATCAGTACATTATAATTTCTATATTAATTAATAGTAAGTTATACATTCATCCATTTTAGGCTTTTAAATCTTTAAGCGATCACCCTGTATATATATTTAACACGGTCATTAAAAATGCTCGTATCACAAAAGTGATTATGATGATAAAAATAAACGCTGTCGCTTATGAATTGGAATGGAGGCGAAAATTTACAAGTCTCGGTTTTACTGTTCTTTGTTTTAGGCGATAAGTTAGTTTTTGGGAGCTACGCTCGGGGTTGCCAGGGGGGCTCGCGGGGAAGTGCTAAATGCCTCCGTTACATTCGATTGTGGCAACACTTATGTGTTACATACAGTTCAGTGTTTGATTTGGTTTTATCTCTTTGTTTATTCCATCTCACCTGATTTAAAATCGATGTTTGGTTTTATTCACATTAATTTGAATTGTGTTTTTTTTTATTTGATCATCATTATCATCTTTTCTGTCGTGAAACGTCCACTGTTGGACTAAGACCTCCATCGTTTCAATTTCCAATAAGATCGGTGGGCTCTGCAGCGTCTTCCAATAACTTTAGCACAGACATCTGTCTACTTTATTACCGGTCTATGGTCTTCACCCTTAAGCCTTAGGGTCTCCGTGGAGATTAGTTTTCCATGCTATGTGGTTATTGCAGAAAATTTTTACTAATTAATTAAATAGAAATTAAAATAAAATTAATTCCGCTTACGAAGGTTCCAAACGATCTAATATGAAAACAGTTCACAAGAAACACAAGCGGTTCTGTGAACATACATATATCAAGATTATATTTGATTCTAACAAATTTCTTTACAAATTCGTGGGGTGAATTCGGTTTAGTTGAATTCTTTTCTCCCCCAAAAAGTATAGCGAACGTAACCAAATTAGTTCCGACACGAAAACTCGAAGTGGCCGATCGTCTGACAATAGAATCAATGTTAAAACTCCCCTTTCAATACCTTTTTTTTTTCTGTTCCAGGTCGTATAAGAAACGAAGACAAAGAAATAAAAAAGGCGAACGTAGCACGCGAAAGAACAATCGATTCAAAACTGGCCGATTGTTCTTTGTCTATTTGCATTTAAGAATGGCGAGTTCGAAGTTTGAATTTGGCGCGCGTCGGGCGGCGTGACGGGTCATTATGCGCCGGGAGTGAGCGCGGAGCGGACGTCCGGATGCACCCGACGGCCGCAGCCAGCCTGCCCGCCGCATCGGACGCGGAGGTGCAAGCTATGCACTCCATGGACTGGCTCTTCAAGAAAGAAAGGATATACCTCCTCGCGCAGTTCTGGCAACAGGTGGGGTATTCGTTTCTCCACTTTTAATTTCATTTACACTTAACACAGCAGAAAATACGATCTCTGAAACCTTGAGGTTCTGGAGTATAGACCACACAGCTTAGAATATCCTCCCATAAGTTGGACAGACGACATTGTTAAAGTCCCCCAAAGACACTGAATTCCTTCAATTCCCATTAATCTATAGAAAAAGATTTGTCCAACGATGGATGACCTATGACTAAAATGATGATGATAGACGCAATAGAAATAACATAGATCAAATAGACATTAATATCGACAACTAAGCATTAACATTTCAGATTCATGCAATTAAGGACCCTGTAAGCAATATACAAGAGGTCAAAGATACATACCATAGATCTATGAACAAAGCAACGGAATCAATTATTAGTTTAATATTAAGGGCAATTAAGCCGCGAGACGAGGGTGGCCGATTTCCTGGCCCGGCACAGAAACAATTACATCTATTGTTGTTACAGGTAGTATCTGATCGACGTTCATCTCAGATAAACCTGAACTGAATAGTAATCATCCAGGTAATGGTTACCAACGAACTGTAGGTAGTTTGACAAAGATACGTTAGTTACAGAGCGGAAGTGGCTAAATATTGGTCCTTTTCTTACATACGTTAGTTAACACGTTCACTGCGGCTTGAGGCCGATTCAGCCTCATGGTAGACTTTGCACTGGTGCGGCGCGTAAAACTCGTGTTTTCTCTCTAGTGCGGCGGCTGTTTACACTCAACCGTATGAGATATGACAAAAACAAATATAGCTTTCTTTATGTCTGCGAAGCATTGACTTAATATTGTAAAAAAAAATTATTGAAACATGAGGCAGAAAAGGCCTCAACCGCACTACTAGGAAGTTCAGCTTGAGGCTGATTCGACCTCAGCCGCACCAGCTGAAAGTTCTTCAAAATTGGGCCCGCAGTGAACGTGTTAATAGAGATCAAAATTGACATTGAAGAAACTGCATTATTACAATAATAAAACTGCTATAATATAAATTGAAAAATCATTTATTTTTAACTCATTATTATTCACTTAGGATTACTTAGTGACCACTTCATTTAACTTTAAAGTTTGTTCATCTATTTACAATCTCCCGGTATAAAGTTTCTTTTTATTGTAATGCGATAGTCCTATGACTTCTGTAGTACAAAATTCTTCATCATTCTAATAGGAATGGTCATGGTATTGCTCCGGTTGGTTCTTTGGTCACTGCTCTAGAAATGCGTCGCCTTGTACCTCTGTTTTTGAAGAAGTAAAGGCGTTAAATTATTTTTTAGTGGCAGTTTTATTAGATCTGTCTATTTTGTTGTATAGTGTCGACAAGATCGCTTACCTTCCACCACCAAACAACTTGAGTCGTTGTTGAGTATTCTTTTTGCACGTGTCTCTCTTTTACATTGACTAAGAAAGGAACTAATATGTACCTACTTCCGCTATGCAGCAGTAGTCGTGCAATGAAGTGCACCGCACCCCCTGATAAATGCGCGTGCGGCAAACAATGCGAAACACAACTACCACCGTTAATATACTCTACACGTGTTTCAACTCTCCACGGGGCATCCTCAGGAGATGTTAGATCGACCAGTGCTAAACATTGACTCGGTGTTTCATTGGGCTGGCGGGCGGTACACTTTATTGCACGACTACTGCTGCATAGCGGAAGTAGATATATATTAGTCCCTTTCTTAGTTAGGAAGGACTTCCGCGAGGTAACGCCTGATTCTATTAGACTTTTATATTGAGTTCATTTGGTGCACCATCCATGAGGATTCTGAGTGTTTGTCTCTAGCACCACATTTTCAAGACGCCTATTTGCGTACAGATATTAAATAATAATTATTTTAAACTAGTAAAATGTAGAGGTCTGATCCAAGGCCTTTGCAGACCCCATGTGTCACATCATAAAAGAGGTTTTCAGCTAGGCGCCCTCTGCGACCTGCCACTTGAACCCTGCGAGTATAGTTAACAAAAAAATAATATGTAGTATTCTAAATTTTGAATTCGCTATTTTTACTACATCGCCTTCAATGCTTTCACATCTATTTCATATCATCATTTAAAAATTTGCACATATTCTGTACAAATTTATTTCTATTTCTTTCGTTGATTGTGTCGCTTTGTTGAAACAATAGACGTATGGAATCTAATAAAAAATATATGATATTTATGTATGTATACACCATAGATAGTAAATTTATTATCTTATAAATATAATATGATTTCTTATCTATATTATTATATATAAATACCTATCACAGATTAAACAAAGAACTACAAACTTAACCTTTATACAAAGTTATCAGAGATAAACGCAACGATGCGATAATTAAATTCAACCTTGAAAATTTCAATAGACTCCATTAGAATGATTCTAGAAGGTTCTCGGCGTTTCGCAACTTATATCTAAGCGCATTAGATATGGATCAGTATTTATAATAATTGCATCTGTACTATCGGGTGTTGAACAATGCTTCCAATGTAAGCTTAAAACGTATTGTCTGTGGTCGATGCGTTGTGATTTGATTTATCAATCAGGTTCTTCTAGAAACTGCCATTGAAAATTTTTAAAAATCACTAATTGTATATCTTTATCTTTCGTACTTTCAAAGCAACAAAAACTTATCTTTTAAGTTCGTTGGTAGTCTCAATGTAGCCTTACGTCGCTCAAACTTGGATAGTAAAGAATAAAGAACGAAAAATATTTGCATTCAACACGACAGATGGACGGATCTAGCGAAAGCTATGGTTATTGCTAGATAAAAATAATCCCAATTTCTAATACGACCTGTTACAAGCCTTATTTTTCTCGCAGGCAATCCTACATGAGCCTGATTCCTACCAACTAAAACCCCACGGTCTTCTTGAAAGCCTTTTAGTAAAACTACGGGAACGCTTTCGTATACTACCGTAGTTTCTACGGCGGTGGTCTAGTGCCTCAACTCCTCAACTTAGACTATGTTAAAGTTGGATAACACCCTCCGACTTCCAGGTCTCTGACTACGGATGGGGAGTTCAGATGTTCTTTCTCTCTCTCTCTCTCTCTCTCCGCAGCCTCCTTCTGCAATATCACTTTTTCGCAGAAGGTTTTACCAGAGTTCCATGATTGGCTCATCCGTACCACCTTAACAAAGCCTGGTAACGATAGATCATTCCCCACAGTGTCGGTGAGTTCTAAGCGCAGCTCGTTACAAGCTATACACTCCATATCCTTTTCATTACTGCAGGTACTTATCAAATAATCCAACCTTTTACAAGCCTTCATCTAGTAAGTAGTGTGATCATCACCTAGGCGTCAAATTACAAGTAACATAGGCCTCCTAAGTAAGAAAAGGACCAATATTTAGCCATTTCCGCACATGCAGTGGTAATCGTGCAATAAAGTGCACCGTCCGCCAGCCCGCTGATAAATGCGTATGCGGCAAACAATGCGAATCACACAACCGCCACCGCTAAATCATCAGGAGCAGGGCATCTTCAAGAGTTATGTTACACCGATTAGTGCCAAACACAGAGTGAACTACTGACACTAATCGGTGGTGCACTTTATTGCACGACTACCACTGCATGTGCGGAAGTGGCTAAATATTGGTCCTTTTCTTACTTAGGATGGACTTCCGCGAGGTAACGCCTGATTCCATTAAATACATAGGCCTCCCTCAAAGAACATCATGATGATGGGTCTTTCGTAGCATCCAACAATTACCCGCATCTTTTACTATGTCATCTTTTAATACCCCCACTGGCATACCAGTAACGTTCACATGTAATATTGCAATGTAATTTAAATAATGCATTTAAGGGTTACAAATAAATTGTCCGTCCGGGGAGCACGGGAGGCGATGCGGCGTATAGATACGCCACATTTGAATGCTCCGCCTGATAGCATTGTGGACTGGACCTTATATTGATTAAAAAACATATTTGCATTGAAAATTTACATACGCCGTGCCTCGGGTACGACTTATCGATTCGCGAACGCAAGGCCGCGGCTTCACGATGCTAGCCGCGAGGAACATTCTAGAATTTCTCCGTAAATGATTAATAACCTATTAGATTGTATTCTGTTGACGACACGTGATCCAACTTCATATTGTTTGATTATTTCGTCCCCAGACGTATTGCACACGTCATCGACAATGGTTTATACTTTTAACTTTATTCCCTTGACGGTTATATTCAAATTTAAATATCGAAATTTCCTTATTCCATATATGAATTGCACGTTCAGCTGCCTCGAGGTAAGTCCAATCTGACCTAAATTGGCTACCGATGACAATTCAATGAGAGATTTTAAACACTGGTTACTTCATCGATAATTAAAACATCATTAACACAATTAGTTGAAGTACAAGATTAATAAGTGGTTGCCATGCGGTAGAGGATAGAGACTAGCGAACATAGATGGTGGATTCGATTCCCGGATTACAATGTTAAATATTTTACACTTTGTGGATTAATTATATAGGATTGTCACTGCTCTGAGTGTCAAGCGTGGTGATTATGATATATCCTCTTAAGATTTACGTCTGTAAGCTAAAACGACGCCTTTTATTACCGATAGGGGACGAAAGGTTGTCAAGTGGCGAACAAGAATCGACAGGTATGGTTTGGTTTTTTTTTTTCATCTAATACAGTCTGGTTAGTCCTCCCACTAACTGGAATGACGTCATGAGTGAGGTCGTAGGTAGTTGCCGGATGCTGGGAGCGCAAGACCTGATCTGGTGTAGGCCTATGACATACAGTAGGCATGTATAGGCAGACATAAATAAAGCCAAAGCAGTAATATGAAATGTTTTATCTTCCTGTACCTTAATATATGTTAAAGAGTTATATAAATAAAATTCACCATTAAAAATGAATACAAAAGGAGTTTTAGTAGGAGTAGGAAGTTATCACGAAATGTTTTCAGCGGCTGTAGAAGAGATATCATTATTTTTTTTTTAAATTCCTATCCTGATAAAACCTTTGAAATTAAAAAAGTAAATATAGAAACAAATTCCCTTTGTGTAAATATAAAAAATTTATATTCCGAACATCCGGTCAGTAGGACATCAAAGATGGCGCATCGGATCTTGTCGTATCAATTTCGATATCAATAAACGAGCTATTAGCCTCCCGTCCCAGCGGTGGGCGGCGTTTAAGGCAACATTAAAACGAAACTGGCTCCACTATGCATAATAAAAGTAACAATTAGCGGCTATAAAAAGGGTCGGCAGAGACCTAATGCGGCGTCTGAATCGATCACTTTACGGTTTATTATCAATAATTGTGTTTGTTTGGTGCGTCTGCTAATTATTGTAGATCTTCATGGAGGTCGGGTATAGGTATGGATTTTATAACTCGAACCTGCAACTTAAAAACTTGACTCTACAATATGCTACCAACGTGTTGTAAGTTATTTTGGTCACATACGACCAGGTAATTTCTAACTACTGGTTGTAAAAAAAACTAGATGATAAAAAACCACGTGGACGATCACCTGTTAGTGTTATCAAGTCTACATTGTGATTGTAAATAGGTAATAAAGGCATAAAGCTTTTGCTGATGAAAGAGCTACACTTTCACACATAGTTTTCAATTTTAAACAGACAAATAAATATGTTAATGAAGCAAAAATAATTATTTTTTAAATCATACAACGTTCAAATTGAACGGCATTCGAATTGATCGCATAACAATTAACATCTAAAGGTCCCTAAAATCGCGGGTCCGAACTTAATCCATGGAGGTATCGCCCCCGATTAACCTGCGCGGGTCCCGGAATGCGATCGGTTCTCACGGCCTTGGCGACTAGGGAATTTGTCCGAAACTTTTTAGTCGCAAAAAGATCGCATGCTTTCCCATGACTTGCGGATAGTCGCATGGCCACACTACGAAGAAAGTCGCTATTAAAATTGTCTCAACTTTTTATTTTAATTGTTAATGTTTTAAGGTTTTTATAATAGGCTTTTGCGAGTGATTATTCCAGCGATTGAACCTCACATGTTTGATACCAGCAATACGGTCTTATATAATTCATATCAACAAGTTTCCAGAGGATATGCAGCAGCGATCTCTGCATACCATAATACCACACTGCGATCATCAACTTATCAAGTGTTGGAATTATGGTATAACCTCTCATAGATATAACAAATATTACAATTCTGTCCAACAGTTCAAGTCTAAATTGTGGCAAATTTGTTGGAAAAATCGCCTATTTTTTTTAAATGACAAAAACTCGACTGATATCGTTCCACAACCACCGTATTCGCCTGATTTTGGGTTCGTGCGACTTCTTTCTATTCAGCAAACTCAAAAGACCAACACAAGGATCGTTTTGAAACGATTGAGGAGGTGAAAACCTAATGGAAGGTCTTGAAGGCTATACCGGAAGAAGACTGTTTTGAATGTTAACCGGAAAAAGCGTTGGCAAAAGTGACATATATCTAATGATAACTTTGAAGGTGATGAAATTAAATTGGAAGAATAAATAAAAAAATTGCATTTTATATACGAATTCACATTAATTTTTGATCACAGTATTAGATTTAGAACTAGTTAGAATCAGACTGTATCCAGGATTTTCATTTTCTGCATCGATCTCTGCGATGTGAATCTAATTTTTACGAAAACTTTATCTAAAATCAGATTGTGATCTCTTGAGTAACTTAGAATAAATTATTACCTTAGGCAAGCCTGGACTGACCAAGAAATTTTTAATGGTCCCCATTTTGGAGGCCTCTGTTACTTTACCTGCCTTGGGTATAGAATCTTCACAGACCTTCATTATTTATTTTCCTTCCATCTTCATAACATCACTTTCTTCATATCTCACCTCACTTTTGTCGCCTTCCCTCAACGAATTTTACAGGTATTACAAATACTGTATTATTTTATTTTTGTCGTCTTACTTTCGTACACATTTTGCATTTATTTTAAATGTTACTTTTTTATTTACTTAAGATTCTTAGTGCTTCATCACAGCTATGTACAGATTTAATAGTCTATCACAGTTCATTTCTTAACTTGTTTGTTCGTCTTTGTACACTCTCCTATGACCTTCTTGAAATACTTCTGATTGAGAAGTTACGGATGTAATCTGAGTGTGGTCTTCCAGAAACCAATAAAGCGATGGCAAGATCTTTCTTTACCAGATCCAAGGCACCGTAATTAACGTCTTAGTTAACAAAAACTAACCGCCCGACCGCAGACCGACTGGCCGGTCGGACGCAAATCGAAAAAATCCTTAACCTGTATTTAAAAATCGATTGCGACCAAAAAATTGTCACTGACAAATGATTCCAACGTCTCGCGGTTCAAATTACGAATTCAAATCTTCGAATCACGAACAAAAACCGCCATTAACGGTCGACGTTAGCTTTTTTCGGGGCTGTCGATTTTTCGGGGCAACATCGAGTTGTGTGTGTGTGTCTGTTTTTTTTTTGCATCGGCTAATCGATGCATCGGCACCGCTAATTCGATTCGCGCCCCGCCCACCGGCCTATAAGTGGGCGGCTACTATCGATCTATCTGAATCATTATCAACGCACACGCAAAAACTTAACTTATTAATTTTTTAGCTGCAATACGTATGTTCAATTTACACTGCGGCGTCTCTACCTCATTTCCGACAACAAGTTGTTTGCTATATTTTCATTATCATTCATATTGACCACTTGCTTGCGAGAGAATCTCATGGGATATCAATTTGATACAATTTAGTATCGAATTGATCTCCCTGTGACATACTTCAAGTTCAAATAAACTAACGAACTTTCCAAATGATTCTCAAATCAGTTCACTGCAAATTTAGTCAGATAATTTTATGAAACTTTCCCATACATACATATTTATTCGCATTAATATCAACGAAAGATATAGCAGATGTCAATTTGATAGTAACTAGTATCAAATTGAGCTCTCCTATAATAACATCATTAAAGTTAAATCCACGATGGTTCCTAACGCTTATTTATTTAAGAAAAGCCCATAATAAACTCTACACCAATATTTCCCAACGTGATGCCCTCGCCTTACAGTAGAACAAGGTCAGAGAGCAATAGAGAAGGATATGCTTTGCTTCGAGATAAGATCAGAAATGAGAACCGCAGAAAAACCAGGGTCATCGATCTAGCTCGATGAATTTCTCGTCTGAAATGGCAGTTAAGCGAAGCACAGGGGGGTAGAGCGACAATATAATTAAGGTTGCGGGAGACTAGATGCGAGCAGCGCTGGACCGGTCATAGTGGCAAGCCTATGCCTAGGGTGTCCATCGGCTGATCAGAAAGAAAGAAAAAGAATCATTCAATTTAAAGATACGAGTGTTTCTAACACAGCTGTATTTAAGAAGAATCTATAACAGACTCAAACGCTTTAAAAGAAGTTCTTTACACTGTCTATAACTCTATCTCTCTTTGTCTATAGCTCAAAGGTTATGTGAAGATCACAAGTTGGCAGCGTTGGACGCTTCCAAAGGATGGGAACTCTATGAGGTTGGCCTATATCTATGTCTGCGTTGTAGATTGAATTCCCGGCAAGTCAATAATTTGAATTATATATCACCTGCATCCTATCTCAAGGAAATACAGGAACCAAAAGTATACTTACAAATAGAGAAAATTGTAAAGTAGTAGTGCAGGAGAAATAGAGGCAAAGAGGTGTGATGTAAAAGGTAAAGGAATAGAAAGAAAAGATAAAGTAACAAGAAGAGATCAAATAAAAAGTGTCACCCAAAAATATATCTACTATACTGTTACATTTACATAAAAGATACAATACCATAGATTGTATATAAAAAGAAAAAAACATATTTATTTTGAGTAATCACAGATAATTTTCTAAGTCACAGATAATAAAGCGTGAGCTGACTGCAAATGCGTCTCGATAATTTAATAATACAGATTATACAAGTGAACAAAAAAAAATAGAAAAAAAAAGAATCGATTGCAGCTGATGACGGCAACGCCGCGGTACAGTCAAATCATCAAGCGCTGATGGTTTTTTAATGATATTTTTCACAATCGGTCTGATCATTGATGGTTATTAGGTACAACCGCCTCGAGACACGAACCTTGCCGGCGACTGTACAGCTCTAGCAACAATTAGACGATTATCAATTCTAAAACACACAAAATAAAGTATAAAATCGTATAACGTAATTACAATCAAGGAAAACTACTAATACATTCTATTATCTTACTTGCATCGTTCATTAAGCGTAGTGTACTTTCGCCAGCCATCTTTGTTTACATTTGCAATAAAATATAAATTATTAATATATCTTTTCCAATATAAAACGTAATTCAAATTTATCAAAACCAAAAACATTTATTTGTATACATACGACTATTTATTTCATTCAAACCACATTTTACATTGCAATATGTAATATATAAAAATTATTGATAGTTTTACATCGATATTTGTCATATATCATGTTTACGTACATTAAAATATAAATTACAAATATCTAGATGTATATAATACTGTAAATTCAAGAAATACAATATTTTTAATGTGTGCATGTTTAATAATGTGTTAAGAAATAGGTTATCTGTCAAATAGTTTGGCGTTAAAACAAATTTGGCGGGAACGGTGTTCCAACGAGACCGAGGCGCGAAGTTAGGCAATTAGCATAATCTTAGCCACTTTGGAAGCTAAAGCGCCCAATCGCGTGCCTCACCGCGCCTCTTTGTTTGTAAACACTCGTAAATGGACCCACTTCGAGGCAAAGGTATTATAGTTATGGAGCCTTTAAAAATTAAGTTGCCAGTATTGTCGTTTAAAAGCTTCAAAGGAGTGAGTGTATAGGTTTGTAAACACTATTCAAATATCAAAGATTTCAGATAACTAAATGATAGTATAGTAAAAATATTTTTTTTTTTCAAAATTAGATTTGCTGTGTATTAAAAAAAATTATCTGTCCCTGCAGACATTGTTCTGCCAAAGGTTATTGGCCTGTCGGAATCCAAATGAAAAAATAAATAAAAATGTGGACAGTTTTGACATATAGATAACATATTTTTCTTGTATTATCGAATATATATATATATATATATATATATATATATATATATATATATGAATTTCACTTCTCTTGGTCACGCCATAGCTTGAGAATAACTATATATATTTCAAAAAATTTGATAACCACAAGATTTTGAGCTATAGGTTATTCTATTATATCCATCTATTCTATAAACGCCCAGAAAGTCAACTTAATATAGAAAAAAAAATTGACTCTCATTGACAGACGTCAAGTTTTTTTTTTAACGAGAAAAGTAAAAGTACGAAAGTACATACAGCCAATATGGACGTTAATTTTACTTTATTCGTTACGCAAACGTTTCACTAGAGCGGCTCTAGCATATCACGCGATGTATCGATACATCGAATAACTATGATTAATCGGACAACAATATGGTAGTTATATTTCTTGTAATTTTTAACATAAGCTATTTAACGATACCAATTTAGTTTTTTTATATGCTAACTTTTTTAATTGATTTCATGAATACAACGTAACGGTTTTAATTACATTATTATCAATTACTGTATATTCGGATTTATCATGTAAGCCGATCCAAAGATCTCGCCACGATGACAGGTCACACTGTGTCTTCGTTCCTCCTAGTGGGGGTAGCGGCTTGTGGTCCATACTGATGTTAAGCTGTTTTTGCCTAAGAAAACTATAGAGACGACTTCCGTATGTTGCCGTTAAATAAAGTAACTAAAACTACTGATATTGATTTATATTACTATTCAGTTAGGATGTGGCGAATACGACAACCGCCGCACATACTGGCGCACAACCTGGTGATGAGGAAATGATAAAACAGATTAAGAGACTTACATGCAAAAACGTGAGCGAAAAAATTCGGAAATACAGAAACATAGGCACGGTCGCCAATGTCCTAATAATATTAAAATAATCTATATACTTTGGACAATTTACAAGAATCCTAGAAAAAAACCAACTTGGTAGATTAAACTCCTTTATAAAGATATCATTCAACTTAAAACTAGGAGCGTTCGAAACTCGCTATCATCACAAAAGAGCTCACAACAAACTCGGTTTTTTTAGTGATTGTTTAATTCTTATATTTGCGCGTGAATTGTCAAACAGGAAAATTTCAAATTTAACTGTCAAAAGCGCAAATTATGAATAGTTTGTATGCAATCTTATTTCAAATATATAAACAAGTATGAGTAAACTCATAAATAAGATGATTTGTACAAAGAATTTCCGCGGGTTAAATTTGAAATCTATGAGGACAATTATGTCCAGTAATGGACATTTTTCGTCGAAAAATTTGGTGAAAATGATGGCTAATTATCGATGATTATATTCAATAAGAAATTATAATAGCGAATGAAATAAACGATAAAAGAAACTTATAAGAATAATGGAGAATTTACAACAGCCGCAAAGAAATGCGCGGCCGAATGCATCGAGACAGAATCGATTAATTATCGATCGATGGACGATGCATCGCGAGCGGGTACAAATGGCCGCCGCGAGTCGAGATTTATGACCGCATTACCGCGAGCGACATTAAAACCGATGTCACACGAACTCGAAAGGTTAATTGGTAACATCTTTGCACCGAAAATAGCCAACGCGTATTTTAAAAAGGTAAACTTTAGAACGTATATTCGATCTTTGCCTTAATTTATATTGACAACGGTTTTGGCGGGAAAATACTTTTTTTATTTCATTCACTTGGACTTATTACAGTTCGATCTTTGCCTATTAATCAACAAACATAATTATATCAACAGTTTTGACAGTTTTTTTTTTTAATTTCACTCACTATAACATAAAGACGGCTTAATCGTTGCCTTATGATAATAACTGTTTAAGCGGGAAAAACTTTTTTATTTCCAGTGTATTGGACTCATCGACGTTCGATCTTTAGCTTTATCTGGAATTTTCGTAATGACAACAAGTTTTGGTTGAAAAATCTTTTTTTACTTTCAGTCACTATAATTAACAGACAGTTTAGTCATGGCCATAATATATTACTTTTGTATATACATTAAATATTAACAACTATTTGCGCGGGAAAAAAAAACTTTTTTTGTTTGAAATGACATGGACTCACCGACGACGGATTTTTGCCTTTATCTGTTATTTTCGCAATGACAGTTGTTTTGGCGGAATTTTTTTTAATTTTTATTTTTATAGATTTCGAACTAGAGAAATCGAGCCAATATTGTGCTTATGTCTTACGACGTCATCGTCTTTTGGTGTCTGCAAACTTGTATTTTTATCGCTTTGGACATCCTCTAGGAAATATTCTTTTCTTTCGCTCGGAATAAAAGTAGAAATATAAAACTACTGTTAGTTATTTTTTTTTAATTTACATTGTTAATCATATTTCTGTAAGACACGGTCTAAGATCGGCGTCTATACGTGTGCCAAGTCGGTGAGTGTCAATGTAACCCGATTTCATAAATCGGCACATACAGTATGTTTCGTTATAGGTGTAAAAGTTTTAAAGCAGTAAATGTATAGATAATGGCAAAAATCCATAATTATAACAGTTCTATAGGATGGCTAAATTTGATTCCAATTTCAAATTACCATCTTCTGGAATACTTTTCTAGAATTATATAGTATTATTGAAACTATTTTTATACAAATATATATTGAAGTGGTCGCTTTGAAATACGTTACATTATTTTTTTTTCTATAATGCGATAGGATAATGTTATCTGGCAGTAAATCTGCAGAGAAAGTAAACAATAATTTATTTCAATATATAGTAATACGAATTTTCAAAATCATTTTTCTTTCGACATTATGATTAATTTATCATTTCTGAAACCATTGATTTTTTAAATAGAGGGTGTTCAATATTTTATTCAAAAGTAACAGTTTAACACAGAGGATGGGCAGCAGCACCCTTTATGTACCATAATACCACACTGCGATCACCAACCCGCCTAACGTGGTGACCCACCCATAGATATCTTTGGTTAGGTCTCTGCCCCACAGTGGGCAACAACTACGACGAGCATAATTGACAGATTCATACTCTGGCTTCAAGAATTGTTTCTCTGAAATGGCAGTGGGCGACCACAAGCTGCAGCGTGGGTAGGCGGTCCACTAGGAAGACTGATGAACTACTCAAGGTCATGAGAGTCCCTGAACACGTGCAGCGTGGCGATCTGGCGTCAATCAGCTGATATGAGTTATATATTCAACCTATTTAAGCCTTTACATCTATAATCACCCTGTATATATATTTGTTCTTCTCACATTGTCTTAAAAATATCCGTGATAAATTATCCAATACGATAGCAAAAGTATTATCGTTTATTTTAATCAGATGTTACGTGTTTCGACATTCCTGGAAAAGTTTTAAAACAATAAGCGGTCGATGTTTTATTGAAATAGAAATAAAATATATATTTATCATGTCAACGTTTTATATTCCCGCGCTTTTTAATGCACAGACTATATCAAAGATAGTCTATTTATGAATTAATCTAGATTAGGCTGTTGGCACACCGTGATCTTAATTATATTTTTTAAAATTACTTTTAAAATTTAATCGTAACTTTTTGTTCCTTTTTTATTAGGTATTGTATTTTATGTACATAATAAATATATTAAAATTCATTAATGACAACTGTCATCTGTCACATTGACATAGATTAAATATAAAAGTATGTATAATTTTTTTTAATAATCTATAGTGTAAGTACAGTATTAGTAAGAAATGCTATAATTTCTTCATACAGGATGATTGTTTATTGATGTAAAAGTTAAAAAAGTAAGTAAATTACGTAATGATAATATAAGAAATCTTTTTTTAATTTCATTTTGTATATTGAAACTATTTATTTTTTACTATATGTCCCTGCAGATTTTATACTGCCAGAAATTACTGGCCTGTAGCATTTTGGTAGAAAAAAAAATAATATAACATATTTCATAGTGGTCACTTTATATAGGTTACGAATATCATCGCTGATAAATGAGAGACATATTTAAGGCTTTTACAAATATCACTTGTATAACTGTAAGCAATTAGATTGCCTAGCTGATGAGGAAAGATTTTCAAAGTGTAGTCGACTGATTTAGGTAATGTCTCTGGTACAAATCCTCGGCTCTCAACTGTCAAAAGCATCGAGAACGGAATTAAGATGTCCTTTCGTGTCCGAACGAAAGGATCTGAAGGTAGATAATCCTTTCGCAGGAGGGAAATTCGATGCCTCAAATAATCACCTCAGACATCTCGAAGTGAAACATTAAAACATTTGAATGTAGTTTAATTAAACCTTCATACCTTTTAAAATGATGAGGGTGGACAGTGTTATAATTTATAACTAAAAATAAACATTCTTATGTTTTCATAAAGTAAGTAAGCAATATAGCTGAGCAGATAAGCGAGTTAAAATAGAAGCCTTAAGGTTCTAGAGTGGAAACCACAAACCGGCAGCATAGAATATTCAATAAAAAATGGACACCCGAAATTTTTAAAGGCCACGGAAGACGTTGAATACTTGAAGCTTCCATCCGGTCATATTGAACCACTCTCGGTTTGCAGAGAGAATAGAGGAGAAGAACATCGCCTCGCTGTAGAGTATAAAGCAGTGACGCCAGACCCTTTTAAAGTTTTGAAAAAAAAAGTTAAAAGGAAAACAATAAATAGCAAAAATTAAAAAAGAACTAGAATAATGAAAATAAATAACAGTGATAAAATTGCTGTAATATTAGAAATTTAGATTTTATATGACATAGATAACAAAAAAAAAATTAAACGTAAAAATTGTAGGACTCTGTAGGGAAGGCGAAGGAAGTGAAGTGAAATGAAAAATTACAATTTAAATAAGGAATGAAAAATCTCCACCCTTATTGGAAAACCTTTGATAAGCCTTTGGAAGGCCTGGCAGTGAACGTCCTATGTCTTAAATGATGAAATATATAATAGCTGTCAATAAAAATATGTAACAATTGAACCACAGAGTACATATTTTAAAACTTTTTATTTTCTTAAACACAAAGGTTATATAAACTCGCTTGTAATTTTTAATTTTACAACGTTTATATATCTTTATAATGCAAGAATTATAACATATATTACTCCTATTAGTAAAATATAAGGTTAGAATTATTAATGAAACGTGGGCAATGTATGTCTGTGTGTTTACGGCTGTATAGTGTCCGGACAACGCCGGCTGAGGTCGCCAGTGCGAGCCGTAACACCGGACAGTTTCGTAACAACAATCATTAACTGACAAACGTCGTAAAATGGCGGCGAAATGGAACGCATTCTCCCGCGTTTATATTTAAAACCCGTATCCGAACGTGCGACATATATTTAAAGTTCGAACGACACTTAAAACTAATCGCCGCTTTCGATCCCGTGCCGCGTTCGAAAGAGTTTTTCGGATACGCGCTCTAAATTCGGGATACGAAATGTTTTCCGATACACGAACGGCTGCTCTGTGTCGTCGATGGCTGTTGGGAAATCCGTTGGTGTTTTTTTAATTGTTCATTTTTACTTAAATAAAGCATTGGGAAACATTCAGCATTTATTACTATTGAAAACTAGTATATAACATAAAGACTATAATGTAGTTGTCAAATGACATTATATACTCTGTTATTTGCTAGGTTGCTATATGCTAATTTGCTATATGCTATGTGTTAATTTGCTATATTTAAATAACGAATAAAAATGTTATATTCTTACAATTACAATATTTTCATATGGGCATATTTAAACATATAGCATTTATTACTTTGACAGTTTAACATTTTTAAATTAATAACTGCTAATTGCTACAAATATAGCTTTGTCTTTTGAGATATAGGTATTTAATTAATAAAGCTTATAATTTTTCGCGGATATATTTCAATCTTTTGTTAATGATAAATTGATAAATAAAGTAAATGATTGTATTGAAGATTATAGAGGAGAGAAAGGGGTTATTATGGGATTTTCTTGTGAACTAGAAGATTAATAACAGAAGAAAATTGTATAATTGGCATTTAAAGAGGAATATATATTTTCTTATCAAGTTCTTCTAGATAGAATCAAAATTTCGTAACTGGGAGAAATACAAATAAAACTAGTAACAAAACTACATACAAATATATATTTAAATATACGTGATATCCTTTATAAAGCTTTTTTAAAGTAATGAAAATTAATTTAATTATTTTAATGTTTAACAGTATCTACGATTCGTGAATGTTTTTAATAACAATATAATTATTATTTAGTTTTATTAAATAATGCATCTGTTATTTTGAAGTCGTACACGAGTAGCTGAAACATCTTGGCGTTCTAGAGGTTTCAAACCTGATACATATCACAAGGAACAATGGTCTAACTATGGTAGCGTTCTCAAAAAACGCTGAAGCTAGAATTCGCAGTCTCATGTTTCGTTATTTCGTTAAATGCTATTTTAAAAATATTTCATTATACACTGCTTATTTTTGTTTCAAAACTAACTTAAAACACGAATTGAAATTCATGTTTAAATTCAACTAAACAAGGTGTCCCATAAATCAACGTCTAAAACTCTAGTCACAAAGTATTCAGTCGCTATTGCCATTAAAAAATAAATTTGTAATATGAGATCTGCGATATATATTCTATTGCTCTAAATACAAATCATAACTTTTTTTCGTTCTAAATGTAATAACCCTTTTGAAAACATACAAAATTTTAATATTTCATTAAAATAAAATTAATAAACATATATATATAGTTATATACATAAATCTAACCGCATGTGTAAAAAAATAAAGCATATTTTTTTCATATTTTAAAACATATTCGATTCCGAATTGACATTGATTTATGGGACACTTTGAACCCTTTTTTTATTTACATATATTGTTGATATTTGCGGACTGTACCCTTCAAACCTCGATAGGGATCATTCAAACAACTGACTCCGAGACATTCACGCTCTTACTGCAAAATTAATTTTGCAATGAAGAAATATCAATTCAAGATCCGTCGCCCCAGCACCAGAGCAATAAGATTCAATATTGTATGGCAGAAGATAGCTCGCATGCAAATCCAAAGTTTATATTTCTCAACAATGACATACGTATTGCTCTCTCCGTTCTGGAAAGCGTTTGAAATGTTTTTGAATTTATATTACAAGTCAAAATAACATTAATATCTTGTATAGAATAACGAAATTAGTCATTATATTTTATTAGAGCAAACTTCTTGGTTTGATCAGATAATGTTTCAGTCATTATTGTCTTCTTATTGTCAAAAACTAATATTTTTAATTATAAAAACATTAGTGCTAAATTTAAAATATAAGCTTTTGTAATACAAGAAATAAATTACGTAATTACACATAAAACACACACAAACTATACATAAGTAAAATAAAGTATAAAATAAACGTAAATTATTCTGATATAGCATATATGCTATTATTATTTTAAATTTAATAGCTTTTTAAGATTATTAGCTTATAACCAGCTAGGTTTTGAATATGTCCTGAGAGAGAAGCCTAGCGATAGAGGATTGGGACTTTCCTTTCTTTTTTCTTCTTAATTGGAGGTAATCCATAATTTTATGAACGTTGATCTGCTATAACTGTACAGTTGTGTGAAAAATTATCAAACATATTAGTATATATAAAAACATAGTTTACTGAACAATGAATGCAGACACATGCCATTAATTTGTGGATACTGTAGAAAGATGTGTCAATAATTGTTTTAAGTTTTATTTTTGTTTCTTAAAAATGTAAATAAGCTAGAAGGAAAAATCTAAAAATCGCAGATAGCTGAAGCTATTTCGACAATGACAGCGTGAAAACGAGACTAATTTATAATCTGTAATATCGCGCGGTCCGATGGCGTTCGATTTTCGAAATGCCGCGCGTTCGGAAATAACCCGCGACAGCTGAGCGACTATTTTTTTTTTTATTGCCTCCTGTGTTTATGGGCGCGCGGGTTTTTATAGATCTCTTTCTCCCTCTTATCTAATGAATGTCACTCCGTATTACTGATCGGACGCACTCCTCTATTTCTGATTGAGAGTGCTGGCAACTTATATTTAGTGTCTCTGTTTTACGACCGAAACATCGCTCCGTACAGACCAATTAAAATATTTTATATCACCCTTTATACAAAAGCCTGCACATTAGATGCATTATTTATTGTCTATAATGATATCTATGTGCGAAACATTAAAACTAAATTCATTTAAAACAGCTGTTATTGCATATTTAAATATAAATACACGTGTTATTATTGGTCGTGAATGTCCGTAGAAAAAACAAAGTCACTTAGGTCGAATTGCTCGCCTGTAAGGGCAAATCGCTAATGCATCCGATGGCTATTGGTGTCGAAAGGAAACAAAAATATAAATAATGTACCCTTTTACAGTGTGATCGATTATTAAACTGATAATAGAGACTTTATATAGAGCTTTTTGAAAAATTATGACATAAGGTCCCTAGACGTGGTCACTTATGATAGGCCTCATAAATATCAAGGTCATATCAGGCAGTAGAGATATGCTCGGAGTTTTGGTGCGAAATGTGATCCGAAGAAGAACTAAGGTTACAGACGTAACTCGAGAAATTGCGTGGCGTGGGCAAACTCACCACTAAGTGGACAGAAACTTAGTTAAGTTCGCGAAAAGGTTCTGGATGTAGCCAGGACGAGACCGGTCATCTTGGAGGTATTTGGGAAAGGCTTAAACCTTATAACGGGCGTCTATCAGCTGAAAAGAAAGAAAGAAAAAGGATAAGAAACATTTTTTCCTTTGGACATTATTCATTATAGATGTTGTAATATATATATATATATATATAAGTATATATACTAGCGTATTTTTTATCTAAAATCTTCTTCTTCTTCTTCTTCCTTCCCTATTCCCTTTATTTGGGGTCGGGTCTCCTTATCAATTTGCGCGAGGCCACTCTATCTTGGGTTGTCCCTGCATCAAGTTGAAGGGTTTCCAGCTCCTTTCTGATATTAGACCACCACGTAGCTTTTAGACGCCCTCTCCCTCTTGGGAATTCTGGGAGGCTTAAGGCTTTTTTATCTAAAATACAAAGATTAATTGATTTTGAATGTAAAATTATATGAATTGATAATAAATTTGAAGGAGGAAGCTATAATTGGATGCATAAGGTTCTGATTGGATCATTGAATTGATGATCGATAAAATAAGCTCTATCCTTTACTCCAAACTAGGTCACTTATCGGATCGTCGAAACCTGATCTTCCGATCGCGTTATTCATTTAAGTTCGGTTCTCTTTATTAATATAATATAAATAATGGTAAAGGGAACCAACGACTGGAGCACCGGAAACCGGCCGTCCCGACCGGTTGTTCAAAGTGTGAAAAGATCGATTCAGAGCGGGCTTCCCTTTTTTTTTTTCTTCAGCTCCTGTTTATTGACAAGTCGTGTGCGTGTGTTAGTTGTTTTTTTTTAATTATTTTTCTTAATTTACTTTTTTAATCGAACAATTCGCATTGTTTGAGATTTATACGTAAATGCGTTCGGAAATTAAATATTCCCGATTGGTAAATGATTTGAAGATTCTTCTTTTGTTTTGCATTTCATTTGTTCTAAATTACTCTTAAAAGGTCTTTCGGCAACTTTTAGCAATGTCGTCGACATGTGGCTCTGAGTCAAGAACATCAGACGAAGATAAGGTAACCGCTTAGTTCTAGAAGTTTCATTTAATGGAGCCCGTGAAAGGTTCTCGAGTATGCGGCGTGGATATGCCCTCAACTAGCTGAACTGACGATATATTAAAGTCACAGGAAGCAGCTGGATGTGAGCAGAGCATGACCATGCAGTGGGCGTCCATCAGCTGAAAATATGAAGAATAGTGCCCACGATCCGGCACACGCTATGAGGTCAAGATATACCTTAACATCATTGGAAGAGGGTCGATACAGGATGCTTCCATAACGCTGAATTCATAGCGAACATATTTTATTCTAATTTCGAAAAATGACAGTATTTTTTATCTATATTTTTCCTATTTAGAGCTAATAACTAAATGATCTTAAATTGCATTAATTCGACTTCGTTTCTTATAAAAGTCGAATTAATCGACTTTTAAAAGAAACTTTTTATACTATTTACTATTACGCTATTAATTAATTTTGATTTGGGTATTACATTTATTAATTTACAGAAAATAAACTAATCCTTCACCATTTAAAAAAATGCATCATTTATAACCAAACATCTTATATAATCTATCGACTATTTTTGCAAGGTGATTGCCGTTTTTAATCTGTATCAATGACGTCACAAAAGTAAAAAACGTAGTAATATTAAGTGACCGGGAAGTAATGTCTTTTCGACATATTTTACAGAAAAACGGATTGATTTGTTAACACTCCAGCATTGATTTTGTATACTAGATGGCAAAAGGTTGTTGATAACGAAGGTGAATATATTATTGATAAAAAAAAACTTAAGAAAGCGACATTACTTTCTGATACCGTAAATATTATGACATAAATTTTGCCGGGAATTTTCTAGATATAAGTAATAACGCGTAAAATAATATATTTATCATATTAAGCGTTACAAATTGGTATAAAGTTTAAGGATTATTAATACGATATCCGTGAATTATAATTTTATTGTTCGATGCTCACTTAATGAAGTAGAATTAGGCATGTCCGCCATCACATCACCGGATCGTAAAATGACAATAAAACTCTTTGGTATTTTGTATCGATCGTGGTCCACTGTAAACTATTTTATGCCGTTTTTATTGTTATTTATAGACGAATAAAAACCGTACTTTTAATGTCGACACGTTTAAGAACGCACTCTAGTGGAAGACGATTATATTTCCAATTTTAAAACTATTTTTTTTTGGAGCATAGTGCAAAGATTGCTTTAGACGAATTTAAAAAAAAATTAAGTCAAGAACACATTCTTAATTCAAATTCTTTAAGCAATTAAAATTTTACTAATGAATCCAGAATTTAGACCACGATACAAGAGTACATATACAGGATGATTAAAAATATATGTAAAAGCTACTTTAAAATTTTTACGCCTAATAATTCTGTATATATACCCGAAGTGAGATCACGTTACAGATTGAAAATAGATGTAAATTAAAATTTTTAATTTGCTCTCAAATATTAACTAATCATCCAGTATATTTAATCAAAGAGACACTACGTTACAAGAGGAATAACATAGTATTACAAATAAATATGGAGTTTTATTTATATATAAGCTACATATATACCTATATATACTAATCAACCTGTATATTTATGTCTTGTAATATATCTGTTATCATATAAAATACTATTGGAAAGAAAATAAATATATTAAAATAGAAGCAACCAGCCCAATAGAGAATTATTTCATTGTATTGAATCGTAAGGCGTCAATAAAAAATTATGTACACGTAAAACGTTCAATTATTAAAAGCCTATAAAATAAAATTTACGTAATTAATTTAAAATTTTATCGCTTCGCCCGCATCGGGCATGAAATTGTATTATCCATTTGTTCGTAATGTATTTATTGATATAACACTTATTAAATATTGTTATCTTTTTTTTTCAGGTAATGAAAATCGACTATTTGGCGGGAAACGTATGTCACGATTTTTTTTTAAATTCATCACTAGATTTTATTCTGCCATTTACTCGATTAAACATAATCGATTATTTTTTAAATTTAATTGTAAATATACCGATTATTTAAAAAAATATATATTATGATATTTAAGATTTGTACATATATAACCACATGTTGAGTTTTTAAATACGTATAATTTTATTTATCTATACAAATAAATAAAATTAAAGTTAACTATTTACATATGAATATATACCAAATTTACAAAGTTTTAAATTTTTGTCTATCTGTCTGTTTATTTCGGGTAATCTCTGAAATGGTTACTTTAATTTTAGAATAATTTTTTTAACGAAAGTAAAAACTAAATAAACTAAACATTTTTTGGTGAATTCCACGCGGATGCAGAGCATAGCTAATACGCTATATAGATACTAAATATTATAACTTGGTTACTTTTCTAGCCATTATTAGAAACCCTACTCTGAGACGGCTAGATTGATCTGTGATATGATCTTCGTCTCCTAGAGTACATTGTAATATGTGTTGTGCATGTCTTTCAAAAATAAAAATCTTTTTAAAGTCAGTATTTAAAAAACTTATGTTAATATGAACTTATTGCAAATAAATTACTTTTATTACTGTTCTATTCAACAAATATAATCTTATATTTCTTTTTTAACGAATGTCGACTGCATTTTTCAATTCCGATACTTTTACAATCTTAATAGACACGTAATTTGTAATTTTAGTAAAAGTAGCTCTGCTATATAACTATTAGCATTAAACGATAAATCGCATTCTCGCAATCTTGCTAAAAATAGCATATTTCTTATTAATTAAATTTTAACGTTTTTTTTTTTCGATTCAAAGACATAATTATAGTTTAAACACAAAACAGATTTTACAACGTAGATACGATAAAACAAACAACGATTGTTGAGATGTAAATAATTAAACGGGCGAAGTAAACCGGAGGTGTATTTCGAAACGTGAGGGTGGAAAAAGAAAAGAGAGACTGACAAATTTTTCACTCTCCGATTGAACGGAACAAAACGTGCCCGGGACGAAAATGATCCGGACCAGGGCCGGTCAAAATTAATTATTAATTTGTTGCCACCGTCTCCGGGGGACGTGTGCTTCGTTTAAGGCTTTTTTTTTTATTTCCCAATTTAATTTTTACGCCTCAATAACGGTCAAGGCAATTTCTATCAATGCCTGCCTTTAATGTACGAGAGTATTAATACAGCATGTTTCTAATTATTTCTCTTTTAACACAAAATCTCTTGTAGTTTGTCATAATAAAGATTAGTTATTTTTCTAGAGGTCATACAGAGAACAATGGAGAGTATGAAATCAGAAATGATGAGTTCCGCTGAAGAACTAAAGTCAGCGATGTTTCTAGAAGAATTGCCCGTCTTAGGTGGCAGTGTTCGGGGCAAAAGGCCGGCCGTTGGGGCCAAGAGACAGCATGGGTATGCTCCTACTAGGTAGACCGATGACATAGTAAAAGTTGCCAGAAGCCACTGGATGCGAACACCGAAAGATCGATCATGGTGATCTTTACGAAGATCTATGCCAACAAGAGATATCCAATTATGACTCATCACGATATCTCTGAAACCATGAAACTTAGAGACTTCATATTTAGTACAAATGTTCATTATTCTATGAAGAAATCAGCTAAGATCTTACAGTAATCGGCGATAAATATTGCACATCGACCTTTGGAGAGAGACAATCGACTAATTTCGGCTTCGTAGAGCACTATCTCTGTCCCACACTAACTAATATATATGACGTCTTATCAGTCGATGTTTTTCGTGCGACAGAGATAACGATTGTCTCTTTCTAAAGGTCGATGTGCAGTATTTATCGTTGGGTAATGTACAAAATTACAATCACATGGGATGGTGCGTGTGATTTAAAAAATGTTTATATTCAAACTATAGCTTCTATATGTATACAATTTAGCCAAACACTTTGATCTGACATTGTTTTGAAGTAAATATTTAAAAATAAATAATTTGATTTAGCATATTTACATACGATAGTGTAAAAGCTAAATAAAAATCGTTTTTTTTTTTTAAATAAAACATGTATTATTGTCTATAGCTATCTATTACGAGATTCTCCATATATTTGACGTTCGAAAAAATTGTCATTCGAAAGACGTGTCGAAAAGTTTCGAAGAATCAACAAGGTAGGAAGCGAAACGAATGTAAACCAAACTCGAACATTGCCTTTAAGAGACATCGACAACTTGATAATGGCATCACATGGGGGTAACCAACACTTTTTTATTGACACCATGTGTATATATCCACAGGATGTTCCTACCTTAAAATCAATTAAATTACTTATATTTTTCTTATAAGTAATACCACTTGATATTTATTTATTTCTTGTATGTCGTTGTTGAAGTTTATATTTTAAGTGTGATACAGCTGACAGCGTCATTAAATATGATTGAATGATACATTTAAATGCAAAAGTACTGCACTTTGTTTACTTAGTACTATCCCATACTTATTCTATATCGATGTAGATGTTACTGGCCCGAAGGCTTTTACAACTTCATCTGAGGTAAGTTAACGAAGTGGAAGGTTCCGTGAACTTAAAAATCCGCCCATAGACGCACACTAGGAGTAATAGTCAGCCTCCAAAGATATCTATGGGCATGCCTACTTATACCATAATGTTGTGGTATGAAGTGGTCATTGCTGCCCATCATCAGGTCAATATACTTACAGTGGCCTCACAATGTATTTTGTACAACGCACCCTGAAAAACTCTACCAAAGTTTCGACTGCAAATATTCTATTTCATTTTTAATAAATGCAATCAGATTTTCTTTTAATTACATTCCGTATAACATTATTGGAATACCATTTACAAAATTCAAAGCGCATATTAAAAGTAAATTGTCGAAAAAGGCTTATTATTCAATAAGTGAATATTTAAATGATAAGAATCCTTTGCAGTGACGTCGTCTGATTATTTTGATTTCATTTAGGCTATATCTAAGTGTATATATATAAATCTGTATTTTTCTTTGTTTAAAAATGTCTTGTTGTGGAGTTTCTTCTTGCTTCTTCTCCACAACTATAGCACCTTGCGAAGCAGAGTACAGTCAGTTTCAATGTTGAATTATTATTGTCTTCTGGAAATTTATTTGTGAGCAGTGGCAATCCTATATAATTAAAGCACGAATTTTGTTATCCCGGGAATTGAACCCGCGACCTATGTTCGCAAGTCTCAGTTCTCTTCTGCTGCGCTACTACTGTTCTAGTTCTCTGTTTACTCCAGAATATCTTTAGTGAGTAATGGTAATTCATTATTAATATATTATATCAATCTAGAATACGTGTAATATATTTACGTATTTTAGTAAATAAATAAACTATTAAATCAATGATACAAATATTTATTTTTTTATCGAAAAGTTTGAGCACCTGTGAACAGTGAAGAAATTGATACAATTAAACCTCCTTTGATTAAATTCCGTCAGTTTTGTTTAAAAGAGTATTTATTCAAAGTTCAACTCCGCGAGGTAGAAATAAAAAAAAAATTGACCGATAATTAAGAGGCAAGACAAAACGATTTCCGAACTCGGCTGTAACAAGTCGCCGAACAAGAAGAAAGGCAATCGCGGCCGCGCTCAACCCTCGCTACATCTCCCGATCTTGTTTACAAGCTGAAAAGAAAACTCGCGGACCCCTCCGAGGGTCCCGAGGACAGGTAAAGAGGTGCTTAAGATGTTTTATTTTCCCTCCCGCAAACGGATCACGTCCCATGTCTCTAAGTGAGCTATCTTAGCTTCCTTCCCGCCATCGATGCGATTTGCGCGCGAAAACTTTTGCGCGCCATATTGGTGTACGTTCTGAATTCGAATTCGTGTTTCAATTGAAATGTTTTATTTCGATATTTTTTTTCAATTTCCTTTTATATTTATACACTAGATGATCCCGCAAACGTTGTTTTGCAAAAAAAAATGATATTTTAATTTACAAATAAAAAATAAGGGTTGATCGTAGAGAAGTGGAAATTTATGGTTGTATATATTCTTGTATGCTGTATCATAATAAAATAAAAACAAAAAATTTCGTTAAAAAAATAAAAAATTTTTTTAAGTGTGAACAACCTTTATCACTTAGGGGTATAGAAAATAGATAGTAGCCGATTCTCAGACCTACTGAATACGCATATTAAATTTGGTAAAAATCAGTCAAGCCGTTTCAGAGGAGTTCAAGTTCAAACACCGTGACACGAGAATTTTATATATTAGATATGCAATGACGATTCGAATTTATTTAATATACAGGATAATTGTTCATTAGTGTAAAGACAATTTAAACGAATAAAATGTTACCATCTAAATACATTTTATATTAGGGTGACCGGAAAGTAATGTCGTTTCTGTCAACATATTTAAAAAAAAATCGATTGATTTACCGTTCCAGCATTGATTTGTATACTAGATGGCAAAAGGTTGTTGATAACGAAGGATAATATATTGTTGATTAGAAATAATAACTTGTTAAAAATGTAGTCGTGTGAATTTAACTTAAGAATGCGATATTACTTTCAGGTCAACCTAATATATCGTAATTATGTAAAGGCTTTGTATATTAAAGGCCTAAAAGGGTGTATATGTATTGCTCATTCGCTGTCAATTATTGCATGGTACATACTGTCCAAAAATCAATGGTATAAGAAATAATAAACAACGTAATAATGATATAGTAAGAAAAGATCTTTTCAAAATTCAGATTGCATTTATACTGCGAGAAATTATCATCTTTTCGCATTTTACTACTACTACTACTCCGCTGGCTCAGTGACCCAAAGTGGGTCTTGCCCTCCGATGCGAAAAACTTCCACTTTCCTCTATCTTGCGCCATCGTCTGCCATTGGTTGACATTCAATTCGCGCAAGTCTGCCTCAACGCGATCGATCCAGCGATACCTGGGTCTACCCACTGGTCTGCGACCCCTCGGTTTTTCCAGGTACGCTACTTGACGCTCCGATCCGATCCCATTCGCATTTTATAGAATTTTTTTAGCGTGACTTTATAGGGTGTTTGGGAGTAGGTGTAGAATCTAAAAAAAAAATATTTATTATTTCTTAATAGGGTATATTAGGAGCTATATGTGCATGTATGACATTTAAAGATACATCATCCTGTATATAAGTAGATATATCTGGCCGGACGGTCACTCGGCGCGCACGTGAGCGCCGAGGCAACCGGCGGCTTCAATTTACAACCATTATCAGATAATACATATCAATCCGTTCTGATTGCAAACCCAATCGTTAGCCAATTGAATTCGATTTAGCCGTTCTACTGCTGAACGGCAGAGGGGCAGCCGGTAAATGGCACACTGCATCCAACTACACAAAAATATCTACTCAAATAACCTAAAGTAAGTTCTTATTCCATTAAACCAGAGTTTCCCAAACTTTTTTGTGTCGTAAACCCCTTGCCTTGTTTTTCCGTGTTCGGTAGACCCCCTACTTACCTGATATTGATTTCCTGTAAATTTCTAACTGTAGTGAAGATTAGTGTTTAAAACTTAGAGTAAAAACACATGTTAATTTATACATTTATTAATTGAATTTAAATTAAAACTACTTAAAATAAAATTTTGCATCTGTTATGTAAAATATACGTAACATTAAATAAAATAGTTAATAGATTCAGGAAAGGAATAAACGTATTTATCCCACATTCGTATTTATAGAGTGACGAATTGAACAAGTCAGTGCAAGGTAGCGAAGCTCTGAGACTGCGACTCTCAGGTTTTTACAAGTTCAAAATGTATTGCGAATACCAACATCCTACAACTTACACAATTTTATATACATATATAAAATTTACATTTTCATTTCATGGACCCCCAAATTTTTTTCGCTGACGTAGACCCCTTGCAGGTTGTCATAGACCCCTAGGGGTCGATATAGACCACTTTGGGAATCACTGCATTAAACCAACATGCAGGCACCATGTCCATCGCGTAGTGGTTTATCAAAGACATTTAGATGGCCCTAAACTCCCACCAGTTTCAGCGAATCTGAGGTAGACGATGGATCGATGTGGTCTGGACTTACGTTAGTATCTGAATATGGAACAGAACAGCTTCCGTTATTTCCTGAAAAATAACCCAGATCTTTTCAAGGTCAGAGAACAGGTACTTAATGAATCTGTGTGCTTATTCTTCTATCAAATCGTCGCTTTCCAACAGGCGAGGTGGTCATCAAAGACGGATTAGTTAGCGGTAAAAAAATCTCATCTACCGCCGGGGTGGTGGTAGCAAATGGAGCGAGTGCTTGAAGCAGTTAGACCGCGGAACACAACTTGACGCGATAAACTCATCTCGGGGGAGATCTGGCGACGAGACCAAAGGCTCCTTTTGAGGATTATCACAGGATCACCAGGCACTTGGTCACTGAGGCAAGGTAGAGAAGATGGACTGACGAATGCAATATAAAACATGTACAAAGACTATCTTGTTAAAGTTGCAAGTTAGACTCTTCCCATATCTAATGGATTCAGGCGTTATTTAAGTAAGAAAAGGACCAATATATAGCTACTTCGACCATGCAGCAGTAGTCGTGCAATAAAGTAGCACTTTATTGCACGACTACTGTTGCATGGCCGAAGTAGCTATATATTGGTTTTTTTCTTGCTTCCCATTTGTCGTAAAGGAATCTATGGGAAGGTCTTTGTCCAGCTGTGGACATTAAACTGCTAAATTTATGACTGAATAGTTAACAATTTAAACCAATCTAGCATTAGTTTGTATCGCTCGCTATAGCGGGCACAGAATTTCTCTCTGTAGATGCAACAGATGTGGGTAGTCGTAAAAATACGAGAAACGGAGCGGTGTATTTTAATAAAAGGAGAATAATTACGGGTCGCGCTATTAGTGAAGCAAAAAGCCTGATCGAGGAATCGTGGCCGCGCCTGTCGGTGACTTCAAAGCGCACTTTTGGCAATTAAAGCGCTGATCATTGCGCGCATAGTGTGCGTGCTCCACCGGGCCTGCCGTGTCCTTGGTAGGAATTTCGTGCTCCCCTCCCTTCACCCCTCCACTCGGAGCTGTGCGATTGGTCGACGCATTTACAACACCCGCTACCCGCACGAGTTTTTATGCAATTTTCCACTTGTTATTGTAACATTCGTGCCTGATTTAATACGTTGCATTATAATCACTAACATATGTAGTCTAGATTAGTAGTTGAAGGATGTTACTCGAATGGTAATCGAGAAATAGAATTGCAATAAAAAAAAATAAAAATAAAGGAGAACCATCATCATTATCACCGTCATTGTCGTCATCATCGCCCAAGGCATAAGTCTCCCCCAAATATTGCAATGATGACCTGTCTTGCATCACCGAAATTCTTCCGAAATCACCGAAACTTCCCGTATCTTTATCCCCATAGTGGGGGGCCTTCCCACGCCGCATCTACCGGCTAATCATCACCATAAACACCAATAATCTTAAACGAGAAATAAATCAATAATCGTTTTTCAATAAAAATCGATTTAAAATCGATTTTAATGTAATTTATGTTTTATTCCGATATATTAAAACGAGTTATTTTTATCTGTGTTCATATTAACATTGTAAACATAATTATAACTATAATAATACATTCATGGGTTGAATTATATAGATATACATATATATAGACATTAATAATCTGTATTAGCCGAGATGAAGCTTGAATAGGCCATTACAATATCCAATCGCCGGAACGAACCTCCCGAAACTTACGATTTTATAGCCCTATTGCATTTATGAAATCATTTAACAAATCCAATGTCAGGCTATTAAAGAATATTTGTGTTTTATAGTTAATTTCTCGAAGTATCTAATTTATTGTGCATTAGCGTTTAGGATATTCGAGTTAAATTAGATATATATTGGTCCAAGAGCTGAACATTCTCCCGGCTTCGGTGATTTTAAATAATACACGGTTTTATAGGCGATAAAAGTTTTTTTTTAGCCATCAGTAGTCGAGCCTGTGCGTCTTTGTCAACCGATCGATTTTAAAACGGACCCCGAAATGGGATCGAGTCGGTTTTACGACCCCAAATATGGTCGTTACTATAGATTAAAAAATATATAAAATACATTTGATAGTTTCTCGAATGAAAACATTAAATGTTATGGGATTTTTATAAAAAAAAATATTCGTTACCCACGGTTTCCTGATTGGAGATCACTGAATACGTAAAACTGTGAAGAATTAATTGAACAAAGATAGTATATTTAAATAAGAATATGAGATGTCAACTTTGTCGACGTATATACATATATACACATATATAATCTAACTTTTACCTTTTGTGCCGTCATCCACAAAGATACCAATTTGATATAAAATAGAATCAAAATTGAACTATAAGGCAACCTTTTTAAAGCAAAAAGCCCACAACAAACTCAGTTTTTTTATAGTCACTTGAATTACAGCCAAAATACGCCCATTGCAAACATAGGCCTTCCTCGTGTATATCTGTGGAGAGATATATCATAACTTGTTTTGCACAAAGTGTGAGTTATAAGATTGTATCCAAGTCAACCGAACCCATGATTAACTATTTCAAGGTTCAGACATCCACCACTGGGCTACCATCACCGTTATTTTAACAATATATTGAATAGATTAGATATTTTATTAGTAATTTAAACATATATGTTAGATACATCCGCATTATATCAGCTGATAGACGTCAGCTGCAAGGCATAGGCCTGTCCCGAAGATCGCTATGATGACCAGCGTTCCTCTGCCAGCATCCAGCTACTTCTTGCAACCTTCACCATGCTGTCTTTTCATCTACTGGAGGGTTTACTCTCCTCGTGGTCGCCACTGAAAAACCCTTTGACTTGACCCTGTGCCCATCTATGATTTGGTTCTTGGAATTCATAACTGCTTCGATCATTATATCATTATCATTATATTACAAGTTGATTTTAAATCGCATAAATAAAACAAACAATAAAATTAATTGTATTATTTTTCTAGTAGAGTTGATGTGTTTTATCGCGTTGCAAAAACGCGTTATGTAATCTGTGGACGCAGCGGTGGCGTGGTGCAGGGGGAAGCCCTCCTCGATCGGCGCGCGCGCACGAGGTCACGGCCGCCGCGCTAACCCAGAGATAGCGCTGTTTAATAGCAGAGCTATATCGCTATCAATATCTGCTATATATAATATTTATTATTTAAAACACTGCTATGTGACTCTAGTATTATACACTCAACATTTATTCGTTTATTTCTTTTAAATATCTTAAATAACTTCTAATATATATTAGTTATTGGTATATTAAATATGCTATAAATAATATATCATATTGTTGAAGAAATGTATGTTAAACATATTATTTATTTACGATGTTAATAACGTAAATATTTTAAAGCGAATAGCAGTAACAACACGTCTTTTTAAATTGAAACCACAGAGTATATTTAATTTTTACCGAGTTGTCAAACTTTCAAACAAAAATATAGGTATGTTACATTATAATCAAATAAAAATTCGTATGCATTATTGCTAAATTCTTTTAATGTACAAAATAAAAACTTATTGATGTAAATGTAATTACTCAAATATTATTTGACGGTACGACTTCTAATATAGCATTTATATTATATGATTGACTAAACGCACATGAGATATTTGAGAAGAGACAGCTTGATATTCCACCTTCATTGTGCAGATAAGATAGCTTTGAGGATTAGCAATAGCTTATATGCTATAGCTTAAAACATAGCTATATCGCTTTAATAATTAGCAAACGAAATAAACCCTACTCATTAGTCACAATTTGTGGGTCATTATTATCTATTGTAATCTCGTCTGATCGACAATGTGGATCGAAACTAAATATGCGCTTGCGCAGGTCTTTATTACCACTACATAGAGTTCAAAATGCTTTATACCGATGTAACTTAGAAGTGGAAGCTGCACTAAGAGATCCTGCGACTGGTTTTTGTCCGGATGGCGATTATTCTACGTGACGTTCCCACAGACTATAAACGCCGGTCCCTCGGCTCAATTGACGAATTCTTTTTTCGAATTAGCGACTCACCTGCTTAATTGATGTGATTTAATTTTTAATCTGTGATCCTTTTTAATGATGCCACGTTGAAGAACTGTGGAGATTATTGTACGAAATAATTTGATTAATTACAAAGATAATCAATTTATTTAAGTGTCAATAGACTCTGTGTTTGACACTAATCGGTGTAACATAGCTCCTGAAGATGCCCCGTGGAGGGGTGAAACACGTGTTGAGTGATTTGGCGGTGGCGATTGTGTGATTCGTATTATTTGCCGCATACGCATTTATCAACGGGCTGGCGGGCGGTGCACTTTGTTGCACGACTACCACTGCATGTGCGGAAGTGGCTAAATATTGGTCCTTTTCTTACTTGTCAATATTCTTTCAAGATCCATAGCGTTTCCAGTGTTGCTATGTATAAAAATTAAAAGTAAAGTGGAGAATCGAGACGCACTGATGCTTTGGAGAGAGCTTATCATCGTCATCACAGATAGACGACCATTGCAGAGCATATACATCCCCCACCCCACCCCCCAAATATAAGTATGATGATGGAACCTGAGTTGCATCTAACGACTTCACCGCGACCTTCATTATACTTTTATCTGGTGAAGGGCTTATTCACTAAGAAAAGGGTTACTATCGATTTTTTCTATGGACGATAATCTTTTATAATAAGATCCCATTCAATATTTAGAAGGTTTCTAAGAAAATTGCGAAAAAAACCTTGTGATGTGTACACTTCCATCTTAGCCACATTCTTTTAAAAAATATATACAGTGCTCTCTTTAGAAACATTGTTAGGACTTAAAAAGAAATTATCGACCTTGCCGAAAATAAAGAAAGAGAAAAAAAGATTTTGAAATACTCAATATTTGACGTAACAAATCAACCCCATATAACAATAGAAGGTAAAAAGTATTCCAATTTTGAAATCACACAATGTAACAATTCGTCGAAGATGCGTCTACTTACATTAACATGACAAAAGTGACGGAGAGCGTTCGAAAATTCGACGTTAGAATTCGAATCGAGTTTAGGGGAAGTCCCCGATGTAAATGTAGCGGGGAAGTTTTTATTTCGCGCCAAAATCGTTTTTTTTTCTCTCTCTCTCTTCTCAACCGGATAGCTTCCGGTCGTTTTCCCGCTCGGCGCATCACGTTGGCGCCACTTCCGGCGCTATTGAATACGTAAGGATGTCGTTATCGGAATTTCTTTTTATTGGAAATGGTTTTTACGGTTATCTAAAATTCAAGGGGTTTGCCTTTAAGATATATACTTTTAAGATGTACTCAAATACAGATATTTCTATTTCTTTGAACCACACGCTCCGAAGGAACCGTGATCACATATCGAGGCAAGCCCTGGAATGGAATCCTCAAGGAAAGCGAAGACATGGCCGCCCAAAGCAAACCTGACGGCGGACGATCACTGCAGAAGTGAAGGCAGTTGGAATGACGTGGATCGAAGTAAAGCTCGAGGCTCAAGACCGCTCGGGATGGCGACGTACTGTGGACGCCCTCTGCCCCATCTTGGAGGATACAGGAATAAATGAATTCTTCCACCATGAACCTGGCCACATGGTGGACAAACCTTTAAGGTAGTTAAAAGACGCTGAACGCAAGCTTTAAACATGTCCTATACTAGATCTAAGTCAATTTACTTCATCAAATTTCCAATTCTTTGATTAAATTTAACATGTTCTGCATTATTATTATGTCCAAAGGTGGACGGATTTTTTA
Organism: Battus philenor; assembly: GCF_028537555.1. Lineage (NCBI taxonomy): Eukaryota > Metazoa > Arthropoda > Insecta > Lepidoptera > Papilionidae > Battus > Battus philenor. The sequence continues at coordinate 1,028,039 of NW_027181686.1, read as the reverse complement.
AAATGACTTCCTTGTCAAAATTAATAATTGTACAGTAAACACATTACAACATAAACAGGAGCATCGTGGGTTTAAATCTCTGTGATACGATCTTATAATTCACACTTTATATATCTATTACATAGGATGCCAACTCATAAAGAAGTTTCTAGAGGATTGACAGTGGTGTCCTATATCCAATACAACATTGCGATCACCAACCCGCCTGCAATTTGTGGCGATTATTATATATCCCCCTATATATATATACATATATATCTTAGCATTGGGCGTGTATAGGCTGAAACGAATCACATATTTGACTTTCCACTGATTGTTAAAAGTTCCTACAAGTTCTCTCTAACGCTGAACGATGTTAATCATGTTATTAAAATTAAATTATGTTAAAATTAATAAATAAATACATCTAGATATATCTAGAATAATAAATTATCCTGTAAATAATCTATAATCACTAAGGAATACATATACTTTGATATATTTTAAATAGTGATTTTGACATGTCGGCGCGATCAAAATAGATCACACGCGGTATAGCGGGAACGGGGGCTTAGACGCGAGCCACCTGTTGCATATAAACGTCAATAGACAGCCATTAGCACCGACACTCGATATACAGTGATATTGAGTGTTCCATACGATGTTATTTCACATACTGAACAAACAATCCGACCGTGTACATTTGTTATTATTACTTATAGTTCTTTAGAATCGATATTAATAAAATCGATTTCGATTTCTCGATTCAAATTCTATATTTATTATTTCAATCGTAAGATGTCCACTACATATTTACCTTCACTCACTTAACCATCATCCTTGGCAATGATGTAATTTTTTTTTTAAATTTCAATTATATCTGACAGTTGACATATTGTGTAGTTTTTTTTTCAGCTTTTTTTATCTATCATTCTCTGCTAGCCAGGTTAATGCAATACGCTGGTGCATATCCCAACACCTTTTTTTTGTTTCGGTGGGGGAATCTTCCGGGATTCAAGATGCCCTGCCTCTGGGGGAGGACAGAGGTATGTGGGATTTCTACCCACTAAACCCCCCCTCCGTAGTGGTCGCCCTCTGCGCTAAACGGGGGACCGCGGTATCTCCCGGTCAGGGATCGCCACGCGGTCTTCCCTCGCGCCGTGCTATTTTTCGATAGCCCGTCCCGGTAACTCTCGTGGTGCTATCACGATGGTTCGGGACCACGTCGAACCATTGTCCGCCTCAGAGTTGCCGAAGCTAGTGGGATTTTAGGGCCCCCACCCTAAACTCCTGCGACTCCGAAGGCCCCGTTTATGGTAGATATCCCAACACCTATTTTAAGGTAACAAAGCTGAAGCGTCTCCTGGAATCTTACTTTACAAACTATATTTTCACCAGATCGGGAGGCCGTCCTACTTTTAGATCACTTCAGTCGATGTTACACTAGGTTAAAAGGCCCCCCAAGGGGACTTAGACTTGAATTGTTACTCGTAGATTAGCATTGTAACTCAAGGGCGCCCTCCAAAACTATAACACCTTTGAATAGAATCAAGAATTGAATAGATTTAAAAGAATTTGACACTCAATAGGTTCTAAATTTGAATAAATGAATTATATCTTAAATATTTATTATTCCTTCCCCAAAGATCAATTACCAGTGTTGCGATGTGAAAAAAAAGATGGTAATCTCTATACACATCACTATTTTTTTTTAAATAATTCTATCAGAAAAACTTCAATTCAGAACACAGTGAATACTTTTATTCAACTTTTAACACTCTTATCGGCCAGAATAGTTTCCACTAGACAACTTATCACTTCGATGATTCGAATGACTGACCGAGTTCCACAATCAAAACGCTGCTTCAACCCCACCACTCAATTCTGGTTGTCACAAAAGAGTGACGGGGTCAAGTAGTGTTGCAATTTAAGAAAAATAAAAATACAATTCAGTTTGTAAATTGCTTTTACATCTTGTATTATATAGTCTAACATTAAGGTAATAGATCGATTTTAAAACCTCTGTCTATTTTAAATTGAAACCTCAACTAGTGATAACAGCCTTATATGAGGTCCCACTAGAGTTTTTGTACCTCGTCACTCCAAGAAGTATACTCAAAAGCGACCTTAGAATTAAGCAAGCCTTCCAATATAGTGTTAAATATTTAATGGAATCAGGCGTTACCTCGCGGAAGTCCATTCTAAGTAGGAAAAGGACCAATATTTAGCCAATTCCGCACATGCAGTGGTAGTCGTGCAATGAAATGCACCGCCCGCCAGCCCGCTGATAAATGCGTATGCGGCAAACAATGCGAATCACACAACCGCCACCGCCAAATTACTCAACACGTGTTTCAACCCTCCACGAGGCACCTTCAGGAGTTATGTTACACCGATTAGTGCCAAACACAGAGGCAGGCTAAAATAAAATATTAGTTCTTTTTTTGCTTAGGATGGACTTCCGCGAGGTAACGCCTGATTCCATTTAATATCGAATCTATATCGTCGGTACATCTAGTGGGTGGCGTACCAGCGCCGCGTTTACCAACTCGTGGTCATCACATGAGGACCTATCGACTCCAATGACCACCGGTTCAAAGCTATATACCTTGGTCATTAAAGTAAATATACTTAATTAGGTGAAAGTGAAAATAGTTTTGTTAAACCAATAATAGGTGACTATAAGTGGTACCTTTAAACATACAAACCGCAACGCACTCCCGGCCCTCCCGGAGGGCGAAAGATCGAAGGCCGGACATCCGGTCAAGTCGCCCTCTAACCGATACTATGAAGTATTTATTGACCTGCGGCTAACCGAAAGCATTTTATTGTAAGGGTCAAACCTTTCCAACATCGGCCCTTTGTGATTCTATGACATTCAAAAATATACTCTATTTACAACGTACATGGTTCAATTTCGAATGTTTAGATTTTGACATTTCATATAGAAAGGTGTTATGTTGGTAATTAGATATGTATTTAAAATTATGCTTTAAAGTAATCCATTTAATGTTTAATTTTAATTGCAACGCGTACCGCATCTGCGGCCAAAAGGTGTGTTGTCTACGGTAATTGGTGTTCGAAAGTTAAGTTTGTTAACTGGCCGATATCGTTGTATCTTTGCCGTCGCGTTCGTTGACGATTTAATTCCGAACCGTTAGTAAGGCATAGACAGTTTTTTTTTATACATTCCGTATACGTGGGGGACCACAATAGATGTGAGGGTAGATAAACAAATAGGTTAATTTTACGAGACTTTTTTAAATTATCGGCTAGTTAGAATTTATTTTAATTGACAAATATATATGCATATATTATATTAAATTATCTAGGCTTTCTCTTTTGGTTTCTGGTCTACCGAGGGGTCTCTTAGACTTTGTTAGAAACCTACAAAACATTTAACACTACTCTCACTGACTGACTGACTCTGTGTTTGGCACTAATCGGTGTAACATAACTCCTGAACATGCCCCGTGGAGGGGTGAAACACGTGTTGAGTAATTTGGCGGTGACGGTTGTGTGATTCGCATTGTTTGCCGCATACACATTTATTAGCGGGCGGGCAGACGGCGCATTTTATCGCATGACTACCACTGCATGTGCGGAAGTGGCTAAATATTGGTCATTTTCTTGCTTAGGATATAGATTCGAGTGAAGTTGCAGGATACGGGCAGTGAAAAACCAGTCATAATGGCGACTTTTGCAGCAGGCCCATTTCTTGCAGTGTTCTATTGATATAATGATTTGTTTATATCACACTATCATAAAGGTATTTTCAACAACAACTATATTTTTCAAATCAAATACAACAAATAATGTGTTTAGTCCTTCATCCTATGGATGTTCGAAAAACACTGAACACAGATTTCCAGTCGGGTTTATTGTAAATCTATAACCAGGCCTATCTTCAGAGCACTGGCTGAAATTAATCATAAAATAACTGTGTTTGTTATGACATCTTCGTGTGTTTGGAACCCTCGTGGTTTTATATACCATTATAGGCTCTATTCACGTGCACAAGTCACATCTCAGCTGGATATAGACCATGGTTTCGAATAAGTCCAGTTAGAACAGCCTGCGTACAGTGACTTACGTCGACCCTAAGATCTATCCACGAAGACGTCACGCTCCGCTTACAGTTCCATGGTTCCCATTCCTGAGCTTTGGCAGCATATTTCGCGCTGCTACTCACACTTACCAATCTGGACTATACTGGTGATCATAAATAAACCAGAGTGACATTACATGAATGAGATTTTTAACCTGTTCATCATCTCTCTCTCCCCTTCAAAGATGCCCAGGATGCCAAGTGTTTTTACCCTACCTGTTTCAAACCACTTCTCGCAACCTTCATCATGTCTTCGTATAGGAAGACCTCCCAGCATCTACGGGGTCATGACAACCACTCGTGAAACTATCAACCCTTATTATAACCTATTAAACTGTATTTAACAATGATCCGGGAGAACGCGCATCGAACCTTGGACTCCGGGTGTTGTTTCACAGGGATAATCCCCGGATTACTCATGTCCAGTTACGGATGACCGCGTTAATTGGGGTGGGCAGTATCCGAGTAACTTAACTTCGAAGGTGCAACCGTTAGTTATTTTAACTAGAGTTTATTATACATGATTGTCTGTTGATTCGAACAAACAACCTGTACATTGAAAGTCAGGGCAATTTTAAAGTAGATCAGTGATTCCCAAAGTGGTCTATATCGACCTCTAGGGGTCAATGACAACCTGCAAGGGGTCTACGTCAACGAAAAAAAATTTGGGGGTTCATGAAATGAAAATGAGGGTCCACGATAGTGGATCTCAACACATACACTGATATTACCTATTTACTTACATCATACTATCTATTATATCAAAACATTTACATAATTTATAAAAGTAATTTAATATTAAAATAATCGAAGAATAAAAAGCTCCTGTAAATACCTACTCGACAGATATTTTAAATTTTGATTTTAATTTTATCGCCACGTGTATTCCTTTCAATGTTTTTTACATTCTTTTAAAATTATTTAATTAATATTTCTTAATAAAATCGTCTGTTGGTTTTGTAGATAGATTTATTAAGAAACGCTTGTATTTTATTACTAACATACATATTTTATTTATAATTATAAATATGTTAAAAAATAAAAAGAAAGTGTATTGACTATATACGCAATATGAACTAATTGAAGCAATACATCGATCTTTATTGACATGAGTGGAAATTGTAAAAAAAATATATTTTTGATTTTTAATTTTAACCTTTATGTAAAGGTTTTAAAGTTCATTTTGGTATAACGCATAATAAAATTAACAATCCGCATAAAAGGTTAACGGATATTGCTTATTAATGCTACAACTGAATCCGACTATTGGCAATAAAGATGATTGAGCTTGGCCATAGACAATACCACAGATAAAAAATCACCCGTACTAACTATACATACACGCAATTATATATCGTAACCTATTTGCATAAGGTTCATAATCGTATGGATTAATAATAATTCAAATGATAATATTCTTTATTTTAATTTAAAAATTTTAAATGCTTCTAATTTATTATTACAATGAACATTGTTCGGTGTTCGATTTTTAAATAAAGAATTATTCATTTTAAAATTTCTTTTAAAATAATTCAATGTATGATAATTTTATTATTAAATTATCATATAAATTTAAGTTCGTTAAATAAAAAACTAATATAGTGTGATTTTTTAATTGATAATAAACTTGTTGAATTTATTTATTTAATATTGGATTAAGATATATTATGAAAATGTATATATGGGCGTTTGTTAGCTGAAAAGTTTGTAATAAAAATCCCGTCTGAATTTGTTGTGAAATCTTCCAAGATTAGGGTTTGTTTGGAACTCTCTTAGCTCTTCTTCGGAGGGAAGTAATCACTGAAAATTATACTAAATGTTAAATAATAAATGTGACTGGCCGAAAGGGAGCCGAAAGGTTCTCAGGTGGCCCACCACGAGCAGGTAGACGCGGGGTTGGGTAGACCCACACTAGGTAGACCGACGATATAGATAAGGTTACCACGATCTTTCAACCACGGTCAACTATCGGATAAGAAGAATAAAAAATACTATAAACCAGATCAGTGGTAGTCCAGTGGTAGACTGACACATGCAATCATAGGTAGCGGATTCAATTCCGGAGATACAAAATTAGTTCCTGAGGATGGGCACCAATATACTCTGTGTACCCAAATCCTACACTGCAATCGCCAAATTTAAAAAAGTTAAAGAATCGAATAAGTTCCACACATTTCGATCAACTAGAAACTCTTGATTGCTATAATAAGATATATTTAATGATATACCTTTAATTTTACATTTAAAACAAAGAAATAAAGGTCTAAGATATCTCGTGGAACTTTATTATACATGCGTACAATCCGACTTATGAAGTATTTAACTTTTTTTTTTACAGTATCTTGTATTAACAAATCACGAATTTGTATTTGGAACTCATATATTTTTAATATTACTTAGTAATTGCCAGTGATAGATTTTAATTAAAATATTAAATAGTAAACGTTTATAATCTGTACTAACATCCTGTATAATAATAAATTTCTAATGAACACACAAACTAATTACCGAGAACCAACCAATACAAGCTTAATATAAATAAATCAGTGAACAAAAAATAAAAATGGCGGTCGAATTGAGACGGCATATGTAACATGTTTATGTTTAGGCAAGTTATTTCTACACTGTATAGAACATTAAAATACAAAAATATCCATTCGTAATGACGATATCATAACAAACTGCATCCGAGGCGGTGACGATCGTATTTTGTATCCGTTGGAATTTATTTATTTATCCGATGGGCATCGTGGGTACGGCACAGATAATTTATTTCAAATTAAAAAAAAAGTTTTAAATATTTTTTTATAATCTGTATATCGATTATAATATGAATTAATTTTTGTCATTAAGTTTTAATTACTCCAGGCTTTAAAGTTAATCGAGATCGACTTAATGAGATCCGGTTAAAGTGGCAGCAAGGAGGCCACATGGCGCGCAGAGTGAGTAGCCGATAGAGCCTTAAGATGAAGTAAAGGTCACGGACCAAGAAGCCCAATTCGTTAAGTCGTAGTAAGACGCTAGAGGTGATGAGTAAAAGATAGGAAAATAAAGAAGAATGGTAGAAATCGGGAAGAACGAAAGACCTATACGTCAATGAAATAAAAAAAGTAAAAAATTTGAAAGTCTGATTAAATAAGATAGAAGAAACGAAAGAATCCAAAAACCAGGATGCTTAATAAAAGAAAAATTTGGGGGAGGTCTATGTCAGAAGACCTCCTAAGACATAGATAAAGGTAATGTAATATTTTATAAATACATGTTCAGAACGGCAGAAGTGATTTTTTGACCTGACTTGCAAAACCCATGATTGACTCTTGAATTCTTCAACTCGGGCAGAAAACTACAATTTTACTCCATAGAAAGGAAACCGCCCTACCAGATCGCTTCGACAGACCAAAGTAAATATTTTCTTCAAAAGAATTAAAAAAGTGTTGTGGTGTAAAAATTTAATGCACAACCATATTTTTACAAATAACATATGACAATGAACTTTTAAAACTCAAATAGCGGACATTTTGTAGAAAAATTTTAGTTATTAATTCATACAAAATAATCTAAATATCAATATCTAAAAGTAAGAAAAATAACATATATATTTGTCTAACAAAATGTCACAAATAAGTCAATAAAATTCATACGTATTGTCTTTGACGACCACTCACTAAATTAGAAAAAAAAACAACCAAAAATACGCGCGAAATAAAATCAACGACATTGCTATCTTAATTCTTTACGAAAGAAATGCGCGGACACAACAAAGAAGGCGCCCGATAGAGACGCACGTACAGGTCACACTCAAGCAAGAAAGGGACAAAAGCACCTCCGATAACACGTCAATACATTCCACTTTCATCGTACATATGAATTCCAACCTTATTACAAGGAGATACAGTATATTTTGTATTGGAGATGTTAATGGAAAACCGATACGACATCAATATATTTCACGACGATGTATAACAATCGAAATTCAGTTCTATAACGTTAGAGTTACGTTCCAAGTTGGTTTAGATAATGTTTTTAAGAAGGCGTCTTCGATATCTTGGAAGATAGTGAGGGCGTTCGGAACTGATCGAAGACCGATAACCGTTTATTGGAAAAACACCTCTATTCGGTTCCTCCCGAAGGTTTCCCTCCACGAGGCGTTCCCTCACGCGGGCACGCCCATATCTTATGTGGAAACGACAACTTTTTCCAGCGAATCCCCACGATAACGTTCATATCGACTGACATTTTTTTACGATTCCCTGTCTTTATCTCGATACCCGTAGTGCCTTATCTCCGCGTTCCGTTCCACATTCAAACATTTAAATCCGTTACGATAGCTTCGCATCTTTACATTTCGCCAATACAATTTAAATTTCGAATGTCACATGACGTATGTTTGAATTACTTTTGTACGTATTGTAGTTGACGTTCTTTTTTCTTATTTTAAAACTTTTAAAGGGTTGACATATCAAATCGCTTTCCGTTAATTCGTATTGAATTACATCGGTCGACAATTAATTTTAAAAACAATCGAGCGTACGCGGCGGAACAAAAATCAAATCAACTTTGTTCCGTTTATTTTACACTATTTAGTATTAGGGTTGTCACTTCAACTATTTTAAGTCTTCAAAATTAATTCGTTATAAATTACAGAACCCGGCGATAAATATTCCACATCGACCTTTAGAAAGAGACAATCGGCTATTTTCGGTTTTGTGGAGCAATATCTCTGTCCCACGCTAACTATGTAACGTTTTGACAGTCCTTGTATTTCTTACGACAAACAACGAAATTACCCGATTGTCTCTTTCCAAAGGTCGATGTGCAATGTTTATCGCCGGGTAATATATACATCATTACATATTTTAAAATATCATGATATTTTTCAGTCTTTACAAGGAAGTTTAATATATAATAAAACATAGTTGCCTCTAAAATAGTTACTAATTTTATAAAGTCTAAAGAAAAGTAAAAAAATATTTTTTAGAACATCTAACCATTTTAAGGACATTCCAGGATATTAAATCATCATCATTTCAGCTATAGTATGTTCACTGTTGGACATAGGCCTCCCCCCTTAGATTTTAGGACTGGTTGGATGGAAATAGTCCGCATCTTTCAACTCCGCGCTTTTTAACTATATTAGTGTTACTAATTGGAATTAAAAAAATATTCAAATCATTATTATCATTATGATTTTAATACTTTTTAAATATAATTATTTAAATAAAATTATAATTTTTTTTCGGTAAATTCAAAAAATTTGGATGGCAACCCTGACTTGTCGGGAATGAATTAAAATAATGCATTAATAATCGGTACGCAAATGAAGTGAAAGAGCTCAATCCGCATTGTGGCGAAGCGACGTATGAACGACAGTTCCGTGCGCGTTGCCTTCGGAAGGGGTTGACTGGAAAACTGTCACATTCCATTTGACAGCTTCGATTATTCGCGCCTAAAAATAAATCTAGTATTTTAATTTGATGAAATATAAAACTAATTTTTAACAGTTCTGTTTAATTATAATGAAATCAACAATGAAATGATTATATATTTATTATTTGGAATAGATTTTTCTTAGCATAATATTGATATAATGTATATTTAAATACAAATTTATACTTCACGTGAGCAGTGAAATTTTAGCGTTGGATTGAGACGTGCAATCGCAAGTCGCGAGTTCGATTCCAGGGATAGTATTTTAAATTATTCACACTTTGCTTTAATTATATAGAATTGCCTTTTTACGAACTAAACATCGCCAACCCGCCTTATGTCTTACTTATATAACAAGATTATTTGTATTTTTAAAATAGTGGACACTATTTTAAATTGTTTAGGTCCAGGGTAGAACTGAGGTGTTGGACTTACGTATCTATATTTTAGATTTTTTTTTATTTTCCGCGTAGTTATTTCTTGAAATGTTAATCGATTATTCGTTATTTATTTTATAACACTATATGCAATACTCAGATATATCAATAGCAGTAATTTGTTCTAATTTCAAATAAAAAAAAGGGGCCCGAACGCCGAGGCTTTTGGCCTCCGCCGACGGTTCTTAAAAACGGCAATTTGTTACAACAGTGATTGATTCGGCCGATACATCACTAGCGAGCTTTTTCTATGAAAAATCGCCATAATCGACTTAAAAACTCATTAGGCAGGAAGACAAAGGAATTCACGGCCGGCGGCCTAATTCGGAACGAATCTTGTGTTTTTATGTGATCACCCGACAAAACGATGACCGTTATGTGATATAATATCACTATATACACAACCCCCATTGCATAAACACACATGGAGTAAATATATCCTAAGGATTTCTTTTTAAAAATCAAATTTGGAATTATATCAGCCATCGAACGAAAATAACCGACATATTCTAGCGGATTCGCAAGTTAAGGCACACAGAACATATGTCCGCAGAAGCCTTAAGAATTCTAAATAGAAACCACGGACTGATAAGCATAAAATATGACGTCCTTCCAAAACTTTAACGGAATATGACATAAATGACCTCATTTGGTTTACTTGATAGATTAATTGGAAATGATTTAACATATCACGGAATCTGGTTTATATTTTTTGGCGATGAATTATTCCATAATCGAAGAGATAAAGCTAGCTAATTATAATGGCAATATTTCATAATCATCACCTCACTCGTAAAAAATTCACAGCTTAGCATTGGCCTTCCAATATTTTACCAAAAGGACCATTTGGCACACCTGCATCTGATCTCCCTTATCAAGGTCGTCTGTACCTTATATGTTGAGTTGAATTATACTACCTTATTGACAATCTATACAAATGTCAAATACTGATGTCAGAATAAAATTATTATGACGTTTGAGATGTTGCCCGATTAAAAGTAAAAAGTATATATTTAATATTTATATATATGTCGACAATATATAAATTAAAATATATTATTTATATCCATAACGTCATGAAGAATAAATTAAAACGAAAAATTGACATAGGTGCTATCATTAAACATTTATATATAAAAGTGAAAAAATGATTTATTTATATTTATATAACAATTAAACATATGTATTTACTAATACATGAATATACACATATTATAAATATATATTTTATTGTATTATATATATTAGAGGGACCGGAAAGCAATGTCGACATATTTTACAGATAAACTGATTGATTTTTACCGCTCCGGCATTGAGTTGTATACTAAACGGCAAAAGGTTTATAATAAAGTTGAATATGTTGATTAGAAATAAAAAAGTAGTCGTGTGAATTTAACTTAAGTAAGCGACATTACTTTCGATCACCCTAATGTATAAAACTGTTGTCAAAATACACATAGCTATTAAAAAAAATTAAACTATTTATAACTAATCAAATTTTATTTGAAATATAATTAAACAGAATTAAAAATTTATTATTAATTTAAAATAAGATCGTATTACAAAAGTGGAATAATGGCTGAAGCCGTTTAAGATTTAAGAAAAAAAAAGCGCGCGCTTTTTTGACACGCAGCCGTATGTCTACGTCATCGGTCTGCATTCATTATGGATGTTGCAGGAAACGGCAATAATGCCACGCGACGACAATACGAAACCGAATTAATTAATTATTATATTCACTTTAAAAACAAACGCCACCAAAAAAGTAAAAGAAAAAGGTTCAATAAGGTCCATTGACATTCATAAAATATAATATACTCTTTTGTAGATACGTCACTAATAAAATGTCGCCATATAAAATCGTGTTAGACGTAAAAAAAATCCTAAAATAAAAAAAACGAAGCAATAATATAGGAATACATATATATTCATCAAAAAGGTTAGTATATATATAAAAGTAAATCATATATTTATTCTTCCAAATCATTTTCACTCTCTACAAAGCAAGCGTTTTGCCAACGCATTTTCCAGTCGTTCAGACAGTCGGAATAGTCTTTTTCCGGCTTAACCTTTGATGCGTTCGAATCGGCTTTTATCTCCTCAATCGTATCAAATCATCTCCTTATTGGTCATTTGAGTTTTGCTGAACAGCCAGAAATCGCACGGAGCCAAATCAGGCGAATGCGGTGGTTGGGAAATAACTATCTCCAAGATACAAACCTCACCTAAACCTTTATACACACAGACGCTTAGTATATGTTATAGACAATTCTACCAACTTAGAAAAAAATATTGCATGTCTACCTACGACAATTTCACTTTACTTTTTGATCGCAATAGTATTTGTAAAACAAAAGCTTTTGATGTTTTAGAAAAATAGTGTTCAATTAAAAATTCAATCCATACGTACAAAATATTTAAAAATGCATATTTAAATTAGGAATAAAAATGTCATAAATTTCGTTTTAAAAAAAATTAAATCCCGCCATAAATGGGTCAGTATATTCACAAATAATAAATTCCAACAAGATGTCTTAGCCTTTTCATTTTACATTTTTAAATATAAAATTAAAAATGCATTATTTAATAAATCATATCTTAAATAGTTTTTTATTTGATCGAAATTTTATTTAAATTGGTTTGTTGAGTCATTTACACGATTGATATTATAATGTACACATCATAAATTATTTATTTTTATTTATTATTTTAAAGCGCAACTGTTGAATTTCTGGCCAGCTAGAAGCTATTTTGAACCGGTAGCATACTATTTATAATGTTAAAATAATGCGCGCTTGAATAAAGATATTCTGAATTTGAATGCGTTCGATATTCCCGCCAAAAAAAAAGTTTGTCGCCGTCATTCAAATGAAACGTTCCGTTTTCTTTTTTCAAAAAAAAAATGAATAGATATCGGCGTGTTTGAATGAGTGCTGCATTATTATTCCTTTGTGATCACTCGAAGCTGGGCCTCCCACGCGACCATTGTCTCGAGTTATTGGCTCATTAGACCACGTCTTGGATCCAAGGATTTAAATATTTCATATTTAATTCTTTATGTACTTCTCTTTATCGACATCAATACCGATGGATCTAGAAATGTATTAATAATACTAAATTAAAATGTTTTTCTTCGAGTTTTACATTTACATGCTATACATAAATTATATATAAAGTAGTATACTTTCCTTATTTATGCTTCCAAATCAATTTCATCATCTTCAAAGTAACCTTCGACTAATAAAACGCACTTTTGGCAACACTTATTCCAGTTATTCAAACAATCGGAATAGTGTTTTTAAGAGGATTGATAGCAGCATCGTCTGCGTACCATAATACCACACTGCAATCGCCAAAACGCCTTCTTAGCCTGGCGATCTGTATATCGCTACCTTCTTCCATCAGACAACAAGACGCACGGATTATCGACATATATACACGGTTGAAATTCCTTCAACAACCTACTGACGTCATTGTCACATAGCCTTTAAATGATGAGTGAATAGGTTTCTTCTAGGCATGCATATAGCATCTTAGACCTCGTATATAACATCAGGCGAAACAGATGGAAAATTGAAAAAAAAAAATATCTAATGGAATCAGGCGTTACTTCGCGGAAGTCCATCCTAAGTAAGAAAAGGACCGAGTCAAACTGTGACTCTGTGTTTGGCACTAATCGGTGTAACATAACTCCTGAAGATGCCCCGTGGAGGGGTGAAACACGTGTTGAGTGATTTGGTGGTGGCGGTTGTGTGATTCGCATTGTTTGCCGCATACGCATTTATCAGCGGGCTGGCGAGCGGTGCATTTCATTGCACGACTACCACTGCATGTGCGGAAGTGGCTAAATATTGGTCCTTGTCCTAAAAAAAAAAACATTTTTTTTTAAATTTTATTTGTGCTTTTATTCGTGAAGGTGAATAAATAACAAAAGTGTCTTCGTGTTTGGCCAAACACGCCAATGATTTTCATGTTACGTAATAATCAAAACGTGATCTCTCACAAAGGAAGCGGGGTGATATATCTGTACAATAAGAAGTCGAGCGTCACCCACGTGGGACAGATGGGTCCACAAATTACGTATGCTAATGTACCTCGTAATCCTTTCGACGGACCTCCCCCGGGACTCGACTGTCGACTGTCTTACTATGTTTTTCATTCCACGCACATGTCAATGTCTCAGATTTGACAAACCAATGACATACGGCATAGATCACGTGAATATTGAAACGGGGATTTACCTCGAACCTATCTTTTTGGTCGAAAATTATTTTTTAACATTGACCTTTTTTTTCAAATCCTAATAAAACATAGAATTCATATTATAATTTATACTATGTAGAAATTTGTTTGTCATTTATGCGCTGATAATAAAAATAAAATATTTTATTAAATTTTGTTTTTCAAAACTAATAATATACTTCAAATTATTTAGGATATTGTTTAAACATTTAAATGTAATATGTAAAATAATGAATATGAAATAATCAGTTATATTTTAAAACCATTACTCTGTATAATCTATAAAATTAATTTATCAGATTTTTAAAGAAAAAACTATGATTTTTAAAACATAATCAAATAGAAATACAAAGACTTATCAATTATAAATATGCAAAATTAGATGAACAATAAAATTTAACAATCGTAATTTACAAAAATGGTGGGTACATCCCCTAGCAGATATTGAGTTTTAAGGCAAATGTATTCTAGCCGCTTTCAATACGTCTTACTAGATATCTTCGTATGGTCAATATCAGTGTACATTGGACATTAGCTTCTTCCATAGATTTCCAATAAGACCTGACAGAGGTGACTTGCCTCCAACGAATTCCGTTGAACTTAAAGTAAATTACATTGTACATGTGGTCTCCGTGAAATTTAAGGCCCCAGAGGTCTAATATTACTAATGTACGAACCATTAAAACTATTTTCAATATTTATCATTCCAATTTGAAAAAAAAAAATATTTTTTTAATTTAATTTTTAGTTGATTCTGCTAACCGTACTCCTAACGAGCGGCGGGGAGAGCGAATCCATCGTAACATTTAACTCTGCAACATAAAATTGTTGATAAAAATGTCCACTTGCTAATACAATTGCACACAACGGCCCATCACAAGTCATTATCGTCAAATTTCCGTTCAATATAATACCACCGTTGTAACACAAAATATTATCTATGGCAGCACTGCGATACTTCGAAATTAGAATCAGTACCGTATCCGCTTCCGTTCGATATTCGAATGCACGATTCGAATTAAGAACGCGTTCTAAATATGATACCGGCGTACAGATATTGTTTTTGTCGTTTGATATATTGACATTTAAACATATTTTAACGTTTCGCTTCGGAATATAAAATTTTACATTTTAGATACAAAACTTTGTTCAGATGTTTACAAAACATTTCTCATCATCATTATAGTTGATGGAAGCCCACAGCTGGACATAAATCAGCTTTACCTGTATCCAGCGTCTTCCAGTGACTTCAACAAGGCCTGTTTCACAGCAGTAAATGTATAACTCATTTTCTGTAAATTAATATATGGTACACTTTATCCAAGAATAAATGGTTTAATAAACCACAAATTAGAAATGAGACGTAGAAGAACCAAGATCAACGACGTAGATCGAAGAATTGCTGGTCTGAAATGGCAGTAGGGTACATCGCTGGTGCAAGCGTTGGGGTCGGAAGGTTCTGGAGTAGCAACCATGAACCGGTAGACGCGGCGTGGGTACGCCCCCCACTGGGTAGAACAGTGAGACTGGTCTTCGTGGAGATCTTTGGAAAATGCCAATGCCTTGCAGTAGGCTTCCATTAGCTGAAAATATGAGGAAGAGGAACTTAGTAAAAAAAACTGTTTACTGTTCCCTAAAAATATAATATTAATGTAATCACTTTAAGACAAATGTATATAAGTAATCATTCTGTATAGCTAGTAAATAAAGATCTGAACACCGGGATAATTCCGAAACGTTTTACGATAAAAAAATGTGATTAGCTTGTATGATATATCGCTAAACGCTCCTTCCTAATTTGAATATTAGACGCGGCTATTGAAAAGTTTTCGAACGGCCCTCTTATAACGGTTATTGCTTCTTCCCTTGCTATCTTTCCGAACGCCCGGTGCAGGTGTACGAGGATTCTCTTCGAATTCCATTTTCAAATTATATTCTAATTTAAATTGAGTATATATTTTTTTTTCGCTCCGCCGAACATCTATTTCAAATCGCTCGTCGCTGGCATCGTGCCAAAGACATAATTATATATTTTTTTTTCACACAGAAATAAATTAGTAATCAAAATTGTTTTATTACATATAAATAACATTAGATGTGATAACGGAAATCGTTAAAAAAATTTGTTTTTTTTTTCGTAATAATTTTAAAGGGAATTTTTTTTTAATTGAGATGAAATAAACTATGACATTCATAGGTTCAGTGATTGAGATGTATACGATAGACGCGAGTTCGATTCTCGACATTACTATATACTATCTATATTGAATTCATGATGTCCTTCGCACACTGCCATTCGAGACGCGCAGTTAGATTTACGTTGGTGATCTTACTTATTCGAATCTCATCATCTATAATTAGATTTTGAAGCTCTGAGTGCAACCTTCTCTGTTGCTCTCTCCAATGACCACGTCTATTAGTCATCACCGGCAATATACAGATCAGATATCCTTAAAAGTGTACATGATATAGAAGAATCTCCTCATCTATGATTAGATTTTGAAGCTCTGAATGCAACCTTTTCTGTTGCTCTGTCCAATGACCACGTCTATTAGTCATCACCGGCAACATACAGATCAGATATCCTTAAAAGTGTACATGATATAGAAGAATCTCCTCATCTATGATTAGATTTTGAAGCTCTGTGTACAACCTTTTCTGTTGCTCTCTGCCCAATGACCACGTCCATTAGTCATCACCGGCAATATACAGATCAGATATCCTTAAAAGTGTACATGATATAGAAGAATCTCCTCATCTATGATTAGATTTTGCAGCTCTGTGTACAACCTTCTTTGTTGCTCTGTTCAATGATCACGTCTATTAGTCATCGCTGGCAACATACAGATCAGATATCCTTAAAAGTGTACATGATATAGAAGAATCTCCTCATCTATGATTAGATTTTGAAGCTCTGTGTACAACCTTTTCTGTTGCTCTCTGCCCAATGACCACGTCCATTAGTCATCACCGGCAATATACAGATCAGATATCCTTAAAAGTGTACATGATATAGAAGAATCTCCTCATCTATGATTAGATTTTGTAGCTCTGTGTACAACCTTCTTTGTTGCTCTGTTCAATGATCACGTCTATTAGTCATCGCTGGCAACATACAGATCAGATATCCTTAAAAGTGTACATGATATAGAAGAATCTCCTCATCTATGATTAGATTTTGAAGCTCTGTGTACAACCTTTTCTGTTGCTCTCTGCCCAATGACCACGTCCATTAGTCATCACCGGCAATATACAGATCAGATATCCTTAAAAGTGTACATGATATAGAAGAATCTCCTCATCTATGATTAGATTTTGAAGCTCTGTGTACAACCTTTTCTGTTGCTCTCTGCCCAATGACCACGTCCATTAGTCATCACCGGCAATATACAGATCAGATATCCTTAAAAGTGTACATGATATAGAAGAATCTCCTCATCTATGATTAGATTTTGAAGCTCTATGTACAACCTTTTCTGTTGCTCTCTGCCCAATGACCACGTCCATTAGTCATCACCGGCAATATACAGATCAGATATCCTTAAAAGTGTACATGATATAGAAGAATCTCCTCATCTATGATTAGATTTTGTAGCTCTGTGTACAACCTTCTTTGTTGCTCTGTTCAATGATCACGTCTATTAGTCATCGCTGGCAACATACAGATCAGATATCCTTAAAAGTGTACATGATATAGAAGAATCTCCTCATCTATGATTAGATTTTGAAGCTCTGTGTACAACCTTTTCTGTTGCTCTCTGCCCAATGACCACGTCCATTAGTCATCACCGGCAATATACAGATCAGATATCCTTAAAAGTGTACATGATATAGAAGAATCTCCTCATCTATGATTAGATTTTGCAGCTCTGTGTACAACCTTCTTTGTTGCTCTGTTCAATGATCACGTCTATTAGTCATCGCTGGCAACATACAGATCAGATATCCTTAAAAGTGTACATGATATAGAAGAATCTCCTCATCTATGATTAGATTTTGAAGCTCTGTCTACAACTTTCTCTGTTGCTCTGTTCAATGATCACGTCTATTAGTCATCACCGGCAACATACAGATCAGATATCATTAAAAGTGTATATTGTACAATACAATTTATGATATAGAATGAGAATTGATATATTTCAGAGTACGTTTCATTCGTATAAATATGTCGTAAGCGTTCAAATTCCGAGATATCGGCATTAAAAATTCAAATTCGCCGCCATTCCGCGTGCGTAGTAAGTGACGTAACAATATCAGAGGCAATTCCGATGCGCCAATCCCGCGCCTCTTGGCCGCGTCTCAATACACTTGAGCGTCGTAAAAAATAATTTAAATTGCTCTTACAGTGACTCGGTATCGCGACCGGCATTTGCATACTAAAATAATGCAAAAATCTATGAGAGGACGCATTCGGTGCGCGGCTCCATTGTTCCGCGTCAAACATTCCGGCGGCGCTACGAAATTTTTGCCAAAAATTTTCGATTCAATTGTCTCCCTCATCCTTTTCAATATCTCTTTAATTGTGCATTAAATAGCTACTCTTTTCGTTTTTTTTTATTATTTATCATAATAAGAAATATTTTTTATCATCACGCTACAAGTCATATGCCTCTCCCAAATATAACTTCCCGTCTCGTGTCCTTTTTGTGACAATTCCTAATTTTACATTTAACTAAATGTTACCATATCAAACATAGGCCATTCACTGCACGTCAGACATGACCATCTCTTATAAATTTCCAATAAGACCTGTTAAAAAATGGTAGTAAGAATATATATTTACATACATGTTCATATGACTGCGCTTTAAAGTCAAAAGAATATTTTATTCTTTATTCAAATAGGCTGTTATAAACACTTTTGAATCGTCAATCAATTTTAAATCTCTACAATAGGTCTATAGGAAGCTACCACCAGCACAGAAGAGCCAAAAAACTATATATTTGCACTTTATGAGTCCACAACAATAATTAACTTCCTGAGTGAGCATCAACATTTAATTCCACTCATTAACATCAGTATAGTTTTCTTGGATAGATCAACATATTTTTAATATTGGTTTTAGATCTCTTCAGTGGCAGATTTAAATTGTTTGTGGAATTTGATCGTACCCTGTGCCATCTTCTTTTTAGCGGATGGACGCCCACTGCAAGGCGTAGGTTACCCTCAAAGATCGTCAAGATGACCAGCCATGCGCTGCCAGCTTCCAGCGATATCTTGCTATCTTAACCATGTCGTTGGTGCACCTAGGGGGGGCGTAGCCACACTCTACCGACTCTTTGTAACTACTAACTTTTCGGCACCAAAGGCCATGAGCGCTTCTTCGAGCTACGGTGATCTTGGTTCTTCAGCAGATATCCATATGCCATATAATCGTTATTATAGAAAACTAATTATAGTAGATTTTACACATATTTAAAGTTCTGGAGTTGAGATATTAGCAAATATAGCAGGGGACGTCTATACACAAGATAGAAGGACTATTTTGTCGTATGAAGGATCCCAGCCGCTTGCTGTTGAAACTACGGTAGTATGTGAAAGCATTCCTGTAGTTTTATCAAAAGGTTTTCAAGAATATCGTAGAGTTTTTGCATGTAGGAGTGTAGTATAAACCTTTCATTGTTCCCACAACGGAGGGGTATCAAATGCAGGATTTCCCCACGAGTAAAAAATGGGTGGAAGATGCTTTCAACTAATCTTGTAGGAAATTTTTAGTGAAGATCTATTACCAGCAGTGGATGTCTTACATCATAAATGATGATGAAAATATTCTGTTGATATTTAAATGTAAGTATAAAAAAATAAATATATCGCTCCAAAAGTACAATGGAAACAGTTCCCGGCATTAGACGTTCGGGGCAAAGGAAATTTTATGTGTTATTTTCTTCTTGTTATGAAATATGCGCCCCGTTAGGTTATTTATGGCCTCAATGGAGGTTATATTTCGGGAAGTAATGAGCTTCGGTTCGGGAAGGGCAATTTGAATGCGCTTACAACGGGATTGGGGCGCGTACATTGCCGTTTTGCATCTTCAACACGTCTTAACTATCCCATCTAATATATCAATGTATTAATTTCATTTTGTTTATAATCATAGCGGCGCATAAAGCGATTGAAAAAAAATTAAACCAAAGAGGTTACATTTATTTATAGTAGATCGTAGTACAAACCTTTCCATCGTGATCACTTAGTCGTAAGATGTCTACCGCTGGGCCTAAATCTACAATAAAACCGGACGGAAGCGACATCCAGCGTATTCCGATGCCTTTAAGAAAGACATGTCTTAGAACCTTTTTAGGTAATAGATTAATCAATTTATACTGAAATCAAAAATATAGTTCGCACATAAACAAAAATGGCGTCGATCGTGAATATATTCAGAATTAATTTATTCCATATTCAAATGTTACATTACGACGGGAAATTAACCACGGATTGTAGATTTTGAATTAAAAAAAAATATGATTGTAATGAATAGAACCTCTAACAGTGGATACGGTTAATAAAACACCAAATAAAACTGATATTAGATCTTAGATAAGGGCGTGTACACACTATACGAATTTCAACGACTTTTTATTTTTAAATAATGTTTAGTCGTAGTCGTTTTATCCCATAGATGCTCACTGCAAGGCATGGGACTCAACCAAAGATATCTATGGGGAGATATACCAATGCAGAAAGTGTGAATTACATAAAATTGCATCCCGAAAATTGAATCCGCGACCTACGACCGCAAGTACCAGTTTTCAACCGCTGAGCTACCAATGCTTGTAATAATATTTAACTAACAAAAATCAATGCTTACAGATATAACAAGTAACGAGTGTTAATATAATAAAAAAACGTTTTTAAATTCAAATTAGTACGTATTTAAATTAAATTTTCTCTACTAACTATCCGTGTAGACTTTATACTGTAAAAAATTATTAGGCTGTCGTATTCTAATTGTAAATATGAACTAATCTAACTCATAATCTAATCATATATGTATAAATGTTTGTATGTCCTTCATGGAATCTTAAACTACGCATTTGTTCACGTGATGATCTTTAGTAAAGTTGTTGTGCACGGACTGAGAAAGGTATCATTTATTGTCAATAAAATGACTCAAAATGAATTAAATATTCCTCCAAATTGTTTTAGTTGGTGTAATGTATACAATGACATAATATGATGAACATTAGAATCTATACTGGCACCATTAGAATGATGTATAGTGAAAGACATAGAGTTAGAGATTAAGTTTGAAATAATCACATATTAAAAAGTCGCTAGTGTGATCGCGCCCTTAGTAAGCTGTAAAATTATAATCGCCATGAACGCATTATTAATTATATAAATTAAACAATTAAAAGTCGCGCTAAGTGTACCGCGGCAAGTTCGTTGCACCCGCCGGCCGCCCGCACGAGAAGGCAGCCCCGAAATTTCACATTTCGGATCGACTCTTATCCGCCCAAGCGGGAAACTTCCGCCAATACCATGGTTCCGTACATTAAAAATATTAAAAAACATTTATTTATTAATACCATCTTAAAATATATACGACGATTGGTAATAGAAATAAAAGGTTTAAATATGTTAATGTAGATCTTATATAATCCATGGTAATAAACAACGTAACAATTATATACTAAAAAAATCGGTTCTAAAATTCGAATTAATACATATCAAAATTAATTATTGTATTTGCCCATATCTAATCTTATAATATGTTGCTTTATCTGTATTACCGTATCATAGTCAATAATAAAGGAGAATAAATTTTTCGACATATACATCCAGTTTTCACTATATCCGCATAGACAGTTTCTGTCAGGAGTTATTGCTCTGCTTCATTTAAATAATTTCAAAGTAACCAATTTAAACAAATTCATTTGAAATAGATGTAAAAGCTTAAAAGGTTTTTGGCAACAAAGCTACTATAAAGTGTTTACATAAATAATCACCCTGTTTGTTAATTTTAATTTGATATAAAATAAAATCAGGCTCAGTTTACCTGTAATAGAATGTATCAATTTAAATCTACAAGAGTTTAAAAAGCGTAATAAAAGGTCACAATAAACTTGACCATTTTTTTGTCATCACAATATAACAATAAATCTTAATTCATAAAAATATTTAATGTCAGTTTTAAAAAAATAAAATAAATGAGGGATTTTAGTTTTGGTTCGCGGCACCCTAAATTCGAATCGACGCTCACATGGCCACTACTTTTAATTCTAATTTCAAAATTGTATTAATACGAACAATAACCGTCGAGCGCGTTCAGTGGATAAAACAATAATTTTTCACATAAAAACTCTCATAACACAATTACGCGATTATCTACTTTAATGCGTTGAATTAAAGTTTAATTTCATTTGTGTTTAGTTAACAAAACGATCATAACAATGATAAATGATAATTAATTAAGAAATACGTATTCGGCAAGGCGGACCGTGTGCCGTGGACTGTGGCGCTGGCTTGAGCATCTGCTCTGTGGTTTTCGAAATTGCGGTTCTAATTTCAAATATCGATTTCAAATTTGGAACAGGTATGTCAATTTTTATATCATTCTATCGTTACTTCTTTTATTTTTGAATGTTCGATTGTTGAAAACGCTTTCTTCATAAACATTTTTTCATCTTTATAATTTAACTCAAGGATTTCTTTGGACATTGAGATATCATCAGATTGGCAGTTCGATGAGGTATTTTGATTTAGACTTTTCATTCGAAATGTGTCATTTAAATTCAAGGGTAGAGACATGAAGCAACATAGATCTCAACAAATGTTTTTCCCATAGTTGATAAAAAACTAAAAAAAAATTTTTCATATATCTATGGGTCATGCTTTATGAGTGTTCCATATTCGAAAACGATGGTAATAATAAAACTCGAAGTTTAGTTTAAATATCTTATCTGTAACGTGGCAG
Organism: Battus philenor; assembly: GCF_028537555.1. Classification (NCBI taxonomy): domain Eukaryota; kingdom Metazoa; phylum Arthropoda; class Insecta; order Lepidoptera; family Papilionidae; genus Battus; species Battus philenor. Next base: position 1,004,929 of record NW_027181686.1, on the reverse strand, counting down.
ATGTGACGAAATCTGTGTCCGCTTAAATTGCTATCTGATCGGGAAGTATAAAAGGATGCAATGATGCGATAAACAAATAGCAGAAGAAGTTCTCACCGAGTAAGAATATGCAAATTTTCAATCGTAAACCCGACCCTATATAGGTCAATAAATTAGAGAAGAAAAATGGATGACGCATTAAATAAACCAGTTGTTAGAATACGATTGAGCATAAATCGCTTACCCTTCAATTGTTTAATGATTTATTCGTCTTGGAATCGAACTGCCTATGCTAATGTGCCGAACGTTGGGGTACCGCTGCATCTGCCCCGAGCCGCCACAGATAAAAATTAAATCGTTCCACACGTACATATTTCGTAATAAAATTGTGTATTCTATCACTGTTCTTTTTTTTAAATTAAAAAAATATATATTTACAATTCTGTCAATGTCATTTCATAAAAAAAAATTAAAAATATTTTAATTAATTTATTGATATTTTTTTATTTACAAACACCAGTAGTAAACATAAATTAAAATTATATTAAAAGTTATCTTATAAATGATTGCTTCTGTTATGTTTTCCTTTATAAGTATCAAAATAAATTGATTAAAAAAATAAGTTTCTTCCTGCTTTTTATCCGCAGCTATATCACTTTGAAACAGAGTAGAGTCAAAAATAAATAAATAGATATAAAATAATAATAAATGATGTACATATGAATTTAATCTTTCTCTAAGAAAAACGCGTACGGAACCCCGCGACAAATGTCCCGGTGCGGTATTGATCGATATGATTTTATAATTATTGGATATTATTCTAAACCGGTTCAGTTCGGGTGTTTAATATGCGAATAGTAATTATTGTTCCTAATTTTCTTGGGCGGTTTCTCACGGCGCGTACAGGGTGACTTCGGCCTGGTTTGATTATTCAATATTAACATTATTAATGTATATCTTATTATATTTTAAATAGTTACGATCTGGTACCGATGTCCGTTGGGTCCAAACTTATTGAACCGATGACAAAGTCAAAGTCACTAGAATTCACAGAAAAAAGATTTTTGGCGGAGACCTATGCCTTGAAGAAGCCCTCGGTTTACATGACGAAAGACTCGAATTGGAGCCTAGTACATCTCCAAGGTCCACCTTGGAGGCATACCAAGCGTTCAACTTTTCTGATACGTACATCTTGTCGATCTACCAGCTTTCTTATCTCTCGAGAAATATAGCCCATGTCTTTTCAGGGTCCATGTGAATAGGTTTCTATTGAGTCAGCATGCTTCATATTCGACCACATCATCACTTTCGATCAGACGAGTTGGTGGTCAAACGCGGAAAAACCGTTAAATAAAAATGGATAATATATAATATATAATTAGCTAAGTTTGGTTTTTATGTTGGGCTTTGAAAGTTGTATTTTCAACAGTGGCTTTATTTTTAGGACCAGAAAGTAATGTCGTTTGTGTAGACATATTTCATAGAAAAACCGATTGATTTGTTACCGCTCCGGCATTGATTTTGTATACTAAATGGCAAAAGGTTGATGACGAAGTTGAATATTTGATGAACAAACGCGCCTGTTCAGCTAGGCATGCTGATCTTAAATATTTAATGGAATCAGGCGTTACCTTGCAGAAGTCCATTCAAAGTAAGAAAAAGACCAATATTTAGCCACTTCCGCACATGCAGTGGTAGTCGTGAAATAAAGTGCACCGCCCGCCAGCCCGCTGATAAATGCGTATGCGGCAAACAATGCGAATTACACAACTGCCACCGTTAATTCACTCAACACGTGTTTCACCCCTCCACGGGGCATCTTCAGTAGTTATGTTACACCGATAAGTGCCAAACACAAAGTGAATATATTGATTAGAATTTAACTTAAGAAAGCGACATTACTTTCCAGTCCCCCTAAAAGAATGCCAAACCCAATTTTGGGGGATGGTCATAATTGGTCGTTTTACTGGACCTGACCGACGTCGATGGAGTATCCGTCTATGGTGTCAAAACACTTGGCTGTCTTCCAATTCTTTGACCTGCGTCGAGGTTTTTGAACTATTCATTAGTAAACTGAGTCACGGATTTTCCATTCGATCAACTATCTGAACTAACGTTCCTGGACGTGCTGTAGGCTAAACCACCTTAAATATAAACCAAAAAGGTTTCAGCTGTATCGAAATGTAACTAACTAGGTGCTCTATACATCTACTTCTAATCATCCTGTATAAAGTGTTCATTCTGAAATATGTTACATCATCTAATATATTTTTAATTTGCGATTTCATTTTGAAAGCTCTTCTTACTATATTTTCATTATTATAGTAATTATTTCTGTGACCATTGATTTTTAGATAGTATAAGCTTTTATAATTTAGAAGAAAAATGTTTCCGATCCGAAAACCGTAAAATTAAAAAAAAATAATTGCGTCATTTCATCCATAAAACGTTTGTTTCTAGATTTAGGGCTCTATATAGATTTGAAAAAGGAACACATGATCAACAAGATTTGTGGTCTTCACGCCAGAATTACTCAGCGGATATGCGGTAATTAAAAAAGTCTATTATAGGATTTTGTAATGAAGTTATTAATAAGGAATGGATATATTTCTTTTCTAAAACATAAACCGATATAAAGATTTGGGGTTGCATGTCAAGACGCGTCGCGTCGTGAATGCGAATGCGCTCTCTATGAATAACCCATTTTCGTATCAACAATGGCGCGAGTATCAATACATCTGAGCCACGACCCCAGCGCATCCGACCTTTCACATGTACGACAATGGGGGCCATTTAAACCTGTTTTAACCGATTGATAGCTCCGATTCCGATTTTTAAATATCGCCGATGCACGTCCATTTGCATATTCCTTTGGCTATGCAGATGCGAGGCGGTATGGGAACTCGCGTATGCAAATGCGGATGGCGGCGGTGACGTGCAGCACGGCGGGCAGTTGCGAGCGCGCGGTCCACGCGTCACCTCACCAGCGCGCCCGCCGCGAGACTACCGCTCACGGCGTTTGATTTACAACGCCGCCAATTTCGAACTTCGATTTTCAAATTAAGACAAACAATCTGTGCTATTTTTTTTTTAATTTTAAATTTACATTTGTGACGTGTGTTACATGCCATATAAAAGTTTTTACCGAGTATTTAATTAAAGAGAATTGAAATAATAAACATTTTTAGTTCGATTTTCAAATTAAGATCTATTTGTGTTTGTGTTTTAATTTTTTTTTATTTACATTCGTGAGTTACATACACAAAAATATTTACGTAAACTCAAGCTTAAATTAAAAAAAATAATATTGTACGATTTTCTAAAAAGGTACGATTTGTGTTATTATTTTTAATTTGAACTTTACATTTGTGTTGTGAGTTTTTCGTGACGTTTTTAACTAAAAGAACTAAAGTTTGATTATCGATACCGCCGAATACGGAGTTCGATTTTCAAATTAATGATTTGAAATAACAAAGTTGTGTGTGTGTTTTTTTAACAATATAACTATTTAATGAACTTAATACGGAGGTGATTAATTAAAAAAATATAAATACAATTGTGTTTCAAATGTGTTAATTAAGAATATAGTGAGAAGCCGAGTGTAAATTATGAAAATAAGAAATCACTGCTCGCAGGTAAGACGCGATGAAATTTTAAAAAGGCACCTTTTGCGCTGACTGTTTTTGTCTCGTAGCAATTAGAGCGACGACGTGTACGGCGGTGCGCGCAAGTCGCGGCCCGGGTGTACGGAAGCTTTAACCCTGTTCGCGGGAAGCAAATTCAGTTACAAACGAAAAGAGAATCTATAATATAGTTGGTGAAAAACACCGACGATCTCCGAATTAATGAATGCGGCATATTTACGCTCACTTCATGTAAAACACTTTATCATATTTATACAAATATTATTTTAATTGCAACTTCATTCTTCTTCGTTCGGAAACAATCCTATATTAACGTCGTCATTTCATATATATATAATAAATACTTTACGAGAAGAATGCTAGGAGAGTCCAACTTGATAGAAAGAAGATTTAATTCCCCTGTCATAACACCTTTAAACCTAAAGATACAAGGGTTCAAAATGCACCCCGAAAGCCCACCACAAACTCGGACAGTTCTTTTTTTATAACTTTCACATACGTTTGTACGGTAATAGAATAATTCATTTATATGCTTTATTATCCTTTAGGCGTTTACATTGTTTTTTTTTACAAGTTTTAGTTTTAATTTATTACATATTTATTCATTGATATTAAATAAAAACTTATTAATCTTATCATAACGATCTGTCAATTTTCATACGTGCCAAATCAAATGCAAATTTTAATTAAATCGTAGGTAAAAAAATATTTGTTTTTATTTAATTGGCTTTATCAAAAATAATAAAAATTCAGAGACTGAATTTAGAATAAAGCATACGTAATGTATATGTAAGGATAATTAAAAACTACCGCATCCAGGGACAGGTCTTCGCACCTCCCTGTCCCCACGTCGCCAGGGTAATTAAGAGGCACAAATTAGCGACTCGAGAGAAAGACGAATGTTGTTTTTCTTTTACCGATGCGGGTGCCGCCTCCGTTTTTGTGGTACCGCAATTTCGCACCTAGCTCCTTGTTACGCGAACTTAATTTTTACAAAGGTTACCTCGTGTCGTTCCTATTTCTCAATCCATTCGTAACGTGTGTATGTTGTGCTGAACATATAAAATATATAGCGTATGTGCTCCCACTAGTGGACCGTTTTTAGCTAATAAGAATGAATTAATATAAGATATTTCTATGAACCTACTCATCACGATATTTCTGAAACTTTAAAATTTAAAGACTTGATATTTAGTGTAAATACTCATCTTACTATGTAAAGATCAGCTAAGAACGGATTTTAGGAAATTCCCCTCAGAAGGGGGTAGAGGGTATGTTAAGAAACTACTCAAAAGGTTTGCATATGATCGACTTAAACAGATATGTCTAAAAATAAAAAATAATGAATCAACCGCACACGAAGCATTAAAATTGATCAACACATAACGACGTTATTCACATAATGCGGACCCTACTCAGCGGTCACTTCGACAGCGGTTGGCAACCTTTTCCCACATCCCCCCCTCTTTCCCCCTTTACACCCTAATTTTCGGCCCACTTTTTACGTCAATGTTTTTCCATAGAAGCCACGCGGTATAAATGGACGTCGGGGGGATATCAAAACATCTCGCATCGGGGGGACCAAGTTTCCAGGAAAAAGGATTAGCCGATACAAGAACGCTTTTAATTCTCCACCCCGCCTCCCCTACCAATTGCCTTCGTTTTGTTTTTCTTCACTTACGCGATATATTCATATCATTTTACAATTTATATCGCGAATCAATAGACTATATTCTTAATATCGAAAGACTGAATTAAGGTCACTTCAAATTGGTCTTATTAACACTAATTATACCAACACTTATTGGGTCCTACTAGAACGTATGGAATATGGTAGTTAGGAAGGAAATACAAATATTTTTTTTAAAAATTTATTCACAGTATATCCTATGTCCAGACGTGGACATCCTATATGGCAATGATAACTGTATCAATTTATAAGTCTAAACTAAAAGTAATCATAAATATGATAAATTTAATTTTTGTAACAAAAACTACAGGCTGTCAACATTTTTATAAACCAAACAATACACTGTCTTACTAAATATCAAATAACACAACTTATTAATAATTAGGTTGTAATATGTAGCAGTGATAATCCAGTGGAAAACTGACTAACTTGCGATCATATGTCCCTAGTTCGATTCATAGGATACAGTCATATATAATTCCCACTTTGTATTAGTATTGCTACTTTTTCAGAGTTTTTCAGAGATATCACACCAGATGGCGTTGTAAGCTATAGACACTTGCCCACAGGGTTTACTTACAGCTTTGTATTTATAACAGACAAAGATAGAATATATATCTCGTTTTACACGTGCCAAATCATAAAACATTCGAAATATGAATATTAAATTTAAATTTTTTATTTAAAACTGCGTGGTTATTTACATACAGCTTTGTAATTATGATAGACAAAGATAGAACATATATATCTCGTTTTACACGTGCCAAATCATAAAACATTCGAAATATGAATATTAAATTTAAATTTTTTAATTAAAACTGCGTGGTTACTTACATACAGCTTTGTAATTATGACAGACAAAGATAGAATATATATATCTCGTTTTATACGTGCCAAATCATAAAACATTTGAAATATGAATGTAAAATTTAGATTTTTTAATTAAAACTGCGTGGTTACTTACATACAGCTTTGTAATTATGATAGACAAAGATAGAACATATATATATCTCGTTTTACACGTGCCAAATCATAAAACATTCGAAATATGAATATTAAATTTAAATTTTTTAATTAAAACTGCGTGGTTACTTACATACAGCTTTGTAATTATGATAGACAAAGATAGAACATATATATCTCGTTTTATACGTGCCAAATCATAAAACATTCGAAATATGAATATTAAATTTAATTTTTATAATTAAAACTGCGTGGTTACTTACATACAGCTTTGTAATTATGATAGACAAAGATAGAACATATATCTATCTCGTTTTACACGTGCCAAATCATAAAACATTCGAAATATGAATATTAAATTTAATTTTTATAATTAAAACTGCGTGGTTACTTACATACAGCTTTGTAATTATGACAGACAAAGATAGAACATATATCTATCTCGTTTTATACGTGCAAATCATAAAACATTCGAAATATGAATATTAAATTTAAATTTTTTAATTAAAACTGCGTGGTTATTTACATACAGCTTTGTAATTATGATAGACAAAGATAGAACATATATATCTCGTTTTACACGTGCCAAATCATAAAACATTCGAAATATGAATATCAAATTTAGATGTTTAATTAAAACTGCGTCTTTATATTGCGTATTTACACGAAAGAATAAAAACAAAACCGTGAAAGGTACTTGAGCTTAGCATTTTTCGTCCATATTAATTCCTTCATATTGACGCACGTTAATTTCGCCTCCGGGATGAGCGGGGGGGTGTCGTGGGGGTGACCGCCGGGGTGGGTTACGTTAGATAACGCGGGAGACATAAAGCGTAGGAGATCGCTAATTCATCATAAGTTAAAGGGGTTTTTATGTACTAGCCCGGCCGATACTCTTTGTACGGCGCACCGAAAAAGGTTGGCGATGTCTGGAACGATAGCATTCACGAGATAAAAAAGCAAATTCCTCTCAAAGGCCAAACATGGATGAGATATTAATTAACTTTAAAGGTGATTTTTCACTTACTTTCTAATTTTAAATCGCATGCTTGCTTTACGTGTTCACTTTAATATCATCACCATTCATACATCATCATATTATTCGATAGACGACCACTTCATTTAAACATCATCACGAAGACCGGATCAGTTGAATCAGAAGATCAGAGATTCCCAAAGTGGTCTATACCTAAAGGTCTAAGACAACCTGAAAGGGGTCTACGTCAGCGAAAAAAAATTTAGGGGTCCATGAAATGAACCCCTACCTGTACCTATTTACTTACATCATACTATCTTATAATATCAAAACATTTTCATTATATATAAAAGTACCTATGAATTAAAAAAATGTTTATAAAATTGTGTAAGTTGTAGGATGTTGGTATTCGCTTTGTGGTAGCAATACATTTTGAACATACACTAAACTACTATAGTTAGAAATTTACAGGAAATCAATATCAGGTTAGTAGGGGGTCTACCCAACACGGAAAAACATGGCAAGGGGTCTACGACACAAAAAAGTTTGGGGAACTCTGGTCTAAATCGTAGTGCTTGTTAGCACTAGTTATATGATCTATTTCATATAAAATATATATTTACTAGCAGATCCCGCAAACGTTGTTTTGCAAAAAAAATGATATTTTAATTTACAAATAAAAAATAAGGGTTGATCGTAGAGGGGTAAAAATTTATGGTTGTATGTATTCTTGTATGCTGTATCATAAAAAAATAAAAACAAAAAATTTCGTTAAAAATATATTTTTTTTTAAGTGTGAACAACCTTTATCACTTAGGGGTATAGAAAATAGATAGTAGCTGATTCTCAGACCTACTGAATACGCGTATTAAATTTGGTAAAAATCAGTCAAGCCGTTTCAGAGGAGTTCAAGTTTGAACACCGTGACACGAGAATTTTATATATTAGATGATTTATGAACATACATGGCACTTACCGCGTAATAATATTGAATAATAATGTATATGAATCAAGTAATTGATTATAAAAGGGGTACTTGTTCGTTAGATGTTCTTGTGCGCGTCGCGTCCGGCTTTCGGGTCGAAAATTCATTTAACCGAGGTCCGGATCCTACTTAACTTAACCCCTCAATGATCACACGTCGAGTGGAATTCAAAAAAAAAGCCTTCAAAAGGCTCACCTCCGAAAAATTGACATCGAAAAGTTACTCCTGAAAGTTTGACAGCGGCCTCGTGAAAAAAAAAATATTTTCACGTTTCGAACTTCAACGGAATCAGACGCATCGATTCAAACTTTTCCAATTTGCATCCAAATAAAAGAAAGCATCGGGACCCGTGAGCTTTTCGAAGCTTTTGCTTCAAGTGTTGCTCTCTACACAGCCTGTGTGCTTTCAGTAAACGATATTTCGTAACTTTTTAACTACCTTCACATAGATTTATTGTCCCAACCTATATCTACCCAACTTTATACATTCAAATTCAAATTCGATTACTTTCTTTTATTATTACCTATGTTTTTAATGTCAGGATATATATACACCACTGTTTTGATCAGTTCTATATATATACTAGCTGATCCCGCAAACCTTGTTTTGCAAAAAAATTAAAGTTTTTAATTAACAAATAAAAAATAATGGTTGATCGTAGAGAGGTGAAAATTTATAGTTGTATGTATTTTTGTATGCTGTATCATAATAAAATAAAAACCAAAAAATTTGTATAAAAAATAAAATATAAAATTTAGGGGTGGACCACCCTCATCACTTAGGGGTATGGAAAATAGATAGTAGCCGATTCTCAGACCTACTGAATACGGATATAAAATTTGGTAAAAATCGGTCAAGCCGTTTAGGAGGAGTTCAAGTTCGAACACCGTGACACGAGAATTTTATATATTAGTAAGTTACATTCAAAACACACCAGTTCCACGCAACTACAAGTTAAAGGTTGTGTTTGGCATGAACACATGTTTATTTTACTCCGTTAGCTTACCTTCGATGATGATTTAAATGTTATAAATATTAAATTTATCAAAATCTGTATGAATAAACAGCCGACGAGGCGAAAGTGATTTGTTAATTGTTTTAAAAGAGCATCTAAGTAGATCATACAATGTAACTTGATTATAGGCGTTCGGTTATTTTGTTTGTGAGGCGAGAAAAGGGTTCATTCATAGGGATCGAACGGATTCGGAGTGAAGTTTAGGAGATTTTAAGCAAATAGGATTAATTGAGAATGGATTTCAGCTAACACTATTGAACGCGAAGTATTTAAACTCTGATAAAACGTTCTAAACCAAAAATTAATTGATTGACTTCGTTAAAAGTTACCTCAAAATATATTACATTGTAAATATATTTAGTAACATACAAACATAAAGAACTAAATATAAATTATCACAGCTTTATATATAATTAATATAAAACCTTTTTTGTCACCAAAAGACTTAAAACTTTATAGAGAACACATAGTTATCCACCTAGTTTTAAATAAAAATCCGTAAAAAAACTTTTAAGTTAAACAATTTTTTAAATGGTTTTATTTGATACCCATATTGTGGTGGATGTGAAAAAATATGTACCTAGTCCGCCATATTGGAACGGCGTCCATCTTGAATTTTAAATTTTGAATACTTTTAATTTCAAATTTTGGTGTACTTTGTTGCACGACTACCACTGCATGTGCGGAAGTGGCTAAATATTGGTCTTTTTCTTACTTAGGATGGACTTCCGCAAGGTAACGCCTGATTCCATTAAATATACATAATGATTGTAAAATATGTATTAATTATAATGATAGCAAATAGCGTTATTTCTACACCTATTTCTAATCATCCTGTACAAAACCACCACTCTGAAATATGTTACATTATTTTTTTATTGATGTATGACAGGTCTATATATTCTGACAGTAAAAAGTGTACAGGGAGATATAATAAACAATAATTAATTATAAAATTCGAATTTTAAATGACTTTTGGTACTATAAGACCATAGATTTTTATATAGAGTATATCATATAATAGGTAATAGAAAATAAGCGATATAATCTGTTGCCTTTGATTTAGTTTCTGATTAAGTTCGTGAGAATACGCCGGACGTACACCACTATATACCTGTGTAAGAAATCTTGAGATCCGCAAAACAATGAGAGAATTGCGGATCTGTTTTTCGAACAGAATCCGCATGCAATTAGGCGCGGATCTCAGCAAATGATGTGCGAATCGATGACGAGTGTCGCGCTAGTGATGTGCTTAATGAGCTCCTCCCGACGCCTTTGATCTCTGCCTGTTTCGTCTATGCCCGGTCACGTACGATTTTTGTTTTTAATTTCACACATTGTTTTTCTTTTCAGCCAGTTTTAATGTTATTTTACTTTTTAATATTGTTTTTGCTACAGTATATAAATAATCAAGTAATAATTAAGTTTTTAAGTTCTACACGGTGTAAATCGTTAAATATGTATTGTATATACTATCCAATACCGGTTTCAATAAATAAATAACATAGATAACAAAAACGTTTAGTTTGTATTTACTGCCAGAAGTTATATGCATGTTGTATTTCTAAAGAAAAAAAAATAATGTAACATATTTCAGAGTGATCATATACAGAGTGATTTGAAATAGGTGTAAAAGTTTTTGCAGATAAATTAGCTATACCAGGGGTGGCCAAACTACGGCTCGCGAGCCACAGAGGGTCGCACTTTGAACGATTATTTTTGACTCCGATAGATTGTCGAATTATTTAAATATTTAAATATATCACCTATGTAAGTTCCGGGGAAATCGAAACAATTAGTGGTGCGAATAATAATTATTATTATTCCACCATAAAATTATCGAAATCCAAACACCGAACATAATTAACTAACCGGCATCTTAAGTGTTATTAGGTGTGCTGTCATATACGTGTGTCATTATATCTAACTTCAATACACATATATTTAACTCTTGTCATATAATTTTATTTATTAAAATTTTTGAATAAAAAAATTGTTTTTGTGTTTTAAATGGGTACGTGCACTCTTATACAGAATGTGTGACCTCCACAATTCATATGTTAGTAATATTGATATATTCTCGTGCTCTCTCGTATATTTTAAAAAACAACTTCGTTCGAAGTTATTGAGTACATACAATGCAATTTAAACCATAATATAAATAAAATATAAATATATAAACCATAGTCTGATCCCTATTTAGTAATGTTTTTATTTGTTTTTTAATTGTTTGACTATAAATCATTATATGTTCTCAGTGAGATAGTTATAAGGTAACAACTGTAACTAATTTTATATTTCTAAGCTTTTAAGTTTGTACTTTCTTACTGCCTTTTGTTACTGTCTATCTACAATAATGTAAATAAATAAATTCTCAATTGTGGCTCACGTAGAATTTAAAATTTTGAACTATGTCCCAAGCTTGGCCACCCCTGAGCTATTATGCATTTTACAATCATTATATATTTACACTAGTAGTTTAAATTTGTGACTAAAGTACATGTAACATAAATGTACTAAAAGTTGCATACACAAAGCCCAAATAAAACTCTGTGTTCGAAAGGTTACTATATGTAATCTGTTAATAAGAAAAAAAATATCTATTTTAAATTAACAGGAAATCTAAGTGACAGTCAATTTGTAGCAAGCCCCCACCAGGGTAGGGGGGTGATGGAGGGGAGAGTAATAATTAAAAGGCTGCCGTTAATCCCCGAACTTATTTCGGATCCCTGTTTGTGTCTCAATGTCGAACTTCGTCCAACTCCGAAAGGTTAACTTACCCACGGAGCCTTCAGATGTGCTTTTACTTAATTTATAATTAACTTACAATTGCTTATCTATAACTTACGTGAGATATAACATTTTTAATTTTTAACTTTAAATAAAAAAGTCGACTGATGTCTCTCGTTCATGTTGCACGGTAGACGCTTTCTGGAGGACATAGGCTTCCAGGTAGCTTGATTATGTCCTCTCGACTAGACTGATATCCATACCTAACCTAATTTTAAATGACAGTACCAAAGAAAAAGGATATATCCTTCAACAGGTTATAAAGAGAGTTCCTTGTTATATCTTTCTATTTATATACAATTACTATTGTCTGCACAGCAAAACAATAAACACGAGAATATCACGTGACCTATCCCACGTCAGTTATAACCAAACTTTTCGCGCCAAAAAACTTTTGACAGTTGACAGACCAACAATTTCGCGCCAAGAGTTATGTCATTTACGTTTTGACATATGGAAGTGTTACAAATTGGTTTATTATTTATAAACAATCAATTTTTGATTGTAATATGCAGTTACAAAAATCCGTAGGGGGAGTAATACAGGATGTTGAGTTATACAGGCAGGAGTTGAAATGACAGTGCTCGGGTCACATATCGGCCGCGAAGTCTTTGTAGTTCTAGAGTAGAGAAATCTAGCAGAGTAGGATGCCGATCTAGAAGGAGTACAGATGATCCTATTGAAGTCATCAGAAGATGCTTCATTCAGATCAATGCCTATCAGCCGTATTGGCTGTATCTGGGAAATGCCTACGTCCAGCAGTGAACGTCTTACGGCAGAATGATAAACGGTAAAATAAAACGTTAAACGAAATCAGTGTATGACAAATCATATCGATATATAATCTGTGCGCTGTCATTAATGTCAAACATTCGCGCCAAAAACTTTTGACATTTGCTAAATTCCCGCCAATTGCTTTAACTTTTCGACGTGTTACTTGTAATTTCTATATCATTTTATTACTTTTAATAATAAATACGAGCGCTAAATATATCATCACATCTGTGTATAAGATGATCAAACGTCTGTTATATATATATATATATAGTCTGTACAAAAACATTTGACAGTTACAAATTTCGCGCCAATAATTAATGTCATCTATTGGTTTGGCGTTTCTGTTGCACGGCTTGTAGGATGCCATATTGACATTTATATTAATTATTAATCCGATAGTCGCATAGCTCTGCGTCTATTGGAGCGAAATACGAAAGAGTTTTATGGATGTGCCATTATTTTTTTTTAATAATTTGAATGTATGGACATCTCATGTAATACTTTTTTTAAACTGCCTCCTTTTTGTGAACCTTTCTTTCTCCCCTGCCATGTGTAAAGAAGGGATTTTCTCTTTTTAGCAATTCCACTATCTTCACATTCAAATCGTCACCCGTGCATCACCTTCCTTACCCTCATCATCGTTCCTAGATTACAGTATTGACTCAGTTATTTATTGTTTTATTGTTATACAATTATAGCTAGTTTATTATCGTTTTTTATTTACTAAACCTATATTGTTTTATTTATGACAAGCTTGGGATCTTGATTGAACTTTTTTGACTTGCTGATAGTGAAGTTTTATTCTTTTCTATTTTATATTGCCGTTGTCTCTGGACCTTGTATTCAAAGCGGAGCAGACTATGACTCAGGAGTTTTCAAATCAAGAGTGGATGGGTTTGTTCTAGGCATATAACATCGTAGATCACATCGCTAAAGATCAGACGAGACATGGGTAAATAAATACATGAAGTACAGATACGAAACAGTGATGGCAGAGCTCCAAGAAGTTAGCCGGTGTATCAATGAGTGTCGTTCCCTCATTCAGCGAGCATGACTGCGATGTTCGACTTTTTGCCTTGTCCTATTAATCTGCGTTTACAATGCAATCTCTAATTAAATGCCGAAGTCTAGTTGCTGCCAACAAACACTCTCGCTCGTTTGTTTCATATATATATATATATATATATATCTACATCGTTCCTCATTTGAATCCATATTCGCCAACTGCAAGGCATAGATCTCCCCGCAAATATATCGTTGTGGGATATAACACCATCGCCACACTTGGCAGTCAATCTGGCGATCGTAGTGTGGTATAATATAGTACGCAGAAAACGCAGCTGCTTATCTTCTGTGAAGGTACCAGGGAGAACTGAAAAGTAATGTCGCTTTCTTAAGTTAAATTCACACGACTACATTTTTAACAAGTTTTTATTTCTAATCAAAAATATATTCATCTTCGTTATCAATAACCTTTTGATAACGAAGATGACAAATCAATCAGTTTTTTTTTTGGAAAATATGTCGACAGAAACGACATTACTTTCCGGTCCCCCTAATATATAAATGCCGGGAATTGAACCCGTGACCCACGATCGCAATTCATGGTCCTCTATCGCTAGGTTACTATTACAATGTATATATAAATGTATATTTCGCAAAACAAAATTACAAAGTTTATAAATATCTAGTCGGACTGATGATTTGTTTTCTGTATATAAATTAAAATTAAAATATGCGTAGAAAATATCATACACTAACTTTTTATTATTTAATTTAATTATATGACTAATTACTTCATTGTCAAGAGTAATTAAAAATATATATTGTATTAATGTATTAAATTGTATCGAAGCATCACAGAAGATCGCACCTGTGACAAATCGCAGCCAAACGACTCCCGCATACAAGTCAATAAGCCAATAAAACAAAAGCTTAACAAGGCGCCGAAAACCCGGGGCCCTGTACAAAGGGCTCGACAAAGTTCCACATAACAAGCGAATAAATGTCTACTCTACAATCACAACTCGATTTTCAAACGTCGACAAAGATTATGCACACAATATTAAACGGAATAATAAGTTGAATAATAATATAAATGTAATTTATCAATTCATCATCACATCAACAAATGGAGAGGCTATCGGAGTTTCCGCAGAAGAACTAAGACCACTGATTCAGCTCGAAGAATTGCCGATTGGGTCGAAAGATGAAGTGGCAGCCACCAGTCGGTAGAGACACGGGTAGGCAGCCCACTAGTGGGACCGACGGCATAGTTATAGCCCTTGGAAGTCGCTAGTTTCAGGCAGTGCTAGACCGGTCATAGTAACGAACTTCCATCATGAACATCCACCGACTTCTCGTCACCTTGACCATATCGTACCATATCTTTCACTCATATCATATAATAAATTAAGAAAACGACCAATATTTAGCCACTTCCGCACATGCAGTGGTAGTCGTGCAACAAAGTGCACCGCTCGCCTATACCGAAGATCGAATCTGTGACCTACGATCCCAAGTTTTAGTCTCTTACCGTTGGGCTATAATTGCTTCCAGTTATAAATCCTAACTTAATTGTCTTAGTAAAGGCGTAGCCTTAAAGGCATCGAAACCACCGCCCGCCCTGTGTCAAGTGCATTAAAGAACCAGTATATATTGAGTTAGAGAAACTAGATAGG
Organism: Battus philenor; assembly: GCF_028537555.1. NCBI lineage: Eukaryota > Metazoa > Arthropoda > Insecta > Lepidoptera > Papilionidae > Battus > Battus philenor. The sequence goes on along the minus strand of NW_027181686.1, from coordinate 989,429 downwards.
GCAGCCCGGCGGAATTCGATGAAAATGAATCGATAGTATATTTATCGCTGGCGGGCCATCCTCTGGAAACTTGTTTATGAGCTGTGGCCATCCTGTGTGGTTACCAAAGGCTATATAGTATGTCTTTACATCTATGTTAATTAAAATGAATAACCATATACATAGCAAAGCACTAAACTCGAATACCATACCAATAATTTGGTCAATCACTATTTTTTTTTAATTTTTAAGGTACGAGAAATGTTCCTTTCGAAAATTTTGTGATAAATATAGATAAAGTTAAAATTTTGATAATCCCATACAAAGAGTAAATTAAAACACCCGTATCTATAGAAAATTTGACGTCGACCAAAAGAAAAAAGTTATGTTATCTATAATAAAACATTGCAATGAAAATTTGATCATATTAAATTAATAAATGAAAGATTATGAAGGTATTTATAATGAAAAGGACGCTAAGGTTTTTTTAGTGTTTAAAAATAATAATAAATGAATAAATTAAAACGTGTAATAAGCTAAAAGAGATCGCACTAATTACCGACGACGTGGAGCGGGCGTGCAAGATGGCAGCGCCCCGGCCGAGCCGCATCAAACGAAGCAATTTCGAAAATTGTACGACACAAGAAGTCAAACATCGACGAAGAGCCCGAACATGAGGCTCACGAATCGGATTATCATTCTACATATATAAAAGACGAAAATTCCCGTGCTTCGTTCTTAAAGCCCCCATTTCATACCCCCCCTTCAAAGGGGTGAGGCCAGGGAGGGAGCTAATGGCAGCACTCGGATTCATTAGTAAATTAGAAAGCGGATGAGTCCAAAGTTACGAAAATTCAATATCTAATAATGATTAGCTACGTCCTCCCAATACCTGCTCCTGTCTATATTGGATAGAAGTTTCGGGGTGCGCCGTTTGAATTTGTCAATTCGGGTTGAATTATTGCGAATTGAATTATTTAGTTCGACGATTGGATTGTGTTTGGATACTCGTTAACGGTTTTGTGTTTGCCGTATACCTGACCGGACTTTGGTCGGTGTATCCGAACGTCAATACCAAAAGCCGCGCGTTCACGTCGAATTGGCGCCAAATTTTGAATTTCTATAAACTTTGAAATATCAACAATCCTTTTTATAAACCGCAGGCCTTATATCGAATCGTAATTTAGGAATGCAGCACATGATATTAGAGTATAATTTTAATTGAAATATACAAAATCACATTAGAAAAACCGTAAAGAAAAACGTCATGGAATAAAAATCTGGAATAATTGTATGACATATATCTCAATTAACACTTGGCACGCTAAGCAGATTATTTTCTGAGAGCAGACCGCTGTCCCATCGTTGGAAACGTTAAATGAAAATAAAAAATGTAAGAAATACTATATTCATGAATTGATTTCTGTTTAACATTTTATATTTTCATATACCAACATGAATAATTAACATTTAATTAAATTTTACCTGTCACAAAAATTAGATGTTAGCTAATCTAATGCGAAATAATGAATTTAGGGTCCGTACTCCCCGGAGCAACATGTTCATATTTCGAAGTTTACGATTTTTTCAATTATTTTCGCGCCGAATAATATTTTTTTTTTCACGGTGGCCGTCGAAACGCGTTTCCTTTGCCTTGTCTACGGAGCGAGGTTCGAAAATAAAACTCTTGGAAGGTAATTCGATGCCGGCAGCAAATTAAAACTGACATTGAGAGATTAAGAGCTCGTACCTCGAGTGTGGGTATCGACTGCGGGGGAATAGACAAACATACTTTTTTAATAACGTCCAAATTGTACGTAATTTGATTAAGCGCTTTTATCTTCGGGCCTCCTTTAGACTGGTTTACTCGGGAATACGGACGCCATTAGCGAACGCAATAATATAGATCTTAATATTTAAAAATCGAACACTGCTTCATTATTTTTTTTTATAAATGGCGGTATAATTTGCTAAGTACATCGTCCACTGTTTGTTTTATATCTCCCCTATAGATTACCAAGAAGACTGGTTGAAAGCGTCCTGCATCCCATCACCACTCCAGAACCATCTGTTGTGACTTGCTACACTACCACATAAACTTTCCCAATACGCTAGGCTATTTAATATTAACATTATATATATTGCAATCCATTTAAATCTCATCATAGTGTTCCACTATGAACAATTATTTCAAAAGTTGCCAACAAAAGCTCGATGTGACGGATTAATTAAATTTGAACTGTAGGTATTTTTAAAATCGACTTGCGACAATCAAGCCCGTTCAAAAGCCTTTGTCCACAAAAGTCTTAATTGTAATCAAATAATAGGAATAAATCTGGCAACACCGGAGACGATACAGCGGGCCGAGGGTGCGCCCAGACGAGGGACAATATAGGTAAATAAAGTTAACGAAAAATATGAAGCACTACGAATTGTTTAGACACGGCAAAAACATTAATATACAAAAAAAATATTTTCTTTCTCTCTAGATCCACATAACTTTAATAAGGTAATTGTTAAACATACTATTTCTTTAAATATGTTAAATAATGTTTAACATAAACATAAATATACGAATTATTTTTCACCCAACAAAACTGTTTATTAATATTGTTTACACATTATGTTTTAAAGTAATTTAGTGGTTACATACATTGATATTAAGTAAAAAAAATTATTTCGATTTATTGTTGGCTCTCAACTCAACGCTCTGTAAAGTTGTGTTCACAGTAACCATTTGAAATAAACTCTTGATTACGGACTGTTTGCATTAATCATAATTTCAGCTACAGAATGTCCACTGATGGACATAGGGTTTCATTATAGATTGTCAATAGGACCGGCAAAGATGCACATCCTTGTGGAAGAACGTCCTTCCTTGTTAGGTTTCTATTTTTAATTTGATATAATTAAATAAATATATTCAATATTCTATCTAATATATAAAATTCTCGTGTCACGGTGTTCGAACTTGAACTCCTCCGAAACGGCTTGACCGATTTTTACCAAATTTTACATGCGTATTCAGTATATCTGAGAATCGGCTACTATGTATTTTTCATACCCCTAAGTGATAAGGGTGGTCCACCCCTAAATTTTATTTTTAATTTTTTAGACAATTTTTTTGGTTTTTATTTTATTATGATAGCGCATACAAAAATACATACAAACCTAAATTTTCACTCCTCTACGATCAATCCTTATCTTTAATTTGTTAATTAAAAACTTTAATTTTTTTGCAAAACAACGTTTGCGGGATCAGCTAGTTAAATATGTATTTTAATGACAAGTTATATATTTTCCTGTCTGTTCAATTTTTATTCGTTCCGAACAATACAATCGGCTCAGTAGACCGGAATCTATCTTTTAAGTCCAATACCCCAATCCGTGTTTATATCTTTTATTTGTATAAAAATGATTTTCCACAGAATACCTCTTTGTACCTTCCGTAAAGTATATTTAATCTATTTATTGTCTGTTACAGATGTAACATCCTTATAGTGGTTTGTAAGTAACCGCTTAGATCATACTTAAAGTTGATTTGCGTTAAGAAAATCGCGTTAAGAAATTCGCGTTAATAAAAAAGTGATTCGTCGTAAGCACTCAGAATAGTAGCACCTATTAACCAATTAAATCAAAGTATATTAGAAAGATTTATACACATTTTTAAAGCCAATACAATCTGATTGTTTATTAGTGTAAAAACTTCAAACAGTTGAATGTATGGCTTATTAATATAATACACCATATTTAAAAATCGATTCAGTTTTAAAAATAACTAATATATATATAAATAATAATGATATAGTAAGAAAAGGCATACAAACTCTACAGGAACAGAAACTTTCTTATTATATTATTATGATTGTATTATTTATTTCCAAAACCATTTTAAACATAAATGTATAAAGATATAATTCTTCAACTTTGGAACTTTAGATAGAATTATTGATCGTCAACTTTCTATAAATTTTAATTTAAAAAAAAATGGTCCTACCAGGAGCGCTGTACCGCGTCGAGACGGTGATAGTATCGGCCGCTTCGATAAAGATAAAGATAAAATTAATTTATTATTTTTTAAGTCTACCCCGCTTCGCTAGGTGTTATAGTTGTAGAGAAGAAGCTGTAAGAACACATATTTTAATAAAGTTGTATACAGATTTATATATATACACTCAGATATAGCGTAAATAAAATAAGCGACAACACTGCCAAGGATTCTTGTCATTTAAATATTCGTTTATTGAGCATATGTACCACTCCCTTTTACATATAATCACATTGTAGTGGTTAAAATAAATCAGTTAAATTTGAAAAACATTCAAAGGTTAGATAAAGATGTAAAGAAATAAGTAAATTAATTATCAAGTCATGAACGTATCGACAGACCCTCGGCAAAAAACAACCGCAGAACACCCCCCGGGCCAAGGAGACCGGCCCTTTATCATATTTATTTTATTTCAATTCCGTACGAATTTAATCCTTTTCCATTAATTAGTGACCGCTCCCGTATAATGCGAGGGATACCCGACCCTTGCGAGTGAACGGTAATTTTTCTCCGCGACGGAACCGGGGTCGATTCTCGAACTCAAATTATCAACTTGCATTTTCACTTAACACGTCATTTTACACTACAGATACCTTCCAAGTTTCAAAACTTAGTCTAGGGAAGTTATAGGTCATCAAAGTGAGAAAGAAATCATCTAGTTAGATCTAAAAGCAATCTAAGAAAACCCAAGGTCAACTTAGGCGTTAAACATTTAGATAAATAAGAAATCATCTAGTTAGATAAAAAAGCAATCTCAGAATACCTGTGGGCAACTTAGGCAATAAGAAATCATCAGCAAAGAATTATCTAGACAGACAGACAGACTATTTAGATAAAGACAAAAGAATGAACGGATAGGCATAGGAAAGATATCGCCAAAAAAGGCAAGAGTAGGCAAGAAGACGACTAGGTAGACAAGATACCGATAACACACGTAAGAGACATATAGACAAGTAGAAATCGAGGTAGACAGGAGGTCCTTAGCTTTAAAGAATGTACCAGAGCATCAAGGTAGGTAAGAAACTATCTAGATAGATCATCTGTGATTAAATCTGTCTCCGAACGGTTATGGGTAAGCTTTCATTAATGATAAAACCTTTCACTAAACTTATAAGTTTGATTGCAGGCTTTTCCGATTCGCGGAATGCCTTGATCCACCAGAGTAATTTTCTTTAACATAATGCTGATTAACCGCCCATGACGGTAGAGCGAGGGGGAGGAGTGAGGGGGAGACGGTCAAAACCTAACAGGTCGTAATCTCCGAAATCGCATCGCCCAAAATAAGAATTAGGCTTAATTAAAAACGGTGCGGAATGGCCAATTAATATGATACATCAAGACGTTTCGAAATCATAATGAAACGATAATAAAAAAGGGGGAAATGCGTGAAACACACGCGTATGTAGCTCTCGGTGTGTTTCGAACGGCAGCCAAGCCTGACGGTCGCACGGTGAACGAAATTTGAATTTTAACAGCCTCCGTGAGGCTAAAAAAAAAATTACCGACAATTCTAATTAGAAATTCAAATTATCTGCAAATTTTTAATTACACTCGATCTCTGGTGATAAGTGTTTAAAATATCTCTTAATTCATTATCCGAATTTAAATCATCTGCAAGGTGATAAAATTTCCACTACCTACATCCCAAATGCCAAGGGAGAGCGAAGACTAGGCCATTGTGAACAAACAAAATTATTAAGGCCCTTGGAAGACGCTGGGCGCTTCCAACCGATCCTTAGAAATCTATTTGAAAAGCATGCCCAGCAGTGGACTTCCTCTAGCTGAAATAAGGATGATACAACAGAGACTATTAGCTATAATCGACCAATATCAGCTCGTATTAACTAGATTTATTTTGGATTTTCTTATTAGTTCAGATCAAATGATCTGTTCATTGCAAAGGTTTGTGACCTATGGATCTTAAACCTATTTCTCCATAATATCTTCTTTCTTCTGGATAAATTGGGCAAGTTATTTTAAAACTGAATTATTTCTTGTGTTAACTCGTGTAATCATTACATTAGTATTGCACTGAGTCTATGATGTCCTTATTATGTTTGTGTTTTTCGTTTGCCCACTGTTAGATCCCACTTGTGATATAACGAATCTGATCATAAATAACATCATTATTAGTTAAAACATCATTTAGTTAATATTAAATAAGTGGAAGCTATGTAAAATTTCATCGTGAGAATGAACAACGGAATATTCCTCCACAGAAAAATCTAGAACATTTTAGATTCGATTCTTATTCGATGTTTATCAGCAGTGAGATCATTAGCAAGACATGAAATTATAAAATCACTAAATACATGTCAGTTAAACTGCATGAAGCAACTGTATTTACAATTGCTCAAGTTTATTCTCGATTAAGTTAGAACGATTGCGATGTTTCATAACATTGATACAACCTCAACTATCCTTGAATTTAGAAAGCTTGCTAATGTATCATTGACCGAAGATTATTATAAATTTAAAACAGCAGAAAACTGTAATGCAATAACTTAAGTAGTTAAAGAATTAGATAATGAATCTAACAAAGAATTAATAGACAATAAAGGTATGTTAAAAGAGGAAATAGACGAGGAAATACAGAGATATCGAATTAGTAATGCCCGAAAAGCGCGCCTTGGAACAATTAAAAGCATAACCCGATACATTCACTAACTACGAATGTAACAAAGAATTGTTATCTATCGGAGTCATCGGATTCAAAATTCTAGTTTGTTTGTGCAATAGATTAAGCCGATGTTAGGAGGCTCTCACGGCAGACGTAATTACAATAGCGGTAAAGATGGTTAATGATTCAATGAATTTGAATTAAAAGCCATTTACAGAGTGGGTGCTGTTCCAATGGATACGCACGCGGGAAACCATTTCAAGTTGAACAAAATCTAAATTATGTGCCAGAACCGAAATTACCACATATAAAATGTTGATTCAAAAAAACCGGAAACGCTAAAACGTGATTAGCACATCGTATTGGACCGTTTGTTATCATTCAGTACGTACGCACCGGAAATTATCAGATATCTATTGGAAGAATGATTTTACACTCAATTTGTAAACAAATTATAATGTTAGGTAGTTAAACATAAGATTGAAAGGTCATAATTAAGTTTAAAAAAATATTAAACAAAATGGCGGGAGTAGGTCCACCGCTTGATGGACTGGAGACAAAGTCAAGATCGAAGGAAGTCACGGAATGCGAGCAGATCAAGACCGATCACCGTGATCATCTTTGGATCAGACCTGTTCCTTGCAGCTGGCGTCTATCGGCAGATATAATGATGATGATTAAACAAAATCTTAGCATATTATACTATTACAATGTGAAGCATTTTATATCTATTACTGTGTTTTAAATGATTCCAAAGAAACCATCTAAGTTTGTTTTGGGTTCTCAAATCTAGGCGCTATTAAAACCCGAGTAAGTTTAAGTTGAAATATACCCTCAATTTGATTCTTGTATCTTTTAACTTGTTTTTTTATACACAAGTGATCATTGTAAAACATTCGCATTGGATAGCAGTGTTAATATCATAACAAAAAGTTCTATGCAATTTTACTTTGTTGATAATTGATTATAATTTATATTTAATTCCGAAACAGAAATCCGGACATTTCAATCGGATCTTTGCGAAATTTATTAAACAGTTATTGATTGTACCGATGAAAGGAGAGAAATTATTAGCGAAGGCTGTATTGTTGGCGAAATCGACATTGTTTACGACTAATCGGGTTCGATTTGTTTGTCGCTTTGGTTCCTTTGAGCTTCCATTCGGCGGATAAGACGATTCCTTAAACGTTTTATCTCCAACTTTTGATAACCCATTGTTTTCTACCTATATTTCTTGATTTATTGGCTATTTACTTTCTATTTCCATTGAGATTATTTTATTATAGTTTTTAATCACTTAGTACTTTATATAATCTCTAAAAGACTTGTTCTCTTTGACACTTGTTCTGGAGCCTACATAAAAGATATCGTCATTCTTGTGTATCTTATATAAACCACTATATTTATTAATATTGTTATATACAATGATTATATTACCTTATATACAGGATCCATAATACGTGTATAAACTTTAAAAAGTTGATTGCACAGGTCACTTCTTTCTGCTAGTAATTTTTGGTCTATCACGTTCCAATATAAGAAGTAAATTAAAGTAATATATTTCAAAGTAATAAATTTAAATAGGTTTATTGGAAAGAGATGTGAGAGATTTGAAATATTTTGCTGAAAAATATAAATTATGTATTACTATAATTTTTTCACGACAAGTTTTCTTTCAGAGTTCTTACCACGCGTTTAAAAAGCATATGTTCACCTATTGTATCAAAGTTCTGTTTATAGAGCATTTCTACTACACAAGTAACAGATTTCAGATTTGATGATTCGATATTTAAATTTACTTAAAACAACGTATCAATGTCGCAGCTGTCTTTGTCTTTTAGACTTTCTAATTGCATTGTTCGTCCGTCTCTCACATTAAACTCCATCGAGAACATTCTTCGGTCACAAAGGCAATTATAAAAACATTTCCGTTAATATTTTGGACGATCCAATGTATATCATATTTAGTGCGTATTCGTACGGAATAAGAAATTCACACAGAATCGTGCCGATTTCGCTGTTTATTTGAATGTATTGCGTTCATGATTTTTAATGAATACGCCTAATTATTGTTTGTGCTTTCGTATAATAATCGTCTAACTTTCTAGTTGTAAATGGAGTCAGACGACCGTGAAGTTTTTAATGTTTTTTTTTTAATTTCTATGAACCTAACGATGCCGTTTGGCCCTACTTATCTTTGGAAATTTAAAACTTTACAATGATTATTTACACGTGTAGTGATAATATAAATAAAACAAATATAGCTAAAACTAAAACTATTTGTTTATACTGATTTATAAGGGGTGATTGTTTATAGATATTAAATCTAAAAAAAAGAAAGTAAATAACCTAATGAAAAAACGGTAAAAAAACGTTTTAAAAAATTTCATTTTTTGTTTATTAAAATCAATTATTGTTTACTATCTACACCAGTGATTCCCAAAGTGGTCTATATCGACCCCTAGGGGTCTATGACAACTTGGAAGGGGTCTACGTCAGCGAAAAAATAGTTGGGGGTGCATGAAATGAAAATGTGAGTCTACGATAGTGGATCTCAACACATACACTGATAGTACCTATTTACTTACATCATACTATCTTATAATATCAAAACATTTACATTATTTATAAAAGTACCTATGGAGTAAAAAGTATGTTACGTATATTTTTCATAACAGATACAAAATTTTATTTTGAGTACTTTTAATTTAAATTGAATTAATAAATGTATAAATTACCATGTGTTTTACTTTAAGTTTTTAACACTAAACTTCACTACAGTTAGAAATTTACAGGAAATCAAACACGAAAAAACATGGCAAGGGGTCTACGACACAAAAAAGTTTGGGGAACTCTGATCTAGACAGATCAGTTGTGTTTCAATGAAAAGATATATAAATGTAACATATTTCATAGTGATCATTTTTTGGTAACAGCAATATGCAAGTCGAGAGTAATGAAGTAATTCTAAATTATATCCTTCTAGGATATAAGATCGTAGGAGAAAGAATTACTAGAAACGTTTGGTGAAGCAAGTGGTTAGTGAGCATTTGTCTTAGTTACCATGTGCCAGGCCAATACCACCCACGCATTCAGCCCGTAGGATGATACTGGTGTATTGTCATCCGCGGATTACGTAACTTCTGATCTGTACCATAGACTCAATTGGGAGTGATTGATCGAGCTCCGTGAATCATACGACGACGCCGGGACACGAAATAGACTTTTTTTAAACACCAACATCAAAATACAACTTTGCATTTTTTTTAAACCACACATTATTATTTATTTATTTATTTAATATTCTTTATTGTACACGTTAAGAAACATTTAATAAGTTTTACAATAATATACAAAAAAGTACAATGGGCGGTCTTATCACACAAGGCAATCTCTTACAGACAACCATAGTATGGAAAAGGTAAAAGTACTAATAAAGGGTAGTTTACGTGTACAAAAAATACATATTCACAAACAAATGAACATAAACATACATAGACATACATACATATGTATATAACATATATACTTATAATAAATAAGGTTTAATACATATTATAAATATAATACAATAATAAATAAAAACATCTAGCTGACTTCGATCAGTATTGGTTCGATCGCACTTGCCTCAGAAAGAAACAGAAGAAGAAAAATAAATGAATTGAGAGATAGATAATTAAAGGTCTAGTAAATGGTTCTTAACCATTTACTAGACTTATAATATAAATTTAATAAAATGATTGTCTATTTAATTATTTAAATACTTATCTGTATAAGCAAGCAAGAGGTTTCCCGGGATACAATGTTATATAATTCACACTTTGTGTTTTAATTATATAGGATTTCCAATGTTCACAGTTTCCAGAGTACATATATCGTCAAATCTACCTAATAATGATGATATATCTAGAGTTTGCTATACCTTACAGTGAACGTCTAAAGAAACCTTACTAATGTTGCCAGATTGAACCAAAATGATTTAACGATTATTTATTTTGCCAGATTGAACCTAGCTGATTTAACAATTATTTATTATAGCAATAGCATTATAGCATAATAGCATTTAGAAAATAGCTTTAGCAGCGTTTGTAACAATCAAATAAATGAATTCCAAGATAACGCGTTAATTATCGAGACGATAGAAGCTATTAATCTCGCAATCGTCGATTTCATCGAGAAACTCGAAGGAGAATGTGCGTTTTCGCATGTACTATATGCTATATAAAGCTACCCATACACGATATTAAATAATTATAAATATTTAGCATATTTAAAATTTATAACACCTATCTATAGGTTATCAAGATATAAAATGCATCAGTTATATAGTTTGATTATTTCAATAATCGGTTTTTTTTTTTTTAAAAATGCACAGATTTCAGCGCGCTACAAAACTAGCAGCATTCGCATTTATATATACTTTTCTCTGTCACACACGTCTGCAGAGCAATACGATAAGAGGTAGAAAACTGAGACGGTCGTTGGCCTAAGGTTCGGTTCCCGGTATCTTCTTCCTCTTTTCAGTCGATTGACAACTGTAAGGCATAGTGCTACCCAAAGATCGCCACTATGCCTGAATCCAGCGACTTCCGGTTCACTTGGTGATCGCCACTTGAGAACCTTTCAGTTGCACGAGCGATGTGCCCAGCCTTCTGCCATTTCAGACGATCAATTCTTCGAGCTATGTTGCTGATGTCGGTTCTTCTGCCTATCTTATCATTTCTGATTCGATTTTGCAGGAAAACTGAGCATAGCTTTCTCCATTGCTCTCTAGGTGACATTAAGCCTTCTCGTAAGGTCCGTCATCAGTGACCACATCTCAGACCCGTGTGTGAGTCGAGAATTACGTTTTAAAATTCACGACATTTGAAATTTAATAACGCAGTAGGTGCGTCTATGGGCGTCTTTAGTTTTATAATCTAAGTCACATACATCGCCGGAGACGATTTTATCTAAGCAGACGGGGCAGCCAGTTACGCGTGGCCACCTCGGTGTGTTCAACTTTTTTACTTTCCTTCCTCGGACCATCGTAGCACCTCTCTATTATCTTAACATTTATCTATGTTAATATTTACGTAAATTTCTATGTGAATTCATAGCTCATTTGCTGTGAATTAATATATGGTAGACCCTATACAAAAATAATAAATAATGTAATGATAATATAGTAAAAAAAGAGTTTTTTTTTGAATTAGGATTACTATTCTTCTTTTCCGCTAAAGCAGCGATTCCCAAAGTAGTCTATATCGACTCCTGGGGGTCTATGACAACCTTCAAGGGGTCTACGTCAGCGAAAAAAAATTGGGGGTCCGTGAAATGAAAATGGGGGTCCACGATAGTGCATCTCAACACATACACAGATAGTATCTATTTACTTACATCATACTATCTTTATATGAAATAAAAAAATTATTATATATGTTTATAAAATTGTGTAAATTGTAGGATGTTGGTATTCGCTTTGTGGTCGCAATACATTTTCATAACATAACATGTGTTTTTACTTTAAGTTTTTAACACTAAACTTCACCACAGTTAGAAATTTACGGGAAATCAATATCAGGTAAGTAGAGGGTCTAACCAACACGGAAAAACATGGCAAGGGGTCTACGACACAAAAAAGTTAAGACATAGGCCTCCTCCAAGTATCTCTACGATGATCTGTCTTGCTCTCCCAGCATCCAGTGACTTTTTACAACCTTAACCATGTCCACCTAGTGGGACGCCTGCCCACGCCACGTCTGCCATCTCGTGCTTGCCACTCAAACCTTTTGGCACCAACGACCATCAGATGCACGAGCGAGATAATTCCGATTACTACATATTAAAATTAATTATTGTTTACTATGTATATATATCTTCCTGTCGCAATACAATAGAAAAAATAAATTAAAGTCAGAGTGATCAGTTCATACAGGATGATTAAAAATAGGTGTAACACCTGTAATCAATGAACCTGTATATGCCAAGTAATAAACTAATAGTGAAAATAATTAATTTCGTAGATTAATTGAAAATATGTAAATAAAACTAAACACAGAAGTAAAAATAAAAATCATCTCACTAACGACTCCACAGTTTTATGAACAATGACCTAAACAAAGACATTGCAATTAAAACTGGCCATCGTCGATCTGAGAGGTATTCTTTCCGCTGCACCCAAGATAATGGGGGAGGGATGAAGGAGCATCATTAGACCGCTGCCGAGCCTCCGGGAGGTACTCGAGAGGTAGCGCACTCGGCGGACTCGGTCAATAACAAGAGCACATCCGTTTTAATGATGATCGCGACGATTAGGAACCGCGTCGCTTGGCACGCTGAATGGCGCAGGAAGCCTACACAAAGCTACCGTCGCACGGGCAAAAAACAAACGCCATGGGAACGGACAATTAGATTAAACAACATGGAATTTGAAAACGCGCTCGAGCGTTCGTGTATCGATGTTTCCGCAAAAGCGTTTTCCATGTCAACATTCATTTTTGTATCGTCAATTCTGATTCAACCATCACTTGTAACACTGAATTATTTATGTCTATTCATTTTTATAAACTCTTACATAAGACAGGCACAATTTTACAACCTATAATTATAACAAGAGTAGGTTTTGTTTTCAAAGCAGAAACCTCCCCCAAAATACCAAATATTGTCAGGAAGATTTAGTAACATAAAAGAAAAAGACCCGTAAACACATAAAGAAGTACACAGAGCTAACTGATAAACTAAATAAAGTAAAAGAAACGAATAAAAAAATAATAAACGTTTTTATCTTTTCACAGAGAGCTACCCTGGCGGAGAAAGAAGTCACGACACTGAAAGAACAACTCGCAACCACCAGCCCCACACCTCTTCAAGCAACAGTGCCGCTTAAAACCAATGGCTCACATATAGAATCCACAAGGGACCAAGCAACAGAGACCCGAATAACCGAGAGACTGAGTCCAGATATTAAAGAAGAAAAGAGAAGGTCTCCCGAGATTGATGAGGATATAGAGCATAAAATAGAAATGGCCGCCACTGGACGAAGCAATAACAATTCCACGAGAAGCAGTCCAGTTGTCAACCAAGGTACCAACTTGGAGGTTGAACTCGCAGCCAAGGAGAAAGAGGTAAATATACAAGTCAATCTAAAATTACTGCTTTCATATGTGTGTGAAACTTCTTTTGTTGATTCATTACCATGATCGATATATTAATCAAATGTTGTTAAATTTCATTTAAAAAGAGCAACTCTTAAGTTTCTACTTGACTGATAACACTGACCTATTTGTCGGGCACTACCACCTTCCCCCCCCCAAAGATCGCTACAATGAACGATCGTATCCTAGCATCTGGCTACTACCCGAAATCTGGACTATTATGACTATACCAGCTGGTCTACATATAAAAGCAGATACCTCTTAAGTATTTAATGGAATCAGGCGTTACCTCGCGGAAGTCCATCCTAAGCAAGAAAAGGACCAATATTTAGCCACTTCCGCACATGCAGTTGTAATCGTGCAATAAAGTGCACCGCCCGCCAGCCCGCTGATAAATGCGTATGCGGCAAACAATGCGAATCACACAACCGCCACCACCAAATTACTCAACACGTGTTTCACCCATCCACGGGGCATCTTCAGGCGTTATGTTAGACCGATTAGTACCAAACACAGAGAGTCTCTTAAGGTCGTTGGAAATCTCTGGATGCTGGCACACAGCCAGTACATCATGGTGATGTTTAATATGGTGATGACGATGACCTTCACTTCACCTATTACAATTTATATCTTCGATACGATTGTTATCATCTGTCGCCCCATATAGACAGCGTATACGAGGTCACCCAGTTAACTTGTCAGAGAATTACGATTAAAGGATGCAATAGCCTTGCGGCTAACTGGCGTCTCTTAACTGCGCCCGCGCAAGCCGTCGCCTATCGAATATAACGTACGATCAATAAATCAATTACGTCAGCGGGGGCATCGCTGAATTGGATTTGACAGTTGGCTAGATCTAGTGATGGGATCGATCTATCGATCATTCATAATTTTACGATTGATACTAAAAAATACAAGTATTATTATCAATTAAAGGAACATTACAATTTAAAGATAGGTTTGTTAATGTAACATTAAACACATCGTCAAATGTTTCATCTCTTTTACCGTTTTTTTATTCCACAGACGTTAGCGTCTGTACCTACATTTTTACAATTTTTTTTCCAAATTCTCTTCTCTCGTGTTTACTAATTATTTAATAGAATCAGGCGTTATCTTGCGGAAGTCCATCCTAAGTAAGAAAAGGATCAATATATGCATGCAGTCTGCATGTGCTCTATATATTGGTCCTTTTCTTACTAATTATTCAAATTAAGAAATACTTTAAGAGACTTTAGACTCTTATAGTTTTATATTTTCTGTTGACGTAGGTGCTGTTAGCCCGAAGGCTTTTACAGCTTCATTTGAGCTGAGTTCACGAAGCGAAGATTCCGTGAACTTAAATATAGTTTTACAGGAACTAAGATCATTTGGATATAGTTTTATTTATCGATCTATAGTCTTCTAAACGAAATTACTTTCATCAGTTGAGTCGTATTCTATCATTGGATAAAGGCCTCTCACATATTTTTTCAATAGTAGCTATACGAAATTGCATATTTTACCAGCTTCTATACACATTAACATATTTATTGCTATTAAATATCATTATAAATCGATCAAATGATCTAGCTAGAGTAAAGGTCGCGGTATGTCGTTGGATTCTAGGTCTATGTACAGTCTGCGTATCGGCTGCTGTGATCAATAAAAATCTAGTTTAAAAACAATTATCGATAGCACATACCCGTCAGCTGATAGTGTAAGGACATCACTAACGAAGGGAAACAGGATACGTTCAATGGAATGATTGATTAGTACCGAACGCCCGGTAATCCTTGCACTAAATAAATATCACTATTTATGGGCCAACGCACGATGCACTACACACTTTACTGGAGTTATACATGTACACACAAACATACAGAGTTTATTTTTTTTATCATATATATTACAGTTAGAATAACATCAATATAATGTTTAATATAGCAAATTATGTTTATATATACGTTGAGTAAAACAAGCGGTAGAAGACAGATGATCGTAGGTCGAATTTGATTACCTGCATCTTTTTCTTTTCAGCCAATAAATGTAAACATGTACAAAAGAAAAAAAAAGAGAAATTTTAAAAAGAGAATCACATCAATAATTTAAAAATTTTGTAGATAAATACAGTTCTACAACAAACAGCTTGCTAACAATGTATCTATAAGAGTTATTTATTTAAATATCTTCTTCAGTTAAAAGAAAAAAGGTTAATTTGTTGGTCTACATTTACAACTGACAAATGTTACAAGTAAATTATGCAATAGATTATTGTAATTATTGAAATTATTAAATTTAGTGAAATTCTTGAAATCAATGATATTCTAAAAATCAATGTATTTCTAAAAGTAAAAGAAATTCTAAAATTTAATGAAATTCTAAAAAATTAATGAAATTCTAGAAATTAATGAAATTCTAAAATTTAATGAAATTCTAAAAATTATTGAAATTATTAAAATTATTACAGAAAAGATATATATAAGTAAGAATAATTACTGCACGCAGTAGAGCTTACAGTTTAACCTGTACTAGAACGTGGACTGTCAACAAGGCAACTAAGTGATATCTTTTATGGCCAATCTTTTATGTATACTGCTCGCAATCACTAATTAATCATGATATCGAAATCAAAATAGATTGCCGCCAACCGATCCATCAATCAATATTACCAATACAGTCAATTGGTCCCGACCGGGGACTCGGACGTGATGCAGCACGGATCCAATTCAGATAGTTATACACCGTCCGCCGAAATATTGACGCCCACAGAGATATCCTCTATGATGTCATTGCGATGTATTGCTGCTATTACGCTCATTGTTTGATGTTTTGATTGCTACTGTCCAATTTTCTGCAGTTAAACCCGTTGAACGGCTTTCCTCTGACCGTACATTGTATATAATATATTAAAATTTATCTATATGTCGAAACATAACAACAATATATCACAGTGATTGCTTGGTTTCGGTTGAAATTAATGCTGTAAGCCTGGAGGCTTTAACAGCTTCATCTGAACTGAGTTCAGCGGAAGGGTCAGTGGACTTAAAAATAAAACAGAAGCAGGACAAACGCATTCTTAATGCACAATGACGTTCTCATGTAGTTCGCTCTACTCGAGTAGAGCTGTGTAGTGTTGATGTTATGTAAGCTACTTGGGAAGGTAGAGTGGATCACAGGTGAGCCAAGGATGGATCCGGATCCAAACTCGGTTCGCCCACGCTGTTCGTGGTTAGGGAGCGGGCGGCCATGACAAGACGTAATCTAGGAGTAGCCGTCAATTCAGTTGCAAGATCATCATCTTTGTTATGTACTGGAATTTTTTAATCAAGCATTCTACCTTTCTCTGTACGTTAGAATAAACATTTTGAAAAATCTTATAGAATTGGATATGTTTCCTTAATATTTGTGAGCCGTCATAAAATAGTTTCTAAATCATTTGATATGTACAGTAGGTCTGTATCAACACAGGTCTATTTTGGGCGCAACGTACTGTAAAAAAAAAGTTGGAACCATCCAAAAATCAGATGATGAAAAGGCGGTAATCTATAACAAAACGAGGGTATCCGCCAATTCAGCTGCGCACCGTAACTCTTCAAATTTGGAATTTCAATGCGCTAATGGGGCGGCGCATGAATGCATGCATTTGCAAGACCGCCCCGCGCCTGCAACGTAATTCACCTTAAACATATCCATGAAAAAGGCATGGTGAGTGTTCCACTTGAATGAGGATCGGTCTTTTTCCTGTTTTATTTCGTTTGCCTCTTTGTGAAATAGTTTTCATTATGGCGGCGCAGTCTTACCTGCAATTCAACTTTGCCTTTAAAGCATTTTGATCCTCTCTTGCTGTGCCTAATGCTTTATATTTCTTATATATTTAAACACTCTGTATATATTGCGCATATATTAAGCAACGTTACGTCACATATGTTTCAGCTTTTCCTTTGACACCAATCATAAAAATTCTGCATGTAACCCTGATGGTTAAACTGGTTGGAACTATTGCGTATACTTCTTCTGTACAATATAAACTACACAAAAATTTTAAATGATCTTTATATAAATTGTCAGCAGCAATAATAAGATATATATTTGCTTCCAAAATTCCAAATCGAAGTTTTTTTTCTAGAGAACAGTAACGCTTGCCAACAGGTGAAAGAGAATCACATTTTGTCGAATATAAAAATAAATAAAAAAATGTACATTTTCTCGAACAGGCGACACGGTTTCTATTAATCTAAAGCGACAAATCATCAAACCCATCAAGATGAGTCAGTAACGCTTCGACTGCATTGGATATAGTCCAAAACACACAACTCAGCCGCTTCTACATCGAAATACAAATATTCATTGCTATCCCAATACACATATATATATAAATGTCTTTGAGTAATCTTTTATTTTCTGTCACATTATAAATCGGAATGTACACTAGGAAAATAATTTTGCATCATTCTTCCACTACAAGGCATACCCTGGGCTTACCCTGCATGCATCTAGCAACTTCCGCGGCAATAACTATAGCAATTGGCTCTCTTACTGCCACTTCGTTGACCAAAAATCCACGTCAACTAGAAAAACAATTTTGCGTGTTCAAAACAATACAACTAAGATCAATCATCACAGCTATCTTCAGGTCAGGCCTAACCCTTACAGTGGACGTTTTACGTGAATATATAGACACCTCAAATCAACTTTGCGCACGGTTCTATGTGTGCGTGTGCCTGTACGTATATAAAATTTCATTGTATGCTAGTAACGTGACAGTCGTCATCTACACAACACGTGTTGTCATCGCTTCATTGTGTGAGTACAGTCAGTATTAGATATCATTATTATCACTAGTTATTCAAAATATGTTTGAGAGATCATATAATTTTTCCCAATTTTATCTAACAAATATACATACATACAGACAAATTAATAAACTTGTGTATAAATAACATTAGTAACTGTATTCCAGTATATATAATTTATTACTCTGACTGTATTACATATCACTCACACTTAGTCACTATATATAAACATGTACAAATTCAACGCACACGTTAAGCCGCGCGCAAAGATGAATTAAACTATAATATTGAATATACTGCACTTACGAATCATTTGAAATAGGTACTCAGTTGAGTAAATGCAGTAAAAATGCTATAACCTTCAAAGAGTTGTAAAAAAAAGGTTGTATAACCAGCCGTACATAGATATAATAGTTACATATATAAACAATAGTCTATTGAATATACGTTTCGCGTAATTCTTTGCATATATATGAACATATAAAGGTTTTTTAGTTATATATATTTATATATAAGTCACGACATATAAGTCGTTAGATGCGGAATAGCAGGATCAGTCAACATATAAATGTGGAGAAGGCAGACATAGGCCGCAGTGGGGGTTCATCCGCTGAAAAGAAGATAAAAAAGATTTCGCTGAATTAAACCTTTCTACATATACTCTTTCACAATAGGATCCCGTATACAGTTTTGAAATCTTCCATTGCTAGAATTAAGAAAATTATCATAGAATATTTTTGTACTACCATTTCGCAGTAAAAAACTTTAGGAGGAAACAGAACTTGGTAACAATGTGTTAGATGTCACATTACTTTAATATTAAGTATTATCTATACAGATGGTACACTTGTTGAAATCTAATATTAATGTATTCCCTCCAATTTTAAATTTATTTTTATAAGATCTTTTTAACATTTTGAAATTTTTTAATTATTATTAGGATCTATATTCCGTAGATATTAGAGTTCGTGCCTTTGTTTTATATTTACGTTTATTATTTCCGAAATTGTCTCATTTCAATCTCTTTTGACCATTAAATGCATGACATTTATTTATACTTTTAAAAATATACATATATCTTCATACCATCAGATAAGTACATTACAATGCAGGGAAAAATAGTATATATATATACATACTTTTTTTTTTAAAAAAATTCATCTTGTAGATATACAACACTATACATTTACTGCTACTTATCCCGTTTACCACTTCCTCATCCCTACTATATCTTTGGTTATAGAAATTTCAACTTCATAGAGTCTGTCCGAATCGTCTGTTTTTCTTTCTTCGAATTTTCTCCCCGGATCTTTCACTTCTTTTAATTAAGTTCGTATAAAAGGGTTTGAAATGTTATTTCTTTTTGATGACAGCCGATAACCGATTTGTTTTCTTTTTTCTTTTTTTGTCGTTAACAACTTTTTGATTACTTCGCCGTCGGATTGTTTTTGATTTGTGTGTTCTTTTTATAACTTCGTTACCGAGTTAAATCTGTCAAATAAATTGGAATAGCGGTTGTGATTTCGTTAGAAAGTTTTTATTCATCCATTTTAATAACGATTTGAAGTTTATTTATCATCCCTTCATCGCATATTTCATCCTTAATACGTTCATCGACCTTGACATGGTCGTCCACTGTTTACCACCATTATGATTTCAGACTTAAAACATCTATTTCTCTATATAGGTTTCTCCCATTGATTTCTCATCTCTTTCTAGCATCTTTCGTCGTTAACAAGATTGTATGTCCACTTTGTGGTTGGACATTTCACCCAGGGCTTACCACGTGGTCTCTGCAATTGAAGCTTAATCTACTAAACAATTGCAAGGTTGCTTGAAAAGTACAGGATATATTTTTACTTGATCTTGACAAATAAAACACTCTCATTTAGGTAAATATCAATAAATTTAAAAATCTCATGTCATACGATTTTTCCTTACTATGATTTCAAGTAATGATGTGTTTAAAATAAATTAAAATAGGTTATGGATGTAGAATCATTGGGAGGCAAATATTCGTTATTTCAGGTTGTCTATTAAATCTCCTAGGATAGCCCCCATGGCTCGTTAAGCGTACCTTAATAGAGCAATATAGTTCTTTGATATTTTATTGACTACTAAACATTTCATTATTTAAAACTGTAAACGCTTTTGAATCGAATAGAAACCGGTGCTTTGTTTATCAAATCAAAGTTATGATTACGTTTGAAAGAAACTATTTGAAAATAAAAGTCCGTAGTTGTACTCTTTTGATGATATATCCTTTCGCGTCTGTATAAAAATAACACGAACAAGAAACGAGCGTGTCCAGCCGTTATTGTAACAGGAGCCCATTTAATTATCATGCGCAATAATAGCCGCCCGTAAATCATAACACACCTTTCTTTTCAGCCATAAAAGTACCTTTCATCTCGCATAGATGGCGCTGTACTAAATCGTCAACTGTAAATTCTTAATGTCACTCCCGCGCAAGACATGAAAGAGTGACGCCGTTATTTTTATATGCACCAAAAGGAAAACACTCGAAATTAGTTTATGACGACTGTCTGTCGTTCGATTTATTTTAATTTCGTTATTTCGGGAACACCGCGTGTTGCTCTTATTGGGTTTCGGGCGCTGGGAGCGGTCGCTCGCGTCGAAGATGAGAGATATCTCGAGGTGGGAGTGATTAATACGCAACACGTGGCTTTCGAAACATCCAGAACAAAGTCTATTCTTCATTGACAACCGCTGAAGCTATTCTCGTCTTTAAATTACTATTCATATGTGTTAATACAAGACTAGTTAGACCTTTGTAAACTATTTCAGTTTTATACAGCCAGTGTTTGTGTTTGACCTCACAGAGATGTCAAGCTTGGCAGGCCCGTCTAATCGCAGTCAATCAAAGAGAAAGCAAATTCGTAACGTCGACAAGAGAAGCAATCAGATGCCCCATCAAACGCAACCTATCATCTCCGTTGGAATCGGCATGCAAGATAATTTTAATAACAAAAAACTTGACGCCGCTGCTTTAGTAAATTGCGCCTTACGGTGATGAAGATAAGGCGACAGCTAGCCGAGTAATTACGACCCGAAACACGCAAGCCGACATGAAAGCAAATGTCAAACTCACATATTTATTTCCAAGTATTGAATGCCCGCGTCCGATTCTTGGAAAGACGGTGCGTAAACATCAACTTGTCGATGATGAAAGCGATGTGATTCTTTGTACTCGATGCTGATTAGTCTAATTTAGGTACGGGGGGGGGGGAAGTGGGAGAGTAATTTGGTAGATGCCGTGACGGTCTAGCGTGACGCCGTCACGCCGCCATTACACTTGTGCACACGCATGTACCCGCTCGCACATTTTAATCTCATCTATTTCCCTCACTTCATTTTCGACTATTTTTTATTATTCACAACTCAATTTATTTACTGCTTCATCGAATTTAAGATCACATAGTGCTCTAGTTAGTCCAGAACGTTTTGCAATACCTAACCTCAAAAACCCTACAAGTCCCTATTTGCACTTTTAAATTATACTATCGTTCGAATCTCAATTAAAATTTCCATTCAAATGCCTAAGAGGTCAAAACTTTGACTTAAATTATAGAAGACCTTACTAAAACTACTTAAAAAAATCTTTGAAATCATTCAAATCAATTTATTTAAACGTGTGGATGATTTTTAGGTATAAAAGTTTTAATGCTGACAAATGTGCTATACCTGTGCTATCCTTTTAAAAGTGTATTGTGTATATATAATCACCCGTATATCGACGTAAGAAAACGTATATTACAATTTAATTATTTACCATCATTTGCTGCGTAGTTTGGTGAACTGAAACGATTTCTACATAATACTTTGAATTTGTTTGATTTTATTATCATATTTTTGGTATAAAAATAAAATCACCTACGCATAAATATTTTTGAACATAATCTATGTTTTATTCATTTATCAAAACTTAATGTTTTTGATCCATTTTTTGCTTGCGATGTTTAGCGTAAAATATCAAAGTAAAAGAATTTTCCATCACGTCTTACATCAAATATATATTAAAATCACTTTGAATTTCTAATTATTAGGTGGATCGGAAAGTAATGTCGCTGAAGTTAAATTCTCACGACTACAATTTTAACAAGTTTCTATTTTTAATCAACAATATATTCGCCTACGTTATCAACAACTTTTTGCCATCTAGTATACAAAATCAATGCCGGAGCGGTTACAAATCAAATCGGTTTTTCTGTAAAACATGTCGACAGAAACGACATTACTTTTAAATATCAGAAATAAATTATTTTTTATTATTTAATGATAACAATGATTTAGGAAACGTTTTCAGCTTTCGGTGAAGATTTTTTTCAAATATCAGAAATAATTTGTATAATGATAACAATGATTTAGGAAATGTTTTCAGCTTTCGAAGATTTTTTATTTTATGGCTTATATCAAATACACTTTCTTACGCATATTTAACTTAGCTCTAAGATAGCACGGCGGCCTTTCAGGCTGTTGAAATAGTAGTATGTAGCGGCCTGAAACAAGGCTTTTCCAAAAAGCTTCGAGGTTCGCTAACTTAAGTTTAGAACCTGAAAATGCCATTAAAGTAGCGATGAGATTTCAAAAAATGGCTTCGCCTATCCCACGCCATATACTCAACAGGTGTACAGTCAGTGTGATGGGCCCGCAAGTCATGTTTATATTTCACGAATTTATCGCACGCGTTGACGTCTAGAGGCGCCCGTTTTGATTCACACACACGCCGTCGCCATAACACCGATCCACAATAAAAAAGCGCTCGTTCCACAAGATATGATTGATGTAGCGCCTTTGATGTCCGCCGCCGGAGATATCGGGCCTCGCTCCTGAATATCGACGCGGGTGTATAAATAAACTAAGCGAGGAGCACCGGCCCCCGTTCGACTTAATTATGAGATTATTAGACACGTAGCCATCTTCTCGTATTGACATTACTCTACTTTGGTTAACGACCGTTGAATATTTTTGTTTCAGGGCGATTTTTTATACGTAAAAATCTTTAAATGGACGAATGTGTACTTCATTTGCCAACGTAAAACATTCTGAAATCATCCTGTATACTCATTTCGTAAAAACGAATCTAAAGTATAGAGTATCATGTATCCAATACAACAGCGTGAATCGATTAAAACTCATTCATAGCCCACTGCAAAACAATTGCAAAATGTGCCATTGAAAGGAACCAAACGCAAACACAATAAATAAATAGAAAATAGATAAAAAAAAGGATAAAATAGAACCAAAGTGATACATAAAACTGTGATAGAGAATAATTATAGGATAAGTAATAATAATGTAAAATAAAAATGTACAATAAAAAAAAATGTAAAATGAAAAATGTAATAACAACAGAGGAAAGAATGAAAGATTGAACAGAGCAAAAAAGAAAGATAGAAGAACTGTAGCATGAAATATAGATAATAGACCGAAAGAGACAATAAAGTACGATAGAAGAGAAAGAAAATAAAAAACTATGTGAAAAAATAAATTGCAAATAAATAGGGGTACGAGAGGACCCCAATAGCGGAGGTCATTAAAAAAAATATACAACAGCGAACCAAATTTCATACATCAAATCATCCTGTATACTCATTTCATACAAAACGAATCCAAAGTGTAAAGTATCAGGTAGCCAATACAACAGCGTACCAAATTTTATACATCAAATCATCCTGTATACTCATTTTATACAAAGCGAATCTAAAGTATAGAGTATCATGTAGCCAATAAAACAGCGTACCAAATTTGATCCAATGCAAGTATTGCTACAAAAGTCGAACTAATAAAAACCGAATTTCCAACGAACAGATATCTAGGCGCGCACTAAGCCCGGCTTCCGTCTTTTACGATGGTCAACAGTTACATATTTAATGTTCAATGTTTATCAACATTTCTTTCTTATGCAGGTTTTTAGTGGGGCGATAAATTATTTCTCTTCAAAGACTCGCTTATTTTCGAACTTTTGTTTCTCTCGAAACTGTAATTCACCGTTTTACAGCTGACGTCACCGCTATTATTTAGTGAACTGCTTTTTATACAGGTTGATTGGTTATAGATCTAAAACTAAAGCTAATACTAAAACTATTTAAGCAACAGACACATAGTAATGGATCTTAACCCTTTCCACTCCAAGGCTGTTATGTAGCATCGATAAAATTTAATTGAATTATAGTATCTTGCGATTCTAGAATATGTTTCGTTCATTCGTGATTCAAACATTTTAGTAACAAAAATCTTTCCTGTTTTAAAATTTTCCACAAAAAGAAGTAACACCATGTCGAGTATCACTCGACAGTGGACCTTGTGGAGCATAATCAGTGTCAGAGTGACACTCGACATTGGAGTGGAAAGGGAAACATGAATTATAATTGCAGTATTCTAGATGACTGCCTCTTCTCCTTTTGAGCTGATAGAAGCTCTTAGCAAGGCATAAACCTTTTACAAAGATCGCCTCGATCTTGCACTGCGCGTATCCAGCTACTTCCTCAGGCTATGTGGACAGTCTACCTAGTGGGGGTGTACCCACGCCGCGTCTACCGGCCCCTGGTCACCACTAAACAACCTTTCAGCCCCGACAGTCGTCGATTGCATACGATTGGTTTTTGTTTTAAAATCTTTAAAGTCGTGAATATACTATATTGGGTTATAAAAACCGCTGAAGTTCTACACCCATTTTCCAACAGCCTGTATAATATCTCTGAAATATGTTACATATGCTTATTTTAACATTATAATGTGACAGATAACTTTCTGGAAGTACTAATATATATTTAGAAAATGCTTTTCCATCTTTTAGTTGAGTTATTTAAAAAAGGCGCGTGTAAAATTATCGCCTATTTGTTATCATCCTGTATATTGAACTGCGAAATTACGTATGTACATATGTCAAAAGATTATATCCGAGTATAAGTCGTTGATATAATAAGAGTCAATGTGGCTCATGGCTTTTCGCGACAACTCGTCGACATTAAATGCGTTCATATTTCCGAGATAATGCTGAAAATGATAAAGGCTCCGACGCACATGAGACGCATCAATGATATCATTAGACTAGTCAGTAGTTGACGCGGTTGAGTCACAGAAAAATAAATATCCGAAAACGTGACGCACGGCAGGAACGCGCGTAAATATCCTGCGATATCCGAACACGGGACGTTACTGTCGCGTATCTATTTCGATTAACTGAATTTATTTCTCAGTTATTTATTTTAAAAAAATGCTTAAATGTCATGTCGGATTTAAAAAAGCTAAGAGATATACATAATAGTTTAATTTACAATAATCTTTTATTGCTTTCCTTTATATATTTTACACTTGAAATGTCTATGTTTCTTTACAAATTCTACACACACAAACACACACACATACATATAGATGTCTACAAGCAAAATATTGAAAAGAAAAAAATATCGAAACAGAATCTTAACGATGGGCTGATTAAAAAGTTTGTTGAAACTGGATGATCTTGATCATTGACCATTTTATTCTTTTGAGTATACCTATACGTAAAAAGTTTAACTTTAGTTAATTGTCAACAAAATAAAAAACAGACAGAGACAGAGATAGTGCTATACGAAGCCGAAATAAGCCGATTGTCTCTTTCCAAATGTCGATGTGCATTATTTATCGCCATGATCATTGACCATTTTATTCTTTTGAGTATACCTATATGTAAAGTTTACTTAAGTTAATTCTCAACAAAATAAAAAACAGACAGAGACAGAGATAGTGCTCTACGAAGCCGAAATAAGCCGATTGTCTCTTTCCAAATGTCGATGTGCAATATTTATCGCCGGGTGTAACTGTGTAACTTTTTGTGTATAGTTTAATGGCAGCATATGAAAGTGTTGCTTGTTCTTTAATTGTATTGGTGATCGTTTTTAAATTTTAAAGTACGTTGATAATTATTATTATATATACAACTAGCTGATCCCGCAAACGTGGCATTGCAAAAAAAAAATAAAGTTTTTAATTAACAAATAAAAAATAAGTGTTGATCGTAGACGGGTGAAAATTTAGGGTTGTATGTATTTTTGTATGTTGTATCATAAAAAAATAAAATAAAAAATTTAGGGTTGGACCACCGTTATCACTTAGAGGTATGGAAAATAGATAGTAGCCGATTCTCAGACCTACTGAATACGCATATAAAATTTGGTAAAAATCGGTCAAGCCGTTTCGGAGGAGTACGGTAACTAACATTGTGACATGGACATTTTATATGTCAGATTATGAATTATGCAATCTGACAATACTTTTGATATCATCAGGTCATATTTTAGATTATCTTCGAGGTTTTACTTCTTCTTTTCAACCGATGGACGCCTACTGCTAGGTATATACCTCCCTCAAAGATCTCCACGCATTTCATCTAGTGGGCCTATCCACGTCTCGTGGTCGAAACTCAAGAAACTTTCAACCCTAACAATGTTTTACTTATAAACTAAGAAATAGTCTATTTATATATCATTGTTAAGATGGCGTCAATTTTAATTATTACATTATAATAATCCGTGATAAATCGACGAAAAAAATAAAACTATCCAATAAATTACGTATACATCGCTTGCTACCGTTCGAGAAACTAATTAGATTTGAATCAAACGCATCAATGCCTCCGACTTCATTCCACTCATCGTCAGAGACGTAATAGCAAATTAATATTGATGTACTGGTTTAGATTCGTATGCATGATAATTGTGTCTATACAAAGAAAGATATAACTGAAGCAGTAACGTGTATGTGGAGAATTTACATTTAAATTACAAGTGAGAAATTATCTTCTAGTAATTATCACATTATACCCTCCGCATATCTATGATGAGTGTTTTTTTATTCTTTTTAAATGTTTAATATACCATAGATTGTATATACATTGTATCCGTGCATGCCTGTCCGGATATTATAGCATAAAACATATCTACAAAATTCTAGTAAATGTTAGTTTTTTTATAAACATTAACACAAATATAATACACTGGATTAATTGGAATTTGAATAACAGGCAACACCGATATACGCCATGGTGTAAATTACACACAAATATATATATATATTCGTGCTCTTCTATCGTTCCTCTTTCGATCTTTCATTCCTTTATTCTCGTTCTTTCTACATTTCTTTTCTCTTTCCCTTTCATATCCATTTTTACTTTTATCCGATACCATTCTTTCTTTTCCTCATACCTTAACTATTACAATTTCTTTATTTTTATTCTATATCACATTTTACATCTGTTCTAGGTATTCAATTTTATTTACTTAATTATTTAATTGAATATTTTTATAATAAATCTTTGTATTGTAGTATCTATATCGAGTTAATGTAAATAGCAATTTAGAAGCATTAGAATCGATTAAACTAACATGTAGTTCGCTTATTGGAAAACGTGAAAATCATTACAAAATACAGTGGAACCTTTGTCAAAATCATTCTTCTTCGCTTTCTAATAAGAACTAATATCCGATAACCTCAAACATTGCGATGTGTGGACTAAGCCAAGCGATTTACAACTTAAAACTAAGTGATATAAAGTACATTATATGTGTGTAGACGTGTAACCACATGTCGACGATTGTTAGTTTGTAGCGAAGTAACACGTGTTCGGAATATGTCAATTCATTATAAACTTTGTGTAGAGAGAAAGATGATTTGTGACATATAGAATATAAAGAGCTCTATCTGTGCTATAAGTAAATACAGTGATACGTTATGGGTCGATTGCGACGTTCTAGAAGCTTCGAAACATTTCGTATACAATACCACAATGTATGAATATGAAGTCTCTTGGGACCAGCGAGAAATCAAAACGGATCTTGGAGGCTTCGAAAGAATGCCGAATTAATATCACAGTCAAATATCATTGGCGAATATAAAGCTCAACGAATCCGTTGGCTTGGTCACTTGGAGCGAATGGGATAGGATCGGAGCGTGAAGGTAGCGTACCTGGAAAAACCGAGGGGTTGAAGACCTGGGTAGACCCAGGTATCGCTGGATCAATCGCGTTGAGGCAGACTTGCGCGAATTGAATGTCAACAAATGGCAGACGATGGCGCAAGATTGAGGAAAGTGGAAGTCTCTCGCTTCGGAGGCCAAGACCCACTTTGGGTCACTGAACGAGCGGGGTAAGTAAGTATGAATATGAAGGTATTTTACTAGTGTGTTGTGATGATTTATAGATCTGATACGTGGTTGTTGATGAGTCTTATAAGAAGATTGAAGATAACAGATCACGGGTGATGAAAGATTGAGTGTGTAGTATGAGCAGGTAGACCAGGGGGACGGAAGGCATGATTAGAGTAGATACAAGATAATTAGGAGACATTACAAGAGAACACATAGTCAAGTTTTAAGTCGCTGAATGAGGTCAGTACAAGACCAGACAACGTGGTGACTTTGACAGACGCCTATTCCTTCCTAAGAATTTGACATTGTTATCATAATAATACAAATTCATTCGATTCCCTATTTTTCTTTCACAATTTAATTTCGTCCGCGCCTACCGACCAATTTAATGTTATTGTCTCATCAAAATTTTGCATATTTCTCTATCAAAACTTTTTCTTCACCTGAAACAAAAAATATTCGTACAGGGGAGTCCCCGCCACAATTAGGACGTGTCCAAAACAACCGCGACCATTGTCTTTATTGAAATTAATGTTTGAATCGATCAATTGAAACTTTGGCACCCCCTCGTCTCCGTCGAACATTTTTCTCCGGGGATCCCCCGACGGAAAGACAATGGGACTACGGTTATTAATATTCTAATATAAAAAACACTGCGGCTAAACAATAGGTGTTGTTAATTTAGTCATTACGAATTCACGGGGTGTCCCTTTTGGTATAGGAGAGGGTGATACTGTTTTCTTGGTTCGATATAATGAAATTCTTTGATACTTACTTTCTATACGGAATTTACTTTTCTTTCATATTTAATGGAATCAAGCCTTACCTCGCGGAAGTCCATCTTGAGTAAGAAAAGGACCAATATTTTGACTCTGTGTTTGGCACTAATCGGTGTAACATAACTCCTGAAGATGCCCTGTGGAGGGGTGAAACACGTGTTGAGTGATTTGGCGGTGGCGGTTGTGTGATTCGCATTGTTTGTCGCATACGTATTTATCAGCGGTCTGGCGGGCGGTGCATTTGTTGCACGACTACCACTGCATGTGCGGAAGTGGCTAAATATTGGTTCCTTTTCTTACTTACTTTTCTTTCGTTCAAAAATTATAACATACTTCGGTAATCATTTTTATCATGCTCAGGGTCAGGTCAGGTCATTTTGGTATGTGCAACATATATATAGTTTCTGAGAAAGTTAATGCTGTTAGCCTTAAGGCTTTTACAGTTTCATATAATATGAGTTCACAGAACAAAAGGGTCTGTGAAATATATTAAATTGAACTTAAGTATTTCGTAAGACGCTTGCTCGAAGGTGGTATAGGTAAGGCCATTTTAATATTACAAACAGACAAACCAATTTTATATATTTTTATATAGATTAAAAAATATCTCGCGATTTAAAAGACGGTGAATTAGTAAATCATAAATAGGCTTCAATCAATCGACTTCACGTCTAAGACAGGCTTCAGGCATTCGATTTTCGAATGTTAGCACCTGAAGCCGCGACCTGATTGGCAGCCAAGCGGTGCATTGACAGGTCGAAATGAATGCACCAAATGCAACACGCAAGCCGCACTGGTACAAGAAGCCATTGCGATCTAAATTCAGACAATACGTCAAGTTCAATGTTTTTTTTTAAAATAAAACCGCGTTTTTCGTGGCCTCTCGTGAACTCATAGCTTATTATGGGAAAGAGACTAACATTTTTAATAAATTTTTCACATAACACTTCATTTACTATTTCTAAATACAACCCAAGTTCAAACCTTGAACTTTTGCCACGTAAAAACACTTCATGAAATATCCTTCGATATTTCAAAGAATCAGGTTTATTGATTATAGGTATACAACCTTCAAGAGCTCATATTGTTTCAATTATTGTATGTCTAATGTATGGCACTCAAAAATTATGAACGTGTCAGCGGCGCATCGAAATGGGGAATTCCACAGAAATATAATTCGCTATACATCGATATACTTCGGACTTCGTGTTGTCATTACTTCCAAAATTTACCGGCCCTAGGAAGAATCCCGCTATGTAATAATAATAATTGACTGATATATAAATAAAACATATTAAAAAAATAATTTTAAATTAATTCTGTCAAAGAAAAATAACATGAGAATTGTAAAAGAAAATATAATGTGTATAAAATGCGTGTTTCAACTGATCTTATTGGAAATTTATGAGTAATGCCTTTGCCCAGTAGTGGACATTCTGTATCTGAAATGATTGTTATGAACGTTAACTTAAGAGGGTGTTTAAAATAAAACGTTTCCTAGCGCTCCACAGCTTTCACACATTCAACAGTGACCTTCCATCGTCATCTAAATCCATAAATCAACAAACTCTGTACAACAAAACATAGTTAAGTTTTTTAAACGTAACAAATTTTGATATACTATCAGCTGCGGAAGGGAATAAATTGAGGCGGCCCCCACAATGAACATAATAGCGACATCGACGGACAAAACAACCGATAATTTTAATGCAACGTATGACAAAAACTCTCTGACCACGTGTCCTGGGTCGAAACTGGTTCTAACCGGTTATTAATAAGACTCCATTCAATCGAACTGTGTACAGTCAGCGCCAAAGATATACACACCTGTCGAAATTTTTTTTACGAAACAAATCTTATTTCTATTGTAATAAAGTTGAGATTATTTTTAATTTCTGGAGTAATGGCAGTATTTTGTTGTCGAATCGATCGTACGCCACCCATTGGGATAAACAATGTTAATTCAGATTGACCAGCTGTTCCTAATCGGACCGGAGCTATTGATACGGGTTTGATGAATCGCATTAGATGCTATCAAAGCATTTATTGCTACTGCTTTATGATTTATCACGTGAAATAACTGTTCTCCTTTATTATATTTTAAATTTGAATAAAGATCTTTGTACATACATAATTCGTGATTTCGCGTGTGGTTTTAAAGCATGATTTTACTGTTTTTTTTTTTTACATATAACACTGTCTTCATGCATTTTGATAGTTGACATTAACATTGTGTACTTAATAAATTTAAATAAGGAACTCGAGTTAACCACAGATTAAAAAAATTGTATAATTCCGTTTTTTACATTATATTGCCTTCTTTTTTAATATCGTTTAATGATCCTGGTTGTGTAGTTTTTAAATTTTTTTAATATTTTTATAACCGTTTTTCCTATTACAAAAAAAAATATGAGGCAGTGTGCTATATTTTTAATCACATATTTTTATATATAGCAGTGATGGTGTTGTTTTTATAGTTAAAATATTCACAAACATAATAAATAATCATCCATAATTCAAAACAATTGCAATTGCACTACTTTTTAAAACCAAATGTTTTTTTTAATATGCGGCATGTATTACCTGTGCCCTGTCAGTTATACTAAGCGTTTCGCGCCAAAAACTTTTGACAGTTGCAAATTTCGCGCCAACATCTATGTCATTTATTACTGTGACATTTAGATGTATTACATATTATTTCTCGATATCTTATTAGCATGTAATTTATAAATAAAAAAACATTCGCGCCAAAAACTTTTGACAGCTGCAAAATTTCAATAGTTGTCATCTATTGTTTCCGAGTTGCAATGTCAGTTGCATTGCGTCTGGTCTGTTCCCGTAGCTTGAAACTCGCGGTGCTATAATTCAATTAAATTGAATATTTCGAGAAGCCACCTCTTGTTACCCCCCACCGTTTGCCTCCAAAACCCCCCTCCCCCCTACTCCAATAACAAAGGCGTCAAAAGAAATGTCGCGCATAAATTATTCCATTTTTTTTTATTTTCCGGCCAACACTTCATCGTTGAAGAAATCGTTAATATTAATTTTTTGACACCGAAACAAGCGAAGTTTAATATTCGCTTTATTCATAAAGCCGTTGTCTTTGGTATTGTAATGGCCACCGATATCAGCGGCTATATCTACCTATCCCATATATATATACAAACATAGGAGTCCGTACAACTATTTTTTTTAATCTATATTCTTTGAAGTATCACAGATATTTTTTTTAATTGACATTTGTCTGCTTTTACGCATTACGAAATGAAAATAACTGACATAGCGTATCAGGTTGAAGGCTTTTATTCGAAGGCTGGCCACATAAGCAGCGTCCAGCAGGTAGACGCGGCGTGGATAGGCTTTCCACAAGGTAGATTGACGATCGGTCATCGTGGCGATCTTTCGGAAGAAGAAGGCCACATAACTCAGACAATGCCCATTAAGGTTTTTATGTTCTGCAGTGAAGGTGTTGAAAATATTTGTGCAAGCCCACGTTGAATAGCTGAAGTGATAATGAGATTTAGGTTTATAATGAACATCACATTTTCAGCCCTCTGGTCACATACCTCATAAACTATAAATGCCATTTCATACCATTGATCTCTTAGCGATATTCACATTGGAAATCTTCTTTTAACATCAAGTAGAATCTCAAAATTTGACCTTGATTTGTAAGTCTGGGAATAGTGGTTCAATCGCATTAGAACTTTGAATAGATCATTTTTAGAGTATCCCAGATTAGATAGTAATATCTGATCGACGGAATAGTCAAGCACCAAGGTCAAATTCGGATCACAATTATGTCATCGTGAAAAAGAGTGATCCTATTTCGCCCTTAGAAGCCTTAATCGATTAAGCATGCGGTATCTTAACACATTATTACATAAGTCAAATTTAAGTTAATTTTAATTAAAATGAACTGCTTCGATCATCACAGATGACGCAACAGCGGCCGGCACGTGTGAATTTGAAATAACAGATGCCCGATAAAGAACCGATGTGTTCGCACGAAAACAAAGTCATTGGCCCGCGTTATCGATACGGGGTCAAATTATAAACGTTCCTTAATAATCGACGAACTCTCCGCTAATCGGATCAACGTCCGACTTTGTCAAAGTTTCACTTATAATAAACTTCGATCAACTAGACATTCCGAAAAAGAAGAACACCCTATATGTAACACCCATGCCGATAAACAAGTTCTCATTAGCTAAGGCTACGGTACAGAGACAGGTTCAAGGACGCTGACCATCCACGAGGATCAGGGGCTAAAGAGCGAGGCGGTCATCACTGTCTGTCGAACAACAGACAACAGGCTGTATAGCAGTGTCCATCATGGGGTTGCAATATCACATTAGCCAAGGCTACGGTGCAGAGATAGGTTCAAGGGCGCTGACCATCCACGAGGATCAGGGGCTAAGCAGCGAGGCAGTCATCACTGTCTGTCGAACAACAGACAACAGGCTGTATAACAGTGTCCATCAGGCGGTGGTAGCAATATCACGTCACACGAACTCTAGCGTGTGTTGCACGGACGAGACTCAAGAGTTGTAGTGAATATGGCAACCGCCGCACATACTGGCGCACAACCTGATGATGACAATATGGAGTAGGTATCAGGAAGTGAGATATTGTTAGGACGTCGTTAAAATAGATCAGGAGACAAACTTTTATACTTAAATACTTTAACATGCAAAAACGTGAGCAATGTCTGTGGAATATGGATCCTAATAATAATAATAAACTGATCAACTCAAACAAATGGGTTTATTCGACTCACTGGAAGAGACACGGTCTTCCACGTTTTACTCGGCCAATATTTTTTTTTGGTCTATTATGAGCACTTACATTCAAATCAACAAGCCTTTTAGTTAAATAGAATTAGGCTCTTTTCATATTATACTAGAACCTATTGTAAGGACGCAAAATATACAATATCGACATGGCGGTTGAAAATGTGTGTAAAGTTATTTGTCGGCTAAAAACTTCAAAGCTTTTACACTGATATAATCACCCTGTATAAACATTCAGAATGATCCCTTCTTCTTCTTCCTTCCCTTTTCCCTTTATTTGGGGTCGGGTCTCCTTATCAATTTGCGCCAGGCCACTCTATCCTGGGTTGTCTCTGTATCAAGTTGAAGGGTTTCCACTTCCTTTCTGATATTAGACCATCACGTAGCTTTTGGACACCCTCTCCCTCTTGGGAATTCTGGGAGGCTTAAGGCAGTTTTTACCACGTGGAATGATCATAATGATCCCTGAAATACGTTATATTTTTTTTTCTATCCTTGCGACATGCCAGTTCCTTCTGGCAGTACAAAATACAGAGGCAGATAGTAAACAATAAGTAATTTTAATATGCAGAAATCTTATTTCTATGCTATGTAGCTTGTATATTAATAAACAATAAAGCATAAAAATATATTCTTTATCCGATTTCATATGATATTTCGCCGTATCAAGCCATAGACGCTTGCTTACTACAAGGCATATCTCTCAAAGATATCAATGGGAGGATATATCATAAACTTCACGCTCCATAGGCGGATTTATACTGTTGACAATCCTCTGAAAACTTATATGTGAGCAGTGGCAATCACGAAGCGTATATATATATATATATATATATATACATAAAGTTTGAGAAACACAATCATAATCAATATCGATAGACGTTAGTTTTTTAACAGCGGCCCCGCGAGATAACTCGGCTTACACGAGCGTATTAATTATTGTTGTAACCATTTTTATTACGAGCACGTCTGTACCGGACAAGGAAGCGGATTCTCCTGTACAGAACCATCTGGAACTAAAATCGTACACCTGGAAAACTAAATACATATGTAAGTTACTTTTGATATAATCCTTTAGTGAAAACTAAATCTAATGTATAAAATTCTCGTGTCACGGTGTTCGAACTTCAACTCCTCCGAAACGGCTTGACCGATTTTTACCAAATCTTACATGCGTATTCAGTATGTCTGAGAATCGGCTGCTATCTATTTTCCATACCCCTAAGTGACAAGGGTGGTCCACCCCTAAATTTTATTTTTAATTTTTTAGACAATTTTTTTGGTTTTTATTTTATTATGATACAGCATACAAAAATACATACAAACCTAAATTTTCACCCCTCTACGATCAACACTTACCTTACATTTGTTAATTAAAAACTTTAATTTTTTTTGCAAAACAACGTTTGCGGGATCAGCTAGTATATAAATATAAATGAATGAACCAAAGTCGCTTGTGCAACTGATGGATGGTGACGAAAGGTTTTTAAGTGGCGATCATCACGACATGGGTAATCACACTAGTGGACGAACGACATAGTTAAAGTCGCCGGAAGTCACTGGTGGATGATTTAGATCTATTTCTTACATAGGAAGAGCTAAAGTCCATTGTTTTTCATTATATCCGCCTGTTGACCTAGTCGCCTATCTATTTGACATCTACAATTAAATTCATATATATATATATATATATATATATATATATATATATATATATATAACAAAGTTCACGTTCGACTGGATAAGAAGCTGTGATTAGAACTGTAATCTCTTTCTCTTACCGCATTCACTTCCGTTCTCGCACCGCGAAAGCCTCTATTGTCGAACTGCTATTAAGGCTTCGTCATTATTGTCGAAAGCTCTCAACTTTTGGTATTAAAGTTTTGAATCGGTTCATCTGTGTTCAGCGGTAAAACACCTGCAGTTTAATACCATACGTCGTGGGTTCAATTCTCTATGATGTTTTTTAAGAACTGGAGATTTAGACATTCTTCTTCGTGGTAATATACAATCAATCTGAGGTTATAAGCAGATTTGTTCCATTTCCCTTATCACGTTTAAGTTGCTCCTCAGAAGACATCTCATTCTTCAATATTCTTCACCAACTTTTTCTTTATCATGGTGTTTTAATAATAAAGATAAGAATATCTGACAGTTGCTAATGCGATATAACTTATTGGCTAAATTTTCCAGTCACTGCATATATTTATTTCGTGATACATCTTCTATTTAACAGTCTTTTTTTCTTTAATTCTTCCTCATCAGTTCTTATGTTCAGTGATTCTTGGATTTCTGTTTAATAAACCACGACGCTGTTAAAATGGTTATTATGATACCATTTTGCAGGCTTTGAATAAGGTTGTATTCGTTTTAAGTTCTAATATTTTCATGTTATTTATTGATTCACTAACAATTGTTACAATTTATCGGAACTCTCTTGACTACTAGACTCAGTGTTTGGCAATAATCGGTGTAACATAACTCCTGAAGATGCCCCGTGGAGGGGTGAAACACGTGTTAAGTGATTTAACGGTGACGGTTGTGTAATTCGCATTGTTTGTCGCATACGCATTTATCAGTGGGCTGGCGGGCGGTGCACTTTATTGCACGACTACCACTGCATGTGCGGAAGTGGCTAGATATTGGTCCTTTTCTTACTTAGGACTGACTTCCGCAAGGTAACGCCTGATTCCATTAAATAATAATATAATAATTATATAATAATAACAATTGAGTAAGACAATTGTTACAATTTATTCATATAAACATATTAGCCGATTATTGTCCACTGTAAGGTATGTCCCCCCACATCAAGCGATTTTTCTGGACCTTGGTTAAATCTTGGAAATTATAATTCAATTAATAAGTCATTAATTAAAATTTCTAGTTAGAGGAAACGTAAAAAAAGTTGCGCATACGTCGATAACTATATGTCGTTGATTAAAGATAAAGATAAAAGATTTTTTTTTATTTAAAATTGGAACTTTTAACAGAACTCTTATAGATCGTTAATTTTTTTAATCTGTTTTATTTTCGACTCTGCTTCGCAAGGTGTTATAGTTGTAGAGAAGAAACAGGAAGAAACTCAATAACTATTTTTTGATTATTATAATATGTGATACGCGAAAAAAAGATAGTATAGTTCCAAGAAGTTAGCTGATGTATCAATGTAGTTCATTCCTTTGTCCTTATCTACTTTAACAAGTGGTGTATATATATTTTCGCAAGAATCTAAAAGAATCATTGTATTTGATTAGTGAAAAACACAGTTGGTTCTATTCGTGGCTTTGTGTACAAATTAATTGATTCCAATTTCAAAATAATTTACGTATCGCTGTACAAACATCAGCGTTGCTCGCAGATGAGCCTCGAAACGGAACATCTCCGCGCACCGCCCGTTTAGAAGACATTAAGCAATTTACCTAATGTACACGCGCCGCGATCGAATACCAACCAAATATCTAAAACGATAAGATTGAAAATCAATTGAAACATTAACAAAATTTACAGACGACATTACAAACGTCTTAAGAAACGTACAAACTTAATGTAGTCTATGCCGTAAGTTAGAACGATCGGTAGGAATTTGTTTTGGTTTTCGTCTGTACACACCCTTATAATTAAGGGCGTTACTAAACAATCTATCGGAATAGTTCCCGGCGGATAGTGACTAGATATCTAATGCTTTGTCGTTGAATTAATACCGGGATTTATGGCGGACGGAATTAGCCGGGCCAGGGTCTGGAGGAAGTATCAGCGGAGCGATTCTCTACCTCCAGTAATAATGGCATCAGATATTACCTTTTTTAACTACCCGTATACACCATTATAAAAACAATCAATTTAAATATATATACAAAACATAATTAGTTAGATGTGAAAGCTTTAAGGGTAAATGTATAGTATATATAATAAATAATGAATTTTTATATAGTTAAAAAAGGTGTGAAAAATTCAAATTACTACATATTAAATTACATATATATTATATATACCTGCTGCTTTTTTAAATTAATAAATGTATTGCATTTCAGATTGATTATTTTATACAGCGTTATTTAAAATTTGTTAAAAAGTTTTAAGGCTTTTTCCTATATTTAAACACTCTGTATATTATAGTATTGTAACTACTATAATAAAAGTTAAATTTGAAGGTAAAAGTGTTATAAGAACTTATTACAAACTAGTTCTGCCCGTGACTTCGTCCGCGTGGAATTTAACAAAAAAAAATTATTAGTTTGTTTTTGTTTAGAAATTTTTCTAGTAGCCTAAGTTATTCCTTATTACATCACCTACCTGCCAGTATAAACCAATAAAAATCGGTCCAGCTATTTCAGAGATTAACCTGAACAAACGTACAGAAAGACAATAATTTTGGCATTTGTACCATATATATTAGGGAGATCGGAAAGTAATGTCGCTTTCTTAAGTTAAATTCACACGACTAGATTTTTAACAAGTTTTTATTTCTAATCAACAATATATTCACCTTCGTTATCAACAACCTTTTGCCGTCTAGTATACAAATCAATGCCGGAGCGGTAACAAATCAATCGGTTTTTCTGTAAAATATATCGACGGTATAAAGCGTGTTATAATATTACAAACATACACTCCTATTTTATTTATTTGTAAAGATAAGCCACACATTACTTAGTATAATTATCAAAACGCTAAACAATCCGCTCATCACTCCGCCCCGCTTTCCGCTCATTAATATAAACACACCATTGACAGATCCCCGTTTAAGTTTTATTGATTGATGTCTTACAACACAACAATGGTTTACACTTAACACACGCGCCGTATATTAATGCAGTCGTTTCATTCGATTGTCAACCTTATTGCTTTCGATATAAGAAAATTTTATATGCACACGTGATATTGATACAATTTCGTTACAATTTTTTTTAAGTATTGACGAAGGAACGCACTTATTATTGCATCTTGTTTAATTAAATGAAGGGTTCGTCAACAGAGAATAACATACAGGATGATTAATAACAGATGTGTAAGCTTTAGGGGTGAATCTATATCTCATTTTCTGCCAAAAAAATCATTGATTTTAGAAATAACAAATACTGTAAAAAGCGTTTTTATAATTCATATTACTATATATAATTGTTTACTATCTGTTGAAGATTGAACAGCCACAGGTTAATATTCTGTCTTATTGCAATGGAATAATTTAAGTTAATACAACATCTTTCAGAGTAATCATTATACGGTAGGTATACGAGTTCGGTTCCCGGGATACAATCTTGTAGTTTATTATTATTTAAGATTAATAGATCAAAATACAGTAAACACTTTAACATACAAATTCGTAAATTTTTAAAAAAGAAATATTAAATGTGTGTGAAAAATAGATCTTAATAATAATAAAAACAATTTTAATCACTGCTGAGGAATAAGTTTCCAGAAGATTGGGCAGCAGCATCCTCTTCGATCCATAATACCACACTGCTAGAACTAGATTTCTTTGGGGGAAGCATGGACATGGCGGAAACGACATCTATATTCAGGGAGTTAGTTAAAAATATTTAAAACTACGCCGGCAAATAAGCTAAATATTCATCCTTTATATCTTCTGTATTCATAGCCAATCATCCTGTATAAAACGAGAAGAAATTCAATAAACTTTTGTCGAACCAACGTTTATATTTCGTAATAAAATTCAAAACAATTTGTCCCCAGAGATGCAAGCTCTCGATAAGTACGAAAAGACAAGGCAGTCTCATGGCTTCGATTATTTATTTAAGATTTTCGCCACCTGAGCCTTTTAAAAAAACAAGTATTAATTATTTTGCATCGGATACGTTTATACATTTTCAATTTTATCACAACCCTATAGAGTTTATTTTAGAACATCGACAACCCTTAATCGTTGTTAGGGATTTGCGATCAAATTTTCTTCGGAAAAAACAGTGAAGTTTTTCTTTTTATTTATTTTCTTTCGTTTCGTGGACTGATTAACACTGGACGATGCTTAATCTTTGATTTTAAAATTAAAAACAACATTCGCTACGGATAAAAGTATGTATAAATGTATGCGTACAAAATTAAACCATAAGTCTTAGGAGTAGGTTTAAAAATCAATCGGTGATATTTTAAAAGAGGCGGTCGGGGCAAACCGATACACAATTAAAGAGGAAAACAAGGAGTCTCGGTGCTAGAGCTAAGACGAATGTTGCGGAAAATCGAAGCTTCCCCTCCCTCCCCTGCGACGGGACGTCTGATTTACGATTTACAACCAACAAGGGATTTTGTTTCTTTAATTCAATTTTTAATATATATCTTCTTCGTTATTATTTAATGGATCAGGCGTTACCTTGCGGAAGTCCATCCTAAGTAAGAAAAGGACCAATATTTAACCACTTCCGCACATGCAGTGGTAGCCGTGCAATAAACTGCACCGCCCGCCAGCCCGCTGATAAATGCGTAGGCGGCAAACAATGCGAATCACACAACTGCCATTGAAAATTTCATCATTTTTACCATATTTTTTCCGCTTTTACTAAGCGCAGACAGTTGGGAGTAGGTTGCCGCTATTTGATACGGATCTTTCTTCTTCCCTGCAGGTCACGGCAGCGTTTTATCATTGTTTACAATTTTTCTTACGTATAAAATATAGCTAAAATGTATACATATAAATAATACATTTTGGAAGTTTTACTCAATTATATATTGAGTGCTACATTATTTTATTTCAAGTCGCTGCCCAAGCGCTACAGACCATTAAATACCTTGAGGTTTAGGACAATGTGCAGGGCCAACTCATTCAAAAGATTCTTCTGTAGATTTTTTCTTGAGGAGGTCCGGTAAGTTGAAGGTATGTTAAGGTTTTCACATAAGGTCACGTAGTTACGTCTTTTGGATTCGAATCGGGAGCAGTGTCTGAGTAAGTGATGAAAAGTCTGTACTGTGGAGTCGTCACACAAATTCATATAAACATATCTTACCATTTATTACGTTAACACGAATGTGAATCAGTTTAAATCATATAACATCCTGTATAATTGAAGTCCCACAAATTCACCCTGATATTACATGAATGAAAACATAATTGGGATGTAGGTAAATATAAAAATATTATATTTCATTGACCCGCACCATATATCAGTTACAAACAATTAGTAAAAATCTTATATTACAATAAATGAAGTTGAATATTAAAAGTATTTTATCAGAACAAATACAGAATAACATATATTAGTTAAACCATCTTATAGCATGTAGGCGTGGGTTGTGCTCCCACTAGATGGACCAATGAAATAGATGAGGTCGACGCTAGGTCGATCTTTGGAGAAGGCCTATGACTTGCAGAAGACTTCTATCAGCTGAAAAGAAGAATAAAAAGAATAATATGAATATAAACTCTATTCTGAAGACATATATATTACTCAATCAACTAAAGTTTTATTTTTTTTTCAGGTAAGTGACAAAATACAACATCTCTCTGC
Organism: Battus philenor; assembly: GCF_028537555.1. Taxonomy (NCBI): domain Eukaryota; kingdom Metazoa; phylum Arthropoda; class Insecta; order Lepidoptera; family Papilionidae; genus Battus; species Battus philenor. The sequence continues at coordinate 947,687 of NW_027181686.1, read as the reverse complement.
ACCAAGTCAACGATATATCTGGTAACTTGCTTAACTTCTATAACTTTATAACTTACTATTTATACGCGTTTTGTGGATATTTGTAAACTATTCATACATATATTCTTCCTTCATTGGCGAAGAATATAAAAATCACTTATAATCTCCTAGGTGTATATTACATAGGCTATTTATAATATATGACCCAATAGAAATAACAGCTTCCAAATTCAAATTCCGTAATTTTAAATTCATAAGAAAAATAAGAAATCAATCAGCCAGTATATCTATGGAACAATCTCACTCGAATGATACTATTTCTTTATATTTGTGATCATATTTATATGCTACTTCTAAAAGAAGTAATCAAAATTAGAAAGACGAATAAAAATATAGTATATAGTTCAGTGGATCAGCGAGTTCAAGTGGCAGTGTTAAAGCCACATAGCACTAGAACAAATGGCCGCTGGGACCTTAAGATACCACGTACTAACAATCCCAGCGTGGGACTTTCACAACATGGGTGATGACCACAGATAATCTTGTTAAGTAAGCCGCTTCCAACCGGTTCTTTTGGAAATCTTTGAGAGAGGTCTATGTTCAGCAGTGAACGTGGCCCGACTATATTAATGATGATGATGGTATTATTCTTCAAATAAAAGTAATTTTCCAAAAAAAAAATTATGGCCAATATTTTGGCTCTATGTGCAGTTATCCTTTGCCTATCTCATTAGATATAAAAAAGCATGTATACAGAATAGTTTTTATTACAACATCCGTGTTGCCAGATATAAAATAAACAAAAACCACTAAACGTTTAAGAGGCGATCTAAATATTAATGGATATAATTTGTCAATATCTCCCAATTGTTTTTAATACCTATTTTAACGCTTATCTTGAAGAGTCCCCGCGTGACGGTAGCCATTGATATTAAAAGCTACCATTTTTAATACGGGGCACTCCCGGGTAGCTGTCAGTGTTTCACAGATAAAATATATCGATTTATGCTCATCCATCTGTCATATTAGTAATCTATTGACGTATTGTTTTAAATACTTCTGTTTATACTTAACCTTTTAAGTGTTGAAGTAACAGATAACTTTTTTTAATTTTTTTTACAATGTTTTCTCTATTGAAACAGAAGTCTATGGGAACTTGTTTATTAAGGATAACTGATAACAGGTGTTAATAGATTTAAAGCCTTTTGCTAACAAATGAGCTATTTCCCTTTTAAAGCCTTCACATCTTTCTTTTCCCTCTGTGTATGTTGTTGCTGCTAGTCCGAAGGCTTTTACAGCTTCGTTTGAACTTACTTCACGAACAGGGTCCGTGGAATTAAAAGCCTTTATATCTATAACCTAATCTATTGTATATATTTTTTTAAATATCTTATTGAAGACAGATTTAAGATGTTTCTTGGATTTTATGCTTTTATTTGTAGCATATAGCAAGAAAAAACTTTTTTTCTAAAAATTGAAATAATTCGTGTTTAAATAAACTGTTGTTTATTATCTATCCCTTCAGATTTGTTACTGCCAGAATATATTGGTATGTTGCGTTCCAATAGAAAAACTAATTAAATGAAAAAATATTTCAAAATGATCGCTTTATACAACCCTTTATAGCTTTTATACGTAAAACAACTAGTGATCTATCACATTATAATATAAATAATAAGTTAATTAAACATATTTCATAGTGATTTGATAAGGAACTATATAAAATACGTTAAAAAAAGCTTAAACGCTTTTTATTAACAAATCAGCTATAATTAGCAACTATATATTAATAGCTCTGTATATTTTAGGTTTAAAAACCTTCTCGAACATATTGGACGTGTATATACGATGACAAGATGAACTCACCTAAACATGGATATTAAAATTTGTTGTATCTAAAGACTGTCGCTTCTATTATTCAAGACATTATATAGGTAATGGGCATAAATCATCCCACGCCTTCTTCAATCACGGGTCCCCATGTGATATTAATTATAATTATTAATGACAACGCACAATGATAATGAGAAATCGATTGAGACTACGCGTCGTGTTACGGCTGAATATTCATTTAATGAAATTAATGATTTCAAACACTTTGAAGGAAATTAAAGTCAAGCAGCATTTTATTGCAGATGTCGGCAAAATTATATATATATATATATATAATATCTTCACTTATCGCTTTTTATTTTATATAGTACGGACAGACATACATTCATTTTTTATATATATATATATATCATCGTTACCATCTCAGCCGATAGAAGCCCACTGAAAGCAAAGTCATACCCCAATCCGGCGACTTGTATTAACTTTGATTATACTATTAAAAACGTTATATATACGTGTATGTATATATATACATATATGTCCCTAACCTTGCACAAAAGAACAAAAAATATAATTATCGAATTTGAATTCGATTCATGGCGAAGACATTTAAAATAAAAAAAACAGTAAATTTTTTTTTGAATCTGTAATTAAATTTGCGAGCATATTTAACATCATGAAATTTATTTATTCTTATAGACTATTTAATCTGTGGATGTTCATTTTGACAGATAAGAATTGGAAATTCGATTTTAATTTTTATGAACCAATTTCTTTGTAATCATTTTATATACATATATCTAAAAACATAAGGCTCAAGAGATTTGAATTTTGAAAGTTCTCTTTGTCAGCTTTGAACGAATTTTACGAAATTCTACCAGGAACAATAAACCTCTTTCTGGTAGAGGGAATTGATATAGTTCATAATATGAATGGATATATAAAACAAATATATATCAATCGTATCATAAATATAAAATAATTGTAATAAGGAAATAGGTTGGTAATATATTTGTTTTAAAATCAACAAATAAATTTTAATTAACCACGACATAATAAATGATAGAATTTATATCTCCGAGCACTGCGGTAACACGAAATTAAATCAAGGAGGAATGTTCTCGAAAAAAAAAAACTCCACAGAGACGAAAGAATGGGTTATTAATCTCCAGTGATACTAAACTGTATTCCTTTTTGTTTTTAACGACTCGAATATGCAGATGGGGTCGTTTTGCGCCATTTTTATTGACAGTTTATGATTTGGAAACTGCAAATGACTTTCTAAATGTAATTCAATGTTTTACAGCGAAAATACGCGAGTTTGTACTGATCGGATATAATTTGTATAAGTCTTTTTTAGCACGAATGTAAATATTTACAATCTATACATATATTTCTCTGTAAATAATATTTTAATAGAAATTTACAAAGTCAGTGGCGTACCTAGGGGGGGGCGGTGGGTGCGGTCCGCACCGGGCGGCACTTACCTTGGGGCGGCATTTTTTAGATTTACTTATAGTTGTAAAAAGCAACTTATTCATTTCATATTTATTTTCTTTCTTGAATAATAAATGATTATTATGATTATTAGAAGAAGAAAATAGTAAAACGAGATCAGATGCTGGAATATTACTCAATTCCAAGCAATCTTTTTCTTTTCTATGTTATCTTCATTCATAGGAACCCGTCCTTTTGGAAATTAAGGACGCTCAAAAATACCTGCAAGTAAAAGGGTTAAATGTCCACCAATGCTATAAAAAACTAAATTCTTTGCAAACTCATTTCATGGAACAAAGAGATACGCTAGTACAAAACGCTGTTGTAGCAGCCAAAATAATTTGTGAAGAGTTGGAGATATCGACTGAGCGTCGAGTTAGAAGGAGAAAAAATATGAGAGGGGAAAATTCGACGTGGAGACGTGGGGCTATCCTTAGAAGAAGAAGTACGAAGAGAAATGTTTTCATCTATGGACAGAATTATAAAGGAAATAAAAGAACGCCGTGTAACCTACTAAATGAAGAATTTGAACGTCAAATAAATGACTTGATTGACATTGATAAAGAACAGTTCCATATTGAAAGAAAAAGGATCCAGGTTTTTATTACCTACACTAAAACTACCCTACCTACACTAAAAAAAGAGGCAAAATATTAGAAAAACGGGGAGAAGGGCCCTCTTGATCTGCTATAATTTTTTCAGCAGTATAAATTGGAAAATTCTGTTCCCAACATTGTAATTTTGTTAAGAATTTTTTTAACAATTTCAATCAGTGTCGCTAGTTGCGAAAGAAGCTTCTCAAAATTGAAGCTGATAAAAGATTATCTTCGTTCTTCAATAAGTCAATTAAGACTACAAAATCTTGCAATATTGTCAATAGAACAAGAAATTACAAATAATATAAATTTTGATAGCATTATACACGATTTTTCTAGAATGAAAGCTAGAAGAGTAGATATTATATAAATATATTTACGAGTGCATACAAATGTCAAATGTCTGAAAAAATTTACTCTGTGTATTAATTAATATTGATTTAATAACTTAATAATTTATTTATGTGTTAATTATTTATTTATTAATTTATAAAAAACACTATTTGATTGACTTATATAGAAAGGGCGGCAAACTGGAGATCGCCCCGGGCGGCAAAAGTTCTAGGTACGCCACTGTACAAAGTGAAAATAAAAAATATATCACATCTTACAATTCAACAATTGCTATACCCAGATTTTGGGTTTGTTCGTATGTTTCAATTTATAATTAATGCCGATTTCAAACATCGACGTGATAGATATCTAAACAAAACTAAAGAGGTTGAATGTAAACCTATATAATGTATACATTGATTACCGTGAAATATGTAAATTTTTTTTTCTATTGAAATGCAACAGGGCAATATCTTCTAACAGTATAAAGTCTACGGAAACAGATAATAAATAATAATTAGTTTATAGTAATCTGAATTTTGAAAATACTTTTTCTTACTAAAATATCATTACATTATTTATTATTTCTGTAAACAATTCATTTCTAGATATGATTTGCCGTACGTTGTTTGCGAATGAGAAAAGGTTCATTATTCAATAAACGAATATATAAATGACCAAAAATCCTTGGTAGTGATGTCGCCTGATTTTAATTTCATTTAGACTATATCTAAGTATATATATATATATATATATATATATATATATATATATATATATATATATATATAACGCCTTACAAAGAAGAGTAGAGTCAAAAATAAAATATTTTAAAAAATGTCTTTATTATTATTCGTTTAAAAACAATCATTCTGTATAACGCTTATTTATTAATAGCCATACATTGACGAATAATATCGTTACTATAGTGCGGTGTATTTAAAACTATATTCAAGTCTCATAACAAAAGTGGGTTGGTAACACTGGTTTTAATATTCAAAGAGAAATTTTGTACAATTTTTTTTTCCAACGCCTTCACTTTGAGAGCCGTTAGCCATATTGGAATGATTAATTATATACATTTATTAGTAAAATTTCGGCTCCAATTCATAACGGGGTGCAGAAAGGGTTAGTTACGTTCGTGTGTGTGAGCTTTCGCTGTGTGAGTGACATTAATATTTATACAGATTAGATACGCGAATGCATTAGTTATTTTATGACGTAACAGTATGATCGATTTATACCAGAAATCTTACAATATTACTTCATAGAAATTATACCATATTAATTATATTATTACTTCAGGGTTGTCAACGCATTTGACAGCCCTGGTTACTTCTAACCATCACTGTATTAAACTAGAAAATTGCGTTCACATTGACCAGATGAGAATTTTTTAGGCATCACTCCTTTTGTAACCGCCGGAATTCCTCAGCTGGACTTATATCCCACAAATTTCAAATAATACCAAATGAAAGCCTGAATCCAGTCAGTTATTTATCTTCACTCCAGAACCTCATGACCATCTCATGCATATCCCCTGGGCAACGTCTGCTACTTTTCATTGTATACGGATCTCGTTCCTAATTCGATCTCGTGGAGAAATCTTCTCCATTACTCGTTCAGAAAGTCACTATCCTCATCACCTCCTGGACTTATACCTCAGCTAAATCTACATCCTACGTCAGAAGGATAACAAGTCACTATTTTTTTAATGGAATCAGGCGTTATCTTGCCTTGTCCATCCTAAGTAAGAAAAGGACCAATGTTTAGCCACGCACATGCAGTGGTAGTCGTGCAACAAAGTGCACCGCCTGCCAGCCCGCTGATAAATGCGTATGCGGCAAACAATGCGAATTACTATTTGGTCGGGTAAAAATGCTCGAGGTCACCCAGAGAGCAATGGAGATGTATATGCTTAGAGTATCGCTATGAGATCGAATCATTATTACTCATCTGAATTGGCAGTGTAACAGAACTTAACTTCACAGCAGAACTGACTTCCGAGCCGCTGGTAGCTGGACATGGAAGACGATGCCGATTAATGTTGATTGACGATTCAAATAAAGAATATTTTGATTATCTCAATGAAGCCATTTTGCATTTCTGAGCATAACATTTTACTAATATTACGTAAGGGTCTATAATGGCGACCAAGAGTCGGTAGACATGACATGGAGGTCCCACATCAACCATTGACATCAATCATTGTGGCTATATTTGTGAGAGGCATAGAAGAAAGAGAAGAAGAAGCCACTATTTTATAAACACGTATAGTATATATGGTTATAAATAGTATAGGTGCTGTAGTAAATCAATTAAGTACAAAACTAGAGGTATAATTACCTTCGCGGAACTGATTCATCATACGCCCGATTAGACCCGAAAATAGTTGGAGCTCCCGAACATTGAAGATAGCTATCTTTAATTGCCCCCCGAAATTTAGGCGCGCAGTTCAGACGGTACCGTGACATCACGCGAAGCGAAGTGTTGCCGTACACCTGCTGCGGCTAGACGTAATTTTTGCCACCAATATCGCCCCCCGACTTTCGTCGAAAATGATAATGAAGATATAAATGATAATTATAGATGTTATGCAAGTGTAAATTCAAGCGGAACATGAGACATAGTGTCAAAAATAGAGACACGATATCGTGTGTGGTTACAGATGGAATGTCGGACACAGTGTCGATCGTGACTTCGAAAGTGAGATAGTGTCGGACTCGATTCGTAAACGACAGACACACTGTTCATCTTAGCTTCTGATGTATCCAACACAGTGTATATCCTGGATTTAGAACAATATCGAATCAAAATGGAGGAAATCATAGTGCAGAGCTTGGTGTCGGGAACATTATATGGCAATTAAGGTCCAAAATAGCATCTCAGATGAAGTAACAGTGTCGGACACAGAACCAATGTCGGAATTCGCGTTGGGCGTGTTACCTCGTGTCGGCACCGCAGTTGCATGTCTCTGTATAATAAGCCGCGACGTTGTTCGCGCCTCGATTCACGTTCTTTTGTAAGCAAACGCTGTTTGTCGGCTCATTGCTTTACTGATGTTAAAAAGTAACTCATTTTTTTATTATTAACGTTGATTAAGTGACTTCGATAACTGGCTGTTCATAAACATTTAAATAAAACATCGTATATATACCAGCAAAGTGTAAAAAAATAAGAAATAAATGCTTTCTTAAATATATAGGCAATTTTTAATCAAATTAAATAAACTGTGACCCTTTGAAATCAATAATAGATCTCCTATTTACAAAAGGTCTCGAGTTTGATTTACAATATTACATATTTTGTTACTTATATGTTAAGAAAAATATCACAATATACAGTATGTTCTCTGCTTCGCTTATGCCAGCGCGTTTTAACGAAATTAACTTCTTCAATCCGGGAGAAAATATACGGATCAAGAATCCTAAGGAAGAGGGCATCAACCAATACAAACTTCTTTCTTAAAGAGGCTTGAAATCTTGAATATGGAATCCGAAGGAACCTATTAGAGTAGCACAAGCAGTATTCTGTTTCCTTTTTACTCTTCCTAATTTCTTCTCATTATGTAAACAAGTGATCACCGTTAAAGATTCAATATGAATAAAAATGTGAATCGATAAAAAAAGTTCTCATTAGCCAAGGATACGGTACAGAGACAGGTTCAAGGAGGCTCATCATCCACGAGGATCAGGGTCTAAAGAGCGTCGAAAAACAGACCACAGGCTGTATAACAGTGTCACGTGGTGGTAGCAATATCACGTCACACGAACTCGCGCGTGTATTGCACGGACGAGACTCAAGAGTTGTAGTGAATAAGGCAACCGCCGCACATACTGGCGCACAACCTGATGATGCCAATATGGAGTAGGCATGAGGAAGTGGTTGCACGAAACGTTGGAAAACATGGGCAAAAAAAAACAAAAACATTAAACGTAAATGTAAAAACAAAGCCACGGACGCTAATATCTGTGTAACATCGATAAATAAATATATGAATAAATATGTATAAACTTACATATAAAATATAAGTGACTGCTAAGTTTGTACGCTTTAGTGGTAACACAAAACGCATCCGTTCATTATTTGAGACCCATATTCAGGTGAAAATAGGTCTCAAATAATGACACTACACAAATAAATTATTAATATTTAAAAAAAATACATGTATTATAAATTTTAACATCATTTGAGACCTATATTTAGGTGAAAATAGGTCTCAAATAATGACACTACACAAATAAATTATTAATATTTAAAAAAATAAATGTAATATAAATTTTAACATCATCAAAGAGCTTCCAATCATCTGATACGAGGCACACCACCTACTTACATTAGACATAATCGGGCCCTCTCTCGCAATATTTTAAATCAACCCCTTCTATGTCACCCTTGGCCGCAGTCAGATCAATCGATGCCCACCCCATTATTTACTGATACACTTTATATACGACTAAACGTTATTTTTTTAACTTACCCCTTTCCAACCCCCTCTATATTAGCTTCAAAAAGTCCACCCGGAGATGCGAAAGATTCCTGACCTATATATTTATAACACGTTAAATATTTCTGATATATACAGTACAAGTACACTGTAATCATGATTAATCAAAATTATTTTTAAAATTAACTGACGGAAATATATCTGGCAGGTTCGTGACAGATAAAAAAAGAGTTTGAATTTATTCTACATATAATAATATATGTATATTAATATTTAAATGATCCTAATTAAACTGAATAACTCTCACATCTCCTTTCTTCCATCGGACAATCTAATATATAAAATTCTCGTGTCACGGTGTTCGAACTTGAACTCCTCTGAAACGGCTTGACTGATTTTTACCAAATTTAATATGCGTATTCAGTAGGTCTGAGAATCGGCTACTATCTATTTTCTATACCCCTAAGTGATAAAGGTTGTTCACACTTTAAAAAAAAAATATTTTTTTAACGAAATTTTTTGTTTTTATTTTTTTATGATACAGCATACAAGAATACATACAACCATAAATTTTCACCTCTCTACGATCAACCCTTATTTTTTATTTGTAAATTAAAATATCAATTTTTATTTTGCAAAACAACGTTTGCGGGATCAGCTAGTTAGACTATAATATATACACGATTGAAATTCCTTCCACCCGCACAGTGTTTTGCTAACACTTTTACAGTCCGAACAGCCAAGGTGTGGAACAACCTGGATATCATTGTTACCAGCTAAAACAAAAGAGTCTTCAAGACAAGAGTGAATAAGTTTCTATGCAAGCATGTAGCATCTTAGACCTCGTCATAGCATCACATCAGGCTAGACAGGGGTCAAATGCTTTGCCTATAAAGGATTTAAAAAATTAAATCAATGTAACATTAATAATTCGTATTGATATTTGTTTATAAAGATTATAAATATATGCGTCTTATGTATCACAGTGGACGAATTTTGAAATGCATTTAACTTTTTTTAAAACCACTAAATTATTATTATAATACGTAATGAATACATTACATTCTTTAATTTCAGATATAAATAAAAAAAATAATTATGAATATCGAACTGAATTAAAAAATTACGATTTACAAATATATCAAACACCGATGCATATTCAATAACTAATTTTATTGGTAATATCGGAAGTAGATAAAATATTTACAATTCGTATTTAAAATATATCAATAAACTATCTGTACGGTACGCGCGTTGCTACATAACTAAGACTAATTTATTTTACGTAAATTTATTGATTAAAAAATAACTAATTTAAAAACCTTCCCGGATTCTATTAAAGATATACAGACAAATATTATTATTTTTATAGATATATTACAGTACTAAAAGATTTCACTTAGAAAATTAAATCCATAGAGTAGCCATAGATAGACTTTTTAGTTCTGTCGCAGAATCGGCTCATAGACGTCGCTAACCAATCGAAAAACTCGCGAAATAGCCGTCCCACTTATATGTCTCAAAAGTTGACCCCCTACGCACACACGCGCGACGGATAGGGGTCGATCGCGTCTGATTTTTGAACGCCCTCATCTCAAAATTTGGTCCCCAGAGCTAAAACCCTTACGCAAGATACATTGTAGTTGAATAATATATAGATTCAAAATTACAACCCCCGGGGCGCGGCGAGCGGTGCAATGGTCCCCGACGTTTTGCATTTTAAAAATATTTACATACGCATTACGATTAAACAATTTACAATGTCTAAAACCTTAACGTGAGATCTGAACAAACTTAAATATCTTAAAAAACCTAGTAATACTATAATACAATACCTAAACAAGCATCTAATGCAATTAAAACAACTCTTAATAAACCCAGTGAATTGACATGATCTTGTAAACCACCAGTGAACTACCTGTTCCAATTTTCAAATTATATCACGACTATATAATGTGTATATATATGTAAATATTTACATACGCATTACGATTAAACAATTCCATGTCTAAAACCTTAACGTAAGATCTGAACAAACTTATGTGTATTAAAAAAAATATATTTACAAAACATAAACAAGCATCTAATGCAATATAAACAACTCTTAATAAACACGGTAAGAATTGACATGATCTTGTAAACCACCAATGAACTACCTGTTCCAATTTTCAAATTATATCACGACTATATATGTGTATATATATACGCATTACGATTAAACAATTCCATGTCTAAAACCTTAACGTAAGATCTGAACAAACTTATGTGTATTAAAAAAAATATATTTACAAAACATAAACAAGCATCTAATGCAATGAAAACAACTCTTAATACACCCGGTAAGAATTGACATGATCTTGTAAACCACCAATGAACTACCTGTTCCATCTTCCAAATTATACATATATATATGCAAATATGTAAATATATCGAAGATGATTAAAACACAAAGCACCGTTTGAAGTTTGTGTAACGGTTGCCAACAAATTGCGCATCAAAACGACGAATATCCAAACAATTCGCTGACAAATTTCCAAGACGCAACATCACGGCCGCCCACAAAGCGATCCGGAGACGGCTCCCGGCTCTGAACACGCCGGTGAAAAAAAAAACAAAGGAATTTCAGACACGCAACGCCTCAAACGAATCCAATACATACACATTCATAATCACGCCGGTCTCGCTCTGTAGCAACCCTTTCGTATGGAATTAACCCTTTTGGAATAGCAAGGTGAACAACCCTGTTAAAAAGGGCCCTCCTCGCGCCGCTATCGAGTTGCGAGAGGCAGCGTGTCGTTTTACAATCGCTTGCCGATCCACGCTTTTGTACCTTACATATATATACATATATATATTGAGTAATCGTTTATTAAGTAAGAAAAGGACCAATATTTAGCATGCAGTGGTAGTCGTGCAATGAAATGCACCGCCCGCCAGCAGATAAATGCGCATGCGGCAAACAATGCGAATCACACAACCGCCACCACCAAATCACTCAACACGTGTTTCACCCCTCCACGAGGCATCTTCAAGAGTTATGTTACACCGATTAGTGCCAAACACAGAGAGAGACTCTGTGTTTGGCACGCATTTATCAGCGGGCTGGCGGGCGGTGCATTTCATTGCACGACTACCACTGCATGTGCGGAAGTGGCTAAATATTGGTCCTTTTCTTACTTAGAATGGACTTCCGCGAAGTAACGCCTGATTCCATTAAATAATCGTTTATTTCCTGATGAGTTTTCGTAAAATCTTTGCATAATCATGCCTGTCGATAGACACCAAGTACAAGGTCCAGTGACTTCAGCCGAGCTTAATTATATCGTTGGTTCATCTAGGAGTCTAATCACTGCGTTTACCTGCTCATGGTGGCGACTCCAGAACCTGTGTTCCTCAACGGCTGTTGTACAAGCGATGTGTTCCACCCACTGTCATTGCATCATTATGGGACAACCATGGGACATCAGCCTTTGGATTTCCAATCTGAAAGTCGTAGAAACTAACGCCGGAGGCTATCTCTTCTGTTTGCTATGTAACCTATTTCAGCTTCATTCCAATTAGGCTATATTATATATGTATGTATACTTAATTGAGCAGTGGTAGCACAACGGTAATAACTGTGACTTGCGATCATAGGTCGCGGCTTCGATTCCCGTGATAGTCTTATATCATTCACACTTTGTACAACAATTATATAAGATTATCATTCCTCAACGAGTTTCCAGATGGGTACCAGCGTTCTCTGCATACCATAATACCATAGTGAGATCGACAATCCGCATATCAAGCGTGAAAACTATGATATATCCCATATCTTGCAGCGAGCACCTTGCTATAAGCTAGAATGATAACACTTTGTTACAAAGGTGCAAAATCGCTTCCGCTTGTAACTCACGACCCACTGTCACAACATCCGAATACGACACGACGCGTGGAATCGAATATTCATATCGCAATATTTAACGAAAGAGATTCGTCATAAAAAAATATATATAACGAGATCGACTCCAAAAAAGCCTCGAAAGTTCCATTAGTTCCGATGCGGAAAAGTTTTCGTTAAAATTGCCATATATCAAAAACGTTTCATTAATTCAAATTGTTCGACGAAAAAGTCCTTTGAATACCGCTGAAACTCTGTTCAGAATGCAATTGAAATTATATTCAAGTACAATTGTTACTGCACTAACTTTCGCTCCTGGATTTGTCCTTTTTATTTTCGAATTACAATAATCATTCATATGCATGTAGACAAACATTTTTTTTTATTTGTTTAGGCTAAATTTAAACCACTTTCAATAATAAAAAACTTCCGGAAGACCTATCAGCAATATAAAATAAAGAATATACAGGATGTTTGGTTTTAGGTGTTAAAGTTTTGCTGTCACTTAATATATGAAAAGTATATCACTCTACCCATTTAACGTAATGATAATATAGTAAAATAAAGCGTTTTCAAATTTGGAATACTACATATTAAAATTAATTATTATTTATTATCTGTCTCTGCAGATTTAGTGTTGCCAGAACTTATTAGACTGTCGCATTAAAATAAAAGAAAATATGAATTGGTGTAACATATTTTATAGTTAATGATTGGAAATAAGTTCATTCAGTCTTTTTGAACTTTCACATCTTATATATCATCCTGTATAAACTAGAATGAACAGTGAGTATCTATATCTTATTAGTTGAACGTATTTTCATATTATCGCATTATACATACACACAGACTTAAAGCTTTCATATATATAAAATAACAATTCATATATATAAATATGTACATCTTTTATTACATATCACTGTGTGGAAACATTTTAACTAAAACTATTGTAATTCCAAATGACATCTGTCAGAACGTATGAACACTCTCAATAGGGTTGTCATCCTTTGTGACACGGTTCGTTATATTTTTCAAGAGTGTTCCAATAAATATATTTACAAAATTGATAGAGTAATTATTTACATATGTCAAATAGTCGGTAGAAAATTATGAACCCATAATTAAACTACTAAGTAATATATTAGAAACATCAAAGATGTTATAAATCTTTATTATAAATGATTTATGACTTTTTAGTTTGTTAAAAAAATTAAATTATGAGTTCGCAACCCTATCAAGCGAATGACATCTCGACATTTGACTTTGACAATCAATTAATGATGGCGGCGTGCAACTCTAACGCCATCTTCACAGCCCCGGAGTTGCCAATTCGATTTCAAGACGCGTCAATCAAACCGAAATGGATGACCGTTGCTTTATTCATTAGTTTCGTGATATTTTCAAATGTCATACCCACCGTCTTGCAAATATATAATCTGTCGTGAAAAAAAAAATTCAAATTTTAACAAGTTCCAAGAACAAGTTTTATAATCGTTTCAAATGAACAAATTACAGTACTTGGCGATAAATATTGCACATCGACGTTTGGAAAGAGACAATCGACTAATTTCGGCTTCGTAGAGCACTATCTCTGTCCCATACTATCTATGTGACGTTTTTCAGTCATTGTATTTCATGTTACAGAGATAAAACTCTCTTTCCATGAGTCGATGTGCAATATGAATATATAAGGTAGAAGATATATTTAAACAACTCTTTACGAAATGATAAATATATTATAGATTCACACCAAAAACGTAACGTTCCAGAGTGGCAATCGCGACTCGGTAAACTTTACATATATATATATATATATATATATATATATATGTAAAGTACAATATTTTGACGTTTCAAAGGCGCTTCGCAAAGTCTGTTGGAGAGACTGAATATTAGTTTCATTTACTTTCGTTTCAAAAGGAATAGGAATTCCAAGGAATTCAATATATTACTATATCTAAGATACAAGATCGACGCCTTTTTAATAACATGTTATTTATGAGCCATTACGTAAAATCTTATTTTAAAAATAATAACAGATACATGATAAACACAGGAAATAAAAATAAACTTGTAACTTCAAAATTTCGTCCGTTTTTAAAAAGTTAACAAATTCTTAATAATGTTCCACGAAATTCCGTTTCTTAGTTTTAAATCTAAAATTAAAAGTATATTATTAAATAGATCTTATTATAACATTCAAGAGTTTCTCGTTGATCGAAATGTATGAAACTTGGTTTGTTGACAAAAAATACATTTATATGTACGAATGAAAAATTGTTTCATTTAAAATGGCAACTGCTGAATTTGTGTCAGGTTCTTCTCAACAAATATAAAATTAAAATAATCATTGATTTAAAAACGCATGTAAATTCGTACTTGAATAATGATATTTTGAATTTAAGTTAAAAAAAATTTTTCGAACACGCTGTATATATGGGTACAAGAAGCGACCACCCTGTACAGCGGCTCCTACCGGTGCACACAAATTTTAACGAAACTCATGCATATTCATAAAGCAAGCGCGTATATTATTTAATATTTGTCTGTGTGCGAGAAGGGGCTTAATAACAGATATTCAATCAAAATCAACCCCTTCCCGTCCGATATCTTTTGCCCGAGCCGTCTCCCCTTGCGTTTTGTTTCACAACGCTCGATACGTATCAGGGTGACGTGGCGAATTTAGATCCTTTCTTTGTGCGTGTAGATTTTAACTAAAAAAAAAAACTATGGCAACACCGCCCTGTACAATTCCCGCCAAGATAAGCTTCAACATTTGTAGGTTATTTAAACGAACTCCAAGAGTATACCGACATGTTAAGAGGTCAAATCTTCACTCTATTTGTTAAGCACAGAAACAGATGGCTCCAGGGTGATAGCAGGTAGAAATCTATAACCCAGAAGTTACGTAGGAGCTTCAATATTTCCTCCAAATCATCAAGAACGAACACTATCATGATATCAACGATATGCTCCTAGAATGACACAAGCATCCTCCAAAGGCCGTCATAGTGACGGGGTTTATTCTGGTCGTGTGCAGAGATTTCTCGTGACCTTGACTATGTCTTCGGCCCACTTAGTGGGGAACCTACCCAGCGCGTCTACCTGCAGATGGGCGCCAAGAACCTTAATACGCAACCCTATGAATAAATTAACATTGACTCTCAATTTTTTTAAAAAAAATTACCCTTGGTCAAAATTTTCCAAGGTATATCTTAAACCAGTGATTCCCAACGTGGGACTCATGCCCCACAGGTAGGCATTTCGATTGTTAATGGAGACAATTCAGAAGTGGACTCGACACCAGTTTAACACTTTCGCTTTAATATAAAAAGTATATATTTTACGTATGAAGCCGTAAGAATTTCAGAAAAGGTAAGGTTATATAAAAGGTTGAACAATATAGCCTTAGACTACCTTCTCTTCAGCAGATGGACGACCATTGCAAGCCCCCTCCCCTTCCAAGATCACAACTATGACCAGTCTTGCGCTGCCAGTTCAACGACTACCCACGATCTAAACTATGTTATTAGTCCACCTAGTGGGCGGGCATGCCCACGCACTGGCTCGTGGACACCACTCGAGAACCAAACTTATTCCATTTAGACGAATGGTATCCGTTGTTAAATAATAACTCAAGTATATTCATCAATATTTATAACAATCTGCAAATCCAGAATTAAAATAAAAAAAAACTATATTAAACTGTATCTCTAACCTGTTTTGTGTGTACTGTAAATAAATAGAATATGAAGCAATTACACATGTACATAAAAGACTAATTAATAAAAGTTGTTCGCGTCAAAACGATTACCAACCAGGAATGCAGGTCATTTGATAACTGTCCTCGCCTATTCACACTCCAAATAAGGTTAAAATTAACGCTGTCTAAGATAAACGCAGTTAAAATAACCTTCACGGTAACTAATTGAGCCTTTTAAGTTGACATTACATTTAACTATGTCTTTATATACTCTTGTCCAATGTTATTGTAACCAAGGCATTAGCCTTCTCAAAGATTAAGTAAGAAAATAACCAATATTTAGCCACTTCCACACTTGCAGTGGTAGTCGTGCAACAAAGTGCACCGCTCGCCAGCAGATAAATGCGTATGCGGCAAACAATGCGAATTACACAACTACCACCGTTAAATCACTCAACACGTGTTTCACCCCACCACGGGGCATCTTCAGGAGTTATGTTACACCGATTAGTGCCAAACACAGAGTCTTGGCGGGCGGTGCACTTTGTTGCACGACTACCACTGCATGTGAGGAAGAGGCTAAATATTAGTCCTTTTCTTACTTAGGATGGACTTCCGCAAAATAACGCCTGATTCCATTAAACCCTCAAAAATATCTATGAAGGAATATACCATAATTGCCACACAGTGTAGTATTATGGTACGCAGTTTGTGAACAATTGCAATATAATTCACAAAGTATGAATGATGTTAGATAATATCGTATCAAACCTGCGATAGTAGATTACAAGTTTCATTCCTCTATCACTGTGCTACCACTGCTCACATTCACATAATTAAAACACGTTAAATCTTCTTTTGATAACAAAAGAAGATGTCGAACTCCTGTTGACTTAATCACACTTTCTTTCTCGTCATTAAAAACCACGGATATACTTTCACATCACCATTACAGCATCAGATTATGGTGATGTAAATGTATCTCTGTTATATATTTCTAGTCTATCAAGACGAACATTGATCGTGATTTAAAACAAAAACTAATATAATTGTGTGTTCATATAACATATAGAGGTGATATTTATAAATGAAGCAGAGTTTAAAAGAGAAGAGAGTATTTTAAATAAGTGATATTTAATAATGTACGACAAAAGTGTTATATATATCAGAAAGACGTGTGTTTATATCATTACGAGTTACTAGGTTGAATAGTCCTGGTTCTTAACAGTTCTTTAGAACCTAAGTCAAAATCAAAAGCAATTTTTTATTCTATAATTAAATCAAATAAATCCCGTCACATACATTCTTTTTGAACCAAATGCCAATTATTAAAAGTCTCTTATAACCGTTCAATGTATAATTTATTTAAACAAAACGTGAATAAGAAATAGTTTCTTTTTAATTCAAGTTTCAAACTAATAGTTCAAATAATAAAGTATGGAACCTTTCAAATGCAAATCCCTTACGAGTATAATAGATTAAACCCGGCAATCTTCGAAATAAATTCAATTCACAAATAATCATAGAGAAAAGTTTTTATAAGGAGTCTTTAGTTCAGCGGTAGTTTTATTCAAAGCATAGGATATATAATACAGGGTGATTCATTATATATATATATATATATATATATATATATATAAATTTTTATAAGTATTAATATGAATTTTGAAAACGTTTTTTCTTAATATATTATCATGCGCTATTATTATTTTTGAAACCTTTTTAAATTGGATAAGGTGTAACATGCATTAATTATCTGCAATTATAACAAAACGCGATGTAATTTTATACAGATGTTACATAAATACAACCTTAATTAACATAAAACATGTTAGACACTTTTAATCTGTGCCAAACTTTAACCAACCACCCTGTATAACTTTTATTCTGTTATAATCGAAACTAGACATGAAACAGCGTATCTAAATAATAATTTCGATTGTTAAGAATAAATACGTACAAATCCTTTTTTAATTTCTGCTCCCATAAAACACCCGCATTGAAATGCAGGATGTAATTAAAACTCCGAATTCATCAATATTGCAAAATATAATAGGCAAAACAAAAGGGCAGACGACATAAAAAAAAAATATCTATAATATCCCGTATAACGGAACGTTTAGACTGTATCGTACGTGGAACGGAACGGGAGTGTAAATCTTCCGCGCGCCTGTGTGGGTGAGTCTGGACCTAACTCAGCCATGTTTATGTATAGGTATTTAAAATATACCCTTTGATACGAATGATAATTTCGTTTGTGGCCCCACAATGTAGCATCGACATAAAAAACTCTTTCAATTTTAACTAATCACATATATTATTGACAACTTTATATTATTTTTATTTAGTTAATAATATAACATTGCTCATCGTGTTGGCAAAGTTGCAGCTAGTAACCTATTTATCGCAGAACTAGTGGCTGTTGAAGCCATAAGGTTCTCGCGTTGACACCACGGACTAGTTCTTAGGGTGTCCATCAAACATGTGGACATATTACCTTGTTTGAACTTATCGGCAATTTATGTGATAGGTCATGTTCAGCTGTGACCTCCTACAACTGAAACTTCAGTGATCATGTTGTCTTTTGTTAGTGATATGAGTAGAACATTTTAATGAGAGTATATTTTCATATCAAATTTTACGATAATCTGTCATAAGACATAGAGATGATACAACTCAGATGGGCAGAGGTGAGTAAGCTTTGAAATCTCTCGTCCAAAATATCGATGAAGACGAAGGTCTTTGACCAATGTGTGTTGCCGGTGATGATTTATGGATCCGAGACGTGATCACTAACGGGCTTCATAAGAAGGTTCAAACTCATCTAAAGAGCAATAAGGAGGGCGTTCGGAGTTTCGCTGCGAGATCGAATTAGAAATGAGTATACCCGCAGAGGAATCAAGATCACATATGTAGCTTCAAGAATTGCTCGTTTGAAATATATATATATATATATATATATATATATATATATATATATATATACATATATATACAGTCGAGGCGTGAATAGGCCTTTCAATAGGTTAACCGACGACATAGTAAAAGTCGCTGGGCAGGTCAGGGCCGGTCTTGGTGATATATATATATGAAATTGATAATAATATATCCATATGGCCGCAGTTATTATCGGATAAAACACATTTTTGCTCCGAGTAAATTGAATAAATTGGACGAAGTATTACAATTTGACACTTTTAATGTCAGTTCATTTGCATTAAAACGTAAATACGTGCACTATTTATTCCACTCTCTTGTTAAATTACATTTCTATGCTATATATAATCTTGCTAGAATCGGGAACTTATGATATGTTGTTGTTTATATATATGGTTCAGTGACACGTGTGAAACTAAATTCGGCGTTGATACAAAGAGATGTATGAAAAGAGAAAACATCGATATTCCAGATTCAAGAGAGTACAGTGAGCGACACATGGCGACTCGGTGCGCTGTCGGCAAACTTTTTGCGCGAAGTTACCGCTTTGTTCGCGGCAATCAGCATTTTGTAAGGATGCGCTGATCTGCCGACCGTACTCTAACCGCTTTGATTTCAACTTCTCATATCTCCATATCCAATACTGAATTTTCCATCTGCTTATATTAGATCGCTTATTGTTCAGCGTAAAATAAAATCACTGCATAATTGTGGTGAATACATGTATGCAAGAGTGCTTCCAACATTCGACTATTCTTTATTTTAAGCACTCAAAACTATATTTATAAAGAGACATTTTACGTTGATTGCCTATTCTAATAAATAATTATTTGATTTTAATTATCTTAATGAAGACAATTTGAATTTCTAAACATATCAAAATTATTTTAGACTATCAAAATGATCAAGAATGGTGAATGGGCAAATCCAGGTCGGATGACATAGTCAAGATCGCCGGAAGTCACTGAACACGGGAATTACTAATCCGATCAACATTACCATCTTTGGGGGTAGACTGTACCTTGCAATAGGCCTCAATCAACTCTGATAAAGATGATGATAAAAACGAAACACACGGTTATATATTGACATAAATAGTCGACAAAAATAATTATACACTTATATATTCTCACAGATATAATACCAATTTACCATAAGTATTCCCATGTGATATCTATTCCGATATCAGTGTGGTGTTATGCTACACAGAGGACGCTGCTGTCTATCATCTAAAAACTTCGGAAAAAAGTTTCGGAGTTGTGACAACTCTATATAATTACTACAAAAAATATGAATTATATAAGTTTGTACCTCGGGAAACGAATTCGCGACCTCCGATTGCTAGTCTGTTATCAACCTCTGAGCTATTAGTGCCCATGATACTGTTATAGACGAGTTCAATGTGATCGTTTTTCTATCATATTAGACAGTTCTGGAGTAAGCTACCACTTAGCTTATAATAATATAAAAAATAAATATATGAAAAAAAGTTAATAATCTTTCGCTCCTTTTCACTTTTGATAATGCATTGTAAAAGGCTGGCTTAATTGAAAAAACGAATATTTATTAAAAATTTTAAACACATTAAAAGATATTGTAATCTTGAAAATCATTTTCTTAAATATGTCTAACATAGTTCGAAATTTAAAACATTTAAAAAAATATAATATTTTTAAATTATTCAAAAGACGAACTCTCGTCGAAAATAAATGTTATTAAAAATACTTATTTATAATAAAAATATTTACGTCTTAAAATTGTTACTTGAAGGCATATGGATTAGATAAAACTATTAAAATAATTTCACTAATTACCCATAATTCTTTATGAAAATAACTGCAAAACTCTTTAGAATTTGTATGCGGCGTTCATTAAAAAAAATGTACCCGTTACACGAGATATTTAAAAAAAAAACAAATTGTAATACAGATGGCAAATAATAATGAATATGACAACACTACTTGCACTAAATGTTTTTTCGCGGCATAAAAATGTTGCAAAGTATCGGGCCAATAACACTGTGTAGTACCCATTGTATTGTATCTCACCCCACATAGTCGCCCCTCCGTGAAAAATAATATATTATTTTAGTTAGTATGCAAATAAGTCTGTACCGATATTTTAAGCACACCCCATTGGAGTCACGCATTTTTTTCCCTGTCATTTATGGCTCGGAAGATGCTTTCTTTTGCCTCGAATTAAAAAATAAATAATAGTATTCAATTTATATATTTATCATGTTACATTTGGAAAGAGACAATCGACTAATTTCGACTTCCTCTCTGTCCCACATCCTTATCTGACGTTTAGTCTGTCGTTGTAATTCGTGCGACAGAGATAAAGCTCTAAGAAGCCGAAATTAGCCGATTGTCTCTTTCTATATTCATATAAAACACTGATTAAAATATATCGAACATAAAAAATAGTCAATATTCTCTTAAATTTAACACATGCAAACAGTTAAGTCCAACAGTGGACGCTCTAGATATGAAATGGTGTCATGATGACACGTTTAACAAACAGAAAGACATTCGTTTAAATATTTAATCTACAAAGATATGTAATACACTGGCTGGAAATAAATCATATATAAAAAGAACTTAAACTTTTTTTTTAATTAGTCAAAAATCAACACTCGAAAAATTCCAAATATAATTCTAGAACTTTTTCAAATTATCATAAATATATATGTACACGTGTACGTGTACGTGTTTGTAATTTGAAAAAGGAATTATTAAAGGCATAACACACTGGCTGATAACAGAACATAAATAAAAAAGAAAAAAACTTTAAATTGATATATCTCCGTTCAAACGAATCTAGATCTCAACCGCATGCCCGAGTCGTCGGGTCGCTCGATAATATTTAATTCGGAGGGTAGAAATTCACATCGATTTTAATTTTATGCGCGCACACCGTCTCCGCTTATTTGTTTTTTATGTAAATAAAGCGGCCATCTATAGAAACGGAAAATGCTTTGCGGTTTTCCTTCATCCAGAACATTCGGCTGAGTGTTTTGCGTTTTATTATAATTCGTACAAGGTAAAAGGAAAGTTGGTAAGAGAAAGACGTCGTGGCTTCGTAACATTAGAGAGTGGACCGGAATCGCCAGCGCTGCTGAGCTATTACGCAGAACTAAAAATAAGGAAGAGAGCAGGAAGCTGATAGCCAACCTCCACTAGTTGGAGAGGCACTTCAAGAAGAAGAAGAAGATAATTCGTACACATCATCCTTAAGTGTTACGCTTCTATATAGTCATCACTGCGAGGTCTTATCAGAAACTAAGTAATGCAATTAAGAACCATTGTCACTGATTTATCTTGAAGACTTGCTCATCATAAATGTCAGTGTGCATGGCATATCGTTCAAGCAACTTATGCCCCAAGTTCCATAAAAAAGCACATCTCCAGATACACCTATAACATTGTTAAAGTCGCAAGAAATGGCTGAAGGCAAATAAAGCAAGACAGGTTAATCGTGGCGATCGTTGAGGAAGTTATATACCTTGCAGTGTTCGTCTATTTACTAACATTATTGAATGAATTGTAAATAAAAATGAATACACATCTAAAATATCTTTTACAGCTCCATCTAACTATGGAGTCGGCTTTTAAATTCAATATAAATGTTCATCAATTATTATAACATAACCATAAATATAAACGTGAGTTATAGTGCAAAAACAAGTGTATATATAGTATGAAGGTTTTATTTTGAACTTTAATGAAAAGTAAACCATTAATTAAAGCCTGCGACATATAGTAGGTAAGACAAGATATATAGTTATAGCTGTAAAGGCTTTAAATGGGTGATTTTGTACCTCATAACTGTCTAAAAACATATGTTACATCCTTAAGTCATTGGTTTCAGAAATAAATAACCAAATAATAATATAGTTAGGTGTTTTTTTATGTAATGGTCCTGTCTTTGGGACCTCTCTCACCTCCCCTATGGTGGAAAGGAACAACATTCCTTAATAACTAATTAACACGACAATTTTTATATTCTCTCTATTTCTTTCCATCTCAATATCTTTCTCTGTTTCTACATTTTTCTATCTAATTCTCTTTCATTCCTTTCCATACATTGTTACCTTTTATACATTGCCAACTATTTTACAATTCTTTCTTTGAAAAATGTTGATAAAGCGTTTTAAATTTAGATTGCTACATATTAAAATTAATTATTGTTTATTATCTGTGCATATAAACATTATACTGCCAGAAGTTATTCATCTGTCACATTCCAGTAGAATAAATAAATTAATATATAACATATTTCATAGTGATAAATTTATATAAGGTTTTTATGAATAGGTGTAAAGAGTTTTAAAGATTTTTGTTGACAAATTAGGTATATATATATACAGATGTTTACATTCTAAAGAGCCCTTTACAACATCCGAAATATTAATATCACGAAAAGCGAAGTCAAAAATCATTATATTTTACGAGCGGCCGAAATAAACGAAGCTTATACGAGGTACGTACTGCTTTGAAAAGTTTACATTCAAATATCGTTGGTCCGTCCGTCTGCCGTCTCCAAGGATCAATTTGCATATTTTCCCGGGACGATGCGTTTTGTATCGGCCACGCGGATATATACAAAGATCTAGACGTTCGTAAATAATCCAGGACAATGAATCTATGAAATATCAACCAATAAAACTTAACACGTTCACTGCGGCTTGAGGCCGATTCAGCCTCATGGTAGACATTGCACTGGTGCGGCGCGTAAAACTCGTGTTTTCTCTCTAGTGCGGCGGCTGTTTACACTCAACCAAAACATGAGGCAGAAAAGGCCTCAACCGCACTACTAGGAAGTTCATCTTGAGGCTGATTCGACCTCAGCCGCACCAGCTGAAGTTTCTTCAAAATTGGGCCCGCAGTGAACGTGTTAAATCTTTTGTTACGTGTTAAGAAAAAACTAGTTTAAGTTAGGAAATAGTTTAATGGAATTAGGCGTTACTTCACGGAAGTCCACCCTAAGTAAGAAAAGGACCAATATTTAGCCACTTCCGCACATGCAGTGGTAGTCGTGCAACGAAATGCACCGCCCGCCAGCCCACCGATAAATGCGTATGCGGCAAACAATGCGAATCACACAACCGCCACCACCAAATTACTGATCACTCAACACGTGTTTCACCCCTCCACGGGGCATCTTCAGGAGTTATGTTACACCGATAAGTGCCAAACACAGAGTCACAATGAAATAGTTTAACAATTGACTAGAGTTACTTAGCACAGTTAACACTGGCATGCAATTTTTTTTTTTTTTGGTAATATTGAGCGTAAATATAAAACGGCACAAACGCTAAAGTCTATGAAATATAGATCTTCTTTAAACTATATTAAAGAAACAATAGATCATCTATCTTTATACTACTTGACCAAAAGCTATGACATTCATTTTTAAACTAGATGTATAATAAGGATTTCTTCACTTCCTTATCATTTCAATCATTAGTTCGTTCAGTTCTTGGCATTGAATTTTCCTGTATAACTTGAACGATCATCGCCTTTCTTCTTCTCTTCTTCTTTCATCTATATTCCCTGATCACAATTTTACAATACATAAAACGAAAATTTATGTAATACTCTTTATAGTATTACAAATAGAATTAAAACCAAATCTTAAGCTAGATGCCATCTGCGAACTGCCATCTAGAATCTGTGTGATCTGAATGCCATATGGCCAGCTATGATAGACCATTCAAAAAAAAAATTAACAAGGTCGTCTGTGATCCAGAACGTTCATCTAAGGATCATCTATTCTCCAAAAGGAACTAACAAAAATATTTAATAAAACATAAAAGTTGAATTACAATTATATCAACATAAAATACAATATACATTAACAATACACGAACCGTACCAATTCATTAATTACTCATATAATGGTTTTTCTTTCGTCAATTCCGGGAGTTTGCGGCGAATCTTCAAAACGAACACAAAATGGCTGATGTAAACAAAAGACAAATTTTTAATTAACGTCTCATGTGCGACTGGAGAATAGCTGTATTCCGTTTCTCTACCTAATTATACATTTGTGCATCTAACAGTGAAAATTACTTCACAAAGAGTTTAACTAAATAATATAAATAGAAACATGGCTTGACAAACAAAACATCAGGTAAATATACTGAAGGAACGTATGATAACATCGTCTTGTCAAACCAATTGTACAGGACCCGGCGATAAATATTGCACGTCGACTTTTGGAAAGAGACAATCGGCTAATTTCGGCTTCGTAGAGCATTATCCCTGTCCCACACTACTTATGTGACGTTTTATCAGTCGAAAACAATATTTATCGCCGTGTATTGTAATGTCAGTATATCGACATAAATTAAAGTAGTTGTAACATACATATCCAACTATAACTTAGTAGTCTTCAACAAGAGTGAAAAGGTTTCTTTTATAGCATGTAACATAGTAGACCTTGTCATAGATAACATCAGACGAAACAGAGGTCAAATGCTTCGCCTATAAAGGATGAACTACTGGACTTTTTTTATAAATAAAAAATCTATCTACTTCATCGAAAAAAATACTGAGAGATAAAAAAATCAAAAAGTTCTTATGTAACGTATGAAAAATTTATACCGCGGTGAACTTTATAAAGGTAAGAGTTCTATATTTAAAAAACTACTAACAGCAATTTAATTCAAATTGTCGAACATGTCTGTTTAGAAGCGTTGAACATGTTTATAACCCAAGGTGTGCATTATCTGTAGAAATAAATCAAGAGGTTCGTTTTTCATTTGAACCTAATATAGAAAATGTTTATGATCAATCAACACAGAGCTTTCATTTTAGATTACAATACAGTATTGGGATTTTTATGTAATTAATCCCCTAAAGTCACGATTAAAAACACAAAGGAATGTTATATGACAATAGACTAATTACTTTAAAGCAATTACTTTATAGTGTACATGTATTAAACGTATATGTAATTTCTAATTATCTTTTACGTATGTTATATATATAGCGTCTTAAAGAGAGATATTAAGGAGAGTTTACACCATGTTTTAAAGTATCACCAACAAATCAATCAAAACTAGAAACAGAAAATAATCTATGAATGCTTTTGATCTATTTCTAAAATGATTTAGAAGTCATAATTTTATTTGGAGTACGTAATAGATATGATAACGAAATTAACAAATCTACGAAACAAATGAGACATAACAAAAACAATTATCAGAAATACACACGAAGCGGTTTTACCGAAATTAGTTTTTAGCAATTAATCTGCAAAACTAAGCGTCGCGAAATCAATTCCCAGACACGAATCGGACGCATTAATATTACAAAATTTGATTATCCCATAAAAGATTCGCTCCATAAAACTCTCTAGTTGCCATAGTGTGCAGCGAACGTACGAATTAGGAACCCTTTTGATCGGGGGGCACTCGCCACCACCACCCACTCGCCTTCGCCTGCCATTCATTTTCATAATAAAATCGTAACAAACGAAGCAGGTAACAAAGCATGGAGAACGACCTCGTATTTAACACAACTACTTTAATATAACCAAGTCTATATATTTCAAATATTTCGTTCATCCTTTCTAGCATTATTCAAAATCTATATACCAATAAATATCTATTGACTGACATGACAATGTTTTTTTTATTATTCGCATAGAATATTTACAGTGAACACTTGAGACCGTTATAAGAAAGCTCTAGGAACACAATCTGATAGTCCACCTACCTGCATTTTTAAACTTATAGCTGCAAAGATTCTAAACGCGCTCAGATCTAGAAAAATGCAATAATAAGCTCTGTCGGATTTTTTTCAACTGTTACAGCTTCAAATGTAATCTCAGGTATTATGAAAGTAAATATATTTTACATTAAAACATAAATTAGATCTAAAATATTACAATTGTTAACATCAAGTGTTTTAGGATAATTTTTATCTTCCTTATTAATAATATTTGTTACATTAAATGTATCAAAAACATCTCTAATAGTTTCTTCTAGTTTAAATGAATCTATTTCTGTTATGCTACAGTCTATTGTGTATCTCCTTATCCACACTATACAACAGCGAGTGGCCCAATCAATCTGTCTATGGGAGATACAAGCTACTAAAATCCAACTATTGTTCACAAATAGGAAATTTCCATTTGGATTTATTCATTTGTCTAAACCATTGTTAGAGGCTTTACTATTTCGGTCCTTCCTTATAAATATGAATGTAATTTGGTTACGTTATTCGATTGAACTTTATAAACTTTGCGAATGGGAAAGAAAAAAAAAATCATATAACTTAGTTCTACTTAGCGGTAGAATAATAACACTTGTAATCTTAGGTTTCAGGATTTATGATTAGTGTTAATCCTAAATCCTGATTAATTATACAGAATTGCAAGTGCTCACACACAAGTTACAAGAGGATGGATATCAGTGTCTTCTGCATAAAATAACACCACACTATCATCGCCAACTCGACTACCAAGGGTGGCGATTGTGATATATCACCCTATAGTGTCTTTGGGAGAAGGTTTACAATGGGCGTCGATTATTAAATTTGTTAGTACATTTTTCACGTATATTACATTTACACATTTGACTTACCTTTATTAATTTAACCGTAATATATGGTACACTATACAAAGATAGTTTTAGAAATAATGAATAATGTAATGATAACATAACATGTTTTAAGGAGATTTTCACCCTGGAAATAGGTTGAAAGGCTTTAATATTTTTTTTGTTGACAAATGACCCTTTAAAGGCTTTTATATCTATAATCAATCACCATGTATAAGCTAACATAAGTATGTAGCGTAAATTGGTTAGAAAAGACAAAGAAATTAAAATTATATAATTGTATTTCGAAATTTGAATCAGTGGGTAATTCCCCGGATTGTCGGAACTCATTCCCATTGAACGTAAGGCGGAAGGCGGTTCCGTGGCAATAAATTTAACGACGAATTCCGATAAGAATCGACACCCACAGACGCGATTCTCATAGATATGGCTCAATTAACAATCGGTTTCAATCGCGAAGACGCTCCGCTTATAATAAAGTGCCCCCGCGGCACGGGGGGATCGCAATCTTATTTCTATTTGGAATATTGCGGTGCCAATTCGCATGTTGGAACGGGGACGCGAATATGAAATCTGTTTTGTTGTCTCCTATACCTTTCATATCGTGATTATTAAACATCCTATTTCAATAAACACGAACAGGATGTTTCGGAAATTAATAAAATCAAATTGGGTGAAACGATTTATTAACACCAGAACACTTAGCCAAGAAAGTTGAACGTATTAAAAATTTAGGTACACTGTTTGACAAAAACTTCTATTATCAGCTGTACCTGTGACGTCATCCGCATCCAATTTGACAAAAACAAATATCTAGTATATATACTTTCTTTTGTTTGAGAATTGTTTAAAAATTAAAGTAGCCAAATTACTCCTTATTACATATACCTGCCAGTATAAGTCCTGTTAAAATCGGTCCAACCATTTCAGACAGCCGGAACAAACAGACAGAAAAATATATATGTAACGTATATATATTCATACGCATGTAGTTAAAAGCGATTATTTTAATATTACAGATATCCAAAGAACAGGGTGCTTAATATTTTTATTTTATTTAAAAATAAAAGATACATAAATAGACATAGATTTTTTAAATTTGTTTCCTGAGAATATCTCCTACATGCCTCAATTCAACGTTGATTTACGGAACAACCTGTATAACGAAAGGTAACTATAAAACGTTTCCCAAATAATGAAATAATCAGATTAAAAATTCACAATCAACAAAAAAAGAATACAATTGACCGAATTGAAAAGTAACCATATAAAAAAAGTACAAGCACCCTCGAAATTCAAAATCGAATCAAACATTCCATATATAAACATTCGAAACGCAAACATAAACATCGATAAAAAAATACAACGGTTAAACTGAATGCATTGTGTGCTATAGAATTAGACACAATTCAATTGTGGTATCGATTGGGATATTGAAAAACAAGATTGCCATATTTAAAAAAAACCACCACCCCAGCGGCGAAAACATTAATATCAATCTATCAATAATCCCCAATATCCAGGCGTGATCAATTGAAAGCTGGCAATACTTAAAAACCCCATTTTTTTGTTCCCCTTCGAAATCGATGATCACAGATCGCTTTCAACCGTGTTTTGATTGAGCGTTTGATTTATTGAATTGACTCGTCTATTTTGTGCTACTTTTTAATTCAATTGCGATTAAAGGGATTTATTTCTAGTTTAGTTAAGGGACAATAGGTTTATACTCAACAAGCAGTAACCTTATACAGCCTGAAAGGATAATTAGTATAGATAGGAATTCTACATAAACTGTAAAATATAAGAGTGATACTAATTGAACAAAAATATACATCAAAGAACATAAAAATTCCTGTCCCGAAAATATGATACAGGGAACATAAGGACCAAAAACAGGACAATACACAGTTTTGTATTGTACAACTCAAGTTCTAACTTTACTCTTCAATATTAAAATACATATCTCTAGTTTGTTTGTTTTATATATCTTCCATCACTTCCTTCAATGCATTTCTTGCGAACATCATCGTACAACTGGAACGCGTCTGACCAGCTTCTGTTTTATTTTTAAGTTCACGGACTCTTCTGCTCCGTAAAATCAGTTCAGATGAAGCTGTTAAAACCCCAATTAAGTATTTTGTTTCGTTGATGTTAAAATCTATTAAAAACTTGTTTAAATTCTCTATTACAATTTTTCTTTTTAATTTCTACATCAGACTTTGATTCTTCTACTGAATTTACTTTAGTTTTGTTGCGCCTTATTACGTCGCTTAACACTTCTTTAAGTTCACGGACCCTTCTGCTTTGTGAACTCAGATCCGATGAAGCTGTAAAAGCCTTCGGGCTAACAGCATTAACATCAACAGAGAATGAGTAAGTAATGATTCATCACCTTAGTACAATACCGTATGAAAATGCAGCGGATCTCATCATATTTAAAGAAGGAATCAATGCAGCCGCGAGTAATTGTATAGGAAAATCTAATTAAAACTTTTGTGTATAAAAATTCTCTTAACAGACCAATTTGATTTATTTTTAGATTGTTTTTTGTGTTATTTATATTTAAATTAAGATGATATGCAATGAACAACATTATATCAGCCGATAGGCGTCCACTACAAGGAATAACTCTCGTAAAGATCGCCAGGATGATCATACAAATGACATGACAATACAATAGCATATATATTATTATGACATAGAGATGGAGGGGGTCATGTCCCAGTTTATACATTTGAAACGATCCTTGCTCCAGTTTAAAACGCGAAGATTTTAAACTCCGTGCCGCGCGTCGCAATCCATATGTACTTAATTACACTCGGCAAATACAATAGCTGTACGACGGCGGCGTCTATCGCGCTTCTTAGGGAGGTAGGGGTAGATAGGAATCGTATGTTTTCGGATTAATTCGTTCGTAAAATCGTCTCCGCCGATAAGAATGGCAACTGCTGTGTACTAATTGAATCTACAATTGCGTTGGGATGTCTGATTTCATTAGTCGGCTGTGTGCGAGTGGGGGGAGGATTCGAGGGGGTGGCGAGCATGTATTGAGAAATGCCGCCACCCTAAGCCGGGAAGAAAAACTGTTTGTGTTATGCCTCGTTATAAACGATTGAGTATTCGTTTAGTTTGTCGTCGGGCTGCGTATCGACACGTACCGTTCGAATATTCATAAGACGCGAAGTTTCTTAACAGGACAGGGGGGATGGGTGAAAATGAGGATTGTTTCAGAATAATGATATTTATACGCTACATTGGTTTCAAGGGAAATCACTCTGAGTCTTCCATAGCGTCTGTAACAGGGAACAGAGTCGTAGCGACGAAACGACGCCTCGATCTACGTAAACCGAAGTCGCTTGCGTCGTTTTTGCTTTGAATCCGAATGAATTCGATATTACTTAAGCTCGTATTGAAATTTCGGGGAACGGGTGGAGGCGTCGAAGATTTGGTGGAATATTAAACATTCACGTTTATTAGTTTGTCCTCGTAGTCGTATTTGGTAGTATAAGCGAGGGTAGTTTCGACGGGAGCTCGGAAAGTGTGTTAACGACTAAAATAGGCGGGGCCGGTGTATTTTGCTAATGGGAATTACATTAAGACGATTGAATTGATCGCTACCGAATAAAACTTTGTCTTGCAATAGGAACATCATTAGCAAATCTAACACACACCTACAGTACAGTGTGTGTGGTTAATAGATATATTTTATTTATTAAATACTCCTTATACCAGAGCTCCTCAAACTTTTTTATGTCGTAGACCACTTGCCATGTTTTTCCGTGTTGGGTAGATCCCCTACTTACCTGATATTGATTTCCTGTAAATTTCTAACTATAATGAAGTATTGTGTTAAAAACTTAAAGTAAAAACATATGTTAATTTATACATTTATTAATTGATTTTAAATTAAAACTACTCAAATTAAAATTTGGTATTTGTTGTCTCGTCTTATCTAGTGTCACAAAGCGAATACCAACATCCTACAGCTTACACAATTTTATAAACATATATAATAATTATTTTACTTCACAGGTACTCTTATAAATAATGTAAATGTTTTGATTTTATAAGATAGTATGATGTAAGTAAATAGGTACTATCAGTGTATGTGTTGAGATCCACTATCGTGGACCCCCATTTTCATTTCATGGACCCAATTTTTTTCGCTGACGTAGACCCCTTGCAGGTTGTAGAGGTCGATATAGACCACTTTGGAAATCACTGCTTTATACCGACCTTCATCGTATTTACCTTCCTCCATAAATAATTAAGACATAATCAATTGTTTTACAAAACAATTGATTATGTCTTAATTAAAGTATGTATAAAATATGTAGTAAATTAAAACATCTATCTTCAGCTGTAATCGAAAGTTATTCAAAACTATATAACTTTTACCAACAATGTGTTCATATTTTTATTAAAATACGTTACACGGGTGATTTATATTTGATGAAAACTTTTAAGAGAGGGAAAGTCGACGTATTCCACGTAGTTTCAGCCCATAGATGCCCGCTGTTGCGCCAAAGATATCTATAAAAGAATATAGCATAATCGCCACACTTGGCAGGCAGGTTGGCGATTGCAATATGTTATTATGGTACACAGAACACGCTACCTATCTTCTAGAAACTTGTAAACGGTGGCAATCAATGCGTGTAAAATATAGGATTGTATTCCAGGAATCAAACCTGCGACTTTGATCACAAGTCCAATCTCGTCTACCGCTAGGGATAACATGATGAGAATAATTTTTATTTATTACAAATTCATCAAGATTTAATACGAAATTAAATGTACTTCTGATTTAAATTATATTTTTGTATATTTAAGTAGTATATATGTAAAATAACATTGTACACTTGGGAATTGTATCCGCGATCTACACTCGCACCAAAGATATCAACTTGTTGTATATCGGCGTGAGTTGGACCTTCAGGAGGTCGACGACATAGTTAAACTCGGGAGGAATCGCTGGCCTTGCCGCTGGCCTGACCTTGCCGTGGACATCCATCTGCTAAAAGGAAGAAGAAGATATCGATACGCGATTGAAATGTTTAACAATAGATATAGCACATAGAACAGATGCTCATTGAGCCTAAAAGGTAGGTAACCCGAGATAGCGTAGTTGTCCAGCCGTGGACAGGTCCTTTTAATAACGTCGGTCTGCCTTATGCGTGGAGGCCCATTGCTGAGCTTACCGGCCGGTAATAATGTATCAATCAACCTATTTTTATATTTCTTTCATGTTAATATCTCGAAGCTATATCAAAATTTAGTCCAGAAGCGAGCCTCATTATGCCAAAATGCTCTAAATATAATGCATACGTTTTAAACTGATTAGCGTTGTGTTGGGAGTTTGAACGGAACGCGGCGTATCAAAGGAATAGGCGGGTAAAAAGGCGCGGTAAAACCCGCGTCTCATAGCGAAGTCAGTCAACTGCGTTCAAAGCGTCGATATACATGTTGATTGGTTATTATAGGTACGAAAGAATTTCTTTGTAGCTTTTTTACACATTTCTTATCACACTGTATAAAGTTATCTCTCTAAAATATATTACATTTTGTTTTATTACAACGGAAACCAGATAACCACGTGGTAAAAACTGCCTTAAGCCTCCCAGAATTCCCAAGAGGGAGAGGGCGTCCAAAAGCTACGTGGTGGTCTAATATCAGAAAGGAACTGGAAACCCTTCAACTTGATGCAGGGACAACCCAGGATAGAGTGGCCTGGCGCAAATTGATAAGGAGACCCGACCCCAAATAAAGGGAAAAGGGAAGGAAGAAGAAGAAGAAGTTTTATTACAACGTGAATGTTTATAACTTCTGGCGGTATAAAGTCTGCAAGAACATAGTAAACAATAACTGAATTTAGTTTAAATTTATAACTATACAAGCTGATCCCGCAAACGTTGTTTTGCAAAAAAAAATAACAAATGTAAGATAAGGGTTGATCGTAGAGGGGTGAAAATTTAGGTTTGTATGTATTTTTGTATGCTATATCATAATAAAATAAAAACCAAAAAAATTGTCTAAAAAATTAAAAATAAAATTTAGGGGTGGACCACCCTTATCACTTAGGGGTACGGAAAATAGATAGTAGCTGATTCTCAGACATACTGAATACGCATGTAAAATTTGATAAAAATCGGTCAAGCCGTTTCGGAGGAGTTCAAGTTCGAACACCGTGACATGAGAATTTTATGTATTAGATTATGAAGATTTTTGATGGGGTGGGATATAAACCCCTTTAACACCTATAACCGATCATCCTGTAGGACAGCTGGATGAAG
Organism: Battus philenor; assembly: GCF_028537555.1. NCBI lineage: Eukaryota > Metazoa > Arthropoda > Insecta > Lepidoptera > Papilionidae > Battus > Battus philenor. The sequence goes on along the minus strand of NW_027181686.1, from coordinate 913,620 downwards.
AAAGAGGTAGAAGAAAATTGGTATTGTAGGATCGCGTACGAGATAAGCAAAGTCCCCCCACAAAGGATAACGGAAGGAAAGCGAAAGGGTAATGCGGGCTAAGACGCGCATCGTCACACACGGCCTAATCACGATCTACCCCTCCCCCTCCCCCCTCTTTACTCCCTGAGCCCATCGCCCTAACTTTTGCATATTGCCCAAATTGCCCACGCTTCCCCAACAAGGGCGACTATTTTTCCTGGTCGGATAATTCTTCGCACGGTTTGCGACGATTCTAACTCATTACATTCTGTGTCTTCCTCCTTTGTGATAAGGTCCAATTATTAACTACACCCCTTGTTACGATTTTTGACGTCAACTTTACAATTACCAATCGAATATACACCTAATACCCCTTGTATTAAAGTCGTAATTACATAAATCTTTGAGATACAAGGGTTTCGTGACATTTGAGGGATGCGTCTTAATTGTGTAGTGCTCTGTTATGTTATCGATTTTTTAATGTGTCTTCATTGCGGACTTGAATCGATTGTTCTCGATGTTTCGATAGAACTATACACTATAACATATATAAATAACAAACAATAAATGACAATATTAATAAGATATACATGGTGATTGGTTATACATATATATATATATGTAAAATTCATTTACTGTCATTTAATGTTTGGTATAATCTATTCAGAAATCGATGGATTCAAAAAAATATCTCACGCGGAATAGTTTTTTAAATTCCGAATATATTTATTTAATAAAAAATATTGTTTACTATCTTTCCGTACAAACTTTATACTGCCAGATGTTATAGTCTTGTCGCGTAATAGAAAAAAAATTTACATATTTCAGAGTGATTCAGGTTTCAGAAAGGTTCTATGGCGATATAGAGCCGGTAAATGCGATGTGGATAGGCCAGGCCGCCCACTAGTTGGACCCACGACATAGTTCCGTCGACGTTCAGTGTTTACTTTATATACAGGTTGTTTAACTCCTAAATGCATGACTTTTATTTACACTTTAAAAAAACATTTTGCAGGTGCACAGCAGTGCAGGGAAAAATATAAAAAATATAATATTTTTTACACTAATTTAATTAAAAAAACCTTATGTTGTAGATATATTTAATTGTATTCAAAGTGGTATGTTGCAGTTTTTCGTCATTATGCATTTAAGGGTTAAAAATTCGTGTAAAGACCAATGAGCTATATTTGATACAGCTTTTACATCTTTACGTCATTACGTCATTTTTATAGTGGGGGATGGTTGTTTGCGGGTAACGAATGGTCGATGTACACCCAAGATGCATTTAAACGACACGCAAAGACCAGTCCCCGACAATCTAGATCTTAAATTATTATAAACGTCCGACTTTATACGAAATCATTTCTAGAAATCGCTAACCCAGTTGAGACTCAAGTAATTAATGTCAATTTTATTTATAATTACGCTCCGCGTTGAACGGAATTTGAAGTAAAAAATTCATACGCAATTATTCGAGTGGAGCTAGCTTTGCCCAGCGCTGGAATGATAACAGCTCGCCCACGTCTATCCGCTAACGAGATGCTATTAAAACATCAACAAAAAGTGGGCTCGTGCCTCCGTCTACATATTTCGTAATCCACCACAATTACCTCCAAGAATTCCTGTCCACGTTTCAACTTTAAGATGAGACGGTGTTTTTTTTTAAAGTTCAACTTACAACGGGTTATTCAACTTGTAACTTTGTTTTTTAAACATAAATAAAAGGTGCAATGTATTTTAAAATTATTCGACTATTTCTTACTATATATAAAACACTTTGACAGTGCTTTATGACGTAATAAATATTGTTTTACCTAAACCATTTTTTTTTATTTAATTTAACTTCCATTTTCAAATAATGATAATAATTTTTAAAGGAAAAAATTAAAACATCCATCCTTAGCTGTAAGAAGTGTTTGAAATACTTTATAGGGGATGCAAGGCATACACCTCCAAAGGTATCTATGGGGGGATATACAGCATCTCTACGCTCGGCAGAAGAGTTGGAGGTCGCAGTGTGATATTATGGTACTCAGAGGATGCAGCTGTCCATCCTTCATGCACAGTGTGAATTATAAGGCTGTATTTCGGAAATCGAACACGCGACCTACGATTGTAAATCTCAGTCCTATACCTCTGGATTACAGCTGCTACGGGTAGTGAACAAAAAGGCTTTTACTAATTAAAATACTGTTTTTGAAACCATATCATGTAGTCTACATATTTTTTTTCTAAATAAAAATGTAGGTTAGCCGAAATATTGTACTACCCACGTGACGTCATCGCTATTAACCTGCCAAATTAAAATGCACATCAATCATAAGTGACCCGGGGTTTATAAACGATCGAAGTAACGGCTAGGTCTCCGAGTCAGCATTAGAAACGAGTCAAAGCGGTCGCAAACGCTTCCTTGTCACGGACTCCCACCAGATACGTGCACCCATTGTATTCGCAAGGACGTGGCGAACTAAGTCAATTATTATCACACGTAATGACCCACTAATTGCATGCTAACGACTGTCTTACGGCTCATGCATGCGTGATCGTTCACATGTCATAAATGCAGCTCGAATACTAAAACTAACAAATGCATGCATATCGTCCTTTACGTTTTATATATCTCTCTCTATCTAGGTAAAATAAATGATGATAAATACTACATTAAATTCACAAAAATCATTTCATCATACCGGGTAGAGATTTTGATTCAATAACTGTCATAAAGACAAGCTATGGCAGTCTTAAGTGGCAGTGGGCGGGGCAAAACGCTCGTGCAAAGTGGCAGTTGGGACCGAAAGGTTCCCAAGTGACGACCACGAGCGGACGTGGGAAAGCTACCCTCTAAGTGGACCGTCGACTGACCTTGTATTAGGCGTCCATCAGCTGAAAAGAAGACGGGCTGAAAGTGGCTCTTTCTCTCTTTTACTCTTTAACAAGATCATTTGTCTGTCTCGTATGTGGACGTCTCATGCCATCCGAGGTTTCACCTCCAGAATCTTTAGAACCCAGCGGCCATTTGTTGAGCATCTAAATGACCTGATCCGCTGAATAGCATCTACTGTTAGTGATATATTAGCCTAAGTAAGAAAGCAACTAATATATAGCTACTTCCGCTATGTAGCAGTAGTCGTGCAATGAAGTACGGCAAACAATGCGAATTACACAACTACCACCGTTAATTCACTCAACACGTGTTTCAACCCTCCACGGGGCATCCTCAGGAGTAATGTTACACCGACCAGTGCCAAACGCCGAATCAAGACTCGGTCTTTGGCACGTGTTGAGTGGAAGTAGCTTTATATTAGTCCCTTTCTTACTTAGGATGGACTTCCGCAAAGTAACGCCTGTTGTTAGCAGTTGTATCCCAGGGGTAGAGAACTGAGACTTGAGATCGTACTTCTTGAGTTCGATTCCTGGGATAAAGTCTCATAAATAATTCAAACTTTGTGTAATGATTATATAGAATTGTCACTGCTTATAAATAAGTTTACAAAACATAAGTAACAGCATCCTCTGCGTACCATAATATCAGATTGCGATCCACAACCCGCCAAGCGTAACAATTATATGGTATATCCTCCCATGGATACCTTCGGAAAAGGTTGTCTTTCATTGAGCGTATATGGGCCGAAACGACAACAATTAGCCTGAATAAAAAATAAAGCATTACGAAATAAACAGTTAGTAAAATATGTAATAAGAATAATTATTCATCAATTGCTCTAACATTGTTTAAATTCTATCCAATGTATATCGTAAAAATTATTTTTATATATCTCACTTCAATGTGTCGCCGTATTCACGCACAAGAGAACTTTATCTATGAGATCGCTTTGCATTCTGCATCTTGTCATACTATTTACTTACGGAACACTCATACGGGTGTCCAATATCATTAACATACTGGAAGAGACATGTATATTAATTATATTTATTTTATTACATGTGTTCTATAATAAAAAAGGATAAATAATTATGGATTCTTTTTTAATTTTCGTTTAAACAAAAAAAGCTAAGGAAGTGTAGCAATTTATGGAAGTATAGTATGGAAAAGAAAAGATATTGTGAAGTAAATTAGAGGTAAGAATGAAATACATTGAGAAGGATGGAAGACGTGAATGAAAATCAATAAAAATTGTCTAAAACATTACTATATAAATAAAGACCCCATTCAACTATGATAAAGTTTGAACGAGAGTTGCCATGAGAAACCTTCATCTCCCTTCTGCTCTCCATTCACACCTGAGGTCTTCCTCGTAGCCTTTTCTGATGGCATGGTGTAGCTAGCTGAAAAATTTATTTATTGGTATCTTCTTTTGATTCCTGCTTCTCCATGTTCTTTATTATATATACACAATATTTTTTTAATATAAAATAAACACAGTTTCTCCACTAAATGAAGAAGTTATAAGGGACCGATGTTCCAGGAGAGTATAATTTATATGCTCGCATTTTCCAATTGAGCAGAGAATTCAAGAGGAGATTTAGCGGAAGTCTAGGAGAAGATTCAGCGGAAGCACAAGAGAAGATTCAGCCGTCTCGGTCACTCCCGAATATCCAACTGTTTCGGAGACCTAAAACTGTTACATAAAACATTCTATGCCAACTTAGAGCTTAGTGCTTTTTAATACAGCGAAATAAAAATTGCAATAGTCCTTGCCGAAGTTTTCAAAGAAGTCTCGTGCTTACTTCTTTTTTCTGCTACCTTCTTTATACTGTTCTAAAAACAAACTACGCTCATGTCATTTCTAGTGAACATAACTCCACAACACACTCCCCTACCCGCTCTTTGTTTGAACAACTCCTTAATGCTTTATTTCGTCTATTTGGTTAGTCTAATTAGAAAACTCTGAATCGGCTAATGTTTAATATTGAATTTTGTCTTTTACATACTTTATCGTGTTTAAAATATTAACCCGTTACACGTAAACATTGCAAAATATAATACGTCTGTTCTGTTTTATTACACGATGTAATGATCTTACATCGTGTAATAAAACAGAAGACGTCCATAATAAATTTCCAGGTGGATTTATTTACCACTGATTACCACTGAAAAATAACAAACTACGTTGTACTTTGTTATACAAATAGAAGCCTTCTTTTCTTCAGCCGATTGACGACCACTTCCAGGCAGTCCTGCACTGCCTGTTTTCAGCTACTTCCCGTGAACGTAACTATGACTCGTGGCAGCCACTACAACCTTTCGGCCCCAACGTCTACTATAAATCAAACTTAATTAAACTAGAACTATATATTTGTATTTAATGGAATTAGGCGTTATCTAGCGGAAGTCCATCCTAAGTAAGAAAAGGACCAATATTTAGCCACTTCCGTACATGCAGTGGTTGTCATGCAACAAAGTGCACCGCCCGCCAGCCCGCTGATAAATGCGTATGCGGCAAACAATGCGAATTACATAATCGCCACCGCCAAATTACTCAACACGTGTTTCACCCCTCCACGGGGCATCTTCAGGAGTTATGTTACACCGATTAGTGCCTAGACTCTGTGTGTGTGTCTATATATTTGTTTCTTTGTCAATTATTTTTACCATTTCTATATGTTTTATTATTAGAATACAATGTTATTATTAAACCAATAGGTATGTAAGACTGTGAAACATAGTTGTTTTGATAATAATCATTTATTTAAAAAAAATATTCCGATTTTTTACAAAATTAAGTAAATGAGTTTTTTACTCTATTTCTAAACTCTCGCTTGATATGTTATTCTATAATCTATTGCACTTATCAAAGAAGTGACTGGAATTTTATCCTGCCAGAATACTCCAAGGAGGTAATTATGGTTTTTTTTATTATTAGTTCAAATTTGTATCGCTAGTGTTTTGTTTACAATTTTTTTTTCCCTTTTACTACGCGCAAACAATTGGGAAAGAGGTTGCCGCTATTTGATACGGCGCTTTCTTCTATATTTACGTTAAACAAAAATATAGATCGTTTTGAATTAAGAAAACGTGTCATATTATTAATTAAATTAGCAAATGATAATTTAGTCCTGCGAAAAGGATAATAACTCCTCCAGTTTGTACATATTTCAATTGTAACGAAAGGATTTCACTTTGAGACGTTATCCAAACGGAACGGCCCGAACCCTTGTGACTCAGTAGTTATGTCTGCAATCTCCGGCTATCCCTCTCAGGTCCGGGAAGTTGATTCTTTGCACGAATGGTTTACGTGACAATATTCCCCTTCCACTACTAGAATTGTTTAGATTCATTATTGACATGAAAACTTCCGAGGACCTCAACCTAAGAAAATACACCATAAACAATAATTATAGGAGCATTTTCATTGTCAGGAATAGATACTGATGATATTTATGACCTTCTGAGGTCCTGTGTTTGGCACTAATCGGTGTAACATAACTCCTGAAGATGCCCCGTGGAGGGGTGAAACACGTGTTGAGTAATTTGGCGGTTGCAGTTGTGTGATTCGCATTGTTTGCCGCATACGCATTTATCAGGCTGGCGGGTCGTTGCACGACTACCACTGCATGTGCGGAAGTGGCTAAACATTGGTCCTTTTCTTACTTAGGATGGACTTCCGCAAGGTAACGCCTGATTCCATTAAATACTTCTGAGGTCCATAAGATATTTGACGGGGCTCCACGACGGAGTAACAAAATTCAGTTTTCAATCAGACTTTCTATCTCCTCTTATAATCTTTTATAGCTGTATCAGGACTATATAAACGCTTTGTATGAACATACCCACAAGTGACGACTTCCTTCGCATTTGTAGACAAGATATTAATAAAATTTATAAATTTCACAAAGCACCATATCTAACAAATAATAATATAAATTTATTACGATAATACAATATATTAATTACAATTTAATTTGAAAGTTATAAAACTATATATTTTAATTTTACCGTTTAGTATTAATATACTTCTACCTTCTGTATAATCTCCTTTTATTCTATTGACAAATTTTAGTTTAGTCATGTTCATAACGTTTAAAAACTATTCCACGCTATATATCTCTGGATTTAACTAGAAATTTCGATAGTGGAGCTATGAGAAATGTTCACGGTTTAAATAATTATCTAGATTGCATTCGTAAAGCCAAAATGGCGGACTCATTTATTCTTTCCCGCTCTTTTGCCCAATTGGTCGGAGATTTATTCTTTAGCGGAAATTTTCATATTGTATTATATTGTGCGGTTTTCGTATTAAGTTTCTAATTGCATTAGTTGTGGTCGAATCGTGAACATTCCGATTTATATCGCTATACGGTTGTCTCTGATTCGAGTTTTATTATTTATTTCTTTTTTTTCAAAATGGCGGAAATGACGCCTGTTCCGTAACTATCCGTTCAACCTTTCTTCAGGAGTGTCAACTTATTTTTTTTTTAATAATATATACAACACAAACAATTAAAGATGAAGAAGATAAATATGATGAAGATCTTGAATTTTTAAAAGTTATGCGTTAAATTTATTATATCCGTCATTGTTTTATGTAAAAAAATATAGTTACTAACTTTTTAAATTAGATTTAAGTATTTAAGTGGACAGACATATTAAAAACTTATTTTTTTTTAATCTGCATTTTTTTGTGTCATTAAAATTGCAACAATCTAGTAATTTTTTTAATATATTAATTTAAATAAAACAACTCTAGTTTTCATAGAAAAAAGGAAAGACAACGAGTAAGCAGCAAAAAAAAAAGAGAAATTGATATAATTTAAAACGTTACACGAAATGCATGAGCCATTATTAACGCGGACAAGAAGGAAACGCTCCATAAATTTTAAGTTTTTTCTTCGCCAACAGCCAATTCGCCGCGGGCGGTCTTGCTGTTTTAATTGCTGCAACAAAACGATATTTTATGGTCTACCCACTTGCCGCTACCCCCCAAAGCTGTGGCGGTTACTCAAAATTATCTAACGCTGATATCTTTCAGAATACACACCCCGAAACAAAATGCAAAAGAAGCGAATTGCGCAAAATAAATTTCGCGATGCCTTTTATAATTGCTATTGCACTGAATTTTTATATATTAAACCAACCATGCAGAATAAAATTGTCGGAGTTTGTTGTGGACTCTTTTCTTGTCCACGACTGGACGTAGGTCTTCGGCCTATATCTAGTGACTTTAACAAGGTCTTCTGTCCATCTTATCATCTTCACTCCTTAAGGATCTAGCAGTCATTTGTTCTGCATCCATGTAGCCCTGCTGCCCTGCTCTGCCGTGCCTACTGCAACTTGAACTTGCCAATACGTTGGACTAAGTCAGTTACGTTTGTTTATTGTAAAGGTTGCCTCCGATTAATAATTCATGTGACTTTAAAAAAATAATACAACAAAGAATAATTGTAATATCAATCCGCAATAGAAATAATAGTTGAATAAGCATTTTAAAAACAACACACCAATAACAAAACGTTGATTCCCGCCATTTCCGCTGTCAATGTCAACAGACGTCACGTCCGGGCGCGCGAAGTGCGAATGACTTTTAATTTTAAATGTCATTTGCACTTTTGTTTCCATATTTACAGGTAGCGGTTGCGTTTATACCAATCGATGGTCACCGTCGGTTATTTTTGACACGCCGTCAATCTAGCGGGCGATGAAAGCGTCATAACAATTGCCGTGAATATTTATGAGCGGACTACACTACCACTCGTTAAATGCTCGATAAATTTTGGCATTTTAATTCGCAATAGACAAGCTGTCGGAGACCACTTGTGAAAAGTACGAACGGAACGTGAAACGCAAACGAAATCGCATCCGCACATCTCAATCATTCACGTCATTTGTCATTTTTTTCAGGCCCGAAATGAAACTCGCTTCCAACTATGCATTGCCGTAGACGCGGAAAAAAGAAAACGGAGCCCGTAGAAGCTATCCGAACGTCTTTTTGCTTTTGACAGTTGGCGTTCGGCGGGTTAATACTACCGAATTCGGAATACATCCGACGCTTTTCCCTACTCGAATGCATATGGTACTTTTTAAATTCGACGGCTAATAACGGGTTCCCGCCAATTCGGCTCATGTTTGACCAGTTTGACAGATCGCCAACATGAACTCCACTTTGTGACGGTAAAATGGCGTATTATGCGTTTTTTATTCGTCCCTCTTGTCTTTCAGCACTCCTTTTGTGATAGGTCTCTGTACAAATTTATGACGACTGATTGTCAGCGGGAGAATTGGATTTGAATTTCCGTGTATTGGTATTGACGTGGCTCTCTCTCTTTCGCTTTGTTTCTTTTGTTGATATCGGTTGTCGGGAGTGTTCTTTATGCGCCACTGTGCGTCCGTACGCTTGTACTTTTATTTGTTGCTCCATTACCAGCGCTAACTGCTTGCCGGCCACTTCGTGTCGTGTTTTAAAATAACTTTTTAAATTGTATCCATATCGCATCGTGCCTTTATCTTTACTACAAATATTTAATTAACAAAAGTTATATATAACACTCTCTTATACCTACCTATATAAAACCTACTTTTCGGAAATCCCTTGATGACACAGACCAAGTTCTTACTGCTGTAAACAAGTATCGAAAACTTTAAAACATCTACAGACGACGACACGCTGCTTTTCAACGTTCAGGAAGGCAGAAACTCAATTTCTTTGATAAATAATTATTCATTTTTAAAAATAAGATTGTAAAAGTAAAAACGTCGGTAAATCAGTACCAAATCTACAAGACATATTAACTAGCGCCATCTAGTAGATTTTTAGACAAAATATGATAAAACAGTTCTGTATATTTACTTAATACAGGATTTTGACTACAGGAGTTGAGATTTTCAACTGAATGCATCAATTAAAAAGGAAGAAGCCTTTTTATTTATAAGTTACATTATGTTTACTCCTGTTATTCAGCCCTGAATTATAGGATACATGGTTAAGGCTTTTAATATATATATATATATATATATATATATATATATGTATATATATTTATATTTATATATATATATATATATATATATATATTTATATTTATATATATATATATATATATATATTACTAATACTAGCGCACAACCTGAGAATGGCAATATGGAGTAGGAATGAAGTAGTGGTCGCACGAAACGTAATTTTAAAAACTGGACTTTTATAGGGCATTAACGTGAGATAAAAACAAATTGGGAAATATCAAAAGTAAATGTAAAAACAAAGGCACGCTAATGTCTGTAGAGTACAGATTTCAATATTTAAAAAAAAATAAGGAAAGTCAGAGAAGTACCATTTACGAAGCGACATCTTGTTTCATCATCGTATTCTCTCTAGCATATACATTTATTAACACTATATTAAAGCCCGAGTTCATAGCAGCACTAATGGCGGTGCTAAAGTAAAATCGAAGAGACGCGATAAAGGACCGGAGACATTACCGGCGGATTTACGAGCGGTAACACTTAAACTATTTGCATGCGAAGCCATCCCCGCTACCCCCTCGCACCCCCTGCATCCCCTCGCACAAAGAACGGGCGCAGCCGGCCATTTTTCAGTGCTGATACGCATCGGAAGTTGTCGCCGATGCAGTAAAACGGGTCATTAGACCGTACGTACCTGATGACGTCATGAGTGACGTCTTCGAAAACTCGAGAAGCAAGAACACAGTTTCTAAGTAAGAAAAGGACCAATATTATATACGCCTGCCCGCTGATAAATGCGCATGCGGCAAACAATGTGAATCACACAACCGCCACCACCAAATCACTCAACACGTGTTTCACCCCTCCACGGGGCATCTTCAGGAGCTATGTTACACCGATTAGTGCCAAACACAGAGTCAATGACTCGCTGGCGGGCGGTGCATTTCATTGCACGACTACCACTGCATGTGCGGAAGTGGTTAAATATTGGTCCTTTTCTTACTTAGGATGGACTTCCGCGAAGTAACGCCTGATTCCATTAAAAAACACAGTTTCTGTCATCCGTTCGTCACTGCGTTTGATATGGCAGAAAGGAGATGCCATTTTGTATTGCCTAGACCGCTAGGCAGTAATGAAAGAATTTGATTCTAAGTTACATCCTAAGTGAAATCGTTAAGCTGATTTGGTGTTGAATGAGTTATCACTCTCCTCTCTTGTTCTTCTATTACTCTATTACTCTTTTTCTTTACATTCCATCAACACCTTGCCTTTCTTCCTCCGCCACTCCCTTTTGGTACATCACCATCATGTATCCTTTATATAGAAACATCCGACATAATCAAAGTCACGAACAGTCGCTTGATGCGGCAGCGCAAGACGGACTATCTATCAGCCGATATGAATGAATTCGAATCTTTGGCATTAATATTTTTTATGCCCCCGCTATTGGGGGCCTCTCGTACCCCCTATCTTTTGTGGGACAGGGACTTTTTGGGCAAATTTATTTAATTTTTCACAGAATTCTTTATTATTTTCTTTCTCTTCTTTCATACTTCACATTGTCTTTCGGTCTATTCTTTCATTCCACAATTCTACTGTCTTTCCCTTTTGCTCTGTATCACCTTTCATTCATTCCTCATTACTTTTTACATTTTCTTAAATTACATTGTTATTTTATATCACGTTTTTATTACTTAGGCATTAATATATTCCATCGTATCACATAAACCTACTAATTTATAATTACTCTATGAAGTAAGATGCAATGATGGGCGAAACACGGGACTTGCTCAAACGTCTACCCGCCCCGCATCAAGGCAGTAATTAAACTAAAAACGTTCAGGCTTCAATAAAAACCTGAGGCCGTAGCGGTCGGTGGCCGAAAGCATAATTGTCCATAGTAATGATTGTAGGTAATTGTCGGGGACTACCCTTTAACCCTACAGAAGGAGCGGGACTTACGTAACGTACAAGCTACGAGAGAAACGCCGATTATCATAAGGGCTAGAATGCACTATGCGATTTTAATAGGGTGTATACAAACTCCGCGTTTTATTTTCATTTTATTAAATAAAAAGTAACTAGTTATAGATGTATTTATAGCTTATTTGTATAGTTATTTCCAATAGCCCAGTGTATTTGAAACTCTATTTAAATGCGACAATATAACTTCTGATAGTACAAAATCTGCAAAGACATATAGTATGTACTAATTAATTATAATATTTAATAATACGTTATATACTATTTCTAAAATAATTTTTGGATAGAATGTACCATATAAAAATATATAGCAAATGAGTTATATATTCACCCCATAAATGCTTTTACATCTGGAAACAATCAACCTTTAGATATATATATACATATATGTTGTTACAGTTTGATGTGACAAAACCGTGTTTATAATCGGTTTTACTGGAAATATCGTGGCATATGCACAACTGTGGATGGTTTAAAGGTGAAATTATGTTAATGTATATATATATTTTTATATTACATTATAAAACCGCTTCCGCTTGAGATGTAAGGCATCACCCTAATGGCGGTCAGCGCAGGGCCGAATTAAGACAATAATTACTCGCGGTTCTGTCCGGGGCGAAATTTCGTTTCGGCTAATACTTTTTATGTCGCCGAGTGTACTATTCGGATGGGAATATGTGTTTACATGGCTTTTATAGACACGCTTTATGTTGCAACGGCACCCGTTTTTAAATGCTTCTACGGTTTTCGTTATGTGCCCATTTAAGTCTTCTCATTTCGAAACCCTTCAACTCATTTCCCACTGGTAACCTTCGATATATATACTTACAACTATCATCATCACCATTTCCATCACAGGATGTCCACTGTAACAAGTCTTGTGGAGATCACCAGCCGGTATACGCGGCATGGGTATACCCCCCACTTGGTGAATACATGGCGTGTTAAGATCGCAGATATCTTTGGTCTTTGTAGATATCGGATCGGCCTATGCCTTGTTGGGCGTCTATCAGCTGAAAAGATAAACAAGTAAAGTCAGTCCATGTGAAAACAACCGACGGCTAGGAATAGTCCTCCTGATGAGCGTTTCAAACTCAGTGTTTGATGCAGCTGAGGTAGACAACCTTACAATTGGTTCGATTCCCGAGATACAACCTTACGCAATTCACTCTATATTAATAATTCTTATAAGATTCCCCAATGCTGATAAAATAAGTTTTTAGAGGTTTTATTACCACACTGCGATGGCCAATCCGCTACCACGTGTGGCGATTATGGTAAATCCCCCGATAGATATCTTCAGGGCAGACCACACTTTATTCGATTTAAACACAGCTAAAACAAATATGCCGCGAGAGTAAAAGACAATGTGAGTAACAAAACAGGAAAAATGTTTGAAAAATATAAAGCCAATGGAAGTCTTCAAGGTGATGATTGATTCAGTTTTTGACCCACTTTGTAATTTTATTCACTGAATTATCACCCATTTCAAACTAGTATGACACACTTTTTAAGCTTATATATAATATACTCATATATTAGTCTTCATGTTTCAAGGAACTGGCCAGAATTGTTTTTGGTATTTCCCGTATAAATGTAAATAGATATAAGAGTTTATTTAAAATAATCTCGCTGTTAGGTATTTTAAAAATGAAACTGTTACATTTTTATTGCTCGCTGTTGTAAAGCGCTCAGGGTCGTCGTATAATCACCTATCTATAATCATAGCAATTAAGTGTGTTTGATAAAAATCCCAGTTTACGTAAATTTTAAAGCCCCGAAGTGAAATATTGTAAAGAAAAAATTTATTGCCCGCCATTTTGCCGCATTATGTCAAACACAAGGCCCTGTCAAAGTGACAATGTTTGCGGACGTATTTAGAGCTAATATTTACTGTAGATACAGGTGCTGAGAATCCAAAATCACGCCATTATCAACCTTACTCCCTCATCATAACGATCGTGTACATTTTTCACAATCTATATCCTTAATAGTTTAGCAATATATACTTTATTTCCTACTAAATAAAGTACATATTGTATTGCCACATCACAACAAAAAAATATATGTGCACCAATTACAATATCATATACGCTATTATGTTATTAAATCGTCTTAACTCTAAACATTTATTTAACTAAAGATTTTATATGTCATGTATTTCTATAGATTACAAACACATCATTGTTTGAATATGTTTCAACGAATATGACATTTATAACTCTGCCATTTGATACAGAGATATCTCGACTGTAATATATTTTGGATAGAACGTGAAAAATATTAGTCTACGGTAAACAGTACAGTGTTTTTATAAGAAATGACCTATGAAGCCTTGAAATCCCAGTGCGAAGACCACGAAACGACTAGCACAGGGAAAGTACAAATAAAGATTATACATTAAAATTGTTTAAAAAAGAAAACAAGATGAAAAAATATGCTGTTATTAAAACTGAATTTCACCTGGAACTTTGATAAGTAAAAAAGGTGATGAATAAAAGAAAATATAAAGTAAAGCGATAAAGAAATTATGAAGAAAGGAATAATAGGAAAAACTCCAAAAAAATGTAACCTGAAATAGTAATGTCTCTGCCCCACACAAAGCAGAGAAAATGAGAGGCCTCCAAAACGGAAGCCAAATAGAGTAGTAGAGCAAGAGAAGTAAAAAAATAAAGAACAGAAAATACAAAGGAAACCGTCCACTCATATAAGACAGGTGATCTTGTAAAGTTCTGAAGACGCTACACGTAGAACGCTTCCAGCTCATATAATATCTATTTAGGATGTCTATATTCAACAGAAGATGAAAAGCAGGGTCTGTGTGAATAGGTACCTTCTGATTCTGCAGGCTTTGACCATCTCAAGAACTTTAATTACCTTCAAATAATCCTAAGCCTTAAGAAATAACACCTAATTCTATTAGGTATTATCGTAACTTAATACTACAGATAAATTGGTGTATAGTCCGTCAAATCTGTAAGGCTGTGTACACACGGTCTGATTTGTATAGCAGCTCGCACACCCTGCAACTTATAAGGCCATCCGAACACGCAACACCTCACAATTTCCGCCACATCTATCTTGCTGATACGTATCTCCACGCCTGAGCGCCGACGACACTGCCAACAATTGATATCTTCCGAAGGTCGACAAATAATACGCTTACGAGGCCATGGAAGCACTGCGTCATAGCGGGAGCGGAACGGAATCCGCTTGCTCGCACAATAAAACCCATCCACATGCGTTATATCCATCACTACGATCTGCCTTTAGTCCACTTAGTGGGAGGCGTCCCCACGCCGCGTCTACCAGCTTGTATTTACCACCTGAGAACCTTTAAGCCCCATCATCAGTTGCAGGAACGATAAACACATTTCAGGTTCCATTTTGCAGAGAAGTTGCAAACATAACCCCTCTGTATTTAGATATATTATTTAGAAATATGTATTCAAAATGCAATTTTATATATTTCACAATATACACGAGGGATTCTATAAAATATACAAAATAATAAATTAATTTAAAAAAATATTTATCAAATCGCTTCCGCTTGTCACAATGACCCTATCCCTGTACCATTCGATCAACCTTGCATCGCAAATCATTATAACACCGTGCAAATTTATTCTTTAAAACAATACACAATAGGGGACATAATCGTATTATTGAATACGAGGAAATGCAGACATTAGATCCGATGGATAACACAGATTTTAACAGCGGATTCAACGAAGCGGCAAGCCGAGAAGTTATTTTGTAATTTTAATAATTATTAACAATATTAATTAATATTTATTTACACTCAACAATTGCTTGGGGTTTTTTTATAATTTCATTATTATATATACTTAAAAACCTTGTATATTTTACAACGAAACAATTCAATTTCAAATTGATCACGAAATGTATTGCTATATACGAAACATTAGTTATTAAAGTTCATCACTAATTAGGCTATGTTCTTTCTTTACTAAGAATATTTAAATTGCTAGGAATATAGTATAAACAACAATTTTCTTTTCAATTAACACCCGGAGTATATTTCACGTAAATCAAAAATAATTATAAGTTATACTTAAGCCGTAGAACATAGGTCTCGTCAATACGTTTCTAATAGAACAGTTTAGAGTCATGCAAGCAGCATTTTCCGAACTTTACTGAGGTCTGTCTTCCTTAAGGATCGACGTTCTGCGCTTGGTTCTGGTCACATGGTCTCAAATATAGAACCTTCAAGCCTCCGTGACAAGTTTTCTTGTAAAATACATTTTTACTGAAATCCAAACTGAAATAATTTTTAAAAAAAAAACTTTATTGAATTGTTACATATACACACATATACACACACATATATATATATTTATATGTAACATTTTAATAAAGTTTTATTTCGTACATAATATGATTTCAGTGATATATATATATATATATATATATATATATATATATATATATATATATATATATATATATATATATATATATATATATATATATATAACTGAAATATATATATATATATAGGCTAAAAAATAATTATTAATAAAAAAAACATATATCATATACATAACAAATCATTAGAACAAAATCACGATTTGGTAGCGCAGTGGTAAACAACTGACTTGCGAACGTAGGTCGCGGGTTCAATTCCCGGAATGCAATCTTCTATAATTAACACTTAAATTAATTGTATATGATTGCCACTGCTCACAAACAAGAAGTTTCCTGAGGATGTGCAGCGGCATCCTCTGCATAATACCACACTGCAATCGCCAACCTACCTGCCATGCATAACAATGTTGTATCTACTCTTAGATATTTAAGGCGAAAGCCTATTCCTTAAAGTGGCCGTCTATGGACTGAAAATATTAGAGAAACTGAAGAAAAATCATGATATACACTATATATTTACTTACATTAGATTAAAATAAAAATATATTTATAATTATGTCATTAACTGTAGTTGACGATATCAACTCTGTACAATATATAATTTTAATTATTAAATTGAACGCAACATTAATATTAAGATTTGTCCACAGATAGCGCAGTTGGTTGAAGACGTGCGACGTCTGCAGGCGTCGCTTTCAGCGCTGCAGGAAGCACATGCACAACAGCTGCAAAGGCTGGAAGAACGTTTGGACGAAAAGAAACAGCACATAGCCCGTCTCGAAGCCCGTCTGGACACTCAACGCGATTATGACGACATTAAACGTGAAATAAGGTATGTTTCAAAATCTTCAGGTTCTTACAAATCCAAAATTCCTATTTCAATATACGACAACAACGTTCGTGTTATAAATACACCAGACCTGATAAGAATTGGCGGAAAAATATAAAACCAAAATACATTACATATATAATTAACATTAAAATAGCTTGGAGTCGAACAAATCGTTCCCAATGTCTTACGAAATAATATCATTGTCATCTTCAATTCAACTATAGAATGTTAACTGCTGAACATATACCTCTCTTGTAGATTTCCAATACCTTCATCACCTTCCTTCATAAGATCTATCACCTGAATATTTACATTGTAGCATTTAGCACATATATGTTCTTTGAACATTTTCTAACAATAGAAGCTTCATGAACACTATCTATTTAGAGATCTGGCGTTATAGGAGGTTCTGCACGGTGCTTGGTGCCAACAACCCTCATAGCATGATCAAGGATCCTGCAATCTTTCATCTTCACCAACCGTACTCTTAGAAATTAATTTATTTTTCCACACATAGACCTAAATCTTTTAGCATATTATTTGATTTCATACTCGCTCGTTCTTGCACTGTATATTTGGAATATGCTTTCAAAATCTTCAGTTATGACATATATAATTCTTTTAAATGTAATAAATTAGTTTTAAATCACATTGAACAGTTGCCCAAAGGTAAAAGAGGCTTGGGATATAATCTGATATAATTCAAACTTTTTGTATTAATTATATAGGATTGCATCTTTTGGGTGCGACTTACACCCAGCATATATGGGCTTAAACAGAATGCTTTTGATTCTAATTAGCCAATAATATTGCTCTAAAAATGATTTAAAGTCAGTATTTCATCTACTTTTTGATTTTATTAACTGAATCATGATCCATATCTATATTGACACACCTTAATTAGACATATTTTAATAATTATTTCTGTATTTTTGTCAAGTATTTTTTTAGTGTAGCATCTATTACAATTTTTTGTTACAGTTCATATGTGTATTATTGTTAACTAAAATCAATGATTATATATCCATTAATTCAATAGGTGCTAGTATGTTTAGAAAATAGATAAATAGATGACTCGATGTACTAAAGCAACTGTAAGAAATGGATGTATCATCACTAGCGTTCATAAACTTGATAAAGCTACTATCAGGTCGTTCACCCAGCCTCTGTTTGACGTAGATTACACTTTGTTTGCTGCTTGCCCAACCGAGCCTTGAATATGGTGGAACAACCGCTTCTATTGAATAAGAATATACATCAGTGATTCATGTTCTCCTAGTAACTGTTTGATATAACTAATATTTTCTTCACACTAGCACTGTAAACTATGATATCTAAATAAATGTCATACTAAAAATTACACACGTACCTTTGCGAACGTATCACATTTATAATATATGTTTTAATAAAGATATAAATATATAGATATCCAATATTCTACAGAATGATCAGTTATAGATTTAAAAGTATAAATATGGCGAATAACTTCTAGCACAGTCTAGTACAGTCAGTCTAGTACAGTCTACAAAAACAGATAATAAAACAATTAATTTAACTAAATAAACCGAATGTTGAAAATAATTTTTCTTAATATATTATGCATTGATTTTTATTTAGGATATATCTTACAATAGGCAGTACTTGAACTATACAATCACCCTTAAGGCTTTTACATCTATAACCAATTAGCGTGTACACCAATGTATTTCTAAACTTATCCTAAACTTAAGTTAAACAACCTAAATCTTTATTAAAGAAAAGCCAAGTACTAAATGTATTGAAAGGAACTTAATAACCTTTACTTATAACTTAAGATGAAATGTAAATTAAATGCCGTATAAATAGTAAAAAATAGTACTTAAGCATTAATAAATTGTAAAATAAATGTTAAAAATATTAATGTAAAATTGTAAAACTTTAGGAAGGCGAAGTAAGTGACAAAAGATGAGGATGGAAATTGATTATTTTAAAAATTACAATGTATTACAATTACAATAAAACCCTGTCCACCCATGATAGAGATTGAACGAGAGGTCACAAAAACAGGGTCAATATATATATGACGATAAATAACCATTCAAACATACAACCTAATTAACTACAACATTATTAACTTGTTAAATCAATTTCATTGCATCCAATAATCGAAGGTTTCTTACACCAAGGAGATAAGAACACAAGGGTATTATAATAGATTTATAACTCCTCCTTCTCCTTCATGTCTCTCATCTCCATCAAAAGGTTGTATGGTAGTGATCACCTTGAGCGATAAGACTACCTCTTCTTCCATTTGAATTGTTTCTTTTTTTTCTTCTCTATTTATATTAAAACGATGTTGCTATATTTATTTAAAAATAAAAATAATTATATTGAACATTTAAAATAGTCGATTAATTTCAATAGAGTCATATTGTTAAAAGAAATATCACAGTGTTACCAACTGACTAAATAATTACAACATAAATTTGACAACCATACAGAATGTAATTTATATCTTCAATAAACACATGCACTTTCCCGAGGACATAGGTGTTTCAAAACAATATGTTATCTTTACACGCTGTCGTGGTGAACAAACGGACGCCGTGTGCGTCTGTTTGCCGACCCTACCTTTGACTGATAAGACGCAGGCGCCGGAGGATCCATCCTCACTGTAACCTCTGGAACATTCATCAATTTGGCATGTTTTAAACTTAACTTTCTACATAATTAGGTTAAATTTCCCAAATATTACCAATTGGTACCAAACGGAAGATTTTAACGCCCACTAGTGGGTACACGCTAGGTAGAGTCTTCACTTAGTGGACCAATATAGTAAAGATTCAAGTAAGACGCTATATATATGAAATGTCAGAAGGAACTAAGTTGATAGAAAATGGTACAAAATTTTTTTTTCGTAAAAATAAAACTCAAGAAACACTGGGGAGTGTATATATATATATACATAGACATATATATTTTTATATATTTACTTTATTGGAGATAGACAGTAACAAAAGGCAGTTACAAAGTACAAACTTAGAAGCTTAGAAATATAAAATTAGTTTCAGTTGTTACCTTATAACTATCTCACTGAGAACATATAATGATTTATAGTCAAACAATGAAAAAACAAATAAAAATAAAAACATTACTAAACAGGTATTAAAGACTATGGTTTATATATTTAAATTATGTTTGTTTATATATTCATATTATGGTTTAAATTGCATTGTATGTACTCAATAATTTCGAACGAAATTGTTTTTTAAAAGATACGAGAGAGCACGAGAATATATCAATATCACTAACATATGAATTGTGGAGGTCACACATTCTATATAAGGGTGCACGTTTACCGATATTTGTCCTAGCCGTTAATAAAAAAAGAGAGATCTAAAATATATATATATAATTTAGGAAAATTAAAATTAACTCTACTAAAAACCGATATGAAAGATGTAGCTCTATAAATAAATATAATTATAACTAAACATATTAAAATAACTTGTACAAGTTCGCAATTAAGAAAAATGAATGTTATGTACTTATTATATCATACAACTTAAAACTAAATTCACTTCAGGAGTCCAATGTAAATTTTCCTTTGACATACCGTCGAGTGACCAGGCGATGCTTCTGCGGCAGCACAAATAAAAAAATAAATCATTCACACATACCCACAAGAGGCAAAAGGACCCGATGCACACGGAGAGGTCCGTGAACCTTTTTTTTTTTAAGAAATCGGTGCAGCGACAATGTCCCACAAAATTTTTGACATCTACCCGCTAAACGATTCGAGATAGAGAATTTAGCAGCCTACCCCGTGTTTGTACAGTGTATTGGTAGAGAAATCGCTCCCTGAGAACCACTAAACGATTCTATTTATTTTTTTATTTTTTACCATTTCCTGCGACCGACACTGGGAAATATAAATACGATTATCGTGAAGCTAATCGATGCATCGAGATATAATATCGATGTTTCTTTTGAACAACTTTTTTTTAATCATCTATAATAAACACACAGACTAAATATTCTAATCTTAACTTAAAACATTGTTTATTTATAAATAAAAAAAATGGTAATATCTTATATAAGTAAGAAAAGGACCGATATTTAGCCACTTCCGCACATGCAGTGGTAGTCGTGCAACAAAGTTCACCGCCCGTCAGCCTGCTGATAAATGCATATGCGGCAAACAATGCGAATTACACAACTACCACCGTCAAATCACTCAACACGTGTTTCACCCCTCCACGGGGCATCTTAAGGAGTTATGTTACACCAATTAGTGCCAAACACAGAGTCTCTTTGTTGGTGAGTTGACTCTGTGTTTGGCACTAATTGGTGTAACATAACTTTCATTTCCATTAATTACGTAATCTTATATATCTGCTACAGAGAAATATGCTCTGTTTAGATTCCCTCCACCAGAACAAAGCGTTTTGCTAATACTTCTATTATGTGAACATCTAAGGATTGGAATAATCTACGACATCATTGTTTCCAGACAATTATAACTTAGGAGTCTTCAAGACAAGAGTGAATAGGTTTCTAAGCAAGCATGTAGCATCTTAGACATAGTCATCACTTAACATTAAGACAGAGGTCAAATGCTTTACCTATAAATGATAAACAGCGTCTAATAAAACAGCAGTTGTGTGCGAAATATTATCTACAAGCAATGAAAGTGATTTTGAATCTGTTTCTTCTTATTTCCAACCGATGAACGTTCAATGCAAGGGATAGGCTTCCCCAAAGATAGCTAAGACAAGTTCTGAACATCTAGCGATTTCCTGTGGCTTTAGCGATCCACCAATTAACTACAATAATATTCGCATATTGTCACAATAAGAATGATAATGGTTATAAAGTTTTAGCAATTCATTGTTATTTGTGTAAGGTTTTCAGATATTTTAAATATGTGGTCCACAGCACAGAAATAACCAATACGATACGAGTAACTAAACATGGAGAGTCCACGGAAGTGATTTAGTAACTAAATCTAGACTTTGCGAGTTGAATACTCACCTCAAACTTTGAAGTAAATTTTAAAAGAGTAAAATTAACATTGTTAATGACAAAAAAGAAACATAAAAAAGTCACAGTCGAAATCATGCGTGTTTTCACAGCCTTCGTGTGTCCGACGAAAAAAAAAATATATACTCAATCACTCGAAATCTGTTTGTCGGGCGCTTCCTTCCTCCGTGTATACATCCTTTGAAGGACGATGTCTTAATGGCATGTCAACATGTTCTCATGTCACGTCAAACTCTTGTCCATCTTTGTCTTTGGGTTTTCGGGTTTGATGGTTAGATTTATGGTGTAAACCAGGGGTGAGCAACATGCGGCGTATTAAACATGTTTATACGGCACGCCAAGCATTTCTAAAATTTAATTTATTTTCTCGACTTTCTCTATAAAATTGCGGTATATGTTACACCATAACAATTATTAAAAATTTGTAGTTTTCTGCGCAGGTATATACGCTAGTATAAAAAAAACGTTGCCTGATCTTATCACAAGGCAATTTTCGGACAACCATAATATGAAAACAGTAAAGGTATAAACATCGCATATATAACTTGTATACATATAGACAAAACATACATATAGTGTATACAGTATTTATTCATATGTACTTAATAAAAAAGTATAGTACATATGTATAAATACAATTATATATCACAAACAGTTGGTTATTATAATAAATGTAAATGAATTAATTAAATACATTTAAATGTAATCACTTCATTTATTGTTTTAATATCTTCAACGATTAGACTTCAATAATCATTATGAATAAATATGATGGTTTATGGTACAAGATATTCTTTATTTGATTATATCTAGTAATTATCTATTCAGTGCTTGTATCTTATATCTTCTCATCTCTACTAGGGTGCAGGCTTCCTCGTGTACAACTAAATGTACTTACTATTTATTATAAGAGCCAGTACACGAGTTTTGTCGAGATTACACAGTAGTAAATTACATACTCTATTCCAATAGCAAACCTAACTATGAAAAAGCCTTTGTTATATATCAAGCGTGAACTTAAGTTGCGACCACACAAACGTCCGCAACTTGTCCTTACTTAAGTCTGCCGCAAGTTATTTTTACGACGTATAATTTCTTCTCAGAATGCATTCGATAATTCCTTCTCGGACGCATTAATAGGTCACTCAAGTATCAAGATTGGCGAAGCGCGGAATACTTTCGTTTTTAATGAAAAGATTACAAGACTCAACTAGTTCATCGCTTACCTGTTTTATTGAGTATTCTGGAAAGTTCTACAACTATTTAGTCCATATTCTTCTGAACTAAATACATATCTTTTTATTACGCCGTATTTCTCTGTATTTTTTTCATCATATTTCCTTCAAAGATCGCCAGGAATTGATCTTACACTGCCCGCATCAAGGGACTTCTCTCGAACTGGACTTTGTCGTCGTTCCATCTAGTGGGGGACTTCCCCGCGCCATATCCACCAACGTCTGGTCATCACTTATGAACCGTTCAGTCCGATCACAACTTCATACGACCAGTTCTTCGTCCTATGATGATTAACTTAATCCACTTTGAATCGAATTTCATATTCGAAATCGCAATAATATTAATTTAATTAAAAAGAAAAAGATTGTGTTTACATGTACTATCAAAAATGTTTATGTGAACACAATATAAATTTGACAAATCACACATTAATACAGAAGTAAAGCAAATATGTTTACCTATTTATATTTTAGAACTCTTTTTATCATGGTTCCCACTGTTGGGATCAAAATTTCCTCTCAGATGTAGATACGCTCTGAGCGTATTATTTGATGTCATATATACTTGAGTTGCTAAAAGTTTTTAGAACATATACTTATAATAGACAAAATATGTAGTCATCTCGCAGATGTTTCGTAAACACATAAAATGATCGATAGATCGGATCTATGAATAGATCGATACCCATGTTCGGTGTCGGTGTTTATTATGTTTGCACAAGCGTAATTTTATGTCGCGACGTCGGCCCCTTTGACTTTAGATCAAAGACGCCGCCCTCCGGTCGCCATATTGGTAAAAATAACACGAACTACGGAGAATGACGGCCGAGATGCGATGACACCGCGGCTAAAGGAAGTCGGTATTTTAATACATACCATCCAATTCATCAGCATTACTCTGTTATTCTAGATAGCTTGATACTGGAGTTTCTTCTGCAAATTCTTCTAACAACCGACTAAATCTAGGTTCAAACGTCTCGTGCTCGAGTCTAAATGTTAAACGAGTATTATTGAGCAACAGCCCATACCAAGGTCCCCATTAGGGGGGCCTGGAGCAAAGTTTCTCTAGGTAACATCAGCCTAAGAGTTTTAAGCCAAATAAAAAAAACTTACCGATATCCTCAAATAGGGTGATAATTGGAAGCATAGATCTCCTCCAAAGATATCTATAGGTAGATATACCGTAATCGCCAAGCTCAGCAGACAGGTTGGCGATCGCCGTGATATATTATGGTACGCAGGGGACGCTGCTGACCATCATCTAGTTCCTCCTTTTCATCCTGCCACAAACAATGAAAAATCCTGATTTTGAACTAGTATTTAAAGATTCCGGGACCTTCAGGACGGAAGGCGCTTACCATCAACCACGTTTACGTATCTATTCACGAGGTAATCCCCAGGAATCTTGGCCAATGTCGTGAGGAATTCGCAAAAATTAAGGAATTATTAAAACAAAACAACAATAACTTAGATTTTCAATTTTAAGAAAAAAACAAGGTGCAATTTTTTAAAAATTTCTTAAAAAGTAAAGTGAAATTGTCATTAAAAACTTCCAGACATCAGGAAAGCAGATAATTTTTTAACTTATATTGGTAGTACTGCCTATAACATTTGTCAAGCGCCTAAACCATTTTGAAGGATGTTTTGTATCTCAAAGGCGTCAAGTTTCGATTAGTCGACGTCATACTGTATTGGTTCTTCACCACCTTTTTCCCAGAACCTAGACTCACATCCGCAACCACCATGTTTGCCTGATTTGTCTCCGTGCGACTTCTGGCTGTTCAGGAAAATCAAAAGGCCAATGCGAGAACGTAGTCTTAACACGATTGAGGAGGTAGAACCTCCTCACCTTGAAGGCTGTACCGGAAAAAGACTACCCCGAAAAATTGTTGACAAAAGTGCGTCTTATTGGACAAAAATTCATATTACTTTTTTACTATCACAGCATTATATAAAAGATCGCAGTTTATATAACATTTTAGTATGACCACTTCGTCTATTACGTTCTACAACTCGCCATTTCCCGATTCCAGTACTCTAAGATAACAAAATCCGTTTAATTCGTTCCGATATTAAAACAAATGTTAATCATAGACACATGTTTATGAAATTTCTCGCGTCGAGATAAAACAGTAACACTATCAAAAGGATGTTAGTTAATTACTTCCGCCACCTCGTGCACGTGGGAAACTTTGCCCACCGTTTAATTGATCACTTTATTACAATATACATTATATAAATCTTCCTTTTTTTATTACAAATTATTTGTAAACCATTCCGAATGAAAACACATCTGGATAGATGTATTTATCTTAAGGTTATCCAGCTGGTTAAACTTTAAACTCGATTAGTTATATGATACTCTACATAAAAGATAGTAAGATGATCATGCAATCTACATAATTTAAATTGATTCATACATATACATATATAGATCGTAGGTCGCAGTTTCAATTTCAGAGATACTTAAATAATTGACATTGGAAATGGTTACACATGGCAGAATTCCGCCTAAACGGGCGCCATTTAAAAAGTAAATTAAAACAGGATTACTACTCTGTTTAATTTTTTTTATTATTTATCGTTATAGATTAGTATTTTTAAAACCTATATATGACATGCTCCATCTTAGCTTTCTTCATTCTTACGTCCCCAAGTGTCGAGTTCACATTTGTATTGCGTCCTTAACAATCAAATTACCTCTCTTTGGTGTTTAGGCATAGCGTTGGGAGAGAATGTTCTAGATGTATTTTTTTCCATTGTCATTTTATTGTACAATAATGTGTTAATAAATAAATTATACTCAACAATACAGCTTACATATTCTCGGCATTTTGACTGTTTATATTGTAGATGCAACATTTAAATTTAGAATCTAAATTTTCCAAAGCCGTTAAAAGCTATATAAATAGCAAACTATTAGATGTGTTATATCAACTGTCATTATGTTTTAGCAACATTTTTTTATCTGTAGCAATCTTTTGCAGGCATTAGAAAACTTATAAAGCAATAAAATTTTTAACGTGACCGATGGAAATGCATGTTTATTTATATATATATTCTTGCCCGTTTAAAATTGCATTCAAGCTATGTTATTCAGCGATCAAATAATTGCAATAAAAAAAAAACATTGTAATGTTTTCTGTAATCGATTTATTCTTAGTGACGTGCGTGTGTCGTATTTACGGTTTTCTGAATTGGGAGAAATCGGTAACATTGAGAATGCGATAGATAAATAAGCCGCGGACAATGAGGGAGTCCCCGTCCAATTATTGGTCCGGGCACGCGAGGTCCACACTTGCGTTTTCCCATCCACCGACATTTCCATTCAGACGTCTTTCTATACTTGCTCTGAGAAGTAATGTAATCCTAGTGATGTGCTTATTAAACCCAGTTCAACCACCTTTTGATACACTGATAAGATTGACAAAGGTCAACGTGATTGTATAATACACCTTAGTCAGTCAGACATTAAGTTTTAAAATATATTAATATACCTATAAATATATAACATAAGCAATGACACTAAATAACGAGTCATAAGCTTTCAAATTCTGCTGTAGAGACGAAACCAGTAGTCATGAAGGAGTTGCACAGTGGACAGACAACCATCAATAACTTAATTGTTATATATAATAAGAAAATAAATAAAAATTAAGAATAAATAAAATAGTACAAACCCAGAGAAAAGGCAAAGGAAGTGAGGCGATGTATGGAAAGAAATAAAATACATTGATAAGAACGAAAGATGAGTATGAACATAGAACGATTACGGTCAAAAATTACTTTGAAAAAAAAAATAACCTAATGGGTCACGATAGGGGATGAACAAAAGACTCCAAAATGAGGCCATGAAAACTTGATTAAAATGTGTCATTGAAAATCTATGGCAGCCTATGTTCAATAATGTACATATCATGAATAATATATAATTAAGCTACTATAACGATAGAATCACATACTGTTTTAAAAGCCAAGTTAATACCGTTTAATTGTAAATTTTGAATATAGTCAAACGTAAATACGTTCAATATTATTAACCAAGTACAAATTCATTCAAACAATCAAAATAATACCTGCACTTGCAGTAATTACGCATTAAATTTTAAATTAAAAGGTAATATGTGTAAAACTTATTATTTCCCTAAAACTTGACTAATTACTTATATTTAAAAAAATCGATTTTCTAAAAATATGCTTAAGAATAATCGATATAACATAGTTTAATTTAGCCAACACTAAACTAAAATAATCCAACACAGTCCACGCTCAATAACTGTTGGGAGCACCTGTAGCGGTTTATTGCTTATTTATACCGTTCCTCAAGTCAGGATTAAGTTATAGCCAGCCTCCCGAAGATTAAAGCTTAATTGGGGGACGGGGCGGATTGATTTGCGCCACAGACCTCCGCCCGGGAACGTATCAAGTGGTGTTAGATTTAACGCACTCGATTAATCGGCGTGTCTAACGTGGCTCCATGCCTCTTGTGCCTTTATCTTTTAAACTCTTACATAAAATGGCGGGAAGACGATTGTCAAATTGACATTTAATTTTGTTATTTATAAGAATATATTAATACTTCCTTTTCAATTTAATAAACATTAATTTTATAAACTGTGTTGTTCTGTATTTTATCGACGTAAAAGTATCGCTTGAATTTGTTGTGTGCTCTACCGAGAACAAGGTGCGTTTGGAACCCTCGAAGCTTTAACTTAAAAGATACTTTCTTGAAGGTATATTTTTATGAACATTCTTGTTGACTCGATGATCATTATACATTGATCTGTGGACTCTAATTTAAATATGAAAACTTTTTATTCAACAACCAACTTATTAAAAACTTGATAACCTACATGAATAGCGATTGTTTAATACACCGTTATCTGTCTATTAAATATCGTGTGTTTTGAACAAATTATGAGGTTGTAAAATTAAAAAAAATATATGACGTAACAGACTAAGAGATTAAAAGATAGGGACCTAAGTAATCATTCGACTCTACGAAAAAATTACAACAGACTATAATTTTCTTGTGCCATCAAAAGAAACAACCAAATCTAATTTACACTTCTTCAAGTTATATTTGCTTTGTGACAAGAGCGAAGCTATTAGATACCGAATACCAAACTCACACACACAATTATCATTCCATATTTATCTAACATAAGAACAACAATAGTACACATGGGCAATCAAAAATTTAGTGGAACAACGATGTTGACATGGGCCCAACTGAGAAATTAAGAAAAAAAAAAGAAATGTCAAATAAGGAACGAAGCTTATCTGTTGTTTAATTAAAAAAGCGAGGGCACACACGATTTACATATTTCTCGGAGACGGCAAACAATATTATATAGTTTAGGCCTGCAGCCTCCTATGTACCAATAGACGCGTATCTCGGCCACCTGTCTCCATTTGCTTAGGCGATGTTTAACTTACATTTAACGAAACTTAGTCGCACACGAATTATCAACTAATTCACGCGGCCCGATGTTTTTTGACGCCATAAAGCTAGAGAATGCGTGGTCCTAAGCTTTTTACAGCGTCCCCGTGTTGACTTCTCTCTACGTTTGTCTAGCGTTCATTTGGAAACGCGCCTTAGTCAATATCTCTTGTTCAAAGAAACTGTGACAGATGACGTGCGATTCCCGCCTTTTCGGCTGTCAATGGACCGAAGCGTTCGGATAGGCGTCACTGCATGGCGCTGACCAATCGATCGGTTCGCGATTGGTCAGCCGCACGCTGGGCGGAGTCCCAACTTATCGTCGACCGATCGCTCCGATTGTGACGTCAAACTCGTTCGGATACACTTATAAAAACGTCAAGTTACTCATTTATATTTTTAATTTTAATAAGGAAAAAAAAAACATCAACATTCCGTTTGCGAAAGCGTATGATTAGATGTTAATAATTTTGCATCGTTCATTTAAATATGCATTTTTAATTAGTTGCCTCGATTAAAAAGAGGAATCTAAAAATAATTTTTTAAACTAACATCGACTCGTGAAATGAAGTACGTTTAAATTTTGCTTCTGTGAAAAATGATTCTACATTTAAATATTTCAGAAGTTTGAGTATTTTCTTTAATACACATTTAATATAGATATATGTGTATAATGTTTGGGAAGGAAGTTATGAAATGTATAAACTTGATCCGGTACTAACTTGGTTTCCTTTTTGCGAAGAATTCTGCATCATTCTGTTAGGCGAGCTCAACCAATAGATCAGGTCTCACCTGTGGTCGCTGCAAGACCCTAGTTAACATTAAAAGCGATTAATTGAAAACTTAGGGCGACCGCAAACGCCGCGGATTTTCGCCCGCCGGGCTTCCTACCTAAAATATTCAGTTAAACACGCCTCCGAATAGAAACCCCCGTTCAGAGACAAAGATGCTCTTACAGCTTCCGCCTGGAACAATAAAAGCTGTGGAGCTTTCTCTTATTTCAATTTCTTTTAAAATATTTTTATACTTCTATCATGATATATTTTTAATCTTTTTTGTATATTGAATAACATCCAATGACTTCTTTCTAGTAACACCTAAATTTAATACGATATACTTTTAAAATTTTTTACAAACCATATATAAAATTATGAAGGAATAATATTACATATTTTACACATTTCAAGTTTTAAACTCAAAACCAAACTAGAAATATTAGTGTAAAATATTTAAAATTCCTTTTATAAATCGACCTAGAAGGTGTCACATAGCTTCTGTTCCTCGAGGCGATTATAACTCGAAGCTATAACGCACCACTCAGCGGAGCTATATAGCGGCGCTATAAAATATAACAGTGTCGTTGAGAGACATCTTTCTAACACGCTTTAGCTGTCGCAGTACCGTTGGCGGGAAATTGCAGAGTCAATCCGCCATTTTGTTTGACGCAAAACATTGTGCACAAATGAAATTTTATTAATATAATTATATGATCCTATTATAGTAAATAATCCTTATAAACACTAATAGTATTTATCGATTTTATTAGCAAATACAGAAAAGAAAATAGATTCGCGTGTTTAGACAATTGTAATATTACATATAAAACGAAACTTTCTACCCAATTGTAGGAAAATAACAATAAAATAACAACACATTAATATTTATAATTGGATAATTGAGTTGATATTTCATAACAATTTATGATTACATTTCAGTTTTAGAACGAAAATCTTAGATTTCTTACACTCGTGAATATTGTATAAAAAAAAAACAATTTTCAAACAATTAATATTTCTATCGAATTCAGTCGTACACTCATAAACGTTTTTTGGCAACACACACTTAAATAAATCGACATCAATTGTTTTTTGTACGCATCAAAATTTTGTTCGCGAATTTTGTACAGAAACAAAATTTCAAATATCATTTAACGTTTCTATATTATAGTGTTTAAGATAGGAAGAAGCGGCAAGACTTCTATTAACAATTTTCCTATAAAATCCTCCATGTGGAAGCATCCGTGGTGATAAGTATTCTAAAGCACAAATAACTTTTTCAACTCAAACATATTTCACAGTGTAACAATTGTTAGATAACCTTATGGTGCTATTGTTGAAATAATCGAAAGCACTCGTACGTTATTCCCTTCGGATATCGCTGCGACCGTGAGGCGCTCAAAGTGTTCAACATATAACTATTAAGCGCTTGCTCGCAAATTTTCATTTAACCCAGCCGAGTACGAACGCTTGCCTTTACCGTGCAGCACGTTTAAGCGACAAGACGTCTGAATTTAGCCTCTTTGTCCCGATCAACGGGCTTAATTGGTGATATATTAAATTGTAATTAAGGTTCCCTATTGCCGGAGGTGTGAAAATCGGGCGCTCGGGGCGAATCGATAGATTCGGCGACTTGTTGCACGACTACCTTGCGCCCGCCTTCGGAACGAACCAACTCATATTACTCTTACAAACTATAATCTAACTTCAAATAATAATCATTAACAAATGCTGCCATTTGGTATTTTGAACTTCACCGGTTTTTCATAGGCATTGACGACCGGAAAAGATGATGGTCGATGACCAAAACAATACATACGCAATACAAACAAATCTCAACAGATTACGTAACATAGGGCTGTATAAATATATCCAAAAATATTCACGAAAGATGCGCAGATCACTACAGTAAATATAATTTAATCCTGAAAGGTTCTAGAGTGGCGGCCACGGACCACTAGTTACGGTTAGCCCTCCACTAGGTAGATCACGCAGGATTGGTCGTATTTGCTATCTTTGAGGGAAGCCTTGCAGAAGGCGTCTATCAGCTGACGTTCCACTATAGTGCAATATTAAAATAGCCTGGTAAGCGTATATGGTAGACCTTCGGAATAACATCATATCACCTTGATGATGTATTGATAAGGCTTATGATGATGAATTAGAATATAGTACACAAATCGAAGCCTATTTGCAAAAGAAAAGGTTCCAGCGGAACATCTGATACGTTAAATTAACATTAACAGAGTAGGCAACGAAGGGGGCCCTTATCTGTTAATAGCAAGGAGCACTCAAAGGGTAAAATCTCAATAAATTTATGAAAGGAATATTGCCAATAAGGACACCGGCATATCCTATTAATTAAAATACTTAATTAATTCACCTGAAATGAGTTTAATCAATTCCTTTGCTCTCAATTTATTAAGGGCCGGCGATTGGGTGACCTCAGGCTAATTGTGTCATATCTCTTTATTAATTTGTACCTTCCTTGATGTCATACAACCTTTTACAGAGGCATTTACGGGTAGTATTACCATTGAATTATTTCACTTCGATAAACCGGGTCAAATATAAAACGATTTGATAAAGACACTTAAACACGATATTCGAAATTCCACATTTGAAATATATACATTTATGGACTACCCTCAAAAATTTGTGTACTCTTTAATCTTTAGTTAAATCTGGGTTTAAATTCTAAACTGTGTTTCTCTTGTTATAGTATGCTCCGGTCTCTAGACTTGAGTTCGGACCGGCCGCTAGAGAGGAAACTGGAGCCTCTCCGCTCCCCGGCCGTGGCGCGGGAGGAACGGACCTCCTCTGAGCGCGACCGGAGCGTCGAGCGCCGGGACACAGGTACGTACCGCACGGCTGCAACCTGCCACGTCTCTACCGCCTAACATTGTGCATTTCCTAGGTATTGTTCAAACAATAAACACATCAACGAATTTGTGAATTCTAGGAACGTAAGATTATTGTATAAATTTTAAACTTGTATAATATTTAGGCCTGAAGGTTTAAATTGAATCGGTTGTCTCTAGGGCTTATAACAGCTCTTTAATATTGAGAATTAAAGGTTTATACATGTCTGTCGCTTGCCGCGAGATCATCCAACTCGAAAGGAGAACTTGTTGTAGTTAGAGTTGTAGTCCGTGTCTAGACCGCTAGTCCGTGTCCGCTTCACACGGAGGACGGAATCTAAACGCGCGGAGTACGAGGAAATCCAGCCCCACCACCCCCACGCCGCGCTCGCGTAGTCCGCACCGCTCTCAACTTGATCTAAGGCGCCGACATCGAACGATTGCGTCCAACACCCACCACCTCCCCCCGCCGCATCCCACGCCCCATCCCACGTCCTCGTGTTCCCGCGTAACGGTGTTCTCACCGCAGGTGGCGAGGAGTGGGCCAGCACGCCGCCGCCACTCAACAACAACACGACGCACCACAACAACAACAGCGCGCCGCCGCTGCCGCCGCCGCCCAGCCCCTTCCGCTTCGAGGAACACCGCCCGTACCGCTTCGCTGAGGACATGGGCCCACTGCCTCCCGGCGCGCTCGTCGGCCGCCTCGGGGACTCCCTCATCCCAAAGGGAGACCCTATGGAAGCCCGGCTGCAGGAGATGCTGCGCTACAACATGGACAAGTACGCGAACAGCAACCTCGACACGCTGCACATCAGCCGGCGCGTGCGCGAGCTGCTGTCCGTGCACAACATCGGGCAGCGGCTGTTCGCCAAGTACGTGCTGGGCCTGTCGCAGGGCACGGTCTCCGAGCTGCTGTCCAAGCCCAAGCCCTGGGACAAGCTCACGGAGAAAGGACGCGACTCGTACCGCAAGATGCACGCGTGGGCGTGCGACGAGGCGGCCATCATGCTTCTCAAGTCCCTCATTCCCAAAAAAGGTATTAAACATTGTCGTACGCGGGTGAGCTTCTTCCTTTGGGACCTGGCAGTTTCGCGTCGATTATAAATCCCGGTAGAGGGGAACATTGGCAGTAGCTCATGGCGCATGTTTTTCCGCTCCATCAAAGTTCGGCCGCTATCAGCGCCTGTCTCGAGCCCCCATCAATCACGCAGCACCGAACGGCAGCTAAAGCGATTAACCCGCTCGCACAATGGATATTTTTGGCCGCGAACTTCGAAACAATTGTGTATTTTGACGCTCAATCCGCCGCTTCATTTGATCGCGAGGGCCCGCGAGCGCTCGCTCGTTAATTTTCCGATCATGATTTTGTCATTAGCGCTTTGCAGCCCGCTTGCGCTCGCGTGGACTCGCTCAGTAACAACAGATGAACATTGAACCAAAGTGTACTTCTATAATTATTGATCAAGTCCATCGGCGAGTGATAAAGACATTACATTTCAAATCGCTTTAAGTTATTTAAGTCCGACGCAACATGCTTCTAGGCGAAACTAACAAAATTCGTACAGACCATCATAACGAACGCACATGTTTAAATCTAATTCCGCACTTATTTTTAGTTTTAACGAATATGTTTTTTTTAATTTTGTTTTGCTCCTGACCTCGTCCCGTTTCCCGCCATTGCCCTGTTATCCTTTTTCCTGTCGCGTGCGGAGAGTGGAGGACGCCCCCACCCTCGCCGCGGGGAGTTGGGTGTGTTCAAGGATGGGACCGTGGTTGATGGTCACACCGATCTTTCGATGACGTCATCTTTAAGACTTCTTTTATTTTGGTTACGTTGTTATTATTTAAGAACATTAAACTTTCATATTTACTACATTAATTTGACATGTTTTGTAATATAAGTTCGAGACGAGATATGAATAACAATATAATCTTGTGGTTACGAAAACAAATGTAATTTCGCGAGATTGAAAGTCATTATTCTTTGATAATTCGTAATGGCGTCCTCGAAGACCATGAAATTGTCAAAAGAACAATGTAAAAGGGAAGCGCACACGCGTTTTTTTTATTTCGTTACAAATGTTCTCTATACATGCAGCCAACAATTTTTTTTTATTGTTTTACCCATTTTTTTAGGTGTACTATAAATGGTGAATGAAAGGAGTTTTCTTTGTTGTTTTAGCAGTACTTTTAGCTTCATATTTCTGTTTATTTTTCGTCGTCTATATTGCAACGCGACCGGACGAAATTGGGAGAAATTAAAAAGGGAAAAATAAGGCGGCGTACATATTAATGACAAAACGCGATGTATAAATCGCCGGAGACAATAGGGCGGCGAGCGTTTGCCGCGGAAACAATGTCCATCGATGGGCGCCGGCAGCATCGAGTCGCAGATAGCGCTAGAAGGGGTCCCCACTTCTTATTTCCGTCGCTTTTGTTTAGTAGAAAGGGATGCGCTGTGATCCTTTGTTCAGTCGTTTCGCTGAACTAAATCTCTCTGAAGATTCCTCGAGCGATGAAACGTTACCGAGTTGAATATCTGCGACCAATTCGAGCGCGTTGCTTCAAACTGCAACTCACTTTACATGCAATACTAGAAACCAGTGCAATATCTACACTATCTCTAATTTTTTCTCACTATCCACAATACAAGGTTTCACACATAATAAATAACATTATAAAATACTTTAAAAAAGCGTTTATGAATTCGGATTACTACATATTAAAATTAATTAATGTTCACAATCCGTTCCTGTAGATTTGAAGTTATTGGTCTATCGCAGGGCTTCTTAAACTATGGGTCGCGTAGCAAAATTCTGGGGTCGAGAGATTTTAATGTCAAATGTTTATATATATACCATTTTATAACATCACTAGAGTTGGTGAAATACAGTGGACATGCAGCGTCTAGACACGCGCATTTGTTGATGGTTTTAAACTAATATAAAAACAATTTTATAATTTTTTGTGAAATTTTTAATTTTAGAATTTTGTTTTAAAACTAATTCTTTAACTATATATGTATATGTATATTGTTACCTAATAAATAAATCATGGAATAATATTAATTTATTTTTTTTATTTGTATGGGGTCGTCAAGAAACTAGCAATCATAAATGGGGTCGTGAATGACAAAAGTTTAAGAAGCCCTGGTCTATCGCATTCTAATATATATAAAGGCTATGTATAGGTCAACATGTATAGGCAAGTTATGGCGAATTCTGTGCGGTGATATCAAAGGTAACATTTAGATTTGATCGCCGTCCGCCGTAGAGCACCGAGGACGGTCACCATCCATCGTAATGGCCGGTAATGAGCGGGCGGACGGTCGCGCACCGTCGGCGCCGTGGGAATACTGTCAGATACCGCTCTTTGTGCGTATTCGATTATGCCGATTCAAACCTGCCATTTGCCAAGTCGCTAATACTGGTTGTATGTTACAATCGTAAACAATGATATACACCTTTCTCTAGTTCTCTATTGAATTACAATTTGCTTTAAATAGACAATACAAGAAATATACAACAGATATACAAGAAGTATAGAATTAAATACTAGTTATACCTAACGGCTCAGTAATAATTAATTTATAAATATTTACATGGAGTAAATTTTCAAAGTTTGACCACCAGTGGGCATCATAGACTTAAGATCGCAGCAGTGATCTGTCAAGCCCACTGTCTCCTTACCAACCGACGGAATCGATTTTGATTAATTTTTTCCCTTCTTTTAGACTTCATAGCACCGATACACTATTTAGAGATTCAATAGGGTATAGCTAAAGCAGGGTATATCTATACCCTATCCAATACTCTACTAAAGAAATTTCAACGCAGTAGCGTCGCTTGTTCATGAGGATCTCTTAACTGTAATTGGGTTCCGTACAGATTAATTATTTATCCACTGTAAAGTAAAAGTTAAGGGATTCTTTACAAGCTAGTAAGTTATGGAAGTAATAACAATACAAAGTCCTAAGTACAAGTGTGTATATTTATCAAACTTAGTGACAATGTTTGACAGGTCTAAAGGTATCGCAGAGCGCTGTGTTTCGACCGATTTATGTATAGAATTACTTAATGAAATCAGGCGTTACCTTGCGAAAGTCCATCCTAAGTAAGAAAAGGACCAATATTTAGCCATTTCCGCACATGCAGTGGTAGTCGTGCGGCAAACAATGCGAATCACACAACTGCCACCGCCAAATCACTCCTCAACACATGTTTCAACCCTCCACGAGGCATCTTCAGGAGTTATGTTACACCGATTAGTGCCAAACACAGAGTGAGTGAGTCTGTGTTTGGCACTAATCGGTGTAACATAACTGTATTGGTCCTTTTCTTACTTATTAAAGAATTATATTTCGGTATAATTCCCTTTTTCAATGCACAATGACATAATGTAGCTCCTACAAAGCCTTATTAACCTATAGGTGATCTACTTCTCCCACAGCCAGCTAGGTTACTGATGGTATAGTGCCTTCAAACATATATACGCATCTATATGCTTCACAGCTCCCGCGAAAAGAAACAATAATTAATTACAACAGAAAGAGGCAATTCGCGTGACAGACGATAATAAATAAACTTTTCTTTCGATCAAACTGTATACATTTATAACTATACATTGTTGTGATACGTTGCGTGAACTGTTACAATTGTTAAGCGGCAATGTATATTGATCTGTTAAATATATTCGCGATATATAAACCAAAAAAATTACGTTACGCATTACTTCTCTTTTCGCTAATTATATCGTACAGGTATATATTATTTATTTATATGAAGAGACATGAAATATTTTTCAAATAACCGATACATATTGCTATCGAACATTTTGAATTTTTTTGACAGTAATTAAATAACTTAGATGTCAAGTTATTGCCTTGTTTTAAAGTAAGTCGTGTTCCAATAATGACAACTTAAGAATAACATTGAAGGTTATAAATAACTTAGAAAAGTACCTCAAGCTTACGTGTTTTGCACTTAATACCATATAAGTTACTATCCATTTAAGTACGACCGATCTAAGCTGTAAACATATCAGAAAGTTGTAAATACTTCTTTTTTTGAACGCACGTCAAACTCCGTTCCCGCCATTTCTCACTTGTCTTCGGTGTAAATTCATATTTTTTTCACCGGCCAGTGACGTTCGTTGTGGGGATTTGAAAAAGTTGAAAAAACCGATAAAACCGGTGTTGTTCAATTTCCGAACGAGCGATGCATAAATCGGTGAGCCATCAGCGTGTATAAAACGACTTGCGTTGCGTCTAAAGATGATAAACTTTTTTTAGCTATATAGCATTATTCGTTTAGTTCATATCGTTATAATTAATGATTGTTAATTATTTTCTGTATCATCACGGTTCAGCGGTCTACTGTCAAGATATCTTTCAATCCTGCTAATGCAATTTAGTTTTAAGTTCCAAATAATTAGACTTCAATGACTTCGTAATGAGAGAACAATTCAAAAATACATCGACACGTTGTCATAACAATGGAGTCCCACGTCCAAGAGTGGATACGCTTTGTGTTAATAGCGATAAATCTGTCTAGTTTCGGCAAACATGTCCAAAGCAACAATGGCTTTTGACTTAAGATACCAAAAAACGTTTTTGTAAATTACTCTTATACTTCGTCATACCATTTTCGTATAATTATTCAAGAAATCATGCATAGAATGTTTGGCAAAGTGATCTAGAAAAAATATTAACTAAGGCAACGCATTCGAATTTTTTAAAAATCGATTTTTGTGTGTTGTACCTGGTTACGAAATAACATATAACATAATTTAAATAAAACCTCTTTTAACGAAATTCGTATTTCAAAGATTATTATTCATATAGTAAATTGATTAAAAGCCATATCCCCTATATTCTGATATGGACCGTACAAAATATAAGCGGCAATATTTAGACAAAGTTCGCTAGCTATCGTAGCGTGAAAATCTATTTTCAATGGGCCACTATCGCGGGCGTCCGCTAGCGGCTTTATGGACGAAGTTAAGACCTCCCAGCAGTACCCGGTCCAGAGCTAAGCAAATTTTAATATTCAATCGCATTGTCCCCACTTACACTGCCATTTTGTTCTCAATTCGCGCTCCACTGACTGCACCGCCATCTTAACCGTTCGGATATTCACTATCGCATTGTTAATTTTAAATCAAATCCACACAGATAAAAATAAAATTGTTATTTTTTTAAATTATCTGTCACTGTAGACTTTCTTTACAAATATAAACTATAAATAATTAAAACTTAATTCAAAGCAATCAATCTTTTTATGTTAATAGTTAAATTAGATTATTTATAAAATTTAATTTTCAATAACCTACACTACGACATATTAGTAAACATTTTCATTGAAATGCTTTATGGTATTGTTTCTTCTGGTTTTGATTGACATCATATGTTAGATATATAGGTTCTGTAGGAGTTGTAATTTATTATACTTTATCCTTAAATTTTCAATTTTCTTTCCAGAAGAAGGAAGATATCTTTATCAAATTTTGAAAAAATACACGGCCCAAAGTTTACTCACGTATTGCGCTTAACAACATATTTTACAATGTATAGTTATTTAAATGGATATAAAAATTATTGTAATTATGTTATTATAAATATACATAATTATAAAGAGACCGTGTACAGGAGTTTATAGAAAGCCATATGTAAGGATTGAATAAAAATAATTATTAATAATTAAATGAACCATAAAATGACAAATGTTAAACAATTGCATTAAAATAAAATAAAATATTTTTGACAAGACATTTGCGTAATAAAGAAGTCTTTATATCAAAGCAACTGTAAGTAATTTGCTGTCAATAAAGTAAATATCAAGTCGACGGGTGGATTGTTCCGAAACAACTTACAGATGAACTGTCAATGGCGGGTCACGTTCGGAAACTCGCAACTGACAGTTTAAGAACGAAGTTAGCGAACCGAGTGTGTAAACTGTGCACTAATACGAATGGACACCGTGGCGTCCGCCGACACGTTCAACTCAAATGGCTCCAAAGTTAAGTCATCTTCAACCACACTTTAAACCATTTGAATTTTGAATAGTTACATTCTTAATATGAAATTCATATATGCTACTGAATTATGATACCTTATACCTTATGATAACATTTTTTTATTCCTTTACGATATGCTGATAATCTTCATCGATGTTGTATATACACCCTAAATGTCCGCTACTTGCCTTTCTAGCTCCATAATATGGTTGTCTTTAAAAATTGAAACGAATGACTAAACTTCATTTATGTTAGTTCAATACTATAGTTTTTTATTTTTATGTACACAAATATGTAAAGAGTATTAGATAGAAAATAATACAAATGACTTATGAATATTTCGTACAGTAAAATTTTGGTTATATGGAAAATTATAGAAGGAAATGAGGTGCCAATAGCCTTTATATAAATATCGTTAGTCTGCAAAGTTAGACCCGAAACCCGGCGAGCGAAAGGGCGTCCGTCCGTGTCAGAAGTAGTAAACAAACGGGCTCGATATATCATAAATCAAAAACTTTCGTTGCAAACACGAATATCCGAACGAGGAATAATCACCTAATAATAACGCCGATACCAACTAGTTTATGTAACAACATAAACATCGCGTTTTTTATTGATTATTGCTTCAATTTTAATGTGAATGGTTTAACGTTTAAGCAATGTTTGAATTTTCTTTTGTTAAAATTAGTGTCATTCAGTGTGTGACGTAGCGCCATCTCGTGTGCAAGGGTTGAACCAAAAATATAAATATCAAAAACAGCTGAAAGCAAATGCATGTGTACACCACACCGCCACAAAAGGCTTCATCTTACGCCAACAATTATGAAATTACATGAGCGAGACAGAGATTCAATTTATGAGGCAATTATAACTAAATACATACACTACTACAAAAGACGCTCCCCGCAAAAAACTCCCGACGGCAGCCACTTAGAAAGCGCCTTTGAAAAACTAAATAGCCGCTTAAGAGCGTTTACACTGAAATAACTTGAAAAAAGCCCGATTGAAAAAGTTCGGTATGCGAGCAACAATGTACAAGTAACGCCATCTGTTGGCGA
This sequence comes from Battus philenor, assembly GCF_028537555.1. Classification (NCBI taxonomy): domain Eukaryota; kingdom Metazoa; phylum Arthropoda; class Insecta; order Lepidoptera; family Papilionidae; genus Battus; species Battus philenor. The sequence continues at coordinate 873,127 of NW_027181686.1, read as the reverse complement.
GTAGTGTGCAGCGCCGGCGTAAGGGTCAAGAGATAATTTCTCGAGGAATGCCCGACGTCCCGCGGCCGCTTTGATGGCTTCCGACGAAGCAATCAGACCTCTTTACGGGCATATTTATGATTATAATACCGTGTCTCATTATATACTTTATGATTTTGTACCTAACCGGCCGCGCGGGATAATGGCGGCAAAGTAATTGTTACAGTTGCTCCGCAAACGATTCGGCGCGAAAGGGACGGAGAGACGGGAGCCATTGCTCCGCCGCGTCCTTTGTTTACCGGCGCGTTTGCTCGGCGGCGTTTTTAACGCGAGCGACTGCGCGCTGCGCCCCGAGATTTGCATAGCGCTCAGCGACGCCGCTCTCTCGGACAATTAGTTGCACTAACGTCCAATTAATCGCCCGGACACGACGCGCGACCTTTGCGACGAAGATTATCAGCGCCCGCGCAGCTAAACGGCACCGAATGAAATAATCACCGAACCGAACCGACATGCGACCACTTACGCAGGTGTTAAAATTTAAAAAAAGAACACATAAAGGCAAATAGTCCCACAGACATTTACATCGCCGGCCATATTCGCATAAAACATTAATGTTTTCGTAATAAATATCACTCAGTGTGTTAATGCTTAAAATTATTAAAAGTCATTCCTACACATGATAATAAATAATAAAACGTTGTATATAAATGTTTAACATAAATAATTAAAGAGTTTATTTTATAAATAATTTGTTCTAACTATTGTACTGAGCAGCATTAAGGACAATTTTTTTCTTCACATTAACATTATTCACACTTTGTCCATCTCCAGAAGATGGGCAGAAGCGTCCTAAAAATGTTTGTTATCGTCAGTTGTCACTTCGAGTAAATCACCCGTGAAAAACAAAGTAAATAAATCAAGACAAGACAAAAACAATATATTAATAAAACCATACAACAGAGACTACGTGAAGTCCAATTAACAATACGACAGATTAAAAATAGATCACTAAGTACTACACATGTTAGATGTTCAGCTGGCATTATGTCTAAATTGCCTTTGCCCGGCAACATTTATTGTGGAATTCGCGCCAATAAAATTGTAATGACGGTGAAACAAGCGCCCTTTTGCCTGGATTTATAGACGCTGGAGTCCGAGAACACGAATAATCCGGTGACGTTTGCAGACCGCTCGTTGCAGCTCCCTGAAATAAAACAATTAATTAATTCCGCTGACTTGAAAACGCACGACCGCGCGGCGGACATTTTGTGATTCTTAGAGATCGCGTCATTAGGGCCGGCGTGCGTTTAGATTTGCAAAATTATTTATTTATTACATAGGAAATGAATCAGGCAACGCAATAAAACCAAAACACAATAAATTTAAAAATAAAATAATTAACAAATACACGATTAGTACATATTATTATTAAAAATCCAGTACCAAATTTTCTATTTATAATACTAATTTGTATATATTGATACAAAACAGGTGGATACTTATCTGTATCTGGATCTGTATCTGGATCTGTACAAAAATGTGATCCATTTCGCTTATATTTGACATTTAATTAAAAAGTTAGGTTAATATTTAATCTGTGACAGATAAAATACAAGTATATACTATTTAACAATGACATAAAGCATTTAAAAAAAGAATTGTATATTTATGAAGGAATTAAATTTGAATATTTCTCATAATAAAATTATAAATGACTACAGATTATACACACATGGCAACCGCTAACGTCAAACGACCACCACACGATCAATAATAACTCGAATCTTATCTGTGCACGTTAACTTTATATAACCCGAGAGCTTTATTATTTTAAGATGTAAAATGATAAAGAATTGTTGAACACGACTAATGTATATTACACTGCCATCTTGATATTTGTATATTATTTAATATACGTATAAAACAACATCGCTCGTGCGATCCGGATTTGAACTCAACTCCATTCGTGTAAAAACAATGACAAACTTCATCAATATTATCACGATTTTTGGTCTTCCCTTTAGATTGACAATAGGACCTGTTAAAAGCACCTCGCATTCAGCGTCTTCCTATGACTTTAATAAGTTTTTAGTAAAATAATCCCACAGAAATCCTATATTTACACAAAAACTTAAAATTTGTTTACAAATACAAGAACTAACTTTATTTACGAAACCAATCACAATCCCTAGTTAACAACCAATTACGTGTCGTATTTGTGAGATGACAGATGTGTGCGATAGAGAAAGGTTTGACCATACCTTTCTCTGTCGCACAATACGAACGCTCCAAGTTTTGTTAGTGTCGATAGTCGTTGGTCCAGCTTGTAGATGGACGCTACGTGCCAATCCGTGGTCTCCACTGAAGAATATTAAATCCCTAGCTGCTAGATAATCTAGTGCTTCCAACTTCAGCGCCAATTAATTAGGCTACATACTTAAGTTTATCTAAAGATCTCCTCATTCCATATTCCACATCGTGAAGAACTTAGAATAGAAACCACTCAATAGCTCAAACATTCGTATCTTATTAAGTAATAATTATAGTATTTCACATCGTCATTTTAACACATAGACGCCCCCTGAAAGACATAGGCCTTGTCCAGAGATATCTACGAGAGGATATACCATAATCGCCACCTTTGAAAGGCGGTTGATCGCAGCATGGTATTGTGGTACGCAGAGAGCAATCCTATATAATTAAGGCACAAAGTTTAAATTATATAAGAATATATGGTCTATATCCACGGCCTCTACATTAGGCTACCATTGCTCTTTTTCATATACATAACAACAATGAGCTTATCTAAAAAGAAACAATACATATATATGTTTGTACAGCACAATACCTTTAATAGAAAAGGACAACAAATACATTCTTGTCGGAGAATCCTTCAAATCAATATTAAAGATGCGAAACCAGTTATTGGAATGTTGCCAAACGAAACATTGTATTTAAAATTAATATATTACAAAATGAAATTACTGATATTTTAAACATGACAACACACAAAATGATTCGCGATTCTATTTCAAACAAGAGTAACATATAACACTTCGCCTAATAACGGAAGCCATCAAAAATCCTCGAACGCGCGCGAATCCGTGCCGCCATTTTGTTTTACAAGCGAAACAGTTTTAATAGGAAATTAAGTGCATCGCGACATATTATTCCCGGTAATTAATAGTGTAGGGCTCCCGGGAGCGTAACTCACGGCGCTGTCCTGTACGGTTGTTTGGCTTGTCAGTTGGTCTACGATTTGTGCATCTCAAATTTACATCTTCGCTCCAAGTGTTGCGTAATTAGCGGGGATTAATTCCGGACCGCGGATGACATAGGTGGTACGGATTAGCTGCTATTAATCTGAAGCTATAGCTTTTAACATGAGCTAAAATAGCGTTATATTACACATTTCTTTAAGAAATTAGCATTACAATCTAAAAACGAAACATATAGATGTTTTTGGTATATCGGTATATGATAGATAAGGGCCTTCAATGGAATAATTCAATATCATCTTAACATGCTTTTTTCTTCTGAACTTGATCGATATATAACGAATAGCTTTCAGCCATTATCATGCTATTTATCCGTTGTATTAGGTTTCGCCACCATGACGAAATAAAAATAAAATAAAAAAAACTATAAATCGTGGGAAACGTAAATAAAAAATGTATTTATATTTTTCCTATTCGTTTCCATTGATTTTCACGGCTAGAATATTGATTGTAAGATAGACGTGTGTCGAACACGCGATCCTTTTACCCCAGGTAGATATCTACATAACTTAAATAACTACCTAACGTATATTAATCATCATATGTCTTAGTGATAACACAGCTCTGGAATTTATTACTCTAGTGTATTAAATATACTTGTAAAAGTTATCACAGAAAATGCCGAGTTAATTGAAGACTCTTTCTTACTTTAAGGCTGTATATAATCAAAGGCCTCATATAATGATCACCACCACCGAGAACTTTTCCCAACGCCCACTGCCCGCTGTCTCTTCACTGCTAGTTACACACCATAATCAAAATTTCTTTATTTTTACGACAGTGTCTTATCTTATATGGCTATACTCATAAAGGTATCAAAATTTTAAAATATTACGAATAAATAGAATCGGAGAATTTTTTTTGGATATTTTTAACTGCTTTTTTATATGCATATAAATACATACGGTACATATATCAAAATTACATATTTAAATTTTTTATCTGTGCGTCTTTGTTCCGGATAATCTTTGAAATGGCTTGACCGATTTTGAATAGACTTATACTGGCAGGTAGTTGATGTAATAAGGAGTAACTCAGGTTACTTTTAATTAAAAAAAAACTAAATTAACATTTTTTTTTTAAATTTCCACGCAAATTTAAAAAAAGCTATGAAACACCCAACTTACACTGTATTACATTTGATCTTACATATAACGCGTTGGAAGAACCTAATAACATCAATAATGTAAAAATCTTAATACGGATTTATATCTAGAGCGAGCAAGATATAAGTTTTTTTAATCCTTGTATCATTTTATTAACTCATAAATAAATTGCATGTATTGGACTGTTCCAAGTTATAGAAGGGGTTTGTCAATTAGAATTATAATTGTACGCCATTCATATCAATAATAACACGGTACACGGTACATACGCGCAGTAAATAGGTTATGTGACATTTAACGATTTCTTTTTAAACTGTGTAGTTCGTACGTAACTACCCGGTATAGTTCAGGTGTTGCCAGCTTAAATGAATTAAGGCAGGCGCTCGGGCCCGGCGCGATCAGCATGTAAATGCATTAGATGGCGCAGCGGATTCGGTGATTTCGTTAAAAAACTTTCCCGGAGCTATCGTTAAAAGTTTCGGCGCTCCCGTGGGCCGATACGTCGCTCGCATCCATAGACGAAACCATAGACAGTTTTTTTTATTATTACACGTCACTGTTTACTTTGGTGGTGATATCAGCTCTAAGACTTCCATTTCTGAACATCGACCTCCCGTATATATTTCCATATATCAATGAAAGCGGCCTGCATACATCATCTACATTTTGATATACATCCATAAATATAATCAGCTAAATGGTCTGACTCAAAGTTTCTCTGGATCGAATTATAATTTTCAAGTTGAACTCACAATCAACAGGCCACATATCGTTCTGAACAAGTGACCGTGCATATCATCCTGGTGTGAAGATCAGAGACTTGTAATTTCAAGGACATCCACCAATTGAACAGACTAGCCGATTCGAATATGACATTGAAAATAAATATCAAAGATCTATATCCAGTTTAAACGATGATGGCTATATAGCCTTCAGTGGTCTCGTTGCTTTAAGGTTTCTTTTTAATCTGACTTGCCCTGCTGCCAAAATGGCGTTTAGATATCAGATTACGAGGTAGCAGGGTAGTAAGGTAGCATAGCTCGAATACTCCTTAGACAGTCAGGACTCGAGAGCTCTCTTTTAGATCGCTTTGGTGGATATTACGGCATAATTAGATCCAAGGAGAGAGGACCTCGACTTGGGCTGAAATACCTGTTTATCATTCCGTCTTAAGTGCGCCTGAGAAGACCTAACTTCAACTTAGTCGATAGTTATTACCTTACTTACATTACAACCTCTTCGGAAAGCGTTACAGCTGAAAGAAGTGACGAAAGAAACTCCAGAAACTCTTCTATCTAGTATGATCAATGGGTAACTCAGTATGATTCTAGTATCAAATTGGATTCTTCTAGCATTAAAAGCCTACACAAATTATTATAAGTGGACAGTAAAATTTATAAGTAATAAATTAGGTCCATCTATAGATAGCGGAATGGGTCTTAAAATGAACGATTGAATCTAGTTAAGAAACTAGCGACGTTTTTAAGTCGATGCTGGGGGACCGCGCGCATCTGACGCAACGAAATGTTTCATAAATTCCATCGAGTTCTTTCGAATTTCAAAAAAAAAGATTTTAAAAAAATAACGGCCGCCACAACAACGCCCTCTTTGTCTTTATTTACTAATACCTGGAATGAAAGCAATAACGAAACATGTGCATTTAAATCTATACTTAGAGATATATAGCACAAATAAAAATATATTACTGTGATATATTTCAGAGAGATACAGGTTGATTAGTAGGTATAAAAGCCTTTCAAGGGATACATTTATAGATCAAAGCTACAGATTGATGAATAGTACACTCTATCCAATAAGCAACGGTTTCAGAAATAATTACGTAATGATTATTATCCAATTGCATTTTAATCACTATATACATGATGATTGAAAATAAGTGTACAAATATGATTATATATTTATTGCTGACAATGAGCTTACATTGTCACATTTAAAGCTTTTAAATCTATAATCAATCATATTTTATAAGAGATAAAACAGGATTATGGAAAATTAATTATTGTGTATCTAAATTTAAGAATGTTAGGTTATGTTGTGACGTAACACGGATTGTCACAATGGCAATGAGCGCCGATGTCCTGCCGGGGTTTTGCCTCGGGCTCTCGAATCAATTGCGCCGAGCCGGCCGCCTGATTGCTATCTGACACGCGAACCCAATCATCAGCCCCACGCACGCAAACCACCACCCGATAGTCCGCGGACAAAAGAAATTCTCTCTCCTACAAACATTCTGTACTCGTAAATTGTTGGAATACCTACTTAATTATAGATCGGAATGTTGTTTCGACGTTTCATTTGTCATAAAAAAAGTAACGGTACTCCAAAGCTATACATAGCACTCTTCGTAAACAAATGCTGGTAATTTTGAGAATTTGCAATTTTATCTTAAACCTATTCTAGAAACTTTTATCATCAGTATCTCAGCTATTGTCCACTGCTGGGTTTAGGTCTCACTCAAAGATTTCCTATATATCCTTTCCTATCTTTAGGCCACTTATCCATCATCAGGTTCGTAGGCTCCATTTATGCCCCAGTAGTCATCTGTTAGCGCTACGTGATATGCCCACTACCATTTCAATTTGTCAATCTTCTGGGCTATAATAGTTTCCTCTACGAAACTTCTTACTTCAGTAGCCCGACATAAAAAAATACATTCATTTATCTGGTTTATATATTGAGGAGACAGCCGATGCAGAGGTCCTTTAGAGTTTTAACAGCCTCCCAATCTAAGGAAACAATAAAGTCGCAAGCCTGGGCTCCTGAGAGACATCTCGAAATTTCTGTGAAGGGATTTAATCTATGCGCTGTGTTACAAAAAAAAGTACTAAAGAATTCTTTTTGTTATTCTTTTTTTTGTTCTATGTACAATGGCACGTTTTATATTCCGAATAGTACGAAACATTAGCAGTAATCTATGAACGCATTCGTCTTCTGTACTGCAGCGTTTTGCACCTAATTTTAGCTATGGCGTTAGTTTGTGCAACAAATCCTTTTGCATGCTATTAACAATTCAAATGCGGCCATTTTTCTGCTCCGCGCGACACTTTCCAGCGGCCCTGACGTCCGCCCGCGGCGGCGACTCGAATGCAAATGAGCATCGATTCCCCGCGTGACGTCTAACGCGCCCTTCTCACCCCTTTCTTTTCCAACTACCCGCTTGATTTACAATCCCGGATACGCATACCCCATTCGATATGTATGAAGGTAAATTACTGGCGTATTTTTTAACTGTCACAGTGACACGATTATTTAGGGCAGCGCCTTTACTTTCCGAAGGCTTTGAATATTCATACGACATTAGCAATCAATAACGGCCACAGTGGCATAGCTTTCGCGTGCACTCACGCAACACTGTGTGCTGTAAACAAATAATTTCTCCGTTTTTTACAACGAATGCGTTATAAATGTAATGGAGCGACGATAACGAGTGGGCTCGGAATCGCCGGCGTTATCCACGGCGAAAACAAAATCCCCGAGCTCGCCGGCGCGCCGCTATCATTGCGCTACAAAAAAAAATCCACCCGTCTTTCTTTCTAGCACCGCTCCGATACACAAAACTTCCGTGACCGGACGGCATTAATTGAGTGCGTTTTTTGCTTCGGATATCCATCAAAAATGCACGCAGTAATGGCCACTATAAAGACTGATAGTATCGCTTCACACTTTACAGCCCGATGATAAGAAACGCGAAGGAAAGGTCGACGGAAGACCGAGCGAACGCCGCCATTTCGCGGTGTCCGTTATCACAAAATGGCGCGCGTATAGATTCTGTGGAAGCGCAACAGTCTTTAGTTTTTTGACAATGTACCGAGGCACGTTTCGGTAATTGTCCTCGTGCCGTATTCGGAATAACAAAATGTCTGCCAGAAGATCAAAGGCAGTAATAGACGTGTGTTGAAATTTATCGACGCTTCGTATATCGAAGAGTGAATATGAAATAAACTAATTGGATATCTGCGTCGGAGGCTACGCGTTGCGTACACGACGAAAATTTTAATCCGCGATCAGCGCTTATTGACATAACTGTTTATTTTTAAATCTCGATGATCCTTACGTGACCGGGCACATTTTATTTAAAAAAAAATCTAATGACAGTTAACGTAAAAACCCCGCCAAAACTGAGCTCAATATCTATAGTCCCGTTGACGGAACTAATGTTTGAAATATATTAAAGATGGCGTCGTGTCATTAAAATTGTCTCGCGATTAAGATTATTATGTCTCATAACACATGTTATTTTTTTCGAAAGATAAATGACAACGGAACGATCAAAGGGAGACAAGTTTTTTTTTATTGCATTGAACATAAAATTATTCAAATTGCGGTTGATTGATTGTTGTGTTTGGCTCGATTATTATACAGACGGCGTACTGTCAAACATTACGGGATTAGTCATCTCGAAATTAGTTTATTAGAGACTCGTAGACAAATTATGTACTCGCTCGAACTATATTGCTAAACGTCAAATTATTTTTTTTATTTTGTCATAGTTGTCAAAATAATATTTGATCTGTGCACTTTTTGACATTTGTATAATAATTATTTTTCGAATCAAATCATCTTTTAAAAATAATTATCTGTGACTCTAAGCATTATACAATGTACAAAATTCGCTTAAGATATTCTAAACAGGATTATTGGTTATAGATGTAAAAGATTCAAAAAAGATAATGTATGGCTTATTTATCAACAAAAAGCTTAACAGTGATCACAATGAAATATGTACATTAAATTATATTTTCTATTACTATTTCACAGGCCAATTACGTCTGGCAATGTCGAATGACAGATAAACAATAAGTAATTTTTATATTTAAAAATCAGATTTTTAAAAATGTTTTTTCGTACTGCATTATTGTTTTTGAATCCAAAAAAAAACTTTTACTACTTCTAAACTAGAAAATCTATATAATTACAGTAATAAATTATACAAATAACATATTATCTAAAAACTATAGTTTAAGTTTGACAACAATGACATATGATTGCCAACGAGTATATTTCTGGTGAAATGGTCAGTTAAAAATACTCTGAGACTATTAAAAAGCGAACGCCCAATTAGGCGAGCATTAAGATGAGGTAGCCGGTGATCACAAAAGCAAATCACGTATATAGAGTTATTGTCTAACATAACGAGTCGGGGAGCCGTGAACATTATGGTCATGTAGCGATGTAATCGGACGCCGTGACGGCCATTTTTATAAAATTTATTTGGATCACGTTCTTAGTCATAAGTCGTTAAGTCTTTGAATGGTGATTTCACAAAAAAACAACGCTTGTGTACAAAAAAAAAAAGCGTATGTAAGGACGGCAGTTTGTCGTTTGAATACCTAACTATTGCCGATGTGGAACGTGAGAAAGAGAATCTATTTCAGACGCCAATCTCCATTGTTACACAGCGACACGCCGCGGTGTTATGACATACGAGCCGGACACTTGTAAACACGCTTATATACACGCAAACATGACATTTGCGAACGAACCTATTGTTTGCCTTGGACAAACTGTAGGCGGCCGCGAATTTTATGATACCTGACCACTATGTCAACCGCTGCAAGGCACAGTGATCTTACCTACGTCGTCAGGTCCACCTGACACCAAGTGGAAGGTATACCCACGCTGCCACTACCAGCTAGTACTCACCACTGACAGCAAATGAGCTGTACATTCAACTTTAACGCTTTTACACCAATAATCAAACATCCTATATATCTAATATATAAAATTCTCGTGTCACGGTGTTCGAACTTGAACTCCTATGAAACGGCTTGACTGATTTTTACCAAATTTAATATGCGTATTCAGTAGGTCTGAGAATCGGCTACTATCTATTTTCTATACCCCTAAGTGATAAAGGTTGTTCACACTTAAAAAAAATTTTTTATTTTTTTAACGAAATTTTTTGTTTTTATTTTTTTATGATACAGCATACAAGAATACATACAACCATAAATTTTCACCCCTCTACGACCAACCCTTATTTTTTATTTGTAAATTAAAATATCAATTTTTTTTTTGCAAAACGACGTTTGCAGGAACAGCTAGTTTATATATAAAATTTACACTTGCAAAGTAATTGTGCCTATTAGACTCGTTTTCCTAACGAAAACGTCTCTCTCATTCCCACCTATTTCTTATTTTATTAATTAAATTAAAACAAAAGTAAAAAGAATATTGTCAGTTTGTAAAAAATAATTATTATGTACGTATTGATATAGTCACGAAAAACTTTGTAAAAAAAGTCTATTTAAGTTTTATCGTCTGCTCGGTATCATGACGAGCTCATTTGCGGGTTCAGCTGTAAATATTTTGAGTGGACAGGATGCGTGCGGTCTGCGTCGTTCAAAAAGCGGCCGCTTCAACACTTCTTTATCACAAAGACACTGTTTACAGACTTAATCCGAATTGACGGTTTTATTTTTCAATAAATAAAACGCATTTACGTACAAAGCGACGATGCAATGTGCATTTTATTATCTAACCGCGAAAGCCCACTTTCCCTCGCTGCAACAATCTAAAGTCCTAAAAGAAACCTCGCCAGACAATCGACGAACATATTGTCGGTTTTAAAATTAAATTTAAGAATGCAATTAAGTCTTTGTGATCCTTGAAAATTAATACGTTCGCATCTCGCTCCGTTCCTGTCGTAAAACGACCACAGAGTAAATATTGTTTCTTCCAAAAGCGCGCGAAACCGAGACGACGTATGTCATGTGTCATCTGTTTGGTTGGAAAACAATATCGATGTAAAGAAAATTGTGGATGCACTGAACGATTTAAAAACAAATAGTAACCATATTCCAATAATTACCAGGTTATTCCATTATTATTCTTACTTTTATTTCACACCTTTATGTCACAAAAACCTGCATTAAAACGGAATATGTCAAAATCAATATTTACTTAAAATATTTTAGCGGGTATAATTGATACGTTTCACACTAGTGTGATATAAATACAGTATCGATATTACGTCTTAAATAATTCCCACAATAGAAAAATATACTGGTGTTTGACACCAAATTTAGGGTATAGGTCTACCTAAAAGATAATTATGAGGGGATAAACCATAATCGCCACGCTTGGCAGGCGAGTTGGTGATCGCAGTGTGGTATTATGATATACAGAGGTCGCTGCTGCCCAATCTTTACAAACTTATTTGTGAGCTGTGACAATCCTACATAGTAAATTCATAAAGTGTGAATTATAGAAGATTGTATCCCGGGAATTGAACCCGTAATCTCAAGTCTTAATCCTCTACAACTGGGCTACAACTTATTCACATCACCTCAACCTATTGAATAACAAAGATATTGTTTATACATGTGACCTGAAAACGTAGCGATATCTAAAATTGGCAGCATCGCAAACGTGTTAAGATCATGAAAAACATATTAAAGTCACTTCATCACCATTAAACTCGAAGTCATTTAAAATTAATTACGCGCCATAATTAGAATAACTCGACTCGTTTATCGGGGTCTGAATTGTGACGTTTCAATACGAGACCAGAGACAATACGTTGACAGGGTAACGGGAACAATATGGCGGATGTATTTCGCGCCACTACATTTGTTTATGGTCGCGAGAGTCGCTCAGGAGCAAGTGAAGCGTCGTCCGATTATCCAGAATGCGATTACGGCGTTGTCTTAATGACCTCGCTAATTTCAATTGTACCAAATATAACTTGTGTATTTATCACTTGGCAAGAGTCTTGGCGGTCGATGCGGCGGCGCCACTTCTATGTACTGACACAATTTAAACGCAATTAAACTCGCCTTTGCGATATGAAACACTGTTATAAACGGCTGTTAGGAACTGCTATGAGCAGAAATAATCGACTACAGATTATATTACTTTAATTGACACTATACACACTATCATGTTTTTGCTAACGGAACTTTTTTTTCTATAGCTTATTTTTTTTTTAATTTGTGTGCGTCGTGACAAGAGTTAAAGGCATTCAGCCTTTAACTTATAATTACAAAGGCTCCAAACTCTCCATGATCTGTAAAAAGCCCACAACAAACTCAGACCTGTTTTTTTTAAAGCCACTTTACAATATTCTTAATACAGTAGATATTATAGTTACTTTTCTATCTCAATTATGATTAAATAAAATCCCTCACTCTAAAATAGAATTTTTTACAATTTTATGACATTTGACAGTTGACAATTTCGTTTAATGTATTGTAAAGTCGTAAAATATTTTAAAAATAGAATACGTTTTGAGATATCGATATCTAAACAAGACATTTTAATTTTCAGTCGGAACGAAAGATGGAACCGTGGGTCCGAATTTCGGCAGGGCAGAGGGAGAAGGTGATGAGCGTCTGGCCCATATCCTCAACGAGGCGTCTCATATGATGAAGACGCCAACCGGACAAGTCAATAACGATGACTCCAGGAGCAACGAAGACTCGAGCTCACCCCGCACGCAATGCCCATCTCCTTTCTCTAATAAGGTAAATTTTCTAACTACCCTACTAACAAAGAAAAACACAGCGTGCAGAGCAGTTGACACCTAGGGCCTTTGGCCGCCCCACAAGTTAGACAGATATCCTTGTTAAGGTCGTTGGAAAACAGTGAATGCTTCTGATCTTCTTCTTCTTCTTGCTGCGGCTGAAATGATGCTGATGAATAAGTAAGAAAAGGACCGATATATATATATATAAATGCGCATTTATCAGCGGGCTTGCGGGCGGTCCACTTTATTGCACGACTATTACTGCATCTGCGGAAGTAGCTATATATTGTTCCTTTTCTTACTTAGAATGGACTTCCGCAAAAGACATTGCTGATGAAAAAATTCAATTATTGTGAGTAATTTTCTAAAAAGTAAATCTTTCAATTAATTATATTTAAAAACCATGTTTACAAATTTTCAGGACTCGAGTCAAAATAGACGGTTGAAGAAATACGAGAACGATGACATTCCTCAGGAGAAGGTGGTTCGCATCTACCAGGAGGAACTCGCCAAGATCATGACGAGGCGGGTAGAGGACATGCGGCACAACCGGGAAGGATTCCCCGGGTAATTATCTTGTCTATATATATCTAATATTATCATATTATATAGTAAAGTTTTCTGTTTTAGTATCACTTGCAATGTTTTGTAAATGATTCTAGACATCTCAAAGTTAACCAATTAAACATGTATACACACACAACTATTGTCATATTTTGATTGAGAGCAGCAAATCTAAAACTAACATGTAGCATGTTTCCCCCCTTTTTCAGTGCCGGCATGCCCCCCCACATGGAGAGGCCGCCAGAAGACATTCGCATGGCACTAGAGGCCTACCACCGCGAGATCGCCAAAATGCAGCCCGGCGCCAACATGCCAAACATCCACAACCTTCCCGGGATGCCACCGTTCCCAAACCTCCTAGCTCTCCAGCAGCAAGCGATCCAGGCCAACCAGCATTTAAACGGCTCCGGAGCGGTGCAAGACCTCTCGCTTCCCAAAGATAAGCACGCCAAAATAAACGGAATGACTGATAGTGATAAGGACAAACCCATGGACGCGGAAGAAGCGATACGACACGCCGGCAGTGCCTTCTCCCTGGTACGACCAAAGCTGGAACCCGGACAATCAACTGGCTCGTCCGCTTCCAGTCCGCTAGGAAACGCCATTTTACCACCAGCGATTACCCCCAACGAAGACTTTAGCAACTCTGCAGCTGCTAGTCCATTACAAAGGATGGCGTCGATCACTAACAGCCTGATCTCCCAGCCGTCCAATCCTCCTCACCATCCACCGCCCCAAAGATCCATGAAAGCAGTTCTTCCACCAATCACACAGCAGCAGTTCGATCTCTTCAACAATTTGAATACAGAGGAAATTGTAAGAAGAGTAAAGGAAGCGTTGAGTCAGTACTCGATAAGTCAGAGACTTTTCGGCGAGTCAGTGTTGGGGTTGTCGCAGGGCTCGGTCAGCGACTTGCTGGCGAGACCGAAGCCCTGGCACATGCTGACGCAGAAAGGCAGAGAGCCTTTCATCCGCATGAAGATGTTCCTGGAGGACGACAACGCGGTCCACAAGCTGGTCGCGTCGCAATACAAGATCGCACCGGAGAAGCTCATGAGAACCGGAAACTATAGCGGAGCACCTCGTGAGTATAATAATACTATCCAATACGTAAATGTAGATTATCAAGAACCACAGAATGTACTTCGAAATAACAGAGTTGGACTTTACTAGTGATGAAATTCCTTATTTAATACCATAATTTAAAATTTGTCTTTTTATATAACATGTAATAATTTAAGCGTTTTGTATGGGACCGTCTTTTGTTGAGGCATAAGAGCTTTAAAGTACCATTCAATGCTTCTGAATGACAAACACAGTCATTGTTTTTCATAAAAAAAATTTCCAATTAGTAAGAGTATGACAAATTCAGAGTGAATTTTATTTTCAGCCTGTCCGCCGAACATGAACAAGCCGATGCCACCGACGCAGAAAATGATCTCTGATGCGACGTCCCTGCTCAGCAAGATGCAGCAAGAGCAGCTGCTTAGCTCCGGCCACCTGGCGCACCTAGGGCAGCCCGCGCCACTGCTGCTCACGCCGCCTGGCTTCCCACCCCACCACGCCGTCACCCTGCCTCCACAGCACCACGATAACAACAAGGAAAGGAAACCTGCCCCGCCGCCGCCGCAGCCCCTGCATCAACCACCTGTAATGCGAGGAATGCATCAACATATCTCCCCCAGCGTTTACGAAATGGCCGCCTTGACTCAAGACCTAGACACGCAGACGATCACAACAAAGATCAAGGAAGCGTTACTAGCGAATAACATTGGTCAGAAAATCTTCGGAGAAGCCGTTCTTGGACTTTCCCAAGGTTCCGTCAGCGAGCTGCTCTCGAAGCCTAAACCATGGCACATGCTCAGCATCAAAGGCCGCGAGCCTTTCATAAGAATGCAGCTTTGGTTAAGCGATGCTCACAATATAGATCGTCTTCAAGCGCTCAAGAACGAGAGACGCGAGGCGAACAAGCGACGAAGGTCAAGCGGTCCCGGACAGGACAACTCCTCAGACACTTCATCGAACGACACATCAGAGTTCTATCACTCGAGTTCCCCAGGACCGACATCAGGAGTTCCCTCGGCCAAAAAGCAAAGAGTACTGTTCTCAGAGGAACAAAAGGAAGCGCTAAGATTAGCGTTCGCTCTAGATCCATACCCCAATATGCCCACGATAGAGTTCTTGGCGGCAGAGCTCGGTCTCTCAACAAGAACAATAACCAACTGGTTCCACAACCATCGGATGCGATTAAAGCAGCAAGCGCCGCACGGTCTCCCTGCCGAACCGCCGGCTAGAGACCAGTCCTCGGCGCCCTTCGATCCTGTCCAATTCCGACTGCTTCTCAACCAAAGGCTGCTAGAACTACAGAAAGAAAGGATGGGTCTAGCAGGCGTACCCCTCCCGTATCCCCCATACTTCGCGGCGAATTCAAATTTTGCCGCGTTAATTGGTAGAGGGCTCTTACCCCCAGAAGAACAGACGAAAGATCCAGCCGGTGGCCTAGACCTGTCGATGCCCCTGAAGAGGGAGCCCGACGGCGATGACTTTGAAGACGACGACGTAGAAAGCAACCTCGGCTCCGAGGACTCCATGGACGATGAATCCAAGACTGAGCCCAAAGCGGCGTCGACGCCTGCGGGCAGGTCGAATAGAAGAAAACCGGCGGCGCCGCAGTGGGTCAACCCGGACTGGCAGGACGAGAAACCTCGGAATCCTGACGAGGTGATTATCAATGGAGTCTGTGTGATGAGAAGTGATGACTTCAGGAGGGAAGCAGAGGAGACTGTAAGAGTGGAACCCTCGCCGGTGCCGAGGGAAACCTCCCCGGCGCCGTCCCCCGCTCAGCCCTCCCCCCTCAGGCACTCGCCCGAAGTCCTGCCCGAGGATAAGATCAAAACGGAAACCGAGGACGACCGGTGGGAGTATTAGACTGTAGCCAATGTGATAGTGGACTTGCCGTACGCGCGACCGCGCACTTCGTCTAGTTAATTGTGTTTCGTTATAATTCGATTGTAAGGCCAAAGACTTTGTAAATACCCTCGGTTAGCTTCTCGTGATAATGCCAGGCATGCGTCCCGTTCGGACGAGAAATACTTGCGATACAAAAATATGCATTTTGCTTTAATTTTTTTTTTACAACCGTACCCTGTTAAGGTACAAATATCTGAGTACTACGTTACGGCTTAATTTTAATTCGATTATTGTAAATAATTATACCAAATATGTTTGAAGGCGCGCAAGCCGCCCTGTACATACGTAGGTAGGTTAGGATCACCTTGTAATGTAAGGAACCGTCGACAGCCAGGGCTCGGGAGGTTCGTTTATTTGTTAAATAAATTTTAAAGTGCAATCAGATGTAAATTTTAAGCTGTGGTCTAAACTGTACCCCAGTTGAAAAGTATTATTATGTTTATATGAACCGGTGAGGTTTAAAATATTATAATTGGGTTATATAAGTTTTACATTTAAATTATGAATGTTTATTTTATACTATTGTATGTTTTTTTCTATGCGTTATTACATACGTTGGCGGGAGAGCTCAAGTTCGATTTACATAGACTATTTCGTAATACTTCACATCGGCTGTCAGCTGACCGTAGACAACAGACTATCGACTTTTAAATATTTTTTAGAGAACGTACAAATCTAGAAGCGAGAACAACAGTTAGACAAGAGTAATGTATTGCTTGTGGTTATAGTTTTATTTTATTTTAGCAATAAACTTGCTTTTATTCTAATTTCTCCCTTTATGTTGTTTTATTTTTATTTCGTTTCCTTTTATTATCCTATATTTTTTATTAGAACGTAAAGAGATTTTTAATGTGTACATTAAATATTAAAAGAGGAACCGTACTCCTTGCATCACGTGTACATAAACAGAATTAATTATCTGTGTAAATAAAATTGTCACTTTAGGTAGCGAAATAGAATTTAGACGAATAGAACACTGAATAAAAAATAAATATACTAAAATATTTATTCATGAATAATCGAAATTTAGTATCGTTATTGAATTATCGAACGATTTGTATGAAAACAGTCCGGTAAAGTTGAAATGACGCAGCATATGCAGACATGACAAGCCGCGACTGCGAATGTCAGATTTAAATCCAGACAAAGGTCTTTTAATAGCTACCTTCAGTTGTAGGTCTACAGAACACCATACATATCGATGTTATATATAAAAAAAAACATAAGAGAATAAGACATAGCATAAGTATTAGTCATAATAGTCAATATTCCAATACATTAGGCTGTTTAACAGTTTTTAAAGAAGTTCGTTTAATAAATAAATGTCAAATGAAGAGTTTTCAGTTAAATAATAATTCTCGATTGCTTTCGTGTATGTTTTCGTGTTTGAGCTTTTGCTTTTTGAGAGTATTTATATGTATATTATTGTTGACATTAAAAAACGGTTACCGGGAACGTTACGAAGATTTTTTAAAATTATTATTTTTTATATATTTATATAATATTATTTATATTAATTGCTAACTGTATGTAAAAAACATGTTTTCGAAAACATGTAAAGTTTTTTAACTAATTTTTAATCTGTTGTAAATTAAAAACAAATGCAGTGTTTTCGACCCGAAAATTTTATAAGTATGAATCATAGTAAACAACTTATACTGCAATAAAATGCATATGCGTTAATAAATACGCACTAAAAGAATTAAATGCGTTAAACAATTTTGCCGCCAATTCTACTGCGTCGCAATTCATACGTAATTAGGTAAACTATAATAAAATTGTTAATTCATCGCCTATGCGCAGCGCTGAAGAAAGATTTATTTTGCATTTATTAGCACAAGGCCCTAATGCCCAGTTTAATTTGGTCAATTCAGTCCGCACTTTAAAACGTTCACGGTAACCTAGAAATAAGACGCCATCTTGTACTTTATTGTTCTGTTGACGTTGGCAGTAGACGCGTGTACATACAGACGTAGGATATAGACTATTGTACGTTATCTCCACTAAAACATAAAGATAGTGATTAAAATTATAGGGATAATTATTATTGTTCATATCATAATATTAATTAATAACGATGCTGAAACCATTGTCTTCTTTCTGAACAATTTCTAAAGTTATTAAATTAAAAATAAAGAAATTGCTAATCTGTGCTTGTTTTATTTTAATGGAATTTTTATTGTTACTTTTACAATTAAATATAATGTACGCTATAAATAATAAATAATGATTATATTTTTCTGACACATACCATATGAATGAAACATAATACTTATTACATTAATTTTATACATTTATATTTGCACAAACATCTTTTGAAGTTTATACTACACAAACTTTTTTTAATACTTTTATTAAAATTTGCCTAAATTTCATATCATATTCTCCCACCTTAAATTAATAATTATCGAATTCTATTATTAAATCTTAAAATTATTTTCAAGAAATAGAAATATCAACAGTAAACATTGAGAATCTGTAATTATTTACGAGATTTTAAATAAAATAAAAATATATTTGGTACATTTAATTAATAAATAAGTCTAATACAGATAATATGGTAGCATATACTTTGCTTATTTGAATAATATCCAAAATCAGATTTCAATGTCACGATAAAAGCGTATTTCTATTCTGCAACTAAAATTTATCATAAGTAATAAAGGATACAATATTAAATATTCAATATCCGTAAATTTTTTACGGTTATTGTACTTAAAATTGTACAATTTAATATATTTATTTAGTCTACATAACGTTAATTTATTAGATCGTGACTAAATAAAGTTTCAATCACCAACGTCCCACTTCACCGGTTGCTCCGCTCTGCATTCATCATCTTCCGACTATGCTATAGTCGCTCTGTTGTCTCCACTCTTGCACCTCAAAGCTGCGGCCATCTGCGTTCACTATCATTATATTTATAAAACCACTCCAACAAATATGATATATAATCTGTATTAAAAAAACTATTATCATCACTACAGCTGATAGACGCCCACTTATGTCAGAACAGGTCTTGCGCTGCCCGCATCAAGCTACTTCCATCGACCCTGGCTACACCATATGTACCGGCTCTTTAAAAAAACAATATAACAAATTCAGTTTCTTTCTTTGTAAAATGAAACCAAAACATACGCAATAACGTTTATTGTTAAACAAATATTTAAAATAAAATAAATAAATGAAACAAAACTATAGTTTATCAAATATTATTAATCTGCTTCTTCTATCACGGGCCCAGCGCAGTCGTTTTGCCGTCGTCCACCGCTGGTGTGCATCCTCTGCATAAACGGTCCACAAACTCTTATAACACTTTTCAACTTCTGTACATATTCTTCTTTCTCTGCTAAACTATTGGCTTCCAACCAGCGCAGGGTTTCATCACACGTTCTTCTTAGCTGCGAACTTTCTCCAAGACTGAGCTTGCTGCCACCGTCGTCTAAAGTCTGCCTTACATCAAACACGTACGTTTCAAGGTTGTTCCTGGCAACAACTCTCTCTCTCTGTTTATTATCCTCGTCTTTAAATTTCTCGGCGTCAGCTAACATCTGTTCTATTTCTGCCTTTGATAGTCTTCCTTTGTCGTTCTTTATCACGATGTTCTTGCTCTTTCCCGTGCTGTTCTCTTTAGCTGATACGTTTAGTATACCGTTCGCGTCAATGTCAAATGTAACGTCTATTAGTGGCGAGCCACGAGGCGCCAGAGGTATCCCAGTTAAATCGAAGGTGCCCAGTAAGTTGTTGTCTTTAGTCATTGCTCGTTCGCCTTCGTACACCTGGATGGTGACCGCCGCTTGGTTGTCAGAGTAAGTGGTAAACGTTTGCATGTGCGTACAGGGAATTTTTGCATTCCTCTCCACAATCTTCGACATGACTCCACCTGCTGTTTCTATACCCAGAGACAAGGGAGTCACGTCGACTAGTAACACATCCTGTATCTTTGAGTGTCGTTTGCCACTTAATATTGCGGCTTGAACTGTCGCGCCATACGCCACCGCTTCGTCCGGATTAATGGACAAGTTTAGTTTCTTACCGTTAAAAAAGTTCTGGAGCAGAGATTGAATTTTAGGTATGCGGGTAGAACCTCCGACTAATACGATATCGTGGATAGAGTTCTTATCCATTTTGGCGTCTTTTAAAGCCTTTTCCACGGGCTCCAGTGTGATTCGAAATAAATCAGCATTCAGTTCTTCGAATCGGGCGCGTGATATTCTCGAAAAAAAATCGATTCCGTCATAGAGGGCATCTATTTCGATATTAGATTCGGTGGTCGAAGAGAGCGTTCTCTTCGCACGTTCAGCGGCGGTACGCAAGCGCCTCAGTGCTCTTGGGTTTGATTTAAGATCTCTTTTATGTTTCCTCTTAAACTCATCTGCCAGAAAGTTCACTAATCTACTATCGAAATCCTCTCCACCAAGATGAGTATCGCCTGCAGTGGATTTCACCTCAAATAGTGAACCTTCGTCTATGGTTAGTATGGACACGTCAAAAGTACCGCCGCCTAAATCAAAGATCAAAACATTTCGCTCACCTTTTAAATTTTTATCTAATCCGTAAGCCAGGGCAGCGGCGGTCGGTTCGTTAATAATGCGAAGGACGTTTAGACCGGCAATAGATCCCGCGTCCTTGGTGGCCTGTCTCTGAGAGTCATTAAAATAAGCTGGCACTGTAATTACCGCACTTTGCACTCCAGAGCCTAAGTACGCTTCGGCAATCTCCTTCATTTTTAAAAGCACCATGCTACTTATTTCCTCTGGGGCAAATCTTTTAGTCTTTCCTTTATACGTCACCTGTATTTTAGGTTTTCCACCGTCATTGATGACCTTGAAGGGCCAAAGCTTAATGTCTTGTTGTACATTGGGGTCATCGTATTTACGTCCGATTAAACGTTTGGCGTCAAAAATAGTGTTTTCTGGGTTCATAGCTACCTGATTCTTGGCAGCATCGCCGATTAGCCGCTCCGTATCTGTGAAGGCGACATATGAAGGTGTTGTTCGGTTGCCCTGGTCATTCGCAATGATGTCTACATTTCCCCTTTGCCACACACCGACACACGAGTATGTAGTACCCAAATCTATACCAACGGCGGACATATTTATTATTTTTCTACACCTACACAGTTAAGAGCGAAATTTTTTTAAAGGTTTTTTTTATTTTTTGACATTGTACATATACGTTCTGATTTATTCTATGAAGCCAGTATTCATAAACCAGAAACAACAATTAGAATGGCAATGAAAGTATTTTTAAAACGCACCATTAAAATACATGTAGAAATATTAAGGTAGTTTATTATTTTAATATTTCTATACGATAAATTAATCTTCACGTCGCGTAAAAATAATAAATTTCTAAATTTATACGTAAATAGTCAACTGTGAGTGAACAGTATACTACAAGTGGCCGTGTACATTCTACTTCTTTGCCTCTGACAAATCAAATGTCACTTTGACACTATTAGATATGAAAATAACAATAATATAACCTTAAAATAAAGATACATACTTAAAACACTATAATTTAAAAAACTATAGTTTAAAAAATGCGATACGCACAGCTAGTTGTTGGTCCTGCTGGTAGTGGAAAGGTAATTAATTTTTATTATAAGATGTATGATATTTTCGTATTAATTATCCTATTTAAAGTTAATATAGCGCCATGTTAAAAGTTTTCTTGACTTTATTGATATATTTTTTATAATGTAATTTATTAAATTTTAACTTTTCAGTCAACGTATTGTTCAACCATAACAAAACACGCGTGTAACGCTAACAGGACGGTTGAGGTGGTGAACTTGGACCCTGCCGCGGAGCATTTCGACTATGAACCTCTTGTGGACATCCGGGAACTCATCCATCTGGATGATGCTATGGAAGATGATGAACTGCAATTTGGCCCAAACGGCGGTCTGGTGTTCTGTATTGAGTCAGTTTAATAACATTTCAATTTTAAAATTCTGTAGTAAATTGGTGGCAAATTATACCCAAAAGATCTAGACTAGTGACATGATGTTTGCAGTTGATTATTTTTATTTTTTACAAATATGAACTAAAAAAGATTAATATTCAACTAAGGTAGATTTGTCGATACGACCTTGGGCTATGCAGTTACATTATAAAGGTTTTTAATAATTTATTGGGAGTTACTGACAGAAATGTAGACGGGAACCATCACAGGGTCTCAAGTGGCGACCATGAGCTGATTGTCGCGATATAGCCAGGCCTTCAACTGGATGGACTGATGATATTGTAAAAGTTGTAGGAAGATGCTGGATACGGCCAGTGGAAGTCTGATCATTGTGAACTTTGGAGGAGCCTGTTTGGGCCTTTATTGCCAGATATGATGACACAGCAATATTTTATATGTAAAAACTGTCTCTTAAATCTGTTCTTCAAAGTTCTTCATGTCATGGAACAGCCTAGTATAATTAATTACATTTTAGAATATAGTAGGTTGATTCATAAAACAATGTAACTGAAAATCTTTTTCAAAATTTATCATTTATGAATACTGTAAATAATTTCCAGGACTCTTTTAGAGAACAGCGATTGGCTGCAAGAACAGTTGGGTGATGTAGATGATGACTACATCCTGTTCGACTGCCCCGGACAGATAGAACTGTACACACATCTTACAGTTATGCGCAGAATTGTAGAACTACTTGAGAGCTGGAACTTCAGGACATGTGTGGTATTCCTTATTGACTCGCAATTCATGGTAGATGGTGCAAAATTTTTATCAGGTATACATATTTCAAGCTTGAATTAATTTATTAATTTTGGTATTAAAAATTGTATTAATTATTATATATATCCACAGGAACAATGGCAGCTCTCAGTGTAATGGTCAATTTAGAACTACCACATGTAAATGTTTTAACCAAAATGGATCTCCTCTCTAAGACAGCAAGAAACCAGCTGGACAAGTAAGCATTAGTAATATATGTTATTTGTTTTACAAGGTGTTCATGCACTGGTGTTGGAATACCAGTTTTTGGGTTTTTAGTGTAGATCTACAATGATCATGGGCCTCATATTAAGGTTTATGGTCACCCAGAGAGTAATAGAGAGAGTTATGCTCGGAGTTTCACTGTGAGATCGAAACAGAAATGAGGAAATCCACAGAAGAACCAAGATCACCGAAGTTGCTCAGTTGCTTCTTGAGTGATGACCACGAGCCAATAGACGCGGCGTGAGTAGACCTCCCACTAGGGGACCAGCGACATAGTTGTGGGATGTCGCTGAAAACGGGTAGCGCAGGACCAATCAATATGGTGATATTTGGGGGAGCCCAAGTCTTGCAAGAAGAGTGTAGTTAATGGAAGAAGTGTAGATCTACATGGTTGTTGATTTAAGATGTGTTCCAGGGTAAAATTAGGGTAATTACAGCACAAAGTAATTTTTCCCGTGCCATAATTAAGTTCCATGATTTTCAAACTAAAAACTATATGTTCACTACTGAGATTTAATAGAATTAAACTTAATAATATAAAAAAAATTAAAAAATATGTTGGTTATGTTTACATTTTTTTTATGAAATAAAAATTACATTGCTATAAGCTGTCATCTGACATCAGTAACTAGATAAATTGTTGTATATATAAAACTTGGAACTTATATGATGAAAATTACGAAGGGTGTATTTTATGAGGTTACACTCACAAAAGGTACTGTGGGACACGCAGTGTGCAAAGAACAGCTTGTGAAGTTAATAAAGTTAGCTGCCCAAATTCTGACATCGGTAAATTATGTCAAAGGTCCAAAGATGCTTGAGATCTTAGAGATAAATAAACATAGCTCTGTGTGAAAAGTGTGGTCTTCAATGGAGGCCACTCCCATTATGACATACTCCACATAAAAAAATCCGCTTATATCTACATAAGCAATGAGAAAAGAAAAATTCACCGTCATCTGTTCTTTGTTGCTTGCTTGTTCCATTATAGTCCTAACATCAGGTAGACTAAACAAGAGGAGCCATGCAGAGTAAAATTGAGGTTATTTCTATGTTTTAGTTATTTGGATCCGGACCCCCACATCCTGTTAGCTGAGATGAGGAACGCTCACTCCAAGTGGCATGAAAAATACGCAAAACTGACAGAGGCCATCGGAGAGGTCATAGAAAACTTCAGCCTTGTAAGATTCTACCCTCTAAACATAAAGGACGAGGAGAGCATAGACAATATACTGCTCACCATAGACGCGATCATACAGTACGGCGAGGACGCTGATGTGAAGATAAAAGATTTTGATAATGAAGATCCTGATGATAATGACTGTGATTGATTTGTTATAACATATTTCATGTTTTTTATTTCACCTAATCCTTTCAATATTAACATATTAAATATACAGGGTGATTGGTGATTGATGTTTAGCTCATTTGTCAGCAAAAAAATTTAGAGCTTTTACACATATTTCCGATCACCTTATATGAAGTTATTACTCTGGGAAAATTTTAATTAATTAATTTTTATTAGGCATTTATTAATTTTGATATGTAGGTAATCTGAATTTTAAAAACGCTTTTTTTAACAAAATTATTATTGCGTTATACCGTTATACTTATTTCTGCTTTCATTGATATTTATATAGGGTGTTCCATTAGTTAATAACTTGAGTTATGCATTCACCAATTTAAAGTTTTTACTCTTATAACACAATCACCATGTATAGTTGCTCTAACTAATACTACCTACCTGATACCCACTGCTGGGCATAGGCCTTACTGTAGATTTCCAATAGGTCTGGGCTTATAATATTGATTTCAACTTACGGAAAACATGGTCTCTTTGAATCTCATTGGCAAGCTAATGGTAGCCAAAGTCATAAATGCTATGTGATGAATGTAACCGACATAGGCCAGTGGATTGGCAAATTGAAGTAGCAGTTGGCAGGCCAGAGTGCTCGGAACTGATGACCGAAAAGGCTTTAAGATATGGACAAGCAAGATCAGCTGACGTCCTTGACTTATTAAGAAGTCAATGGAAGACACTTGATGTCGTGACCTGCATCCATAGTGGTGATGAATAATAAATAGCTTATTGACACCTGATAGGCATAGGTCAAAGATATTTATGGGGGGATATACCATAATCGTCACGATTACCAGTGTGGTATGGTACACAGGGTGCTGTTGCCCATCCTCTGGATAATTATTTGTGAGCAGTGGCAAACCTATACAATTAATGTACTCCATCCCGGGAATCGAACCCAAGTCCCAGTCTGCCACCGCTGGGATACTGCTCAATCCCCCTTTATACTTTTATGAAATCTAATGTTTACATTGGATTAAAAGGTTTTATTAAAGAACCTAGAGAAATAGATTTCTCTCTGAAAAATTTGAATGCAGCGTTCATTATAATATATACAGGGTGATATAAGACTGTTTAAAAATATATAAAAATATCTATGAAGAAATTCAAGTTTACAATTCAGTTTAAAAACAAATACATAGATAAGAAAAATCTTAAATATACGCCAATTTAAAAAAAAACGAAATACAATTATTTTAAAATTATTTATTATATCATATTCAGACAATATTATAACATGTTATTTCCGTAAGAAAACATTTAATAATACAAAATTATTAATAATTACACTATTATTATAAATCATAAGCACAACTTTAGCAATCACTCTAAATTAATACAGAAATAAAGTAGTATACCTTATATTTGCCTATTTTAATTTTATAAGAGATGTATAAAAAACATTACATATGCAAACACTATATTAAAGGTTCCCACAGTTGGGATTATGCCTCCATAGGGACATCGGCCCAGTGTGTATCAATTAATGTCATATATATATACATAGGTAACAATGATTTTATTTTTTTTGAACTGGCCAGTAAAAATGTTAACATTACATAATTTTAAAATTCAAAAATAGAACTCTGCTAACTTTTTTTTGTTAAATGTCATTTATTTTAGCAGATTGCTTTACAATATCATTAAGAATTTAACACATAAAAATTTTAGTAACATTTTTTTAAAAATTTTGAAGCAGTTTGAATCGGCCACAAAATTAAAAAGGCATGTTAGCTTTTGGTGATGAAATTCGATCTTTTGATACTATTTATAGTATAATACTGTGATCAAAAAGTAATGTGAATTTGTTTTATAATGTATATTCTTTTTTTATTCTTCCAAATCAATTTCATTACATTCATGCCTACGGTTTTTCCAGTCCTCGAAACATTTTTTTTCTTGTAAAGCCTTTAAGACCTTCGATAGGGTTTTTATATCCTCAATCGTGTCAAAAAGGGTATCGCATGGGTTATTTGACTTTGTTGAATAGCCAAAAGTCGCATGGAGCTAAATCAGGTGAATACAGTGGTTGCAGAACGATATCAGTCGAGTTTTTGTCCAGACGCGAAAAACCAATACATTATGACATCTACCATTGAAACTTGACGCGTTTGAGTGAAAAAGAGAGACAAACAGACGCTTGGACAAATATTATATGAATTCCTACCAACCTACCGAAATAATGATTACCCGCTTCCCAAATGCCCGAAAATTTTAAAAGACAATTTCACTTTACTTTTCGATCAGCGGTATTCTGATTTAAAATATTTCCTTCATAATTACTTGTTTAAATATCAAACACGTAATAGGTTTTATAATGGCAACATTGAACCCTTATCTCAGGTAATATGAGCAACTGTCGATGTAATTTTTATTTTTCTACTAAAAAACTACAATTTTTTTTTAAATTCACATCCAAACCTCATGTAAGAGTTCAAAAAGTTCTACGTAGATGTACTATTCGTCATGGGTACCTGTTACCAATCTGGCTAAAGACCCTCGAGGTAGATCAACCCTACCGCTATACCGAAGATATTCTAGATATCAGGGATGGAATTAAGAGTAACCTTATGAAGGCAGTCGAGAAACGCCTTCAGAATCTGTTTACCACCATCCTCCAAGAAGTCAAAATGCCACAGACATGGAGCAAGAGTGTGGTGGTGCTGTTCTTCAAAAAAGGTGATAATACCTCGGTAAATAATTACAGACCCATATCACTTCTGAGTCCAAGAGTTGTTCTCAAGGATCATTACAAACGTAAAGGCTTCAACACCATAGATCGAGTGATAATAAATTATAGGAATGGGAGGAAAAGTAAGACACTAATGTGAAATAAATAAAAAAGAAAGCAACAGTTGTTTAATTGTCATAAAATGTGAAATTAAACATGTATATCAATTAAGGATATTATATATTATAAATAAGATTGTAATGTCCAGTCCCATAAATACGATGTGAGTGAGTGAGAGGTCCCCAATAATGGGGTCCTTAAGAAATAAAAACGCCATAGACCACATGCATAGGCAGCGGCAGATTAAAAAGTATAAAAGGCCACTATGTTTAGCTTTTATGGACTATGGAAAAGTCTTCGATTCAAGACATGGGCTGTATTGTCCCTCAAGGTGATCGACTATCGATACATCCAGATGATGAAGTGCTTGTATAAAAACGCCAGTCTACAGGACCTGAGCTTGAATGCACTTGCAGAATTGTAAGACAAGGAGACATTATTTCTCCGAAACTGTTCACTGCTGCACTGGAAGATGTCTTCTGATGCTCATGCTGATAGTCAATGGCTGAAACCATGGAAGACTTGGGTACAATGCTCAATGGTACCTCCGCACAAGTAGACCTTAAAATAAATATGGACATCCCCATATCTAATGTTCAAGTAGTGGTCGGTGACTATATATACTTGGGTCAAACTGGGTCCAACTGATAAGTCCAGCTTCGAGAAAGAGATCACTCGCCGAATCCAACTCAGATCGGCAGCGTTAGGAAAGTTAGGAAATACCTCGCCCAAAATACAGCAACAAATAGACGAAGATATTTGACCAGTGTGTGTAGCCTGTGATGACCCAGAGAGCAATGAAAGGAATTAGCTTCGCATGAGATCCATTAAAGATCCAAGGTCATCTACGTAACTCGAATTGCTCATCTGAAGTGGCAGTGAACGAGTGGTGATGAGCCGAAAGACCCGGCGTAGGCAAGCCCCCCACTAGGGGTACGGCTTCCTGTAAGCGAGAAACGCAAGATGGGTCATCGTTATGATCATTGGTTGAATCTTTTGCATTGCAGTGGGCGTTTATGGGCTGATATGGCCTTAACGATGTTCGTCACGAATATTTAAAAAAAAAACAATAAATCATCTAAATGGTGCAGGTATCTAAAAAGGTGGGTCCAATCAAAACTTTTGACATTCCTCAGGTCTGGTTTTGTTAAATATTCAAAGGCTTTCGTCTCACTCTACCGTGAAAAGATATGGTATAAAATATACGAATAATCTTAAAAGGGAAACTTTTGAATCATGAAAATCATACAAATATCTGTGACAGTAAAAACAAACTGACGAAATAATTGCTTAAACAGGTATATATAGAAAGACCAGGAACATCTGTTTGGCAATGAAGAAGAAGTGGAAATGGTCACGTCATATATGGCGGAAAAGTGGAGCTAGACCTTTCATTCGGCGGGTTGTCGACATTAAGGTGACCAAGGGAACCTGGACTAGAACTTGAACCTGTCAGCAGGGAACCGACATTTGGAGTCCAAAATGTTTTCTTAAATATTTTAGTTGTTCTGAAATAAAACGTCAGAAGGTTACTGATTAGCTAAAACGCCGTTTGGAACATAAGAACCAATTCTAGGTCCTTAGTTGCCAAAGTGACATGGTGGACCACCAGGAGTCTGAGACTCGACAGGTGTCTACTTTGGCGTGTGAAAAAAAAGGATTCACAATTAGTCAAGGGTCCAGGAAAATTTATTTGCTTTCTATAGTAAAGAACTAAAATATTGGCTTGTCTTCAGCTATCATAAAGATTATATTAAAAAGCACATTCAATGCAACATAGATCTAATTTTCACATTATTGTCTAATTTTGGAAATACCTTTGAAATGTAACTGCGCAGAGTCCATTTGAGACAGCTAAATTTTATATGAGAAAGAGATTATAAACATCTGATCTAGATAATAGAAAGAAAACCAAACATTATGAACTGCTGTTGGTAGTATTGTAGAAATTGGTAGTTTTATCCGAATGGTAGTTTTGAGCTTTTGGCAGTGTGGCAGGCGGCGCTACCCTTGGAGTCATGGCTCGTCCTCAGGTTGTGCGATGCTAAACACGTAGAGGCAGCAACCGAACTGCAGCAACGCACCGTGTGCCAGAAGAGCGGAGCCCTCCCAGGCGCCCTCTCCACTCGGGCTCCAGCTCGGGCACTGGCACTCCTCCTGTTCCCATGAAGGTCGAGTTGTCAACGAACCATTGAGTCTGTAACAAAGAGTGACCATTAGTAAGGAATATAAATGTCTTGGAGTAGACTGGCTTTGTTCGAGAAAGATATGTATGTTGACCTTCCACATGGATTGATGAACAAAGAACTTGTCTTGCAATAGATTTAAGAAGCATGAAACAAGGATCCCAAAATGTAGTCGATAACAATAGATCTCATAAGGTCACCCAGAGAGCAGTGGAGAGGGAGAAGCAGTGGTTCTAAACTATGCCTACCCTGAAACACTCCTAAAAATCCGTTTAGTGACCAGACTAATTGTGGATTAGCGTAGAAAAAAAATATGCAGGGTACCTTTGTGGAGCCGGACGTCGCCTCCGAACAAAGTCGCGCAGGGCTGCAGCGCGGGCCTCGGCCTCCTGTTGCGCGTCGGGAGACGCATCAGGCTGCGGAGGCTGCTCATCTCTCGGCGACGCGTCACAGGTGTACAGCACCCCATTGACACGACTGCCCCACTCCGAATAGTTGATCAGCTCGAAGTGGCCCGTCACCTGTTCACATTATTAACTAATTATTCTTCATAATTGCATCAGTCCCCCACCATTTCTTTCTCACCAATGGAGTTTGCAAACATTAAACAGCAATTCCTCAAAGACCGCTGAGGTTGTTTTGATTTTGGGGATACAACCGTATATAATTCACAATTTGTGCATTAATTATATAGGATTTCCACTTACAAAAGTCTCCAGAGGATGGGCAGCAGCGTCTTCTGTGTACCAAAATATCATACTGATCGCCAACTCGCCTGTCAAGTGTGGTGATTATGATATATCCCCCCCATAGATATCTTTGGGAGAGGCCTATGCCTTTTAAAACCCGTTCTAATTCTAATAGTTTGATGGACGTGGATCCCACGTGCATGGTCAAGCCGTACCACTAGGGTGGTATGGTTAAGTGGCAAAGGTGATGAGCGAGCAGGGCAGGGGCGAGCACCTCGTCACAGAAGATGACGGCGTGGTGCTGGGCGGCGCGACGGCAGCGGGGCGGCAGCGGCACGTCGCAGCCGTGCGTGCCAACCGTTGCGCTCGACAATCGCATCGCGATCGGAGTCCCGATCGCCGCCTCGCCGCCATGCCTACCACACAAATTTTAAATTATAAAAACAGACGAATCATCTATATCAGGGCTTCTTAAACTATGGGTCGCGTAGAAAAATTCTGGGGTCGAGAGATTTTAATGTCAAATAATTATATATACCATTTTATAACATCACCAGAGTTGGCGGAATACAGTGGACATGCAGCGTCTAGACACGCGCATTTTTTGAAGGTTTTAAACTAATATAAATACAGTTTTATAATTTTTTGTGCAATTTTTTATTTTAGATTTTTGTATGATTTAAAACGAATTCTAAAACTATATATTTTCATATGTATATATATTGTTACCTAATAAATAAATCATCAAAAAATATTAATGTATTTTAAATTTTTATGGGGTCATCAAGAAACTCGCAATCATAAATGGGGTCGTGAATGACAAAACTTTGAGAAGCCCTAATCTATATAAATAAATAAAATTGAAGTGACAGTTTGTAATATTAAAGTAACCGCTTTTCACTACATGCATATTAACACATTATGGACGGCTCACGAGATATCTCGTTTTCATGTTTTTTTCATTCAGTCGGCAACTAAGTAACGAGCCGCAAATGTTTCTGCTACAACCTACTGCCTACGAACCCTCTCGCATTCCGAAACAAAAGCGAAACAACTGAATCATTCCTAGCATGTGGAAATAATAAGTCGCATTTAAGTAGCACAATGACGTTCCTACGTAGGAAATAGCTCTAGAGTGGCCACTCGGCAAACCATGGAAAGATTCGGATCCTACCCCGGATTACCTACGCTGCCTCTGAACCTTGCTTTTTCTTTGTTAATGTTGGTGCTGTCAGCCCTAAGGCTTTTACAGCTTCGTCGGAACTGAGTTCACGGAGCGGAAGGGTCCGTGAACTGATGCCCCTGAACCAAAACCCAAGCAGACACTTATAATACGTGCGGCGATACTTAAAATCGCGAGTCAGAAATTTAATTAGGTTTGGTGGCGCCATCTAACGGTTCATGCTAGAACTATTTCGATAATTGGCAAAGACAGTAGTACCGGTCAGGTTTGACGGGGCAGAGTGTCGCGCGCACCGGCACCGCGGGCTGAAGGCTGACGCGCGGCGAAGGCTGCGCGGCGGCAGGCGGCGAGCCCCACACGAGCCGCGCGATGCGCTCGCGGTCCGCGCGAGCCAGCAGCTCTGACGGCAGCGCCGCCCGCCGCACGCCCAGTCGCGCCAGCCGCGCGCGGTCCACGCCCCGCAGCCAGCGTGCCCCCGCCGCCCCTCCGGTGGGAGCACTCGCCCCGCACCCCCGCCAACGACCGGCGCGCGCCTCGCCGCACGCGATCTGCAAACACACACCTCATGCTCAATGCATTGGACATTTCCATTCACTGCCGACTTGTTTTTTGTTACAGCATTTTCAACATGTCCTACTGTTATGAAGTATAAGACCTTTAATAAATAAAGGAATGGAAAATAACAGCTCAACTGTCTAATGCGGAGTATGGATCAGGACTCACTCGGCGGAATGGTCGAGTTTACGTGACACTAGGAAACACAGAGTGCGCGAGAATGGAAATTTTAACTCCATTTTTTTAGCTTTTCGAAACTGGTACAAGTGTCACGCGTTAACGCGTGGTAAACAGACCAGACTGATGAGCGATAAAGGTCACAATAAGAACCGCAATGTATTTATAAACTAACACGACACAGGCTTGTGATGTCTCAGTGTAAAACGCTCAGTGCACTCCGCATCATTCTCAAAGTATTTCGCACCTGTTGGAGCTGCTGCCAGGCGAGCAGCTTGACCAGACGCTCGTCCAGCTTATGCAGCTGCTCCTCGACGGTCGCGAGCAGCTGCTCCACGTCCTCGTCAGCGCGCAGCTGCAGGCGGTCGGGCCGGGCGCTACGCCCCCGCGCCCACTTGTCCCCGGACACGCGCCGCCGCTTCACCTTACTGGTGAGGTACTCGAAGTCAGAATCCGATAACTCGCTCGACGACTCTCCCTTCTCCTCCTGCTTTATTACAATTCATTCTTTATAGATAGTACATGTACACATATGCACATTCAAATATATATGTCATACTGTTGTTTCTGTATTTATGCAGGAAATATTCTAGCGCCATCTGCCGGCGCCAACCAAAACTGCAATTCCAACATATATATACACTACAAGGCATAAGCTTTTTAGGGATATACCATAATCGCCACGCTTGGCAGGCGGGTTGGCGATCGCAGTGTGGTATTACGCAGGGGATGCTGCAGCCCATCCTCTGAAAACTTATTATGAGCAGTGGTAATTCTTTTTAATTAATGCACAAAACGTCAATTACATGAGACTATTCAGAAATCGAACCCGAAACCTATGTACAATAACCTTAGTCCTCAACCAATGGGCTGCTCAAAATAATATCAATATATAATTAAATATATTATAAACTACTGTTTACGATAAAAATATTTGAAAATAAATTGTTCTAATTTAATAAAAAATTCTTGCCGGAAAGCTGTTACTGCGTATGGCATCGATAGATGGCGCTTGTATTTAATTGTCTCGCTCTATACACTCGGGTAGTGGTACAAAAGAGTACCGCGTAATTGAGTAAAATCATGTACCTTGGGTTGTGTTATCGCTTCAAGGTCATCCGCAGCATCGTCCTCGCTGGCAGCGCGCAGAGGGCAGGCGCCCTCCCCGCTGTACTGCGGGCACGACGTATTCAAACAGATCTGCCTCTTTGTATCCCCTCTCCCGGCCTCTTCATCCTCAGACTCCGAGTAATCACCGCTCGCCTTCAGCCTTTTCATCACTGACAACATAGGAATTCCATAAAGCATATACTCTCTCTGACCTGTTTTTAAATTTTAAAATATACCGTCCCCAAAGTTCCCAACCGTTAGATTATGGGACTTATTTAAAAGTAGATCTTTACCGTCTCTGACTATAGTACTTTTCAAGCAGGTGATGAAGTTGTAAGCCTCACTCACATCTCCTACATCACCAAGAACACACTAACGATTCAATCTTCATCGCTTGGGATATCAGATAAGCTAGCTCCTATATTAT
This sequence comes from Battus philenor, assembly GCF_028537555.1. NCBI lineage: Eukaryota > Metazoa > Arthropoda > Insecta > Lepidoptera > Papilionidae > Battus > Battus philenor. The sequence continues at coordinate 839,307 of NW_027181686.1, read as the reverse complement.
CCGGATATGGTACTGAAATTGTTAGCTTCCTTACTCCTCGATTCCCATCATGGGATCTAGCCTAAGCTTCACCTGGCTGAGCTTGATATTATCTAGCATATATCTCTTGCTGAACAGGCAAGTACCTGCAGTAATTCGCCAAGCAAATAAACATGTCCAACATCTGCAGTTGACCAGACAGCCACTAAGAATCTGACATCAAAGACCAGTATCTACTGACTCAGTAGTCTACTGGTCCACTAGTATTCTAGTCAACCAGACCCGTAGTTCCGGTAATAAACCTACTGAAGCCGAATGTCTCTTATAAAGGATGTATCTATTTACCCTATAAGAGGCGGTGGTCAGGGTATATTGTCTAAAAGATTACCACAGGGGTCCTAAGATTCTGGGATGTAGACCACAAATTGGCATGCATCTCTGCTATCTAAACCTATATATAATTGTCCAAACCAGCACTTGGAGTGAGAGATGAAGCTTCTAAAAAGATATATTTTTCCATTTCATATATATACACACACGCATGTAACATATAAGTGTAACCCACATATATATGTTACACACATGCGTACGTATACACGCGTGTACGTTAACGCCTATATGTATGTTACAAAATATATTTTATATTGACGCTTATTTGAGTTCATACTTAGATATCTCATATATCTACACGTAATTTTACGTATTCTGTAACATACTGTTAAACAGTAATATATATAAAATAAATGCTTGACGAACAAAGATGAAAGATTCGGACAGCCTTTACATATAAGGTGCTGATAGATGTCATCAGCTTGGATAAGTAATCATTAAGGCTTACTAAACTGCGTTATATCAGTATTAAATGTTTGCATATGCATGTGCATGCATGTGAAAGCATATCCAAGTGTATCCATTCGCATGTGTGTGTATCAAGTACACCTGTACCTGCGGTACAGCGCACGTGCTCGCGACGGCTGGGCAGCAGCGGAGGAGGGTGTCTATAATGCTGTCGCACCATCTCTGGCACAATGACACGCCCGCGCATCCCACTCGCCTTCAACCTGAACATAATCACACAAACTCATACAAACTCTTTTTCAGCCATTCATTAAGTCCTCTTTTTGGGAAAGAGAGAAGTAGAGAGATATGTTACTATATTAAAATAACATATAAATATCCATTATTCCAGATATATAATTATACATATCAGGGGTGGCCAAACTGCGGCTAGCGAGTCACATGCGGCTCTTTGAACGAATATTTCTAGCTCCGATTGATTGTCGAATTATTTAAATATTTAATCGTTTTTTATCTGTGGCAGCTCATGGGAAATCAAAACAAATTAATGGTGTGAATAATAATTATTATTATTCCACCATAAAATTATCGGAATCCAAACACCGATCATAATTAACTAACCGGCATCTTAAGTATTATAAGGAGTGCTGTCATACACGTGTCCCTTTATATCTAACTTCAATACACATATTTTGTAATTTTATTGTAATAATTTTATAAATATGATTTTTGTGAAAAAAGAAAAACGTTATTTTGCCTGTTCAATTGCGGCTTGAATATATTTAAAATTTCGAAAAATATCTCAAAGAACTATGCCAACCCTGGTATATAGTTACAAATATCAAGCCATCTGTTCTTAAATGTCACGTGTGCGTCTTATCAATACCTCATACGGCGACTACAGTGTAAGTGGTTTTTGAACATCAAGACGGGGTAAGTGGTCAAACTTCAAGTCATTGTACTTCTCCTTTTCAGCCTAACATTAACAACGTTGTGTCTACTTTATTAAGGTGTAGTCTCCACTCTAGTACCATAAGGTCCCAATAGCCATCTCTTCTGCATTTACTATTATTATATAATGTCTTATAAATATATACACCACTTCAACATATATGATATATAAGTTTAAAATCTATTATTATCATCACGTCAGCTCATAGATCTCCACTCCATAGAACTCCACCAAAAATCTCCCCGAGACTGGTCTTGGGTTGCCCACATCCAGCTACTTCTTGAGACCTTGACTATGACGGTCCACATAGTGGGAAGCCTACCCTCGACTCGTCTACCGCCTCATGGTTGCCTCTCATCTGCATGTGCCCGCCTACTGCCATTTTAGACAAGCAGTTCTTCTAGATATGTCTGTAACCTTGGTTCACCTGCAAAACTCCAAGCATCTCTCCATTACACTTTGAGTGAATTTCTTGTCAGGTTCTTCTCAATAAATTCAACAATCCGGACTGGTTGTTTTTACTCCCTCTTAATTATTAATTTTAACGAAAATATATAAGCGAATACAAAACTGTGTATCTGTTAAAAAAGAACCTATGTCCAGAAGTGGGCAACCTACTACTAATATGGTGATGTTGATGATGATTTATAATTAATAGTTTGAAAATAGGCAAACTTAATTTTGTAAATTGACAAATGAATGAATTAAGCACTGAAAGTGAATCTGACCTGAAGGCAGGTCGGGCTCTCCTGGCGCGACGGATGAAGTCAATCTTGATGGCGTGCTGGTCCACCGGCGCCGAGAACTTGTCCCACAAAGCCACGCGCTCCGTTGCTGATATCGAGTTCACCAGCTTCCAATCCTGAAACACATCATATATTTTATATATATTCCTATATCACAGTCATTCATTTGTGAAAAGTAAATTTCTCAATAATATGTTACCGTGACATATATTAAAAATAGGTTAAAATATTAACTATTAGATATTCCTACCCGATCCTCGATTTCGATTTCTCGATGAATTCAACATTTCGAACCTAACAGTAGTACATGTATATATACAATATATATTTAATTATACATTATTTCAATGTCTTGTCTTATCGAAGATGCTTAGCGCCTTGGCTTGTTTCTCTGTTCATTTTGTTTTATTAATTGAATAACACCCGTGTACTTAGTCAAGATTAGTATTATGTTAAGTAGTCTATGTATAAATCTTAATGTCATAGTGTAATGACGGCTCAAATATGATAAAAGAGACCTCCACGAACGAGCCAATCGGGGCTGACGGCGCGACATAAAGATGCCAGTGGGGTAGTTCAGGTAATAAAGTCGTGCGGGCTCTATTGCACTTCCCTCGCTTTATTAACATACAAAAAAGACGTCAGTAGCCAAAGACGAATTCCATGAACGAGCCAGTCGGGGCTGACGGCGCGACATAAAGATGCCAGTGGGGTAGTTCTGGCAATAAAGTCGTGCGGGCTCTATTGCACTTCCCTCGCTATATTAACACACAAAAAAGACGTCAGTAGCCAAGGACGAATTTCATGAACGAGCCAGTCCGGGCTGACGGCACAAAAATGGTGCAGATAGGGTAATTATAGCAATAAAGTTATAATGGCTTTATTATACATTACTCGCTTTATTAATCATACACAAAGAAGACGTCAGTAACAAAGCACGAATCCCACGAACGAGCCCGTCGGGGCGGACGGCGCGACATCAGATAAGTACTGGTGATGTTATTATGGCAATAAAGTTATGCAGTTTCTATTGTACGTCCCTCGCTTTATTTATCATACACAAAGAAAACGACAGTAACAAAGGAAGAATCGAACAGACGGCCGAAAAGAGTGCAGATGGTGGGGTACTCACTTCATTGCACCATTCACAGCAGCTGACAGGCGGTGAGATGAAATAAAGTACAGATTATAATAGAGCTTCCTCCTTCAGTTAAGAACTTACCTATCAGCGGTATTTAAGGAACCTTGGATACCTTGTCAGCGATAGTAAGCGATAGTCTGTACGTAACCAGAAGTTACAGTGTAACGGAATTTTACGAGAATAATCGATACAGGTCCGTGGTTTTTGAGCAAAATGGTATTTTAATTCCAGTCCCACCCTGATACTTAACAACTTTATATAATTGCAGTTTAAATTTCTTAAATACTATACAAAAAAATACGAGAATAATACTTACAATGTATTGTTCCACATGGTTAGGACACATCCATCGACCAGTTGGCAGCGCAGTTAGAGGAGGGTCCAGGCAATCCTGTATATTAACACATTACGTTATATATATATATATATATATATATATATATATATATATATATATATATATATATATATATATATATATATATATATATGTATATATATTTGTGTATATGTATATATATATGTATATATATATACACCAATACCTCACTTTGCGTCGTGGTTACGTTCCAAAAAAAACACGAATCAAATTGAAACTCCGTAAAGTGAATTAAGGTTTTCTAAAGCAAACCATGTAAAGATCTAAGATAGGGTCCCGGGTTATTAAAATACCAGTTTTTAAAAATATAATTGAACAAAGTAAACATTTAAAAAACAAAAATAATATAAATCTGCCAATAAATAATTTGGAAAAATATATAGCTTTTTTGTAACCAGAAACAACACGTTAAAATTTATATAAATTTGTTTTTCTCTTTTAAAGAAAGCACAACACACTACGTAATGGAAACTCAACTCAAAAATTTGGAAAACAAAGTGAAAATAAAACTGTATTAAAATTGCTTTGATTTTTAGTTAGAAAGGGAATCCCCAAATTTTGATGACATGGCGCGATTAGAAACAAAAGTGTTGCCATTTTTTGGATAAAAAAAGAAAATTAAAAAAAAATTAACCAAACAACCAAAACAACGCAACCTCGAAAATCTAAGGACGCACAGTGAAAACTAGTGCATATTAAGCAGCGACGCAACTTCGAAAAAAACGCAAAACGTAACGACGCAAAGCGAGGTATTGGTGTATATACACACATAAAACTTACGTAATCAAGTAATTGTTATAATCATAGCATATGTTTAAATCTAAGCCATTTCACACAAATGTAAGCCTTTCTCCGTTACATTCCTTATGAGTTCCTTCCTATTTTGGGCAAGACGAGGTCTCTTTTACAAGAAGAACTGCAGACCCAGGGCAATATGAATTAAAAATACTCCCTGTAGTTCGTCATACTTATGATAGTATCTTGAACGTTTCAAATAAACATTTTTATAAAAATAATAACTCATTACTTATAGTGCTACCGAAACCGCTATACCGCGCCATAGGTATATGCGTCGAGACAGGGGGGAGTGTCGGTAGCTCCGTTCCGTCAGTCCGCCGTCAACTCTCATGCCATTTACCGTGGCGCCACCTTATAGTCTTTTCTTATTAGTTTTAACGGATTAATTTTTAGTACAATTTATGTATAGATTCTCTAGTGAAGAAATCTTTTTAAAATTCTAATCTGAGCTTGTCGAACAGGCAAGTGCAACATATAACGTCCACCAACAAGGTCAGGACGGAAGACCTTTGGTAAAGTCGTTTCTAAAATGTTGGATGCAGGTAGCTTTCAACCGGACCTATTGGAAATCTATGAAGGAGACTAGGTCCACTAGTGGACGTCCTACGGCTGAAATGATAATGATGTTGACACTAAGGATACCCATATTTTTTCCTGGGCTCCCACCTCGCCGCTCTTTTCTAAGGCGCGGTATAGCGGTTTCAGTAGCAATATAATTAGTACGAATTATTGATAAACAATTTTAATTTTTACTAATGTATCGATATCTATTTTGATCTCTTTACTTTGAACATCGACTTGAAACGACAGTGGCCTAGGCACTTGTCTCGTGGACGCAGTCCCCCTCTAGATGGACGGTCATGGTAAAAGTCATGAGAAGTTGCTGTTGTTGCTGTTGCATCAAAAGATTGATATGGTAGTGACAATGAGATGGAAATCGAACATATTCTTAATTTCAGTGAGGGTTTGACCTGGTGGAAAAGCAGGGGGCAGTAGTCGCACTGCAGGAGCGGCGCCGACTTGCAGGTGCCGCGGCATACAAAGCACGACTTGGCGGGCAGAGGTACACAGCCCCATGCATCCACGGTCACCACTGAAGCGCTGCCATTCTTGCTGCCCTCTGGAAACAATGTAAGTTTTTGGTGATGACAGCATAGTTGTGATCATGACTTTTCTCCAAACCGTCATGTTTGTAGACTGTACTGGCCTTCTAAAGACATCCCATATACTTGAACATTTGAAGTATGGTTTCTACGCAGAGAGTGCTTATTTGTGGGTTTCAATCTAACCAGATGCACTTATATAGAGTAATTTGTAATACATGTAAAAGCTGAAAAGATTGTATATATAGCAAATTTGTGGATAAAAAGCTTTAAAAAAAATTATTTACTTCCAATCATTGTGTAAAATTTATTGTTATTTGTTATTAGTATATGAGTTTTTATTATTAAGATTATATATGCACTTAAGTCACAGTTTTTAGCCCGCTAGTTTACAAAATATACAGGATAATTGTAAAATGTGTTAAAACTAAAATAATGTAAATGCTCATATATAACAAGAAACCTTAAGAGATTTTATGCCTATTTCAAATCACTCTATAAAGTGATCACTCTGAAATATGGGGCATAGATTTATTACAATTGGAATGCGACAGCCTTTACCTACATCCAGTACAAAGTCTACAGAGACAGTTAGTAAACAATAATTAATTTTTTACATGTGATAATTAGTCTATTTTTACATAGGGTGTACATATCCGGCATCATGTATCCGGCGATAAATATTGTACACCAACCTTTGTGTTTGCATATTTAATTATTTAGGAAAATTACAACTATACATAAATAACACCATTAAACCTATTCTTAAAATGAAACATTGTAATAAAAATAAAAATACTTGTTTTAACAGCTCCTAATAGATACCGGACTGTTTGTATATCGTGCGACAGAGATAACGCTGTACAAAGTCGAAATTAGCCGATAGTCTCTTTCCAGATGTTGACGTGCAATATTTATCGCCGGGTATTGTACCATACATTACTTGGTAGCAAACTATACATTCACTCTTTTGAAACCTTCAAATCTTTCAATAAATGTATGTATGTCTATTCCATTTTACTTTCTGTGTGCAACTTCTATTTCATTTTAGAACACTAAACTTATGGAGAAATTAAAACAGCTTCTCTAAAATCTGATGTCTGTTTAAACATCTTAGGTATGGAGTATTATTGAAAATTTTAAACATAATACCAAAAAACAGATGAAAAGACAAAAAAACTTGAATGGCTCCCAACAAGGCCCTCATCAGTCAGCAGTCAAACTGTTAACCAGCATCATGTCCTATAATGTGCGAACATTAAAAATATATTTGTTTTGCAAAATGAAACATCCAAGCTATTTACAGCAAAAGATGGCAAATCTCCTTAAAAAAAAACTAAGGGCAATATCCTTACAGTGCCTTCATAGCATATTTGTGATAAAGTTTCATATGTTAACAATATCAATTTTAATTTAAAAAAATAAGGGATATCCATAGTGTATTTAAAAGGCACCAATCATTGCTAAAAAACCGATTAAGATTATTTTAATGAAATTCCACATAACATTAAATAAGCCTATTTATTTATAATAGTCTGATGTTTATAATCACCTTTCTCAGTTCCAGGGAAAATACAAGGAATCTTCATCTCTCGAGGCAGCTCAAACTGTTTAGGATTCATTATTTTAGCCGCCTTCACCAGGATCTCCATTGGTGAAAGTTCCTTCTTTTCCTCTTCTTCCTCTGGCTCTTTGTCATCTTCTTTATTCTTCTTCTTAGTGGATGAGTTTGCTCTACTATTACGAAGAGATCTAGAATAAAACATTAAGAATTTGTTAATAACTTATATTTGAATTTCAATTTATATATCTAAAAATCATACATTTAGACATTGGTAATCTATATTTTAGTATATTTTCACAAGATGATTAAAATATCCTTATTTCTGTATAGAAATGTGGTGTTCCATGTGGTTCATGTGGTTCATGTCATCATAGTTCATGGTTGTTCACACTTTAAAAGTATCAAAACGCTTAGTGCAGTTTGAAATAATTTAAAAATTGTATGGATGTCGAGATTTACGACTTCCTTCCTCTCCGTCTTGTTGTCCGATTGAAGAAAGGAGATGGAGGAATTACTTGGTGTAATTCCACTGCAGATTTTCCAAAATGCAGTCTGCAGAATACCAATAAACAGACAACTTGTCGCTGAGGCTCCAAGGTTTGAAGCTTAATGCTCGCCAAAGCATTGTTACTAATCAGCCTCTTGACTCGTCTCTGAAGTCTAAAGCTTTGAGCTGGTGCTTCGCCATGCACATGGCTACAATATTCTACATATGATTGGACTTGTGCGATGTGCAGACTTAAAATCTGTACTGCCACACCTTCACTGGAATACCCAGATTTTTGGCGGCTAATTTCATTAAAATCTTTGGACTCAATAAATGTCTTAAAGTTGGAATTTGATGTTTAATACCCAACAGTTGGAAGTTATCTGTGACCAGTATTAATGGACTTTGGAATAGTTTTAAAACTAATAATTTTGTATATACAAATTACAACAAAACTTAAGCAAACAAGTCAGTTAAAAATTAAATTAATGTCAGTTTGTAACCCTATCTGTTAGAAGAACTAACAACAGACTCAGAAGGATATTACATTTCTTTTTTGGACTTCCTTAACATGTAACAACGATGTTAAGTCCAAGGGACTTAGCATTAATATTATACTTATAACAACAATACTCATGGTTTACTATTGTAACATTTATGCGTTCATATAACAGAGGTGGCTAAACTGCGGCACGTGAGACAATCTTTGAACAATTATATTTAGCTCCCATTGATCGTCGAATTATTTCAATATTTAAATATGTTTTACCTATGTCAGCTCCTGGAAAATCGAAACAAATTGCTTGTGTGGATAATTATTATTATTATTCCACCATAAAATCGCAAAATCCAAACAATGATCAAAATTGACTAACCGCATCTAAGTATTATTAGGAGTGCAGGCATATATGTGTGCCATTATATTTAACTTCAATACACATATTTTGTACCTGTGTTTAAATGATTTCAATAAATATGATTATTGTATTTGTTGTATCTCACAAAAAAATTTCAAATTTCCTAATATGGCTCGCTCTATCAAAGACTTTAGCCTCACCTGTTATAAACTAAAACTGAACATTTCCAATGTCTACAGAATCAGTTAGTACATATTAAGCAATAAAATGGTGGTAAAGTTTTTATAAATCTATCAAATTTAACATTTTGTTCATGCATAATTTGTCGTGCTGTTCTTATAAATTTGTTGTTTTTCGACTGTGAGGGGCCAATTTATTCTTGCAAAGCAAATTGTAAAATACACATGTCACTAGGACATATATTTAATTAAATCAGCCTGTAGACATGCACTGCAAGGCATAGGCTTCCCTCAAAAATCGCCATATTAACCTACCGCACTGTGCACACATTTAGCAAATTCCCACAACTTTGACCATATCATTGGTCCAACTAGTGTAAGGCCTACCTATACTACAGTACATGGTTGTTGCTCAAGAACCTTTAGGCCCTAATAGTCATTTCACCAGCAATGTACACTGCCCACTACCATTTTAGACAAGCAATTCTTCAATCTACATACATACAATTTGAAACTGGTAAAAAGTTAAAATAATTCTTTATAAAAAAGGCAATATATTAAGTCTATATATATTCACCTGCTCTTCTTGTCATTATCCGACTTGTCAACTGGTGACTGCGCACGGGAGCCCCGCGAAGTCGACTGGCGCTCGTCTGCAGCACGACATTCCCTACAAAGCCACAGGCCTGCCGGGATGTCACTCTCATCCAGAGGTGGGTCACTGTAGGGATCAACTGTATTTACTTAACCATTCTTTACTTCATTTTCATAAGATTTAAAAAAAAGATAAAAAGCCTGCTTTCTCAAATGCTAATAAATAAATCTGGTATAGGTCAGGTGAGCAATTAAAAAACAAGAGATAGAGAAATTAAATTTAAAATAAAAGAAAAGGTAAGAGTCAAATCTTGATTTACAACATGATAGGGTGGTACAAGAGGTCCCCAATAAGGGAGGGGCAGACTCCTGTGTTCATGTGAAGAAGCAGCACATTATGGACAAGTTCGCAGCCATGGGTTTGTAATAATTTTGGACCATAGATGCCTTATGTGAAGATTAAGCCTCCCCCAAAGATATCTATAAGGAAATTTACCATAATTACTATGCTTGGCAGGTGAATGGGTGATTGTACAGTATTATGGTATACAGAGAACAATGCCACTCATCCTCTGGAAACTAGTATATGAGTAGCGGTAATCCTAAATAGTTAATGCACAATGTAAATTATACAAGATTGTATCCTGGTTGATTGTAAAAAAACTATTAACTTTAGTAAGTAGTAATTATATAATACAAAAGTACAACAAATGTTCATATATAATTTCATTTGTGAAATTTATAGTATACTCACTAGCAGCCAAGATGAAAGCTAGCTGGACAACGATCACAGCAGATTAGATCACCACCCTCGCCACACGCGTCGCAAGAATCGTGGTTGTGACCTTTGCCGGGGCGTTTGTAATAAGGATGCTGAGGCTTCTTCGGCTTTTGTGTGTTCAAATCTTCGTCGGGAGGTTTTATAAGAGCACGTATGAGCTGAAAGTTCATCAAACAGTAGCTCCATGTCATAAACAAAACCTGTAGATAAATAATTAAAATGGCGATATGTTCGAAAGAAATCTTACAGGCATGAGACCACCGGAGGTGTCAAGATCGTATCCTACGTTAGACATTTTAACTAATTTAAATACACAACTTCAAATTCAAGAGACTAGAAACTATACAAAACAAATTAAACTACTTAATAATAACAATACAATCAAGTTTATATCCTCTTTGAATATATTACACCAAAAGTAGCTTTGCAATATGCTATACAATATAAAAATATTAATCAGTTTTTACTTTACTCATTTATAAATAGGTTTAATTATTAGCACGGAAACAAACGAAAACAAAATTTAGACACTAGCGGGAAGATGGCGGCAAGAAAGTTTTTGACATTGATGGATGGTAATTAGTCTTGCTATTCCAAAAAAATCCAAAAAGTGTTTTGTTATTTTATAGTAACGCAGATAGCGTGTAAAAACCTGTTAACTAATTTATAGTACATTAATAGAATTTTAGTAAGCTTTTTAGTTTTGGTATAGCCACTGCACTGACTGACTTTGAATTGAAATGTAATTTAAATATTGGCAGTCTGCATTTTATGGTATCATAATTCAGTGTTATTTCTCAAATGAAAATGTTTTAAAAAAAAAGTTTTAACATAAACTTAACCAATATCTACTACAATATTTTTTAAATAAAATGTAAATGCCTAATTTAGTTGAAAGGCTTAATACATAGTTTTCATTATAAAGACTTTAAAAGACCTATGAAAACTTTACCTAAATGGATGCTAAAATATCTTTACCGAAAAGGAGGCTATAATATTCAGAGACTTCATTATAATTATGTTCAACCCATTTCAAAATAAATAATTATTTGGAATCTTACACAAATCAAAGCACAAAAAATTAAGTAAAGAGTACAAAGTTTAAAGGCCATCTAGCTCGTAAACCTCAAAATGCAAGTGAGAGTTATGAGGATTTACTAGTAAAGGGTGATGATCAAATTTATTCATGGAACACGTCGAATTAGATTTTTTCAAAAGTAAACCAGGTAATAAAAATATAAAAAATGTAAATTAGTTTGATAAGTTTTTTTTTATTATAGAAGCTTAACTTCAACTGCTTGAAAGTACTGTCTGTAAATATAAGTATTTAGCATACGTGTATTATGAGACAGTAACTGTTAAGTTCGCAGATCTCTCCGCTCCGTGAACTCAGTTCCAATGAAGCTATAAGAGCCCTCGGCCTAACAACTTCAACATCAAACAAGAAAATGTATAGTAACTAATGAACGCAATTATAACCTAATTTGACCAAAGTACTTTTACTTATATTTTGTGTTATATTGACAAAAAGGACATTTTATTAGAATAGTAATTCACTATATAATAATTCAAAAATTAATTACAAAATTAGGGCCAAACTGACAAAGAACGGATATCAATACTCTTTTTCCAATTTTAATATGGCAATCATACTGTAACGGAAGCTGCCATTTCTCTGACGTCATGGGCGGAGTTTAGTTGAAGATCGAATTCGGATTCGGTTGGCGGGCGCGGCCATCTTGGTGAATTAGTGACCTGGCGATTCGGTTTTAGTTAGTGAAAAATCATTTGTCATCCACAATGTCGGAAAGGGAAGATAATGTGTATAAAGCAAAGCTAGCCGAGCAGGCTGAGCGCTATGATGGTAAGTACTTATTTTTACTTTATCCTCAGTATTAGGACAGGAATTCTTTCATATTTTCGCCGACAGTTGAAAGACGATTTGGTGATTGTCTAGAATTTTTCTAGATGTAATACCTTCTATGATATTCAATTAACAGTATGATGGGGAAAAATATGTATAATGCATTCATTTTTAACAGTTACATTTGTTAAACTGAGACAAATCGATGGCATTCGTTAGGCTTGGTCCGCGATCGATGCGTCATCCGCCGGTGGGATGCCCTTTACGTTTTTTACGATGCTAAAACTGGAGAAAGACCCCGTAGCTGTATCTAGTGGTCATTTTAAAACTAGTCTTTCGTGTCATTCACGTTTGAATATCGATTTTTCCATCTTTCATTGGGAATAACAGCGAAAATTGACACGGAAAAAATCGTTGTCTTTTTTTCCCATGAATGAGAAATAAGAGTGTTCGATCGATGTCACCGAGTTCACTCATGCATGTCGCGCCTTGGATCAATCGGCCGACGAAAGGCATCGGAATGTTCTAGATTTTTATTTTTTGTAATTTATCGGCGGGCCCGCGACGCCCTCGAGGTTTCGCCCGTTCACCGTTCGACGTCGGCTGCGAACGTCGGAGCTCTAATCACTTATTCATCGCTTGAATTAAGATAAACGCCCATTGTTAGGTTATCTCTGTGCGACTTTCTCGGAGCTGATACGGCAGACTGCATGACCCCATATCAGTGAAAGCCTTACTTGACTTAAAACAAGTGAGCGCGTAGTTTTTAATTCTCCGAGACGGGGTTCGAAAATTGCAGCATCCTTATCGATTTTCGTCGACTATGACACCTCCCGAACATGTTTTCCGTTAGGTTTAAATATCACGACGTTAACACAGTTGAAATTTATTTAGCACCCATTTATAATTATCGTATTACTTTCACCGAGAAAATTTTCACACCGGTATAAATTAATGGCTGTTGGCCTACATGAGTTTAATTAATTAAATTCGGCAGTTGATTAACTTACTATTCATGATAAAACCATAAAAACCACGAAATAATATAATCAACCTAATAATTATTAAAATTAAATTACGAATTATTCTAAATATTACATGATATTGTGAGAAATACAAAGAAAGATTATTCAGAAATAGTACAAATTTTCAAATAATTTTCATTGCACATATATTAAAAGATACTGAGTTTTCGCAGTTGAGTACAATTTGACCCTAATAAAATCTTATGTAACTTTGAAATTGCTGCCCTTTTAAAGGCTTTTTACAATGAAAGGTCAAATAGTTGTAGATGGAGACAATGTTCTTCTTTAGGTCATGATTTCTAGGAATACTATGATTCTAAATTAAAATTCAAGTTATATTACATTTAAAAATGTTGATATTCATGAAAAAAATGAGGCATTACAATTCAGCCACACCCTATCAAATAATTTTACTTTCAAAGTTTAACATTTTAGGTTATTGAATGAAATACATTTAGCTGTTAAATGGATGAGTGTTAATACAATTTTGTTTGTTGTTTGCAGAAATGGTTGAGGCCATGAAGAATGTTGCCTCCCGTAATGTATCGGACAATGAACTCACAGTTGAGGAGAGGAACCTCCTCTCGGTGGCATACAAGAACGTGATAGGCGCCCGCCGTGCATCATGGAGGATTATCTCCTCTATTGAACAGAAGGAAGAAACAAAAGTAAGTCATTCATTTATTTTACAATTCTTCACTTTTAATCATATCACTTATGATCCTAGCTTACTATTTCACTTGAGCCAAACCTAAATCAAAAAACAAATTATTTTTATTAAAAGAGATTTACATCCTGAAAATGCATAAAATTTAGGACCATTAGATAAATATTAGCGACTTAACATCTAACAGGCATAAAACTTCTGGACTATTATAAGATTTGAAAATCATGCTGTTTAATTGGGCAATTTGGCCATGTGGGTTAATTCTATCTGCATTTTGATAGCTGCAATATGCGGCACGTAGGAAACAATTCTGATGAACCCTATACACAGTTCACTGGTGACCATCTTGGCTTAAATGGTGGTATAAGACATCTTGTTAATAAGCCATGTGGTCTATATTGAGATACTCAATTTGATAAGATTTAAAGATTAATTATATTATAAGATTGTGTTATCTTACATAAAAAAATTAAAAGGGGCCCTTAACAGTTTCATATAATGCATTCTACACATTTGCTGTCATTTTATAAATTTAGCTCTGAAAGATTTGGTGTCATCATGCAATAGTTCTAATAGAATACATTTTCTTCACTCTGTTAAGCCGACTTAGTAACGGTAATCTTTATAAGTGTTATGTAACATGTTGGTATTACACCCTTAACTGTTTTGTAACAATGTCCTTTTCTTACACTGTATAGTTCTGATAATAATTGCAGTTTCAAATTTTAGCTTTCAAATTTGATATTCCAAAAATTTCATCCTTCTATGTTAATAATATAGTATTTATATGATTATTTTTATTTCATACACTATAAATATATTAAATTTGACTTTCAAATAATTAATCAAGGCTTGTAATAGTATAGAGGTGTCAATTGTTAAATTTATTATACAATTGAATGTATCAGGGGATAGTAATGTCGCTTTCTTAAGTTAAATTCACACGACTGCAATTTTTAAGAAGTTTTTATTTCTAATCAACAATATATTCACCTTCGTTATCAACAACCTTTTGCCATCGAGTGTACAAATTAATGCACCAGCAGTAAAAATCAATAAGTGTTTCTGTAAAATATGTCATTAGAAACAACATTATTTTTTATTCCCCCTAATATAATAATGAATGGTAAATTAAGTAATAGATATTATAAATAAAAATTTTAAAGTTTGTCAATTTTAATTTAAGTTATTCTGTTCATTTCATTTATTTGATCATTATAGTAGATATTGTATGTACAGAAAGGATAGATGTTGTTTACGCAAATAAATAAATGGACTTTATTTCAGTATATGTTGTATAAGCAAAAAGGATGCATATATTTATGTATTTGTACAGGACAAATAAACTCAAATTTGGGGCGCCAATATTGTACAAGTTTATGTAACACTTGAGCATATTATATAAGTGACCTGGAAAGGGGTGACCCATTATTTTTAATGCATAGGGTCATACACAAAGTTGGTGCTGGCACTTGCCGGCCCCTACACGCACTTGCTCGCCAGGGTTACGTTACGGAGGGGTGGGGGGGCGTTGCAGTGGTTGGTCACCCCTTGAAATTGGGTCGGCTGACTCACCGATGTCTTTATTGGAACTCGACTGCTCTGGAATACGTCCACCCAAATACTTTGTGTTTAATTTATACGCGATATAAATACGGGAAAGATTTTTGATCACGAAAATTTTACGAATTGACATGTAATATTGCAATTAAATATTACAATTTATCAAAAAATCTTAGTAATTACATTATGTATCAAGAAATACCCCTTGGACCCCCTTGCACTTGTTTTAGGCTCTTCTAAGAAGTGACCTTACATTTTAAGACATAGTGTGCCATTATGGGGGAGCTTAATTGTATTCTAATTTCTATCAAACTGGACTCATCTGGCATTCTTCTCATGACATTGAAAATAACATAAAATAAGAAAAGTACGTAAAATTTTATATTTTGCCTATATCATACCTCATTAATGGCCGTCTCAAATGAGTCAATATGCAATGGCGATAGCAAAGATATGTTAGATTTATGTTTAAAATCGCATTGCATTTTATAATCCGTACGTATTATATCGACACCTACAACGCTAAGTGTACCTACACTTATAAGAAGGGCTATATATATTTATACATTTATATATATATCATTTAATACTCTTTTGTACATGTAAAATCAGAAAATAAAACATAGAAATATAGTGACTTAAAAATAAGTCTTATTTCTTACAATCGTAGTAAAGAGCAATATTTTTTAACTTATTACGTTTACATTTAATATACTACCACTGCATGTGCGGAAGTAGCTAAATATTGGTCCTTTTCTTACAAGCAAATTTGTCAAGGGATTTGGTCGGTGACAAATATAAGTCACTAATTTATTTACATCAATCCTATTACTGTATTAAGATGTAGGTTAAACGCTTCCAGGCGAAGCTATGAACGTCTGTCAAGGTAAACCTATAAGTATATATTCCCATTCATAAAATAATAGATGTGAATACAAAAGTTGCCATTCACAACGGCGACATTGCGAGTTGCGAGCATACAGGAAGTTGGCCGTAGTGTTGAGACAAGCCGGACAATGGCGTGGGCGCGGTTCCGAGAAAACTACGTACAGCGCGAAGGTTGATTTGACGAGAACACGTTTCCCAATCGCGACTGTGCTCTATGACGCGTTTTATTAAAACAGCAATCTGTCGCTCTGATCCAATTCATGGGCGGCTTTCTAGAAGCTTCGTGACGTTTTGTAACCAAAATACCTGATGATGGAGGTCTTTGACTGGGTCGCTTACGGTGGGCCTTACTAACCCTTCGTCTGCCGCAACATGACGCCTGTCAGTGTCAGGAACGAATTTTTTAAAATGATAAATGAATTACATTTGCTTAAAATCCTGTGTTCTGTAGTAAATTCAAAGCAAGCGATTTTTATTTGTAAGATGATTCGATATAATGTAGCCTGCTTTATTTCGGACAGATCTGACCCGTACGCACCTGGGGAGTTTGGACAGACGTGTCCATAGGCAGTTGACAGGTTAAAAGGCTCGGCATCGAGAGAGCAATAGAAAGAGATGCTCGAAGTTTTGATGTGAGATCGAATCGGAAATGAGATCTGCAGAAAGGTCACCGGTATAGGTTTTTAGGATTGCTTCTGTAGTGGTATTTGGCAGAGCACATGGCTTATGCAACAGATGGTCGTGGGAACCGAAAGGATTTCGACCAGGAACCAAAGACATAGTTAAAGGTGACGAGAAGCCGCCGGATGCAAGCGTAAGACTTGGGTGGCACTGTATCAGCTGAAAACATGAATCTACCACCAAACGTCTGAATTTATATAGCTTTTATGCTTGTCTGCAATCCTCATTTAACCCATTTACATAAGCGGTTTATATTCGCTTAATTACGTGGTCACTATCACCGGCGTATATATACGCGGCTGCGTTCGATATTGACAACCAAATATTGAAATAAGAAAAGGACCAATATTTAGCCACTTCCGCACATGCAGTGGTAGTCGTGCAACAAATGCACCGCCCGCCAGCTAACTGATAAATGCGTATGCGGCAAACAATGCGAATCTTACAACCGCCACCGCCAAATTACTCAACACGTGTTTCACCACTCCACGGGGCATCTTCAGGAGTTATGTTACACCGATTAGTGACTACACAGAATGCCAAATACTTAAATATTGGTCCTTTTCTTACTTAGGACGGACTTCCGCATGGTAACGCCTGATTCCATTAAATAACCAAATGTTGAAGTAATAATAACACTAACTGTTGCATTGGTAGGATGCAATGATTAGTCATTTTGATTTGCAGGCAACTGAATTTATTCGTAATTTAAAAAGAGGCGTCGCGAATCTCGTCTAACATGTTCCGTGCCACGGCAATGTTTGAAGATTTTTCATTCAGGGCGTATGCGACACTTAAATAAAAGACGGATGATGTACACTTTTTCAATACTGCAAAGCTATAATTAGCGGTAAAAATTTATACATTTTAAGATACATTACGTACGCCCGTGCGTGATGTAAGGTAATGTATATTCGAGCCTACAATTCATTTGTTTTTCAATGAAAACTGAAAATGGCCTGGACGGAAAGTGCAGCGGGGGGTCGTATACGCCCCGAATGACATCTTCTCCTGCAGTAGACTGTTCCGGTTGGTTCTGATGCCTCTGCTCTTGCTGAGCGGAGTGAGAGCATTCATTTATTTACTTTTTAGTGATAGTTTTAATGAACTAGTATAATTAAGGGGATTCCCCCGGGACCCGCGACTTGCGTGGTGTGTACTTTGATTATTACATCGATGTCACATATTCGCAATATATCGCCTGTGCCGATTTCATAACGGTATTTACGTTACGTTTAAGTCATATAAGCCTTAGATTACGGCTTGAGTTGCGCCCGCGAACTATGACTCATGTCGTAACCCTTGACCGTTGAGTTGGCTTATGGGCGGTGTGAAAGGTTTAATTAAATCACACATGTCGAATACCATAAATGACAACTGGCGAAGAGTATTTGTTCATTATCACAAGGAAACTTAAAAAAAATGTCAATTGTATCATCGTCCAATAATTACGACCGATGAAGTGTTTAGTGTACCAAGTATTTAGTTCTAGAACATTCTATTCTTCCATAAATAGCTCCTTCTCGTGTCGTAATACTCATTGTTGAAGGACGTGACCCCATCCACGGATCACTTTCTCCTTGACGAACTTGCGCCATCGGCTGCGACTGTCTATGTGTATGGAATCTTAAACTACTGTCTAGAGCTGTGTTTCCCAACGTGGGGCTTATGACGAAAGTGGCCTTCAAACGAGTTCAACCCTTTAGTTTTAAGTGAGGAAAGGACCAATATTCAGCCACTTCAAACACAGAGTCAAGTCACTTATTGGTGTAACATAACTCCTGACGATGCCCCGTGGAGGGGTGAAACACGTTTGAGTGATTTATGGTGGCAGTTATGTAATTCGCATTGCCGCATGCGCATTTATCAAGGAGCTTGGTGGGCGGTGCACTTTGTTGCACGACTACTGCGAATGTGCGGAAGTGGCTAAATATTAGTCCTTTTCTTACTTAGGATGGACTTCCGCAAGGTAACGCCTGATTCTATTAAAAAAAAAACTTTATTTTTAATATAAAAAGTATATATGTTACATACGGAGGGGCGTAAGAATTTTACAGACGATGCGGTTATGACACCAAAAAATGTGCGACAATACTGGTCCATGGTATATCCAAAGAATTGGGCTCCTCCCCCTCGATATATCGACAATTTTTTAGATTCTTTCAGAACTAAAATACTTTAAAAACTGTTCGTACATAGACGAAAGCCTTTTTATGACTTAGTTCCTTGAGTATCGAGATGTTCTTTCATGTAGATGCGCAGTATTCTTCTGCGGCACATTTGAAAAGCATTCACACGCGTCCTACCGCCGTTGTATTTCGGCGTCCATGTTTCAGCCGTATAGATATAAAAACCAATACCTTCACGAGCTTTCTACCTTACCAACACATTTTGTATATGCATCTGTTTTAGGTATTTTTCAGTAAAAGACAAATTGTAATAATAATAATGATTTTCTTTAAATTATCGTGACTTCATATTTAGCTAAATAATATCTCAATTTATTTGTTTTTAAAGAAATAAACTAGGGAAATTTTACGCTTTGCGTATAAATAAATAAAAACAGTACGCAGAACAGATAGTAGATAGGTCTTTAAGGTTCTGGAGTGGAGATAGACGGACCTTTTGGAAATATTTATAGGAGGCTCATGTCGAGCACTTGATGTCTTACGGCTGAAAATATTGATGATAAAAGAATTCGTAGGTAATTTTAATAAACAAATGGTTATATTCACCCACAGAGTGGGCAAATGGCCTTGTTCAAATCGCTGAACATATGCAGTTTCTTAGTGTCTAGTTCTGTGGACGTACTACCGCTGAAATAGTGATATATGTATATATATATATTTATATATATATATTTAGGTTGTATATAGCATTGTATAGAATCATAGCTTTTAAAAATATTATAAACTATGGTTTCACTCTCTCGACTGGGATCAACATTGTGTTTTGGTTTTTTATATATCAATCTGCGTGTTTTAATTTAGACCGAGCGATTTCCATATTGAACATTAATTTCAATTTCCTAAATATAGTTTCGTAGTTATAGATTCACTTGATAAGAGTCCAGTGTTTCAATTAATAATATTTTCATAGCTTATTAGTATTTCTAATATATTTGGAAAACTTTAAATCACGGAATATATAAACTAATATATGTAATGCCGTTAATATTGATTAATGCTTTTTATGGGGAAGAGGGAGAAAGATCGCGGGTCGCGTGGCCCCTGCACGCCAAGTGCGGCACGATCGATTCCGCGAAGGAAAATTACACGCGAGCTGACGACTACCGCCGCCACGCGCACGTGCCCGCGGAATTAGAAACAGTTATTATTGGTGTCTGATCACTTGTTCCGTTGTAGTCATCACCGTAGGCCTCCCTCATTGACGAAGGAGGAAGCCAGTGTCTTCTGGTCACTATAGCAAAGTTGTCTGTGCACTTGTGGGTGGATATTCTGCGCTATGCATGGTCTATGACAGTGTTTCCCAACGTGAAGCTCACTTCCCACAAGGGGGCAATCCGAATGTGGACTTGACATGAGTTTACCCTTTCGCTTTAATATAAAATATGTATATATGTTACATAGGTGGGTGTAAGAATTTTAGAATATTCAAAGTGTGTCATGGCATGTAAGGTTGAAAAATACTGGTCTGTTTACTTGCTGGGCTGTCGGTTAGGTAAATATAGTTGGATTACTTAAACGCTGTTTCGCTGCGAGATCATATCAGAAATGAGGAAATCCGCATAAGAATTGTTCGTCTGCAGCCGTGCAGCGGAGCACCGGTCATCGTGGTGGTCTTTGGGGGAGGCCTGTGCCTTGTGGTGCTCGTCCATCGGCTGAAACCAAAAAAGCAAAAGTCAAATAGCTAAATCTAAAAAGTTTGAAGCGTTTGCATTACCTATTTAATTATGTAGAGAGAAATAGGGGCAGCTGTTATGCGCTGTTTCATAGCCGGGCTGCATGTAATATACCGAGCAGGGCGTGGC
This sequence comes from Battus philenor, assembly GCF_028537555.1. Lineage (NCBI taxonomy): Eukaryota > Metazoa > Arthropoda > Insecta > Lepidoptera > Papilionidae > Battus > Battus philenor. Next base: position 818,270 of record NW_027181686.1, on the reverse strand, counting down.
CGAAAGAAGCGTCGAAAATTTTATTATTTTCTTCTGTCTTATCGTATTGTTTAGTCGTAATGTGGCTTTGGACGTCAAGAAATGTGATGTGTTATTTTTGAACGGTTAGTTTGATTGAAAGCAAATGCAAAGCGATACTCCTTGGCACCTATCAACTCTAACTCAATACACTGTAAATACAGTTTAAATGTGTTTCTAATTGCCTATGAAATATACATGTTTTGACGGATGTTTTTTTTTGTAATTACGTGTATGGGCTTTCCATACAAGTTTAAAAATCGTATACACGCTAATGTCAACCTTTATAATCTATTTGTGTTGGCCGGTGCGGTTAACTGGTGTATGACGCTCGGCGAATTAAGTCCGCCATTCGCGTCGTATTATTAACTATAATATTAATAATATTGCAAGCTATATACAGAGCACGGCCTTTGTAATGATGATTTACATAAATTTGCTAATTATTTAAACATGAGTTTCTCGCGACGAACGAAAGTAACCCAGACAGTTCAGATGATGAGCGTATCGATGGATCTCCTCCCGCAAGGTAGACAGGTGACATTATTAAAGTCATTGGGAGACGCTTTCAACCAGACCTTTATAGAAATTTATGGGGGAGGCCTACGAGTAGCAGCGGACGTCCTATGGTAACGGTGATGATAGTGATGAACATCAAAAATGAAACAAAATAAAATACATTAAAGGTACATGTCTAGTGCAATCTGAAATAATTAGACATAATTACATAGGGTTGATATTTTTGCAATCTGTGCTTCATTTGTAAATAAAAAAAATATTTAGATTGTATAAAAATCACTAGAAATATATATACAATCATACGAATTTACATATCTATGTGATAAACCTATTATATTGAGTCAGTTTCTGACATGGTTGTCCGGTGATTTATCTGTTCTTGAATATCTCATACAATCTCATGCCAAACACTCGCGCTCTCTTGGTGACGACCAGCATCTCCGGCACTTCAAAATTTCAATTTAAATCTTTAATAGACATACATTTAAATGATTTACCTTGTTTAGGAGATTAAGTGAAAGTGCCGCGAGGGTCCCGTGACCCTGTTAATCGGCGACGGAGTTATGACGTCATTGGGGTCTTACATTTGTCCTGCATTTTTTAAAAATTTGCCGAACACTAGTCTCGCTAATTGTTTAAACTCCACGCTCAGAGTCTTATTTTGTACCGTGAAAATACTGAAACACTAGTTTTACACCAGTTAATTGGACGGTCAGACTGAACGCCACCCCGGTCGCGCGTAATTAGTTGTAATTGCAGGCGCACGTGACAGCGGCTAATTTTCACTGACGAATTATATTTTATTATGCTCATTACAAGAGGCCCGCCCTAATGTCTCGCCCTGTCTGGCTAGTCCATACTCTGGAAACCTGTCTGCGAGCAGTGGCGTTTTTATGTATTGTATTAAAAAGACGAGGGCTGTAAAAGGAGGGAGAGAAACTTTGAAAGAGATAAAATTCTTTTAGAAGAATAATCGAAGAATTTTTTTACTAACAAATTCTCCTTACTTTTTGATCACAGTAGTGAGATTGTATCTCGGTAATCGAACCCGCGCCCTACGACCGCAAGCCTCAGTCGCATACCGCTGGGGTAACACTGCCCTTGCATGAGTTGCAGCAATATAGATAAACACAAGTGTAATCCAGGTCCACTATTAATAATTAAAATTACCGAACGAATGTCGTTCAAAATACACCTGTTCGTAGACCAAACATACAGTCATACGATATAAATATATATGTGTGTGTGTGTGTGTGTGTGTGTGTGTGTTGGCGAATTAGTGGACTTGGACTTTTAAACAAACAGTTCAAACACCTATATAGACAGTATAAGCTTCCATCATCAGCGTGATGTTAGCAAAATAGAGGATCCCCGTAAGGCATACCCCTCTTCCCAGAAGATCGCTATCACCAGTTTAAATCTATAATCAGAAATACAGTGAAAACGTTACCATTGTATATGTATATATCAACGATGGCAACTAAATGAAAATTAATATATATATAAAATGTTTAATGACATTAAATGATAAGGATGCACATAAGAAGTAAAATAGTGTGATGCATTCGCAGTTATAGAAAATAAAAGTGAAATATCCATCGTATACGTGATAGTGACTTAAGTCTGTCAATGATTGAAGAACGGGCGCGGGTCGACGATTCCGCCGTGAAGTCGCTACTCGACCGCGATAACGCGTCCGTCTTGTAGAAGCCGTGCACTGGACTCTTGAACTTCATTCAGCGCTTTGTGTAGCGACGCGCAGCTGGACTGGAGCAGCAGAGAGAGAGAGAGCAACAGAGATACAATGTTACCTGAAATAAATGTTACATTCAACATTTACACACGACTCATTTCAGATAGGCGGATTTAACCCTTAATAGCCTGATTTACGAAAGTGATTTTTTTTGTAATATTTCTGTTTGCTTGAGGGTCTAGATGAAGGGAAAAATAGATTTTTTTTTAATTTCGTCGGAAAGAATATTATACGACAGTAAAATTCGTACGGCCAACCTATAAAAAACTAATAGTAATGTGAACATTCGGTTTAAAAGATTGGTATAAAAATTGAAACTCTAGGCTAAAAATGATTAATTTTTTTTTTTATAAATGAGCTACGCATTTACTTTTTAAATTCTTTTATGCCTATAACAAATATGCGAAAAACATGTGGTTTTTTTTTAAATGTAAAAATCAAGTAAAAGTATTCGGAAAAATTATGAATGAAATCGGAAGTCGTTTTTAAGTTATCGCGTAACCAACGGAAACTGATTTATTTTTATAAATGGATTTTAGTGACCTTGACGTAACTTATAATTCAGGGAAAACTTTTTAATCTATAACACTGGCTAATAACTAAAACACTCTTTTATATTTTGCCTTAATAGTTTAAATTACCTATGAAACTTTTCATATAATATAGTGATGCTGTGTATAACATAGAGTAGATACAACGCTCGCAATAAAAACACACTCTTATAACACTAATGAAGAGAGATCAATGAAATATAATTGTAATGTGATTGTCGTATGACATTGTCCAATAACAAAATTAAAAATATATGTCAATTTGCCAAACAATTTACATGAACCATTTTATACGCTACTTATAGGCGTAATGGATGGATATCTTGGAGTAAGAATTACTTTTAGGTATGTACTCTATTTTTAAAATCTCTGGACTTTATGGATATTCGGGAACCCGAAAAAGAAAGAACACACTGCTGTATAATCTAAATGTAAATTATTCACCAGTCTTGTTACACAAAATTCAAGCTTTACACTTTACATACAATACATCTAATATATAAAATTCTCGTGTCACGGTGTTCGAACTTGAACTCCTCTGAAACAGCTTGACTGGTTTTTACCAAATTTAATATACGTATTCAGTAGGTCTGAGAATCGGCTACTATCTATTTTCTATACCCCTAACTGATAAAGGTTGTTCACACTTAAAAAAAAATTAATTTTTTTAACGAAATTTTTTGTTTTTTTTTATGATACAGCATACAAGAATACATACAACCATAAATTTTCACCCCTCTACGATCAACCCTTATTTTTTATTTGTAAATTAAAATATCAATTTTTTTTTGCAAAACAACGTTTGCGGGATCAGCTAGTATATATATAGTACAATATACTAACAAGTCATTAAGTTTGTGAAAGTTGCGGGGACTGTTGAGCGAGCAGCTCTCCGCCGGGAACGTATAATAGCGGCGCGGCACCGGCACTCGAAAAGGCGTCGGAATAAATTACGACTGCTCTGAAAAATGCTCGCCTAACGGTTCAGCCGTCTAGCGGTTTAGCCGCCCGCGCTCCATCCTCTAATGGCACTGAAACCACTGTACGGTACAGTACAGTTTTTTTTTTAGGATAATCATTACCGTGCGAACGAAATATCGTTAGGAAACTAGATAGATTCATTCACTTTAGATTACCTTATAGTGAACACGTCTGTACGTCTTGAGAAGTAGAATCAAATAGATCTCCCCCGTGATGGCATCGAAACCAAATGCGCCCTGATCTAAGAGCACGTAACAAACCCGGTCTGGTGTTTTGTGACAGTATGTCGTGGATTTGATCCTCGGCAGACCAAACCTGTGAATTGTTAAGATCACAACTGATTATAAACGGTTACACGAAGATACGCTTTGATTTATTCTAATAGATTTATACGTAAAACACCAATATGTATGTATATAGGCGTTGTTGTAGTCAACACATTCCATGGCATGTGGGGCGTATACGACCCCTGCTGCACTTTCCGTTCAGGCCATTTGCAGTTCTCATTGAAAAGCAGGATTCTTGTACAAATGAATTGTAGGCTCGAATATAGATTTCACATCATGTATGCAGTGTACGTAATGTATATTGAAATTTTTTTTTTCTGCTCATTATAGCTTCGCTGTATTGAAAAAGTAAAGCATACGTCTTGAACGACTTTTTTTAATATTCAAATTGTGGGTCGTATGCGCCCCCGTGGCCTGAATAAAAAGTGTTCAAAAATTGCCGTGACACGAAACGTGTTGATAACAAGTGGATCTATTGTTTTACACTTTGTCATGCATTTGACATGATTTGTTAAATATGTGCGCTGGTCAATTTGTTGGTCTATCGCGCGGTACAACGTTTTCATCTTACACGTGTTACTCGCGAGATTTTATTTATTTTTGGCTCGTCGGCTTATCCCAACTCGAGCGGATTACGTACAGAGTCTGCCATCTTTTTGTCTTTGCGCACGGATTATGAGTTCGACGGCGCATAAATTGGATCCTAATAGCTTCTTAGCCACGCGTGTATTGAGGATAATCGCTCTCGGATCTTACAGGTTGTTCCATTTGGTTCACATTTACGATTTTCGAGAGGCAAAATTTAAATTAAACTCCTATTTTTAACCCAATAACCTAGTTTCAATTTTGATACAAATCTTTTGAACCAAATGTTCACATTACTATTAGTTTTTTTTATAGATTGGCTGTACAGATTTTACTGTTGTATAATATTCTTTCCAACGAAATTAAAAAAAAAACTATTTTTCCCTTCATCTCGACCCTCAAGCAAACACAGTAATATAAAAAAAAATCACATTCGTAAATCAGGCTACTAAGGGTTAAACCACTGTTTTAAAAAGCGATAGGATACATCTAGATTATCCATACATGTCAACATATATATATATATATATTTTTTAAACTTAAGTTATAATCATACATATTTATATATCTATCGTTAAAATCAGAACATACGAAAAATGTTCCCGTATGTATATGGTATAAACCAAGAAAGTGTACATACGTGTGTAACTAATTTCACGTGATTGTTCGAAACGTGTACACTCTTATCACTGACCTTTTCGGACGCCAGTGCGTTAAAGATACATTGTTATCACTTATCTATTTTCCTCACCTGAACCATCATCGTGACGGGCGAATTATTTGTCAAAAAGCCGGTCAGTTACACTTCGATTTGACTTCTGCCCCAAGTAAATATAACTCTGGAAGACCTTTCCAGATTTGAATCCATATTCGTAGTAATATTAGAATTTCCGTTATTTATGTAAAACACAACCTTAGTTTGTTCTGCAATCTTCTAGTAAATTTTCTTATGGTCTGTGGACATAGAGTATGTATGGAAGTCGTTACAAAAATAACCAGAATTTGGTTATCGACACTTATCAGATCTGAATGCGTCTTGAACCTTTGTAGATTTAACTTGAAGAATGTAATTACAGTGGTGTTGTGTTCAATTTGATATTAGTTTGAAATAAATTAAGTCCCTTAAAAGTAATATGAATAAACGTAATTTGAAATAAATTGAACATTATCCTAAAGTTTAGTTGCTCAATACATACGTACCACGAAGATTGGATACTTAAACTGGATAAAGCAGTGACACTAATTGTCCGATGTTTGAACTGGATGGGTTCAGTTTTACGAGATCGCGCAGCGGGCGGCGTCGCAGCCTCCCGCGGGAGGATCGATACCGCCACGAGGTTGCCGAACCCGGCGCGTCGTGCACGGTCTCGTTGCGGAAGTGACTGACGCTTGTGTGTTGTTGGTGCAGGTGGTTGCCAACCACACCGACTGACTTAGTACTGTCAAAAGTTATTATATTGTTTTGTCACAATACAAAGAGAGAAAGGAAAGAGATAAAGGAAAAGTAGCTGGAGAGTTGGAGATGTTGAGTTCACAAGGTAAAGAGGACCTTGATATAGTCGGAAAACAGGATATGTCCAGCTATAGGACGTTGTGCGTGTTATTGATTTAAGGCACTGATAAAGAACTTTATGGACTGACTATAATTATAAATATTTAACTATGTATGGGGAAACGAAAAATATTTTTACCATTTTTCTCCAAACTTTTTCATATTTTTTTCTCTGTAAGAAACATGGTCTCATAACGAAAATATAAAAATATTTAAATAGTCGAAATGATAGAGTCGATGTTGACTTGAGTGTTATCAACACGTCTAGCGGATTATTTTAATTTATATAAATTCATTAAAACCAGTATGATTTGTTTCGAAGGAAAATGTTCTGAACGTTCAAGATATCCTGTTCTATGGGGAAGCAAAGTTGGTTATTTAAGATTTCTACCTACTAAAATGCCATCTATGACCTCTGCTTGTGAGAGATTCGCCGCAGTCCTTAGCTTTTTTGGATGGCCCAAACCGTCATTGTTTGCAATCACGTGGTTTCTCCAGAACCTTTACGTTTTAAACATACATCGTTATTGTCGAACCGATATCTGCTACGCGCACTTAGGTTTCGTGAATTTAACCTTCATGGTTACATACATAATATACAAGGATTTTTTAAAAATTTTGAATTGATTGTAAATCTATGCAATCTAAAGCAACCAGTTCAGCAAATTATTGCGCTGACTTTTATTCATACTACCGTTTATTATTTAAAAAAAATCCTATTTTTAACTAAAATATATACATAAAGCTCGATTTGAAAATGTATCAGACTTGTATTTGGAAGCACTTTATTTATATAGTATATATAGGGCGGTGGGGGGATGCATTGCCTCTATTGGATGCAGATTGTTTTTGGCGCACAATGCCCGGTGCTTTTACGACGCACTGTTGCGCGCGGGCGGCGGCCACTCGCGGGGGCGCTCTGAAGGTTTCGAGCGCAATTGATCGCGGTCGGCGCGGTGTCAAGGCTGCCCCCCGGTGAGGTCGCACTTGCGATCGACCGCTGGCCAGGCTTTCCCAACCGCCGGACGCCTTTATTTCCTCGCATTGAAAGCGGACTCATACAATACTATACGTTTATCTTTATTTTTTATCATCATTTAAAGTTATTTCTTGTATACGTCATGATGACAATGCCAGAGGATTCCAATTTGATAGAAAATAAAATCACGTTGGGGGACCCCCCCCGTGAGGCATATTAATTACCGTATCAATTGTCTGCCATCAATATATCGCGGCTCTTAGTGTTTAGTAACCATATCAGTCTTAAAACAAATATAGAAGCGATAGAAGCGCTGTCGTGTCAGAAGAAAGTATTGCGTAGCACGGTAACGCTCAAACTACGCAATAATTGGTTGAATACGACATAATTATATGTAGGGAAATACATATCAATTTATAAGACAATGTGGCATATGAACCCGTAACAATAAATATAAAAGGTTGTTAACCCTTTCGTTACCAGCGCCGGAGTTGGTCGGCATCCACCTTGTAACGCGAGCTTATGTGTAGATTTCTGTTTTAAAATTTATCACACCTAAATTAATTACTAAGAATCATCTAAACTTATATTTTAAATTAATATACCAGTAAAATGTTTAAATATGTAACACAAATGAGAAAATTCGAACATCAGCTTATAGCCTAGCCCAGTTCAGTAGCGTCACTTCGGCGGAACGGACTGCGGTAACGAAAGGGTTAAATGTTATTGGTATCACTTACCGCTTATCTTTTATATTAGTCACTCGTATGACTAGAGAATAATAGAAGAGCCTAATTTGATGTCAAGTTTAATCGAACTAAAGTATCATTTGTTGAGACTTTCTCCTTGCTAGATTGGTAAAGGGATAGCTGCGAATGTGTCGGAACAAACCCAGTCAAGTGTTTTTGGATCACCTTCAAAAATGTACTTAATTGATACATAAGAGCAGGGCTTCTTAAACTATGGGTCGCGACCCCAATTGGGGTCTATTATTATTTATATATACCATTTTATAACATCACTAGAGTTGGCGGAATACAGCGGACTTGCAGCGTCTAGACACGCGCATTCGTTGATGGTTTGAAACTTATTCGCTTACAATTTTATAATTTTTTGTGCAATTTTTAATTTTAGATTTTTGTATGTTTCAAAACGAATTCTAAAACTACATATTTTGATATGTATATGTAAATTGTTACCAATTAAATAAACCATCAAAAATATTAATTATTTTTTATATATGTATGGGGTCGTCAAGAAACTCGCAATCATAAATGGGGTCGTGAATGACAAAAGTTTAAGAAGCCCTGCATTAGAGTAATTCGTTTCAACAACGCTGTATATTTTTATTGTTCTACCTGTTAGCGTTTATTGTAATTGGATTGACCCGTACGTGGGAGCGCACCTAAGCCTTTAAACCTCTTGTGAATGAACTAGCTCTTACACCAGTGTGTGACGGACACTAAGCGCCACTGGCGTGTTTACGACAATTATATATATTTTATTTGTATTTTTCGAATGAGCGTCTGAGTTTTTATTGATGGCCTCTTAAGACATTCATATAAAACCTACGCGATGTTTCTTTACAAAACTAATATTTAAAAAATTAACATGATCCATTGAGTTTAATATTAATTTAACAACACAGCATAGATATGACTTACGAAATAAACTACAATTAAGGAAAAGAAAGCTATATTATTTGGAATACATACTGTTGTACAATGGGGTAAATGTAAATATTTTATTATAATTAAAAGTAAACCTAAAAAACATAACAAATGCCTTAGTTTATGTGTTGTGTCCAAAGACCTGGCTTAAAAATCATTTAAAACGAATATTAATTTTTGAGAGTAAATACAAATATTTATTACATAATCTATGGAGTTCTGTTTTTTGAATAATCGATTATGGTCGCGGCACGTAAACAAATATTAAAAAGAATTAAAAAAATTTGAGTGTCAAGGAGCCGCGCGTAAAGCGATAGGCTAGCGGAGTCAATGAACTGCGGCTAATTATAAACGCGCGGGCGGCACGTGCGGCCGTACTGCGCCCGCGCCGGCATACCTTGCACTGGGAACATGTGCACATGCAACACGGGGTGATGTGATGCGATATGTTACGACAAATTTCCATGTCTCAAAATGTGAAGAATTGCGAAGGTGACGAAAAATCGCGGGAAAGCCGATATGTTACATGATTAAATGACAAAATAAGGAATATTCTTGTATCGGATATGTAAATATAATAAATAAACATGTTACAAACGCTACGAATACTTATATCGAGGTGTGGAACTTGGGGCTTGTCGAGCTGTTGAATACCACTCTAGATCCATAGTTCCCAAAGTGGACTAAATGTTAGACTAAATCCCCCAGGGGTTTACGGGAGACTCGACAAAGGTGGTCTACGTTTGCTTGACAAAAAATGGAGGTACAAGCTTCGTTTTCGCGGAAACTTTGAAAATTGAAAAGTTGTTTTACTAGACACTTTTTGAATGTGTCGGTACTTAGATGTAGTTAATCCTACAATTTTTTATCACTCTACTTATTTTATATATTGTTTAAAATTATCATAGACTACACAAGAAATCGCACAAAAAAGCATACAAAAACGCTGAGTTTATAAACTAGCTACCAACGCATAACACTTATAATGGAGATGTGGAATTTTGTTGGACTATATGGGCTTGTCGGGCTGGCGGTTACCACTTGATTAATATTCTAATGATATTTTTTTCGGATAGTATTTAAAAAGTTATTTGTTGATCCATCTTTATCAAAGAAAGTTTGGCCGTCACTAATGTAAGGTGTTGTTGCAGGGCGCGGAGGACAAGCTGACGATGATCCGCGCCTACCGCAGCCAGGTGGAGAAGGAGCTGCGCGACATCTGCTCCGACATCCTGGGCGTGCTGGACAAGTACCTCATCCCCTCCTCCCAGACCGGCGAGTCCAAGGTCTTCTATTACAAAATGAAGGTAAGTACGCGCTCTTCCGTGTCACAGTCACGCAACGGCTTTTTATTAATAGACGTAGTGTGTGCCGATCTTAGGGGAAGCCTTTGCATTGATAAAGCGATATGGAGCGAATTGGGATCCGATTGCAGACCGCGGTGTCTTGGTCCGCGTGACCTCGTCCAAACGGGGCAGAGTCGTCGTCTCGTTAAAAGTTTAGTTGGGCGGGTGTCGCGTTGCCGGGGCGCGAACAGTCTCGTTTCCCCTGTTTGCCCTCTGTTCGAGGACGCGGGGAATTTAATTCGTGCTTCAATTTCCCGCGCAAACAAATCTACGTCTGTCCGAACCTAATGCCTCGACGTAATTGTCTTCGGTGTCAGCCACTATGTTACGTAATTTATCTACACATACGAGTAGCTCCTCTGACCATATCTACGCCGTGATATGTTTAGTATCTGTTACATTTAACAATCATGATGTCTAGGCGGTAGTTAAAACACTTTAAATTCAAGCAATGCCATTTTCTGGCACCTATATATTGGAGTTTACAATAAACTGAAGTGAAAAAAGTAAAAAACAATAGTTTTTTTTTTAAATATCCAACGAAATATTACATTCAACTATAGGTTAAAAAAAAACGTACTGCACCAGTTACGATTTGAATTTATTTCACTTTGGATAATTTACCCAATTAAAAAAAAAACTAAAATTATACTCAGTTGCTCTAAATTGCATCCATGTATTTAAAACAAGGTTTCTAAACGCACCTCTAGACGAGTCCTCAATACACTGATGGGTTTTTTGTGATCACTTTCATAATACCTACTGTACATATAGAGCAATTCATTATCAAGCTTTATTATCACTTGATAATATTTAAATTGTAATTTGAATTATTGTTTATAGATAATTTAAGTTGGTTGATAATTTACACGGATATGGTAATCATTGCTCAGAAATGAAAAAGAAAACTTCGGAACCAAAAATTCCGAAGTGTGTTGACATTTTACAATCTATCGATCAGAAATAGTAAACTAGAAGAAACTGTCAGTATGAAAGAGGCCCTGGTATCAACAGTGGCGCGCGTATGATTAGATTCGTGTTGGTGTCGTAGTATTCGGCGGCGTAGGCGGCGCTTCCGTAGGTGGGTGATGTCAGGCCTCAATGTGGACGTCACTCGTGTAGCGCCGTTCCTTTGTCGCCTTCGTTTTCCTCTACGTGAGATTACATTGACGTGCTTACATGAAGTGTCTTCGCTTGAGGTTGCTGGCATAAAAATTAAAAGGAAAGATACACAAAATTAAGACAACTGTTCATGTCAATACGTGTTGCGTTGCGGCATTTATATCTGCAGTCTTACGAAAAATACATTGAATATTCTTTGATAAATGCCTTAACACATTTTTTAATTTTCAATCGGTCCGTGTAGAGTAAATCTAATGGAATGCGACAGGCTATTAATTTCTGTTAGCACAAATTCTGTACGAACAGATAATAAACAATAATTATTTATTAAAGCATTGATTTTTGGATCGGATGTAGCGTATATTAATAGACAGCAGAAGTATACATTCACACCTATAACTGTTTTTACATGTATATCAAGTATTCGTATACATCTGCCTAAAGATTTTCAATCTCGACCGACTGATAGTGTTGTGCATTTCACTCGTTATTAGACGGCCGGTCGAGGAAACGGAACAAGCGGCGTGGCGCAGCCGCGGCAATCCGCTTGCGGTCGCCCGCTGATTGATATCCAATACGTCCTTAACCCTGTTGCGATCACGTGCCGAGGTCACCGCGGCACGCGTGTGCACGCGGCTGGGCTCCCTTGTCTTGCGTCCACGTTAATAACAAATTCTGCATTTTAGCATAATTAACTGGAAACAAAAAAAGTTAGATATATTGTTTGGCAGGAAATTCACTCGGACGTTAGTAGCTCAGTATGTTTAAGTATAATGTTTGTGTACATGTTGTTGTTTATTTTAATTGTATTTTATTGTGGATGCTTATTGCTGCACATAACTGAATGATATACAATAGATAATTAATTAATTATGACCTGCCGCTGAATATACTTGTTCTCCATCACAGTCTCGTTAGCTTTTACAGGAATCGCTTGTGTAATAATTGCTGGCAAGCGGTATGGAATGTATAACGGATTGATATTTTCACGACTAGGTAACTGTAGACTGACAAACAGTAAAAAAAAAAAACAAATAAAAATATATAAAGGCTTTCAACTACGCCCCAGCCGGTCGCCAAAAGTGATATGTAAATGAGTCAGTTTTTAGTTTTATTTCCTGAACACTAAAATTGTTTCATTTCTATTTACGTAATAGTAAAAGCATTAATAATTGAAAATCTTTGAGAAAAGGGTCTGTGTCGTCCAGCCTTGGATGTACTATGGTTGAAATGTGGTTAAAATTATTGAATTGGAAAATTATTATTAATTTGATTATAAAAAGTTTAAGGCTTTTATGATCAGTTTCATCTTCAATTACTTTTCTAGATTCTAATTTCCGATACTCGCTTCATGGGAATACATGGCCAATGTAATTATATATTTCTTCGTTCTTTCAAGTTAATAAACGTATTATTATTATTCAATAAATAACGAGCAAAAACTGTGTTAGAGGCTAACATACCAGCGAACAAAGCCTAATGATGTGCGTGTATGGATTTGTGACCTTCATTGCACTGGCACCTGGTTGCGCTTTGGGGCCGGCGCACGCGCCGCGCATATGGTACTCGTTTGCAGCGAAATAAAGAGCCTATATACTCGATATGTTTAAATTAACACTTGTGAACAAATAATTTTTTAAAAAGTTTTTGTTAAAAAAAAATTTAAATCGCGAAACGTATAATCGGATGATTAGCTCATTTGACAACAAAATGCTCTAAATCGAGGTCGAAGACCCAAACTGTATTTTATTTGCAGAACAAGTTTTTGTTGCTCTAGACTAGAGTTTCTAAAACTTTGTGTCGTAGACCCCATGCCATGTTTTTCAGTGTTGGGTAGACCCCCTACTTACCTAAGCTCTGAGATTGCGACTCTCAGGTTTTTACAAGTTCAAAATGTATTGCGACTACAAAGCGAATACCAACATCCTAAAACTTACACAATTTTATAAACATATATAATAATTTTTTTACTTCATGGGTACTTTTATAAATAATGTAAATGTTTTGATGTTATAAGATAGTATGATGTAAGTAAACAGGTACTATCACTGTATGTGTTGAGTTCCACTATCGTCGACCCCCATTTTTATTTCATGGGACCCCAAATTTTTTTTCGCTGACGACCCTTTGCAGGTTGTCATACACCCCTAGGGGTCGATATAGACCACTTTGGGAATCGCAGCTCTAGATGGATCTTAAAGCTACGGAAAAGTTCAAGTCGCATCATGGCACGTTTCTTAACCCCCTCGTAAACATAAGAAAAAGGGGTGTAATCTGTATACATATGTTATCTATTTATAGCGAATGTATGCAATAAATAACATTTCCGACATCTTGATGAGTAAGTTTGCGTAGACCAGGGGTGTTAAACTCAATTTAACTTGGGACGCTTAAAGAAATTAATGTTCAAAGAGTCAAATATTTTTATATTGTAATAATAAACATACAATAAGTTCAATAATTGCTTACGAACTTGGGCAAGAAATTTGTTTTGTATGCTAGTTTTGTTTTTAACTCGCGCATCTATTTTATTAATACTTGATATCGAGCAGTTGTATTGTCTGGGCCGTTTAACCCTTATTAGCCTGATTTACGAAAGTGATTTTTTTTTAATATTACTGTGTTTACTTGAGGGGTTAGATGAAGAGAAAATTCGTACAGCCGACCTATAAAAAAAAACTAATAGTAATGTGAACAATTCGGTTTAAAAGATTGGTATCAAAATTGAAACTCTAGGCTATTAAGGGTAAAATGTCGACCTCGGGCCGCGGGTTTGACACCCCTGGCGTAGACACTGCGGTGACGTAGCCGCCGCGCTGCTTACTCAACGAATTTGTACGCGGTGACTGTACGCGCTCGGGTCACTTGTTGCCTCGCCTCGCACGGAGCGCTTTGTTCCAACGGACTTAGACTCAGTTTAGCTTGGCCCATGTCGGCTGCAAGGCTTATTTGAACGAATAGTGACGCACGCGCAGAGTTGACACCGTTACGACGGTGCAACCAATAGCGCGGTCGTGTGCTCACCACCGGAACACTTGCGTGGAATAGAGAGTCGAGATGTTCGTCGAACGTATGCGTTATTGGTTATTATCTTGTTAGCTGTCAATAGATGGTTTTGGTATATCACGTATAAAAATAAGTTTCCGGAATAATAAACAAGGTAATGGTAATATAGTAGAAAAAGCTTTAAAAATTCAGATTGGTTCATATTTAAATAATTGTAGTTTACTATCTGTCCCATCAGATATTGTTATTGCTGTTGTATAGTTATTGGACAAAAACTATTCATATACGAAAAGTTGTAGATGGAGTGGTAGGTGCAAAATGTTTAAAGCCTCTTGCTGACAAGTGAACTTTACATTTATTCTTCTACATCTTTTTTACAACAACGATATGTAACGTTGAGATGTACAAATGTGACTTGCGGGACAATAAACGACAGATACTGAAGGTGCAGATAGGTTTCGGAACTGACAAAACTTGTCTAATTACTAAATAAATTGGTTACGACGTAAGTTGTGCAGTTTAGGAACTGGCGTCGGTCGTTATGGTATAAAAGCTGAATTTCAAATATGCTGCTCGGATATAACACAGAGGGCTGCTTCTTGCGAGATATTTAAATAAGTAAAAAATTTATGATTTTAATGTTCATTTCAAAATCATAGTTGTGTTCGACATGTGACACAACAATGATTCGTCGTAGTTCTTCTCCAGTTTTAGATGATCTTTGAAGTGACTCACTAAATTTCGCATTCCACAAGCCTTTTTGTTATTATTTTGGAGACAATTAAGTCCTTACTTGTCCTGATTATCTAGTACGGCCCATGGTCAAGTGTACATTGTTTCAAATCACAATCGCACGCGGCCGGCTCGTGATCGGATTAATGCGTCCTAATGAGGCTGACGACGCACTTCCTCATTAGCCGACGCGCGGGAGGACGGCTTCGTGTCGTCGTCTTTGGCTCCGTCGACGCCTCACACCTACGACCGGGTAGATATTAAATCTACACTTTCCCTTATCATTTAGCCCATAGGACATCCACTGTCATCTAGTTCACGGACCCTTCCGCTCCGTGGACTCAGTACCGATGAAGCTGTAAAAGCCTTAGGGCTAACAGCATTATCATCTTAAGAAACCATAACATCCACTGTTCATCGGATGGAAGCCGCCTGCATCAGACACGATAATACAGTCAGAAATATTTTTCTCATATTTTTCTTTAAATTCGATAGACTTTCTCTGTCTGCAGTCGTCGAGTCCCCTGATTTTATATATATATATATATAATCTTATGGTCGGTCTACTCGTTCGCTTTATCTATAAGGTTACATTCTGCTGAAGATATTATTTTAAACACCTTGCTTGAATCCGTTCCTCGGCCTTTTCGTGCCATACAGAACTTTTATTTTGTCTGGGAAGTAGTAATGGAGAGTCTAGTTATAGATTTGATGGAGTAACGATCTGTTATAAGAGTAATAAAGCTTTCTATTTTAAAAGGATGTTGTCGTTTTCTGCTGAAAATATATCTTCCCCATAGATTTCTAAAAGGCCCGTATTTAATTAGTCTGCATCCAAACAATTAATGTTTTCTTTACTAAGCTATAAGGCTTCGAGATTTTGATTTGCATCATTTTTCTTTTCAATCTTAATCATCTCAATAAGTGAAGATCGTATCGTTTTAAAACACCATGACTAAAGGGATGACGACCTGTTTTCCTGCCATCTTGTTCTCTTATTCCGTACGGAAACTAGTAAAGACAAGTCCAGTGTAGACTTGAGAGAATTGTGTATTGAGAGCCACTAGGTTTTCTATTCTATAGAGGTTAATTGAATTATAAATTAAACTATTTTAAAATATTCCATTTGTAAATCCCGGTTGCATGTTAGTCCGCGTTAACGTGTGTCAGTTTGATATCATTTGCCGAGCAGCGCTCCGCCGATTCCGATGAGCGGTATCACAAATTGTATCTGCGTGTATATAGATAAGCCGGTGCAGATTGTGTTCGTGTAGAGACGCGTACAACGCGAGTCATCAATTGTGTTGTTTATTATTTTTATACTGTTTACAATGTCACAAACAGTAAAGGTAACGGTGGCTACCTGTTGGAATAAGATAACGCTCTCTAAGAAGTCACTCGGACACTTTTAAGAAGTGTTATTGATAACGAAAATGTCACAAATAAATTCGGCAAAACTCTTGTTTGCGCATTCCAAAATAAGCAATTGGACTGACATTGGATGCTAACAGCGTTGTGTAATTTTTGCTGTGATAGTTAACTTCGTACTATCAAAAGTTGTGGCCCGTCGCAGTATAGAATAGTATTTATTTATTATAAATCGCAATCCGGGAATATACGTATCTATTTAACATTGTAGTAATAAACACGGAGCATTTACAAAAGATCAGTAGTAGTGATAAAAGTAACACCAGACCCTCATCTTTATACATTTTGATGTTGATCGAATTGAAAGTTTGACAGGTAAAGTGTTTTAGTTTATTCCGGATTGGCGAAAGAAAGGTGCCGTGTTTACTATTTTCCGCCCAATTTTTCTACATGTTTGTGCTATTAGAATCTTCCCCGTGGCATAATTACAATTTTAAAAATGTTGCCGAATTCAAAGAGCTGCTGTCGAGTTTTGAGCTTGAATTCTTCATTACGAATAGTTTCAGCCTAAAGAAGCCATAGACATAGACATAGGCATAGACCTCCCGAAAGTTATCTGTATCGGGATACAGCACAATCGCCACGCTTGCAAAGAGAGTTGGCGATCGCAGTTTGGTAATATGGTACGCAAAGGACGCTGCTGCCTATCCTCAGTATACTTGATTGCGATAAGCGGCAATCCCATATCAATGCAATGTAAATTATAAGATTTTCACGAGAATAAATGTAAAAGCCGAGAAACCTACGGTCGCAAGTCTCGGACCTTACTCAATATGAATAAATAATAAGAATAAGCTTTGAGATGAATTAAAAAATAAGGTTATCGTAGCCACATATAGATATTGCAGAGGAATGTTGCTATCTGCAGATGGTGTAACACTGTGCGCGTGTTTCAGGGCGACTACCACCGGTACCTGGCAGAGTTCGCGACGGGCAACGACCGCAAGGAGGCCGCCGAGAACTCGCTGGTCGCGTACAAGGCCGCCTCCGACATCGCCATGACCGAGCTGCCGCCCACGCACCCCATCCGCCTCGGGCTCGCGCTCAACTTCTCGGTGAGTGCGCCACACACACACACTGCCACACGCACAAGCACTTGGATCAATGGACGTATGGTCAAATAGTTCACATATGGACAATAAGAGTATGGTCAGATTTTATAGAAACTACACACACTGCCACACACATGACACACGCACAAGCACTTGGACCAATGGACCAAACGCGTCAAATAGTTCACGTAAGGTCAACGAGAGTATGTCAGATAGAAACTACAATTGTCTTCCCTTTAACGACATCTTTCAACTTGAAATATAGCTACGAGGGCTTCAAACGCGCTCTGATCTTTTCGCAACTAACACAGTTTCACCTGCGTCCTTATGACAATAATCTGAACACAATACATTTCTAAAATGTATCAATACAAAAACGAAGTTAATCAGTGTAACTACAGTTTAGCGCTTTTGTGTAAGATATTGTTTTATGTACTCTAATGTTATTTGCATAATAGTTGTACCATTACCGACAGTATGAAGTTAAACCTGCCCCTTGACATTTTTGAACAAGTGGCAATAGCATACATATCGTGTGGCTTTTAAACATGTTAATCTTTTTTAAATAGTGTTTAAAAACAAAATGTTGTTCGGCTTCGAGTTTGGCCGCTAGGTAACTAGTGTGTGGCGCGGTGGCTAGCGGCGGATCCTTGGCAGAGGTCGCCGCAGCGCTCGGCTCCTGATAAACGAGTTGAACGCACCGGCGACCTTGCCGATTGCTAGTAATCTATCCGCCGATAGCGCCGCCATTGATGCGCACCTCCCCTACACTTGCGATTTAATTACACTGCTCACAGTGCGCTCGCGACGAACGGCACGACTCGTGTCCACGACGAAACCTTTTATGCGTTACCAGACTAGTTTTTGTCGGACGTTTTTACGAACCGATCGCAAAAAGTTAATTACAAACAAAAACTACGGCAGACCAAACGTTGAGGAAGAACATTGGCTTATGATTCCACTGCTCGAGTCGTGACGAGTCAATGTATCACTTTGAATCGATTAAAATTTAAAATAAAATTAAATAGAAAATAAGCTAACACGTATCTTATAATATTAACGATTGTTTAATGAAGCTTTTCATGGTCACGAAAATTCTAGAAGTATCAAATGATTATCATTCATTGACGACGTCCACCGCTGGACTTCGCTTCCAGTTAAATGATGTTTTGGCCAAAATATATTTAATCGAAGCTATTTAAAACTCGCCTAGAGTTACTGCGGGTAGTAGGGCTAGAGTTTGTGACGCGAGGCCCGAGCCCACGGAGGCTGATAACGCAGTGGATCGGGGCTTATCAGGCGCGGTGTGAAGTCACCTCGCGGAGTGCCCTCGATGTGTTATCGGTACGCGGGGCTACCGTTGCTCGCGTTGTTCCGCGGGTTCTTTTGCTTTACAATCATATAAAACTGTTAAATATTCTGATTTGAATATTTAGTCACCCGCTAGCGCTATGTTACAATATTATTTCGATTTACTACTCATTGCGGTTAGCATTGGTAAGCTGGCATTACCCGAAATACTATAACAATAGCTATAACTAAAACATAACAAAACATATAAAAACGTATATATAATTGCATTGTCGTGTTATAAGATGTAGTCTAAAATGATCTTTATCAATTACTAGTTGTTTAGAGTTAACATTGACAATAGGGTCTCGTTCGTTGGAGTAGTATTGTACCAACTGCCAGATGCGTGCGTGGCTATCGGAGTGTTCATAAATAACAAGTTTTACTGAGGAGTACGAAACTTAAAATTACGTAAAAGCACACACGGGAAAGTTCGTTACCTGTAGACAAGGACGACATTATATTGGTTAATGGTAGATGTTATGTCGTTTTCTTTTCTGAATGTGAACACATGCCGGTTTTGCTCTGTTACAAATATTAAACACACCTTTTCAGCAATTCGGTGTGTGAATCTATTTGATTTTCCTAATTGATGTTGAAAACGCTGATCAAACGTTTTCATTGGTTCACGAACTAAATAACAAAGGAACTCTGTTTTTGTGGCGACTCTGCGACAGTTTTGTCACTTTATATATAATGAATAATGACCAAGTTGGATATGCGCGCGCAGGTGTTCTACTACGAGATCCTGAACAGCCCGGACCGCGCGTGCCGGCTGGCGAAGGCTGCCTTCGACGACGCCATCGCCGAGCTGGACACGCTGTCGGAGGAGAGCTACAAGGACTCCACGCTCATCATGCAGCTGCTGCGCGACAACCTCACGCTCTGGACCTCCGACATGCAGGGCGACGGCGAGTCCGGTAATGAGCGCTCCTCTCCTGCAATACCACAATAACACTGAGCTCTCGGGAGCCCTTGCACACACTTCGTGACCTCCTAATGCGATGGAACATAAACGCTAGTCGCTTTCATCGCTCTGTCATTTTCCGTATATGTAAGGCTTGTAGAACTACCACTAAGGCCTACACCGCCTACATATTTCAAAAGTGCAGAAGACTTCTGGAAGATATCTTTTGTCAGACAGTCATTACTTAAAACTGACTACAATACTAAAAACCTAAAGCTGAACCGTGTAGAAGGACAAGACCTTGCAGCCAGGGTACTCGTAAGTCTGAAGTAGTTTTTTGGCTTAGTTAATATTTCATTATCTCTCCTACTCTATTTTTTGAAATCCACAAATGCTGACATAGTCAGCACAGCCCAGTAACTTGCTATCTAGAGCAAAAGAGAAGAACGATTTGTGTTGACTGATGTTGTCGTGCTATGTTTAAATGACTGACTGTGTGGTGGTTGTCGGCAGGCGAGGCTGAGCAGAAGGAGCAGGCGCAGGACGCGGAGGAGCAGGACGTGTCGTAATGCGCTCGCCAGTCTAATCAATAAAAATAACTATAGTATCACGTAAGTCCCAGGCCCGCGGCCGTCGCCGCCTCGAACCGGTTGTATACACTCCATATGTACTTGTTTTGATATATCGGACCTTTGGTTTTCTATAACGACGAACCTAATGTAATGTTAAGACGAGATAGAACTTTGGTATTGCATTTTAACTGTATCTTGTTACGGATGTATCTCTCCCCTCGTCCCTCCCTCGCTCCCACTCCCCCCCGGCCAGCACGCCACCTCGACGTCGCGACGTCACGACAGCTACTCTGTGAGGTGGGAACTGTAAATTTTCTAAGTATTTTGTACCGCGTGTCAGGCGTAGTGCCTAGCTGCAGTCGCGCTTCCTTCGTATTACAACATTTGGAGTATTCACACTTGAATTGCTTTAATTACTTACGAGTATTGTGATAGAGATTTTGTATATTTAATTTATTTTTAATTTCGCATACTTGTGCGGTCGCGGCACACATTCCAGGCGCGTGCCCGAGTAAGATATTAGGGATATACTTATTTGAATTGTAATATTGCATCGCGCCGTCTCCGCGCTCCGGGCCCTCCGGACTGCGGGGGCGCAGGTAGCCTTAGTGTTGCGCAATATTGTTTTATGTCCTACCAACTACATGCAAATTTATTGTAAATGACAGTGTAAATCTAATAATAAAATTCAAAAGTCCACGCGCCGGCTTTCATTGCCCCCTCGTCCACCACTTCGCACCCGTCCCCGCTGGTTGACTGGCGACGAGCTCCATGGTCCGACAACGTTACGTACACTCGAACCTGTTCTTGTGCCCCACCACACACGACCACGTGAAATAAAATGCACAGAAATTACAAGATCATACTTACAATTTTTTAATATGATGTCTTAGTCAGTTGTGTAAAAATTCGAATAAAATTATCATAGGTCACATAAAAATATAAAAATAATCGCATAAAAACAGTTTGAGTGTACTTAGATGTCGTCTTTGACACCAAAATCGATGAGAAACAAACTGGCCTTCATACAGGTCCATCTATTAACCCTTAACAAAAACAAAATGTTTCCTTGTTCATGTGATAGTCTACAAGGGGCAACTCAATGGTTGCGAATGTACCCACTGGTCAGCAACTTCAAACTAAATCAAACTGGAAAAAATGCAAAACTAATGCAACTTATTGTAAGTGTAAACAAAATATATCAAAACTAATGACAAACTCAAGAGAGCTGACATAACTACTGCGTCACACCTATAAAAAATAATGTTACAATAATTAATTCTGAATAATTATTTACCTGCTGCCAGGAAAAAACACACTAAACAAACATATTATATGTAGTAACAAAAAAATTTTTTAATCAATTTTGTTCCATTGTATTCATTGGAAACTATGACAAATAACAATTGTATAAACTAGTGGTTCCTTAACCCCCTTGCCGTGCCATTTAGCTCGTCTGAACTTGGGCTCAACTGTTAGCGTCCATGCGTGGTAAATAGACCAGACAGATGTGCGAGAAAGGTCACAATACGAGCCCAAATGTAAATGCCCCTGGTATAGAAACTTTAAAATATTGGCGTTTCTATTAATGCTCTTGTAGTTCCATACTATTGTTT
The DNA here is from genome assembly GCF_028537555.1 of Battus philenor. Lineage (NCBI taxonomy): Eukaryota > Metazoa > Arthropoda > Insecta > Lepidoptera > Papilionidae > Battus > Battus philenor. The sequence continues at coordinate 796,244 of NW_027181686.1, read as the reverse complement.
TTACTTGACTCATCAATATGCTCGTGAGGAATCGTATCAGGGAGGATCAATAGCCTCACAGGTTAGAGAAGAAGATACAAAAGAAGAGTTCCTCCTATTATGTAGAAAAATAATAAGCATAGTGATAGATAAAAATAAAAAAATATAAAATTGTAAACAAATAAGATTAACTAAGGTAACGCAAAATAAAGTGACAAAATTAAAAAATGTGATATAGAACAATAATATAATAAAAGGAAATGTAAAAAGTAATGAGGAATGAATGAAAGGCGATAGAGCGAAAGGGAAAGACAGAAGAAATGTGGTCAGAATGAAACGAACGAAAGATAATATGATGTACGAACGAAGAGAAAGAAACTAAAAATGTCTGTGAAAAAAATAAATGTTAGCTAGTCCCTGTCCCACACCAGATAGCGGGTACGAGAGGCTCCCAATAGTGGGGGCCATTTAAAAAAATATGCTCGTGATGTTTACGTCTAACCCGACGATCTATTCACGACCCTGGCTCGTCATACCTTCGGGCCAAAATTTTCATCACGTGTCAAACTCCTTAAAGCAAGGCAAGAGGTTAAACTTTGTTGTACAGAAATAAAATAACATAATGAACAAGTTAAACGCGTTGCGATGGTGAATACAACATTAGGATGCGTTTATAAAATGTCTGCGCCTGTTAAAAACAAAATTACAAATGTTTCAGTTTAGAAATATAAAAAATACATCCATTATATTTGGCACAACGGATGAAAAGTGTTTTTAGAAATATTTTCCTTTAATCATTTTATGGTAATTTTGACAATCATATAAATATATAAAAAGAATTAGTGAAATTTGTACAGTTTACATAATATAGATATACAGCATTTTGTGAACAGCTGCTGAGGTAGCAGTATCAAGAAGTAACGAAGATCCTTACAGCATACACTTGGGATTATCTTTTTTGTGCAAGGAACTGTCAAAATGTGTTTATACTTAGACATTCGTAGCTGAATTACTTTTTCAATTTTTTTAGTATTGGTGCTAAATACTTACCAGGTTCAAAAAGATTAAACCACATACCAGTTTATGATCAAAATGTAACAATACGAAAATAGACATCATTTTTAATATAAAGACACCATTAAGAGTACAAACTAAAGTATTTATAATAAGTAATCTATTGAATGCCTTCTTACATAAAGACAGCGTCACCGAGAACTGTCAAGAGCAGAACTAGGTGCTGCCGACGACGTCCCTGGGCTGTTCCTGTAGACTACAATCTCTTGTAATGGGTAATAAGGCCAGCCTAAATATAGTGATAGCTCCTTATTCGCGCTTCATTCGCGGATCTAAGAAGTACATGCGTAATGATAAAATGGTTCCAATTTCCTTTGTAAATGTCCGCAAATGAACTGCTGTCCTATTGGGTAAGATGTTATGGAATGAAGGAAATTTGCCAGCAAAATGTATTCTAAAAAGAATCATTGGAAGAATTGGAACTGCACCCGTAGAAATGCTGGAAGTCCTGCTCTGACAGAAAAATGAAGAAGAATCTATGCAAATTCCAACTGTGGCTGCAATTTTAGCCGCAATCGCGAATGGGTTCAAACAGAATCGAGTCACATTTAGGAATTGCTTGAATGGAGAAATGAAGATTTGACTAGAACCATCTTGGAGGAAATGTGAAATTCACAGCACGTTGAAGAGGCTTCAACATGCGTTGAAAATGTGAAATCTAATATAAAAAATCTTAGCGAAGGTTTAATAATGGCAAACGTGCTTTATTACTATTACCTGTCTGTAGAATGAAGTCTTTATTATTAAGAAGCAAATTGTTGATGCGACTTCTCCATGTCAATCTGAATTTAAGGAGCTTTAAAAACTGCCCAGGAAGATAAAAATACAAATTCTTCAAACTATTGTACAACAACCCTTAGGACAAAATGATAATTATTCAAAAAATTCAATTAAATTGATTTTTTATATATATATATATATTTGTTTTATTTTATTTTATCTATAATACCATATAAATTACGATTCCATATTCAGTTTCTGTATTCGCGGCATATTTACGGAACGTATGTGTCACTAATAGTTTTTACTGTACATATTACAAACAAAATAGAAACAATGCAATATATATTGCAGGCCTTTCTTATACATATACTGCAATTTGTTACAGACAACTTTTGAATAGCTTTGAAACGATCTGGAGTCAGACAGATGTAGGTAATATAACATGATATAAAAAGATTATATATCTAATATAATTTATTATCTAAATATTCAAATAATAACTACGTATTTGATTATTTAAACCATGGATGCACAGACCGCGGCCCGCCGATCGAATACTGGTGGCCTATATTGAATTATATTCCAAAATAAAACCAAAAAAAAAAAAAAATAATTACCTTTACTTCTGGCGGCCGGCCCGCCATCAGTTCATGATTTGCCCGAGTGACCCCTAGTCTTAAGTCTGTGCAACCATGATTTAAACATACTATATATTAAAAAAGTCGATAAATATCGACTGGCGTTTATCACATTTACAATATCGGATCAGTGGTATCCTAGCGCGGGTTTGATTCCCGGAATACAACATACGACACATAATTCACACTACGTTAATTATACACGACTGCCACTGCTCACAAACAAGTTTTCACATGGTAGGCAGCGGCGTCATCTGCGTATCAATACTACACTGCATTCTCAGTGTGTTGATTACGGTATATGGGGGATTAAGATAGATACCTTTGGGGGAGGATCTGTATCTTGCAGTCAACGTCTGTGGAATGAAATAACAGAGTAAATTAGTAGAAATATCTATATAAAAGTTGAAAACAGATGGCGCGAAAGTAGTCATAATGTGAACGCGCCTTAATTTTTACATATGACGCCAAATGTCATTGGTTTGACATTTGCGATGTAGATATATATAGAGAGATAATTGTTAACAAGCGGTGGAGTATATTGAGTATATATATTACTTTTACACCACCTGTTATTCATTATAAATGTATTTTCTTTACATTTGTACAGAAATGAGAGTATGTCGTTGGTCCCCATTATGTGGATCGACGACTCAGTTAAGATCTTAGGAAGTAGCTGTATGGTGTCTTTGTGACGATCTGTGGAAGAGGAGGATCTTTGGCTGAAAGGGTAATCAAAATATAATGTTTACAGAAAATAGTGAACTGGTTTCAATAGCTTATAGATCAGTTAACAAAAGGAAATATTTTTCAATTACAAAGTGCTTTCAATAATAAGCTAACATTTCACCTTTGGGTAAACATACAGTACATCCAATCTCATCTCTGTTGTCATATAAATTCTAATACCTGGTTGGAAGTAATAAAAATAAATAAGTAATCTTGAATCGGGTAATGGATCGCGACGTAAAATAAATATTTAACCACATTTCTGGCTTCGAGTTCCCGCAAGACTGTACCAATATTTTTTCGGTAAGGAGTAATAAATGTCAATTACAAATAAAGAACTATTTTTACAAAATATCCTCTATTTATAATTTTAATGTTTAATTGAAACAGAGGCCAGAAACATTTTAATACAGACTATTTATTTTTGTTAATTGTAAATAAACACCAAGGTATTTAAGTTTGATTTTTGATGTATAAACCCTAATGAAATTAAAAATAATTGCTAAAAAAAATACATTAAACAAAAGTAATCGTGTATACCGTTCTGTACTTAGAATCGAAACAAAATAAATTAAGTAGTTGATCTATGGTGCGCAGTAGTAAAAATTCGAGACAAATACCCATTAAACTGCAAAATAATTGTAAGTCATTGTTTTTATTTATAGATTACTCTAGGACTGAGTTCCCCAAACTTTTTTGTGTCGTAGACCCCTTGCCATGTTTTTCCGTATTGGGTAGACCCCTTACTTACCTGATATTGATTTCCTGTAAATTTCTAACTGTAGTGAAGTTTAGTGTATGTTCAAAATGTATTGCGACCACAAAGCGAATACCAACATCCTACAACTTACACAATTTTATAAACATATATAATATTTTTTTTACTTCATAGGTACTTTTATAAATAATGTAAATGTTTTGATATTATAAGATAGTACGATGTAAGTAAATAGGTACTATCAGTGTATGTGTTGAGATCCACTATCGTGGACCCCCATTTTCATTTCTTGGACCGCCAAATTTTTTTTCGCTGACGTAGACCTCTTGCAGGTTGTCATAGACCCCTAGGGGTCGATATAGACGACTTTGGGAATCACTGATCTAGGAGGAATGACATGGTTAGAGCACAAGATGCCCTCACGATTAGGGCTTACAATACCGAACTAAAATCTGAATACCGGTACTTGATATTTGAAATACCGGTATTATTAATAAAAAAGTTTACTTGTTATGTTTTTACTTACCTCAGTTGCTATATTGACTTGTTAACAAATAATATATGAAATCCAATATTAAATTGTAAGTTACATTTTACATATAATAGGCTAGTATATGGCATATAATTAAAGAAGCAAAACATATAATTAAATAGAAAGTATTAATGAAATAACATTAATAAATTTGTTTATTAAATAATGCTTTCGAAAAACATAAACAATCGACAATTTTTATTTGTAAACACTACAGTTGATTTGCAAAATGAAACAATCTAATCTAAACAATTTTATAATTTTCGTGTTACATGCTTTATCTGTATAAACCAGATCTATTTATTGGGCAGTTGACGTAAAACATTAACAATCGCTTTATATTGCCGACACCGCCGCTTCTCTATGGTGCCATTAGCCATACTCGGCTTCGTTTGTGTAATCAATGTGCCTGTTATACATTTTAATACAATCAAATTGTTTGTATTTCTTAAAAAAATTCTTAAAATTTTCTTAGTAATTAATTTATATAATTTTAAATTGGATTTATTTGTGCATAAATTAAATTTTCATCAACTAATGTAATACCGAAACTGGTATTTTTACATAAATACTGGTTTTGAATAACGGTCAAAAATCGTCCGGGATCCCGGGAATCCCGGTATCGTAAGCCCTACTCACGATCGTGGCTAAAAGAAGTATTTTTTTTACCCCTTATAGGCGAAGCATTAGACCTGTCTCGCCTTATGTTAAGCGATGACGAGGTCTACGACGCTACATGCTTGCAAAGAAACCTATTCACTCTTGTCTTGAAGACTCCTAAGTTATAATTGTCTGGAAACAATGACGCCGTTAGGTTTTTCCACTTCTTAGATGTACTTCCGATATTAGCGCTATACGGGTAAAAGATGCTCAAGTGTGGGTTTTTCTAATCTTCGAGCAGAAAGTGGGAATCCCACTATCGGTCGATGGTCAGATAGGCGTTGGCCCGCAGGGAGGACACGTGAACAAACTACTACACATTCTACCTTTCTAGTTTGTGTAGTGTTTAAACTGCTTCGTAATATACTAGTAATTCCTAAAAATTGTCGCCTTGTGATGTTTTATTCATATTTATGTAATATATATTTAATAATTAAAAAAAAATTGTTAGGTTTTTTCAATTTGCACTGTGTAAGTATGGTTTACATTCCTACAGCTAACATTTAATTATAATTTCATTTGTGTGTATAACATTTTTTCATATATTCCACAGACTAGCGTTGGTGCTTGTTTTTACCGATTACATTTACAGCACTCGTCGATAAATATTGCACATCGACCTTTGGAAAGAGACAATCGGCTAATTTCGGCTTTGTAGAGCGTTATCTCTCTTATGAACAGTCCGGTATCTATTAGGAGCTGTTGAAACGGTAATATTTCCGTTTTTTTACATGTCAGTGTTTTTTTTTACTTCTTAAATTATGGCTGTCTTGTTTATCTTTATTAACGCCCTAACCATGCGGTTTCTAACGTTACGGTTCATGCGACCACTTCATCCCTATTACACTTTTGCGATCTGGTTCTACGTCAGATCTATGCTGCGCGGTTGCATCAACATTGCAACATCTTTCTACTTGTCATTTTAATTTAAGTGTTGTCATTGTCACTTGTCTACGTCAAAGAAAAAATGAAAAGCCTAATTTGACAGAAAATAGAATCAAATTAAGCTTCTTATCTTAACATCTTTCAACAAACTCTCCATAAAGAACCTAAAATATCTTTAATACAGTAAATAGAGCTATTCGTTCAAGAGATTTATTCACTCAATTTCAACAAAAAAACACAAATCGTACAAAATATCTTTATTGCACAGGGATGTTAAATTAAAATACTTAAACAGAACAACGATATATAACTCCGGTATGCGCCGGCGCGCCGCACGCAGCGGTTTGTTCGTTGGTCAGCGCCCGGCTCTCTGCACCTCGCGCAGTTTGTAAATTACTTTAAATAAATTCGTAAAGCTTATTTTATTTACACATAAAATTCAATTACATTTAAATATGACAGCACAGATTCTCTTCACATCAATGTATACAGGTGATTATACAACTACAAAGTGAAATAAATTAATTCGCCAATTGTTACAATCACACATATGTAATTTTAATAACGAAATTATAATTTAACAATTCCCGCCGAAATGGACAAGTCCTTTGGTATATCGGTTACAATTTGAAAGGCTGATGGCACAAAACACATTCCTGATAAACGCAGTGGAAAGCGTCGAGTCCAGGACACGGCGTCCGAAAACTCATAAACACTTCGTATTCTAAACTATATCACGCAAATAAAACTAATACTTGGCACCACCGCAGCGGGTGCTTTCATAATTGCTAAACAAATATTTTTGCATAACTTATATTAAATAACAAAACTAGAACCGAATAAGCTCTAATATTAAGCGGGTAGTCGAAAAATATTTCTTAGCTTACACTTGAAAACGCAAAAACAATGTGTTCCTAAAATATATTATCTATTACGCGCTCACAGCACGCGTACATAACTTTAGCTAAAACGCCGCGTTATAGTTCTAACGCCGCGTTATCCAAATACTGCGTTAAAGTGCGTGCAGCAAATCAAAACAATACAATATATTATTACATCACATCAGTCTATTACGAGAAATATGCATCGTAACGTACACAAAAACTTTAGCGTTTGAGCGCTTGGCTGGCGCGACATTGCGGGGAATCCCCACAACGCGTTCCCGACCCGATTTGTATTTTGCGACAACGACACAATGAATTTGTACTAAATTGTAGCACAATTTGTTCGTAATTTAATATACATAAATAAGAGGCATAAGCTTTGTAAGTATATGATAAAAAAAACTCTATTATTCCATTTCAATAGCGCACCTAACAAGTTCAATAGGAATGTTTAATACAAGTCGTTTCCGTAGCAGCGGGAAACCCCCGCGATACAAAACTATGTAGTGATCTTTATCACAGTTGCAATATACTTAATGCATTTAATTATCAGTAAACACATATATAAATCTATTCTTACACTCGTCGATTTTTACATAAACCATCCATCTATTATTACACATTCGAAAAATAATTGTGGAAACATTTTAAACTGCATAGAATTAGAAGGTTTCGGAATATTTAAATGACTGAGCACAATTACTTCACATTAATTTGGTTTTACACAACTACCCACATTATTGATACCCGTCGTTGACTGAATTCGAATTGATCTCAGGTTAATGAAGGATTATAGTAGTGGGAATAGAGGGTGGGTATTCTTCGATCACGCGAAAGCGAAATTGTGAGTTGTACACATAATGGACACCTATCTTTAATAAAATTTTGGTGGAAATTCAAAAGACCGAGCACAATTACTTCACATTACGTGATCAATTTGGTATACACGCATCTTGATGGATATTTTTGGGTTAGTTGTAGTTGTTTGTGTGGTTGTGGTGTGCGTGTGTGTGTGTGTGCGCTCAGGCGAGCGAGCAGGCCGCGCGCAGGTCCGCGTCGTCGGGCGGCAGGCTGGCGGCGGGCTGCGGCGTGCGCGCGCGCATGTCGGGCAGGTAGGCGTCGTAGCGCAGGCCGCGGCGCTCGTAGAACAGCAGGTAGGCGGCGGCCGGCTCGAGCGCGCGCGGCTCCACCTCGCGGCACGAGCTGTCGTTGTAGCAGAGCCACGCGCCCGACGGGTTGTGCGCGTACGCAACGTAGTGCCCGCCGTGCAGCTGCCCCGAGTGCGACTGCACCAACACGAACAACAACACAAATGTTTTAGCTGCAACTGTTTTAGTTATTAAACTAAGTTCAGCAGATTTGAAAGTTAACTTAAGACGGCCAAATAGGAAGTCCATTCACAAACTGGACAGGCCATATTGTTAAGGTAGTCGGAAATGACGACGGTTATTGGAGGAATATAAAATAAATAATGGCGGTAAAACAACGTAAAATATAAATAACTCGCAACGAAACAATATAAAAGTTATATATAATATAAAACTTAAATACAAAGAGGTTATATATAATATAAAAAGTTATATATAATATAAAACTTAAATACAAATAATATAAAACTTAAATACAAATATATATATAAAACTTAAATACAAAGAGGTGAAAAAAATTGGGAATTGTATGCGGTAGTGACAGAGCTGATAACTAACCACAACAGCGTAAAGCTTGTACTTCAAATCGAAGGGGTCCTGGTCATTTTCAAGATGGTGCTGGTGGTAGTCCACCAGGTTGTCATCGGTGACAGGCGTGGCCGTTAGACTGGTAGATTCCAGCCGCGCTCTGCCTCTAATCTCCACAGACTCCTTGCGCTTGTCCGGTACAGCTCGATGTCTGTCCTGTTCTTGAGGGTCGTCATGCAGCTCGTCGTCAGAGTGCTCGCTGTCGGTCTCTGCGATGCGCGCAGCGGGGCGCCGGCGCAGCGCTTGCAGCTCACGGTGCCGCAGTATAGTCTCCTGCGGCACGGACGCCAGATACGGCGTCGGGTCGAAGTCCTCGAACGGAAAGTTGACCACCTTCTGCGACTTTATCCACTTGCTGTTCACGTACTGGAAGCGTTTCAGGTGGATGATCTGCGGACAAAGTTTTATTCTTTAACAGCTGATATGAAAGTCACTGGCGGCATCAGATGCGTGAGGTAACTTCAATTTGTTATGTCCGTGAGATTTTTTTGGACATGTATGAACCTGTAGGAGTGGTCGCGGTACGGTAGCTTCTTGTTCTTCGGTAGCTTCTTGTGCTTCGGTAGTTCGTCGGTTGTATCTTGTTCGTCGATTGCTTCTTGTTCGTCGGTTGCTTCTTGATCTTCAGTTGCTTCTTCCTGCGTTGACCGCACCTCCGCTAGCCCTTATAATGAGCGCGGAGACTCTCAACAGCGCGATGCAGATTTTCGTTGCGTCTACTGTGGCGCCATCTGTCATGTATCTGTTTCACTGCCGCCGCCGCCATCCGATTGACGGTCACGTGGGTAAGAGCTTGGTGTTTGAGTGGCGCGCGACATGCACGCCACAAACCCTTATGGCGTTTGTTCCGGGTTGACTAGATACCTATTTACTATTACTTCTTGGTCTTGTTTGGAACGCGCTGCAGTCCTAATGCTATGCTAATAAAATGTACTTCAATCCAGATAAGCGTTTTTCATTCTACCCCCTAGTTGTGCTCTGTACCCGTTCGCTATTCTGACTCTGCAACTGCGAGAAGTTGACTTACAGCACTTATATCTACAAGTGAGAGAGTGTGTGTGTGGGGGGGGGGGAGTATCTGATTGAATGTTATAAGGTTGTGAGTGTATTTTAAATTGGTTGCAAAAAGTCAACTCTGTAAAACGTTTGGTGGGTTTGGTGTCCCCGAAGGCTTGGTGTTAAATTAAAACTCACGAGTATGGGCGGCGCGCGCCAAATCTGCAGCTTCTTGGTGGCGGGCTGCGCGCTGCGGCACCCGTCGCAGTGGTACCGCTGCTCCAGGCGCTCCTCCGACGTGAAGGCGGCCAGGCAGCTGCCCAGGTCCACGGGCCGCGCCGCCGCCGCGCTGCACTCCGCGACCGACGCGTGCTCCACCCACGCCTGCAACGCACTCACGTATATATACCACTGACCAAGCACTTAGCTGGCACACTCACACACTGCAGTACACAGTTAGGATTCTCATTGTATATATCAGGCTATAAACTTAAAGATCACCACCATGTCAGATCTTGCGCTGACCTTGACTAAGCCGTCAGTCCACCTAGTGGTGCATCAACCCACGCCGCGTCTACTACTACCTCGTGGCAACCGCGCCTGCTTATATACTATATAAAATACTAGAAAATTTACCTATCTCACTAATATTTATAGTAATTACAAGAACTAGCAAGAAATTGAGGTAGGAAGAATATTTGTACGTCAACTACACGCTACTTATTCTTGTTCTCATGCTATAGCAGTCTGTAATAAATTGCCACGAGTGATAACACCGCTCATTGTGCTTTATGAAATAAATCTACATAATTCTTTTGTTACATATACAATAAAGTGTTAAAAAATATTTTGTGTTTTTATGGTCTTGTATTACACGATAGGTTTATAAGAAAACTCAAGGTCACCTAAAGAGCAACGGAGAGAACCAAGGTCACTGACGTAGCTCAAAGAGTATCACTTGAAGTGACAGTGGACAAGGTACTTTGCTGGTGCAAGTGATGGTTGTTGGGATTGAAATGTTTTCGAGTGGCGATTGGCGTGAATAGGTGGTCACCACTACCACACTCGGTGGTGGTGGCGGACATGCGTCATCGTAGCGATGTTGGAGGAAGGTCTATGGCTTTCAGTGTCTTAGATTCTAGGGGCTTGTTCCGGAACGACAGTATATCCAGGTGTGGTGGTGTGGTGCTGTGGTGGTTGGTGCACTGACCCGCTCGCGGGAGGCCTGGTAGCGCAGGTGCAGCGCGGTTGGCTCCCAGTCGATGGCCAGCATCAGGCCGCGCCGCCGCGCCGCGCGCAGCACGCTCGCCTCCAGGTACGACACCTCGCCCGACACGCTCTCGCCCTGCGCACCATTAATATAACAGTAATTTTGGAACAACACTTTCCATAAAGTTCTAGAACATTCTCATCTCACATAAAGTAAAAAAATATATTTTTTTAACATTATCTGATAACGACTAACTGCTTTCAGCCTCCCAGAATTCCCAAGAGGGAGAGCGCGTCCAAAAGCTACGTGGTGGTCTAATATCGGAATGGAACTGGGAACCATTCAACTTGATGCAGAGACAACCCAGGATAGAGTGGCCTGGCGCAAATTGATAAGGAGACTCGACCCCAAATTAAGGAAAAAGCGAAGGAAGAAGATCTGATAACGACTTCCTGATCGCAATAACTTCTAACAGTGATAAATTTGTATAATCAAATAAAAAATATTTATATACATCATGTTTACACTTGTTATTTTGGGACAATTAATGCCATAAAATCAAAACATATGTACGTCAATAGGACCCTGTTTTATTTATTGCAAGTTTCTTAGCATGAGAATCATGCCGTAATTTATAGGTTAAGCGTAAGAAGGGGGTGAATGTATAGCTCACTAGTCAACAAAAAGACTTAAAGATTTTACACATTTGCAATCACCCTAAATAAAGTGATCACTCTCAAATGATACGCTAGTTTCTATTAGAATGCGACATACCAATAAGTTATGCAGGGACAGATATTAAACCATAATTAATTTGATATGTATTATTCAGAATTTTGAAGACGCATTTTTTACTATATTATTATTGTTAAGTTATTTAGTATTTTTGAAATCATTGATTCTTCAACAGGGTGAACCATACATTAATCAACTGCGAATGAACTATACATTCACACCTTTAAACCTTTGAGACCTATATATATCAAACTATATAACAGGTTGTCAAATATCTTCCTTCCGCTTTTTTGCTCTTTATTCAATGCTTTATAAAAAGTGTTACAGTGATCGGATTTAGTTCAAATATGCGCCGTTTTGTTTGATAATCTGTTTTCATCTAGACGGCAACTTCATAATACCTCCCTCGTAGAAGCCCCCCTCCTTATTTGCGAAGAACTCGGACAGCCACTTTTCACAAACCTCTTTTGAGTTCAACTTTACACCACCAAGGGCGTTCGCCATGGACAGGAACAGATGGTAATCACTTGGCGCTATGTCCGGGCTATATGGTGGATGTGATAAAACCTCCCATCCGAGCTCCCGTAGCTTCTGACGAGTCATCAACGAAGTGTGTGGTCTGGCGTTGTCCTGGTGGAACACTACACCCTTCCTGTTGGCCAATTCTGGACGCTTCTGGTCGATCGCCTGCTTCAAGCGGTCCAGTTGTTCGCAGTAGATGGTAGAATTAAGCGTCTGGCCATATGGGAGCAGCTCATAGTGGATGATTCCCTTCCAATCCCACCAAACACACAGCAAAACCTTCCTGGCCGTCAATCCCGGCTTGGCCACTGTTTGGGACGATTCACCGGCCTTCGACCACGACCGTTTTCGCTTGATATTGTCGTATGTGATCCATTTTTCGTCGCCAGTCACCATCCGCTTCAAGAATGGGTCGAGTTCGTTCCGTTTCAGCAGCATATCGCAGGCGTTGATTCGGTCCAGAAGGTTTTTTTGCGTCAAATCATGCGGCACCCAAACATCAAGCTTTTTTTTGTATCCAGCCTTCTGCAGATGGTTTAAAATGGTTTGGTGACTAACTCCCATCTCCTGGGCGATGTCACGAGATGCCACATGCCGGTCTAACTCGATGTAGTCCATGATTTGATCGGTATTTGTCGTCACAGGTCTTCCGCCGGCTGGCTTATCCATGGTGTCGTTTTCGCCGGCTCTGAATCGTCGAAACCATTCCTCCGCGGTTTGAAGTGATAGAGTACCATCCCCCAAAACACCATTAATCTCACGGAACGTTTCTCTAGCGGATTTGCCTTTAACGAAGGAAAACTTTAAAATAGCGCGAATTTTGGCGTTAGTGAACTCCATGTTTACACGTCTATAACTGTTGAACGCAATATCCAAACTAATCATGCATAGCGTCGTTTTGTAGGTTATGTCAAGACCTTTCAAATTATGTATAGTATTGCCAGATACGAGCTTTGTAGCGCTTTGTACATAGCCGCGAAATTCAAAAGACAAAAAGGCGGAAGGGAGATATTTGACAACCTTTTATGTCATCCTGTATAACTTAGTGCGACATAACTTATGTTCGAACCTCGAAATTTATTGCGATGCTATCATATTTATTATAAGTCTATTAGCAGTGTGAATAGTATAGATAACGAGAAAGCTATGTCCATGTGTTTTCATGGCCCCCTTTTAGGGGCTTTTAATTTAGTTATTTGTTCTTCATATTTCTCCTTCCGTTCTTCTCTCACACTCTCTCTTCTCCCTTCTTTTACAATATCTTCCATTCATTCCATTCATTCTGTTAATTTAATTTGCGTTCTAGTTATATATCGCCTTCTATGTGTCTTCACATTTCTCACTATTTTATTTATATTTTTGATATTAAATTTATTTACTTCGGCTGTTAAAATTTGTTTTCTTATATACATATCACATTTACTTATTATCCGACATTAAGTTTTGTGTATATTTATGACTTCATGACCTCCTCGCAGTAATGTTAGAATCTGTCGGGGCATTCCGCACCCTATATTAGTGAGTCAATGCTGCCACTCTACCTTCTTTCCTAGCTGAATAAGTAACAGTAGGTAATTGCAGCACGGCCTGGTCCATCTCTTGGTCACAGATGCACAAATGAACTTTCTACTTCGATTTCTATATATTTTTGGATACTGAATAAGGGACAGTAGACAGTAGGTAATTGCACCGTGGTCTGGTCCACCGTTTTGGTCAAAGATACACGAGGAACTCTACTGCTTAAACCTATGAACACCCGTATGGATCTGTGGGAGTCGTATATATACTGATGTGATGTCTGAATGAATAATAGGTGTAAGATTTTGTGGGCGAGCGTAGCCGACGGGCGAACTTAGTGTGCCGAATTAGTGCAGCGGGCACATGCACGCACCGGTGACGCGGGCGCAGACCTTTTGTTACTTTTGTTTTTTTTTGTTTCTTTTGCGCCTTTGTTCTATTGCCCGCTTTCACTCGGTCGCAGAGCACATTGCGCCCCAGAGTCCTACGACGAATGCACGTCCTTTTTGCTCGCACTCAAGCGCTAATAAAAATTTGTTCGTGTGTTAAATAAATTGATAAAGTGTTACAAACGTCTTTTAATAAGATACTAACTCTTTAGATCAAAGCCGTGTTCAGCTCTATAGTACAATGTAAATATACAAAAATGTTTATGTGAATGTCTGTGCGTAGTGAACTTATACCACGTACCCCGATGTCGGCGGGCAGGCGCGCGCTGTTGTGTCGCTGCAGCTTGTGCCTTGAGCCGGGCGAGCCTTCCGACAGGCTGCTGCTGTCGTACGACGGGAACTCTGATTCTGTTTATAAGGAAATATCATTATTATGTTTAGTTATGTCAAGGATTCATGATGCTAATGCATTGTGGCTTCACAACACAACGTACAAGGAAGAAAACACTCTAAAAAGATCTGTAAGATCAAACATCTGGGACCGCACGATTTGGGGCAAACTTGTAAATTCTAAAATCATCATGACTTGTGTTATCCATGAAGAAATTTTTGTGAAACTTTCAGAAATTATTTAATATAAGTATTATTGAGAAAAAAATGATTTAAAAAAAAATTACATTGGACTTTTTAATAAAAAAAAATTAATATATACGAAATTTGCAAAGCTCCAAAATGAATTCCATCCGAGACTAAACCGGTTATACAATAATATCTTTAGATTGTTCCCTTGATGACGTGATCCATCCGTAACAGATGGAACGGAATACATATGTATGTATATTATAGAACGATGCCACATCGATTAGTTCTTATTTCTATATATTTACACTTTATTGTAAACTAAAGAAGAAAAGCAAATGTAACATAATAACATAGATAATAACTAAGAACAGAAACAATTCAAGTGGTACAAGAGGCGGTCTTATCGCTCGAGGCGATCTCTACCAGACAACCTTTGGATAGAGACAAAGTGAAAGGCAGTTTAGGGAGTACGTACATACAAAAATAATCATACATATACATATAAATATATATGTTTGTGTACTAGCCCTTATATTATTAATTCATCGAGTGGGATAGTTATATTACTTTTAAAACATTTTTACAAATTTCGTAATGGCGGACGTAATATCTTTAGATATTCTATATCAGTCTACCCAAGGTCTTACAGAGACAACTAGTGGGTAGGTGAGGTGGTAGTCAAATTTAATTGAGTATATAAACATATGGTATCTATATGAATACTATACTTATTATAATTTTAGTTAACACCGGTCGTGTCTAACGCAACTCAGATTTTACTTCTCAACTCTAAGAATTGCTTGTCTGTAGTAGCTATGGGCGATGCACTTCGCCCATGCAGTTAACTGCCGCATGGGACCACCAGCTACAAAGGTTGGTTCCCTATTAAGTTGACAAGGTCACGAGAAATAGATGCATGCAGGTAGAGCATGTGGAAATTATATACAAATAACTAGCTGACCCGGCCACGCGTTGCTGTGAAAATTTAAAAAGTGGAAATAATTGAATTATACGGTATTTTGTTCACTACAAAATAAATTTAATTAATTTTATAGCGTCAACAACACGTGGTAATTATGCTGTTAAAATGTAGCTTATATGACACGTTCGTAGATTTACCATAGCAGCGCCATCTATTGATTACTTACTCGACCCAGTCGAAAGGTATCGACATCTGTTAGAATCATTTGGAGTTAACAGATAATTGTGACTGTCAAATAATAACAGACAATAATTAGCAATAAATTAAAATTGCGACTATAATTTGAGATTTAAACTATCCTATCTCTCAAGTTAGATCGAACTGCACATGGTGTGCGAATTTTATTATAATCGGTTAAGTGGTTTAGAAGTCCATTGAGTATAAACATTGTGACATGAGATTTATATATATTAAGATTATTAATTAATATACATGTAACGCCATCTATTGGAACGTAGATTGTATAGTGTTCCTACCATCATTGTTATAAAGTAATATGTATGTATGTTTCTGAACGTATAATAAAAAGAGTTAGTTCTGTTCGAATCTCATAACCGGCGTTTTATTATAGAGCACGATTGCAGTCTTGCATGATCATGTATCTCACCGTGGGCACGGTCGTCGTGGGCGCGGTCGTCGTGGGCGCGCAGCAGCGGCTTGTGGTCGCTGGGCACCGCGCAGCCGCGGCACAGCGCCGGCCACGCGCACAGCGCACACCACGCGCCCGACGCGCACACGGCGCGCAGAGTGAACGGGAACTCGTACCCCAGGCTGTCGTCGCTACATTAAATGTATACATCTAATTCATTATTTACCTAACAATTTGCGTAGTTTTGGCGCATTACAAATACGCCTACAATTAAAAATAGCAACAATGTTTTTTTCATAAAGACTAAAATACTGACTGTGCAGCTAACAACGACGAAAGACTTTGAAAATAAGCTAAATAATCCCAAGCACACTCATATTACTCGCATGGTCATCAGAGAGCAGATTCAGTTCAGCATTTATGGAGACATTAAATTATTTCTGCCAACCAAATGTTGTACCACAGTGGATATTTGGCAAAAAAATATTATGATCAATCTAGTATCTGTACATAATTTATTTCTTTCTATTTCGAGACACTATACGCCTAAACGCTCTCTCTGGGAGGAGACCTTCGTAACTGTAATTATTTTTTTTTGTCTTAAAATTGCAAGATATTGTGAAGGATTAAAGGAAAGAATAAAAGAAATTGAGAAGAATGAAAGTGAGTGTAGAATAAAGATAAAACCATGAAAAAAAATTATTTGTAAATAAAGTCCCTGTCCCAAACAAAACAGGGGTACGAGAGGCTCCCAATAGCGGGGGCCATAAAAATATTTTTGTGTTGATAGATGGCGCTGTCAGAACTGTAGTGTATTTGTATATTGATAGATATCGCTGTTAGCGACTTCATGGTATTGGAGCCCCTGACGCCGTCAAGGTCGACGGAACGTCTCCACCGCGAGATGCAGAACCTCGAGGGTCTGATGAAGGACTTGTCAGCCATCACCCAGCGGCAGTTTCATTGCTAGTGGTGGACTAATGGAGTTTTTGACGAAACAAACTTGTATAATTATTAATACTTGTATTATTATTTGTGTGTGGGTAAATGTGCGCGTGTGGGTACCAGTCGGCGGCGTGGTTGGGCAGGCCGGAGGGCGGCGGGCGCGGCGTGAGCAGGCGCGCCAGCTGCGCCCACACGCGCGCGTACAGCGCCCGGCCCGGCTCGCCCGCGCGCAGCGCCACCACCAGCGGCACGCCGAACAGCGCCGGCCGCACGCGCTGCCACGCCAGGAAGAACGCGTCCGCGCGGCTCTGCTTCCTGCGCACGCGCATGCAACCTTTTGCACAATACAACACCGGGCAATGTCCTTGGGACAATCGCCTACATTTTGTGACCACTCCAAAATGAAATAACTAAATGTCTATACATCAACACTCAAGTATTTATAAAAACTCTACCCTACTACTGAATATTGTACCTTCCACAGTTGGGCAATTCGAAAGCGGACTTGACAATTTAACCTATAGCTTTAATATAAAAATATATATGTTATATAGTGGGGCTTATTGTCATATCAATGATCTATTTATAGAACGTCCACCACTGGACTTAGACCTTCCACAGATTTCCAACAAGACCAGTTTGAAGTGGCTTGCGTGCATCTTACGAGGAACTTGACAGTACACTTTGGTTAGTACACTCGTATTGTACTCGATATACTTTGTACATATTAAAAGTACAATCACACACAGAATATTAATAAGATTAGACGAATATTTATAAAATCTCCTGGTGTGTATGAATAAAGGAGCATCGATAACACACGTCTGGATCTTTCAAGACGTTGAGCAAATGTAAAAACTTTCTTGAAGACTGTTTTATTGAAGTAATGGAAGTAGTCAGAGGCGATGACAACACTGAAGCTATTTCTCCTATGTACCTACTGTGATCAAAGAGTAAGGTGAAATTGTCATTATAACTCCCGAGCAAAAGGAAGCAGGAAAGTAATTTTTTTCATAGGTTGGTAGAACTAACATTTGCCAAGCGCCTGTTTGTCAAAAGGTTTAATTATCTACAAGTTAGTGGTTTCGGATTTGGATCCGTACTGACTGCACCGACTTCCGGCTATTCAGCAAAATCAAAAGACTAAAGCAAGACGCTATTTTGACACCATTGACAATAAAACAGGAATTGAAGAAAGTTTTGAAAGTTCTTACCGGAAATAGATTGCTCAGATCAAAAGTAAATAATTTATTTTATGGACAAATTCACTTAATTACTGTATTATGTATATATAGTGTCATTGTCTAATCTTCTTTATTTAATGTCAATTCTACCGTTCGGTGCACTTTTTTTACAAACAGCTAGCGCCATCTGTCGACGCCGAGCGAAACGATACAGTTTCGATGTAAATACTCTAAATACTCTATTAAAAACTCTAGTTGTCCCTTACGACTGTTTACCTTCAATGTTCTTACTTCATGCTATATAGTATATTAGTACGTATAAGAATAATTTTAAATCATACCTATGCACAGCCACTAAATACTGAATGGGGGGTTCGTCCAAATCTTGCATCTTGTACATATCAGAGGGCGAGGAGGAGAACTTGTGCCGGGCCGCTGTGTGGGAGGTCGGGAGGTCTAGCGAGCGCGCGCTGGGCGCGGGAGACGCCCGCCCCGCCGCCACCCGCGGCAGCGTGCGACTGCGCCACTCCGCCCCGGTCTCTTCACCTTGGTAGAACGTGTTCGGTGGGCTCTGGGACATAAGAATTTCCGATCTCGAGCGCTGAAAATGAGGGTAAATAAAAAAAATAAAGCTTTGCAAAAAAAAAAAAACAAGACGGGCTTTTCGCAATGTACAAATAAGCGGCGAGCATAGACTACATATATTATCTGTCCTGTAAACTAAATAAAAACTAATTTTGCCAAGAATAAGAATCCAGTCCATTTTTTTTTATTTTTTATTTTTTTGTTAAGCATATTCAACATGTGAAGAATTAAGATACATTTAAATATAGATATAAAAATTCATTTATCCAACAATGGTACTTTTAATAAAATTATTGATCGTTTATTAAATAATAAGCCATTTCCGTCAATTTACTTATAATATGCGTTTTGAATTTTGCAAATGGATGTCCAATAATGTTTTGCGTTCAGTTTATAACAAATGATTTTTTGCATTTGAAACTTTGGTACAGCCAGTTTTTCACGGTACCTTTTATAACATATTAATACACAGAATTATTGAAAAGAACCGGGCAAAAATCTCAATAGTTTAACAATAATCAATATTTTATCAATATACGTTGTTCATTTTAAAATACTCCATCTATATCTATGTGGATTTGTAACACTTCTTAATCTGAAAGTGCTAGAAAAACTAAATTTAAAAGAAACTAAAATCTAATTGATATTCTTCAAAATGATATATGTGAACATTTTAAAACCTACAAGGGTTCAAAACGCATTTCATTTGGAGAATAATTCTCTTCAAAGTCATGTTTTTTTATCTACACTTTCCATACTGGGACATATAAATTCTTATTCAAGGCCTTAAATAACAATACAAAAAAGCATTTAAAAACATCACTTTGTTATGTACAAATCATATAATTTACATTAAACATATTAAAAATCTAAAAATACAGTAATACAACAGATAATAAATTATATACTCTGCTAAAAAATATGTGGTAACATTTTTGCTTATAAATTTAAAAACCACAGCATTTATATACACGCAAATAAAATTAATACAAAACAAAAACTACTAAATTGGGTAGAATTTTCGTCATCGGTTATGGCAACACTACATTACTACCAAAAATGGAAGTTAGGTGTAATATCTACTCAGGTGTATATATTGCGGATGATGGATGGGTGATATGATTTGTGAACAATTATGTAAATACAAAATATGTTTAAAACCGTAAGAATAATGTAATAATTGATTTAATAAACTTGATATAGTCAATAAGGAAACAAAAATCGAAGGATATATTTTTATAATACAGGAATAAATAGTTTTAATGTTGTTTGAGTCACTTAGTACGTTGTTTATTTAAAGGCTTTTAAATAATAAAATTTAGTAGACAATGTTTCCCACGCCCAACAGTGGAGATAAAATTGTAACAAGTTTTCAAATTGTCATTACTACATATTAAAATTAATTATTATTAACATCTGTCCTTGCAGATTTTGTATTGACTGAAGTTAATCGTCTATCGTATTCACAACTAAAACTTTTATATTTATAACCAAACACCCTGTATACATTTAGAATCGAACTTATTACCTGGGGGTTCGTAGTTGCAAATAGATTTAAAATTGACCACAATATTACGTTAGTTTTAAGAATGCAATATCAATAAAATAATTAAACACATATCAAGCGGTCACTGTGAACTTTGCTTTCTAATTATAACAATTTGAATGGTTATGGTGCGTGACTTTATAGGTAATGTCTGCACATGTCAAATATTTAGAAATATTCGAAAAACAGATTTAATTTTTAAACATGTTTACTATTTATTCCATTTGCTACAGTTTCTATCGGTTTTGGCGTTGTGAACGTGTATTTCTTTACAGTGGTTAGTGGTTTTATTTACATATCGTATGTTCATGGATGATGTAAATACTCTTTGTTACCTTCTCAATGGGGACATGTCCGTGTATAGATGTCTGTCGCGCTATATCCGCTGTCGATAACTCATTGCAGTTGGGGCGTGATATTCAGTTAATAAATTGTTAATCACAAAACATATAGTGTGTATGCGCCCTTATGTCAAATTCGTAAAAAAAATCAAATATGGTATTTAATATTGATCATAATCTAGTTGCTTCTGCGAATCGTGGATGTGGAATATAACAAAAAAAAAATAACTCAAGTTACTTCTTATTCCAGCACTATCTGCCAGTATAAGTTTCGTCGAAATCATTTCAGATATAAGTCGCAACAAACAGAGAGACAGAAAAAAATATAATTCATATATTTGTACCATATATATTCTTACGTATGTAATAAAAAGCGATAATTTTAATAATACAAACAGACAATAAAATTTTATTTATTTATATAGATTATCTAATTTAAATATATCATTTATAATTATTTTACTATGGCATCGTTTTCATCGCTGCGCGGGTAGGCGGGAAATAGAATAAGTAACGTGGACAATAAAGAACGATTTGCACGACATCTATGTAAATAATTCAGAATTAAATCAACTGTTCCAAATATAAATTTTAAAATAGAGCTATAATAGTTTCAAACTCATAAATGTTCGCACAGATATCCTTATCATTTCAGAAATAGGGTGTCCACAGCTGGACATGGGCCTTTCTTATTGACGTTATTCAATTATTTATATGGTTAACTCTATGAATAGGAGCAAAGGCAATCAAGCAAGTTAACACAGACAATTTAAGACATTTTTGGGTTGAAAGATCTTTCATGAGATATTATTTAGGTGAAGATCTAATTTAATAGTTTATCATCATCATTTCAGCTGTGGGACGTTCACTACTGGACATGGGCCTCTCCCATAGACGTGCTATAGAACCAGCGTTTTTCATTTAACATTTCCATTGAACCCTAAAATGGTGCTTGTCATATATTTATATAAGGATCAAAATTTAACAGACATAAACATTAAGAGTAGAGGTCAGGTAAGAACGGATTTAATTCCACCCGGTCGAAGTGGCGTGCGATAAATTCGTGAAATGAGAGTATGTGTGTGAGGAGAGGGAGAGAGGAGGAGCAGGGGGAAGACGATAGGTTATAATATTGTTTCTTCACTTATTCACTTATTATCTACATTGTTTAACGGCGGCTTTGATGCAGTGCAGAGATTCTCTACCAGTCAGATACCAAACCGGTGTATAAATGTGATAGAAAAATTATTTCATGACATATGGTATTGTTTAATGTAATCATTTATCATGTGTGTATATATATATATATATATATATATATAATTGCCACTAAGATTTTTCGTCTTTCAAAAAGTTAACAAATCCTTCGTTGATTTAAGTGTACATAAGTAAAATAAAGTTCCACAAGATCATTTTAGGCCTTCCGTTTCTTTGTTTTAAATTTAGAATTAGAACTAAATAACATAGCTTTTATTATAGCATTCAAGAGTTTTTAGTCGATCGAAATGTGAGGTACTTGAATTGTTGACTCGTTTCACGGCTGATATTATAACATACACATTAAAAATTATTAAATTTCATTCAAAAAGAGCAACTGTTGAGTTTCTCGGCTTTTCTCAGCGGTCTGGCATTCGGAGCCGGTGGTACCTCTTATTACTTATAATGTTAAAATCAATTCACGATTTAAGTGCCTACTTTAATAAAGATATTTTGAATTCAATAAGTCGCGTTGTTGTGCGTTAGTTCTTAATTGTCCACGTATAGATGTGTACACGTATAGGCGTGTACACGTATAGGCGCGTACACGTATAGGCGCGTACACGTATTGGCGCGTACACGTATAGGTGCCGTATAGGTTTAGGTGCGTGTGTGCGTGCGTGTGCGTGGCGGCGTGTGCGAGCGCTAACCTTGAAGCAGAAGAGCGCGGGCATGCAGAGCGAGGCGGCGCGCACACTCACCGAGCCGCCGCGCTCCCCCGCCGCCGCCGACGCCCCCGCGCCGCCCCCCGCCGCGCCCGCAGCTGGTCCGCACGCAGACCACACGTCCGCGCCGCTCCAGTCTGTACACCCAGGGAGCTTTTACTACCACTCATACACCAGGGAACCATGTACAGAAACATTAATGAAGTTTCTCCTGTAACCCAGCGCCAACGCTCTTGGAAGTATGGTTCTCTCGGGCATTTAAATCCGAATACTAACCACATATTAACCAATATTTAACCACACAGACTCTTTGTTTGGTACTAATCGGTGTAACATAACTCCTGAAGATGCCCCGTGGAGGGGTGAAACACGTGTTGAGTAATTTGGCGGTGGCGGTTGTGTGATTCGCATTGTTTGCCGCATACGCATTTATCAGCGGGCTGGCGGGCGGTGCATTTTATTGCACGACTACCACTGCATGTGCGGAAGTGGCTAAATATTGGTCCTTTTCTTACTTAGGATGGACTTCCGCGAGGTAACGCCTGATTCCATTAAACACGTATTAACCCTTGACGGCCAACCGACAAGAATCTCTTTAACGCCTAACGCCTGCAGCCATTACGTGCTATCGGAAACTTATGATTATAACAGATAGAAATAAAACTATCAATAAAAACATATTCTAGAAGAATATATATATAATATAAGAGTAAGTACTTCAAATGTATTCCAGTAAGAAATATAGACGAGTCATTCGGGCGTGAATTCATGCCCGCGGACGATGAAGGTTTAACCCTTAAATGCATGACTTTTATTTATACTTTTAAAAAAATATTTATCTTGCAGATAAGTACACCAAAATGCAGGGCAAAAAAAATTAAAATGTATATAATATTTTTTAAACTTACTTTTTAATAAAAAAACCTTATGTTGCATATATACAACACTATGCATTTACTCTCTCATTTTACGTTTAAGTGGTATGTTGCAGTTTTACGTCATTATGCATTTAAGGGTTAAATGACACGTATACAGCTTCCACAAAGTGCCCAGCTAAGTGATATAAGAACTTGACGGCATGGTTGGTTTTACTTTCTGACTAACCTTGGGCGGCACTGGTCTCGGGGGGCGGAATCTCGTACGCGAACAGGTCGGCGGCACCGCAGGGGCTCAGCTTGGCGCCGTCCTGCAGCAGCCGAGTGATGGTCGCGCCGGTGACCACCGCCAGCAACATACTGCGATATCACATAATTCTATTGCACTAGATATCAAACTGCTGTGACGAATCACCTTTGGGATATATATTTGCATATACATGTCGTAACTCTGTAGTTTCGTCATGTGTCGACAGATGGCGCTAGTTGTTCGTAATAGTATAAAATGTGCATCGCACGCTAAACACTCTCATACATATATGTGTATATATATATATATATATATTTATATATATATATATATATATATTTATATATATATATATATATATTTATATATATATATATATATATATTCTCAGACAAGCGCTGTGCTAACAAAGAAGTATTATCTAAGAATAATAATGATATCCAACTTGGAATTATATAATAAAAGATTAACATATAATATTAACATAACACACAGTTTCCGCACGCCACCGATTTTTTATATATATATATGTATCTGCATATCTATAAACGCACCATGACCTGAACAAAGAACTAGGGCAAGTTCTTTTCTTTATGGTCACTTTTCTTTACAATATCCTTATCACTTAAAAATACTGACACATAATTTTTTGTTTAATAAACTTCTTATATTGATTACACATCAATAACAATGTAGCCCGCAAATAAATATAAAACGTATGTATGCGTATGACAGTAGCGCCACGCTCGGCCGATTGAAGAACTAATTTGAACTGATTTTTAGTTATTAACTTTGCCACAGACAATATTTCTTCCTTTTTATTATCGTCAAATTGACAATTTGGGTATTGTTAATACACAGCCATAAAATGGTAATGCATTTAGTACGGCAAGGAATTCCGGACGCAGTCCGGATCTTGTGGGTGGACATCCTACGCTGTTCTGACAGGTCTGTGGTCTCTAATTCTTAACCTTAAAGCCCCTTGTAATAATATTGCTATATAAAAAGCCGCCATATGTGAAAGTTCCCGCGGACGTCGTCACAACGCTCAACCTTTTGTTCGTCTCGCCCACTCGTCTCGCTCACTCGCACGGCGTGCACGATACGCGCTCTCGCTTGCTCTTGGCAGGTAGCCAAGACGCGCAGCACGTGCGCCCGCGGCCGTTGCAGTTCCAGAGAGTCGGATTTGAGCCATGGTTCGATGCGCAACCGCGCGTAGGCGAATTATTCATTTTCCGCGCACAAATTGTTTTAATAATTAAATAAACGTTTTTCCACATCACACCCTGTAGTTGTTAAATCAAGCTTACCATTCAGGAGACAGGCCGCACAGCTCCGATAGCTTCTTCTTCAGGTCGTAATAGGTACCCTCCGAGTTCACTCTCACTCCGTACTTCACGGGAACGGAACCGTCCATCAGGATCACTAGAAACAAATATACAATGATAAAAAATTGATTTTGGTATAAAAAATTACAATTTCTTTTACAATAAAAGGATACGGTTCTTCCCAGATTGTTTTTTTTTTAAATTTACCTACCGTGTGTTGCAGGGACGTTACATTTTGGGTGTCAAGGAGTTTTTCAGTTTTTTTTTCCTGACATCCTTCACATATTTACTCTTCGCGTTCTGATCTTCTTTCACACATAGCTTTACTTCCCTCAATTACATTTGGTACTTATATCACAACATATATTTATACCATTTATATATTTCCAATAATTATTTATACTTTGTATCCATTTACTTATCTATAACCATCAATAGTTGACCTAACTCTTTTATTATATTTAACTTTTAGTTTCTTGTTGTCGGGCTTACCCGACCCCCTTATCTTAGTTTTGTTCTTATCAATCGTCTACTGTAACATTACCTAGCAGCACCTAAGTAGCGCGGGGCCACATTTATCGTCGTCCATGAGGAAGGCCAAAGAGGTCCAAATTAGTAAACATCCAGAGACCCTGAAATTATTCTATATTCGGGTGTTATTATGGTGGTACGAGCACACGTAGATCCATAGTCTGCCTAAGAGCCGCTGAAGCTAGTGGTAGCAGATAACTGGGTTAAAATGTCAACGTACCCCTGACCTCGCAGCGCACGTAGGACTCCATGGGCAGGGGTAGACTGAGCATGTTGAAGGTGTCGAAGCGCACGGACTCGTGGCCGCAGGTGTCGCAGCGCACCTTGGACTTGAGCTGCCCGTAGAACAGGTCCGTCATGATGGAGTTGTTCGACGCCGTGAACTGCTCCCACGCCTCCGCCGCCACCACCTGATCCCGGCACACACGACGTGTGATTTGGTAAATTATTAATAGGAAAAAAAGTTTTTTTGGAAATACAGGGAAGATAAAGCCCCTCCCTTTAACCCCCATTATTATTTGAACATATTACCATCTTTAAAAAGCTCTAACGCTAACAAATTAGCAGTAAGGCCCACATTTCCCAAGATCTAAGAGATCCCACCCTTAAGTCTTTGGATTTAAATGTTTATTTCCAAAGATAAGTCCCACGTATTCTGCTCTCTGGAAGGAAGTCTTCATGTGGGTTTTATGGGATTCCTTACCAGCAAACCTTTAAAACTTAAATGCCATGCAAGTCTTGTGTAACAGAGTTTTACCAACTATTTTTAACCTATTCTTTTTACTTTAAGGCAGTCAATTAAGTTCAGTTTTTGTAGTAGTATTGTGATTGATGTTAGAACAGATAGTAGATATAGAAGATGCAGGGGTCAGGGCACTGGAAGTTCTGGTGAAAGTCAGGTTTTATACTTTGATTCTGGGAGTGCGGGTGGTGGATGTGCCGAAAGTTGTAGTGGTGCACCAGGTCCGGTCGCGCGGCTGTATCAGTGAGCAGTAGACGTGTAAAGATTGCAATGATGATGAAGATCGGTGGGTGTGGTAGAAGATTAGTTTTATATCTTGGTACTGGGATGTGGCTGACGGAAGTTGTGTTGGTGTTCGGCGGGAAACCTGGTCTAGCCAGATAGTATTAATTGACCCAAGAGGTGGATGGACGATCTTGGTCGGAAAACGCTGGATGCTGGCGTTTTATTAGAAATCTAGGGGGAAAGCCTATATATATAGATGGAGGAGTGGTGGGGTGGTGTACCTGGTCCGGGCGTGCGGCGGAGTCCGCGTGGGGCGCGAGACGTCGGGGCGGCGCTGCACGGTTGAGGTCCTCGTGTAGGGCGTCCAGCAGCCAGGCCAGTAGCTCCTGCGCGTCGTGCTGCCCGCCGCCCGCCAGGCCGCGCGCGTGCCTCGACACGCACCAGCGCACGCGCAGCGGAGCCACCGACCGCGCGCTGCACGACCAGACCTGCAAGGTCAAGGTCAAGTCAAGGTTCCGTCCTCTCAGGTGCCTTTGTATCAGAATGCTAGCCGAGTGTCATCGACGAGTGACAGCCTAAACCGAGGGTCCACCGTGGTCTCCCTTGAGACTAGTTCCTCCACGTAGCTTTGCCATGTGATTTAAAAACTCCATCCTTCTAGTTCTATGAAATTATAGTACATAGCTGCTCGAAACAGGACTCCCAGGCATCTTTCTCGCTTTCGCTTCTTTAACAGAGCTTTTAAGCTTAGCACCCTCAACACCACGCCCCCTCGTACCCACAGATTATGCAAATTACACTTAGTATTACAGTATCATATGCCATTTAAAAAAATCGTCAAACCTAAATCATACTATATAAAGTATTATAAATGTCAAATTTAAATCAGTCGTAACTTATAAATATGGCGGTATTTTAAGGCACACAATATATTACAGCAGAAAGAAAATTTACGGAAGAATTACTTATTGTATTATACTTTGAGAAAACAAAAGTAATGTAATCTTTATTCCTACCGCTAATTTTAGGTACATCGCTATTTTTTTATTGACATCTATTAAATTTTATAAATAGTTATAAATAATAATATTAAATCTGAAATTAAAAATGCGAGCGCGTTTGTTCTTCGTTTATGGTCAAATCTTTTACAGCACAGGCCGTTCGATCGTGAAATCATTTACCTCACTACCTATTTTTAAGAAAAAGGTTAAGACCTATTTACTAGACCATTTATAATTTACCTTTATTTTTTTTTCTTTCTGTTTCTTTATTTTTTCTGAAGTAAGTGCAATCAGTCAGCTTGATATTTTTATTTATTATGAGTATATATGCTATGTAAATATGTATATAAAGTAAATTTGTATATATGTTTTGTCTATATGTACACATTAACTACCCGTTACTTTATCCCTCTACAGTTTTCATACTATGGTTGTCTGGAAGAAATTGCCTCGTGTGATAAGACCGCCTATTGTACTTTTTTCTTTAGTATGAAATAATTATATAATAATATATATATTATTTTATACTAATAAAGAAATAATATTTTTTTATTAGTATAAAAATATATGTATTGTGTAGTGCATACAATAAAGAATATTAAATTAACCTGAATTATTATATAGATAAGTTTTTCATATGTATGGGGGTGCGCACGCGCAGAAAACGGTCAACGCACCTCTTTACAGAGCTCTCCATACCGCAGTGCCAACGCGCCCTTCGTGCCAAGGGGGTTGCTTGAGTTGACCTCGTACAGGTGCATGCCGGAGTTGAAGTAGCGCGTCAGAGGACCCGTGTTCCACACCTGAAGAAAATTTACATAATTAAAAGGATCCCAGTACGATTAGTAACTAAAGTCCTGTGTTGTACCAGTTGCATAAAAGCGTTTGAAAATATGCATCGCCTTTTTAACCATCCATGTGGGTGGACATTCATTTATCTTAAGTAAGAAAAAGACCAATATTTAACCACTTCCGCACATGCAGTGGTAGTCGTGCAACAAAGTGCACCGCCCGCCAGCCCGCTGATAAATGCGTATGCGGCAAACAATGCGAATCACACAACCGCCGCCGTCAAATCATTCAACACGTGTTTCACCCCTCTACGGGGCATTTTCAAGAGTTATGTTACACCGATTAGTGCTAAACACACTGTGTTACCACCACTACCACTGCATGTGCGGAAGTGGCTAAATATTAGTCTTTTTCTTACTTAGGATGGACTTCCGCAAGGTAACGCCTGATTTCATTAAATATTCATTTATCCCTTGACGGCCCTCCGACAAAAAAAGCCTTTATCGCCTAATGGTCGCAACCATTAAGTTATAGCTTTTTTGTTGGATTCACTGCTGTCCAAATGGCATTTACAGATTCTGCGGGTATGAGGGTGGCAGGGCGCTGAGTGGCCCTAGCTGAAGACATCTTTAATAGTAGCAAAGGTCTAGGGCTCCTAGGTGAGCCTATTTAATCGAATTGGGAGGTCACTAAGCTCTTAGACCTCTTCGGTGAAGTTTCCTAGCCTCCACGAGGGGACCTCAGCATGGGCTGTCACTTGTCTTTAATACCCGCAAAGTCATAACCAAACATCGGAAACTACTACTACTAATAATAGCTAAAAATTAAACTACCAATGAAAAATTATTTTTACTAGAAGAATGAGTACTTACAATTGTATTTCAGTACAAAATACAGGCTTTATAACCTTGTTAAATAAAAAAGAATCAAAGGCAAGCCACTCGGATATGAATTCACGCCCGCGGATGCGGATGGTTATCTAACTGATCTCTACTTGGCAAAAGGAATACTCCTACCAAATCTCATGTCTCTAACCATATTATTTCTAGAAATATCGTGATAAGTCCATACATAGGTAAAACAGATATAAAAAGGGTAATTGATTTTGGGTATGAACTCTACATCCTGGTTTATCGAGGTAAGAGGTGAGCTATGTGGTGATGGTAACCCAGGTGGGTGGTACGTACGGACTGCAGCGCGGCGTTCATGAAGCAGGTGTTGCCGAGGTTGTGCAGGCCGGTGGCGCCGGCCACGTCGGGCGCCGACAGCGTCTCGCGGCGCTCCACCGCGCGCCCGCCGCTCATGCTGCCACACAGAAACATCACGTAAACTCTTAGCATTCAAATTCACACTCTCCCGTATGTTACCTGGACGGTAACAACCACCTGAGTCGACGACACCACGCCCAAGTCGGTGTGGAGGTATCCTTTTTCCAGATGAACTGATGACGTCAGAGAGCGGTTAGGAGAGAGTTGAAGAAGACAGTAGAAGATCGTATAGGATGGAAGACATGGGAGTAGACCTGCACCAATAAGTGGACCCTGATGATGAAGTAACATGTTAATGTATTTGTATTTTAAAGCTACTCTCGAGGGGACCTGGACCCTGGTCTGTCGCAGGATACAGGATTGGGAAATGAGGAGCTTTTAGGTTGCAAGCGAGAGCTCAGTGATTCTGTGCATGAATTGCACGTGTATTTAGCGAGGGTAATGACTAAATAAGGTTAACGGAGTAACTGGTAAGAGCTGGAGCCTGTCGAGACTTCGAGGGGATCTAAGATGGGGGCTGTCACGTTTGGATTGGGAAGTTGGGAGACTAACTTACGGAGCTCTTCATGACTATAAATATATCAGGTTAACGAAGTGACTGGCCCCCGTGCAACTGGTAGGCGCCCTACCAGCTTTAGTTTTTTAAATCGAGTTCACGGGCCTTTCCGCTCCGTGAACTCAGTACCGACGAAGCTGTAAAAGTCTTAGTGCTAACAGCATTAACATCATAAGAAACAATACAGTGACTGGTAAAAGCTGGAGGCCGACGAGACTTCGAGGGGATCTTGGATGGGGCTGTCAATTTTATATTGGGAAGCCACATGAATGCCAGGTGTAGCAAGTAGTGTAGATAGGGGTGGTTAAGATACCTGAGTGCGCCTATCTCCTCGGGCCAGGTGAGATCAGGATTCCGCAGTTCGAGCAACAGGCGTGCGCGCTCACGCTCGTGTAGACGCAGCTCGTGCAGCGTGGGCCGCTCATCGTCCAGCAGCAGCGCCGCGCCTCCAGCGCCCACCGACCATAACCGTACATCCTCGCGCGCCAGTCCCAGCGCTTGGCACAGGAACTCCGTCACCTGAAGATGACCACATCATTATAATTTCAATGTTTATCATTACTAATCTTAGTAAAATTTGGCACTAGGACGTGGCGACCAAATGCCGAAAGGCTCCCTCTAGGTGGATATTCGGGAGTTGCAGTGATCGTCTATCGGCTGACATTATCCACATACAGGCTGTACCGTATCGACCCTGTAAAGGTCATCAGAAGCTGGAAGTCTGCGTCCTATTTTATTTTAGACTCTAACATGTAATATGCAACATTTTACAAGTGACAACGGATCAGCTTCTTAAAATATCTGTCTACATTGACTGATGAAGTCAAGCTATCATTTTAGTTCTTCACCATCAAAAGCAGATAATTTTTGTCGACCTTCGCTTATCAGTTCTGAATCCTCAATGTTGCTGACCTGATCAAATAAATATTAAGTAAGAAAAGGACCAATATTTAGCCACTTCCGCACATGCAGTGGTGGTCGTGCAATGAAATGACCGCCCGCCAGCCCGTTGATAAATGCGTATGCGGCAAACAATGCGAATCATACAACCGCCACCACCAAATCACTCAACACGTGTTTCACCCCTCCACGGGGCATCTTCAGGAGTTATGTTACACCGATTAGTGCCAAACACAGAGCACTAATCGGCTAAGTGGCTAAATATTGGTCCTTTTCTTACTTAGGACGGACTTCCGCGAAGTAGCGCCTGATTCCATTAAATAAATAAATATTAATGAGATCCATACCTGCTTGACGGTAGCTAGTCGAGAGAAGGCAGCGGTATAGGCAAGCTGGCGCTCCGGTGGGGCTGGTGCGACTGGCACGCTGCTGTACAGGGCTGCCCCCGCGCTCGCGGCGCTGGCGCCCACCGCGCTCAGCCCTGCCCACGCGTGGACTAACATTAATGCACATTAACGTGAAGCATGAAATTTTTTTTTCGAATCATTAGAAGAAAATGGTTATTCTATTAGCACACTATGTGCATAAACTAAATTTTCGTGTACCAAAGTGAGCAATGTTTAACTTACTCGGTGTGCTTGGTACGTGGCGTAGAATTTTCAGCTGCAATGGGTATAGCTCCATCTCTACTTCTGAATTTGGAGGTCTGATCACCTGCAACAGGGGATTTTGAATTTATTATCTCCTATTAACGCAAATTCGCATCAATTGATTGAATAAATCTCACAAAAATCAAAGGATCTTTTATCCTAATTTTTTAACACAACATTAATTGGTGCATATTGTCTTCGACACACTCTCCCAGGTCTTATGGCTTATGACAGTCGCTTTGCAGAGTCAGATTTTGTCTTATTGGACTTTGGATCGACGTTCACTCGTGTCGGATTTAGCATTACATTTAAAATTTATTTGTATGTAAGACATATACGTGTATGGGAGGCATTTATATGAATATGTAAGGTATGTATATAAGGCGTATAGGAGCATATGTAACGTGTGTATGAATGTAAGATGTGCATGAATGTATGGAAAATGTGTGAGTGTATGGAAAGTACGTATGTGTGAATGACAGACGTATACGAATGTTTTAAGTGTATGAACATGTGCACGTGTGCGTGGAATTGTCTATTTTCGTAGTTATTGACGCAAACAAATACATCCATACGAGTGTATTGTTAAATTGGGTCGTTTACGTTTTTTTTATAAATACCCCTATCTTTTTTAATTTTTTCACATAATTTTTTATTTTCTCTCTCTTCTTTCATACTTTACTTTCTCTTTCGGTCTATTATCAGCAGCAGAAATGTAGCATGAAAGATATCATGCTACATTTCTGCTTTCTTTCCCTTTTGCTCTGTTCATCTATCATTCTTTCCCTTTTTCTTTTCACATTTTCAATTTACATTTTTATTACTTATATCCTATAATTATTTTCTATCACAATTTTATGTATCATTTTGGTTCTATTTTATCTTTTTTATCTATTTATTTACTGTGTTTGCTTTTTGTTTATTTTATCACATTTCTTATTGTATTTTGGTTTTTATTTTTATCTTTTCCGCCTATCAGGGAGGCTAGGGTCGTTTACGTTGTATCGGGATGTCTTTGTTGCAATATGTGAATATTGAATGTTCTTGTAAGTGGTGTGTGTATCTTTGTGTGGGGTTAGTGTGTGAGCGTGGGGAAATAGGTAAGGGTGTGGGTTACCTGTCGCGGCAGCGGGTCGGGCCCGCCGTACCAGAGCGCGATGGCCCGCCACAGCGCATCGGGCAGCAGCTCGAAGTCGCGGTGCTGTGCGAGCGTCACGTCACGTCGCAGGTGCCCGCCTTCACCCGTTAGCGTTCTCACCTGCACAAACCATGTACCACAAAGTTTTGTTATTAAATTTATTAACATAGCGAAATATGATCCTTATATATGTATACATGTAGGAAATAAAGAATTATATATAGGCTATAGAGAGCAGTCTTTCGAATGGAGGCGTCACGTAAACTTGTTCGTGTAGCCTCCCTGATAAGCTAAAAAGACACCAAACAGTCATTCATCACCCTCTGCAGAAAAATCTTAAAAATGCTATAGAAAGAAATGAAATGTAAATATTGCAAATAAATAGATAATGAAGACAAAATAAGAGCAAAATAATATACAGTACTGTCATATAAAATAATTATAGAATTTAAGTAATAAAAATGTGATATAAAATAACAATGTAATTATGAAAATGTAAAAAGAAAAGAGGAATGAATGAAAGGTGATACAGAGCAAAAGGGAAAGACAGCAGAATTGAGGCATGAAAAAATAGACCGAAAGACAATGTGAAGTATGAAAGAAGAGAAAGTAAATAATAAAAAATTATGTGAATAATTAAATTTGTCCGTAAAGTCCCTGTCCCACAAAAGATAGGGGGTACGAGAGGCCCCCACTAGCGGGGGCCATAAAGAAAAAAAAAAACTTGTTCGTGTGATTTTCTTTTTGCTATAAATATTTTCCCTGTGTATAAATGACAGCAAAAGTTGTGGTTCAGTGGGGGAAGGGCCATTATATTGTGACAACCCAGACAGACAGTGTCATGGTAATGGACATGAAAATAAAAGGTACACACGAAAGTATGATAGGACATGGTGCAATGGTGGGTTATGGACAAAGGAACATGCAGATGAAACATGGTGGAAAGTTGTTAAGAGGAGTCAATTTGGCGAAGTTTGGAGAAAGTCGATTGCAGCCAAAAGAGCTGTAGTTTGATGGGAAATGGTAGAGCATGCGCAAGATGATAGAACATGATGGATCTAGGCGGAAAGTTATGGGTCGTGGAACAACGTAATTGGATCTGGTGAGTTATTTATGATAATGCTAGACAGAAATGAGGCTTAGTGGTATAATGTCCAACTTAAACCCATCAACTCCACCACTTACGAAGCCTGATGAATGGAATTGGGTGCGACATGGTGGTGTGGTACAGGAAGCGGTTGTGCGTGCGGGATCGTAAAATGTAGTAGGAGTGACGAGATGTAGTGGAACGAAGAAAAGTCTTCTAGGTGTATCAAGCAAAGTGGAGTGAGGTGGGTAATGGAAAAATATAGTGAGACATGGCGGTGTACGTGTAATGTGGTTGAAATCAGATAACGTCTATCACACGTGGTGAAGCATGGTTGATTATGGTAGAAAGTGGTGCATCATGGTGTAATGTGATGCCGACTCGCCTTGAGATCGTCGCGCGCCAACAGGCGGCGGTTGTCGACAGGTCCAGGGTGTGGGGGCACGACTGCGCTGCTCACGCCACTGCTGCTGCCCGCACTGCCCCCGCTGCCCAGCGACGACGTCTCCGCGCGCCATAACAGCGACCCCATAGACTCTGCGACACCAAGCCATGTTAAAAAACTTTTACCCGGACAATTCTGGACTAGAAGACACTTCTAGTTTCTAAAATATCCTCAATGGTCATTCTCTATACTAAGAATACACTTTGTTTCTCTCTGTCTTCATTTCTGTTACCTTCTTCTCCGAGTTAATCTGACTGGGGACGGCTCACTAGAGGAGTTGTGAGGAACAGACCAGAGTATCTCACACGAAATGCACCGGGGCAGTTGTAAATTGCCTTCCAGTACTACAGACTAATTTCACCTTTTTCTCCGAGTTGGTATCCTACTGGAGTGGGAATTGTTAGAAACAGACCAGAGTATCTCATACGAAAGGCGCCGAGGCAGTTGTAAATTGCTTTACAGCACCACAGACTAGTTTTACCTTTTTCTCCGAGTTAGTATAGTGATGAGGGATGGCTCACCGGTGGAGTTGCTGGTGAAGCTCTCATCGCAGACGATGGCCTCGTCAAGCACACGCGGCGTGGCGCGGCAGCAGTTATCTCCGGCGCTGGTATACGCCAGCCATGCGCTCCACCACTCGCTGCCCACCAGGTACCAGAACTGGCCAACCGCGTACCCACGCGAGGTCTCTCGTCGCAACCAACGCAGAACTGGTACGGGATAAACAAATAAATCTATCACAAAAGTGTTATTAAAGAACCATCTCTAACATAGCTTTCCATTTTCATAAAAATCTTAATTATTTTCTAATTAGAATTATGAACGTAGCTTCAGTAAGAATTGGCATTATACCGGGTGATTGTGTAACACCTTTTAAAGTGTATATATATACTATATCAAAAAATAAAAGGTTTTAGAAATGATATAATAAAGTATGAAAAAACGTTTTTAAAATTCATATTACTACTAGCTGATCCCGCAAACGTTGTTTTGCAAAAAAAAATTGATATTTTAATTTACAAATAAAAAATAAGGGTTGATCGTAGAGGGGTGAAAATTTATGGTTGTATGTATTCTTGTATGCTGTATCATAAAAAAATAAAAACAAAAAATTTCGTTAAAAAATATATTTTTTTTAAGTGTGAACAACCTTTATCACTTAGGGGTATAGAAAATAGATAGTAGCCGATTCTCAGACCTACTGAATACGCATATTAAATTTGGTAAAAATCAGTCAAGCCGTTTCAGAGGAGTTCAAGTTCGAACACCGTGACACGAGAATTTTATATATTAGATATATAAAAACTAATTATTGTTTACCATCTGTTCATACACACTTTGTACTACCTGATTGAAAAATAAAATTACATAAATATATCTCAGAGGGATCTCTTTATGGTATAGCTAACTTCCTCGAGCTATACCATTCAACCTTTTGAAAGTTTTACATCTATTATCAATCACCCTGTATATATAATCTCTTATCGATTCATACGAGTTTAAGGACACTTATAATTGAGTGATTAGCGCCACATATTTCTCGAAACAATCGATTACGTGTACGCGAATCACCTTGACACGATATCAAAACTCCTACCGCCACAAGAAGCGGAGCGGTGCTGATAAGAGCTATCTCCATTATCTCATATCGCGCTATCGTCCGCGAAAACACTCGTAACATGTCCTTAGATACGTCTGATAGAGTCAGTGTCCGACATGCAAATGACAATACTAACGACGCACGCAAAATCTGATCATCAGTCAAAAACAATCGTATTCCAAATTGTATTGTTAATATATATAAACTAGCTGATCCCGCAAACGTTGTTTTGCAAAAAAAAATAATTAACAAATGTAAGATAAGGGTTGATCGTAGAGGGGTGAAAATTTAGGTTTGTATGTATTTTTGTATGTTGTATCATAATAAAATAAAAACCAAAAAAATTGTCTAAAAAATTAAAAATAACATTTAGGGGTGGACCACCCTTATCATTTAGGGGTATGGAAAATAGATAGTAGCCGATTCTCAGACATACTGAATACGCATGTAAAATTTGGTAAAAATCGGTCAAGCCGTTTCGGAGGAGTTCAAGTTCGAACACCGTGAGACGAGAATTTTATATATTAGATTTTACCTGTATTAATCAAAAGAAAAAATTGTGTAAATAATTATAAAACGCTGTCGTGCCTCGCAGCTGGTAGAAGAAAGATCCGTATCAAATAGCGGCAACCCTCTCCCAACTGTCTGCGTTTAGTTTAAGCGAAAAATAAATATTTTAAAAAATACCACTAGCGATAGAAATTAGAATTAATAAAAAAAAATTCAAAAGTAATTTATACAAAGAATTTAAAAGTACTTTTCGATTCGACTGGATAAAACTTGTAGTGGTATTTTCTGAGATGTTAAGCCTGAACCGGTGTTTTCCAATGCGGGGCAATTCGAAAGTGAACTGGACACTAGTTTAACCCTTTCGCTTATTTATGTTACATAGGGGTGAGGGGAGGGGGTAACAAATTTAGAAAGGCGTAAAAATTATTGATTTAAGCCCCATGTGATCACTTGTGCAGTTGTAGATCAGCGGTAAGGATTGGGAATTGATTTTTGAGGTTAGATTCCTGGGATACAATCACATTCACGCTTTGTGCATTAATTGTATAAAATTTCCACTGCTCTTAAACAAGTCTCCAGAGGAAGGGCAGCAGCGTCCTTCAGCACAGTGACATTTGGCGCCATTTGTAAAAAATTAAGACGCGTTCACATTATGACATTACTTTTGCGCCATTTTTATTATGCTGTTCGTAATTTCATATATATATTCAGGGTTCCACGGCATTGTAGAAAACATGCAAAACCAAGTAGAAGGATATTATATAAAAAAAACTCAAGGAGTGGCTCATGAAAATTAATAAAAACATTTATTTCGATAACAAATTCTGAAACATTCAACTTTCAGGTAGGAAATATTCTTTTAAGCAAAAAGTTATGGTCTGTATAAATATTTGCTATGTTGAGGTTTGGTCGCATGAGCAGTGGTAGCTCAGGCTTTGATTCCCAGGATATAGTCTTATGTATAATTCACACTGCATTAATTATACAAGATAAATCATTGTCACAATTTTCCAGAGGATGGTCAGCAATAATCTGCGATCGTCAACCCGCCTGCCAAGCGTGCCTATTTTGGTATACCCCCTCCCCCCCTACAGATATTATTGGGGGAGGCCTCCACCTTGCAGTGAGTGTCGATGGATTGAAACGATTGTGGCTTTTACAATGGATTATACTTCGTTACTATACGGACCGGCAAGCGCAGTTCACAAACAAGTTAAACAGACATTAAGTGTAATACGATCAATACAGACAGTTTCAAATTTATTTATTGGACATCGATAATGATATCCTTTTTTGATATCTTCAGTTCGTCTTCAGGATTGACACAACCCTGTCTTCTGAGAGAAGGACTGGGTTATCTGGGATTCCTACCCACTAAAAATATATCAGCCAATGGTCGTCTTCGGTACTTTTGGAGGGGCGGTCACAGCTGCCTCTCAG
The DNA here is from genome assembly GCF_028537555.1 of Battus philenor. Taxonomy (NCBI): domain Eukaryota; kingdom Metazoa; phylum Arthropoda; class Insecta; order Lepidoptera; family Papilionidae; genus Battus; species Battus philenor. Next base: position 758,302 of record NW_027181686.1, on the reverse strand, counting down.
TACTGTTCCAAGACACATCCTGGGAGAAAGCTGTACCGCAGCAACACCATTTTGCGTTGCTGCCCTTCACGGGTTCACACTGAGGGGACGATGAAGACCACCACCCTCAACGTCCTCAAAGCCGATGCTCTTTTAGTCGCCTCTTATTACAGGTAGGGGATGCCTTAGCCTATGGTTGCACAGATTTATTAAGACTAGGGTCCACTCGGGCAAATCATGAACTGATGGTGAGCCGGCCGCCAGAAGTACAGGTAATTAAAGACAATAAATAATCTTTTTCATATTTGGCTAAGATTTATTTCTTTTTGGTTTTATTCTGGAATAGAATTCAATATTTTTCCAATGTACGAGAGTATTATTTTTGCTGTCGCCGGGCCACCAGTATTCGACCGGCGGGCCTCGGTCTGTGCATCCATGGCTTAGCCTGTTCTAGTAAATCCGACCTTACAAGGTCTGATGATATCCTAAAGAAAAACATTTTCATTTTTCTAATAAAATTTCTATGGTGCTGGTGAAAACACCTACAATAGTCGCGCCAACCCAAGTAGAGTATGTAAGATCTATTTATAATAATACATCTAGATACATTGCTTTGCAAATCTTGATAAACAATAAGTTGTTAGATAAACAATGAACACGATATGAGATTCGCAAAAGAACTTCACGTCTAAAGTGGGAGTTTCCTGACACATGCTGGTGCAAACGATGGCAATTGGAACCGAAAGCCTTTCTAAGCTGACATGAATCGACGTCCGAACTGGAAGTCGCTAAATGTGGGAAGGTGATCTTTAGAAGGAGGCCTCTGGTAGCAAGCCACCGAAGACTTCCACTTTCATCGGCTACTTTGATGATGAATTTAACCCTTAATAGCCTAGAGTTTCAATTTTGATACCAATCTTTTAAACCGAATGTTCACATTACTATTAGTTTTTTTTTATAGGTTGGCTGTACGAATTTTACTGTTGTATAATATTCTTTTCAACGAAATAAAAAAAATCGATTTTTCCCTTCATCTAGACCAGGGCTTCTTAAATTTTTGTCATTCACGACCCCATTTATGATTGCGAGTTTCTTAACGACCCTATACAAATATAAAAAAAATATATTTTGATGATATATTTACTAGGTAACAATATGCATATACATATGAAAATATATAGTTTTACAATTCGTTTTGAAACATAAAAAAATCTAAAATTTAAAATTGCACAAAAAAATTATAAAATTGTATTTATATTAGTTTGACATTAAAATCCCTGGACCCCAGAATTTTGCTTCGCGACCCTATTTGGGACCCATAGTTTAAGAAGCCCTGATCTAAACCCTCAAGCAAACACAGTAATATTAAAAAAAAATCTCTTTCGTAAATCAGGCTATTAAGGGTTAAAAACGTTGCCAGATTCGATATTTATATAAGTAAGCGTCTCCATCGATTTCATGTTCATGTCAATGGCATTATATATGTTATTTGGTTACACAATACGCTCTGCGCATTCCGTGTTCTTGACATTGACTGTGACAAAGTTTCATATACACAAACCACACGAGCGCGCGATAAAAAGGAAGGCTGTTTCCGCAATTAAGACGAACATATCTACGATTTCAAATAAAGAACATTACTTGTTTATACAAGTATCAACTGTCACATAAAAACTGATTAGTTAAATATAAAATAACTGTAAAAAAATTAGTACAATATGCCATTATTCCTATCTACTTTATTAATATGTCTTTAAAAATATATTTATATACTTTCTTCACTCTTCTTTTTTTGTCAAATCTATTCTTCTATGAAACAAGCTGCCTTTGGAACTCAGGATTGTAAAAAGCCGTTACAGTTTCAAACGGAAACTTCGGGAACATATGCGTCAGAAATTAGTAGAATCAACACAACAGTATTATTATTTATATTTATCTACACGAAGTATATGTATTACACCTCATTTAGTGTAATTGTGTTACATGTGTATAAGCTTTAAAGATATGATTTGACATTCATTTTTATGTATGAATCACTCAATCACATTGTTTCAGAAATTATAAATAAAGTAACGACAATGTAATTACAAAAACATATTTCTAAAATCGTATTTCTACAAATTAAAATTAATTATTATTTACTATCTGTCCCTGTACACTTTATGCTGCCATAAGTTACTGGCCATTGCCATTCCAAATGAAAAAAAAAATTACTGTAACATATTTCAGAGAGTTTACTCTGCATGATGCTTTATGAAACATCCTTTATCTATTGTATAAACAATAAATCACAAATAGTTTCAATAATTCATTCAACTCTCATCTACAACCATATTTAATTTTGAGAATCGAAACCGCAACACACGTTCGTATGTAATAATTTCTAACCACTAAGTTTAGGCTCTAAATGACATCACCTATAGTTTAATATAAAGACGGCCAATAAAAGAAAATATATTAGTTTGCGTCAATGATAATGTATCAGCGGATTTGTAAGTCAATTGTATTAATTTGAAATTTAAAACGCGACGGCTTGGTAGACGGCGACAAGTTAATGGTACGTGGATTCAAATTTATTGTAAGAAACGTAACGAAATTCAGACATATAGACTGTTCTGGTACACCTCGAATAGACTGATAGATGGGCAGTGGTAGCAGAGTGATAGAGGACTTGAGATTTGCGATCGCAGATCCCAGGTTCGATTCGGATACAATCTTTGTGCATTAATTATACAGGTGTCACTGTTGAAGAAGTTTCCAGAAGATGAACAGCAGTATCCTCTGCATACCACAATACTGCGATCGTGAACCTTCCAAGCGTGTCGGTTATGGTCGCGTTCTAAAGTGTCTATATAACCTTACTGGTACATATTCTGCAGGCGAGAGAAGGCATCGTCGTGATCATTTAAGGGGGGCATATGCCTAACAGTTAACATCTATAGGTTGAGACGTGATGAGCAAAGACCATTAGCATAAAAAATGGTGATTATAAAAGCTGGGAGTAAATAACTCTAATCACTATATTAAGGATATTTGTGGAACTGATCACAAGGTTAAAACTGATTTTGTGGTTATGTTAGATAAGATTCTTCCTTCTGCGAGACTGCCATGGTCCAGAAGGAGACAATCAAACAGGATCGACAGAGGACAGATTCCGCTCGGAGACGTCGCCGTCAGCGCTTCATCTCTGGAGTATGGTGTTCCCCTTACAAAAACGGGGCTTCGGAATCGCGAGTGTTTATTGTGGGGACCCTAGACTCCATCTAGCATCAGTGACTCTCAGGCGGAACTGTCGTGATAGTACCACGAGGGTTTCTGGGTTAGCGTGACTATGTACACACCGGGACAGGCTATTTTAAATAGCAAAGCCTGAAAGAAGTTCGCGTGGTAATCCCTGTCCGGGAGATACCGCGGTCTACGTGTATAATGCCCCCAGAAAATACCCAGCACTTTCCTGATTGACTGACTGATCCGAAAGATTTACCCTCCGAAACCAAAAAAAGTTAGGTTAGGTTAGGTTAGGATTTTCTCAAATCGGGACTCCTTTATGACACTTGTAGCTTTAAATTTGAAGGATGTCATTATGCAAGATTAACTTCTAATTCTAGTTAATTTAGTAAACTAGAATATATGTATATATATATGAAGTACACAAATGATCGCAATAAGTATGAAACATAGATATATATTTTGTAAACTTTACTAAAATTTCGTAACAATTAAGTCGTCGATTATGCAATAAGGCAATGAAATAACAGTTGCTGATATGTGATCCAAAAGCTTGACTCGTCAAAACAAATTGTTATACGATGCTTATATTTCTCTCTGACACTAAGTAACTTGAACGAATTCCAACGGTAACTACCTGCTATTAAACCAAGCAGGAATGTTTTTTTTAAGTTATTTGTCATGTGCGAGGCGTGATAAGGTACTCACCGATATCGCGCTCATGGTGACGACACTGGGGGCGAAGCCCTAGTACCACGTGGCACACGTCGAACACGAGCTCCAGCAGTGGCGTCACCAATCGCTCGGCGCTCTCCACGCTCCAAATCAGGAAATCCTCAGCCGTCAGCGCCATGTCCTTGCCGATCAGACCCTCGTCCCCTGTGTCCTGGTTGACAGACGCTCAAGGTTCAATAACAGTTTCAAAGTATTTAACATTTAAATTTCTTTCTTCTATAACAAGGGAGACCAAACTCCTTGATCAGATCGATGTTTGATCCGAGTTCGAACCATTTTAGATATTTTTTTAATATATACGCAATTAGTTTTTAATTATTATTAAAGAAAAAGTATTTATTAAAAACATAAATAAAAGTACAAAATATATGCATTGAATTAAATATAAAATAATATTGTGACGGAAGCATGAGAAATCGAAAATAACATAAGCAAAAAGAGTAAATAGAGTTTGTACAAATGCACCTAAACCTGAGTAGCATATTACGCAGAAATCTATTACCATATAATATGAAACCTTTACCTCTTTTATATCGATAAGTTCTTCATCTAGCTTGCTTTGCACGGAAATTTCATCTCCGTTATTAGGGCCGAGCTGAAACACCGGCCTCTTCCCGTTCTTCGGCACTGTGACCAGCTTGTCCCGAATGTTCAGCAAAATGACCTCAGGGTCAAAGCCCCGGTCTGCTTCTGACTCGGTGCTGTCAGACGGTGTCGAGGCTCTGGAGTTTTGGTTCTTGAAGGATTCGTTCGCCACGGTGCAAAGTATCCCGACCATGTCGATCAGTTCCTTTTTATTCAATATCCCATCTCTGTCCAGGTCGAATATCTTGAAGCAAACTGCGAACAAGAAAATATTGATGAATAATCCATATAACAGGCGGGTTTTATGGTTATCTGGAGTGGTGGTCACTGATCGCCAAATACAGACACCGACCAGATGAACAGTCCACCGCTGCCAACTGACCCTAGTGAAACAGACAATCAGGCTCAGTCAACAGAGAGAATAGAGGAGGACATCGCGTCACTTGTGACATAAAGAAGAGTGTCGTCAGAACTTTTTGGATTTAAAAACGTAATAAGAAAAACAATAAAAAGCAATAAGTAAATAAAAAAATAACAAGAATATTAAAATAGAGTATATATAAGGTGTCACAAGAGTACCGAGAGTACCATTAATTACCATTTAGCAAAGCTCTAACTTAGAAATAAGAAGTAGAGAAAGAAACTTCATAATACCTTCTATCTTATAATACGATATAAATACAGATGTAATTTATATGTATGAATATAATAGTTAAATCTCATTGCAGGCCCGCTATCGGTACAATTGCTAAAATCATTTTTGATTTGGTACGTAAAGAGAGGAGACTAGTCGGTGAATATGAACGCTAATGCAAGACCTTAAACCTGGGACTGGACCGGGCCGTCAGCCCCGAGCGCTGCGATCGACCCCTCTTCCTACAATGGAACGCTGAGAAGTTACATCTTCTATATTCGTGCTTTTTTATATCAGACATTATCGTACGTGGCTTTGATTTAAGTATTACATTTAATATATCAGAATTTTTCTTTAGCTTGCCTTCCGCATATCAGTGTTTACTTAGTCTCTGAAACATTTTCTAATTTAAATCTTAGGTTCTTAATGCGTTGGTGTATTGTTTATTTTAAATAACGCCCTATTAATGTCCAGTTTTTAATTACAGTTCGTCTGTATTCGTGCTGAGTTTCATTTATTTGTATCTCAGCATCTGTGAAACTTTACCAGGGAGTGGTAAATAATTTGAAGAGAAACGTTTCAAATAAAACCCGCTAACAAATGCGCCGTCGTGTGACGTTTTAATAATCTCTATACGTACGTAAGGACAATTATTGCACAATTATCGCTTATCGACTAGAGGTAATGACATGGGAACATAATCGCTAGTGATGTTCGCACGCTTATCGATTTTATGACATACTAGTGATGCGCTACCTCGTTCTGATATACATTTGCTTTCACCGAGAAATTTTCTGTTAAAAAAAACTGAATTTTCTTAAAAAATTTCATTTACAAATCAGACACATTAAATCAATATATGCAAGTTAAAATGTTGCTGTGAAAAAAATGTAATGTGTGAAAATAAAGAGCATATTTTAGGCTAGGGGGAGGGGGAGAGGGGAGTTGTAAGTCCACCTAGACTCCTTTACGTACACTCGGAATAGCCGACGCGTCCCACTTCGCAAAACTATTGCATGTCTAATCCGCGATAATCCACTATCTCGGACCGCATTGCCGCTATCAATGTCGCAAATTATCTACTTGTTAATTATTTTCCAATTAATTTGATAAGCAATTATTTAAATGGGCAATTTGCTAATCTACCAATCTTTATGCTTTGACCGTTATTTTTTTTTTATCGGACAGTGACGTGGACATTTCACCTTGAGATATTAACCTACTCTTGTCCCAACAGTGGGAATATTATATAGTACTTTTTAAGTTAAATTTGGGTTGGCCCTAATGATTATATTTACAATGTCATAAAAGGAATTTACATCAATATATACAACAAAATTGGTATAAAAAATTTAAAAGAGCAAATGTGCAATTTAAGGGTTAAGGCAGCGGCTTTTCTCTCTCTCTCTCTCTCTCTATATATATATATATATAATAAATTTAAAAAATAGGCAACGTGAAAAGCTAGCTTCAACAAAATTTCGACTGCACAAAACCAGCTTCATATGTAATAGACGGATTCAGATGTTTTATTTATATGTTTCGCTGAATTTTATATAATTCTAACAAAACTTTAAGCTATGATCAAATAAATTCAAAACAAATTCGAAATACAAAAAAGCATTTTTTTCATTAAACATCAAGGAAACCTTGTCTATGATGCCGCCTGATTACTTTGTTTCATTTTAGGGTACATCTGACAAAGTGTACATACGTAAATCAACATTATACATTTATTTCAAAGACGTGTTGTTACGTTATTTTCTGTTTGGCAAGGTGTTATAGTTGTATAGAAGCCACACGTTGCGAAAATGAATGAAAATTTAACATCTGTAATCAAACATCCTGTATATCTTATTATTTCTTTCTATTATATATATATATACCGGTTTACAACTAAGAACCTCCAGAACGACTGTAACAAGTTCCGCAAGCGAAAAATTAAAGTATTTCGTCCGATTTTGGTTTATCTTTATTTATACTGACAACCGAATGATATTTGCAGTTTTCCCGGTTTTTAGGCGGCAGGATGCGGATGATATTTAGTTACTTTTTTAGGTATCAAAGCTCGAAGGCTATCTTGGGAGCTTTGGCTCAAGCCGGTACATACTGATATTATTTTGCGGAAGTCCATCCTAAGTAAAAAAAGGACCAATATTTAGCCACTTCCGCACATGCAGTGGTAGTTGTGCAACAAAGTGCACCGCCCGCCAGTATGCTGATAAATGCGCATGCAGCAAAGACGACGGAGAGAGAGATGGACTCTGTGTTTGGCACTAATCGATGTAACATAACTCCTGAAGATGCCCTGTGGAGGGGTGAAACACGTGTTGAGTGATTTAACGGTGGTAGTTGCGGCGGGCAGTGCACTTTGTTACACGACTACCACTGCATGTGCGCAAGTAGCTAAATATTGGTCCTTTTCTTACTAACAGTGGTTGTACGTGATCATTTTCTAGGCCCACATTTTTCCAAAGGCAGTTTCAATAGCTATTTTTTATGGCCCTCTCTATTGGGAACCTCTTATATAACCCCTGTCTAGTATTTATAGGGACAGTTTGTACTTAACCATTCATTCACATTCGTTCTTTATTTTTTCACTTTTCTAATGTCCTTCTTTAATCTTTCTTCTTTACCTTTCCTAGCTTCTAATTCTTCACTGTTCCTCCTAGATTGCTGCTTTATAACTTTCAATTAATTTATTTACCTATTTAACGCTTTCTTACATTGTAATCACTTATTTTTATTGTTTTAACTATGTCTATATCACAGTATTATCACTTAATTTCTTCATCCCATTTTTTTTTTGTTGTAGCAATAATCCAAGGTCTGGCGGCTTTCTTCTTTACTTACAAATGATGCGATATTACCACCTTTTCTCTCCTTTAACCGAACTATCATTTTGGAGAGGGAGAAACGGCGGAAGAAACTCCTCGCTTCTAATATGATTGAGGGTTGATTTCCACGTGGATTTCAAACCCATCCAGGACTTCTCATTAAAGGATAGGTCAATTCTCTTCTAGTTGTTTTTTTTACCAAATTTTACGTTTGCATTCATCTCAGAATGTATTCTATTGATCGTTCTAAATAATCTAACATTATATATTCACGTGGACGAAGGTCTTGTTTGTATATATGTAGGTAAGTAGCCCGGCGTCGATACGAGATATCAGAGCACGTACAGTATTGGGAACGCGATGATAAAACTATCGGAGATATACTGCGTATCTGTTTATGTAAATTCTTAGCGACGCGATATATCTTATATAGATCTTTTGATGCAACCGAAACTGGAAATATCTTCTTTATGCACCAAATATGGAACAGCCGGTGATTATGCACGTAGATTGGAAATCAAAGCCTTCAACGCGATACCGACAGGCTCGATCACTGTGTGTTTTCAAAATAAAAATAATTTCCCAGTTTTGCGTTTATATTTCACAGAGGCGGATTGCTTTTAAAATAAACTGTTTAACTAACACCGGTTTAAATATATAAACTAAAAGTAATTGACGCAAAAACTAACTATACTGTTCACTGTTGTAACATTTGAACCAGATCTGTGTCCAGCTGAATATGGCCGAGTATATGCAGTATCGGCGTCCGGGAAGAAAATCTTGGTTGTTGAAGCCGTCGTACCTTCCACGTATCTCCTATTCTATTCGCCAAGCATGTGCAGCCTAACCTGTCGCTTGACGAAGGAAATAGAACTGGGTTCCTGCTTTTTCTACTCTCGAGCCTGGGAGCTGGTAGAAGAGATCTAGCCATCATCAGCCTCGACGAACTTCTCTAGACGTGGAACGTTTAGGTATGGGGCGTGAAGGTTGGGCTTCGCGTACGCAAACTCAACGCAACCTCTCGGATCATCCGATGTTCCGTACATCGTTTTACAAATTTTTATGTTGGAATCTTCTAGTACCATTACACCTTTTTAAGTTTTTCAATCATTTTCGGGCTGAAATTTCGGAGATACGCAGTTATTTTTTGTCGCAATAAACAAGGTAAGTTTATATGTATGTATGTATAATAATAATAAAGCTTTATTTCATTCCATACAAATGTATTAAAATTAGTATTTTTATAATTAAATAGTTTTGATAATTTTGTACTAAATTTGTATGGACCCCACAGGATAAAAGCCTCCTCCAAAGCCTTCCATTTTTCTCTATCTTTGGCAACTTGGAGCCACCCGTGACCTGCCGTAGCCATGATCTCGCCTGCCCACCTCTGGTACCTCGTGGTCTCTATATCTATTTGTGTATATGTACACCATAACATTGCCCACTCCTTCATGTCTTCCATGTCCATCCAAAGGTTGTATGGCAGAGATCGTTTCAAACGATAAGACCGCCTCTTGTACCACTATATAAATTCTTTCTTTTCTTTTTAATTATTATCTATGGTGTACAATAACACGAATAAAAAGATTATAGGATGTAAGTAAAACTTTACAACTATTTCGCATGCTAATAGATGCAACTATGTTCTTATATTTTCACTGCTTTATGCAGCCGTGAATTTTTGAAATATAACCAACATATAGTTTTTCGTCTCTCCTGAAAAAGTTGCTATTTCGGACATATCACTTCGCCCGGTGGGGGCGGTGATATCTAAACTGGTTTCAAATCAATTAATCGTCGACAGCGAAGGTATTGTTCGCGGCACTGAACATAAAAACCATGAAACTACGAAGGTCGCGCGACGAGGCGTGGATGCGATATTTCCGCTTACTAATGGCGATACAATAACAATAGTTCGTATTACTTACGGTCATATACATATGTATATATTTATTTATTTATTTACTTTATTGGAGATAAACAGTAACAAAAGGCAGTAAGAAAGTACAAACTTAGAAGCTTAGAAATATAAAATTAGTTACAGTTGTTACCTTATAACTATCTCACTGAGAACATATGATTTATAGTCAAACAATGAAAAAACAAATAAAAATAAAAACATTACTTAACAGGGATCAAAAACTATGGTTTATATATATATTTATATTATGGTTTAAATTGCATTGTATGTACTCAATAATTTCGAACGAATATATATATATATATATATATATATGTATAATATATACATATATTTATACATATTTGTGTGTGTGTGTATGTATATATATAAAAGAATGAAATTGTCAAATTCGTTCCCAAGTTATGGCGTTACCAATAAAAATATTATTAACATACAATTTCACTTAGTACTAGTTACTTAATTCTTTGTAGAAGTAATTTATATATAAAAAAATCTAAGTCATACAATTTAAAAAAATACAATGTTCATTGAAACTGTACTTTTGACAGTTCGTAATGAACTTCGCACGTTTGACAGTTCGATCGCTGCAAGTTCGTATTGTTATTTAACACGTGCACGTGTTATCGATCGGTTTTATTTCAAATTATAGTTATTTCAGCTTATATATACAACCACTGCAAGGCCTCCCTTAAAGATTTGTATGAGAGATATAACATAATCGCCACGCTTGGAAGACGGATTACCGATATCATTATGATATGTATTATACGTAAAGGAAGCTGCTACCTATCCTCTGAAAATTTGTTTATGGGCAGTGGCAATGCTATATAATTAATGCACAAGTGTGAATTATATAAGACCTCTCGGGAATCGAACTCACAGCCTACGATTGCAAAACTCGAATCTCTACCGCTGTGCTATCATTGCTCAATAAATAAAGTCCTCAATAACTGTTTATATGTTTTGATGCAAACGGTGGCTTATCAAAAACATTTTTTTATTTAATTATACACGCTGATTAGAATACAAAGTTTTTTTATATTACATTTGCTGTCAAGAGACATAGTACTGCCAGAAATTCTTATAAAAATAATTTAATGTAACATATTATTGTGATCTCTTTATACATGATGATTAGAATAGGCCATGTATTCTTTTCTATAATTCTTCAAAGATGTCAATAAAACCCATAACAATCTTCTTTAGTCCATCCAAAAATAAACCTCAAAAGGCATCAGGCCTTCAACAAAAAAAAAGTCGATTGAATTAAATAAATAATTCTTCATCGATCGCGTTTTGCAAAGATACACTACAACTGTATACAATGAAATCGCGATGAATTGTAAATATTTACCTGCGACATTGCGGATTGTAAACATGATGTAGATATAAATTTACACTCGGCGTTTGTTTGCAATTATTAACAACGTACATTGTCGTTCCGTGATAAGCCTTTTTTTTTCTTACTCTGTTGCCCAAATGTAATTAGCAGATTCCACGGGTACGAGAGAGTAGGGCGATGAAGACGCTTAGCCTCACACTTCTTTTAAGGTGGAAAAGAAAGGCTTTAGCAGGATACTCTCTCTCTCTGCTCTAGCAGGAGGCCTGCGTTGGAGTATTATGGTCTATATATTATTTTCATCTAATTTTTCTCTTTCAATTATATATCTTGAACATCTCATGACGTCATGAGAATAATGACAGAAGTAACATAAACTAGAATCAAATCGTGCCCTATTATGATGACATTATTTACTTTAAAATAAGTCTACTTGTGTTACAAAATAGATAGATAAACGTCAAGCCGTCTGTTATCAAATTCCTTGAAAATCGCATTCTCCACAGTCTAAATGTTCACATGCCCCAGGCAACGCATTCCGACCGCACTATAGTCACCTTCTGTGGTGCGAGTAGTACTGGGGAATTAGACAAAAATTAAGCCGTCTGCTCTCAAGTACCTCGTGTACATCTTGTCAATCTCAGCGCTCACATGACTCACGCGATGAATTGCATTTCGAAGCTCACTATAGTCACCCTCTGTGGTGTGATTAGGACTGGGGAATTAGACAAAAATGAAGCCGTCTGCTCTCAAATACCTCGTGTACATCTTGTCAATCTAAGAGCTCACACGACTCAAGCGGTGACTACCATTTCGGAGCACGCTATAGTCACCCTCTGTGGTGCGAGTAAGATTGGGGAATTAGACAAAAATGTAGCCGTCTGCACTCAAATACCTCGTGTACATCTTGACAATTTCAGCGCTCACACGACTCAGGCGGTGACTACCATTTCGGAGCACGCTATAGTCACCCTCTGTGGTGCGAGTAGGACTGGGGAATTGGACAAAAATGAAGCCGTCTGCTCTCAAATACCTCGTGTACATCTCTTAATCTCAGCGCTCACACGACTCAGCCGGTGACTACCATTTCGGAGCACGCTATAGTCACCCTCTGTATGCGAGTAGGACTGGGGAATTAGACAAAAATCAAGCCATGTGTTTTAAAAAATATCTCGTGTGCGTCACTAACACGTATTAAGGACCCACAACAAATACCTATTTTTAATATAATAACGTTCACAAATTTATTTAATATATGTAGTTAAGTCTGCAATATTTATTGGTGGCTATGATAAGACCATCTTATCAGTTGCGATCTGCAGGCGTCAGTCACGCACTAGACACGGACTTTGCTTGCAATAAACAGCATAGTGTCCTTGAATAATATATATATATATAAATATATTTACATACACAGGATGATTGGGTTGAATGATTTCAAAAATAAAAAAAAGTATTTTCAAAATTCTAATTACCGCGTATTAAAATTAATTATTGTTTACCGATAGAATTCATTTCTTTGTTTGACAAATCGAATGTATAATTTCTTTCATTCATCACATTTTGTTCTCCTTTCGCAGATCACCTATTTCCTTGGTAAATTTGTTTCTTATTACAGCATCTTCCTTATTTAATTATACTTGTTAATAATTTTGAAAAGACCGCGTTGTACTTTTTTCTTTACTATTATGATACTATGTATATATTTTCTTGCATATACAATAAACATTATTAAAGAAAAATATAAGAAAATACAACAATTCAAGAAAAAATTCCGATTGATATAAAAGGCATTCGACGGTCAATCACATTGGACCTTTTCTTGTACAAAATAAACAAAGTTATATTTTATCCGCCATTATAAAAGCCTTAACTCTACCATTTCTCAGTATTCAGTTGGGAGTGTAATAAAAATAAATGATATAAATTTATACAAACAGGTTCTGATGTACAGGATTCTATCTGAGAAGTTTAGGAGGGTGTGTTTCTTTTGTCAGTGATTTATAAATGGTAATTTGTCGGCAAAAAGTCAAACTTTTACACCTATTTACAATCACTTGTATAAAGTGATCAATTTAATTTTTTTTTTAATTAGAGTGCGAATGGCCAATAACTTTTAGCAATATAAAGCCTGTATACACACGGGCAGATAGTAAACAACAATAATTAATTTTAATATCTAGTGCTCTTCCTAGAGCCCTAAGTCTTGAGGTGGTAACAACATGAAGTGTGTATATATATTCATTCATTGCATTTGAAGTTATGCTGTCTATTTATAGCGATGTAAATGAACAATTTTATTTCGGCGGAATTCCCCTTTTCGATGAACCGCTGAAAATGATGTAATATTGCTTCTATAATACCGATGTAAATAAAGAATAATAGTTCTGTGGAATTCCCCTTTCCGGTGTGCCGCTTACAATGACGTAATATTGCTCCTATAATATCGATGTAAATAAAGAATTATAGTTCTGTCGAATTCCCGTTTTCGATGCGCCGCTTACAATGACGTAATATTGCTCCTATAATACCGATGTAAATAAAGAATTATATTTCTGTCGAATTCCCCTTTTTCGATGCAACGCCTACAATGACGTAATATTGCTCCTATAATACCGATGTAAATAAAGAATTATAATTCTGTCGAATTCCCGTTTTTGATGCGCCGCTGACGATGACGTAATGTTACTCCTACAGTATACGAATACGAATTTTGAAAATGCTTTCTTTACCATATTATTACTATGTTAATTAAATAGATTTTTGACTAGATGTACCGTAATGATTGACCGCAAATCATACATACATTCATCGCGCTTCATCTTTTTTAAACCTATTTATTTTTCTCGCATACCATACGTATGCGAAAAAAATAATCATTCGTCACATAATCTATCGTTCCATTCTTTCTTTCCACAATTCATTCTATCTTTCTCTTTTGTTCTAATTCTCTCATTCATATATCGCCTTCGTATTTCTCTATTTTACAATTTGTTTACATTATTTCACATTTTTATTAACAGTTTTATGCTCACTCTATTACACCGTTTCACTTGTTTATTTTTGTAACATGTTTAACTATTACTTTACAAAAACTGAGAAACGATTCCCTACAATTGGCATCTTCTAACATAGAGGCGATGTTTACCTCATTTATTTTTACGCCCCGGCATTCGGAGTCGACCCGGAGTCCTCCGAATGCGGGACTCTGGGCAACCAGGTGGACCACGGTCTGGACCACGCACGGTTCACAGAAGTACGAGAGGTCCACTTAAACCAGTGAAGGTATTCAGAGAACCCCCGTGCCCCGTGAAGAGCTGGACTAAAACTGCGGTCACTTCGATAGTTCGGAGTACGCGATAGGCTGAGATAGCGTCTGGGAAGAACCCGCCTAGCTTTCCGACTCCCAAGAGTGCAGAACCTGGGCTGAGCCGGTTGCTATGCCTGGCTAATATCACAACTACCACATTGGAAAGCGCTTGGAGAAGAGGCGTAAGAAACTCTAGCAACGGTTCCATCTAGTATGATCAGGGAAACAACGACAGTCATCTGATTTGAGGGTTATTATCTATATATATATATATATATATATATATATATATATATATATATATATATATATATATATATTACCTTCTCTATTTAAATTGTTTTCTTACTCACATTTAAGCCGCTCTGTACGCGGGCCGCGACAGGCTGCACTTAGGCCGCAGCACAACTCCTTGAAGTCCACGTGTCCGTCGCGATTGTCGTCCAGAGCACGAAGAACTCCGGCAGCGGCGGCTCGCGGCAGGGCTGGTGCCAGCAGTGGGCAAAGTCCTTCCGCGTCCAGCTGCCCACTGGCCGCGCTGTTGCGCAACGACCAGAAGCATTTCTCCAACTCTATTATATCCTGAAAACCACATCACGTTATAGATTCTCATGATTGCATATAACACCTACGTGGTTCGATCTCGTCTAGTCATATGGACCCAAGAGAATCACAAATTATCAGGGGGGTTTTAAGGGGCATCTAATTGGGTATTGGTATCAAACAGGGTCTTTGGTGGAGGCCTATGCTTAGTGGGCGACTATAATAGTGGTCTAACACAGTGGTCCCCGACCATTTTTGAGCTTTGCCCGTACGCTTTTAAGCCTTTTGCTTAAACTTTAGAAAGGCTCAAATCGGACATGACATAAAAAGTTTTTTTTTTATTTTTAATGGACATCCGCTATTGGGGAGATCTCGTACAACCCGTTCAACTTCGTACAACCAGTTCAAAGGGACAGTTTTTTTTACTAAATAATTTATTCATTTCCTTTTCTTATTATTTCCTCACTCTTCTATTGTCCGCCTCAATATATCTCCTTATTTTTTTTACCTTTTATGCATCACCTATTTTCCTTCACCACTTCTTCCTAGACAGATTTAAAAAAAATACTGCTTTTTTGTTTATCTGTATTTTTAACAATTCTGCTTATATTTTTTCTTTTCTTTTATTATTACACCTTATTTCTGTATCATAATTTATCACTTTATCGCTTATTTTATATCACTGCTATTTTCCTTTACCCGACACAAAAAGGTTGGAAAACACTAATCTACACTACACTGAGAAATATCACGCGCGAAACAACCAAAATTACTCATATTACTTTTAACATTGAGACTAATATAACTGATCCATGTTAAATTTATCAAAAAATTCCCATGTCTTTACAGCTTAAAATCGATTTTAAAATTGCCTAATCATCGATAATGAAAGTGTTGTAAGTCCATTCGCACATGATGCGTGTTATCATAATCTAGCCTAAAGCAAATCTAAATAATCGAAATTATATATTCCAACCTCATATAATAAAACCACTTACACCACTTTCAAAATAAATGGCACAAAGAAGTATATTTTTAATATTGCGTAATACTTCATGTGCCATTTAGATATGTCTAATTTTATACACCTTGATAGATTACAATGCTTTAATCTTGTTTGACCTGCATTTATATTTAGTGATATTAATCTGTATAATTTAACTACATAAACTCCCATATATCGCCACGATGACACGTCTTGTGCTGCATGCACCAAATTCACTACCTTGACCATATTATACATTCACATAATTTACATCTACCCACATTTAATTTCTTCACAGTTCTTAATTATTAAATCAACACAAGAATACGTATGACATTCATTTCTTTGTTTGACAAGTCAAATGTAGACATCAGTGTACAACCTATAGCAAAGAGACAATCGCAACACGTTTTTTTTTTTTACTTTGCGGATTATATCCAAAAAAAAATTAATTTTCACTGTATAAATTTTAATTTTTAGATATCTATGGACATTTTTAATTGGTTAACTATACATTTATTAGACCAACGGTACAGGTGTGAGCCTTGCGATCTCATGTCGCGAGTTCAATTCCATATACAATCTTATATAATTAACAATTTGTGCATTAATTATATATAACTGCCACTGCCTTTTCTGATTATTATATATATACTAGCTGATCCCGCAAACGTTGTTTTGCAAAAAAAATTAAAGTTTTTAATTAACAAATGTAAGATAAGCGTTGATCGTAGAGGGGTGAAAATTTAGGTTTGTATGTATTTTTGTATGCTGTATCATAATAAAATAAAAACCAAAAAAATTGTCTAAAAAATTAAAAATAAAATTTAGGGGTGGACCACCCTTATCACTTAGGGGTATGGAAAATAGATAGTAGCCGATTCTCAGACATACTGAATACGCATGTAAAATTTGGTAAAAATCGGTCAAGCCATTTCGGAGGAGTTCAAGTTCGAACACCGTGACACGAGAATTTTATATATTAGATATATATACCCTCATAAAAATCTTTTGGGGAAGCGTATGACTTGCAGCATCTATACATTTATTATATGCTGTATGTTGATGAACCTTTCGTTAATAAAAAAAAAACTTAATATTTGGTCGTGTCGATTAAACTAACCACATATATTAATTGTTTAATTATTATATAAATAAATAATGGACATTTACAAGTGTTTACAAAAAACTAATGAGATTGTTTCGCTTTTCTTATATCAGTTTTCGGAAATCTATTTTCATTTTAGGTTGTCATTTCAGACCATATATGACCACCCGAAGATATCTATGGAGAAATATACCATTATCGCCACGTTTGGCATGCTGGTTGGTGATCGGAGTTTGGCATTATTGTACATAGGTAACGCTGCTGCACGTTCTCTGGAAACTTGTTTGAGACAATCCTATATAATTAATGCACAAAGTGTGAATGATACACGATTGTATCTCGGGAATCGAACCTGTGACCTACGATCAATGTGTCAGACCTCTATCGCTGGGCCAAATTAGTATAGTCTCTCGAATCTATTTTGTACGCTGTGGCAATCCTATATAATTAATGCACAAAGTGTGAATTATATAAAATTGTATATCGGAAATCGAACCTGTGACTTACGATCAATGTGTCAGACCTCTATCCCTGAGTCAAATTAGGATAGTCTCTCGAATCTATTTTGTACGCTGTGGCAATCCTATATAATTAATGCACAAAGTGTGAATTATATAAAATTGTATATCGGAAATCGAACCTGTGACTTACGATCAATGTGTCAGACCTCTATCCCTGAGTCAAATTAGGATAGTCTCTCGAATCTATTTTGTACGCTGTGGCAATCCTATATAATTAATGCACAAAGTGTGAATGATACACGATTGTATCTCGGGAATCGAACCTGTGACCTACGATCAATGTGTCAGACCTCTATCGCTGGGCCAAATTAGTATAGTCTCTCGAATCTATTTTGTACGCTGTGGCAATCCTATATAATTAATGCACAAAGTGTGAATTATATAAAATTGTATATCGGAAATCGAACCTGTGACTTACGATCAATGTGTCAGACCTCTATCCCTGAGTCAAATTAGGATAGTCTCTCGAATCTATTTTGTACGCTGTGGCAATCCTATATAATTAATGCACAAAGTGTGAATTATATAAAATTGTATATCGGAAATCGAACCTGTGACTTACGATCAATGTGTCAGACCTCTATCCCTGAGTCAAATTAGGATAGTCTCTCGAAACTATTTTGTACGCTGTGGCAATCCTATATAATTAATGCACAAAGTGTGAATTATATAAAATTGTATATCGGAAATCGAACCTGTGACTTACGATCAATGTGTCAGACCTCTATCCCTGAGTCAAATTAGGATAGTCTCTCGAATCTATTTTGTACGCTGTGGCAATCCTATATAATTAATGCACAAAGTGTGAATTATATAAAATTGTATATCGGAAATCGAACCTGTGACTTACGATCAATGTGTCAGACCTCTATCCCTGAGTCAAATTAGGATAGTCTCTCGAAACTATTTTGTACGCTGTGGCAATCCTATATAATTAAAGCACAAAGTGTAAATTATATAAGATTGTATCTCGGGAATTGAACCTGTGAACTACGATCAATGTGTCAGACCTCTATCCCTGAGTCAAATTAGGATAGCCTCTCGAAACTATTTTGAACGCTGTGGCAATCTTATATAAGTAATGCACAAGGTTTTAATTACATAAAATTTTATCTCAGGAATCGAACGCGGGACCCACTATCTCAATTCGCAATCATCCACCGATATCACTGCACTATCATTCAATACACAATTGATCACGACAAATGATCTGAGGAGTAAAAACAATACATGAATTTCTAACAACTGCGCGTACGCAAGCCGCTTCTACAATCTAACGCACACACGAGAACTGTATATACACACAACGCACACATCCAAGCAAAACAACGCAATAACAATGTATGTTATCTAACTTTTATATTACATCAAAACAATCACGTTTCAATGGGTCTATTTCTAGTTTTGACCTCATAACCGAGATCTTAGAGCATCAGCTTCAAGGTCACGACCCCGCGTTCACTACCAATCTGTACAAAAAATCTCATTACTGCAAAAAGTATTCCGCGATCATTCGAGTGTTGATTACATCTATTTAAGGAAAACAATTAATTTAGCAATCTATGTCAGTAATTAGGATTTCCTTTTTAATTCTTAGGTATATATATACAGTACCCAGCGATAAATATGCACATCGATATTTGGAAAGAGACAATCGGCTAATTTCGACTTCGTAAAGCATTGTCTCTGTCCCACACTACCTATGTGACGTTTTGTCAGTCGTGCGATAGAGATAACGCTCTAAAAAACCGAAATTAGCCAATATTATATATATATATATATATATATATATATATATATTCCATGACACACCCTGCCGCTTGCTGCCTTTAGTTCAGTCACCACGTACATTTAACTTCTGGGGACACGCCATTTAATTCAATATTAATCTTTAATAAGTGTTCCACTACGCACTGCACCATCTCCAGGCATTACGGCTCCGTGTACCACCACTGACTGATGGTACCACGCCGGAGCAGAAACAACAGGCAGGAAGGGAACTCCACGACCTTCTGTCTTCTTGCAGTCTCGATTAAGATATATATATATCGATAACTTAGCCTCTTACTTAGACACATGTTAGACAAAAGCCTTTCCTATATATTTCATATGCATAACTCTGGAGTGAAGCCATAGAAAGTGAAGCGACGTGTGATTGAACGAAAGATGAGTATGGATATTAAAGATATGTAAAACATTACAATTTAAATGTCGACCCTGTACACTCATGATAGAGATTAAACGGGAGGTCTCAAAAATAGGTCCATATAAATGAATTTCGTTTAGGACCTGATGGAAGCGGACCTTAACAAGGTCTATCCATATTTAATGGAATCAGGCGTTACCTCGCGGAAGTCCATCCGAAGTAAGAAAAGGACCAATATTGATGATGATATTGGATAAATATTGGTCCTTTTCTTACTAAGGTCTATCCATCTTATTGGTGGACATCCTTTGCTTCGTATACCTATACTGCCTTCTTTCAAAATTCACATGATCGCGTAGATATATATATATATATATATATATATATATATATATATATATATATTACACTACTGCTCATTGTAATAGATAAATGATTCCATTACTTGTTATTGTTCCATTGTAAGGCCACCGTCGCGGCTTGCACGTCTCGTATATGCAGCAGCTGCATTCGAACATAATAACATCTACTTATCTAAACGATCTATTCTATGCTTCAAAAACAAACGCTGCAATCATTTATACAGGGTGTTAGGTTATTGGTGTAAAGATCTTCATAGCTCATTTGTCTTTAATGAAATCAGGCGTTACCTCGCGGAAGTCCATCGTAAGTAAGAAAAGGACCAATATTTAGCCACTTCCGCACATGCAGTGGTAGTCGTGTAATAAAGTGCACCGCCCACCAGCCCGCTGATAAATGCGTATGCGGCAAACAATGCGAATCACACAACCGCCACCGCCAAATTACTCAACAAGTGTTTCACCCCTCCACGGGGTATCCTCAGGAGTAATGTTACACCGATTAGTGACTCTGTGTTTGGCACTTGTTTGGCTAAATATTGGTAATTTTCTTAGCTCATTTGTCATTAAAAAAACTTTAAAGCGTGATTATAAGGGTCCACGTCCTTGTCGGGTCATTCTATAGATACCCGCTGCAAGACAAATGTCTCTCTTAAATATCTATGGGAGGACATACCATAATCGCCACGCTTGACATGGAGTTTGGCGATCGAAGTATAGGTATCATGGTGCGCAGAGGAAGCTGCTGTCCATCCTCTGGAAACTTGTTTGTGAGCAGTGACAATTCTATATAATTGACGCATAGAGTGTGAATTATATAAGACTGTATCCCAGGGAATCGCTTCCAAACAATTCCCAATGAGAGATATACCATAATTGCCACGCTTGGCTTGTGGGTTGGCGATCGTAGTGCGGGTAGTGCGGTAGAGGGCACCCCCGCATATCCTCTGGAAACTTTTGTTTGTGAATCAAATGTGTTCGATATTGTATCCGAACGTAACACTTTTTATTTGTACTTGAGTGCGTGTATCGGAACGCACGGCGTATTTCACCGGCTTCTAACAAAAGACGATCTTTTTTGCATCTACCATCAACGGACATTTATAAGTGTAACATATTTGATTTCTTAACATTAAATAATTAACTAAATGTGCTTGTTTTATATCGAAACCCAACAAAATGAAAAGAGTGCCGTACATTTTAACACCACTATATTTTAACGACAAATATAAACAGTGGACATTCCGCTGTTGATATATTAACACGGAACATGAGTCAGTCGACGGTGACCACGCAAATGAAAGATTACTCACGACAGCTGTGTTGTTTGATCGGTTTCTAGAGCCTTAATTGTCATTGCCATATATCGACATACCATATAAACCACAGATTAAATAAAAGTATAGCTAGCTGTCAAACATTTGACGAAACCAAGATGGTATTATGTATATAAGAAATAAAAAACTAAACGAATCTATTGTATATCGCTATTTACTATCAAAATTAAATCAATGAAGGTGATCACTGATCATTTTAAATATAAAAAATAATTCCTTTTACCTTTGGCCACAGCAATACTGAGCGTGAACAGTGGTAATCCAGCGATTTCAGGAATGCAGAGATTTTTTATTGATAATATATAAACGCAAGAGGCATGACTGGCTTGTCTGTCCATCCAAACAAAATAACATTTGGACAAATAATATCACAAAATGGACCCGACAGCCTTAAACGTATTAAAAATAGCACCGTTTTCTAAAAACTTCACTTAAAGCGCGCAGACTTCGCTCAAAGCGCGCAAACTTCGCTTAAAGCGCGCAGACTTCGCTCAAAGCGCGCAAACTTCGCTCAAAGCGCGCAGACTTCGCTCAAAGCGCGCAGACTCCGCTCAAAGTGCGCAGACTTCGATCATAGCGAACCTTCGGCAGGTTAGCAATTGTGTGGTAGGTATTTAATTATATATTTACACCTGCAGTACACATACGTTAATAATAAATCTGTTATGTGTACCTTTATAGATGACAAAACTTTAAGTTTTGTCGATTTACTATATACATTATAAAAAGCATCTAATACGAAGAAATGAGTGATCGTATTTAAGAGGAGACAGTGCGCACACTTTGTCAAGGAGGGCTCATTTATAAATACACAATTAAAAATCTGTTATGGATATAGTAGTATTATTAAGATTATTTCTATATATAAGAGCCGCGAAAGATATCAATGGCAGGAAATAGTTAAGTATTCTGTTATAAGAACATTCGAGAGATAGGAGAGTTCAACCCGACATTTGTCCGAATGAGACACATGCGGGATTGCTTTCATGAACTGTCCAGGCAAATGGTACAGCACCTGCAGTTCAATAAACTCTAAAGTCTCTCTTTCTCTCTCTCTCTCTCTCTAAAACTTTTTTTGTACACGTGAACTACCCTTTATAAGTACTTTTATCTTTTCCTTACTATGGTTGTCTGTGAGAGATTGCCTTGTGTGATAAGACCGCCCATTGTGCTTTTCTGTATATTATTGTAAAACTTATTAAATGTATCTTATCGTGTACAATAAAGAATATTAAATAAATAAATAAATAAAGGGATTCAACAAGAGATTTGGTCATGAACCTAGCGACTGTATTTGAGGGTGGACATAGGAAAGCTATTTATATACAAACACTAGATGCCACGTGAAAGCTTTCTGTGTCGCTTCTATTGTAGGAACTCCACATACCTAACCGTCCGTGCCTTTGTTTTACATTTTTGTTTAATATTTCCATTTTTTTTGTACACGTTTTTGCTTGTTACAGTGTTTAGTGTCTCTTGATCTGTTATGAATGATAAATTGCGTCCCGTTTAACCACTTCTTCATTCCAACTCCATACTGCCATCCTCAGGTTGTGTGCCAGTATGTGCGGCGTTTGCCGTATTCGTCACATCGATGAACCTTGCGATCGCATCTTGAGTCTCGTCCGTACAATACGCGCACGTGTGTGACGTGATATTGCTACCACCGCATGACACTGTTCGTCAGACAACAGACAGCCTGTTGTCTTGTTTGACGAACAACGATGATCGCCTCGCTCTCTAGCCCCCTGACCCTCTTGTAATACAGTAAAAAGACTGATATATATTACCGACATACCTTTCTTCCTCGATAAAGCCAGCACTATAATTTTGATATTTATATTCTTGCAAATTAAATCCACAAACTAGTAATTCCCCAGAGCCGGGCAGTACCTAGATCTTTTTCCTCGAGGAAAACCTTAAGATTACTTAATACAGGTTGTTTTAATGTAATAAGTATGCACAGAATACTAAATTACACACAGGTAGACGAACAGAAACATCAGCTGATTTTACTTTAGAACCTTCTAGAGAAAAACATTAACTTTTACAAGTGAGAAATGGTAGACCAGCGGTAGGGAACTCCGAATTTCGATCGTAGCTCACGGATTCGATTCTCAGGATACAATTTTATGCAATTCACATCTTTGTACATTCACTATATAGAATTGCCATTGCTCAAAATTTTTCAAAAGATGGGCAACAGCGTCCTCTGCGTACCATAACACCACACTGGTATCACCAACCCGCATGCCAAGAGTGTCGATGATGGTAAATCCCCCAATCTTATAGGGAAGGTTACTTGCAGAAATGAAATGATAAATGTGATCTCATCATAACGAAAACCGTGGGTGGATCACAAACGTCATAATTTAATTTGGTGATACTAGACCTAAATAGAGACAAAATCCATTCGTACAAGCACTTTTGTAGTCATTGTCCACTAACGACATTATGAAGAAATATTTCGTTCACATCAGAGTGTACAACTCTAAATCCAGAGAGACCTTTACGTTTAGATTCTAAGCTTTAGAGGAAGAAATAATAACCCACACGGAATCGCTTCCAAATCTTAGTCTTAACCATTTCGATACGAGCGTCGAGTATACTCGACGGCCACAAGTGAATGCCATAGCCGGCTCCATCACGACACTTAGCACGTCTTGCTATTTAACACACTTGTGATGACAGTTTTAATATTACAAACTGATACAGATACGCATTATGTACACTTAATGTTATTATAATATACAGTATCTGCAGATATAGGCTAAAATTTGTTGACGCTTAAAGTCGACGCTGGGCCGTGCGCGTTCATATTAGCGTCGACTATATTCGACGCTCGGCTATCTGTATGGTTTTGTGGCGGACAAGCGCCGTATCGAAGTGAATAATAAACCACAAACACACGACAGCTATTATAATATCTAGTTTTTTGTATACTTTGATTTGTTAAATAATTTTATAAATTCACAGTCCGGATGCAGGAAACGCAAGACCTGTCATCGTGTTGATCTTTAGAATAGGCATATGCCTTCGTGTGGTCATCTACTGGCTGGCATGATGACAAACTTAGTCTAACTTATTTGGTACTTTAATTCGATATGTTTAAGATTTTCTTTTGTTTTTATTTATTGCAGATTAATGTGCAAATTAAGCATGAGATAATATTTATTTTTTAGACATCTTTTTGATGAGTAAACCGTCTGGAAGATGGTGTGAAAATCAGACATCTTGTACGACAAAGAACAACTTGATACAAAGGACATTGTTTGATGATAAAGTTTGTTTTAACTTAGGGTCCGGGGGAATCGCTGCCCACTAGAAGTCCCAGAATCGACTAGCTGAGAATCGCTCACCGTTAGAAATAGAGTCCAAAATCAACTCGGAGGAGTCGCTCTCCGTTAGAAATAGAGTCCAAAATCAACTCGGGGGAGTCGCTCACCGTTAGAAATCGAGTCCAAAATCAACTCGGAGGAGTCGCTCTCCGTTAGAAATAGAGTCCAAAATCAACTCGGAGGAGTCGCTTTCCGTTAGAAATAGAGTCCAAAATCAACTCGGGGGAGTCGCTCTCCGTTAGAAATAGAGTCCAAAGTCCACACTCAGGGGAGTCGTTCTCTGTTAAAAAAAGAGTCCAAAAGTCGACTCGGGGGAGTCGCTTTCCGTTAGAAATAGAGTACCAAACTTGACTCACAGGGAGTCCTAAAATCCACTCTTATCAACACATAGTTTTTAATTCAGTTTTTAATAAAGAAATCTTCGATTGACGAAACTACTACATTGTGTCTTTTGCAACAAAGGCATTATTATTATAAATACACACAAGAGTGATAAGACAATAATTTATTACACGTTATATGTCTAAAATTGCATATTTTTGTTTTCAAGGCGCCCTTGAAGAGTGCAAAGTCATCAATGCATCTGATTCATAAATTGGTTCAGGTCGTTCACCTGTCGGCGTGTTTGTCGTCTGAACGAACAAAACACGCCAATATAACATTCAAAATGACATGATATTGTCACGACGCGAGTTGATGATAGAGAAACGCAGACTATAAAAATAAGCCTTTTAATTTTCTAGAGTTCGGGCAACGAAACTGACAGCGATTCTGCCTACAGCAACTCTTTCCCTACTGTTCTCATTATTATGAGTCTTGTTCTTTACTTCTCTTCAGGTCGTACACTAAGAATGCACCAAGTATTAGCTTTCATAGTTATCAACTGCATTCTCATATGTAATAATTTTGATATTTGAAACTTTGAAATTAATGGCATTGTCAATTTTCTTACAAGCCAGCTGCAGTATAAAACCTCTGCAGTTACAAAACTACAATCCTGATATTCGTTCTAATGAATTTTAGTTATACAAACTTCTTGAATCTTTTCTAAACATTTTGTGTGTGACAGCTATATTGACGTTTCCTGCCTTCGTGACAATATTTTATGTTCATTATTACATCTCGTTATCTTATTGCAGTAAAACGTAATGCGCCAAAGAAGGGGAGTATGGGGCAAATTGGAACACTGTTATATTCATTACAAGTTTATCAGCAGTCTGAACAGTGAAGACCACGTATATGTATACGGTACACATGTAAAAAAAATATTTAATTTAAAAGAGCAACTGTTGAGTGTCTGGCCTGCTCATTTCAACGAATCAGTGTTAAAACCGATGGTAGCTTATTGCTTATAATGTTAAAATAATCGACAATTCAACAGCACATGTAAATGCCTACTTGAACAAAGATATTTTAAACCAAATCTTACCCTCTCTTCCAGATGTGTGACACCAGCGAGGCTCTGGTAAAATGTTGGAGTCTCCAGGTCGTGCGAGATGCTGCCGCGGTCCGTCAGCAGCCATTTAGAAAGCACTGTGGCGTTCTTGTGAATAAGCAGCCAGGAACGGAACTGATCGAAAGCAACTCGCTCGCTAGAACCGAACAGGCTGGTGAGAATCTCGGCTGACCGGTGCGACTGCGTCTCCGGTAACGAGGTGTTCTCCAGCTGCAGCGCTCGTGCGAAGTCCCGCCTGTAGATGTAGGCGCCGCCATCGCCCTGGTTGTTCACGTACAGCGTCCACAGGAATCTGACGCAAACAAAATATATTCACACTTGAACAGAACGATTTACTAAAAAGTCGTTATAGATTTTTTTAATCATCACTCTCATCATTTCAGTCGTAAGAGGTCCACAGCTGGACTTAGGCCTCCTGTATAGAGTTCTAAATGGACCCGTTGGAGACGGTCTGCACCAAGCGTCCCTTCAGACGATCTTCTTAAGATAAAGATTTTTTGAGAAGACGTTGTACGCTTCTTTTATTTGTAAAGAAAATCACTTGAGATATTGTCGCTTATCTTAAATTAAATTTGCCACTATATCATCGAACACTCTAGACCAGTGTTTCCCAACCTTTTTAGTGCCACGCCCCATCTAAATCTTTCTAAAATTCTTACGTTAGCCTATGTAACATATTTAATTTTACATATTAAAGCGAAAGAGTTAAACTCATGTCGAGTACGTTTTCAAATTACCCCCTTAACAATCAAATTATTAACTTCTTCGTGGGTCCAGCGTTGGGTAACACTACTTTAGACTTCATTCACTGAGGAAAACTGTTTGTACAAGTCACTAATTTGTAATAAACGGAATCTGATTTTTTAATAAAATATCGCAAAATTATTGGACTACCATTTACAAAATTCAATACTTTTGATTTCGTTTAGGCTATATCTGAATAAAGTGTACAAGTATAAACTTTATAAAAAGTTGTATTGTGGAGTTTCTTCCTGCTTCTTGTCTACAACTATAACACCTTGCTAATCAGAGTAGAGTCAAAAAATAAAATAGATTATAAATAAAGTAAGGTGTCTATCAATAAATAATGTTAAAAGTTCCAATGTCCACTGCGACTTACACTTGTGTTTAAATAAGAAAGAGTAAAAAATGTCCAATGCCTTGCTGCCATCTTTTTATTATGTTCCTTGTAATTCTTACAAAAGTTTACAGGTAATACCACATATGTAAACTTTTAGGTAAATTCTGACATATTTAGAAAGTTTTTAATGGAATCAGGCATTACCTTGCGGAAATCCATCCTAAGCAAGAAAAGGACCAATATTTAGCCACTTCTGCACATGCAGTGGCCGTTGTTCAACAAACGTGAATTTGTGTTTGGCATTAATCGGTGTAACATAACTCTTGAAGATGCCCCGTGGAGGGGTGAAACACGTGTTGAGTAATTTGGCGGTGGCGGTTGTGTGATTCGCATTGTTTGCCGCATACGCATTTATCAGCGGGCTGGCGGGCGGTGCACTTTGTTGCACAACTACCACTGTATGTGCGGAAGTGGCTAAATATTGGTCCTTTTCTTAATTTAGAAAGTTCTTAAAAAAATTAGGTATAAAGATCCTACCAGTGCAGTGGAATTTCAGGTGATAATAAAACTTGGTAATAAATTGCTTGACAACTATTGCATTGATTAAATACAAAAAATGTGACATGTGTGTTTACATTGAATTATAATTTTTTATTTGAGATAATAATGCAAAGGTGAGATAAGGATCTTTTGATTATGTTATTGCATGAAAACAGTGACTTTGGTGATAAGCAAATTGCAATGCCTTATTATTGTTATACAGGATGTTTGTTTTTTATTGATTTTTTGGTATGGCCCTCCTTTTTGGGGACCACTCATTCGACGTTACAGATTCGTGTTAAAAAACCTTTATATATTTTATATTTTTTTCCTCGTCCTTTCTTTTTAACATTTTCTTTTGCACCACCCATTTATACTTCGCAAAATCTACACTTCCTCACTTACATATATTTTTCCATACTTCGTCTTCCTTTCCTCATCAGAATTCACAAGTCAGATTATTTACATTATTACAGTTATTGACTAATTTATTTATATTTAAATTTTTTTATTATATTTTAATATCAATATACAAAGTTTAAATTTATAAGTAAGAAAAGGACCAATATTTAGCCACTTTTGCACATGCAGTGGTAGTCGTGCAACAAAGTGCGCATTTATCAGCGGACTGGTGGGCGGTGCACTTTGTTGCACAACTACCACTGCATGTGCGGAAGTGGCTAAATATTGGTCCTTTTCTTACTTAGGATGGACTTCCGCAAAGTAACGCCTGATTCTATATAATAAAAGCACCTTATAAAGTTTCTTTTAGCTAACAATTTATTTTGCCTCTTGAGATGATTGGCTTTAGTTATGAAAACTTTAAAGAGGTGAATGTGCATCCTTCGTTATACAACCATCACACTCATCTGATTTGGCACCGTGCGTCTTCTAGCTAGTCATCAAACTCAATTTCCCAATGCTGGGACGCTGTTTTGACACGATTGAGAATGTACCGAATCGGAGGTCTTGAAGACTTTACCGTAAAAAGGACTATTTCGAGGACTGAAAGAGCGTCGGGAAAAGCTTTTTATCGGACAGGAATTACTTTGAAGAGGATGAAATAGATTTCGAAGAATAAATAAAAAAATTAACTTTCTTTTTGTTCACAGTATTATATTTATGACACCGACACAGATAACTAAATTCTTTTTATTTCTGAAAACTTGTAAATTGTCTTCCCATATTTATTTCCTCTTATCATTATTTATGTTCCCGATTTTTTTTATTAAAAAGAAATAAACTTTGTTTTATACGAAGCGTATTATTATCACATTAATGTCAACACACACTTTAAAATACTACTCTGGCTACTTTTTCGATATATATGTATTGTCAATCTATACAAATAAATAAGATTAAAGTGCCTGTATGTAATATTAAATTAACCCCTTTTAACTACACACATTTAAATATATATACAGGATACATATACTAAAATTACAGTTTTTTTTAATTTTTGTCTGTCTGTCTGTTACGGCTAATCTCTGAAATGGCTGAACCAATTTTTACGAGAATAATACTAGAAGGTAGCTGATATGATAAGGAATAACTAAGGATACTATAGGATTTAGTTCAGAAAAATATTATATTCAACAAAAAAAAAAACAAATATTTTTTTTGGTAAATTACACGCAAAGTCACGGGAATAGCTAGTTTGAACATAGACACGTCTTTTAGCGAAAACTAAAGAGGGAAAATGTTTTAAAAACATAAACATGACGATTTCATCAGAAAAATGAACATAGATTTTTATTAATCTTATTATTTAAATAGATAAGATAATCGATCGTGTAATAATGCAATGTTTAACACAATTCAATACGCGCATTGTAATGACAATATCAGTTATTGGCGCGACCTAAACACAAATTCCTCGTGCGACCTAGTGGTTCAATAATTGGTTACTGCATTCCTTCGCAGCGCGACGCGTATTGATACAGGCAGTTTGATACGGAGAAATATTTTGTTCATTTGTGACAATCAAATGTGATGTACACACAATAAACTACCTTCCAATGTCTCTAATTTAAGCCCACTGCAAGGTATAGGCGTTCCCCCAAGAACAGCCACGATGACTGATGAACTATGTCGTCGGTGCACTGGTGCTATATTCTTTTTTTTAAGACTCCATTTTGAAGTGTGAAGATTCTTGCTATAGGTACCTCCCATAGGCCTCCACCTTTTCCAAACGAGGGTCAAGTCCGACTTCGACTCAGCGACACGACTTCCCCCTTTGTCAGCCGCTGACTCACTCTTGAAGGAGGACACATGTCGATACCTTCTAGTGGGTTCACTGCCGGTATGCATCAGAACCTGGTCTAGTTGGCATTTCGGACACACAACTCGCCTTTAGGAGAAGGCCTACCCACACCGCTGGTGCTATATTCTTTTTTTTAAGACTTCATTTTAAAGTGTGAAGATTCTTGCGATAGGTAACTCCCATAGGCCTCTACTTTTTCCAAACGAGAGTCAAATCCGAATTTGACTCAGCGACACGACTTCTCCCTTTGTCAGCCGCTGACTCACTCTTGAAGGAGGACACATGTCCATACCTTCTATTGGGTTCACTGCCGGTATGCATCAGAACCTGGTCTAGTTGGCATTTAGGACACACAACTCGCATTTAGAAGACTGTTACGTCTGTGTTTACATTATTAATATAGGGGGGGGGGGGGGTGGAGTACTTCCGATATGAAACATTGTAGCAGTTCATTGCAGCTTGGAAAATGGCTGCAACTGACAGGTTGGTTAATAAAGAACCCTTTAGGAAGACCTCCACTGGTGCTCTGTTTATCGCTATTTGGGAGCCGACGGTTCCTATGTGGCAACCATGAGTCGGGAGACGTGGCTTCCAATTGTTTGGTACAAAGGGCGAAATACAAATTAAATTCAAAAAAAGTTCATTTATCATCAAAAAGTTTTAAATCCTTTTAACCTACTTCAAATTTGGTATACAGATCGCTCTGAAATATGTTTACAATCATTTAATTCTTTATTTAAATATGAAATCAGTGGCTTCTGACAATACTAAATCTGCAGGTACAAATATCAAACAATAATTAGTTTTAATATATAGTAATCTGAACTTTAACACATTCGCTGCATCAACGTTTCCTTAAAATTATAAGATTGCTATTTGGATTTTGTTTGATGTATAAACAATAAGTCATGGGGTCTTTTAGATCCCGTAACACAATGTATGTGTTAAACAAGCTTTTTGTTTCTGTATTGACTACTATTTTTGGATAGGATACATCACACATCAATTAACGGCAAATTAGCTATACATTCACTACTATAAAGTTTTTACATCTGTAACCAATTACCCTATATAAGAGTATACAGATAAATACTTTCAACTATATTCATGTTAATTACCCTACACTGTTCAAACAAATTGTTCACAGATTTGATTTATGGCAAGCACTGATAGGGAACCATTTAACGTTGATTGCTAAAACCATTACACAAGCTGATAACAGACTAATTGAGATACACCAAGAGCTATAACATAGATAAAAGTTGTCAAACCACACAAAAGTAACACATTCACTCCTCGCTTTCAATAGACTGTGATGAATTAAATTTAATGTTTAGTTTGTTTAAAAACAAACTGTATCTTCTTAACATAATAATGAAACTTACAATAAAATTTTTCATATTTGATTTAAATGTATAATCCTGTAAATATTGGACTTTGACTGCTGCCCAAATGTTGTTTGTTGATTCCACGTATGAGGAGGCAGAATGCAGAGTGCACCTAGCCTTAAACCTCTTAGCCTCCTTATAGCTCTAAGAAGATGAGGAAGACTTGACTCGGGCCTCTACATTTTACTTTTTTACTGGATATAAGAGCTCCATGGGGAGGCATCTTCAGTGAATGTTCCATGGAATGATAACACTTGAAGACCCCTACAATGGGACCTTTGTTTGGGCTGTCAATCGTCAATAATAGCCGCATAGCATTCTAACACAAGGTCAACCAAGAGAACCAAACCTAGGTTTGGTCAGTTGCTATAACCTCACTAATTTAATATCGAGCTGTAAGGAGGTGATAGAGCCGATTGTGGATAATTCCATAACATCAATTAAAATAGTCTATGTCATTTTGCTGTAAGGCTGAATAAGAAATTGATCAGCATAAGAACTAAGGTCACAGCTTGAAGTGTCGTTCAACTGAAGTGAAAGCAGGCATGGAACATAACTCATGCAACCAGTGGCCATGGGGCAGAAAGGTTTTCAAATTGTGTCTATGAGTTCAACCTGTCGGTGAACCATCAAAATAGTTAAAGGCAGGAAGCAATTATCATGATGATTTTTGAGGGAGGCCTATAGGCCTAGGCCTTGCAATGGGTTTCTTAATTGAGATAATAATCATTGTTTTTCCAAACAGTTGAAGTTTAACTTGTACAATTTAATATTATAGTTTGACAAAATATTTTATAATAAATCAATTTTTAAAATTGAGCCATTGCAGTGTAATTTTTTATGGAAGGGTTACTCTAGGGAAGAGTAAAGATTTGTAGCACTAATAATAGAACTTCACATGTTAACATAGATTTGGTGAATTAATCTTATGGGGTCAACAACTAGTATTCCTCCTAATTTCAATGTGGAATTGACTTTTAGGACATCCTGTATACAAATTCAATATTCTGTATATAGATATATAAAGGTGCATTTGAAACTATCATAGATTTAAGTAAATGGATGCTAAATATATATACATATATTATGATTCTAGTTTCTATTAAATTGGGCTCTTCTAGTCAAGTGTCATAATGGTATACAAAAGTGATCCATACAAATGAATCTAAGTAATTTTATTAAAACCATTGATATATATGTATGCATACATATATATATTTATAGGTTTCCAAATATGTACTGACTCATCACAATATCTCTGGAACCATAATGCTTTAAGATTTAAAATTCCATCAGAATATTCCTTATGCTGAGTAGTAGTAAGCTAAGAACAGATTTTACAAAATTCTACCCACAAAATGAAGTTGATGGAGCATTAATTAAGTTCGCAAAGTGAGCAAAGGAAAACTAAGTAATTATATGATTATATTATAAGCTTGTTATCAAAGTTACAATAATTATTTTACCTCTTATTGATTCCAAGTAAATAATAAGCAAATTGATTGTTTTTCTTAAAACAAAAACAGTAACTATTGTTTCTTGAAAAAATCAATCCAATTTAATACAGCATTATCTATTATTAACAATTATAATTAATTGCTTAATTTATGAATATTTTCGAATTTCAAATAGACACAATTTATTTTCTAGTTTCATAATTGATGTAACTACTTTTTCATGACTTAATATTTATTTTTGTCATATTGTAAACAGATTATATTCAACATGGGGAAAACCATGAATTTAATCTCACAAGAAATCTCTACATAAAAATTTATTAAAAGCAACATTTTTTAGAAATGATAAACACTTGATATCAAGACACACACACAGAAATCATATTCTTTATTTATAATCAACCACCATCCTATTCAATTTTTTTAAAGTCCTAAGTTAGAATAAACTATGCCTTAATATACCTATATATAGTGATATTTGATTGTTTGGTATAATGTTGTAGCTGGCTGGAGAGACAATAATGAAAAAAAATTGTAAAGCAGTTTTACTATTGGATTTTTATCTGTTTACATTGTAAACAAAATGTCAGAATTTCGTAATTAATAAATTTTATTCAGAACAGATTCATTTTCGAATTATTGCAGGTACATTTGTAAAAAAAAGTATTATAAAACCACTTAAATATTATATAGACATAAAGATAACATAATTTAATATAATATAGATTTAGTTAACATTATGTTTCGTATATAATATTCAGAGTAATTTTTTTCTAATCGAAATATATTTAGTAAAATTAAAAAAAGAATTCTTACTTGATTCTCTCCTCAATGTTCCCTTTAGTAAGGACGACGATGCCGCACAAAAGGTCTCTGAACGTGATCCCTCGTTTGGTCCCTCCGCAGGCCTGGTACAGCCATTCCGCGACTTCGTAGGGCACTCCATCGCACAGCACCTCACGCACGAACGCGTCCAGGCTCAGGGCCGTACCGTTCGTGCCGGCGCATCTCTTGAATGCCTCGCGAATGCGTCGCAATTCACTGTCGCTCACTGCGAACAAAACTATGTTGTAGAATCCTATTGACTTTTTCAAAATAAAACACACATATCACACCGCGTACCTCGTTTTGATGCGTCTTCATAAGATATAAAACTAGGTTTTGAATCTTTCGCACCCATATTCGTTCACACGGAATGATCATAACATTTTTAAAGCGTAATAAACACAAAGAAATAAAAATTACTACGGCTGACAGCTCACGTCGTATGA
Source organism: Battus philenor (assembly GCF_028537555.1). Taxonomy (NCBI): domain Eukaryota; kingdom Metazoa; phylum Arthropoda; class Insecta; order Lepidoptera; family Papilionidae; genus Battus; species Battus philenor. The sequence continues at coordinate 723,935 of NW_027181686.1, read as the reverse complement.
TCTGTAGCCATATTGAATAATTCCATTTTTTTTTTCGTTTGTAATTCGTGTTCATGTTCGAGTTCCAAGAAGATGAGTTCCCACAGATTATTTACAATATTGACATTTTCATTAAAAATTATTAAGATTAAATTCTTCAAAGTAATTGGATATCTCTCGTGACGATAACTTTCTTACAAAATTAGCATTAACTAAATACTATATAATTATCAGTTTAGGAGTTATATTCGGAAAGAAATATTTTCTTCATATCTGCGTTTATCTAACGCAACCAACCTGTCACCTGTCAACGTTGACATTGTTTATATGTGTCTTTTCCCAACATTGTTTTTGAATATTTATACTAGTACAGTAGAATATAACAGAGAATATAATATTTTCTTTTTAATTGACAACAATTTCAATTATTGTAAAATACTTATTTCGTAGTGGTGATGTTTCGTTAGTGAAAGCAAGCTGTTGTAAAATATAATTCCTTTGTTTAAATGTCTGTGTCATTGTGCGTTTTGCGTATAGAAGTTGACGAAGATTTACCCGAAATGGGTGATAATCCCACCGAAACAGGTAGAGTTCAAAATATATTCCATACGCACTCAAGTAACAAATATTTAACTAAAATAAAAGCAACTTAGTTATATTCGTCAATGATAAAAATCAATAGTTTGTTTTAATTTTAGAAGCTGCTAAGGAGCAAAAGAAGAAGGATCGTGGGGCTCGGGAAAGTAAAACTATTACAGTAGAGACCTATGCCAGTGTGCTTATGGGCCAAAACACTGACACAGGAATACTTCCCACCAGTTCTCGGAGATCTCCTCCTGAAGGCAGTGTATGTGATGATGACGAAACAATAAGCTTTTTTTGTGGAAATCCCTTGGTAGAAGTCACTAAAGGAGTTCTTCATCTATACAAAGAAAAGTGAGTTTGTATATTTCGTTTCTATCAATTTGATTTTGTTTGCTTTTTGAAACCTTTTAATTGTTTTAGAAACAACTTCTCAGCATTCCGTGAACTCACCATGTAGGTGTTGGGTTAAATGCGTTTTGTATGCAGGCTAATAACCTGAATAGCAGGTTTAACAAGGCCTTCTTGTAATGTAATGGTGTTCACCTTTAATAATCATATTTCTCTTACTACCTAATCAAATTTTTAATATATCTACCAATTTTGGTTTAGAAGCCTATTTAACACTTGTAATGAACTGACATTCACCATGGCACCTGACACAGGCCTAAATTCACCAGATTATAGAGATACTTCACTGTAATATGTTTCACTCCTACCTACACTGTACCCAAATTAATTATGAATCTATTCCTAGTTATTCTAATCCTATGGATTGTAGTACTTGTTTGCCTAAGTGTGGTTTTTGGGTTTTGTAAATTTCTCATGGAAGAGTAGGTTCTATATTTAAAAGTTACAAAAAATTCTAATAAGCCATGTCTAATATATATCACTACCATATGAAGGATTTTAGTAAAGAAAGATTACAGAAGATGCAAACAAGAGAGGGAGAGACGTTAGGGCCAAAAGGTATTATATGGCAACTACAAGTCAGGAGACATATTATGGGGCTCTAGGTTTCAGGAAGTCATTCAGATGCCAGCACATTACCAGTCATCTTAGAGATCTTGTGGGAAGCCTATTCTTTGCAGCATTTGTCTATCACCTAATATTAATGATGATGATTTATAATTATATTTAATGTTTTCAGTGAGTTAAAGGAAGCCGCAGAAGCAAAGACATTATGCCTACTGTCAGTGCCAGGTGCCCTAGGAGCACCGGACCTCCTCGCATTTGCGGCTGCCTGCCAGCAGGATATAGCTCATGTTAGAGTTTTGAGAGATGGTTCATTGGATCACTATATGGCTTTACTCACGTAAGTGCTTATTTGCTAAATTAACTTATTTCTTATATTACAAATATGTCTGTGGAAGTCTTTTGCTTGCAGTCAATGGTCGACTAAGAAATACTTACTTGCTATACCAATTTCTTTCCAAATACCATGCTATGTATGTTGAAGAAATAGACGTAGTAGTTTTTTTTAATAAGTAATCATAGCTTTGCCAACATCACCAATACAATTTTGGTGAACAAACATTTCCTCTTTGTGTGGTCACTCCATAATGCTGCGATGAAAAAGTAACATGAATTTATTTAAAAAATGCAAATTCTTAATTTTTTCTTTCAAATTTATTTTATTCCCTTCAAATTAATCACCATCTGATAAAAAACACTTTTGTCAGTCCTAGAAATAGTTGGAATAGTCTTTTTCTTCTATTTGGTTTTTATCTCTTTAATCTTACCAAAACAGCATATTGACCCTGTATTGACTTTATAAGTTAGCTGAATAGCCAGAAGTCGCATGAAGCCAAACCAGGCGAATACAGTGCTTGTGGAATTACATTATGAACAGTCCTGAGCTGCCCGCATCCAGAAACTTTTCGCGATCTTAACTTTGTCGTCGGACCATGTAGTGGGGGACCTACCCACTCCGTGTCTACCAGCCCATGGTCGCCACTCGAGATCCTTTCGGCTTCAATGACCATCAGTTGCACGAGCAATGTGCCTGACCTACTGCCACTTCAGATGATGATGATATCAAGCTTTCATTATTTTAAAATCTTTGTTTGATACACTTAAAAATTTTTCATGATAATTATGGGAAAAAATATCTTACATTTTCAAACATGTTTTCAATAAATTTATAAATATTTTATATTAGATTTAGAACATCAGCTGCAGCCCAAGAGTTCCACTCTGCGTTTGATGGTGTACCATACAGTAGCCTGGAGCCAAACGCACTCTGTCACATGGCATGGGTGTCGCGTGTGGAGTGGGCCAGGGATGGAACTCCGCCTCCGTCACATACAGAGCTTCCCACTTGTCCTGTCTGTCTGGGTAAGTCTCTTCTTCTATATTACTACTGTCAGTGAGTGTAACAGTATAATATTAAACCTAGTATACATAAACATAAAGTTTAATATTAATAGTTACGAAATTGACATAGGCAATTTTGTGAAGCCTTTATTAAAAATTTTCACTATTGTCTTGAAGACTCCTAAGTTATATTTGGCTGGAAACAATGACGCCGGTAGGTTGTTGCACACCTTGGCTGTTCGCACTATACAAGGATTAGCAAAACGCTTGATGCTGGTGGAAGGGAATTCAACCATATACAGCTGATCTTCTCATTGCTGATTCGATCTCGCAGGGTAACTCCAACCATAGCCCTCTCCATTGCTCTCTGATTAAAGTTGAGTTTTCTCGTGTGTCCTGTCACTAATGTGTTGATTGATAAAACTCAAGAGCCATACTTAAATATACTAAACTAACTTTGGAGAAAGCTATGCTTGGGATTTATCTTCAAGATGCAATATGACTAGATAAGGATATCCTTAGAAAAATCAAAGAATCTGGTATAACCCAGAAAATTGGCAAAATGATGTAGTAGTATGCCAGCCACATTGCTTGCAGAGCTGAAGGGTTTAAAAGCTCTGGGTTATGAACAGGCAAATACAGTGTAGAATGTCTCATAAGGATGTCTGATGGACAGGTGACCTTGTTCAGGGACATTGATCCCGTGTTGGGAATCGGGAAGTCAGTGTGCTAACGACTCCGGTATCATTTCCGGATATTACTAGAACTTGGCGTCCCAAGCAAGGATTGAATTGTTAGTGTTCTTGGTGACGAACGGGAAGCGAATGGGTCTTACAACTCCATCACCTACTTACGGGAAGCCAGGTAGTGCGTTCGCGCAGGGGGCACTCGCCTTAAAGCGTGCCGCTGTCAGAGACGGTGGAGGCAAAACTTAAACAGGTCCTCGCCCTCGGGCAAGTGCACTGTACTTATTGATAAAACCTAACTGTCTAGAACTTGTGGATGGTATTATCAACAAATTAGGAATACAATAGAGAGGGTATGTTGTAAATACCTACCATAATTTACTTGTGGTTTGTATTGGAATAAAATGCGTTCTTGTCTATTCGTCAATTTTTTTTCTCTATGTAAATCTTTGTTAGTAACTATACTTGTGTCATATCTACCAAACAAAGCTGATTGGTAAGTTGAAGTGGCAGTTGCAGAACATATAGCTTGAAGTGGACATGAGCTATGAAGGATGGTAAATTCTGGAAAGGCTTCCTTCAATCGGTTTAGCCGATGACGTATGAATTGTGTGTACAGAGCGCATGGACGAGAGCGTGGCTGGCGTGCTCAGCGTGCAGTGCTCGCACGCATTCCACGCGGAGTGCCTGGTGCGGTGGCGAGACGCTCGATGTCCCGTCTGCCGGTGCACGCAGACGCCGGAACCCCGCGGGCTGGCGCGCTGCGACCAGTGCCGTGAGGGCGACGCGGCAGAAGACAGGGAGGGAGAAGGAGAGGGCGGCGCGCGAGATGGTCTGGCGGAGGGTCTGCCCGACGGCGTCACGCCCGGCGCTCTATGGATATGTCTCATCTGCGGACATGTGGGCTGTGGCAGGTGACTTCTATACTCTTTCATGTCTTCTTAGTCATATCTTTTTAAAAAGACAGCCGTGATTCTCTACCTCTTTAAGACAGATTAAAAGGCGATTTCATGAAAGCCTTAACTTTGTGTCTAACACTTGGGTTGGTTTCCGCAATCAAGAGAAACTGTCTTCAATTTCCACCAAAACACCCGTCCATCATAAAACTGGATTTTCATAAGTACTATTCAACTTAGGAAGTCCACTGCGGGACATGACTCCTCCATAGATATCCAAGAAGACAGGGTCGGAAGCGGCTTGACTCTATCTTACGATGACCTTATCAGAGTCGTCTATCCTCCACTTTTTGGGCGATGAAACGCTACATGGTCTGTCCAATTCCGTTTCAACTTTTTTTTCTTTTTACATGGCCCCTATTCTTGGAGGTCTTTTGTATTCTCCGATGTCGTTAAGAGACAGGAAACTTACAATTTTAATTAATTATTTCACATCCTTCTTTATTTATCTTAACATCTTTCATTCAGTCTTAACATCATTCATTTAGTCTTCTAACAAACTTCTCATGATCTTACTCATTCATTACCACTTCAACTCTTTCCCATTGTGACTTTCGTTTATTTACGAATCTCTTCATTTGATGGGAATCCCGATCATAGCCTTCTTAAAGCTCGTTGAGCTTGTGTCCAACAGTGATCTTACACCTGAATTGAAAGTGATGAATCATTTAAAGAAACATCCTCTTACATTACCCGGCGATAAATATTGCATGCGTAGAGCACTATCTCTGTCCCACGCTACCTATGTAACGTTTTGTCAGTCGTATTGCGTGCGACAGAGATAGTGCTCTACGAAGTGGAAATTAGCCGACTGTTTCTTTCCAAAGGTCAATGTGCAATATTTATCGCCGGGTACTGTACAACCAGAAAAGCGACTGTGTTGCCAGCTTGAATTAATTGTAACGCCAACTAATTATATTTTATGTTGCCATAAAAAAAATTAAATATGCACAGGTACGAGGGTGGGCATGCCGCGAAACATTTCCTCGCATCCAACCACACTTATGCATTGCAGCTGGGGTCAAATCGTGTTTGGGATTACGCAGGTCAGTGGAAAGTCACTGCTTCTTTCCAGTTACTATCACCTCCTTGACGGCAATTTTCAAATTGTAATAATTGCATTCGAAAGTATGGATTCACCTGGTCATTTTGAAATTACTTTTCCAATTGACCTATTGGCCTTCGGACAAAGATAATTCACATTCGCTAATATTTCGATGGTATTATGATATCCGCAGAAGAACTAAAGTCACCGAAGTAACTCGAGGAATAGTTCATCTGAAGTGGCGGTGGAAGGGGTACATTGTTCGTGTCACTGACGGTCGTCGGAACCTAAAGTATCTCGAGTGGCGACCACCAGCCAGTAGACGCGGCGACGGTAGACCCCCTATTTCTTGGCAAGACGCTGGATGCGAGCAGCGCAAGACCGAACATTGTGGCGATCTTTGGCGGAGGCCTATGCCTTGATGATGATTTATAATTACAATTAATCTTGGAGTCTCTTGTTCAGGTGACAACTTCGTACACCGACTCGTGCAGAACAAGACGGACGGGAAGCTGGTGGCAGCGGACGGTGGGCTGGTGGGTGAGGAGGTGGCTTGCGGCGGAGAGAAACTAGACTCGGCGCAGCTAGAGTTCACCTATATCCTCACTCAGCAGCTCGACAGCCAGCGAGCCTTCTACGAGGACAAGATTGCCAAGTCAGTACCCTTGACCCGAATCGTGTGCTAGATGAAATAATGTAACAGCTCATGCTAAGGTTTCAAATATCTTCGAGCTTGGTCACTGTAAAACAGTTTTCTTTTTGGGTTCCGGGAGGAAAATATTCTGGATGTTTAAGTTACCGTATCTCTCAGGAGTACAGAGTAATATGATTGACGATTTTGGCACTAATCAGTGTAACATAACTCCTGAAGATGCCCCGTGGGGGGGTGAAATACGTGTTGAGTGATTTGACGGTGGCGGTTGTGTAATTCGCATTGTTTGCCGCATACGCATTTATTAGCGGGCTGGCGGGCGGTGCACTTTGTTGCACGACTACCACTGCATGTGCGGAAGTGGCTAAATATTGGTCTTTTTCTTACTTAGGATGGACTTCCGCAAGGTAACTCCTTATTCCATTAAATATGATAAAAAAAGGCAGTAAGAGAGATATTGGATCAATGTAACATACACAAGTGAAAAAAATAACTTGTAAATGTCTAACAACTATAATCTACATATATAAATAAAAGTAGAGTGTCTGTTTGTAATATAAAAATAACTTTTTACTACCTGCATATTATTTATCATAGTTTAATAATAATAGTTTATAAGCCGTTATTAGCCTTTTCTATGTATGTATAATTTTTGTCAAATATGTAATATGTTAATATTAATTATTAATAAAGTTTCTCATAATAGATCATATCAACAACTCGGACGATTTAATGACAAGAGGCGAACGGCCTGGTGAGACAGACAATGTAATATTTTTGGGTCCACAAATAATACAATATATGTGAAAAAAAACTATACATGATTCAAATGGGAAAATAATAAAAAAAAATCTTCTTATACTGCAAGGAAATAATTAAAAAAGTGATACAAAAAAATAAAAATTAAAGAAAATAAGAAAAATTTTAAATAGACAATAAGAAAAAATGTAATAAAATGTAACTCAAAATGTGATAAAAATGTAAACGAAAAGAAATAAAGATAAAATGTAACATGTTATGAGGGAGGAATGAAAGGTCACAGAGTAAAAGGGAAAGATAGCAGAAATGTGGCATGAAAGAATAGATTGAAAGAATATGTGAAGAACGAAAAGAGAGAATGGAAATAATAAATAACTATGTGAAAAAATAAATTGCCCGTAAAGTCCCTGTCCCACCAAAGACAGGGGTACGAGAGGCCCCCAATAGCGGGGGCCATAAAAAAAAATGGGAAAATAATATAATTGATATACGTTTTGTTCCAGGGTAGAGGCAGAACGCAGTGCGGAGTGCGAAGCGCTACGGCAGCGAGCATGCGGGGCGGAGGCCGAGGCGGCAGCCCTGCGCGCCCAGGTCACCCAGCTCACGAGGGACAACAAGGCTTTGGATCGTCGCCTGCACAACCTCACAACCAAGTACGACCTATGTTACAGACTGAAATATATTATGAAGGAAGAAAGAAGAGAGAATGCAAGATTATATGAAAGACGTTTAGAGAAAAATAAAGAAATAAAAAGCTAAAAAGTATTTCGTAAGCTAAGGTTCTGTCATAGATTAAAAGAGGAGAATAAGAGGCCCCCCAAAAAAGGGTCTTAAATAGACTATTTTCTCAAACGTAACGGACGGAAACGATTCAATTTATCGACTCCCATTCTTTTGTGTGGCCTCTCGTGTATCTTATTCTATGACAAAGCCTTTTTCTTTCAAAATATTTTTATAACCATTCTCTATTTTCTCCAATTATCTCTTCTCTGGTTTTTCTAATAATCTATCACTCTCACAGCATTCACCTACATAACATTTATCGACTCCCATGATATGTGCAGGTTGTCAACGCTGCAGAATGAGTTGAGTGAAGAGCGAGGACTGGCGGCTGCACTGGCCGGCAGCCAGGCGCAGTGGCAGCAGCAGGCCAGGCTCAAGGAACAGGCCTTCATGCAGGAGGTATTTCATCTTTCAACACACTGAACTAAATTTGTTTTTTTTTTCACCCGGATTGGTGTTTGCCCATTGTCATAGAGTAAAACAAAAAACTTTAAAGGTGAAAGTTAACCTCATTGCCAGTATAATGCTTTTATATCTATTTATAATCATCCCCTATATAAAATGATGGCTCTGAAATTATATTACAATGCGAAAGGGTAATAACTTTTGGCTCTAATTAATTTTTATATGTAGTTATTTGATTTTTAAAAAGATCATTATATTAACATTACTTTATTTATTATTTCTGAAACCATTGATTTTTGGATAGGGTGTACCATATTTTTTTTAGGCCTCCGCTTTTGGGACTTCTCCTTCCACCCCTATTTTGTTGGGAACAGGGTTTTTTATTTCTCAACAATATTTTCATTTTCATGATTTTTTTTTATTTTCGTCCTCATCTTCCATAGTTCACAATAACTTTTTTTCTTCCTTCTATCATTCCATAATTCCATCTTCCTTTTTCAATCATTCCATTACTTTCATCCATCCTCAAACACTTCAGTTGTATTTTCTATTACAGTATCACAGCTTTATTTAGTTTATTTATTTTTCTCATGTACATCAATTTCTTTCACAGATTTTTACATTTTTTATTTTAATTTCAATAAATCTATCTTAATAAGATTAAATATATAATAAGACTTACAATATTTTATGTTTAACTATGTTTTATTCCTATAAATTACGTATTGTGCAACTTTCCTAAAGAATTTGAGGGGTGTACCATATATTAATTGATAGCAAATGAACTATACATTCACCTCTTTAAGGCTTTTACCATACCCGGCAATAAATATTGCAATTCGACCTTTGGAAAGAGAGAATCGGCTAATTTCAGCTTCGTAGAGCGTTATCTCTGTCGCACGGAATGCAAACAGTCTGGTATCTATTAAGAGCTGTTACAAGAAGTATCATTTACTTATTTTGATAATGACTTTTATTTTTTGTATAAAAAACACCATTTTTTCTATATATTAAGTGGTGGCTTTAGGTTGGGGTAAAATAGAATAAAAAAAAACATGTTTACATTATGTTTACGTATTTAATTATTAGTATTCTATACAAAGAATATATAACGTTCTACGAAGCTGAGATTAGCAGATTCTCGCTTCCCAAGATCGAAGTGCAATATTTATCGCCGGGTACTATACTCCTATAACCAGTCATCCTGTATAACTTCAGCATGTTTAATACGGCAGTGGTAAAATCATTTTTCCTAGATTTCTTTAAAGTAAGATCCCGCTTCTTTGATCGTTTTTTTGACATGGACTTTTGCCAATGTGAATTTAAATCTTCACAGGGTTCAAGATGCCAGAGATATAAATGCACTCGAGAACATCTCACTAACTGAACTTCGTTATATTATTTGTGTCATAAGGTTTAGAATAGATAAGGCTTTATGGTTCTGGAATATCGACCAAAAACCGGCAAGGTAGACAGACAATCTTTCAGAGTTAAACAATTTTGTTTATCCTTAATTAGACAAATCTATGTTTTATATTTATTTTTATTAAAGAATATAGTAAGTACAGTTATGTAGATATAGTCTGTGTTAATGGCTCGTTTTAAATTGAGAATAAATAAAACCAGGTGGCAGATCTCAAGGAACAACTACGTGATGTGATGTTCTTCGTGGAGGCCCGAGGACAGTTGGAGAAGACAGAGGGCGCGACGCAAGAGGAACTGGCCTCTGCCAGCGTCAGTGTCGCCCCCAATAAGCCAAGGCGCAGGCGACGGTAACCATAAGCGCTGCAGTTCCTTTTCTTGAAGACCAAACAGCTCCAAGTCCTCTGAGGCACTAGCTCATTGGTTCCGTGATATACTGGCCTCTAAACAATTTAAAACTCGATTTAAATCTAGTTTTCCTATGTAAGAATAATGAAAATATGTAAGATTGTAATTTTATTTAAAATCGATTTAAAAAAAATTGTCCTTGAATGTCATCTATGGTCAGACTTGTCAGAAATAAAAGCGAAGTTATGAAATTGATAGAAATGTTTGATTAAATTATCTATAAAAAGTGTAAAATAAAATAAACATATTTATTTAATTTAAATGTTTTTTACTGTCCAAAATAAATCCCAAATTTTTAATTGTCTTTCATATATAACTATACCTCATATGATCTATTTTTTGAAGGTCATGTGGATAATGAAGGACATGTGTATAATACTTTAGTCGTTTGTGATGGTTTGAAATACCACCTCGAAGCTTTGGATACCGGAGACGAGCCAAGAGGCTGATTGATGATAATGCTCGGGTAAGCGCTAAGCTTCAGAGCTTGGAGCATCAGCGAAGTGTTGCCAGTTTATCAATTCCATAGACACCATTTTGGGGTATGCAGCGGAATTACACCAAATAATTCCCCCATCTCCTTTCTTCCATCAAACAAACAAGACGCACATACACGACTCATCATCTGTACACGGTTGAAATTCCTTCCACTCCAAGAGAGAATAGAGGAAAACCACATCGCCTCATTGGTAAGCAATTGCCAAATTTTTCCGGATCTCTGTAAAAATAAAAGAGAGATAAAAAAATCAGTCTGAAAAAGTTTTCAAATCGTGACAAACCTAATCTATGGTTAACCAGTAGAGAACAATAAGATAGAAGAAACATAAATAATAAGTGCAGAAGAAAAAAATGAAGACGAATTTTAACATAAATAAAGTAATAAAAGGAATAGCTATAAATGTAAAATCCAAGAGAGGAAAAGATGAAAGAGAGATATATGAAATAGACCTTTTTTACTTCTTAAGTTCTCTATTCCTAAAGACCTATCACAGTACCAGTTGTACTGTTTTTAATTGTTTATACTTTTATATACATTCGTATTTATATATACCGATATATATAGCGTTCTCTATCGCAGATATATTCCATTGCTCTCACACGACACATGTGATTGGTTGGTAAAGTATAGATTGTGATTGGTGGTAAAAATAAATTTAGTTCCAGACTTGATCACCGTAGCTTTTAGGTTATGTGTAAATACAGGGTCTCGGCAAATGAAATTCAGTATGTTCTTTGCAATCTGGTTTTAATTTCAACACCAAGAGGGAGTCTCCTTAACAGTTATTTAGCATTAATTGCAAAATATCAATTAAAAACCACAGAACCCAGGTCGCTGATGTAACTAGAAGAAGCTCGTCTAAATTAGCAATGGGCTGGGCAGATTGCTCGTGCAACCGATGGCTGTTGGGGCTGATATGTTCTGAAGTGGCAACCCTGACCCACACTAATTGGAGCGACGATATAGTTAAGGTTGAGAGAAGTCGCTGGATGCGGGTAGCGGAAGACCTGTCATTAGGCCTTGCAGTAAGTGTCAATCAGCTGATATGATGGTTATAAATTAAAAACAATTTTCATTATTTTTTTTTATATTTTGACACAGGATCTAACTTCTATTGTAAAGTCTTGTGTGTGTATCAATGGCGGTTACGGTTTCACATTGGTATAACATATATTTTGTAGTACCGTCGGTTGGATTTCTAATATTGGATTGACATTGTATCTGAGGAAGTCATCGCTGCTAGCCTGGAATGATTTTACAGCTTTTTTAAAGGTTGTATAACGTGATTAAAGAACAGCTCACTTTAATTCCAGTTTCAATGAATTTTTACACTTCTTCAAAATTTGTTCTTGACGCACACAATAATTTTTCAGAATGTTTCGAGCATTAGGCGAATTGAAACACATTAGAAAGCACCGACTAGAAATCATAATATAAGTTCAATTTAAAGTTCCAAAAATGTGATAAAAACTCAGATATCAAAAATTATTAATGTTATAAATATTACTTGAGATCCATTCTGCTAGTTCATGATGTATAACATAAGAATTTGTTTATAATATTATACTACCGTTTTGCCGTCTTGCCTTGCTTTATGGTAATATTTTAAATATTTATATACTAAATTTCATATAAATCAATAAGAATAATATTTTATATAACCTTCTTTTATTTTCGAAGAAGAAAGAAGCTTTAATGTACGATTTATCTACTATCTTGTTCGAAATACTAATTATTTTCGTTTCACCTTATATTTTTAAATTATTTTAATTTAATTTTCATTATGCTGTGGTTTGTTAATCTTTCTTTATGCTAATATGTTTAATTAAAATTTCCTGTGAATTTTCGATTGACCTCTGGCAACATTCTTCGATTAATACTTGTATCCTTGTCTCTCCCGTTCATCAATACTGACATGTTCTTTTTGTGTCCGTTGCCTGGAATGTAATCGTAGTTCATTTGAGTTCAACCTGTTAATTGTTGTTTTTCCGTATTTTAATAACTTAGAATATTATAAACACGCTGTTATATGTTTTTTGCGTAGTATTCGGGCTTGAAATTTCGCTTCGTAATAATTTTAGGTAAGCTAAGGCGAAAATTTTTCGTGTCCGGACATTATACCGACTGACATTTAGTCAATACATCTCTGAAGTGATATTTTGACTACGGCTACAAAGGATGAAGATTTTATCACTGAAAATATTTACATCTTTTAGTGGTAGTTTAATTTATTTGTAATTAGTAACCTCTTTTATTTAATTAAATATCTACATCGATATGTTCGTAAAGCAATTGATTCTTTTTTTTTATATGAAATGTCAAAATGTCACTTCGGTCGTGTCTGTAAAAATGCCGTTGGTATAATGGGGCTAAAGAATTTTTCAGCTACATTGTTAATTTCACGTAGTACGATGCGTAGATTCTTCTTGGGGAGAAGTTTTAAGGAACTACGCAAGAAATGTACAACGACAATTTGATTAGTTCTCTTGCAGAGCGCAGTAAATAGCAGCACGTCACAGGAGCACGATCTCGTCCAATTTTCGGTAAAAGTGGTTTTGCAATGGGCGCCACTCTGTTTTGCTTTCGGAGTGAGTCCCTTGCAATGCCGCTCCATCCACGCGGCGTTCTTGCTCGGTGAATTTAGAACTCGTGAAAGTCTGCACCGTGCGATGGTAAAAATCCAATTGTTACAGTACATTGGATTTTTAATGCTATCGCTATTTGCGGACTATCTTGCAGCTGCTTGTCTCGGCTAGCCAACAGCGCAAGGCAACGCAGGGACACTTGGTAATTAGTTCACTGGAACAACCTTGAGCACCATACAAGAGTAAAGACATTGAAGAATATTTTTTCACTCAACAACTATTTCAAACGTAATGTCATTTATTAATTTTAATGACAATATATACTGTGTATACTTTAATATATTCTTCAATTAATGAACACATTGATGTGTATATTTTTGAATTTATTAGAAAATTTATATTTAATTTAGTAGATTTAATATTATAGTTAAATAACTTGATATATATTTTTGTAGTTAGAAAATATATTTGAGTGCACCCATTACAAATTATCCAGTTGATTTAACCTCCTGGATAATCAAGTCACTTGCTTAAGATATCAACTATATTGCATAGATCACAAAAATGCCCAACAATTAGATAGTTTTTCATGCAAAAAATCACATACATTCTCAAATCATCATTACTCACAATTATTTATACATTTTATCATCAACTTATGATCATTTTTGGTGATCACATGTGTATGTAATGAATAGATGTCATGGGTAAAGAGCATAGATATAAAATGAAATAAGATTGACCTCCCCATTATATTGACATCCTTCAACTTAAAGCTATGAGGGTTCTAAATGCACCCTGACTTTCGCAGTGTTCCCCATTTTGGGACCCAGGCCCCAAAGGTGGGCAATTCTAAAGAGGACTCAACACAAGTTCAACACTTGCTTTAATATAAAAAATATATATGTTACATAGGGGAGTGTAAAGGTTTTAGAAATGCCATGGTGGGGTGTGGTTCATAAAAGATTGAACCTGTTAACATTTAGTATTTGTTTAATTATTTATATATCGCACTCACTACTAACAACACTCCATGTAACACTCAAAACAGCTTATCACATACATTACTCATACTTAACATTTTTTAGTAACATATCTTAGATTTCAAGTAAACTTCGGTTGTCCTTCACATAGATATACATATTGGTTATAGGTGTAAAAGGTTTAAAAAGGTAAATGTATGGTTGTATTGTCATCAAAAATCTTTTACACCTGTTTCCAAAAACTCTGTATAAAATGATTACTCTGAAACATGTTACATTTCATTTTTTTCTATTAAAATGCAACTGGCCAATAACTACTGGCTGTACAGTCTGCAAGGACAGATAGTATACAGATAATATATATATATGAGCTAATTCACTAAATATATATAATAACATAAGCATACATACTGAAAATATATATGTAGAGATTGAATACACAATAATCAGATGTTCCTACTCATGTATTTTTCCATATCGGCTACAAATATTTTTAGGTAGGTATAATGGATGCAGATATGGTGGACAATGAACAGCCTCAACCCAAGAGGCAGAAAATTCAAGAAGATGACGCAGCAGAGTTAAAGCATGAACCAGAAGTTGATTTCTCCCAAGATAACTTAGACTTTGAGACAAAGCCCGACCTGGAAGACAAGTATACAAACTTTGTAACGCCTGAAGAACTAGAGAAGTTACGGGAATATAAAATTTTGGATGAAGTGAAATCAAACGATGAAGATAGCAATGATGAGGATTCTGATGTTTCTGATGGTAGCTATATCTTATTATTATCGGTGTGTCTGGACTGGTCATATTGAGTTTCTTGTGGTGTATATTTGTTTTACTATGTTTCATTATAAACCTGACTGATCTTTATATATCTTTCTTAGCAATTGCTTATAAATTCAAACCACAATAGATAATAAGATGACATTTTAACAATGTAGTGTTTGATGTAAAGCTCTTATTAATTTAGTAACTTTGTAATTGATCGTTCACAGTGACCATTAGTATAACAGAAGAATGCCAGTAGCGTCCTTCATGTTGAAGCAAATGTTTCATATTAAACGGATGATTTTTTTTGTGGTATTTTTTAATATTCTTGACACATTCCGTGCCATGGCAATATTTGAAGATTTTCCATTCACAGACCGCGTGGGGCATATACGATCCACGTTTTTAAATTAAAAAAAGTTTTAAGATGCTTTACACTTTTTAAATACTGCAAACCTATAATCAGTGGGAAAAAGTTATAAATTTTAATATGCATTACATACACGTATACATGACGTGAAGTTATATATATTCGAGCCTATAATTCATTTGTATAAGAATCCTTTGTTTTTTAACGAGAACTGCAAATGGCCTGAACGGAAAGTGCAGCGGGGGTCGTACACGCCCCCATGCCATAGAATGTGTTAATATGCTAGAAGAATTAGTTGTCTTTTTCTAAAACAATCATTCGCGCTATTATTTTTTTTTAAAAAGTTGTTTGTTTAATTATCTTCTTAAAAATATTATTACAAGATACTATAGAGAGAGTTGCCTTTATAGAATTTCTAACTTTATGGAAACTAGAGAAAGGTGATTGTTCTATTTTTACCTATTTTTGGGTTTTCAGAGGCTTCCTATGCTATTATTTGTTTTAGTCATCCATTTAGTTTTGGCGTTAAGTGCGGTATTATATCTTATGCTGTATAATGAACATAGCTTTCTTTCCATGTAGTTACCAGTTTCCATATGATTTTCTTCCATTATTATTTTAAACTATAATATATTATGTATATATTGTTTGGTTTCTTAGTTAATATACATAGTAATGAAATGAAATTTAACCAAAATGTATATAACATGCAGATAGATATTTAATTAAACTTTTAGGCAAATCAGAAGGGCTTCCTGATGAGGAAATAGAGAAAATGCTGGAAGAAGACCTGCCTGAAGGCTTCAAAGGTGCTCCCAAGCCTAAAGAAAAGCCGTATGTAACACGACAGAAGATTGTACTGCAGGGTAAGTACAAGCTATCTCTATCTTAAGTTGTTTCTTAAATTACTAACCTTGATTTCCATGGTAAACTCTTTCATGTTTTTATAATATTACTAAATTTGGTATCAATGTAGGGCATACAGTCCTGGAGGAGTGGTCATTAATGGTAAAGGTAGTGTTGGTTGGTAGGTTTGGTAGTTTCTCCTTCTCAGCTGCCCAACTTTGTTAGACAATTAATTATAGCAACCTCTTGAAAAGGCACATGGTGTCTAAGACCCTGTGTAAGGTAGAGAGTTGCTTTGTTGGAAGTCACGCCTACCCTCACATATGTGAGAAATCATCTGCTTATTGTTAATAAACTTGTTGTGGGTTAGTGCAGATATAAGAAATCTGATTTTGTGTATCTCTTTAAGCATTTGTTACTAAGTCATTTCAGCTTATAGACGCCCACTGCAAGGCATAGGCCCCCCACCCCAAATGGCCCCTATGGGGCGAAATACCATAATCACCACGCTTGGCAGGCGGATTGACGATTGCAGTGGGGTTTTATGGTACACAGGATGCTGTTGCCCATCCTTTGGAAACTTATTACTGAGCAGTGACAATTCCATGTAATTAATGCACAAAGTGTGAATTATATAAGATTGTATCCTGGGGATTGAACTCACAACTTACTATGGCAAGTCTAAGTCCTATTTATTTAATGGAATCAGGCGTTACCTTGTGGAAGTCCATCCTAAGTAAGAAAAGGACCAATATTTAGCCACTTCCGCACATGCAGTGGTAGACGTGCAACAAAATGCACCGCTGATAAATGCGTATGCAGCAAACAATGCGAATTACACAACCGCCACCGTTAATTCACTCAACACGTGTTTCACCCCTCCACGGGGCATCTTTAGGAGTTATGTTACATCGATTAGTGCCAAACACAGAGTTCGTCTCTCTCTCTGTCGATTTTGCCGCATGCGTATTTATCAGCGGGTTGGCGGGCGGTGCACTTTGATGCACGACTACCACTGCATGTGCGGAAGTGGCTAAATATTGGTTTTTTTCTTACTAAGTCTAAGTCCTATTACCTTATTAAATTAAAAAGTACAAATTTTTGTGTTATTATATTTCAACTATTATATCAAAATATCATTATGTGTTTGTGTTTGATGATTGTACTTTAGTGAAAAGGAGATTTCTCAGTTGTATCCACAAAAAGCACCAGCAAACTAATTAAAGTGGAAATTGGATATTGCAGAGAAAGGTGTGAACCATTTCGAGGTTCTGCCCCTGGACTGGATGATGGTCCGGCACTACAGTGGTATGCCGGTCTACATGCATCGTACAACGCGTGTCTGCACTCTCTCCAAGCCTTACTTCCTCGGCAAGGGGAACACGAGGGTAAATTTTCATCTCATCATCAATGCAGCTGTAAAATGTCCACTGTTGGGTCTGCTTTTCCCACAATTTCTAATGGGTCTGGTCCGAAGTGACATGTAACCAGTGTCTTCCGGTGACTAACAATTACTTTAAGTTTGTGAAATTTTGTGCAATTAAAGCAGTTTGACCAAGTAATGCTTTCCGGTAAACATATTCTGACCACATTATTAACCTATTCTTGTTATTATTCATTCGGGATCATAGGTAGTCATCATCTCTGTACAGAAGTACACCAGAAATTTTTTGTAGAAAGTGAAAAAATTGAAAATGTTTTAGAAGCAACTACAACAATACTGCACCTAGCTTCCTACAACAACCCTGACAATGTTATGTCTGTCCATATCATTAATTCTGTCCTAGTGTATAAGAATGTGGAAAATTGGACATCTATTCAAAGATCTTAATTATGTTTTATCCAGCACTTAAATACTTAAGAAAATATTTTCGAAGTATAATTTCATAAATTTATAATTAAAGAATTATCATCGATATATTTCAGAGACACGATATACCGATTAGTGCAATACCCTGTCTTGCATACAGACGCGCTTTGGAGGAAGAAGAGAAGCAGAAAGAGATAGACAAGAAGATTGATGAACTAATCAAAAGTGGAACATGGATCAACAATGACACACAAACCAATGGCGTATCTAACACTAATGAAAATACTAGTGAAGATGTACAAGACAATACAGAAATAATAGATGAAGAGAATATTAAAACAGAAAAGGCAGATGAGGAGGAATATAAGATGATGGGAGAAAAAATAGATGCAATTGAAGTAGAAATAAGTGGTATCAGTGTAGATAACGGTGAGGAATTCGCAAGTAATGTGGAAATCAAACAAGATGGAAATAGCCAAGATGAAACAAGCAATATGAGCACAGAGGAGAGTCAATCTAGATGTCCTTTTGGACACAATGCCGAGTCAGATACAAAGGAAACACCTGGCGGGAGCCAGGAGTTGGACAATACCAATGTTCCGCAGCCAGTGGTGTTACCAGGTGGCATTGTAATGCCACCGCCCCGAGTTGAATCTGTGAACACTAGCTGGAAGACACAGCACCTGACTCCGGAGCAGATAAATGACTACTGCAAGAACCTTTTCAAATTCAAAACCGTCAATATCATGCATTTTAAGTAAGTTCTCTTAATAATTCTTATATTATTATTAACGAAACCTTTTCAAGATCTTGATAAGATAGGCTTTTGAAGATTAGGTGAGGCTGGATACCTTTCAGCTGTCGTATACTATAATTAATACAATATATAAATACAGAACCCAGAATTCTGAAGTGGAGACTGCGATCTGTGTATTATCGAAGAGTTACAACTCAAGTTGAGGGTACTATGTAGCATCCGTTAAAGCAATTTAAGAGCTAGGTGGTGTCTCAGTGAAATTGTAGTATATAGTGGCCTGAACTGAGGAGAACCCTCGAGCCGTCTAGCTCCTTATTTAGGTGGTTTTAAGAGGATGGCCCTCAGTGCCCTGCCACCTTGAACTCACAGTAAATGCCACTTAGGCAGCCAGGTATGAAAAAACAACATACCGGTCTATCTCACGTTGTCCACCTGCAAAGTGGTCAGGTGACTTTGTTAAGTTGTAGTCGGTCTTATTAGAAATCTATAAATTGTAAAGACTATTAATAAATGTCTTATAGCTGAAAAGAAGATCAGTGTTATATGGCCTGTCTTCGCTCTATTCAATTTGTCAACCTGCTAGGCTATAATAGTTAGTTTGGTCTGTCTATTTATATACTGTGTGGATAGGAAAATAGAATCAAAACGCTTTTGTACGCCTCCAAGAGAACCCCACAGTGATAGTGTGGGCTGACTTTCCACTCCACCTATAGAAACCAGGATTATATTGCTTCTAAGGGTCAAGGTTCATATGGTGGTGAATTATGTCTGCTTATCATTTGGTTCTCTCAATATGTCACTGGCCCATGACCATTTCACCTTTGTACAGTTCAGTTTTGTCAATTTTCTCAAGTTGTTGGTGAGTTCTAAGGTTATGGAGGTGTTTGTATGTTAAATCCCATGTTTCGTATCTATAGATAAGTATAGGGCGGATGCATATGTTAGAAGTTAGTTAAAACTATGTACTATGTTACAGTCGGTGGGCGGATAGAAGAAAGTACACCAAGGCCAGGAAAACTCTGCAATACCCCACGCTGCCTGAAGGGACCAAGCTCATCACAATACCTGCACATTCTACTCCTGGTCAGGAGAATGGTATGCAAGAGGATTTACTCAAAATAATTACACAGTAACCATTGTAATTTTTTTTTCTATCAATATATGTGTATAAATATTCATCTATTAAATTATTTGCTGCATTTTTAATCTGTCTAGGATGTATGAAATAATAATATTAGGCATCAATTTTTGTCAAATTCAAATGGCTAATTAGAAATATATAGTAAAAAACAACTTTAATAGGTCACCCTATAAATGTGTGAACAACTCAGTGACCATTACAGAGTAAAATTAAAGTTTTAACTTATTTACACTGTGATCATTTAAAAATCATAAATTATGAATGGAAGTTAAGAATAGTTAGCATTTTAATTTGAAGTAGTTTTAGTTTAGACATATCTAGCATATTAAGTAGTTATTAGTAGTTTTTTAATGTTTCGACAATGAACTCGTGTCTTATAGCTGGGATGTAGATTGTACCAAAGATAAGTATTAATGTATGCTTATATATGTATATGATATGTGTACCCATACAAGACTTTTATTTAGTTAAATTTAATTGTGCATTAACTTATGATGTTTAATTAATAAAAATATAAATATTCTGTAAATTCTCTCATTGTATTATCAGTCGATTTATCAACTTGGCAGGACTGACTTATCCCCGAGAAAGAAAAGGACACAGAGACTCTGTGTTTGGCACTAATCGGTGTAACATAACTCCTGAAGATGCCCCGTGGAGGGGTGAAACACGTGTTGAGTGAATTAACGGTGGTAGTTGTGTAATTTGCATTGTTTGCCGCATACGCATTTATCAGCGGGCTGGCGGGCGGTGCATTTCATTGCACGACTATCACTGCATGTGCGGAAGTGGCTAAATATTGGTCCTTTTCTTACTTAGGATGGACTTCCGCGAAGTAACGCCTGATTCCATTAAATTATCCCCAAGACACTAGGACCCCATTTATGATGTAATGAGTTTTGGCTAAGAACCTTTATTAAAAAGATTTAGTAAAAAATAAAAATGGCTTTATAGGAAAAAAGAATTAGGAAATAGACAATCAGTTGGTATTTACACCAAATGACTGTCTATTTTCTGATTCATCCATTCATTACTAAACAACTTTCATATTTCGGGATGTAAGATGTTTGATTAGATGGAATGTTTGTTCAGAAATGATGAGTTTGCTAAATAAGATTCGTTAGCTAAGTGTGACAGTACGAAGGGGCATATATGTAGAGATGTGTGCATTCTCGTGTGTACGTATTGTATTTGTGCAAGTGTGTGTAACATACAGTGTGTCGTGTCCGCAGGCAACAAGACAGCGAAGCGGGACTGGGTGATGAACATGAACGGTCGCTGCTACCTCTCCGTGTTCCACGAGTACGTGTATCGCGCGCTGCAAAAACAGCCTGTCTATGAGTTCAAGCAGCTCGGTATGTTTGATATCATCTCCAACATACAATGCGATTAAAATAAGAATAGGACGGGCTCTCGGCTAACTTCACTCATATAAGTACGGTCAGCATTAAATATATAAAATAAAAAATAATAATAATTGTTTTTGTTGATTGTTTAATTTGTTCTACAATGAGCAAAAGAGGTAGTGTTTTACATCGGCGAGCTCGAGAGATTATCAGCAATGTTGATAAGTACTTCGAGGAAGAGAAAAAACGTGCCATTATGTTATTGGACCAGTTAAAACAAGCAAGAATTGTACCAGGGCCAGATGGCAATATTCATATATCGCGTGATGTATTTGGAAGTTTCATTAAGCATTTGGAAACTGCTTCGAAGGTAACCGAGCGAGTGACTTTAGCCACTGGTATTATTTTTTAACATTGCTTTTTTTGCACACTGTACCAAGTTCCCGTTGTGACGTCACAACATGGCGCTAGGCCGGTCCTATTCTTATTTTAATCGCATTGTATGTATGGTAGACTTAATGCATTTTTTGTGCATTAGTTATATAGAATTAGCACTGCTTTCAAGTTTCAAGAGGGATAGACAGCAGCGTCTTATGTGTACCAAATACCCACACTGCATTCGCTCACCTTCCTGTCAAATGTGGCGATAAAGGTATATTCCCTCATAGATACTTTGGAGAGGTCTATGTCTTGCAGTTGGCATCTATGCAGTGGCATTCTCTTGAATCTAGAGTGGTGCAGAGGTATCCATTCATCATTAATTTAGCTGTAAGACGTCCACTGCTGGGAGACATGTCCAGCATAGGTAACCTATAGGTACAGAAACCAGGTCTCTAGCTTCTGTCCTATTATGTTTGGGACTTTTACGTGGCAGTCAGACCACTGCCACTTTAAATTCATATTGGATGTACAGTCTATTTTTTTATTCCTTTTATGTTTTACCTGATTTGGTGTTCTTCGTTTGTAGATCTTCTTTCATGCATCTCCTATCTTCATCTACATTCCTAGTTCTCAGTGGCCTTAAAGTTTTGAAGTAGAGACCATAAACCAACAAGCGGAGTGTTATATGACAAGGTGGACAGGCGAGATTGTTATGGTCCGATGGGATATCTGTGGTGTGGAGGTATATGTCCATCAGTGGACATCGCATGAAATTATGATAATATAATACAGATGGTTGTTACAGAGAACGCGGCAACCCCGTACCAGGCGACTGTGTACATCGGCGGCATGCAGTACGGCGTGGGCTTCGGGTCCAGCAAGCGGCAGGCCAAGTCGGCCGCCGCGCGCGCCTCCATACATATCCTCATCCCCGAGATGCGAGACCAGCTCGAACCCGTCGCCTCCCCCTCAGAGCCTGACTTCACCGTCAGTGACACTTGTTTACTACTATAATTCACTCTCATTGCTCGATATAGGCCTCTCCCATATAGATTTCCTGCAGATTCGGTTGAAAGCAACCAGTCAAAGTTCAAGGTTATACACCAATACTTCACTTTGCGTGGTGGTTACGTTCCAAAAAAACGAATGAAAAAAAAAAGAGAATTAAGATTTTCTATAGTCGACCATGTAAAGATCGAAGATAGGTTCCAGGGGTTATACTACTTTTAAAAAGAAAATTGAACAAAGTAAACATTTAAAAAACAAAAATAATATAACTCTGAATAATATTTACCTTTTTTGTAACCAAAAACAACGCGTAAAAATTAATATAAATTTATTATTCTCTTTTAAAAAAAGCACAACACACTATGTAATTAAAACTGAACTCTAAAATTAGCAAAACAAAGTGAAAATAAAACTTTATTGAAATTGCGTTGTTAGTTAGAAAGGGAACCCACGAGTTTTGATGGTATGGCGCAACTAGAAACGAAAGTGTTGCCATCTTTTATATAAAAAAGAAAATTTCAAAAAAAATTCGAACCCAAAACAACGCAACCTCGAAAATGTAACAACGCACAGTGAAAATTAGTACTAATTAAGCAGTGACGCAACTTCGAAAAAAAAAACGCAAAACGAGGTATTGGTGTACATGTAATATCAGAAAGAAGAACATAATTACATAAAAATGTACAACAGACGGTTTCATTACTAAAGGCAATTTCATACACAACCATAGTATATAAACGAGTAGTGGGCAGTCAATTTGCATATTGTATGCAATAGTTTCATAATCACCATTATTTCAGACTTTGGACGTCCACTGCTGGGCGGTCTTCCCATAGTTGTCTAATAGGACTAACCGGAAGGTGTCATTCCTACGGCCTTAACAAGGTCGTCTTCTACATATTTTCATATTCTACTACCTTAAGATCTTCTTTGTTGATAGACGTCCATTGCAAGAATTAGGATTCCGTATCCAGTGAGTTCCTGTGCCCTTGACTATGTCCTTGGTTACGAGGTTACACCCCTCACTTGGTCGACCTACTACAGGTTCTTGTTTCGATCTTTGGGGAGTCCCATGCTTTGCTTTAAGCAGTTAGTTAGGACGGCTGAAAAGAAGAAGAATCCAGAGACATTACATGGGGGTGTAAAACAGTATTGTTTAAAGCAGATTTCCCCAAACTTTTTTGTGTCGTAGACCCCTTGCCATGTTTTTCCGTGTTGGGTAGACCCCCTACTTACCTGAAATTGATTTCCTGTAAATTTCTAACTGTAGTGAAGTTTAGTGTTAAAAACTTAAAGTAAAAACACATGTTAATTTATACATTTATTAATTGAATTTAAATTAAAACTACTCAAAATAAAATTTTGTATCTGTTATGTAAAATATACGTATATATAAACATAAAATAAACTAGAAATAAAATAACATAAGCAATAAATTTTAACTTCATAGGTAATTTTATAAATAATGTAAATGTTTTGATATTATAAGATTGTATGATGTAAGTAAATAGGTACTATCAGTGTATGCATTGAGATCTACTATCATGGACCCCCAAATTTTTTTTCGCTGACGTAGACCCCTTGCAGGTTGTTATAGACCCCTAGGGGTCGATATAGACCACTTTGGGAATCACTTGTTTAAAGGGTAACAAGGTACAGTCAACTCGGGATTTTCTAACATCAATGATCAAAAGTAAGAAAAACTGTGACGTGTATTGTGTTTCAGTTCTTCGACTACGTGAACATAGAGGACCCTCGCATTGCGGAGTTCTGCGCGGCTACGTGCGAGCCTTCGCCCCACGCTATACTGCGCACCTGCCTGTTGCGCAACTTCGGAGCTGGCGACCGTCACATACACACTGAAGTTGGTACTTGTTATTATTGCTCTTGTATTGGAATGCTAATCTGGTATTATTCACGAGTGAATACCAAGCAGAAGTACCTTCATATCTATACTGTAAATTGCAGTATGTAGCGAGACGAGCCAAGGCTCTTTAGGAAGTCCTCAATCTTCCCCACCTGAAGGTGGGGACCTTCAAAGAGGAAACTGCAGAATCTGCAAATGTTACTTCGGCAGTAGTGTTAAGTTAGGTAAATAGAAATCCTGTTCAGTTATGTACACATGTCAATGTTGGTTATGCGAACATGTGCAGGATGATTCAGTATAGCTTTATAGTTTTAAAGCACCTATTACCAATCATTTTGTATATCCAAAGTGAAAAATGTTTATGTATATGGGTCATGTATCTATTTGTTCATGTGGGTATGTTAACATTAATTATGTGTACATTACAAACAGGAAATGGTCGTATATGAGAACCAGAGCCAAAGCTTCAGGCATCTCAAAACGCGAATACTAGGCTCCACCTAATCCGCTTTAGCGGACCCCTGAAGAGTTGGGGTCCAATGTTTGTGACTCAGAGTGATTCAATGATAACCTAAGATTTATGTTAGCAAATACTGTTAGAGATTTGTAAACGATGTCATGCAGAAATGTAAGAAAAAAATATAATTCGGAAATAAAATAAATGTTATTGTAAAAACAAAGACGGATGCTAATGTCTGTGGAATATAGATTCGAATAAAAATCAAAACTCGTGCATTAATTTCAGATGAAGAAACTGGAGTACCAGAAGATTGAGCTGACGATGAAGGTGGGCAAGCACAGCGCGACCGTCGTCTGCAAAAACAAGAAGATGGCCAAGCAACGCGCCTCGCAGTCCATCTTGCAGGTGAAGTTGCTTCCACTGGCTAATTTAATTGTCTGGCAGCATTAGTAAACAGTAAAACAATGGTTTAAATTTTCGAAGACTAACAGATTTACCTTGAGCTGGTTTCATGGTAAAGAAGACAGAACCCCTCTGAAGACTGTCTGTGAAGAGACTCATTTTAGGCTTTTCGGATTATGATGTTACTCTACTTTATCACAAACGGACCTTGGGAGTCTTAATTGCTCAGTCAGAGCCCTAAACTTCCATCTATAACGTGTTCGCGAGAATAAATTATATATGTATTATATGTTTAGAGTTTGTTTTTGCTAATTATGAATTGGGAGTCATAATTTCTTTATTTTTATTTATGGACAGTCTCATTCTGGCATCTATTGCAGTAGTCTTGTGGCCATTGATTTATTAAGTTGTAGGAATGGAAGTCTATGCACAGGCCTACGTCCAGTAGTGGGCCTACAAGTGAAATGATGATAATGATGAGTTTATGTTCCTAGGCTCTACACCCGCACGTGCGGTCATGGGGCTCGTTGCTGCGACTCTACGGCTCGCGTTCCATGAAGAGCTGCAAGGAGAAGAAGCTGGAGGAGCAGCAGATCACACTGCTGCAGGACAAGGCGCGCCAGAACGAACCCAACTATGCGGTTCTCGAAAAGCTGCGCCATGAAATGCGGAAACTAAAGGAGAGGGATGAAGCCGTAGTGCCCATTGGCACTTTGCTGCTACCAGCAGACCTGCCGCCCTCATCCTCCGACCTCAACCATGTGCATTTGTGATGCGTCAAGACGGAACCGGACACGAGTCCGCCCAACGCACACGGAGATCTATTTTAACAACAACCAACTCTGTGCTAAAAATTATATTAATTTTTACTGATGAATTGCATTTTTACAAAATCGTGTAACAGTATAGAAAAATGGATGGCGTTATTTGACAGTACAATGCGATTAAAATAAGAATAGGACCGGCCTAGCGCCATGTTGTGACGTCACAACGGGAACTTGGTATAGTGTGGAAAAAAAGCAATGTTAAAAAATAATACCAGTGGCTAAAGTCACTCGCTCGGTTACCTTCGAAGCAGTTTCCAAATGCTTAATGAAACTTCCAAATACATCACGCGATATGAATATTGCCATCTGGCCCTGGTACAATTCTTGCTTGTTTTAACTGGTCCAACAACATAATGGCACGTTTTTTCTCTTCCTCGAAGTACTTATCAACATTGCTGATAATCTCTCGAGCTCGCCGATGTAAAACACTACCTCTTTTGCTCATTGTAGAACAAATTAAACAATCAACAAAAACAATTATTATTATTTTTTTATTTTATATATTTAATGCTGACCGTACTTATATGAGTGAAGTTAGCCGAGAGCCCGTCCTATTCTTATTTTAATCGCATTGTAATGCTAGACATTATTTAAGTGTTATCGTGTTACAGTGAACTTGTGTTATGTGATTATTTGCGAAGAATTAGTAATTAATGTGCGGTGAGTAAGAGGCAGCTATAAGCAGTGGTTGGCAAATGGTAACACCATAAGAGATAGGTTGACAATCATTTATTGACATTTTATTTTTATTTTACATATTTTAGTGTAGTAGTGTGTATAATAGTAGTGTAGTAAAATTTGATCGCAACAATGTGAAGGTCTGTAAGAAGTAGCTGGATGTTGGCAGTGCAATACTTAATCTTTAGGAGATCTAGAATCTTTAGGAGAGGCGGCCTGTGTTGCAGTGGTCTTGTTTGGGCTAGTATATATACAAATGTCAGAATCATTTTCATTCTAGTTTTTATCTATTTTAGCTCTGGCATTTTTAGTTGTATATAACAATTATTTTAAATAATCTTAAAAACAACACATTTGCAGTGACCATTAGTGTATTTTGAGAAGAATGCCACATTGAGAAGAATTGACCTCCGCTGTAAAGGCATCCTTAAATCTAAAGCCTCAAGGTTTCGTAGTGCAGCCAGATTTTAGTAAAGCCTTTTATAAACTTGGCAGGTTTTTTTGCAATTAAAAAACTTCATTTTAATGTAACATAAAATTGAAGTTTATTCAAAGGTTCTTTTAAGATAAAGCTTTATACAACTTGAATGTATAGCTTATTTGCTCTTAATTAATATCTGGTACACCCTTTACAACAATTGTTTGAGGTATAAAATATAACATAATTATTGCATTGTTCGGAAAGTAATTTGTTTTTTTCCTGACAGAGTTTTCATAGGTAACTTAACAATTAAGTTGCATTGTCATTGTATGTTTTGATAGCTGATATAACAAGGCTTGTGTGTGAATAAGTTCAAGTGATTTTACACAGTAGTTTTTGGTTGGTGCCCTTTTAAAAATGGATAGCAATAAGCAGCATTTTCGTCATAATTCACTTTCTTATATAAAAAATATAAAAAATTAACTGAAGTGTATGGACAAGATGTGTTGACAATACGCCAGTGCCAGAACTGGTTTGCAAAATTTCGGCTATTTTGATTTAGCACCACGTTCTGGAAGGCCGGTTGAAGCTGATAGACGTGACAAAGGCATTAGTTGATGCAAACCAGCAAATAACAACACTTGACATTGGTGAGAGTAACTTATCGAGTTCAACTGTTTATGTCGACCTGATAGGCCAGGGTTTAATCTCGAAGCTTGATGTGTGGGTTCCCCATGTCCTCACGGAGAGTTTGGCCACTCGCCAAAAGCTTTTACAGCTTGGATGGGATGTACTACCACACCCACTATATTCTCCAGATCTAGCTACTTTGGGTTATTATTTTTTCCTGTCACTGCAAAATTTTTTAGACAATAAAACCTTTACCTCAAATGAACACTGAATGAGATGCCCAAAGATCCTTGGCAAAGAAATTTAGACCAAAAATTTTATGAGTGTAGAGTCATTACTACCAGAAAGATGGCAAAAAGTGTTGGATCTAAATGATCAATACATAATTTTCATTTTCACCATAGAAAAACGAAATTAACATCCCAATGTAATATAGTAAGAAAAAACATTTTCAAAAATATGAATAAGTTAAATTTAATTATTGTTTACTATCTATCCCTGCAGACTTTGTACTGCCAGAAGCGTCTGCCATTTAAAAAGAATATCTTGTGCAACCGCAAAGGTGCCAAAAGGTACCCAAGTGGTGAAGGTTAATGTCTTCATCATACAGAGGAGCTAGTTGTCTGACAAATTCCGGTCATTGTGTTGAACTTTGAGAAGGACTTATAAGTTTTTTAATATTCAATTTTAAGTTAATTGCATATGTCAACCCCATTGTGACCGTGCAAAGTTGTTAAGCCGCACATGATGTTTTACACAGTGTGATTTGAAATAGGAGTTTTAACTTTTTATAAATGAGCTACATATCTGCTAAAAGCATTACATATAAACTTTTATAAAATTATGGAACATTATATGATATTGATAATAATTTTTACTTACTACCTACATCACAAGTTAAGAAAGATATTAAATTATGTAATGTATTAACTGCATGCGCTTTTTTAAAGGAGTTACGATTTGCCCACCACTGGACTAATCAAGTTAAATATTTATTAAATAAAAATTGTTTCCTCAATATGTTATTTGTAAGAAAAAATCAATCGGTGACAAAAATATACTGCGATTTTATTGTGATTTTCTAAACGTAATGTGATTTATCTACCGCAAATAGATATTGTATGGTGATATTTTTAAATAAATGATCTATTTTGAAACTCCTGTATTGGTATCACAGAGAAATAATTGGGCTTATTGATATGCACCAAATTAGTATATTAATATTATTTGAATGTGTTTACAAATATATTCTTGTGCTAAGAAATCTTTGGCATATTTAGCAAGCTTGCCAGTGAGGACCTAAGTGGAGGAGATCATGTTTCAATGCCTCGTAAGGCTTCACTGGTAACACTTAGTAGTTCATAATTAAACACTAAGGGATAATAGACGAGAAGATGTTACATAGTTTCCCAGAGCACATAAAAGTCGTGTTGGATTCGATAATTGACATGTTTCTTAAAGTTAGACTTAGTTTGCTTGTTATATGTGAAGGTAACTAAAATATAGGAGTCATATATATATGTTAGTATTAAGAGATGTATGTATTTGTGACATGAAAACACTTTTGTTACTTCTTCTCCCATCATTTTCCTTAGGATCAGTTTTCTCTTTGGTTTAGAGCAGTGTTTCCTAACATTGGACCCATGCCCTACAGTGGGGCATTTTGAATATGAACTCCATATGAGTTTTTAACTTCTTATATATCAGGGGTGGCCAAACTGCGGCCTGCGAGCCACATGCAGATATATGAACGATTATATTTAGCTCTGATTGACTGTCTCAATTGTTGCAATATTTAAATTTATATAACATATGTAAGCTCCTGGGAAACTTAAATTACTGGTGTGTATAACTATTACCATTATTCCATCATAAAATTAGCAAATCCAAACACCGATCATAATTAACTAACTGGCATCTTAAGTATTATTAGGAGTTCCGGCATATATACTACAACACACACATTTTCTACAATTTTGTTTTAATAATTTCAATAAATATGATTTTAGCCAATATATATATATATATATATATATTGCATATTTAAAAAAATGGCTCGCACAATCGAAGATCTTGGCCACTCCTGATTAAATAACTTATGTTATGTAAAAAAATATAATTAAAGTTTGGGAACATTTTGATTAATTATCTTAATTCGTAAACAATACGATTTTTAGATTATCCTTAAATTCAGACTGACACTCAGCAGTTACATTAGTAATTTGTCTTTTAAAAATAAGACTTTGTTCCATAGACGGGTCAATGTTCATAAAGAAATTGCAAAGATCATTTGTCATTTTAAACCTTCACTAAGATTTTTCAAATTAAATGTCATGTTTTTATTTCTTGTTGAAGCCTCTTATAAGGGCTGTGTATTTAACAATTTTTTTTGTTAGTCCATTTAGGATAAATATTGGAATCCTTTTATTATGTATGTACTTATTAGATTTGCCAATATAGGAAGGAAGCACCAATAAAGAGTCTTGACTATTAAAAGTATTTTTCATAGAATTCTTTGTGATAAGTTCTATGCAGACATTTTAAGTATATACTAGCTTAGTAATCAATTTTACTTTGTCACTGATATGTTGGATCGTTGGCACTTGCAATTTTGTGATTGCAAAAAGTTTAATCTCTTAGTATAGACCTAACAAAACCTTAGCTTGAGGAATATAGGGGCCTCAACTGGGGTCATTATTTAGTTGACAAATGAACTAATAATTTTGAAAAACAAAACAGCTTTGTAACTTTGTGATCTACGGCTATCTGTGATCAAGAAAATATGTCATGTGCTTAGAAAATTTCTTAGGTTTAATAGGGTTTATATTTAAGCACTAAACATTATTAGGGAGACCGGAAGGTATTGTCACCTGAGTTAAATTTACACGACTACATTTTAACAATTTTTTATTTTTAATCAACAATAAATTCACCTTCGTTGACAACAACCTTTTGCCATCTAGTATACAAATTTTTAATCCAGGAGCAGTAACAATTCCATCGATTTTTTTGTAAAATATGTCGACAGAAACGACATTACTTTCCGGTCCCCCTAATACTTGGGTGAAAATATCTATTACTCATTGTAATTATTATTTGAATTATGCTAGAGCACCTTTTGCTTTTTATATGTATAGTTAATTGTGATTAATGATTTTATTATAAAATATCACTGCCTTTATGTATAGTTGATGATTGTTATAATGATTATAGTCATTTGGTATGAATATTTTACATGTGTTTGTGGCTACATATGTCCCGCGATGTTCGTTTTTTGTTACAACCTATTGTGTCAATCCACAGACAATTATTTTTTTACAAACGTCAAATTGACGTAATTATTTTGACAGATGTCATTAAAGATGTGTCACGTGTTTGAATTTTTTTTTAAATAATAGTTATGTGTATTAGTCATAGGATTGAATACTGATACAACTACCAAAAGTAATATAGCTAATATACGAGACGGTTTTAATGTGTTATTAATATATATAGGAAATATTTAATATTTGTCACACCCGCGGTAAATAGGTTTACTAAATGTTCGCGTTACAAAAGTACTCTTCATATTAAGCTAACAAAACTTTGATTTGTCAAAAGCATTATTTTGAATGAGTTTTATATTGTATATAGTAATATTTTGATCAGTAGCGCATAAGAAGTTGATGGCCTAACAAGCTTTCTTTTAATACATCACAAATCAGGTTCTCGTATTAAAGATAAATGTAATAATAAATAGTCAAATTAATTTGTTACAATGAATCGAATGTGTTTTTAAATAATATCAATTATATTTGGTTAACTGGCATTTGATTTAATGTATTGTCATTATTATTTTTTAGTGTTGGCAACACAAATATCATTATATTTGTGTTGCCAACACTAAAAAATCTAATATAAATTCTCTCAACTATCAACCACGGCTATTACAAATTAGTAAAATGTAACATATATGGTTTATATTGAACTTTGTTTTTTTTTACCTTACTTTATCAGTAAATATGACAGGGATTCCTAAATTATTTTGGGCTGTTAGTCAAATTTAAATATTCTATTTCTAGCTTATTTATTAAGCATATAAAATATTTAACAGTTTAAAAATAGCGGTTAGTATAGTATAGTAAAGAATGGGTTGTGGAAACCCAGCGACAGAGGACTGAGACTTGGGATCAAAGGTCGTGTGTTCGATTCCCGAGATAAAATATTTTTACTGTTATATTCAAACTAGTTGCATTATTTATATAGAATTGTCAACACTTATAAGTTTCCAAAGGATGGACAACAGCGTCCTCTGCATACCCCACTGCAACCGAGGGTGGCGATTATGGTGTATCCCCCATAGATATCTTTAGGGGAGAACCTATGCTTGCAGTGGGTTTCTATGGATTAAAACTACGACGACTATCTTATGATATTCTATTAATATAATCCTGAACCCTTCCTCTCAGACAACCGTGTTAGTCAAATAAACCAGGATAATATTAATCATAAAAATAATGAATGAGAAATGAAAAAATCTGTACAAATTTTAAATAAAGAGATGTCTTCTTATTTCTGCATTAATCCCCACAATTTTATTAGCAGCAGATGATTTGTCACATATGTCAGGATAGCTGTGACTTCTAACAAAGCAAACTCCCTCACAAAGAACCATAGACTGCTTACACTATGCCTTTTCAGGAGGTTGCTATAATTTGATACAAGTTTAGTTTTAGATAGGACAGGGAGAGGTAAAGTATGTACAAATAACAATTTATTTAACAATTTTTGTCATATTCCGTCAAGGAAGAATTTCGAGGAAAGTCTAGTGCTTTTTTAGTCAGATGTTTTTTATGATTAAACTAACCTACTTTATTCTCATCTCAGGATAATAATTGTCTGGCCTAATTATAATTGTATCAAATAAATAAAAAAATAAACAAAAATGACAGATTCGTAATCTGTCATGGCTTCTAGGTTAGTCGGCGAAATATAAAAGCAGTTTCCGACGGGAATACAACGCTATATTATCGTGCTATTTAATTTTGTCAACCAATCTTTCAATTAAGATAGGTTATAATGTATCAAGTTTTACAATCAACATTTTTAGAACACTTAAAATTACAACAAAAATTAGATTGCTCTTAGAGATGGACAAAATGTATCACTAATAAGAAAAGAGTGACTTATATGTTTTCGATCTTGGGATATATATCACTCTTTTATATGTTTAACTCATTTAGCTCGGTACGGCTCAGAGATAAAGGCAGCTAAGATTAAAAATATATTCTTTATATCTTCGGCTCTTTTAGGTCAGACTTAGAACTCAGTAAGGCGGAATAAAACGTGTGAAATATTCCTATTAAGCATTTTATGTCTTTGTCATAAAGCACAAAATAGCTAAACGGCCGCGCGTGATTATGTTCCGAAAATCCTTAGTTTACATTCTTAATACAAACATGAAATAGCTATCCATCTCTCTTTTTCTCTCTAACTCTGAACAAGCCGTAACTTATCACGAAAATTGACTATTAAGTATAAAGATATAAGAGATATAAATGAAACACGCGCTGGAGAGTGATTATATATTAAAAGGATATATATGTATCTTGTCTTTAGCTCGCAAGCCACCCATTTCTAGCACCTATTCATCAAAAGCACTTGCAAGAGTTGATGAAGACAAAAGGAAATAATCAACCCACATACATTAGGCTGCGAGAAATCTGATCTAAAATTTTATCGATAATATTTCACCTTATATTTACTCACATCTAGACTTCATCTCTTACATTGAGTATATATCCAAGTTGTAAAAAAAATTGAAAAATGTTTTGAACCTCTGTAACCCGCCCCGCGGCAATATATACAGATGTTTCCAATACCCTAGATCAGTGATTCCCAAAGTGGTCTGTATCGACCCCTAGGGGTCTATGACAACCTGCAAGGGGAAAAAAAATTTGGGGGTCCATGAAATGAAAATGGGGGTCCACGATAGTGGATCTCAACACTTACACTGATGGCACCTATTTACTTACATCATACTATCTTATAATATCAAAACATTTACATTATTTATAAAAGTACCTATGAAGTAAAAAAATATTATATATGTTTATATAATTGTGTAAGTTGTAGGATGTTGGTATTCGCTTTGTGGTCGCAATACATTTTGCTTCGCTATCTTGCACTGACTTGTTCAATTCGTCACTCTATAAATACGAATGTGGGACAAATACGTTTATTCGTTTCCTGAATCTTGAAAAGGAAACTGCTAAGAAAATATTTAAAAAAAATGCATAAATTAACACGTGTTTTTACTTTAAGTTTTTAACACTAAACTTCACTACAGTTAGAAATTTACAGGTAATCAATATCAGGTAAGTAGGGGGTCAACCCAACACGGAAAAACATGGCAAGGGGTCTACGACACAAAAAAGTTTGGGGAACTCTGCCCTAGATCATCACCAGAATTAGTAAGTATACATTTAGCCCCCTTTAGCATAATTTAGGTGATGTCATATTTATTTCTCT
Organism: Battus philenor; assembly: GCF_028537555.1. Classification (NCBI taxonomy): domain Eukaryota; kingdom Metazoa; phylum Arthropoda; class Insecta; order Lepidoptera; family Papilionidae; genus Battus; species Battus philenor. Next base: position 689,647 of record NW_027181686.1, on the reverse strand, counting down.
CAGACAACCGTGTTAATTAAATAAACCAGTTTAATATTAATCATAAAAAGAATAAGCAACTTCTAATGTAAGATTAATCTACTTTGAAATTTTGGACAATAATGTATTACATAAAATATTGAAATCTTATAACTACGCCATATTTGAAAATAAAAATTAAAATACTTGAAATGGATGAGGTCTTTTTTCATTAGTGAACAACCTAATGTTAAAATTATGAATTAAAATTAGAAAAAAATAACGAATGAGAAATGAAAAAATCTGTACAAATTTTAAATAAATTTATTATTACGTATTTCAATTTGTCTAATTAAACTTTATAAATAAGTAGCTAATTTATACAAAATTAAAACTGAACAACATAATTAAATAAATGTAGACAATTATAATTATATTTATTATTACATTTTACATTTGTAATTGTGAAACTTTTTTGTTTTATTCTTAATAATAACTATAGTTTTGAATGTACTGAACGTGAATTGTGTTTTTTTTTTATGAAGAAACGTGAAGTGTGTGTTTTGTTTTGCGCTGAACTGTTCATCATCGCGGTATGTGACACGGAGGGGAGCAACGTCGACAAGACGCACACGGTCTTTTTAACAACAGACTTGATGCTTATATATATATATCTCACGTCCTGCCCACATACTTTTGGACGTAAATACAGTGTGCGTAACAGAGCTGGTCACTGACTCAGGTATGTGAGTAGCGAAAGGGTATAATGCGCAATTAAAAAGACGCACATGAGATATTTGCTTTGATATATGTCTATCTCTCATATCCTGTTTACAGACTTTTTGGACGTGTATATAGTGTGCACAGAAGAGTTGATCACCACCATATGTATGTAAGCAGCGAGATGGCATAATGAGCAATTAAAAAGACGCACATGAGATATGTGCCTTGATATATGTTAATCTCTCATGTCCTGGTCATCACAGACCTTTGGACGTGTATATAGTGTGCACAGAAGAGTTGATCACCAGCATATATAAGTGAGTAGCGAGACGGCATGATGCGCAATTAAAAAGACGCACATGAGATATTTGAGAACAGACGGCTTGATATTTGTCTATCTCTCACGTTCCGTTTACATGCCTTTGAAGGTGACTATATTGTGAACAGAAGAGCCGGTCATCGGCTCAAGTATGTGAGTAGCAAGACGGCATAAAGCGTGATTGACAAGCCGCACACGAGATATTTAAGAACAGGATGGCTTGACGTTTGTCTACATACGATATGTCATCAAGTGTTTTTAATTTTGTACCATTTGTACCAGTAGTATTTTTCAATACTATTGTATTACTTTTTACAGTTGTTTTTTATATAGTCTCCGACTTTTTTATTTTTATTTGAAATGTAAGTTTTAACGTTTTTATTACTAGTTTGATTTTTTTTTCTTAATACTATTATTATAATTATCTTAAATGTAAATTTTTACAATACATTCAGGTGTTTTGTTTTTAATTCCTAGATTATTTCAATCTGCGTAGGAAGAATTGATGTTTCATTTCAATTGTATTGTGTGGCGTGTCACGGCCAGGCAGGCCAGGGGCGCGCGTGGTGTCTGGACTCGCTGCCCGTCAGCTGGTTGGAGATGTCTGCCGATCCTGTTGGGTAGTTCCCCTGTGGCAGAAAAAATAAACTTATTTACACTCTCCTCTTGTTTATATCTTTTTTTTGGTTTTGTGAAGGAGAGAGAAGCTTCGGAGTCTGCACAAGATGTACCATCTAGAAGGAAATCCCCTACCTAACCAATTCCTAAATTGTTGATAACACCGTTCCTAAAGTTCCCAACCGTTAGGTTTTACCAATGGGTACAGTGCACCAGCCCAAGGACAGGGACCTATTTACAGTAAGTCTTGCATCCACCATCTCCAACAGCAATACTCTTTAAGGTGATGGAGTTGTAAGGCAAACGCATTTCCCGTACGTCATCAAGAACGCACTAACGATTCAATCATCACTAAAAGGACAGGGTTATGTGGGACTACCCACTAAGCTCAAGTAAACACTTAGGCAAATATAACTTGAAGGCTACATAGGGCGAATAGATGGTCGCTGGCACTTTATAGTTTTGAAAACCATAATCCGGCAGTTTTGGATGTTCTCTCAAGATGTACAGATGATTTTATTAAGTTCGTTAAAGATGCTGAATACAAGCCACGACGCCTATATCAAGCATTTCAAGTGGAATTCCAACGAAGGACCTTATGTGCAGAAGCAAACCTTCTGCGGCTCAAACGATGACGGTAATGAATGTTTTTCGCGTTGGTGCGTTGTTCCATGACCTATTAAAATCTGATAGCTCGCCTTAGGTATACTTTATTCACAGTACCTCTGGATTTACTATCAAGAATTTATATATCTCGTCAATACACACACGCGACCTGCATTGTAAATATCAAGCTGTTCGATTTTATTGTGGATCTAATTAACATTATACAAGTGAATATCTACTATCCCTATTTGCATATATATTTTTATATTAAAGCGATAGAACCTAACTCGTGTCGAATCCACTTTCGAATTGCCCTAATTGCATTCAAATTGCCCTACTTTGGAGCGTGGGGTCCTCGTTGGAAAACGCTGCTATGGTCCGCATATGTGAATTTAGAGCTTGGTACCTAATCTGGAGAATACTAAGGCTACCTGTTTTCTAATCTCTGGCACCTTAAACCAGGTGAAACTGTTAATACCAATTAGCTTAAATAACTAAAAATAAAGTCTAGTTTATTCTGCTGTGTGGTTGGATCCGTCAGAACAGATTAGTGAGATATTTCTATCCGCTAAACCCCTACGGTGGGCTTAGATGCTTTACAGCGATTAACAATAAAACATATATGTTACGTAACACATGATTTCGCTTTCTTACTATGGACACGAGATTACTTTGCGTAAAATCAACCTTATCTAGATTTGGTTAAGTGGTCTTTAATTCAAGTATCTTGACTGAGCTGAACTAATATTGAGGCATAAGAAGAGTACAAACATTTGTGAGCCAGCGCTGCTTGATGAAGTCTGCAGCCCGTTCCCCCACCATGACGCAGGCTGCGTTTGTGTTGCCAGACGGCACACTTGGCAGCACACTTGCGTCAGCCACACGCAGCCTATCTATGCCTTGCACCTGGAAACACATTTTATTTTTGAGTTTGCTTATAAGGCAATCGGTCAGTCATTAAGAGCCAAATAAAATAGAATACTAAAAATTAGCGATGCTCATCTCTTCGATATAGACAAATGCAGTAGAACAAAGATCGTGTCTTAGAGGCATCTTCTTGGGCGAGAATTGCAAGAGTCATACCTGCAGCAATGGGTCAACGACAGCACCAGGGTCCCCTCGCGGGCCCATCCTGCAGGATCCAGCCTGGTGGTTCTCGGGTCCAGTCTGCGTGCGAGCAGCGCACTCCCAGTAGGCATCACAGCCGAACTTGAATTTCTCGCAGCCGCGCACCGGCGTGCGGTCAAGTTTCAATCCGTACTTCTTCAGCGCCTTGGTCTCCGACAGTTTGATCGCGAATTTGATGCCCTCGATGAGTGTCCGCACGTCGTCAGGATGGGTCAGGTAGCTGGAACATGGTTTGAATTATCTAATTTTGGCTAAAAACTCTTCAATAGTTACATCATGGAGAGATTTTAGCATATAATTTTGATTCTGTATACATTAATATACGAGCGAAAGGGTAGTGAGAGAAAATGGGTAAACCACATAGCACGTAGGACAGATGGCCTCTGGAGCCTTAAGGTTCTGCATGGAGAGTCCAGCTGCCTGTGGACCAGCAGTTTCATAGTCGTCGGTGCCCCAACAACCGTTGCATATAATATGATCGACTTTAACAAAGCCAGATGCATCGTTCTTATCACCTCTGTGTTCAGAAGCTAAGATATCTTCGCCGTCCGGTACAGCTAACGGTAAAGCCAACCATAGAGACCCTAGACCTTTCTGGTCACATCAACTGTGAGGTCTAGTATACGGATCTCTTTTGTTTGACAAAGTTGCTCACTTCCCACGTTCAGTAATGGTTAGAACCATTACCTTTGTATTGTGAAGGAACGAACCCAAGTTTGTTTCTTACTCCTCTTTAAGAATATGGGCAAGAACCTCATTGATCTTAGTCGTAATGTCCTGGGCATTTTTCCCGAGAAAACACAATTTTACTTGCGAAAATCTGGCATGTGTCCTGCTCTTTGCTACTTTCTACAGGAGAGGGTTGTTTAGTAGGGTCCAGAAGGTTGGGCCGCCTATGGATTCCTGCAGATAGACTTCTAATAAGACCGGTTGGAAGCGGCCATTATCCGGTATTCGCTGTAATCTGTTGATTATCCATAACAAAAAAATCTCACTTGGCATAAATCTTGGGATACGCGAAGGGGTCGCTGCTAGCTATTTCCAAGTGCCCCCTACTCTTGGGATGTAGAACAGCTGGGAACATCTGTATGGAGCGGGAACCGTTGCCGAGGCTCTCCCCCACCATGCCGGTGCGGGCGCAGTCGGCGAGGAATCCGCCGAAGAACATCTGGATGTCAGGATTGTCACCTTCCGGGTCCGCGTACTTTGTGTTTATGAAGGCAGTCACCTCCGATATACCTGGTGACAAGGGAAGGAAAACCATCAGTACCAGAGATAAAGTGAGAATGGAATTAAATGTTTGCGTTTTGTGAAGAAAATATTTTTATCTATACATATATACATATTAATTAAATTGGAGTATAAGTTTGAAATATTAAAATAACCGCTTTCTGCTACATACGTATGAATTTATATAGTTGATATATAAAAAAAAATATTTTTTTTATTTTTGTCTGTTTGTCTATTTGTTCCGACCAGTCTCTGGAATGGATGGACCGATTTTGACGGGAATTATACTGGCAGGTAGCTGATGTACCTCAGGTAATGTCACCTCAGGTGAGCAATTCTTTGAGCTACGTCGTGATCTTTATTCTTCTGCAAATCTCCTCATTTCTGATTAAAGCTCGCAGCGAAACTTCGAGCATAATCTTCTCAATTGCGCCTTGAATTTATTTCGTGCTAATTAAAAGACATTACACGTTAGTGTATTGTCACATGTTAACCGTGAAATCTGATGAACCTACCTGTTCCAGACATAAGTCCATCCCTGAAGAGAAGATACTCCATAGCGGTGGCCCAGTTTAGTGGCGCGGTGTTGTTGTCGCGCAAGGAGAAGCTGAGGAAGTGGGTCACGTGGTTCTGCAGGTTCCGACCCACCGCTGGCAGCTTGTGCACCAGCTGTACGCCGGCCTTTGCCAACACTTGCGGGTCGCCAACGCCACTGTTCTGCAGCAGTTGAGGGGAACCTACGGCTCCAGCGCTGTTGAAAGACATCTATGTAATTTTGCAGCTGGTGGTTAATACCTGATTTAATATTACTAAGGTGGTCGGAAAAAGCAGCATGCATCGGCAGCGCACAGAACAGGAGAATCCCATGCCAGAGCGCTTTATATTTACGTCGTGCGAAAGAGAGAGACCTACAATACTTCTCGCCTTATCATTGGCTGAGTGTTTTTATTGGTTGAATATATTCATAGTTTTAAGAATCGGTATAAATATGGGCTAAGTTTTAACAATATACCCGGCGATCTCGAAGCACATGTCATGTACTACACACCTACACATGACACGGCGGCCGCGTCCGCCTAGCCCGCGTTCAAGCGAGGGCGGTCCGGAGAGGCGTTGTCTCTCCCGACTGCCGTGTAGTCCTCGCTTCGTGCTACATACTCAACACCCCACTCACTACACTATACACTTACACGGTTATAGTTCTCTGCGTGTGGACGTTTTCGTCGTAACTGAGATACGATCCCCAGCGTAAGATGTTTTAGTCCGTGAACCTCTGTTTCCACGGGTTCAATTTCAAGCTGTACAAAGACTAGACCGGCTAGTAGCACAACATCAAATAGTCAATATTAGTGACAATATACACACTTGTACTTTGGACTCCATGTTATCATTACCTCCAAGACATACCGGCTCTAGGAAGAATCCTACAATGTCAATAAATTAAAAAATTAAAAATCTCTATATGAAGTGGCACTGGGAGTATTATATGCATTTAATAACATAACTTATATGCATTTAAGTTTTCTTCCGTTAAATTAATTTTGTATTAATAATTAAACTTATGTTTAATGCTGTTTTGGTAGTTACTTTTATTTAGGCTTGATTTGTTCTTTTATAAACGTGTCGTGTTATTTAGCATAAAGGTAATAGTCAATTATATTCATAAGTATAAATGCATCTGTATTAGACGATGGTGTATCTTAACCCTTAATAGCCTAGTTTCAATTTTGATACCAATCTTTTAAATCGAATGTTCACATTACTATTAGTTTTTTTATAGGTTGGCTGTACGTATTTTACTGTTGTATAATATTCTTTCCAACAAAATCATCTAGTCAAGCAAACACAGTAATATTAAAAAAAAATCACTTTCGTAAATCAGGGTATTAAGGGTTAAATGAATAAGTGTACCTCAATATGATTTCGTTGTTCGCGAAAATGGTCTCCGTGGCGCCGAAGCTGTTCCTGACTTCCACGGCGTAAGCCTGCCGCGTGGTTTGATTGATGAGCACGCGAGCGACGGTCGCGTTCAGCATGATGTGCAGGTTGGGACGCTTGCTAGCTGGACGTAGGAAGGCACGTGCCACGCTCAGTCGGGATCCGTTCCTGTTCGTGGTCTGAGCGATTGCGAAGCCCGTGTGGTGTTCGCCGTTCAGATCTCTTGCTTTATACCCTGGGTACAACGTAATTATCTCAAGAAGAACGAAGTAGAATTTCCTTTGAAATGAAAAGTCCCAGGCTAAGAAGAGAATAGCTACCTAATTCCTCTCCCGCCTTCACGAGGCTATAGCTCAGCGGCGGATGGTACGGAAACTGAGACACTGTAAGCGGCCCTCCTGCAGCATGGTATCCTTCATCCATTTCTTTGAGCTGTTTGTTATCCTCAGACTTGAGGAAGTATGGAAGCACGTCGTCGTACGACCAGCCCTCGATGCCGGCTGCAGCCCAGCTGTCGTAGTCTTTGCGGGAGCCTCGTATGTACATCATTCCGTTCATTGCAGACGTGCCGCCAAGTACCTGTAAACATAGGACCATCTTTATTGGTCAAGACCAGAAGAAATTGGAAGTTGAGATGAACTGCAGTGACCTAATTTGGGGACAAATAATTCTTTTATGTTACATTTCCCAAGTAGTATTGAAGTATGAGAATTGTTGTCAAGAGTAGAGATAATGTTACAATGTGCCCAGAAACACAATTAGGTAAAAGTGTATAATGGAATCAGGCGTTATCTTGCGGAAGTCCATCCTAAGTAAGAAAAGGACGAATATTTAGCCACTTCCGCACATGCAGTGGTAGTCGTGCAACAAAGTGCACCGCCCGTTAGCCCGCTGATAAATGCGTATGCGGCAAACAATGCGAATTACACAACTGCCACCGTTAAATCACTCAACACGTGTTTGACCCCTCCACGGGGCATCTTCAGGAGTTATGTTACACCGATTAGTGCCAAACACAGAGTCATCTCTCATCAGGCTCTTTTTTTACTTAGGTAAAATTTCATCTATAGATATATATAATTATTTTATATATACTAATTCATTATTTACTCGAAGGGGTAGATTGCCGTTGGCGTGACAAAAAATGTTGGTTAACAATTTGTAAGAGGAGATCCACAAAAATTTTTCACCTTTTAATAGAACTAAAATGTATAACTATAAAAATTATGCATAATATATCCTTTCGTATTGTTCTATCAACTTTCAGTTTCCTTTAAGTGCTAATGACTGCGTATATTAAAACGGAGTCTCTCTATATTCTTCAAGTCTTATTGGTGATATTATTTTTATTTGTTGAATATTTACTTATAATAGATACAGTAGAGAAACAAACTCGAAAATAAAAGAAGTTTTAAAATATAAATCAAAAGCGTTCAGATATTCTATAATAACAATAAAAAAATTTCGTTTTTTTATGTATATTAGTGAGACCGGAAAGTAATGTCGTTTTCTTAAGTTAAATTCACACGACTATAACAAGTTTTTATTTCTAATCAACAATATATTCACCTTCGTCATCATCAACATTTTGCCAACTAGTAAACAAATCAATGCCGGAGCGGTAAAAATGAATCGATATTTCTGTAAAAAATGTCGACAGAAACGAAATTACTTTCCGGTTCCTCTATTAATTATGTCCGAGGAGATTCATAGGTGAATGAAAGCAACCGAAGTAGCAGGCAGGCTAGACGGCGCGCAGAACGGATCATCATCACTGCTTTAAGGTTTCATAGTGAAGACCAGGCATTGGAAGGTGTTCAACTACAAGGTGTATTAACTGTTAAGTCGTAAGTCAGATGTTTCCTCTTAGATGAGAACACAAATCAAATTCTATTCAATCAATTTGCTTTTGATTTGTGGTCTGATCTCTTTTCAATGTTGTATAAAGTAAATATTTAGTGATGTGTCAGCTATGAAGAAACACATAATTTATGAGTACTACTGGTTTACCTAAATAAATAAGGTGGACGGATGATTTTGTCAAGGCTGTGAATGTGTAGGAGAGGCATTTCTCTGAGCTTAATGGTGATGATGATGAACGGCTTGAGGGGTGGTCGTTAGTACGGGCTTCTTATCCCGTAATAGATAATTCGATGTAAAGAAAAACACTTGTTGGATAGTTAAACTTATAATATCAAAGAACAATAAATCTCAATCTGATTTACAAGTATTTCCTTTGTTGAACAGCGGTCGAAGCGACACGTCCGCTCGGTATCGCGGCGAGTCAGAGAGAGAGCGAGTTGTACCGAGTGTAAGAAGGGGCATGAAAAAACAGATGCGTTCACAGATAATAAATTTGGGTGCGTTCTTATGAACGCCACAGGCCCATTGCTAGGTTGATGAATAGCACAAAGAAGAACAATAATACAGATATCTATATTTGTCTAAGTGTATATCTAAGTTTATGTAAAGTAACTTAGTCTACCTTCCCCCGTGGCCAGTAGCAGCGTCTCTCATCCTCCCCGAGGCAGGCGGCAGGTTCAGGCTCGGTGCGATAGCCCCAATCGATGCTGGACCCGATGAAGTTCAAAAACATTGAAGGCACCTGACTTCCGGTTGGCTCGTCGAATCCTACATTAATCATTATTATTTTATTTAATTTAATATTCTTTATTATACACGCTAGGATACATTTAAATGATACTACAAAAATATACAAAAAAGTGCAAAGAGCGATCATATCACACAAGGCAATGTGTAACAGACAATCATAGTACGGAAAAGCTAGTATTATCATATAAGCTCACGTCAGTATAGAGTATAAATAAAATGTACAGTTAATGTATGTTTTATATACTACAATACCTGGCGATAAATATTGCACATCGACCTTTGGAAAGAGACAATCGGCTAATTTCGCTACGTAGAGCGTTATCTCTGTCGCACGAAATACGACTGACAAAACGTCACATAGGTAGTGTGGGGTAGGTATAGGTTAGAAGATATAAGTTCCGTATGTTTATGTTTCTCCGTCTAACTTTGCTGGGCACCACATATTATTTTTATTTAAGAAAACGACCAATATATAGCTACTTCTGCTATGTAGCAGTAGTCGTGCAATAAAGTGCACCGCCCGCCAGCCTGCTGATAAATGCGCATGCGGCAAACAATGCGAATTACACAACTACCACCGTTAAATCACTCAATACGTGTTTCACCCTTCCACGGGGCATCCTCAGGAATAATGTTCAACCGATTAGTGCCAAACACCGAGTCACTTTTTATTGCACGGCTATTGCTACATAGCGAAAGTAGCTCTATATTAGTCCTTTTCTTACATAGGATGGACTTCCGCAAAGTAACAGCTGAATCCATTAGATATTTTTTTTATTTATTCATATTTTCCCTACTTTATTAATTTTTTTTAGTAGTCCTGTACTTGTTTTTGAATTGTTGATTATTTTAACATTATAAGTGGTAATCTACCGCCGGCCGGGATCGCAAATCTGCTGAGAAAAGCCGACCCAAAACTCTGCAAGTGGTTTTTTAAATTAAACCAAGTTTCACATATTTCGAACAACTGATAACTTTTGAATGCTATAATAAGAATCATTAATTGATATACTTTTAATTTTAAATTTACAACTACGAAAATATCTAACATATCTTGCTGAATTTTATTATATATAATCATACAAACACATCCGTAAAGGATTTGTTAGAATTTTCAAAAACGAAATTAAGGCGTTAAGAGTTCGTTTTTATTTCCTTTATTTATTATACATCTGTCACTATTATTCATATTAGATTTTAAATTATAGCGCATAAATAATATATTATTGAAAATTTATTGCATTAAAACCGTTAAAATACCAATAACTCTAATAACATTTCTGATGAAATCGTTAGCTATATATTATATATCGTTAGTTATAAATTTATTGTGTTCTTCTAGTGTATATCACGATGAAAATGCCAGAAATGCCTAATTTGATACAACCTAGAATCAAAACGCGCTCTCCTATACTGGAATTCTTTGAATTAATGCTACCGAAAAAGATCCCAGAACAAACAAAGACGGGTTTTTTGTGATCACATTTACAATATACTAAAATTGCGAATTGTTGTATAGCAGTCAATAATGCCGCCAGGACTTTGGGGTTCTGGAGGGAAGATCACGGACCAGCATGTACATTGTAGGATATCTACAAAGTGGACTAACGATCTTGTTAAGGAGAGGCCCACGTCCAATAGTGGACGTCTTAAGACTAATATGATGACGTAATAAAATAAATGTATATATATGAATATTCCACTAACCAGCCTCCAATAGAAGCACACGCCACTCAGGCACTTCCGACAGCCGCGCTGCCACCACCGAACCGGCCGACCCACCCCCAACAACTATGAAGTCGTATACGGAGTCCATGTGTCGCCGATACTGGAACAGATGGAATAATAAGTTATTTTACTAATAGAAACAGTGCTTACTTATTCACCTTTATTTGCAGAGGTACTAAAGCAATCGACTTAGATATGTATTTAATGAAGTCCATCCTAAGTAAGAAAGGGACCAATATTTAGCCACTTCCGCACATGCAGTGGAATCGTGCAATGAAATGCACCGCCCGCCAGCCCGCTGATAAATGCGTATGCGACAAACAATGCGAATCAAACAACCGCCACCACCAAATTACTCAACACGTGTTTCACCCCTCCACGGGGCATCTTCAGGAGTTATGTTACACCGATTAGTGCCAAACACAGAGTTAGATATGTATTGCTAAGTTTAAAGTGACAGTTGGCGGACCACATGGCACGCAGAATAGATAGCAGCTGGGGTTTTAAGGTTCTGAAATTGATATACAAGGCGGATAGATGATGTTATTAAGAGTGGAAAACACTGGCATTAAAAGATAGAAAAAAGGAACATCGCCTCATTGTTGAACAAAAAGGAAAGTCGCTTGATCTTTTTAGATTACTGCTGATTATAGGGAATGTAATCAAAGATAATAAAATACAATAACAGAAGGAGAAGGAAAGAGATATAAGAAAATATGAGTTAAAAAAAAATTATTAAAGACTAATAAGAAATTAAATTATTGCAAAATGTTATATAAATAAAGAAAAAAAATGTTGTAAAGTATTATTGCTTAAAAAGATCTTTACCTTGTTATAGGATTTTATGTAAATGTTTTTTATGAAGAAATGTGATATGGAAAAGCATTCAAAAAGTTTTGCATCATAAGCATATTATAATCTTCGCGTCTGAAAAAATTGAAAGTCTTCGAGTAGGCACATCAATCTCCTGGGAACGATCAAGATCTAAAACGGGGAATTCCCACGATTGTTCATGCCTGTTATCTTTATATATAATACTAAATTTATTGGGAGCACATTTCTCCCGTGTGAACACAATCCTGTCACGCTTTTCGAAGCGCGCCGATATTGTTTTAATGCTGATTATTAACTTTTATCGATTTATTGATGTTCTTTCTTCGATCTTTCTAAGTTTATTTCCTTGCTCTTCTTTCGTATTTCTCAATTTATCTTACTCGCCTTTTATTCCTTTTCATTCCATTATAATTCATACATCACTTCTTTTTCTTCACCATTTCTTTTTGGATTACTTTTTTACCATTTATTTTAACATTTCTGCATAGTTATATATTTTTTGTTTTATTATTATGCATACTCATATCTATATCAAAATTTTAATTGCTTATTTCTTGTGTTTCAATTCGGATCAGCAATAGGCAGTATCACATCGTGTGAAGTCTTCACATGTCCAACTTAGAACTGATCATAGTGATAAGCTAGAAGGAAGAGAAGGTATGTCTTGCAGAAGTGTTAAATTGGATACTGCGATCAAATTTAGCTTCCCCATAAAGGTGTCTTTGCAAGTAAAGAACGGAACAGAGATGAGCTCTCAAAAATATATATTGTGTATCTAATGGATTCAGGCGTTATTTTGCGGAAGCCTATCCTAAGTAAGAAAAGGACCAATGTATAGCTACTTTCGCCATGCAGCAGTAGTCGTGCAATAAAGTGCACCGCCCGCCAGCCCGCTGATAAATGCGCATTCGGCAAACAATGCGTCCTCAGGAGTAATGTTACATCGATTAGTGCCATTTTATATCATATTGACTCTGTGTTTGTTTGCACTTTATTGCAAATTGCAAAATTTGAATACTGCATGGCGGAAGTAGCTATATATTGGTCCTTTTCTTAAATATATTTTGACTGCTCAAATAATTTAAATTGCATATTATTATTATCATGCTCCTTTCTCATCCTTCTTAATTTCTTCCATTCATTTCTCATTTTTTTCCTTTCCTTTCGTACATCACCTCGCTTCCATCGCCTTCTCTGCAGGTTACATTTGCATTTTGTTTTATTTTGATTGCTTGTTTTTGTTTTTTTACATTTATTTGTTTTAATTTAAACTGGTTACTGGAAATATATAGAGAAGGCTTGTTTCTAATAGTGAACATTTTACAGCTAAAATGATGATGGATTAGATTTTTCAAAATACGCTCTATTAAGATTAATTATTTTCTGTAATTCGTTTTGTCTGTAACTCTACCTGCGTCCTCCCACACGGGTCCTCCAGGTCGCACTGGCTGCGCAGGAATACCTCCAGCAAACCCATGAACAGCATGAAGGCTCCTCCTCCGCACGTGGCCGCCAGCGTGGGCCCGGGCTGCGACATCGGACAGTCGCATGTTATTGCCATCTGGATAAATAGAAAAAAAAATTTTTAATCACCTTCTTATTTCTTTGTTATTATTTAATTTTGAAGCTTTTTTATTTTAACATTTATATTTGGAACTCCTAATGTTATACTTACTTATCTTATTTTTTTGATTTAAAACATTTTATCGTTTCATATTTTTATTTATGTCTTAATAATCGTGTCATTTCATCACCAAACACTTAATTAATTTGATATTTAATTTTCAAACTTTTAATTAGAAAATGGTTGCTGATTAGTCCATAATGAATAGAGAAAATGATAAATTAAAACCCAATATGTATCATCTAGAGCAGTGTTTCCCAACGTGAGGCTCACGCCCAAAAGTGGACTCGTCCGAATGTTACTTAGGGGGTCACAAGAGTTTTAGAAAGGCTAAGGTGGCGCAAGGCAAAAAAATGTTACAAAATACTGGCAGAATATAGTATAAGTTATCCGTTTTGTAAAAAAAAACAGTTTTATTCTTAAAAACGTTTCACAAATTTTGAATGATTCAGACATTTTCTTTAAGTGATTCATGGACTAATTATGTCTCTTTCCATGTATAGCTTCACCATGCTTGAAGGGACAGAGTCTGGAAGATCATTATATCTAAGTAACGTAATTATGCTACCTCGGGAACTTTGTCTAGGGTCATTTTATATTCGACAGCCTAAATTCCTCTCAGAGTACATTAGTGTTGTAGATTTAAATTTAAGCTTCGTGTCAAAGAGTATACGTGTAGTCCGATTAAAAACTAGTTAGTCATAAATCATTGTGGCCACACTGTTTGCGAAGTAAAACGTGTTGTAACAACTCTTGTAATGTAAGTGGTAAATTGACAAATTTGCCCGGAGGTAAAAACAACTCCGTCAATATCCGTTAACTTATCCTGTATGTAATGATATTAAGTAATTAATTTAGTAGTAATTGTAATAATGTATTTTGTTAATATAATATAATGTAAATAGGTGACTTAGTATTAACTTCTGTGAATGGTTATATTCGCCATGTGCCATGTGTGGATTTGTATCTCGTTCGGCAATTTGTTTAAGCTGTACAAGCGTTAGTGACTTGAGGTAACTGAGCAGTAGGGCACTGGAAGAAGACAAATGTCAAGCCGTCTATTCCGAAATATCCCGTGTGCGTTATGTCAATCGCACTCTTCGCTGTCTCTTTGAACACTGTAATCACCCATTGCGGTATGTGAGCGGTCTGAAGAAGACAAACCTTAAGCCGTCTGTTCTTAAACATCTCATGTGCGTCTTACCAATGACGCTCTTCACGTCTCACCGCTTAAATACCAGTACTTTCGCTTACTATAGTTACTCTATATCTATTGTAGGATGGTGTAGGTGCTAATGTTGATTCGCGATTGGAATTCGAAAACTTTATTTTCAAACAAAAATAAAAATTTTCTTTTCTTTTCATCTGATAGACGCCCACTGTGTCTTCCGCTGCCTGCATCCAGCTACTTCTCGTGATCTTAAGTATGTCGTCTGTCAAACTTTTGGGGGGAGGGGGGGGGGGGGGGGGGTTATCGACGCCACGTCTACCGGCTTGTCGCCAGAGTCGACCTTTCGGCCCCAATGGCCATTGGTTGCATAAGCGATATCCCCCGTTTACTGCCACTTCAGAGACCAAGACCAAGACCTGTCGTAAGCGACCATGTAGCAGATCCGTATGTCAATACATATTAATCAAAAATCTATACGTAAAAATATATTATGTATTCAATATTGTGTGTGTTGTTGATTCCCGAATTAAAGCAGTGTGTATGCACCTTTAAATCTTCTATTAAGATGATTACACACCTGTGCTGTACAAACACACATTGCGTGAATGTTTATTAGTTGACCTTTGCTATCTAAATGCAATGATAAAATCATTAACCCAAGGCTGGTCGGTTTTTATTCACTTTCACACTTCGGATTTGTGGTAGAACTTTCCGGATAAATAATTATGATTACGAATTTACATATCTGTTTTGTAATTGTGTTTATTTATAAGCATATAGCCTAGCGGTAGAGGACTAAGATTTGGGATCGTAGGACGCGGTTTCGTCTCCTAGGATACATTATTTATATAGAATTGCTAGTACAGTAATACCCCGCTTTACGCGAGGGATACG
The DNA here is from genome assembly GCF_028537555.1 of Battus philenor. Taxonomy (NCBI): domain Eukaryota; kingdom Metazoa; phylum Arthropoda; class Insecta; order Lepidoptera; family Papilionidae; genus Battus; species Battus philenor. Next base: position 674,263 of record NW_027181686.1, on the reverse strand, counting down.
TTCCAAAAAAAAATCGCGTTAACTGAAATTCGCGTATAACGAGGTTTATGATTAAACATAGTCAAAAATTATTACAAATAAATACAAATAATTTTGATCAATCACTTTAATTCTAGGAACACTTTATACAACACATACTCTTATTTTTTACGGAAAAATAGATCTATTGTCTTTTGGGTAACGTTTTGTTTACGTTCTTGTAAAATACGTTCATAACACCCAACACTGTTTTTAATTGTTTGACAGATGGTCAAGACACAATAAAGAAGTTGATGACTATATTATATTTATACGCACTCTTTCGCATAATTCGAGGCATTAGAGAGCGAAATTTGCAATTCGCGTTATAGTGAAACCGCGTATAACGGGGTCGCGTAAAGCGGGGTATTACTGTACACAAACAAGTTTCCAGGGGTACGCACTGCCAAGCGTGGCGATTATGGTACATCATAGATATCTGAGGAGAAGACCTATGTCTTATACTGGGCGTTTATGGGATGAAATATTATCTGTTTTTGCGCCAAATATGCTATAAGTATATTTAGATGTCGAAGAAATGGCTTCTATATTGTTTTCTCTGTTTTATTCACTTATCGCTTAGATACATTCTAATATAATAATGTACGGGTCTGTCTAAGCCTCTAAAAGGCCAAAATTTTTGTATATACAAACACTGTACTGTAATAAAAAGTAAGGTGGAATTGTCATTTAAAACTTCCAAACATTAGGAACGATGAAATTTTTTTTTCCTAACTTAGTAGAATTGTGCCTACATATAACATTTGCAAAGCGTATGTTTGTCAAAAGCTGTAATATCATTTAGCTCAACCCAAACCATTTTATATAGGGTGGGCCAAAAATTTTTGCAAATAGCAACACTTGATTTCTCCAAAAGCGTGAGAGTAACCGTGGGAGTGCCAACGGCGAGACGGAGCACATCTCGACGATGTAATTTTTAAAAAATAAATTTTAATAAATGGCAATTACGGTAAATAAATCATAAACAAAATAGCATTTGTACTTTTATTTTTACACATGTTTCAAAAGTGCAAAAATTTATGGCCCACTCTATACAATATTTTGTATCTCAAAAACATTAAGTCTCATCAAGTCTAAAACTCAACTGATATTTTTCCGCAACCACTGTATTGCACGATTTGGCTTTATGCGACTTGTCGTTCTCGTTTTGACACGACTAAGGAGGTAAAAACCGAATCGCAGAAGGTACTAAAAGCTCTACCTGAAAGCCTATTCCGACTTTTTCGCGGACTGGAAAAATGTTCACAATAGTTTGTTTTATCGATCGGGGATTACTTTGAAGGGGATGAAATAGATATGGAACAATAAATAATGAATTTATATTTAAAGAAAATATCACTGCTTTTTGACTACAGTATTATCAAGATGTTGGAGCTCTACCAGAATTAAGCAAGAAAGTTATCATTGGGTTCAATAATTGCAATAATATTTATGTATGTATTTAGACACAATTAAGTTACATTTTTACAAATTATCAATACGATCACGAAGAATTCCACGTTTTTAAATAATTTCCATGTCTCTGCTCGAGCAAGTTCGATGAGTGTGGTAGTTATTTTGACTACCATAAGCTTAACATTCGCTTTTTAAATTTTTTCGAATTTGAGATCCAACAATTTACGTCAGCTAACTCGATATTACCAACATAATGTTTTTCCGCCAATTTATTGCATTCTTTTTTTAATTTCGCGCGCTTTAAGAAGTTCTTCATGATTTCAGCGATATGATGTCCACGGCTGGACATCGGACTCGTCCATAAATTTCTCATAAATTTTATTGGTACGGCGTTTTCTTTTTTCACCGAACTTCACGTGGTTGTCTGTACACGCTTTGTTTGCCGGTCCGTGATCTTCATTCCAGAACCTTCAGGCCGCAATGACCATTTGTTCTGCGCGCTATCTGGTCTGACTACTGCCACTTTAAATTGCAACACCGCTGGGGTATGTCCGTTAGTTTCTTTCGTTTAAGAATCTCGTAAAAAGCGAAAGTAAATCGTGCAGTTAATTAAGTGAAAATGTTCCGTAACTAAATCAACAGAGATAAATCTTAAAACTAACAATATATAAAACAATGAACAGAATTCACATTTAATTTTAATACAAATATGAAACGTATGGGAGCGTACTTAATTAGCGCGCGCTTTTGCAGCGCGCTGATTGGTTGAAATGTTTCACAGAGTATAAATAAATTCACAGATTATCAAGACGTCGTGTATTGTATTATTAGGAACTTTAATTGCATTCAAAATTGATGGATGAGGTAGATTAATATGTTATTATGAAGCGGTCGAGGTTGGACGCGCATTAGGGTCGGAACATAATTGCGATGCACTTGTCGTATGATTTGACACGCACGTATATTGAATTGTTTTATTATTTATAAATTTTAACAAAGTTGTCAAAACCACAATTATGTTTTATCATTAATTCACTGATTAATTTTTGGCGATCGAAATATATGTCAAATGTATATGTAATATGGACATGCTTCGATAATTTCGAAATTTGAAAAATTAAAAAACTAAACAACGTTTTTTATTAGTGGACAGTTGTTTGTTTGGAACATATGAAAATGCCTCCAACTAGTCAATTAGTATATAGTAGTAAATTTTTAAAATAATCTCATCACCTATAGTCACCGAAAGAGAAGGTATATCCATGTATTTATATTATATTAGGACCTTGAATAAGTTCTCGCTGTTTTTTGAAAGATGGCGTTGCGGCACTCTGTGTCCGGAATTTTTTTTCTTTATAATCTATACTTATTCTATGTTTATACTCTAATATTATTATCTTTATTTTTGAACTTGTCGTTTATTATTCAAAAAGATTGCATATTGAACTCTACCTGTACTATTTACAATGTGTAATAAGCTAATCTCTTATTTTTTTAATTTAAACTATATTAGACATTGATAAGTCAGAAACTTCTGTCATTATCAAATCAAGTTAATATCAAGTTAAGAGTAAGTTACAAATAATACAAACTTAAACTTTTAGGAAGAATATTAGATAATTAAAAATCTAGAACTAAATATTGCAATAGCCAAATGACCATGCAATAGACAGTTTATTATTACACTCGTAAATAACTTATTGGTGTTAATTACGCAATTTGCATTTATTTTACGTAATTGATACAAATAGGAGTTTATACAGGGTGTTAAAATTACTTACGAAATAGTTAAAAATATTAATTGATTCGGCTTCTTCCAAAGATATATATGGAGGATCTGTCTTAATCGCCATGCTTGGCAGACGGGTTGGTGATTGCAGCGTGGTATTATGGTGCGCAGAGGACGCTGCTACTTCATCCTCTGGAAACTTTTTTGTGTGAAGTGACAATCTTATTTTTGCATAAAGTAGAAATTATATATAAATTATTAAAATAATTATTTGTATCCCGGGAATCGAACCTCACGACCTAGAATACAACTACCCACATAAATAATAATTATGGGTATTTATATTAGTGGATTTACTATGATAATTTTTGGCTTTTTGTTATTTATTTCGCTTTGAATTAGATACGTATTTATACTCTTATTAAGATTTTTTGTTTAAATTTTTGTACACACAATTTATTACAAAGAATATGAATCCGAACGTGAACTTGAATTGGATTTTGAGTTTGAATTAGAATAAGACTTTGATTTTGAAAATGTATTTGATTTCGAATTAGAATTAGTATTTGAATTAGTGTTTGAATTCGAGTTCGAATATGAATTTGGTTTTGAATTCGAAATTGAATTAGCATATGTATTTGAATATGAACTTGAAATTGAATTTGTACTTGTATTATAAAAAGAATTTGAATTTGAATTTGTAATGTAGCCGCTAGGGCTAGATTCGCCGCTGTAAACAAGGTTTTGGTTTTTTTTTTAAAAAATTGTTAATGCAAATAAGGTGGTTTACATGGTGTGGTATGATGGTTGTGGATCATTCCACATCAGGCGATGTATGAAAAGAAATAAAGTATAAAAAGGAATTACAGGCTAAAATTGGATAAAAGTGGGAAGAATATGTGACATTGAGACGAAGACAAGACAAAAGATAAGAGTGAAAATAAAAAATTTAACGTGAAAAAATTATTATTGTCATAAAAATCCCTGTGAACCATATAGTTACATAGAGGTCCCAGAAACAAGGTTCTAAAAATTGTTCAGATCAGTCCAGTTAGCTGGTGAAGTTTATTGATTTTAAAACCTTGTTTTTATCATCCTATATCAAAGATTAATACCAACGAACGGTTGCAAATTTTTAGTTGACGTCGATCTGTCTCCGACACGTTCGCTTGCTCAGGCGAAGGTCAAATATTATATAACTGCAGAGCTTAGAGAGCTTAGTCTTGTGTCAAATCAGTTGCGTCGGTTAGTTTGGATTACATTATTTCTGACATCTTATAGCTCTATGAATCATGTACAGAATGATTGTTCATAAGCATAAATGCTTTGAGGGGTAAAAATACTAAGGTTTCTGATGTAATAAGGCAATAAAAGAAAAAGTGTTCACAAAAATATGATTATTATAATAATTTAATGTAATATATTCCAGAGTAATTACTTTCTACAGGTTTGTAAATATATGTATATATATATATATATATATATATATATATATATATATATATATAAATTAACATTTTGTTATCATAGATTACGAATTTTAATGTTGCAATTGAACTGTTCCGTAGACACTGATTCGCTGAACAAAATTAATACCAGAAAATGATTATGTTACTGGTACTAATATATGTACCAGTACATATATATATATGTATATATATATATATATTCATATAAATATATATTATATATTTGTGTGTTCGTCTAATATTAGTACAATTCTTCTTGGGTTTTGTATGGGTACTTTCAAGTTATAATACTATTATTATTGTGTGCAATTAATATGTTATAACTATAATTAAATCCATTTTTAAATTACTGTCCTATTGTCGCAATCCAGTATGATCATCTGTCTTTCTTTTTTCACGCTTTAATTTTCTAAGAAGTTCACTATGTTTATTAAATATCCCAGTATTTTAGAAAGACGCCGACAAGATATAAGAACAATTTAACTTGAAAATATGTAATATGATTAAACGGTATATGATTAATAATTGTTTTTCAAATAAAAGCCTTTGTAATTAATGCATTAATTTGGGTTTTTTTGAAACTGTCACAGATTAAATAGCTGTTAAGTGTAAAAATGCAGTAAAAGTTTTAATGTCCTTCGTATATTTTATAGATATCTGTATTTTCCGTACAAATGATTCATTGCTGTCCACGCTGGGTCCGGCTTTATAAAATTATGAACTCTTGTTAGTTTGTATACGGTATACTTATATACAGAGTGACTCTTACATACAGAGTATAGCAGTAAATTATCGACAAGGTTGCGATGTTTTATTTGACTATACAAAATGTTTGTAAATATCAAAAACGTGTACATTGCAGCGGTGAATTGTTTTCGTGATGCGCTAAAGTCGTGAAGTACCTTCGAGATCCCACCATGTTTAAGTATTTAAAAATAATTTTATATACCACCTTCGTGTATCTTGACTTCCGGCCTTATAAAACTTCCGTTTAAAACAACACGTTCATTTCAGATAAATGTAGGTTACTCTTCATGTATATAAGGTACAGGGTGTTTGGTTACAGGTGTAAAAACTTTGAAGAGGCGATTGTATTGGTCTCTCTTTCTTTTCAGTCAACAGACGGACATTGCACGACATAGGCATACTCTAAAAATCTTCACAATGACTAGTTCTATATTGTCCGCATCCATTACGCATCTATTTCTATGTTATGTTATGTTATGTGTTTGAAGTTATGCTGATAGCCGATTTTGGCTTTGTACAGCTTCATCGGAATGGAGCCCGTGGAAACTGAGGTCCACAGGCCGAAATTTTTAGGCTGCGGAACGTACCACAGTTGCGGCGAAGACGACCAAACGTGGGTAACTATAACCGTATAGGTGTATAGAGTAGTGAATGATTGAGTTAATTATGTAACGCGAAGCGAGGACTACTCGGCGGTCGGGAGAGACATGGGCCTCTCCGTAATCTATTTCTCATTTGCTGTCAATTAATATAAGGAACAGTACCCGGCGATAAATACCCTTAGAAAGAGACAATCGGCTAATTTCGTCTTCGCAGACCGTTATCTCTGTCTAACGAAACACAGAGTCCGGTATCTATTAGGAGCTGTTGCAACAAGTATCATTTGCTTATTTTGATAATTATTTTTATTCTTTGTATAAGACACACCAATTTTTCTATAAGTGGTGGCATTAAATTGGAGTAAAATAAAATAAAAAAAAATTAAATACGTAAACATAAAGTGAAAAAAATTTTTTTGTGTATTTTATACAAAGAATAAAAATATTTATTTTGTATTGTTTTACAGCTCCTAATAGATACCGGACTGTTTGTATTTCGTGCGACAGAGACAACGCTCTACGAAGCCGAAATTAGCCGATTGTCTCTTTCCAAAGGTCGATGTGCAATATTTATCGCCGGGTATTGTACATACTATCCAATTTTAAATGATATCAGAAATACTAAATATTGTTGCCAGAACTTATACGCTTTCGGATAGAAATAATATTTTAATGTAACATATTTCAGAGCGAACATTTTATAGCTTTTAAGCTAACAAATGAAGTATACCACCTATCCCTTTAAATATTTTACTACAGAAATAAGTAGAAGTATAGAAATAATATATTAAAGTTATAATTAGTTTAGTTTTACTTACCTTTGGTTAAGTTTGGCTTTTTTTATAGTAATAAAAAATAGTAGTAATTTGTCTACGAAATCCCTTTACGGAATGACACATCTGTTGTGATTCCATTATACAAGAATAAATTAAAATATTGCAAAGATATGTACAGAAATGTAACTACAAAACCATTGGAATATCGTAAAAGCGAGAGGTAATTCAAATGGAGCATTTCGCACCAGAAGCCGTTGGAAGCCGCTCGAGATAATTAAACCTTTTGTTAGCGCAGAGTACAGTCGCGAACATAAAACTTAAATTTATCCAATAATATAAACATTTGAAATATATTACAAATTATTGTTTTGTATAATTTTATGTGTATTTATGTTATATGTCTTATGAAGTTAACATTAGTTTTTTTTCAAGACCTACATTTCACAGACATTAGCTTTCATGCATTTGTTTTTATGATTATTTTTTAATTTTTTTTCTCACGTTTCTGCATATTACCGTGCTTACTGTCTCTTAAACTATTTTCTAACTTGAAGTCAACTAATTATAATTATTTTTAAATTATTAGTGTCTTATTCGTTTTTCACGGCGCCATAACAATGTTCATTGTTTTAGCGGTAGCACGTTGACTGCTGGATATATTCCTTCATCGTAGATTTCCAAAAGCACCTGTTGTAAACAGCCTATATGTAGCATATTTCGACAACCATAACAATTTTGATCAGAGAATGTAGAGGAAAGAAAGGCGACATATCGAAGAAGGTTTGCAAATAAGGAAAGATAGAACAAGTGAAGGCATAAAAGGTATTTTGAAGAAAGAAGAAAATAAAAAATCCCGAAAAAGTAACCCATAATATATCGTTTGCCCAATACATGGGAGAGGGAACTAGATATCCCCAAAACCGGGGACCAAAAAGAAATTGGTCATACGAGAAATCTATCCAAAAAGCCCATGTCAAATAGCGGACCTTCTGTGGTTGAAATGATGATCATATATATAATAACTTTTCTTCAATTATTTTTGTCTCCATTTATCGAGTGTGTGTGATTGTACTTCTAAAATGTTAATACTTAAACCCCGCTGATTTTTATGTAATTCCGAACGCCTCGGTCTGAATGGAGGTATTTTTTCTCATTAGAGCAAAGCACAGAGTTTGTGGTGCTCGTGAGAACTGTGCCACGGGAATTCGACTGTGCAGAGGTAATTAACTCGCTTTTTAGTATATAATATAGTTTTGGTACGTTAGACAAAGGTATTACATGTTTTAATACAATGTAGTGGATGTCTAATTTCATTGTTTTGTAAAATATTTATGAACGCGAGTGTACTTTTATTGGAAAGAGATATAGAATTATTAATAAAATAGCTGTGCTGATGCATGGTTGTACCAGCCAAAAATTTTTTTATACTGATGGGAAGAAATAATAAATCGAAGAGCCAGGCCTGGAGAATATGGTGGCAGTACATCCCATCCAAGCTGTGTAAGCTTTTGGCGTGTGATTGGTCACAGATCACAGAGAGTTTGGACTCTCCGTGAGGACATGGGGAACCCATATCCGAGCTTCGAGATTATACCCAGGCCTTTGTGTCAAGTGGTCATAAACAGTTGTTTCGATAAATTTGAACTCTCACCGATCTTACTTTACCTATTTGCCGGTTTGCATCAACTAATGCCTTTATCGCATCTTTATCAGCTTCAACCGGCCTTCCAGAAAGTGGTGCATCTTTGACATAAAAATTGCCGAAATTTTGCAAACCAATTCTGGCACTGGCGTATTGTCAACACATCTTCTCCATACACATCGGTTAATTTCCTTCCTGCTTAGAAAACATTTTTACATTTTCCATATAAGAAAATGAATTGTGACGAAAATGCTGCTTATTGCTCTCGATTTTTAAAAGGGCACCAACCAAAAACTACTGTGTAAAATCAATTGAACTATGTATATATGGTTATTGACTATCTTCCCTGATGGCGAGGGTAGTGGACGATACTCTACAAGCCTCACACGGATTGTTTCTCTGTCCATGAAAGTCCCCCCAAGTACTACATATTGAACAAGTCGACGCGTTATTTTGGTCTGTTATTCATAAGGTTCAAATTTCGATTCCATATAGGATAGGTAACAATATCGATTAGTGTAGTGACAGCTACAACCTTTAAAAATTAAACTACAATTTATATGCTATTATTGAGAATGTCTAAAGCAATTTTGTACAGTTTTTCGTTGGGTTAAAAAGAAAAAACTTAATAGTTATTTCGGGTAATGCCGTTGCCTGAAGGTGCCCAGAACTGCTATACCGCTGCACGGATTATTAAAGCACAAGAATACATATGCAATTTATAAAGTTATGTACAGGATACACTACGGACCTTCGGAGACCACGCGCGTGTTTCAAGTGAGTGGAATCTCCGCGTAATGTCAAGGATCGTTTCGCAATTGATTTAAAGGTTGCATTTGGATGCGGTATAATAGGACGCACGGCACGCGACCCACGATTTAGTTCTTTTGAGGATATGTCCCATTTAAAATATCTCATAAATATATGAATAGATGAATTTTTATGTGTTAATGACGAATATTTTACGTTTAAATATTTTTATACACTTGTAAATTTCCCAAAAGCCTCACACACACATACATGTATATTTGAGCTATATAATATAATATATTCCTACCTTCTATCAATCTTAGACGCTTCTTTTACTTCTCTTTTGTATAAATGTGTATGAATGAAAAAAGGTAAAAATATGTTTAAATAAACACATAAACAAAAGATAAAAGTAAAGTGTAGTAAGTGTTTAAGTATATCAAATAATATATTGGAAACAAACATGCCGGGGATTGGTAACACGTTGATTGTCACCTGAGAAATACATATAATGTAACATGAAGATGTGAAATTGACGTTTAATTATTTATTTACTTTTTATTGTTCATCATAGATAGTAACTAAAATAAAAAGAAAAAAAACTATTTATATAGAGGTACAAGAGGCGGTCTTATCGCTCGTGACGATCTCTACCAGACAGCCTTTAGATGGAGATGAGAGACTTGAAGGAGAGGGCAAATACATGGTCTTTAAAAGAGTAAATATGGGCATTTTTGCTGGACTCTTCTCTGTAGATTCAATATTTTGAACCTTAAAAAATATAGAACCAATAATTATATTCATTTAAAGAAATTATTATATACATATTTTGACACCCTGAAAGTGCTTCGAGTTACGTCGATGATCTTGGTTCTTCTGAGGATCTCTTCATTACTGCATTAAAACTCCATTGCTCTCTCGGTGACCTTGAACTTTATGAGGTATGAGTGACTACTTTTCGGATCCATATGTCATCACCGGTAACACAAATTGGACAAAGACCATCATCTTCAAACGTAGCGGTATTTTTGTATTCCGAAAGTGGTTAGTAAAGTCTATAAGAAATAATTAATATTTATTCCATTACTACATTATAGATAGTACGTAAAAACCCATTGGCTTTCATCACCATCTATGACTTGATTTTACGAGCAGTCGAGCTAGCAACCATTTAAAGAAAATTATTTATTAACATTTCAAATGTAAAAACACGGACATTTTGTTTTATTTCTTTTGATTCCTTATAGTTGGCCACTTTATCATATTTGATTTAACTACCATCGCAGACGATTCGGAAGGAGTCGTGAAATCCTTTAAGGCGATCATAAATAGGTACGTGTTAACATTATCGAGTCCTTGTCGGATGAAATGTTTTGTTGCATCAGATTTTTACGTAATTGAATCTTTAGAATTAACCCTTTTATGTAAGAAAAGGAATAATATTTAGCCACTTCCGCACATGCAGTGGTAGTCGTGCAATAAAGTGCACCGCCCGCCAGTCTGCTGATAAATGCGTATGCGGCAAACAATGCCAATCACACAACCGCCTACCACTGCATGTGCGGAAGTGGCTAAATATTGGTCCTTTTCTTACTTAGGATGGACTTCCGCTAGGTAATGCCTGATTCCATCAAATAACCCTTTTATATTACTTCCTTTTTTGACTACAACTTTGTGAAAGTATCCTTTCCACTGTTTATTTTTTTGATAGTAAAAGTCCAGTTGCTTCCCACCATCTTCATAACTATATCCTTCGAGTTTGAAGCTTTTCCTGCGTTTATGTTTCCAATTCTGGTGCCATAGTCTACTTTCTAGCAGGTGCTTGCCATTCCCACTAGTGTTTTGTCTACTCTTAGATCGATATCTGTGATCGTTCTGAATTATGACCCATTTGTTTGTCTATCTAACCCTTGGACTGATCCATCGGCTTCTTCTGTGTTCTAAAAACAGATTGTTAAGTCCAATATAAGGTTCTTCAAGTAAAGAGCCATGTGTGATATCCTCCTCCTTCTTTTTTTCAGCCGGTGGACGCCCACTGCAAGATATAGATCTCTCTTAAAGATCCCCATGATGATAGGTCCAGCGCTGTCCGCATCAAGCGAATTCTCGCGACTTCAACTATATTATCGATCCTAGTAGTCATACACTCCTAACATCTATAAAATTCACAGATTAACTATTTAATAGTTAGAGTTATACAGAATGATTGGTTGTGTATATGTCAAAGCTTTCAAGAAATAAACACATAGCTTATTTATCTACAAAAAGCAAGAGCATTTACACCAATTTCAACATATATAAAGTGATCACTCTGAAATATGTTGATTTTTTTTATTAGAATGCAACAGGCTAATGACTTCTGGTAGTATAAAGCCTTGTGGTTACCATTTTACGGTCTTTTCAGGCTATGTGATCGAAAAATTAAAAAATCTGCATTGTTTATCTGAATAAAAGCATTCCAGAACACGATATATTTTTGCTTAATAAATCTGTCAGGAAATTCAAAATAATCAAAAATTGCAAATATCCAACGATAATTTCACCAGATATTTTAATAATAATAGAGATATTAAACCTTTTCACGTGAAACTAAGATATATAATACTCACGTTGACATTTCGGTTTATACGATTATTATGTTGTCTGTTTGACAAGCAACTAGCGTGTGAGATGACGTCTTAATAAACACCCAACAGGCGTATCGTGTGGAAATGTCTTTATGTCGTTTAAATTTAATGACATTCTAGAAAATTCTATCGTTTATAACTTTCTAAATATTGTTTCATACACGAAATGTATTCTATACTTCGATTGTAATGTTAAATATGATTGTTTCAACACCTAGTTCTGATTTTCGATCTGTCAATGTCATGTACTTTTTTTTTAATTATCTATGTTAATAATAATTATAATGGGACATTGTTGCTAAGCGCAAAGATCGAAAGCCGCTCCACAAATTTAGATTATTTATTTTCTTAATTAGAAAATTACGAGAAAAGTTTCAAGGAAAATAGTAAAAACAGCAATTTTCTTTACTTATCTACACCATAGAATAAATTATAAACAACCGTTCCTAGCTGTCAAACTAATGGCGCCATTAAAATAAAAAAACATGAAATGGGTTGCAATAAAAATATAAACAAATGGTTTTGCCTTGTACTAAATAAAAAATTATATAAGTAGTTGTAATTTATTATTAAGACTAAAGAAAGTGATTACAATAAACATTTTAAACTTTTTTTTTTATCAGACTGCTATATGTTAATTTATATATAAAACAAATTATGTATATAAATAATTTACATATATGTACTGACTCATCATGATATGTCATAAACAATGAGACTTAAAAACTTGAAATTTAGATTTAATATTCTTTTTACTAATAAGCAAGTCAGCTAGGAAGGGATTTTAGTAAATTTTATTCACAAGCAGGTTTTTTTTTTAAAAAATGTTCTCTTCTATTGGGACCCCTCGTACCCTTATCTATTGTGGGACAGGGACTTCGTTTTTATTTAATAATTTATTTACGTAATATTTTTATTTTCGCGCTCTACTATCGTTCCTCCTTTTATCTCTCATTCCTTTATTTATTTTCTTTCTGCAATTCTTCTTTTTTTCCCTTTCATATCCATTTTCACTTTTATCCGATACCATTCTTTCTTCTCCTCATACCTTAAATATTACAAATTCTTTATTTTTATTCTACACCACATTTTTGGTCTATTCTAGGTATACATTTTTATATGTATTATTTTATTCATTTATTTATTTAATTGCCTATTTTTACACTTTTATTTACTACTTTTTAATTTTAGCTCAACTCTTGTTTCTTTTTATTACCATTTCCGCAATTGTTGTTCACATTTTTAGGAACGTTGGTTTTGCTTGTCTTTGATTAGCAAGGCGATAGAGTCCTTACTAATCTCACAAGAGAGGTTGAGGTGGGTTGGTTAATGTATATTTTCAAATAGGTCAGAATATTTTCTTTGTATATTAAAAATTATTATTAATGCAAGAGAAGTAATATAAAAAACGCCCAATATAAAAAACGCCGCAAAAAATTGAGCGACGTCATATATAGGGCTTACAATATCGAACTAAAAAATAAAATACGGGTATTTGAAATTTGAAATACCGGTATACCGGTATTAAAATCGGTATTATTAACAAATTTACAAAGTTATATTTTTACTTACCTCTGTTGTTATATTGACTTGTTAACAAATAATATATGAAATATAATAAATATTGTTATGAAATGAGTAGATATTATTTATTACACAGAAAATAGGAGTAAATAGATACGAAAACTCGTGTACGTAAAAAAAGTACATATTAAATTCTATGTTACATTTTACGTTACATATAATAGGCTCGTATGGAATTATATAATTAAAGAAACCAAAAATATAATTTAATTAAAATTATTTAAGAAATAATATTTATCACTTGCGTTTTGTATGTATAATGTAATACCAAAATATCGTTTTATTTACATAAATACCGGTTTTTAATAAAAAAACACAAAAGGTTTTTAATGGCGTTACCTTGCGGAAGTCCATCCTAAGTAAGAAAAAGACCAATATTTAGCCACTTCCGCACATGCAGTGGTAGTCGTGTAACAAAGTGCACCGCCCGCCAGCCCGCTGATAAATGTATGCGATGCAAACAATGCGAATTACACAACTGCCACCGTCAAATCACTCAACACGTGTTTCACCCCTCCACGGGGCATCTTCAGGAGTTATGTTACACCGATCAGTGCCAAACACAGAGTTTGGCTTGGTTTGGCAATCTGTGTTTGGCATCATCCATACAATCCATACTAAAAAGTGTTTCGAGATCCTAGAATCCTGGTATTGTAAGCCAGTAATGACTAGCATAGACCTCAATATGATTATAGTTTTAAGGTCGTCAAAAAATAATAACCTAAAAGGGTTTTAAAGTTGTTAGTTTGGTTAACATTTGCGAACATAATTGACACGTAATTTTATTAACCTAACAAGGCAAGGAAGTCAAGGTTATTGCAAATAATTATAATATTGTGTACACCTAATACCGTTACTTCCTGTATGCACCGCCTTTTAAAAGCTAAACGCGACTGTGATAAAAAATATACTGTTTATGTTTAGTTATGTGTAGTTTACTTTTTACTAGGCTTAGAAACTTTTATTATTCTTATATGTGTTAATAGTATTATTATTGTAGAAAGATGACCATATGAAATAAAAAAAACTGAAGAGTAAAGTGAATGCACTTAGAGAAAACATTGGTCTTAAGACTTTAGACACCAAAAGTGTTTTTAATTTATTTTTAATTTTATTCAAGACTGTGCTAAAAATACTCAATTAAATATAAAAATCTGGATACAGAGAATTGTTGAGATGATTTCTAAACACTGTATAAGAGCCGGGAAAATCGATGGCAGGCAATTCTATTGTTTATGAAGATGTTAATGCTGTTAGCCCTAAGGCTTTTACTGGGTACTGAGTTCACGGAGCGGAAGGGTCCGTGAACTAGATTTAAAATTAGAAACTAAAAGCTGGGGAGGTGTACAATGCGATTAAAATAAGAATAGGACCGGCCTAGCGCCATGTTGTGACGTCACAACGGGAACTTGGTATAGTGTGCAAAAAAAGCAATGTTAAAAAATAATACCAGTGGCTAAAGTCACTCGCTCGGTTACCTTCGAAGCAGTTTCCAAATGCTTAATGAAACTTCCAAATACATCACGCGATATATGAATATTGCCATCTGGCCCTGGTACAATTCTTGCTTGTTTTAACTGGTCCAACAACATAATGGCACGTTTTTTCTCTTCCGCGAAGTACTTATCAACATTGCTGATAATCTCTCGAGCTCGCCGATGTAAAACACTACCTCTTTTGCTCATTGTAGAACAAATTAAACAATTAACAAAAACAATTATTATTATTTTTTTATTTTATATATTTAATGCTGACCGTACTTATATGAGTGAAGTTAGCCGAGAGCCCGTCCTATTCTTATTTTAATCGCATTGTATATCAGTTGCATGCGGGTTAGGACGGCAGCGTGGACCACAGGCGAGCCGATGAGGAATCCGGATCCAACATCGGTTCGTCCACGCTGTTCGCGGTTAGGGAGTAGGCGGCCGCTCATTAAAAACAGGTGGCAGGCTATTGTAGAAATATTCTGTTATAAGAAATAATAATCGTGATATATCAAACTCTACACAACTGTGTCATAAATCTAGACATATATTAGTACATTGATAATTACTTCTAGCAATTAATGCATTCTTAATGCTCTCTGTCATGCGAATATATTTTTTAAGCATATAAAAATAAAATCATATATCGTTTGCATATATTTATAGAATTTACGAAGGTTTACACGTGAGGTATACATTCTTAAAAACAACTCCACAGGAAGTTGAAGTAAAAAGGCAGTTAGTTGCTATGTTTATTTATACTGTTGGTAAATGTCAATTGAAAGTTAATTTATATGTTCATATAATTTTCTTTTTAGGATCACTTGGTGATCACTTTTGAGCGTCTAAACTCATTATCGTTTCAGCCCACAGTGGCCCATTGCTGGGCATAGCCCTCCTCCAAAGATATCTATGGGGAGATTAATCGCCATACTTGGTAGGCGGGTTGGTAATTGCAGTGTGATAGTATGGTACGCAGAGGATTCCTGCCCATCCTCTGGGAACTTGTTGTAACTTGTATATAATTAATGTACAAAGTGAATTATACAAGATATTGTCCCGAGAAATGAACCCTAGACTTAGGATCGCAAGTCTGAATCCTCAACCGTTGGGCTCCCAAAGATCAAACTAAAAGCTCTCAAATAGACAGGTTTTATGTTCTCTTTAACAAATAAATACATTTAAAAAACTTTAAAGTTAAACGGTTTTTTGATACCCATATTGTGGTGGTTGTGGAAAAATATCTTCCTAGTCCGCCATATTGGAACGGCGTCCATCTTGAATTTTAAATTTTAACATAATCATCGTGTTTTACTAGTGTAGCCCTTTCATTTGATACCCATATTGAGGGGGTTAAGGAAACATATGTAATCCGACATTTTGTATCGGCAGCCATCTTAGATTTATAATGTTATTGATTTTATTATATTGTATTGTCATCTAAATTAAACGTGTATACCAAATTTCAGATCAATCTGACAACGGGAAGGTGCTTAAATTTCAATTTCTTATTTTGACTTAAATAAACATATTCCGTACGGCTCGAACTAAATTAAATCGTTTAATATACCTAATCCAGTGATTGAAGCAATTCAATCTAAAGTATTGTCATTGACATTATTCAAAAAAAATATATCGCATCGTTATAAGATATTACGAGTATTTATTTAACTTTTTTGTCCATATGCGAGATATTAAATAGTGCAATACACGAGCTATATATAGAGAAATATGGTTGGCATTTATAAATTGTGATAAATATAAAAAAATACCAACATACACAAGGTTAGCGTTGGAAATAAAGACAAGCTTGTCATACCTTTCTCTAAACTCCATAAAATTATTTACAGAGCAATTGCGTTCGATTTTGATATAAACTCTTACTGCGTAATAGTTATCATGATTTTATTTATATAGTTATAATGGAATATGCGTTTGTATTTCATCTCACCTGATGGAAAGTGTAGATGAAGACGAAGATGGTACACGACCATCCAAAATAAACCTGTTCACTCTACTCTTAAAGGCTCCTGAGTTCAATTCATCAGTAAAAATAGACCCAGGCAAGTCGTTCCAAATCTTGGCGACTCTCACCAAAAACGAGTTGTCAAACCGTTTAGGCTTTTGGGTATATCAACAACGTATGGATGAAATTTTTGCCTGCACCTAGTAGTCCGGTAAAGGAATGGAGATGGCTCAATCAGTTCGAAAAGAGCCTTCGAGCACTCTCTAAAGTACATGTCATAAAATAAATCGATTGGCTGGACGACGACGACGATACTTCGTTGTTAATTAACCTACGGGCTCTTCGGTCGAGTCCAAAGCTTCCAGATGATAATTAGCTGCACCGTTCAAGGGGTGACTGCAGTACTCCATGTAGGATCGAACTTGGGCAGTGTAAAGATTAAGCAGCTGTTCAGAGCTGAAGTACTGCGGAACCTTTGAAAGAATTGATAATTTCTTGGACGCCGCTTGTGCCATAGACTTGAATTGTTGGCCAAAGTTGAGTTTGGGGTTTGAGGTGATGGTAATACCTAGAAGCCCTAGATGGTTAGTAGTTGGTAAGGATACACCTTCGAAAGTGGGTGTTAAATCGAAGGTACTCTTTTTACCCTCACTAGTGTTCACTTTTATATCTATTACCATTCACATTGTATCTGTTCACCTGTGTTCTTTGACTTTTTCTCTTAGCGCACATAAGTGTTCGCAAAAACTATCCAAAATGTAAAGTAAAATGAAGTTACTTACAAGAATAAAACACTCGAGAGAAACTTTGATAAAAAGAAATAAGTTCGTCAGGGAAGACGGAACTTGCGTGTACCGTGTTCCGTGATTGTTCACCTTATCAGAGTACCTGCACAACAAAGGCCAATTAATTAACTAGAAAGACAATAAATCTTCAGGGACGTTAGGGTGTCCAGTAAAAGTGTTCATTTCGGGATAATCTCATAATGTACAGTCTTTTTTATTTTAATAACTGAAGACGAAGGCCTTTGGCACGAGTTGGTTGGCAGAAATGTCATGGATCTGAAACGGAGTCATTTACGTTGGACCTTATAAGAAAGTTAAATGTCACCCCGAAATGGAGAGGTCTATGCTCGGCGCAGAAAGGAGGAGATCCTCAGACAAAACATGGTCACCAATATAACTCGAAAAATTGCACATTTAATCTGGACACATTGTTTGTTCGATGACATTTGGTATCGAAATGTCTGTAGTGGCGGCTACGGGTCGGTAGTGGGTAGCTCCCCCCTCCCCGGCAGATCGATGGTGTAGTCAATGTCGCAAGAACTCGATGGATATCAGAATTATGTTTTCTGATTGAAATAAAACATCTATCCTTTTGCAACATTACTTTTTCACAGAAGATTATACCAACGCCCCGTGTCTGCTCGTTCTGTACCATCTGCCTAACAAAGCCTGGTAACGAGGGCTACTTGCCCACAATGTCATACCGCCATAGCCTAGCGGAATATCCACTAGTATAATCTGATTTCTACCAGGTTTATTTCTTCTGGTATTCTTATAATTAAGTATACATTGCATTTGCATATTTTTTCCACCACAAAAGTTTCTAAATTCAGATTTGAATATATTACGTAATTTTATGCCGAAATGAAAATGATGACAGTAATTGTAGGCAATTTTATGATGAGCGTAATAAATACGTAATTGCATTAAATTTTAAATGATGAACACTTTCACCTGCGTGTTGCAATGTTTAATTACTGGTAATATTCTCGTTAAATGAAAGTAATGATTCAACATCCACGGATTTCCTGCTAAACGACATTTCTAATGGCACTGCACTCGTATGGCCGGATGAATGTGTTGACGGCTTTATTTTTTATCTAATATAATAACACCCGTCTATCTATATGTTGAAACAAAGATTTATAGATGTCTCTAGTGGCCCCCCGTTTTCAGGGATCTCTAGTTCAACCTTCAATATGGAATATTGAGTTGGTTTACAGAGGTTCAATCATTTTTCATTTTATTTTCTTCTTCCATGCTTCACAATTTCTTCGTCTATTCTTTATCTTTCTCGCTTTACAAGTTCTAAAATTCATCATCAGTTCTAAAATATCAATCACAATACACTTAATCACAGCCTCCTTTACTATTTACTTGTGTCTTTTCTTTTACATCCTATTTGTTAACACCTTATCTATTTATTTATTTTAGATTCTAATTCATTTAGTTTAGGGTGTACATACACACGCACGCACGCACGCGCACGCGCACACGTATGTTTATATATATATATATATACATATTAACATATATATATATATATATATATAGGAAAAGGTTTTATGGAAATGGTAAAGGAGGATTTCTATTCCAAAGCGGAATTACAGATGCACGAGCGAATCTCCCAGCACTTTTAAACTTGTGGAGGTAAATCGAATGCTCCGTGAACATCAGGACCAGAACCAGAACAGAGTTGGAGACAACTCGATTTTGTGCCGTGCTCGGTAGACCAGCGTGGCGCTCGGGAAGAATATATCCGCTGTGTTTTGCTAAATAGAAATCTGTTAAGAAAAGATTTTTCGAAATTATTCGCAATTGGTTGAGTTAAGAGTTTTTTATGTACTCGTTGCAGCCGGGGGATAGCTGGTCTACATGGTGATTGTTAACAGTTGTAAAAGTTTTAGTTTTAAAGGAGCGTATGTATAGGTTAAATGCCAGTAAGAAGCTTTAAAGTTTTAACACCTATTTCCAAACATCCTGTATAAAGCGATCGCTCTTAAAAAGGTCCTATTAATTTATTTTTCTTATTCGAATGCGACAGACTAATGGCAGAGAGTAAACCATAAATAAATTTGTAAACTTTAATGTAGTAATCTGATATAAGAAATCGCTTTTTCTTATTATATAAGATTTTTGAATATAATTATCGACAGCAAATGAGTTATATATTCACTCTGTTAAATCATTTACATCTACAAACATCACCCTGTATACAATAATAATAAAACATTGGTTGCATTGTGATTCTTATAAAATTTTCTGTAACTCTAATAAAAAATCCAATTTGTTATACCACAGAAACCGGAAGAACTTATAAAATAAACAAACAAAATATCTTATACCATGGTTAAAAATATTTTTTTAAACGTTTTCTAAATGTGGTCGAATATTAAATTATATTTTAATTATTTAATGTCATTTTAAGAGTATAAAATTCTTTGTAAGACTTTTGAAAATATTTAAAAAAAGAACGGCTTCAAAGATGGCGTCGTAATTCCAAAAACACGCACACAGGGTCTATTCCGCAAGCGAATATTAAGCAAGCGACCAAACCGTGCGATTTATTATCGCACGCATCAACAACCGCAGCGATTTGTAAGAAATATGAAACCGCGAAAAGCGAAGAGTGAGCGACAGTTACGAGGCATTACATAATAATCCCCCAGGAACTTTAATTATTCTATTACAATTTCAAGACGAATAGCTTTGGCGTTTTTATTGCATTCTCTAAACTATACTTTTGTAAGCAAGTGAAAGGGACAGATGATTGTAACGGGCGTCGATTATTATAAAGAAATTTAAAGATTAGTTTACATATGCGCGATTAAAAATATTTTATAATATAAAAAAGGTTTATTATACACATATTAAATTTTAAATTTATAAATTTCTCCTTTTCTTTTTATTTTTGGACATCATTTCAGCCGAAGGACGTTCACCGAAATGGACTTTTGCCACAGATTTTCAATAAGACCAGAATGTCGACGGTAGACTTTCCACCGCGTCGTCTGTTAACCAAGATCACCAACGTTGCTTGAAGAATTATTAGTCTGAAGGTGCAATGAGCGAGACACAGCTCGTGTAACTGATGGCCGTTGGAGTTCCAAGGTTTTAGAGTGGCGAATAAGAGCGGTTCACGCGACGTGGCTCGCCCATCACCAGGTGGACGGATGATCATAGTTAAGAATATTTAGCCACTTCCGCACATGCAGTGGTAGTTGTGCAATAAAATGCACCGTCCGCCAGCCCGCTGATAAATGCGTATGCGGCAAACAATGCGAATCACATAACCGCCACCGCCAAATCACTAAACACGTGTTTCACCCCTCCACGGGGCATCTTCAGGAGTTATGTTACACCGATTAGTGCCAAACACAGAATGAGCTCTCTAATCGTTCTATTCGTTCGGCGGGCGGTGCATTTTATTGCACGACTACCACTGCATGCGCGGAAGTGACCAAATATTGGTCCTTTTCTTACTTAGGATGGACTTCCGCGAGGTAACGCCTGATTCCACTAAATACATAGTTAAGAATGCCTGAAGTCGCAGAACGCTGACAGCCCAAGACAGGTGTGTTGTCGATATTCGATGGTGGCCTATGTCTAGCAATAGACGTCGAATGACTGATATTATCACTATGATATAAGGTGGGCCATAAATTTTTGCACTTTTGAAACATGTGTAGAAATAAAAGTGCAAATGCTATTTTGTTTATGATTTATTTACCGTAATTATCATTTACTAAAATTTAATTTTTAAAAATTACATCGTCGGGATGTGCTCCGTCTCGCCGTTGGCCCCTTACTCTCAGGGTTTTGGAACAATCAAGTGTTGCTTTTTGCAAAAATTTTTGGCCCACCCTATATTTACCATTACATATGTAAATCCCTTTACAGTACTCACTACGTTTTCCTTTTTAACCAAATCCAATAAATTATCGACTGGAGAAATCGCGTTTTGTGATAAGACCGCCCATTGTATTTCATTTGTTTCGCCTCGTCATTTTGGCCCATGAATGCCCACTGCAAGGCATAGGTCTACCCAAAGATATCTATGGAGGTATATATCATAATCACCACTCTTGGCAGGTGGGTTGACCATCACAGTGTATTAGTGGTACGCAGAGAATGCCGTTGTCCATCCTCTGGAAACTTGTTTATGAGCTGTGGCAATCCTAAATAATTAATGTATAACATGTTAATTATATACTAGCTGATCCTGCAAACGTTGTTTTGCAAAAAAAATAAAGTTTTTAATTAACAAATGTAAGATAAGGGTTGATCGTAGAGGGGTGAAAATTTAGGTTTGTATGCAGTATCATAATAAAATAAAAACCAAAAAAATTGTCTAAAAAATTAAAAATAAAATTTATGAGTGAACAACCCTTATCACTTAGGGGTATGGAAAATAGATAGTAGCCGATTCTCAGACATACTGAATACGCATGTAAAATTTGGTAAAAATCGGTCAAGCCGTTTCGGAGGAGTTCAAGTCCGAACACCGTGACACGAGAATTTTATATATTAGATAAGACTGCTCTACCGTTGCACTACCACTGTTCATTTGTTGCGTATTACATGTAATTTAATATGTCTTGTTGATATACAATGAAAAAAAAAAACTTCGACTTGATTTGTCGTAAAAAAAAACAACCCCTCATCCTATTACAGCACGGCATCGTTTGCGGTCGAAGCAATAAAGACAATGACACACCAGCTGCATTGCATCTCGACGCGGCGTTTAGAGCAGCTAATGTGTCACGTTACTCAACTCCGCGTTCGGCGGCCAATATACCGCACGCTATAATTTTTGTATTAGCAAATACATAATAAGGAAGTGAGAGGGTGTAATGGAGTGTGAATCTCTATAGATTGTCTGGATAATTCTAGAACGATGACACACGGATCCGAGACGTGGTCACTTACGATTGGCTTAATAAGAACGCCCAGTTCACCCAGAGAACAATGGAGAGACATGCTCGGAATTTCCATGTGAGATCGAATTAGAAATGTGAAGATCCTAAGATCACGGGTTACGGGGGGTTCTCTGAGTACCTTCACAGGTTCAAGCTCAAGGAGGACCCCTCGTGCTTCTGTGAACCGGGCGTGGGCCAGACCGTGGTCCACCTTGTGGCCCACTGTCCGGCCTTCGGAAGACTGGGCGCAGATTCCGAATGCCGGATGGGCAAAAAGATAGAGGAAAGGAATATCTCGGCCATCATGCAAGACGAAGGGGAGAGAGAATGCTTCCTCAGCTACTGCAAGAAGGTGGTAATAAATGCAATAGGTAAAAATAAAACAAACACTAAAATATAGAAATAAAAGGAATATAGTAGTACCAAAAATAGTGCAATAAATAGTATAATATAAGATGATAATTACAAAGAAAATACGTGTTAAATATCTGAACAATAAATAATGTTGCAAAATAAAATAGTAAGGAAACCTAGAATGTAGTGGTTGGGGATGGATGTATGGCTAATGGAATGAAAGAGAAAGACTGGGAAAATTGTAGAATGAAAGAAACAGAACGACAGATAAGATGATACATGAAAGAAGAATGATAATAATAAAAAATATGAATAAATTACTAGAATTAAAAAGTCCCTGTCCCACACGAGATAGGGGAACGAGAGGTCCCCAACAGCGGGGACCAAAAAAAAAAAAACAGATCCTAAGAAGGACAAAGACCACCGACATAGCTCGAAGAATTGCTGATGATCGTTGGGACTGAGGGTTCTCGAGTGGCGACCACGAATGGGGGGTTAAGTGGACCGATGACATAGTTAAAGTTGTGGGAAGTTGCTGAATGCGATCAGTGCGGTGGACGTCCATCAGCTCAAAAGAAGACGACTAAGAAGAATTGTAGAGTTATGGTATATGTTAATACATGTTATGTTAATCAACGACATACAGGGTGAGTATTGTATAACACATTTGTCAGCAATGAGCTATAAAACTTTTACATCCACTTCCTATCAACTTGTATAAAGTGATCACTCTGAAACTCTATAAGAATTTGATAGGTCAATGACTTCTGACAGTACAAAATCTGCAAGGACAGATAATAAACAATCATTCATTTTAATGGAATCAGGCGGAAGTCCATCCTAAGTAAGAAAAGGGCCAATATTTAGCCACTCCCGCACATGCAGTGCATTGTTTGCCGCATACGCATTTATCAGCGGGCTGGCGGGCGGTACACTTTATTGCACGACTACCACTGCATGTGAGGAAGTGGTTCAATATTGGTCCATTTCTTACTTATAGTAATAATTAATATTAATATGTAATAATACAAATAAAATCGCTATTTCTTAATATACTTTCATTACGCTGTCAGCTTTTAAAAATATATAAAAGACCACTTCTTTAGCCTCTTAAATAAGATGTTGTATATATACACACACACATCAAGTATGGCGATTGTAGTGTGTATATATATATATGTATACACACACTGTGTATGTATAAGTGCAAGTGTATTATATTTTAAAATGTGTATTGTACTTTGATGTTTTTTTTTATTATGTACACCCTAAACAGCCTTCATGTCTCTCATCTCCATCCAAAGGTTGTCTGGTAGAGATCGCCTCTTGTAGTTATTATCTATGTTATCTGGTTACATTTCCATTTTTATATAAAAAAGGAGTTTTGATGTACTATAAAATGTAAATAAATAAATATTTAGGAAGCTATAATTTTTTTTATTCCATACATTATTTGACACAAAATGACTTATATACTCGTACTTACTCCTTATAACTTTTATATTTTATATTTTTAGTTATTATTAATTATTCCAAAAAATAAATTTCGGCTAACTGTTTTGTAAGTGCTTATAAACACATGTAAACACATCCTTATACTGAAGTGGTTAAGAAATAATAAAGCTTCAGAATTAATTGCTCTATCTTCAGTGTACTATACATTAATCTACATTTAATAGGTTAAAAAATCACTCTTTATATTAAGTTTTATGTGTTTATAAATTATAACACATACACATAACAATTGGCATTAAAATCTTACAGTTGACAACCCTGAATATTACTTAATTTGGCATTAAAATATTACAGTTGACAGCCCTGAATATTATATAGAAGCAAAAGCGGCAACACATAATAAGTTATACGAAAAGTAACAGTGTTGCCAACGAAACAATGGCACTGGTTATCACCAGCCGATCGGGACCCGATAAGCAATGAATATATAATGGCAACACTGTATATGTAATCTGTGTCATTGATACACTGCGTTTGTTTATTGGCGTGAGAAATACGCGCGGTATTTATGTAATTTTCATTTATCTGTGCCCCGAGACGTAATGGCGTCGTTATTTTGGCGGGAATATGTGAAACGTCAAAATTGATGCTATAAATGTAGAACAGTAGACAGAATTGACAAGTTTTATTAAATATGCAATATAATTTGAGTTTTGATTAATTTTATTATGAAAAGATTCAAATGAATAAAAAACAAATCCATAAGATTTCATCGTGTAAGCATCGAAAATAGCTGAAGCTATTCCGACCCTTGATCTTCAGCTATATAGCTTAAAAATAAAACTAGATATTTATTTATCTAATTATGCGCATTTATCAGTGGGCTGGCGGGCGGTGCACTTTATTGCACGACTACTGCTACATAGCGGAAGTAGCTATATATTAGTCCTTTTCTTACTTAGATATTTATTTATATATTATATTACATATATTAATTTTTAATGAAGTCGTTCTTTATTTCACTAAAAGTTTTAAACTGATTTAATAATAACAATAAATTATATTAAAATTCTTTTTCATTTATTTAGATATAGATTTTCAAGCTTGTCGATAAATAAATAAGAACGAATAGCGATGACGTCATAATGGCGTCTAATTTCTATAATTAGAAGTGCAATGGAGTTGCCGATTATGCTTCCTGAGTAAAGTTGCAAGAGAGGAAGAGTAGCTCCTGTATTTAGAAGCGTCTTCTTCATTGACCTTCGTGATTTAGTGGTATTTCACGTGGATATCACGGATGTGGTTGTAGATCTGTTCATATGGAGGCTTAGTGGAATCACGATTAGTACCGGAGTTGTAATAAGAAGTTGGGTTTACACAAGTACAAGAAGAGAATAAGAAATACTCTTTCTTTTGGTTCTTTTGGTCATGAAATCGGGTGAGTTTTCTGAGTTAGACGAAAACGCCAAATATATGTGAACAAGTTCCAGCCCGTATTTTCTTCCTTTAGACAGGAATGCTTAGGACACGGTCGCTTATTGCACTGCGTTAGTGTGATTTTTTTAGGTTCTATATTTCACGGACATAAGCGTTCGTGCCTTTGTTTTTACATATACGTTTAAAATTTCTGAATTTTTCTGGCCGCATTTTTGCATGTAACAGTGTTTAAGTCTCTTAAGCTTTTTTATAAATTAAATCGTAAACTATATATAAAACTAAGTTCAGGTCAACTAATTGTTATATATTTTGTTTAAATCATCGGTGTCTTTTTTTGGTTTCTAACGACGCCGTAACAATGTTAAGTTTTTTTTTAAAAAAAACAGTGTCATTTAGAATAACCATTGTACTGCCAGGTTGGAAATACTACTAGGAACACTACATTCTATTATTGAATAGTAATTTTCCTACCAAATTTCAAATATCTAAACCTAGATGCAAATTTGAGGATTGGTTAGTAATTTTTTCTTTGAGAAATAAATAATTCTAAATAAATCTATGTACAACTTTAGAAAGTGTTTTGTTGACATCGTCTATTCGTCTGCATACAACACTATACTACACTTATCCCTTACAAGGTGAAGGGAAAGCGGTTCTGTATCAAACGTAATCTAAGTTCCCGCAAGGCTTTATACGCAGAGGTATTTTTACGACAGTAACTATTGAGTAAGAAAAGGACCAATATTTAGCCACTTCCGCCCATGCAGTGGTAGTCGTGCAACAAAGTGCACCGCCCGCCAGACTGCTGATAAATGCGCATGCGGCAAACAATGCGAATTACACAACTGCCACCGTTGAACCACTCAACACGTGTTTCATCCTTCCACGGGGCATCTTCAAGAGTTATTTTACACCGATTAGTGCCAAACACAGAGTGTAACGTAACTAATGAACAAGTACCAGAGGTTCTAATGCGACGACAATAGGACAAGCCAGGTACACTGCTTACTTGGTTTCGTCGGAAACGAGATGGGATTGCGTATCACAGGGGACGCCATATACTAGATAGAAGCGTTCCTGGAATTTGAAGACTCTGTGTTTGTCACTAATCGGTGTAACATAACTCCTGAAGATGCCCCGTGGAGGGGTGAAACAGAAACACGTATTGAGTAATTTGGCGGTGGCGGTTGTGTGATTCGCATTGTTTGCCGCATACGCATTTATCAGCGGGCTGGCGGGCGGTGCACTTTATTGCAAGACTACCACTGCATGTGCGGAAGTGGCTAAATATTGGTCTTTTTCTTACTTAGGATGAACTTCCGCAAAATAACACCTGTTTTCATTAAATATTTTAAAATTTTTTATTTTAAACATTAACTCGTTATTTCTTTTTATCACGTTTTTTGCAATCGTTCTGCATATTTTTAGGAACGTCGGTCTTGTTCCCTCGCCGTTGATTAGCGAGGCTATAGGTAGTGATATTAGCCAGGGAATGGCAATAGGCCAAGCTTGGCCAAGAAGCTTGGCCGTCTTAGGTGTCCTTGTGTAGCTATACTAGGCGAGTATTGAAGACGAATCCAATCCAAGCGGAGGTCCCTTAGTAGATCATTCATTGAAACGATTTTAAAAGCTATGCGGTCTCCGGTATAGTAGTATGTAGAAGCTAGAGTCGAGGGAAAGGAAGGTTTTTTTGTACTCCTATCTTTGGGCAGGACTGGGTCGTTTTTAATCTCTTTATATATTTTTTTTCACTTTCTTTTTTCAATTTCATACTCTCCATCATTCTTCACATGATCTATCATTCTCTTACTTATATTCTACAATTTCTCTCTTTCTTATACTTACTAGCTAACATTCATTCATCGCGTAACTTTCTTCGTCTTGTTCGCTAATATCACAGGTTTTGTTATCTCATTTATTTACATAGTATATACTTAATTAGCATTGTACATTTTTAATTTACTTATTATTACTATATGTCATTGAATTATTGACTATTTAATTAATTGGTTTAACTTAAAGATTTAGGTTATGTGTCTTCTGCGCCTTGCATCTCAAATCCGAGGAATTTGCAAATGCCATTTGGACAGAAACGATAAAAAATTGGTCAGATTTGCATCTTTGTCATTAAGCCTACTAACAATGCGATTGCATTTTTCAGGCTTTAATATTGCAAAGTATTTTGTATTACATTTCTAATGACCCGTAACCTTTTTCGATCTATGACATGCGTGCGATTTCTCGGACTGTTATGAATCAACCATCTATTGTTAGTTCATACGGTGGGCAACGTAAGTTTGTACGTTGTATCATTTTGTATAACATTATATCGCCATACAATATTAGATGTACGTGACATTTGACCGGTAGATATAAAGATGAATTGACAGTTTGACAGCATTTTCGTCGTCGTTTCAACCCATAGACACCTACTGCGAGACATAGGCCTTCCCCATAGATATCTATGGGGATATAATCGCCACGCTTGGCAGCTGGGTTGGCGATTGTAATGTATTATGGCTGCCGCAGATCATCACATGGAGCTTGTTTGTGAACAGTGTCAATCCTAAATAATGCACAAAGTGTGAATTATATAAGATTGTATCCCGGGAGTCGAAACCGCGATCGTTGCAAGTATCATTTCTCCACCGCTGGTCAACCACTGCACTAAGTAGTTAATTAGTTGCATTAATATAAATGAAAGGTTTATTTTCGAGGATTAAAACCAGGGTCGTACTCGATAATTTTAAATTATATATATATATATTTTTTTTTAAAACATTTGTCTTATTTCGTCTTTGGATTTCCTTTTATATTCTTTTTACACTGTTTTCTTGTATCATCATCTGTTGACAAGGATCTAGACCAGATCTTTGCCAGTGCCAACTTAAGGAATAGCTACGAATCACCCCGCTGCACATTGTTTTATATGTTTATTTTGTGACTACAAAACGGAACTATATACCGTTATATCAATTCGGATGTTACAAAGTTTATTAAAAATACGTTTGCAATAATATTTTTATTTATTTCGAAAATAATTAGGAATCGAACCTTGGACCTACGGTTGCTAGTCTCAGTGCTGTGGTAGCTCTGTTCATATGCCTTTATAGAGAAGTTCAATTTGATTGTACATACCATAAAATATACCTTTTTTCATTACATAAATTAAATATAAATGATTGTAAAGATAATAAATAAACAAATTGACTAAAAGTACATAATGTTAAGTTACATGATACACTAAGATACCAGCAATTAAATCGGTTAGATTCATTAAAGTTAATAGGTTTGCACAAGCGCTGCGACTTGTGTGCATCTGTGTATAAGATAAAAAAGAAAGGCTGTGTGGGTCGAGGCCGTGAACATCTTCAGATAATGGAGCGGACGAAAGAGGTTATTACTGACCTCATTTATATCTTTTTTTTCTATTAGGCCAGACTATTCACTGTCAATATTATACTTTTTTATGAATAAAAACTTTTTAAGGGACCTTTTTGTAATCAATTTTTTTTTGTATGGATCTTACATATCCGGGTGAATATTTTTTTTTCTATTCTTCGTAAATTCTTTCGTGTTCTCCTTTCGTTCTTCACAATGTCTATCTTTCCAACTCTTACATTTGCCTTTCATCGCCTTCCTTCCCTCCACGCTTTAACCCTTAACTTGGCAGATTTTTTTAATATTACATTAATATTCATACCACTTGACTTTTAAGACCAAAGGATGCCAACAGAAAAAACTGAACAAGCGTTCGAAAATTAAGAAATTACCTAAACATTCACATACAAATGATTACTTTGCGTTCAAAATTGATGCCACTATTTTTTTTTAATTCCGATATATCTCTACAGATACATTATCAAGAAAAGGGGATCAAAGTTAGACTTATAAATAAATTTTTGTATAACAGTATTGACTCTTGTTTATTTAGTTTATTTTTTGTATTTTTATTTTACGATTTTTGGCTGGCAACATTTTTATTTTTTTTCTTAAAATTTATACTAAGTTTCTTGATTTACGGTCTTGCCTGACCCCTGTACTAGTACTGAGTCTTGTATTTATTTATAGCATACTGCATTACCTTTCTGCAAAAATCCATTAGGGAGGCGATGTTATCTATTTCTATTTTTGCTTCCATCTCTAACTCGGAAATAGTGTATTTATAGGTTTATTGAGAAAAAGTTTAAAATTGCAAAGAGATGAAGGCTTTATGCGAAGAGCTTATGTGCAAGACCGGTCATCATTGTGTTCTTTGGAAGAGGCTTATTTTGCAATAGGCGTCTATCTACCAATAAGATGAAGAAAGGTCCCTTAATTTACATTTTTTCATTCATTCATCATTTTTAAAATACGTGATGTGTGAATGGTAATAAAATGAAACGTGCGGAGGAAAAAATAGGAACGAGTGAGAGAAATTGAGAAGGACGAAAGAAGAAAAAGGAAATTATGAAAGAAAGAGAATTAATTAATTAAAAAATCGCCCCTGCGTGCCCAAGACTGGAATGTAGGAGAGGTCCCCAAAAATGCGGACCCTAAAAAAAGTTACCAACGTGCCCTAAGGAGTCTCCGAAATAAATTCATACGGGTTTTTATTTTTACTGAGAACATATAATAAGTTATAGTCAAACAATGAAAGAACAAAAACATTACTAAACAGGGATCAAAGACTGATGGTTTATATATTATATTTATATTATGTTCGTTTATATATTTGTTACATATTTATATTATGGTTTAAATTGCATTGTATGTACTCAATAATTTCGAACGAAATTGTTTTTAAAAGATACGAGGGAGCACGAGAATAAATCAATTATGCTACATAGCGGAAGTAGCTATACATTAGTCCTTTTCTTACTTAGGATGGACTTCCACAAAGTAACGCCTGAATCCATTAGATATTTCAGATCAGTATGCGTAGAACAGGCGCGTTTGTACAGTAAATTAACCAAATTACGTTTTGTTTAACCAATAATGCAAACGGTTAAATGTAAAAAGTGTTTGGTACTAATTGATTTAACATTACTTCTGAGGATGCCCCGTGGAGGGGTGAAACACGTGTCGAGTGATTTAACGGTGGTATTTGTGTAATTCGCATTGTTTGCCGCATACGCATTTATCAGCGGGCTGGCGGGCGGTGCACTTTATTGCACGACTACTGCTACATAGCGGAAGTAGCTATACATTAGTCATTTTCTTACTTATTACAACTACAGGTCTCATTAACTTGGGAATTAATGAAAATGCATTTGCAAACTTATCTTTAATTCATTCTGTTATATCTGAAATATTGTCATATATAGCTTCGTTTTGGAATCACAAATATAAACATTAACAACGATTTGTAGTGCAAATTTCGAATTTTGTTTCCAAAAAAATCTTTTTGAACATTTTTTTAATGTAATTTAAAATTCGCTGATACAACCCTGGCTTCTATCTATGAAAATAAAACTTTTAGCTTTACTAACTTAATAACAGTTTGTAGCGGTAGTAGCCCAGTGGTATAGGACAGACTTGTGATCGTAGGTCACGGTTTCAATTCTTGGGATCCAATTTTATTCATACTTTGTGAATTATGTAGGGTTGCCACTGCTCACAAACAAGTTTCCAAAAAATGCGTAGCAGCATTCTCTGCGTACCATAATGCCACATTGCAATCGACAACCCGTCTGCCAAGCGTGGCGATTATAGTATATTTCCCCATAGATATATATAGGGGAGGCCTAGGCCTTGCAGTGAGTGTCTATGGCCTTAAACGACAGCGACGAATGCAACTAAAAATATCTGTGTGAAATATTTATAAAACATGCGTTATAAAGTTAGTAAGATTTAAAGTAAAATTAAAATCATTCTATTTATTATTTAATTTTTATCATTTACATAATAAATACATTCTCGAGTACATCCTATATATTAGATAGAAAAAGCTTCTATATGTATTGAATAACCTTTGACCACTGGGTCAGACATGTTTTAAACTTACGAAAATTATTTATGTACAGGATGTTACGCAAAGCTTATGCCTCGAGATATAAAACTATCACGATAGTAAAACTACCCATCTAAGTCTCATATAGATATTATAATATATATGTATATGCTATGAAAGCTGTCAAACGCGCGAAGTTCAAAACGAACTGTCCAACGATCAGATTTTTATATTTGCTATGTTTTTATAAAGTTTCTGGTGTAACTAAATTTCTTTCTTAAAAACTTGACTAGTAGGAAATTTATAAAAACAGATAGTAATTTTCAAGTAATGTCCTAACCATAGCAAATAGGATTTATTCTTAAATACGCATACATAGATTTAAAATTAATAAGTAAATATATTAATTAAAAAATAATAACTGCTAGATAGTAAGTTGTAATTTATCTTTAATAATATTAATTTATAAATAAAGTCAGTACTGACTTTACGTATATATTTGTGTGCTTATATTTATCAAATCTAATAATTTTATAATTATAATTTTCCATTTTAATTTATTTTTGCTCAAATTTTTACAACCGCTAATCAAAAAAAAAAAATCAATTTTGAAATATAAAATTCGAATCAAATTAAGCATTAAAATAAATAACTGCGTATATATTTTAATAAAGAACATTAAAAAAAACTTACCTTAGAATAATGTAACAGGCAGTTATTATCACAAATAAAAAGAACAAAATTAAAAACAAATCACTGGCGTTGTCGGCAGCGCGTGCGCGTGCGCTGGTTCCGTCCGTACGCGGCGCACTGTCGGAGGCAGTCGAATGCAGACGGATGAGGGTCAGAGGCGACGGAGCACTCTGCCATGAGAACCCTTCGGCTATGTGAGGTTACCGAGGTCGCATAGCTTGATGGACATTACGTTTTTAAACGGTTTTATTTAGTTCGACCCGTACGAAATTTATTTGGGTCAAAACTAGAAATTGAAATTTAAGCACCTTCCCGTTGACAGATTGATCTAAAATTTGG
Organism: Battus philenor; assembly: GCF_028537555.1. Lineage (NCBI taxonomy): Eukaryota > Metazoa > Arthropoda > Insecta > Lepidoptera > Papilionidae > Battus > Battus philenor. The sequence continues at coordinate 641,542 of NW_027181686.1, read as the reverse complement.
TACACACATTTAATTTAGATGACAATATAATATAATAAAATCAATAACATTATAAATCTAAGATGGCCGCCGATACAAAATGGCTGATTACGTATTTTTCCTTAACCCTCTCAATATGGGTATCAAATGAAAGGGCTACACTAGTAAAACACGATGATTATGTCAAAATTTAAAATTCAAGATGGACGCCGTTCCAATATGGCGGACTAGGTACATATTTTTTTAAAATGTATTTTTTCGTAATCTAAACTGCATTGTCTGTCATAATACTAAACTGAGCCTTCGTCTAGCAGTGCAGTTCCTGTGACCTAAATTATGATAATAATTATACAAGCGATTGGTCATCGGTGTAAAAGGTTTAAAGATATAAATATATAGCTTATTATATATCAATCTATTGTATACATTATCTAAAAATCAATGCTTCCACAAATAATATTTAACGTAATGATAATATTTATATACTATATACGTACATTTATATATGTATATATATTTGCATAGTAATGTATGTACTTGTATGTAAATACACCCTAAACTGCCCTCTCTTTCATGTCTCTCATCTCCATTTCAAGGTTGTCTGGTAGAGATCGCCACTATTGTGTACAAAGTGTAAATAAATTATAAATATCGTTAGTAATGCTGATATAATATAATATTCATAAGAAGACAAAGGTAGCCTTAAATGATGAAAATCATATTAAAATTAGGGAATCATTATTCAATTATTCTTTTTACTGAAGTGACTACAATAGATTGCGTTAAGGATGTATATGTATATATATATATATATATATATACACACACACATCCTTATATGTGTGAGTGTGTGTGTGTGCACACCTAAAAGAAAAATATGGCCACATGTAAATCAAGAGTGGCAAAAAAAATGCGGCAAAGTGTGACAAAAAATAGGAATGAATGGAAAAGTCTGAAAGAAACCTTTGCCAACTGGCAAACAGACAATCAACAAATCATAAATGTTAAGCTAATGTTAGATAACATACACTCTGTAAAGCCTGCAAAGTATTCAAATCAATATTAACTTAGAATCATATTGACCATTTACGTACGTCATGGGGAATTTAACAACAACAGCCTCATATGATAGAAACTATTGAATCAGATTGAACTCTTCTATGAGGCTTCGAACTAAAACCCACAAGCGCGATCTTAGAGCATCCTTCGACAAACTTAGTCTGGTTTTTGAGCTTGTACAATACTCTTAATTCAGTAATTACAACAATTCATTTCCAAGTTCTATTTCACATTGTTCACTTTATAATACTTCACACTATAACAGAATCTCTGAACAAATTTTTGTTCAATGATGTTTATTAAATATATTACAAGATAAATTTAAAAAGACATTGTAATATCCTACACAATTGCCCATAAGACTTATTAATTTTATGAATTTAAATATATGTATATCATATATAGTCTTTAGTATATCTATTTTGAAGAACTCTCAGTCGGCGTCAACAGATGGCGCTATTTGTTCTCGCATATGTACACACACACACACACTCATATATATATATATATATATATATATATATATATATATATATATATATAAAAGGCGCACATTACAGTCGACGAATGGCAAATTAACTGAAAAAGCTTTTTATTCAATAGACGAATATTTAAATGACTAGAATCCTTGGCAGTGATGTCGCCTGATTATTTTGATTTCATTTAGGCTATCTGATTAAGTATATATATATATATATATATATATATATATATATATATATATATATATATATATATATATATATATATATCTGAACTGTTAAACTTTATTAAATGATGTGTTGTTGTGGTGTTACTTCCTGCTTCTTCACCACAACTATAACACCTTGCGAAGCAGAGTAGAGTCGAAAATAAAATATGTTCGATCAATAAAAGTTCTGTTAAAAGTTCTAATGTTAAGTAAATTAATTTCATCTTATATCTTATCTTATTTTAATATTATTTTTACAGCATTTTGACAAAAGCAAGTGTCGAGTTTCTGTTTATATGGACTATTTACAACTTATAGATTACGAAGTTCGCAAAGCTATTGACATCGGTCGAGGCGATGGTTGAAATATAAACAGATGCCATTCGGTTACACCAGCTGATTGATCCGTGCCGCTCGAGTTGCGACCAAATATTTGACAACGATTATGCAATAAGAACTGAAACAACAAACCTTTGCCTTGGCGACGGACATCGAGAACAAAAATCTAATAGTAATTTTTAAGACATTTTTTCGTTAATTATCTCCAAAAAAATAACTCATTTATATTAGAATTTGCGTTGAAAATTCCTAATATATAAATGCACTAAAAGGTATATATAACGTAGTAGAAGAGTAGAATAGTTTTGTCTGTTCTGGTGTCCCCGCTGCTTTTGGTATAAATGTATGTTCATCCATGTATTCAGTTTTTATCGTAGCATTCATTTACTGATTTATTATTAGTTCTAATAAGATCTGTCCATGTCCTGAGAGAGAAGTCCTGAGATTAAGTCTTTACCGTTGACATGTCCAAAGAACACGAAGATTCATATGTGCACAGTGAACGAATAAGTAAATATTAGAAACAAATTGTGCTAGATTATTTTATAATAAGATTATAAACACAAAAAAGGTGTTATTTTTAAATACCCTAATCTTAAGTATATAGACATCTTATAATTTTTACTTTAAAGTCTTATTTTAGTTGTGTAATGTTTTTTTTAGTTGCTTCAAATAAAATGCCAAATCAGAGAGGAGTCAATAGCCTCCCTGATAAGCGGAAAGGATACCAGGGAAGAATTCTTCTCTTATTGCAAAAGAATCACACAATCTGCAATAGAAAGAAATAGAAGTTAGGCATAGACAACAAATAAAAACTAGCAAGACAAGTTAAAAAAATAAAATAATACAAAACTGTGATATAGAATAGATAAAAATGTGATACAATAAAAATAGAAATTAAGAAAATGTAAAATAAAAAGAGGATGAAAGAAAGGTAAACAGAGCAAAAGAGAAAGAAAGTAGAATTGTGGCATAAAAGAATAGAATGAAAGATTATATGAAGTATGAAAGTAGAGAATGAAAATAAAAAATAATTATGAGAATAAATAAAATTGCCCATAAAGTCCCTGTCCCACCAAAGATAGGCCCCTAATAGCGGGGGCCACAAAAAAAAATGCCACCGGCTGTTAAAACACTCCTGTAACCAACGTAACGTTGTATACATTAAACACTAAATGCTACCACATATGATATACTGTCAAAAATTATTACCAGATAAATGTACTCATTAAATAGATTTATATTTATAAATATATTTGATGGCTTATTTAGAACTAATTCTCTTTATATCTACATCATAAATGTCACAGCGCTGTGACATTTGGCGCCATTTGTAAAAATTAAGGTGCGTTCAAGTTATAAGATTATTTTTGCGCAACCTTTTATATTTAACTATTATTTATTAAACATATATAATAAACAAGTATTACTTACATATAAAAATAGTTTATTATATATACGGTACTTTTTGGTACTAATTGTCGTCAAATGATTGATAGCTAGGGACATATTTTTTTTGTTTACTCTGTGGTAGTAAAAAGGTATTGTTATTCGTATTTTTCCCGCCATTATTAATTAATACTGTTGAATAAATAGTCTAACTGGTCGAATCATTCTCGACTGTTATATTTAGCAACACATTTGGGAATTAATTCTTGTTTATTTAAACTTCACTACCGTCGATCCTGATAGAAATTTCTTTGTATTTTATACATGCATCAAGGGATACGGTTCTCAGGGCTGACAACATGTGTAGCAGGTTAAGGGAGAGCTTCTCATACTAGACTCCTCTTTCTACCAATACAATTATAATGAACCTACCAATGCTGCTCTAAAAACGCGTTCCAGAACTTCGCTGCATTCAAATTCAGAACTAATTTATTACATTATATCTGAATTTGACATAAATCCGCATTTAGAACATTCCGCCGATAACGTTCGAGGTCAGACTTGCGGAGGCGTTTGTTTACGTTCCCTGTATATTATACAGGGTGATCAATTACAGGTGTAAAATGAAAGAGATGAATGTATATTTCATATGTCAGTACAAATAAAATGGTTAAGAAATATTTACTAGACCAATGATCTTTTAATTCTTTTTTTTCTATCTCTGTTCAAGTGCAATACAAGTCAATATGTAGATATGCCATATACATGTTTATGTATGTGTACGTTTATATATGTTTGTACATATGTATGTTTTGTCTATATGTACACGTTTAATGTCCGCTTTTTATACTTCTATTTTTTCAATACTATAGTTGTCTGGAAGAAATTGCCTCGTATGATAAGACCGCCAATTGTACTTTTTTATTTACTATTATGCAATTATCTATCTATCAAAAACAAACGATTAAGCCTCGCGGTTGATACAAGGTACTTCAGCTTGTGTTTTTATTAGTCAAACAGCTTCTGGCATAATTAATTTGTTGCCAGCGCATGAAAACGATGTCCCATGAACGATTTCCTCGTGAAACAAAAAAAGATATCTAACATGATATAAGTTAAAACTGAATTTGTAAAAGCTAGATATTAAGTCTATTCACATGTGGGTGTGGCAACTTTCTACTGAATTGCGTCACTGCACTCCATACGTTACGTACAGCCAGCAAAAAAAAGTACGAAATTTTAATTTATTTACTTTTGATTTAAATAAATCAGTATTATTAATAGCGTTATAAATTATATAATTCATTAGAATAAAATTATATTGGTCAAGTAACATATAACAATATAAGGCAAATAAAACAATTTTACGAAATATTTTTTTTTACCAATCCTATTACCGACTAGACCTAAATAAATACCGATTAAAAGTAAAAAAAGAACATATAAATCAATTTAAAACATTTCTTTTTTATAACGAATTGTGCAAAAGTAATGTGTAATGTCATAATGTGAACGTATCTTAATTTTTACAAATGGCGCCAAATGTCACTCGGCTTTGACATTTATGATGTAAATATAAATATAAACTCCATCGTTCATTGAAAAATCATTCTTTATATATTTACATTATAATTGTGAAAGAACAGCAACATTTGGCGCCATTTATAAAAATTAAAGTACGTTCACATTATGATATTACTTTTGCGCCAACATATAGAAATTTGTAAAAGGTACGCAAAAAAAACTACTGTTCAAGATTATATGTCGATATGTACGTAATTAAATATTATATTAATATTATCTTGCGAAAATGTTTAAATTATATAATTTGTTTAACATTGCATCTTAAAAATGGTCTTCTTTGTTTTGATTTGCCTTTGATCGCGACCTAGAGAAGTGAACGCATGCTCTCTGACTGTACAGAGGTCATTTCTATAATTATAGCTATCGAAAACGTAATTGTAATATAACGGACCAGCATTGTTGAATGCTATGAAGTTTCCCGTGAGAGGTCCAATGTAGATTTTATCTTTATTACACTTCTAATACCTATCGCTGTAGAGATCATACACTTTATTGTTATGTTTTCTATATTTTTGCAGGATTTATATAGCAACCTTTAAACCCGACTTTTAGAGGGAGTGAGAGGGACAGATGATTGTAGATATCATCATCATTTCAACCTTTCATCGCCGGGCATAGGCTTCCCCGAATCTAATAAGACCGGCGTTTTTCAGGTTTTTTAATTTTTATTTACACCCTTCTTCTTTTGACCTTCATATGTTCTTTTCTCATTTGCAAAACCTTCTTCCATACATCATCTACATTCCCTGATCACAATTTTACATTGTATATAACAGATTTTTATCACCCATCTTTATTTAATACACTTTTGTTTATTTTCTTCGATACTTACCGACCCTTAGTATCTATGTTTGAGTCTTATTCCTATTTATTTGAATTTGCACCACCTTTTTAGAATATTCAAGGAATGTACGGCGCAGATAGTCGTCGCCCGTTAGGGGGGTGATGCTTGCTCATCTATTTTTCTCCCCATCTCTACCTCAAACCCAGAACTGCCAGCAATGATGTCACGGTCTGGTCCACCTCCGAGTCACAGGTGCATGAGGGACTGTCCTTAAGCTTGAACCTACACAGGTACTCAGAGAATCCTCCGTGCTCTGAAAATATATGGACTAGATATGTGTCCAGTTGGACTTTTCAGAGAACGCGATAGGCTGGTAAGAAATTCCTCGTTACGGATACCGTCACACCTTCCGGTAAAAACCAGTTTGCATCCAGTGTCTTCTGACATCTTTAACGAGTTTGACTGTCCACTTTTTTGCTGGACATCCTTTGCTACACTTGCCTGTTACATTTACAGTAGCATAACTTTCGTCATTATCATTTTTGCCATAGGATGTTCAATGTTGGACATAGACCTAACCCATAAATTTCCAAATAGACCGGTTAAAAGCGGTCTGACCGACCTTCTTTTGACTACCATAACATTGTGGTCTGTCTCCTTTAGGCGGAGGTTCCACTGCGCTTGCCGGTCTGTGGTCTCTTCTCTCTAAAACCATAAGGCCTCAGAGGCCCTCTATTCTGCGCGATATGTGGCCTCCCAACTGGTATTTTAACTTTGCAGTCTGCTATGTCGATTATTTTCGTTCCTCTTCATGTCTCGTTATCCGTTGATTATCGAACCAATCTTGTCATTAATAAAAAATGAAGTTTAAAAGACGAAGAAATTCTGTTTAAATAATCTGTATAAAATAAACTGAATTAATTAAATTAAAATTGAAAATGTTTATTTATTTGCTGACCGTAATCAATTTAATTCAGAGCTAAGATGGTTGACAAGAACAGTACTGGATACTATAGTTAACATTGTTCATTTGCGGATTATTTAATCTTTATGTTAATGCAATAGAGTTAAAAGTCACATGATCAGTTTCAAATTGAGTTTGTGTTTAGATAGTACGTGAGCTTATTCAGTACACAGGCACCAGTTCTGAGAAATTACGTTTGGTTTTGATATAAGTCGAGCTTATTATAGTTTATAGAAGTGATATAAGAGTTTTAAACAAATTCATCTACACGGTTGGTTATAAGTGAAATATGTTACATTAATTTATTTTTTATTGGAATGCGACTGGCCAATACCTTCTGGCAACATAAAGTTAGTTTTAAGATGTAGTTATTTGAATGTTTAAATTGATTTTTCCGACTATATTATCATTACGTTAATTACTATTTACTAAACTATTGATTTTTTTAAAGGGTGTACCATTGACAGCAAATGAACTATACATTCACCGCTAAAGGTTTAATACCTATATCCAATCATCCTGTATAAATGTATATGTAATTTATTTATATATTATATCTTCTAATTTAATTACGTGTTTATTTGTAGGTTATATATATTTTATTAGTGTGGTGGAGTTCAATAGGTTAGGTAGGCAATGTTAGAGACATCACCACGAGCGGGAGCACAAAAATTAAAACGCTTGGACGAAAGAGAGACAGTTTATTTTAAAATATCATCCGCCTACAACTTCAGATACACCAACGTCGTAATAAATTATTTGTCATGCGAATGAAATAATTTTTACACATAACTTTCACCACTCATTTGTACATGTTAAACATTGATTCAAAATGAATATAAGATAGTCTTTAATTTCATATTCCATCAAGCACTAAAGATTTAATACAAATTCACAAACAACAACACATATCTCACTTGACGCGGTTTTGACAACCGCCTACAAATCATACGCCGCGCGTTCTTAGTTTTTGCGCATGCGTAGACCGATGGATAGACAGATAAGCGAAAGCATTTTGACAACTGTGATTAATTCACTACATTAGTACTGTATTACTCAATATTACTCATTTTGTATCTTCTTGTTCTTTTCAATCGATGGACGCCCACTGTAAGACGCAAGCATTCCTCAAAGTTCGCCACGATGACCGGTCATGCGCTGCCAGAATCCAGGGAGTCCCCGCGATCTTTGCTATGGTCATTGGTACGCCTTGGAGAGGGGGGAGGGGCTACCCACGCCGCGTTTACCGCTTCGTGGTCGTTACTCGAAAATCTTTCGACTCTGTATATATCAAATTATTCATTTAGATCAGAGTTCCCCAAACTTTTTTGTGTCGGAGACCCCTTGCCATGTTATTCCGTGTTGGGTAGACCCCCTGCTTACCCGATATTGATTTCCTGTAAATTTCTAACAGTAGTGAAGTTTAGTGTTAAAAACTTAAAATAAAAACACATGTTAGTTTATACATTTATTGATTGAATTTAAATTAAAACTACTCAAAATAAAATTTTGTATCTACTATACCAACTAAACCAACCTACAACTTACACAATTTTATAAACATAAATAATAATTTTTTTACTTCATAGGTACTTTTATAAATAATGTAAATGTTTTGATATTATAAGATAGTATGATGTAAGTAAATAGGTACTATCAGTGTATGTGTTGAGATCCACTATCGTGGACCCCCATTTTCATTTCATGGACCCCTAAATTTTTTTTCGCTGATGTAGACCCCTTGCAGGTTATCATAGACCCCTACGGGTCGATATAGACCACTTTGGGAATCACTGATTTAGATTCTTCCATCACTTTGCGTAAAACTTTCCGCAGTGATGATAATTTTAGGTAGGCAATAGCAACCATGTCGAGGTTCGTCCGTTTCGGTCACCCTTTGAATGTTAATGCTAAATGCGTAATATATGGCAACCCAAGTCAAGGTGGCTTCGGACCCTGGTCTGTCTTGGGTACTCCATTGAGCGTCCACACTGGGACCATAGAGTTTGAAAGCCTTTTAATTCGGTAAAGAATCAATGTAACGTCGTAAGATGAAGATCAGAGCTTTCGAAGTTATTAGAAAACGAAGCTTCGGGTGGTGTTCAGTGCTCTACCCCTTATTATCCGTGAAAGTGGAAAAAGCCTGTAAAGCCTGTGTGTGCCAAAGACGTGCTCCTGTCTAGGTAGATCGACGACGTAGAGTCTGGTAGATCTTTGTGGGAGGCCTATGCCAGTAAGCGTCCATCGGCTGAAAAGAAGAATTATGTTTCTGTAGAAATAGAGTTCCACCGGCATTCTTGTCATGATGTAAACAAGAGATCACTGTAAGTTATTCAAGGTTTATATAAATATACAAGACCTAAGTGTTTTTATCTCGTATAGTTTCGAAAAAAAGTAATCCTTATACATTCGTAAAATCGTCCAAATGTCATGGCGATCTTATAACATTATCTATACCAGTAAAACCACTTACAAGTGACAGGATATCGTGATTAACGGATGCATGACAGTGACAAGTGACAGTTGGAATCGATTATCTATCTCGATATTTATATAATCGAATCTTTTTTTCATTTGATTCCGCTGTAACTTTAGAATGATTATTACGGTTTAATTATTATTTAATTATAAATTTACATAGTCTAGTGTACTTAACGTTCAGATTCAAGTTTTTCTGAGACATCTAGGAATTTTTGATCGCAGGTCAGAAAAATATTAAATGATACACAGCATGGATGCACAGACCGCGGCCCGCCGGTCGAATACTGGTGGCCCACCGACAGTAAAAATAACACTCTCGTACATTCGAAAAATATTGAATTCTTTTCCAGAATAAAACCAAAAAAATTTAATTACCTATATTTCTGGCGCCCGGCCCGCCATCAGTTCATGATTTGCCCGAGTGGCCCCTAGTCCTAATAAGTCTGTGCAAACATGGTATAGAGGGTAAGGGTCTAGTGGAAGATCTTCCATTGGTGGAAGACACTTCTTTATTTCTAGATACATTCTAAGCAGGTAATAATGCGCTACCACTACTGTGTTACGTAATAAGCAGATCGAGGCACAGTGGATCGAAACCACGGTAGGGCGGACTTAATACTTTTTATTTTTTCGCTTTTTTAATTCCAAACGATAGACCTAGAAAAGCTTAATCAAAGTTATTCTATATATTTTTTTTCGTAAACCTGGTAGTTCAGGCAAAAAAAATTGTTGAAGTTTTTTTTTGTATAGAGCCGAACCAAAAAAGTAAATTACTGTTAAGTTGAAATCGATCCAACTAAACTGTGATAAAGATAAAGATAAAAATGTGATGAAATATAACAAAACTAGAAATTAAGAAGATGTAAATTAAAAGAGGATGAAAGAATGGTAAAAAAGAGCAAAAGGGTAAGAAAGCAGAATCGTGGTATAAAAGAACAGAATGAAAGATTATGTGAAGAATGAAAGAGAAGAGAATGAAAATAAAATCATTAAGTGAATAAATTAAATGCTAATAAAGTCCCTATCCCAACACAAATAGGGGTACGAGAGGCCCCCAATAGCGAGGGTTACAAAAAAAAAATCGATCCAACTTTGAAACCTTATATACGTTATAAATCTAAGCCCGCTTTCCTTGGTTTTGATCCACTATGCGACGTTATTGTTGTGTGATAATATCGTAGGTTGCGGCTTCGATTCCTGGAATACAATTCTATGTAATACACGCTTTGTGCATTAATTATATAGGATTGTCATAACTCACAAATAAGATTTCTAAGGATGGGTAGCAGAATCATCTATGTACCTTAATATACTGCGATTGTCAACTCGCCTGCTAAGCGTGGTGATTATGATAGCCTGGAGGCCTATGGCTTAGAGTGGGCGCCTATGAGCTGACGGCTGCCAATAAACTAGGACGAAATCTGGCACATCTTAGGAGGTTACGCCGTAAAGCGTGCAAAAGAGATGGCTGCTGGGACCTGGAAGTTTCGGGGTGATGATTTTGAACTGGTAAGCCCAGCGTTGGAAATCCACCGACAAGGAACACAGACAGTTGACCTTGTTAACCCTTTTCTTGATAATGTATCTGTAGATCAGAATTAAAAAAAATAGTGGCATCAATTTTGAACGCAATGTTATCATTTGTATGCGAATGTTTAGGTAATTTCTTAATTTTCGAACGCTTGTCCGGTTTTTTCTGTTGGCATCCTTGAGTCTTAAACGTCAAGTGGTATGAATATCAATGTAATATTAAAAAAATCTGCCAAGTTAAGGGTTAAAGTCATCGGAAGATTCAGGATACAGGTCGCTTTCAACCGACCTTATTAGAAATCTGCATGCGAAGCCTATATCCAATAATGGAGGTCATACGGCTGAAATGGTGATGAATGTAACACGACCGTACGCCCTCAACACATCGGACATCGGAATACTGGTGTCGCGGTGCATTTAATAATATAAAAGCGCCTAAAGAAAGTTTTAGCATTTGACAGATGACGATATTATTTTCGTATGTTTTGACAGTTCGTTTTGAGGTTAGAATTTAAAGTTCAAATTTTTTATTTCAAGTAGACAAAACCTACATTCGCTTTTGAAAAGTCATCAGAATATTCAATATATTTTAATTTGTTATTTCTTCAGACAGAAATAACGAAAATACTATTTGAAATATTACCATTATATTTTTGTTCACGTTGTCCGTCGCCAAGGCAAAGGTTTGTTGTTTCAGCAAAAAGTTCTTATTGCATAACTGTTATCAAATATTTGGTCGCAACTCGAGCGGCACGGACAATCAGCTGGCGTAACCGACTGGCATCTGTTTATATTTCAACCACCGCCTTAACCGATGTCACAGTGGCTTTACGAGCTTTTTTTTTTAAAAAAAAATTATAATTCCAAATCAAAATATTCTATATTCAAATTGCATATTCGAGCAATTTTGAATCGTCAATCAATATAAAATGTCGGCATTGCTGTCTATATAAAAAGCTACCATCGACTCGAAGGCATTTCTGTTGAAAAGCGCCGGCTAGAAACTCAACAGTTGCTCTTTACAAATATAGTTTTATAGATGAGCAATAATAATAAGCTTCCTGAGAGAGCATCATCAACATTTAATTCCACGCATTAATACCAGTATAGTATTCTTGGATAGCATTTTTGCCTTTTACAATAACATTTTTTAATATAGGTTTTAGGTCTCTCCTGTGGCAGATGTGAAATCGTCTACTTTAGTAAGACCATATATCAATTGATACGGGTCGCTTACCTGTTCTATTGGAAGTATAAACGAGAGGAATATGCCCAGCTGTGGACCGCCAGCTGCTGAAATGTTGATGGGATTTCTTTCGATGAATATAACAAAATCTCAAATATATTTCCAAATGCTTCTAGCCTTCTTTGATACAAATAATCAACGGCAGGAAGCATTTATTAATGGTGAATAAATATATTAATAAAAACTTTAGGTATTGGCATAGGCGAAGTAATAAGGAAGAGATATTTCACTAATCTGTATCCAAAAGTCAATTACTTGAACAATTGCGATTGTTGAGCAAGCACATATAATTTTCAAACGATTTCTTAAACCTATTACATGATAGAATCTCCCATCAATATATATGGCGAGTATCTAACGATAATCGATTTTATTTACTAAAAAAATTTAGGTCGAAATTTAAATTTAGAATATTCAAAAGCTTCATTAAAGGCAGAAAGTCATACGTCTAGATATTCAAAAAGCTCAAAATGTCTACGGCGCATATAACATATGATATGCTTATAGTTTTGAAATGCTTAACAGATTTTTATATTTTTCATTAAACAAAAGGACTGTTACTATCTTTCATGCCTTCCTTATGTTCTTTCTTCATTTGCAAATCTTCTTCATATTTAATGGAATCAGGTGTTACTTTGCGGAAGTCCACCCTAAGTAAGAAAAGGACCAATATTTAGCCACTACCGCACATGCAGTGGTAGTCGTGCAACAAAGTGCACTGCCCACTAGCCCGCTGATAAATGCTTATGCGGCAAACAATGGGAATTACACAACTACCACCGTTAAATCACTCAACACGTGTTTCCCCCTCCATGGGGCATCTTCAGGAGTTATGTTACACCGATTAGTGCCACTCTCATCACTCTGTGTTTGGCTAAATATCGATAATTTTCTTACTTCTTTCATATATCTCCTTTCTTCTCTCATCTACATTCCCTGATCACAATTTTACATTACATATAACAGATTTTTAAGACTCATTTTTATAATAATACGCTTTAATTCTAGTTTACTGCAAGTTTTACCGACTCTTAGTGTCTGTCTATGGTTGAGTATTATTCTTTTTCATTGTGATCAGCACTATTTTTACAATACTCAAGGAATGTCTCAGAATGTAACGCCCATCGGAGGTGATGCTTGCTCCTTTTATCCTACTTCCTGTCTTGACAGGACATTTAATGGAATTAGGCGATACCTTGCGGAAGTCCATTATAAGTAATAAAAGGACCAATATTTAGCCACTTAACATGCAGTGCACATACATGCGCATGCGGCAAACAATGCGAATCACACAAGCGCCACCGTCAAATCACTCAACCCGTGTTTCACCCCTCCACGGGGCATCTTCAGGAGTTATGTTACACCGATTAGTGCCAAACACAGAGTACCTGATTCCATGCTGCCAGATTCTATTAAATATAATACTTTTGTTTGTCAACGAATCTCCTCGTTCCTTGTTTAATAAAGATATAAGTCAAAGTAATATTTAGTTTCTTAACCCATTAGTTAAGACATTTCCGGCCCAATTCACAAAGCCTCGTCTGTTTACCGAACCGTACTTAACTTCTATAACTTGTCAATTAAGTTGAAGATAGTGAAACCTCCGTTGTTAAGTATTGCATAAAAAAACACTCGACGTAGTATTCTTTTTTTAAATGTTCTAATTGTATTACAATTGAAGGTTATATGCGTGTATCAATCAATATACTGAGTGATTTATTATCGATGTAAAACCTTTTAAGAGGTAAATATATGGCTTATTTACTGTAAACTAAATAGAAAAGAAGAACAAAAAATAAAACCAAAGGTATTATTTATTATCCTTTATCACTGTCAGAAATTACTCTTATTCTTTTTTTCGAAATCGAAGTTTCATCACTCGAAGTTATTTGTGCCGATTCGATGTTTGAAGCAGAAATATTTACATTACGAGAGATGGTTATAAAATCGGTTATTAACAATTGCTTCGAATTTTTTGTAAGATCTTTGAAAACTTCTTCATAATGAGCCAAGTCAGCACATAAGCTCGGGATTCCCCGTGGAATGTGCACACGGCACACGTGTTTAATCACAGTAGCATTTAGTAGAGAGCGATAAAAACCAAAAAAAAACATTGACATTATTTAGCAGGTTGCTTAAAGGTCATTGACACTGGGCTTCTAAATAAAAAAGATGACATAAATTTAAGATAAAAATATGACGGAAACAGGAAGGCTTCGGTCTCTTTAGTCCCTCGATAGCGGACAGGGCCTCGGCACACTTCCCACGCCGATTCCACTCTCCATTTTCACAGAGATTCACGATCTACTAGAGATTGCACTTATCGATGTTTTGATATCGATAATTGTATTTTTGTCTTGAGTTTCGTAGTTCTTCTTCCTATGTATATATAACATATAGTCTCCTTAACCCTTTCTGCGCCGGTCAGTGTCGAGAAGAAATTTTTAAAATGATAAATGAAATATTATTGTTAATGATCCTGCATTCTGTAGTACGTCCAGAGCAAGCGATTTTGAACTGTATTTTTAAGGTGATTCGATATAATGTAGCCTACACTATTTCGGGAATATCTGACCCGTACGCACCCGGGGAGTTCTGACAGATATGTCAATCGCTATGATGGCTAAATCCGCAGTTATGGAATCTAGGGATCAATCTTGAATCTATTAAAAAAATACATTCTTAAACTAGATCTCGGGCGCGTGGTATGTACGCAGTAAAGACCAGCATGTTAATCTGGAACTGTCAAAGACCTCCCAGTTTCATCCATTTCAATACATTCATTACTTTGACTATGATGATAAACACACAAATTCATTAATTGTAGATGTCGCCACTTGCCCAATAAACACCATCCGATACATTCAAACGTCGCAACCTCCTGGGACCTAGACACGTGCAGTTTCTTTCGATTATAAGATAAGTCACGTACACAGCATTCCGTCATCATCACCATTCAATATCCAAGCGGTCTCGCCGGAAACTCTCCGGATCGTATACCACAGGGGGCCCCAACCCATCAAGGGTTCACACAGATAGAAACGTTTCTGGAGTTTCTTCCCCAACTTCTACTAGCTTTATCGCTTTCTGAAGTGATGGTAGTGATATTAGCCAGGCATTATCTACCAAGTCATGGTTCAGTCGTTTCAGGCGCCCTTGTGTCGGACTGCTAAGCATATACCATTGAAGAGTGCCATCTCATGCCTCGGTCACGTCATAAGGACCTTGAGTGTCGGAAGAAACAATCTAATAGCTTGACGACCTTCCAATTGGGTGAAGTAATAGTGGCTAGATACGAGGCTCTCGATCTTGGCTACCTTAGAAGAGGTAGGTTAGGCGTCCTCTGTGTTCTGCCACCTTAAACCCACGGAATGATGCCATTTGGGCGACTGTGAGAGTGCAGTCCAAGAATTGCCTTTTATTTTTTAATATTTAGTTCATGATAAACGTTCCACAAATCGCAGACAAAATGCATGTTTAGCTCAGCTGTAAGGAAGCTGAATGCCTCTGTTGAATTCTTTGACTTTAACCTGTTCAATGACAAACTTCTTTTTAAAAAGATACCTACAGGAAAAGGAAATTGGTTTTCTGGTTTTTATTATAGCCAGCGATTATTCTAAGTAATTTCATTATGTACTGGTAGAAAATTTCTTTTTAATTCAAATATTTTCCCGAGATTTCGTCAATGTGGAATTTAAAAAAATCCAATTTATTTAGTTATTTTTTTACATTTAAGAATTTCTCTAATATAAATGCTCCTTATTACATCAGCTACATGCTAGTATAAATTCTGTTCAAATCGATCCAGCTATTTCAGAGATTAGTCGAAATAAAGATAAAGACAAAAATGTAATTTTGATATAATTACCGTATATATATTCATATACATGTAGTAAAAAAGGATTATTTTAATATTACAAACAGACATTCTTATTTTATTTATATTTGTAGATGTGGTCTATACACTAAAAATAAATTACATAACTTTTCTGTTACATTCTCTTATGTTTATAGATGGGAAAGTGTTATTAGTGTAAAGCTATTTATTTTTATTTAACAATATAAAATTAATAATAAACCAAATTATAAATATTTTACGATGTTTCGGTTCATATTTCGAAAGTCGATAAAATCACATCGACAGTATTACATCACTAGAACGACTCAATGAGTTGAGCGTGAAGATCGACCCAGAATGACTGCTATTACGTCTTATGTAAACACAAATATTTGCCTTGGGCTTCTACAGTTTGAATTTGAAAATGGAATCAGATTTAGATTCGATTTTTATCATGTTGAAAAATAATTTTTTTTTACCATTATAGAAAATTTCTGAACTAAAAGATAATAAAAAGAAGAAAGTTTTTAATTTTTAGGTAATATTAAACCAGACTAAATATAAGAGTTTCAAAAATGAGAACCTTTAACATGTTATATGCAGCCTAACCTGCCGATTTCACTGATATTTTATTTAAATATATTTTTAATTTAGAATTATAATAGTTAAGTACAGATTTTGATTGTTTATTAACATTTAGTGCTAAATATTTCACTGTGATATAACTTTTTAATGTTTATAGAAATAATTTTACATTTAATATTTATATGTAAAACTTATGATTAATTTTCGCCATTTCAAATAAGTTTCCGTAGTGTAGCGGTTATCACGTGTGCTTCACACGCACAAGGTCCCCGGTTCGATCCCGGGCGGAAACAACTTGCCTTTTTGATGTTATTTGCTTATTTTCATTTTTAATATTTTTTACATAGGAATTTTAAAAGTTTGTAAAGGGGTTACCCCTTAGGGTTAGTAAAAAACATTGTTAAGAAAAAAAATTGTTAACATTGGTAGGCGAATTAAAATCAAAGCCTTAGTGACAATGATTTTTTTCAATTTATTAATCAGCCTTTTGTTCATCAAAGCTATAAAAATCTGAAAGGATAAGTGCCCGGCATTTATCGAATACAGAAATTTTTTTCATACTAATTACCGCAGCTTTCGGATTTCGAGACAATATTAAACTGTTAGTTAAACGTAAGGAGATTTTCTGCATTTTAATGGTAGAAGACTTATTATTAATAGATAATATACTTAGAATCAATGAAATAAATCTATTAAACTTTTTATAATTCTAAGAAAAAAATGTAATACATGGGGGCTGGTAATAGTGTCAAAAATTTTGCATAGATGGCATTAAACATTAAAACCCGCTCATTATTTTAATGTAAATATTCAAATGACTCGAATAGTGTCAATACGTGCTAAATCAGTCATTTGACTTGTATTCCTATGCTTAGTGCATGTTATATTAAATTCAAGTTTTATATCATACAAAACAAATTAGTACATAGGGCCATGGGAGAGCTTCGATTTGTATGCAATATAGAATATAATTGATGTCTTCCCCACGATACCCCTGTTCATAAAACGAGCAACCTTCTTTAATTTCACTTATAAATAATAATATATCTTAAGCGTGTTCAGAGATCGTAACTAAAAAACAATAGAAGCGTTGATTTAATTTTCTTACCGTAGTGTCAGAAAAGTACGATAGATGGCAGTAAAATAAATTTAACAATATTATTAATATAAATTTTAATCAGATATTTGAGGAATAGAAACCGAATCCAAATTAAAAAAAAATCATTTAAGAGAAAAATGTATGCGAGAATATATATATATATATATATATAATCGGTGGCGTGCGGAAACTATGTGTTATGTTAATATGATATGTAAATCCTTTATTATATAATTCCAAGTTGGATATCATTTTTATTCTTAGATAATACATCTATCTTAGCACAGCGGTAGTCTGAGACTTGTGATAGTGGGTCGCGGGTTTAGTTCCCGGATATAATCTTATATAATTCACATTTTGGTCATTAATTACATAGAATTGACACCGCTCACAAACTCGGGCAGTATGAACTCACGGCTTCAGGCGGCTCGCAATTGGAACCCGGTTCGGTTGTTTGGATTGGTCTTTGGTGTCAGATGGTTGGTGATATGGACGTCCTCTGCATACCATAACATCACACTGCGACCGCTAACCTATTGGCGATTATTGTATATCCCCCAATGTTTGGGGAAGGCTTATGCCATGCAACGGGAGTCTTTGGGCTGAAACGACTACGTCGTCCTAAATAGTGCCACGGTGACCAGTTTGGTGTTCCATTGTCTTTCCGCGACCTTGGCTATCTTCAGTCCATCTGATGGGGCACCTACGCAGACCGTGTCATCCGGTTCGTGGTCACCTCACCAGCCATACAGGTAAACAAGTAAGAGAAAAAAAAAATGTAAAATCAAGTGATATTGTAATAATCCTATTTAGAAATAAAATAAAAAAAATGTAAAACAGTAATGAGGGATATATGAAAGGCGTTTCAGAGCGAAAGGTAAAGAGAAGAGTTGTGGCAAGAATGCAAAAGAACGAATGATTACACGATGTATGAAAGACGATAATGAAAATAAAAAAATATGTGAAAAAATTAAATAATGATCTGATGATCACACAAGATAGGGGGTACGAGGGGCTCCCAATAGCGGGGGACATAAAAATAAAACAAGTTAGAGAAGGTGATCTATCCAAGTCAAGGTCCGTAGAAACGACACGGTACAGTACATCAAATACATTCGTTACTTATACAGGTGGCTCTTGCTCGAGTAGCGCCCGGGTGCAATAATACCCTGGCGCCCCCTAGACCTGACTCCTCTCCCCCGTGGATATAACTATTAACTTAGCCGTCGTAACAAGAATTTTTTTCATATTTCAACAAGCTATTTTATAAGTAGGTATAGCTTACAGTATGGTATTAGTGTCGGCCTTTCTTCTAGTCGCGGCGCTCCCTGAGACAGCGGCGCCCGTGTGCATTGCACACCCTGCACTATAGGCCAAGCCACCCCTGCATATAGTATTATCTATATTATGTTACTATCACTATATTACAACACACACATTTACACATATATGTACTCCCGGACACAATTGCGTATGGAATAAAATGCTATATATTGATAAATTAAATTATTATAATTATACTAGCTGATCCCGCAAACGTTGTTTTGCAAAAAAATATTTTTAATTTTCAATTTAAAAATAAGGGTTGATCGTAGAGGCGTGAAAATTTAGGGTTGTATGTATTTTTGTATGTTGTGTCATAAAAAAATAAAAACAAAAAATTTAGTCAAAAAAATAAAAAAAAAATTTTAAGGGTGAACAACCCTTATCACTTAGGGGTATGAAAAATAGATAGTAGCCGATTCTCAGACCTACTAAATACGCATATAAAATTTGGTAAAAATCGGTCAAGCCGTTTCAGAGGAGTTCAAGTTCGAACACTGTGACACGAGAATTTTATATATTAGATTGTGTGTAATAAATATGTGTTGTTGTGGAATCTTCTTTGTTAATGACTATTTTATCGCGCAATAAATGTGCGCGTGGAATTTGTTCAGCTTCTGTTTTATTTTTAAGATCACAAAGCTGAAGGAACTGAGTTTAGTTCAGATGAAGCTGTAAAAGCTCCCAGCTAAGCATGAACTCCAACTGAAGTCAAGCAAGCACCCCTTTTAAACGTTTACGAGAAACTAGCGCCATCTATTGACGCCGGCCGAAGATACAGAGTTCCTGGCAAATATAACATTTATTATTATTTTTATATTCATATTTATTGCAAATGGCGAGAACACTTGAGAAATTTCTTTTTTTACTTATATTTGTATTACAAGTGATATTATTTGCGTATTTTCAGAAAGTTTTCTTTTGTTTCATACTAGAGAACTTTGAATGCAAAATAAACTGAAAGTTAACTTCATTTTAACATACATATATATGAGACAATTATTAAAAAGATCGACATCCACTCATAACTATATTTACACTTTAGTAGAGTCAAAAATAAAAAAGATTTAAAATAAAGTTTTGACCAATATGAGTCCTTTTAAAAGTTCCAATTTTGAATAAAAGAATTTAAACTTTATCTTTTTTAATACTTTTGTAGTTGTTTTTAGGTTTTCATATAGTGGTGTTTAATAGTATTGTTTGCAATTTGGTCTTTAAAAATGTTATTTCATTGTATTTATTGTTTAAATATATTATTGTATGTCCTGAAATAAATAAAGTGCATCTTCGATTGTTTTAATCACCTATTTCAACAAGGTTTTTAATTTGATTTCGTCTTGTTGCGATCGCTGCCGGCTTGTCTGTTTTAAGGTACCAGCGTTAATGACCAGTATTCAGTTTATCTCCGGAACTCAGTCGAAGCAGTCGTGTAATAAACTTTACGTAAAATTCACGCGCGTGTTCCTGTTACATTTTTAATCAAATCACTTGGGTATGTAATATATTATAATTTAAACGCTATTATAAGTCATTCACTTTTTAATTTAATATATACAGGCTGTCAAATTATTGATGTAAAAGATTCAGACGTATCAATATATTTTGAAAATAATAAACAACGTCAGGAGAATGTGCGAAGAAAATGAGTTTTTAAAATTCAAATCTATTTGTCCATACAGATTTATTGCTAGAAGTTAACGCTCTGTAGTATTCAGATTGCAGAGAGATCAAAAGTGATTTTCCAATCATACTCTATAAAGATACAGGATGATTAGAAAGAGGTGTATAAACTTTAAAAATTTTTGCTGACAAATGAACTATATGCCACCTTTTTAAAGCCCTTATTCTAAACAATTATCCTGTAGTTTGTCTGTGTTTGTTTTTAATAAATAACCTGTGAAAGTTATAATTATAAAAAAGCTTATATATTTTAAGCGACTTTCCATTGATACAAGAAAGATGCATGGATTATTTAAATTCAACAAGTTTTCGAACGGTTGAAAGTGTTCAATTCTTTTCTTTTCCATGTTCTGAACGAAGTTTTCTTAGTTCCCACATAGTTTTAAATAAATCAATAATTTAACATAAATAAATGCGAGTTTAATTCCAATCGGACCACATATATCTATGTTTCAATTTTGGAATCGTTTATACTTTTTATACGCAATTTTCTCGACGAACAAACACACATAGTGATAAATTTAAAAGTAATTTATACCTTGTTTGTTTTATATGCGTTGAAATGAGTTAAATATATTAACATTTACTTGTTTATAAATTTGCACTAATTAAGCAGTTCAAGCGTAGTGCTGAGGTAATCATCTTCATTTTAGAAAGTAGAACCTCCACAGCTGGGCATAGGTTTATCCCATATTTTTGCCCAGCTTTTTTTTACGACAGACAAGATTGTTTGCCCTTCGCTGGGGTCTCTAATCTATGTTCACCATTCCGGAACCTTACAACCTCAATATCCATCTGTCTACTGCCACTTTGACCTCTCTATTGCCATTTTGCATAACTTTAATAAATTAAGGATAAAATATAATTACTACTCTCTAATTGCAAACTGTAACATATACATACATACATATATATATATATATATTCTGCTAATTAAGTTTGTATTTATTAATAGTCCAAACCATAGACGACTTATTAGGCATAGATTTACCCCATAGATATATACGGTGAGATATAAAAAGAAAACGACGCGGCAAATGATATGGCACTTGCAGCAACATCGCTTCACGTTTGAAAAAGGAGAAAAACTGCTGCACTTTCTTGCGGTTTTGATGCAGGGTGGTGGGTGACGTAATTAGGCAAAACAAAACCGTGAAACAGGAAGCGTGGTGAGGAATGGGAGTCGATGCGTAAATGTAATGTGTGTGAATGCTTTGAATGTATGCTGAATGATATAAATTGTGAAGGATAAGAGAGGGAAGGTGAAAGTAGGAGGGTGTATGTCCCTCTCCCGAAAATAAGAGGGCGATCGCAGTGAAGTATTATGGTACGCAGATGATGCTGCTGTCCATCCTCTGGAAAAATTCGTGAGCCGTGGCATTAAGTGTGAATTATATGAGATTGTATTTCGGGGATCGAACCTGTGACCCATGCTTGCAAGTCTTTGTCTACTGCATGGTTACTACTGCTCAATTATCGAATATTTAATGGAATCAGGCGTTACCTTGCAGAAGTCCATCCTTAGAAAAGGATTATGTTACACCGATTAGCGCCTCTTCTTGACTCTATGTTTGGCACTAATCGGTGTAACATAACTCCTGAAGATGCCCCGTGGAGGGGTGAAACACGTGTTAAATAGTTTAATGGTGGCAGTTGTGTGATTCGCATTTTTTGCCGCATACGCATTTAACAGCGGGCTGGCGGGCGGTGCATTTTGTTGCACGACTACCACTGCATGTGCGGAAGTGGCTAAATTTTGGTCCTTTTCTTACTTAATTGTAGAACTTATGTATATATTGTTTGGCCATAAATACTATTATAATTAAAAATAAATATTCATTCTTTTGCATTTAGAATCAATTTTTGTATTGATTATTCATTGCGTTTATATGTTTTCGCGCCAATGTATTGTAAAATATTTTGTGATATTAAAATGGAGTAGGGCGATAAAGAGAATCGTTGTCCTTGCACCATTTAAAGTACGAATGACGCCAAATATAATTTTTAAAATTCTCCCTAGGCTTGGTATTAGTCAAATGTTTGTATACCACACTATAGGTGTAAGAATAAGGCGATCAAAGTAGTAAGGGAAAGAATTTTAAATAATCATGTCCGAAAACAAAAGATTTTATCTCCGCCTAGAAACATGTCGCGTACTTTAAAATATGACATAGGACTTTCAGCCTACAAGAGATGCACTGGAAATTTCTTAATTGGTAATTTAAAAACAGAATTTGGTGACAAAATTAAAACAACCACATAAGCAGTGCGCAAAGGAAGATAATATATGAAGCAATATTAAAAAAATGAATGTATTCATGTTAACAGCTCTGTAAAAGCTTCTCAATTAGTCAACAGTCAATGTAGGCATTATAGAGATAAATACAGTTAAAATGTATACATATAAATAATAAAATTTAAAAGTTTTACTAAATTACACATTAGTTGGTACATTATTTTATTTCAAGTCGTTGCATAAGCGCTACAGACCGTTAAAGGTCTTGAGGTTGACAATTTGGATCCACCCATGACCAGTCGTAGCCATGATCTCGTCAGCCCATCTGGCATTGGGCCTGCTTCTCGCTCTGGTACCTCGTGGTCCCGTCCATTTTATAACCCTTTGTGTCCACCTGTTATCAGCGAATTTCCTTTTTGAATTTTCGAAGTATGTATATACTATGATATATATAATATAGGCGAAGAAATAAATGTAGACATAGTAAGTAATAAAAAATTACTTATTACTATGTAACTGTAGCGGTTAAGTTCAAAATAAGCAAAGTTGATAAGAACCGGTGGATCCGGAAGAGAACTTGGAGAGAAATTATTTTACCGGTTTGAAATGGTAAATAAGGTCGGCTGTAATTGTCTAGATCCGAGGCTGGTCAGAATAAATATGTCATAATTTTATGACAACTTGTCATCAATACTTATTATACTGTTCCTTATACAGGCTGTGTGATTTTAATGTCATTTTTAATGGTCCTCTGTTTTGGGGATCTCTCGTTTCATCCCTGCTTATGTTGGAACAGGATATTTTTTTTGTTATTAATTTTTACTCTTTTTTATTATTTATTTTCTCTTCTTCCATTCCTCACAATATCTATCTCGTTACTCTTTCATTCCACCATTCGTTCTCTCTTTTCGTTCACTCTGATTACCTTTCATCTATCGTCAATAACTGCAGTTAGGTATATTTACATTTAGCAATAACCCAGGTGTTTTTATTTAATTTTTCTCATATATATATATATATATATATATATATATATATATATATATATATATATATATATATATATATATACACATCTAGTTTGTTCGCTACTATATTTAAATTCTAATTCACATATTATTTTTACACTGTTTTGCTTATTTGTTTCTATTTATAACGTCTTATGTCATTTTATTTAGGTAACTAAGTCAACAAGTATAGCGGCCTACATTCAGTCTCTTTCGATGACCTTAAAGCCATGTGTCTACCTAGGGTGTCTCCACTCGGTAACCTAAAGTTACTCTCGTTCTTTTTGTTATGTGACCTGTCCACTGCAACTTGAACTTATAAATTCGCTGGACTATATCTTGTACAAAACGCGTTATACATTAATTATATAGGATTGTCACTGCTCATTAAAAAATTCTAGAGGATGGACAGGCGTGGTTTCCGTACCATAATACCACACTGCAACTGTCAACCAGCTTGCTAAGCGTGGTGATTATTGTATATGCTCCCATAGATATCTTCACGGAAGTCCTATGTCTTGTATTTAGTGTGTATGGCCTGAAATAACGCCGACCATGTATTAGGGTGACCGGAAAATAATGTCGTTTCTGTGGACATATTTAAAAAAAAACCAGATTGATTTCTACCGCTCCGACATTGAAAATTTGTATACTAGATGGCAAAAGGTTGTTGATAACGAAGGTGAATATATTGTTGATTAGAAATAAAAACTTGTTGAAAATGTAGTCGTGTGAATTTAACTAAAGAAAGCAACATAGCTTTCTTGTCTCTCTAATATATTTAATTTATCTAGTATTTATTCACCCATTTTACAGCCTTTGTATTGTCGGACTGAATGTATTCGAGCATTACCTATTAGTCAACCCAAGGCGGTACAGTGATAATAAGTGGGTGGTGACCAAATGTTATATAAAACGAAGTAATGTATTATATTTATATAAATACTATTTATATTATAGTTACATAAATAGTTACTTATAAACATATACTTAAAATTAGCTTAACGCTTAACTTATAAAAAGAAGCATAGATTACACATATCCTCACACACGCCTTTAATATATATATATATATACATACATATATATATATATATATATATATATATTATAATTAGATTATGAGGCCCGTTGTAAGTGACCACGTCATTCATATGTCATCATCGGTATAACACATTGGTCAAAGACCTTCGTCTTCAAACATTGCTGTATTTTAGATAAGAAGAGTTTTCGGTGCTTCCTGAACGTTACCCATTGTATCCAGCGAGTGATCTCTTTCTCGAAGGTGGATTTATCAAACTGGACGGATAGTTCTAGATATATAGAATCATCTACAACTTAGATTTCTCTCTAAATCACTTAAATTGACCGGAAATTATCGATATTTAATAATCAAGAGCCAATTGATGTTTCTTTTATCTCTAAAGCCTATTGCGACTGGTATATAAATACTATAATTAGTTTATTGTAGTAAGATCCTATTGGTAATAATAATTATTATGATAATCAATAATAATCCTTTGTTTTATGAGAAAGCAAAGTTACATGTTTATTTTTACAGACCAATCACATCAATTATAATCTATTAAGAATACTAAATACATAGAGTCAAATTAAAATAAATTAATGGAAAAAGCTAATTATTCAATAAAATAATATTTAAATGATAAAAATTCTTGGCAAAGTGGTCGCCTGATTATTTTGATTTATTTAGGCTATATCTAATAAAGTGTATATGTATAAAACTGCATTGCTAATATTTATTAAAGATGTGTTGTTATGGAGTTTCTTCCTGCTTGTTCTCCACAATAAAAACACCTTGAGAAGCAGAGTCGAAAATAAAATAGATTAAATAAAATAATAAGTTGTCGATCAATAAGCGTGCTGTTAAAAATTCCAATGTTGAATAAACAAATTTTATCTTTTATCTTTATTTGCTATGGATGTAAAAACTTAAGTGTTGGGATATATAAAATATAAATAATAAATTCAAAATATCTTTACATAAGGCTTTTACATGCGCATGCGCATCGTCGATTGTCAATATTTTAAGCAGTAAGCTACCACAGGCTTCAAGCGCTCATCTGTTGAGAAGACCCGGCAAAAAATCAACAGTTGCTCTTTTAAAAGAAGTTTAACAATTTTTCATATGTACATCATACAAATAAACACCTAAAAACTATACATAATATATATATATATATATATATATATATATATATATATATATATATGTATGTATACTTTTGGATGTCTAGTTGAGTAGTAGTTGTAATATATTCGTACAGACAGACCCATATAGGAAAATCTAGCTATTACAAGTTCATTTTTATTTCTTGTATTTAATTTGCCTATCACTATTTGTCATTTAAGATTATTTATTATATAATTATTTAGAAGCAGCCGTTACAATATTAATTTATTTAAAACATCTTTCAGTGAATATCTAGATTTTAAGTTATAAATCTTCTAATATATAAAATTCTCGTTCACGGTTTCGAACTTGAACTCCTCCGAAACGGCTTGACCGATTTTTACCAAATTTTACATGCGTATTCAGTATGTCTGAGAATCGGCTACTATCTATTTTCCATACCCCTAAGTGATAAGGGTGGTCCACCCCTAAATTTTATTTTTAATTTTTTAGACAATTTATTTTGGTTTTTATTTTATTATGATACAGCGTACAAAAATACATACAAACCTAAATTTTCACCCCTCTACGATCAACCCTTACCTTACATTTGTTAATTAAAAACTTTAATTTTTTTGCAAAACAACGTTTGCGGGATCAGCTAGTAGTCTATAAAGCTCTTATTTGTGAAATAAATATAAAATTAACATCGGCGGCATTGCTCCGTAATAAAATACCGTAAGAGAGAACGCTATGAAAATAACTAATGTGTACGAGTCGAGACGAATTAATGCCCGTTAACTGTGTTACTTTTTAATTGCAAAGACGCCCAAGCTGAGTTTACCTGCCAGGGTTGACAGATGGGGATCCCACTGAAGCTTCCTGTAATGTCACAGAAAACCTTTGAGTTAGTCATCTCCAATACTACATTGTTGTTGAAGTACAATATATAGTAGAAACAAAGGCTACGTTAGTGATGATGATTATACTGTACGAAATCAAAGGCTTTGGTTAAATCGAAAAACACTCCAATTGCATTGTGCGATTTCTCCCAACGTATTTTGAAATTGATTTCCGCTAGCTAAAACTTTACTCTGGCAGGTCTTTTTTTTTCGTGGGGAAATATCCTGCATGGGATACCTCTCCTATGTAGTGTCATCGAAAGAGTTATGACGGACTCCTACCAGCTAAAACCCCACGGTTTTCTCGAATGTTCTAGGATTTTCTTTTGTTAAAACTATGGGAACGCGAACATACTAACATAATTTCAACGGCGGTGGCCTATTGTCTCAACTCCTTACTTGTGGATCACCCCCGCATCCGTAGCTAAGACCATGCTAGGTAGGCTGAAATTGAGGTCGAGGAAACACAGGTTCGTGAGCTAAAAATTTACCCTGGCAGATCGTTTCCTTATCACAAAAAAGAGGTTGCAGATGGCGTACATCGGCTGAAAGGAAGAAGTACTGTGATGCGTGGATGATAAAAGAAGGCAATGTTCAAGGTATACGATGGAACCAGGTATAAGGCTGTTTTCCTTAACAACCTTAGTCACACCGAAATCTGTCTCTTAAAAAATATAGTCACACATATGTTAAAATTAAAAATACAACAGTACAGTTACAGTACAAAATTAAATTTATCCAATTAAAAACGTTAATTCCTTGCAGGTTTCTTTGTTAGTCAACCGGTATTGAACAGTATAGTAAACACAACCTTAAAGGGTATACTTTTTAGTTATACAATTGAAATAAGGATAAATATACAAGGAAATGCATAAGGATATATTTTCAAAGTTAAACAGTTCTTTATATTTTAAATGTCATATTTTATACTCACCGTGTAAAGAATATACCAGATGCTCCGTTATTTCCTTGTAATTTTGCTGTCATATTTTTTATTCTCCCCGTTTTAGGTACCTCTAGTATCCTTGTAATTTTTTTTATTTTCCCTTTTCCGTTCATTACAATACCTTGAATTCTATCTTCTTCCTTTCTTCAGATTTTATTTTAATTCTTATTGCTTTTATTTACATAACCTTCCATGCATCGCCTTGTTACTATTACCTTCTTAAAATTCAGGTTATATTTAAGAACAGATGATTGTAACCACCTCGTAAGGTATTAGTGCTATGGTAGTTAAGGAGGCTGCCTGTTAGACACTGCGCAGATGTTATCTACGAGCGACAGACAAAAACCAGGTCCTCACAAACCACCCACCCACAAAAACCAGGTCCTCCAAAACCAGAACATTTCTCGTAGCAATCTAAGAGCTCGGCGTCCATTCAATCTGATGACCTAGAAGTATATAGTACCCCGAGCTGAAGCTCTCCCGGAAGCCTTAGTGCTTCGCCCCTCGGCATCCCGCCACCTCGAACTCTGTCCGGTTCAAAAAAAAAGACATCGCTATCTACATTTTTTTCTTTCTAATTCAGATTTGTAGCCTCTAACTACATCAAGAACTCTACCTCGTTGAACAAACTTCTATTCAAGTGTCTCTCCCACAGAATTGACTTTACTCACCCCTTCGCAATACAATCTATTTATCTCTGGAACCCGCTCCTTATAAGGATAACCAGGAATCTGAAAATTTTATTCATCACAGTTCGTAAAAATTTGCTTGAAACTATTTATTTATCTATAAATTTTTATATAATGTATGTATAACGGAGAGCCTAATGCTGAAGCCATTCTCTACCAGTTAACCTTTTAGACGATGTAGAGATAGTAATCAAGGTAGGTAAAACAAGTAAATATCATAAAAGACATAAAAAACACTTTATATAAATATGTAATGACTACTACTTACTATATTTATATATAGATATGCAATAGTAGATCTACTTAAATATATACATATACTAATTATATACATTTAATAAATAATAAAATCCAATAATCGTGATGATTCCATCAGGCTTGTCAGGCTGAAGCCTTGAATGGGCAATTCCTGTTCATACATATACAATATTACATTATACTTATTGTAATGTTTTTGATACATTACTGTTTAGATGAGTGATTAAATAATCTTGATACTTTTACAACTCGAGATCAGAAATAAAAAATACGAAATATAAAAACTGATGGCACAAACACACTTTTGCGATTTTTATATTTCAAATACAAGCACAAGAATTTTATAATTTTTTTTATAAGTATATTGTATCGAGAAAAATATGAGATAAATAAGTAAATTAATTCTGAAGTTATGACGCAGTGTTTATAAACCTTCTTGTCATGAAGCACCTTGGTCTTTCTAAAGTTCTCAAACCACTTCCTCCACCCTTGCGTCATATAACATACATATACATAACTTAGATTATATGTTTTAAAAAGAAGTCACTAGGAGATCAGTACAATGCATTATTAAATCAACGAGCTTATACGACAGTTTTGACAGACATTTCAAATTAACACCGACTCAATACTGTAAACACTATAGGAGTTGCAATGCCAATAAAGAGTGAACAACTGCGCTGTTTGAGATTTTAAACATCCGGGGTTTCCCCGCGAAGCCTGTCGTCTGCCACAGCGAAATTTACGTGGACATCTCAAGCGAAATTACCTACCGTGGGCGCCTGGCCTCTTTTGTTTTTGACAGTTCGTTTTTTTTTCAGTTCGTTTAACGTGTTAATGCTAATTTATGTTTTATGTGTAATTTGTGTTTCCTAAAAATAAAGTAGATTCCTAATATTTGTTTTAATAAGGAATCTACACTACTAAACTTATACATTTATTTTCTTTGTTAAATTCGACACCAAAATTGCATTTAAATAGTACGGAGCGAAAGGGTTAAATTCCTGTCGAGTCCATTTTGGAATAGACTTCCCTAACAATCAAAATGTCGACACTGTTAAGGCGTGACTGAGGCAAAAAGGTCCAACTGCCACAGCAAAAATTACGTGGTCATCTCAAGCGAAATTATCTTATAATTACTTATATATTTATTTTTTTTCGTTAAATTTGGCACTAAAATTGCATTTAAATAGCACGGAGCGAAAGGGTTAAACTCATTTCGAGTCCATTTTGGAATTGACTTCCTTAACAATCAAAATGCCTTCCTGTGGAGCGTGCGTCCTTCGTCTGAAAACATTGTTATGGCGTGAAGGCAAAAAGGTCCAACCTTCGTTTCCTGAGTGGTAACTTGTACTTACTTTAGTATAAGAAGTGTATAAACTATATATTCCAATTATGAAATAAAACATTTTCTAGACATTTTTTTCCTTTTAATTTTCCGCTGTCCTTATCGGCCAGTGATTAGTAAGCAGATCAATGTTTTTTTTTAATCTTTTCCTTTATCATTAAATTGTCGTTAGATGCCGACTAATTAATAAATTGTTGTGTTTGACCTGCTGACTTAGAGGCCAGCTTGTTATACATTCTAGTTTGTTCTTTTAAAACTCGGTGACTTTAAAAACATTTTGATGAATCTATTTTGTGCATGTACAGTTCAATACGCAACCGATGTCTTCTAGAATATTCATTATGTTAAAAAGTAGTTTTTAATATTCTCTTAAAGCCCTAATAAATATCAAAAGACAATAGAGAGGTAGATGAAGAGGTGAAGAGTATAAAAAACACAAAAAGAAGAAAACAATGGGTAGAAGAATAGAATCTGAGACCGCGTCCAAATTAGATGAAAAAGATAGGTACATGAGCAAATGTTCAACAGTCGTATGAGACACTGTATTCAAAATTGCTAATCGATTTGGTTCTTGATTCTCTTCTGGCTTGTTTCTACGCTTCTCTTGATTTCTTTTTTGCAGCTACATCTATACATTTTGCATAATATTGTACAACTAGTGGGTGAATGAACGCGCACAGGTCTGCGTGTGTTAGGCTTTGTGCGAGCGAGACAACACTAGGGATTATTAATGTTCGATGAACTATTGATTGATTAGGCGATCTTTGTAAACCATATAAGATAGGATGTCTAGGTTATTGGAAGAAATATATGCAGGCCAGTACTAACTTTATATCCTCACCCCCTTTTGGGTACTCTCGTACTTCCCATATTACGGTGGATGGAAAAAATATTTTCTTAATAAACTATTCACATAACCATTTTTATTATCTCTCTCTTCGTCTATCCATCTCAATATCTTTCATTTTTCATCATATTCTCTTTTACTCCTTTCCATACCTTTGTATCTTTTGTTGCCTCTCATTCCTCGCCATTCCTTCTGGAGATTTGTATCCGCTAGTTGATGTATTTTAGGTTGTATTTTCTGTTAAAAATATTTCCATGAAACATTTTCCAAATACAAAGTGTCACAGTTTGTCTGTTTCAATTTACCTGATTGACCCTTTGTTCCCATTAGGTGAGTTAACGATATAAGTGATTAAATAAAACGCGTTAACTACAAAATACATTTGCGGTTTGTTATAACATAATCAGATCGCATGCGCGTGCGCAGTTCTTAGCAATTGACTGACTTTATTGACTAGTTTTTGCCGGTGTTTTTGCATGCATTACCTATCTGTACAATGTAATATCTTTGATGTTTTCAATGTACAGTAAGGGAGTTGAATGGCCTATTCTATTGCTTCTTTAATGTGATCTATATTTAATGAGAGATACTTCCTGCGTCGTTTCGCTGTCAGCTGAGGATTTTGACATTTTTCGCAAAGTTGTTTACGAACTAAGTTACGCAGAGTATTGCTTCGGCTACTATACTTCGGATATATCGATTCGGTTCGGTCGTGATCGGACCAGCGTACAGGACTATGACCACATGGTCGCCATGCTTTCCAGTGATCAAAAATTTTTCAAGTCGTTATTTGTCCACTGGTCGACATATGCCTCCCCCAAAGATATCTAAGGGGATACTTCGCAGGTGAATTGGCACATCGTAATATGCAAATTTTTTTTGACCCGCTTTTTTGGGGGCCTCTCATTCCCTCTGACTGGGGGTAAGGAACGTTACAAATTCGGATAAAATAAGTTTTTAAATTTTTACTATACATTCTCTTTTGTCCTTCACATTATCTTTCGCGTTGTGGTATTATGGTACGCAGAGGATGCTGCTACTCATTTTCTAAAAACTTCTTTGTAAGTTGTGGCAATACTATATAATTAATGCACAAGGTGTGAGTTATATAAGGTTGTATCTCGGGAATCGAAACGACCAACGATTGTAATAATTTATTATTATTATTTTTAATAATATCTTTACCAATCTTTTTTTGATTTCGATTGACTTTGTTCGCAAGTCTTAACCCTCTACCGCTTACCATTGGTCTGGTTAAGTATCTTCACTTAACTATTTAAGATTATAATGTGTAGTTAAGATCCCTTCCGCCGATATGTTAATCATAATGTATAATAAATATAAACTTTTGAAAATATTTTGTTACAAATTTTATTATTTAAAGTAAATGTATTGAATATTAAACTCTTTTGCACTAAAGTGGAGCGGCAATGGAAATTTGAATCCGAAAAATAAATCTTCAATATTGATTCGCTCCGGACGCATTATAAAGTCCGATGTCATTAACGTTTATGATTACGCATTAATTACATTTGATATTACTGACAGTGATCTCAAATCAAAGAGTAGACTGTGACTTGCGATTGTATGTCGCGGGGATTCCCGATATACAATCTTATGTTGTTATTCGCACACTTCTCGCGAACAAGTGTCCAACGGATGGGTTCCAGCGTTCTTTGCGTACTATAACATCAAAAATTCAAAATAACTTTATTTAAATAGGTATTTACATGCGCTATTGATTCGTCGATTATTTTAACATTATAAGTAGTAAGTTACCACCGGCTGAACGATCTGTTCAGTATTATAATATCATTCATGTAAGTCAACGACCAAAGCTTCCACATTTCGATCAGCTACAAACTCATGAATGCTATATTAAGATTTATTTAATTTTCTTCTTCTTCTTCTTCCTTCCCTTTTCCCTTTATTTGGGGTCGGGTCTCTTTATCAATTTGTACCAGGCCACTCTATCCTGGGTTGTCCCTGCATCAAGTTGAAGGGTTTCCATTTCCTTTCTGATATTAGACCACCACGTAGCTTTTGGACGCCTTCTCCCTCTTGGGAATTCTGGGAGGCTTAAGGCAGTTTTTACCACGTGGTCATCTGGTTTTCGTTTAATGTGGCCATACCATCGTAATCTCCTTTCCTGTAATTTGCTGGGGATTAAGATTTATTTAATAATATATTTTTTATTTTAGATTTACGACTAAGAAAATGAAGACCTTAGATATTAAGTGGAACTTTATTATGCATGCATCAGACCATCGTCTATACCTTTCAGTGGTCGTCTATTGGCTGAAATGACTAATTTTAATAATTGTTATAATTTAAAAAATAATAAACTGCCACCGAAACCGCTGTACCGCGCCCTAGGTAAGCGCGCGGTGAGACGGGGAAATATTGGCCGCTTCGTTCCGTCAGTAACACGTCAACGTTCGCATCGCAACTAATCCTGTATTTCTCGCCTTAATGATGGGCGACGACAATCTACTCCCATCCTTCCTGTCCTTTGCTCGAAGGGTGGCAGACAATGCAATTGATATATGTATGACAAATTATGTATAGAATTGTTATGTATTAATAATGATAAAAATAAAATGTAAGAACAATATAAATAAATAAAAAAATAATATAAATGTACCTAGCCACCTTAGACTAAGAAGATGATGGAAGAAAGGCGAGAAAAGAAAGAAGGTATAAAAGAGCAAAACGAAAGATATTGTGAAGGACGAAAGTAAAGAATGAAAGATATTGTGACGCGTGAAAGAGAGTGATTAATATAGAAAATACTGAAAAAATTATTAAATAATAAAGCCCCTGATCCCAATAAGTGAGAGGCCCCCAATAGCGGGGGCCATTAAAAAAAAATCCTCTATTTCACTCGACCTCTACCTAGCCACGCTTTTGAAAAGTTTGTTGGAGATTGCATTTGTTTGGGTAACAGTATTGTAGTAATAGGGCTGAACATCCCGAAGTTATAAAGCCTGCGCCGGGACTCCCGGAGCTCTCAATCTTAGTAACCCAAGAGATTTAAGATAAGCGCCATCTACCGCCTACTCTCACAAACTGTGGATTTATAAATTTAAAAAGTACGACAGAGCATCCGTCATAAAAAAGTATTAGCTTATATTCAAATAAAGAGGTTTGTTATTGGTAATGGGCATTATGTTTGATATTGTACATTTAAAATAAAATTAATGAAAAAAAAATGTATATACTTGTAATGGAATAGGCGTTTGTCTTCCATCTCACCTGATGGAAAGTGTAGATGAAGATGAAGGTGGTACACGCCCATCCAAAAGAATCCTGTTCACTCTACTCTTAAAAGCTCCAGAGTTCAACTACTCAGCATCAGGAAAAATAGACCCAGGCAGGTCGTTCCAAATCTTGGCGACTCTCACCAAAAAACTAGTTGTCAAACCGTTTAGTTCGACTTTTGGGTATGTCAATAACGTATGGATTAACCTTTTGCCTGCGCCTAGTTGTCCGATAAAGGAACAGAGTTGGATCTATCAGTTCGAAAAGAGCCTTCGAGCGCTTTTCAAAGTGTATCCTATTAAAAACCGATAAGCTGGTCACTCGACGACGATTTTTACGATTTTTTAATAGTTTCGTCGATCTATACTTAGAGTTTTATGTGTATAGGTACAAGATGTCGCTGGTGATCCATCAGTTTCCTGTGGAGAGAGAATACGAGAAGAATCCGGAAATAAAGGCGGAGGATGTCAGGAAGTTGGCAGAGTGGCTTAAGACACAACCGCATCTTCCTGGAGAATATTTGACAGGTGAGCTTTTTTAATTCGCTTTAAATATGCCGATAGACCTTTGATTGAAAACACCATGTATCACATCATCGCTTCTCACAATGGTTTTAATATACGCAATGAAATCATTCATTAACGGTATTGCAAACTGAAAATGAGCCTCCTTCAAAGTTAACCAAGATGATTGGTTCAGCACATTGCTCACGCTGGTATGTGGTCTCATCTAGAACCTGAAGACCTACCCGCTGCTACTTCAACTTTCTAATTCGCTGGCCTTTTGGTTCTACTTCTTCTTCTTTTCAGCCGGAACGGACGCCTACTGCAAGCAATAGGCCTCCCTCCACCATTACCGATGCCCGGTACCTTTGCTATGTAGAAGGCCTGCCTAGGTATCTTACCTACGCCGGGTCTACTGGCACATGGTCTCCAATACTGCCCCTACACTGAGACGGCCGACGAGCATTTCTTTGAGAAGAAAAGATACCAGCATAACTCTCTCTGGGTGACTTTGAACCGCCCATTAAAGACTTGAAGGCTTGAAGGTTGACTTGAAGGTCTTTGTGTTTGGCACTAATCGGTGTAACATAACTCCTGAAGATGCCCCGTGGAGGGGTAAAACACGTGTCGAGTAATTTGGCGGTGGCGGTTGTGTGATTCGCATTGTTTGGTGCACGCATTCGGTGCACTTTGTTGCACGACTGCAACTGCATGTGCGGAAGTGGCTAAATATTGGTCCTTTTCTTACTTAATCTATAAAGCGTATACAATCAAGTCGTTCGTTACATGTAATGATGTCATCTCTAGAATTACAAGTAGCAGGTAGAGTTTTATTATAACATATCACTTACGTAATACATATAACCGATGTATGAAATGGTCGATGATTGTAGTGTTACTATTACTTTTGTATCGGTTGCTTTATTGTATGTAATTATAACAAGTGTTTGCTACTCATTACGTCGATTTATATGGATATATTATATGATAATTGAAAACTGTACGAGTGTTATTCAAATTTTGCAGGGTAAAAAAGTTCAGGATGTTCACTAGGTCTCTGCGGCTATGCTAAAACACCAGTTCTTAGGGGCCGGCCGCCCGCTTCTTAACCGCGAACATTGTGGTAGAACTGAGGTTGAATCTGGATCCATCCTTGGCTCGCCTGTGTTCCACGTTGCCGTCCCAAGTAGCATACACATTAACACCACACAGCTCTACTCGGGTAGAGCGGTTTACTACGTGCGAACGTCATCGTACAACTGCATTGCGTCTGTAACATAACTCCTGAAGATGCCCCGTGGAGGGGTAAAACACGTGTCGAGTAATTTGGCGGTGGCGGTTGTGTGATTCGCATTGTTTGGTGCACGCATTCGGTGCATTTTATTGCACGACTACCACTGCATGTGCGGAAGTGGCTAAACATTGGTCCTTTTCTTGCTTAGGATGAACTTCCGCGAGGACTTCCTGATTCCATTAAATATTTAATATCAGCATGCTAAGCCGAACAAGCGCGTTTTTACATCAAATTAGACTTTGTGTTTAGCACTAATCGGTGTAACATAACTCCTGAAGATGTCCCGTGGAGGGGTGAAACACGTGTTGAGTGATTTGGCGGTGGCGGTTGTGTGATTCGCATTGTTTGCCGCATGCGCATTTATCAGCGGGCTGGCGGGCGGTGCATTTTATTGCATGACTACCACTGCATGTGCGGAAGTGGCTAAATATTGGTCCTTTTCTTGCGTAGGAGATGGAATGAAAGTTTTTTGGAAACAGTTTAAATTATTTTTAATTGCGCGACGGAAGCGTGGGAACGATTGCCGACACAGTCCGTCCGCCGCACACGTGTCGCTAAGTATACTAACTTGATTTAATGTACGTATCTATATAAACCCCCCCCCCTTGTTTTACACCCCTATTTTTCAAAATTTGGATACAAATTTTCATTCCTAGAATATACAAAATATAGAATCCTAGAATATACAATAAATAGAAACACTTATGCCATGTCGCAATACGTTTCGCTATGTCAATATCCGTCCACTTGAGTTCACGGAAAATCTGACTACACGTTACTCGTACTGGGGCAGTGACGTATTGTGTCATGTGACAACTTCGTAAAGTCAAATATCACAAGTCTCTAGCAGTCCAATTGAAGAAATATGCCAGTAAAAGTTATTTCAAAGGACCGCATAGATGAACAGTGGTTACTGTTCGTCTTTGCGATATCTTCTTCTTTTTAACCCTGATGAACGCCCACTGCAATTCAGGTCTCCCCCAAACACACGATGACCAACCTGTGCTGCCCGCATACAGCAACATCCGTTAACTTAACTTACCCTCGCTAACTCGCCACGACATGAATTTATCTGTATTTAATTTAAAATTACTGTCAGATTTGTATTTTATTGAAATTTATTTTTTTTCCTTTTATTATAATTTTTCTTTTTATTCAGTTAATAATGTTTAGTTATCTACTCTTCTCATTTGTGCACTCTTATCAGAGTGTTCGTGGTCATGCCGTGGTCGCTTCTGACGCCCCAGTGCCCATCAGTGACAGTCTTGATAACGTCTGTCCATCGCGTTGAAGATCGTTCACTAGATCGCTCGCCTTCCAGTTTTCCTTGCACCAACAAACGTTCCATTGAGTCCTCATTACCTATATGTCCAAACAACTTGATTTTGTATTGGAACAGTCAACAATAACCTATCTTTTACGTTAACTTATTTGAGGATCGAAACCTTAGTTCGGTTTAGTTATAGACCAGCATAATTATGGTCAGGACTGTCTACGCATACCATCATCATGTCAACAGATATACACCCAATGATATAAGGCTTTCCCCAAAGATGGTCAATCACCGGTCTTGGGCTGCCCGTGAAACATATTTAACTATCGGTTTGTCTGTATTTACAGATATGGACCTTGCAATTGTGTTGCACTCGTGTGCGTTCAGTCCGGAGGTCTCTAAGCAAGTGCTGGACCTACACTACACGCTCAGGACAATCTTCACTGTGTACTTCAAGGATCGAGTGGTAGACCAGACCATCCTGCAAGTGTTAAACAACGTGTGAGTGTAATAACAATTGTTTTTATAATAGTATTATATCAGTATTTTCCAATCTTTTTTGTACCATGCCTCTCCCTAGCCTTTCTAAAAATCTTACGCACATGTGTAACATACATAAATTTTTATATTAAAGCGAAAAGGCCCTTTATGTCCTAAATGTCCTTAACAATCAAATTGCCTCTGTGGGCTACGTCCCACGTTTGGAAACACTGATCTTCATAAATGTTTCATTTCAGTGTTTTTTTTTTTGTCATTAACAACTAGTTCTTCGTCAATATTATGTTCATATTCTTGTTGAGGTTATGTATGTACTCTGTAGTTTCGACCGGTACCCATAGATGGCGCTCGTAATATTCTTGCACTAAAAAAACAATGCTCGGTTGAATCGGTTTCAAGTCTAAAGAAGCTGTAAACGGCAGAAAAACTAGCAGCGAATAGTCGAATCGGGGCATAAATAAAAATGAATATCTGGCAAAAATTATTGAAAAACGAAGAAGAGGACCCCAATAACAGGGACCATAAAATACTGGTTTGGGTTTGCACACTTCATTTAGTCTGCATCTCTTTACAGTATTAATAGAGAAAAAGCCGGTAAAGCTTATTGTAGACATTTTTAAAAACCAGAATACCTCTACAGGAGATTAAATTAAATATAATCTCTTTTAAATTGAGTTTTCCGGCAGTTTTCTGTTTATGAATGTTGACTCTTCGCTTATTCTTCTCTTTTTAATTGCGAAATCAACTAAGCAAAGTTCTTTTACATACGCGCCAAAGTCAAACTACTGCCAGTGACATCTATCGGTTGTATACAAAAAATAACAGCGACTCTAACGCCATCTTTTATCAAGAATTATAATTTTGGTAAATATAAATTGATTTCATTAATTTTTATAATTCACAGCCTCATCGCTCGATTACCAACGCCCACAGTCTACGGCTACCGAGCAATGTATCTGCGGCTCCTGGATCCAGACCCTCGAAACTTCAACTTCTGCGCTACAGTTAGAGCGATGATGATGGAATTTGATCTCTGGCAGTACGAGGAAGGCACCTGGCCGGGGTATGCAATACATTTTAATCACACGTTTTCCCCCGATGTTTATTGATAAACTTAACCGTAGGCCGTTCAGGTCCAAGTTTTTCGGGGGTAAACAAAATGAGTTTAATTATGTGTTCATACTTAATATATTTACTTAATAGGCATCAAACTAATTCAAGCAAAAGTATAAATTTAGGTTGATGATTTAGTTTCTTACAAGGACAACTGTGAAAGTTATCATAACAATTTCATTTGACTGCGTTGTGGCCTATTTTGAATCTTATTTCTGTGCAATAGGGTTCTTTTAGCATTCTTTTACATGACGTATATATTAACACTATATATGGACATAAATGAAGGGATAATAATTTTAAAAAATAAGAAAATAAAAGCCTGAGTTGATTACGTACATATTAAAAAAAATTTTAATCTTTTTATTCTGTTAGTATTTATCTGTATG
This sequence comes from Battus philenor, assembly GCF_028537555.1. Taxonomy (NCBI): domain Eukaryota; kingdom Metazoa; phylum Arthropoda; class Insecta; order Lepidoptera; family Papilionidae; genus Battus; species Battus philenor. The sequence goes on along the minus strand of NW_027181686.1, from coordinate 602,273 downwards.
TATATTTATATGAATTTACTAAAATTGTTATACAATTTGAGATTTGGGATCATTTACGGGTTTTTTTCTCGTAATACAATCTTATATAATTCACATTTTGTGCATAAATTATTTAGGATTGCCACTGCTATAAACATGTTGTAGGGGATGGGCACTAGCGTCCTCTGCATACCATAATACCACATTGCGCTATCCAACCTGCCTATCAAGCGTGGCTATTACAGTATATCCCTCAGAGACATCATCTGGGGAAGCCTATGCCTTACAGTGGGCGTATATTGACTCAAACGAGCTGTTACAATATCATAGTATGTGGTCGTGACAGTAAGTATGGAATTGGCCGATAGATGGCGCCTTCTGTAGCATGAATAAACATAGACATCTACCGTTGATTTCATACAGAAATTTCTAACCACTTTAGCAAGTTCGTGTTTTTCTTGTGCGTGGAAACCTAGTACGCTTCTGGTCCAGATGCTGATGGGGCACGGGGATTCCCTGAGTATCTATATAGGTTAAAGATCAAGTTAAAGTCCCTCGTGCTTCTGTGACCTTGAGTTGGACCAGATCGTCGTGTATAACATATCCGACTGTCCTGTGTTTTGAAGACTCCGCTTTGATTCCAAGGTAGTGATGGGGAAGAGGATCTAAGAAGGTAGCAATGCCTCCCTCATGGGCGACTGGTGTCGCCATATATTTCTAGAATTCTCATAAAAAGTAAAACAATATACAATAGAAACGAGTAAGACTTAGAAAGAAGTCAACAATGGTCGAGCAAGATTCCACGCTAATCACGAGTAAAGTAAAAATAGGTTTAATAAATAAAAAAAGATAATGAAATAGAAAAATTAAGTGAAATTGTGATAATGTAACAAACTGATAATGTATTATCAAATTGTGGTGTAATAACGAAGATGTGGGAAGGAAGGTGACGCACGGGAGATTGTTTGAATATGTAGAAAGATAGATATATATATGTAGAAGTTTGAATATGTGAAGGATGAAAAGAGAATGTAAAATAGAAGAATAAAATGAAAAAGTCTTTACCCGAGTTGCAACGTATGCCCCATACATACCAGGGATGAACGAAGAGTCCCCAAAATGATGGTCCATTAAAAAAAGACCTCCTACGCTGCGGCGGCAAATTCGTGGTCTCCTCTCCAGACCACTTTAAGGCCCTCACAGCCTTCTGTTATGTGGCCTTCTGGTATGTGGTCTTCTGTTATGTGGCCTTCTGGTATGTGGTCTTCCACTGCGACAGGTTTAGCTAGTTGACTAGCTAATCCTCTGGGCTATATCCGTTGTTTATATATATATATTTATCTCATATTACGTTTTAGATTCGTCTTAATTATCAACATGCAACTAAGCTCATTGGGTCACATCGCGAAGCTGGACCTCATTAACATTAAACAGGTCTTGTATTTCCTGCAAGTAAGTATATTTAATTATATCATATATCAGAGGGTCCCGACAGTAATGTCGTTTATGTCGACATGTTTTACAGAAAAACTGATTGATATGTTACCGCTCCAACATTGAAAATTTGTATACTAGATGGCAAAAGGTTGTTGATAATGAAGGTGAATATATTGTTGATTAGAAATAAAAACTTGTTTTAAAATATAGTCGTGTGAATTTAACTTAAGGAAGCGACATTATTATTGCACCTAATACTTACGGTAGTTAGAGGTAATTTATGTTTAAAAAACAGTCAATATACAGATTGATAATAAGTGTATAAGCTTTAAATGCATAAATAAACAGCATATTTCTCTGCAAAAATCTTTACAGCTTTTATGCCTATTTTCAATCATCCTGTATCAATTGATCACTCTGAAACTTCATTGGAATACTACAGGCAAATAACTTCTAGCTCTAAGACATCCAAGTTAGATAATAAGCAATAATTAATTTTAATATGTACTCATTCGAATTTTAAAAACGATTTTGTTTACTATATTATTATTACGTAATTAATTATTTCCAAAACCATTGATTTTTGGAAAAGGTGTACCATATATTACATAAATTAAAAAAAGATGTTCTATAGATTTCCTCCTATCTTTTACAGTTATGACCAATCACCCTGTATATTACCAAAAGCAGAAACTATATATTATAGAATAGTATATTAATTTTAATATTTTAATTTGTATCATTATATATAGCAGCATACATATAGCAGTGTATGTATTTATATGTATGTATAGTCTAAACCGCTCTCTCCTTCATATCTCTCGTCTCCATCCAAAGGTTGTCTGGTAGAGATCGCCTCGAGCGATAAGGCCATCTCTTGTATATATGTTAATTGGTTTTTTTAGTTATTATATATGTTATATAATAAAGTGTAAATAATAATAAGTAAATACTGGTTGACCCAAGCCAGAGAAGTTGGAAGAGGCTTTTAACCAAACAGTAGTCTATATTCCGTAATAACATACAAATCACATACTAATAATATATATATATATATATATATATATATATATATATATATATATATATATATATATATATATATATATATGTATATGTATATATATAAAAGGATATATTTGTTATTTTTATTATCGTATTATATTTTTATTCTTAATATCATTAGATATAATTTAAGCAGTCATCAGCGAAGTAGTTTAGCGAAATTTCAAATCTTGTTAGAAGAGAGTTGCAAGTAAAGATATTTATTTATTACAAGGAATGCATGCTGGTTCGCCTGAAAGAGGTCCACTTCTTGAATGCGCCCGTGTTTATGGACAAGCTGATGATGTTGCTGAAGCCTTTTATGTCGAAATCTCTAATGGACATCATACATATTCACATGCCAAACTCCGAGGGGCCTTACAAATATATACCGAAGAAGGCTTTCCCCAAGGAAGAGGGGGGTGAATATAAAGATTACAAAACCATAAATGGTATACAATTTTGATCCTTTTTTAAGTTCTTATATCTTATTACATCTCTCTTCATGGAGAGTTCCAGATTCTTTTTAGGATTCTAGTTTTTTTTATTGTTTATCGAGGTTTTAAAACGACAGGGGTTCCAAACGGCTTACCTAGTCTATATTTTGGTTTCGTCAAAACCATACCTAATAATTATGTATATTAATTAATAATCAATTTGTTTCTTTTTTTTATTAAATTTGACACCGAAATTGAGTATTGCATTTAAATGGCCCGGAACGTAAGGGATAAACTCGTTTTGAGTCCACTTTCAAATTGCCTTCTATAATAGTTAAATGCTCTCCTTTTGGGGCGTGGGCCCCACATTGGGAAACTCTGATATAAAGCGTTCTCATTCAAACATTACAAATCCAGCACAACTTATTTAAGTAAGAAAAGGACCAATACACGTGTTTCACCCCTCCACGGGGCATCTTCAGGGGTTATGTTACACCGATTAGTGACTCTACACAGAGTTCTCAAACTGTTGAGTGATTTGACGATGGTAGTTGTGTAGTTCGCATTATTTGCCGCATGCGCATTTATCAGCGGGCTAAATATTGTGGTGGCTAAATATTGGTCCTTTTCTTACTTAAGATGGACTTCCGCAAGGTAACGCCTGATTCCATTAAACAACTTATTTAATTTTAAATTTTTAAATAACAAATTTGAATTATTTATTTTTGACTGACATATATATATCATTGATGATAAACTCATCTTTTCGATTATCTATTATCCATTTGGTATATTGGTTCAACGTCTTCATCAGGTCACGTACGTAGATTAGTATAAGATCGGTAGGAAGCCAGCATCCAAGGTCCAGGTTCCTACCTCTATATTCATTTAGATGTTCGCTGTTGGATTTAAAGTGAAACTTGTAATTTGCAGATGAATTGCTTGAACGATTGAAAAGCAACAGTCAGTTTTTCAAAGACGAGAGTCTGCGCAGAGTTGACGAGACCAAAAGACTTGGCGGCAAAACGGCGGTGGAAGACATCTTCAGTGTACAAGGCAGCTTCAAGAAGTTAAATATTGACTGATAAATAATACATATATACAAAGATATATGTTATTGTAATATTAGTTTTAGATTAACTAGGGATACATTAAGTGATGGCAATAAACAGGTTTTTATTTTCTATGTTTTGTCAATTCTTAAGGACCTTTTAGTTTTACTATCAAAATTTGACGACCTATTCAGATTATGTGATAATCTATTACTGTACTAGAATTTAAGACTACAATAAGTCCGTAAGGTAAACTTCTAGAAAGAAATCACTCTCTGAATCGAATTCGGATTGACAACATCCGGAAACATCGAAACATCTCGTCAAAAATACTGCAATATCTGAAGACAAAGGTCTAATGATATGTGCATCTGAGACTTGGTGGGTTACTAGGCCTCATAAGAACTACTATAAACGGGGCCTTCGGAGTCGCGGGAGTTTTTGGTGGGGACCCTAAACTCCCAATAGCTTCGGCGACTCTGAGGTGGACGATGGTTCGATGTGGTCTCGAACCATCGTGACAGCACCACGAGGGTTTCGAGGGTAGCGTGAACCACACACGCATACCCTGGGACGAGCTATCTAGAGTAGCATGGCGCGAGGGAAGACCGCGTACCGATCCCTGGCCTGAGGACGATCACCGGGGGGTTTTAGTGGGTAGGGATCCCATATACCCCTGTCCTCCCCCTAGAGGCGGGGCACCTTGAACGTCCGGAAGATTTTTCCTTCGTAACCAAAAAAAAAGGCTTCATCAGAAAGCTCATGGTCACTTAAAGATCAATGGGGAACGCTATGTTCGGAGTTTTAATATGAGCACGAGCCAGAAATGAGATCTGTAGATGAACTACATTCACAGATATATCTCGAAGAATTGATCGTCGGAAGTGAAAAAGTGCGAGGTGTATCGCTAGTGCAATAAATAGCAGCGCGGACAGAAAGATTCTCGAGTGGAATCCTGGAGCTGGTAGTTGCGGCGTGAATAAGACCCCAATTGACCCCAACCCCAGATGTGGGCAGAGCTAGACCCGTCACTGTGGCTATCTTTTATAGACGTCTCTGCCTTGCTGTGAGGATCTATCGGATGATATGGCGATGTTGAAGTCTTTGGTTATATATATGTATATAATATATATATATATATATATATATATATATATATATATATATATATATATATATATATATATATATAAATAACATCGCCCTATCATCCAATAGATCCTCACAGCAAGGCAGAGACGTCTATATATATAGATATATATATATTAGGACCTTGAATAAGTTCTCGCTGTTTTTTGAAAGATAGCCCGCCGTATTCACCGGACATAGCCCCCTCCGATTACCACTTGTTTCGGTCGATGGCGCACGGTTTAAGCGAGCAGCGCTTCCATTTTTTTGAAGAAGCCGAAAAATGGCTTGATTCATGGATTGCCTCGAAAGATGAGTCATTTTTCCGACGGGGGATTCTATTGCTACCAGAGAGATGGGAGAAAGTGGTCTCTAATGATGGACAATACTTTGAGTAATGTCATTGTAAGCATTGTATTTTAAATAATTTTTTTTTGAAAAAAAAAGCAGCGAGAACTTATTTAAGGTCCTAATATATATATATATATTGATTTAAGGATACAATAACATATCTTTTAATAACATTTTTTAATATTGGTTTTAAATGTCTCTATTGACTAATCTGAAATGTAACGTGAGCAATAAATGATTTATTTATTTTTGAAAACGATAACTAGGAACTAACTATTTTTATTCCTTTATGTATAAACATTTCAAAGAGAGTCAGGAATTCGGCATATATAATAAGGCATACGATCTATGCAGGGCCAGACATATCTGTTCAGCTATTAGTATAAAATTGCACGTATACCGCATTTAGTATGATCAATTAAATATTTACAATAAGTAATTTTACATCTGGCAGCAATTTCTCGCACTGACGCCCCTTTAAATTGCAATACATATTATCGAAATTACAATAATAGCGTTCATAATCGTACACCCATTGTCCACTGCTACTATTTCCTTTGCCTCTTCATATAAAAGTCGATCCCGTGAATCGTGTGCACAGTTATTTTGCAAAATGAAACTGCTGGCTTTGCTCCTGACCCTCGTTGCAGTCCTGCTCGCTGCTGTGGTAAGTACAATTTATATATATATACATATATATAATTTTACGTTTTAGATTCGTCTTAATTATCAACATGTAACTAAGCTCATTGGGTCACATTGCAAAGCTGGACCTCACACCTCACATTTTGAATAATAATATATTTATAAAATTAAATATGTATAAATATGTATATTATTAACTTTCATATGTAATATTCTCAGTGTTATACATTCAATTTAGAATTTTGGCAACTTTGGAAATTTTAACAAAACTATCGATCGTCAACTTTTTTTTAATCTGTTTTGTTTTTGACTCAACTCTGCTTCACAAGGTGTTATAGTTGTTGAGAACAAGCATCAAAATACTCCACACCAATACACTTTTTAATAGTTTAACAATACATATTTATACATATAAACTTTATAATTTATTTATGTACACCAGCAGTAGACAAAAATTAAAATTGCATTAAAAATTAGTAATTGAAATTTAAGCACCCTCTCGTTGTTAGATTGATCTGAAATTTGGTACACACATTTAATTTAGATGACAATACAATATAATAAAATCAATAACATTATAAATATAAGATGGCCGCCGATACAAAATGGCGGATTACATATTTTTCCTTAACCCTTTCACGACCACGGGGACGCCGGTGTCCCAAGCAAAAATCATGGATTAATTAAATATTTACGTAACCATTGTAAATTATTTTTTTGTTTTAATATTTCGGAAAGTACCTTTTTATTATTTTTTACTAGCAATATAGGATAACTAACACCGTTTGTTGTTTATCGTCATCGGAACGTTAGAGTTCTTTTGGCGCGAATGATCTGCTGTTTGGAATAAATAATTGATATTGTAAAAGTGCTCTTCAAGTTTTTACAGTGTCAAATTATCATTACCTGGTAAATAAATTGTTATTCTAAATATTCAGTAGTAATGTATTTATGTTGTATTCTGTGATAAATCGTTATAAAGATTATGGGACACGGATGTCCCTGTCGGCGTAAAGGGATACTTTTTCTACGGATTTTCTTAACTTTTGGCCTGATGATATACCAAAATGCTATCATTTCCTTACTCATATTTTTCTCAGAATATGTTTCGTAAGGGACGTGGAGTTTTTGAACTTCGAAAAAATAAAATTCTTCAAATTTTTGTGGGCGACAATAGCGATGAGGAAGATGACTTAGTGCTTGATGACGAAGACCAAAGACTTCTAGTACAGGATGATGACCAAGGGGTATTTGATGTCGAGGTTAAAGAAACAACGACTCTTCAACGGCAAGAATCACCTGAACCTTCAACGTTTCAAAAAAACAATCCATCTAATCACTAACCAATCATCTAACAACAGGAATTGTTTCGCCGATTACCACAAATAACTTGCCCTATTATATTTATATTATTCATAAACTAGTAAAAAAAAGTACACTAAGTAACAAATGTACATTATTTACAACAAAACAGACTTACCAACAAGTAAACCAAAATTTAGAGTTTAAGTAGAAAGTAACCCTTAGCGACCATCGGGACATATTTGTCCCATAAATTTCCAACAAAAATGTAAAACTTTTTTGAATTTTTAGTATAAATTATGTTTTTAGGATGCCTATTAATTCATTACATCTAGCTAAATTAATTAAATAAGGTACCGTAACCTTATGGTCCTGAAAGGGTTAACCCCCTCAATATGGGTATCAAATGAAAGGGCTACACTAGTAAAACACGATGATTATGTCAATATTTAAAATTCAAGATGGACGCCTTTCCAATATGGCGGACTAGGTACATATTTTTCCACAACCACCACAATATGGGTATCACAAAAAACCGTTTAACTTAATAGTTTTTTAAATGTATTTATTATTTATAAATACTGTAAACATTTGAATTAAATGTGTTGGTAACTATGAATGTTGTCTTAAGCAAGATTATATATCTACTTTATACAATTCTATACCAGACTAATGTACATGAGGTATAGTAATTAAATAAAATATAGAAGCCCTGAGCACTGGTAGCCCGGCGGTAGAGGATTGATTTGCAATCGTGAAGCGCGTGTTAGATTCCTGAGATACAATCTCATACAGTTCACACTTCATGCATTATTTTAATAGGATTGCCATTGCTCATGAATAAGTTTCTAGGGCAGAGTTCCCCAAACTTTTTTGTGTCGTAGACCCCTTGCCATGTTTGTCCGTGTTGGGTAGACCCCCTACTTACCTGATATTAATTTCCTGTAAATTTCTAACTGTAGTGAAGTTAAGTGTTACAAACCTAAAGTAAAAACACATGTTTATTTATACATTTATTAATTGAATGAAATTAAAACTAATCAAAATAAAATTTTGTATTTGTTATGTAAAATATACGTAACATTAAATAAACATAAAATAAACTATAAATAAAATAACATAAGCAATAAATTTTTTCACTTCATAGGTACTTTTATAAATAATGTAAATGTTTTCATATTATAAGATAGTATGATGTAAGTAAATAGGTACTATCAGTGTATGTGTTGAGATCCAATATCGTGGGCCCCCATTTTCATTTCATGGACCCCCAAATTTTTTTTACGCTGACGTAGACCCCTTGCAGGTTGTTATAGACCCCTAGGAGTCGATATAGACCACTTTGGGAATCACTGTTCTAGAGGATGGACAGCAGCATCCTCTGCGTATTATTATACCACAGCGATCACCAACCTGCCAGCCAGGTGTTTATAACTAAAACATTGTTCTACCTTTTTAGAGCGGGATGTCAGTTATTCCTAAAAGCGGCGCTCTTCACGATGGCTCCCAGCAGAAAGCCGCCTGTCGTGGAGGACCTGGAGGCGGACCGCCACCTCCACCACCAACTAGTAATATTTTTGTATATTCATTCTTATTTATTCTTTATATCTTTAATTACTCTAGTTCCCTTCTTTTTGTCACCTCTTTTGTTTTCCATATCTAACATCACATTCATTCTTTTCTCTTTTAATATACGGAATATTAAGACACAGGAGTTCTTTGAAAAAGAGTGTGCGATCCATAGTGCATTAGCCAATGTTATATCTGCTGGATTTTAATGGTGTCTTCACTGTTACTATAAAAACTAACGCGTTATCTAAGATAATTGCTTCTAAAAAGGTTTTCATAGTATTTTTATAACTTAGTTCTGGTAATAGGAGTTCTCCTTCTTCTTCTTTTAAGCCGATGGTCGCCCTTGATGGTCGCCCTTGTAAGGCATGGGCCTCTCTTAAAGACCGCAACGATGACCGGTCCTGCGCTACCTGCATCCAGCGACTTTCCGTGACTTTAACTATGTCCTCGGTCCACCTAGTGTGGGTCTACCCACGCCGAGTCTACCTCCTCGTGGTCGCCTCTCTAGAAACTTCCAGCTCCAACGACCATCGATTGCACGAGCGATATGCCACTGTCCACTGCCACTTAAAACGAGCATTTCTTCGAACTAAGTCAGTGATCTCGGTTCTTTTGTGGATCTCTTCATTTCTGGTTCGATCTCGCAGCGAACTCCATCCATAGCCCTCTCCATTGCTCTCTTGGTGACCTTGAGCCTTCTCATGGGGCACGTCATAAGTGACCACGTCTCTGATCCATATATCATGACATTGGTCAAAGATCTTGATCTTCAAACATTGCTTTATTTAGAGGAATAATAAATCATTTCTTGTTATCCTACATATCTTCTGCTACAACTACTATTTTTATTTCAATTTTTAATATTGTAACTCTTTGTTGGACACTAATCGGTGCAACATAACTCCTGAAGATGCCCCGTGGAGGGGTGAAACATGAGTTGAGCGATTTAACGGTGGCAGTTGTGTAATTCGCATTGTTTGCCGCATGCGCATATATCAGCGGGCTGGCGGGCGGTGCACTTTATTGCACGACTACCACTGCATGTACGGAAGTGGCTAAATATTGGTTATTTTCTTACTTAGTAATGAATATTTTATCATTGTCATCATTTCAGCCGCATGATGTTCACAGCTGGACATACCTCCATTAAAGATTTCCATTAGGATTGGTTGGAAGCGGCAGGTATATGGTGTTTTCTATCGTCTTTCCATCGTAGACTAGACTAGACTAGAATCTTAGATCGTTGAGGTCCGTGGAATCCACTAAGGCTTTTCCGCCATGATTCCGAGGTTGAGTTGGGCAAGAAAGTGAAAGAAGAAAGTGCCTCCTAAGTCATGGGCGACGACAAACATCTCCTTGCATTATATAGTCATATGCACATTAACAGCTTCCGGGATTAAAATAAAAAACAAAAGATACTACACCAATACCTCACTTTGCGTCGTGGTTACGTTCCAAATAAACACGACGCAAATTGAAACGGCGCAGTGAATTTTCTATAGCAAACCATGTTAAGATCGAAAATAGGTTCCAGGGTCCCGAAAATACTGCTTTTTAAACAGAAAAATGAACAAAGTAAACATTTAAAAAACAAAAATAATATAACTCTGCCAATAAATAAATTGGAATAATATTTACCTTTTTTGTAACCAGAAACAAATTTATAAATTTATTGTTCTCTTTAAAAAAAAGCACAACACACTTACAACGTTGAAACTGCACTCTTAAAATTAGCAAAACAAAGTTAAAATAAAACTGTATTCAAATTGCGTTGATTTTTAGTTAGAAACGGAATCCCCGAGTTTTTATGGCATGGCGCAATTAGAAACAAAAGTGTTGCCATCTTTTATAAAAAAAAGAAAATTACAAAAAAAATAAAAGACTCGAACCAAAAACTACGCAACCTCGAAAATCTAACGACGCACAGTGGAAATTAGTACTAAATAAGCAGCTACGCAACTTCGAAAAAAAAAAGCAAAATGAAACGACGCAAAGCGAGGTATTGGTGTACACCCGTATTGTAACGTCCCTGCATCAAACAAAGCAATGGGAACGAGTATTTAAAAAAATACCTTAAGGTTCCAGCAGCCATGTTCTGTGTGTTATGTTATAAATAATTACTTTCCGATTGCAGACAGTACCAGCTAGATGACCTCAAACCCCGATGGCCTCACAGCAAATGGACTTCGAGCAAAATAAATAAATTATCATCATAATTATGTTCTTTCATTTAACCTGTTTCCTTTTTATTTTTTCTTTATTAGTTAACCAATGACTACTATTAAAGAAATGAAAATGTTCATCTTGAATATCGGACCTATGTTTTAAGATATTTTTTTTGGATATTTGTTCCACAGATATTAGCATCCGTGACTTTGTTTCATATTTACGTTTAAAATATTCGATTTTTCTGTTCGCATTTTCCTTCTCACAGTGTTTAAGTTTTCTAAACTATTTCCTAACTTAAATCGTAAACTATATAAAAGTAAGTTGAAGACAACTAATTATTATGATTTTTTTTAATCATACTACACTAAGTGTACATAAAAAGAGACATACATATATGTACATAAGAATGAAGTATATAGTGTAAGTACATTCATTTGTTCCAGCTTTCTTTTATACGCGCAAAAATAAAGTTTATTATGAATATTAATAACACTATCATCGTTATTATCATTATAATCATTATTATGATTAATATCATTATTATCGTTGTCACATTGTTATATTTTATTTTATAGGGCATATTTTTGTTTGACTGTACATCTCTAACATAGGCTTCGATGCCAGCTGTTTTAAAATACTTATTCTGATATTTGAAGAGTCGGTGTGTATATGTGATATTAATGTAAATAAAATCAGAATTTGAAATTATTAAAAATTTAATTATTAATATGGCCGTCATGAATGAGAGTACATTTCTTTTAGTTACATAGCTTTACATTTACACTTAGGACAATGAAAATAACATGACAATTTTTATATATTTTAAGCCTTCGAGATTTCTACATATCATTGCTTTTTCATTTATTGTACACAAGGTAAAAACCAGGACTTTGCTTGCGGAGGTACATAGGACCACGCAGCACGAACATGAGAAATTTTGAAAATATTCAAAAGTTGCTATAAACACAAAAACTAAAAATTAAAGAATTACATAAAAAATTTGAAGACAATTACATTTTTTGCATTTATGTTTGATATATTGAAATTGTTTATATATTTGTAAGCAACAAAAAAGGATATTTACTTCAATATTTTTCTTAATACATAGTGGCAAGGAGTAGATATACAAAAAAATATGTACTTACATCTTAACAAAATTAGCGTGACCTCAAAAAACAAGTGACAATGAAAGTACTACTAGTAAGTGTTACTAGTTACTAAGGATAAATATAAACAAGATGAAACATAAACAATGGTACAATCCTTTATTTTTTACATAACTTTAACAGTTTCGTATATAATAATACAACTGATGCTATCAAAGATATCTCATGGCATAATAAATGATTAAAAATTTTCAATCTTTGATGTAATCTGTGATTGAGCGTGATTGTCTGATTTTCTATAGCGTTCTAATGTTCGAGCTCTTGCAGCTTCTCTTCTAGAAGACGCTGCTTTTCTTCTTCTTCCCTTTGCAACGCTTCTCTTTCTGCTGCGATGCGTGCATGTTGTTCTGCAATCACCCTGAAGAGTTGTGCGTGTTTCGCTGCTGCTGCAGCCACGGCTTCTGATTGCCTAGGACCAGCGACTTCGATGCCTGGAATCAGAAAGGTTTTGGATTTAAAAAAGGATACAGATGTAAATTCTTAACAATTTTTTTATTTTAATATTATAAAGTATATATAATGATATAAATTAACATTGAACTACATTGCTTGTGAACCGAAGAGCCTAACTATAAGTAATAAAATATTTATCTCATTAGTTTGGTACGTTCGTTTTTAAATCTGACAAAAATTGTGTACACAACCACAATGTTTTACGATATATTAGGGGGACTGGTAAGTAATATCGCTTTCTTAAGTTAAATTCACACGAATACATTTTTAACAAGTTTTTATTTTTAATAAACATTATAATAATACGTTAACAACAACCTTTTGCCATCTAGTACACAAATCTTCAATGCCACTCCGGTAACAAATCAATCGTTTTTTTTTGTATAATATGTTGGCAGAAAGGACATTACTTTCAGGTCTCCCTGATAGAATCTATCTGAAACTTTATCAACTGTATTTTGTTCTTGAACACTAGATTTTTCTATAGCAATGGTCTTGGAACTGCCGCCTTTTTTTTAGTAAATACGACTGTGGATACAAACATTATCTCCAATGCTTTATACAAGGGATAAGTAAACAAAAAATATTTTTAATTAACTTAAACTTTATACTGATTCTTTCAAAAGTAATCGCATATATAAACACGTGCGATTAAACAAAACCAACAACCTCACTATTTATAAATCGATGCGTATACGGGGGCGGCCGCCCGCCCATGCCTCAGTGAACAGCAAGGGCGATTCAAGGTAGGATCAAACCAGGATAGAACCTTAGATTGCCGAGGGGTCCTCACTGAGCTCTAAGTGGTACAATCATATATGTTACGCTACAGACAAATTCTACACTTGTAAGCTTTCTTCGTCGACCCTTCCGTTCCGTGAACTCTGTTTTAAAGGCTTTTTTTTATATATGGTCCCCGCTATTGGGGGCCTCTCGCACCACTATCTTTGGTGGGACAGGGACTTTACGGGCAATTTATTTTTTCACATAATTATTTATTATTTCCATTCTCTCCTTTCGTTCTTCACATATTCTTTCAATCTATTTTTTCATGCCACATTTCTGCTATCTGTTTGTATTAAAGGCTTTAAAAAGGCTTACAGCAATAATTTACCAATATTTGAACAATGTAGATAAATACTTACTTTCGGGATGAGCGTGCTGCTCGGCAATTCTGGCATATAATTGGAAATGTCTCTCTTTGGCCTGCGCTACGGATTCCGAGTCGGAAGGATGTTCCGGTGGAACATCGCTGAGGACAGGGTGGAATCCATCTCTATCCGCGATGTAGTCCACCGTGCGCAGCTTCTGTCGTGGATCTACATAGGCGAAGGAACCTGAAATATAACCAGTCTTTGAAGCCTTATGTATATTAAATAGTGATGATCTTTCATATTAGATTTAATCGTCTTAAGTTTCTGCTAATATTATATGTATTACATATGAAGAAGATATTGCAAAAAAAGGTATATTTTTACAATAATTTGTCTAAGAGTCGTCGTTGCGATTTCAGCTCACAGATATCTATGAAAGGCGTAGGTCTCCCTTAACACGTTCACTGCGGCTTGAGGTCGATTCAGCCTAATGGTAAACTTTGCACTGGTGCGGCGCGTAAAACTCGTGTTTTCTCTCTAGTGCGGCGGCTGCTAAAATATTGATGAACATGAGGCAGTAAAGGCCTCAACCGCACTACTAGGAAGTTCAGCTTGAGGCTGACTCGACCTCAGCCGCACCCGCTGAAAGTTCTTTAAAATTGGGCCCGCAGTGAACGTGTTAAAGAGGTCTATCAGAGATTTACCATAATCGCCACGCTAGGCAGGCGGGTTGGAGATTGCAGTGTGATATATTGGTACGCAAAGGACGCTGCTGTCCATCCTCTGGGTACTTGCTTAGGTGCAGTGGCAATCCGATATATTTAATGCACACATGAATTATATAAGATTGTAACTCAGGCATCGAGCCCGCGATCTATTAATGCATGCCTTAGACCTTTACCGCTGAGCTACCCGTCAATCACTAAGTATATAGCAACAAATTTACCTGTAACAACACCACTCCCATCACTGCTTTCTGAGTGTATCCTGTCAGCGTGTCCAGGGTACCTGCCAGCTGTGTATGTGAAGGAATAAGGCTTCGGTGGCGGTGGCTCCGTGGTGGGTTCTTCTAGAATGTGGGACACATCGCAGCTGCTCAGCGCTACCGTTCCAAGAAGGAGCAAGAGCTTATGGCACAGCATCTGTGGAAAAGAGTTCAATGATATAAGACTGGAAGTTACAGAGTTCTTGTTTAAAATATAAGATAGCTTATTTCTTGTAAGAGAATCTTATATTAATTTGTATCACTTTTACGAATGGAAATTTCAAGCCGGTAGACGCGGAGAGATTAGCCTCCACCAGGTCAATCTTCAGAGACGGCCTTTGGCTAGCACCTGGCGTCTGCTGTCTGATATGATGATGAAGATACAGGGTGATTAGATATAGGTAGTGTTTAGCTTATCTGGCAGTAGAAAATTTACTTTTACATCTATTTCCTAACACCCAGTGTAAAGTAACCACTCTGTTTTTTTTTTTTTTTGGAATGCAACAGACCAAAGCACATAGACACACACAGACACACACACGCACACGCACACGCACACTTATAACTGAGAATAACCTTCTAAAAGCGGAAGTTATAGAAGGGATTTATCGATCGGTTGCAGGTTTAAAAATTTAACAGCTTTTTTCTATCATCTTGTACGAGATGATAACACTAAAGTACACTACGCTTATCTATTTTTTCTAGTGAACACGACAGGCCAATTACTACTGACTGTACAAAGGATGCAGGAACAGTATAGTAAAGAATAATTAATTCTAATACACAGTAATATGAATTCTGAAAGTGATTTTTCTTACAAAATATCTATTACATTATTCATTATTTACGATTTATTAAAATAATTGATTATTGAATAGGATGTGCATAAATTGACGCCTATGAAGCCTTTACATATATAACCAAACACCCTGTATACTAGCTGCCCCAGCCGCAGGTAGAATTTCGAGAAAACATGATGAAGTAACTTCTACTTTGCGGAGGTAATATTTCTACCATATTTAAAGTTTCTAAGCCTGGTGATGAAATGCTGTATTATAACCTTCTTTCGGCTTAAAAGCATCATCATTTTTTTATCAAAACCAGCCAGATTCTATATGCAGACAGTAACATTCTACATTTAAAATACTATAATAGTTACCCACCTTTGTATACATATTATATTTATGTATATCTATTTAAAATAAAAGCGATACAAAAACAATATTGAATATGATGCGATATAAAATAATGAGCAAACAAACATTAAATAAGTGCGCATTAGACATATGAACATTAAAAAAATCATGTCACAAATAAATTGGTTTTTAAATTTACGAAGCCGAGATATAATAATAAAATGCCATTCAAGGTCTTTAATAAAACATAAATATTATTTAAAATAATATCATTATTGTATTAACAAAACAAAACTGATCACTTGAGAAGAAACCAATCTGTTTTTTTCATAACATTCGTAAGGTTGACGATTAAAAACCTAAATGTCTGCAACGATAAGTATATAAAAAGTGTTTTGCGAACAAACTTCATGTTTAACCTTTCATTTCTTAGTTATTTTTTCTTGTTTTATGGAATGTTCGTTACCGGATTTATCCTCTAGTGTTTTTATGACGAAAACGTTTATGTTATTTTTTATACAGAAATATGCAGCGGTTTTTATATTAAGTGAACCGTTTTATATGTTTTAAAGAAGTCTAATTCGATACATAAATCAAATCGATCTAAACTATTTAGGATGATTACAAGTGTAAGCTGTTACTTTTTTACAATCACTTTGTATAAACTTATTACTAAGATATATCTTAACAAATTCTGCAGGAACAGATAGTAAATAATAATTATTTCTAATATGTGCCTATACGAATTTTGAAAATGCTTTTTTTACTACATTATCATGTATTTATTATTTATGAATCTACTGGCATCTTGCCAGTGCCATTACCTCTTTTTGTACCCCTGACAGGAGGAGTACAAGAGGCATCCAAAAACGGCGGCCATTGAAAAAAACACTAGCACGCATGCGCACAAAGAGAGAGGGAGTGAGAGCGAAAGAGGGAGAGAAAGAGATGTAGACACGTTATTATCATTATTGAAAAGAGGACCATTACCAGTACCGTGCATTATTTAACAAACAAGCTGTACATTCACCTCTAAGTTTTTCATCTATATCGAATCACCATATATTAAGTGATAACTTGTTTTTCACTTGATTACGTCATTAGTAGATAAGTGCTAGAAGTGCCTTTAGTTCAAGGATATAAATATAGGGGAAATCAATTTGATTCCGATTTATATCAGTTTGATCTTATTTGGAACACTGATACATCGTAAGGCTTTTAGTTACAAGGTGATGATGTTAGATGCAAGCCACTTTCAAGTGGTTCTATGGGGGAGGCATTTGGCTAGCAGCGGGAATTTATGGGCTGAAAAGAAGTGTGTATGAACCACCCTGTGAATTCTTCTTTTAACCCTTAATAGCCCGAATTACGAAAGTGATTTCTTTTAATATTACCGTGTTTGCTTGAGGGTCTAGATGAAGGGAAAAATAGTTTTTTTTTTTTAATTTCTTTGGAAAGAATATTATACAACAGTAAAATACGTAAAGTCAACCTATAAAAAAACTAATAGCAATGTGAACATTCGGTTTAAAAGATTGGTATCAAAATTGAAACTCTAGGCTGTTAAGGGTTAATTACCTTTTACGAAAGCTATGAGATGTCTGGCTACATATCAGGTTACCAAGTTCAATACGAAATACAACGTCTCACAGAGCTGTGACGCAAACGATAGAAAGGTCAGTCGGATTCACCGACGGCGTTATGACATTAAGAAGACTTGCCAAACTCATGTCTAACGCGCTTTTGTTGCCACGCAACATATTTATCAATAATAAATACATACTGTATATACACCTCTCCCCCGATTTACACGGTACTCGTTTTACACGTTTTCGCTTTTACATGGTTTTCCAAATATTTTTTTTTGTTGTAATAACCAATTTTATAACCATCTCTTATAATGAAAATATTTCGGCTTCAAACATCGAATCGGCACAAATAACTTCGAGTGATGAAAGTGAATTTGAACCTTCGATTCCTAAAACAAGAATGAGAGTAATTTCTGACAGCGATAAAGGATAATAAAACACCTTTGCCTATATTTTTTGGTCTTCTGTTTAATGTAGTGTAATTAAATTTAAAAAAAAAACAGTATTTCCGTAATTTATTAAATATTTTAAATTGTCAATGAATTTTTTTCGTGTACACAACACCTAAAAATATTGAAAAATAATCACAATTGTTAAATAGCAAAATTATGCATTTTCAGCAAGTTTTTCGATTTACACGGTTTTGACTTGAAAATTTTTAATTTTCGATTTACACGTTTTTCTCAGGAACGTATCTACTGTGTAAATCGGGGGATAAGTATATACAGGATGATTGATTATTGGTTTAAAACATTTGCTGTTAGTTAATGTATCAATGGTTTCAGAAATAATGATGTAATTATAACTTTGTAAGAAAATGCGTATATATTGTTTACTGTCTGTACCTGCATACTTTATACTTCCAGAAGTTTTTGGCTTGACGCATTCCTATCGAAAAATTCTCTATTGTAATATATTTATATTTATTATAGTAATCAGAATAAGGTATACAAGCCTTAAAAATTTTTTGCTGATAAATAAACTATGCATTCACCCCTTTAAAGCCTTTACGCCTCCATATAACCTTAAGTATCCATTTAAAGCAGTGATTCCCAAAGTGGTCTATATCGACCCCTAGGGGTCTATGACAACCTGCAAGGGGTCTACGTCAGCGAAAAAAAATTTAGGTGTCCATGACATGAAAATGGGGGTCCACGATAGCGGATCTCAACACATACACTGATAGTACCTATTTACTTGCATCATACTATCTTATAATATCAAAACATTTACACTATTTATAAAAGTACCTATGAAGTAAAAAATTTGTTATATATGTTTATAAAATTGTGTAAGTTGTAGGATGTTGGTATTCGCTTTGTGGTCCGCAATACATTTTGAACTTGTAAAAACCTAATAAATGTAAAAATAACATGTGTTTTTACTTTAAGTTTTTAACACTAAACTTCACTACAATTATAAATTTACAGGAAATCAATATCAGGTAAGTAAGGGGTCTACCCAACACGGAAAAACATGGCAAGGGATCTACGACACAAAAAAGTTTGGGGAACTTTGATTTAAAGTAATAATATGTCAAATTTATGTTTACTTATACATTATAGTGATTTTAACTTTTTTTTTTATATTTACTTTTTTTTATTATTTTGTCGTTTTATAGGCGCCCACTCGCGCTATCATTGTCGAATATAAAGCACAACGAATCCGCTGGCTTGGTCACTTGGAGCGAATGGGATCGGATCGGAGCGTGAAGGTAGCGTACCTGGAAAAACCGAGGGGTCGAAGACCAGTGGGTAGACCCAGGTATCGCTGGATCGATCGCGTTGAGGCAGACTTGCGCGAATTGAATGTCAACCAATGGCAGACGATGGCGCAAGAGAGGAAAGTGGAAGTCTCTCGCTTCGGAGGCCAAGACCCACTTTGGGTCACTGAGCTAGCGGAGTAGTAGTAGTAGTATAGGCGCCCACTGCAAGGCATAGATCTCTCCCAAAGTTATCTATGAGGGGATATACCATAATCGCCACACTTGGCAGGCGGGTTGGCGATTGCAGTGTGGTATTATGGTACGCAGAGGACACTCCTGTCCATCCTCTGGAAACTTATCTATGAGTAGAGTGGTAATCCTATGTAATTAATACACAAAATGTGGATTATATAAAGATTGTATTCCGGGAATCGAATCCGCGACTTCCGACCGAAAGGCTCAGTCCTTCACCGCTGGGCTACCACGGCTTTTATTATTATTTATTATGTTTCAAATTTTGCATATAATTTTGACGTTGAGTTCAAAATATAATTCTCTACTGTATTTTTCCGTCAATTCTGTCGTGATAGCTATATTGTATTAATGATACTTTTAAAAAGAGACTTAGTTATACAAAAAAAGAGAATAATAGTATCAGTTGATGTAAATAGAGTACTATAATGTATAATCATAATTTAAACAGTGGTCAGCCAAAACGAAACATTCAGATATTATTTTTATTACATTGTAACGCGGTGGTTGCTGTGATTGACCTTTTAGAAACTGGTCGCAAATAATTTAAAAAACAGGTTAATTAATAACATTTTCACATAACTTGCAATGATATATATTCACAGCATTTAATATACATTTCAGTTTTCCAGAGTTGACAGTAAATTGACGGTTGATACCAATCGATAATAACTTATATTACTTAAATTACTTATATTTAAAGCTGTATTGATGTAAAATATGCAGTGTTGCCAACATACTGCGGCATTTAGAACCTCTTTATATTTTTATTTGTTTTTTATACTTTTTATATTGCCAGCCAGTGTCGCGATGTTTTGCTTGTTCGTTTGTTTCATCAGTCTATTGTTACGTATCATTTTCCTGTTACCTAGTTTTGTAAAATTATATTTAAATAAACACCATTGCATTTATTTAATCCGTTTATACAATCCACGTACTCGCAAATATGCAGAATAATATTGATATTAATTAAATAAAGCGATCACTGAGCATTGGTAGCGCAGTGGTAGGGGATCAAGACTTGAGATTGTAGGTCGCCGATTCGATTCCCCGGATACAATTTTATATATTTCATACGTTGTGCATGAAGTATTTAGAATTTACACTGTTCACAAAAAAGTTTCCAGAGGATAGGTAGCAGTATCCTCTGCGTACATAATACCACACTGCTATCGTCAACTAACCTGATAAGCGTGGGGATAATTTATCCACCATAGATATGTTTGGGGAAGGCTTATACCGCTGTGGGCTGAAACGAAGATGATCACTTTTAGTATGTTAAAAGAAGTATACCAGAAGAGCACGTTTCATTGCGATAGACATTCACCTTAAAACACTGGGAGATATTGGTAGATGTTTCGTTGGTACATGCTTGTCTAGAAGATACCTATTTACTCTTATCTTGAAGACTTCTAAGTTATAGTTGGCTAGAAACAATGACACCAGCAGGGTGTTCCGCTCCTTGTCTGTTCGGACTATAATAAAATATTAGGAAAATTCTTAGGGCGAGTGAACCGTGTATAGATGTTATGAATCCGAGCGTCTTATTGTCTGATGGAAGAAACGTGAGTGTTTTCCTTCTGTTCTTGTATTCAGACAGACATGTGGGCTGGACATCGAGGTGTGATGTAGAGGTGAAGCCGTTTATTTAGAAACTCTACACTGTATCTAATCGGGTAGGCTTGTACAGAATTTTTGTCTAGATCTAGTTATATTAGACATTCCATTAGGAAGTCACTAAGTTCAGAAGGATGTTTTTGGGGGCCCTCGTTTTTGGGGGCCTGTCGATCACACTATTTTATTGGACAGGAACTAACGCTTTGGTTTTCGTATTTTGTGATTTATATACATCCTCTTTCTTTAATTTTTTTTCTTCTTATATTCCTCACGTTATATTTCACATTCGCGACTTATTATTAAACGGTTTTATTTAGTTCGACCCGTACGGAATTTATTTGTTTATTTATTTGGGTCAAAATTAGAAATTGAAATTTAAGCACCATCCCGTTGTCAGATTGATCTGAAATTTGGTACACACATTTAATTTAAATGACAATACAATATAATAAAATCAATAACGTTATAAATCTAAGATGGCCGCCAATACAAAATGGCGGATTACATATTTTTCCTTAACCCTCTCAATATGGGTATCAAATGAAAGGGCTACACTAGTAAAACACGATGATTATGTCAAAATTTAAAATTCAAGATGGACGCCGTTCCAATATGGCGGACTAGGTACATATTTTTTCACAACCACCAAAATTTTGGTATCAAAAAACCGTTTAACTTAAAAGTTCTTTAGATGTATTTATTTTGATATTATAATTATATACAGATATGTTGGATACAGAGTCTCGTTGCAAATAAAACTGCGTCTCTCTTGTTTTTTTTTTGTTGTCAGGTAAATTATTTATATGATGTATTCAACGACCAACGTGCGCAGTTAAATTGTGATATTATAAACAGATCCTGTTTGTGTTTTCCCAGATCGTAGCGATATCATAAAATTATGTATCGAATCTTTAGAAACGACGTTTGAACTCACGCGGAGAGAAGAGGTGAGATCATGCGGTTGTAAACTTGTTGGTGTTTTGTTTAGATCGTTAAAAGATGTGCAATTAGCATAAATTATTTTTTATATATATTATTTATGCATCGATAAATAACAAAGAATTATAGGATGTATCAGTGGTAACCAAGGGGTATAGGATTGAGTAATGCGATCATAGGTTGTGTATTCGATTCCCGTGATCCAATCAATCTACTTTAATTTACACTTTTTATACTAATTATACAGGATTTCCGCTACTGAATAAGAAGTTTCCATAGGATAAACAGCAGCGTCCACTATGTATTGTTATATCCAGTTTGAATACTACATACCTTACAATTTATTATACATACATACAATTACAGTTATTATTTCGGGTTTTTAAATATTTGCAATCTACAAATTTCAATACACCTTGTTAATTTATTTCATTATTTTTTTGCTAAAAATGTCGGAGTTGGTAGATTTGGTAGAGATATCTTTTTTTCTGAATAAACAAACAAGGTTTTAACAAGCAATATAGATTAATAAAGTACAAACAAGAATAATAAGAATATACGATATAAGTAAAAACTATACTCTTATTCGGCATACTAAGAATAGGTACAATAATGTTCTTATAAATATTATCACTGTTTTATATATAGTTACTAGCTGATCCCGCAAACGTTGTTTTGCAAAAAAAAAATTGATATTTTAATTTACAAATAAAAAATAAGGGTTGATCGTAGAGGGGTGAAAATTTTTGGTTGCGTGTATTCTTGTATACTGTATCATAAAAAAATAAAAACAAAAAATTTCGTTAAAAAAATAAAAAAAAATTTTAAGTGTGAACAATCTTTATCACTTAGGGGTATAAAAAATAGATAGTAGCCGATTCTCAGACCTACTGAATACGCATATTAAATTTGGTAAAAATCAGTCCAGCCGTTTCAGAGGAGTTCAAGTTCGAACACCGTGACACGAGAATTTTATATATTAGATTCGTCTATCCTGAAAAAGTTGCATTTTCATAACACAATAGTTCATTGGTACAGTCAGCGCATCTTAAACTAGGTCACGGTTAGGTAATCTAACCGTCTGAATGTACAGTGCGCTAGATAGCGAAACAGTACGTTTCTTCACTTCTATTGCTTGGACTCGCTGATTCACAATTTATTAACTATCTTGCCTCTCGCAGAGAAATATAAAAATAAATATATAACCTATTTCAAAGTGAATTTATAACGTTAGATATAGTTTATACAGATTATTTATATATTTGACGACATAATAAACAAATGTTACTAACAAAAATTAATTATTTTTTTTTCTCACTGCTTTTATTTTATTTTATCTGACTTTATTTCAATATAATTATATTCATTATAATACTTTATAGATGCTCACTGCAATATAGGTTTTCCTCAAAGATATCTATTGGTGGGATATACCATAATCGCCAACTTAGCAGTGGGGTTGACGATCGCACACTGGTATTATGGTACGCAGAACACGATGCTGTCTATCCTCTAGAAACTTATTTGTGAGCAAAGCAATCCTATATAACTATCACATGAAGTGTGAATTACAACAGGTGGCGCAGAAGTAATGTCATAATATGAACATGACTTAATTTTCACAATGTGTGCTAAATGTCACAATGCTTGTTGATATATAATTACCATTATATTTACGTTTGAAATGAGCGAGAAAGAACGTCCAAAATCTCAAACCGTGACTAGAAATGTCAAAAGCAATCGTCTAAGACAGTGATTCCCAAAGTGGTCTATATCGATCCCTAGAGCTCTATGACAACCTGTAAGGGGTCTACGTCAGCGAAAAAAAATTTGGAGGTCCATGAAATGAAAATGAGGGTCCACGATAGTGGATCTCAACACATACACTGAAAGTACCTATTTACTTACATCATACTATCTTATAATATCAAAACATTTACATTATTTATATAAGTACCTATCAAGTAAAAAAATTATTATTTATGTTTATAAAATTGTGTAAGTAGTAGGAATAATTATAGGTGTTGTGGTCGCAATACATTTTGAACATACACTAAACTTCACTACAGTTAGAAATTTACAGGAAATCAATATCAGGTAAGTAGGGAGTCTACCCAACACGGAAAACATGGAAAGGGGTCTACGACACAAAAAAGTTTGGGGAACTCTGGTCTAAGATGTCGTTGTCGTATCAGATGATTGGACTATCCGCACGTTGTCGTCTCAACTCTTAGAAGCCCTCTGCAAATCATAGCCTTCCCTAAAGATAGAGGCGTATACCATAATCGCCATTATTAACAGGCACTTTGGCTATCGCTGTGTAGTATTATGGTACTCTGAGGATAGCTGGTATCTATTCTATAGAAACTTTTTTGTAGCAGTAGCAATCCCGGAAATTGAACGCGCGACATACTATCGCAAGACGCAGTCTTCACCGCTGCGCTAACATTGCTAATTTTTCCGTTGCTTACTTGAGAAAACTTTAATTTTTTCTATTGTTTATATGAGGATATGTATTAATAATATTTATGTAGCATTATTTCCTATATCAAAAAACATTACTAATACTTTTAGAAAGACATGGAAAGTAAATTGAATACAATATTGAGCCAATGATCAAAGTTGAAATATTATGACAGGTTCTGAATCGATTAACACTGGCAAGTGTCATGAGCTGGGGAATCACCGGTACGGGGATTTCCCGTAATTATACCAAGACGTCTGCTTTTAAATATCGAATATTAATTCGATTTTACACAGTCAGATGTAAGACAGTCTGATTTACACAAACTATTCAGATTGGTTAGAAGAATTTAGTTAAGACGTTTAATTCTTTTTATTATTTTTATATTACTTCCAATTATAAATAAGCACATAACTTTCGCGGAACCCCTGAACTATTTCCACGGAACCTTGGGGTTAAACTATACTTATATATTACAAAATTTAAAACGCATATTAAAAATTATTTGTCTAAAAACAGCTTATTATTCAGTAACGAATATTTAAATGATTAGACTCTTCGGCACTGATATTGCCTGATTATTTTGATATCATTTAGGCTATATCTAAAAAAGTATATATGTATATATCTGTATTAAAAGGTGTATTGTTGTGGAGTTTCTTCCTGTTTCGTTACCACAACTATAACACCTTGAAGTAGAGCAGAATCAAAAATAAAATAGAACAAAATTAATAATAAAAAGTTGACGATCAAAAACAGTTATTTTAAAAGTTCCAATGTCAAATAAACGATTTTATCTTAATAAGTTTTCTTTTTTGTACACTGTAAGTATTTAATTACAATGTAATTGGCTAAAGATTATCCTAACACGTTTTGTTTAGTAAAATTGATTGTTTTTATTTACTAAATATGGAGTGTGTCAATATATGGAAGCAGTATTAGGTTCTAATTTATTTAAAATTGTATTCTTTTGGAGATAAATAAAAATTCTAAATATGCACAAGAGTGGTAGATAAATAAATGAACGGTAGCACAAAAGTGCACACGTGGCCGGTCAAGAGTAAGTGAGGGTCGGAATTCAAGTCGTTCGAACTGCGGTCAAGGTGCGATCGTTTGCGTAACTCAAGCGTTTTTATAGCAACACTCTCTCGCAAGTTTAATTAACACTTACTAATTTACAGAAACGTGATATCTCTGTGCAACTTTGATAAGATTGCAGTCACTGAACGAGTCTCTAAGAGAATCAAAAATCAAATCCTTAGACGAACTAAACACTCGACGTAGATTGGCGGATAGGTCTAGCCCAGAGTTCCCCAAACTTTTTTGTGTCGTAGACCCCTTGTCATGTTATTCCGTGTTGGATAGACCCCCTACTTACCTGATATTGATTTCTTGTAAATTTCTAACTGTGGTGAAGTTTAGTGTTAAAAACTTAAAGTAAAAACACATGTTAATTTACACATTTATTAATTGAATTTAAATTAAAACTACTCAAAATAAATTTTTTTATCTGTTATGTAAAATATACGTAATATTATATAAAAATAAAATTTCATTTCATGGACCCTCAAATTTTTTTCGCTGACGTAGTCCCCTTGCAGGTTGTCATAGACTCCTAGGGGTCGATATAGACCACTTTGGGAATCACTGCTCTAGTCTAATGACCCCCACTACTGGGGACCTCTCTATCCGTTGGGAACATGGAATTTACTTTCTTTATTAAATTTTTCATCTCCTTTTCATTATTTTTATACTCTTCTTCCATTTTTCACAATCTCTATCATTCTGTTCTTCATTCCATAATTCAGTCAATTTTTCTCTTCCGCCCTAATATACTTTTACAGCTTTTTAGTTAATTTTACAACCTATACCTATTTATCACAGTTCTTTTATTTTAAATATCAGTATTTACATATGTAATTTATTTCTGTTATTATTTGTTCCAATATACATTTTTGTATTGCACTGTTTATCTTATCATTTGTTCCTATTTATTACTGTTTTGGTTACTGTTCTGCAGGACCCTAAGGTTCTGGAGAAGACTCCAAGTATCGGTAAATGTAGCGCAAGACGTCCACCCACTAGATCAGTGATTCCCAAAGTGGTCTATATCGACCCTTAGGGGTCTATGTCAGCGAAAAAAAATTTGGAGGTCCATGAAATAAAAATGGGGGTCCACGATAGTGGATCTCAACACGTACACTGATATTACCTATTTACTTACATCATACTATCATATAATATCAAAATATTACATTATTTATAAAAGTACCTATGAAGTAAAAAATTATTAATATGTTACGTATATTTTACATAACAGATACAAAATTTTATTTTGAGTAGTTTTAATTTTAATTCAATTAAAGAATGTATAAATTAACATGTGTTTTTACTTTAAGTTTTTAACACTAAACTTCACTAGAGTTAGAAATTTACAGAAAATCAATATCAGGTAAGTAGGGGGTCTACCCAACACGGAAAAACATGGCAAGGGGTCTATGACACAAAAAAGTTTGGGGAACTCTGGTCTAGCCTAATGATCCCCACTACTGGGGACCTCTCTATCCACCGTCTGTTTTGTTGGGAACAGGGATTTACTTTCTTTATTAAATTTTTCACTCAGTTTTCATACTCTTCTTCCATTTTTCACAATCTCTATCATTCTTTTCTTCATTCCATAATTCAGTCAATTTTTCTCTTCCGCCCTATATTAATTATATAGACTTGCCACTGCTCTGAAATAAGTTTCTAGAGGATGGGCAGCAGCGTCCTCTGCATATAGCACACTGCGATCGCCAACCCGCTTACCAAGCGTGGCGATTATGATATACCTGATATAAATATCTTTGGTGGAGGTCTGTCTTGTGTGTTTATAGACTGAAACGACGACGACATGGATGTTATTATAAAGAAGCTGACACTAGTTCGTATCAAATTGTACTTTCATGGTATAATTTTTAAGCATATATAAGTATATATATATCTTCTATATATGTACAAGTATGATAATTTCAAAGTACAAAATGTAAAATGAAGAATGGAACAATTTTGATCTGCATTGCAACGTATGCGATATAGCTTTAAATTGCGTTCAACTTTTATTACAACCGCCGAAGGTTCTGTTCCAAAAACGCAATTATTATTATGTAATAAATACCTAAGTGGTCAAAGAATAAACATCGTAGATATCAGAAGAGATATTTTTCGTATTCCATACGTTTACTGCCCACCATTGCTGGTTTTAAATTAATCAAAGGGGACCAATTTATTGTACATCGATTTGGTCTATACGCTTGTTCATGTTGTCTTTTATTTGATTTTCGTTACATCTACTTATTGATGTCTAATTTTTAAATAAGTTTAAAATATTACTCCATATTTTATAATTTTGATATAAACATAATAAAATGTTTGTGTCTTATGACAGTAAATTGCATATACCTGGTTCCTCTTATAGATCAAAAAGCTATGAAGGAGTGAAATAGCTCGTTCACTGTCAATTATATATACGAAAAACATTGAGATGGACGAATGATGAGTATGGAAATAATAAAAAAATTGTAAATAAAGACGCTACTCGCCTCTGATAAGGGTTGGACGAAAGGTTCCAAAAACGAGTCTATTAAAAAAACAATCCAAAGAGGGCTTAGTCCAGCTGTGGACATCTAACGGTTGAAATGATAATGATATAAAACCAGTTGGTGTTGTGATATATTCTTTATATATGTCAATTGTTTTTGTTCCATGCAAATAAGTGTCTATCGTGTCAAATACAGTTTTCTATTCAAAAATTTGTAATCCTGTTCCGATGTGACCACTCAATGGAGGCCTTTGTCTTTTTGTGAAAATTTACTTTTGTTTTGTCTTTCTTGAAATAAATATATCACCTAAATTACAATTGTTTCTTAAACAGTTCGATCACATACATACGTATATTATTAATTTACATGAAGAACAAATATGTTTTTATAATCAAAGATCAATGAGTAATAGTGTATAATTATAAATGATCACATAGGTACAATGTGTTTGATGACAAAGATTAACATAATGAGTCGATACGTTGTCATGAATCGGCATGGTGGGCTCGCCTACTGCGCGTTACATAATCTTTGACGCCCACGTGTTCACAAAATAAAATTATTTATTTCTAAAAATAGCTGAACATTATTAGTCAGTACTGAAGTATGTGTAGCATGTCCCAATGCCATCAGACGGATATTTATCATCAGCTAAATCACCTGTTCAGCCTGGGTACTGGCCGCGCTAATACACATTTAAAAGTGTCATTGTGGAGGTTTCTTTGTTAATGTCTATTCTCACATTTGATTGAATGTGATAGAAGATGTGCTGCTAGCCTAAGGCTTTGTACAGCTTCATTGATATTGAGCCCTATTATATATTTAAGCGGGTAACAAATAGCGCCATCTGTTGACCCTAGACGAAGCTACAGAGTTTCGATATATATATATATATATATATATATATATATATATATATACCGATTGAAACACGTTGGGATCCCTCAAATCTTTTTTTAATAAAAATAATCGTTACAGAGGAGCTCAAATTAAATCCTGTGTTTATGAAATTCAACTCTACTTCAATTTTTCACAATTAATAACTCTAATTAATAAATACGTAACTGGAGAACAAACAGACTAATAAACATACACAAGATAACTCACACATGCAATAGTTTTATAATGTTTAACTTTGGTTTAATTTTATTTCATTCATATTTCAATAAATAATAGTAATTTTCTGCGTCAAAGATTATTAAGTTCATATAATTTATAACATTATTATTAAATACAAATAATTAAATAGTAAAATAAAATAATAAAATATGTATGCATGTTTAAGTATGTATGTTTAAGTTCGTTTGTTTGTGAATATGTATTTTTTTTGTACACGTAAACTACTCATTATTAGTACTTTTACCTTTTCCATACTATGGTTGTCTGTAAGAGATTGCCTTGTGTGATAAGACCGCCCATTGTACTTTTTTGTATATTATTGTAAAACTTATTAAATGTACGGTATACAATAAAATATAAAATAGTTTAGGTTTTATAACACATGTAAACCTTTTTTTTTATAAGTTTCATTCGATTATTATCATAAATCCTTGTGCATTTATATGATATCGAATGTTAATGCAAGGTTTATATTTAAAGTACATCGCATGCTGCGTATGTGAAATATTTGAAGGTAAACGTATCAGCGGCAATGTATGCTGCGTTTCCTTGTTTTTTGTTGCGTAAGTTGGAGCGCTAATTCGAATTCTGCTTGCAAGATGCGAATGATTGACTTAGGATGCGTCATCAGTGTGATGCTGTCCATGAGGCTGAGGTCACAGAATCTGATGCCGTATGTTATACGTTAACAGTATTATGAACAAAACTATACAGGGTGATTGGTTAAAAGCTCTGAATATATCAATTAATATATGTTACATCATTTCCAAAAATCAAATTGTTTAATATATAAGAAATAGCGTTTTTAAAATTCAAAATACTACATATTAAAATTAATAATTGTTTACTATATGTCGCTGTACACTATATACTGCCAGAAGATTCAATGATTTTTTTGCTGACAAAGTTATATATTACTATTTATTTGTTGTCATAAAATACCGGTCTTTCGCATTCAAATAGAAAAAAATTAATTAATGTAACTTATTTCAGAGCGATCACGAGATTTATTGAATAAATGTAAAATAAATAAATACATTTTTTTAACAATAAATACTGGCCGGTGAAGCTGTTAAACGACAATATAAATGCGCAAAAAAAAGAAATTGACAGTTCGATGTGAAGTTCTCGCTGTTCACAGTGAATTGTCAAGTGTGCAAGTACATTACGGTCATTATATTTTGTCTGAAATTTATGAAATTGCGTTATACTATGCTTTTTAAAATAAGAACCTTCTATTGAGTATTATTAAACAAACGAATATGTTTTATAAAAACATTAACAAAGTATTTTATAAATTCTTGTTGTCTTAGTTAGGTTATGACGGTTTCCTTGGTGTCGAATATGTAAGTCCATAACTTAAATATGAATAAAAAAGAAATGTATTGTAAGTTACATCTGGTAAGATGCATTATCATAACGATTAAACGAACTTATCAAATAATAATAGACAAGTCTAGCAATGTATTGAAAAGTTCAAATCCAAACAAATCTGTGATATCAAAAAAATAAAGATAAAGATTGGAAAATAAAACTGTACCTAGCCACCTAAGAGTAAAAAGATGAGGAAAGGAAGGCGATGTAAGCAAGAAGGAATAAAAGAACAAAAATTGCAAGATGTTGTGAAGAATAAAAGGAAAGAATAAAAGAAATTGAGAAGTATGAAAGTGAGAGTCGAATAAAGATAAAACTCTGAAAAAATTATGTGTAAATAAAGTACCTGTCCTAAACTAGATAGGGGGTACGAGAGGCTCCCAATAGCGGGGGTCATAAAAAGAAAACCAAAAAAAGATGCATTATCTTCAAGTAGCAATAAATAGAAAAAAGTAAGCAAAATATTGTGAAAATATAATGTAATCAGAATATAAATATAGTACAAAAAAAATTAAAATGTAAAAATTAATAAATGTAACTGATATTAAACAAACTAATACACGTATGTATAAATGAAAAAATTCAAATAAATTCTGTGATATTGTAAATTGTAAATAAATACACCCAACTGTAGTGATTGAGGATGAATAAATAGAATAGAATAGAAGAGAAAGATAGAAAAAATTATAGAATGTAATAATAGAATGACAGATGATGTGATGTATGAAAGAAGAGAATGGAAATAAAAACAGAAATGTGAAAAACTTAACTAAGAAAAATAAAATCCCAGCTCCCAAATAAATAGAGATGGAACGTGAAGTCCCCAATAGCGGGGGCCATAAAAAAGATGCATTACACTATTACATATATGCACAAATATAAATAACATATCTATTTAAGAATAAC
Source organism: Battus philenor (assembly GCF_028537555.1). Lineage (NCBI taxonomy): Eukaryota > Metazoa > Arthropoda > Insecta > Lepidoptera > Papilionidae > Battus > Battus philenor. The sequence continues at coordinate 570,777 of NW_027181686.1, read as the reverse complement.
ATATCTATTTAAAGCCTCACAAATGTAAGCAAATTTTAAGATATTAAATGAAACGTAGAATAATTCTTTACTTGTTCTATCTAATTGTTATTCCGCTGACAGCCTGTAGCTTGTGCGTCGCAGTTCAATTCACAAACGACTACAGAAACGGTTTAAAATCGGAGCAATCACAAGTGAGGATTGTCATACGTAATATGCAGTTACATTGGCTTGCATTCGCAAATACATTTTCCATTTTCTCTTTACAATCTATTGCTTTAATAATGGAATACTAAGTATTTTATAAGGATGAGAGAACTGGAAAGTGTACATATATATATTTATTAATTTACTTCCACTTTTTTGTAAACCATAGCGAATAAATAGAGGAAAAAATACAATAATTCATACGGTATAAGAGGTGGCCTTATCGCTTGAGGCGATCTCTACCATACAACCTTAGGATGGAGATGAGAGACATGAAGGAGAGGGCAGTTTAGAGTATACATACATACAAATGCATACATGTATTACTATACATACAAGATTACTTATGTGTGTATATATATATATGTATGTATTGCTGTATATATATGTACATATTTACGTGGAAAAGGTATTACGTAAATATGAATAAATATATTATTTATGTAGCACCCACAAATCAACGACATTTATAAAGGAGACATAAAAGAGAAGTCTCTTTAGCATGTCTAGGAGTAACTGTGTGGGTGTCGAGGTCGTTGCGTCGGAAGGTAAAACTTCCTTACAATGGCCTCAAATCAACAAAAAAATAATATAAAAATAAATCCGTATTTTATTCATTTACGCCATAACTAAAAATCAACATTATCAGCGTGCATCGCGATGTCGATCGATTAATCGCAAAGGCAGTATTTAGAGGTAACAAAAAAAAAACAAAAAATAGAGATCGTTAAGAACGGAATAGGAGAGTGATAAGAAAACTTAAACTGAAATAATTATTTAAAATAAAAAGGTGCTGGTACTCGGTATGATAGGATCTACGAGGAAGAAACCAAAAAGGATGGTCGTTGAATTTCAGCCTATAGGTGTCCACTGAAAGGCCTCCTTCAAAGATTTATGGGGGGATATACCATAATCGCCACATTTGGGAGGCAGACTGGCGATTGCAGTGTGGTATTATCGCATGCAGAGGACACTGCTGTCCATCTTATGGAAACTTGTTTGTGAGCTGTGGCAATCCTATATAATAAATGCAAAGAGTGTGATCTATATAAGCTTGTGACCTGGAATCGAATCCGCGACTAACGATCCCAAGTCTTAGTCCTGTGTTGTTTCTACATGGCCAAATATACGTCTCCTGTTGACGTGTTTAAAAAGCATCAAAATGAATTATTTGCGTATCAACAATATTATGTTATTTTCTAGTTATTTAATTATTCATAGCTATATTACGTAAGAATATTTAATAAATAAACTGTGATCATAATTATGATTATTGTCCCAGTTTATTTTATTTTATTTTAATACCAACATGATTGTTACATTCATTTATTTCGTTTACTAGTTCGTATAATTAGAACCAATGTCACTGTTACTGTTGAGTATGTGTAATAACGCATGTGAATGTAAACACGTGGTTGAAGCTTTTCTGTGATTCGGGGTACCTTTGCGTTGGCCAATTCGATGGAGCAACGCGGTCCATTTGGCCTCTTGCAATATCTTCTAACATGTACCCATTACTGCTATTTCTCGTTTTATTTATCTAGACAATTCTCTGAATGTATATCTCATTTGTCATCAAACAATTTTATAGCATTTACGTGTATTTTCAATCATCCTGTATATATGAATCTCTGTAAAAATCTACTAATAACTTTTTATAGTACAAAATCTGCAAGAACAGATTGTAGATAATAATTTATTTAAATAATTTATTTTTATATTTTTTAAAACGCTTTTTTATTTTATTTTTGAAACCGTTTACTATATCTTATTTCATGGATAATAAGCTATAAATTCATCCCTTAATAGCTTTTACACATGTCACTTTGTACATTTTAACTAATCATATACTTCTTCTACTTCGATCATCATCATTCATCTACCATGCAAGCTCACAGGAGTCACAACACACATCACCGTTTAATGGCAATGTAATGTAACATAAAAGGAGTGTATCGTCAGTAAGAAAAGGATCAATATTTAGCCACTTCCGCACATGCAGTGGTAGTCGTGCAACAAAGTGCACCGCCCGCCAGCCGGCTGATAAATGCGCATGCGGCAAACAATGCGAATTACACAACTGTCACCGTTAAATCACTCAACACGTATTTCACCTCTCCACGGGGCATCTTCATGAGTTATGTTACACCGATTAGTGCCAAACACAGAGTCACTCTGTCACTAATTGCAAGTGGCTAAATATTGGTCCTTTTCTTACTTAGGATGGATTTCCGCAAAATAACGCCTGATTCCATTAAATAGAGTGTATCTTCATCACCATATCAGCCATAGACGCCCACAGCAAGACATAAGCCACGATGACCTGTCCTACATTGTCTAAATCCTGCGACTTTCCGAGGACTTTGTCTTCCACCTAGTGCTCAATAAACATATTAAAAGAAGTATTAAATATACTTTTAACATATATTCATGGAAGCCTCGCGTAATTAACGGTAATAAAGCATTACAAGTCACGACACGCGTGAACTTCTGTTCAGGATTATCAAACCATTTGACCTTTAATTCACATCTAAAGGCCAATACGAAGCTAATATATTTGAAATTAGTTTTAATTCAATGAAACTTATATCTGTGTTAAATTCGTAAGGAAGTTTTTTTTTCAACAGATGCACTCTCCCGAAAATCGCCATCATGACCAGTCTAGGCCAGCGACTACCCGCGATCTTAATCATGTCATTGGTCTACCAAATGCCCCCCATTGGGCCCCCCCAATGTATTAAAACTTCACATATTATAATTTATCATAAATCGAACTAATTTTGGGGTAAGTATTGGCATACATAGAAGTCTTCATATAATTACTTAGTTTTGGTTAGACTTGGTAGGTAGGAGATTTAGGTTATGATAGATCTAGTTTTTTAACTATTGCTAGTTTCAGGTATATATAGATATATCTAGGTCAAGGTAGACAGTCGTAGATATTTGTAGGCCTGACCAGACCTAGTGCAAGTATATAAGTTGATGTAGGTTTTGGCAGATCAAGATCTAGATAGATCAAGTTATAGATATATCTAGGAATTGGTATATCAGAGTCTTTATATACCAACATCTAGTTCTGAGGTATTAGGTATAAGTTTAGGTTTATCTAGGAATACGCGGATATCTACACTGCGTTTTTACGTGTAGAAAAACAATACTTTATAAATAGTAAGGTTGCTGTACAAAATTATTCGTGCGCACATTTCTGTTAACTTCTTCACCGCAATAGTTTTTTACAGTTTTTTCGAGTCGCAAAGGCTTAGTTAGTGATCGATTCTTTGAAATAGATTATAGTAATAACACGTTACCGCAAATATATTCATAAAAGATACAAAACGAAGCCAGTGGCGTCCATTACTTGAAACTTATTGAACATTTTTCCAACGAATAATATGATACTCGCTAACAGCGCTACTTCGAGAATTTCGTTCCATGAATTATATTGTAATTGTGGTTTACTGTTTGAGCTTCATTAAACTATTTTCGTAAAAGACTATTACTAATTGCAAAACAATTAATAGTGGAATAAACTGGTAGAAACGAATCTCCTTTATTAATAAAAAAATACAAGGTGTTATACTACCTGTAGGTGCTGTATTTGGCAGAAACGGAACAAGCGCGCGTTTATACGGGTTTATTTAGTGGGGTGATGATTTATGCTGTGTTTTATCACCACATAACCTATATGCCTGTCTCTTCACCTTCTGATATATAAGTTTAAGTTGCACATATTCTATAATTGGGATAAATGTCTTAAAAATACGTTCATATAACCTTGATATGTTTAATTAAAATTCACCCACGTACGCCAGCGCAGGCAATGACCTTGTCTAATCGACGAACGTTAGTGAAAATATGTAATTTTAACAGGCAAAGGTCAAATTGATTACGTCAGATATTTGGACGATAATTCGTCTGGGATTTTGATCGCGTAATTTTTTTAGATACTATATCTGTTAGTATGAAAACTTTCGTCCACCTAACCACTGTTGATTCCATAGTTATAATAAGGACACAATACTGTGTTCAAAAAGTAAAGTAAGTAATTTGTTAAGAAAATGTTATTTTATTCCTTATTTATTCTTCCAAATCAATTTAATCCTCTTAGAAGTAATGCCAACGCTTTTCCCAGTCCTCAAAAGAGTCGGAATAGTCTTTTTCCGGTAAAGCCTTGAAGATATCTTTTCGATTCGATTTTCATCTCCTCAATCGTGTCAAAACCGTGTCACCACATTAGACTTTGACTTTGCTAAATTGTTAAAAGTCGCACAGAGCCAATTCAGGCGAATACGTTGGTTGCGGAACGATATCAACGAAATTTTTGGCAAAAGATTCGCGTGGAATCAGTGTAGTATGATATCGACCAATCGAAACTTGACGCATTTGAGACACAAAACATGCTTTAAAATAGTTTGGTTTGAGCCAATTGATATTATACAAAGAGACATTTGGAAAATTTTATAGACAGTTCTACGAAACTTTGGAAAAATTACTTAAAAAAAATTACTCGCCTTCTATAGGTATATGTTCAGGAGGAACTTACTAAATAATAATAGAATGTAAGACAAGACTCTAATGTATTAAAAAGTCTAATCTAAACAAACCTGTGATATTAAAAGATAATGATAGAAAATGTAAGAATAAAATGAAGATTAGAAATAAAATTGTACCTAACCACCTAAGAGTAAGGCGATGAAAGCAAGAAGGAATGAAAGAACAAAAAAATTTTTTTGCTAGATATTGTGAAGGATAAAAGTGAAGAAAGATTGAAAGTGAGTGTAGAATAAAGATAAAACCCTGAAAAAAATTTTGTAAATAAAGTCCCTTTCCCAAACAAAATAGGGGTACGAGAGGCTCCCAATAGCGGGAGCCATAAAGAAAAAATAGGTATATGTTCTATAATATTAAAAATTGTATAAAACCAAAATACTGTGTTGAAATTAACTTAAAATCGCAAAAAAATTTACAGAAATTAAATTAAATACGCTGCTTAACAAATAACTTCGAATGTTTGAACTTCATAGGAAAATTAAACTTAAATCATTTTATTTTATTGAAAAGTATTACCTTACATATATAAAATTGTGTGTCTGTATGTCCTTTATAGAATTATGAACTGTACATTTCTTTATGTGGTGACCTTCGGCAAAGTTATTATGCATAGGCCCACAAAGGTTTGTAAGTTATTTTTTTTTATTATCAATAAAATGACGCAAAATGAATTAAATATTTGTGTCGTCTTTCATTGATTATTATTTCTATCTGATATTGATTTTGCAACGTGGTTCAGGCAGAGTGGTTCCAACCTTCTTTATCAGAAGACTGTAGCTACAATAGAATTTTGCGGTACAATTGATTGATTTTCACAAACTTTATTCTCGTAATTAAATTTTGCTATAATAATTTTATTTTTATGTCACTCTATGTCCAGATATGGAATTTCTGAATCTCACGTTGTAATTCAAAGGCTCATTATTTTAGATTATGAATAAGAAAAGGATTTTCTAATTTTCTGCAAAGTTGGATGTAATCCAAACTGTACAATTTCAAAATAGTATAACATTTTTTTGTATAAAAAGAGACCTTAGTATGCAATAACGCACTTAAAAAATATTTATTATTTTTTCTCATATTAGCGCTAGTTGATGTCAAATATTTTTGTGATATGGTGTGAGGTGAAAAAGAGATACAAATTGTATTTGTGTGAAAGAAATAGTTGTTTGCAATAAAACCGCCGCTTCTGCTTTATGTTTTGCGGTCGTTCGTTTCAGCTCATAGACGTTCACAGATAAAATAAGCATAAAATTCATTTATTCAACACTGTAACTTTTAACAGAACTCTTATAGATCGACTTCTTATTATTTCTTGTTATGTATATTATTTTTGAGTCTACTCTGCTTCGCAAGGTGTTAAAGTTGTAGACAAGAAGCAGGAAGAAAGTCCACAACACAATTTTTTTTAAGTTTAACAATACAGATTAATTATATTGCAAATCATAAACCTCCCCCAAAAGATATCTATGGGGAGATATACCATAATCGCCATTCTTGGCTCGCGAGTTGCCGATCGCAGTGTGGTATTATGTGTAAATCCTATACAATTAATGCACAGTGTAAATTATAAAATTGTAAAACCGGAATTGAACCCCTGACCTACAATTGCAGTCCTCTACCGCTGGTATCACTATATGCAACGTTTTTTGCATGTTTTACATTATTTCGCCAGTTTCAAGTTTTTTTCAAGTTTCAGAGCAATATACTAAAGATGTACTTAGTATATTGCTATGAAACTAGAAAAACAATTGAAAATTACATAAATGTATATATATTACATATATATATATATATATATATATATATACTTTTTCTTTTTTAGTTTAAACTTTTTTTCTGTAGGGGAGTGGACCTCTGTAGGGGAAAGGCCTCTTTTTTTACTTTCCAGAATTCTCTGCTAGAATCATCCAACTGTGGCCTGCCGTAACAACAACATCATCAGCATAACGTGAATGTTGTACACGCCTTAAATAAGCTGATGCATTAGAATTTTTATTATTATATCGCCTAATTGTACCTTATTGTAAATACACTATGAGTGTATTTACAAACAGTATATATCTTTGTAAATAGTTACATGCGTGTATCACGTGTAATATTGCCAGATGGAACTTGAGCGAGACCTTGGTATTGGTGAATGTGCAAAATAAACCTTTTCGCGTACCGTTTGCTAACTGTAACATTCGTATTATGAAAAATAGACTCTATTAATATATACATAAAACGTGTTTCACTTATATTTACGTGTTGCATTACACCGGTGTTTAGGTAATAACCTGATTTACTTTCTTATAGTTGATTAGCGCGGAATATTTGTATTATGCAAGCGAAATAACGTTGCATGTATGTTGTAAGATTATATTTTATCAGATACCTATCACTTGAAAACGAGTGAAGCTACGAAAGGTATTTTTTATGAAAAGAACACATTTTAACACTACTAGCATTACCCATTTAATAGAAATAAGTGTGCACAACACGCAATTAAGTTTTTTTGCTATTTGTCAATAGATGTCTCTGAAAGTAGTTTGACAAGTTGATAACTAAATTGTAATAATGTGTATAGATTTATTGATATTATATCGTATACATACAAAACATTATGAACACATATATGATAAAGAAAACGCATTGATACGTTAGTTATTTTATAAAGAAATCATACACTTTTGATTGTGCATGTATGATTTCATGTCTGGTTATCGTCTATCGCGGGAAATGATAGTTCTCTTATTACATTTGATAAAAGAGATAAGAAGAGTTTAAGGAAATGTCGCTCTAAGGGAAACCACGTGCCGTTCGTTCCATCGTTTTAAGAGAGTTATTTCGATTTGAAGACAGTTTTGACCTAAACCGAGATGGTTTTGGACTAATTGATCATGCTTCTATATCGGCTTAACCAAATATACGCTGCGAGGATTATGTTTTATGTTTGGTAGAAGTAGGTCGGTTTTATGACTAAAAATAATTCTAGGCTGCATTAACTAAAGTGGAAAAACGATTTTTTCAAGACAATATCTATGGGATCAATTTTTTATTTTAGTTTTTATCTACAATCGGTCTCGGACTATAAGTGGATTTGTTTCTTTTCCTTTGTGTCGTTTAAAGTGCAGGAAATACCTCATTCTAAACCGTCTGTTACCAAGTTTCTATATGTCATTCATTTATTCCTATGTCCCCAATATGGGGCAGAGGGCGTCCACGGTACGTCGCCATCCCGAGCGGTCTTGAGCCTCGCGCTTTACTTCGCTCCACGTCATTCCAACTGCCTTCACTTCTGTAGTGATCATCCGCCAGGTTTGCTTTGGGTGGCCACGTCTTTGCTTTCCTTGAGGATTCCGTTCTAGGGCTTGCCTCGGTATGTGATCAGGGTCCCTTCTAGGGTCCTTCTAAATTCTATATGTACTGGGGTTTAAATCGTTTAGAATAGCTGATAATTGCTACATGCGGTAGCCAAGTCGTTCGAGTAATTCATTTGGGACTTCGGACACAAATCTAAATTTATCTGGCATTCGTATGTTATGATATTAAATATTTATACAGATCCTAAAATTCTTAAGTTTATTTGGTTTGGATTGCCATTAGTCACAATCGTGTTTCAATAGGATAGGCAGCAGCATCCCCTGCGTACCATTATATGTACCATGAATCATATCTCTTTAAAATTCACACTCTCGCGCACTTTGCGTTCCACCTACGATTGCTCTTCTATTTCAAATTCTATTATTTATTCAAGGTCTTTTCCAAAAATTCATTATATTAGTATTAAATCTTTTTAAAGGCTTCTCAACGGAGACTCATAAGAATACCAATGTGGTATTATATCACACTGCGATCGTCAGCCCACCCGCCAAGCTTGGCGATTATAGTACATCCCCTCCATAGATATTTTTGGGGGAAGCTTAAGGAAGTATGAGCTGAAAAAACGACGACAATATTGTGTATGACTGTACTGTCTCATACATAGCGGTAGACATATTATGACTATAGGATTGCGCTATTTTACATTAAAAAGACATCAACGCGTGCACGCAGTATATCGCATACAAGGTTTTTGCTGTCATACATTTATTTATGTATATTTTAATATTTCGTAATAATTAAAAGGATGCATCTTTCTAGAATATAAAACTCAGAAAAATTTTAAGTGTTTTGGTTGAAAATTAATATTCATAATAACTATAAAAGCCAAGAAATAAATAAACATAACTATATATTTATATAAGCAAAAATTTAAATGACATATTAGCATAAAATGTAAATATCACTGCCTAAATATATGTATAAAAATATATATAATGTTTCTTAATTAGTTCTTGATAATTGTTTATCCTGTTATTGAGAGAAAATGCTATTCCCGTAAGCACTAATATAGTTTGGCAGACTCGAAGAATAATGTTAAAAATGTGACTACGAAATAAACATTTTGTTTATTAAAAAAATAATTAAAGGCAATGTATTCACTGACAACTAGCGTCAATAAAACAGTTTACGGTTACGCTTATATATTTATAATATCAATGATTAGTTGCATCATCCTGAAAGGATAGAAAATATATGATTATAGACCATTTTAATATTAAAAATATAGAACTCAGTGAACGTTTTCGCGAAAAATTTACCTCAATTCTTATTTCAGAGTTTATTATCATTTGTAGCTTCTTTAGATCCGCATTCAAATCTAACTGGTTTTATGCGAACATCATTAATTTGAATAATTAATATATTTAGCTCGTGACATATCTTAACTTGATATTTAAGTTCGCTATATTTATGAACTTAAAACGTATTGCATTTTAAACGACGCAAAATGTACGTTTTAATTATTTATGAACACTATTTTAGTTATAAAAATATATCGTCGGATGTCATTAATAAACATGTTATTATAAAGCTTAATATATATAATATCTTAAGTTAAATTTGGAAAATAAAATAACTTAAGTTTATAGTTACCTTATTTGTGTACGTATGAAGTAATAACACGAAATTGAATTTCACTCACTTTGTAATGCGTCGTACGATTCCTAAGAACGACCGATCGCTTTACTGCGCGGCACTCACTGACAGACAGCGAAGGTGAACGGGTGTGGTGAATGAATGAACGAAAACTGAATGTTCGAGATGTTTGCGTAAGGTGCTGCGATTAGATCCGGTACTCACATTGTACGCTGTAACAGATTAACAACGATCTTTATTGAACATAAACAAAAGATACGATGCCTTTTAGATACGTAGTGTATATTCAATGATCTTTCATGTCATTTATATCTAGATTTATTTTTATCTTATTCTTTGCGATTGTGGAGTAAAATGCGTATCTTTATTAACGATATTAATCGTGAATATTTTTTCGCTGTGAGCTCGATAGATGTCGCTCATAGCTGATTGCCTCCCGCTATCATTTAATGCGAATAATAGAACAAAAAGGTATCTATATCTATCTGGGCTCGGACGAGCTAGCAACTGGCCTAGTCGAGTTTGGCTCTCTCTTGCCCCATGTTGCAGATTACTAAACAGGTATCATCGGTAAGTGACAGCCTTACCTCACCTCAAAGGAGCCCCCGAGACTAAATACTATACAGATATATGACTATGACTAAATACTATATAGGTACAGATAATACAGTACAATGTAGTGAACCGAGCTGAGGTTCCAGATGAAACCTTCGAGCTTCGAAGTTTTAGGCTGGGCGCCATGCTTCTTCGAAGCCTTCTGCATATGCCATTTGGGCAGTCACCATTGAGTCGGAATACTAAAAAGATATCGATTGACTGCCTAAGTCAAGGTGCCATTTTTTCCTGAGATACCTTGAGCTTTGTTAACTGCTTTGATGCTAGAAGTACAGGTTATACTCTGAAGCCTACGGAAACTACACATGCCGCTTAGGCAGCAATGATAGTCGAGTTTAAGCAAAAAATAATTTAGTTATCAATAAAGAAGTGTGGATGAGATTAATCCATATGTAATGTTAATATCAATATTGGGTCGGTTCTTTTTATTTTCTCTTTATATAAAAGGTTTAGGTAAATAAACAATGTAAACACAAATAGAACACAGAGTCTGAACTATACCTGAACACAGAGTGAGTTTTTGGCACTAATCGGTGTAACATAACACCTGAAGATGCCCCGTGGAGGAGTGAAACACGTGTTGAGTGATTTAGCGGTGGTAGTTGTGTAATTCGCATTGTTTGCCGCATGCGCATTTATCAGCGAGCTAGAAGGCGGTGCACTTTGTTGCACGACTACGACTGCATGTGCGGAAGTGGCTAAATATTGGTCCTTTTCTTAGAACTATAACAGTCACTATATTAAACCTTGAAACGTGTGCATACATTTTAATTAGGTGCAACAGCAGAAGGCTATATAAGAACATTAAAAAAGAAAAACATAAGAATAAGCAACAGTAAATATAAAAATAATAGTGTATGACTCGAAATTTATTTAGAATGACGTGAAACAGACAAATATTTAGGAAATACTGCCTGTGCTGTTTTTTGCCTATTCATTATGCCATGTAAAGGCATAGAAAAAGCAAATTTATATTATTTGTATTATCTATTATCTTCGTTAAATGTATAAATGGTTATTCAGCAAAACACTTTAACCTAACTCCTATATCATTCCTATCTTTCGCTCGTGGGGTGGCGAGTGATACGGTTGAAAGAAATAAAACTGTATAGAATAAGGTACTCAATAAACTCTGCACAAAATAAATTGTTAACTAATAATAAGAAATAGAAAAAGAAAAGTGTAATAAAGAATTAAGAAAGTAAAATAAATTTAAGATAAAATTAAAGAATAAAAATAAATAAAATGTACCTAGCTACCTTAGAGTAAGAAGATGATGTAAGAAAGGCGAGGAAAGAAAGAAGGTATAAAAGAGCAAAACGAAAGATATTGTGAAGGACAAAAGTAAAGAATGAAAGATATTGTGACGCGTGAAAGAGAGTGATAAATAAAGAAAAGACTGAAAATAAAAATTATTACAAAGTCCCTGATCAAAAAGTTAGGGGTACGAGAGGCCCCCAATAGCGGGGGCCATAAAAAAACCTAACTCCTATTTCCAATCATCCTGTATTATCAAATGATCACTCTAAAATAAGTTACATTATTTATTTATATATTGAAATTAGACAGGCCAACAATCTGGTAGTATAAAGTCTACAGGAATAGACCGTCGTCGTCGTTTCAGGTAATAGACGTCCCCCAAAGGTATCTACGGGGGGATTTTTATGTGTCGTAATCCCAATTGTGAAAATGCTTTTTTTACTACATTATTATTACGTTATTCGTTATTTTTAAAAGCATTGATTTTTGGATAGGATGTACTATACGTTGATTGACATGTTTTAGTTGTTACTCCGGACTGTCACTGCTGCTTAAATGGCATTTGTAAATTCCGCAAGTTTAAAGTGGCAGAGTGCAAGTGGCACCTAGCCTTTTAAGCTAGCGAAGCTCGAGAGCTTTCGGAGAGCCTCCGCTTAAACCGTTACATACTACTACACACAACTCTCTTTTTGTAAAAAGAGGTACAGTGTACTGTATATACGGGAGGAAGGTTACGGTATTCCTTCAATTTTATTTTGTTGCTGCATAGATAAGTTTCAGAAAGGCACGGTCAAAACGAGAATAAAAAATTTAAGGATTTGTGCTTGAAAAAAAATTAGTGTAAATATTATGTATTTTCTTGTCGGTGAACCGCGTTATTAAAGAGAGTAGGGTGTATATTATCGGATTGGGAGGCCGCCGAGTTCTAAGATCGCTTCGTTGCATGGTTCATGCAGAGCTATGGCCTTGGTAGTATCAATACTGCAACTTCGGAAAGTGTAAGCTCTGGTATGAGTCCGAAGAAACTCCAGCAAGGCTTTTTTGCTAATTGTCATCACGTGCTAAACTTGGTCACAAGACGATGCGGCGGTTGAATGTACCTGGCGTGACTGTGTTGTATGTTCCAGCACATACAACCAGTAACTTTTAATGATAGTTATAGGAACATCAATAGTTTATCAAATTAACTAAAGAATTAAGAAACAAAAGCATATCTTTGCGGATAATTTTTGAAAGGCGCTAGAGTAGCGCCTTGTTAAAAGATGTCCGCAAATATAATTGTTTGTTGAATAGGTTTTTTTAAATAACAGGAAGTTAGTTTATTACTTTTTATATGTGAACTTTTAGGCAACTAATAATGCTAATGCTGTGACAAATCCTTTTATATCATCTATGACACATCTATACGTTTACGCTCCGTATTGCTGGCTACAATAAATTTATGTTAAATCAGGGGTACGCAACATTTTTAATCAACGAGCCATTTAATTTTTTTCCTTTACTGGCGGGTCGCATATAAAGTAACACATTTAAAATTTACTTAACTTTATATTTAATTTATAATCAACATAACAATAAAAAGTATAAATTTTAAAAAGGTAAACAATAAAAGAATGGAAAAACGAATTCATTTGAAATTTTAAATGTGGAATTTGACACTGTTTGATACAAGCTTATCAATATCAGCTGGATTTGATGAGGTAGCTACAAGTATACAGCTTTTTTAGGCCTGATCGGTGTTCATTTTCAGTTTACGATTTCTGTCACAATCAGACTGACCAATGAAGTCGCTGACATTTAACTTAAAACAAATTGTTTCAGTTTAGTATGTACTGTCATTACAATTAATTTATTATAAGATATTGATGGGAGAAAGTCGATAAAATAAATTCAATTTCAAAAATGCTTGACGTGCATGCTTACAGGGCTGCAAGTCGCCCGCGGGCCGCGTATGGTTCACCCCTGCGTTAAATCATTCTCGGGCGTTCAAGCAGTCTGAATGCTGGGATATTTTGCCGTTCCACGGCAAAATAATATCGCATCACTCATTTAGAATAAATAGTTCCTGTGTAAGAAATTTGAAATAGCGTGTAATATAATTAATATTATATTTATGACGTCATTAATCAATATGTCAAAAAATTTACGGAGTTCCTTCATGTACAGCCTTTGCACAGCTCCATTCTATTATATATGGCAATTACGGAAACTAACTACGAGAGTTAAGCACAAAATATTTCGGTCCATTGTGAAAGCCGTGTTGCGATATAAATGCGAGACGTGGAAGATCAAACGATTGCCCCAAGTCTTCCTTAACAACTATTTTCGACGTATTCTCGGTATATACTGGCCTGGGAAAGTCTCCTACATAGATATTTGTAAAGGCTGCGCAGTGATGCCGATCGACCAGCAGTTCAGACGCCGCAAGTGGAACTGGATAGATCAAACGCTCCGAAGGGACCCTGGTCACATACCGAGACAAACCCTAGAATGGAATCCTTAAGGAAAGCTAATAGCCTCCCAAAGCAAACCTGGCGGCGGACGATCACTGCAAAAGTGAAGGCAGTTGGAATGACGTGGAGTGAAGTAAAGCGCGAAGCTCTAGACCGCACGGGGTGGCGGCGTACTTGATGATCCCTCGTGTGCGGCTCGTGGCGCCATCTTGTGTGACACCATATTGTGTAGCGCCATCTTGTGTCAGACACTAGACACACTGGTATCGATGTAAGTGTTGATGGACTGTCAATGTACGCATTGTAAACCGAATTTTACCAATTTTGTGTAGTGTTTTGTTAATATTTTTCTCATTATTCCCTCTCAAATTCTGGTTCACTTTCCTTACATCCTTGATAAAATTATTACATTCTTCACATTGCGTGGATGATAAGGAACGGTTATAGTTAAAAGCGAGATCTACTCAGCATTCAAAGAGGGGTTTAAACTCTGTTGAGACAGACGGGGGCCCAATATATGTATTTTGTATGACTCCGATTATATATATTCATATACCGAGGTCAATTAAGTAACCTAATGTAAATCTTTCAAAAAACGCCTACGAGAACTTCGTACTAAAAACATACAATAGTATTACAGACTTTTGTAAGCAAAAAAACCTGGGAATTAAAGTATGTTAATATCTATTACAGAAGTAGAACATTAGCCTATATTTACACTCTTCTAAATGATATACATGAAGATTTTTAATTAAAAAATAAATAACAGAAGCTACAAATTGAAATATAAACAATTATTTATATGTACCTATTTATTTTTAAATTGTTAAATATAAATTGTAGAAATAATTTAACTTACTGTAAAACTGTTTTAATTATGGCTTATTTATTTACTTTATAATGAACATGAGCACCAAAAGCAATAAATATTTTTTTGGTGCAATCATTTTGAAAAAAACATTTTTAGTGAAACGAAAATTAGTAATAAAAAAATCTAGAAGCTTATACAACGGTTTGATATATTTTGAAATCATTTTAATTGTTACACGTATATTAAATTCAATTGACTGAACTTTGCCTAATCTTTGTTATATTTGCAATGTTATTTTTATCTGCTTTTTAATTAAATTGTTATAATGTTGTTAATTTTCTGCTTTTCAAATAAGTCAATACCGGTTTTATACGATGTTACGGCCGGTCGACGTTGTTATCCCTACAGGAAGCTACCAGCGGCTCGGAAGGCAGTTCTGCTGAGAAAAGGCGGAGGAAAACTTTACAGCTGCTCATTATAAACATAATTTTAAAAATAGTACTCGACAATAACTAGCTTTTTAAGTTAGCTGCCACTTTAATATCTCACTAAGCATATATATATTATATTCTTAATAATAATAATGATTCATGTATGTAATAATCAATTGATTTTAGATGTAAATGTATAATTAAATTTATGTGAGACTACTGACAAAGGTAATGCAAAAATTATACGAATTTATTCAAAATAATTTAGTCATTTAATTAATAAAATTTAAATTAGATCTTTTTATATCATAGGTCTTTTTATATTACTTATTGTAAATCAAGCAAATGAAACATAGGTCAATTATTTATTGAAAAATAAAATGAATACCACATTATATTTTACTTGATTCGGATTTAAAAAAAACTTAAATTGAAAATGACCTTGTAGTAATGCTAAGTGTTTCTATTCCAATACCAATGTTAGGTCATTTTTGTCAGGTTTCGATATTATTAGTCTTATTAGCAATGATAAAAATTCTAAATTTAGATATCATATTGCGGATGTATTGGAAGGTCGTCATCTGCATGTACATTTAGAGCAGTGATTCTTGAAAATAGGGGTCCACAGACTGGACATCATTAGCCGAGGAGATTTAAGATTAACCCTTACAAAATTGACGCCAAATGTTGATAATTTATTATTAAAGCATCAGGTTCATCCTTCTCACTAAAAATGTTGACTTATTGCTTATGTTATTTTATTTACAGTTTATTTAATGTTACGTATATTTTACATAACAGATACAAAATTTTATTTTGAGTAATTTTAATTTAATTTCAGTTAATAAATGTGTAAATTAACATGTGTTTTTACTTTAAGTTTTTAACACTAAACTTCACTACAGTTAGAAATTTACAGGAAATCAATATCAGGTAAGTAGGGGGTCTACCCAACACGGACAAACACATGGCAAGGGGTCTACGACACAAAAAAGTTTGGGGAACTCTGATTTAGAGTGTCTCTACTTCACTGTTCATGGGCCTTAAGTCGTCCACAGCTGGACATAAGCCTCCATAGATTTCCAATAGAACTGTATACTACTTACATCCCGTTGGCTGATTCACTAATACTTCTTGTATACGGTTTAGCTAAACTCACACTTCTGCCGTACAGGTAAACTGTTTAGCAAAGTTCGCACTTGTGAAGCACAAATATATGGTTTAACTCAGAGTTCCCCAAACTTTTTTGTGTCGTAGACCCCTTGCCATATTTTTCCGTATTGGGTAGACCCCCTACTTACCTGATATTGATTTCCTGTAAATTTCTAACTGTGGTGAAGTTTAGTGTTAAAAACTTAAAGCAAAAACACATGTTAATTTATATATTTATTAATTGAATTTAAATTAAAACTACTCAAAATAAAATTTTGTATCTGTTATGTAAAATATACGTAACATATTAATAATTTTTTACTTCATAGGTACTTTAAAAAAAATGTAAATGTTTTGATATTATAAGATAGTATGATGTAAGTAAATAGGTACTATCAGTGTATGTGTTGAGATCCACTATCGTGGACCCCCATTTTCATTTCATAGACCCCCAAATTTTTTTTCGCTGACGTAGACTCCTTGCAGGTTATCAAAGACCCCTAGGGATCGATATAGACCACTTTGGGAATCACTGGTTTAACTGTACATGCACATCCGACGTACATATAAATGTACGGTTTAGCTAAACTCGCACTTCTGATGCAGAGATATATGGTTTAGCTGAATACGCAAATCCGATGTACAGATGTACGGTTTAGCCAAACAAACTTTTAACGCTTATATATACGGTTTAGCTAAACTCACACTTCTGATATACAGGTAAACGGTTAATCTAAAAACACTTTACTATATACGTATTTATATACTGTTAGATAAACACACACGTCCAAAGCACCTACATGAGGTTTAGCTGAATAAACTTATCATGTACTGGAAATGTCTGGGTATAGTTACAAACTTAATATAATAAATTTAATAAGTAACGTAATAGTAGCTGTACTAAGATCAACAACTTACTCTAATAGCATATATTCAATAATAATTTAAATTTATATCCCGATTTCTCTTGACTACGCTATAACTTGACAATTTACTCAACTGATTCTATTAATACATTTTTACAAGTTGATTACTTAGTAGTTAAATAACTTAATAAATATGAAGCAATGTTTCCGAATCTTTTTTGCGCCATGTCCCTTCCCTGGTCGTTCTAATATTCTTACACATTCTTTTCTTATGTAACATATATATATTTTATGTTAAAGCAAGTTACACTCGAGTTGAGTCCATTATCGAATTGACCTTAACAGATTACTTCCCTAGGGGGCATGGGCCCGACTTTGGTAAACACTAATATAAAAAATATTGAAACTTTGGGTATTTCACTTTTCGGTCTTAGCTTGTTTTACAGTTCACGTGCAAGTTTATAATGTCCTTTGACAATTGCATCAGTTATCATTTTATGTATAACAAAGTTTATTTTTTATTTTATCAATAAATACAGTGGGCACTCTGAAATATACATTAATTAATTTTATGTTTAAGAATGCGACATGCATTAGATCCTGGCTACACAGTATTTCGGAACTGATAATATATTCTTATATAATAAAAGTTTATAGATATAAAACACCATTTATATTAACATTTGCATTATTTATTAATAAGATTTATTTTATTTTGATTGTGTCGATGTAAATACTTAACACCTTTAGATTCAGGCGTTACTTTACGGAAGTAAACCCTAAGTAAGAAAAGGACTAATATATATCTACTTCCGCTATGTAGCAGTAGTCGTGCAATGTGAGTGAGCTCACACGGTGTTTGGCACTAATTGGTGTAACATTACTCCTGAGGATGCCCCGTGGAGGGGTGAAGCACGTGTTGAGTGAATTAACGGAATTCGCATTGTTTGCCGCACGCGCATTTATCAGCGGGCTGGCGGGCAGTGCACTTCTTTGCACGACTACTGCTACATAGCGGAAGTAGCTTTATATCAGCCCTTTACTTACTTAACACGTTTTTCAGCGAAGCCTGACGGCCTCCGGGGGAACCTCGTCTTAAGTCACTATAAACTATAGAATGACCGATGAACTCTTATCCTTCTCATGATGTGACAAACCTTAACGTGCGTCCAGAGCCTCCAACAGTGGGACTCTTCTTGGGCTATTACTCCTCAATAATACTCGTTTAGTTCGGAATGACTTGAAGGCGCCCGAGACGGTCGACGTATTTCAAAAGAATGATCAACTTAATATACACATTAAGTATTAAGTAAGAAAAGGACCAATATTTAGGCACTTCCGCGCATGCAGTGGTAGTCGTGCAACAAAGTGCGCCGCCCGCCAGCCTGCTGATAAATGCGTATGCAGCAAACAATGCGAATCACACAACCGCCACCGCCAAATTACTCAACACGTGTTTCACCCCTCCACAGGGCATCTTCAGGAGCCATGCTACACTGATTAGTGCCAAACACAGACTTTGTGTTTGGCACTAATCGGCATTGTTTGCTGCATACGAATTTATCAGCGGGCTGGCGGGCGGTGCATTTTGTTACACGGCTACCACTGCATGTGCGGAAGTGGCTAAATATTGGTCCTTTTCTTACTTAGGATGGACTTCCGCAAGGTAACGCATGATTCCATTAAATATTAAAGATTAAGTATTGTCATAATGAAAGACGAACCCAAAATGAAAAGGTTTTTATATGTCATTGGTTCACCAGGTTGGGGCCTTACCCACGCTGCGTCTATGACTCTTGAACGCGACTCGAGTACCTTTCGATCGGTCGCATAAGCGATGTATTCCGTCTACAGCCACTTCCTAGTTGAATTTTCTGCGAATTTCATTTCTGGTCCTATCATGCGAGCATAGTTCTCTCCATTACTCTTTGGACGACCTCGAGCCTTTCTATAAGGTATATCATCACTGGCAACACACTATACTTCACTAGAGATTGCTATTTACTTTGTTTTTTAAGATCAAGTTTAATTTTTCATTTCTCGACATTAAGTCAGCAATATTTAAATCGCTAACGCTTATCAATGAACCCGTGCCCGAATCGCTCCATCGGCTGACTTGAATGTTATTCATGCATCTATTTCAAGTCGCATAAATACTTTATGTACCTCTGAAGTCGTACGTGTTTTTAGCTGTGATTAAAAAATAAAAAAATATATAAATAATAAGTCTAACTTCAAACGTCTATAAAATCAGCACGTGAGTAAATTTAAATAATTTTTATAAATGATACGAAGTAGGTTTTTAGTTTTAGGTCAAATATTGAAGAAAATTTTATAATCTTATATAAGTTATTAGTTAGTGTGACATCTTCTTAGTCATATTTTTAGTCGCTTCCTCAGGGCTGACGTAACTTTTCCTCATGACTGACTGTCGTAGCCAAATATGCCAGTCTCCTCGCTGAATCCCAACCATTTTTTCTCTAGGCCAGTATCTCCCAATATAAAGCCTACGCCCCACAGGGGGTCAGTTTGACTATTAAAGGGAGCAATTCTAAAGTGGACTCTACATCAGTTTAATCCTTTTGTTATAATATAAAAATTATGTGTTACATGGGGGGCGTAAAAATTTTAGAAAGGCTGTGGTGGGGCATGGCACAAAAGGATATGAAAATACTACTCTAGGCTTTTGTTTTTTAAAGATTTTATGAACCCATGCACCGTGCAATTGCATGCCTTTGTAACTTTGTCAGTTCTGCTAATGGTTGAAGGTTCTCTAGTATTTTTACCTTCTACCTCTATTGAGGCATATAAATTAAAAAAAGAGAAAGATACAAAGTCTAAAGGTACACTAATAAGACTGTAAGAAAGTCCTCACAATAACAATTTACTTTTATTAATTAATATTCGTATGAATATAATTATATATATGAACAGTGATAAAAATAATTAAATTTTATTTACATCAGTGTTACTTACGCCACCTTATGTAACATATATATTCTTATATTAAAGCAAAAGGATTAAACTCGTGTAGAGTCCCTTTTCAAATTGCCTCTCATTGTAGCGTGGGCCCTATGTTGGTAAACAAAGATTTACATGGTATATAACTTATGAAACTATTTTTATTATTTCATCATCGACATCAACATTAGTTCAGCTGTAAAATGACCACTGCTTGAGCTGGACTTTCTCTATAGATTTCGAATAGGCCCTTCTCTTTTTGGCCTCTGCTATTGGGGATCTCTGGTCCTTTTTTGGGTTCACAGAGACAGTTTTTCATAAAATGATTTATTCATTTTCTTTTGTCTTTCTCAATATCTCTCTCGTTCCTATTTTTTCCTTCAAATAATCTTTTATTCCTTTTCATTACCTTCATCGCCTACTTTCCTTCACCATTTCATACTGGATTGATTTTTTACAATCTCTTATTTTGCTATTTTGTTTATCTGTGTCTTTAACAATTCTGTTTATCGTTTTTATTTTATTTTATTCTTGCGTCTTATCTTATATATTCTACTATTGGTTTTTATCCCTAATTTTGTATCACAGCTACTTTTGCGTCCAATGCTCCGATTGCTGGTCCGTCACCACTCTAGAACCTTAAGGCTTCAGCGGGCATTCTGCGTGCTATGTGACCTTCCCAACGCCGCTTCAACTTGCGAATTCGCTTGACTATGTCAGTTGCTTCCGTGTAGTAAAATTCTAATCTGATAAAATAATTTCGTGGATTTTTTTCTTTTGGCGCCAAGTATTCAGTCAGTTCTTTTAAACAATGCAAAATGCTAATTGTTTCATAGCCTTCGGCGTCCTTCTGTCTAACTAGGCAATTTTAATTAATTAATTAATTACTTGCAAAAGTTGCGAATATTAATTTAAATATGTACACATGCGTGTTTGTGTGCGTGTGTATAGATGTGTGAGTTGATTTGGTTATTTTATGCTTACCCTTATTTCGAGAAATATGTTACCGACCAGTATTTAGTATGTTCCGACTATATATGCAAGGTCGTTTACCCGTAAAAATTTAAATAACTCGAACATTCCAGCACGAAATAGTCCAGCGGGTTGGTAGGTTGAAATGGCATTAGGCTGGTGCATTGAGGTTCTGAACTAAAGTCCAAGGACTGCCAAGCGTCGCGTTGGACGTTCACCCACAAGGTGGACTATCAGAGGTCATCGGAAGTTGCTAGAGGTAGAATGCTTCAAACTGGTGTTATAGAAATTTATGGGGGGAAGCTTGTGTTCAGCAGTGGACTTACTTATGTCTCAAATCATTATGTACAGCCTATAGATGCCCACTGCAAGTTAGGTCTCTCCCAAAGATTTCAATAGCGGGATATACCATAATCATCACACTCGGCAAGCAGATTGGAGATCGCAATGTGGTGTTAAAGTATGCAGAGAATTTTGCTACCAATCCCCTGTTAACTCATTCCTGAGCAGAAGCAATACTATATAATTGCACAGTGTGAATTAGAACAAGTGGCGCAGAAGTAATGTTATAATGTGAACGTGCCTTAATTTTTTTAATTATCACCGAATATCAAGGTGCTTATTAATAAATTATTTTCTATATGTTTGAATCATTAATATCAAAGCACTATGACATGTAGCATGTGACCCTTTGTAAAAATTAAGGTGCGTTAACATTGTGAAATTACTTTTGCGCCACCTGTTATAAGATTGTATCCCTAGAATCTACCACGCGACCAACGATCGCATGTCTCAGACATCTACCGATTGGTCAACACTGCCCAAATTTTTGCTTTTTATAACTTTTTTACCGACACAACATTAGCACTAAATTATTTTTATCCCAGTCAAACAAAAAGAATTTTCAAGTACACAACAGTAGAGATGCTAAAAGTGATTTTGATTTGTTACAGAAATATGGGGTCTCCGGTCACTGAGTTCCCTCTTGAAGAAGAATATAAGAAGAAAACTGGAATCTCGCCCCAGGACATTGCCAAATTGCGACAATGGCTCGACACACAGCCCCATCTACCGGGAAAATATGTAACAGGTAACATAACTAATGATCATTTTTATAAACAAAACTTCTGTATAGCTTGCTAATAACACAGGAGACAGCTTATTGTAGATTAATGCACAAGCTAAGCTATAGATATTATCTATTTCTTAGACTTCTCTTAGACAAGTAAGCTGGCTGCAAGGCTTAGCAAACACACGACGTCTTTTCCAAGAAAAACAATTGAACTAGGGATATCGGATAGTGATAGAGGCAGTTCTAAGTTAGGCTGCGTTAGAGTCGCTGCTCACCAAAGTACTAGCTTAAACTTACATAGTCACAAAATCGACACATAAGTTATACATGTTAGTATAACGCAAAAATTGTGTTTTTTATAACTTTTTAATAAAGATGTTTTCAAGCAATGAAATTTGACTTGATTCCCAACGTTTTACGTTTTAAATCATACCAATTTTAGACAGATTTTTATGAAAAGCCTTTTCAGAATTATAAACAAGTCGAGAGAGATTCTCTGTTGT
The DNA here is from genome assembly GCF_028537555.1 of Battus philenor. Lineage (NCBI taxonomy): Eukaryota > Metazoa > Arthropoda > Insecta > Lepidoptera > Papilionidae > Battus > Battus philenor. Next base: position 547,982 of record NW_027181686.1, on the reverse strand, counting down.
AATTGAAGTAAAATATTATTGTGGGAAGCAGACTACATGACTGTTCCATATGGAATACTTTTAACGAATGCCTTTATTGACCTAATGATGCTGATACAGCTAACTTTAGGATTTTCACAGCTTCGTCTGATATGAGTTCACGGAGCGAAAGGTTCTGTGAACTTGCAAATAATTTTATTGGGCAGTCACGCGATAGTGGCAGCTCTATGTGTGATGTGTTGTGTGTGCGACTTAGTATGACAGTTTGGATCATTCGGCAATCTGAGGAAGCGAATCTGTGCTCGGATCGCCCTCGCTGTTCACGATTAAGAGACAGAAGTCCGATTCCGGATACGGATCGTGCGGCCTTTATTGACACATGTATATTCAGGATTAATACCATAATGGTTCTAACAATTAGGCATTGTGTGAATGGCTTATTGCGATATTTGTTAATCCATGTCCTGTTGCATCTTTCTTTCTTTTTTTCTTATATATAAAAGTTATACGTAAAAGCGTTAAAAGAATAATGATTGAACTTCTGGAAAGTTTCATCTCGATAGAACTAAAATTCCTAACCACTATATAGCTACTTCTACATATAAATACATATATAATTATTTGTTACATTAATGCCTGTGTGTTTTATTACGTATGTATGTACTAGCGCATAACCTGCGGATGGCAATATGAAGTAGGAATGAGGAAGTAGTCGCACGAAACGTAATTTTGAAAACTAGATATTGTTACGGCAGATTTAAAAAAACAAGACATTAATTACTTTAAATAATCATTATAATTAGTTAACTTCAACTTAGTTTACAATTTAAGTTAGTTAATAGTTTAGGAGACTTAGTGAACAATGTTTCATACAAAAACGTAAGCAAAAAAAATAGTAATATCGTACATAATTGTATAATCAAAGGCACGAACGCTAATGTATGTGGAATGTAGATCGTAATAAAAATTCTAAGTCTTTTTTTTCTGTATTAATTCTAAACAAATTCAATATTTGTGTCATTATTGTTATGCTATAGACTCTTTTATAACTTTAAACAATTGCAGACGAGTTATTAAAATTATAAATATATAAATGAGAAGCTTAGGACTCCATACAGAGACAAGCCAAGACATTGCTAGCGATTAGACTCTGTATTTGGCACTAATCGGTGTAACATAACTCCTGAAGATACCCCGTGGAGGGGTGAAACATGTGTTGGGTAATTTGGTGGTGGCGGTTGTGTAATTCGCATTGTTTGCCGCATGCGCATTTATCAGCGGACTGGCGGCGGTGCACTTTGTTGCACGACTACCACTGCATGTGCGGAAGTGGCTAAATATTGGTCCTTTTCATACTTAATTGCAGACGATGTTTCAGTGAGCGCTAGCTTCAGAGATTGGAGCATCGGCGAAAATGTTCTAGTTTATCGGTGTTCCACACACTGAATTTTGTAGTGTGTGTGGTAGAGTTTAACAGGTTAGGTAGGCAATGTTAGAGACAACACCTAACGAGCTGGAGCACAAAAATTAAAACGCTTAGACGAAAGATAGACACAGTTCGTCACAGACACACCAACGCCGTAATAAATTATTTGTCATGCGAATGAAATAATTATTACATAAAACTTTTACCACTCATTTGTACATATTAAATATTGATTCAAAATTTAATATAAGATAGTCTTTAATTCAATATTCTAAAGATTTCATACAAATTCACAAACAACAACACACATGTTACTTGACGCCGTTCGCTATTATTATATTAAACGGTTTTATTTAGTTTGGCCCGTACGGAATTTGTTTATTTGGGTCAAAATTGGAAATTGAAATATAAGCACCTTCCCGTCGTCAGATGGATCTGAAATTTGGTACACACATTTAATTTAGGTGACAATACAATATAATATAATCAATAACATTATAAATCTAAGATGGCCGCCGATACAAAATGGCGGATTACATATTTTTCCTTAACCCCCTCAAATATGGGTATCAAATGAAAGGGCTACACTAGTAAAACACGATGATTATGTCAAAATTTAAATTCAAGATGGACGCCGTTCTAATATGGCGGGACTAGGTAAATAATTTTGCACAACCACCACAATATGGGTATCAAATAAAACCGTTTAAAAACCGTTTAACTTAAAAGTTTTTAAATGTATTTTATTTCATAATAATTTTCGTCGTGAGACGCGGTTTTGACAACCGCCTACAAATCATACGCCGCGCGTCCTTACATTTTGCGCATGCGTAGACCGATGGATTGACAGATAAGCGAAAACATTTTGACAACTGTGATTATTTTGCTAAATGTATGTTGCAGTTATACCAAATAAATCCACCATTTCCTTTCTTATATCAGACAACAAGATATAGGAATTTATTGCATCCGTACATGAATGAAATTTTCTTTACGCACTAAGCGTTTTGCTAATACTTTTATAGTGGAAACATCCAAGGTGTGGAACAATCTCCTGACGTCATTTTTTCCAGACAACTATGACTTAGGAGACTAAGACAAGGGTGAATAGGTTTCTTCTAGGCAAGCATGCAGCATGTTAGACCTCATCGCTTAATATCAGGCGAGACAGAGGTCAAATGCTTCGTCTATAAAGGATTAAAGAACGTTATAAGAACCATTGATATTTAATTTGTCAAATAAGTTCATATAAATACGTACAATTTGACAAGTTTTGAATCTCTAAATGATTTCTTAGTAGTTTTTATAAAGGTCTCAAGTCCATATTACTTTGGTATTTACTGACTTGTATGTTGTGTTTAATGCGAGAAAAAAATAGCGGAACAGAATATTTAAGTGGAGATATAATCCTTTGATGCTGCGAATGTAATACGTGAGCGGACAGTTAAATAAGATGTTTATTATTCTAGAAATGTGAAATCTTAAACTTATTGCAAGATTCATAAATGTGTATATATATATATATATATATATATATATATACAAAGTTATTCACCTGTTGCAGTATAGAATAAATATTTTGTCTTTTGACTGACTTTCTGCCACTATCTCCTAGTGCATTCCGGGGTAATAGTATGTTTATATTAATTTCATTTTATGACCCCCGTTTTAGACCTTTCGTACTTTACCTATCTTGGGTACACAGGAAATATTTTTAATAAAATATTTTTTTTATCACCTAATTATGTTGTCAATTATTTTACATCTCAATGTCAATTATTCTTCACAAATTATTTCATTACTTTCATTTTATCCTAATCCTTTCATTCATTACATCACTTTCGTCGCCTTTCCATCAGAAACAGGTTCACATTTTGCTCTGTTGTGCTTTGTTATTATTTAATTATAATATCATTTTATATTTCCTATTTTCACACTACATTCATTTATTTAATATCATTTATTGTACACGTTAGAAAATATTCACAGTTTCATAATAATAAACAAAACATGCAATAGACAGTCTTATCACACGGGGCAATCTCTTTCAGACAATCACGATATGGAAACAGTAGACATATATATCATGAGTATTTAACGTGTATAAAACATACATTCAAATTTACATACATATGTATATAGCACATATAAAAAAATACGGTTTAATACATATTACGGTATAAGAGACTTTTATGAGAGATGTATTTATTTTGACAAGTCATATACACATTCCCTTTTGCAGTACTCTAGAAAGATCTTGCGACTCTCCTTATTGATTAGAATAGATTTCTGGGCAAGTATGTAACATCGTAGACCTCGTCACTCAACGTCAGTAGAGACTGAGGTCAAATGCTTCGCCTAAAAAGGTTAAAAAATAAAGGGGCATAAGATTTTCAGATAGGCCAAAGTGGTGCATGGTACGAAAGAGATAGGGAAACACTGGAAAAACTTCTAAAATCTCTACGGCCTTATAATCCTTTAACAAACTAGTACGAGGATCTACCTTCTACTGTAAAGGAGCTTTGATACTTTACTACCAAAAATGGGTTATATACATATATACAATCTACAAACTTAATAATTTTAATAAGGTAAGTGATAGTAGCTAAACTAAGATCAACAACTTACTCTAATAGCATATATTCAATAATTATGATACGTAAACGTATTTTTAAACCTCTTTAAAAAAAATATATATATATATTATATATATATATATATATATATATATATATATATGTGTGTGTGTGTGTGTGTATATATATCACTACAATCGCCATGCTTGACAAGCGGGTTGGCGATCGCAGTGTGGTATTACGGTACGCAGAGGAAGCTGCTAGCAATCCTCTGGAACTTTCTTTGTGAGCAGAGACAATCCTATATAATTAATGCACAAAGTGTGAATTATATGAGATTGCATCCGGGAATTGTACCCGCGATCTAATTCCTTAGATAGCTTTTTGTTTCAATTTTCGTAAAATATATTAAATAAGTTAAATACGTTTCGCATTTTGTTTTATATGTGAAAAGAAAACTTTTGTTTGTAGTAATTTCCTCGCAACTTTTTCGTTTTTTTTTATCATCAAATAAACCTCGTCTGTTGACGATAATGTGATTAAATTAGATGTACAACTCGACATGTTCTCTAGTTTTACCCTTATCATTACATTTGGATTATATTTTATATTTACATCATATAGAATGCATATAATAATTTCAGCTGTAAGACATGGTGTTACAACGTAATAAAGATGTAAATCGCTCCATGTCCTGAGGTCACGACCCCAGCAAGGAGGTTAATGATTCGAGGAAGAATAGGAGTACAATGAAATTCTCCATGATCACTATTAATTCAGCCATAGATTTTCATTAGGACTGCTGGTAGAACCGATAGCGGTCTACATCCTGTCTTTCAATGACCTTAAAAAGTATGACTTCTTCTTCAGCCTTCTTTCAGCTCTCTCTATACTTAGCGATCACCCAATTTTTCCCTCTTTTTCTTTGATTTTTCTTTTACTTGTATAGTCCATTAAAACCTGTCGTTGTTTAAGGTCCATTTACAGCCTTTGATCGTCGATATATGACCAGTCCATTTTAGTTTTAAAGCCTGCATTGAAGCAACTACTTATATACATTTAATTAAAATAAAAGTAAATATTTTAATATATATTCGACGTGACGCCAACGAAACTTGCTTGTTGTTGGATGGGAACTGAATATTATATAACAATTGTTATAGAGCGTTTTTAAAATTAATTAGAACTGGATAAGAGTCATCCAAAATTTTTTGTGTAGTAGACCCCTTGCCTTGTTTTTCCGTGTTGGGTAGACCCCCTACTTACCTGATATTGATTTCCTGTAAATTTCTAACTGTAGTGAAGTTACAAACTAACTTTCTAACTGTAGTTTAGTGTTACAAACTTAAAGTAAAAACACATGTTAATTTATACATTTATTAATTGAATTTAAATTAAAACTACTCAAAATAAAATTTTGTATCTGTTATGTAAAATATACGTAACATTAAATAAACACGAGACTGCGACTCTCAGGTTTTTACAAGTTCAAAATGTATTGCGACCACAAAGCCAATCCTACAACTTACACAAACGTCATAGGTACTTTTATAAATAATGTAAATGTTTTGATGTTATAAGATAGTATGATGTAAGTAAATAGGTACTATCAGTGTATGTGTTGAGATCTACTATCGTGGACCCCCATTTTCGTTTCATGGACCCCCAAATTTTTTTGTCGCTGACGTAGACCCCTTTCAGGTTGTCATAGACCCCTAGGGGTCGATGTAGACCACTTTGGGAATCACTGAACTGGATAAATATTATTAAAAACGAAAAAAATGTAATGTTTGGATCACAGAATACAGACGTATGTTTTGTTCCAAGCTATCAGAATACATTGCTTCGAGATGTTATCAAATGTTTTGTGTGGGTTTTATCTATTTGTTTTTTATTAACCTTCAAAATAGTTAATTTCAACCTTGTTATATCGCCATTGTTTGCGGACATAAATCGAGTGACTGATTGATATCTTTGCACACAATTTGTAATAAACGGACATAGATTTTTTAATAAAATTCGGCAAAACATTATTAGACTACCATTTACAAAATTCAAAACGCATATTAAAAGTAAATTGACAGATAAGGCTTATTATTCAATAAATGAATATTTAAATGACCAGAATCCTTGGCAGTGATGTCGCCTGATTTTTTTGATTTTATTCAGGCTATATCTGATAAAGTGTATATGTATAAATCTATATTGTTAAGATATTACACAGACACCGTGTGTGTAATAGTATATACTTTTACAATATTCTTAATACAGAAGTAGAGCGTTACATTCCCAAGCATTATTATTAAAAATCCTTCATACTCTACTATAGTAGGATTCTATAAAAAGACTTTTTGTTTTGTAGTTTAAAAGTAGCATTTAAAACATAAAAGATAATCTTACTTATTCTACATTGGAACTCTTATTGGTGGTCAAGTTGACCATTTTTAATCTACTATATTTTTGACTCTACTCTGCTTCACAAAGTGTTATAGTTGTGTAGAAGAAGGAGGAAGAAACTTCACAACAACACATCTTTTAATAAAGTTTGTCATAGATTTTTAAACATACACTTTATTAGATATAGCCTAAATTAAAATAATCAAGCGACATCACTGTCAAAGATTCTTGTCATTTAAAAATTCGTTTTTCTGTCAATTTATTTTTAATATACGTTTTGAATTTTGCTAATAGTAGTCCAATAACGTGAATCCGTTTATTACAAATAAATATACTTTTTGCAGTAGTAATTTTAGTACAGTCAGTTTTTCACGGTGCCTTGTAAATACACCATGGAGGCATTAGTAGTATAGATCTTCAATAATACATTGGTCTATAGGCAAAACAATTATTAATTCCACTGTGCTGTTTTTTACCTAGAATGACAAAGCCATCTAAAGCCGGTTAATAGACATAGATTAGATATAATGACCTGTGATTAAATCAATGTCTATCCGGAAAACCGGAACGAATAAACAAGGCTCTTTTCGATGCCTAGAGTTGTTAGTACGATATATATACAGAGCTGCTAAAACATTAACTTTCAATTTATGTATGGTAAACTCTATTTAAAAATCAATGGTTTTAGAAATGATAGTTAAAATAGTTCAATTAATTTTTAACAATAGTGATCTTTTACCCGTTCACTTGTCCACGTTTGATCACCAACTCACCTGATAATTAGCGATAATGTGGTCAAAATTAGAGCAAGTAAACTGTAGGTACCTTATTGGAAAGCTTCATGTATTTTATTATCAATGTATCAATATATATACAATATACTTTATCTTAAATAGGAAGGATCAATTTTAACTAAACGAAAATTTGGTGTTTACACGATTCAAAATTTACTTATTATTTTATTTTTACTCAACTTATAGTGATGCCAAAGCACAAATACACTATAAGTAAAGATGGCTGACGAAACCGCTTAACTTAGATTGTTTTTAGATAAATGCTAAAATTTGTTATGATCGACAATGTTTTCTATTCTACGACTATAATTAATTGTCAATGTAAGTAATATAATTTAGATAATTCTAAGGCTTCAATCAGAGCACGTTCCACTAGTTAATATTTTTTTTATTTTATTAAAAATTAATGAATAAAACACTTACTCTAAATTGCACAAATTATGAAGCAGTACAGGATATCCACCATATCCTCGTGAAACGTGTCCGAACCGTAGCGTTTAGGAAATCTATCAACACATATAACAATCTATCTGAAGGCTTTGTATACAGTATATTAACTTTTATTACATCGATATCAGTAAAAAAAAATTTATTCCAAAGTTGTAAATATTATATTTAATGAAATCAGGCGTTACCTCGCGGAAGTCCATCCTAAGTAAGAAAAGGACCAATATTTAGTCACTTCCGCACATGCAGTGGTAGTCGTGCAATGAAATGCACACAAAAACACAGAGTCAACAAAAGTACAAAAGTAGTGACTCTGCGTTTGGCACTAATCGGTGTAACATAACTCCTGAAGATGCCCCGTGGAGGGGTGAAACACGTGTTGAATAACTTGGAGGTGGCGGTTGTGTGATTCGCATTGTTTGCCGCATACGCATTTATCAGCGGACTGGCGGGCGGTGCATTTCATTGCACGACTACCACTGCATGTGCGGAAGTGGCTAAATATTGGTCCTTTTCTTACTTGTAAATATTATGTTTCGTATTTGTATGTTATATAATGGTTTTCTAATAGAACCATAATACACTTGTAGAAACCTGTGTAGAAACTTATTTGTGAAAAGTGACAACCCTATACAATTAATTCATACAGTGTGAATTATATAAGAATGTATCCGTAAATCGAACCGGCGATTTACGATCGCAAACCTCAGTCCTCTAGCGCTGTGCTACCATTGCTCATATATAATTATTAACTATATAAATTTGAACCTTGAACTAACATTGGATTATAAATATTATTTTATTGTAATAAAATATTGTTCACAACAATTATGATATATTATTAGCGTGTATTATAATACATGTAATGGATAATAAACGTGAGTTTAACGCGATGTTAGCAACAATACATTAATCGTCATTTTAAACGTCAAAGGTTTACTGTCTGACCGGCTGGAAGCGACATTCATGATTTTTACGACAATCTTAACAAAGTCATCTGTCCTGTTATAATTTGACCCTATATATCTTACGTTCATTATTCACCATCATCTCAGCAAGAATTCCCACAGTTGGGCAAGAAAGAGACCGTTGATTTCCAATATGTCTGATTTAAAACATCTTCCATACGTCTTCTGATGACTCTTCTATCTGTCAAGGTCATCTATCTTATAGTGGACGTTAAAAGCCGCCCTTTCTCGTAAGAGAACTCCACTTCATAACCTTGAGGGCCTAGCAGCTGTCTGTTCTGCGTGATGCACGGCCTCCCTTCTGCTAGTTGAACTTACGAATCCACTGGCTTATATTGGCTACTTCTTTCGCTTACGTATTCTTTCACTCCTGATATATTCCAAAGTTGTATTTAAGTAAGTTGTTCCAAAGTAAGTTATATTCCATAGCTATATTAAACACATCCTTGATGACGGTCCGATGTTTTATATGTATGTGGCGTGCATATCGCGCGCCACTCAAACACGCGTTGCCTAGCAACGAGCTCTTACCCACGTGACCGTCGACCACATCGCGGCGGCGGCGGCAATGAAACTGATAAATGACAGATGGCGCCACAGTAGATGCAACAAAAGTTTGCATCGCGCTGTTGAGAGTCTCCGCGCTCATTATAAGTGCTAGCGGAGGTGCGGTCAACATTTCAAGAAGCTACAGAAGAACAAGAAGCTACAGTACTACGACCACTCCTACACTGGTGACCCCGAGTAAGAACAACGAGAAGCACCTTCTGGACCCAGCTGGTAACCACACTGGGAAGACGCGCAGATAAACCACAATATGAGTCAGCCTAGTAACGACGACCGCAAAATTGCCGAGCATGTTTGGTTACAAGTATTTAAATCTGTGATACATTCACTTATATAAAGTGATTACTGTATAGTATGTAATATTAACTTACTTTTTTCAATTGAAATGCGACAGGAATAACTTCTGCCTGTATAAAGACATATATGTCTTGTATACAGTATTGAATTTTAATACTTAGAATTTTAAAATGATTTTATCATATTTTTAAATAATTTATTTTACCATACATTGACAGAAAAAGAGCTATACATTCACCTCTTTAAATCTTTTACATCTGTTATCAATCACCCTGTATATAAATAAAACCATACAGGAAATTACAGTGTAGAAATATTATAGACTATGGTGTTAATAGAAGTATTAAAGTATCTATAATAACTGTGCAATTATGAACTTGCATTATTCAAATCATGCAACATGAGACGTGGAAGAAGTACTTGCAATTGCATCTAATTGCATTATTATAGGACAATTAGGCGAAACTATAATTAACTGTCGAAGTACATCTAATCACATAAGTTGCATCACAGATGATATTAAAGTCTGTAGAGAAATGTTTTATCTTTATTTCTTATTTATATGGCCCTCTTGGGGACCTCTTGTACAAGCCCATCTCTTGGGTTCAAAGAGAAAGTTTTGCTTAATCATTTATACATTCATTTTATTTTCTCATTCTTTCGTCTTTTTTAACCTTATGCCGTCCGGCGACACCACAGTAGTGTCGCACGCAAAATAGTATGAATAGTATCGCTGAGTTCTGTTGCTATTGAGTTCTGTTGGTGTTTTGTTTAAGTAACAATAAGTTACACACGTCAAAAAGTTTTTTGTTTTTATAAGTGTTTGTGCCCTTTCATCATGGCAGACGAAATAGATAATATTATTATTTATGATGAATGCGCGGACGTCTTGTCTGACGTTCCGGACGATTTGGCCGATTCGGAAGAAGACATTGGAGATGAAAATAGTGAAAGTGGAGCAGAATCGTCGGAAGATAGTGAAATATTTACAAGGCGAATTCGACGTTGCATCTTGTAGACTGCTTTGCTTCATACCATACGAAAGAAAAATGCTGAATACTAAAGAGAATGGTAATAGACAAATATATAAAACAAACAAATTTTGTATTTATTTACGTATGTATCTATTCGAAATTTCATAAAATTAAGGGAACAGGGTTGAGATCACATGAGAACTAGCGATGAGTTGATCAAAACTACAATTCATAATTTCCCGATAATGTCAAAAACGGCCGGCGAAAAACCTAGTAATCCGAATTAGCGCTGCCGGCACCAAGCGAATAAGTTTCTACGAAACGTGCGTACGGCAAAGTGTTAATATCTCTTATTCATTCTTCTTTTATCCGTCACTTTATCTTCCAATCTCATCTATTTCTTTACCTTTCATACCTGCTACTTTACAATATCAACTCATTTATATATTTACTATATTTCACACATTATTTTTACTTATATCTATACCTGTAATATAGACATAAGTTATCATATTATAATTTGATTACTTTATCTCATTTGTAATTTTTTTTGTTTTTAATTACTACTACTTTTTATTATATTTCATTACTTAATTTACTACCTTTATCTCTAATTCATTCTTCTTTTATCGTTCACTTTATCTTTCAATCTCATCTCTTTCTTTTCCTTTCATTCCTGCTACTTTACAATATCAAATTATTTGTGTATTTACTATAATTCACACATTATTTTTACTTATATCTATACCTGTAATATAGACATAAGTTATCATATTATAATTTGATTACTTTATCTCATTTGTAATTTTTTTTGTTTTTAATTACTACTACTTTTTATTATATTTTATTACTTAATTTACTACCTTTATCTCTAATTCATTCTTCTTTTATCGTTCACATTATCTTTCAATTTCATCTATTTCTTTACCTTTCATACCTGCTACTTTACAATATCAACTCATTTATATATTTACTATATTTCACACGTTATTTTTACTGATATCTATACCTGTGATATAGACATAAGTTATCATATATATTAGTTAGTTAGTTATCATATATATATTATAATTTGATTACTTTATCTCATTTTGTAACCTATTTTGTTTTTAATTACTACTACTTTTTATTACTTTATTTACTACCTTCTGATAGTAAACCAAAAAGGCCTGGTGACTTTCCTCTTTACATAATCTTATATACTTTTATCAATAAAGCAATGTTCTCTTCTTCTATTATTTTCTCCAACCGAAACTGGCATACAACCCGTAACGCATAAAATGCGGGACAGTCTGCGATCAGTGCGCAGAGCCTATAGAGAAAAATTTGCAGCTGCCACTACGGACTTAGGCTATCGGCAAAAGACAGAACTATAAATAATGCACTTCTTAATGATATTATTCCCGTAGGGGTATTGATCGAGCTGTGGTAGCACAGTGATAAAGGACTGAGAATTACGATCGTAGGTAGCGGGTTTGATTTTCGCTATACAGTCTTATATAATCAACACTTAGTGCATTAAGTATATAGGGTTGTCACTGCTTACAAACATGTTTCCAGAGTAAGAAACAACCGCCATCACCGTCGCGGGCTGGCGGGCGGTGCATTTCATTGCACGACTACCACAGCATGTGCGGAAGTGGCTAAATATTGGTCCTTTTCTTACTTAGGATGGACTTCCGCGAGGTAACGCCTGATTCCATAAAATATGTTTCCAGAGGATGGACAGCAGCGCCCTCTGTGTACCATACCACACTGTGATCGGCAGTCCGACTTCTAAGTGTGGTGATCATAATATATCTTCCCCATAGATATCTATGATGGAGATCGCGCTACCTGCATCCAGCGACTTCCCGCGATCTTAATCATGTAGTCAGTCTACCTAGTGTGGGTCCATCCCACACCGCGTCTACCAATTCGTGGTCACCACTAGAGAACCTTTCGGCCCCAACGACCATTGGTTGCGCGTTGATGTGCTCCGCTCACTGCCATTTCAGACGAGCAATTCTTCGAGCTACGTCGGTGATCTTGGTTCTTTCCGAGCACAGGTCTTTCCATTGGTCTCTGGGTGACCTTAAGCCTTCTTAAAAGGCCCGTCATAAGTGACATATGTAACTTGGGTTACCGTAAATATATTGTCAGTATCGTATGAGAATGTGTCTTTGAATTTATTTCTTAATGACTCCCGTTGAACCATCAGATATAAAATAATCTGACAAAAATCTAGTTACTCCTTAACGTGAATTTTACATTTTTTTCTTCTATCATCGATGTTTATCATTTCAGATCTGGATCTCATCTTGACGTACCATTGCTGTGATCGTAGCACAGGCGTCACGAAGCAGGTGTTGGATCTGTACTTCACGCTCCGTACACTTTTCCACACATACTTCAAGGATCGAAATGTAGTCGACATGGAAAAGACGATGTCCACACTGTAAGTAACTTTATTGAACATTTTTAATATCGCAATCTTTACCTCTGTACCTTATTTTACGCGGGGATTTCCCTCTTTACATACCCGCGCTATAGGATTCCCCTAGGTCGGATTTGTATCATCTAAAATCTTCGTGATATATCTCCATGATTGTTAAATCGTCATCAATCCCAGGGTTCGGACTCCCTCGTACTTGTCACTCTTTTTTTTTTTTAATGACCCCCGCCATTGGGGGCCTCTCGTACCCCTTTTGTGAGACAGGGACTTTACGGGCAAATTTAATTATTCACATAATTTTTTATTATTTACTTTCTCTTCTTTCATACTTCACATTGTCTTTCGGTCTATTCTTTCATGCCACAATTCGGCTGTCTTTGTACTTGTCACTCAGACGCCAATTATAAAGATATCTATTTTATTTATGACTCTACTTTGCTTCGCAAGGTGTTGTAAATATGAAGAAGAAGCAGGAAGAAACTCCACAACAACATAGTTTTAAAGTTTAACAACACAGATTTATACCCACAGGCTTGCTTTTAGGCTAAAATGACAAAAAAAAAATGAACACTTACTAAGTAATTTTACTAAATTTTAACAAGACTGCAATGTTTTGTGCTTTATACGAGACTTTTTCGCGCAATGTGTATTTATCAATCAGGTTGGAGGGAAAGTTCGGTCGTATTAAAAAAATTATATCAATATGTGGTCGATATTAAACCATATGTCTTCCGTTATTTGTTACAACTTGTCGCCATCCTTCAGGTAATCTATGAATTCTTATTTTGTAAAAGTTCACGACTTTGGACTGTAAGTATACAGCCTTTTAGTCTCTAAAATATAATAAAAAATATTTTTCCGATCTAGTAGTTTGCCGTTTTAATATCAATGCACCTTTACCGGTATATAAAGATTTTCCGTATGTATGTTATTAAACAGGTTTCTATTAAATTCTCTATGAATTATTTATTTATTTAATGCTATAACATAAAATATAAAGTATATTATACTGAGATGTAATATTGATTGTGATTTCCGGATCATACTTATCTATAGAATACAATATACAGGATGATTTATAAAAGATGTGAAAGCTTTGATGGGTGAATATATAACTCTTTTGCTGTCAATATATGTATGTTACATCCTATCCAATATTCAATAGTTTTTGAAATATTATTAATACCATACATATTAAAATTAATTATTGTTTAATATCTGCCCATGTAGAATTTGTTCCGCCAGATGTATAGACCTGTCGTATTTCAAAAGAAAAAATAAATTAACGTAACATATTTCAAAGTAGACATTTTATACGGACTGATTGAAAATATGCGTAATAAATACATTTAAAAAACTTTTAAGTTAAACGGTTTTTTGATACCCATATTGTGGAGGTTGTGGAAAAATATGTACCTAGTCCGCCATATTGGAACGGCGTCCATCTTGAATTTTAAATTTTGACATAATCATCGTGTTTTACTAGTGTAGACCTTTCATTTGATACCTATATTAAGTGGGTTAAGGAAAAATACGTAATCCGCCATTTTGTATCGGCGGCCATCTTAGATTTATAATGTTATTGATTTTATTATATTGTATTGTCATCTAAATTAAATGTGTGTACCTAATTTCAGATCAATCTGACAACGGGAAGGTGCTTAAATTTCAATTTCTAATTTTGATCCAAATAAATTCCGTACGGGTCGAACTAAATAAAACCGTTTAAAAATAAAACTTTTTGCTGCCAAACTAGCTATACGTCGATGCTTTTACATAAATAAACGTAATAGCAAGATACATTAGCGGCTATCTCACTCTCGAGTACATACATTTTGGCTTGTCTATATTTATTTATTTAATATTCTTTATTGTACACTTTAGGATACATTAATAGTTTCACAATAATATACAAGAAAGTACAACGGCCGGTCTTATCACACAAGGCAATCTCTTACAGACAACCATAATATGGAACAGGTAGAAGTAATAATAATGGGTAGTTGACATTTACAAAACATACGTATTTTAACATACATAAACATTCATACATATGTATATAACATAAATATTTATAATAAATAAGGTATAATACATAATATAAATATAATACTGCGAGAAATAAAAACATAAAATTGATTTCGATCGCACTTACCTCAGAAAGAATAAAGGAACAGAGAAAGAAAAACAAATTAATTAACATATAGATAATCATAGGTCTTGTAAATAGTTCTTAACCATTTTCTTGAAAATTTCTATAGTGTATATATGGTCTGTAGTGTAAATCTAACAACAATTTTTATTCTGTGTTTATCTACAATCAATCTAAAACTAAAAGTAGTCAATCTAGATGAATTACTTTTACCAGTGTATAGTCAAAAAGCAATAAACACATTCTACAATAATACCAGAAAAACATAGATCGCTTGATCCTAGTTAAAACAGTTTCAATATTACGCGAATATGACACGAACTGCACAAACATAACGGCTAGTTTCCCTTGAAAAATTGCATGGACATCCGCTTTTGTTTAAATTACAGCGCCTATATAATTAAGATTAAATAAAGAATATTGGGAGTAGTGCTAACAAGTTACCCCAGTGGCTTCATCTGCGTTATTTAGCCTGCGCACTGCCTGTACAACCTTCGAATCTCATTTCTAAATTGATCTCGGCGACAAATATGTTATATAGCCCCATGGTTAGGTGAAGAACTTTGTCAGTATGGTCAAAAGTGACGGTGCCTTTAGACACTACTAGCAGAATTAAGGATATTTGTGATAGAACTAAATTGTTAACATTACCAGAAGATGCAGGATCTACGTCGCTTACTATCAGTCTTATCAGAATTCTAAGGGTGAACCATTCCCAGCAGTGGACGATCTTTGGCTGAAATATCATGGACTCTTCTCAGATCATATCACGTTGTGAATCCTCGCTGCATTGAGATAGGTAATGATCCTACAAGAGCTCTATCAGAGTTTATGTCCTAGTATAATGAGCTATGAATACACTTTAGATCAGTGATTCCCAATGTGGTCTATATCGACCCCTAGGGGTCTATGACAACCTGCAAGGGGTCTACGTCAGCGACAAAAAAATTTGGGGGTCCATGAAATGAAAATGGGGGTCCACGATAGTGGATCTCAACACATACACTGATAGTACCTATTTACTTACATCATACTATCTTATAATATCAAAACATTTACATTATTTATAATAGTACCTATGAAGTAAAAAAATTATTATATATGTTTATAAAATTACTTTAATTACTTACAAAATTGACACTAAATGTTGATAATTTATTTTTAAAGCATCAGGTTCATCCTTCTCACTAAAAATATTGACTTATTGCTTATATTATTTTATTTATAGTTTATTTAATGTTACGTATGTTTTACATAACAGATACAAAATTTTATTTTGAGTAGTTTTAATTTAAATTCAATTAATAAATATATAAATTAACATGTGTTTTTACTTTAACTTTTTATCACTAAACTTGACTACAGTTAGAAATTTACTGGAAATCAATATCAGGTAAGTAGGAGGTCTACCCAACATGGAAAAACATAGCAAGGGGTCTACGATACCAAAAAGTTTGGAGAACAATGCTTTATATATACGGATTTTGTATTTCAAAATATTTTATTTCAGACTGGTGACATTGTTGGAGACGCGAGCTCGTGACGGCTCCGCTGTCTGCTACACACGTCTCATGGACACCGATCCAAAGAACTTTAATTTTGGAAGTTGTATCAAGTTTGTAGTTTTGTCCTAGTCTTCTAGCTGATATTATTAGATTAGAACTAATGTTATACCTTACGTGGCATAGAGGTAGGGGAAGACACATAGCCACTGACGTGTTCTGATTATTCGCGTTCAATTACGTAACCATACAACACCCTCAGTATTCACGTTACTAACTCTACTTCGATCTCTATCGCTGATGAAACGTCAGGCAATAAGCTCCCCGCCTTCCTTGGTACTGATCCTTAAATACTGCTGGCAGTTAATTTCTAGACACTTCGACGCGAATGGAAAGGCGTAGTAAAGTAACAATTAAGCCACCTGAAGAATGAGCCTCTATTGTAGTCTTTAAATTATTTCATCTCACTGCCTGCCTGTAAAAGATGCAAAAACGACTTTATTGCCTTATTTATCTCATCTGCAATTTTTCGATTCGCACCGTCAGCCCCGACTGGCCCGATCGTAAAATTCGTCTTTTGCTCCCAGCGGTCTCCTTTGTGTCAAATATTTCGACGGTCATCACAGTACGAACTTTCAGTATAATTTGTTTTGCGTATTTTGTGCTTATTTCAACATTTTAATGACAAGATGGCTCATCGTTTTGGAAAAAAAGAGAACATTCATATCATTGAAAATGCTCGACTTATGCCTTTTTTACATATAAACTGCATTATTCAACGCAAGTATTATGGAATAATTGCAATAATTTAGTATAATTGTTTATTCGAATTTAGTATTAGACAATTATTGTACGCTAATGTTGAGTCATAAATTATTACTATCTATCGTTGATTTTTTTAAATATTTGCATATGTGATTACTGATTTCGTCCATTTCAAAGTAGTATTGATCAGTAAAACATCAACTGCAGCTTATCCTGTTTTGCAGAATGGTTTTAATGATGTTGGATATATGGCAGTACGAACAAGGCACCTGGCCCGGCTTCACCTTGGTGATCGACTTTGAGAAGGTCAGCCTTGGTCACATCGCCAAGTTGGATCTGATGAACATCCAACATCTCCTGTACTACCTTCAGGTGAGTCTTGTAAACTAGAAGAAATTATATTCTCAAAAGAGTTTCTCGAGTGATTACCAGATGAGCTGGTAAGCGTAGCGAGGGTAGAAGCGTGCAGGCATGGATTCAGACATGGGCAGCACAAGGCCGATCTTCGAAGCAGATCTATTCCTTGCAGAGGTTATCTATCGCAAACATTTTGATAGTAATCCTATACTACTGCATTGGAAGCAATCTGTAATTAGTATTGATAAAAAATTTATTATATAAATGTTCCACGGTGAAAAAAATAATTTAAAATTAAACAAAATCATGTGCTGTAAACTTTACAAGCAAGTAATAATTGCAACATACTACTCACCAGTAAGAAACCATTGTAAACAACGAAATTAGAGCCCGTAGCAACCTTCATTTTCTCACTGTTTACCAACAAGATCACATCAGCCACCTCCTTCGCAGTCATTTCTTCTATTTAACTCTGCACAAACACTGTCTTCTATTTAACGCAGTTCAATGCATAGCTTGCCTTCACGTAAAGTGATGGAAGTAATTCCATCATCACTGGATTTGGTGTAACCGTGTTTACACTTTGCTCTCGTGATTCCAGAGCAAGGCCTTGTGTGTGAGACTGCTTTTGACGTGTAGTAAGGTAGTAAATGGTGACTGTATAGATGCAACGCACCCGTGCAAGATATGTTTCCTTTGGTTTTTATGAGATGATCAACCCAGCCAGCTCCACGAACGTTTACAACCATTGCGTCGTCGTAAGCGTTCATGTTTTCCAAATTCTAGACATCCAAAAGAGGCTACTGCGGCATTTTCCACAAGTACATCTATTCTAGAAAATTCTTCCACTGTTCTCCTGACGATTTCCTTTGTGTTGTTCCTCAATCGATACATCAGCTATGATGATAAAATTTATTATAAATAAAGACCTTTAAATTAGCCCGTTGATTAAAAAGGTTGCTTACCCCTGTAATATACTAATGTCCTACTTCCGTAATAGTATAATTAACATATTTTGTTTGCAGTTTTTCGCGAGTAATGTTTTTTGTACATATATTGTGAGCAATTGGACTTTGTGCTTAATTATTATTGTAGTTTTTTATAAGTAAAGACACGCGAACTCTTTTGTGGATAGGTAAAATGTTGCAGAATCTAAAAATTTCTTGGACATCATTGCTGTATTATTTTTATAATATTTTCACGGATAATAATTTTAAGCGCTCATCTTTTTTATTTATTTTTTTAAATTTCACAGTCGACCAAGACCTACTACAATGGCATCCATTCCGTCCTGTTTTAAGACACTCTGTTTTTTTTTATGACCCCCGCTATTGGGGGCCTCTCGTTTATGGTGGGAAAGGGACTTTATTAGCATTTAATTTATTCACTTAATTATTTTATTTTCATTCTCTTCTCTTTCATTCTTCACATAATCTTTCATTCTGTTCTTTTATACCACAATTCTGCTTTCTTTCCCTTTTGCTCTGTTTTACCATTCTTTCATCCTCTTTTCATTTTACATTTTCTTAATTTCTAGTTTTGTTGTATCACATTTTTATCTTTATCTTTATCACAGTTTAAAATTATTTATTTTTACATATCTTTTTGGTTTTTGTTTTTGTTTGTTGATGCCCAACTTTTATTTTTTCTATTGCATATTGTATAATTCTTTTGCAATAACTGAGGAATTCTTTTATGGTTTCTTTTCCACCTATCAGGGAGGGTATTGTCTCCTCCCTGATTTCAACGCCAGACCGGCGCTCTAAGCCGTGCCGGAGTCCTGAGACACTCTGTTACAAGTCACACCCGACACTTGCTTGTCATCAACCCATTGTTTTTGTGTTCTGCCTCTGTTTCTTGTATTGTTAAGGAATGGCTGATTGAACTGACATTACGTGGTTTAACACGTTCACTGCGGCTTGAGGCCGATTCAGCCTTATGGTAGACTTTGCACTGGTGCGGCGCGTAAAACTCGTGTTTTCTCTCTAGTGCGGCGGCTGTTTACACTCAACCGTATGAGGTATGACAAAGACAAATATAGGTTTCTTTATGTCTGCGAAGCATTGACTCAATATTGTAAAAAAAATAATTGAAACATAAGGCAGAAAAGGCCTCAACCGCACTACTAGGAAGTTCAGCTTGAGGCTGATTCGACCTCAGCCGCACCAGCTGAAAGTTCTTCAAAATTGGGCCCGCAGTGAACATGTTAAAAGAACTATATTAACAAAAGTGATTTATTTAATTATTTCTTCATAGTCGCGCTCTGTTATTAGTGTGATTGTAGTCATGTCTGCCGTTATGCGTCGCCATGTTGCTCCATGTTTCATTCATTTAATGAGGTTATAGTGGCAGTTCTAATAAAATATGTCTGTGGCGTGCACATCGCGCGCCACTCAAACACGCGTTGCCTAGCAACGAGCTCTTACCCACGTGACCGTCGATCGCATCGCGGCGGCGGCGGCAATGAAACGGATAAATGACAGATGGCGCCACAGTAGACGCAACAGAAGTTTGCATCGCGCTGTTGAGAGTCTCCGCGCTCATTATAAGTGCTAGCGGAGGTGCGGTCAACATTGACAAGAAGCTACCGAAGAACAAGAGGCTACCGAAGAACAAGAAGCTACAGAAGAACAAGAAGCTACCGAAGAACAAGAAGTTACAGAAGAACAAGAAGCTACAGAAGAACAAGAGGTTACCGAAGAACAAGAAGCTACAGAAGAACAAGAGGCTACAGAAGTACAAGAAGCTACAGAAGAACAAGAAGCTACAGTACTACGACCATTCCTACATGTCCATGTCTTTAGAGAGCGTCCACTTTACTTTGCACTTCCAGATGTTCCATTGAGTTGTCATTATAAATGACACACTCAAACAACTTGATGTTATTTATTTGAACAGTTGAATATAGCCTCTCTTTTATGTTGACTTCCTTAGTTCAATGTCCGTTTACAGGGTTCTAAAAACCTGTTACTCTGAGCGTTTAATTATTTACGTATAGAAATACAATAATAAAAGTTAACAAATTACATTGTTATTAAAGATATACTATATAAAAATGGTTCTATAATTATAATTGTGGCCGACATTTTGTTCAAATATTCTTTTGTTTTTATTCACCTAACGACGAAAAATAGACAAAATGTGTGACCAGCCGTTTTATTGTATTTTACATTTACCTAAAGACGATTATATTTGCGAAAAATATATTATACACAAATGAAATATGCACGTACTATGAAAAGGACCAATATTTAGCCACTTCCGCAAATGCAGTGGTAGTCGTGCAACAAAGTGCACCGCCCGCCAGTTCGCTGATAAATGCGTACACGGCAAACAATGCGAATTACACAACCGCCACCGTCAAATCACTCAACACGTGTTTCGCCCCTCCACGGGGCATCTTCAGGAGTTATGTTACACCGATTAGTGCCAAACACAGAGTGACTTTTTTTTATTTTTTTTTTATTTGGTCAAATTCTACATTATGTAAATTGAAAAATTGGCACTCTTTTTAATGTATACATTACAATATTAATTTCGTAAATGAGTCAACAAAAAAGTTGCGACGCATTATATATATATACATGCAGCAGTAAATATATATATATATATATATATATATATTTACTGCTACTTATGCTCGTTTTAGTGTAATTTTTCAACATTATGCATTTAAGGGATAAAAAAGGTGTTGGTGCAGTAAAAACACTAAAACGAGATATATAAGACGTCAATGCATTTCATTTGAGATTCGGGAACCCTTTGCGTTGTTACTTACAGTACTTTTTTTAATAACTCCCGCTGTTGGGAACCACCCCTCGTTCCATCCTTTTGTTATGAACAGATTTTTGTTGAGTCTATAATTTCCCCTTCTTCAGCTCTTTGACATTTGCTCTCTTACGTTTTTCATTTATCTTTTTTCCTTTTATTCGTCACCTTCCATCCTATCCTCTGTCACTAAAGTCTAGGTCTATTTTGCTGTTACAGCCTACAGTACTTTAAAGTGTTCATAATATTATGTTCACGTTGGGAGGAAGTTTTAACTTCACCCGGCACCCTTGTTTTATTTCTCACATAAACATACAGCACTATTTAGAACTGTTACTCTCTTTATTGAAAGATAACACCTTCATTCAATATTCAATGTTCTTAAAAACTAAACTAAAAAGAGTTTCTTATCTAAACATGTTAGTACAGAAAATATTATTTTTAACCGCGTATTGTATTCTTTCTTGAACTTTATCAACCCAATTCATTGCGTTATCTACCGAACAGTCATTATTTGTTATTCAATTTGTTTAACTATTTCATACTCCTAATGTATTCTGTACTTATGAGCGTATATATTAAGCGTATGGAGTGAATATTAGACAGTCGGACGACGTGCGCCATAGATTACACAAGTGTAGACCAGCGACGGAGCGATAAGGAAATGAGTTTCGAAAATAAGGTTGTCTTGGTCACCGGCGCGAGTTCCGGCATCGGAGCATCTATTGCCGTCCTATTCTCGAAGGAAAAAGCAAATATTGTTCTTGTGGCGAGGAATGAGACAAAGCTACAGAGTGTAGCTTCACGATGCGTGTCAAAATGCTTAACGATCAAAGCCGACGTATCGGTTGAGGCGGATGTGAAGGCCGTCGTTGAACGGACCTTGGAGGAATTCGGTGGCATTGATGTCCTGGTCAACAACGCCGGGATCGTGCGTTATGGAAGCATCGGAATGGGAAACATCCTAACCGCATACGACGAGGTGTTCGCAACAAACCTTCGAGGCCTCATCCATCTGACGTCACTTTGCGCTGAACATCTCGTAGTGCGAAAAGGGAACATTGTTAACATTTCCAGCGTTGGAGGCCTCATTGCTCCAAAAAAACCAATTCTTCTACCTTATTGCATGTCGAAGGCTGCTCTGAACCTATTTACTCAGGGTGTCGCTCTTGAACTTGGAGAACATGGCGTTAGAGTAAATACAGTGAGTCCTGGTCCAGTTGAAACAGATATAATATTGAACTCTGGAGTCCCTGCAGAAATGGTGTCGTGGAAGAAATTCGAAGATGAGACATTACTGAACAGAGTGGGAGAACCGGAGGAAATTGCCGAGCTTGTTCTCTTTCTTGCGAGCGACAAGGCGAGGGGAATTACTGGAGCAAACTATATCTCCGACAACGGTTTCCTTTTGAAGCGTTGATGCTCATTCTATTTATAAATCTCTACAACATACTATCTTTCCTATCAAGAATACTAATTGCTATTTTCTGCATTTTATTTTATCATTTAATTCAAGTTTCTGCCTCTAAATCTACCCATAGTGTTACAACCTATTTGTCAAAGCTAGCATTAGTTTAAGCATTAAATGATCTTATTAAAATAAGTAAAACATTTATTTTCTTGTATTTAGATATTTAAAACGTGATTGTGTTTATTTGTGCATGTTGAAAATTAATGTTGCATTGTAGATTATTCGAGACAAAAAAATTCGTTGGCGTGCAGTGTAAATTGCTTCAAATTCTTTAAAATTATCAAAATTTTCTAAATAAATAGATAATCCAATAAGCATTATTGTATTTATTTTATAACAAACTACAGACTTGATAGTTTTTTATCTATGATGACACGAACTTAAACGGTAATACAGATAAAAAATCAAGTCATGCTTAAACTCTTTTTTTTCCGCATTCATCTTTGTAAAATGAGACGATGACACATGTCATTAAAAAAATAAACATTTATTCTAAATTTAAACATTTAATATTGACATAACGTAACATGATATAATGTAATTGGTTTTATCTAACAAATTGTAGGTAAATGACTTTATATTTTTACAACAAAGTAAATTGATTTAACACTAATGATAATAACAATACAGGATGATTCTGATATTCTATCAAAAATCAATAATTTCGTAAATAATAAACGATATCATGATAAAACAGTAAGAAAAAAAATCTCAAAATAATTACTTATGTCCCTGTGGAATTTGTAACGCAGAAGTTATTGGCCAGTCGCATTCCTATTTAAAAAATAGATATTGTGATATATTTCATAGTGAACACTTTATACACAAGTTTCGTGAAGAGCGCAATCCGCGCTGAACACAACCGCATTTGGCAGGCTAGATACGAGAGCTCGGCTCAGGGTCGACATACCATAGGACTCCTTACGAAACTCTCCGACATAAACAAACTGCGAAAACTCATCAAGACATCTTTCCATCTCACACAACTACCAAGCGGGAACGGGTACTGCAAGCAGTACCTGCACCGTTTTAAAAAAAAAATTAAAATAATTAATAAAGAGACTTGCCCCTGTGACGACTCCACAGTACAGACTTTTCACCACTTACTCAGACACTGCTCCCGATTCGCATCCAAAAGACGTAACCACGTGACCTTATGTGTAAACCTTAATATACTCGTACCTCCGTTCAACTTACCAGACCGGAGTTGGCCCGGCACATTGTCCTAAATCTCAAGGCATTTAACGGTCTGCAGCGCTTGGGCAGCGACTTGAAATAAAATAATATACGAACTAATATATAATTGAATTAAACTTTCAAATTGTATTGTTAATATGTATAGATTTTAGCTGTACTTACCCATAAGAGTAATTGAAAAAGTAAGATTAGTTGTGCAAGAAAAATTATAAAAATTATAAAACGCTGTCGTGCCTCACAGCTGGCAGAAGAAAGATCCGTATCAAATCGAATGTTTATAATTGCAAAAGCTTTAAAGTGGTCAATAAATAGCAATATATTCACCCCCTTTAAAGCTTTTGGGGTGAATGTAAAAATACATGTTTGCTCATGCTCATATTTTAGAACTCACATTGTTCGTATCCATTATAAATTTCCCAACGCCCAACAGAACTCATGCTGTAAATGTATTAGGGGGTCCGGAAAGTAATGTCGTTTCTATCGACATATTTTACAGAAAGCCCGATTGATTTTTACCACTCTAGCATTGGAAATTTGTATACTAAATGACAAAACGTTGTTGATAACGAAGGTGAATATATTGTTGATTAGAAATAAAAACTTGTTAAAAATGTAGTCGTGTGAATTTAATTTAAAAAGCGACATTACTTTTCGGCCCGCCTAATATATCGGCGGGTTGCATTTACAGAGTACAATTTAAATAAATAAAACATATTTCATATTGATCACTCCATTTATTTGTTTAAAATCTTAAAAATCATGATTACTACAATAAATTTTATTTTTTATACATCAACATGAAGCGACGGGATTATTAATTAGTTTTTTGCTGTATACACGAGAACGTAAAAAAGTTATTTTTACTTTACGCAAAAATTTTCCACTGTTCTCTTTTTATTTATCCTTTGTAGGCGAAGCATTTGACCTCGGCCGTATGATCTTAAGCGATGACGAGGTCTGCAATGCTACATGCTTATCTAGAAGCAACCTATTCACTCTTATCTTAAAGACTCCTAAGTTATAATTATCTGGAAACAATGATGCCTTAAGGTAGATCCACTCATTAACTGTTCGCTTGTTAGCGCAAGGCTGTTAAGCAAGGCTGTTATGTAGCATCGATAAAATTTAATTGAATTATAGTATCTTGCGATTCTAGAATATGTTTCATTCATTCGTGATTCAAACATTTCAGTAACAAAAATCTTTCCTGTTTTAAAAATTTTCCGCAAAAAGAAGTATTACACCATGTCGAGTACCACTCAAAAGTGGAGCTTGTGGAACAAAAATAAGTGTCGAGTGACACTCGACATTGGAGTGGAAAGGGTTAATGCTGGTGGGAGGAATTTCAACTGTGTACGGATGTCGTGAATCCGTGTGTCTTGTTGTCCGCTGAACGAAAGGTGATGGGAGAATTGTTTGGTGTAATTCCACTGCACACTCTCCAAAATGCAGTCTGTAGGATACTGATAAACTAGTCTCTTTTCGTCGATGCTCCAAGCTCTGAAGCTCAGTGCTCACCAAAGTTCTGGCAATCAGCCTCCTGGCTCGTCTCTTTATAGAGTCCAAAGCTTTCAGCTAATACTTCGCGGATCTATACCACAGATGTCTACAGCATGGTTGCACAGACTTATTAAGACTAGGGGCCACTCGGGCAAATCATGAACTGATGGCGGGCCGGCCGCCAGAAGTATAGGTAATTAAATTTTTTTGGTTTTATTCTGGAAGAGAATTCAATATTTTTGGAATGTACGAGAGTATTATTTTTGCTGTCGACGGGCCACCAGTATTTAACCGGCGGGCCGCGGTCTGTGCATCCATGGTCTACAGTATTTTAAACATGTTCGAACTTGTGCTATACACAGATTTAAGAGATTTCCTGATGTAAAATTCTGCAGAACCTTGACCAGAATACTCAGCTCGTTGGCATATATGCTCCTCCGGCTCACTAATCAGAATACCTTCATAAAAACCTTTACCATACCTACAGAAACAGAAAGTACAGAAACCAGGTTCCTCACTTGTGGTTCTTTTTTAATGAAGATCTATGTATCACTGACAAGTGGTTATGCCTATGTTTTTACAATTACTTTGAATATTTCAGTAAAATTTTTTTTTTGCTTACCCTTTATGCATGTTGCAGTGTTTACTAAGTCTCTCATACTATTTATTAACTTAAATCGTAAACTATATAAAATTAAGTTGCAGTCAATTAATTATTATTTGTTTTTAAATCATCGGTGTCTTGTTTGTTTTTTACGACGTACTAACAATGTCTAGTTTTTTAAATAACGTTTCATGCGACCACTTCCTCAATCCTACTCCTTATTGACATTCTCAGGTTGTGCGCCAGTATGTGCGACGGTTGCCGTATTCGTCACATCGATGAATCTTGCGATCGTATCTTGAGTCTCGTTCGTGTGATACACACGTGAGTTTGCGTGACGTGATATTGCTACCGCCACATGATGGACACTGTTATGTTATGTATATGTTCGCTGAACTTAGTGGGGGCTTGCTTGTCGATTCACTTGCTGGTGAACCGAGCATATAGTTACTAAGACCGATTATTGTGGCTATATTTGGGAGCGGCCTATAGCTTACTGTGGGCGTCCATCAGCTGAAAATAAAAAGTAGAAAGTGATTTCACTTCGCTTTTAAAGCCGAGAATCGCCGGTGCAAATTGGTTAAGGAATTATTAATAGCTTAAATTTACAGTAACTGTAGAGTAAATAAAGACAGTAAATTATCAATTAAGTGTTCGTTTAGTGATTATGCAGTCAACAAGCAATCATAATTTGTTTAAATAGTGTAATGGATGCTAATGGAAATAAACATTGACAAGAAATGTTTCTTAAAACGTAAAAATGATACAATTTGACGATTCAAAATTTCTTATCAATCGAGAAAGAATATCGATTTTTTATCGATGATTTGTTCACGTCAACAGATCAACTTGTGATGACGTCACTAAATTTATAATAAAGTTCCTAAGAGTTTTAAATGCGCGAAATAAATGAACAACGAAATAGGGTTTATATTATTTTGACTTTAGTAAATATTTCACCAAAAGAAATATTTGAATCGCTTGCAACACTAGGTATTTTATAAAATGAGATATTATTTCGAATTACACAATTGCCACCATCAAATCACTTTTGATTTGACACAATTGATTTGACGATGGCAGTTGTGTAATTCGCAATGTTTGCCGCATACGCATTTATCAGCGGGCTGGCGGGCGGTGCACTTTGTTGCATGACTACCACTGCATGTGTAACGCCTGATTCCATTAAATATGAATGAGATATTATTTGTTTTAAGGAAGCAATGTTAGTCAAGCTTAAGGGATTTCATTTTATCAACGCTCCGTCATTCATCGATAAGTTGCTGATGATGATGAAGCCGTTTATGAAGAAGGAACTGATGGAAGTGTTCCACGTTCATGTCGCTGGCGCCAATACTATCGACGAGTTCGTGCCGATTGAAGCGCTGCCAAGTGACTCTGGTGGCAGATATAAAACCTTAGTGGAGTGTCAAGGTATTTATTCCTTTTAACCACGTTGACTTCTCAACTTTCCTTGTTAACAATAACAAAAAAAACAAACAAACGTAACGTATGACAGGAAAGGATTAGATTTCCCCCGAGATGGGTATTGGCATAATTTTGGGGGTTACCTGTGAGTTTTAAATTACCTGGCTACTCTTTCAAAGATACGGTGGACAATCACCGATGGGATTTTAGAGGATAGGAATCATAAAGGTAAAATATATTTAGTCTATTCAGAAGATTTCCTTCCGGAACCAAAAAATTTACACGTTATGTGGGCGGCAAAGGAACTACCTTTGCAAGTATTTATTCCTTCTTTGATGGCGAAAGAAAATGAGAGCCAGGTGCGATCGATGTGGTGTATATTATATATATAGACAATATACACAATTTCGATCCGAACTCAATAGAAATGACTATCTCACTGATGGCGTCCGAATTTAAAATTCGAATTTGAATTGAAAAGCGCAAGAATAAATTTATTATAAAGAATATTGTAGTCTTAGTGGCCAGTAATACGAGAACGCGACTGGATTTCAAACAATAAAAATAGAAGAGTAACAAGTCATACTTGTACAGTACAGTGATCTTTTTTATTTAGGTCCACCAGCGATTTTTACAAAGTTGTTATTAATTATATTATTATAAAATCAAAGACTGCACTGACATTATGTCGTATTTCAAAATGAAAAAAAAAACACATTAATGTAGCATAAAGGAGAGAGGATTTTAGAATAATCACTTTATACAGGTTGATTGGAAATAGGTGTAAAAACTTTAGCTATACATTCTCACGAAATGATTCTACACAATGAAAACTATAATTATTCTTCAGTTAATTTAAAACACTGTAACTTTTTAAGTGTTTATTTTAATTTTCAGAAGCAACTAATGCAAAGATGAGGGCAAATAATGATTTCTTTTTGCAAGAAAACAATAAGAGAGTGGTCGAGACACTACGGCCCGGTAAGCCGAAGACGATAAGCGACATCTTCGGCGGTGTGGAAGGCTCTTTTAAGAAGCTGGATATCGACTAATTGTGTGATCTGTATACAATTTTTTTATTTAGATGTTATATTTTATATACGGTTGGATAAAAAGTCTATTCGGTAAGCCTTCACACAAATTCAAATACAATCCTGTTTCTCCTCGTTCCGATAAATCATACATTTTTTTTTATAAAATCCGAGTGAAACTTAATAAACTTATAGCAATTGTAAATAGAGTTTGGTTGGTAGGCGTGGTCTTGCGGCTTTGGAGGTTAAAAATAAAATACAAAACAGCCATTGAATCTCATTTCATTTCTCTATATTCCTTACTTGGTTTTATAATGTGCGCGGAGAATCTCGACATCAAGTCGATTTTGTTAGGTTACTGTGACGCCATCTAACAGTCCGTGTCGGAAACAACTTCATCGCAGAGCAGTCGACTATTCTAACACATGGGTAAACATTTGTACAAAAACAAAAAATCTAGATACTTAGTATGTTATTTTTAAGTTTACAAACTTTTTTAAGCATAATGGTTTAAAGTTATATAAGCTGTGAAAATGTATGTTAGCATTTCTGAACGAAATTTTTTGTTAGACCAATAGTAGTCAAAAGTCCGCCATCTTGTAACATAGACATGTGATATTTTATGTAATTAATAAGGTGTAAACCAATTCTATTTGATTATTTATGATTTACAATAATATTACCTTAGTTTTATCATGCTCTAAATTAGAATCCATCAGTGATAAATTTAGATCGTATTCTTTCGCATCAGAGTTTTTCAAATATTTCGTGTTGTCATTCTGAAATGTAACTATTCTAGGTAATTCTGAACGAGATCATTCAACATTTTATTTATTTAATGTTTATGCTCAATATGGACCATAGAGAAGTCACAGGTGTAGTTATTTAAAGACGATAAATTAGATTTTTAGGTCTATTTTTAATAATAAACAGACATTGATCTGACTACGGATTAGGGGGAAGCTTATTGTAGAAACTAGTGTATTCTATGTAATATTTTAACAGGTTTTCGATATAAAATAAGGATAATGAATTACGGTATATTTTATTTATCATATTATATACGTGTGTACATGTATAATAAAAAAAATTAAATATGCTTTTGTAATAATATTGCTATATAAAAAAGCCGCCAGATGTGAAAGTTCCCGCGGACGTCGTCACAACGCTCAACCTTTTGTTTGTCTCGCCCACTCGCCTCGCTCACTCGCACGGCGTGCACGATACGCGCTCTTGCTTGCTCTTGGCAGGTAGCCAAGACGCGCAGCACGTGCGCCCGCGGCCGTTGGAGTTCGGAGAGTCGGATTTGAGCCATGGTTCGATGCGCAACCGCGCGTAGGCGAATTATTCATTTTCCGCGCACAAATTGTTTTAATAATTAAATAAACGTGTTTCCACATCACACTGGCGCCCAACGTGGGGCCTACGCGCTAATTATCGACGAAATCGCGTACTCAACCGTTCGCCATCTTAGCGTCGTAGAAGAATCCCATCGAAAATTTAACAATTGTGCGTTATCGGAGTGAATTTCGTCAGTGGTTTGCATCTGTTGTTTGCGATGCCGCGTCGCAAGGCTCCAGGCGTCCGTAACAACGTCGAGGATGAGGACTCGGACAGGTTCATGACCAAGGGGCAGCTATCGTCGTTCATGGCGGCGTTCGCCAAGGCTCAAGCGGAGTCAAACCGCCAACTAATAAGAGAGTCTTTTGCTGCGATCGCCGGCCTTCACCACAGAAGCGCCCTCGCCATCACCATCACCATCGTCGTCTTCGGCTCATCCGTCTCCGTCGGGAAACTTCGCCGGATGCACGGCTCGTTTCAATGGCGCCTCACGCGACTCTGACATTCTGGAAGCATTTATCGACGCGATTGTGATATACAAAGAATGTATAAACATCGCGGACGATCATGCACTTCGTGGTTTACCGATGCTACTCGAAGGAGAGGCAGCTGTATGGTTCCGAGGCGTAAAATCATCGATAGCGTCGTGGGAGGATGCGATGCAGCGCTTACGCGCTATGTACGGAGCGCCCCGCCCCCCGCATAAAATATTCCGAGACATCTTCGCTTCTGAGCAAGGAGACCGGGAGCAATCGGAAGTATTCATCGGTCGTTTACGCGCCTCGATCGCCAAACTCCCGTATGCATTGGACGAAAGAATTCATTTAGACATGATTTATGGTCTGTTAAATAAGCGTATTCGGAAGCGATTAACACGTGAAAGTGTACAAAGCGTTGACGAGTTGGTCTCAAAGGCGCGCTACATAGAAGATTCGCTGATGGAGGTCTCATCGGACGCGCAGTCCCGCGCGCCGTCAGATCAGCGAGCAGGAAGTGTGGGCTCGCGCGCGCGTGCGACGTGCAACGCCGCCGCCGCCGCCGCCGCCGCCGCTGTACCTGCTGTGGTAAGCGCAGCGAATGCGCCGAATCGAGGTAAACGGTTTTGCGTTTATTGCAAGAAGAGTGGACATAATCGCGATGAGTGCTCAAGGCTTAGATCTAAAAGTGATCCGCATACAGTTTCGTGTTACGGTTGTGGTATGAAAGGTGTTATTCGTGCTAATTGTGTTAACTGTAATACAAAAAATACGGACACTAAGGATTCGTTCTTTGCATGCGATTCTATGTCAACAAATAGGCATTTATATTCCAAAACCAAGGCATCACAATGTCAAGCCCATGTTTCTTTTGATTGTAATACTGTTTTTTTAAATTCTGTTTGTAATGTATATGATGTGCCTGATGCGCAGTCAGTGGATAACTCGCGTACCGAGCGCTTGCGTCCGGATGTTTGTACCAAAGGTCGTCCAATTTTGGACATAGAGATTTTTGGCTATCGCGGTACCGGTCTATTAGACACGGCGGCTAAACGTAGCGTTGCCGGATCCACGCTGTACTCCTTATTGCTTAAGTTAGGGCAGCCGATGCGTAGTAGCGTCATGACTGTGAAACTTGCTGACGGTGTAGTACGTGACGTGACAGTCAGACTGGTGGACGTTGTGGTGATGCTCGCGGGCGCATCAATACCTACCACATTTATAATTTTTCCAGATGCAGTTAACAATGAAACATTGCTAGGCATTGATTTTATACGTAAAGCTGGTTTGGTTATTGATAATTTTAATGAAACGTGGTTCACAGCTGATCAACCTCAGGTCATTCACCCCTTGCGTTGTGAGAAATCACGTAACTTCATCGGGTGCGCCTCTGCCGACATGTTGCGTTCGGACGAGGGTATGATGCTGTCACCACCTGAAAGAGCAAGCCTTGCGCAGACATTGCAGGAATACGAGGACATTTTCCGAGAAGGGGGAGGACCGACGTCGTTCGCTGAACATCGCATTGACACCGGCACCCACCCGCCGATCGCCGTCCCGCCGTACCGCCTGACGCCTGCGAAAAAAGAAAGTATTGAACACCAACAAGACCTCCGCAAAGCTGTTAAAGATAAAATTCGTAAAAGTGACAGTCTCGACGTCGGCGACCTCGTATTGATGAAAACGCACGTTCTCAGCAACTCTGCAAAAGGAGTCAGCGCTAAGTTCGTACCTAAACGAGACGGGCCTTACGTCGTTCAGAAGAAAGTTAGCCCAACTACGTACCTGTTAGCGTTTCCTGATAAGTCCGACATTTCCATTGGGAAGTATCATGTCTCTGACTTAAGACGCTATCATTCGCGAGAGGGTGAATGCACTGAGATTCCTGAGCCTGTGGCTCCAAAACGTCCTCGCGGCCGACCGCGAAAGCTTGTATCGGTTTGACCAGTTATGAGGTCACTGGTCCTGGTCAAAAGGGGGAGTATGTAATAATATTGCTATATAAAAAAGCCGCCAGATGTGAAAGTTCCCGCGGACGTCGTCACAACGCTCAACCTTTTGTTCGTCTCGCCCACTCGTCTCGCTCACTCGCACGGCGTGCACGATACGCGCTCTTGCTTGCTCTTGGCAGGTAGCCAAGACGCGCAGCACGTGCGCCCGCGGCCGTTGGAGTTCGGAGAGTCGGATTTGAGCCATGGTTCGATGCGCAACCGCGCGTAGGCGAATTATTCATTTTCCGCGCACAAATTGTTGTAATAATTAAATAAACGTGTTTCCACGTCACACTTTTATATTATAGGTATGATTAATATTTACTTCATGTTTACAACCATATTTACAAAATAAATCTCTTATGCAGGTGAAAATCTTGGTTTTTGCATTATTACCTGGTAAATACATGTTAACCCATATTGATATGCTGTCTATAAATATCACCAAATTTCCTTATAATTTGAATGACTACTTGCTATGTAAGACATAGGCCTAGCCCTTAGACATTGTATATACATATATATATGTTAAATTTCTTTAAGTACTTTTATCTTTATTTTGAACACTTGTATAATTGTTTTCATAGACATTCTCATCAAAAACTAGACTATTGGCAAGTGATTGACTTAATAAAAAATAAATAGAATGTTCATTTTTTGTTATTTACTCTGTGACCACTATCATTAAAGATTTATTATCTTAATAGTAAACAATTACTATAAACTAATTTTCAATTTTATATACTAGTAATGGGATTAGTTTTGAAAAAATAAAACATTTTCTTATATCGTAATACACCTTTGATTAAGACTAAATGCAAGACAGCCAGGTTCATAAATTAACAATTTTTCAGAACCTTCCTGTTGCTTTTAAAAATATGCACACAAAATTATCTGAATTGATAAAGCAGTTCAACATTTGTCAACTATTTGTTTATATAGCTTTCTGTTCTAAAACCTTCAATGTAGTTCTGTTAGCTTTTGTTTGGATATTCACTAATTTTTTTAGTAAATAAATACTTTGTGTGGAAGTGTAAGTCACTGTCTATGGTATGTGAGCAGTGAGACGGAATGGCGCGGTAGACAAGGTGTACACGAAATGTTCAAGAACCTTAACATTTATCTATCTTCGCCGCCTTGTCCCTCCCTTTACCTAATTTGATAGCTCCTTAGCTTTTTGGTAGCTTCTAGCTCTTTTGCACACATACTATAACCTCTGTTTATCTAGTTCATTTATATCAAAACAAATCATAAATACAGAACAAATAAAGGAAAAAATAATACAAATACGTTTTCTGTAGGATTTATTTCACAGAAACAACCCCGCAGTCAAGTTATTCTTACACCAACATTGGAATAAAAAACCGCGTGCGCTGCACACCTGCGGACAAAACATTACAGACTAATAAATAAGTAGAAATAAACTGGAGATTCCCAAAGCGGTCAATACACCTTAGATTCTCTAAATCTATAATTAAAGTTATGTTATCAAATAAATCTTATTTAGCATTCAAGTTTTTAGTTGATTTAATGTTTGGGACTTGTTTGTTGACTCATTTACATGGGTAATATAACATAACATATGCATGAAAAATTGTTAAATTTCGTTTAAAAGAGCAACTGTTCAGTTTCTAGCCAGCTCTTCTCAACAGAACAGATTTCCATGCTGGTGGTAGCCTCACCACTAATGTTAAAATATTGGGTGATTAAAAAAAAATAGTAATAATAACTTACCATTAAAAATTCTTTAGTCAAAGAGACCGAAGCCCATGTCCTCGTCGTCAGACTCGGATTCCTCCTTCTTGGTTTCTTTCTCTTCTGTAATTGAAATAGGTATGTCAGTTGTGTTCATTTAACAACAGATATGAGATGTTTTAAATATCCATCAGGATTTAATTGTTAACATCAATGTATTTCAGTCGAAAGATGGTGTTAAATATATTCATCATATAAATTTTATATTATCTATATACAATTTTAATATTTTCTGTACATGTTTTTATGACTTATATATTGCATAATTTCAACATTATTTATAAAATGAAGTGTCATCCAAAGATGAATCAATCTTATATATTATACAGGGCCATTAAGTGATAGCTTATTTGCTGTCAAGATATAGTACACGCCATTCCAAAAATCAATTGTTTTAAGAATAATAAATAATATAATGTTAATATAGTAAATTAAAGCATTTTCAAAATTGCTATTACTATACATCTTATTTCTAATACAAAACATTAATTAACATGATACATATCAAACATATCACATTTATTGGTGATATGAATATATATATATATATATATATATATTCATATCACCTATATATATATATATATATATATTCATATCACCTATATATATATATATATATATTCATATCACCTATATATATATATATGCACACAATGATTGAAAATATAGCGATATGGTGACAAAAGAGGTAAACATTACACCCTGTAGATCTTTTGTTACATTTTGCAGCTATAAAATCTTTTCAATATTTCTTAATTAACAAGATTCTTGCAAAAACTTTTCCGATTTGAATCAACATTGTTTTTTTTTTATTTCATATATATTTTTTTGTTTTATAAGTATAACGATTATACAGACACTTATACTAGCTGTGCCGGACTTCATCTGTGTGAAAATTACAAAAAAAAGCACTTTTTTAAGGTCTAAGGATTTTTCTTAAAAGTAGCCAAAGTTACTTTTTATACATCAGCTACCAGTATTAAGCTGGGACAATATAGAAGTCTTATATGGAGTCAGGATATAAGATGTTCTGGGTACATACCCTTCTTCTCCTCAGCGGCAGGGGCAGCAGCTGCAGCTACACCGGCAGCAACAGGGGCGGCGCCTCCGGCCGGCATCGACGACAACTTCTCGCGACCTGTGTAATTATACACCATGTATAAACTGTTCCACACGACACTTGACACACATAAGTTTATACTCTTTCAGTGTAAGAAGTTTACAGCACAGTCCTTCAGACGAAAGATGGTGTTAAGTTTGTATCATCATATTAACAGATTCAATGGTATATTAATTATTGTCATTGTAATGTTCTACTGAATATCATAGTGTATCCAGAGTTAATATATTGTAATGCATATTTACTTAAGTATTAATTGCTAATTATAGAAAGCACTTATGCGCAAATGACAACAATATCTGTTTAAGAAAGACAAAAATTACGGTAAGTAATAACTTTAGTTGAATGTTTGTAAACCAATATTTTTAATGGACTACTGCCTAGTCTAAGACCTTTAAAACAGTGAAGCTCAGGGGCTCCTGGGGGATGTCTAATATTAGGGGGACTTGAAAGTAATGTCAATGTATTTTACAGAAAAAAAACAACAAAAACAGTGTTTTATCTCCCTGGTAGATAAGCAAAGTATGTGTTGTACTTATTGACATCTCTATAAAAATTTAAGATTCTCATGTCATGATCATGATCATCATGTCAATACTGAAATACAACTCATTATTAAATTGGCTTTTAAAACAGCATTAGATATTTGTATTCCTATTCAGATAAAAACCATTTTTGGCAAATGAAACGCTTACAGGACCCAAAATTATTTAGTTTTCCCTATTAAATATAAATACATAATTTAGAAATATTTAGAAATGTATATGGTCTGCCATATAGCTGGATTTAAAATATTTTAGTAAGAAAAATGGTATCTTACCCTGAGCAATCAGCTCATCTACACTCTTGCCGTTAAGCTCAGAGATGACCTTCTTGAGTTTCTCAGAGTCTGCCTCAATGCCGACCGAGCTGAGGATCTTCTCAACATCGGCAGCGGCTGGGGATGCCTTGCCGCCCAGCACGGCTAACAAATACGCGGCCACGTAACGCATTCTGAAATATATATATATTACAATGTATCCATTTTTTTTACACCAGATAAGGAACAAGGTCAATGACATAGCTCAAAAAATTGCTTGTCTGAAGGGACAGTGATCAGGGAACTTTGCTCATAGACAGCCTGGATAGAGCCACAACATAGTTAAAACATTACGGGATGTAGGCAGGACAAGACCAATCATCATGGTGACCTTTGGGAAAAGCTTGTAGTAAGTGTATATCAGCTAAAATGATGATTGTCTATATGCATATATGAACTTGAATAATAAAAAAGTCAATTATTAAGGGTGACTGTGGAACTTTTTAATGTCATGTGAAGTGAAAATATGTAACATTTGTGTTGTATATTTTCCCTACACATGACATAAGAGAAAGTCACAATTCTTGCAACTAATTGATGCAACTTCCTATTTGGTCATATTTCTGGGCTAATGCTATTTACAAAACTAACAATGATAATACAAATAACTATTATTGGCGCCAATTTATTGTCAACTTTTCATCAACTGTTACTTATATATCAGCAGTATTGACGACACCACGTGTTGGTTTCGTCAATTAATCTGTTATTTATTATTTATTTAAAGGAAATTGCCTCAACCATAGGTATAGAAAACGACATTCTATTATTGAAGCTAGAATCTGTTAATAAACAACTATGAAATTATGGTTCTAAGCAGTCATCATATTAGTCGATAGAAGCCAACTGCAAGGCAATAGCACAAAGATCGCCACGATGACGTTGCATGGCCTGATGCCTGCATGCAACGTCTTCCCGCCATCTTAATTATCGTCAGTTTTCCTAGTCTGGGTCTACGCACGCCGCGTCTACCGGCCCATGAACATAGGCTCCTACTTAATTTCACACACTTTTCCACAAATTTTCAATGTCGGAGAACTTCTAGCTCACGTGTTTCAATATACTTCCAAACAACCAATCTGATTTCATAACCATCTTTAATCGAGGTAAAGAGCTACAATTCGAGTTCGCAATCAACGTAAACTTCGCATCGCATCGTAGATAGAATTGTTTATTTTTTAACTTACACGACATTAATTAAACATGTTTCAACGTTAATTACATGATGACACCTCAAAATGGTAAATTAAATAAATTATACACAGGCTTTGGAACTGAAAATATTAAGTTGTATAAATAAACTTTACGAGAGAAAAAGTAAAGCATCACACCATCATTGCAAGTTAACCTTACCTAATGACACGTGAAATATTTTAAATATAACACCACATTTTGTATAATTATAGTGGTAAATCTTAACAATAATAGATAAATATCTTAATAAACACGTGTTCTGTGAATTTGTAACGAACGAAGACTTCAAGCTCCAACCGCGCAAAAAATGTATCCACACAAATCTTACGTTTAACGAATCGATATATTCAACATATAAGTTTAAAACACAGAAAACTCACTGAATATCACATACAAATATAAATTTTAAGTTAAAACACTTACTTTTAAGTCCTAATGACACGAAACGTGTTGAGCCGAAAATTAATGTTCACTTGAAAGAAGTGACAATTGAAGAAGAGGGCTGCTAGTTGCACGGTGTTGATACTTTTGAGACAGTACGTTCCGTTTTAAGGAACCATGTTTTAAAAGAAATAATAAAAAAAAATATTTTTCATTTTTATAAAATAATTTTGTTTGAACCGTATTTTAAAAGAAATAATAAAAAATATTTTTCATATTTATAAAATAATTTTTAAACAAATCCTTTTCAAAAATTACATTTTTACGTATTAAATTAATTCAATGAAATATTTAATCTGTTTCTTAGCCGCTTATGACGTGTATTTGAATACCTTTATATCTAAATAAAGAATAATTTGTTTATTTTAATATTTCATGGAGGTGGTTTTTTCTATTAACGCTTTTTGTATATTCAATTTACATTTTAAAACTCATTTTGATGCTTACCAATTTAACACGTTGATTTATTAAAAACATCAAATCAAGAAAAACTATTCTATGAATTTTCTTTTGTATTTAAATTAAATATTTATTTATAAATTACGGCTTCCTGTTTACTCTGTCAAGTACTAATTAATTGAACCATATTAGCATTTTAATTTCTTTTAATTTGAGCGCTTAATATTTTATATTGTAGCGTTAATATAGTTCCTAATAATGATAAAAAATAAAAATAACGTAAAGAATAGGCTGCTGGTTTTTATAAACTATTTTAAATATTAAAAATTGACAATAAGCCTTTTAATTTCTATTTTTAGCTAAAACATGCTTACGAAAATATTATTTACTTCAAAATGTGATTAAAGACATCTACCATTTTGTGAATGCAACACTAAGAATATTATGTTTACTTTTTTAATCCGCAGTTATCATATATAACAGCAGATGTCGCTGTTAACGGAAGAATACTTTAACAATTATTATTTATAAATGGTCTATTTATGAATGTAAGGTGTTTCTTTTCATTGATTTTAAAAATTGGTACATAAGATTAAATATAATTTTTATTAACTAAAAACTTAATTTGATTATAAAAACGCTTAGTTGTTTTACACATTTTATTTGAAAGTATATTGTTTACATTACGATAATTTTCTTAAATAAAAATTATTCTGGAATTCTTTACTCTGTTATCCATATTATTAGCAAGTAATATACAATATTATTAACAAAAAGCATCAAAAATAATGTAATCCAAAGAGATAAATGTTTTATTTCCAAATGAATCTCAAACAGCGGCCACTCGGGCAAAACATTTCCTGTTTGAGTAATATGCTTGTGCAGGGTGACCATCCTAAATTATTTAATGAAGAACTTGTCTTTTGGGTAAAATTATGAAATTTAAAATATGAACTTTAACACGGTATGTTTTTGTTAAATTATTAGTATAATTTATAATTATAATTGGTATTGTTAAAAAAAAACAAAGTTTATAAATAATTTTATTCAGATTTCTATCTAAAAATATTTGCTGAAATCATTAATTATTTCTTTATTGAATATATTAGTATTAAATAAATTTAGATAACGACTATCAGGATGTTAGAAATGCTTATGTAGCTGCCATTTGAACCTTCATATTTTATTGACCGCTTCTTAACCTGCGACCCGACCGACAACAAAATGTTCGTTTTATTGGCAAACCAAAGACTTCCTTGGACGGGAAATCTTCACCGTATTATTACTGCACATGTATTAATGGCCAATCAAACAAATACAAACATTACATAATGGAGTTCCGTATGGAATAGTTATGCGGTTCATATACAAGTCTTATATTTAATTTTGGATAAAGAACCTATCTCTACTCCAAAGGTTCTTTGCTTGGGAACTCATAAATTACACGTTTAATTTATTTCTTCAAGTAGTAATGTCACCGTTGAAAAATTTCTTCATATTTGCTTTTTTGGACAGGATTGTCGATGTGTCCTAAATGGCATACATGCAGATTCCTTGGGTTTATGATGACAGGGCGTAGAGGGCACCTAGGATCCCTTATAAATTAGCGAAAGTCGTCTCAGGGGAGCCTCGGTCCGCTATATACTACTATTTTAATAGATTAGGAGGCCGCCGAGCTTTTGGACAGTTTTGGTGAACACTCCATGGAGTGACTCGACCAAGGGCTTGGGCCGTCATTTGTCAATAACACTTGCTTAGCATTCCAACATAAAAGTGCCTGAGAGCGGCTACCATAGGCTTGGTCGATTGTTATTGCCTGGTTACTACTACTTCAGAAAGCGCTAGCACGGGGATAAGATGTAGCGGAAGAAACTCCAGCAACGCTTCTGTCTAGTATGGTCTGGATTTACTTGGTTGATCTTTTAAAATATTGGTAGCCTTTCGAGAAATATTGCAAAACGTCATTGCTCCTTTTACATTATAATTTTCTATTAAAAAACTTGGTTCTATTAAACTTTTATACTGTTTCTATAAGTTTATTAAAACCATGAAGTAATAGTAGAATATTTGACCTATATTTTGTAAGTTTACAAGCGCTTGTAGTTAGTCTGACAAGAAAGAGACAATTGGCTTCATAGAGAGTTATCTCTGTCGAACGAAATACAACGACTGACAAAACGTCACATAGGTAGAGTAGGACAGAGATAGTGTTTTACGGAGCAGAAATTAGCCGATTGTCTCTTTTCAAAGGTCGTTGGGCAATATTTATCGCCAGGTACTGTATGGTACATTTTTAAAAAAATCAAATGTTTAACATGAGAAATAGCGATTTAAAAAATTGACTTATTACATATTGAAATTAATTATTGTTTACTATCTATCCTTGCAGAATTTGTACTGCCAGAAGTTATTTTTCTTTTGTATTCCAATAGAATCTCTGAGCGATCAGTTTATGCGGGTTAATCGGAGAAAGGTGTTGAAGTTTTAAAGGTTTTTTTCGGAGAATTTACTTCTTTAAAGATTTTACATTTATAATTAATCACATTGTAAGCTTTTCAAAGTGAACAGTAAAAATAATAAATTAATTATATTCAAAAATGGGAAATTTTTCCCGCCAACATGGCAACACTAGCGCTAAGCAATCTCGAGTCGAGTTATTGATGCAAGCAAATTAGTCTTGCGATTTCAAAATAACATCTGAGCCTGAAAAAACATAAATGTCAATTATCCTGGATCATATCTTGGATTGCGTTTAAAAATT
Source organism: Battus philenor (assembly GCF_028537555.1). Classification (NCBI taxonomy): domain Eukaryota; kingdom Metazoa; phylum Arthropoda; class Insecta; order Lepidoptera; family Papilionidae; genus Battus; species Battus philenor. The sequence continues at coordinate 507,008 of NW_027181686.1, read as the reverse complement.
GGGTCGAAACCTTTTTTAACGAGGGTTAATTAGGGTGTGTTTGCTTTTAGCTGACGTCGGTTGAGCAACTTTTTTTATCCAAACATTCATTGTGGAAACCCTTCCACAATGAATGTTTGGATAAAAACCACCCGGTCATTCGAATTTCAATTTATTGTTGCCGCGTTCATTCATCAAATAGGTAATGAAAGGCCCTTTGATTTTGTCATGTCTAAGATACGTCGCTTTCCGCCCTCTTGCTAAAAATAGTAAATAATATGTTACGAAACTAGTACCTATCGGCAATTTATATGAAAATTCAAGATATATTATTTTCAAATATATAATTAAACTGTAGTATATATGTACAATGTTTTGTATGACTAAGAGATTCTATGAGAAAAAGAGAGAGACTCCCAGATTAAAAATACTTAAGCCGATTTAATGTTATTCTTACTGACGTTTGTTAGATCTATAAATGTCACAATTTTTTTTCATATATACGTTGCATTTCATTTTTTATTGACGTAAAAACCAGCCAGTAACAAATAGCACAGACAAAGAGTTTTTATAACAATTTTATAAAATACTAGCTGATCCCGCAAACGTTGTTTTGCAAAAAAATTAAAGTTTTTAAATAACAAATATAAGGTAAGGGTTGATCGTAGAGGGGTGAAAATTTAGGTTTGTATGTATTTTTGTATGTTGTATCATAATAAAATAAAAACTAAAAAAATCGTCTAAAAAATTAAAAATAAAATTTAGGGGTGGACCACCCTTATCACTTAGGGGTATGGAAAATAGATAGTAGCCGATTCTCAGACATACTGAATACGCATGTAAAATTTGGTAAAAATCGGTCAAGCCGTTTCGGAGGAGTTCAAGTTCGAACACCGTGACACGAGAATTTTATATATTAGATATGAGAAAATAATTTGTTCTAGTATTAATATTTCAGAGTGATCACATTATATAGAGCGATATGAAATAGGTGTATAAGCTAGAAAGGTTTTTGCTGACAAATATTTTATACATTCACCTTTTTGAAGCTGTTACGCCTATAATTTACAGTGTGTGAGAGGAAGATGGGAATCGGAGTCAAGTGCGATCTAATCATTCCGTTACAACATAAAGAGGCACATAAAAGCACACTTTAATCATCGTTCACTTAATCGAGGAAATGGCGAGAGCTAAGTGAACGACGTCATTTCCGGCGCGCGCTCGATCACGCGGGCATTTTACGACCGATCGCATCCCGCGCCATGTTGGACCTCTGACCGGTGGATATTTATTCAGTAAAACATCGAGAAGACAGTGTTGTTTACGGCCATGTCCAATATTATTATTAAATAGAATATAAGACAAGTCTAGGAATGTATTAAAAAGTTCAAATACAAACAAATCTGTGATATCAAAAAATAAAGATAAAGATTGGAAAATAAAAATGTACCTAGCCAACTAAGAGTAAAAAAGGAAAGGAAGGCGATGAAAGCAAGAAGGAATGAAAGAACAAAAATTGCAAGATATTGTGAAGGATAAAAGGAAAGAATAAAAGAAATTGAGAAGTATGAAAGTGTGTGTCGAATAAAGATAAAACTCTGAAAAAATTATGTGTAAATAAAGTCCCTATCCCAAACTAGATAGGGGGTACGAGAGGCTTTCAATAGCGGGGGCCAAAAAAAAATATTATTATTTATATATAGTAATAAGAAAAAAATAAAGATATTAAAATATTAATTGTTGCTTCTTAATACGTGTATGAAAATATATGTCCATCAAAACAATATTAATTTTACTGAAAAGTGTGATATAACAATTCATTATCATCATTTGAACCGTAAGACGTTCGCCGCAGGACTTAGGTCTGCCCTATAGGCTTTCAATAAGATCGATTAAAAGCCTTATCGGTTAAAAACCTTAATAATATCGTCTGTCCACTTTTTTAAAGATATTACCACCGTAAATTAAAGCAATCATATGGAATATGTTATAATATCATATTGTAAAGGCATAGTATATAAAGAGATATATTTTAAGTAAGAAAAGGACTAATATATAGCTACTTCCGCTATGTAGCAGTAGTCGTGCAATAAAGTGCACCGCCAGCCAGCCCGCTGATAATTGCGCATGCGGTAAACAATGCGAATTACACAACTACCACCGTGTTTGTATCACGGTGTATGGCTCTAATCGGTGTAACATTGCTCCTGAGGATGCACCGTGGAGGGGTGAAACACGTGTTGTGTACTTTATTGCATGACTACTGCTACTTAGGATGGACTTCTGCACGGTAACGCTTGAATCTATTAGATAGATATATTATAAATTGACAAATATAGGTTACCCGTTGTATTATACAGATAATAAAAGTAAAATAAAAAAAATCGTAATTTCACGATAATCTTAATTACGACCAAACAGTAATAAGGTAAAATTCATTATTAAATATAGATATGTAATCATCACACAGATACTGGCGTACAACCTGAGGATGGCATTATGGAGTAGGGATGAGGAAGTGGTCCCACGAAACATGATCTTAAAATTGGACATTGTTAGGGGGTCGTGAAAAATGAACACGGCAAACATTGATTTAAAAAAGAATAGTCATAATAATAAGGGCGATACAACCCAAGGTCAAGGCACTGAAAATAGAGATAATAAATTATAGCAATCCAGTTGCTTTGTAGCAGTCGATGCACCCAATGCGCGTCTGACTGAACGGTAGGTATGCCCCTCCTTGATCATGGTCACTGCTCTAGCCGCTGAAGTTCCTGGTAAATCAATCATTTTGTATCAGAACAATATGCACTATTGAATGCAAATAGTTAAATGAACCACAGGCACAAAAAGCATTTGAAAAGTTCTTATCAGAAAATATTAGAACACTCGATATCAGCAAATTCTTAAAATAACCATAAAATCTGTCACCGCATTTGAAAAGTGTGAAATTTTTAAAGAATGTTATTTTTTAAGAGTGTACTTACACGTTAATAATAACTGGTTTTCAAGATTTACAAAAACTAAAAAAAAAACTACCATTTCTTCAAGATTTGCAAAAACTTTTTAAAAAATCTACGTTTTTATGTTCCTCTCATTGTACCAGGTAGAGTGTATCTCTCCTCCCGCACATAATATACAAATTAACATAATAAGATATGCAACGACAAACTTCTTTCAAGCCAAGGAAGACTACGACGAAAACCCTCCAAAGAAAAAAACAAATAGAGAAATATAAAACCCCATAACCAAATGAAGTAACAAACTCTAAATACTAACATACAACGTCAGAAGGTTCTTCTTTGGAGGAGGCTTTCACCCGCGGAGAAGTTTAACTTTTACTTTCTACAAGAAATTAAAGGCTTTATAATTATTAATCATAATCATTAATTAACTTCAACTTTTTAATAGCATACGGTTTGAGTTAGGAAAAGATTAAGAGACTTAGTGAACACATGATAATGGAAAACAATAGTAAAAACAAAGGCTAGGAATCTAATATCCGTGCAATATCGAACTTAATAAAAAGAATATAGAATAATTTCGTAACGTCACTGGCTGCAAAGCAAGTCGGCAATTTTTAAAATATAATCTTCCATCACAGATGTAGAGTCGTAATAAATATTATTTAATTCAGGCAAACACAGATGTTATTTCTCACGGCTTGTCAAAATATCGATATGAAAATGCCGTTGAAATTCGTTCTAAACGAATTTTCTTCGCTCGCCGGCGCGGCGGACGCGATTTTTCCTTTGATTTGTATTCATGGACTGCGCTCGTCGGTAAGAACGGTCGTTGGGTCTTGTTTATTTGAACATTAATATAAAAATTATTGTTACACATAACTTAGGTGTACACTTATATATGGTCGCTTAAGTAGGGCCTTATATGAAGGCTCAAGGTCACTTAAAGAGCAATAGGGAAGGCTTTGCTCGGAGGTTCGCTGCGAAAACGAATTAGAAATAAATACATTTAAAAAACTTTTAATTTAAACGGTTTTTTGATACCCAAATTTTGGTGGTTGTGGAAAAATATGTACCTAGTCCGCCATATTGGAACGGCGTCCATATTGAATTTTAAATTTTGACATAATCATCGTGTTTTACTAGTGAAGCCATTTCATTTGATACCCATATTGAGGGGGCTAAGGAAAAATACGTAATCCGCCATTTTGTATCGGCGGCCATCTTAGATTTATAACGTTATTGATTTTATTATATTGTATTGTCATCTAAATTAAATGTGTGTACCAAATTTCAGATCAATCTGATAACAAGAAGAAATAAAACCGTTTAAACAGGAGACTCGCTCTTTCAGTTTTGTTAAAGGAAGCTCGAAGATTCACTGAAGTGACTGTGATTGGAGACATCTTTTACTCAGCCAAAGATGATCACGTGCCGGTAGACGTGGCATGGGTAAGCCTTACACCTGGTGGACTGACGACATAGTAAAGAATACAGAAGGTCGTTGGACGAGGGAAACGAAACCCTGTTCATCGTGGTGATCTTTGATGGAAGTGTCTTGAGGAAGGCTTCTGTCGGCTGTTATGTTGATGATGAATCTTAGAGCTGCGCGTCTTAAAGTCAAAAATATATAAATAAATAGCAGTGTTGAGATGGATACGGTCTTGGCCCAGCTCTTCACGGGTCACGGGGTTCTCTGAGTACCTTCACAGGTTCAAGCTCAAGGAGGACCCCTCGTGCTTCTGTGAACCGGGCGTGGGCCAGACCGTGGTCCACCTTGAGGCCCACTGTCCGGCGTTCGGAAGACTGCGCGCAGATTCCGAATGCCGGATGGACAAAAAGATAGAGGAAAGGAATGTCTCGGCCATCATGCAAGACGAAGGGGAGAGAGAATGCTTCCTCAGCTACTGCAGGAAGGTGGTAATAAATGCAAACAAACACTAAAATATAGAAATAAAAGGAATATAATAGTACCAAAAATAGTGATAAGATGATACATGAAAGCGAAGAATGAATAATGTACTAGAATTAAATAGTCCCTGTTTTTTTATGGTCCCAGCGGGGACCATAAAAAAAACACATATAAATATAAACAAAAGCTATAATGCTTATCAAAACTAATGAACTATACTTTTATTTCTTCAATCCCTTTACACCTATAGCCATTGTGTGTGTATAAATAAACTTGAAACGTTTAAACAATCGTAATAATTTGTTTAATTTCTTTATCTATAAGTTTTTCACTTTTGATAGCTGGCTTTAAGCTTCTCAGTTTGACAGTTCTAGCGCTGCATGTTCATATTGTCGTTGAACACAGATCTATCCGTATTTATGGATCACAAAATATATTTAATTATTTCAAACTTTAATTAATAAATAACGTGATCGCATCCGAACAAGTTACACTAATTTATTTTTAAACGTCGAACACAACAGGCTATAAACTTTTGGCAACAGAAGGTTTGTCAGGACAGCTATTAATATATAATAGTATTTATCAATATAGGCTTTAGTTAAATGTACAAATATTCATACCATTATAGCACTTTGTGTGTGAAATTTACCTAAATATTTTGCTTAATTTAAATTCAAAACATGATTCTATTCAAAATGTGGCAACACAGGAACAAATTAAATTAAAAATCACGTGATGTGACAGGCAGGCAAATTGTTTAATACCGCATTTAGTACTTACATTCCTAATTCAAAATTTTTTATATCTTTACATTGCACTCAAGTAGGCATTTATATGCGCTTTTGTTTTGTCGATTATTTAAGCATTTAAGCTATCACCAGCTCGGAACCCTGATCTGCTAATAGCCAGCTAGAAATTTAACAGTTGTTATTTTAAATGAAAATTACCAATTTTTCATGTGTACATTATAATATAAATCATGTAAATGAGTCAATAAATCTAGTTCTACACAAGATTTATTTAATAATATAATTTTAATTTACATTTAAAACTAAAAAAACGGAAGGTTTACCGTTTTAACTATGATATCTTGCGGAACTTTATTATATATGCTTACATTCAGATCCATGAAGGACCTGTTAAATTTTTGAAGACGAATTTTGGTCTGGAAATCTAGTCACTATTTTTCATATTAGATTTTAAATTATGGCGCATAAATAATATCCTATTATATGTGTATTGCAATGTAACCGTTAGAATACCGATTTATTTAAAAACATGCTTCAGGGAATCTCTAGCTTTTAAATTATAAATAGCCTGTGCAGTTCTTTTTTGTAACATAAATACAGTCTAAATATGTACGACACAACCGAGAAGGCTTTATGCGTGTAAGTAACTTTACTTTCCAATACCTTTTATCTTATGTAGTCAGTTTATGGTCGATAAAAACCTTTAAGAATCATGTCTTATTTAAAACGACTACAATATTTACATAGGAGAACTTAATATATCGGGAGCTAATATAGTCAGACCAAATAAATCCAGGTTCCAACGGAGAATACTCTAATACGTTAGGAGATAAATCACTTACTTAATTAATCATAGACTCGGACTCTGAACGATTGCCAGAAAATAAGCCGTGCTTATTTACACCGAGGGACAAGAAAAAAGGGGTCGTCCCCGTAAAACTGTAACTCGTGCAAACACATAAAATTTATGTTGGGAGATATTGTCGGTGGAGATATTGAATGAGCCGGAGCGCCTTCGCGACGCCGTCTGTCTCAGCCCAGCAAGCGGCCGCGAAGGAAATGGCTTTTTTATCATTTAATACAATCGAAGTGTGGTTTAGGCCGATCGTATGGCATCGTTTGAAGTTACGCCTTCCAAAACAATGTTACTTGAAACATTCACGCACTGTTTTGAGAGGAGAACACACGCTCGAGAATTTAAGACAAGCATAGAATAGAATAGAATAGAATCAAGTTTGCTCTATCACATAGGTTGCCAATATTCCACAAGTATTGCTGAAGTTTCTTTCACCACTACTACCAGCGCTAACGCTTTCCATTTAGTAGTTTTACCCAGGCAGTTACAAGTGACCAGGTCGAAGCAGCCCTCCCGGATGATCTCGAGTCGGATTATAAAAGTGCCTCTGATACGTTTAATGTAGTTTTATTTAGGATGAAGGGGCTTCCCCGGTTCTTTCAAGGAATAATGAAAGGCACCATAATTGTGTTAATCTAGGAAGCATATATAGACTTCTTCATCTCTTCTGGAATCTTCTTTTTAATGAAGCCACCTTTGAGGTCGTACGGCAATGGTCGCTCTCCGATCTTTGCCGAGCGCTCCCGAAATTCCCCGAAGCCGCAGTGTACAATAAAAACTAAAACTGATACTCGGGTGCCGGCGTCGCGGGCCTATAATTAGACTAGACATGGCAAAGAGTAGCGATGTCAGAAGTGGAATTATTCACAGAACAGAAGTTTTAAAAGAAAATCTTTTCATAAAACACGACAGATGTGATTTCACGTTTTTAAATCCATCATCTTCTCTTATCCGCGATACATTTCCTACCAAACAAGTGAGAAAAGGACCAATATATGGGTCGTTTTCTTATTTAGGACGGACTTTCGCAAAATAACGCCTGATTCTATTAAATATCCTACCAAATAATCTTCTCACAAATATTAAATAAACTGAATTAATATTAGAAATAAAAAAAAATTAAATGATGATTATTTTGTCGTTCAAATGTCGAAGGATTTCTTTAAATTTCTGAGTTTCCTATAGTCGGACATAAAAAAATTAAATGGACATATCAGAAATGGAGATCGTAACGTTGTCTTGAACTTCTCACTCCCATCTTCACAGAATGTATGATCGGCCCCAAATGAGAACAACAAAGAGAAGGAAAAATTCGTAAACGCCACGCGTCAAGTTTCACTTGCTGTAAACGGATTTTTCCGTAAAAAAAACGATGACATAGTCATGCTCTCGGGAAGTCGCCCATAAGATCTTTCTTCGTGGAGATCTTATAGGCGCGCAAAAGAAGAACATAAGTGTAAAATGTATTTGAAGGAACGGGTGGAAAGAGGCACCATCGCCTTCCTGATGGCAGAAAAAAAAAAGCAGCTGTATAATCCTAGATTATTGCAGGAATGTTGTCAAGGAGGTTATAAGCAAAAATAAAAAAATATAATGTCAGATATATTAAAAGACAAAATGGAAAATAAAAATGAAATAAAACAGGAATAAGAAATTTTAAATTATAAAAAAGGTTAAAGAACGTGGCGAATGAAGAGAGGCTATGCATTTAAGGATTGTGAATGAAAATAGTAACATTAGAAAAAAATGCTAAATAAAGTCCCTGTCCAAAATACGATAGGTAGATGGAGAGGCCCCCAATGGGGGGGCAAAATAAAAGTCTTTTAGGTCTATTGGTTGACATAAAATGCAAGCAAGATGATCGAGTTTGAAGAAACGAAAGAGTTGATTCTGTCTTATATTTAATCTTTGACCGCGCATAAACCGATCTAGGTACAAATGCTCTGCGCAAGCGCAACCAAATATTGGCCAGTCGCACCTGATCTTTCATTCATTACTCCATAGATACAGAATTTTGACATCTCTTTTTAAATAATATAAAACTTATATGTTACAATGTATCTGTGTAACAAAACCGTGTTGTATTATTTGTGATGTAGATATTTATTTAAGGGATATTGTAAAAAAATGTCTAGATTTTAGTGTTTCAGTCAGTGTCAGTTTACGAGATGTCATACACATACGAGGTAAGTTATTACAATTAAAATCTATTCTAATAGCATTAAAAAGAATGCATAGATTTTACAGATATGTTCTGTTCAGTCTGTATTTAGAAGGTTTACTGAAATTTTTTTTTCAATCTTTTTTTTTAATGAAAAAGAACGATTGGAAAAACAAGTTATTTGAGTGTTCAAACTAAAACTAGGCATCTTGAAATTAGTAACTACTAACCGATAAACCGTTTTGTATTATCTTGTAATTAAATTAAAAAGTAACCCGGCGGTAGAGGACTAAAACTTACGGTTGTAAGTCGTGGGTTCGATTCCAGGGATTCAATGTTATATTGTGGTAATGGTATTATGTGAATTATCACATTGTGTGCATTAATTATATTGTGGTATATCCTCTATTGATATCTTTCGGGGAGTCCAGTGCCTTGTTGTGGGCGTCTATGGGATTATTAAGTTTGAGAGATTAAAAAGTTTGAACAAAACCTATAAATTCCTTCTACAGATATATTTATTGTTAAATATATATAGTAAGAAGTTGATGTATAGAAGAATACTAGTAAGACAGAGGATTATGAGATATTGTGAAGTAAAAAAAAAGAAGAAAATAGAGGAATGTATGACCGAGGCAGAGACGGAAAAACGGAGCGTAAAAAAGTATAAATGGGAGAGAAAAAAGGATTGAATTGTAAAAAACCTTGTGCCTGTGTACGGTACAGACAAAGTAATTGATGAGAAAATTAAAAATTATTATTAAAAATTTAAATGGAGTCTTAAATATGCAAGTCTAATTTTAATTAACATTACACTATTTGAGTATGTAAAAGATATATACACCAATACCCGACTTTGCGTCGCGGTTACGTTCCAACAAAACGCGACGCAAATTGAAACGCCGCAAAGTGAATTAAGATTTTCTATAGTAAACCATGTAAAGATCGAAGATAGGTTCCAGGGTCACGAAAATACTACTTTTAAAAATGAAAATTAAACAAAGTAAACATTTAAAAGACAAAAATAATATAACTCTGCCAATAAATACACTGGAATAATATTTACCTTTTTTGTAACCAGAAACAACACATAAAAATTTAAATAAATTTATTATTGTCTATTAAAAAAAGCACAACACACTACGTAATTAAAACTGAACTCTTAAAATTAGCAAAACAAAGTGAAAATAAAACTATTCCAATTGCGTTAATTATTAGTTAGAAAGGGAATCTCCGAGTTTTGGTGGCATGGTGCAATTAGAAACAAAAGTGTTGCCATCTTTTAGAAAAAAAAGAAAATTAAAAAAAAAATTAAAGACTCGAACCCAAAACAACGCAATCTCGAAAATCTAACGACGCACAGTGAAAATTAGTACTGATTAAGCAGCGACGTAACTTCGAAAAAAACGCAAAACGAAACGACGCAAAGCCAGGTGAAGCTTTTCTTCATGGTGTGGAAAAAGCAAGGTTGTGTTCGGTTATTACGAAAGGCCCCGGACCTCCTGCGATCTCACTGCTGTTCCCACAAAATACACAGACTCAACTTTCCTCTGAACTCCTGATTTTTACCATATGTCATAGGCATCAATACCACCGGCTCGGAATGATTTGGAGAGACGCGTCGGATAGAAATTCAACAGCTGCTCTTTTTAAACATACCATGTGAGTCAACAAACCAAGATCCACGCATTTACATCAAACAAGAACATTTCAATGCTAAAATAAGATTTATTTAATAATATACATTCAATTTTATATTCAAAACTATGAAAAGGAAGTGCTTATATATCTTGTGGAACCTTATTATATATACATACGTTCAGACTTATGAAGTAGGGCTTACAATACCGGGATTCCGGAATCCCGAATACCGGAATCTCGGACGATTTTTGTCCGGTATTCAAAACCGGTGTTTATGTAAAAATACCGATATTTTTGTATACTATAATAGTAATACATATAAAACGCAGATTATTAATGTTATTACATAAATACTCTCATTTTAATTATATTTTTGCTTCTATAATTATATGATATTATACGAGCCTATTATACTTAAAATGTAACGTTTTAGTTTAGTTTTTTTGTGTCTATCTACTCCTACTCTCTATGTAACGAAATAAATAATATTTACTCATATTAGAACAATATTTATTGGATTTCATATATTATTTGTTAGCAAGTAATAACAACTGAGGTAAGTAAAAGTATAACTATTAAATTTTTTATCATTAATACCGGTTTTAATATCGGTATACCGATATTTCAAATATCATATACCGGTATTCAGATTTAAGTTCGGTATTGTAAGCCGTACCATGAAGGATTTGTTAAATTTATGAAGACGATTTAAGGCGTGAGTTTATTTTTATTTCTTATATTTATCATGTGTGTGGCACCATTATTCATGTAAAATTTTAAACGATAGCGCATAAATAATGTGCTATTAAATATGTGTTGTAAAGCAACCGTTAGTGTACCAATTCATTTAAAAACAACTCGGAATTTTTCTTAACTCAGATTTTTTTTAAACCAGCAAACCAGACGCTTTGATAGTTTTGTTTCTGGTTACAATCTATATGGAATTGCGTAATTGAATTTTCAAGAATTAGATGTCAAAAACTATTTTACATGTAAAATAACATAATATATATGATATATCTATGTTATAAGTAAAAACTTAACTATTTCAGTATAAACTAAATATCTTTTGATGTTTAATCAGGCGTTACCTTGCGGAAGTCCATCCTTAGTAAGAAAAGGACAAATATTTAGCCACTTCCGCACATGCAGTGGTAGTCGTGCAACAAAGTGCACCGTCCGCCAGTCCTCTGATAAATGCGTATGCGGCAAACAATGCCCACAACTACCACCGTGAAATTACTCAACACGTGTTTCACCCCTCCACGGGGCATCTTCAGGAGTTATGTTACACCGATTAGTGCCAAACACAGTCCTTTTTGATGAACAGTACAGGGATGGATTTGGTTGATTTTGGGTGTCATGTTTTATGTTCTTTCAAACATATTTATAGATCCCTGAAAATCTATTTCGTAACATACAAAGTAAACACGCAATGTTGGTTGACGGATTCGAATCCTCAAGAAGGTTTTACGAATAACAATATTTATTTCTTCCATCATATTAAAATTGTAACTATTTTGTTCGAAAAGCTGAGGTACATTTATTATATGGTACTCCAAACCGAGGTTCCCTTTTGAAGGTTGTCACGCTTGAGGATCTGCCTAAACGATTCTAGAATTTGAAACCTTCCAATCTGGTTTAATGACGTAATAAATATCGTCCCTGGTTAGGTTCTTGAGTTACACCACGAGACTAGTTATTGTACAGAGGTCTTTTTTTTGTGGTTTCCGTGAGGGAAATCTTCCAGTGTTCAAGATGCCCCGCCTCTGGGGGGAGGACAGCGGTATGTGGGATTCCTACCCACTAACCCCCCCCCCCCTCAGTGGTCGCCCTCTGCGCTATACGGGGGACCGCGGTATCTCCCGGTCAGGGATCGCCACGCGGTCTTCCCTCGCGCCGTGCTATTTTTTCGATAGCTAAGGGTATTCGTGTATACGCTACCCCCGAAACCCTCGTACAGAGTACTGTACAGAGATACAGAGGTCTAGGCTAAGTGCTTGAAACACCTTAGCGATCATTGATGATATATGTCAATATTAACAATTATATTATGTGGTATAATCACAAAATATGATGCAGCTTAGTCAAGGAAGAAAAGCATAGTTTAAAGGTACGATAGCGCCGCGTGTTTAAGTTTAAACTTACATCTAAGACATTTGTAACAATATTTTTTATATTAATGTTCAAATAAACAAGACACAACGACCGTATTTACAGTTGCGTAGTCCATGAATACAAATCAAAGTAAAAATCGCGTCCGCCGCGCCGGCGAGCGAAGAAAATTCGTTTAGAACGAATTTCAACGGCATTTTCATATCGATATTTTGACAAGCCGTGAGAAATAACATGTGTGTTCGACGAATTAAATAATATTTATTACTACTCTACTCGTGAGATGGAAATTTATATTTTAAAAATGACCGACTTGCTTTGCGGACAGTGATATTGTGAAATTTTTATTCCATATTTCATAATATTATGATCATAACCTAATTACTGTTCGGTTATTTTCAAATTACGAATCATTATATTTTACTTTTTTATCTGTAAAGAATGTACAAACATAAAAAAATGTTTGCACTAGCTGGCTCAACAGACAAAACATTTGCCATCAGCTGTTCAATAAAGAAATCAATTAATTAAAAATATATGAGAGTGTACAATTATTTATTGATTTAATGTTTTAATAATAAAAAATTGTTTCGTACTGACATTTTTAAAAACATGCTGGCCCGCGATCCTGAGGGTACAATAAAAAAATCCGTTTTGGTCAATTTTGATTCCCCTTGCTGTTGAAACTTCGCGACAGAAGTAATATTCCTACCAAATTTTAAGTTCCTTAGTCTTATAGTTCCAGAGATCTAGTGATGAGTCAAGCTATAGGCGGACTTATAAATATAGATAAGATGTTTGTATATTTTTATTGATGCTTTGTGATATACTGTTTTTGTTTTTAATTGATTTTGAGTTTGATTGACAGCTGTTAACAGGTGTCTTAATATACTCTGTGGCTTATATCGATGAACCTCGTTATATTAGGGTAGTTAAATATCATCATAATTTATTCCTATGTCAACAAGATGGGGCAGAGGGCGTTCACAGTACGTTGCCATCACGGGCGGTTTTTAGTTTTACTTCGCTCCATGTCATTCCAACTGCCTTCACTTCTGCAGTGATCGTCCGCCGCCAGGTTTGCTTTGGGTGGCCGTGTTTTTCATTCCACTCTAGGGTCCATTCAGGGTCCCTTTGGAGCGTGTGGCCTATCCAGTTCCACTTGTGGCGTTTGAACTACTGGTCGATTGGTTAAATGTCACAAGAGCCATAATGGAAGAATAGAGTAATGAGATACGGGCAGTGATGGGTCGATTATCGGGGTGATCTTCGGGGGAAGCCTGTGCCTAGCAGTGGGCGTCTATTTGGAGAAAAGAAAAAAAAGAAGAAGATAGGTATGCCGGGGAATCGAACCTGTTGCAGAAGATCACAAGCCTCCGTACTCTACCGCTCGGCTACCACTACTCAAGTTTTAGAAATAACGAATTCATATTTTAAAATTTTACGAGCGTCTTTACTACGTAGTCAATTGACGATCTGTTGAAATCCAGTATCATATTATAACATATTATATATATTTGTCATTAAGACTTTTTATAACAAGAAATGTGCACTTTTTCATACAACTTTCAACCTATTTGAAAATGTAAAACATGGAAAAGTCTAGAAATAAATTAATATTATATATACTTCATTTTAAACATAGGTGCAAATTAGTAAAATAACAAAAGAAATCTACATGAATAAAATAAATATAAGGGTCAGTGATATAATATAAATAAAAACTGTGATCTAAGAATGTTGATGAAGGAAGGAATGAGATGCAAGAAAGAAGATCTGCAATTGAAGAATGACAGATCATGTGAAGAGAAAGAATGAACAAAACATAAAGTAAAGCACGAAAGGGAATGTGGAATAAAAACTGATAAACTCATTTTACTCGCAGGGGAACGAGACGTCATCATCATTCGAAATATATTTTATTATTCTGATATATAATGTATGCTACATGTTTCATATTTGCATATTAAAAAACATGTTTTAAAACGGACAAATATATTCAAGTAATTGTAAATATAAAGTGTAATTGGTTAAATTCAATGAAAAATAAATGGTTTAAGAAATAATTAATCATGTTACGATAATTTACTAGGAAAAAGAGTTTTAATTTTTTTTTACTTTACATTAAAATTAATTATTGTTTACTATCTTTCCCTGCGGACTTTGTACTGCCAGAAATTATTGGCCTATCGCCATTGGTCAATAGGAAATATTAATTAATAAATGTCACATACTTCAGAGATTATTTTATACAGGAAGATTGAAAATAGGTGTAAAAATTTTAAAACATTTTGCTGTCAAGTGAGTTTTACATTCACTTCTTTAAATCTTTATGTTATATGTATATATATATACACACACATACAAACATATATATAGATATATAATTATTTATTTATAAATATATATGTGTTCATTTATATATACACCAATACCTAACTCAAAGCAAGCTCGAAAATATAACAACGCACAGTGAAAATTATGTAGCGACGCAACTTCGAAAAAAACGTAAAACGAAACGACGCAAAGCGAGGTATTGGTGTATATATATGTACACAAATATATCAACAGTTGTACATGAAAATTAGCAATTTTCATGTAAAGGTAAATGTACATTATAATATCAATCACGTAAATGAGTCAACAAACCAAGTTACATATTTATTTAAAAACATACTATAAATTTTAGATTATAAACTGTAAAAGAAATGACCTAGATATCTTTCGAAACTTTATTATATATGCGTACACTCAGACTTATGAAGGAATTGTTAACATCTGTTATACGAAATAGCCTGTTTCTATTTTCAATATAGGATTTAAAATTATAGCGAAAAAATAATATGTTATTAAAAATGTATGATAAACAACACTAGGGAATAAGTAAATAGATGGAGACGATACTGCAAATATAAGAGATGAAGAAGAAAGATCCTCTCAGAAGTAGATTATTGATGATCATTCTGATGTGTATGTTTTTAGAGGCTGTTATTCCCAGGTTTGTGTGAATGCTTCTTGATTAAAATGTTCACTCAGCTTTGCGACCAACGGATTAAGTAAAAGCTATGCGTGCGAATAAAGAGAGATGACAAGAGATTATAAAAAGGATTGTATTAACACTTTCGTGACCACGCCCGTGCGAATAGTGATCTCAGAAGAAGTGTGCAGAAAGCTGCGAGTAAAAGATATTGTACTATAAAATTTACGAGCATATCTTAACACTTACACCGGCACTCAAATACGTCGGATGTGTAATAAAATATGACCGCCTATATTCATTTTGATGACAGATAGGCAGACACGTACGTTGGTGTAAACAATCTTCTATATCGATGAACAGTAAAATAAAACCTGCTAATTACAGATATAAGGTTACAACAACTTTATTATTTATTAAAAATTATTATTACATGTATTAATAATACGTAAAGAAATATTAAAAATGTTTAGTGTACTTTTTGATCATGCGGGAAGCTAATTATTGTCGCACACTCTTAAAACTAGATTTGTAAAGAACAACTGTTGAGTTTCTTGTTGCTCTTCTGAGTAGTATTGCCTTCCCGACGGTGGCTTCCTGCGGGGACATCAACGCCGACGTTTTATGTTGATTGACGATTCGAAAGTGTTTGCAATAGTATATTCGAATAAAGAATATTTTAATCTTGATTTTTTTATGTACATGCCCGCTAAGAAGTTGGAGAGGCAACCTTTTAAGTATCTTCGGAAAAAGTTAGATAAAAACCGCTTTTATCTAGTCTTATTGAAAATCTATGGAGGAGGCTTATGTCCGACATTTAAAGTGTTATGTGGCCACCGTTTTTGGGGTTTTTAAACGGTTTTATTTAGTTCGACCCGTACGGAATTTGTTAATTTGGGTCAAAATTAGAAATTGAAATTTAAGTACCTTTCCGTTGTCAGATTGATCTGAAATTTGGTACACACATTTAATTTAGATGACAATACAATATAATAAAATCAATAACATTATAAATCTAAGATGGCCGCTGATATAAAATGGCGGATTACATATTTTTCCTTAACCCCCTCAATATGGGTATCAAATGAAAGGGCTACACTAGTAAAACACGATGATTATGTTAAAATTTAAAATTCAAGATGGACGCCGTTCCAATATGGCGGACTAGGTACATATTTTTCCACAACCACCACAATATGGGTATCTAAAAAACCGTTTAACTTAAAAGTTTTTTAAACGTATTTATTTATCGGACAGTGACTTATAATTTTTATAAATATTTTTTTCAGTTGTCATTTATTTACATTATCTCGCTCACGTCATTAACAATATCTACTTATTTTCTTATATTACGAAACATTGAATTATTAAAGTAGTTTCTAAACACTCTATAAGATTAGCTAAAGATATCAAATTGTCCAACACGTCTACTCATATCTGTATATTAATTTTGTAATAAAAAATTTTAAAACACATTTTGACAAAACGGTTGATCTTTTTTAACCCTTAGTAGCCTGATTTAGGAAAGTGATTTTTTTTAATATTACTGTGTTTGCTTGAGGGTGTTTATGAAGAGAAAAATATATTTTTTTAATTTCGTTGGAAAGAATATTATACAACAGTAAAATTCGTACAGCCAACCTATAAAAAACTAATAGTAATGTGAACATTCGGTTTAAAAGATTGGTATCAAAATTGAAACTCTAGGTTATTAAGGGTTAAGTCATCACAGGTCATCACAGGATCATCACAGGTCACACATAAAGGATACTTAGATTCGATTGGCTCCAGGGAACATCAATCAGCGAACTCCAACTTTTTATGGCATGGACATAGAACTATATGTCCATGTCATATAAAGTTGGTGTTGAAAATAAATACACACAGGAATGATAATTAATAAATACATAGACCGAATAAAATATGTACACGGTAGAGTCTATTAAACATATCATTTTAAGACAGAGACCACTCCCAAAGGTACCCTTAGAGCAGTGCTCTGAAACCTTTTCTCATCTACGGCACAGAAAAAGCTTTTCTAGTATTTCGCGGCACAGCGAAAGCTAAATTCGATAGACGAGTGAACATAACGCCACTGTGTCTCAAATAAAAATTAAATATAATAAAAAATAAAAAATTTATTTTTATTACTTTTTACCGCGGCACGCTTGTCACACTAGTGTGTGACGACACATCGGTTGCGAAACACTGCTTTAGAGAATGAACTATACTTAAATAGTAATACAATTAAAAAAAAAATTGAAATATAAAACAAAAAGTAAAATGAATAGATTATGCATCGAAATAGAATTAATAAATAAATCCATGAAATATTTAATGAAATCAGGCGTTACCTCGCGGAAGTCCATCCTAAACAAGAAAAGGACCAATATTTAGCCACTTCCGCACATGCAGTGGTAGTCATGCAATAAAATGCATCGCCCGCCAGCCCGCTGATAAATGAGTATGCGGCAAACAATGCAAATCACACAACCGCCACCGCCAAATCACTCAACACGTGTTTCACCCTTCCACGGGGCATCTTCATTAGTTATATTACACCGATTAGTGCCAAATAAAGAGAAACAAATCCATGAAAAGCGAGGGAAAGGGTTTTTGAAATTTGACTTAAATTTGATTTAAATTGATATTAATAAACTTTTCCTTAAAACCAAAACTAAAAGAATGATAATTCAAAAAAAGAAAAGCTGGATTTATTGTCATTTTCCGGTGTAAATTTACATCGCGTCAACCTAAAACTAGGTTTATACTTTTTTTTACTAACATTTTGAATACTAATTGAAAATAGAAAATATATTTATCATTGCAACATCTAAAACTCTTTTCAAATAGAAATATTATTATTTATTTAAATTATTTATTCGTTAAAATTCGTTATTTTCTTACAGTAAAATATTTTGGCTTTTTGTCAACTAGTATAATTAAGAATCATTTCAAATTGAATTCGGTTTTAGAATTCATTTTTTAACTGTCAAACTGACAATTTATTTACAGAGTTTTGCACCTTCAGTCATCAATAGCTCTGTATATTTAGATTTAAAAAAATGTTAGTGTAAGTTAAATTTTTAATAAAATTATTAAAATAACAAAAAAACTCTCCTTTAGTATTTAAAAAACACGAAAACACACTCTAGAACTGGTTGGCCCCAGAGGCTAATTGCTTTTTGAATTTATTTCTTAAATCTTTATTCAAAAGACATTAGCGTCTGTGCTTTTTTTAACATTTGCGATTAATATTTTCGAATTTTTTTTGTTCACACACCTGCATGTCACAGTATTTACTAACCTAAGTTACTTTAGTCCAGAAATGTTCAACCTTTTGTGTGTCATGCCCCACTTTAGTTTATCTAAAATTCTTACGCCCCCCATGTAACATATATATATTTTAATTTAAATTCAAACTCTGTGTTAGGCACTAATCGGTGTAGCATAACTCCTGAAGATGCCCCTTGGAGGGGTGAAGCGCGTGTTGAGTGATTTGACGGTGGCAGTTGTGTAATTCGCATTGTTTGCCGCATACGCATTTATCAGCGGGCTGGCGGGCGGTGCACTTTATTGCACGACTACCACTGCATGTGCGGAAGTGGCTAAATATTGGTCCTTTTCTTACTTTCTAACTGTTCTCCTTTATAATCAAATAGCCGGCTTGTGGAGCGTGGGTCACACGTTGGGAAACAATGCTCTAGTCTCTTAAATTATTTCTTAACTTTTATTTTAAACTAGATTGAAGTCAACTTATTATAATTATTTTTGTTTAAAATCATTGCTGTCTTGTTTGTTTTTAACGACGCCATAACAATGTCCAGTTTTTAAAATCACGTTTCGTGTGACCACTTCCTCGTCCCTACTCCATATTGGCATCCTCAGGCTGTATGCTAGTATCTTTGTGGTCGTTACAATTTACTATATAATAAATAAATTGCATCCAAGACAGTCAAATTTCATAAACCCAAAACTTCTGTTTTAAAAAGTTATACAAGATTATATATCTTATTATATAGTTTAACTTATCCTCGAGTCGTTTTGGTGACTCTGTGAGTCTGAGCTGGTGCTGTGGTGAGCTGCAATTCCCTCGCAGCCTGATCCAGAACTGACGCCATGACCATCCGATATCCCCTACTTACTTTAGTTGAGTTTCTTGGAAGGTACGTCGGATGTATACATTGTTTTACAGACAGCTTATTTGGCAAAGTAAAGTCTAGGAAATAGATATAGCTTCTTGCCTAGTTTGCACATAGTCGTCTGCTATTTTTATAACTAGATTATATATTCTCGTTACAGTTGAACATTTGATTTTTTTTCTGGAAGTAGGATATATATAGTTTTTCCGATAGTCCCAGCTATAATAGGTTATAAATCAATAAAGTTTTACAAAAATACGTATGTTTATATAAATGAATCGTGAAAAATGTATATATTTTGCCGGACGCACCTTTGTTTAGAGTCGTTTCGTAATGAACAGCTAGCAATGTTTGTATATCTTCATTCGCTACAGCTTTAGTGTTTCTAGACGTGAAATATTTACGCTGTGAATTCTTCGAACGGAGTTCATTCGTGTAAATATATTGATACTTCTCTCAATAAATGAACCTCGTCGACGTAATATGTGTAAATTATCTGCTTTTTAATTTTTAAATGTTTCAAGGAAATGTTTCTTTTTAGTTTTATATTTTTAATATTTTTATTTATGCTTTATAATTTAAAATCTTTTATGAAAAATTGTGACAGATATATGATAAATAAAAATAATAAAAATAAACTTGTATCGACAAAATTTCGACTTTAAAATGTTTACGAATTTATCATAGATCTGGGTGTATGCATATATAATAAAGTGGAACCTTATTAGATATTTAAATCCTTTTTTATCTAGAATATTAAAACTAAAATTTAAAGTAAACCTATATAAATAAATAAAATTGGAGCATCTGTTTTTAATATTAATATCTTTTAACTACATGCAAATATATATATATATATATATATATGTATATAAATGGTAAATTAAATTAAATATTTTTAAAAATTTTCGTCTGTCTGTTTGTTGTAGCTAATCTCAAAACTAGCTGGTTCCATTTTAACGGGACTTATACCGGCAGGGAACTGGTGTTATGAGAAGTATATTCTTATTTAAGAAAAATTCTTTAACAAAAATTATAAACTAAAATAACTTAGTCATTTTATGTTAAATTCCACGCGGACGAAGTCTCGGGCATTGCTAGTTATTAAATAAATCTTATACAGCATTCAAGTGTTTTTAGTTAATCAAAATATATGGAACTTCGCTTGTTGACGCCTTTACTTGATTGATATCATAATGTACACATGAAAAATTATCAAATTTCATTTAAAAGAGCAACTGTTGAGTACCTGTCCATCTCTCAGCAGATCAGCGTTCCGAGCAGATGGTAACTGTCTGCTTATTTTGTCAAAATAATCAACAAAACAAAAGCCCATGTAAATTCCTACTCGATTAAAGATATTTTCAACACTTTATTTTATTCTAACATTAATGTACATGTTTATTAGTAACTATTCATTTAATAATAATAAGCACAGTATTTATATAAAAAGCACATGTTCGTATAATAAATTACTTTTTATATTATATTTGGACGCCTGCTCTAATTATTTCTGTACTTACATAGGTAGACCGATAGAGAATGCCTAAAGGTACTCGTATTAAGTACGCATATACAAAGATTGTGAAAGGGTGACAAAAAAAGATTTCTTTATAAAATACCGCGATATCTGAAAACGAATGTCTTCGACCAGTGTGTTTTGCCGGTGATAACATGCGAATCTGAAACGTGGTTGTTTACAATGGGCCTAGTAAGAAGGTTCAAGGTTACCCCAGAGAGCGGCCGTTGGTGTCTGAAGGTTCTAGACTGGTGACCACATGCCCGGAGTAGTTGTTGATACGTAGAGAGAAGAAAGTGGATAGGCCCTCCACTGAGTGGACCGAAACTATAGTCCAGATAGCCGGAAGCCGCTGATTGCAGACAGAACAAGACTCGTTGGAGGTTTATTCCTTGCAGTGAGCTTCTATTGCCTAATATTTGACTCTTGAAGTCCTACTTTTCTCCACCATGTGTCAAATCAAATGCCGGTTCCTATTAATATGTTTTAAAATAAAAATACTGTACAGCACGGTGTTTATTATCATATTTATTTTGACTCATCATGCCAAGTCTATTTATCTTTGAACTTTTCAAGCATGATGTTCTTCAATTTGAAACGAAGAGACAACGAAAACAGACATATCCGGCCAACTGCAAGGCGGCAGGAAACGGCGCCTCGGGGATTCCCGCCCACACGGCCTTTGAAAGTATTAACACTAAAAATATCTTTACCGAAAAGCATTAACATGTCTAGATGATATGTGTTGACATTTTATAAGCGTGTTAATTATTTACTGTATACTTTGAATTAAAATAGATAATAAAATATTTATGTTATCTTCAACGTGCATGTCTTAGATATTATAAACAGCTATTGACTTTGTATATAATAAAGTTACTCCATTCAAAGTCAGTTCGGATACGCGCTGTTACAAAAGAGTTAAAATAAAAAATAAAATAAAATTAACGACTCCCAGACCTGTCGGTAGCAACGACGCTAGTACAATTTAAGAGACGTAAAAACTAATTTGGGTTCAGACTAAAACAAACGGTTTTTGCGAGCAGAAATGTAAAATGTATAACGTTCGGATACTCACAATAAACACGTTATAGGCATATTGACATCGAATGTTAATGACTTATCCGAACAGATGTTCCTAATATAAACCTTTTAAAACAAATCCACGTTTTGAAAATGGAACATTCGCTGGAACCGCTTTCAATAAATCAATTGGCATTCGTAAACTTTATGGGTAATTAAAGATTTCGGTTTGATTTTATTGTTCGTTATACACTGTTTATCGACAAGGCTTATTAATATAATTAATGGTTTGAAAATCAGCAATGGTGGATACATTAGTATAGACATTTATAGCCGTTATTTCCTGTTGGAAATTAATCAACCAGTTTCTATTCACTGCTCTTACACTGCGATACTTTGGTAGGCAAAATTCAATTTGAAATATTCTTTATTTAAATTATGTCATTGGATTACATCTCTTATTGACTTCAAGTTGAGTATATTATATGTTCGGATAATATATATCTCAGCCTCGGGTAGAACAGGCAAAAGAAATTCACAAGGCCTATGTAAATTAGAAAAAAATACATGTGTTTAAAAATATTGAAATAGCAAAGAGACGACTACATCAATGTCAATATAAATATGTTTCAATATACATAATTTTTTTAGTAATTGTTTATGCTGAAGTCTTGGGCAGAGGACATAACATAGTGCACGACAAACTGTTTTTCACAAACTTTCCTATTTTAATCCTTTCTCTCATCTTTCACAATTCCTCTCTTTCTTCCCTCTTTCATGTTTACTATTATTCTCACGGCATTTATTTAAATTAAATTCACGTATCGCCTTCCATCCTTCACCACATTTCTCGAAATTTTAAATATTTACATTTCCAATTGACCATTTCTATTTCCTTCAATTTTCTATTTTGTATTATTTTATACAATACTCTTATAACTTTCTCTATTTCTAAATAATTATTGACTCAATATTATAAGTAGCTTAATATATTACAATGTTTTTTACACAGTTTAATTATTTTTAATTACACCACTTATTATCTACGATCTAAAACCGAAAGTGTGGCGGATCTCTTTTACTTCCAAAAGGTCTTTAGTGAACGTACCTTCATGTAACATCAAATTAAAATCAAAATATTCTTTATTCGAAAAAGCTGTTACAATCGCTTTTTAACCGTCAACAAAATGTCGGCATTGTTATCCCTACAAGAAATTACCACCGGATCGGAAGGCAGTTTCTTTTAAAGAGCTAGAAAGGAACTCAACAGTTCCTCTTTATAAATACAGTTTTGTAAAAAGGGCGCTACAATAATAACTTCCTGAATCTGCATCAATAACATTTAATTCTATGCATTAACATCGGTATAGTATTTTTGGATGGAATAATATACTATTTTTAACATTTTTTTAATTTTTGATTTTAAATCCCTCCAGTGGCAGACCTAAAATTGATTGTAGAATTTTATTGCACAATCGTATGCCTTGTGCCATAAACGTAAGGACCTTCATTGAAGGAGGTCTAAACCATCAGTTCGGTGGACGCGGTCTCGGCCCAGCTCTTCACGGGGCACGGGGGGTTCTCTGAGTACCTTCATAGGTTTAAGCTCAAGGAGGACCCCTCGTGCTTCTGTGAACCGGGCGTGGACCAGACCGTGATCCACCTTGTGGCCCGGTGTCCCGCATTCGGGGGACTCCGGTTCGGCTTTGAGTGCCGGTCTGGTGTGCAAATCAAGGAGGAATCAATAGCCTCCCTGATAGGCGGAGAATATAAACAATCATTTCTATCCCTTTGCAGAGAAATAGCGGAAAGTGCAATGAAAAGAAACAAAACGTAAATATAAGAAATAAATAAATAAATATATATTAAAAAATTAAAAGTAGAAAATATAATTATTAACTATTAAAATATAAAAAATCTGTGATAAAAATAATTGTATAAGAAACAAAAATGTAAAATAAAAATAAAAAAAGCTATTGAAAATGTAAAAAGCAAGGGAAGAATGATAGATGATCAGAGGAAAAGAGAAAGACAGACGAATTGTGGCATGAAAGATTAGAACAGAAAGAAAGATTATGTGAAGAATGAAAGAAAAGAGAATGAAAATAAAATAACTAAGTGAAAAAATTCAATGCTTGCAAAGTCCCTATCCCAACTTAAATAGGGGTACGAGAGGCCCCCAATAGCGGGGGTATTAAAAAAAAAAAAAAAAAACCATCAGTTCGTTCTGGACCCTTGCGAAAAAAGTTTGGGAATCTCTGTCTTAGAAGAGCGTGAAACGTTTTTACTTACCCCATTAACTTTGCCGGTGGCGTGATAGTATAAAACATAATGCCTCCGATAATATACCACCTTTGTTCTCGAACTTTTATTTTAGCTGGTGACGTCACAATTGACGTCACTACCTTCTGATGTATGTACGTCATTAAGACGGGGATAACGCTGAGCGTTCGCGATATTTTCTATATCTAACTACCGACATACCGCGCCTGTAGGCATCTTTAAATGAGTATTGGTCAGGGATTCTTAAACTTGTTTAGTTCAGGTACCAATTTTGGAACAAAATTCTTTGAAATTGATATTTAATTTCTTGTTTACAATCACATAGAAAGTGGAAAAAATTTGATTGAAACTAGCCGATTCTCAAACTACTCCAGAATCATAAGAGTGGCCACTAAATCAGAGGAGAATAATTGCCTGGTCATTGTCACTTCAACTTGCAATTCTATTACGCTATGTCATTTAGTTTCGTTTGTAAGTAACTTCTAGTTGGAGGGACACTCAGCTTCAGTTGTATTTTATGGAATCAGGCGTTACCTTGCGGAAGTCCATACTAAGTAAGAAAAGGACCAATATTTAGCTACTTCCGCACATGCAGTGGTAGTCGTGCAATAAAGTGCACTGCCCGCCAGCCCGCTGATAAATGCGCATGCGGCAAACAATGCGAATCACACAACCGCCACTGCCAAATCACTCAACACATGTTTCACCCCTCCACGGGGCTTCAGTTGATTCATTTTTTTTAAATATTAGGATTAATGTTACACAGAGATTGGTGCCCGTGCGTTTGTTACTATATATATATATATATATATATATATATATATATATATATATATACGTATACATATATATATATATATATATATATATATACATATATATATATATGTATACGTGATATTGCTACCACCGTATGACACTGCTATACAGCCTGTTGTCTTGTTCGACGGACAGCGATGACTGCCTCAATCTTTAGCCCCTGAGCCTCGTGGATGGTGAGCGTCCTTGAACCTGTCTCTGTACTGTACCCATTGGTATCACCTAATGGTTAGGAACTTTGGAGTCAGTATAATCAACAAGTTAGGAATAGCTTAGGGGTATGTACGGAACTCTTTATTTCTGATTCTATCTTAAGTGAACTTGACAATAAGACTAGAAGTAAAACTACATTAAAATTTCTTAATTCATCACCGGTAACACATTGGCTGCAAAACCTTCGTCTTTAGGTAGTGTTTCATAGTTTATTGAACGCTGTCCAGCTGAGTTGGAGTCGACGATTGACCTCTTATAGCCTCTTAAAGCCTTAATTTACAATAAGTCTCTTACTAAGTCATAGTTTGGCAATGTTTTAACATTTATATTTATTTATTTAGTAAATGTAAATTATGTAAATCATACTATCAAAAGGTAGTTAGACCAGCTTTGGGCGTATATAGTTGTGTTGCCAGAGCTTCCCACGCGCGGTACTTCCAACAAGGTAGTTACAAATATGCGCCGGTGCTAATCTATTTCGGGAGCAGATTCGATGGCTCGCTACCATTTTACGGCCCAATAAACTGTCGACACGGGAATCGAACCTTGGTTTAGTGACATAAAGCTATTTATTATCCGCTCCCGCGCGGACGTCCGTCATTGTTTCGATGGATTAAGCTGTTGGGCCATGAAAAAAGAGGTTTAATGTGTTCATCATTAAAAAAATATACATGAATATAATAAAAATAAATATATGTATTTTTTGTACACGTAAACTACCCTTTAAAAGTACTTTTACCTTTTCCATTCTATGGTTGTGTGTAAGAGATTGCCTTGTGTGATAAGACCGCACATTGTACTTTTTTGTATATTATTGTAAAACTTATTAAATGTATCTTAACGTGTACAATAAAATAAAATAAAGAATAGTAAATAAAATAAAATAAAAATACATTTATTTTTTATTTGTTCTCTTGGTTAGTAATTAATTCGAATATCAAATATATAAGACTATTTGTACGCGTGACTTCGTTCGCGTGTATTTTAACAAAAAATAATTAAGTTATTTTTTATTTTAGAATCTTTCTAAGATAAAAGTAGCCTAAGTTACTCCTTATTATATCAAATAACTGCCAATATAAGTTCTGTTAAAATCGGTCTAGCTATTTCAGAGATTCGCCGGAACGAACACAGACAGGCAAAATAATATAAAGAAATTATTTTAGTATATGTACTATATACATATTTACAGGCTTGTATTAAAAAGCGGTTATTTAATTGTTACAAACAAACACTCCAATTTTAATAATTTGTATAGACTTTCCAGGCATGGCTCTAAGGTTGTCTGGTTGGTTCCCCTGTGGGATAAGTGAGTGAAAGGGCGTGTGAGGGCGGACTGCGGCTTGAGCTGTCAATGCAAAACATGTGTTATACATTCCGACTGATTACAACCAAAGATATCTCGCGTCGGCTGCAAATCTTAGTTAACAACTGTCTTCGACGTATTCTCGGTATATACTGGCCTAAGAAAGTCTCCAACGTAGATCTCTGGAAACGCTGCGGTGAGATGCTGATCGACCAGCAGATCAAACGCCGCAAGTGGAACTGGATAGGCCACACGCTGTGGAACCCTGATCATATACCGAGGCAAGCCATAGATTGGAATCCTCAAGGAAAGCGATGACGTGGCCGCCTAAAGCAAACCTGGCAGCGGACGATCACTGCAGAAGTGAAGGCAGTTGGAATGACGTGGAGCGAAGTAAAGTGCAAGGCTCAAGACCGCCCGGAATGGCGATATACTGCGGACTCCCTTTGCCCCATTCTGGGGACATAGGAATAAATGATGCATTTCGACTCAATGATGGTGATTGGTGTTGCCTGGTTAATTTTACTACCACTTTGGAAAGCAGCGTTTTGGCATTGGCGGAAAACACTCCAACTATTAGCAATTCTACGTCCGTTCATTACCCTCAGTGTCGAAAACATAGTAATGCTTGCTAATTGACGGTATGACTGGTATAATAATAAGGTGGACATCGGATATACCAATAACAGATTGTTAATAAGTGAATCAAAAATTATTTATAACCTAATACCCCGCTAGTTTCGTGGCCATACCGTCCCAATTTTTTAGGACGGAAAGGCAAAACCTTGGTGCGGCGTGACTGCGTACAGACCCCATTATAATTACATTATCAAAGGCGGCACGCACACTGCAACACGCTCTGTGTACATACACACACACACACACGTAATTACAAGACACATACAGCGTACAGGTGACGGGTATCGGTGAAAAAATGCCTCATTTTTCTGAGAAATTTGTCAGCACGATTATTAACATGTATGTGTTATAAAGGAGACATTTTTTGTAACATATATTATGTTAAGAAAATATATCTCTAGATTCTAGATAGATGTGACAGTCATTTGCTAAAATTAATTTGTAAGTTTTGTATAAGTATATGTAGCAAAAGTTATATAGGTTTTGGAGGATAGGTACTACAGGATGTGTGATATGGGAGTTGGTACTTGGGAATAGATATTGAGAGGGCAAGGATTCGAGAGATAAATAGAGGGATTTTTAATCGGGGGATTCGTACTAGATATATATTAGACTATATACATATATATATATATATATACACACATTTAATGGCCCCTGGTAATAGGCTCTCCCTTGTCGTATTTATGGGACAATGCATTACAATCTTATTAATAATAGACAATATCCTCAATAAATATACACATTTATCATATTGAATATACCCATTTTATATTATATCTGTTTTATTTCTTTTCCTTTTTCGTATTTCACATTTGTGTTTTACTTTTTTTCCTATTCCTTTAATTTGTTAACTGAAATAGTGCATATGTTAAGGGAATGTAAAAGAGGAGGAGGCACTCAGGTAGATATTAGGAGGAAAGGGATATTGTCTCAGGACATAGGTTCCGGAGGGAAAGTCTTGTGAGGTACAGAAGATAAAGGTACAGCTCGTATGTACTTGAGGGATACTCGAAGGACAGATATTAAGGGAAATATATTAGGATATATGTACTAGTGTATATATGTATATATGTAATATGGGATATATGTAATAGGGGGTGTTTATGGGAGATGGATAGTGGGTAAGATTTATTTTGGCCCCGTCATTGATGCCTCTCGATCAAACCCCGCATGTATGGGCTGGAACTTAATATTTACAAGATTAATATTTTTTATCCGTTAAACATCTTGTTTCGTCTTTTATACTTCTCAATTTCTTTCTTAATTTACTTCATTCCTCCTTTACAAATTCTAAAATCGTCTATCATTTTCATCATACCTTTTAAATGTCGCCTCTCAACCTTTTCCACAATTCCAATAATATCACAGATACAGTATTTGCTCATTTTAGTTGTCTTTGGTGTACTTATGTATACTGTGTTAGATATTTTTCTTATTTGGAACCTCCCGATCTTTCCTGCTATAACAGAGACGTTAGTCTAGTTAGTGAAATAAATCACTTCCTTTCTTCCTTTACAATCTCATATGTTCTAATTTACTTCTTTTCTTTACAATCTCTGTCTTTCTTCATATTTAAATCGCCTCCCGTGCATTACCTTACTTCACTCATCTTCATTCCTAGAAGTAGTTTAGTTTGCTACATTATCAAAGTTTTGATTCAATTATTTCTAGTTTAATTTTTATACCATTGTAGCTATTTTATTATTTTTTATAGTTACTAAACCTATATTGTTTTATTCAAGACTTGCTTGGGAACTTGCTCGTCTCTTTTTAACTTACTTCTGAGTCATATTCTTTTTATTGTATATTTTACTACCTTTTTGGACAATTCTAGGAACACAGGGCATCGTTAGTCGTCGTTCAGTATTGTGGAGTAAGCTTGTTTGGTTTCAGTTGAAGTTCATGCTGTTAGCCCATGGACTTTTACAGCTTCGTCGGAACTGAGTTCACGGAGCGGTAGGGTCCGTGAACATAAAAATAAAACGGAAGTTAGACAGACACATTCTAGTTGTACGATGATGTTCGCACGTAGTAAACCGCTGTACCCGAGTAGAGCTGTGTAGTGTTGATCTTGTGTATGCGGTTTGGAACGACAGCGTGGACTACAGGCGAGCCAAGGATGGATCGGGATCCAAGCTCGCTTCGCCCACGCTGTTCACGATTAGGGAGCGGGCGATCGTCCCCTAAGAACGAGTGTTGTGGTGTTGTGTGAAGAGTTTTGCTCTTTTGTGACTGACGCGATGTCCTGTGCGGAGTGTTGCAGGTGAATTGGTTGCAGATGCTGTGTGATAAGCGCTTGCAGTGTTGTGAGTCTGCAGCTGGTGTGGTGTGCTGCGTGTTCTGTGGGAACTCTGTGATGGGCTGATGCGTTAGGTTAAGCTCATATGTACAAGAGGGACACTCTTCGAGATAATTAGCGAAATACTTTAGTTGATAAGTACTGTTGACCCGCGAGCTAATAATTTTTTTTCTACGCTATACTATTCGCGTTTGTGTTGCTGCGTTTTTCCTTCGATGGTGTTGGAGTCGGCTTTGGTTTGTTGATTTATTCTTGCTTCTACCTCCTGATAGTTGCTATTCGGTGCGCCCTCTTGCTTGGGCGTGTCTTGTCACCTTATGATCTTCTTTATGGGGGCCCCCCTTGGTCTTTTTGGGGGCGTGGACACGCTTTTTATGCGGTACTATCTTCTTAAAGTGTGCGAGAGGGACGCCAGATGAAGCGCCCTCATTTGTACAAATAAATCAAAGTCATTTTTAGAAATAAAATCACTCTCAGTCGAATCGTCTTTCTTTAAAAACGCGACGCTAAACTAGTGACCAAAACAGCTGCCAACGCTAAATACTCGAGGAATTGGTATCGAGTGTTTGTATTGGAGGCGTAAATACTGGATTAGATAAATGAGATAGGGAATACTGGGGTGTTAGGTAGGGTAGGCGAGCATCAATGTTAGAGGTGTGAGGTACCGTGACTGAATAGATTATGTTTAGCATCGCTTTTGTTCGGGTATTAAATGCGCAGTAGCGCGTGGAGTCATTTGCATAACAGCATTATCTTATTACACGTATTATCTCATATTAGACGTCATATTGCAATTAGGCTCTCGTGCAACAGGAGAACAGGCTCGGTTTCGCAATGTGTGCAATCAAAAACATCTGTCAATTGACAAAACTTAATACGCCATTGTTTTAGCGTTTTGTATTTTTAACAGCTTGTGTAATAGCTGTATTAGTTATTTTTATAAGAGATAATGTTTTTAATACAAATATAGTTTCTGTATCTAAAAAGACAGCTACTAATGCAGTTCTTTGAAAATTGTTGTATGAGATTTTTTTCCCATATGGAATTAAACTAGGATCTCTTTTAAAGTAACGAAGGGGACTCCCTGGGGAGCCTCGGTTCTGGACGCTAGTTGTTGCTGTTTTACCGGATTAGAAGGTCGCCTAGCCTGCAGATCGCTTCGGTGAACGCAACATGGAGTGAGGCTCAAGGGCTTTCACCAGGGGACTTCCACCAGGGCTATCACTCGATAAAACCCGCTTAGCATTCCGACACAATGATGACCGAGAGTGTTGTACCTCGGTTTTTCCGGTGGCTATTGCCTGGCTAATATCACTACTTTGGAAAGCGTTAGTGCTGGGAGAAGTGGTGGAAGAAACTTCGGCAATGCTTCTATCTAACATAGCCAAGGTTGGAGTTGGGTTGGAGTTCTTTTGATATACAATCCGACCTCGTTTCCGACGAGACCGGTTGGTAATCGAATGGACTCGACCTCGGAATCAGTGCGGCTGCACGTGTTGTTCACCTTCTTATACCTTTCGTTAAGCGCCATAGTTTAAAATTAGTAACTTTTTTGTGGTTTCTGTATCATCGTCATCATCATATAAGCCGATAGACATCTACTGCAAGCCATAGACCTCCCCCAAATCGCCACTATGATCGGTCGACTTCGACCCTGACTTGCAAGCACCTCACTCGTATAAGCCCTAACGCGCTGTCGAACTAAAACATACTCTATATTAATAACGCAAAGGTTTAAACTCTTACTAATTATACATTAAACATTAAATCTAATGTTAAATACCAAACGGGCATATATACAAGATGTTGATACAACGCCTCTTGCAACACGCTGACACACTCCAGATCGGCCACGGGGTTATACAAACACGGCAATGTACGCGCATTAGCGGTAAACATTCGGCTTGATATATTAAACGTAACATTTCATTGCTTGTTATTGTAACAAACCCAATTTGAATATTTGCATATATTTTAGTGTAACATTTACAAAATTCAAATCGCATGTTAATTGACTGTAAGGGCTTATTATTCAGTAAATGGATATCCGTTGACAAAAATCCTTGGCAGTGATGTCACTTGATCATTTTGATTTCATTTAGGCTATATCTGATAGAGTATATGTAATTAATATGTATGGTTTTAAAAAGATATATCGTTGTAGAGTTTCTTCTCTGCTTCTTCTCCGCACAACTATAACATCTCGCGTAGCATGGTAGAGTCAAAAATAAAATAGATTAAAAAAATAAGTTGACAATTAGAGTTCTGTTCTGATCTTTCTTCTCCCAGCATCGAGGCACGACAGCGTTTTGTAAAAAATTATAAAACGCTGTCGTGCCTCGCAGCTGGGAGAAGAAAGATCCGTATCAAATAGCGGCAACCCTCTCCCAACTGTCTGCGTTTAGTTTAAGAGAAAAATAAATATTGTAAAAAAAAAACACTAGCGACACAAATAAGAATTGATAAAAAAAATAAGAGTTCTGTTAAAAGTTCCCAATGTTGAATAAATTAAATTTATCTTATATTAGGGGGACCGGAAAGTAATGTCGTTTCTGTCAACACATTTTACAGATCGATTGATTTTACCGCTCTCGCATTGATAATTTGTATACTAGATGGCAAAAGGTTGTTGCTAGCGAAGGTGAAATTATTGTTGATTAGAAATAAATACTTGTTAAAAATGTACTCCTATTTAACTTAAGAAACCGACATTACTTTCCGTTCTGCCTAATATTTATTTGAAATTAACAAGGTTAAAATAAATAATTGTAGTTATTTAATAATATTGCGTAATAATACAATAATAAACAAAGGTCTATTGTCTCAAAAACCAATCAATTTATTTACTCAAACATTTAATATTTTATTTATATTAAATACAGTCTATAATTTTAGCGTACACGCTCGCGAAGTGTTATCTCTAATTTCTTACACTCATTTTTAATTCTGCCTTTATTCTCATCTCATCTCTGGTAGTTGTCAAGATCCAGGTTCTGATGCTCCTGCTGCTCTAAGCATCACCATGTAGCTTCAAGTTTGGCGGAAAGAGCATTCACTTACTAATTAGTAACAGTTTTGATGACGTCTGTCCATCTTGTTGTAGAGCTTCCAATAGATCACTCGCTTCCACTGTTCCTGGCACCATCAGCCGTTCCATTTAGTCCTCATAACGGATGGCTTTATACCCTTGTACATAATTCATACTTTGTATAATAATTATATACGCAACTTCTCATAGAAAACTTTTAAGGTGATGAACAGCAGCGACCTCTGAGTACTATAATACTATCTGATATGTAATATACTGCTATCGTTAACCCGCCTACCAAGTGTGGCGATTGTGGTATATCCCCTTAGATATATTTTGAGTGAAACCTTTGCAGTGGGCGTCTATTGGCTGAAAAAAGAAGGGAAGAGATTATTTTCTATGGCTAGAAGTTTAGAAAAGAAAAAAGAGATAAGCAGAGAAAACGAAAAAAGTAGTTGACATGGCCAGATGTGGAAAAATGGCCACTGTAGTCTTAAAGTCTTGGTCTCCAATCTAGACCAGTAAAGATATCTTTGGGGGAGGTATATGCCCTTCAGAAGTCGGCTATAGGTTGAAACGACGCGTTTGTTTTAAAAGCATTTGCCTACAAAGGTTATAGAAATTTTATGAAGCCTGGTAAATGTATAAAAAACTATTTATTATAAAAATTCAATCGTCTACATTTGTTTTAAACCCAGATTCGTGAGCAACGAAATGAAGCGGTACAACGAAAGAAGCAGAATGAGCAGTCGAAAAATAATTATATAAACAAATCGTAAATGTCTGAAATGTTTTATTTTGTAATAGATCGTCTCCCACGCTCTTCACGCCGCGTTTCTATGGGCGTTTGACTTTCATTCGCATTCAAAATGTTAACAAATCTTACATTGGTCTGATTGTACGTATTTATTATAAAGTTCCACTAGATATATTAGACCTTCTTTTTGAGTATGGAACATAGTTTGTTAACTCATTCACATAATTGATATTATATAGTACGCATGACAAAAAAAATGGTTAAATTTTATTTAAAAAAGCAACTGTTGAGCTTCTGTCCGGTTCTTCTTAAAAGATCAGCGTTTAGGTTGGTTACTGCTTATGATGTTTAAATAATCGACGATTCAAAAGCGCGTGTACATGCCTATTTTAATAAAGATATTTTGAATTAGAATTATGACTTGAATTTGAATAAGACTGACTGTAAATATGAATTTGAATTCGAGTATGAAGTTAAAGATGAATTAGAATTAGAATATGAATTTGAAATAGAGTTTGAATTTAAAGATGAATTAGAATTTGAACTTGAGTTTGAATTCGAGTTTGAAGTTAAAGATGTATTAGAATTTGAATATGAAAATAAATTGGAAGTTGTATTTGAATATTAATTTAGCTTTATTCTCGGTACTATATTTTGACGTTAAAATAATGTTTAATTAAGAGAATATATAGTAATCTCTACTACGGTATGGGACTTTCACAACGCGATTCCATATTATGTGATTTTACTTTTCTTTTATAGATCCCTCCTAAATCTCATTCATACATTGTGCCAATTGTAAATTAGATTATTATCACTATAACCTCAGTCGCAAGATGTCCACGCTTGGATATGGACCTCTACCACAGATTTTTGTACAATTAGATACGTCAGAATCATTACATCAGCATTATCTTTAAATCTATATTTAAAAACGTATTAATATAAATTAGGTTTTAGTTGATCGAAATGTGCGGAATTTAGTTACTATTTTGACTTATTACATTTTTAATAAGTTTGATCATTTTTGTTGAACACTAGTAGCTGAGCGAATGAGAATTAAGACTTGCGATCGTAGGGTCGCGGGTTCCATGCAATCCCTGGATGCAATCTTATATAAATTATTTTGTACATTAATTATATAGAATTGCCACTATTCACAAGATTTCAGAGGTTGAACAAAAGCGTCCTCTGCGTACAATAATACCACACTGTGATCGCCAACCCGCTTGCCCAGCGTGGCGGGTGTGGTATATCCTTATAGATATCTTTGTGGGAGACCTATGTCTTGAATTGGGCGTCTACAGGCTGAAAAAAGAAGAGAAGACAATAACCTTTATAGCTAGTAGTTTAAAAAAGAAAAAAGAGATCCACAAATGAAAAACGTAACCGACATGGTGCGGGTGGACAGATGGCTGCCGTGGCCTTAGGATTCCAGTTTCCAATACAGAGTAGAAATCATAAAGTCTACGGAAAACGTTTGCTGTATACCGCTTCCAATTGATCTTGAAGGAAATGAAAGAAGCCTAGGTCCTGAAAAGAAATCCTATCGGTTAAGTCAGTGATTCCCAAAGTGGTCTATATCGACCCTTGGGGGTTTATGACAACCTGCAAGGGGTCTACGACAGCGAAAAAAAATTTGGGGATCCATGAAATGAAAATGGGGGCCCACGATATTGGATCTCAACACATACACTGATAGTACCTATTTACTTACATCATACTATCTTATAATATCAAAACATTTACATTATTTATAAAAGTACCTATGAAGTAAAAAAATTGTTTATTTAATGTTACGTATATTTTACATAACAGATACAAAATTTTATTTTGAGTAGTTTTAATTTAAATTCAATTAATAAATGTATAAATTAACATATGTTTTTACTTTAAGTTTTTAACACTAAACTTCACTACAGTTAGAAATTTACAGAAAATCAATATCAAGTAAGTAGGGGGTCTACCCAACACGGGAAAACATGGCAAGGGGTCTACGAGACCAAAAAGTTTGGGAAACTCTGGGTTAAGCGATGATGGCAGGCTTACTCGACTCTTTTTTTGACCCGGCTCACATTGCTGCCCAAAAAGCAGTTGTGAATTCAGCAGGTTCGAGTAGGAATAGCCTTAAACCTAGTTTATGATAGGCAAGCTCTTTGGGAGCTCGGGTCCGAACATATGTGATGATAAAAATACATATGTATGTAGTGGAAACAAAAATTTTCTTTAAAAATATATAATAGAAAGACATTGGTGTGCAACGAGCTACTCTCAATGCGAATGACCTCCGCAGTCGTCGCTGTGATGGTTAAAAAGGCATACAGGTCACCTAGTTAGCTTGCACAAAGACAGCGGACGTAAATCTTTTCTAGAGAATCATAAATCTGTTCGGAAATTTATAATTTATATAAACAAAAGTTGAATCTTCAACGTTCTGAAACCGGAAATCATTTCTCTCAGTGTAATGCCGTCCTCGCGTGCAGATGGCGAATCGGAACTAGTAATGTGAACTGAAAAAATGTTAAATATCATTATTTTACTTCAACATGCACTTTTGAGTCATCAATTATTTATTGGAATCAGGCGTTATTTTGCGGAAGTCCATCCTAAGTAAGTTTCACCCCCGTGGAGGGGTGAAACACGTGTTGAGTGATTAAACGGTGGTGATTGTGTAATTCGCATTATTTGCCGCACGCGCATTTATCAGCGGGCTGGCGGGCGGTGCACTTTGTTGCACGACTACCACTGCATGTGCGGAAGTGGCTAAATATTAGTCTCAAAAGTGGTTATGTAATAGTCCTTTTCTTACTCATCAATTATTTTTTACTTTATACAAGGTCAGTATGACCCGTGACTACGCTATCAGCGGTACTGAGAAAGCCAGTATGGAACTCAACAGTTCCTTTTCTTTAAATTATTTGCAATAGATCCTCACTGCAAGTCATAGATCTCTCCAAAGTTATCTATGGGGAAACATACCATAATCACCAAGCTTGGAAGACGGGTTGGAATTGTGGTATTATGGTAGAGCAGAGGATGCAGCTGTTCATTCTCTGGAAACTTGTGTGTAAGTGGCCATCCTATATAATTAATACATTACATAAGATTATATTCCGGGATTTGAACTCCTGACCTACCATCTCTGGTCTCAGTTCTTACCGCTTGGATACTAATGGTCAATAATCTTTCATGAAATTTATATTTTGTGCACATTCTAACCCAGAGTTCCCCAAATTTTTTTGTGTCGTATACCCTTTGCCATGTTTTTCCGTGTTAGGTAGACCCCTACTTACCTGATATTGATTTCCTGTAAATTTCCAACTGTAGTGAAGTTTAGTGTTAAAAACTAAAAGTAAATACACTTGTTAATTTATACATTTATTAAATGAATTTAAATTAAAACTACTCAAAATATTTTTTTTATCTGTTATGTAAAATATACGTAACATATTAATATTTTTTTACTTCATAGGTACTTTTATAAATAATGTAAATGTTTTAATATTATAAGATAGTATGATGTAAGTAAATAGGTACTATCAGTGTATGTGTCGAGATCCACTATCGTGGACCCCCATTTTCATTTCATGGACCCCCAAATTAATTTTCGCTGACGTAGACCCCTTGCAGGTTGTCATAGACCCCTAGGGGTCGATATAGACCACTTTGGGAATCACTGCTCTAACCAATCAATTAAAAAAAATAATCAAAATATCTATTCAGTTCTGTGGCCATTGGAAAATTTTTGATCAAATTTTCTTATCTATAAAGTCATGTGCGTTCGGTAAATTTTAAATTAAGTTTTCCATCTGTTCGTCTCGTCGGCGCTTGGGTTGGTCGTAAGAGAATTAGTCTATCGTGTAATAACGTGTTCCCCCGCCTCTCTACAGCATTGTGAGGCTGATTCAAAGGATTAATTGGGTCATCGATTGGTTCCAGAATATATATTTTATTCATTTGGGTCTCTCCAAATTTGCAACGATAGATTTTACACTATTTGAATATTGTAGCGAAGAAATATAGGGCAAGCGATTCGAGAACCTGTTCCAATTATGAATATATTTTATTAAAGATATACCTCGGAATTTATCATCTGTATATCAGCTGAAAGACTTCCATTCCAAAGGAACAGGCCTCCCCCAAAGATCGCCACCATGGCCAGTCCTGCCCTGTCCGCATCCAAAAACATTCAGTGACTTCAAATATGTCGTCAGTTCAAAAAGTGGGGGACCTAAGGTGTTGGG
Organism: Battus philenor; assembly: GCF_028537555.1. Lineage (NCBI taxonomy): Eukaryota > Metazoa > Arthropoda > Insecta > Lepidoptera > Papilionidae > Battus > Battus philenor. The sequence continues at coordinate 469,377 of NW_027181686.1, read as the reverse complement.
TAAGCCTGACAAGAGTAAGGACAACCATCGTTGAAATATAATCAGGAATATACATGAAAGAAGAGACGCAACCTGTTAAGGAGATCAAAATGTGGAGAATGAATTAGTGAAGGCTGTGAGGAAAGAGACAAAGAATTTGTGAGTAAACAATATATATTTATACCCTAAGTGTAACGTCAAAGTCTTACACAGACAGGGGAATTAAAAAAAAAAGTGGGAGACCATCCCACGCTATCTAATCCCACTCATCTACCAATATCTTAATTATTGTGCAATAAAAGATGACGTCAAATTCAGGCCTCTTATAACCGAGTCTATAATAAATCTATATGGGAAGCCTATGTTCAGCAGTGGACGTCTTGTGGCTGATGATGGTGGTGATGATTACAAAAGCAGGTGATGATTTCCAAAAGTGATCCTAGGTGAAAAATGTTATACCTGAAGCTATTTTTGTAAAGATACCGATGTCATTACAGACCAGAAGATTTTATTTATATTATACAGGATGATTAGAAATAAATGTAAAAGCTTTAAGGGAAGTATTAAGTACCTCATTTGTAAATTTACCAATAATCAATGGTACATCGTGGTTCAAATAATAAATACATTATTATAATATAGTAAGATAAAGTATTTTCAAAATTTTGGTTACAGCGTGTTAATTATTACTATTTACTGTTGATTTGTATTGTCTAAAGTTATTTGTCTGTGGCATTATAGTAGAAAAATGAAATGTAATATTTATCAGAGTAATCACTTTACAAAGGGTGATTGAAAATGCGTTCATCCTGTAAATATGTATCGAATTTCTAATACCATATACAATGTAAACTCAAAAACACTAGTTTTCTCTTTATTTATTTCACAATATATAAAGGGAAATAAATAATACAGAAAGTTATGTAATTAATCAAAAATTGCTTAGTTGTTATAAAATGTGAAATGAAATATAATATGTATTAATTAAGGATATATAAGATAGTAATGCCCTGTCCCATAAATACGATGGGAGAGATCAAGAGGCCCTCAATAGCGGGGTCCATAAAAATGCCATATATACTGACCTCTCAATGTCCCTTAGTAATAAAACCCATCCAACGGTTGTCTGGAAAATTCCACCATTTACTTCAAGAGAGTCATCCAACGGTTATTTGGAAAATTCCACCATTTTCTTCAAGAGAGTCATCCAACGGTTATTTGGAAAATTCCACCATTTTCTTCAAGAGAGTCATCCAACGGTTATGTGGAAAATTCCACCATTTTCTTCAAGAGAGTCATCCAACGGTTATTTGGAAAATTCCACCATTTTCTTCAAGAGAGTCATCCAACGGTTATTTGGAAAATTCCACCATTTTCTTCAAGAGAGTCATCCAACGGTTATTTGGAAAATTCCACCATTTTCTTCAAGAGAGTCATCCAACGGTTATTTGGAAAATTCCTCCATTTTCTTCAAGAGAGTTTGTTAACTTATTAAGTTATTTGGTTTCAGAAGCACGGCCTGAAGCATCGGATGAGGTAGCTGTCGGTACCCGAGACATGGGACCGGGCCTGGCGGGCAGGATGTGCGCAGCATGATGCCGCGACGCAAGCGCCGGTTCGCCTCCCGCCTCAGGAACTACCTGAGGGGCTTGCTGGCTTTCCTCTTCAGCAACGTCGGGGTCATCGTCCTGGTCGTCGCGTACACTGTGGCTGGTAAAACTCTATTTTAAATTTATTCTTCATCTCCTCCTGTGTCTTTTTTTTTTCTCGTACCCCTGTTTTGTTTGGGACAGGGACTTTATTTACAAATATATTTTTTTCATGGTTTTATCTTTATTCTACACTCACTTTCATTCTTCTCAATTTCTTTTATTCTTTCCTTTTATCCTTCACAATATTTTGCAATTTTTTTTGTTCTTTCATTACATCTTGCTTTCATCGCCTTCCTTTCCTCATCTTTTTTACTCTTAGGTGGCTAGGTACAATTTTATTTCTAATCCTTATTTTTTTCTTACATTTCTATCATTATCTTTTGCTATTACAGATTTGTTCAGATTAGACTTTTTTCTTTTACATGTGTTTTATATGTGCATTTTGGTTAAAGTTTTCCTACTTGGTTTTATTATTTTTTATTGCATTGCTTACCACCCTGCGAGCAAACAATAGAAATGATGGGCGAAGGTTGTCGTCGCCCATCATTAGGGCGATGCTTTCCGTGTCTATTTTTATTTTAATCGACGTTTCCTCCTGTGTCACAAACTCTAAGAACAATTCAGTTGGATTCTATTAATCATCTCTTATTTCTCCATTGTTGATGTAGTTGTGACATTTTAGCATGAAAAAGAAATACACATGTACTCAAGTCGTAAGGTTCCTGAGTGGCGACCAGGAACCGATAGAAGCAACCTGGGTAGGTCTCCCTCTAGGTAGACGGAAGATATAGTCAAGGTTACTGCAAGTCCCTGGCCACGGGCAGCGCCTGGTTAGTCGTACTGGTGATCTTTGGGAAGACCCTTGCCTTGCAGATGGCGACAATCGGCTGACATGATATTAAAATCTTTTTAAAGTATAATCTATATTCCACAGGCATTAGCGTGTGTATCTTTGTTTATATTATTACACTTAATATTTAAGATTTTTTGCTTATCTTTTCGCATGTAAATTTTACTAACTTAAAACATAAACAATTGAAGTAAACTGAAGTCAACCGAATATTAAGATTTTTTTTCTTTTTACCGACGCCCTGACAATGTCTAGTTTTTAAAATTACGTTTCGTGCGACCACTTCCAGGTCTCTACTCCATATTGGCATCCTCAGGCGTGCGATGAATCTTGCGATCGCATCTTGAGTCTGTGTAATACACGCACGAGTTCGTGTGACGTAATTTTTGCATGGTTTAGCTGCCATTACCCAGCGACATCCCGAGACCTAGACTATGTTGTCGGTCTACCTAGTGATACATATATAAAGCCTTCGTGGCATTTTTCATATCGCACACAAAAACACGTGCGATGTAACAAGTTTAAACACAAAACTTCGTATACACCGCTTCGTTTTTAGGACGGCCTCCCGCCCCCGTCATCGCGTACAGCGATCAATTTTGGAGTCATTGGTGTCTTGTTGGTTTTTAACTATACCCTAACATGTCCTGTTTTTAAAATACGAACCATTCGTGTTACCACTTCTTCATCCCTACTCCATATTGTCACGACGTACAAATCTACGCGCATTTGTCGCAGCAAGACCGTAAAATATAAAAAGATTTCAATGGAAAAAGGTAGTAGAAATACATTTCCTGTTTTCTTTTCTTTTAAGATACGTATTATTACAAAGCACAATTTACAGAACCCTCTAAACTATAAACACTGAATTAAAGGGTCAAGAACACGCGTGACCTTGAAGTTTTTTATAATTTTTTGTGTATGGTTCTCGGAAATTCCTACCTAGTACTATCTCGAACTTACTAGAGCTTTATCTGTAGTATAAATAAGGGTACTCCCCATATCGACAGTTCAGTGTTATTTTTTGAGTTATAACATTAAGATCTACGTTCAATGATACAAAGTGACTATTTGGCAAGTTATTTGGACAGTGATTTCTTGAGCGATTTGGAAGCGTAGTTTGGACTAAGCGAAAGTATACTTTGTGTTAAAGTAGGGTGACCATCTGATTTGTGAATAAAGGACTCCTTGTGAACCGGTGGTGTTTCATTTCGAGTCAGAACCAGAAATTACAGAAGGTAGTCAGATCTGGATATTTCTTTTTGTTCTTAGTGATATGAAAGAGGTCGACTGTAATATGTATCCTCGTTTTTCTACCGGTGTTTCATATCTAGAGCTTTCTTTTGAGAATTTTCTTATTTAAACATTTCCAATAATTCTAAATTACAGACTCTATTTGTAACAACACATGACCCTGATGGAGAGTACGAACCCAATGAATTTAAATGCAAAAAGGTTATGACATGAAATGTCATAGGTTGACATAATCTGTATTTAAAATAAATACTATAAAACAATAAAATAAGCAATAAATTAAGGAAAGAACTGAAATACGAAATTTCTAATTATATCTTTTAATCCATTCATTAAACTGCACGTATTAAAAGTTAGTAAACATAATCTTTGATGTAAACTACAGAGATAACATTTGCCGGGTTGAACAAGTTATATATATCAGGGGTGGCCAAACTGCGGCCCACTTGCAGCTCTTTGACCAATTATTTTTTGCTCCGATTGATTGTCGAATTATTTAAATATTTAAATTAATATAACTCATGTCAGCTCTTGAGATATCGAAACAAATTAGTACTGTGAATAATAATTATAATTCCACCGTAAAATTAGCGAAATCTATACACCGATCATAATTAACTAACTGGCATCTTAAGTATTATTAGTAGTGCTGTCATATACCTGTACCGTTATATATAATTTCAATACACATATAGTACTTCTGTTTAAATAATTTCAATAAATGTGATTTTTGTAAAAAAAAAACATGTGCGTAAAAATTTCAAATTTCGAGAAATAGCTCGCTCTACCAAAGAGCTTGGCCACCCCTGATATACACAATAAGTTATAATTGGTTGCCCTTAATAACACCGAAGAGGTTTATGTCAAGCAGTATAAAATGTTTCAAGATCTTGTATAATTAGTTCGTAGTGTCTCAGAGAGATGTATGTTACATTCACTTTGAATTTTATAGCATCTGTTATATTCTCGTCGACTGCGTAATCTTTGATGTGATTGACAGATTAAAAATATTAAAAAAATCTTTTGATGTGAATATTAAAAAGTCAAGTCAATTAATCACTACTTTTCCTGTGATGTTAGTTTTGTTTCTGTTCCGTAATTGATACCATCGCAGCTGTCTATCTGTCCGTTACACATTAACATTTTGCATTTGTTAGATGTTTAGGAAACTACGTCATATCTATAATAATTCAATACTTTAATACAGAATGTTTGTTATCAGATATACATATAGATATTGTTTATTATATATTATATATTGAAGAAGGCAAAAACAGACGGAGCTTTAAAAATTCATAATTGGATGTCCCTTTCAAAATGGACAAACGGTCTTGTTAAACTCTTCGGAAGAACCTGAATGCAGGTCATGTTCTCTATGGTGGGGCTTATGCCCAGCTGTGGTCATACTATAGTTACAAAGATGACGATGATAAAACTATCTTATTCCACGTGGAAAGGGCTGTGCTCTGAATTAAATCACCAATGCGGACATTTGTAAAAGAACAAAAGTAAAATGTAACTCGACAGATTGGTAGTTTGAAATGGTAGATAGCAGGCTACCAATAAACTACGGCATGGAAGTAGAGCGTGGGATGTCCAACCACAAGGTGGGCAGACGATCTTGTTAATTCGTTGGAAGACGTTGAATGCAGGTTGCTTACAACTGTTCCTATTAGAAACCTTTGTGGGGTAGTCGATGTCCAGCTGTGGACATATAATGACTGAAATGATGGCGTTAATTGATACACCACTGACTGTGTTCTATATTTGAAATGATATTCATATTTCAACAGTAAATTCGTTAATAGCTCTTTCAAAGTACGATAAACAAATAGTATATATTTATGTACTTATTTAAAACACTATTTATACATTTTATGTAAAATGGATTTAATGCCGAAGGCTTTCTCTACCAGTCCACCGTTAGGCGGCGCAGAGATAAATTAATAAAGGTAGGTGAACTAACTAATATTATATAACAAAAAATAAATTAAAAAATTAAAATCGAATAGAGAGGGAAAATAATGAAATAAAAACACCTTATATAAATACACTAATAGCTACTACTTTAAACAATTATATATATATATATATATAATTATCGCGATGATTCCGTCACCTTGTCAAGCAACAGCTTTGGAACCTTCGCTTTATATCTAATATATAAAATTCTCGTTTCACGGTATTCGAACTTGAACTCCTCTGAAACGGCTTGACCGATTTTTACCAAATTTTATATGCGTATTTAGTAGGTCTGAGAATCGGCTACTATCTATTTTTCATATTGATAAGGGTTGTTCACCTTTTTTTTTATTTTTTTGACGAAATTTTTTGTTTTTATTTTTTATGATACAACATACAAAAATACATACAACCATAAATTTTCACCCCTCTACTATCAACCCTTATTTTTAAATTGAAAATTAAAAATATTTTTTTTGCAAAACAACGTTTGCGGGATCAGCTAGTTAGTATATATAAATATATATTAAGGTGTATCTATATATAATTATCCAGAAATGAAGTGCTTTTATTTATTCAAATATAATGATATTAAGCAGAAATTATTACTATATTTATATAGGGTGTAATTATTCTCCCTTTCAATTTGATTTTACTTTTTTATTTTATTTTTCGTATATTGTAATATTAACTTGTTTCACTAACCTATATTAATTTATTTCTGCATCGCCTTACGGTTTACTGGTAGAGAATGCCTTTGGAAAATATAAATAATTGTGTATTTTGAACGAGAAACAGTATCCTGTTTACTTTTCACAGGTGCCTTCATGTTTCAAGCCATAGAAGGTGCGAGCGAGATAGAGCGCGCGAACAATATGGCGCTAGAGAGGAACAGCACGGCCCAGTACCTGTGGCAAAATGTGACGTTGGCACTGAATTTGTTCAATGAAACAGCTTTAAAACACAAGTGAGAATGTTACAGGTTAAGTATAAAATAAACAGGATGTTCTAGAAAAATCGGTTAGATCGTATGTTGTCCATTTTGGACATTAGGTCTATTGCCCCCTGACGCTTCATGAAGCATTAAATATACTCTTTTTATAAGTCCTTGCCGGCCTTACGATACTCTGAAATAAAGTAGCTTGAAACGAGGTCCTTCATGACATTAAAGACATTTGTGTAAGTGAAAAAAAATTTAACTCAATTTGTTACGATCTTCTATGTTTTAAATTTAATGACATCAATGTAAAAGAGTTTAGTATGCAGCATTATTGTTGATAAATGATAAATATATATATGAACAAAATAAAAATAAAAATAAAAATATAGTTAAAAAATACTTTTAATAAATATTTTTATTCGTCATCATTTCAACCCATAGACATATCTTTGTATACCATAATCATCACACTTAGCAGGTGAATTGGCGATCGTAGTGTGTTATTATGGTTCGGATCTCCATGATCTAGAGCAGTGTTTCCCAACGTGAGGCCCACGCCCCACAGGGTGGTAATTTGATTGTTAAAGGGGGCAATTCGAAAGTGGACTCAACACGAGTTTAACTCTTTCGGTTTAATATAAAAATATATATGTTACATAAGGAGGCATAAGAATCTTAAAAAGAGTAAGGTAGGGCATGGAATATATAAAGTTGAAATATTCTGGTCAAGAAACTAGTTTGTTAGCAGTGGCAATTCTTTATTAATGCACAAAGTGTGAAAAATATAAGATCGTTTCTTAGAAATCGAACCCGTGAATTACGATAGCAAGTATCAGTGCTCTACCGTTGTCAACCTAGTATTTAAATTATTATTTGATAAATAATTACAATTAGCAATAGTGTAAAGTATTATGTTACAAAAAAAGTTAGGGAATGAATTGTTTTAACTAAACACAAAAATAAACAGAAGTAGTTAATAATGGCTTATCCTGACTTCTTTTATTTCAAGGTTCTAAATTTAAATCGGTTCTGTGAGATTTGGCTCTTGGAGCATTTTAATTTTTTTAACGTAACCTTTACTGCTGTCCAATTAGTATTTGGAGATTTTACGGGTGGAGGTCGTCGAGCCTTCGCTCGGTTCGATCGCTTAGGTGGGCGTTTTGAAATATTACCTACGGATGCATTTATAATATATATATATATATATATATATATATATATATATATATATATATATATATATATAAATATATATTAAAATGACCATGCTGAGTACGTAGTGGATTGTTAATTGATCAGGAGTTCATTATAGAAATGCTCAATCTACTTTTAATTTCTCTTAAATGACACAGAAAGCAATGTTTATTTTATTTATTTACACTTTATTTTATACTTTAGATAATAACTAAAAAACAGTATATAGAAGTACAAGAGGAGATCTTATCACTCGAAGCGGTCTCTACCAGACAACTTTTGGGTGATGAGAGACGTAAAAGAGAGAGTTTAGGGTGTTCATACATACAAATAGATACATTACTATACACACATATATATACTTGTGTATATGTATGCATTTATGTGAAAAACGTGGCTAATATCTAGTTTGATTTCAGGATAAGCATAGAGTTGAATAAATATCAAAGCAAGATCGTGACGGCAGTTCGTAGCGGATGGGACGGAGGGAGATCCTCTCGTCAGTGGAGTTTTTCCTCTGCATTTCTCTACTCTCTCACTGTTATAACAACAATAGGTAATGAAATTTTATGTGTACATATTTTTTTACCATGACTTAATAAGTCATAAATAAACCATAATCTTTTAGTTGAATATAAGATTACCAGAACATCTTTATCGCCGTAACATTCACTATGTCGTAGGTCCAAAAAAACTAAGTAATGATCAAAATAACCGTTTAGTTAGTTAGCTCTTGATTGGTAATAAGCAAGCTGCAATTCTGACTTTCCTTCCAAACATGGCCTTTCAAACTTTATCTCCATTCCCAAGACTTCACCTTGTTTCTTATTTCATCATCACAGTACATCACTGGATTTATTTTCTAGTTTAATTTATTTCTCTTGTAGCTTTACAGTGAGGGTTCCTGGTGTCTGGTAAATGTAATATTACCAAGCTAATCTTAAATAGCCAATATACAATATAAGTAAGAAAAGGAGTTATGTTACACCATTTCTCCTGTAGATGCCCCGCAGAGGGGTCAAACACGTGTTGAGTAATTTGGCGGTGGCATTGTTTGCCGCATACGCATTTATCAGTGGGCTGGCGGGCGGTTTCGCAATCATTCGATTGACCTTCGGGTCACAGATGCGCAAGGGTTTCTCCTAGAGCTTGAACCTATACAGATACACAGAGAATCCCTCTTGTCTGGAGAACATCTGCGGCAGATACGTGTCCTGGCTATTGCGGCGTCCGGGAAAAAATTCCTCGTTGTGGATGCTTACCTTGTGGATGCTTGCATTGTGTTAGTCTTACCTTCCGTGTACCTCCTTGCCAACGAGGCTCAGTAACATATATGCCTGTAACATATATAGGTCATAGATTTTCGACAAGATAGTAGGGTATCTGGTAAGCTGATATTACTCTTAAAATAGAGAAGCTATTTGCCCGATAAATAAATGAATTCGAGATGCATTTATAGACGTTGATTCCTTGAAAGCCTTAGATCGGTGCCGCTAATTAGGTTAGTTGGGAGATTGGAGCGAGATCTAGAGGACAGTAAGTGAGTTCGACGTTCCGATGGGAATTATATTGAGTTCGTTCCGTTTAAAGTGCGCCAATCAGCGGAATCGATTCCCATTTATAGCCGACGGGTTAACAAATTGCATTCTATGTTCAATTTGAATGTATTTGGTTCATATAACGGAACGCAATCCTTCATTTAAATCGCTTACTGTATAAATAAATTAATGTTAATGGTTTTTAGATAATATTGTTACGTACTAACACCACTGGTTCACAAAGAGTCCTTTATTCACAAATCAGATGGTCCCCATCTTTAACATAAAGTATATTTTCGCTTAGACAAACTACGCTTCCAAATCGTCCAAGAAATCACTGTTCAAATAACTTACCAAATAGTCACTTTAATCGTAGATCTTATAACTCAAAAAACAACACTGAACTTTCGATATGGGGAGTACACCTATTTATACTATGGAAAAGGTTCTAGCAAGTTCGAGATAGTACTCGGTTAGAATTTCAGAGGACCGTACACAAAAATTTATAAATGACTTCGTCACGCGTGTTCTTGACCTAAGGTTCCGTGTTTATTGTTTAGAGGGTTCTGTAACTCGTGCTTTGTAACAATATATTGTTAAGCAGTTTTATATATCACCCTGTATGTGGGAATATAACGTAAACAAGGGCAAGTTAAAAATTTTGCAAGATGAACGTATGATAAACACATAAGAGTGTAGGTATATATTTCATTTATTTATAGCAAAAAAGTGGAATCAAATGAACTTCTACCATTAAAGACGAGAGTTTCAAACGCTTTCTGATCTGAGAACAGCCTACAACAAATGCAGCCGGGTTTTATTTTTTAACTTAATATTTCTTATTAATTTATTTACGGTACTATTTACTTAGATGCGGCGTGGGCAAATCCCACATAAGGTGGACATAGGTAAATCTGTGGAACGCCTGGTATGTGGGTAGTCCAAGACTTGATTGATGATCTTTGAGATAGGCCTTGGTCTTGTAGAGAGCGGGGCTATTATGATGATAATTTACTTAGGATCTTTCATGGTGATGTATACGTTACGAGGTGATGAAACTAGAATCAGATTGAGTTTTACTTTAATGGCATCATTCAATTTAAAACGATGGTTGCAATTGCGTCTTGATCTAAGACTAACTCAGTCGGTTTTTTGTAATCCCTTAAACTAGGGGTGAGCAACTTTTTTATTGTGAAGTTATTCATTATTACAATACATTATTTTGTTAATCAAACTTCGATCTCAAGTAACAGTTCTCTTCTTACTTATCATTTTATTGTAATTTTTTTCATGAAAATACATAAAATAACTGAATACAGATTATAAGAGTAGTTTTAAGACAAATCATATATAAATATTTCAACAAATTAATAAAATTATTGCGAGTCTTCTTATTATAGCAACGATTAAACTGAAAATTCGAATATTAGGTTAGTACAGGGTTAAGCAACCTTTATAATCAACGGGACAATTCAAATTCTAAAATTTTTTGACGGGCCGCATATAATATAACACTTTTTAATAATCATTAGAATAAGTAAATATACAGATTACAATGCAAATTTATAATTAAAAGATAGGAACCGAAAAACGAATATACTTTAAATTAATTTTTATGAATAATTTTGCATCGTTTTTTCGATACAAGTGTATATACAATACGTATGCATCTTTCTAATTTTCACTCTGTTTTGACATTTTATTATAATTCATTTTATAATAATATATTGATGTGAAAGAGTCCATAAAATAAATTCAATTTTAACAATGCTTGGCGGGCCGAATGATACTTTATCTCTGATTAAACAAATATACATGACATAATAAAAAGTGGCTATATTGAAAGTCAATTGACTGTCCGTACGAGACATGCAAAAAAATGGGCATTTATATTAACTTATTCAAATTGTATTTGAGGTAATACATTAACGTAACAATAGTCATGTAACGTTTAGTTAAAGGGATGTTAATATTACTACGAAGGTTCTCCGGTATATGAAAGCTAACACAGCTTTCCTTTGTCCGTGAGCGGTAGCGTGCGAGCCTTCGTATAGAGGTATACCCGAGGTCGCTGAACCAGCGATACGTATTGTCTCAAAATGACTTGCAAAAACACGATGTTGTGTTGGCATTTCGTATTAAACACATTAATTTTCCTTTCATTAATTTATTGCATACTAAACACTAAAAGAAAATTGCAAAAATATCTTAATTATATTATTATATCGGTTTTCGAGGCGTAGGATGTCCACGCGGTGAATAGATGACCTTGTGAATGTCGTCAAAAGGCGTATGTATATAAGGATGTCTTACAACTGAACTGAAGAAGAAGATGATGATAATGGAATTATTTACAGTGATCAGATATAAGAAGGACTTATAACAAACTTAGAAGCGTTTTCTTGATTACTTCCACAGTAACCTTATTACAGAAAGGAGAAGAATGTACTAAGATTGAAGTAAAAAAAGGACCAATATTTAGCCACTTCCACACATGCAGTGGCAGTCGTGCAATAAAATGCACCGCCCGCCAGCCCGCTGACAAATGCGTATGCGGCAAACAATGCGAATCACACAACCGCCACCGCCAAATTACTCAACACGTGTTTCACCCCTCCACGGGGCATCTTCAGAAGTTATGTTACACCGATTATTGCCAAACACAGAGTCACTGTGAGAGACTAATCGGTGTAACATAACTCATGAAGAAGTCCTTTTCTTACTTAGGATGGACTTCTGCGAGGTAACGCCTGATTCCATTAAAAGTACTAAGATTGATTTCTAAGAAAGTAAAAGATTATTTGATGATCTTAGATTTCTGTTAACATTTTGTGATATAATAAATGAGCGTGTCTACATGGGCAGGTGGATCACCAGGTAGACCGGTGATAGTCAAGGTGATCTAAGGCGGAAGCCTGTCAGTGGACACATATCATCTGATATGATAACTGTCTTATCTTGTTTTATATAGCTATGTCAGTGTTACTGCAATTCTGTTTTACTGGATTTAAGAAGATTTAGTTCATGTCTCACTACACTAGATGGCGCTGGTAGCCGATTAAATGACGATTTTGAAACTTTCTGTATTATAGCATATAAGGTGTGGGATTTTCAACCATAATAGATTCTTCGAGATCGACACCCGGATTTTATTACATACCGTATAGATTTACTATCTTTACAGGTTACGGTCATTTAAGTCCGCGGACAAGTTGGGGGAAGTTGGTGACCATACTGTACGCGTTACTGGGAATGCCTTTGTTCCTACTATATGTCACCAATGTTGGTAAGACTCTTTTCTCTCCTTTTTAGTCATTTGCTTATAGCAGAGTTGGAGTGATCTTGAAGGTATTTTACAATGCTAATATCTCTTTCTCAAAGCACTCTGTTCTGACCGTCATAAAGCTGGGTGACATCCTAATCTTGTACCATTCGATATGCCCTGGCCTTCAAAGTGTTGTCTACCTCGAATAAAGTGGCAAAAGTATTCCTTGGTCTTAAAAAGTTTGAAAGGGAGGCAGTACAACGGTCATATAAAGTTTACTTATGAGAGCATCTTCTTTTTTCTTTATTATTTTTGTTTTCGTCTTCTTTAGACATCTATTTACTTATTTTCAAGTATTGCCACGAAGACAATGTAAGTTCTTTCTCTATGAATAAATCATAAAACGCCAGTGTGTTTGGCCACATTCACGATGTCTCGGTGATCATATCGTCCTTGGTATCGTCGTTTTAGCTTATAAACACTCACTTCTATGGAAAAGATATCTATGGAGGGGTATACCATAATCGCCACGGTTAGCAGGCAGATTGGAGATCGCACTGTGGTATTATACACATACAAATTTTAAACACATTATAAAATTATTATTTACTGTATATACGTAAAGATACTTTTTATAATGCCCTGTCTAAAGTGACAACACGTCATGATTTCGTCAGAACAGTCCTGCTTTATAGAATGGTGTCCTATATTTTCTAAAAAAATCCCATATAAATACATATATACCCCATTATATGTTAATTATACTGAACATGAAGGGAAAAAAACATTTAAGATAAACCGGACATATTTTGGTATACTTCTTGACTTTTAGATGAACATATACAATGAAGTATATTATTTTGAGTTATTAGTCTATTTTAAAATTTTATTGATTTTTTCCCGCTTTGTCTTAATGAAAGTATGGTCACTATTGTACTGTCAAATTCAGGCTTAAGCAACAACTAATATGTTTAAATGCAATTTAATACAGCGCTAAAACTATACAGTACGAGTCTCGCCTTCAATTAAATCCCGCAAGCACCTGCAAAAGTGTAAATATAATTCCAGGTCAACTTTTGGCGCGTTGGTTCAAGTGTTTGTACGCGCTGGTATGTTTGTGTCGGGGATGCCCCGGCTTCAGTAGGAGAAGGGTAGTACGGTTGCGTACTCAGGTGAGTACTTCCTCATATTATTTTACATAACGTTCAGTGCTCAGCACTCGGATCCGAGTGGGACGAGTCTATAGTAGCAGTGCTTATCACTCGGACCCGAGCGTGCGGCTCCTTTATTTTGTAGTAGTAAAAAAACTTCGACGCTTATGGTGTGTTGACGTGGTTTTGAGTGTCTGACTCTGATATTATCAACTTACTAAAACTAGTAATAGATTCATTCCTAACAGTGCATTAGCGATTTGTATCCATATCTATCTTTAAAGTCATCTAAGCAAAGTTGACGAGTAAGATCGTAGTACTTTTATTTAACGCAAGATATTTAACCTGCGTTTAGTGGTTGCCATACGGGAGGTCATATTCCTTGTACGCGTGATGTACTCGCTCTATCTCCAAAGATTTATATCCTCTCCATCCTCCAAAGATATTGTTCTTCAGCATCAAAGCTCGTCAACCAGAATTTGACAGAAGTATTAGTGATATAAAACTATGATAATAAATAAAGTGCATTTAAATAAAAAATGTAAATTCTTTATTTAATTTTCCAAATAAATTTCATACCATTCAAAGAAATCCCCCTCCGATGAAACGCACTTTCGCCAACGCTTTTTCTAGACCTCGAAACAGTCGGAACAGTCATTTTCCTGTATAGCCTTCAAGACCTTAGTTTCGGTTTTTATCTCCTTAACCCTTAATAGCCTAGAGTTTCAATTTTGATACCAATCTTTTAAACCGAATGTTCACATTACTAATAGTTTTTTTATAGGCTGGCTGTACGAATTTTACTCTTGTATAATATTCTTTCCAAAGAAATTTAAAAAAAAACTATTTTTCTCTTCATCTAGACCCTCAAGCAATCACAGTAATATTAAAAAAAATCACTTTCGTAAATCAGGCTATTAAGGGTTAAACGTGTCAAAACGGGGTCCCTGCATAAGCTTTTTGAGTTTACTGAATAACCAGAAGTCTCACGGAGCCAATACAGGTGGTTGTGGAACGATAGCAGTCGAGTTTTTGACGCTTTTTTCCACAAAATTGAGCGATTTTGCTACCAATCAAAACTTCACATGTTTGACAAAATTGAAACTTTTGATTAAAACGGGTGTAACACCAAAATAACCTTTGGACAAACAGAAGTTTAGCAAATGTTCTATACAGCTTAACAATCTAGGGGAAAAAAATTACCTGTCTTCCTAATACCCGGGAGTTTTATATAACAATTACACCTTATTTAACGGTTTTATTTAGCTCGACTCGTACGGAATTTGTTTATTTGGGTCAAAATAAGAAATTGAAATTTAAGCACCTTCCCGTTGTCAGATTGATCTGAAATTCGGCACACACATTTAATTTAGGTGACAATATAATATAATCAAATCAATAACATTATAAATCTAAGATGGCCGCTGATACAAAATGGCGGATTACATATTTTTCCTTAACCCCCTAAATATGGGTATCAAATGAAAGGGCTACACTAGTAAAACACGATGATTATGTCAAAATTTAAAATTCAAGATGGACGCCGTTCCAATATGGCGGACTAGGTACATATTTTTTCACAACCACCACAATATGGGTATCAAATAAAACCGTTTAACTTAAAAGTTTTTTAAATGTATTTATTTCTTGAACACAGTTGTATCTTGTATTTTGTAAATACACCTAAAACAATCGATTATCATTTTATTACTTACTGCTAAGTTTCAATTATGTCCCTGTTAATATTAAAGTAACTTTGATATGGTAATTTTATAGTAACTCTATTGCAATAATTTCTCCATGTGCAAACTCTACAGTGACAGATATGTTAGTGAATAATAATTAATTACAGTATATATTGATTCGAATTCTGAAAAAAGCTTTTTATTTATTGTGGCTTTTTTATTAACAATCAACTGTTAGAGTTAATTGTATCAATGGTTTTCTTTGGATTAAAAACTTCAGTTGGACTCCCATCTCTTAACACTCGCAGATCGCGCGTCTGTGCAATTAAAAAAGTAAGACAGTGATTTTCATAGCGTTCTCTCTTACGGTATTTTATTAAGGGGCAATGCTGCCCATATTAATTCTATATATATTTCACAGAAAAGAGCTATACGAGCTATTTATGACTTAAAAGCTAGAGTTTCTCTGAGAGATGTTTTTAAACATATTAGCATACTGAAGGTTGCTTTGCAATACATTTTTATTAACATATTATTTTAGCGTGTTTATTTAACATATTATATGAAAAATAGTGACAGAAACATGATAAACACAAGAAATAAAAATAAACTTGTAGCGCCTTAATTTCGTCAAAAGTTAACAAATCTTTTATAAGTCTGTGTGTACGCATTTATTTAAGTTCCACAAGATATCTTGACCGTTCTGTTTCTTAGTTTTAACCTAAAATGAAAAGTACTTCAAATAAATCTTATTATAGCATTCAAGAGTTTTTAGTTGATCGCAATGAGCGGAACTTGGTGTGTTGACTTATTTACATAATTGATATAATATTGTATACATGAGTTTTAGCAGGCTCCACTAAGTAGATCATCGTTCCAAGCCAGTGGCAGCTTACTGCATATAATATTAACCCTTAACATCCTGATTTACGAAAGTGATTTTTTTAATATTACTGTGTTTGCTTGAGGGTCTAGATGAAAGGAAAAATATTTTTTTTTTAATTTCGTTGGAAAGAATATTATACAACAGTAAAATACGTACAGCCAACCTATAAAAAAACTAATAGTAATGTGAACATTCGGTTTAAAAGATTGGTATCAAAATTGAAACTCTATGCTATTAAGGGTTAAAATAATCGACCATTCAAAAGCAGATGTCAATGTGTAATTGAATAAAGATATTGTGAATTCGATTTCAAATGGAATAAACTTTCATCTTTCATGCATTGGTATAAAAATGTTGGAATGGTGTTAATGTATTATAATTTTTATATTATCGCATCGTATAGTATCCTATTATTTAAAAAAACTACTTTATATTAAATTAAAACAGAAGTAAATATTATACGAGTATTAAATATTTTTATTTTAAAAATGTGTTGTTTTAATAGAAATATGTTATTTTTCTTTACGCCAGTGGGAGAGCAGCGAAGCGGAGAGTATAGAGAGACCCGAGGGCTGGAGGCCGCAGCTGTCAGGCTCTGACGTCACGCCCGAGTACCGCATACCGCCGCATACACTTTATCATAAGAGGTATAGCTACCTACACCTAAAGCGTAAACATAAGTTTTGGTTTTTTGAGATGTTGCTCGAAGCCTCTTAGTAAGTAAGAAAAGGACCAATATTTAGCCACTTCCGCACATGCAGTGGTAGTCGTGCAACAAAGTGCACTGCCCGCCAGCCCGCTGATAAATGCGTATGCAGCAAACAATACGAATTACACAACTGCCACTGTCAAATCACTCAACACGTGTTTCACCCCTCCACGGGGTATCATCAGGAGTTATGTTACACCGATTAGTGCCAAACACAGAGTCAAACTCTGTGTTTAGCACTAATCGGTGATGTGCGGAAGTGGTTAAATATTGGTCCTTTTCTTACTTTTGATGGACTTCCGCAAGGTAACGCCTGATTCCATTAAATATTCTTAGTAAGTGTTAAATACATCTCTTAAAAAATAATTATGCATACCACTATCATATCTGGACTAAAGAATTTTGATAATCCCTGACCAATACTCATTTAAAGACGCCTACGGGCGCGGTATGGCGGTAGTTAGATATAGAAAATATCGCGAACGTTCAGCGTTATCCCCGTCTTAATGACGTACATACATCAGAAGGTAGTGACGTCAATTGTGACGTCACTAGCTGAAATAAAAGATCGAGAACAAAGGTGGTTTATTATCGCAGGCATTATGTTTTTATACTATCACGTCTGCAGCCTATGAACGCTTCACCGGTCAGGTTAATGGAGTAAGTAATAACGTTTCATGTTCTTCTAGGACAGCGATTCCCAAACTATTTTTGGCAAGGGTCCGAAACGAACTGATGTTTTAGATCTCCTCCAAGGAGGGTCTCTACGCTTATGATACAAGGTTTATTAAGTACAATGAAATTCCACAATCTATTATAGATCTATCACTGGAGATATTTAAAGCCATTATTAAAAAAATGTTTATGAAAAAAGTATGTTATTCTATCCAAGAATACTATACTGATGTTAATGCGTGGAATTAAATATTGATGCTCTCTCAGGAAGCTAATTACTGTCAAGCTCTCTTTTTAAAACTATATTTGTAAAGAGCAACTGTTGAGTTTCTCGTCGGCTCTTCTCAGGAGAACTGTCTTCCGAGCTGGTTGTAGCTTCCACGACAATGCCGACATTTTATTAAACGGTTTTATTTAGTTCGACCCGTACGGAATTTGTTTATTTGGGTCAAAATTATAAATTGAAATTTAAGCACCTTCCCGTTGTCAGATTGATCTGAAATTTGGTACACACATTTAATTTAGATGACAATACAATATAATAAAATCAATAACATTATAAATCTAAGATGGACGCTGATACAAAATGGCGGATAACATATTTTTTCTTAACCCCCTCGATATGGGTATCAAATGAAAGGGCTACTCTAGTAAAACACGATTATTATGTCAAAATTTAAAATTCAAGATGGACGCCTTTTCAATATGGCGGACTAGGTACATATTTTTCCACAACCACCACAATATGGGTATCAAAAAACCGTTTAATTTAAAAGTTTTTTAAATGTATTTATGTTGGTTAAATATTCGAAAGTGTTTGTTCGAATGTTTTGACTTTGATTTTTTTATTATATATTTATCGATGCAAGCTGTTAAACAGGAGGACAGAGTACATGAGGAGTGCGTCGATGCCTCAGCCGTGGAGTGTTCGTTACCAGCAGCCGGTGCGCGGCTGGTCGGAACCTATGCCGTACAGGCCAGAAAGCGAAGCCTCGTCCGACTTCAGTTACGTGCCCTTTGACGCTCAGTCCATCACCGTGCCCATCAGCGTATGCGTTGCCATAATGGTGGGGTAAGTGTTCATCAACAGCATGAGCATCCAATGCTCTCTTCACATAGATCTCCTTCAGAGATTTCTAATAACTCTGGTTGGAAAGGTCACAGGACCTACACGATAAGAGCCAAAAAATAAAGGCTTCAATTGAAATATAATTAAATAAAAAAGTGAAAATTTTAAAAGTCGATTGAAAACAGGCTTTGGTATACTCGTAGATAATAAGACAACAAAATAATATTAATAAACTAAGGCAAACAAACATAAACATGAAAAAATAAAATAAAATATGAATGTAATTGACACTGAATTAAGAGGAAAAATAATTAAAAAATTTTCGATTTTAAAAATTTATTTTGAATTTTCTCTTATTTCATCCTACACATTTTATCCCAAACCTTTATTTACGAACCTTCATTTTATCACCTCCCATCCATCACCACAATTCTTACTCTCTTTCATTTTATTTCTTTTTATATGGCGACTATCGCCATCTCCCATCAAAGAGGCAATGCCGCTGTCTATCTTTCTTCCCAGCTGCATCTCACACTCTGCTCTCTGTCTACTAAATACGGGATAGTTAAGGATTACATGCATCATGGTCTGGTCCATCGCTGGGATGAGATCCCACAGATACACGAGGGATACTCCAAGCATCTTCCGTGCCCTCTAAGCATTCTAATAGGTGTATTATAGAAATAATGTTTTTCTTTCCGTCTATTCCTAGGTACATAATGTTTGGCTCCATGATTTTCGGTCTTTGGGAGAGGTGGGATAAGCTTGACGGCGCCTACTTCTGCTTCATATCATTGAGCAGGTAAATTATGATAAGTTTAGTTTTATATTCACATTAGCTTATCGCTTTGGGTCGTTTAGACTGCATACTGGTGGAAAATTTTGGGTTTAATGAAGCATATCACTATTTAGATTTATAAGTATGGTCAAGGAAGCGAAGATAGATAAAAAAAATATATAAGGAAGCCTTTGTAATAGACAGGCAATGGGCCTGTTTGTGGTTGAATTTCTCTTAATAGATTCGTAAATTTAATTTTATTATATATATTGGTCCAATATTATTAATTATTACAAAAAAGTTAATTATTGGAATCAGCTTAATCTAAAAAACTAAAATAAAAATAATAATATAAAAAATCCCGAAAATAGAAACATTTTTCAGTGACGTGCAGTACAGTTTAACCCAAACAACTGTGCTGATTTTCAGTGACACACGGACAAAAACAGAGTCAATAAAAATTATAGTATTTAACTTAAAAGTCTTTAATTTACAAAATATTCTATAAATATAAATAAAATCGGAGTATCTGTTTGTAATATTAAAATAACTCTTTACTACATGCGTATGAATATACAAATAGCAAAATTAAATATATTTTTTAAAATGTTGTCGGTCTGGCTTTTTGTTTCGGCTAATCGCTTAAATGGCTGAACCGATTTTCACAGGACTAATACTAGCAGGTAGCTGATGTCAAAAGGAGTAACTTAGTTTACTTTTATTTTTGAAAAAAAAAATTTACCCAAAAATAATTAACTCAATAATTTTTTTGTTGAATTCCTCGCGGACAAAATCGCGAGTGCAGTGATAATATAAAACTCACAAAAGTATAGCACATTTATTTTAAACCTTGTCTAATACACACAGACTAATTAAAGTTAAAAAAATTAACGTGGGCTTTATAGAAGGCTCAAGGTCACCAAGAGAGGAGTGTACAGAGATTGCTGCAACATCGAATCACAAATTTAAAAAAAAACTGTGATACAGTAACATCGGTCGTGCATCTGACAGCCATTGGAGGAAAGGTTCTCGGTCACGACCATCAGCTCGTGATCACCTCCAGAACGTAGACGCAGCATGGGCAAGCCACCCGCTAAGTAGGCTGACTGCACAGTCCCAGGAACTTGTCGGATACAGGCAGTGCAAGATCGGTCATCAAGGTGATATTTCTGTTAGGGATGACCATGCATGAATCGATTGATTGATGATAATAAACGTTAAAGATATTATAATCATCATAAACACGACCAATACAATATTATATAACTTATAAGGTCTTGTTTTTATCAGCATTGGGTTCGGAGACTTCGTCCCGGGTGAACGCGTGTACACGCCGCGCATCGAAACCTCCTTTATCGTGTGCTCCTTGTACCTCATGCTGGGTATGGCGCTCGTGGCCATGTGCTTCAACCTGATGCAGGTATGCTGTACTATTTTTGCTGTTGTAACTGCCATAGCTCGACGAATTGGCAAGTTGAAGTAGCATTGGCCAGCCATAACTTTTTTTTTGGCCAACGTTTTTTGACCTTATGTTCTATTCTACCACGGTAAAAAAAAGTAAAGTAAAGCTAGTAAAGTTCTACCAAAGTAAAGCAAGGACTATTTATACAATTAATAATTTTTGACTGTATATTATTGTTGTCATGTTTCTCTCTTATCCTTCTTAATATCTTCTACTCGTTTCTCTTTTGTCCCTTCACAGTATCTTGCATTCCTTTTCTTACTTTTCCTTTCGTACATCGCTTTACTTCCATCGCTTTCTCTACATTTACATTTTATTTTTGTTTTTTACATTTAAATATTATTATTTTTTTCTTATTATCGTCGTTTAGTTTATTTTTGGACTTTTAAAATCATCACTTTTCTTTCTTATTTTCTTTTATTTAAATTATTCCTGTTATACCTTTTATTTGTTGAAGGTCGTATGACCTTCGTACATAAATCTAGGAAGATCTGGCGACGTGAATGTTCTCCTCGATCCTTTTCTGCAACGAGCTGGTCATATTGCTCAGAACAGTTTGCCGCTGTATCCTTAAGGTTCTCACGGACCGAAAAGCGTAGCTTAAGTTGTCCATCTGTAGATACTGGTTGCAACTCTCTTTCTATCCTATCCTTGCGGCAGCATCGCTTCCCTTTTGGAAGAAGAGGAGAGCCGTCACACTTTCTTGCGATTTTGTTGCAGAATAGTGGGTCATGTAATTAAGCGTGACAAGGAATGTGGCGAGTGAGAGATAAGGTAAAAATAAGAAGGTTTATATCGTTGTCCCAAAAATAAGATGGGGGAAAGTGTACTAAATAAAAAAACGCTCTTCCCATCACAGGCTGTTCTGAATTGGATAGACTACTGAACGATTTCGAAAAGAAAGAAAGGTAGAGATTGGCAACATCGTCCGCATTTCTCACATGTTGCAGTGAGATAATCAAGTAGGTTTTTAATAATAAGAAATAAGGTCGGGTAGGAAAAAAATATTTGGTCAGAATATAAGTGAAATTAATATAATATTATAACAAAAATAAATTGGAGAAATCAAATTAAAAAAAGTTTTTGTACAAATAAGTTTTAAATATGAAAGAATAAGTTTTTATTATGAAAAATTGTAATTGTGATACTGTGGAAACTGTGGGGCAGAGAGTGAGGTAATGTATGGAAGGAGAAAAAAAATGAAAAAAAGTACGAAAGGAATTGTGATAGAAGACAGACGAAGAGCGAAAGAAAATGTGATTCAAGAAATAGGAGAATCAAACAGAAGAAATAACTAATATTAAATTAAAAATAAAGTCCCTGTCCCTACTAAAATAGGTGAATGAGAGGTCCTTAATGTGAGGGCCATGAAAAAATCCCTTTCCTATTGAAAATCTATGAGGGATACCGCATATGTTTATACATATTCTTAAATGATGACGATGATCAAGCTAAAACTATAAGAGAAGAATTGTAATCGACTTTCACTTTGACAACACCATTGCTGTATATATATATATATATATATATATATATATATATATATATATATATAAATATATATGTTTATAAGTCGACGCCTTGAATTTTATAGTATAAAATTTCACTCGTTGAATTTTTGCGTAAAACACGTCTTTATCCTATTAATATCATTTGCCGAGGGCAAAAGAAACCAAAAATTTAACCAATTAAAGGAAACGTTCCGTGTTCGTCGGAAACGTGTTTTTCCGGACAACAAAAAAGGAAATTCCTTTTACGATACGAAAAAAAATTAAATGTTTCTTTTTCAATTCAATAAAATCAGATTGAAATTTACTGGAAGAATTATTTTAATTATTTGCAATAATTATGTCTGTGAACGTTTTAAGCAATGAAAAATTATTGAAAAAAAAATTAAGCATGTTAGAGACTGTTATATTTATTTATATTTCATCATTGCCATATTTTGGTCATCATCATTAAATCGGTAGAATATCCTTTGCTAATAAAAAGACCAGTTGGAGGTCTCCCATCCCTGACAATGATCTTTAAATATCGTTTATCGGACTTATGGGTGGACATCTTACGGTGTGCTTTCTAGTCCGTGCTCCCCTTTCTAAATATTTAATGGAGTCAGGCGTTACTTTACGGAAGTCCATCCTAAGCAAGAAAAGGTCCAATATTTAGCCATTTCCGCACATGCAGTGGTAGTCGTGCAACAAATGCACCGCCCGCCAGCCCGCTGATAAATGCGTATGCGGCAAACAATACGAATCACACAACTGCCTCCGCCAAATTACTCAACACGTGTTTCATCCCTCCACGGGGCATCTTCAGGAGTTATGTTACACGATTAGTGCCAAACACGGACTCAAAGTCCCTTTCTAAAAACTTAAGGCTCCAGATGTTTACATTCTGCGCGATTTAAAACCTGCCTACTGTCGTTTGTCAATCCACATATCGAAACAGCCTTTTTGAATTCATTCTATGAGTTTTGTATAGAAAAAGCGATGTTTTGTATTTCCTTACACTATTTAAATTATTTTTTCAAGAATTTTTCATGTGCCTTATAATGAAAACACGATAGAGTTGGACGGCTCATTTAAATTTTCTTTTGGCAAGTTCCATTGAATATAAAGATTAAGATAAAATCCGTTTATTCAACATTGTAACTTCTAACAGAACTCTTTTTGATAGACAACTTATTATCTATTTATTTTGTAAATTCTATTTTATTTTTGACTCTACCCCGCTTCGCAAGGTGTTATAGTTGTGGAGAAGAAGTAGGAAGAAACTTCACAACAACACATTGTTTTAATATAGTTTAGTAATACAGATTTATACATATATACTTAATCAGATACAGTCTAAATGAAATAAAAATTTATATATAAAAATAAATTTAGGAAGTAATAAATATTTTAAAATGTAATATTTTTACCAGTGAATTTAAGTAAATATAAAAGAGATATAGTTAATAAACGCATTTAATGATAAAATTTTTTTAAATATTACTTACTATATGATTCGTGGCGTTGCTACGAGGTAATGTTTAGTGTCTGGAATCATGTTCCTTAGCGTTTCATCTTAGATATTTAAAAATAATTAGAAATAAATGCATTTAAAAAACTTTTAAGTTAAACGGTTTTTTGATACCCATAGTGTGGTGGTTGTGAAAAAATATGTAATCCGCCATTTTGTATCGGCGGCCATCTTAGATTTATAATGTTATTGATTTTATTATATTGTATTGTCATCTAAATTAAATGTGTGTACCAAATTTCAGATCAATCTGACAACGGGAAGGTGCTTTAATTTCAATTTATAATTTTGACCAAAATAAACAAATTCCGTACGGGTCGAACTAAATAAAACCGTTTAAATATATATCCTTGTTCAGAGACCCTTGTTATTCAACTACAATTTTCTGCTTCTCCCTCTTAAAAGTGGAAAGGATACTGACGTTTTGTGTAATTATATTTCAGGAGCAAGTGATCCATTATTTCGCCGGGCTGAAGCGCGCGCTGAAACGAATCTGTCGCTGCAAGAGATGACAGCGCCTTTGTGGCATTTATCCAATAGTGTATGTTACGGTCAAATTAACGAATCGGACTTTATTTAAAATTACCAATTTTTACACAGGCTTTAATAAAAATGCAAGAGTTCATGAGCAAGTGTACAAGTTAGATCCGGTTAACCTTTAGAAGGGGGGCAGGTTGAAAACCTCTTCTGAACGTAACCTCAGAGCACAAGCTGACTCGTCTTTTCGTCTTTGTGTTAACTGAAACAAAATATTTTAAATTCCTTGTTTTTATTTTAAATAATTGTTTACATTTAGTCCGATTCAACAATTTCACTGTAACATACAATTTGTAAATATAGCACTTTAGATCTGTTTGCAATCGTGTGAGTGTTATTTAGACGATTAATTTGTTGAACAATTGTGTGCGTCAATTGAAATAAAGACTTTATACGAATTGTTTCCATTTTATGCTTTTATTTTGTTTGTATACACCCAAATTATAATTTACACAAATTGATATGTACATGGGCATTAATACTTTAAACTTTTATATCAAAAGACTAAAATGCACATTCAAAGCGGAAGTTTAAATGCTATTAGCTGACGGAACCATCACTAATAGGAAATTACAAGGCAAGTATACGCGTTATAAGGGCGATGGAAAAATACCTCTACACGTATTGGATCTTTTTTGATGTCAAGGAAAATGTAAGCCGGGTTTAAACGAGGTGATATATTTATCTATATATATATTTACATATATATATATATACATGGTGGTGGTGTATATATATATATATATATATATATATATATGTACACCACCTTATACATTAACCATTTTGGCCAAAGCACAGATGTAACATTACGTGCGTTTCAAATTACATTAATTTCTACCAAAACTTGATACAAAGAAATTTAAATTATATAGCATATAGCATCTATGGGCTATATGACCGTCGACGCCATATAGCCCATAGATGCTCACTGCAAGACATATTCCTCCCACAAAGATATCTATGGGGAGATATACCATGATCGCCACGCTTGGCAGCGCGGTTGGCAATTGTAGTCTAGTATTATTTACGCAGAGGACGCTGCTGTTAATCTTCAGGAAACTTGTTTATGAATGTACAATCCAATATAATTAATGCACAAAGAGTGAATTATATAAGATTGAAAGATTGTATTCTAGGAATGAAAGCCTTAGTTCTCTACTGAGGCAACACTGCTCGCTCATTATGTTATGAGCGGATAGCGCAAGGTCGGCCACTGTCGCGATCTTTCAGACAGGCCTTTATGTGCTCCTGGGAAATCCGGAATGAGATTCCCTTACTCTGCAGGGGCAACGAAAGAGTTATGCTGGACTCCAACCGACTAAAACCCAACGGTTTTCTTGAATGCCTTCTGTTAAAGCTATGGGAACGCTTTCGCATACTAACGTAGTTTCAGGGACAGTGGCCTAGTGTTTCAACTTCTCACTTGCGGTGGAACATTCTAAATCCATTGCCAAGGCCATATTAAGGAAGTTGGAGAAAGGCCCGGTATAACACCCTCTGACGTTCAGGTCTCCGAATGCGGTTGGGGATTTTTTAAGCAGGCTCATGTGTGGACACCAGTAGACGTCTATCGACTGAAAAGAAGAAGAAGCATTATATGTTATTAACTGTCTTTTAAATTGTGCGAAAATCTATAAAAGAAATGGTATTTGTAAGCAATTGTTAAAGATTTAAGAAAAATAAAAATTCTTTATCGTATTCACGAAAGGTATTCAAAAAAGATTCCATAAATTAATTTATAAGCTGACTTAATAATAAATGGAAAGCGCTGTGAAATTTTCATTTATAACGATCATTAACTAATATATCTCCCGAACAACTGCGGAGTGATTAAGAAATGGTTTAGACACGATTCGTACAAAGTGAATTCACAAAAGGTGCTTTGAAGGTTCTAATGAGTGACGGAGCCGACCGGAGAACGCTTATGGGATAATGACATCTCATCTCCCTCGCCTCTATCTATGACGCAGGGAGAATTCATATTATACTAGATTATTTCACGTGAGCGCTTTGTCGGGTTTAAAAGAGATCAAAACGATTGGGGCCATTCTTCACAGATCTTCTTCGCAATTTAAATCTTTTTAATGTTAGCTTTCAAGGCTTTCAAGGTGCGTATCCTAGTGGACTCAATTTACACGAGGCACTTGGCTAAAGGCTTGATGGTTCGAAAACATGGAACACGACGATAAAATTACAGGCTCTATTAAAATAAAGGACAAATAATCATTAACAATAATTCCACGTTCTGAGAAGTATATCGATCGATTTATTTACAAAAAAGAATTAAATAAATATGTAATTATAAGATACATAGTTTTTTTAAACAACTATATGCTTGAAAAGGAATAGATATTTATTCTGTCTTCTTCTTTCTTGCGTTCTCTCCCTCACTACCGAGGAACGTGACTCTTTTTGAAAAGCTTGTCACGCACATGTGCACCATCTGTGCCGGTTTTCTGTGTGTATTGTTTCGACTACTGCGGTAAAGCTGCGGCCTCATGGTCACTGTACATCCTCTTTCTTTAATATAATTATTATTGAATTATTTTTATTAAATATTATATATATCCATTAAGCATTATGATACCTTTAATTTATTTATTAATCAACAACAAATCAATAAAAAAACAACACGTAATAATAAACAAAAAACGGAATTGCCGAAGCAAAAGCTCGGGTCAATAAATTTATATTGACGACAACATACGGTTTACAATTCTAAAGTTTAGTTTTTTTCCTCGCTATTCTTCGTATAACGTATATTGCATTCCTGACACGGATAGAGATGCTTTATTGAATTGTCGTTAAAATAAAACCTCACGCATAACCAATTCTTCCTTCACTTCATGTGTAATATATGAGTAAATTTATCTATTACCTGTATATATCACCATTATTCAGGCGTAGAAACGTTCACTGTTGGGTATATGCGTCTCCTATAGATTCACTATTAGACCAGTTGGTCACTATTTATATATTTCGACGATCAAAGTCGACTGACCATTTTAGGTAGATGTCCTATGCTGCTCTGGTCCTTCGTTTCCATCTCCACCTTTGGAATTTGAATTGAATGAAAGGAATAGAATAAAAGAAAACGTGATGACTTAAAGAGAATGAGAGAGAAGAAAGAAAATAAAAATAGTAAAATTAAAAAATATTGCTGAGCAAATTCCCTGTTCCAGACAATGTAGGGGCAAGAAGAAGTCCCTAATAACGGCGGCCATTAAAAAACAACACTGGAACGGCCTGGTATATATGTCCACTGTCACTATGACTTGCTACTCTTTTGGGCTGTATCAGGTATTTTGGTTCATCCACGGATGTCTTCATCCCTGATTCGACCTTGTAGAAAAATCCACAGGATGATCCTTCATTGTCGTCGAGTTCACTTATTGGTAAGATGACAATAAATCTTTCCAGCTATAGTTCCAAGATCACTGTTCAACCGTTCGGCGATAAAAACTGTTGTATATATATATATATATATATATATATATATATATATATATATGTATGTATATATGTATGTATATATATTAGTATTTAATTATATAAAATTAATCCTTTTTTCTTTTGGTCCACATTATACTTTAGTTTTAGATATTGACGATATGAATAAATTATTAGAAAATTTGAGCGAAGAGAGATAAAATTGTCTTGTTTGACAAGCATGCGACTAACCTTCAAGAACATCACCGCAACTGATCGTTATGACAATGTTTGCCACAATAAACAGCGTAACACACTTCGCAACTGTTGAAATCCTTTATGATCCTGTGGTGAATCTTAGTTTTTATTAAACAGATATTGTTAGGGTCATCTGAAAACCGTACAATAAAGTTATTCCCTGCCAGTGTTATTGTAAATCTATTTGGAGGCCTTTTCCCAGTAGAGAATGACTTACGACATTTGTAAATAAAGAACTCCTTGTGAATTAGTGGTGTTCCATTTCGAGTCAGAACCCACAGTAAGTAACATTATCATTACTTTATTTATTATTTCTTGAACCATTAATTTTTAGGTAGGGTGTACATGCATTAAATGAAAGCAAATGTACTATAGTTTCACCTTTCTGAATCTTTTACACCTGTATAATCTAGTGAGAGGTAACAGCGTGTATATATAAATACATTTCATAAAACTCCCACCGTGTGCCCCCTTTCGTAACTCTATTACCCCCGTACCCAAGCGTTACTTTTTCAATCAATCAATTCCTACTTTGTTTCATATACACTTTGCGCTTTTTTATTTTCAATCCGTCTCTCAAAGCAATCATCTCTCTTATAAAAATATGTATTCTGTAACACATTTATATATATAATCTTATTTCGACAAAATAAAATGTTCCTCCAGAGACGGGGTCTTTGAAAACCTACGAGTTTAGTTATAAAAATAACTCATGATAGGAAGTTGTAAATTTGAATAAATAAAATATTATGACAAAGGTTTAACAGTCATGAAATTAAACAAAATTGTAAAAACTCGAAATGTGGCAATAAAAGAAATAAATAAAAATCAAAATTTAATATATACTGTGATATATCAAAAGAGTGTAGCGAAAGAATAGAAGAATATATATTATATAAATAAATTGAAGAAATAGTTACCTTTTTTGTAACCAGAAAAAAAAGCACAACATACTACATTTCAACTCACTTCGTAATTAAAACTGAACTCCAAAATAAGCAAAGTAAAGTGAAAATAAAACTGTATTAAAATTGCATTGATTTTTAGTTAACAAGGGAATCCTCGACTTTTGATGGCATGGCGTAGTGTTACCATCTTTTGAAAAAAGAAGATAATTTAAAAAAAAATTACAGACTCGAACCCAAAACAACGAAACCTCGAAAATCTAACGACGCACAGTAAAAATTAGTATTAATTAAGCAGCGAAGCAGCTTCGAAAAAAACGTAAAACGAAACGATGCAAAGCGAGGGATTGGTGTATATGATAAAAAATATAAAGTATGGAAGAAGAAGAAGAGTAATAGAGATTGTGAAGACCGAAAGAGAAGAGTGATAACAAAAGACAAACTGAAAAAAAATATTAAAAAAAGTCCCCGCCCTCAATATAAGAAGAAGTATGGCAGGCCCCAAAAACGGGGTCATAAAAAGAAGGAAGCCTGCAGGTGTTATATTTTATCCTTTGTAGGTGAAGCATTTGACCTCTGTCTCGCGTGATTTTAACCCTTAAATGCATGACTCTTTTTATTACTTCCGAATAAATTAAATTGGATAGGAAAATTTATAAAGATTATGGGAAAAATCATAATTATATAAATAATATTTTATTTAAAAAAAATATTGTTGATGCATATCTACATTATAATGCAAAATCGGGTAAAACCAGCTGACATTTCAATGAAACAATAATAAAGTAATACAATAAACAAAACAGAGTGGAGTACCTTGATATAATAACTATGACAGGTGAAAATCTCTAAAACAATTTCTGGCATTCAAGCAAAGGGGCCTGTTACACTTTGAGCATGACCACTGTGTAGTACCTTTGTAGGAAGGTATTTGGCACCTAACGCATATATAAGCATCACGGAAGAAAATAATTAATTCAAAAGCACTGATTTTGCATGATGATGTATTTATACATCACCAACTAAACAACAAATAATTTGCAAAATACACAATTATTATTAAAATTATAACATGAAAACGTTGCACTTACCTTTTATCTTTTTTTCAAACAATTTTTCGTTGTATCTTCCGACACTATTTTGCAAAAAACAGTGATTGTTATAGCCGCGGGAACCAGTTTAATAACTGTTTGGCGCCAAACATATGAAATACAATTTTTTACAAAACTTCCTGTCAATATTTGGTTTTTGTGTTCATAAATCAACGTGTAAATATCAAATTTATTTAAAAAGTAAAATAAATACAACTTGGGACAAAACGTAATGAGTCATGGGCTATTAAAGCGTGCGATGTAGATCTACATCACCATGCATTTAAGGGTCAAGTGACGACGAGGTCTTCGATGGTACCTGTTTCCCTAGAAGAGACCTATCATTGGTAACTAAAATTACATAGACTACCCATCTTTACAAGAAAAAAATGTAAGCAAATACAAAAGGATTCATTATAATCATTTCAAACATAACTTATCACATTCTTCACCATAAATTTCCAATGCACCACCCGCAGAAAGCGGCCTGCATGCTGCATGTTCTACGATCTTAACAACGAAGCCTCTCTGTTTTGTAGGTGGACCTTCTACGTTGCGCTTGCAGATCCTTGGTCTCTATTCCAGAATTTTAAGTACCCAGTACATCTGTTATGCGCGCTATGTAGTCTTCTCACTGCTACCTCAAAGCAAACCAAACATGTGTAAAACTAAAAATATTCACGAAAGATCGTAGGCGATGCATAGTAGGTATGTAAATAAAATCAATAATAATCTTTATTCAGAAATGTTAAACCTATTGTTGGCTTTGCAAGGCTGTTACAATTTACTTCGTCGTTTCTTGTTTCGGAGTTCTCCTTGGTGTTCGGTTTCATGCTTGGGCGTATCGAGTCACTTTGTAGGCGACTTGTTCGGGTGGCTTCCCTAGTTTTACGGAAACGTTTAGCAGTTAGAATAAAAGAAAATGCAAATGAAAGAAAAAGGTAGAATATCAGATATTGTGAAGGACTAAAGAAGAATAATAAATAAAACGATAGCAAAAAACCTACTGAAATTAAAGTTCCTGTCCCAAAAAATGACAAAGGTCCCTTGAAAAGGTGACAATACACAAAAGACAAGGTGATAATTTTTTTTAATTAATATTTGGGTTATTCATAAAGTTTGAATCATTAAACCTTAGTCTTTAAACCCACTACTAGCCTTAAAAGGAATGAAAATACTCTTAACATGTTAAAAAACTTCTCGTGTTGACCGTGTATTGTATACTGTGTTAGCAAAACAAGAGACAATGTAGAGAAAATTTAGTTAATTAAGAAAATCAATGAATAGCTTTGGTTTCCGATTGAGACAGCGTTCACAAAGATTGCTTATAAATATGCAAAATTTTGTTCAAGTCACTTGCAAATTGTTTCAATTATAGAGCAAGAGCCTGTCACCCATTGATCGCCGTCATTTTATAAATATTGAACGTCTGTCAGCGTATATCCCCAACACAGGTAAAATTGATAAACCAATATAAAATTTGGGTAACTATAGTTTTAAACACAGAAACTCTGTGTTTGGCACTAATACGGTGTAACATAGCTCCTGAAGATGCCCCGTGGAGGGGTGAAACACGTGTTGAGTGATTTGGCGGTGGCGGTTGTTTGATTCGCATTGTTTGCCGCATGCGCATTTATCAGCGAGCTGGCGGGCGGTGCATTTCATTGCACGACTACCACTGCATGTGCGGAAGTGGCTAAATATTGGTCCTTTTCTTACTTAGGATGGACTTCCGCAAAGTAACGCCTGATTCCATTAAACTATTGTTTTGATATGTAAACGGTACTAAAGTTTTATAAAATACCGAACCAAAATACCAAAAAAATAAAATGTAAATAACGAAAAGATAAAACAGATAATTAGCAACACATAAATAGTTACGAGTATGATAGACCAGCAGTAGATCACTGAGACTTGCGATCGTAATTCATGGGTTCAATTCCTGGGATACAATATTATATAATTCACAATTTGTGCATTATTATATAATACTAGCTGATCCCGCAAACGTTGTTTTGCAAAAAAAATGATATTTTAATTTACAAATAAAAAATAAGGGTTGATCGTAGAGGGGTGAAAATTTATGGTTGTATGTATTCTTGTATGCTGTATCATAAAAAAAAAATTTTGTTAAAAAAAAAAATTAAGTGTGAACAACCTTTATCACTTAGGGGTATAGAAAATAGATGGTAGCCGATTCTCAGACCTACTGAATACGCATATTAAATTTGGTAAAAATCAGTCAAGCCGTTTCAGAGGAGTTCAAGTTCGAACACCGTGACACAAGAATTTTATATATTAGATTGATACTGTTCATTAATAAGTTCCCAGAGGAGCAGCGTCCTCTGCGTGAAATAATATCGCACTGCGATAGCCAACCCGTCTGCCAAGCGAGGCAATTATGTTATGTACCCCATAGATATCTTTATGGGAGGCCTTTGCCTTGCAGTAGCCGACTATGGGCTGAAACGGCGATGAAATAGATATTGATAACAGGCGAGCTAAGAAAAAAGATATATAGCAAGAATAAATGTACTAGCTCTCGTTAGTTGTAGAGATAAACATAAATAAAAAATTAGTAAATACACATAGACTTACATTGTAAAATAAAAACTAAATGATAAAATATTTACACTATATAAAAGGTCTGTGCCATTTCGCGGCAGAGAATCTTGTGGTTTAATGATAAAAGAAACTTAACAAATTGTGATATTTAGAAATACTAAACATACGTCAGATTGATATTTTACATACGTTGTGTTGGGAGAATGCGCTGAGAAATTTTTAGTTTTATTAAAATAAAGGAGCTCTGAGTTTTACAGGCTCTTCGACTATTATGAAGGTGAAACGAAAATTTCCATCCGACAAAACGATTTTCATAAGACGTTAAAATCTTTAGATCGTAAATAACGTTTTTATTCAATTAAAAAACACCGTGAAAGCGATCAGGTTCTAATTAAGTATTTCTTTTGTAAGCGACTCTACGGATTTTAGATTTAGATAGCTCTATTGAATAATATTTCTAAAGCCGTTAATCAAAGTAAATTCTGATTGCTCTTTTTGTTTCATAAAACTAGCTAATTGTAAGATTTAATATAATTTAGATTTAGTAAAATAGTTTTTGAATTAATAATACAATAGTAAAATAACGAATAACGAGACTCACAGGAAGGCTCAGGGTCACCCAGAGAGCAATGAAGAAGACGCTGTTCAGAGTTTTGCTATGAGGGAAGAAAGAAGGGAGATAGAATCAGAAATGACGAGTTCCGCAGAAGAATCAAGATCGTCGACGTAACTCGAAGAAATGCTCGTCTGAAATAGCAGTGGATGTGACACATCGCTCGTGCAACTGATTGATGGTAGAGGTCTGTAGGAGTGGTCGTAGTACTGTAGCTTCTTGTTCTTCTGTAGCTTCTTGTTCTTCGGTAGTTTGTTGTTCGTCGGTTGCTTCTTGATCTTCAGTTGCTTCTTGATGTGTTGACCGCACCTCCGCTAGCCCTTATAATGAGCGCGGAGACTCTCAACAGCGCGATGCAGATTTTCGTTGAGTCTACTGTGGCGCCATCTGTTATTTATCTGTTTCACTGCCGCCGCCGCCGCGATGCGATTGACGGTCACGTGGGTAAGAGCTTGGTGTTTGAGTGGCGCGCGATATGCACGCCACAGGTCGCTGATGGTAGACGCGGTGTGGGTACGCCCCCTCACTAGGTAGAGCGACGACATAGTAAAGATCACAGGAACTCGGACACTGGAAGCGGGGAACGCAGAACCGGTCATCGTGGAGATCTTTGAGTGAGACATATGCCCTGCTCTGGGCTTAGATCGGCTAAAATGAAGAAGAAGGAAATCAAATAAATATAATACTTTTATACTTAGCATTTGACCAACTTTATCAGTAGATTTGGAGAGCATCGCCTTAATGATGAGCGACGACAACCTTCGCCCATCATTCCTATCGTTTGCTCGCATGGTGGTGAGTGATACTGTTAAAAGGAATAAAACAGTATAGATAAGTGGGTACAAAATAAACTGCACAAATAACTAGTCAATTAATAATAGGAAAAATAAACTAAAAATAGAATAAGAAAAAAGTAGTATTGTATTAAAAATTTCAAATACAAAAAAAAGAAAACTGTGATATTAAAAAATAGGATAAGTAATAAAATAAAGAATAAAAGGAATGTACCTAGCCACCTAAGAGTAATAAGATAATGGAAGAAAGACGATTAAAGCAAGAAGGAATGAAAGAACAAAATGAAAGATATTTTGAAGGAAAAAAGGTAAGAATAAAAGAAATAGAGAAGAATGAAAGTGAGTGAAGAATAAAGATAATAATTTGAAAAACTTATTTTTAAACAAAGATCCTGATCCCAACAAATTAGGGGTACGAGAGGCCACCAATAGCGAGGGCCATTAAAAAAAAAAACTTTACTTTATCCACTACAATAAAAAGTTGAACGATTCGTTTTCGTTGAACGAGTCGATTTCGTTTCGGTTTTTTGTTATTTTCTTTTGTCATTGACTACATGCTGGCATCAGCTCGGCTTCACCGATCTCACAGCCGGCTCCACTGATTTATGCACGATTAACCCACGCTCGCGATGCTTCGTGAATGGACGGTTTAATTCGAAATCCTTTTGAATTAAAACACAATGAGACGCCATTAAACGGTTTTGTGTTAATAGACGATTGTGGCGGATAATAAAGGCTGAAGTGACTACAGCGCCATCTACCGGATAAGCTATTAATTACA
This sequence comes from Battus philenor, assembly GCF_028537555.1. Taxonomy (NCBI): domain Eukaryota; kingdom Metazoa; phylum Arthropoda; class Insecta; order Lepidoptera; family Papilionidae; genus Battus; species Battus philenor. The sequence goes on along the minus strand of NW_027181686.1, from coordinate 434,331 downwards.
ATTATTATAACGATTTCTATTCGTGACACAAAGAAATAGAATTACAAAGCAATTTAATGGAATTCGCTAAAATCTTGGCTTAGTATTAAGATTGAAATATTAATTATTAATTTATTAATTAACTTATTTTATTATTACATATACAATATAAACATAATAAGTATTGTTAACAGTTTTGCGCGTTGAGAACTTCGCTATGATTCTGAAATCGAGACGGGAAAGAGGATCGAAGAAAGAAGCATCACCTTTCTCATGGTTGACGACAAATGTCGCACTACATTTCTAGAATTATCCAAAGAAGTAGTCCAATATACAATAGATAAGAAAAAGACTTAGAAGTAATTTAAAAAGGGTTGAGGAAATTCTTAAGCTAGTCATGTACAAAGCAATATAGGTTTAGTAAACTAGAAAAGATAATCAAAACTGTGAAAATTTAGCAAACTGTGATCTGCCTATGATTCACTTTCTTTTAATTTTGTCTGTTTTCTTATTTACTTTATACATTTGACGGCGCAGTCGCTCGTGCTGTCAAAGTCAAGGTTAAGAGTGGCATATAAGTTACTAGCGGATAGTCGCGTCTGTGGCGGCGGGGCGGCCATCTTGGATCGAGGCAGTTTTTGAACGAAGGCACGCCAGCACACCGCGTCTGCGACGAATCGCTCAATATCGTATCAATCATTCTGATTTCCTACTTTATTATTATCTGATTGTGTAAAGAAATCGATTTTAAAGAAAATACAGCAATTATTTTTCATAAAACTTTCATAATCTCTCACGATCACGCCCACCTGACATGGATTCTGAAGAAGGCCCTCCTGCGCTTTCACATTTGTCGGTCTTAGTTTAATATTATAATTATTTTATTTTCTTATTATCTCTTAGTTTATATTTAGACGATTTTTAAAATTATTTTAATTTATCAGCACTTTTCTTTCTTTTTTAATTTATTTCTTTTATACACTATACTTGTCAATGAGGATATCTATGAGTATATATTTATTTCATCTATTAAATTATATTTATCCACATTATCAATTCGTAATATTATTATCAGCCATCAAGTGACGTAACACGGTAATTTAATAAGGCTTTAAATATTTTAAGCACCACTTACACGAAGTGCCAGTCAACCTGCGGCCCCCGAAGCCATGGCTCTCCAATCTTTTAAGCGAACTTATCAATCTTGTGCCATTACCAAAGTGACATCTATCAAATAAATGTCAAATTTACTTTAAGACTAAATCACTCTGTCGGTTTGAACAGTCTGACCTATTGATCATTGTATCGTACACCAGGGGCACTATACACAAAGTAATTGGTTATAGATGAAAAAGGCTTTAAAAGGATACACGTATAGGTCATTTTCTGTCAATAAATGTGAAGTGCTGTGTTTTTAAACGTGAAGTCCACGTGTCACTGGATAAATATTAAATAAAGATTAAACACAAATCTTCTTATAAGTGTACCATTTTCAATTAGTTTCTATATATCAGTTTTATCAGTTAGACATCTTCTTAGTCAAATTCTTAGTCGCTTCCTCGTGACTGACAGTCATGACCAAAGATGACAGTCTCAGCTCTACTCTTACTATATATCTCTAGGTCAGTGTTTACCAACGCAGGATTTACCCTCCAATAGGGGGCAACTTGGTAGTACACCGTGTTTTTCGGGCCTTCGTCGACTATGTGGGACGGAAGTGGGATCCAACAAATTGGAATATCGTGCAAGCTTCATTTTGCACCCGATAAAACCTGTGCAATGGTAATCACTGAGAAGTTGAATGTTACACCAACAAACCTTCACAAGAGCGGCGAGGCTATTGTCATTGTTAAAAAATACAAGACAATCGGTCTGGCCATCGATTTCCAACAATTAAAAAAAAAAAACACATTAATCATTCGACAAAAATATACCCATATTTAATGGAATCAGGCGATACCTCGCGGAAGTCCATCCTAAGTAAGAAAAGAACCAATATTTAGCCACTTCCGCACATGCAGTGTTTGACTCTGTGTTTGGCACTAATCGGTGTAACATAACTCCTGAAGATGTCCCGTGGAGGGGTGAAACACGTGTTAAGTGATTTGGCGGTGGCGGTTGTGTGATTCGCATTGTTTGCCGCATACGCATTTATCAGTGGGCTGGCGGGCGGTACATTTTATTGCACGACTACCACTGCATGTGCGAAAGTGGCTAAATATTGGTCCTTTTCTTATTTAAAAACATACCCTCTCTAAAAAGAAGACATAATAGATACTTCAATTTAAATATGACAACGTTTTTATTGCGAAAATGTAAATTCCCGTCTGAAAAGCCGGTTCCATCGCTGTCTTGTGCCATTCAAACAAAAGCAGAAACTCGATACTAACTCGCGACACGATACGAGCTACACATTTGCATCCGTCTTAACGAGAACGGATGTACGCTACACAAACTCGCAGAGATTATTACAACTCTGTATACGTCCATTGCTCCATTTGTACTCTGAACTAAAAAATTCTTAATACAATATACGTAATGGTAGCAAAATATAAATTATCAACGTTAATTGTAATAATATAATACCGGTTGACTTTGAACAAGGCATTCTAGATCATTCTAGATAAAATCGCTGTAGGAGTTCCTTTCGCTACTTCTTCTACCAGCACTTACGTTATCTGAAGTGTTAGCTATGTTAAGCAAACAGTAGCAACCAACTAAGTCGAGGTTCAGCCTTCTCTGGCGCCCTTGAATTGGAATACTAATTGAGTTTTATAGGAGCTTTTTCGTTTCAGCCCAAAGACGCCCAATGGACGACATAGGCCTCCTCAAAGATACGAAATGTAAACGAATGCAATGACAAAATGAGAAGGATGTAAGATGGAAGAAAGGGAGAAATGGTGAAGGATGAAAGAGAGAACTTGAAAATAAAAATGTAAAATGAAAAAAAAATTGTTACATCCCTGTCCCTGAAATAAGATAGACGAACGAGATCTCTCCAATAAGGGGGCGATAATAAAACGATATCTATGTTTTACTGCTGCACATCTTCTGGAAACTTATATGATGTGGCAATCCAGGCAATACAGCATATAGTATGAAATATATAAGATTGTATCAAAACCGCGACCACTGATCACGAGTATCAGTCTTCTACTGCATAGCTACCACTGCTGGTGTTATAATTAATATTCAATATATTATAATAAATAATTTTAAATACAGCAATTTTTTAGTGTTTATTTTTTTTAATAGTTTTGTATGTGGTATAGTGTGTTTGTCATTAGTCCAAAATAAATTTTAATCTTACGTTGTTACATCATTTTCCGAATGAAAAATTGATATCATTAAATACATAACCGAACTTTCATTTATCATTATTTGTTATACCTCAATAGTAAATATGATTCTGTGATATTATTTATTACAACATTACATCGTCTTTTCTCTGACGAAGTGGTTCGTTACCCACGACCTCGCGCTGCTGAGGAGGTTCTCACCCTCCTCCCGCCCCGGCCCCCGGCACCCCGGCAGTGACACCATTTGTTCCGCGGTCGATGGGTTTATTTGATAGAACGGTCACTTATGTTTTTATTGACTCGAACTCGATATAAAATTGAAGCGGGTTCTATTATTTCAAATAAATATTTTGCGGCGTACTATGTTTTTGAAAGTTAGCACGAGATGGCGTTTGTAACGCAGTAATTTCGGAATATATCGATAGATGTTGCTAGATACCGATTGTTACAAAATATTTGTTTATAAGGACTGGTCGAAACGTTTTGGATGCGCCATCCACGGGATTCTGATCGTCCATCTCCAATACCATATACCAGGGTCATGTCCTCAGCTAATCATAGCCTAATCATAATTATATGTAGCGAAAATGATAGTAACAAAACTGTAATTACTGATAAATCGGTAATTATCAGTAATTACAGTATTGCTGATTTTGCATACCTCGGTAATTTTCGTTATTTAATTATACAATTGAAATTATGAAGATGATGATGATAACAATTGGTCCGAGTGATCACCGATTATTATAATAAAACCCGTATTACTCGCTAGCATTGAAACCAAGTTTGACGGGCTATTTTAGATACTATGTCAGGGTTTCTTTTTTGTTTTGGAAGTGATCCCGCGGGCGCGACCGGTGCAACGAAATTGCAAGCTCAAGAGCGGCTTTTGAAACGTTTTCGCGAAGTTGCAACAAGATTACGCGCTGAAAAGGCCTCGTATATTTAAATGAACGAGCGTAATTGCAGCTCTACAGTCCTCCTATCACACCGTTAGGCGACCGGAAAAAGAAATAATTTATTTGTTCATATTACCATTTTGTTATTGTTTTATTGATGATGTTGGGGGTTTTGTTGTTTTTGTTTGTCACAGATGGTTACTATTGCCTTAATCGCATTTAGAGGTTTGACGTTCTTTTTTATTTTTGCACCCCTGATTTTATTGACCTGTCGTTCACCCTGCCTTGTGGCTAAAATGATACATTTTCTTTCGTGCTTCTCATTAATTTTTATTGATTACTTTTACGCTTCACATAATCTGTCATTCTGCATCTACAGATCTTTTATTTAATGGACGATTGAATGTTGAGTAATTTGGCGGTAGCGGTTATGTTTCGCATTGTTTGCCTCATACGCATTTGTCAGTGGGCAGACGGGCGGTGCACTTTGTTGCACGACTACCACTGTATGTGCGGAAGTGGCTAAATATTGGTCCTTTTCTTACTTTTTTACTACAGATCTTTTTTTTTGCATCTCTTTCCTTCCTTCATCTACATGCTTAGATCACATTTCTTACATTAATTATCACAGAATTTTTTTTTCACAGACATTAAATACATTCAAAGTGATTTTGTATTTACTTACATTTCTTTTGTTATTTTACTATTTGGTACTATTTTACTAATTATTCCTTATGCCTTAAATACTTTTTCTTACGGGTTTGGACGGGAAGCGCGCAGATGACGCATAGTCTAAACCTACCCTTTGGTAACAAAGCTAAATAGATACCTGCTACTTTAATACTGATTGTTCCTGCCATCACGTGTGCTATTTTATGGGCCACGTGGAAATCCGCGGGTCCCGACCGGCGCCAAAATAATCATCACGTAGTGCATAAGAATGATAACTTATGTGCCAAGCTACTTTGGAAACTTTCCACGATGTTGTTACTTCTAATAGTCTTTTATTTAGGAAAGAGAACCTCTCTGTCTACACCTGAAGTTCTTTACCCATTGTGGCTACTCCCGCATATGATACCGGTCTATTTCACTTCAGCCGTTGCTCGCTATCAACAAGCGTTAGTAGCGTTCTGTCGCGCGCTTACTAAATTTAGGCATTCAGCATTTCAAAATTAAATATCACTCAATATTAAGTTTACTGTAGTTCGTATCGCGCCATATACCGAGAACCACAAACAATATATTCTGGGAGTTTGTAATTTAAAAGAAAAAAAATTATTACAATTAAAATTTATATGTCACTCTATTTCTTCTATTTTCTATTTACTTGTGAATATCGCAAGAAGTCGTTAGATATGTGCAGCGCATGAAATGACGTCGTGTTTTGTTCTGGGAAAGGCCTAGGCTTTGAAATGTGCGTTTTTCAGTTGATCTGATGATGACGATAAAAAGGAACAGACTCTGTAATGTACTCGACATCAAGATGGGAAAAAGGATAAGAAATATAAATGAGTAGAAGTGTTTACGGTGTAACAAGCGGCCGCAGCGAGTGCAGTAAGTTTCAGTAAGCGGTGTTGACTCTAAACGCCAAGTTTCGAGTGAGTATTTGATCCGTCGCTACTGTGAGCCGTTATAACGAATGGCCACTTGTGAATATATTTTCGCTTCTTGGTAAGTGAAGTCAATTTGTTTACATGTTAACATGAATATATTGCGTTACGTCGCCGTTACTTTGTCTGGTGCATTATTAGCTGGCACTTTAGCACGTTCACTGCGGGCCCTATTTTGAAGAACTTTCAGCTGGTGCGGCTGAGGTCGAATCAGCCTCAAGCTGAACTTCCTAGTAGTGCGGTTGAGGCCTTTTCTGCCTCATGTTCATCAATATTTTTTTACAATATTGAGTCAATGCTTCGCAGACATAAAGAAAGCTATATTTGTCTTTGTCATACCTCATACGGTTGAGTGTAAACAGCCGCCGCACTAGAGAGAAAACACGAGTTTTACGCGCCGCACCAGTGCAAAGTTTACCATGAGGCTGAATCGACCTCAAGCCGCAGTGAACGTGTTAAGCTTCACGTAAAAGTAATTGCTGTCTACTCAAAGATTTACTAAACTGAACTTTTAATAATGATAAAAATAAATAACAATTAAATAGCTTGAACAAATGCCTGTTTACATAAACATATTTTCATCGTCATTTCGGCTCCTAGATGACCATAAGACATAGCCCCATCTAATTATATCTTTTGGATATATATAGTAATCACCACTCATGACAGACTGGTTGGTGATCGCATTGTGATATAGCGGTAAGAAGAGGGCGCTGCTGTTCATCCTCTGGAAACTTGTTTATGAGCAGTTGCAATCCTACATATATAATGGCCAAAGTGTGAATTATGTAACAAGACGACAGGAATCGAACATGCGACCTATAATCGCGAGTCTGAGTCCTGTACCGTTGGTCGCTGCTTAAAGAATTTTAAATTTCAGTTTTAGCGCAGTTTCAAGAGGAGCAATGGCGAAAAATAAAATATACCAAGAAATTATGACATAAAAACTATATTTTTCTTCTAGCGTTGTTGTGGTTTAGATTATCCATACAATTTAAATAACTTGTAGGCATATTAAAGATTTAATTAATGTCAAAAATTTCTAAGGTAACACTTGCAACATATGTTAAATTCATTGTTTTGTATAGAAAATATATAACAGTTTTATTTATAAACATAAGGAAACAGATTTTAAGTTTTAGATACAGTTACTCATGGAAATTTGAGTTTTGAAAGCGAATGAACTCAAAAAGATCCCAGTTACATTTTATAATTAGATATTTAAATCGCTCCGGTCTGAAGTAGATAAACATTTACTTATATTGGTTGCCGTATCATTATATAAGATAAGTTCATTGAAAAAGCTATAAATAAACCACAGTAGATGACGAATGAATTATATTTATTTTAATCCAGCTGCCTTCAGATTGTACTGCAAGTAGGTACTGGCATGATGCGTTCAAATAGAAAAAAATATTAGATAAATATTTATCTAAGTAAGAAAAGGACCAATATTTAGCCACTTCCGCACGTGCAGTGGTAGTCGTGCAACAAAGTGCACCGCCCGCCAGCCCGCTGATAAATGCGTATGCGGCAAACAATGCGAATCACACAACCGCCACCGCCAAATTACTCAACACGTGTTTCACCCCTCCACGGGGCATCTTCAGGAGTTATGTTGCACCGATTAGTGCCAAACACAGAACTACTAACTATTGGTCCTTTTCTTACTTAGGATGGACTTCCACGAGGTAACGCCTGATTCCATTATATAAAATATTTATGTAACATTGACCGATGCGAAGAAATAATATCAATTTGCAGCGCATGAATTGTCAAACACGGAAAATTAAAAGTGAACCGTTGAATGTTGAAGTTACCATTACGTTTTCTAAAATTTTTAAAGTCTCTACTCAGTTTTCTTTTTACCACAACAACCTTCTATAAAGTAAATATAAGGAAGGTTATTAAAATAAATTGAACCGGTAAAGTCGTACTCGAGCTGTGAGTAAGAAAAACGAGGATATAATACTGTGATTAAAAAGTAAGGTGAATTTATTTATAAAATGTAAATTCTAAATTTGTTTTTTTAAATAAATATCAACCTCTTCAAAGTAATTCCAGCCTGTTTAAAGGCACTTTTGCTAGCGATATTGCCAGTCTTCGTAATGGTAAATAGTTTTTTTTATTTTTATAAATGTAGTTTCTGGTATTGCCATTAAGACCATCTTAGATCCTGTGTTTGGCACTAATCGGTGTATATGTTACACTCCTGAAGATGCCCCGTGGAGGGGTGAAACACGTGTTGAGTAATTTGGCGGTGGCGGTTGTGTGATTCGCATTGTTTGCCGCATACGCATTTATCAGCGGGCTGGCGGACGGTGCATATTGTATTTTGCATATTGCATGACTACCACTGCATGTGCGGAAGTGGCTAAATATTAGTCCTTTTCTTACTTAGGATGTACTTCCGCGAGGTAACGCCTGAATCCATTAAACATCTTAGATCCGGTTTTTATCTCTTCAATAGTGTCAAAACGGTGTCCCTGCATAGGACTTTTGAATTATCTGAATAGCCAGAAGTCAAACAAGGCGACGGTGGTTGTGGAACGATATCATTCGGGTTTATTCCTCTTTTATTCGAAAAAATATGCGATTTGAGGACCAATCTAGACTTGAACACTGCGTTTGTCGAAATTGAAACTTTAGACTAAAACACGAAGATAATTAAATCTTTTGACAAACATACGCTTTGCTAATATTATAGACAGTCCTAACAGCCTAGAAAAAAAAAATACTTGCCTTTTTACCGAGAGTTTTAAATGACAATTTCACCTTACGTTTACACCACAGTATACGAGTATATGTAGATAGATTCGTTAAATAGGGTTGTATTACACTATTGTGGTTTGATTTATATGTAATTTTTTTTAATAAAAACAATAAGAAAGAATATGAAGATATTGGTAATATATACAAGATCTATTTTAACCTTTCCTTGCATATTTAATTCGTCAATATTCTAGCACACCAAATGTCACGTATAAAACGTGAAGTAAATGTGTTGTAATATGTTTGTTGGATGTAATATTATTTCAGATGTTTTTCATAAAAAAAAATTTCATTTTCATTTATTCAAATTATTATCAATGTCGGATCATTTACAACACATGTGTACGTTACGAGAAGAATGTGAGAAGAATACAATATAACAGAATTTGGAACCAGTGTTCGTGTCGACATCTGAGAGAAGCCTACAATAAATCTAGACGAGTTTTATTTATTAATATCACAATACTTATACAGTAATACCCCGCTTTACGCGAGGGATATGTTCCAAAAAAAATCGCGTTAACTGAAATTCGCGTATAACGGGGTTTATGATTAAACATAGTAAAAAATTATTACAAAAAAATACAAATCATTTTAATCAATCACTTTAATTCTAGAAACACTTTATGCAACACATACTCTTATTTTTTACGGAAAAATACATCTGTTGTCTTTTGGGTAACGTTTTGTTTACGTTCTTGTAAAATATGTTCATAACACCCAACATTGTTTTTAATTGTTTGACAGATGGTCAAGACACCACAGAGAAGTTAATGACTACATTATATTTATACGCACTCTTTCGCGTAATTCGAGGCATTTGAGCGCGAAATTTGCAATTCGCGTTATAGTGAAACCGCGTATAACGGGGTCGCGTAAAGCGGGGTATTACTGTAATAGTAACAAAGCAATGCATTCGTAAGATTTATTGTCAATTTATAACCTTCATAATTAAATAAGATTAATGTATTATACAAGTTATTGATTATTAAACTTTTTATCTAGAATTAGAAATGAAGAGATCCAAGAACTAAGGTCAGGTAGATAAAAGAATTAGTCGTCTGCAATGTCAGCGGGAAAGGCACCTAATAACCTATAGGTTTCGAGTGTTGTCCATAAGGCGGTAGACGCAGTGTGAGTAGGTTCCTCGCTAGGTAGACCAACAAAATAGGAGAATGAAGTTGCTGGATGCGGAAAGTAAAAGCCACAACCAAACATCGCCACAATGTTCGGTACATTGTGGCGATGTTTGGTGAACGCCTAAATCTTGCATTGGGCGCCTATTGGTTGACATAATACGGGAGTATGTTGTTAACACGTTCACTGCGGCTTGAGGCCGATTCAGCCTCATGGTAGACTTTGCACTGGTGCGGCGCGTAAAACTCGTGTTTTCTCTCTAGTGCAGCGGCTGTTTACACTCAACCGTATGAGATATGACAAAGACAAATATAGCTTTCTTTATGTCTGCGAAGCATTGACTCAATATTGTAAAAAATATTGATGAACATGAGGCAGAAAAGGCCTCAACCGCACTACTAGGAAGTTCAGCTTGAGGCTGATTCGACCTCAGCCGCACCAGCTAAAAGTTCTTCAAAATTGGGCCCGCAGTGAACGTGTTAAACTGTACGGTCCAACATATTTACATTTATTTCTAGTGTGTGCGTATGTATCTAAGTAAAATAGATACTGTATTATCACAGTGATACTATCACGTCTTTATCATTTATCACGTAAGCTTAAAGAAAAATTAAAAGACTGAAAACAAATTCTAACCGATACAGCGGTCTGTTGCGCGCCTAATCCGCCATTAACTTTTGCAGTCGCTCCAAATTAAACAACAAGTGACTACGTTTAGAATGGGAATACTGACTTAATTACCTAGTTAATTTATCCCTTAAAGCCGGCTGTTCACGCTATCAAAATATAACATTTTATATTTTTTTTATATGCCACAGATTATTGGTGAACTTTAAATTGTATATGTCTGTTAATTCTTTTACATTTATGGAGAAATTTTTCACTTTCTTCGCAGGTTATGGAATGAATGACAAAAAGCGATAATTCGCACTAAATCACTGTCAGCTTTTAAAAAGGTAAAAGAAACACTTCCTTGTCCTTAATAGGATATTCGCATTTGTTATTTATTCGTATTTATGTAACCTTTCCCTTGTAAAATGTATATACGTTTGTATGTACATAAAAATATGTATGTATAATGAATCATTGTTTGTTATAAATGCCTTATGTTATATATTATATTACACATCTTTCAAACTGATTGAGTTATCGAAACATTCCCATTTTTTTAACCAAGTCTTGTAATTGTAAAGGCGGCGTAAAATTACTATCGATTCGGACCTTTCCGCAGGTAAACGTTTTTATTGCCCCGTTACTAAAAAGGCGATGTTAATAAACGGGCTCGATGAGCGAATATAATGCGCTGCGGTTGAAATCGATATTACAATATCTAACCGATGGACCGTGAACAGCGGGCTTTATTGTTGAGGAACAAACCCAAATTCACGGTTCACGTGTTTGTGTACATGGAAATAAATTAAAACGTTTTACATTTCACGCCAACTAAACACCCGTCTCTTTCTCTCCGCTTCGCATTCGCTTCACGAAACTTCACTTTGACATTTATACGGGAGCGATCCAATATTTGCACCGTTTTAAATATTCATCAGCGATGTTTAGCGCGCCGCTGTCGGCTCCGGGTGTCGTTGGCGCCAACAAAATTGAATGTTGACTTTGTGTTCTGCAGTTTGCATTTGCAAACACGACACGCACGGATTTCCTACTCTGATGAAGCATTTACACTATTCACATATTTATACAGGATGATATCGATACATACAAAATACATAAATACCAGAAATCACCCTGATTTTATCATCGTAACAATAATCATACCATAATGCAATAGATCAAAAATTATAATTTTTATTGTTTGTAATATACTATTTTGTGTATTATTAATAAATTTAATTGATATTTTCCTCCTAAAAACCATATTTAATACATTCAAGCTAGAAACAAAGTTATGATCCTCTATAGTAGAAATAGGTACTGTGTAAGTGTTGGTATGATTTAGGTTAAACAAGACATTTTTGAAAACCTTACAGCCTTATTTTATGTTTAAGGATGGCTTTATAGGAGAGTTCATTTTCATCTAGTCTCTATCTATTTGGACCTTTATTGAGCTTCGTCTAAAGATCGTCAGCTGCGAATTAAAATGACCTGAACTATGTCGACTTTATACCAAGAAGGGAGCCTACCCATACCGCGTTTACCTTCTCATGGACGCGTCTTAAGAACCTTCCGACCCTGATAGCCAACGGCTGCATGAGTGATGTGCCTTGGCCACAGGCACTTCAGAGGAGAAATTCTTCGAATTCTGTTGGAAACCTTGGTTCTTCAGAAGATTTCCTCATTTTATCTCCTCATTAGATTCACATTAGTACAGTATAGTACAGAGTTCCCTAAACTTTTTTGTGTCGTAGACCCCTTGCCGTGTTTTTCCGTGTTGGGTAGACCCCCTACTTACCTGATATTGATTTCCTGTAAATTTCTAACTGTAGTGAAGTTTAGTGTTAAAAACTTAAAGTAAAAATACATGTTAATTTATACATTTATTAATTGAATTTAAATTAAAACTACTCAAAATAAAATTTTGTATCTACTATACCAACTAAACCAATCTATTATACCAACATCCTACAACTTACACAATTTTATAAACATATATAATAATTTTTTTTACTTCATAGGTACTTTTATATATAAATAATGTAAATGTTTTGATATTATAAGATAGTATGATGTAAGTAAATAGGTGCTATCAGTGTATGTGTTGAGATCCACTATCGTGGGACCCCATTTTCATTTCATAGACCCCCAAATTTTTTCGCTGACGTAGACCCCTTGCAGGTTGCCATAGACCCCAAGGGGTCAATTTTGACCACTTTGGGAATCACTGGTATAGTAGTACATAAATTACTATAAATGCTCGTAAGTAAAAAATAATTTATGAATTAATAGAAAGTTAAAAGCCTTATTCATTCATGACAGCCGATAGGCGTCCACTGCAAGAAATATGCCTTTCCCAAAGACACTGATCTTCCTGAAAGGAATAATGAAAAAAGTACACTAACCTAAAAGAAAATTAAAAGATTTATTTGTACATGCGATATGCCATGTCCATTTCATCATTTCATTTCATCATTTTCTTCAGACGAGAAAAATCTTCGATCCACGTCTGTGACTTTAAGCGGCTTATACAGGATGATTATATGCATCAAAATGATATTTTTAGATATATTCTTTTAACTAAAATATATAAACCATTATTTAATCTGTCGACTGTCTCTTAGAGGCATATTTATCAAACTTTGCTAGTCTGTGTGCCTGTTTACCGAAAATTCCTCGTATACTTTGACGCAGTATTGTCGTGTAATATATTTAATAAAACATGCCGGTACAGGCTGCAGGTATTTTGACGGACAATAAGTACGTAGCCTGTTTGACGAGGTTATCGCACAAAGGTTTTATATATGCGTGACGTTGTGTCCACAGTTGGGCAGTGTGCTTTGCTCGGGTCCTTTGTTGGGATTCGCTTGCGTGGTTCGGAGGTTTTTCTTGTTCCAATGGAACTCCAAAGATGATTATTGTCTCGTATGATTAACCACGTATGTAACATTATGTATATTTAAATCACAAATATTATGAAAGCAGGTTTATATATAACTGTCGTAGATTTTAAGTATTTTTTTACTTAATTACGAGTCAATAGATGCAGCGTGGGTAGGGCCTTCACTAGGTGGATCATCGACATAGTCAAGATTGCGAGAAGTCGCTGAATATTTAATGGAATCAGACGTTACCTTGTGGAAGTTCATCCTAAGTAAGAAAAGGATTAATATTTAGCCACTTCCGCATATGCAGTGGTAGTCGTGCAACAAACGTGGAAGGGTGAAACACGTGTTGAGTGATTTTACGGTGGCAGTTGTGTAATTGGCATTGTTTGCCGCATACGCATTTATCAGCGGGCTGGCGAGCGGTGCACTTTGTTGCACGACTACCACTGCATGTGCGGAAGTGGCTAAATATTGGTCCTTTTCTTACTTAAGTCGCTGAATGACAAGTCAAAGTGGCGATTTTCAATAGAGGCTTTTGCCCTTCACTGGGGGTCTATCGGCTGATATGATGATGGTTATTATATACTCCAGTTTAGATACAATTATGTATTCTTTGCGATGATATTTTTAGGACGTTATGACCTTCAAGGTCATAAAAAATCTCGACTGAGTTTGTTGTGGGCTTTTCCCAGATCAAAATGTGTTTGGAACTAGCTTGATTTTGTTTTAAGTAGAAATATGTCATACTAGGTGTGCTTAATTTAATTCTTCTTCTTTTTTCAGCAGATGAACGCTCACTGCAAGGTACTGTAACATTGACTTAAAGGTTAATTTTTTTTTCATTAATTGACCGTAAATGAGCAATGTATTCACTCCTTTAAAGCTTTTACAACTATTACCGAACATCTTGTGCTGGATATAGTTTAAATTAAGTATATATTACGATAAGGAATATAAAAATAAAGCATTCAGTCATTATACTCATTCTTCTTTTTTCAGCTGATAGACGCCCACGGCAAGTGTCCTGCGCTGCCCGCATTCGTCGACTTCCCGTGATCTTAACTATGTCGTCAGTCTACCTCGTGTGGAGCTTACCAATGGCGTGTCTACCATGTCTGGCTCGTGGTCGCCACTCGAGAACCTTGCGGCTCCAACGGACATCAGTTGTTGAAGCGAATCAATTTTAGTTCCTATAAATGTATATTCTCGTTGAAAACTCCATACTTGTGCTTCTATTTCCATAAGTCTGTGAGTCTGTTATTATATGTAAAATTATTAATATAAAAAGGTTATTTAATGTTAAGCTAGTTACATGCGCAAGTAAATACCATAATTCATAAAAATTATAAGGTTTTGCTTTCTGCAGTCGCGGGCTGCGTCTGTCGGGGGACTTTGCATTTGTCGCGCTGCCTGGACCGGAATGTGCGATTAATTCGGCCGTCTATCACACCGTAGTCTACATTTTTTTAAATTTTTCTTTATTAATCAACCTGAAATCCTCTTCTGCCAAATGGCAAAGACGTTTTGAAAGTAGTCTTGTTTTAAATTTTTATTCTAGTAATCATTTTATATTTAGCACCTTTCAATGATAACATTACTATTAATGGGACTATTGCAATAATTCACATAATTTATATAAAGAATGTCCGGTGGCGGAATTTGAACTAAAAATTGAAACATGAATAAAACTACTATAATTAAAAATTTATATTACCAAAAATTTATATGAAAAATTATGCGAATTTTATTTTTATACACTATATTGTCTTTGCTTTGACCATCACGCTAGCATACTCTTGGAATCTAGCCTCGACACTTCGTAAAGATATGATCGTGGGGTAGCACTAACTTTGCGAACGATATTTTCTTTAAGCGTTGAGATGGTCACTGGGTTCATTTTATTCTTTAAATATTCTCTTAAAAAAGTCCTCGGGGGATAAGAATTGGCAATCTAAGTAACTAAAGATAATGATTGAAAAACCGCATAAACAACAAAGCTAAAATAGTAAAATTAGTGTCATTTTACTAAATAATTACAAAAAAAATAATAATTTGAAATGAAAATTGTACTACCGGACACCCATACGTTAACTGACTTCTCTCCAGCAAAAGGCTTGTATGATAATTTATGTATATTAAATTTTGATTTATTCATTTTTAGTATTCGGTAATGTATGCGTTTAATCGCAGTATATTGCTTACAGCATTTAATAAACACAGTGTTTTATAGATATAACGCTACGAGTGTTGGTTTATCAAAACATTTCATCATAGCTTGGAACGATCAGAGTGTTAGATGATCAAAATATACAATGATCAAATCATTTGAAGTGTTTGGGCGTCATGTACACGATGTTATGGTCAATGCTCTAGTTGGACGGTTAAACATATTCGGTGCAAGATGATCGCCTTGAGATGATCCACCTTGTGGCCCAGTGTCCCGCATTTGGGGGACTCCGGCTCGAATTCGAGTGCCGGTCTGGCGTAAAAATCAGGGAGGAAACAATAGCCTCTCTGATAAGCGACGAAAAAAGCAAAGAACAGTTCCTCATACCGTGTAAAAAAATAATAAGTATTGTAATAGAGAAAAATAAAAGCCAATAAAAATGTAAAAACAAGAATCCAAAATAATGTAAAACAAATCAATATGTAATATCCCTATAAATAATAAAAATGTAAGAGTAACAATAATAATAGAATATAAGTAAAAAATGTGATATAAAGCAATAATAGAATATAAAAAAATGTAACAGTAATGAGGAATGAATGAAAGGCGATACAGAGCGAAAGAGAAAAATAGTAGAATTGTGGAAAGAAAGAAATAAATGAAAGATAATATGAAGTATGAAAGAAGAGAATGAAAATAAAAAAAAAATGTCTGTGAATAAGTTAATAAATGTAAATAAAAAGTCCCTGTCCCACACCAGATAGGGGGTACGAGAGGCTCCCAATAACGGGGGCCATTAAAAAAAAAAGATGTTCGCCGATGTTTGTACACGCAACGCGTCGGTGTGACAGGCGGCTCTCTGTATCCAGGTAATCACGGGCGTTCGTTTCAGCTCGCGGGCCCTTTTCAGCGTGTAATTTCGTCGTAGCTCGAGCGGAACTTTTCGAAAGCGCTATTTCGTGATTTCATTGAATACAATTGCTACACGAATGCATTACTATTTAAGCAAGCCGGAATTTCGTGGCCCGTTATCTGGTGAGAAAATCCTTTTCTTCTTTTGTTTTACACGGGAAAAACTTCTTCACATACCCCCCTTTCGGGACATCTATAAGTTGAGTTTGATTTGCTTATAACTTAAAACTTCATAAAGTTCCTCAATCATTACTATATGAGTTTACACACCACTCTCTTAACGCCAGTGGCCTGTGTAACCATTTCACATGGAGGGTATTGTTACTTGCTTTCATTGCGCCGAACGTGTATACGGAACTCCACCCCTTGTCCTGCCTTTCGTGAGATCACCGAAATGACCAGTTGGTGATCTCTTCCACCAGCGCAGGCATGAGTAAATAAAAGTGAGGACTTATTTACCGTATCCAAGTGAAATCTCTCTCAGATACGTTCCCACGTAACATAGTGTACATATCTTTTAGGTATCTTTACCTAATACGGACATTAGATTTTCTCTAGTTCAATAGGTCACGGGTACTAAAATATATGGTTTATGTCTATATTTTAGCCGAGAGATATCCAAGTCAGCAGATAGCCTCTCACTGCAAGACATAAGCGCCTCCCAAAGATATTTGTACATAAGAAAATCTCTATAGACAATATAGGCGTATGTTTAAAAAAAACAATTATGCGTTGTTCTGAAAACAGAGAAACGACTTTTAAAGTTATTATTTAAATTGTCGATTCCTTCTTTACCGACCGTCGACCGCAATGGACGCCATCATAACAACATTACTAACAGCGCCATCTATGAAGTATCAAGGTTAAACAGCTACTGCTTTACCGACATTAAATAAGTGCAGTATAATATAAAATATTATTGTTAAAGTAACTAGTTTCTTTACAAGTATAATAATTAGATTTTGACTTTCTTATATGGTGTTGTATACGGGTATCATTATTATCACAAAAGTAGTATACACCTTAAATAAGTAATCGAATATGAATTTTTAATTATTACCGTTTAATTGTATCGATTTAATGCATCTGTAATAAACAAAAAATAATTTAGTTAATTTATTATATTTAAATAAATCGCTAAATAAATAAAGAAAATACTTATAATACAAGCGTATCTCAGCGGGATTTCGAGTGTAGAGACGGGATATCTCCCACATTTATATTATCCTCACATCCGTGGTGCGACTATGGTCGCGTCAGGTAGAGAGACAGCGCGTCGTAACACCTGCACTCTTTTCCATCAGCGACTCAACCTTCGCTGAAGAAGTAGAGCTAGATGAACCCACCACTGTTTACCCAGCCTTTACCTCAGGTCAACCACTTACTTATTTAATGGAATCAGGCGTTACCTTGCGGAAGTCCATCCTTAGTAAGAAAAGGACCAATATTTAGCCACTTCCGAGATGACGACGAAATGACTCTGTGTTTGGCACTAATTAGTGTAATATAACTCCTGAAGATGCCCCGTGGAGGGGTGAAACACATGTTGAGTGGTTTGGCGGTGGCGGTTGTGTGATTCGTATTGTTTGCCGCATACGCATTTATCAGCGGGCCGGCGGGCGGTGCACTTTGATGCATGACTACCACTGCATGTGCGGAAGTGGCGAAATATTGGTCCTTTTCTTACAACCACTTACTACCTCAAAGTAGTGTGAGTCAGTTCAATGGATACATTGTACATAGAGAGATAGAACAATGGTGTCCCTGTAGTAAAGGACTCGAGTGGTACAAAATATATTTTTTCAGTTTGTGCGTTAATTACATAGGATAACACACTGCGATCGAAAATACGCCTGGCAAGTTTAGTGATTATAGTATATTCTCTATAGATATCTTTGCGGGAGACGCGGAGAGCGGTCTGGGTAGACCCAGGGTCTACCCAGGGTCTACCCAGGTTGGGGAAAGTCACTAGATGTGAGCAGAGCAGGACTGTTCATCGTGGCGATTTCTAGAGGGAGAGGACTAGGCCTTGCAGTGGATGTCCATCGGCTGATATGAAGAAGAAAAAGAAGCTACATACCTATTAGTAGGAATTATATTAGCAGAAGTATTAACTGTGAATACTTTTGAATATGTAATATCAAATTTTCAAGATAAACACCACAAAAGTGCAATTTATCTTAAAGAAAAATTACAAGAAAGTATAAATATAAAATTAAAATCATCCGACTTACCTACTCAGACGTTAAGAAAATAATTTCTAGATAAACTCAACTGTCTGGAAACTTAACCGCAAGCAAATAGTAATGTTGAAGTTACTCAGAAATTATGACGTCCTGGGAAAGCTTATCTGCTTTAATAAAGAAAGAAAACAATAAAACTGAAACTATTATAGTTACACATCTAGGCTATCATATTTTTCAAATTGATGTAATCCATCTTAAAAAAGAAAGACATTATATGTCGACCTGAGATAGAATGACGTGTTTCAGTAAATTTGTTATATGTTGTGATATCACCTTTGTAATATCTTGACCGATTCGTATTGTAATGTAATAAAAACAAACAAAGAAAAACTTTCTATCAACTCGTAGAAATTCAACAGCCCGGTTGTATATGTTACCATGGGTATTTGAAAGCGGTTTATAATTAGTTTTATTACAATTAATTATATTGGAGTAATTTAACAAGTCCTGTTTATATATTAAGCGCCTCGTTAACCTGTTTCGTTAAATGATTTAATAATGAAGCCTTCATTCCGATGTCCCCTCTTCGTGTCTAGACGGGCGCGATTTCTTCTCCATTCCCATTCAAGGCAGGCGCGCGTAATGAGTGAAATTTCCCGGAAAACCCCTCTCCCTCCCGTCCAACAACTTGTTTAAGTCGCATCCAGAGACTATTAAGTTTGGAAGTTTATTCATTCCTCAAATTACTTCCTTCTAACTTTCCTCTTAATGTTATTTTACATTTAACTGATGCCCATAAACTTTTTGCCTTTTTGAGCATTCGCTGTGATTTTAAATTTAAATGCACTGCACTTACGTATCATATTCTTTTTTCAAAAACCGTATCCGCTTACCAAGTACCACTCGTTCTAGCTTTTTATCATCGCGAGAGAATCTGGAATTTGAAATTCCTTAACAACTAGAATCCTATACAAGTTATTTACTTGCCGCCGTACGGTCGTGAAACAAATTGACGGTGTAAGTAAACAAGACAAAATCTCTGCCAGTTTACAGAAGGTTAATAAAACTAGTAGCTTTAGTTTTGTATTTCTTTAAATAAAATTACATATATGGTATTGTGTTTATTGTAAAATCGTAGAGTTTCCTACAAAATAGTTACAATACCCGGCAATAAATATTTCACAACGATATTTAGAAAGAGACAGTCTGCTAATTTTGGCTTCGTAGAGCATTATCTCTGACAAAACATCACATAGGTAGTGTGGGACATAGATAATGCTGTGTAAATGTGAAAAAAACACCCCGTGAGTTCAATTAAAAATATATTAAAGGTTGAATTTCACTGAGGAATGTCGGGTAGAATAATTTCCAGTATTCGCATTGGGTTCACCGCAGCGGCTCTAATTACAGGTAGAGCGCGACGTGTAATTATAACAAATGAAAGCGCGAATCGGATTAAGTTATCTACCTATCTATCGGCTGTTTGTGAATTATCCGCAACGAATTTTAATCGAACAAATTAATCTCGTCCGCGCGCATATATTTTGTTTTAATCGTTTTAGCGAGACATTAATGCAGAATATGAAATCGGATTGAAATTGATCGGTGCGTTAAAATTGAACAAAAATTAAAAGTACTCATCGCACCGTAAGGTTTTAAATATTACGAAAATAAACTGCCTTCATCTTCCATTAGTCGGATCCAGCGACTTTCGGCGACCTTGACTGTGTCATTGGTTCATCTGATGAAAGCTCTACCTTCGTCGTGGCTTGTTGTCGCTACGAGAACCAACGGCCAAAAATACATTAAAATAAATATAAATAATTTGACCCCCGAATTCCATCAACCTCTCGCTTTAAACGTAGTGAGACATCTTAGGCGGATTTCGAGTAATGCCTAACAATACGAAGACGGTGTTGTCTAATACAAAGAACTACTCACATATCCCAGCTGTGTAACAATGTCATGTGGCGGTAGTAATATGACGTCACACGAGCTCGTGCGTGTGTTGCACAGACGAGACTCAAGACGCGATTGCAAGATACATCGATATACACAAAAATGCATTATCCAAAGTGTACAGTAGAGTAGTCATACAAAATACCGATACATAGGAACGTAGCGGTCAAGCTGATCATAAAAGAAAAGTAAAAAATCTAATTCATGAGTTGAAATTACTTGACAAAAGAACAGACGGAAACATAGTCTTTAGTTTTAAATTTAGAATAAGCTCCGAACACCGTATTCTCTTACTTTATTTCTGTTAAAACTAGATACAGCTTACAAAAGGGTGATGAAATTAGTGTAAACTTATCTAAATTACAATGTAATTGGTGTAAAAAAACGTTTGTTTCCGATCACAGTATATAAAGTGATCGTTTTACAATATGATACTTTGATTTATTATTACATTAGACTGTGACACTCTTATTACTTATAACAGATAGTAAACAATAATTAGTTTGAATATGTACAAATCGTTTAATGGAATCAGGCGTTACCTTGCGGAAGTCCATACTAAGTAAGAAAAGGACCAATATTAACTTCCGCACATGCAGATGCATATGCCATTAGAGACTCTGTGTTTGGCACTAATCGGTGTAACATAACTCCTGAAGATGCCCCGTGAAGGGGTGAAACACGTGTTGAGTAATTAACGGTTGCAGTTGTGTAATTCGCATTGTTTGCCGCATACGCATTTATCAACGGGCTGGCGGGCTGTGCACTTTGTTGCACGACTACCACTGCATGTGCGGAAGTGGCTAAATATTGGTCCTTTTTTATGTACAAATCGCTCATGCAACTGACGGCTGTTGGGATCGGAAGGTGCTAGTGGCGATCATAAGACAGATGTGGCGTAAGTGGACCCCTGGTAGGTGGAGAGACATGGTCAAGGTCGCGGAAGCCATTAGATGCGGGCAGCATGTGACGGATTAACATGGTGATTTTTAAGAAAAGCCCATGGCAGTGGGTATGTATCAGACATGATGACAACCGTGAATAAAATCAAATTTCGAAATCGCTTTTATGTAGCATTTCATTATTATTTCTGAAACCATTGGTTTAAAGGTAGTGTGCTAAACATTCACCCTCACAAAGCTTTTACACCATCCAATAACCCTATTTCTGTAATTTTTTGTACGATTAGGAATTAAAGCCTTCAGTCAGTATGCTTCTTCTTTTTAGCCGATGGACGCCCACTGAAAAAGTTTTGCGCTGTCAGCACCACGGGCGGCCCACACCACGTCTACCAACCCGTGGTCGTCACTCTAGAACCTTTCAGTTCCAACTGCCATCGGTTGCACGAGATTTGCCCCGCCTACTGTCATTTCAGACAAGCAATTCTTCGAGCTACGTCAGTGATCTTGGTTCTTCTGTTGATCTTCTCCGAGCATAGCGGTCTCCATTGCTCTCCGGGTGACCATGAGCCATATATACAATCGTTACATAAGGTTAATTTGATACGTAACAGAAAACTATAATGATGATTGTTTTTGAAGTCTAATAATAGCACTGTCTCTCTCATCGACAAGATTTTCTATTGTTACACTAGCACTTTTATTTGCATTGTTTAGCCTGTAAACCTTTTATACCTATTACCAATCATCCTGTATAAAGGCTATTTAATTTATTGTTTTCAATTCCTTTGTAATTTATCGTTCCACCGAATGTATTTCAGATGTTTTCGATACAACATCCGGACACGTATCTATGTGGGTTAAGAATAAAAAATTTCCTCGCAAGCCGTTTCCCTTTGTACGGCGATCGCTTAGGGAGTCCTGGGAGACGGGGATCCCGGTAACACGGAGTCAAATTGATTGAATCGATTCCGTTAGTAATCGGCAGCGGCCCCGCGAGGGCACGAGCGCGCGTCATCAAGTTTATGTGGCGTTCGGCAGTTCTGGAATTTTGTTCGCAGTTGTGATGTGAAAACGATTCAACTGCGGTGCGAACATTTTATCTTATTATCTCTTTATTCTTTCGTATTCCTTACTACGTAAGTTCACCAATGTGATTATGTTTATACATGGTGCTACATAGGAAAGCGAGCATGTAGGTAGTAACACCGAATAAAAAAATTCTATTGTAAACGTGGCAATAGATAATGAAAAAAAGGAAAATTCAGACTTTTTGAGATTCTTCCTATGGATGATAGGTCTCGCAAGTAATAACAATTCAAGCTTACACCATATTTATACTGATTTAAAACTATGATAACAATGTTCAACCAATAAAAATCGTTGGCCAATCAAAAAAAAAAAAAACAAGTCCGAAGATCCGATCCGTCTGATATATATAAAGAAATATATTTCAGTGGAATTCCCCTTTTCGATGCGCCACTGACGATGACGTAATGTAACCTACACCTTAGTTAAATCGTAGTCGTAATCCTTTAGCCCGGGTTCACTAGAATACGCCAAGGTATTCCCCGCCTGTCGTGAGAGGCGACTAAAAGAGTATCACCGTCCACTAAATGCCAACCTGAGAAGAACAGAAAGGTCTTCTGGTCTTCTGGTCTCGTGTTGCTGCGGTGCAGCGAGGATGACAGGGAGAGCACAGCTTCCTGCCGCGTTGTATCTTGGCATAGTACTGAGATGAAGCTACGAGCTACGTAGGAGATCAGGCAACCCCTCCAAAGGTACCGAAGACTACGTAGGGGGGATTTTCATGGGTGGGAATTCCACATAACCCTGTTCTTCCCCATCCTCCCAGGGTATCTTAGGATCATCCAGAAGATTTTCCCCCCGATACTAAAAAATAGGTAATTGGTAGCTTAGGATAAATTATCTAAGAATCCTAAGTCAGTAATTAGGAGTTCAGGACATAACATGTTGAACGTATGTGTTGAAAGGCATTTAAGTGTAACAAGTTAATGTCTTAATATATTGTTACAAAGCACGAGTTACAGAACCCTCTGAACAATAAACACTGAACTGTATTGGTGTGAACATGCGTGACTTTGAAGTTATATTTTTGTACGGTTCTCGGAAATTCTAACCGAGTACTATCTCGAACTTACTATGAACCCCATGACGACAGTTCAGTGTTGTTTTTCGAGTTATAAGATCTAAGATTAGTGATATAAAAGTGATTATTTGGCAAGTTATTTGTACAGTAATTTCTTAAGCGATTTGGAAGCGTAGTTTGGGCTAAGCGAAAGCGTACTTTGTGTTATAGTAGGGTGACTATCTGATTTGTGAATAAAGGACTCCTTGTGAACCATTGGTGTTTCATTTCGAGCCAGAATCTACAGTACGTAACAATATGTAAAGATTAAATTTAATCCGAGGTTGATTCTAACGTAATAAAAAAGTATTAAAGGTTCTTTACAGTTTCGGTACAGGTTCAAAAGACGCGACTAAAAATTTACAGAATTATTGGTTATATATATCCAAACATAATCCCCGGTCAATTGACGTAATTGATTAAGAGGTGGCTTATTACACGTTGATTATTTACAGGTGTGTAGCCAAAGTCTACACGGTTTGCTTTCAAATTGAAGGAAAAATATGAAAAATGAAAAGCTAACAACACTCGATTGTCGGTGCTCGATATACACACGCGCTATATAATTATATTGTAGCGATATCACGTACTATTTGTTAAATTTATGACCCGACGTGACGATACTATATATATATATATATATATATATATATATATATATATATGTCTATATATATAGTTAGTATATTATAGTTCAGGCGTGTATATAAAGAAGAATAGGCGATTCGCTAGAGGTGTAATGACTACAAAAATAAAAATCGGTAAAAAAACTTTTAAGTTAAACGGTTTTTTAAACGATTTTATTTGATACTCATATTGTGGTGGTTGTGAAAAATATGTACCTAGTCCGCCATATTGGAACGGCGTCCATCTCGAATTTTAAATTTTGACATAATCATCGTGTTTTACTATTGTAGCCCTTTCATTTGATACCCATATTGAGGGGGTTAAGGAAAAACGTGTAATCCGCCATTTTGTATCGGCGGCCATCTTAGATTTATAATGTTATTGATTTTATTATATTGTATTGTTATCTAAATTAAATGTGTGTACCAAATTTCAGATCAATCTAACAACGGGAAGGTGCTTAAACATTGACCCAAATAAATAAATAAATTCCGTACGGGTCGAACTAAATAAAACCATTTAATAAAAACTGTAAAGGACGAGATTGTGCAACAGTGTCAAAAAATATGTTAAAAAATTGTTAGGAAAGAAAAAGTTCCTCTTGTTTTATGGCAGTCGTCAACAAGAGGTCCCCAAAAAGGAAGCAATAAAAAGGTGTGATTGCTTTAAAAAGGGAATCCTTACGTTATTTTCAATCAATTAATATATGGTATACTCTATTAAAAATAAATAGTTTCAGTAAAATTATTTAACGTTATGATAATAAAGTAAAAAAAGCATATTTAAAATACGTGTAACTACCTATTAAAATAAATTATTGTTTAGTCTGTTTACGCAGACTTTGTAAATGCCGGAATTTATTGGCCTGATGCAATTTCAACACATTAATGTAACATATTTTAGAGTGACCAATTTATGAATTAATTCAATAATTATTATAATTTATTACGGATTAATTAGAAATATGTGTACACGCTTTGGTTTTGGTAATAAATGAACTAAACTGAAATGAATAGATTCACTTTATTAAAGCCTTTAAACTTATAACGAAACACATATGACTACAGTTATTTTACTACTTTTAATACGATGATTGTATTCAACTAAAATTCGGAAAGGATCATATCTGCAGCAGGGGACTATGATGGGCTTGTAAAGGATACTTGTTCTTTTAAATCACTTGATATTTTGGTTGACACCACTTGACGGGGGGGTAAGTCCGTTCCCTTCATAGGTAAAGATATAAAAACTGAGGTAAGCAAGATACTAGTGCGCTTTTCTTGCTTTTTTTACTCTGTGTTTGGCACTAATCGGTGTAACATAACTCCTGAAGATGCTCCGTGGAGAGATGAAACAAGTGTTGAGTGATTTGGCGGTGGCGGTTGTGTGATTCGCATTGTTTGCCGCATACGCATCTATCAGCGGGCTTGCGGGCGGTGCATTTTATTACACGACTACCACTGCATGTGCGGAAGTGGCTAAATATTGGTCCTTTTCTTACTTAGGATGGACTTCCGCGAGGTAACGCCTGATTCCATTAAATACTTGGAAGGAAAGACAGATTAGCTTTATGTGGCTGTGTTATGATTATTTCTTTATTATACTGTCCCCTAAGTTCCCAACCGTTAAGTTATGCCCATGGGTCCAATGCATCTGCCCGAGTTCAGGGATCTGTTTACGGTAGATCTTGCCTCTATGATCTCTGGCAGCAGTACGCTTTAAGGTGAGTGCCCCTGTTCGTGAACGTACTACCTGACTCTCCCAGGAGGCAATAGACACGTGCAACCGATGGCTGCCGGGGTTGAGACGTTCTCGACCATGAGCTGGTGGACCGATGATATAGGTCGCGTGAATTCACCGGATGCGGATACCGTAAGGTTGGCAATCGTGGTGATCTTTAGGAGAGAATTATGCATTATAATGGGCGTCTATCGGCTGAAAGAAGAAGATAATTAACATATCTCTCTCTCTCTCTCTCTATATAAATATATATATATATATATATATATATATAGATAGATAGATATGCGTGCGTTTAGATTTACAGAGCCGCAATAAAATCAGTCAGATTAGACAAGTTGTATACTTAAGTAGACTTAATGAAGCCGTTAGTGTAACTTCGGCTGGCTGTCCCGGGAGGTATTAAGTCGTAACTTTGAGTTAAATGTGATGCCAAGGGAGAATATATGTAATGCGAAGTGTTATGCTGCATACGGGCAGAGCCTATTTGCGGTTGTAGAGAGATGGATTTGATTTTCAGCTAAGATTCAAACATGGGGTAATGGAAATAAGTGAAATGAAATACGTGATACAAGCCGATATCCTACAGCATGGTTGCACAGACTTATTAAGACTAGGGGCCACTCGGGCAAATCATGAACTGATGACAGGCCGGCCGCCAGAAGTACAAGTATTTAAATTTTTTTGGTTTTATTCTGTAATAGAATTCAATATTTTTCGAATGCACGAGAGTATTATTTTTGCTGTCGGCGGGCCACTAGTAATCGACCGGTGGGCCGCGGTCTGTGCATCTATACCTAGACCCACTGAACCTGGGAAAATTATGAAAGATTTTTCAGCCGATGGACGCACGCTGAAAGGATTAGGCCTCCCCCAAATATGGCAACGGTGACCGCATCCGGTTACTTCCAGTGACCTTAAATATGTTATCGATTAACCAAAAGGTGGGCTAAACACGCCGCGTCTACCTGCGCGTGGTCACCACTCGAGTGCTGTTCGACCCCAACGGCTATTAGTATGTGCTCCGCCCATAGCTACTATGGACGAGAAAAATCCTATCCTAATTATAGGATTATGAAGAGTTTATACGAAGTTTATTTATATGTTGATCCAACTTTATTAAGCTGTCATGGTTCTCTTTCGTTTTATTTTTAATATGGCTTTGCTACAGGACTTTCCATAATCACAGTCAATTTTTATCGGTTGAAAGTTGACGCGAGGCAATCGACTACAAGCGCCATCTGTTGACGCCGTTCGAACTAACTACATTTCGCTGTTATAGTTTCATTTTTCCCTATGCCGTTTTCTTGTAAGTGGTTACACTAGTTTATTTTCTCTTTCAACGAGGAAACGGCTGGGATCGCATATGCTATAAAACTTTAGCTGTATCATAAAAATCTATGAAATCCTCTAGTGCGTTACGTAGAGCGTATTATCAAAGTTTCTAACGTAGTTTTCGTCCAGTATGTAAATGTGGGTCAACTCTGCCGACATCTGCCGCGTCCGTGCTTTGTTCTTGAATCGAATCTCTTGTAAATAATTCATGAATCGACTTTGCCGCGGCGGTGGGGTGGCAACGCTACGGGCGGGCTTTTGGAGATTTATCCGGACAATTGTATTTCGTGTGAATTCCTCGCAAATATTATTTCCGCTACCTTTGTAGTATTACAAATAGTGGGGTAACTATATTTTGGGGTAGTAAATTAAATCATTTGCTTAGCTTCATTACTTCAGGTTCTCATTGATGAAGCATGAAAAAGTTAATTCATTCATATAATTTATTATACTTATTAGATAATAACGTGATCGAAAAAGAAAATAGAATTTGCTTATGACATTTAAATTCTTTATTTATTCTTCCAAAACAATTTCATTCTGTTCAAGGTAATAAACGTTATATAATACGCACTTTTCTTACGCTTTTTTCAGCCCTCGAAACTGTTGGAATTGTCTTTTTCCTTTACAGCCTTCTACACCGTCGATTCGGTTTTTATCTCCGCAATAGTATTAAAACGGTGTCCCCACATTTGCCTCTTGTTTACCGAATAGCCAGAAGGCACACGCAGTCAAATCAAGCGAATACGGTGGTTGCGGAACGATACGAATCGAGTTTTTGAAGGTTTTTTTTAAAAAAACCTCTGCGATTTTGGCACCAATCGAAACTTGACGCGATTAAGATACTAAATAGCCGTCAATAGCCTCGACTGAGTCAAATGATATTCCAATTTTTAACAAATAGGCTCTTAACAAAAGTTATAGACAGTCCTAGCAATCTAGGAAAAAAAATGTGTGCCTTCCCAGAAGCTAAATGATAATTTTATTGATTCCACGGTCTCCTATGTAAATTTCTCATTTAAAATAATAAAAAACAAATATTAAACACGAGAAATCTAACGCCGAATCGAATGCCGTCAATGACTTTTATATTTATTGATCACACCCTTACTCTCATCTTCCTGGATATCAAAAAGGAGTAGATACGTGCTCGGATGGTAGCTTAATGCCAGCTGTTAATTGCATATACATATATATTTTCGATCGATAACTTTTCTATTAGCTTCTAGTAGAGCTGTTATAGTTTCATATGCTATCTAATTTGCATAAATTAAATCCACGAGTTAAAACGCTTGTAGGAAATTTCAAATTTATCCATAAATGATGACAAAATTAAAACGATAGGTGATTTAAAGTTAGTAACGCCATCTAGGACGCCATTAAAGAATCAACTTTACTACGTATACAAATTCTGGGTTGATATTTAAAAGAAAGATTACGATAGAATGGATTACTTCGACAAGTGTTCCGCTCACCATGTATGAACAGCAGAAGGGGCAATCCGTTTGCAAATCAAGTTAAATCTCAAGAGAATTTGTAAGGGTTGAATGTAAATCACACAGAAGAGGCGAGTGCTGTCTCATCAAAATATGGAAGGTGAATTTCGACTGCTGTGGTAATAGATCACAGTAGTGTTTTTCAAAGAATTTCTAGTGACAACAAAAAAGTGGTAGAAACATAACGTGACATTTTGTAAATGTAAGTCGTGTAAGTCGAGAACTTAATAGGCTGGTACGACAGATAGTTTAAACAACACATAAAATTAAACTTGCCGAAGTCAGTGCATCTTTGTATTGACTTGAATCAATCAACAAATTTTCTCAAATCAAACTACATATACAAGGTATTTGTACTGGTGCTCCATATAACGAAGAACGAATATCGAATGTAAAACCAATTGTATTTTTAACGTCCAAATGAACGGAAACAACCACAGACACAATTATTTTAGAGCGAGCCGCTCCATTGATGTTTATTCATGCAAAACATCGCCTCGGATGGTTTGTTGTTGATGCAGTACATTTTAAATACAATGTGCAACACGTGTAATAACATGTATATTTCTCACAGTAGCGACCGCGGATATTTTGCGAGAAAAAAATTACTAAGTAAGAAAAGTATCAATATTGAGCCACTTCCGCAATTGCAATAGTAGTCGTGCAACAAAGTGCACCGTCCGCCAGCCCGCTGATAAATGCGTGTGCGGCAAACAATACGAATCACACAACTGCCACTGCCAAATCACTCAACACGTGTTTCACCCCTCCACGGGGCATCTTTAGGAGTTATGTACACCGATTAGTGCCAAACACAGAGTCGAGTTGACTGGGCAGGCGATGCACTTTGTTGCACGACTACCACAGTATGTGCGGAAGTGGCTAAATATTGGTCCTTTCCTTACTAAGGATGGATTTCCACAAGGTAACGCCTGATTCCATTAAATAAAAAAATTACTACTGTGGTGCATTTGAGTAGTAGTAGCCTAGCGTTAAAAGACTGTCATTTTCAACCGTAAGCTGTATAATTTCATCTTTAAAATTTTAACACTATGCTAATAGATGATACTGCATGGAACCACGTCTAGGTTCTTTTTCATCGCCATCATCATTATATCATCAGATAAACGCCGACTGCACAAAGATTGCCGGCTAAGAATGGCCGTAGCCACTCCTCTCCTGCCGTCTACAGCCTACTGTCACCTTAAAACTATCTCACTAAGAATATTTAATGAACTAAAGTCATGTATAAGGAAATCAATTGTGATATTTTAGGAGCGAAAGAGCAGCAAGAATGGCGACGTAGAGAAGAAGACTAGTGAGCCAGAGGAATATGAGATATTGAAGAAGAAAAATAGAAGAATGTATGACTGTGATTGTGACGGGAAATAGAAGAGAGTAAGAAATTATTAAGAGACGTCCTCAATAACGGAAGCCATTAGATAATTAACCGTGTATGTAGATATGATAGGGGAAATCCCCGACAAATATACGACTACATTTGTTAAACACGTAACTACTAACGCCTTACTCATTGCGGCAACGAACATAGTGAAAACTCCTTGCTGCAAAACCTCTTTCTCTTGTATAATAAAGTGCAAAAACTTTAGTTCTAAAGTGCATGCATCCTGTACGAGGCGGAAATGTTGCATTAGAGCAGCGGCGGTGCTAACGCGAGGTGATTTACAAAGAACTCCGCGCTGGAATTACCTCGAGCTGGCATGAGCGCCCCCTTTATGTTACAACGTAATATACCGCGGCGGACTACATTATTATATATGATTGATTATGGCTGTGAAATCTTTAAAGAAGTAAATTTAGAGCTCATTTACTGTCATGTTTATGACATCTTATCCAAAAGCGTTTTGCAAATTTTTTGGAGGAAATATCAACATAACATATTTCAATAAATTATTGTCTACTCTGTCTTTGAAGATTTTGTACTGCCAGATATAATTAAACTATCGTATTTCAGAAGAGAAAAAAATGATGTAACATATTTCAGAGTCATATGAATAGGTGTAAAAAATTTTTAGCGTTTGCATATATAACCAATCACCCTGTATAATTGACAAGTGGATCACTAAGCTACTTTTTATACATATTTTGTGGCACGAGGATGGTTTTTACGGAAAGACAAATTGAGAAAATATGTAAAAACAACATTATGCTAATAGACGGTACTGCATAGCAACATGTTTGCGTTCTTCTTCGTTACCATCACCATTATATTATGGATGTCCACTTGTCAAAGATCAGCACAATGACCGCTCTTGCTCGCATCCAGCGACTCTCCCCGACCTTGAATATGTCTAGAGTCTACCACGCTGGGTGTTATGGCTCATGGTTCACACTCTTTCTCCACTTTGAAACCAAATATTTGCTAAGACATAAATAGAGATTACTGTGATAGCCAGCGGTAAACCAGGACTAGCGATCGTAGGTCGTAGCTAGGTCGTAGGAAACATCCTTATATAATTCACAGTTTGCGCTTTAATTATGAAGGATTGCTTCTCTTCACAAACAAGATTCCAGAGGATGACCAGCAGCTTCCTTTTCATCGATCTCCAACTCGCCCGCCATGTGGCGATTATGGTACATTTCGCCATAGATATGGGCTGAAATGTCGAGGACGAAGGCGGATAAACAGAAGGATTTAGGTAGTCAGATTTATTAGAAGGAGAAAGATTAGATTATATGACGATTGCAGTTTTCTCTTAAGGTTTCATACAAGGAAGTATAAGACATGTGAATAGTAATTTCTTCTTTTATTTTCAGTATTATATTCTTTTCAATCCAAAAAGGTTAAACCGCCTGCCGCGCATAGCGATTATAGAATATTCCATGGAACCAGGCGTTACCTCGCGGAAGTCCATCCTAAGTAAGAAAAGGACCAATATTTAGTCACTTCCGCACATGCAGTGGCAGTCGTGCATTAAAATGCACCGCCCGCCAACCCGCTGATAAATGCGTATGCGGCAAACAATGCGAATCACAACTGCCACCACCAAATTACTCAACACGTGTTTCACTCCTCCACGGAGCATCTTCAGGAGTTATGTTACACCGATTAGTGCTAAACACAGAGTGAACTGAACTGAAGTGAGTTTGACTAAATTATGGAAGTGGCTAAATATTGGTCCTTTTCTTATATAGAATATTCCTCCATAGATATGTTTGGGGAAGGCCCGGGCTTTGCAGTGGGTGTGTATAGGCGGAAAAAACAAAGTCGTCTTTAATAACGGTGAAAAACAAAATCGACACAAAGATTTAGTTTCGTAATAGCGGACTACGTCGTTTTTAAGCGTGTTTTGCTTAGTGTAGAAAACATGAGTAGCGCTTGAGAGATCTTGTGCCGGCAACCATACACCTCCATCCATCTTTCCATCCGGAGCGCTTAGTGAATATATACGCTTTAGCTAAAGAATGCATCGAATAATTGAACAGTGCGCTGTCTTCATACATCAACGTCGGCTCCCGATAACTTTGAGAGCCAACTGGAAAATGCATTCTTTAAATTTACACTCTGCATCGAACTTTTAGAATTTGTTTCGCTTGAAGTTTGCCAATAACATACGCAACGATGGTCGTCGATTCTCAAAGTTTTGCTATTGAAACTCTTAGGTATTTTATACACATTTAACATCGGATAATTTTCATATTTATAACCAATACAAGGTCTTTTATTATAGGTGTAAAGGCTTTAAAGAGGTTCTCATTGAAAAGCTTTAAAGGTTCTATATCTATTTTCAACCACCCTATTTAAAGTGATCACTCTGATATTATGCTTCTAAATTAAATATGCTCTTAATCTGATATACATGTATAAAATGGGTAAATGTATAATAGATTTGTGAGCAAATGTCTTTAATAATGATCACTTTGCAATATGTCATATAAATTTATTTATTCCACTGAAATGCGACATACAAATTACTCTTGACAGTACAGATTGCCATGTACTTTATTTATTTATTAACACTTTATTGCTCAGCGAAATGTAAATAATAAAAAACAAAAAGTTAATGTAACAAAATAACATAAATGATAACTGAAAAAAAAAACAATTTATTTACTGGTACAAGAAGCGATCTCTACTAAACAGCTTTTGGATGGAGATGAAGTGAACAGGAGTGTAGGATGTAAATAAAAAAAAACATTAATATACAATAATATATAAATATACGGGCACAGACACAATATGTATACAAATCAATACAAATATATTTTTATAAATATATTGACAGACATATATATATATATTATACATGGAAAAGGTTTCACATCATCATATATGTGTAAAATAAAAATATAATTACATGTCTAATTTTGGGTTCAACGTACTTTAATCAGCGGAACGATAACCCAATTGTCTGGACGTCGTCCAAACGGCCCAATTACTAATCGAAACACGCTTGACGACGCCGAACCGGGTCAGCGGGCGCCCGGGCGTGCGAGCTCGTGCAGCCGGACCGGTGCAGTCGACTGTGCGAGCCTTATTCCAAGAATTAGGTGCGGAACTAAGAATGCCACCATACGCTATTGCATCTAGTTAACACTAAATGTAAATTGATAATTTGCTCAACACAGCACAAAGTCAATACTAATCTATATATAAATATGTGAGTATAACTTATATGTTAGCAAAATGCTTTAAACTTGCAAGCATATTTTAAACCAACTTGTTTAATGTGATATCTGTTAAACGGCGTCCCAGCATTGGCCTTTTAAGTTTTCTTAATTGCTAGAAGTCGCACGTAGTGGAACCTGGCTGTTTTTGATTTTTTTTTAAATTAAGCGATCTTTGGCACCAGTTGAGACATGACGTGTTTAAGACACAAAACATACAATACATCATTTAAAATATTTTGAGCTGTGCCGAATGTAATTTCTACTTTTGATAAATTTTATAGATAGTCCTCCAAATCCACGTTAACAACTGCCTTCGACGTATTCTTAGTATATACTGGCCTGAGAAAGTCTCCAAAGTAGATCTCTGGAATCGCTGCGGTGAGATGCGGATCGACCTGCAGATAAATCGCTGCAAGTGGAACTGGATAGGCCACATGTTTTGAAGGGACCTGGAACACATACCGAGACAAACCCTAGAATGGAAAGAAAGACGCGGCCGCCCAAAGCAAACCTGACAGTAAACGATCACTGTAGAAGTAAAGAGCGAGGCTTAAGACCGCTCGGGATGGTGACGTGCTCCATCTGACCCATCTTGGGGATATAGTCATAAATGATGATGACCAAACTATAAAAAAATTGCTAATCTGCCTTCCTGATTCCCTGGTGTATTAAACGACAATTTCAACTTACATTTTTATCACAGTCCAATATATAATGTGTATGTAAATTTTGGATGATATTTCTCTTTGTTAAGAATGTAAATCATAATAAATTATTTTAAATAATAAATCCTTTTACACTCTGAATCATACTCGACCCAAACCAGAGTCCAACTGCGCGTCTATTAAAAACCTGGAGAAAACCGCAATCCCGTAACGCTAATGCTAAAAGGCAACACGTAAGAGCCCCGCTTTGTGTGAACAGTAATTTGGGAGGTTCCCATACTGCGCGGCGACTGCAGTAATGCACGCTGCAGGCTTCAGCGGATTTTTCGAATGAATGTGCAAACATTTTACTTTAACGTTAAAAACTAGTTCCTAATGATTACGCTCTTTCAAAGTTACTTAAAAGCATTTTATTTTATTTTACATTTTATGTATAATGGAGGATTTTTTTTAAAAAAAAAAAACGATGTTTTCGTATATTGAAAGAGCTGAATTATACAAATAAGCTATAATTTATTTACCAAGGGAGTCCAACGCTATACAGTAAAAAAGTGTTGGAGACAAGTTGCTTGCAGCATTCGTAATGTAAATATGTTTTTTTTTTTCGTTCCTATATCTTATTTATGAGAAAGGGAAGTTTGTATTTTTTTTTACTTCGTTTTATTTTTTAAACGGTTTTATTAAGTTCGACCCGTACGGAATTTATTTGGATCAAAATTAGAAATTGACATTTAAGCACCTTCCCGTTGTCAGATTGATCTGAAATTTGGTACCCATA
Organism: Battus philenor; assembly: GCF_028537555.1. Lineage (NCBI taxonomy): Eukaryota > Metazoa > Arthropoda > Insecta > Lepidoptera > Papilionidae > Battus > Battus philenor. The sequence continues at coordinate 399,590 of NW_027181686.1, read as the reverse complement.
TTTAATTTAGATGACAATACAATATACTAAAATCAATAACATTATAAATCTAAGATGGCCGCCGACACAAAATGGCGGATTACGTATTTTTTCTTAACCACCTCAATATGGGTATCAAATGAAAGGGCTACACTAGTAAAACATGATGATTATATATCAAAATTTAAAATTCAAGATGGACGCCGTTCCAATATGGCGGACTTGGTACATATTTTTCCACAACCACCACAATATGGGTTTTAAAAAAACCGTTTATCTTAAAAGTTTTTTTAAATGTATTTTTATTTCCATACTCTTCAGTCATCTATCTTTCTACTATTTACATCGTTCAATTTCTATCTTTCCTTTCCTTGCTAACTACCGTTCATTCTTTGCTTCACTACCTTCGCCTCGTTCCTTAATATCACAGGTTTTGTTTATCCCATTACTTTACATCTAAATATGTTGCCGTTTACATACAAGATATCTCTAATTGAAAACTGTCTAGTATTCATCATAGACCCCAATAGACGCTTTTTAAGGCATAGTTCTCCTCCAAATATCGCCACGATAGCATGTCTTGTGCCGCCGGCATCCAGCGATTTCTGTCGAGCCTGGCTGTATCATCAGTCTACCGAGTTAACACGTTTACTGCGGGCCCAATTGTGAAGAACTTTCAGCTGGTGCGGCTGAGGTCGAATCAGCCTCAAGCTGAACTTCCTAGTAGTGCGGTTGAGGCCTTTTCTGCCTCATGTTCATCAATATTTTTTTACAATATTGAGTCAATGCTTCGCAGACATAAAGAAAGCTATATTTGTCTTTGTCATACCTCATACGGTTGAGTGTAAACAGCCGCCGCACTAGAGAGAAAACACGAGTTTTACGCGCCGCACCAGTGCAAAGTCTACCATGAGGCTGAATCGGCCTCAAGCCGCAGTGAACGTGTTAAGGGTCCACTAGGCCTTTGGACTTTGACGGCCATCAGTTACTTGAGCAATGTAAGGCAAGTATGAATAATAAAGAATAAAATTATGCAACCAACCACCTAAGAGTAGGAAGATGATGAAAGAAAGAAGGAAAGATAGGAAAAATGAAATATATTGTAACGGATAAAAAAAAAGAATAGAAGAAATTGTGAAGAATGAAAAAGAGTGTAAATTAAGAACAAAATAAAACTGAAAAACTTAATTGCCTAAAAAAGTCCCTGATCCCAATTAAGTTAAAGTTACGAGAAGCCCCCAAAAGCGGGGGCCATAAAAAAAGGCAAGCATGTAGCATAGTAGACCTTGTCGCTTAAAACTAAATAAGATAGAGGTCAATTGCTTTTTCAGTCGAAAAAAAAAAAACCTTGTTTTTTTTCTTGATAAATCAATTTTATTTTTATTTATTTTTATGTCAATAACTAATAAATAAATAAATAAGTTGTTTTTTTTTCTCTCAAATAAATAATGTTAACACGCAACATTAATTTAGATTGAGTAAAATTTCAATTTCACAGTCGATTGTTCTCAGATAGAGGGTATGATTATTAATCGATTCAAAATTGCTCATAAATATATAATTGAACGAAACACGAAGTCGAGTGCGGCCGCGTAATAATGTTTCCGCTTAATTACACTTTACCTCGTCGGTGTTTCGGACTAATATTTGGATTAGTTTAACAAGAGCAGTTAATTATAGGGCAGGGCGGTCATTTGCGGCGGCAATCATGTTCAATGACAAATATAATGTCGTTGTAACAGTACTGCGGTATTATGTATATTGTAATACTTAGTAGTTAAATGGCAGTGGAGTTTTTAAACAGTACTAATGTGACTTAATAATATATAAATATAAAATTATTAAAAGCCTAAATGTAAATGTAAAGTCCCACTTGATAACACATCAAGTGGGATTTTACCACCGCCACCGCCAAATTACGCAACACGTGTTTCACCCCTCCACGGGGCATCTTCAGGAGTTATGTTATTGCCGATGACTCTGTGTTTGGTTGCGGTGTTGATGTGATTCGCATTGTTTGCTGCATACGCATTTATCAGCGGGCTGGCGGGCGGTGAATTTTATTGCACGACTACCACTGCATGTGCGGAAGTGGCTAAATATTGGTCCTTTTCTTAATTATAATGTAACATATAAACCATGGAATGTTATATTTTAAAAAGAGCAACTGTTGAGTTTTTAGTCGGCTTTAAATAGATCACCATTCCGAGATGCTGGTAGCTTACTGCTTATCATGTTAAAATAGAAGAAGATACAAAAGTACATATTGTTCAAATGTGAATATAGTTGTCTGTTACAATAAAACAGTTAAAAAATTATTTATTGTTTCTAATAGTCTGTGAAAAATACTTTCGAAATGCCGCAACATTGATATATGGTACATTTAAATATGTATTGATACATAGACACTAGGCATCACATCGTTGATTCTATAGAGAGAACACGGCAAGAAATTTGATGGTTACTCTCTTAAGGTGAAATTTAAAGTTTTTCTTGTTATGAATCGTCTGTTAGTCACGTGGACATATACATGTTTATACTTTATATAATAACCAATAGGCTTTATTAATTTTGCTTTAACATTAGTTTTTCGTGAGATATTTCGTTTTGAAATAAGACCGTTATTTTCACCTACCATGTGTGAGACAGAGTCGTTTCGGATAAATGAGTTTATAAAGTTTTCTGAATTTAAATTTACGCACTTCTTCTTTCGTTCACAATACATTTAATGCCATTACTTCTGTCTTTCACATGTTCTATCTTTCCTAATTTAAAAATGTTTATCTATACATCAACTTTCTTCTCTTATCTACATTCCTTGATCACAATTTTAGGACTAACAAGATCTAGACGACCTTGTATGCAGCCTGTAGCGCTGGGTGGAGGCCGCTTTTAATTGATTTTATCGTAATTCTGTGGAGGAGGCCTATATACAGAGAATGTCTTATCGCTAAACTGTTAATAATGATAGAATAATGAAAAAACTTATATTTATAAATAGAAAACGTAAATAAAACGTAGGTGGCTGCCGTCTCTAAATCAATTGCGTAAATTAACCGGGGATTATGCTGTGAAGTCAAAGCGTTATTGCCTTAACACCGAGCCGGGACCGTACTCACCGGCGAGCCGGGCGCGGGGTCGACCGGAAGTCGCTAACGACCAGGCGATACCGGAAGTGAAACATTCTGTTTTAATGCTACGAACATAATTAAGTTTATTTATAAAGCTTACTCTCGGAGCTTCCGCTAGTCATGTTAAGTTTATAAAGATTATTATTTTTAATTTATTGACGTACTTGTATACGTTGTGTGGGTAGGTCTTCCACTAGATGGATTGAGGAACACTCATCATGACGATCCCCGGGAAAGACCGTTATTGATTATTTTAAATAAATTTTTGTTCACCGAAGATGTGCTGTGTAGTTATTTTTAAACGGTTTTATTTAGTTCGACACGTACGGAATTTGTTTATTTGGGTCAAAATTAGAAATTGAAATTTAAGCACCTCCCCGTTGTCAGATTGATCTGAAATTTGGTACACACATTTAATTTAGATGACAATACAATATAATAAAATCAATAACATTATAAATCTAAGATGGCCGCCGATACAAAATGGCGGGTTACATATTTTTCCTTAACCCCCTCAATAGGGGTATCAAATGAAAGGGCTACACTAGTAAAACACGATGATTATGTCAAAATTTAAAATTCAAGATGGACGCCGTTCCAATATGGCGGACTAGGTACATATTTTTCCACAACCACCACAATATGGGTATCGAATAAAACCGTTTAACTTAAAAGTTTTTTAAATGTATTTTTTGTTTTAAGGATTCTGTAACTTATTTAAAAACACATTATTCATACACCAAAAATTAACAGATAGGTTATAAATAAAATCAACTCGATTTGATTTTTAAAAACTTAGCAAAATTTTACGCGTCTGTGTGTACGCATATATAATAAAGTTTGACAAGACATCTTAGATTCCATTTTATAAGATTTAAATTAAATATTAAAATTGTGTCATTAAACTACCCCATTTGCTTAGAGTTTTAAGTTAAGATTTGGAAGTATTTGGACCAGAGATAAGGTAGTGGTTGCACGAATCGTAATGTTGAAAACAGAACATAGTTAGGGCATCGTAAAAAACAAACAAATAAAATTTAAGTGACTTAAAAACCGCCGTGACTTGCAGAAACGCGTGCAAAAAATAGACATATTAAGTAATTGTAAAAACAAAAGCTGATTATATCTCTGGATATAATCAGCCTTTTTTGGTTTACCTAAGTAAGAAAAGGACTAATATTTAGCCACTTCCGCACATGCAGTTGTAGTCGTGACACAAAGTGCACCGCCCGCCAGCCCGCTGATAAATGCATATGCGGCAAACAATGCGAATCACACAACCGCCACCGTCAGATCACTCAACACGTGTTTCACCCCTCCACGGGGCATCTTCAGGAGTTATGTTACACCGATTAGTGCCAAACACAGAGTCCGTGTTTGGCTACTTATAATGCTAAAATAATTGACAATTCACAAGTGTGTGTAAATGCCTATTTGAATAAAGATATTTAGTTAGTCCTTGCGATTTAAATTCTTTCGAGTGTGCAGATTTAATCAGTCGATTTCTCCTTTCCAGTGCTCGCATTTAAACCGAGCCGACCAAGTTACTTTCAACATAAAAGAAAAAAATATTTATGTATATTTTTAATGAAATTCTTTTTCAGTTTCTTCTCAAAGAAATGTAATAAATACGGCAGCTTTCGTTTCGCAGGTTATTCTGAGGCTTCACACTGAGGCATGGCAATCCTTTTGAAACTGTTTTGAAGAAAAATATATTCGGGCCAACGTCATATGGGAATGTTGTATGTTGGATACTGACTGTCCCGGCTTTAGTAAAAGTAATTGATCCGTCGCAGTTCAATAAACATAAACATCAAATAGTTTATTTAACTTTTGCAAAACTTATATTGATCGTCAACCTATTATTTATTTCTTTCTTTAATCTATTTCATTTTTGACTCTACTATGCTTCGCAAGGTATTATAGTTATTAAGAAGAAGCAGGAAGAAACTCCACAATACATCTTTTATTAAAGTTTAACACAGATATATACATATATACTATCAGTAATAATCTAAATAATATTAAAGTAATCAGGCGACATCACTGCCAAGGATTCCTATCATTTAAATGTTAGTTTATTGAATAATAAGATTTTTTTTTATATTTAATGAGCGTTCTGAATATTGGTAATGATAGTCCAATAATGTTTTTTTTTTAAATTGGAAAATATAAAAAGGAATAAAAGGTATTTCAGAGTGATCACTTTATATTTTGATAAAATATTTATATTATAAACATCGATAACTCGTAAAAATCAATTTATTTAATTAATTTTAATAACTAAAAGTAATTAATTCTGCACTGCTCGAAAAGCTTACGGATGAAAAATTCTTTTGTCTTTATGCATTGTTCAGGAACTGTTTAAATAAATAAATAATAATTTTAATTTTATTATAACTTTTTTATTTATGTAAGAGCATACCTTATTAACCGAATACATTTAAGAATATTTACGTTACAGGCATATATAAGCCTGTATGATACGTATTTTGTGAAATATATACAGCCATTTTACTTTTATGCTAGATGTTAACCGGTGTTATAGGAAATAGGTTTTTAATTATAAAAGGTTTATTTTTAACTTACAATGATTTCCTGTAAATTGTGCATCAAATTACTTAAATTATTAATTATGAAAAGCAAGATATTATAAATAAGTAAAGGTACCAACAGTGAGAAGCCTTACCCTGATACGTGCTGGTACAGCCTAATATTACAGCGTTGATTTTCAGTAACGAACCCAGATATTTGATTATCTATTTATTTTTAATAGGTTAGGTAACTAAAGTGAAAAACAATTGTTATGTTTATTGTACACGTATGTTATAATATTAATTTAGAATAACGCGAAATGATTTGTCGCGAATGAAAAGATAATTTTATGGAAAAATTCACCTTTCATTATTTTTTTTGAAATTTGAACATTTTTCTTTTCATCAAATCCTTCGTGCCCTTTTATTACACTTTTCTCTATCTTAATCGCTTATATAAAATTAATAACACTTTTGTAGGTAGCTACGGCTTTACAATACACCCTTGAGTGATTGTTCTGAATTAGCGCGTAATAAATGTATGAGAAAAAAAAATTGTTGAATATCTAACAGCGTGAAGAATTTTTTAGTACTAATAAAGTTCGGATATAAATTATTTTACTACTGCAGTAATGATCGTAAAAATGATCAATTTGTTGTGTACTCTTCTTACTAAGTGCGCAAACGATCTATGGTTTATTATGTAACTGCATAGATTTTTTATCTATAGATGTTCAAGTTTGTTTCGTTTCAGTGTTCATATGCCCGTTTATATTTACGGCTTTTTAGGAAACCATTTAAAAGGTGACGTGTAAGTGGTTTTGATTTATTTATAATATGTATATAAGACACGTATAGCAAAAGACTTATGGGTTTGATATTTGATAAGAATGTTTTGTTTCGTCAAATAGAGATAAGCTAATAATTTTACAAAAAAATTAACACGCCAGGGGAGTTGAAAGCTCGTAAGCTTGGGCAGAATTTTTTTGCATGTTAAAAAGTAAAAAGCGTGAAACAGATAGACAGTTATATAAAAAAAAATTAAAGAGTTTTTTTACTCTTTATTTATTTATAATTGTATATAACAGTAGCATTTTCTTTGAATTGTAGAATATTTTCTTTTCGTCCGAATTCCTCCGGTAAATCCACGGCAGTATTTAAGCTCAATGGCTATCTGTCTGTGCGTTTTTTGCACATTTGTAGGGGCAGCCGCGGGGGAAGGCGATTAAGTTTGTCTGTGGGGAGGACAAATTGCCCCGGACCTGCAAAGTGATAGATCGCCCGGCAAATGCTCAGCGTTGCTCCGGACATTAATGTTTGTATAAATTTAAACTTTATTGCGGAATGCTTAAAAATAACGAATTTAAGGTACATTTCCACTGTCGGTAAGTAAGTTTCTTTTGCAAGTAGCCAAAGCTCTTATAACAGAATACTTTAACAATTGCCACTCTTCGATATCTCTCGTGGTTCTTTAGTCTTTGGAAACCATCTCAATAATTCACTGTATCCATAACAGATTTTTAATTTTAATTGAGTATTTCCAAGTACATAGCTTCGAAGTAGATTGCGCGCCGGAGGAAACATTTTCAAATTAAGAACTCTTTCGATGTCTAAAGCCGAAAGCCAGATGTTTCCCATCACGTGCGATCACTTTCCAACCTTTTTTTTATTTGATCACGTCTGATCTTTGTACAATGTTTTATATAGTAAATTTTTAATGTTGTGTTACATATAAAGAAACACACTATTGTGTTTCTTTTGCACGTCTGTCAAAACGTCATGTCATAGTGTGGGAGAGAGATAATGCTCTACGAAACCGAAATTAGCCGATTATCTCTTTCCAAAGGTCGATCTTCAATATTTATCGCCAGGTACTGTAGTAGATATAGGAGCTTAATGAAATATATAACAGGCTATATTATTGTACACTATTTTGAAAGACATCTTAAGTAATCATTTAAACAAATAACTAATTAGTTTAGTTATTATTCTTTGATTGAACTTGTTATGCTAAATTGTCTCAGTTTTCACTAATGGTCGCCTCGGGCGAAGGCTTTTACGATTGGGGGCGTTAGTGTAACCGGAAGCTAGTGTCACGTTTCTTCCGTTCTCAGCTTACAATTGCTCTGTTGTTCTCTACAATTTGATCCGGCGACGCAGTTGTTTAGGTAAGCGGGTCTCAATTTAAATTTAATACAAGAAATACAATTATGTAATTTTTATAGCAGGGGTGAGCAACCTTTTTAATCAACGGGTCAACTTAAATGTAATTTTTTTTCTGTAGCGGGCCGCATCTAAAGTAAAACATATTAATAATTTACAAAAATTTATCAACAATTAACATTAGAATTAAAAAAAAAATAAAGAAGTAGTCATTTCATGCACATGCAATTCGATTTTTCGAAAGTAATAAGAAAAGTACAGTAAAAACGAAATTATTTGTAATATGTAGTCAGAGGTTTTGCACTGTTTCATCTTTACAAGCTTTTTTAAAATAAATCAGAATAGACAGGGTAACTACACGTGTGCAGCTTTCTAATCGTTTCCTTCAATTTGAATTTATAATCATTTTTGATTAATTATTTCGGTTTAGTATGTACTATCATTTTATTGTAAATAATTTTATAACCTATATATACTGATGAGAGAAAATCATTAAAATAAATTCAATATTAAAAATATTTCGGGAGGCGCATGTGCAAGTTAAAAAGGAACGCGGGCCGCGTGTTGGTTATCCCTGTTTCAAAGTCAAAATCTCTTATATTGACTATATCGAAAAATTGCGCAGTGATTGATTTTCGATGGTTTTGATTCTATATGCATCGAGACTTAATCAAGTACGAAGTAATACGAAGGTATTGATTGTATTTAAATTGACTTTATACGACGACCTGTCTGTGCGTTAGAGCCAGGGGGCGCGGGCGGCGGCGAAGCCTTTGGCAATGTTCTTCTTTGACCGTGCCTTCCCCGCACCGTAATCATGGGCTAGGTCCGATTAAAAGTAAACATACTTTCAGTAAATAAATATAAAAAATTCATTAAATCGATTCTACAGGTTGATTCCATATAGAGGTTTATTAAAGGCATTAGTTATTTAACAACAAATTAACTATACATACATTCCATTAAGCCTTTTACATCTATAACCAAACACCCTGAATTATATTTTTAATATCAAGTTATGTCGCATTTACACCGAATAAAACTATGTTTCGTCTCAATGTATGTGTAAGGTTCTTTCTAGAGGCTGTAGTTCTTAACCCTTAATAGCCTGATTTACGAAAGTGATTTTTTTTTAATATTACTGTGTTTGCTTGGGGGTCTAGATGAAGAGAAAAATAGATTTTTTTTTTAATTTCGTTGGAAATAATATTATACATCTGTAAAATTCGTACAGCCAACCTATAAAAAAACTAACAGTAATGTGAACATTCGGTTTAAAAGATTGGTATCTAAATTAAAACTCCAGGCTATTAAAGGTTAAAGGTAATAACAACACGAAGTCCGAAAAAGTGTGTATATTCCTTCACGCAAAGCCCATATTTATATCGATATAAAACTATGAAAACATTTTTCAGCCAATAAAATTCGGCAGCGGCATTCACAAGTCGAGAAGTACTGTAAAGCGCTCTGATTCCCCTAATGCATATAAAGAATGATATTTCTGTGTAATTTCCCTTTTCGATGCGCCAGTGACGAAGATTGATTGTAGCTCCTACATACGTATAGCTCTGCAGTGGGGCTTCAGAAAAACTTTCAAACAAACCCACAGCATTGCCACCTACGGCCGCCTATGTAACTTCATTGCCACTACTTCGTCGCATCTTCATATAGCCCGGGCTACAAGCTACACAGAGTATATCATTATAGGGGACCGGAACAGCTATTTACGTTGGATCTGGTCTTTAGTCTTGGCCATAAAATCTAGTCGCGTAGGTACCCGCTTCGGAAACAATCAGTGTAAATCTTGTATAACTCCGTGGTCTACCAGAGCCGATTTTCAACCACGACACGCTTCATAATTTCATCTTTTAGAATGGCCGTAGCTACGCCTCTCTTGCCGTCCACAGATTTAGATAAGACCGGTTGGATCCATCGTCATCTTACCTCAACAAGGTCTGTCTATCTTTTGGGTGGGTATCGTGAAATTTTATGCGATAATACAGCAGGGGGATCGGCATGAGAATTTCAAACGTAAAATGTTTACAGCTGGATATAGACCTCTTCCGAAGATTTTCAAAAGAACTAGGCTTTGTATAAATGATCTATGTCGCGCTTGACACACATTTCTTCCTCTTCTTTTAAGCTGATGGGCGCCCAATGCATGACCTCCCCCAAAAATCGCCACGATGACCTGCCCTGCGCTGCCTACCTACTTAATTATATCGTCGGCCCACTAATCTACCTTTTAAGTAAGACACACACTGGCAATATAAAAAAGATTACATTTTGAATACAGAACATAACGTACCATCCGCAACAGAGCTGGTAATATAGATTACAGGGAAGCTGAAAATAATTTCGCTATTACCGAAGTCTATATCCGTCGGGAGTTTGTGATCATTAATAAATATCTTTTGATATGCTTGAAAATTCTTATTTTAATAACGTGAAAATCTCGTAGCGAAACCGCGTTGCTACGTAATCTCGTAGCAGAATTTCGTAGTACAATGAATAGCGGAATAAAGAGTATAATGAAAAGAAAATAAATCGAGCGTGGAACGATTTTTCATTAAATGTAAGGTTTTCTTACGTTTTTTCAAAAAAAGAATTCGTTACGGATTAATGAAGCTTCTTGGATAACGTTTTGGTGTATTCTAACAATTTAACGAAATTTTCACTTTAAAATTGAATAAGTTATATACATAATGAGGTCAAAAGGTTTTCAATTGGCCACTAAATACCTACCCAGTCTAGCGGCCTCTAAAAGATGAACCGATGATATAGTCAAGTTCGGGAGGTCTACCTGGATGCAGGCAGCTTACGAGCCGTCATTGAGGTGATCATTGTGGTGATGGGGCAGGTCTAGGCCTTGCAGTGGGCGTCTACCAGCTGAGTCTAGTAATAGAAATAAACATAACATCTGGCTTTCGACTTTAGACACTAAAAAAGCTGTTCTTTTGAAAATTCCTCCAGAGCACATTTGGAATCGCGTATATGAAACAGTTTTTAAGCCTAATTTAAATTTCTAATTTAATAGTACATTTAAGGAGAGGGACAACACTACAATTACATATTAACCCTTTCCTTACCGCAGTCCGTTCCGCCGAAGTGACGCTACTGAACATGTGCGCCGCGAAGTGTGCATATTGCAAGGTAGTAAGCTGATGTTCGATTTTTTGTATTTGTGTTACATATTTAAAGATTTTACTGCTAAATTAAGAATAGAAGATAGGATAATTGATTGATTATTTTTTTTTGGCTGTGATAAATCTTACAAAAGTTATATAAACATAAGACCACATTACAAAGTGGATGCCAGCTAACTCCGGCGCTGGTAAAGAAAGGGTTAAAAAATTAAATATTTAATGGAATCAGGCGTTACCTCGCGGAAGTCCATCCTAAGTAAGAAAAGGACCAATATTTAGCCACTTCCGCACATGCAGTAGTAGTCGTGCAATGAAATGCACCGCCCGCCAGCCCGCTGATGAATGCGTATGCGGCAAACAATGCGAATCACACAACCGCCACCGCCGAATGACTCAACACGTGTTTCACCCCTCCACGGGGCATCTTCAGGAGTTATGTTACACCGATTAGTGCCAAACACAGAGTCCCTGACTCTATATTAGTCCTTTTTTACTTAAAAAATTAATTCACAGTAAATAAATATTAAGTAACCAATTGTCCGGATAAGTTTCAATTTCATCAATTAATTTTTATATAAGTTTTTTTGTTTATTTTTAAATATATCGAAAAAAAGAGATTTATTAAAGCAAACAGGAGATAAATTTTCACTGCATTTGTCTTCCCAGCACGAAGTTGCAGCAGACGGCACCTGCTTCGTTCGACCTCAATACGCTTCACGTTTTGTTTATTCGGAAAACGCAACGTGTTTGTTCGAATTGTTATCTTTTAAATTATTACCATAGACAAACATTTTGGTGACGCACAGTGTCACCATGTAGTCTTGTCGTTTACGTAAAACTGATTACAAAATCTATTCTGTTTAAGAGTTTTTCTCAAAAAAACACTGGCCACCTTGTAGCGTTCATTTAAAAACGCTCCGTTGTACTGGCCACTACAGCCCCATTTTTTTTTTAAATAATTAAGGCGCATTCGAATTCAAATTCCAACGAGGATTTGAATTCGGACATCATTAGCAATGTTACCGTCGACTTTGCATTTGGGCTAATTTTTGAGTAGCATATACATGCACGGGTGGTAGTTTTCAACCGCCCCGGTCTTCCAGGTCTTCCAGGACTTCCGTTAACCTTAATTGACTTGCTGTGCTTGCCGGTTTAAAGTCACCAATCTAGAACCTCATGGACCCAGCGGCCATCTGTATTACGTACTATGTAGTCTGCTCTGCCAATGGGTATCAACATTACCATCATCATTTCAACAGTAAGACGTCTGGAATAATGTAGAAGAGTCATAGGAAAGACTATTAAAAGGAACAAGTACAAAAAACTATGTAAATCTGTCATAAATGTAGAGAAAATAGTAATGTAAAAATTTAATCGTAAAGGAATGTAAATGTAAGAATAAAGCAAAATATATTGACAAATAAAAATTAATGAAACAGATCAAAATGTAAACCTGTAGTATTCTAGTGGAGAGGTGACGAAAGTCAGGTGATGAATGAAATGATGAAAGATTTTATGAAAAACGAAAGATGAATGAATATATGTCATTAAGAAGAAAAAAATATGAGAACGCAAAAAATAAAATTGTGAAAAAAAATATTTTGTATAAATGGTTGCTGTGTACATAAAACAGCATAAATACGAAAGGGCCCTTGAAAGGCCCATAGACATCCACAGCTAGATATACAAGCGGCCTGCATTAAGCGACTAAGCATCTTCCGATCATATTAAGATAGATCAAGGTAGAATGTCCAACTAGGTCCACCTCCCAATGCAAATACCTCCCCCTCAAGGATATTTATGGAGGATATACCTTAATTACCTCGTTTGGTAGGTTTATTGGCAATTGTAATAAGGCATTTTGATCCGCAGAGGACGTTGCTGTGAGCAATGGTAATCCTATATAATTAGTGTACAAAGTGTGAACTATATAAGACAGTTATATATAAACACGAGAATTGAACTCGCTACCTACGATCGCAGATTTCATTCCTCTATCGCTGGATCACCACTGCATCTCTATGCGTTATATAATTTAAATCTGTGATTCCCAAAGTGGTCCATATCGACTCATAGGGGTCTATGACAACCTGCAAAGGGTCTACGTCAGCGAAAAAAAATTTGGGGGTCCATGAAATGAAAATAGGGGTCCACAGACTGGACATCATTAGCCGAGGAGATTTAAGATTAACCCTTACAAAATCGACGCCAAATGTTGATAATTTATTATTAAAGCATCAGTTTCATCCTTCTCACTAAAAATATTGGCTTATTGCTTATGTTATTTTATTTATAGTTTATTGTATGTTTATTTAATGTTACGTATATTTTAGATAACAGATACAAAATTTTATTTTGAGTAGTTTTAATTTAAATTCAATTAATAAATGTATAAATTAATATGTGTTTTTACTTAAGGTTTTTTCAATTTTGGTTTTTTCAAAAATTCAGGAAATCAATATCAGGTAAGTAGGAGGTCTACCCAATACGGAAAAACATGGTAATGGGTCTACGACACGAAAAAGTTTAAGGAACTCTGATTTAAATTAAGATTTTAAATAGTCCAAAAATAGACGAGGATATTTGTAGGGTTTGTCATTTAATATTTCACGCTGTAATTAAAAGAAATATTCCATCGAGTTAATAGCACAATCTTGACGTCATGATCTTTTATTCATTGAGCAACTGGCGAGAGCAATGAATTGTTTAAGTAAATTTGCTTATTATAGTTAGCGCCTAACGAGCTGACACACACGCGGTATAATCCGGTTTATTGTTAATCAAATAATTATTGAACATCGGTTAGTTAATATAATTAAATATGTTTACCCAACCGCTTAGTGAGCGAAAACAGACCTCGGCTTCGGATGCGGTCCTTTAGACTGCGCAATAAATGTCCCGGAATTTATATCATTTCGTTAGAGCTTACCCTTCCTGGGGTTCCCAAAATACTTTAGTTGTTGCTTAGTACTGAAACAATACAGTACAACGGAGTTTTATTCCGTTATTAAGTAAAAATAAATACTATTCTTTCTATAACAATCCAAGCTCGAGTCTTCCAAATATGTAAGAAAAGGACCAATATTTAGCCACTTCCGCACATGCAGTGGTAGTCGTGCAATAAAGTGCAACGCCCGCCAGCCCGCTGATAAATGCGTATGCGGCAAACAATGCGAGACAAGTACGTTTTCATATACTAAACCAGTCACAATCATATATATATATATATATATATATATATATACACACATATATATATATATATATATATATATATATATATATATATATATATATATATATATGTATATGTATATATATATATAAACACAACGGAAATCGTTACAGTCAAACAGACAGACATAGGTACAGTCATACACGTCTGCGTGTAGTCACAATGACATACATAGAGATACAGACGTTAAAAAACATAGGCATAACATTAGTCAAAATAATACAAATAGAAATAGTCAGAGTCAAATTATATACAGCCATAGTCACAGGCAAAGATACGAGTACAATTGCTGTCAAATTTACACTGTCATTTAAACAGAAACGACCACATCAATATACACAGAGACAATCGCAGTCACACACATCGAAACAGTCAAACAAAAATAGTCATAGTCAAAGACGTAAACATAGTCATAAATAGAAACAGTCACAGTTAAATCTATCACTATCATTTCAGGTAATAGATGCTATAAAGGCACAGGCACAGACCTTACCAAAAGATCGCTACGAAGACCAATCCAACGATCTTGACAATGACGCGTGTAAATCGATGCGCAGGTAGCCTATAACACACAAACACTGGTACAGGCTAATACCTCATCAAAAGTGTGTCTCTTTATGAATATCATCAGATGACTGTAGTGCGTGTGCGTTGGTGAGGTCATTGACCCCGCCAGGCTTGTGTGCGCAGTACGTTTTCCATTAAACTTTTCAATTAAGCGGTCGCCGCTGTGACACGGAGTCAGCTGCAGCGGCGTTCCGATACAAAATAACCTTTTTTCTATTATGACCCCACTCGCCGGTGGATTGTAGATGGTCAATAAACTGACGTGAAAGTTAATGGAGAAATTTAATATTCAACGCTACGTTTATTGGAAGTCATTCTGTTGAAGTTTACGAGGTATATGTTTTCGGAAAAAAAGATAAATTTATTCTCTTTTGCTGCGAATAACATCGACACATTCGAATCAGGCTTATGTCCTGTAGTGAATGTCCTGTAACTGAACGAATGATGATGATAACATAGAAAACTTAGCTAAATTAGATCATTCAGTAAATGTCATTCATTAATAATAAAACTACTTTGATTTTTTAGAAGAAATCCAGTCGATTAACGTCGAAATCTCTGGAACTAAAGCGTCAATTTTGTAAGCATTTATCATCAGCAGTTAAAACCTTAACTTTCAAAACTCAAGACTAGAATAGGTTCATTTGGATACGATCACGATTTATAGAAAATCCAAAGACACATCATCACCTGGTTTCTGTAAGATGTCGGCGCTGTAAGCTTTATGGCAATATACAGCTTCGTTAATCATAGGTCTTTCCTTAAATTCCAATTTCTCCCACTACTAGATCTGCTTGTTCTCGTGCGCTGCTTGGATGTTATGTGGCGCGTCTATTTGACTCGGATACATTGTTTCGTCGCTTCCTCTTCCTTTGTTGCTATCACCGTAGTTTTGGCTACTTCTGTAGCACTTGATGTTAAAGTTTCCTTCTTTCTAAGTTTCTTCTTTTTAGCGAATCTCTAGATAGGGTGTGTCCAGTCCGCACGGTGACTTATATTGGTATCCTATCTGATCTTGAGAGGCGTCGGTTGATTCCTTTCGGGATCGGTGCGTCGAATAAAAACAGCGACTTAAATTTAACATTAGAAATAAAAATAACTTTTTATTACTGGCTTCATAAAATTGAAATTTCTTTTGTAGTTGCCTTCACTATATACGGTTTCACAAAATACTTTCGAATAACTTTTCTAAATTTAAATATTTTATTTAGGAAAAACACTTAAAAATTTATAAATCCGACACACGTTGTTTTAAAGGTTAACCTCTGGTTTGTAATTAGCCGCTGCGACGACGAGTTTGTTAGTGGTTCCGTATTAAAAACCTTGATGACATCGCCAGAATTTAAACGCTATTTTATAAATAGGGTCACATTTTATTAAATTTGTAATTTTATTTTATACTACCAAACTACGGGAGGTGTTTGCACGAATCTATTGTCGGTAGTAAAAAAGCCTAGCAGATGCAGAAACTTTGGTTGGTTCACAAGATGATATTAGTCTTAGCTTACTCTCAAATTAATTGGACGTTATTGCATAGATTTATCTGAACGATAATACAAAAGACGTAGAGATGATAGATTTAAATTACTAGATCTATCAGTAGAGTGGCAGAGAGTGGAGCACATCGCTCGTGAAACCGATGGCCCTGGGAATCGATAGGTGGGTAAGCCGATAGGTGGACAACGGAAGTCGCTGAATGTGGGCAGCCAGGACTTGTCTTTGTGGCTATCTTTGGGGGAGACATATGCCTTGTACTGAGCGTTTATCATCTGAAAAGGGGATATAATTAGATAATAAGTATGTACACTATTTACCATGTTTATATAGAACATATTTATTTATTTTATTTATTTAATATTCTTTATTGTACACGATAAGATACATAATATACAGATACAATAATGTATAGAAAAGTACAATGGGCGGTCTTATCACACAAGGCAATCTCTTACAGACAACCATAGTAAGAAAAAGATAATAGTACTTATAAAGGGTAGTTCACGTGTACAAAAATAAATACATATTCACAAACAAATGAACATAAATATACATAAACATACATACATAGTACTTGACATACTCTTTATTCTTTTTCCGTCACATTTACAAACTCGCTTACTAGAATATGTAAGTTAAATATGTTCTGTAAAGGTATTTAGGGACACTTTTATGGAAAGCATGTTCGTATATAATTGCTATCATGTTCCGTATCGTTTTAAGTAGAATCTCGTAAAAGAAATAACTTTCAACGTTTAAATTTAATGTTACTTTGTGCGCCATGGCGTTCGTATCGCACGTCGGAGCGCCGTGGGTAATTTGATAATGCAAATTCTTTGAATATTGTCGCCGAGGTGATTCCACACTAACGGAACGCCGGCGCCGTGTAGCGTTTGTTAAGAGACTTTTCTCGAACATTTCCTTTCCTTTTTTTTGTATAATGTACTACAAATTACGTTGGACAGTTGTTGAAGACGTAAGATAACAATTATAAAGGATTAAATAAAAAAATACGAAACGTGAGACGTGAAATAAATCTAACTTAATTATTGAATATAAATCGAAGTGTAAAACTGAAGGGGAAGCCATGAAGTACCTCCCTGTGACATTGCTTTCAAGAATATGATTCTAGAATAGTTTTATAAATAAAAACAATAAATTTGTATATAAAACTTTGATCTGCATGTGTAAAGATTTATGAATCTGGGACTTAGTCGCTTATAGTGGGTCTTTTAAGAAGGTTCTAGATCACTGCTCAAAGATTCGCAAAGCAACAGATAGAGCTATACTTGGAATTTCACTGCGAAATTGAATAAGAAATTATATCTGCTGAAACTACCGCTCGAGGGGCCTACATCAACCTCTTGGGTTTTCTTGGTTCCAGTTTAACAAATTTTCTTAATACAGTATATTTTGTTTTTACGAATAAATCCTTTACACTGTAATAGGATTTGTAAAGACTTGTTAAATAGAGACAGTGCAAAGAAAGCTTTGTTCAAGTCGCCGAAAAATAATGCGGGCTGCTTCCCAATGGTCTTAATGTATATCCAGCGGTGTACAGTCTACGCCAGAAATAATGACAATCTTCTTCTTCTTCCTTTCCTTTTCCTTTTATTTGTGGTCGGGTCTCCTTATCAATTTGCGCCAGGCCACTCTATCCTGGGTTGTCTCTGCATCAAGTTAAAGGGTTTCCAGTTCCTTTCCGATATTAGACCACCACGTAGCTTTTGGACACCTTCTCCCTCTTGGGAATTCTGGGAGGCTTAATAATCTTAAGGCCAGATAAAATTACAATGATAATTAAATATTTTAAATTATATTTATAATAATTCAGAGGCATTATTAGCCATTAAGTATGGAGCCTAGATAAAGGTTTACGAAATAAGACAAATTATTAATATAAAATGGGAGAAAAAAAAAGATTTAAATTTGACAATTCATGCACATCTATGTAAATTTATACTTCCGGTTAATATTCACATTTAAACTGTAAAATAATACATATATGTATGTATATATATACATATAAGAATTACAATAGTTTCAATCTACTAGCAGAGTATAATTTTTGTTGATTTTATACAATAAAATAAATTTCTCTTTAGTTCAACTCCAAAGTTGATAAAAAGTATATGACATATTAGAAGCTTATATGAAGGATGTCACGAGGAAGCATGACGAAGGTCGTGTTGCGGAGCTTTGGCCACATGCGTCTCGCAAATTGAGTTCACTGTGTCCTTCGTTTCGCTAACAAATCCAACTTACATGTTTTATGAAGTTAACATAATTTATTATACATATTTATTGTGACAATATTTGTCACATAGCTAGGAAAGACGGTGATAAATTATAACCTTTGATCACGTAAAAGTGGATGAGTGAGGTTGCTGCAGTCCCATATGCTGGTTTGATTAGTTCTAAACCACACTCAAACTTTTTTGTGTCGTAGACCCCTTGCCATGTTTTTCAGTGTTGGGTAAACCCCCTACTTACCTGATATTGATTTCCTGTAAATTTCTAACTGTAGTGAAGTTTAGTGTTAAAAATTTAAAGTAAAAACACATATTAATTTATACATTTATTCATTGAATTTAAATTAAAACTACTCAAAATAAAATTTTGTATCTGTTATGTAAAATATACGTAACATTAAATAAACATAAAATAAACTATAAATAAAATAACATAAGCTATAAGTCAATATTTTTAGTGAGAAGGATGAACCTGATGCTTTAATAATAAACTATCAACATTTGACGTCAATTTTGTAAGGGTTAATCTTAAATCTCCTCGGCTAATGATGTCCAGCCTGTGGACCCCCATTTTCTTTTCATGGACCTCCAAATTTTTTTTTCGCTGTCGTAGACCCCTTGCAGGTTATCATAGACCTCTAGGGGTCGATATAGACCACTTTGGGGATCACTGCTCTATACCACAGTAGCAGGAGCAATACAAACTTTCCAAAAAAAGTAAGATCCACACTAGTGAATACAACATGAGCCGGGGTATATGTTACACTGGCAGAACTACAAATCATATTTCAATCATAAACATCGTAAAGCTAGAATATTCTGACAGGTGTGATTCATAAAACTATATATGAGTTCACCACGGATAACACAATTTAAAATAAAAATACTAAAAATAAGACCGTATCTGCTTGTTCATCTTTTCAGCTGATCGACGCCTACTTGAAGTAGGGCTCCTCCAGACAGGACAGATCCCGCTCGGAGACGACGTCGTCAGCGCAGGGACGCGCCTCGCGACGGCCCTCCGGTGAATGGTGCTTCCCTACCATAAACGGGGCCTTCGGAGTCGCGGGAGTTTAGGGTGGGGGCCCTAAACTCCCACTAGCTTCGGCGACTCTGAGGCGGACGATTGTTCGAGACCACGTCGAACCATCTTGATAGCACCACGAGGTTTTCGAGGGTAGCGTATACATGCATACCCCGGGACGGGCTATCAAAAAAATAGCACGGCGCGAAGGAAGACCGCGTGGCGATCCCTGACCGGGATGTACCGCGGTCCCCCGTATAGCGCAGAGGGCGACCCCCGGGGGGTGGGGGGTAGTGGGTAGGAATCCCACATACCCCTGTCCTCCCCCCAGAGGCAGGGCATCTTGAACACCGGAAGATTTCCCCCACCTAAACAAGAAAAAAGGGCTCCCCCAAATATCGGTGACGACAATAAACCTTATCAAGTAACGCAATTTTAAGGAAAATAAATAAGATAAATAAAATTTGACAATACAGTAGCAGATATAAAATAACCAATAAAGTAGTTAACATACTATCAATATAATTAATTAATAGTCAGTTGATTAATAGAGCATTGCAGCACAGCGGCAGAGGAGTGAGGCTTGCGAACGCAGATCGTGAGTTTGATTCCCGGGATGCCGTGTTATAAAACACACTGTGCATTAATTATATAGCATTGTCACTGCTTTCTAACGAGTTACCAGAGCACCGCACTGCAGTGTTGTACATATTATATATATCTCCATAGATATCTTTGGGGGAGGCCTACATCTTGCAGAGAGCGTGTATGAGTGACGACAAAATGATTACAAGTTGAAGAAGAAGAAGGTTCAAGACTTATTAGCAGATGAGGCGACTGATATCTTGTATTCTTATATTAAAGTACATTTTAATTAGTAATTTCATAATAGGCATAAAGTAGTAATATTATATATATATATACATATATATATATATATATATACATATATATATATATATACACATATATATATATATATATATATATATATATATATATATATATATATGTGTATATATATATATAGAAACAGGTTCCAACGCTCAAGAATAGTTTAACCCTTAAACAAACGCCGGCGATTTTGCATGATTTACATATTATATTATATTATATTTATATATATATATATACATAATACTCCTTTGTGAATCTCTACATTTACACACCTGCCCACTGGTTATATCTGCACCACTCCGTGTTGGTGGCCACTGGTAGATAATTTCAATAGCATTAAATAAAAATAAATAATTAAAAATCACATTTTTTATTATAGTTTACTCATAAATGTTTTATTCATTCGTTGGTACATATGGTCAAAATCCTTCAGCAAATTCTTTTACGTTATTTTATGAACACTTTGATAATTGTTTTTATAACAATATGCAAAGGAATTTACTCTCAAGCTTTATTATCACAAAATTAATTAAATTGTAACAACATTTTATTGGGACTTTTATTTCTAAAAACAATGTTTCAATAAATTGTATGATAATCCCTAATTACAAGTTAGTGCATATAAATTACTATTTTATTATAAAGTTACATGAAAATTAAAGTTAGTTTTCAATCCAATCCTAAAATTTCCCCACATGAAGTTCATATAATATTAATAATAAGAAGTTCCTATCGTAAATCAACTTGCCGTAAAAGGTAGATAGTTGAAATTTCACGTACACGCTTAAACTTCTTGAAGTGTATAGAAGTCATGCGAAATTCTATAAGATCTCTCCAACTCCCTCATTAATCCACGTCATACGGCGCATTATCTCGTTTCAAAGCGAACTCTCGAAGTGCACACACGGAACGTATTCGAGTTCAAAGCGATCTCTCAAATCGCTCCCTTTTTCTTTGTCATAATGCAACGGAAGCGCGAACAAATCCCTCGTCGAAAATTAACTTCACCTCACCTAACCCTTGTCACCAAATCCAATAACGGTTTCATAATTTAATTTATTGCCGACCACAAACAACAAAAGATAAAAGCTTACCTGTGTCAAGTGGTTAAAAACAATGTGAATAAGTTTCGCGTTGTAGGAAAACGCGTTGTACGAGTATTATCGTATAACACATTATGTACAAATCATATTTCAACTTTAGAATATTAACGAAAAACTATATTATGAATGTAATATATGCGTTTTAGTAAAATGTAATTACAAACGGATGCGAATCATAATAGATATGTTCTCCAAAATCATCAATAATTTTATTGTCATTAGAAAACTACTGAAGCAAGTAGGCTTTCACGTCGTACCATTCACGGACCACACTCGATGTTACCATACGTGTCTTTCATATAAAACATTGAAAATAAATTCAAGTGTTTTCTGTAACATGTTTCGTAATTTAACTTCTTTGTATAAATACCCATTTAACACTTTGAATTGTCATTTAAAACTCTCTGGCATTAGGAAGGCAGGTAAATGTTTTATTCCTAGGTTGGTAGAACTGTCTATAACATTTGCCAAGCGTCTATTTATCAAAAGGTGTAATCATCTACAAGTTACAAGTGTTTTTATTAAATGTGTCAATTGTGTCGCGTCAAGTCTCGATTGATGTCAAAATCGCTCAATATTTAGTAAAAAAAAAAACTTCAATAACTCGACTCCACAACCACCGTATTCGCCTGTTTTGGCTTCGTGCGACTACTAGCTATTCAGCGAACACAAAAGCCAGTGCGGGGACGCAGTTTTGACACGATTGTGGAGATAAAAACCGAATCGAAGAAGGTCCTGAAGGCTATACAGGGAAATGATTATTCCAACTGTTTCGAGAACCGGAAAAAGCGTTAGTAAAGTGCGTTTTATCAGACGGGGATTACTTTGAAGATGATGAATTTGATTTTGAAGAATAAATGATTTACATTTTATAAACAAATTTACCTTAGTTTTTTATTACAGTGGTATACATGTCGTGTTCACATCGAAAAAGCTTACATTGTTAATCAATACGTCAAACGTACTCACAGAATCGAAAAATGCCACTTTACATTTATTAATAATATATATAAATGAATAACACGTTGATAAATATTATTCATTATAGACATATGGATCCATGATGTGATCGCTTGCGTTGGACCTTATAAGAAAGGTCACGTTCACCCAGAGAGCAATGATCGCATCTAAAATGAGGAGATAAGTAGAAGAACTAAAGTCACCGTCGTAGCACATCGCTAATGCAAACAATGTCGTTATCTTTTTGGTCCACGTTGGTGGGATCCTCTCATTCCCCTATCTTATAAATACATGTATATGTAAGATAGGGGTATGATAAAAAAATAGTATATATATATATATATATATATACTTACCCCCCTCTCGAGGACCAATGAGTATCAATAGCGTTTGGGTCGAATTTCGTGGACAGACACACCACAAGCTGGACCCACTACATAATGAAAGAGGTTGAGGTTGCGAAAAGTAGTTGGATGTAGGCAGCGATCATTGAGGCGATCTTCAATAAATGAATGAATGTTAATACAAAATCAAAAGATAGTCGCTTATATTTGTAGTTTACATATCCAAAATGGAAAATTTACTCGAATTTTTAATAATAATGTAAAAGAACAAAGCAGTGACAGACACATATGGATTTTTCAGATTAAATAACAAAGAAATATTTCATACAAATCCATGCAGAATAAAAGTGATTACCGGCTAAAGTCTGCGAGGGTATTCCGCGAGATCAGTTGACGCGATGAGTAGTCAGGGGTGGTGCCGGAGTGAACGGAGGGCCGGGAGGCGCGTGTTTTGCTTATGTAACCTAACTTACCCCTCACAACACTCGTCACATGTCAAACGTCGAGGCTAAGTGACAAATTGCCCCGCTAACGAGATGCGCCATCTTGCGGCGCTAGGTGACAAACTCATGTTGTATCCGCTATTTATATATATATATATTTGTTAAGTTATTTTTATACTGAGCTATGATGTATTAGAGGGATCGGAAAGTAAGTTCATTTCTAACTACATATTTCACAGGAAAACCGATTAATTTTTGTCGCTCCGACATTGAAATTTGTATACTAGATGGCAAAAGGTTGTTGATAACGAAGGTGGATATATTTTGATTAGAAATAAATACTTTTTAATAATGAAGTCGTGTGAATTTAACTTAAAAAAGCGACATTACTTTACAGTAATGTTACGATTGTTTGATTGATTTAGGAAGAATTTTTAACATAGTAAAACACCTGGAATACATACTTGACTAGTGCAATGTTATCCCTCTAATTTCTTCTACTAATTAATAACTTCTAATAATTCTAACGTGTAGTATCCAACCATATCTACTACAAATAGAGCATAACTAGGCAGGTGCAGTAGCTCAGCGGTAAAAACTGAGACTTGCGGTTATAGACGCGGGTTCGTTTCCCACTATACAATGCTATATAATCCACACTTCGTGCATTAATTATATAGAATTGCCACTGCTTACAAACAAGTGTCCTGAGGGTGGTTCACTGAGATTGCCAACCCGCCTGCCAAACGTGTTGATTATGGTATATCCCCCCATAGACATCTTAAAGGGTTGCTTAAACCTTGGAGTAGACTAGAAGGTAAAAGCAGAAACCTACAAAAGCGTTCGTGTAAATCTGTTGTGAATCCTTGCAGTTTTATTAATTCATATATATGTAATAAATTTTCCACGTAAACACACAAACACACACACACACACATACACACACACACAGACTTTCTATATGCGTGTGTGTGTATAATTATGTATGTATTTGTGTGACAACCCTATACTGCCCTTTTTTCATGTATCTCATCTCCATCCAAAGGTTATCTAGAAGAGATCGCCCAATTTGTTTATTTTTTAGTTATTATCTATGATGTTTAATAAAGTACATATTTATATATATACACACACACACATATATATATATATATATATATATATATATAAAATACGAAACATAATATATCACTAGTAGTACCTTTGATATATATTTTTTAAAGAAAAGTCGTTTTTATTCCTATCTTATTTTACTGTCTTGAACACTATGACCAACAATGAATGATTTCTATTGGTTTTTTGTTATTTTATTATTATACACTAACTGTGCTAATAGATAAAAAGTAAACAGTATGAATAGCTTTTGCAGTTTTTATTTTAAAAAATTCGCAAATTAATTTATTTCTGAAAAACATGCAAAAAATATTATTTAAGCGAAGTTCAAACCTCTTGGGTATGAAAAAAATGTATGAATGAATGGGTGGCCAATAATTTAAAAATAATGTCGGTTTCATGTAGATTTTATAATGGTATAATTCATAAATGTATCTTCCATAAATAGTGACTTATTGCCATTAATGTAGAAAAGGAGAAAATTTGACTAAGTAACAAAATTTGTAATATGGGAACATTTTTTAAATTGAAATGTCTCTGATCATTGGGGATTAATAATTCCATTTCCATTAATTACTGGATATCCTATATATTTATATATATACTGATAATCAACAGCCAATGTGGCATATTGACGCAGGCTTTTCATTGAATAATTATTATTTAGACTGATAAAATTTTGTAAGCCAAAACATTTTGAGATATCAGCTCTTTATATATTATTTTATGATTGCATTGTCCTTTCTCTAAAATCCTTGTTTCAGTAAGGAGGGTTTCAATTTTACATTAATATGTTATAACAAATACCCCTCTGTTCCTATCGCCCGCATGGGACGTGCTTGATTTATAACCGGGTGGCGTAATTAGTGGAGGCAGCCCCCACACCCCCTGACCTTCCTGCGTATGACCCGCGTCAGAACATGACAAGCGGTGTACGCTGGTTATTGGATCGTGATCACACACTCTCATGCTTCATACTATTTTGTTATAGTAGTACGTTTATACACTTTAATAGTATTTTTTCTTTTATAAAGAAAGTTGTTAATTATTTAGTACATTACTGGGTAAAGACAAATAAGTGATACAACTTTGTTCGACTTTTTCAAATAACCCAACCTCGTAGAATGTAGTTATAATGCTAGAGACTAAGTTAAACTAAGCTTACATAAATAAAGTCTATAAAAACAACACCTACTGCCACTCTTTATAAATGTATATCAATCGATGTACAAATAGCGTGACAGGAAAATACCACTAGCGCCATCTAGTTGAGGATAGAGTAACTTCACTTGTATTTTGTTGTTTGCTGTTGTTTAGTGGTAAATGTGAGGGTCTTGGGTTAACATATATATCACGGAGACTGCTGAGAAATGATGAAAGATACATAGCGAGGAAATCGTGACAAAAGAGAATTGATAAGGGTGTGTTGTACATCTACAAAATATAATTTAATACTGGGCTAATGTTCAATAAGAGAGATTTAAAAAAATTTATATATACATAAATATAAATATAATATATATATATATATATATATATATATATATATATATATATATATATATATATATATATATATATATATATATATATATATATTTATATATATATATATATATATTTATATATATATATCAGCTTCAGAGGACTGAGATTTCGTAGCGATCGTAGTCGTGAACCCGATTCCCGCGAAACAATCTTGTATAATTCACAATGTGTGCATTAATGATTTAGGATTGCAATTGCATATGATTGTCTATGGGCTGAAACGACGACGATACAAACATAGTACATACATATATACATACCTACATACACATACGCTACGTATGTGCGATAAAAATATATAAAAACATAAAAATCGTATATTCAATATAAAAACTTTTTTTTAAAATCAATTTTATTTTTTACTGTTTCGCTCCATAATATTATGGAGAAGAAGTAGGAAGAAACTCCTCAATAACACATCTTTCAAACAAATATATATTTATACAAGCATACATGAATGTATAAAAAATACATTTTTTTACTGGTTATAATAAATATTTTTATGATATAATACATGCATTGACGTCAATTATTAGATTTGGTTTTTAAAATTTCGAGTAGACAGTGACTGTTCCATTTGTTGGAAAAGTTTGAAAAAAAATTCTTATTTTTCAATTTCATCCCCCAACTCATTCCGAACAAGAAAAAATGTTAAAAACGGCAAAGATTTAGAATAATTGGAATTTAAAAGCTTTTGAAGATTCTCCGAGCTACTGGAAACATCTTTAAAAAAGTTTCGACAATTGAAATACTAAAGTAATCTCGAAAGTTGTATCTTTGACGTTATTTAACTATGTACAGGGTGATTGTTTATAGGTGTAATAGTTTTACAGGGGTGAATATGTACCGCATTTGCTGTTAATTAATATTTTGTGTACACTATTCAAAAATCTATGGTTTCAAAAATAATAAATGTTGTCACAAGTAAAAGGCGGATTCAAAATTCAAACTAACGACATACTCGTATATGCTGATAGACACAAACTGCAAGGTATTGGCCTCCCCCACAGATGGCTACCATGACCGAGACTCGAGAACCTTTTGTCCTGCCACTTTAGACAAGAAATCTTGAACAATTCAGATACAACATACTAAATTTATAATTATTTACCATCTGTTATGACGATTAATAGTGTAATGTTATGTATTTCATAGTGACTTCATAAAGTATGATTGCAAATAGTTTTATAAACTATTTGTCAACAAATTACCCCTTTATTAAACGGTTTTATTTAGTTCGACCCGTACGGAATTTATTTGGATCAAAATTAGAAATTGAAATTTGAGCACCTTCCCTTCTGAAATTTGGTACACACATTTAATTTAGATGACAATACAATATAATAAAATCAATAACATTATAAATCTAAGATGGCTGCCGATACAAAATGGCGGATTTCGTATTTTTCCTTAACCCCCTCAATATGGGTATTAAATGAAAGGGCTACACTAGTAAAACATGATGATTATGTCAAAATTTAAAAATCAAGATGGACGCCGTTCCAATATGGCGGACTAGGTACATATTTTTACAACCAACACAATATGGATATCAAAAAACCGTTTAACTTGAAAGTTTTTTAAATGTATTTATTTAACACAATTATTAGATTGAAAATTTAAAGGCATTACACTTACACTTTGCACACATATATTTATGTGTGTGTATACGAACAACATTTCAATTAAATGACATTCTAGAGACCTTTGTCTTAACCAATAACAGTAATTATTAAGAAATCAATTATAATTATTGATCGCATACATTCAAATGAATCTCCGAGTTGCATCCGCAATAATGCATTTCCTCTGTAAGCCAATTAATTGTGAACTAACTCCGACTCAGCGCTGACGTGAATTGATTTGAAATTTGTCAGTTATTGAGTATTCCGTCGATCCCGAGGAAGATAGACACGACGAAGACAGACACTGTTAGTTGGTTAATTTGGGTACAGTAGTTATTTAAACTATTATTTTTAATTACAATAAGTTTTGTCATTGTATATATATAAAAACATTTCAAATATATTCATATACATATATTTATATATAAAGTTGAAATGGGCGTTTGTCTTCCATCTCACCTGATGAAAAGTGTAGATGAAAACAAAGGTGGTCCATCCAATAAAAACCTGTTCACTCTACTCTTAAAAGCTCCAGAGTTCAACTCATCAGGAAAAATAGATCCAGCGGGTCGTTCCAAATCTTGGCGAAGTTTAAGTTTAAGTGTTGTACATCTATCAAAGTATAATTTAATAATGGGCTCATATATGTGTATATATATATATATATATATATATATATATATGTAATGAGTTTCTCATAGAAAAATTTCGTCGGAAACCAAACTGACAATATACAGTCGTTATGCAGAATGATTGAAAAAAGACGTAAAGATTAAAGCAGGGTGAACTATACGCGTCCCGTTAAGCATGTTTATGCGACCCTACAATTGAAATTATTTTATGCACTTTATCTCATCAATATATTGTTATAAAATATATAATAGTAAAATGCCAAACAAAAAAAAATTAATTAAAACCACCGATCAAAAGTATGTGATGTGATACACGATTAGAAAGCCTCGTGTTTTATATACGCTTGTATCGAAAATGTTTATTTAAAATTTTCAAGTGAGTTTGTTTTTCTGTTTAAATCTTGTTTATTATTATTTTGCATTAAAATTTGTATATTTTATAATTCTAACGTTTATTAACAGTTTTAATGTGAATGATTTTGAATGTTAAGCGGGAAGCCGCGGTGATCATATTCTTTGCAATGGCTGTCCATAGGCTTTAAACAGAGAAGTGTGCCCATCGAAAATTTTTTTTTAATTTAAATTAGCCTGTTGGTTAAAAAGGTTGGTCATCCCTGCTTTAAAGGGATGAACGCATAAATCATTTGTTAGCAATAGTTTTTTTTATTTTATTTGTTGTAACTCGGAATATACAACAATCTTACTTATCACCTAAATTACATTTTAATTTTGAGCAGCCGACATTTTTAAATTACGACTCATTTGAAATTTTACAAAGATTTAATTTAGCAGAGACCAGAAAATCAGAGAATATATAATATATTTTTATGACATCTCTTTACTATATGAGAATTTACTAAAAGAGAATGTTACAGCGCACATGAAAATGAGTGTAAAAGATTTACCTTTACACTTTTAATCGATCATCCTTGCATTGTGATCACTCTATTGGAACGCGACGGGTCACATCAACATGTGGCAATATACTCTGCAGAGACAAATATTAAACAACGTTTAATTTTAATATTTAGAAACGCAAATTTAATATTTAATGGCATCAGGCGTTACCTTGCGGAAGTCTATCCTACGTAAGAAAAAGACAAATATTTAGCCACTTCCGCACATGCAGTGGTAGTCGTGCAATAAAGTGCACCGCCCGCCAGCCCGCTGCGTATCCGGCAGTGGCTAAATATTTATCCTTTTCTTACTGCGAATTTAATAAACTATTTTTCTTACCATATCATTGTTAATTTATTATGTATAGGGTGTACATTAATTGACAGCAAGTGAGATGACAAACCTTTTTAAAGTTTTTACACTAATTATTTCGTATCAACATTTATATATGTGTTGAGAATGTGGTGTGCTATATATTTATGTAATAATTTTGTCTCTGTATAAAAATATTAATATGTACAAGAAAAACAGCTCTCTCTCTTTCTCTAGTTTCTGTTAGATGTCGACACTGTTAGCTCTGCGGGCTTCGTCGGTCGCAGGGCCCGCAAATCTGTAACTTACGAAAATGTAGATTTCCCTCACTACAAGTTCTGTACGTTCTTGTGGTCCACCTGGATGTTGTATGGTATGTCAGTGTTACTCAAGTACACTGTTGTTTCGTCCCTCAGGGTGGTATTGGAGGGAGCAACTTTGTCATACTGTATTCTAAGCTCTTTAAACTCTATAAACTGCGCGCAGATTCCGAATGCCGGATGGGCAAAAAGATGGAGGAGAGGAGTATCTCGGCCATCATGCAAGATGAAGGGGAGAGAGAGTGCTTCCTCAGCTACTGCTGGAAGGTGATGATAAATGCAATGGGTAAAAATAAAACGCAGTAATAGATTGAAATATAATTTGAGTCGAATACGAATAAAAAAGTAAAGCAAACATTAAAATATAGAAATAAAATAAATAAAGTAGTATCACAAATAGTGCAATAAACATTGTAATATAATATGATATTATAATTATAAAGAAAATATGTGATAAATGTTTGAACAATAAATGTAATGTTGCAAAATAAAATAGTAAGGAAACCTAGAATGTAGTGGTTGAGGATGGATGTATGGCTAATGGAATGAAAGAGAAAGACTGGGAAAATTGTAGAACGAAAGAAACAGTACGACAGATAATATGATACATGAAAGAGGAGAATGATAATAATAAAAACTTATATGAATAAATTATTAGAAATAAAAAGTCCCTGTCCCACACGAGATAGGGGAACGACAGGTCCCCAATAGCGGGGACCATTAAAAAAAAGCTCTATAAAATAGTTAACTTTTTTATAGGTTTTTTACTGGTTTCAAAATGTAATTCCGAGTAATGTCCTTGATTCACCATGTTATAAATTTAACTCTTTAAAAAAAACTATATGTGTGTTTGAAGAAAACCTCTTTAATAATTTATAATACAGTTTAAAGATCTCTTAATTAGTAATAAAGTTTTTTTCTCTAACCATTGTTTTTATGATATTGTGATCACAAAAAACAAACCATCGGAGTCACTTGTGCGCTCATCTTAAATTAGTTTGCATTAAAACTTTTGTAGCATTAAAACCTAAGTTTAATGAGTGTGTTGCAGGAAAGTTTCATCGTATTTACTTCCTGCAAAATCCTTTACAACTATCTCCAATTATCCTGTATTTTTTAGTTCTTAACACAGATGATTGGAATTATTTGATAATGGCACACACTCATTAATATTTATATACTCAGGCATTTTGTACGCCCAACCTTGACCGTCAATATCATCAGCTGCCATCCTCTCTTGATTAGAGCGTCGCGGTTATTCCCCGCAACATAAACCAACTTTATGTATTTATTCACCAAAGCGCCAATAAAATCCGATGAAATAATTCTTCGTAACGGCCGCCGAAGCAGTTCTCTGGATTAGTGTCTGTGATTTATTATCCAAATTTAAATGACAATAAATCAAGTTTTATTTTTAGTATTTAAATGGTTTCAGTTACAATGCATTGTTGCGGATTGTAGACAGATATGAAGAGGATTTAATATAGCCATGAACTACTTTCATATAATAAGGTTCTTTAGGCGTTTTAAGCTCAATAATGCCTTTAAAAGCGTTTTCCAACTTCCTTAAAAAGGTCTTTTCACCTTATGGATGAACGTCCTAGGCCGCGCTTGACGTTCAATGGTCCCCACTCCTGAAACTTAAGACACCAATGGTCATTTGTTCTACAATTAGGAGGGGTACCTATTGCCCCTTCTATATGTCAATACACTGGGTTATGTTAGTCACTTTCGTTCGTCTTCAAATCTCTGATGATGTTTTCTATTGTAACACAATATTTTTCAAGTGAATACATCAAAGTTTTTCTTTGTTTACATTTACGTTAAGCCTCTGTCAATATCCGACAGGTATTTTGATATAAAATAAGGTTTTTATAGTCTGATATAAGTGTTAAAAAAGTCAATAGTAATTGGTACGTATGAAATTAATGTGACATGCAAAGACAAGGTAGGTTTTCAAAGTGACCTAGAAAGATCCTCCGTCTGTCTTTCTCTTTTCTTCATCACCATTATCATTTTGAGTCAAAGGACGTCTACTGTAGGATCCTGACCTCCCCCATATCTCTCCAATAGAACCTTCCTTTCTTTTAAACTTCATCAACCCTTTATTGTCTTCTTGTGCCATTCTTCTTTTTCCCTCATTTTCCTTTCCGATATCTCTTCGTCCTTTTCTTCTTCACTGCCCACTATAAAAACTCATAGCATCATAAGTACATTGACCTGTAAAATGTACCACTAGAACGCCCAACTCGCAATTAAAAACGGAATCCGGCGCGGGATCACTTTTAAATCGGAGCAGTAATTCTTCAGGAGGAGCGCGCGACACGGCTCACGGATTATCCGCTGATCCATGGCCACGGCTTCCAATGAAACATTACGTGATTGTTTCTTTTTTTTCTTTATTACTATGTAAGTTTAAAGGCAGTGCAATTTTTAAAGACTTACAAAACTTTGTCATGCGGAAAACTAAAGCTCACAAATATTAAAAATATTATGTACATTCATGACTTAAACTAAAAAGCTTTTGCAACATTTGAAGCATATTTACGACACGAGAGCTTTACTTCGGACAAGACGAATCGAGATCGCGGAAAAAGTTTTAATGAGTTCCAGCAAAACATCGCCAAGTCGTAAATAAGCCGGTCCGAGGCAGGAGAAACGTCGTCTGTCGCCTGTGCAGGTGTTCTTTGACCTGCGTATTCAAAGATTTAACCTGGACTTTGAAAACTTTATCTTGGAATCTGTAATGCGAAGTGAATCTATTTATTTATTTACATACCTTGTACCTAGCGTAAACATTAAGTTAATCTTTGAGAAAGAGGTCGATCGTCGTTTTCCTTTTTGGCAAGCAAACTTTCGCTCAACGAGCCATATGGACAGCTGGAATGAGGGTATTCGTAGAAGAAGGGAAGTCATAGTCCATCGGAATAGCAGTTTCAAATAAAGGGGTCCGGACACATAGCACGCAGAAGGTCGATGGGGCTTCATGATTCAGATACAGGCCACTTCTAAACCTTATGAGTTTCATCATTTAAGACAGTTATCAAAGTCACTGCAGCCGCAAGATGTTCGCTGCTTGATATAAAGCTCCTCCATAGATTTACAGTAAAACTAGTTACAAGTAGCCAGTATATATAGTATTATCCTACGATCATAACCAAGTCATCTATCTGCCTCATGGTCGGATGTTCTGCGCTACGAGGACTCCCATGCGATACCTGCCCACTGCTACTTCAATTTGCCAATCCCCTTAGCTTACTTTCGTCGCAATTCCTCAGTTTCGACGACAGCCCCCTCATATTTTAAAGTTACTCCAAAGTACTATCAAAATTGTTAATTTTTGCTATTTGCTATTTGATGTATTAGAAGTTGTGCTGCTAGCCGGTATAGGCTTTGTACAGCTTCATCGAAATTGAGCCCGTGGAAACAGAGGTCCACGGACTAAAAATTTTGTACCTCAGTTACGACGAAGACGTCCTCACGCGGAGAACTATAATCGTGTAGGTGTATAGTGTAGTGAGTGGGGTGTTGAGTATGTAGCACGAAGCGAGGACTACTCGGCGGTCGGGAGAGACACGGGCCTCTCCGGTCCGCCCTCGCTTGAACGCGGCTTAGGTGGACGCGGCCGCCGTGTCATGTGTAGCTGAGTAGTGCATTTAATTTCCGCTTTAAGGGCGGCGAGAAGAGTCGAGTGCTCCGCAATACAGAGAAAGCGCTCCGAGGGACTGGAGGCTTTACGAAGTTTTGCGGCAACGATGCAGACCTCGTCGAGGTCTACAGTGGTTAGACATTGTGGTATATTGGTTGGATATTGTGGTGATATTCTACAGTGGTTAGACTTTGAGTTCCTCAGCAGGCGAAAGGGACCCGGTTTGGGGTTTGGAAGGTTTGGGTTGCTCGTGAGCAACCGATGGGGCGGTAGGGAGGGTGGCGGGCTTGCCTCTTCCTTAATTTTTGCTGGTACGATGTATACAGAATAATCAAACGATATCTTAAGGTCTTATAAATATTTTGTTTATTTAGATCCATGAAAGACAAATATAATTAAAATAGAAATATGACATAAAACAAACTTTTTCTTTGTTTATAAATCTTCTCATTTGTTATATTAGGACGCTAATAATGAAAAATTATAACAAAATATCATAAGCAGGAAATTTTGCTTAAAAAAAATCACAGAACTCTGCAAATATTTGCTTTATACAGTTAAATCAAATCTGTGAAGTTTGCTGTCGAACCACCCTCCGCCGTGAAGGTAAATGTTGATCCTAGCTTCCTCTCTGTCTACTCACTTCCCTTTGATTCTTTTCTTAGAAGAAAAATTATGAAGCACTTTATATTTATGTCTTCATTTATAAATTATATTTACATTTTCAGTACTGTATGTTTTTCTTTACAATTTGTAATAACGAATAAGATATAATATAGTAGGAACATGATTTGGAACATGCAAACAGTGTTGTTAATGTTTTTTTTTCTTGTGTCTTTCTTACAGCACCAATTGTAGCCACGGGTATTCACGCTAACCTACTTGTGAAATCTTGATATATTCATATATTTAGTAATTACTTTGGGACGTCGTATGTATAATGCAAAAAGAGGTCATTTCGATTCGAACCAAAATCAGATTGAACTCACTTATAATAGCATTATTCAACTTTATATTAATGTTAATGAATGTTCTCACACGAACATAGTTGATGGATATATTAAATATTTAAGGGAATCAGGCGTTACCTTGCGGAAGTCCATCCTAAGTGAGAAAAGGACTAATATTTAGCCACTTCCGCACATGCAGTGGTAGTCGTGCAACAAAGTGCACCGCCCGCCAGCCCGCTGATAAATGCGTATGCGGCAAACAATGCAATTACACAACTGTCACCTTCAAATCACTCAACACGTGTTTCACCCCTCCACGGGGCATCTTCAGGTGTTATGTTACACCGATTAGTGCCAAACACAGAATCTACATAAGAGTCTATAAGAATATATTAAATTACAAAATCTTCTTCATATTTGTCTACAATCCGCAACAATGCATTGTAACTGAAACCATTTAAATACTAAAATGAAACTTGATTTATTGTGATTTAAATTTGTATAATAAATCACAGACACTAATCCAGAGAATTGCTTCGGCGGCCGTTACGAAGAATTATTTCATCGGATTTTATTGGCTCTTTGGTGAATAAATACATAAAGTTGGTTTATGTTGCGGGGAATACCCGCGACGCTCTAATCAAAAGAGGTTGGCAGCTGATGATATTGACGGTCAAGGTTGTGCGAACAAAATGCCTGAGTATATAAATATTAATGTGTGTGTGCTTGGAGATAGGTGTAAAGGATAGGTTTAATTGTGTTGTGATTGGAGATAGGTGTAAAGGATTTTGCCGGAAGTAACTACGATCGAAACTTACCTATAAAGGACTCCTTTAACTTAAAGCTACAAAGGTTTTAATGCAAACTAATCTGCGAAGAGTCCACAACTGACTTCGATGGTTTGTTTTTTGTGATCACAATATCATCCAAGCAATGGTTAGAGAAACAAATTTGATTATCAATTAAAAGATCTTGAAACTGCATTATGAATTTTTAAAAAGTACAAAAAATCATTGGTTTCAGAATAAATAAATAACATAATGATAATATAGAAATAAAATATGTTTCCAAAAATTGTATTACTTACTTCATATTAAAATTACTTACTGTTTACTATTTGTCATGTAGGGCCACATCATACCTTAAATACTTTTACATCTCTGTCTATTTAGTCGAAGTTCACAGGCCTTATTACCTCTAGAACTAAATCATTCTATGAAACATCTGCCCAAGTATTATTAGATTTTTATACCAGCTTAATATAACTTTTATTAAATGAACCTACAGAACCCATATCCAACATCTTCCAATGATCTTGCTTTTATAACAGGATAGTAAATAGAAATCAGTACATGAACGATCAGAGGTGTACTTAATTAAGTAACAGACGAATTTTACTTATTAACAGAACCTCCATATATTCCACTTAACCCTAACAACCTGCTCGATACACCAAAGAAATTTCTCGAACAAATTTTTCGTATAGCGTAATTAGATAAGAAACATATTGCGCGAAGTGACGGCGCATTATTAGTACCCGATGCAATTACGGAAGCCGTAAGTTGTAATAACGCAGGTGTACTTAAATCCCTCGCAGCGTAACCGCTGCGTAATCGCCATTTCGCAAATGTCGTTTCGCGTTTAGCTGACGAAGCCTTGTGCTGTATATATTACGTAGATTTACGAAGGTATATATTATAAATATAATCGCAATGTGTTCATATAAATATTAACACGTTCACTGCGGCTTGAGGCCGATTCAGCCTCATGGTAGACTTTGCACTGGTGCGGCGCGTAAAACTCGTGTTTTCTCTCTAGTGCGGCGGCTGTTTACACTCAACCGTATGAGATATG
The DNA here is from genome assembly GCF_028537555.1 of Battus philenor. Taxonomy (NCBI): domain Eukaryota; kingdom Metazoa; phylum Arthropoda; class Insecta; order Lepidoptera; family Papilionidae; genus Battus; species Battus philenor. The sequence goes on along the minus strand of NW_027181686.1, from coordinate 363,415 downwards.
ACAAAGACAAATACAGCTTTCTTTATGTCTGCGAAGCATTGACTCAATATTGTATAAAAAAATGATTGAAACATGAGGCAGAAAAGGCCTCAACCGCACTACTAGGAAGTTCAGCTTGAGGCTGATTCGACCTCAGCCGCACCAGCTGAAAGTTCTTCAAAATTGGGCCCGCAGTGAACGTGTCAATATTATTTACTTAATGATTCTGGTCGGTATACTGACTCTGATAGGTCAGCTGTTGAGGACTGACACTTGCAGTCGTAGATCGCTTTTAAACTAAACTAAACTTTATTTGTTTACCACTGTTTACTAACAAATTCCTAGAGAATAATCGGCTTCCTCTGCGTACCAAAATACCACACTGTCATCTTCAACCCTCCTTCCAAGCGTGGCGATTATGGTATATCCCCCCATAGATATTTTTAGGGGAGGCCTTTACTCGGTGTAACTTAAAACAGACATTTTTACAATTATTTTTTTAATTTTTGTGATATAACTGTTATTATTCTATCAAAACATACCAGAGATATGGGTTTTGTTTTTTTAATATATTAAATTATTGGTTTTTTATATGAATAACATGTCTTTTTCAGGTAAAACCTTAAAAAAAAGAATTAAACTGGCGATTAAAATATCCGCAATAGAAATATCCAAGAACTTTCTAGAAAACTTCAGAAAACTTATGAAAAGAAAATGAATGAAATTGCTAGAATCGTTTTCGATTTATGACGTAACCAAAAGAAATATTTATTTTATATTTGTATATATAAACCGAAGTTTTGACCTCCTAATGTCAAATCTGTGTTTACGAAAAACTTCTCTCAGCTGCCAAAGGAAATTTTCGACATGATGTCAAGAAAAAAAAATTCGTAGCTTAATAAGAATTTTCGCGACCCGATAAATAGAAGTTGTGGAGCGGAAACATTAGCGCATAATTTATGAAAATAAAATAAGGTAGGCGATATCAAAGTTTTTGGAATCCGTCATTTAATATTTTACATTCACTTCTGTTTTGATGAAACATAATTGGAAGGACTTGATATATATATACGTATTTTCATAGGCATCTGCAACTTGAAATATCAAATTATACAGGATGATTGTTTATAGCTTTAAAAGCTTTAAACAGATGATGAATGGCAAAGGTAACCAAGGGGTAGACAGACAGAATAAAACTGCGACTTGTGATCGCAGTTCGCGGGTTCGATTCTAGCGATACAATCTTACATAATTCACACTTTGTGGATTAATAACATAAGACTGTTAATGCTCACAAATAATTTTTCGGAAGATGGGCAGCAGTGTCTTCTGCACACACCATATGAAACCACGTGACACCAATCTGTGGTCGCAGACTGAAGATATGATCGCGAGGTTCATCGATGTGGCGAATACGGCAACCGTCGCACATACTGGCGCACAACCAGATGCCAATCTGGAGTAGGGATGAGGAAGTGGTCGCACGAAATGTGATTTTAATAACCGAACATTGATAGGGTTGGGCTATAAAATAGATTAAAAGAATAACTAAATACAAAAATTGGGAAATATTAAACGTAAATTTAAAAACAAAGGCACGGATGCTAATGACTGTGGAAAATAGATACCAATAAAAAAAGTTAATCCGTCTCTACTGCATTAAAATCGCTTAAGTTATAAGTGTGCAACCATCCTAATGTTTAAGTTCTAAGGCAGTTCTTGGAATGTTCCTCTGAATGCTATCAAGAACAAAACTCAACTTTGCCTAGTTAGTTTTCGAAGTATGCGGTGAAGGTATTAGCGGGATGTATAATAGTAAAATCTCTCTGTAATCTGCCGAAGGATTTATGCCTTTCACGTGAGAACATCATTTTACTTCTTGGGTTTAATTCTTAAGCAATATTTTTTTTAAAAAATCCTTAGATATATCGAGGAGTTCAGTCCATGAATATGAACGCTAATGGATAGAAAGGAGGCTTTCCTAGGCATGTTGCAGGTGTCAAGTCCAGTCACTGTGCGCGGCCCTTTTTTTCTTACAACGTGAAGCACCTGCAAGGTAAACTTTGGGAATACTAAAAATCTACATTACTAACTAAAATCACCTAGTAATGTCTGCATTCTTGGGATTAAAAACTCATATATTTTTTGTTTTGTTAGCCCCCGTTATAGGGTACCTTTCATATTTCTCCTGTCTACGGACACGGACTATTTTTAAAAAAAAAATTGTTCATCATATTACTTGCGTTTTAATATTTTTCTGCTCAATGTTATTTATCTACTCATCTTTTATTGGTAAAACTTTGAATAAATTCAGTGAGTACAATTCCATGACTTGGTTCCAGAAGGACGGGTTTACTTTGTCTTTTTTACTTTGTCGTTTTGCTATTTTTTATGAGAACATCTTAAAAGCAGAATTTTCTATAACTCGCCCGTAAACATTTGCTGAATGCAAGTCGTTTAAAAAAATTCGACAGTTTCGAAAAACGTATAAAATAACGACATATTATTGAAAATGTTCGCTTGGTGGTATGTTCCCGAATATCTGAATGACATCTTGACAATATAAATTAAAAAACTAAACTACATTTCTTCCCTTGTTTATTAAAACATAAACACATGTCAAAGCACCGTGTGTCTTTAAACGGTTTTATTTAGTTCGACCCGTACGGAATTTATTTGGATCAAAATTAGAAATTGAAATTTAAGCACCTTCCTTATTTTTAAAATAGCTTAAATAAGCAGATGCGACTGAATTTTTAATATATATAATACCTAATTGTCCAATGCATCTGCTTTTGGTGTGTTAAATATATAAATATTATTTTTTCCATTAGTTAAAGATTAAAGTAACTTTAAAAGTAATAATAACAAAATGCACTAATTTTACTGATTTTCTTTATTAACCCCGATACCTTACTATTCATGAGTCATAAAATCACGGCGTAGAACTCTGACGTTGCCTGTAGAAGAATAGGCTGGCGCGTGCCGAAGCTGCAATGCCTCTCCACGTTTCAGCATTGATCTGGTCGATGTATTCTGGTGGCACTCTAAAGTCATACCCGTTAAACTCTGGCAGTTCCAGCGTGTAGGAGAATGGAACACCTGCAAACTGAAAAAATACAGCCTTGGATTCAAGTTTTATGGCTTAGCAGTCAAGTATTTTTTATAAAGTGGTTACAGGATTGTTGAACTGTTAAAAATTCCTTCTTCTTCCTTCCCTTATTCCTTTATTTGGAGATGGGTCTCCTTATCAATTTGCGCCAGGCCACTCTTTCCTGAGTTGTCTCTGCATCAAGTTGAAGGGTTTCCAGTTCCTTTCTGATATTAGACCACCACGTAGCTTTTGGACGCCCTCTCCCTCTTGGGAATTCTGGGAGGTTTACGGCAGTTTTTACCACGTGGTCATGTGGTATACGTTGAATGTGGCCATACTATCCCAATCTATTTTCCTGTAATTTGCTGTAAACTGTTAAAAATTCCTACTATTCACAAATCTCGATAGCGTGGTTATATAGTTGTATTAACTTCAATTTAGTTCTCTACTTGTAAGTCTTTTTTAAAGAAGATTATAATATGATTACTGTCTATCTTGAAATAGACTTGCAAATGTACGTAATACATAAAACAAACCATTACAATTTTTGCCGGAAAACGCATGTATGTGTATTTTTACGAGAATGTAGCAGGGAAGAGGGGGAGGGGAGTAGAATAGTATACACTATCGTCCCCATCCAATAAACCCGTATTATGCTCTCGCGGGCTTGTTCCGTTTCTGTCAAATTCGGCATCTACAGGTAGTATAACACTTTGTAATTTTTTTTCAAATGTAATATGAAGGAGATTTATTTCTACCAGTTTATTCCACCATTAATTGTTTTGCAATTATAATAGTCATTTACGAAAATAGTTTAATAAAGCTCCAATGGTAAACAACTGTTACGATATAATTCATGGAACAAAATTCTCGCAAGTAGTCAGTAAGAGCGAGTACCATATTATTCGCGGGAAGTTCTAAGTGTTCAAAGTTAGCAGTGGTATGTTCTACTGGCTACTTTTGTAACGGGAACTTGTCATTACTATAATCTATTTTAAAGAATCGATCACAAACTAAGTCTTTGTGAATCGAATAAACTGTAAAAAAAGTATTGCGGTGAAGGAGTTTGCAGAAATGTACATTTAAATAATATCTTATTGCAATCTTATTGATGACGGTCAACATATTGTTATATATAAGCTCAATATATTATTACATAACACAATCATTTTTAAAATGTATAAACAGTAATTAAATACATGGATGCAGAAAAAAACAGCTATGATTTGGTACATAAATGACCTTTGTAGATTGAATATAATGTAAATTAATTTGGTTTCTTCTGTAAACTTTTTGCGATTACTGGTTTATTCGGTGAGGGCAACAACATGATAGTATATTATATCTTTTACCTGTACATAGTCTTGTGCACTTCCTGAAACTGCGTACAGGATGAAGGCACCATTTCCAACAACATAGTGCGGCGCAGTGCGTATCTTCATGGTATCGATGGCAGCTCCCATCACGGAGGCCACGAAGTGAATCGCGACTACGTTCGGAGGGAATGTCATGTCGTCGTAGCCGAAGAGGATCATGTTCCCATAGCTGTGGATGTTGAGGTACACCTGCATACGCTGAAGATGTTCATAAACAATGTCCCGGACGTAAACGGCTTCTATCTCTGAGAATGCAGCCGGGCCAGGGTAAACGTCGGAGCAAGGGTTACTGGACACGCCGATTGTGTTGAAGGATATGTTGAAGTTGCGATTAATGTCCGCCCCGTAGCAGGTTGTGCTTACTTCTGGTCGGAAAGACCTGGACCGTCTCCACAGGCGATGCTGGAAAAACGAACAGCTTATGTAAGAAAAGGACCAATATTTAGCCACTTCCGCACATGCAGTGGTAGTTGTGCAATGAAATGCACCGCCCGCCAGCCCGCTGATAAATGCGTATGCGGCAAACAATGTGAATCACTCAACCGACACCGCCAAATTACCCAACACCTGTTTCACACCTCCCCGGTCATCTTCAGGAGTTATGTTACACCGATTAGTGCCAAGCACAGGGTCAGAGGCACTCACGCATTGTTTGCCGGCTGGCGGGCGGTGCATTTCATTGCACGACTACCACTGCATGTGCGGAAGTGGCTAAATATTGGTCTTTTTCTTACTTAGGATGGACTTCCGCGAGGTAACGCCTGATTCCATTAAATATGAATAGCTTATATTAACCTCACTCTCTATATTATTTTAGTCAAATTGCTGTGTCGCAGATGCTAGGCTAGTAATAAGTAATCTGTTCCAAAAGTTCTAGAAATTATTTAATTCGACGTAAATGCAGCTCGCGTGCAGAAGATTCTATTCAGAGTTACTGTGTGTAACACGTCCTTTTTCTTATTCAGACTTAAACCTTAGTGCACATATTTTTGTGCACTTATTGTAGACTGGTATTATCTGAAGTAATTCTAGTGCAGAAAACACTAGTTAATATATACCATGAACATATGGTTACTAATTATTTAAATCTTCCACGTTTAGGTCAATTCGTTTTATGAAGTTCGCAATAAACTTATAATTTTATATATATATATATATATATAAAATAAATTTATATAGTTTTCACGAAGTCTCAAAGCATTTGAAGCTGTATAGCAGGTTCAAAATAGATTTATATTTAACCAAATGTGTTGTAATATATCAGAGCCCTCTTTTATAAAGTTATACAAGAAAAAAAAATTTATAAAGTTATACAAAATACTATATCAGAGTCTATACATGTATCTATATAAATGAAAATTTCTTACGAATTCCTTTTCGACTCTCTTAATTTGTGGTCTATTATTGATATTATCTCTTGGCGGGCATCTTTTAGCAGTTTGACATAAAAACCAGACCGTATGACAAAAAATCGACTCATTTGTGCTTTTAATATATTTGTCTCCCAATTAACAATATGTTTTATTTGTAATATACGCTTCAGTGACCCTAAATATAATGTAAGATGACGCAAAAGTAATGTCATAATGTGAACGTGTCTTAATTTTTTACAAATGGCGGCAAATGTCACTCTGCTTTGACATTTATGATATAGATATATAGATATACTCCATTACTTATGGATAACTAATTCTGTATATATCTACATCCAGTCTTAAAGCACTGTGACATATGATGTCATTTGCAACAATTAAGACAAAATACTGTGACCCTTGCGAGAAGCACTTGACGATATATTACTCGATTAATGTTACACTTAATAAATTAATTACGTATTACCAATCGCTAAGTGTTATAACTCTGAAGGATCCACTTATGGGACACTTTTTCTCACAAAGTATGATATAAATAATTTTAAAATTTTCACATATTAAATAACCGCATGTAAATGTAATATAAAAATGTATCTCCGTTCTAATAAAAATAATATATAATAGCGCCTATTTTCATAAAAAAAACTGCATGTACATTTTTTGGATGAAAATAGGGCGGTTTTTTATATCAAAAAATGAATATATAAATTAAAATAGTTACATTTTATGTCAGATATATATGTGGGAAATAAATAAAATACTTAACAATGAGACCAAAAGAGGAAAATCGTCATCGACTTCGTTTGAGGTATATCACAATCGCCACGCTCAATTTTAATTGCTTAACAAAGGCACGGGTGCGAATGTCGACGGGTAAAATAGCGGAGTAATAAAAAAAATAAAACTAGAATTTTCACCGGAATTTAGGCGTGAAAGATAGATGGTCAGAACTGACAGATGAGCGTTGAAGTGTCCCTTTTGACTATGACTGCTAGTATAAAAGCACACGACTAACAAAGAATAAACAAGTTTCTCTCTTTAGAGATGAGTAGTAAGTGAAATCTAATTCTATGCTTAACTAACAACATACTTCAGTGTGACTGTATTCATAGCCATCAGGGTTGACAACTGGGAGTATAATCCAGTCCATCTGCTCCAGCAAGTCTCGGTCCTCAGTCCTCAGGTCTTCAACGAGACGGTGCATAGCATACAGGGCTACAGGCGTGGTCACCCATTCGCGAGCGTGCATCGTCGCGTCCATGAAGTAGATTGGTTTGCTGTTGTCTGTGAAGTTAGATGATGAGATCTGGAAAAAATGAATCCAGTTATTAGAATTAATAAATAATTAAAAAGTTATAAGCTAATTAAGACAGGTAATAACTATTTTAATTTTGTTAATGTCCACGTTGACGGTTATAATTCGTCAGTAGAGGTCCAAAAAATGTTTCTGCTTTCGATAGCGAAGAACTGAAATTGGTTTCAATTCGCCTAACAATGTTAGATGATAATATTTGAATAAACTTTGCATGTGTGCCTTAAATTTGCATATTTCATACTCAGCCAAATTTGTCGAGACTTGCAAAGCATGTCCACCATTCCAGCTAGATCTAATCATCACATTTTTAGAGAGTTTGGGAATATGGTGGAAAAGTAGCTACAGGGGTTCCTAAGTGTCGTAATAAAGGCGAAACTTTTGATCTTATCTAAATAAACATACACAAATTTATGACTATGTAGTAATCAACTAACCTTCAAATATTTCACGTCTCGCCCTTCAAAGCTCGGCCCAGCGTTGACCAGAGTAACGATGTCTGGGTATTTCTCTGCCAGCATTTCCATATATTCAAGTATCTGTTTTAATATTATATATAAAGCGATTGGTTATAGGTGTAAAAGCTATAAAGAGGTGAATGTATAGCTTAATTATAAACAAACCTATATCAAATCACTTTATATAAAGCGATCACCTTGAAATATGTTACATTAGTTAATTTGATCTATTGGAACTAATGCTGACTATTAAATTCTTGTAGTACAAAGTCTGCAGCGACAGATAAACAATGATTAATTTTAATACGTAGTATTTAGAATTTTGAAAACGCTTTTCATGCATTATTTTATTTGTTATTTCTGTTAGCATTGATTTTTGGATTTGGATTATATCTTAAGCTTTTACATATATATCCAATCACCTTGTACAATTAAGAAAACTTATATAAGTATGCATGAATAGTTTTGTCATAAACATTTAAATTTTTTAGCATAAACATCATCTTAACGTCCAATTTATCACAGATAAAATCTATTTCTTAATCAATTTAATCCATATCATTATCATCATCAATTCAGACCTGACATCCACAGCAGGATATGTAGCTGTTCCGTAGATTTACAATGATACTGTAGGAAAGGCTGTCACTGTTCACCATGTGGGTGTACATTCTACGTCTCCACTCCAGAACCTTAAGGCTCCAACGGCCATCTATTCTGTGCGTTATGGTATCTGCCACTTCAACTTGCCCATCCGCTGAGCTATTTCGGTTACTCCCTTTTCTTTTTGCATCTCCCCATTTATGATTCGATCTCGCAGAGAAACTCATGTTATCGCTTTCTTTGTCAGTTTTACTTCTCACCAATTATTCTTACCTCTGAATATCTGGGATAATTCTCGAAAGCCGCCATCTTCCCCGCCCGCTTCGCTCTCCATTTTGATACCTCGTCGTCGTGTTCGTCGAGTGCTCTGAAAATAAATTTAAACCATTTACAAATTCCATAATCTTGTTAGTATAAATTAATTATTCATTAGACGAGCACTAAACTGCCATTTAATTGTCAATTTGCCATCTTAGCGTCCTAGCAGTGTACTAACCGTTACTGAAATGGGTCGAATAAATGTAACTCAAACTGCTAATTTGGTTTTATAATTGCACGAAACTACCCACGCTCCGACTCGCCTGTCCGAAGTTAATTATGTAAAAGAGAACCTACTTTAATAAATGTAATTAAGTAATATTATATTGCATGTAGTTTCATCTCAAGATAAATACTACTAGCAAAACAAGCGGTTTGGAATACGACATCACTTGAAGTTAAAAAACACGAAGGAATATATCCTTAGGAAACCTGTAATACTAGAAAATTAATGCTAACTGTGATATTTACCAAATCACACTAGATTTGCGTGGTATATTATCGACTCTTTGAGATGAACCTTTCTTACAATAGAGACATCATAACAAATACATGATGAATTGTAATACGCGTAAAAGCTAAAATAAGGAGTGATTGTATATCTTACCTATTGTCGATTAATTTCTGGTATATCATATCCAAAAGTTAATTGTTTTATTGATAATAACGTAATGCATAAGAAGCGGTAAGGCTTCTCTAAACTTAGAAGTTATTCACATTCCAAACCACTTTATGTATGGTATTTAGGAAAAGATGTTAAGTTATTAGACATTTTACACTTTTGATAAACCTGTATAAAGCAAATCTATATAGTGGTGATTAGAATAAACACCCTTGTTATGCATTAGAAAATTAAATAGTCCTTGATAGACTATTGATAAAAATTACTAAAGTGTCGTATTACAGTTTACAGGAAGTTTTAAAGGATAACAAAGCATGTGATTAAATCGGGTCCAAACCACAGCATATGTAAATTTGAGTCAAAGTGACTTATCACTGATTGACTGGTGGTTGTTAAAAGCATTTCCTAGATCAGGTGACGATTAGACCTCATAGATTTATTTCAAGTTTGAGACTATCATTATAGAGGAGCTAGATTTGATTTTGGTTTCAATCAATCTAGACTCTTCTAACATCCTTCTTGTAAACAAAAGTGGTCACTATACAATCGATCCAAAAAATAACCTATCAAGTACTCATTAGTATTACGTATAAAGTAGATATAATCAAGGAAATACTCACTTGACGATGTCTGACAAATGAAGATAATGTTTAATGCCATTATCGTTCAAAGCATTCAGGAGTTTAGCTTCATTTTCCCGTGACACCATTACGTACGCATCACGCTGTCGAACCAAGCCGTGGGACCAGATGTCCAGATTCAAATTTGGAACAAGTTCTTCGATAACCTTGATATCTGATTTGTGTTCGAGTTTTATTCCGTGAACCGTGAATCTAAAAAGAAAATCCAAGAAGTTATTTCTTAGTCATAATAAGGTAATTTAAATGTCCATGTCTGGACTCAAACTTGCCATTGCGGGTCCCAGGTTCGATACCCGATAACAAGTTTCCAGAGGATGTACAGCAGCATCCTCTGTGTACCATAATACCACACTGCGATCCCCAAGCCACCTGTCGTGGCGATTATGGTATAACCCCCCCATAGATATCTTTGAGGGAGGCCTATGTTGCGGCATCTATTGATTGAAATGAAGACGATGTTGTATATTAATCATCATTAAATTGTTTTCGCTTGTCTTAGCAAAAGTCTCCTCTAAAGTTTTTCGTTGGTTTTCGTTTGTCGGTTCCATCTTTTGCTATATGCATCGATATTGGACCACCTAATTTCCTAACATCCTCTCATCTTCCCATGTCTTATTCTGTCTACCTCTACTTCTACTGTCCCATAGACATCATCGAGTTGTATAAACAGATATATATTGCTAAAAATTATTAAAAAAGTAGCTAATACTCGCGCCCCTGCTAATTTGTTACCAAACCAATTAGGCCAGTGTTTATAAAAATATATAAAATAAAGCTGAAATTAGAGGTGATGAGATAAGGTGATCAGTATCACAGTGGACTCCGTCTACTAGCAAGATCGGCTGTCCTGACCTCGTTCGGGAGACCCTACTGCGCTATTACGTTTCACAAAAGAAGACCATGGTTAGTGCAGTTGTTACTGTTTTATTTTTCTAGTAATTATTTTTTTATTATTAGGGAAATTAATGAATAAATAAAGTAATCTTCACCACTTCTGTTGTAAAACGTTCACTAATGGACATTGGCGTTAGAGATTTCCAATATCTAATAGATTCAGGCCTTACCTTGCGAAAGTTCATCCTTACACAGAAAGGGTCTAATATATAGTTACTTCCGCTATGCAGCACTAGTCGTGCAATGAAGTGCACCGCCCGCCAGCCCGCTGATAAATGCGCGTGCGGTAAACTATGCGAAACACAACTACCACCGTTAATCTACTCAACACGTGTTTCACTCCTACACATCCTCAGATGTTACACCGAACAGTGCCAAACACCGAAGGTTTCGGTGTTTAGCACTGGTTGGTATGATAATTGAAATAGTTAGCATCTATTGAAACAGCTAACTAACACTATATTTATATACCTAATGATTTTTCTTATACGATTCGCAAGATTAAAATATTATTTGTATGTGTACTTACCCTTTGTAAATCTCATTTCTGCCGGCGAACGTAAAATTAAAAAGTAGGAAAAAAACGACGAAAACCAATTTATCGAACATGTTGCTCATCTCGCGTTTCGCCGACTGATCGTGTTTTTATCGTGCGGTATCAAGATAGCACACTTCCCTATCAAAGTATATCACAGTACTGCTTTAGGTAGATATTATTATAATAGATATAAGTTATAATATTGTTTTCTTAATTTTGTTTGTTTGTTACAAGCACCTTCTTGATTATTCGGAATGCTAAATACAGTCCATGCCGCGATCCTTTTTCGGAACTGCTTGCACTGGCCACTCTATGCTTGCATTGAAACCGAACGAGTTTTTGCAGTGCTATCGTCCAATTCACACTGCAGTTTGATCTCCAAATCCGATGATACAGTAGTATGTGGTTCAAGCTGAAGCTGAGTGGAAGAACCATAATTTTAAATCTAGACATTGTTAAGTAGGCGTTAAAATGGGTTAAGAGATTTACTTTTTTACTTAAACACTAATATTCATAAACGTAATAAAATAAACGCTAATATCTGTGGAACATAGATCCTATTAATAAAAAAAGTAAATATCTAATCAGAACATAAGTCAAATTAATGTAACAGAGTACATCAAAAATAAAAAAGAGGAAAAGATACAAAACATCAAAAATTTGATAAATAAAATGATATAAAAAGTAAACCAAAGAAATAAGAATAAGGAAAAATTGTAAATGCGATACAATTAAAATTGAAGGAAGAAAAGAATGTATGAAAGAAATTGTGATATTTATAAGAGAAGAATTAAACAAAAACATTAAAAAAATCTCTCTTCCTCTTTAAATGGGGGTGCATTAGAGGTCCCCAATAGCAGGAACAACTTCTGCAACATTTCGAATTGAGTGTAAAGCACTGGTTTGAATTTATTTCTATATAAAAAGTTCATTGCGACAGATGGAATCTTCTACGAAGTATACGAGACGTCATTCTCCTTTTACTGTAATACAGGTGAAATCGCGTAAAATCGTTGTAACATAACTCCTGAAGATGCCCCGTGGAGGGGTGAAACACGCGTTGACTGATTAGACGGTGGCAGTTGTGTAATTCGCATTGTTTGTGCGCATATGCATTTGTCAGCGGGCTGGCGGGCGGTGCATTTTGTTGCACGACTACCACTGCATGTGCGAAAGTGGCAAAATATTGGTCCTTTTCTTAGTTAGGATGGACTTCCGCAAGGTGACGCCTGATTCCATTAAATATATTTATCTATTATATAATGAGACGATTACATACATGTAATACATTTACATACATGTCAATTACTAGTTGGATGGAGTCGAGTAAAAGATATATTAGATCGTGGACATTTTGTCAGGATATAAAGTTCAGAAGAATACCAGAGCACTTAATCACAGGCTGCAAGCAACACTAAGAGTATATGAGCCCAGACTCACTAGTCCTGCATTTAGTTCCTAAATTAACTCTTAAAACTGATTCAGTATATTTCCAGTTATAATAGGGTAAATATGAGAAACGTAATAATTTTAAAAGGCCTTATTGCTATATGAAACAAAAACTTTAAACTGAAAACGAAAACATTATTTTTATTTCTTATATTTATCATGTGTCTGCAACTATTTTTATATAAAGTTTTAAATTATGGCGCATAAATAAAATGTTATTATAAAATGTATTGCGAAGCTTTTAAGCTTTTAAGTTATCAATAATCCGTACAGGTCTTTTTTGTAAAATAGATTTAGAATTAACATAGTCGGCAGTGCCCCATAATAAGATACCGTAAGAGAGAACGCTATGAAAATAAAATACAGAATAAATACTTACCAGGGTTGAGAGAGGGGGGACTCACTGAAGCCTCCTGTCTAAAGTAATGCCCCAGAAAACCACTGAGTCAATCAACTCTAACACTAGATCGTTAATTAGGAACCCAAAACAAATATAGTAAAAAAATCTGGCATAGCAGAATTCGAATCAATGTATACTATAATCATTTTTTATTTACTAACATATCTGTCCTTATCGACTTTGTACTGCGAGAAATTTTTGTCATTTTGCTTTCCAAAATAAAGAAAAAGTAATGTAACATATTTCAGAGTAATCGCCCTGTATAAGATGATTGGAAATACACACCATTTCTGAAGAATTCTGAAAGGTTTCCGCTGTCGAATCATATTTAGAGTAGTACCTGCTTACTTCTTATATCTCTAACACACTACATTTAATGATAAAGAATATTTATGAGTTATTAAATCCATCATTACAATAAGGGTGCAACAAAGGGTAAACATAAATATTTTATATATAAAATGAAATATAATTTTTTATTATTTTTATTTATTGTTGATAATTGTATCGCTCCTTATAATAAAGAACAGACACCCTGGCTGATGCGGCAATTCCGTACCAGGTTTCCTCATTGATCTGTGTTATGAAGCGCGGCGGCACCGAGAAGGAGTAACCGTATCCTGGCAACTCCAGGGTGTAGGAGAATGGAACTCCCACGTGCTGGAAGAGAGAGAGAAGGTTTAGTAAAATATTACACACGCTACACTAGATGGATCGACAGCATAATCGCAGGAAGTAGCTGGATGCAGACAGCGCCAGACCAGTCATTTTGGAGGTCTTCAGAGATGGCCTATGCTTAACAGTGGGCATAAATTATTTGACATAATGTTAACTATGTCACAAGTCTCACATACGCACATATATGCAAGTACATAGTACACAGATGGTCTTGTTAAGATACACGAAAAACACGGGGGGAACTTGATACCAGTTTTATTATAATGGAAGCCTATGTTCAACAGTAGGACAAATTTTTTACATACATATTTTAAACACGTGTGTATTTTTATTTATTTATTGAACCTTTATTGCACATATATAAGCGTCCATGGCTTTGTTTTTAACAATAATAATATTTTCGATAATATTTTCAATATTAATTTTTTGCTCGCGTTTCTGCTCGTAACAGTGTTGTAAACTAAGTTATTCAAGTTTTTACTTAATCTATTTCCTTTAATTATTCTACACTAAATTTAACTAATTTTTGTTTCAGTCCGTGTGAATACACATACAACTTTTCCTTCATAAATTTATAACTTATATATAAGATTCGTATAGGAATATTTATAGTATCGACTTGTGTACATCATAAGAGAAAAGCAAGAAGTGTTTAATTTGATTGAATTACTTTGATCTCCTTCAAAATGGAATCATGTTTACTACGACTAAACAATTTTTTACTAATTGTCATTTTCTTCTTTCGTGCTACATACTTTCTTTTGTTCATCACCTTTTGTTCCTTCGCATAATCTATATATTGTTTTTCACATCTTTCACCTGCATTCCCAAGATATCACAGATTTCTTTTAAAAATCAGATTACATTGCTATTATAGACTGGTTTACGTCTTGCGTCTTTACCTTGTTTTTATTTTGGTCTTTTTAGTAAACACCTATATTAACTACATTTTTTATCTCAGTGTTTTATTTATGGATCACAGTAGTGAAGTCCTATTTGATCCTGCCTTACGTAACTAAGTCTTAATGCTATGAGTACGTATTGTTCTGTTAGAAATATGGGGCGATATTCTTCGTCGTCTACTAGGGAGGTGATGTTATTTGCCTTAATCCTTTCTCCTATCTCTATTTCACAAGCTACTAGGGTACCAAAGGCGACTTGATCTGAGAATAGTTCATAAAAACCTGACAATTTTTTAAGAGTCCCTTTTGCAATATCCTCATCACTGATGTCGGTTATTTACTTTTGTCTTTGGATCATCTCATTCTTGATTCAATTACATGTGATGATGATAATGATTTTGTGATGCTATTACAATGTTAAACGTCAACGTTGAAATCAGATTAAAATCATGTCTACAATAACTTGCCCTTTTAATTTATTTGTGTGAATTGTCTGATATAAAGTTAACATGCAGCGGATTCTGCAAGAGATAAACCAACTTAGCTAGTGTAACTTCGTTGTACTTCAAAACTTTCAAATTGAAGTTTCTAATTAACGTTAGTCTATATAAATGAATATTAATTTAAAAATTAGACTTGCAGCTGATATTTCTAGATTTTGGGTGTAAAGTGTATGCTACTTATGGAATTTATCTCATACTACACGGTAGAAATAATAAAAAAAATCATCTAAAGTACCTACAATTGATAAAGGGTACAATATTTAAATGAGAAAATTTCTTAGAAACACATTATTACCGAGAAACGTTTCTCGAGAAAATTACTTTTACATTACATTTTTACTCGTGCAATATATTTTGTTGAATCTTTAATATAAAGCGAGTGTGCGAAAAAAACTGAAATACATGAATTATTACAAATATGCGAGTAATATAATATATAATTAACATTATATTTGTATTAAGCTTACTTCTTTAATATGTAAATATATATTTACCAGTATACATATTTTATGGAAATGCTATAATTTTGCTTTCCCAGTGACAACTTCTTTTTTTTTGATGTTGATAAGTAGTGTCATCATTGTCATCATTTCAACTAAAGGACGCCCAATGCTGGCCATAAGACTTTTCTATAGGCTCCCAATTGTACCAGTTGGTGCCGGTGCCTTCCATCGACCTTAATAAAGTCAACTATCCACCTTGACGAATGCACTCCTCTGCCAGAGATCGCTATCTCCACTTCAGAACTTTAAGATCTCAGCCATTTTTTATGTTCTAGTAGAGTTTACCACAAGCCATTACACTCGGTCCTCTGACTTTTGATATGAACAAAAAAGCTTTTAAATAAAAAAATGTAGTTTACCTGACCATAATCCTGAGCGCTTCCAGACGACCCGTAGAGCACCAAAGCACTGTTTCCTATCCTGTATAACGGTGCCTGGGGTAGCTTGTGAACGTCGATGGCCGCTCCGATCACCTCACCCACGTGATGCAGGTCCACCACGTTGGGCGGCAGACTGGTGTCTCCATACCCGTACAACACAAGGTTGCCGTGGCTGTGGATGTCGAGGAACACCTGTATACGATCCACGTACTGGTGCAGCACATCCCTCACGTACCCGGTTTCGGGTTCAGAGAAAGGCACCTGGCCTGGGTAGACGTCGGAGCAGGGGTTGGAAGAGACGCCAATGGTGTTGTGTGAGACGTTGAAGTTGCGGTTTGCGTCGACTCCGTAGCACGTGGTACTGACAGCTGGATTGAAGGAGCGAGTGCGACGCCATAGACGGAACTGGAAAATTAGATTATTTTATTATTAAATACAACAATAGTTAACAGGAATATGTGTACCAATTGGACTGAAAGATGGTGGCAGTAGTCATCCAGAGCCAAAGCCAAGCCTGTCCATAACAACTGAGTCATTCAATATGACGTTCACTGATGGCCATAGGGCTTCCCAAAAGATGTACAATGGAACCAGTTGAAAGCGCTTTGTACCCAGCGTCTTCCGTGGCCTTCACAAGGTCGTCTGTCCACCTTGATGGTGGAGGTGTTACGCTGCGCTTGCTGGTTAATGGCCTACACACTAGAACCTTAGGGCCCTAGGAATCTGAATGAAAAAAGAGGATACAAGAGAAAGTAAAGCATGAAAGAACTCCTTAAGGATAACAAATTAAAAAGAAAAAGACTGAAAATTATTTGGAAGAAAAGTTCCTGTTATGGATTTAAGATAGGGGTAATTTAAAAAAAAACCTTGGGGCCCTAGATAGACAACCGTGTAAAAGCATGACAATTAACAAAATTGATAACTACATTCTAACAGGTACATGGTGTGACTCCACCCTATCTTCGGAGCCTTTGCATTTGTGAGATAGGAAAGTTTTATGTTAACTAACCGTGGATTTAGGATCCGTACTAGCTAATGTGAAAGAATATTAATAGGTTTTTTTTTAATAGAATATGTGCCATGTGACGAATACGGCGACCGCCGCACAGATACTGATGCACAACCTGAGAATGGCGATATGGAGTAGGAATTAGAAAGTGGTCGCACGAAACATAAAGTTAGAACTGGAAATTGTAAGGGCGAGTTTAAAAAAAACTAGTTTAGTTTAAAATAGTTTAAATAAGGAAATAGTCTAAGTAGAATAGTAGCTAAGTAAACAATGTGACATGCAGAAACGTAACTAAAATCTTTTTTTTTTCGGATATTTTAAACATATAGCACGGACGCTATTTTCTGCGGAACATAGATCTTTATAATAATAATAAAAAATGTCACAAAGTTTAGATTATATTGACGGTGTACTATTCTGTATGTGTTAGCTCATCATTATTTACATTTTAATCGTCTAAGGGGACTCAGACGTGTTGGAGATTTTGGAATGGTAGTTCAAGTTAGAGATATTGCATTTGACGCCATTCACAGAAAGCGTGTTGCGTTTGTGTCAAGAGTTTTCACGTCACTAGATCTAGCGGACAGGCCCATAACGACGAAAATTTTTTTGAGAAAATATGTGAGATGGAGTTGGTCGCTTGATATATATATATATCAAGCGACCAATACACATACTTATATATATATATATATATATATATATATATATATATATACATATGTATGTATATATTTATCAGATTTTTTTTGGTTTAATTTATTTGAAATTTAACAATCTTTGGTGAGAATAAAAAATATACCATTTGTTTACCCAGAATTGCTTACGTAATGCTTATATAAAAATTATTAACAAAGTAAACATTAGTATGTCTTACATCGGTATGCGAGTATTCGTATCCATCGGGGTTAACCAGCGGCATGATGATCCAGTCGATGTCCTCCAGTAGATCTTGATCCTCATCACGCAGCTCCTCGACCAGCCGGTGTATGGAATAGAGGGCAACTGGAGTGGTCACCCATTCGCGCGCGTGGAGCATCGCGTCCATGAAGTATATCGGTTTGGATGTGTCTGTGAAGTTCGTCGTGGATATCTGGAAATACGAAGACAGAGTAAGAGACATAATTTTGATGAATTGGTCGAAGCAATCAAACACGCCAAATCGCTTTTCAGGTTTTACAAAGATGGTTATATAGGATATTGTGTACCATTTGTTATTTATTCGTATTTATCTAATACCTTTCCCGTGTATAATATATACGAGTATGTATATGTATAGATAATCATACAAGTAGGTTTGTATATGTTTGTAGTATGTTTTAATGTTTTTATTTTTTATTAAGTACACCGCAAACTGCCCTCTCCTTCAAGTCTCCCCATCTGTAGTTGTCTGCAAGAGGTCCTCTAGAGCTATAAGATTACATCTTGTACCTGTATATAAATTGTTTCTTTTTATTTCTTATCTATGCTGTTTTCTTACCTTTCCTCTTAATTATATCTTAATGGCAATTTAAGGTACAATAAAATGTAAATAAATATATGTAATCGCATTTATTTATTTTGTATATTTTTATGTATATTGCATTGCCGCATACGCATTTATCAGCGGGCTGGCGGGCGGTGCACTTTGTTGCACGACTACCACTGCATGTGCGAAAGTGGCTAAATATTGGTCCTTTTCTTACTGAAATGTAATCTAATATGGACTTACCTTTAAATATTTGATATCTCGTCCCTCATAACTCTTGCCTGAATTGACCAAGGTGACAATGTCAGGATATTTAGCGGCGATTTCTTCTAGGTAAGCATCGATCTATCAAAATCAAAATATTATTTATAGAAATAGGCTGTTACAAGCATTTTCAAATTATCAATCAACATAAAATGTCAACATTGTTGTCCCTACAGAAAGTTACCACCGACTCGGAAGGCAGTACTGCTAAGAAGAGGCCGGGGAAAAAATTATCAATCGCTCTTTTCAAATATAGTTCTGCAAGGATTCCATGACAATAATCAGCTTCCCGAGTGTGCATAAACAACATTTATTACCACACGTTAACATCTGTATAATATTTTTGGATAGAACGATATTTTTTTTTCAATAATATGTTTTAATACTGATTTGAAATTTCATCAATGGCGGATATTAAATTGTTTGTAAATTTTTATTGTTAATATGTATACGTTGTGTTATATTTGTTTCCTTCATTTTTGAAGACAAAAACTAGGAGTAATCGGCTTATTTTTTAAACGGTTTTATTTAGTTCGATCCGTACGGAATTTATTTGGATCAAAATTATAAATTGAAATTTAAGCACCTTCCCGTTGTCAGATTGATCTGGAATTTAGCACACACATTTAATTTAGATAACAATACAATATAATAAAATCAATAACATTATAAATCTAAGATGGCCGCCGATACAAAATGGCGGATTACGTATTTTTCCTTAACACCCTCAATATGGGTATACACTAGTAAAACACGATGATTATGTCAAAATTTAAAATTCAAGATGGACGCCGTTCCAACATGACGGACTAGGTACATATTTTTCCACAAATACCACAATATGGGTATGAAAAAACCGTTTAACTTAAAAGTTTTTTAAATGTATTTATTACATTCTTGTATTAACATCGTGTCTATCGCACTTTTTTTTTTAAAAATAATGTTTTGGCGGACGAACAAAATATTATACCAGCTTTATTATAAAATTTCACAAAAGATAAAAGGTACTGCCTTTTTTGAATTACAAATTACAAATAATGACTCAATATTTTCAGCACTGCCCCAGAATAATATTCTATAGGACAATATATTATGAGAATTGGTAAAATAAACGAGTCTAGCTGTGTTAGAGTTCGTAAGCTATCAAAGCTTTCGAACAGGGTAGGCAGTGAAGATCAGTCTTCTGGCAAAAGAAGACAGATGTATTATATTTAAAGTTTTAGACTAGGTTAGATAAGTGATTACGTTTCCGACTAGAATAGCAACTGATGCCATGGTCCAAATGGAAATAGCGGGAGATCTATATCTAGCAGTAGACATCCTATGGTAAGGTAAGTTAAGACATGGTCTTGGTGGATATTTTACATGCCTTTAGATCAGACTGGACTCTCTATCGAAATAAAACCTACCTTCCGACTTAGAGATTCTGTTTCTTAACATGATTCTTACCATTTACTCTATTATGATCAACCTCCCAGATATTTATATCCAATATCTACCTATAAGACTAGGTTGTTGAATAAATCGCTATATTATATTTATCTTCAACTTCTTTAAGCAATCATGATTTGTGGTTACATTATTTATTTAATCCAAACAATATGTCTGTCTGAAAATTAAATATAATAAATCTATCTAAAGAGAAGTCTATATCTAACAGAGTAAGTTCTATGGCTGAAATATGTTGAGGAGGAAAGTTAGACCCGGATTGTGGATCCCCAAAATAGGTTCTTCTTCCGAGAAATCGGTAACCTACAAATAAAAGTACAGAATGTTCTAGAACGAACCTCATCATAGCGCGGATAATCTTCAAACGGCAGTAACCTTCCTCTAGTTTGCTTCCACTTGGATACTTCTTCGTCATACTCGTTCAACATTCTAAAAATGTTTAATACAAGTAAAACATTTAAAAGATTTAACTATACAAGAAGCTAATTATACTATCTTTAAGAGCCCTTGTATAGAATTGTAGAGATATGGAAGGATAAAGGAAGATAAAATCTGTATGCAGGTCGCTTTCATCCGATCCTTTTGGAAATAAATGTAGGGGAAACATATCTAATAGTGAACAACCTCAATAAACTAAACAGATCAAAGATGTATTTTTATTTCTATATATGTTAGCATATTAAAAAGTTTATCTGTTTACAATACTACTAAAAAAATTAAACCATTTATTATTAATCGAATTTATTTTAACTATATATGATAATTTTTTTGACATTACAACATGCTGGAAGCTAACCGGGGAAATCGGTCTTATTTTAAATCAATCATCTATATCTAGAAGTGGACGTCGTGACAAAAATGATGATGATTACAAGGGAGTTTATTGTAAGAGCGTAGAAAGGTGGACATACGGCCTTAAGTTATTGAAAGACACAAGATACAGGCCCTTTCAACTTGTGAAGAGAAGCAATAGGCAATATAGCCTCCATGTTCAGTAGTGGTCTTGTGTTGTCCTATGAGACAATGATTCTAAATGTAACTTACCTCGTTACATCATCAATATCAAGGTAATGGGAGATACCATTGTCGTCTAGCTCCTGGAGAAACTGGTCCTTGGACTCTGGCGCCACCATGACACGGGCGTCTCGGACACCCACCACTCCGTACTCCCAGACGTCGAGATTCAGAGAGACAGTCAGTTTAAACAAAGTTTCTTGATCTCTATTGTCTTTGACTTCTACGCCGTGCACCGTGTACCTGCGAAGTTATTTAAAAACATTTGCTTGTATCAAGTTTAATTTATTCTAAAGCAGACAGAGCAGAGATTCTAAAACGCTTGTCACTTTTGCAATACTGATAATTTTTATAACTGGCCAGTTTAAAAATAATTATAATTCGAAATTAGAACCCGTCACTAATTTTTTCGCGTACATTACGTCAATCTGTCATTATTTTCTTATATTAGCGGTAACTTAAATATTATTTTATAACTTTATTATAGAATATATAAGCATAGGCTTCTGCCGAAGATGTCTATGGGGGATATATCATAATCGCCATGCTTGACAGGCGGGTTGGCGATCGCAGTTTAATGTGATGGTGCTCACGGCACTCTGCTACCTTTCCTCTGGAAACTTCTTTATGACTATGAATTTAAAACGAAAAATTTTCGTTTAAATGTTTTCTATGATTTTCTTTCCGGGTAATAATTAAGGCACAAAATAATCCAGTCAGCTTTTAGTGATGAATATCATCATAACCACGCGGCTATTAGTTATTTGCAAATATAAAAGAAACACTTCGAGAAATACAACGCAAAACGCTGTGTGAAAAGACCTCCGAAAAGGAGTCAGCCAACTGACTCTCACAATAGCTTTACATGATGCAACAACGCAATTACTAAGTCATTTATAAGTTCATGTTAAGTATAGATTTTCGCGTTCTAAAAACTCACAGTGCTATTCTCTCCTATACTCATTCCAATAAACAAATAGTGTCCTGATCCGAGAAGAGTCCTCCACAACCTCAAATGGTTCTCTTTTTAATTTTTTAAGATCGTTTACAGGCTTTTTTCATTCTTTATAATCGAAGCAAATGATCTGTCTCACATGATGTAAAGCGATGTCGAGGTCTACGACGATAGATGCTTTCCTAGAAACCTATACACTCTTGTCTTGAAGACTCCTAAGTTATAATTGTCTGGAAACAATGACACCGATAGGTTGTTACTCTTGGCTGTTCGCACTATGAAAGTAATAGCAAAATTCGTAGTTCGAGAGTGGAAGGAATTTCAACCGTGTACGTATGTCGTGAATCCTTGCGTCATGGTGTCTGATAGAAGAAAGATGGAGAAATTATTTGGTGTAATACCGCTGGAAGCTTTCCAAAATACAATGATTTTGTACAGTTTCATATATTGTTTTTTTATAAATTTTTAATATCATAGTTTTAATTATAATATCATACTGTGATACCAATTTTATAGAGCCTTGAAAATGAAAATTTTTTTACAAAGTGATTATTTTTAGAGCTAACTTTTTATACATAATCTATTTTCTGTATTATTTTTTAATATTCTTGTACAAGTGTCTATAACGCATTTATCTCTTCGATAATATAAATGATTTCTTTAATTATTTAATTACATTCGCAAGTACATATCGGACATTGTGCTGATAATTTTTGTATAAACTGAATATATTTTATCAATCGATCCAATTTATATCGATTTATGATAATTACGTCTAAAACTTATATCTCAAATATGACGAACGTATTATTCAGGGAAAACCAGACAGACAGATACATTTATCTATAGGATCTTTTAATTTTGAAATATTTACTCAATTTTGGTTAATGTCAAAGATTATTATTTAATGTTGCCAACATTGACGGCGCCATGTGAACATAAGGCACGTGCTACAAAATTTAAAAATTTCCTAATTGTTGTTGTATATATATATATATATATATATATATTGTATGTATACACTGGCTGTCCTATATCCGCTTCGCGTGGTGCGTGTTACCTTTTATCTGTGTAATTCCATTAAATCAATTTTTAGTAATTTTATATATCCACCAAATATTATAGAACAGTTTTATATTATTTCAATAAAAATTAATCTATTTTTTTAATTAACCCTTAACTTGGTAAGGTACATTAGACTGTACATACATTTCAAAAAAAATTTACTGGTTAAATAATAATATTTTTTTGTTTTGTTTTTATTAAAAATATTACTAAATAATTTAGAATTAGTAGAAAAATATTTTCGTTGTTGCAACACTGAACAACACATGTCAAATTCAAAATGGCTTCGAAACAACAAAGTGTTGGCGGGACCCGGGTAAGTTTTTGCGTTATAAATTACTTTTTAGCTCAAAAACTAATAAAAAATGGTGTGTTATTTGATCTAAAAACTATGTATTACTCAAAAAGTGGTTTTATGCGTTACTGTCTCAATTTTTATGGCCGATTTTGGTTGAAACAAATGTATGTACACTGCACTGCACGTTGCCAATAACGCACTAAAATACTAAAAATGAACTATGGTAACCACGCTGTACATTGCTAAGTTTACACAGTTTTTGTTTTTCAACGAATCGGCAGTTTTTGTTTATTTATTTTTTTACCTTCTCATAAAAACTGTCTGCTTTGAACTTTTTTTTTTCTTTTTCCGCCTGCAGAACTTACAACTAACTCGCGCCCATAAGATCTTGGCTTTGGTACCCGCTCAAAACGCATGCTCTGACGATAGTTCCACATCTGATGAGGAAGCAAATGCTTATATACCGCCTTCACCAGATACCTCTGATCCACCTTCAATAGCATCATCACTAGAAGCCCTTAATTTGCTTGATACTTCAACTGACTCCAACAACGAACAGCATGATATACCCATTACTTTACCACTCACACCAACATTTGATGAAGTTTTTCCATCGCCGAATACAAGTAACTACAATGTTATACCCACATTGAACTCCATCCAATCTTTGCCATCTCCTTCTGTTGAACTATCATCTCCCCAGCCTAGCACCAGCGGACAGCAGTTACTACTTACCAGGTCCAAGCGTAAAAAGACAACAAAGACTGTAGTGACCAAAAAAGTAAAGGTTCAGAAATTCGCCCTAAATTATCAATGGTCAAAAGCAGTACTTCGTCACAATGTATCTCTTGAAGAAAACTTATACAATCTCCATCAAACACAAATAGAGACAGTACTGGATTATTTTTATTTCTTTTTTTCTCCTGACTTAATTACTGACATTGTTTATAATACAAATTTATATGCAGTTGAACAACTAGGTCGATCTATTCAGCTGACAGAAGATGAGATTAAAAGCTTCCTGGCCATTCAAATCATGATGGGTATAGTACAGATGCCAGCTTATACTGACTATTGGGCAAGAAAAACAAGATACCCTCTCATTGCTGATCTTATGCCTCTCAAAAAGTATCAACAAATACGTCGATATATTCATTTTGTTGATAATACTTTGGAAGATTCAGACCGTTATTTCAAGATTCGCCCCCTAATGGAGAAAATACGCAAAAATTTTCTGAAAATTGAAGAAGAAGGAAAATATTCCATTGACGAGATGATGATACCTTATAAAGGTCGTAAAGCAGGTAAACGAAAGCAGTACGTAAAAATGAAACCTAAGAAATGGGGGTTTAAGAATTTTGTCCGTGCGGGTGTTTCGGGTATCATCTACGATTTTATTCTGTATGGTGGCGACGATACCTTTCGTGGACTGACTTTTTCAGAGAAAGAAGCTACAATTGGTTTAGGAGGTATGGTAGTGCTTGCATTGTGTCAAACTATAAAGAAAAAGCCGGCCATTGTGTATGCTGATAACTTTTTTATGTCGCCTGAACTAACATATATTCTGCGGGAAGAATACGGGATCCTTAGTCTAGGAACAATAAGGACTAATCGTCTCAGAGGCTGTCAAGAGTTATTGCCAACTGACAAACAATTAAAAAAGAAGAAACGCGGTTCTAGCGCCCAGGTGGTTTGCAATAAGAATAAGTTGGCAGTCGTAAAGTGGAACGACAATAAAGTGGTTACACTTATTAGCACCTACATAGACTCGTACCCCTTAGAAACAATCAAACGATACGATAAGGATGAGAAAAAGAAAGTAGATGTAGAATGTCCTCAAGTGGTCAAACATTACAACAAACATATGGGAGGGGTCGATTTAGCAGATATGTTGATATCGTTATATAGAACTCCCTTCAAAAGTCACCGTTGGTACTTGGGAATATTTTCACAACTTGTTGATATGTGTATAAATAACGCTTGGCTCCTACATAGAAGAGATGGGAAGAAGACTTCATTGAAAGATTTCAGATTTGAATTGTTTGATGGGTTGTCTAATAGAATAGGAACAAACCAAAACGTTACAGACGATATAGGCGAGAATCTGAAAATCCATAAACCAGTCTCAGTCCGACCAACTGATAGCGTCAGATTTGATAACACAGGTCATCTTCCAGAAGCAGGTAATGAAACAATGCGTTGCAAATATTGTAAGAGTGGAAGAACATCTGTCTACTGTATAAAATGTAACGTACATTTGTGTTTTGTTGTGGGAAAAATAAAACGTAATTGCTTTCGTAATTTTCACCTAAAATAATAAAGAATAATTAAAATATTTCCTCCTTTTTTTGAAATAAATTTATAATAACCTGAATAATGTAATTCATTATGTCCTTGGTAGTGTACACCAAAATGTACAAACAATTTATTTATAATATTTCTGTAAAATTGGCAGTGTACATTGTGATGTACTTAAGTTTTCTCGAAACCTAGGATACCTAGATTTTTATTTTTATTTTTCTCAAGTTGTCCATTCATAAATTAAACAAAATTTATCAATAATTTCCTTTTTTTTCATATTTTTAGTTCTTGCCAAGTAAAGGGTTAACGCTCGCTCTACCACTCTCGAGTGTGAAATTTTATAAAATCACATCAGATTTCTATCTGGTCTCTACTTGGCAAAAAGAATCGTCATGGCTTCAGCCCACAGACGCCCATTGCGAAGAAAAAGCCTCTAACAAAGGTATATATAGGGAATGTACCACAATCGCCACAATTGGCTGGCGGGTTGGTGGTCGTAATGTATAATAATATGCAGAAGACGCTGCAATATAATTTTATATAATTCACACTGTGCATCTAATTTTATACAGGATTGCCACAGCCGCAGATTGCATTCCAGAAGATAAGTAACAGGAATATTCATACCAAATTTTAAATCTTACAGCCAAGTTTCGAGAGAATTCAAGTTAAGTCAGTACATAGGATATAGATATAGATTTCCAAATTTACTATGTATATAGAAATAGATAATAAATGTGTTGAATACTGTAACCATTTCTGGGATGGATGGGGAAAGTTACAGCTTGAAGCTTTGGATTCCAGACAATTATAACTTAGGAGTGTTCAAGACAAGAGTGAATAGGTTTCTAGGCAAGCATGTAGCATCATAGACATCGTCATCGCTTAACATCAGGCGAGACAGAGGTCAAAGGCTTTGCCTATAAAGGATAAAATTTATACGTATACTAGCTGATCCCGCAAACGTTGTTTTGCAAAAAAAATTAAAGTTTTTAATTAACAAATGTAAGATAAGGGTTGATCGTAGAGGGGTGAAAATTTAGGTTTGTATGTATTTTTGTATGCTGTATCATAATAAAATAAAAACCAAAAAAATTGTCTAAAAAATTAAAAATAAAATTTAGGGGTGGACCACCCTTATCACTATGGAAAATATATAGTAGCCGATTCTCAGACATACTGAATACGCATGTAAAATTTGGTAAAAATCGGTCAAGCCGTTTCGGAGGAGTTCAAGTTCGAACACCGTGACACGAGAATTTTATATATTAGATTATCTACATTAATTACATGTTTATTTTGATATTAAAATACTTATTTTACTATTACATTAATAGTTCAGTAGTTTGTGGACATTTTTAAATCTATTTTAATTAGTTTTAGTTTTTTTTTTACTTCAAATATGCAACAAAAAATTTCATTATTATCAATATTTATGCGCATTTTTAAATTGAATTATTACAATTAAATTTGATATAGAATAATTCAGTGTTGCATCCAACTAACAAATTAGTCGGCTGATGATATTTTTTTAAAAAGTAATTATTTCGCACACTTTGTAGTTGCATTCCAATAGAATAAATAAATGTAGCATAATCTAGGGAGATCACTTTATTGACTAAATATGAAAAAAATGAATTAATTTTTTCGTTGATAAAACAGGCCAATGTAGCTGTCAAACGACAATATATTGTAACAACGCGTTCGAAATTCAAATCCGCAACGCGATTATTAAAAAGTTTCGACATTTATCCGAAACATAGACGAAAATCTCGTTCAAAAATTACGCTTGACAAAAAAATTGTTAAATGATTTTCACACAAAAGCTTTGATTTTATTTTGAATAGAGTAATAACTATGTTTTTAAAGTCAAGAAGCTCTTCGTAACTATTTGGGTCGATAACACATTTTTGTCTTTATTGCAATACGTTTTTTTTTTTTCATAAAGTACTAATATTTATTTTATTTACTCGTATACAAATTTACAGTGATTAACTAAGCAGTAGTCCAGTAGTAGAGGACTAAGACTTGTGATCGTAGGTCGCAGGTTCTATTCATGGGATCTTATATAATTCACACTTCGTATATTAACAATATAACATTGCCTCTGCTCACAAGCAAATTTCTAGAGGATAAACAGCGGCGTTCTCTATGCACCACAATAGCACAATGCGATCATTAACCTGCCTGCCAAGCGTGGCGATTATGATATATCCCCTCATAGATATCTTCAGAAGGAAGAAAGGCTTACGTATTGGAGTAGTTGTCTATGAGCTGAAACGTTTAACTTTACAAAACCGATGTACAATAAAAATAATTAGCAGATATGTCTTATTTTGAAAATTAAAATCATGTAATAAATATCGAATAATTAATGTATAGTATTATGTAATATATATATATATATATATATATATATATATATAAATATAAATATATACATAATTTTAGTTCATAATCAGTTAGACGTTATAAGAAATAGTAAAATAACGAACCCTAAGTAAACATCGTTCTTAGCGGCAGCGGTCAGCGCGACACAGGACAGCGCCGTGAGTATCAAGCGTAAGGCAGCCATCGCAACGTTCCGTGACACACAGCCCCCGCGCCCGCCGAGCCTCGCTTCATATACACGCGGTATCGCTAACACATCTAACACTATATCACACCTTGGTCGCGTGAATTGATTCTTTTTACATTTTGCCTGTTGTTTATTTATATGTTTATCTTAATTATTATGGAACGTATATTTATTAAAGATAACACAAATTCAGCACTGCTTCTACACGTATGTACATAATAATATGTTAGAACGAAAGATATGTATATGTATGTATAAAGGGAAAAGGATATAAGTCATATTGAAATAGAAATACCGTCACTCCAACATATATAATTGGTTGTTGGTGTAATAACTTTAATGGGTTGATTGTATCATTAGCTGATAATAAATGTATCATTCATCCTATAAAATAATAACGCATTATTATAAATTTGCGAAATACACATTTAAATTAATTATTGTTTACTATCCTTCCCTGCAGAATGTACGGCCAGAAGTTATTGGCCAGTCACATAACAAAACAAAAAAAAAATCAATCATATATCTGAGTGATCACATTATGCAAAGGATGATTTTAAATAGGTGTAAAAACTTTAAAGATTTTTGTTAAAAACGAGCTGTACATTCACCACTTTAAAGCTTTTACATCTACTTATTTAATGTTAAATACATTTTTCTTCTATTCGTGACAGTCTCTATTACTTTTGTTCTTATTTTCTCCACATCTTTCGTTCTCTTATCATTTTTTTACATTCCATTCACAACTCGCCTCTTTTTCTTCGCCACAACCTTTTGATATATCACAGCACTGTTTCAATTTTGATTTTTATATCAAGGCTCAAACACTTTTGTACTATTTGTTATATTGTCTTAATTCTTACTCGACCTATTACCATTTTCACTAATTGCAATACTCAAAAAGATGTTGTGACTCTATTTGTCTTCTATTAGGGAGGCGATAGTGCTACTCTCTAAATAAGAACAGTTGAAAGAGGCTTGCATACAATATTTTTCGACCTTAACAGAACAGTCTATTCATCTTGTCATAAAGAAAAAGAGAAGCATCAATAGAGTCATCAAACATGGAAACCACTGATAAAAGAAAAAAACTCCGTCTTTGCACAATGGCTGCAAGATTCTCGCCTGTGAAGATCTCTTTGAACAGAACCAAATAAAAATCCAATTTGAAATAGATGTTTTATTGTAGACTAAGATGTTTATATGTTAATACGAGCTTTGTAGAAGGCGGCGGACACTCGGGCTGACGCAACAATACCCTGCCAGGTTTCTTCTACGATCTGCTCGATGTACTGAGGGGGCACGACAAAACCGTAGCCGTAGCCGGGCAGCTCCAGCGTGAAGGAGAATGGAACGCCGACAAGCTGAGAGCAGAAATAATCTCATGAAACTTAGAACGACTTACAACTTGAAATTCTTCGTCTTCTTTGGTTTATCATCATCAACATTTCAGTCGTAGAACGTCTATTTAACGTAAATCTCTTCTATAGCTTTCCAATAACACGTATTGAAAGTGGCCTGCAGCATTTTCAGGTGACTTTAACAGGGTCATAAGTCCATCTTTTGGCTGAATGTCCTACGCCGCACATGTCTGTTCTTGCTGGTCTGCGGTCGTCACTCCAGAACCTTAAGGCTGCAGCGGTTATGATGATCATCCGTCTTATATTTTAAAAATTTTCTATTAAACTTCTAAGACATAATGTTCTCGTGTCACGGTGTGCATGATTTCATCCCCCTAAATGTTAAGGGTGGTTCACCCCTAATATTTTTTTTTATTTTTTAGACCATTTTTTATTTTTTTATGATACAGCATACAAAAATACATACAACCCTAAATTTTTGCCACTCTACGATCAACCATTATTTTTTATTTGTTAATTAAAACTTGTAAAACATACTTTTATTGTTTATTACGCTTTTGATTACAAATATATATATCCCCGCATACTTATAGTAGATAGTTATTTTTATTGAACTAAAAAATGTTTCCTAGAAATAACAATCATAGCAAAACAACGTTTGCGGGATCTGCTAGTAAAATCATAAAATTTTTAATAAAATTAAAATTCAAACTGTTTTAATTTAAACAATCTAACATAAATATTAAAACCAAAGTATTTATTTATGCATTTCAAGAAATAATATTTGCTATATAAATTCAACATTTTGCAAAATTAATATACAAAGAGTCAAAGCGCGGAATATGGTTGTTTTAATTTTGCTTTATTTTATACCAGGGGAGGCCAACCTGCGGTTCGCAAAACATATGACTCTAAAGAATTATTTTTAATTTTAATTATTTGTCGAATTATTTAAATTTTTGGAGCAATGTTTATATCTAATGATTTTTATTAACTACAAAATAGTCCTCTAAATATTAAAGTGAAAGTGCCTCTGGAATACAACCTAAGGCGCAATAGTTATGAAAACTTTGACAGTATTATGTATTCAATAGCAAGTGTTAACATACCTGTCCGTAATCCTGGGCAGATCCTGAAGTTCCATATAGAACCAAAGCGCTGTTTCCAACCAGGTAGAAAGGCGCTTGTGGTAGCTTGTGTACATCTATAGCCGCCCCCATGCTTGCCCCAACCATATGCAAATTAACGGCATCTGGAGGTAAGCTATGATCGCCATATGCGAATAACACCATGTTCCCCTGGCTGTGAATGTCGAGGTACAACTGTATGCGATCTACATACTCGTGTAGAACATCCCTTATGTACGACATCTCTACTTCGGAGAATGGTCTAGTACCGGGGTATATGTTGGAGCAAGGGTCAGAGGAAACTCCAATGGTGTTGAAGGAGACATTGAAGTTTCGATTGCCGTCCACACCGTAACACGTTTCGTTCACAGATGGGTTATACGATCTTGTGCGACGCCATAAGCGATCCTGAAATTCAAATAAATCGTTTTGCTTCTTTGATTGCAGTCGTTATATTCTATTGATTCGGTCCAGAAACTAAATCATTCCAAATTTGAATAATATTTATTACACCGACATTCAAATCATTCTAAACGTGAACCAACTATATTCATAATTAGTTAAGGCTTATTACGATACGAGACTATACTCCTGTTGTACAAGATGATTGGTCAGAGGTGCAAAACCTTTCAAGCCCAAACTATTTTTAATTTCTACTGGTTAATTACTTCTATCAGTACAAAGTCTACAGTGACAGATAGTAAACAATAATAAATTTTAAAATTAAGTCACCTGAATTGGACCATTACAATAATTGCAATCAAATGAACAATGCATTTAGACCTATAAAGCTAGTGCATCTATAGCTAGTCACCATGTATAACATCATTGGTACCTAAAAATTCTGTAGGTAAATCTATTTCTTCTTTTACTATTTTTATTTTTCTACACGTATGATGTCGCACCTTCGATAGCTGAACACTTCTCACTTTCATCTCCCATCCAACACTGTACAGGGACACATATGTAACCTTCGTACTTTCGTGCAAATGTCTTAGTTCAACTGGTGAAATGAGGGTAGTTTCATTTTGTTCACGGACCTTTCAGTTCTCTCAATTACGATGACTGTGTACTGTAAAAGCCTCTGGGCTTGCAGCATTAACATTAATAGATACAATACAATGTACCTATAGACTTATATCTAACAGTGGATGACCTACAGCCAAATGTTGGTAAACCAATTTAATTTCTATATTTACTTACATCTGTATGCGTGTATTCGTATCCGTCTGGATTGGCTAAAGGCATTATGATCCAATCAGTGCTTTCGAGGACGTCTCTCTCCTGCGCCCTCACATCTTCAACGAGCCTGTGTATAGCATACAATGCAACAGGTGTGGTCACCCATTCCCTGGCGTGGATCATTGCGTTCATGAAGTAGATTGGTTTTGTTGTGTCGGTGAAATTTGTTGTTGATATCTTAAAAAGAAATTGTTTATTTTTAGAATTGTCTGAAGTGAGATTGGGCAGGGTATATTACTCTTGCAACGATAGCCGTTGGGGCAGAAAGGTTTTTTTAGAGAACGACATAGGGTGGGTAAAATCCCACTAGGTGGACTGATACATATTTAAAGTTAAGTAAGTTGTTGTACTGGAGCACCGCAACACCGATCATCGTGGCGATCTATAAGGAAGGCATGTACCTTACAGTGGGCGTCTATTAGTTGTAAAGTCGATGAAAAATGAAGATAAATTCACGAATTCATACTCTTGTATATTGGTATAGAACTGTTAGCAGAACACTTATTGGTCGTATCTTATTGTTATTATTTTTTTCATCTATTTTAACTTTGACACTACTGCTCTACTTCGCTAGGTATGATAGTTGTAAAGATGAAACAGGCAGAAACTACCTATCAACATATCATTGAAGAAGAAGACTTTTATTTTGAGCCGTCTGAGATTTACCTTAAAGAAGAATCTGCTCTGTATAGCTCATGTCAACAAAATACTTTAAAGCTTATACACCATTTACATTCACCCATATATAGCTATCACTCCGGAATGTGTATTTTTTAAAAGAATGCGATAGATAAATATCTTCTAGCACTACAAAGTGCACGAACAGATAGTAAACAATATATATTTGTATGTATTAATATAAATTTTAAAAATGCTTTTTCCTAAGAGCAGTATACCTCTAAAAAGTTTTATTTCTATCTGAAACAAATCAACCTGTATATATACATAGATTCGTTGTACATCTTTATATCATATACTAAAACAAAAATAATTATTGAACAGTGGTAGACTAGCGTAGAGGACTAAGATTTGCGACCACAGTTTGCGGGTTCGATAGTGGAGTTTTTTCCTGCATCTTCTCCATAACTATAACACCTAGCGAAGAGTAGAGTCTAAAATAAAATAGATTAAAAAAAAAAAACAATGACTTGCCGATATATAAGTGCTCTAATAAAAGTTCCAATGTTGAATAAATGAATTTTATCTTATCTTATCTTTTTCGATACCCGGATATAATGTTATACAATTGACACTATGTGCATGAATTATATAGGATTGCCACTGCTCTAAAATATGTTTCCAGAGGATGGGCAGCAGTGTTCTCTGCTTACCATAATACCACATGGCGATTGCCAAACTATCTGCTACGCATGGAGATTACGGTATATCCCCCCATAGGTATCTTTTGAGGAGACCTATACCTTTCTGTGTCATTTTCAACTAATACATCATATATATGTATTTATATAGTTAAGTAAATTTGTCAAAATTCTCTTTAGTTTTTAACTCAATCTAGAAAATTTACTTAGGCAATCATTTCTATTTATTACAACATTGACAGATCAAATTTTACAATCTTACCTTAAGATATTTAATGTCCCGACCTTCAAAGCTTTTCCCGGCGTTGACCAAGGTCACGGTCTGTGGGTATTGTGCGGCTATCCTTTCCAGGTAAGCATTAATCTGAAATCAAATCAAACTAAATATTACAGATGTTATATGTACTTAGAGTTTCGTCGTTTTGTATCTTTACAAAGCCTGCGATGATGAATCAAAAAAAAAGTGAAAATGATAACAAAAATCCCTGAAGTATTTAGATCGACGTTTTACCTATTCACAATTGAGTTCACGTGTCATTACTTATAGCACAGCACACCAATTATGAGGTACAAAGGTCAATTGACCACAAAGTATGAACAAGGAACTTTACCGATAAAAAATTGCAAATGAAAATGCTAATAACTATTACGGATGGAGAACATTATTTATAAAAACAAATAACGGAAACTATAAAGAAACATACAAACAATTTTTTATTAATAAGTCGCTGTTCATTTTAAATAGTAAAATTATATGTAAATTGTAAAAGTAACTTAGCTTACTGTGAAACTTCATTAAGTTTAATTTTTTTTACTTTATAATTTAAGTGAGTCAAGTTTCATAAATTCCAGACTTCTTCTTTAAAATTTACAAGTATATATATATTGTTCTATTTTTTAGCTTATCTAAAAGTCGTTTTGGTGACTCTGTCAGTCTGAGCTGGTGGTCAGGTGGGCAGCGATTTCCCTGCAGCCTAACCCAGAACTGCCGCTATGACCATCCGATTTCCCCTACTTTTTTTTTATTTTGTCCCCCGCTATTGGGAGCCTCTCGTACCCCTGTTTTGTTTGAGACAGGGACTTTATTTATAAATAATTTATTCATGGTTTTATCTTTATTCTACACTCACTTTCATTCTTCTCAATTTCTTTTATTCTTTCCTTTTATCCTTCACAATATTACCCCCACTTACTTTAGTTAAGTTTCTTAGAAGGGACGTCGGATGTTAACATTGTTTTGCAGACAGCTTATTTGGCTAAGTAAAGTCTAGGAAATAGATATAACTTCTTGAATAGAAACTTGTTGTCTAATTTTCACATTCTTCTCCAATAAGCTGCCGCCTGTTTTTATAACTAGTGAATGTAAGCACCAAATAAACAAATGGTTTATATGTTGCAACATTTAAAAAAATGTGTTTATTGTAAATCAACAATAAATAAAATAATAAAAGTTAGATAAATTGTGGAGGAATATACCATAACGTAATATCATATTATTGTTACATTACATCAAATAAGCTATATTCATTACATTACTATCATAACATATCAATTTATCAAGCATATATCTAATCAAGAGTAAGTAGATCCGTAGACGAACAGAAATAACCGACACAGCTTAACGGATTTTATTATTTGCCCTTGTTTTTGGAGCCACCCTTTCTCTATCATTTTTTGGACTGTGACTTTTTCAGTATAGCTTTATTTTTTTGTTCTTTTGTTTAACACATTATTTGACATTCTATTCCTTTCTTCACATTTTCTTTCATTGTTCTATGCGTCGCCTTCCATCCCTCGCCACACATTTTAAAATATTACATTTTTATGCATTTTATACTCTTCTTTATATTTTCCTCTACGATTTACATTCGATTTTTCTTTAAAAAAATTTATTTACGATTTTAGTTCTTAAATATGTTTTAATTTCTCCATCACATTTATTATAATTTTTGCACATTGCTAGAAAGTGTAACTATATCCTACGTACAGTATAAGGGAGGCGTTGCTGCCGCTGTCTATTTTGACTTCTAATTCTATCTTCTGTTCTCATAAAATCTGGCTCTACCAAAGTTTCGGCAGCAAAAAGTCTCTAATTTATTTGTAATAAACGGAATCAGATTTTATAATAAATACGCAAAACTTTATTGGACCACTATTTCAAAAATTCTTAACTATTATTCAATAAACGAATATTTAAATGACAAAAATCCTTAGCAGTAACATCGCCTGATTATTTTGATTTCATTTAAGCTATGATATGTGTTGTTGTAGAGTTTCTTCTTGTTTCTTCTCCATAACTATAACACCTTGCGAAGCAGAATTGAGTCAAAAGTAAAAGAGATAAAAATAATAATTTGACAATTAATAAAAGTTCTGTTAAAAGGTCCTATGTTGAATTAATCAATTTTTTCTTAATAGGAATGGTATTATTTGTTCTATTTCGTATCTTTTAAAGCGGAAATTTTTGAAACAAGCACAGCTGCCTCATAAATGTAGGGATGGAATTATAAGAAGTTTGAATGATTCAAGGTAAGGTACAAACGTTTTTAAAAGATATTTAAAAAGATCCGTAAGTTATTCTGAAAAAATATTATGGAGAAAAGCAATACAGATGAAATCTTAACTTAAAATTAATGCCAGGTGCGATCAATACGGTATATATTATGCACATAAAAAGACTATGTACA
Source organism: Battus philenor (assembly GCF_028537555.1). Lineage (NCBI taxonomy): Eukaryota > Metazoa > Arthropoda > Insecta > Lepidoptera > Papilionidae > Battus > Battus philenor. Next base: position 327,255 of record NW_027181686.1, on the reverse strand, counting down.
AACCATGGTTTTAACTTAAAAAATGGCAACGACTATATCACAGCATTCGAACTTAAATCGACGTTCTAAATTGAATTCGAACGCGCAGGAATAATTTAACTGTAAAAAGTATTGTGGTCGAAGTGGCCAATACGGTTCGTTCTTACATGAGCGCTACTTATAGGAAATAAAAATATACAACCTCTGTATAAGTCGGGTAGTCCTGGAACGGAAATATCCTCCCGTCTCTGGTCTTCCTCCAGTGGAACATTTCTTCGTCATGATTATTTAATACGCTGTGAAAGATAACAGAATATTTTACATGACATTCGTTTTGAATAGCTTAATGTTTTGTATTTCTTTTGTAAAGTAATTACTTAATGAAACTTAATATGTTTTCTAATTCCAAACCTAAGAGTTCCGAACGACAACGTTTTTACGAAGAGTGAAGAAGAGTGAGAATCTTTTTGTGTTGCACTCACACGAACGTCTAGTGCAACAGAACACGGGCTGATAGAAGTCTCCACAACGAGCTACTTCGCGAGACATTATCAACCCTTCAAAATATTAATCCAGCAGCCTTTGTGACTTCCTCGTCTCCCCACCGAGTACTGATACGGGTTCGGAAACTCGAATCCTGTAATTTTATATAGTTCACGGACCCCTCCGTTCCGTGAACTCGTTTCCGATGAAGCTGTAAAAGCCGCAAGGCTAACAGCAAAAACTTCACATGAGACAATAGACAATAGAATAATCCGGCAGGTGTATAAAAATATCTATGTAACTTTGTCAATGCAAGCATTCAGTAACAGCGTTTCGTATTGAAGTCATTCAGTTTACTTCTAACTATAATTTTTTTTACAGACATTAGCGTCCGTGCCTTTGTTTTTGCAATAACATTTAAATCTCTTAAAGTATTTCTTAACTCAAATCTTAAGTTATCAAATAATTCATGTCTTGTTTATTTTTCACGACGCCTTTACAATGTCCAATGTTTAACATTACTATTCGTGCGATCAGTTCCTCATCCTACTCCATATTGACATCATCAGGTTGTGCGCCAGTATGTGCGCCGGTTGCCGTATTCACCACATCGATGAATCTTGCGATCGCATCTTGAGTCTCGTCAATGCAATACAACGCACGAGTTCGTGTGACGTCATATTGCTACCACCGCATGATGGTCATATACAATCCAAGGATGTTAGTTGTTCAAAGAAATAAATACATTAAAAAAACTTTTAAGTTAAACGGTTTTTTGATACCCATATTGTGGTGGTTGTGGAAAAATATATACCTAGTCCGCCATATTGGAACGGCGTCCATCTTGAATTTTAAATTTTGACATAATCATCGTGTTTTACTAGAGTAGCCCTTTCATTTGATACCCATATTGAGGAGGTTAAAGAAAAATATGTAATCCGCCATTTTGTATCGGCGGCCATCTTAGATTTATAATATTATTGATTTTATTATATTGTATTGTCATCTAAATTTAATGCGTGTACCAAATTTCAGATCAATTTGACAACGGGAAGGTGCTAAATTTCAATTTTTAATTTTGACCTAAATAAGTAAGCAAATTCCGTACGGGTCCAAAACCGTTAAAAAACGATGATCACCTCACTATTGGCCCTTGAGCCTCGTTGATGGCGAGCGTCCTTAAACCTGTATCTTCACCGTACCTTGGGCATATAAGTACTTTGTTTATCGGCTTGGGTGTGAGTTAGGTACAAGAGTGTTAGGTGGGGATAGAAAACCTCATTCTACTCTTAACTTCATTTTTTTCTTAAATCTTGTAAGTAATGGTAATATTGAATTTAAGGCTTAGCCTGCTTTGAAACCAGTGAGTAAGCTGAAGCCATTAAGCACTAAAGGTCGTTCACTTAACTAATCTAATATTTGGAATAAACCGTTAGATTCGAATATTTGCCTTCGGCGGGTCCTTGTATAACTTCACCTTGTTATTTCTCCTTAGGTCGCATACTCACTAGCGGGGATCATAACTTTTTTTTAAATTTGTCGAGTACAATATTAAACCCTATGTGCTGGTCTTCAGCGATGTGTACTCTTTCGGCTACTGTGGCAGAGAAAATGGATCTGACGTGATCGAAACGCCATGCATCCGCGCTTGTCTGGCTCGCATATAATGAGATCATATTATTATTGTAATCAATTTCATTGGTTACGAACAATCGGCCGGCAGACAATAACAATTTATTTCATTATTTATTTATCTAAAATTACAATAAGTAATTATAAAATGTCAACCGACAGCGTTTTACGATTGAAATAATTAAATGATACATTCAAATGTAATACATAAATAAAAGAAATTTAAAATGAAATTTACAATAGTATAATAATATTTGTTTAATCGTTAGTGTTTGTGACAACATGTAAATTTTATTTATGTTTGTCGTGGATTGTCGTCATAAAATTTCTCTGTGATGTTTTTTAATTCGTGTTGCTGTGTTATGTTCTCAACGTAATATTATGTGCACGCAAGAGATGGCGAATCACAGGGGTGTCAAACTCAATATCTAACTCGGGCCGAATGAACAAAATTTAACTTTAGATAGGCTAAAATAAACAATGATTATAGAAAAAAATATCTTTATTTGTTAGTCTTACCTATTTCGCGAGAAATTTTATTGGAAAATACTTTCAAAATTGACCCAAAGGATATTTTGATTGAGCCGCAAAAAAGTTTATGTCGTGCCGCGAGTTCGATACGCCTGTCTTATGACGAATGATTGATAAAATTTTTATTCAAGATACGTTTTTACTAGCGGTTGTAACTTCAATGTTTATTTATTTTCGAAGTAAAGTATTTGAAATGAAAACCCCTCGAACTGTCAGCACAGAACACTCTTTGTAAAGTGTATAATGTCCGTTTAAAATTTTATTAACGAATGGTCTATAGACAGTTCGATAATAAGTTGTAAATTTCATTTCTTATATCATTGATATAAGATTTATTTATATAATAAATATCGTCTAGATAAATAAAAATCTATTTGTAGAGCCGACAAATAACTCGAAGGCCGCGTTACAAACGAAAGCCTTTGAACCAGTTATTGAGAATTTTTAATTTTGTGATATTAGATGCCTTTGGCTGGTCTGTATTTTTCTTGGAAATAATTATATATATAATACGCACGTATATAAAACGTACACTGCTGAAATAAGATACCAAAAAAAGTCTACCCAAATAACATTTCTGGTATATTCAACAAAACTAGAAACCAGTATTTTTGCTTTATATTTAATTTGTCGCGGTTATTTTATCAGAGCAGTGGTAACGCAGTGGTAGATGATTGATACCGGCTAACCAAGGTAGCGAAATCAATGCCTGGTATACAATCTTATATAATTCATACTTTATGCATTAATTATGAGCAGTAACGCACTTCGCGTACCAAAATACCACACCGCGATCGCCAACTCGCCTGTCAGGCGTAGCGCCTATGATATATATGATTTTTTCAGTTTTGATTTTAATTTTATTAGCTTTTTTCGTGCTTTATATTTTCTTTCCTTCATCTTTCGTTCTTCACAACATTTATCACTTATTACATTCATTACTAGGTAAGAAAAGGACCAATATTTAGCCACTTCCGCAGATGCAGTGGTAGTCGTGCAACAAAGTACACCACCCGCCAGCCTGCTGATAAATGCGTATGCGGCAAACAATGCGAATCACACAACCGCCACCGCCAAATTACTCAACACGAGTTTCACCCCTCCACGGGGCATCTTCAAGAGTTATGTTACACCGATTAGTGCCAAACACAGAGTGAGCTCACTCTCCGCATACGAATTTATCAGCGGGCTGGCGGGCGGTGCATTTTATTGCACGACTACCACTGCATCTGCGGAAGTGACTAAATATTGGTCCTTTATTTACTTAGGATGGACTTCCGCGAGGTAACGCCTGATTCCATTAAATACATTAAATCACCCCTTACATGCATTCCAAAGATATCACATATTTGTTTTAAATGTCACACTACTTTGAGGTTACAAACTTAGTTATTGGTGTACCACTTGCGTCCATGCCTTGTTTTTATTTTATTATTTTTATTAAATACCTATATTTTATTTATAAAACACAGTATTAACCCTTTCCACTCCAATGTCGAGTGTCACTCGACACTGATTTTGTTGCACAAGCTCCACTGTCGAGTGATACTCGACATGGTGTAATACTTGGTTTTGCGGAAAATTTTAAAAAAGGAAAGATTTTTGTTACTAAAATGTTTGAATCACGAATGAATGAAACATATTCTAGAATCGCAAGATACTATAATTCAATTAAATTTTATCGATGCTACATAACAGCCTTGGAGTGGAAAGGGTTAAAGTCTTACCCGACCCTATCTTATGTAACTATCATCAGGGCTCCTTTAGCTACTTTAAGCTTTAGTATGAGTACCAGAGATAATGACTAGATTTGTGCGCCATAAGTCCTATCCAGTAACTCAAGTTTCTATAAGAAGTGACGTAAACAGCCTGAGGTTTTCCAATAGTAGAAACATTCTATGTAGATCGCATATCCACAACAACACGCTCGTATTGTGTCGACGCGACTTGCAAACAAATGTAGAGAAAGGAATCACAGCGGTAAATTCTAAAATAGAATCCTGTTTGAGAAACAATACGCAGATATACAAGTATACTGTTACATATATACACTGTACCGTATACAGTATATATACTGTTAATCTTAAAGTGTATTTCTAAAGTTTTAATTAGTTGTCAATAATATAAAAAGTTTAATGAAGAAAATATAATGGCGGCACATAGTCGATACATAAAGAGAGAATCTGATCTGTATTTTATTTGACAGATGATGTTATGCTGCTAGCTGATTAAGACTTTGAGCAGCTTCATCAGAATTGAGCTAGCGGACGCCATGATTCCGCGAAAAAAAAAATGGTTTACTCTGGCAGGATATGTCCCAGTCCCAAAGAAAACGTTTGCACGAAGATGACTAAACGCGCGTGACATCGTATGCGACAGAGGCGAAAGTGGTGTATGTACACCAAAAAAATAAACTTAAAAAACCTGCGATGTGTATAATTTTAGCACCAGAAATAAGGATAACCTTTTTAGTTTTAATATGTATATATAATTATTTATATATATATATATACATATATATATATATATACATACATATATATATATATATATATATATATATATATATATATATATATTTATACATGACATATATAAATATATATATATATATATATATATTTATATATGTCAGCACCGCCTAACGGTTAACTGGTAGAGAATGCCTTCAGCAATAGGTTAGCTATTAAACACAAAATGGTTTATTTGAAATAAATAAATAGCTTACCATAGCTTTTCCTAGGCTTTATAAATTTATTGCTCTTTGGAGGGCAACTGTATATTATTGGGCCCATATGTAATATGTGTAAATTATCTTATTAGAAATGTAATATGTGAACAGCTATGACTGTTTTATTTCACACAAAAGTGTTTTATTTCAATTAGGATAAAGTACCTCACTTTGCTCATGAAACTATATTCCTAAAAATACTTACTCTGCGACATTGTCCATGTACAAGTCATGTTTTATTCCATTAACATCCAGAAGATTCGAGAATTTCTGCTTATTTTCTGCAGATACCATAACGTGAGCCGGTCTAAGACCTGGAGCGCCAAGCTGCCAGTAATCCAAATTCATTTCTACCTCCAAGCCATGAAGAATGTGGAGGTCCTCTCGATCTTTAAGATGTACTTCATATACGGAGTATCTGCAAGTGAAAGTGGAAAGTTACTTTAACCTTAGAATGATCTGGAAACATCTTCAAGGGGTTTCTTCATTTTATTGATAATGTGAGAAACTTTAATTACGAGCTGCTGCAACTTATCGTACAGGGTCATATTCACGGAAATAGAAGTTATCGTGGCGCAAAAACTTACGCGAGAGGCTTGGAAAGAGCACTCGTTCGTACTTCAGAGTCGCGAGGTCAAAAATTACGAATAAGAAAAGGTCCAACATTTAGCCACTTCCGCACATGCAGTGGTAGTCGTGCAACAAAGTGCACCACCCGCCAGCCCGCTGATAAATGCGTATGCGACAAACAATGCCAATTACACAACTGTCACCGTTAAATCACTCAACACGAGTTTCACCCCTCCTCGGGGCATCTTCAGGAGTTATGTTACACCGATTAGTGCCAAACACAGTCTTACGATTGCCCTAATGGTTGCCGACCTTCGTAAGAGAATGGCATTTTAAGAAGAAATTAATAAGAGAAATAAGGTTATTAAAATGCTGTTTTGCTTGCTTTCAATCAGTCTTATTAGAAATTTATGAAGGAGTCGGTATGTGGCGAAAATTATGATAATGATGATCAAAAAGTATTCACAATTTTATCGCTATCGATACAAACAATATATACCTTTCAATAGGCTCTATTATTATTAGTATCCGTGCCTTTGTTTTGGCAATTACTTAATATTTACTGTTTCTTTTAGTCTCGTTTTTGCGTGTCACAGTGTTTACTAAATCTAAACTATTTCCCAACTTAAATCTTAACTTCTTAAATCATAGACGTCTTGTTTATTTTTAACGACGCCTTAGGAATGTCCAATTTTTTTCAATTATACTATTAGTTACTCCTTTGCTGGCAATTTTTCATGCTCTCACAATAAAACCCTTTGTGATATCTCGGATATCATAAAACAAATTTAAAAAGTCAAACAAAAATAGCAGATCCTATGAACTACTAAAGCGTTTTAGTCGCATCGCTTTAGTAAACGCGACATTATCGTTACACGAAGTTGTGGAGGACAAAGAGCCTTATTTTCGTCTAGTTGTCCGGAAAGTAGAGACCATGTCTGGATCTCAACACGACAGGACATTTGATGGTCCCCGAAGGAACTAATGGTAAACAATTTGGACTTGTGACGGCAGTGTCAAAGCAAAAATAAAGAGAAAAGTTGTGCTTACATAGGTTATACAAACGTTATATTCTGAAATTTCTGTAAGGTTCCAAATCACAGACCTCCGTCGACATTAACACGTATTCTATAGCTTAACTGAGCTTTATTGGATGCCTCTTATGTCTCTTGCGGGAGGAAATGGGAGGGGAGAATTTCATTACTTTAACCCATCCGGAGTGATGCAATATATACGTTAATAAAATTGAAGTATCGCTGTGTGCGTGCGGAACAAGGTTTCGTATACCTATAAAGCTCACACGATATATTGTACTTAATTCAAATAAAGCACGTCCATAAATAATGTGACGGACCAAGCTCAAGTTTCAAAGTGTCCTAGAACTTAGTTTATGTAAGTAGGTTTCCCATCTGGTGAAACAAATATTGTAAAGGTTCTTGTCTTTTCTGTGCTATGCCCAACTTTAGCCTTCCTAAGATTCTTACGCCTCCTCATGTAACATACATAAAGTTTATACATAAGGTTAAACTCATATCGAGTGGACTTTAAAGTTGCTCTCCTTAACAATCAAATTGCTCCCTTATGAGGCGTAGGCCCCACGTTGGGTAACTGGTCTAAACCGAGGTTCTAGTGAGATTTTCCCAACTTAGTTAATGGAAATAAAATTCCAGTCTCGTAAAATGATTAAAGTAGCCTTTAGATCTGAAGTCTTTGTGAAATTCCTCGAACGTCATTAGCATTATCACCACCAGCACCAGGATCATTGGGAAGAAACCTGTTGGAAGCGGCTTGCGCCCCAGGATTTTTGACGATCTTACCAAAGTCATTCGTAAACCGTGTTGGTGCAAGTCATACTTTGCGATACAATTTCATGGTCTGGACAAGAACCTTACAGCTCCAGCGGGCAATTATTATAAAAATTAAACTTAATTAATGTAGATAAGAGACATTATAAGCAATTTACATGACATCATTGTTAGTAAACAGTGTCCACGGTCAGGCAGCGGGTAAACAGTGTACGAACAGTGAATAAAATACAAGGCTATTTTACCTGACGCACATGTACACATTATTACCTGATGGACTTACATTTCTATACTGTTCGTAATATTGACGAAGAGCAAAATTATAATCGGTTTTCAATTATTCATTTCAGTCGATAAACGCCCAACTGTGATGATAAGGCTTCTCGGAAAGATCGATGACCGGTCTCACTATCCGCATCCAACGATTTCCAACAGGTCGATTAGAAATAAGTGAAAATAGGTGAAAGCTTTAAATTTTTTTTGCTGAGAAATGGACTATGCGAAGCCTTTAAGGCTTTTACTAATAATCAAACACGCTGTAGATTAACTCTGGATTACATACGCTTGATGAATCGAGAAAGATGCCTGTATTGCATCATACTCCAGGAGACCCAGAGATCTTTTCAAAATATTAAAGATGATTACTGAGTAGCTTAAGGCGTTCTTACTTATTTGACGCCCTGTGAGGCATATGCCCCAGATAAAGATCTCCACGACGACTGTCTTGCGCTGCCTACCTCTAGCAACTTCTTGCGACTTTGACTATATCGTCGGCCCACCTATGGGCAGGTTTAACCATCGGGGTTAATTGGCACATGTTCGCCTATCGAGAATCTTCGGCCCTAACGGTATTGTTTCATCTTTATAGAACTATCAGATGGATCGTTCAAGTTTATTTATTGACTATGAACCTGGTGTAGTTGTAGAAGTCAAAGAGCAAACAGCATTTGTCAATGAAAAAAAAATATAATTGAAAATGTAGAGTTAAAAGCAAGCTCACCCGTTATAAAAGTCATTTCTCCCAGCAGCCGCGACACCGAGGAGTACAAGAAAAGCAAATAACTCGCATCGCATCTTGATCCGCTTGTGGTACAGTCACGCGGACAAGTGCTCTCCGAGTAACGCTAGCTGTTTATCTTTACGATCCTTTGTGGTTTTAGTGATAATTTTGTTTCGATATCGATATTGAATGTTTTATTATTTTATTGCCATAACATTAAATATGGCATTTAGTTGTGATAAATAGGTGATAATTATTTGTACTGTATTAAAGTAAACACTTTGTCTTTGAATATACATTAAAGTTTATCGCTTTGAGATGTTATTTGGAAAACAAGTGTACAACTTCATCTCAGCAGTAGGACGTCCACTACTAGAGATTTTTATTATCCTTTATAGGCGAAGCATTCGACCTCTGTCTCGCCTGATGTAATGACATTCAGTGGCCATCACGAAGTCCGGATTTGTCGCCGTGTGGCTCTTTATGGCGATCTCAAGAGTTTTCCATAACAATTCATTCTTTCTAAATTAAAGCAAAACATTTGAAAGGAAATGAATGTTTCAATCGTATTCGTTAGCCCATAGAGGACCTACTGCAAGGCTTCCTTCAAAGATATCTATAGGGGATATACCATAATCGCCGCATTTGGCGATCGTAGTGTGGTATTATGGTACGCAGAGGGCGATGTGATGTATGTGATTACGTTAATTAAAGTCGACCATCAAATTAATTATTAATTTATAATATTTGTAATTAATACGAATAAATAATTAACATTTATAAAAATAAATGAACAAATTTAATGAAATGTTTTATGAATATTCAAAAAATGGATGAACTTAAATTCAATTATAGATTTATTAATTATTTACTTTTAAAATATTGAATAATAAGTGATAAATATTTCACATTAAGAAAAAAAGCTTGTTTTAAATGAGCCACTTTTTCCGATTCAGCCATTACCGAAAAATCCTATAGCATGTGGACATTTAAAAATAACATTCGAATAACGAGAGAATTTATTTTACACTTAATGTAAGTAAATATTTGTTCGATTTTTCAAATTCAAACTGTAGCGATGAAAAATTGTGTTGACTATCTTTTTCCAGTCTAATATTCTTTTATTGTTATTAATGATTTTCATGAAATTATAAATTATTTAATCTCGCCAAGTACAATTTCTTACGCGCGTACATAAGTGCAGCCTTTTTCATGTTTAACTTGTCTTGTTTGGTAACATTTACTTTTACTGGGTTCTGTATAGTCAAGAAAAACAATTGCAACAAAAAACGTTTGATTAAACATAAGTTATGAAGTATGTTAATATATCATACCAGTGGTCATAATGCTTACAAATTAAAACCTTAATTATATTACAAATAAATATACATAAAGAGCTACATATATAATTTAAAACTTTATTTTTTGGGTTTATTCTTGTCAGAATATATCGACTTCATTGTATCACAAATGATCACTATTTAACAATCATTGTGGAGACAAGATGCCGATCTGCAAAATAATTTAAACGCTTCTGATTTTGGTCCGGGCAAAATAGATAGCGCGATGCCAATATTGTACATACTAAATTTTAATTGTCTCAACAATAACTTTCCTTACTTGGAATCTTAGCACAATCTAAAAATATATAAATAAATGTTTTATTAATTTCTTTTATAAGAAAACTCGCAGTAGTTTAGTTTACAAATAATTGCGAATCATAATTTGAAAGGCGCACAAGCACGTGCGCTTGCGAAATTGTTGACAGGTGACTCAGGTACGACGCGACGTTGCCGCACCGACGTGTTCCGAACGACGCGTATTCCAACTAACGCACTGTGTACGGTTACAGCTCCGACCGAGTGGCGTCGCATTGCACTGTTTACATTTCGATCGGAATGGAGTAGAAAGGGACGGGTATAGACACCTCTCAATGGCATGGGAAGTTAGTTGAAAGAACATTGCGTGACATATTTACGTTTTTTGTGATATTAACTTGTGTTTTGTAAAAAATGTTGCTATCATTTGCAGTTGTGGCTACTTTTGGCGTGTCGGCAGTGAGTACACTGTTATCTGATCATTAAACGATAATATAACATTAAATCAATCAATTTAATCTAATACATATATCAATAATTCCGTGTTGATCGACCGATAGCATTTCGTTATTGTATTTCGCATAAATAAACAAGGAAAAGATAAGTACTGGATATATTGAGTTATAGGATATATTATCAATGCATTGTGCGTAATACATGTAGCGTTTAAATTTTATTTTCTAATGTAACATAAGAAATGATCTGTGATAGTTTCTAAAATATTAAAATCTCCGGACGCCACGGTGTTTTGTGATGTGCTTAGGAGTCGGAGAAATTTTTAAAGCGATTTCTTTTACATATTTAGGTAAACCAGCGTAACATAAGTTAAAAATCAGTTTCCGTATAAGTTATAATGTTTTTTATCATTTTACTCATTAATGAATCTTAAAGCTAGTTACATAATAGAGGATATACACAGAAAGGAATATTCAAGAGGTAGCAAGTTTTCGCCTTTAGCGAGACGTTGTTATGCAATGTGTTACAAAGGCTTAATTATAAGATAATTATTAAAATGTTGCATGTGTTCCTTTATAGTTAAGACTGCATTTTATTTTGCTATATAAAACGTTACCAAAAATACGAAATAAAAATTATAGAATACTTGCATATAATTTTTGACACCATAAGGCATCTTAAAGTTTTTTTTTTTTCAAAAGTGCTTATTTATAAAAAAATATAAATCTGTTATGGATACAACGAATCATTAAGACAGTCTGTGAAAACATAATAAGAGCTGCGGAAGATATCAATGTCAGGCAGTTCAAGAAGTCTTTGTTAATAGACATATGCTCAGACAAATGCAGGTATCGACATAGTACCCAATATTTTTTTTTATGGCCCCCGCTATTGGGGTCCTCTCGTACTCCTAACTTTGGTGGGACAGGGACTTTATGGGCAATATTATTTATTCACATAATTATTTTTTAATTTCATTCTCTACTTTCATACTTCAAATAATCTTTCATTCTATTCTTTTATGCCACAATTCTGCTTTCTTTCCCTTTTGCTCTGTTTACCTTTCTTTCATCCTCTTTTCATTTTACATTTTCTTAATTTCTATTTTTATTGTATCACATTTTTATCTATTCTATATCACAGTTTTATATCTTTTTTTTAACTTAGCTTGTTAGTTTTTATTTGTTGTCTATGCCTAACTTTTATTTCTTTCTATTGCATATTGTGTGATTCTTTTGCAATAAGAGAGGAATTCTTCCCTGGTATCCTTTCTGCTTATCAGGGAGGCTATTGACTCCTCCCTGATTTCAACGCCAGACCGGCAATCGAAGCCGAGTACCCAATATTGACTGTACCATCAAATTTCGATCTCCTTATAATTGAAGTACTGAGTTTATTTTCTGATTATTAGTTTTTTTTTAACGATGAATGAATGATTCATTTATACTAATCTATGTAGTTTGAAGAATTAGTGAGTAGGACACATGACACGTGGCACGACCATGAGGCGGTAGACAAAGTGTGGGTAATTCCCCCACTTGAACCGATACAGGTGGGAGGTGTCGCTAGTTGGCGAGACCTAGGCCCAGCAGTGGACGTCTACGTCGGTTGCCTTAGATCATTTGTGAATGAAGCTTATCGTAAACGACCACGTCACAAAACCACAAGTTATCACCGTCATCACATACTGGTAAAATATCTTCGTGTTCAGACAGTAAAATTTTCGTTGAGAGGTTTCGGAGCTCTATATATTATTTCCCATTTAAATTTACATTACTATACAACAATTATAATCTCAAGAAAACAGTGTCACCGGGAAGTGCTTCATGTTACTTGTCAGCATTAAAAACGTGACAAAACGCTTTGAGTGAAGGCGGGAAAGGCAAGTGACAAAAGGACAGAACACGCCAGTTCGTCTAGACGTCTGGTTAAGAAAGAATTGTATTGTGCAAATGCTACACTACAAAAACTGTAAAACTGTTGTTACTTTGTATAGGAACATTCTAGACTATTCTAGCTGTCATCGGTTGTTTTATTGTACGTGCAGAATTAAAGGTAGTAAGTGCAAAAGCTTAAAAAGAAGTTAACAAGAGCGAGAAAAAGTATTTTCAAAATTCCCATAACTATATATTAAAATAGATTGTTGTTTACTGTCTATTCCTGCAGGCTTTGTATTATCAGAAGTTATTGTCCTACTGCATTTCAATATAAAAAATTAATTTATACAACATCTTTCGTGGTGATCACTTTATATAGGTCGATTTGAAATAGGTCTAAAAGCTTGAAATATTTTTGTTGACAAATGTGGTATGCAACTTTTTTACACTTGCAATTAATCAAAGCACCAGATCACCATAAGCAAAGTGGAAAATAATGTAATTGAATTTGAAAGCGACGTGTTTTCTTTAATTACTGTCAATGTCTCTTTCCGCAGTTGCTGTCCTTCACAGTATTCTCCACTATACTCCTCTTGATAGCGGCGAAGAAGGGTCTACTGCAGGCGAAAAAGAGCAGAAAAGAGAGTGCCCTCAGCAATCAGATCCTTAGCGAGAAACTGCTGCGTCAACAGAACTTGCCCATGCCGACCGCGCCAGAACTGACTCCTCATGCATCAAGGCATCTATTGGGACCTCAAAACTAGATACAAATAACTATAATTTTAAATGTCTGTCCATATATATGTTTGTTATTAAATGACCAGAAATGGTTTTGGATAAGTCATCAATTTTATCAGATTCCACTATTGTTATTCAATCGAAATTTTATAAAAAATATTTTTGAGATCAAATACATTTCGGGTTACATATTTATATATGTTGGCATTATAAGAGGGAATGGAAGTTTTCTTGAAATATTTGTTAAAGCATTTACGAGTGTCAATTCATTATATAAGTGAACATATTTATGTGAAAATGTCTCCCGAACCGCCTGTGGTTGATAACATGGTATAACAACATACTACAAAATTAATATAGCTCTTTCGAACTTCCTTTGTAAGCAATAGAAAGAGACAGATGACTTTATTTTGCGTCTACAATTGTTAGGAAAGTTAAACATGCGTTTACACGTGGCCACTTTTTACAAGTTGCGCGAGTAATAATTTTTTTTCTTGTAATAAAACCTCTAAAACTGTCATTACTGACCCTTAGTTACAAAACCGAGAAACTTGTTTCTGGAAAAAAAAAATATTGTTATGGTATACAGCATTTATTTTTATCTCATTAAATATTAACAATTTATTAAAATATACATCATAGGGTAAACAAAAACAAATAAACAAAAGACAGGACAAATAAGAGCAAGAGAACACGTCCGTATTGTGCAAACGACAGAAGTAGACTAACATTTTGCGTATGTATAAACACATCTTTACTCCGTTGTGCTAATATTGTCTAGTGAATACAGTATAAATTAAAACATAGCTTCGCAGAAATTCCTTGCCCCATAACTGATTTTTATAATGTTTAATTATTATGAAATTTCTTTTATAGCAAATTCCTGTAACGTGCTGTTACGGAGTTTTTTTTTCTTTTCTATTACATTTGACTTGAATAGATTTTTTTCTTTTCCTTTGTGGCGTATGAATCAATTAATTAATTTTGTGTTTCTTTGATTCTAATTCATATAATATAGTTTGTAGTTAACAACACACGTAATTTCAAATACAATAAATAATAATTTAATACAAGAATGACGAAAACAGCTTTGATTTGGAAATCACTTCCTGTATAACTAAATGAAAAGTTGGTAATGAAATTTAAGATTCTATGGCTTGGTGAAATTGAATTTTTCCATTTGCGTTGTTTTTTCGTGGGCGTCTAGTAATGTCGTCATAAATTATGACGTTTATGGTGCTATATTAAAGAATGTATGTAATTGTACAAAAATATTGATAGTAACAAACAATTGTGATAATTACATTGTTAATATATATAAATATATTTATTATTGTTTTATTTACCTTGTTCCTTTATATGGCTTCGTGATATGTGCCGTATTTATTTTGTTTTAGTATGTTAAATAATTAACTAGGAATAAATTAATAGTGTTCTTGGACGCGGTGGACTTTGAGTGAAGACTCTCAACCTGCATATGGATCATATGCAGGTTGAGAGTCAGGTACACTCTATCTATTGCGCCTTTCGCTATATTTCACAGAGGCTCTTTTACTTTAATATTTAGTGGACAGTAGCGTGACATGTGAGGTTAGCTGTCAAAAGAAACGCGCAGAACGGTACAGCAACTAAACTCGTTTACTAACACTTTAAATGTACATTAAAGCTAATTAATACAACACCTATCTGTTAAAACTGGTTTACACATAAACTAAAACTAATTAATACAAACTAACTACGCTATGTTACGAGGTACCGTATCTGAGAGAGTATGTATAGATTGAGATGTTACACGGGTCCCTATTTAAATCTACTCGGGCCCGCGCGCTGCTGGTAGAGATCTCCTTCTGGTCTTTTCTTTCTAAGTAAGAAAAGGAACAATATTTAGCCACTTCCGCACATGCAGTGGTAGTCGTGCAATAAAGTGCACCGCCCGCCAGCCCGCTGATAAATGCGTATGCGGCAAACAATGCGAATTACACAACTGCCACCGTTAAACCACTCAACACGTGTTTCACCCCTCCACGGGGCATCTTCAGGAGTTATGTTACACCGATTAGTGTCAAAGTGTTTGGCATTGGTCCTTTTCTTACTTAGAATGGACTTCCGTAAGGTAACGCCTGATTCCATTAAATATTTCTATCTAATTTAAGATAATTAAGAATGATTTTTTTATTACTGTTATAAGTATGTTTTTAAAGGTAATCATAAAAAAGTTATTAGAAGTAATATTTTGAATAAGCATGCTGTATTTTGGAGTCTGTTATTATAGAGAATATTTTAACCTTGCATTATGGTTTAGAAGAAAAGTATTCACGTACAATAATTCAAAGATAAATATAAAATAAATAAATTACAATAAACGATAGAAGTATGACCGAGAAATTACCAAGTAGTCTGTGAATAAATTATTTTATTTCAAACAGTCACGTGATAAAGAAAAACGTACCGAACCTGAATTCCACTTTGAAGGCGAAACATTTCGCACTCGATTTGTTCCTTCACATCGAGCCGGCCGTAAAATGAAACGACATCGGTGAAATGCGATTGCGTGCAGTATATATTTTCACAGCAAGCGCTGGTTGGTGCCGGCAACCAATTCACTTCCGACGATGAAATAAGCTTCCGGTGCTTTGCTCAAGCGCCGGGTTGTTGCTTTTTGTCATTCTTACAAGCTAACAAAATCATTATGTAGTTTCATTTTTGTCACCGTCTAAATCTTATATCTCTGGCATTTACCATTTCATAGGGATTAAAAAAAGAGTAAGCTAGATGGCTTCAATAGGATTCTATTACTTATTTCTTTAAATTAATGGATCAAAAGTATTAATATTAATTTCTTATTACCGTTTAGCTTTCACACCTTTATACTTCTATAGGTATTTCTTACTTATTCTCTCTTGAAGTAAGTGCTGTTAGCTCAAAGGCTTTTACAGCTTCATCTGAGTTGAGTTCACGGAACGGAAGGGTCTGTGAACTTAATATTAAGTTATACTTAGTATTTAGGCTTACAATCTTTAAAGGGGTGAATGTATATCTGTTTTATACTAATTAATTTCTCTGGTACAACATATGCAAAGAAATTTAATAAATAACGCAATGCTAGTATGGTAAGAAAAAGCATTTACAAATTTCGGATCATGACATTAAAATTAGACCTTCACTCTTTGTACTGCCAGATGTTAATGGCTTATTATATTCCAATAGAAAAAAGAGTAATATATTTTAGAGCGATCACGGATCATCATCGATTGCAAGATCAAGATGGACAAGATGATCAAAGAAGACAGCATCACCTTTCTCATGGCCGACGATAAATGTCACCCTTTATTTGCTGATATCTCCAAAAAAGTAGTCAAAATATATAATATAAAAGAATAAGACTCAGAAGTAAGTCAAAAAGCGTCGAGCAAAATTCCGAGCTAGTCATAAATAAAGCAATACATGTTTAATAAATAAGAAAAAATAAAAAATTACTATAATGGTACAAAAATGAAATGGAGATAAAAACTCAAAGAGAATCAAAAGTATGATAATGTAACAAACTGTGGTCTAGGAACGAAGATGAAGGTAGGAAAGTGATGCACGGGAGACGACTTGAATGTGAAGAAAGATAGAGATTGTGAAGGACAGAAGAAAATTATGATGTAAGAGATTGTAAAGGATGAAAGGAGAAAGTAGAATTAAAGTTTAAAATGAAAAATGTTTATCTACCGCAAGAGGTTCCCAAAACGGGGAGCTATAAAAATCACCTTATGTGAAGTTGATTGGAAATATGTTTAAAATCTTGAAAACATCTTGCTGACAAATGAGCTGTATATTCAGCTGTTTAAACATTTTACACCTATGACTCATCATCCTGTATATAAAATATGTTATAAGGTTTAAAACTGTTTTAATGCTTTATAAGCACAGTAGTTTAAAGTAGGAAGTCATAATAGCATTAGATCCCGAGCAAAATCCAACCGCAAGTTTGAAATGCATCGGAAAATTGGAGATATTCAATAAATTAGCAAGGAGCACCGCCCGCCCACTCCCCGCCCGTCCAGTCCCCGCCCGCCTTGCCACCCACAGTTTCCGGCAGTAAACAGGACAGATTTCTCTACAAACTTTTCACAGGACACGTAGCGTAGAAATCATAATGATGATATTTTAAAGCTATTGCACTTCGCCAAACTGTTTGTCGGATGCTTTTAAAAAACAATATATATTTTTCGTATTTATTGCGTTACAAAAATAAGGGTATGTTTACATGTGAGAGTTTTGTATTGTGGTTAAGTTTCTTTCATATCAATACAAATTAGTCAATAATTATAACACTATGCCATGTTTAAACAAGGATAAAACACCGAATTAAATATAAATAGAAAGCGATTAAACTAGACATCATTATCTTTAAATTAAACAATATAAAAAGACATAAAATTCGTTAAATGTCGAGTGACAATAATAATTTATAAATATTTCTCAAATAAATATTTATGGATGAGCCATATTTTTAATTTTATTACATGTTGTATTTTAACGAATAAATATTTATTTATTTAACTAAAGAAGGAGCATGATTTTGTTTTGAAAATTATAAATGTGGCAATTGTGGTATGTCCTCCCATAGATAACTTTGGAGAGACCTATGTCCTGCAGAGGGACCTCGATGGGCTGCTGACGACGAATAAAGGTTTCATTTCTTTTCGTATATTTTGCTTTAATTCAGTAAATGTTTTAGAGAGACACAGAAGACTACCTTTTAAATGTTGATAAGATTATTCTTGAGAACATTTCTTGTAAAAAAATGTAACAAATGGAACTGTGATGCTTGAACCAAGTTATGGAGTTGTACATATTGCTCTTGAAGTTTTGGTTGCATAAATTATTTAAAAAGACAATAGTGAGCTATATCATGGTCTATCTATTTTAGTCATTTTCATGAAAAGTTGGTACGCAACTCAAGTGGTATAGGATGGCGCAAAAGTAATGTCATAATGAGAAGGTGCTTTGATTTTTACAAATGGCGCCAAATGTCACTGTGCCTTGACAATTATTATGTAGATATATAGGAAATTAGTAACCAATAAGCGATGAAACAATACATTACTTAAAAACGGAGAACAATTGTTACTGCTAATTTGACAAATATTCAGTTTGTTGTTTTAACGCAGTATGCGTTTCGTCGTATTCCTGGTCGTCCAACACAAGACTTCGCTTTTACCGCAAAAACCCTCGCACCTTACAAGCCTTGAAAGCTAACGAGCTGAATTACACAACAACTCGGGGGGTAGCCACTTGAACTATATAATTTTTATGTCATCAATATTACCATTTAGGAAAAAGTTTGAATAACAGATCACTTTATTTCAATATATGGCAAAAGTGCTACCTAAAATTATGACATTACTTTTGCACAACCTTTTAGACTACCTCATTTAATAGATATTAGCTAATCGGTATCTCATAATCATTTTCCGTTTATGTCAACCATTTTGAAAATCCCAGTTAGAAAGGTTTGTTCTTCTGTCAGAAAAATCTTTTGCAAAACGTACATAACATACCAGCTAGTTTATGTCTTTAGGGCGCCGTGGCGGATTCATCCGGAGGCACAGTTTATTGCCCATCTCACCTGCACCCATTCTCAGCCTCTCACTTTGAGTGGTTTCTGTACACTTTATCACCAATTGAATCTTTTATTTATTTGTCATAAAACCATTGAATTATTTAACACAAATGTGTAATCAAAAATGATTATCACTACGATTATATAATAAAGCCTTAAAAATTATAAATATATTTAATAGAATTAGTATATAATTAGGAATTAAGAAGGAAATGAATATATATATATATATATATATTAGGAAAAAGTTTAAATTATAATTTAGGTATATGCAACTAAGAACAATAAAAAATAAATAATTAGATACCGTATAGA
Source organism: Battus philenor (assembly GCF_028537555.1). Classification (NCBI taxonomy): domain Eukaryota; kingdom Metazoa; phylum Arthropoda; class Insecta; order Lepidoptera; family Papilionidae; genus Battus; species Battus philenor. Next base: position 307,929 of record NW_027181686.1, on the reverse strand, counting down.
TAAAATGGAAAAATATAAAATGTAGAAATAATAATAAATGAAACAAAATAAAAAAAAACTTAATTTCTTTCACAATACTTTGATAAATCTTTAACGTCTAAGTAACGTTCACGCTCCATATCACTGGCCACTATGACCACACACATTTATGTAAAATCATTCTCGCGAATTCGAATTCTAACTCGAATGTCGATTTGAATTCGGACGCCATCTTTGATGTGGTCGCTGCCGTCACGTTAGCTTCGTGTAAAATGTAAATACTTTTTGTGCATATGTGAATTCTTCGATCATTACTGTCTTTCATCTTCCTCGCCAACGTGCAAAAATCTCAACTCGCTTATATTGTACAACCACTCAATTAAAAAAAATGTAACTTATTTTGTAACGTCCTTTATTTTTTTATACCAGCTATACTCAGGTGGCCCTAAATATAAACCTTTGACAGAAGCAATAATTTTGACATATGTCATTGTTGCCACTCACTTTTTTTTATTGAAGTTTTGAAAACCGTATGATTTTTGCCCGATAATCGTTAAAGATAGATAAGGAGCGCAAAATAAATTACTAAACTAATAATTTTTAATATAATTCATTTAAATTTTATTTTAACAAAAATTAAAGCACCTACAACAAAGTAATGAAACGCCTTTTAAAATATTAACAGCAATGTTTATATCTCGCTGAATAATTTTGAAATTGCCACAGGCTAATACGCTGCTGTGAAATGAAGAAACGTTTTTTACCTAGATAGAAAGAGGTTTAAAAATACACAGATAAATTATTTTTACCCTGTGCTAGTGTATAACAATAAATAGAAGAATAAATAAATTAATATTAGGTATATGTCAACACTAATCGAGCTATATTAATTTAAAACTAATAACATTAAAGTATTTAGATTGATATGATACCAAGCGGTGTGCAGATAGAATATGAAAGCTGGATACTCTTAAATTGAGTAATAAATAATACAATTTAAACCATTCTTATATTCATTAATTTATTTCGTTATATATCAATCAAATTGAGGTTTTCCGGTGCTTTTCTTTTGCTCAAATGATCGCTGTAAATAATACAAAGTGAAAAATACTTTGAATAAATAATAAAATTAAAAAAATATCTGAACGAGAAACAACCGAAACCAAAGCAGTAACGCAAAGATTAAACTAATAAAATATTACTTCGGAACTTCAACTTTGCCGAGTGTTGGAAATCTCGAGAAGAAAAACAATATTGTGAAAATTGTTTACTAAACTTTCTGAAAATAATTTAGATTTCCCGAAGTGATTACGCAAGTTTGACAATAAGGCCATCGAGATATAAATACTACGCACTTGTAGTATTTCAAAGATTGCCTTCAATTTTACTGACTATTGAGTGACAGCCTTAACCCTTTCCACTCCAAGGCTGTTATGTAGCATCAATAAAATTTAATTGAATTATAGTATCTTGCGATTCTAGAATATGTTTCATTCATTCGTGATTCAAACATTTTAGTAACAAAAATCTTTAGTGTTTTAAAATTTTCCGCAAAAAGAAGTATTACACCATGTCGAGTATAACTCGACAGTGGAGCTTGTGGAACAAAATCAGTGTCGAGTGACACTCGACATGGAGTGGAAAGGGTTAAGTCAGTACTAAGCATTCTCTTTATCAGTTAAGTTATTATTCATGTAGTCAAAAACCTGTTATTGTTTAAATCGAATTAAATCTAAGGGTTAAAAGCGGTTACTTTGGGAATTTTTTTATCCTTTATATTCAAAGCATTGACCTCTGTCTCGCCTGATGTTAAGCGATGAGGTCTACGCTTGCTTGCCTAGAAGAAACCTATTCACTCTTGTCTTGAAGACTCTTAAGTTATTATTGGCTCCAAATACTGACGTCGGCAGGTTGTTCCACTTTCTGGCTGTTTGCACTATAAAAGTATTAGCAAAACGCTTAGTGCGGGTGGAAGGAATTTCAACCGTGTATATATGTCGTGAATCTGCGCGTCTTGTTGTACGAAAGGAAAAAGGAGATGTGAAAATTAGTTGGTGTAATTCTACTGCGCACTCTCCAAAATTCAGTCTGTGGAATCCTTTCCTTTTTGTCTCGTAACCAAATTGTAACTAAAAAAATTCAACTAAGAGAAAGAACTGTGTCAGAGTCTAACTGGTAAAACCGAGGATACGCTTTCGCATACCGTGGATTAAGAGACCGCGGCGTAATGACTCAACATCTTGGGGTTGAGATGAAACTCCCCACCAGCTATCATAAAGACGCCAATATAGCTCGCTACTGCGGACCGCATATGCAGTGCTTCACCACGAATATGTCCACGACGTTGTAGGAAGTTATACTGCGTTCTTCTTCGACTTCAAGTTCCTGTCTGCAAATGAGGAGCTCTGACGTTCTTTCCCCCTCTTCTTCCTCGGCCTTCTTTTATAACATCTTTGGAAATTCGTGCGTTAATGAACGTGTCGTGCCAAGAATAGAATGTTCTGGAGAATTTAGTAGCTACAGTTGAATTGTTCTCCTCAACAGATCAGTGTTTGAAGCCGGTGGTAGCTTACTGCTTACAATGTTAAAATAATTGTCGATTCAATGCTGCGTATATGTCTACTTGAATAAAGATATTTTAATGTTTGAATTTGTTTTTTAAACTTATTCACTTAACAATTGTTCGTTTGTACTGTCATTATCTGCTAAGTTATTTTACAAAATATTTAGTATATATTATTCATATAAAATTGGTAGAAAATGCATTGTATAAAAGTGTTTAAATAAATAAACATATTATTTTATTTATATAAATTGTAAATCGAAGGCTCTTCGGTATCTCGGTATAAAATCTTATGTAATTCGCTGTAGCATTGCTAGTGTTTACAAACAAGTTTCTAGAAGAGAGACAGCAGTGTCCTCTGCGATAATACCAATAATACCATATAATAATCATAATACCATAATACCATACTGCTATCGCCAACCCCTCTGCCAAGCGAGGCTATTATGATATATCTTCCATAAACATTTTCAGGTGCATTGAGGGTTGAAAGGTAGACATATTTAATAAACATATCATTCCGAAGGTATGATCTTCGAAATCATTTACAGTTTAGTAGCCCACAGCACGCAAACGTTATTTGATATCATTATGATTGTTTAAACTTTAACAATGTAAGCTTTCAGAACTAGGCATCAACAAACAAAAACAAAAACCAAAACAAAAAAGATATGTAAAAATAAATAATATTAAACTGTGATAAAGATAAAAATGTGATACAACAAAACTAGAAATTAAGAAAACGTAAAATGAAAAGAGGATGAAAGAATGGTAAAACAGAGCAGAATTGTGGTAGAAAAGAACAGAATGAAAGATTATGTGAAGAATGAAAGAGAAGAGAATGAAAATAAAATAATTAAGTGAATAAATTAAATGCTAATAAAGTCCTTATCCCACCATAAATAGGGGTACTAGAGGCCCCCAATAGCGAGGGTCATTAAGAAAAAAAAAAGCTATCAGAATATCATCTGAGATCCAATAGTAGAAGCGTGTACGTAGCACGTATCAAATTTGCTGTCTCGATGAAGTCAAGTCTATATCACATCAGCCAATAGACGACCACTGCACGGCATAGGTTTCACCCTAAGCATAATCATGCTATGACGGTCTACACCGACGGAGAGGAATGGAAGATGGTTTAAGACATAAATATTAGTATAAAAGCTAAGCGTGGTGATTATGGTATAGAGCCTCATGCCGTGCAGTGGTCATCCCATTTTATAATTTTTTTATCACATAATTGTACGTATATATTTTTTATTATTTACTTTTCATCTCTATTTATTTTGCTTTTGGAAAGGTAAGTATACACATATTTATCGCTTTTATGTAAGATAAATGACTTCTTATACCCGCCCTTGTCTCTTTAATTTATGTTTACAAACGAACTTACATAATTAACTTATTTTATTTTAATTCACTTAGGAATTCCATTTATAACATTCGATATTAATTGTTAATATCGTTTCCAATCAGACATATATTATTTATAACTAAACAAGGATATAATCACAGCGTTCAGTCAAGATAATAATATTTGCGCGTATTATTTCGAAGTTATGGAGAATTGTAACGCAAAAATTTTTTTAATGCAATCGAAACGTTCTGTCGGTGAGCGAATGTGTAACAAATAACAATCTATCTCTTCGCCTCACTAAAGAATATTTCACAGCCGCGATGCACCGCCCGCTTGTTTGGAGCTCGCTTTGTAAATAACATATCGTTTTCAGTAACCTGATAAACTCAAAATACAAAGTGTCTATGAAATATAATAAATACATTTAAAAAAACTTTTAAGTTAAACGGTATTTTGATACCCATATATATTGTGGTGGTTGTGGAAAAATATGTTCGCCATATTGGAACGGCGTCCTTCTTGAATTTTAAATTTTTACATAATCATCGTGTTTTACTAGTGTAGCCTTTTCATTTGATACCCATATTGAGGGGGTTAAGGAAAAATATGTAATCCGCCATTTTGTATCGGCGGCCATCTTAGATTTATAATGTTATTGATTTTATTATATTGTATTGTCATCTAAATTAAATATGTGTACGAAATTTCAGATCAATCTGACAACGGGAAGGTGCTTAAATTTCAATTTCTAATTTTGACCCAAACAAACAAATTCCGTACGGGTCGAACTAAATAAAACCGTTTAAAAATACTCAACATACCATAACATTTTAGGAACAAATAGAAGCTTGTTATACATATAAAAGAGCTATAAAAGACTATAAACTTAGTATTTTCCTTGTAGACAAACGTCTACGGTTTTATATTTAGTTTAAAAACATTTAAATAAAATCTTATCATAAAGTTGAGCAATGATAACTCAGGGTAAAATGACTGAAATTTGCGATTAGCGGCTTCGATTCCTGGGATACAATCGTATTTAATTTAAACTTTTTGCATTAATTATAAGACATTGCTATCGATTAGAAACAAGGACTACGATCAAGGGTGGTGTATCCTCACATAGGCCTTGTAGTGGGTGCCTTTGAACTGAAATGACAACAATGTAGAGAATTTCTTGAGATAGAACTTTTCAGAAAATTCAATAGTTCAATGCGCGGACGCGACTCGAAGAAAGTCATGAAGGCTATAGTGAAAAAACACTACACCGACTGTTTAGAGTTCTGAAAGAAGCGTTGGCAAAAGTGAGTTTTATCGGAAGGGAGTAACTTTAAAAGGGATGAATTTATTGAAAAGAATAAATAAAGAACATTTTATCAACAAATTCACCTTACTTTTTGATCGCAGTATTATATGTATGAAATATAATTCGTAATAAAGAAAATTCTCTGCATTTCACGTGACGTAATTAATCTAGAAGAACGTAGTCGACGCAACGCAACAAAGCGAAAGTATAATTATTGTTTGAAAAGCAATTTAGGTGCGCCGCTTTAGTTACGGCATTCTTTTATGAAAATTGTTTTGTTCTTAAATTTTTGAAAACAATGGAGGTCGCGCTCGCCGCGACGCCTGCTCATTGTTTCACGCAGCGGCAACAGCTCGCCCCTCCTCCTGCTGCCCCTATTCTACCCCTCACAGTCACTCCACTCTCTCACTTTTTACTTCTACAAGGAGAAGCTCGCGTGTCAGTTAGTACTTACTGCGATCCCACGTATAGTTCTGTTAGCATTAAAGACTCCTTACTTACCAAACATCGATCGAATCATGACTCTATTGCTTTTACCTGAGCGCTGTTCACCAGTTTCAATCATTTTATATTTACAGATTCAACATTGTCAGCTACAACGTTTCTTTGCTTATTGATTTCCTCTAATACTGACAGTTCTTGCTTAGATTATTTTGTGTACATATAATCATTATCATATAAACTCTTAAAGACTTTTTGACATAGGAAATTGGTATATGAAGCCGTTAAGCCAGAAGTTGGTACTGGACGTACACCTGCTGCATATATTCACAACACTGCAAGCGCTAACCTCACAGCACCACCAGCAGCTACTGCACTTGCGACATTCCACACTGGTCACACAACAGAACTAAACATTACTCACCACGCCAAAACACCTGTTTTTAGAGAGCGGCCGCCCGCTCTCTTACCGCAAATAGCGTGGGCGGACCGTGGTTGGATCCGGATCTCTCCTCGACTTGCCTATGATCTACGCTGCCGTCTCAAGCCGCATGCACACATCATGAACACATCTTTACACAGCTCTACACTAGTAGAGACCTTTGCTACGTAAGACTGTCATCGTGCAACTGGTACGCGCCCTACCACCTTTATTTTTAGTTCACGGATCTTTTTGTTCTGTGAACTCAGCTCAGATGAAGCTGTAAAAGCCTTCGGGCTAATAACGAGAATAAGTGGGCGAGAGTGTCGAGCGAAGCGGCACTAAGAAGTACATCCTCAATCCCGTACTTTGGACCTTAATAGGGTTTTATTACTGTCACTGAAAATCCTAACGACAACAACACTTATTAAAGATTAATCTAGAATTAAAGGTCGAGCTCCTCAAGTTATATATACGTTGCGGCTAAGACTCATGCTGCAAGTGGCACGAGTGTTTTTTTTTTCACGGGTCATCGGAGAAAGGCTCTAGCACGATCATTACGAAAAATAGACGCGCGTACTGGAGCTGTTTTAAACAATAGCACGAGTTGAAGCTAAACGGCGCACGGTCAATGTCCTAATTATGTATGTAATATAACAATTTATTTTACATTAATGTATTAAAACGTTAAATTGTGTGTTTTTTAAAAAAGCGGTGTAAGGTTTCTGGGCATCATTAATTTAATTTTAGTGATTATAACAGACTTTTGAGGATGGTTTAAAATCCTAAAACTAAAAGCGTAACGTCTTAAGAGATTTGAATGATCCGACGGCTGGAGAGACAACTCTCTCTGTGCTACCGGAAGTTCGTTATGTATATGGTTTTGATTGACGTCAAATGTTTATCAGCTAGGTTTGCTTTCATTTGCTTTGTAAAGGAAAAAAATACACTCGTTTTTTTTTCAAACAATTTTTTTATTATATTAAGAAATCCATCAAATCTTAGCGAAAATATGAAAAATAAATTTGCATAATTCCCCGTTCTGCCTATGTATATATATACACACACATATATACATATATAAATATTTATATAAATGTATATATTAATAAATATTTGTATATATATATTAGAGGGACCGGAAAGGAATGCCGCCGCCGTCAACATATTTCACAGGAAAACCGATTGATTTTTATCGCTCCGGCATTGATAGTTAGTATACAAAATGGCAAATGGTTGTTGATAACGAAAATATATTATTGCTTAGAAATAAAAACTTGTGTAAAAATAATTTGTCGTTGAAAATTTAACTTGAGAAAGCGACATTACTTTCCGGTTCTATTAATATATACATATGAAAGAAAACAATCGCAATAAGGCTTTCAACTCGGCCTTTAAGAAGCGGTAGAGTTCACTGCCTCAGACATAATCCCATCATTTTTAATGTCCCTCTAATCGCTAAACCGCTTTACTTTATAAAGAGTACCTCGAAAAACGTTTGGACTTTAACAAATTACTGTCATAATTCTTATAATTTCATTGCGAAAATTATTTCTGGTTGGATTATTTCCAAGCTTATTATATAAGCTGCAAGCCTATATTGTAATGTTTATATACCCTGATGCGACCAAAAATCTTCAGCATACTTTAAAGAATCTCCTGCGTAAGAAAAGGACCAATATTTAGCCACTTCCGCACATGCAGGGGTAGTCGTGCAATGAAATGCACTGCCCGCCAGCCCGCTGATAAATGCGTATGCGGCAAACAATGCAAATCACACAACCGCCACCACCAAATCACTCAACACGTGTTTCACCCCTCCACGGGGCATCTTCAGGAGTTATGTTACACCGATTAGTGCCAAACACAGATCTCTGTGGCGGTTCATCAGCGGGCTGGCGGGCGGTGCATTTCATTGCACAACTACCACTGCATGTGCGGAAGTGGCTAAATATTGGTCCTTTTCTTACTTAGGATGGACTTCCGCGAAGTAACGCCTGATTCCATTATATCTCCTACGTGCTTTGAAAAATCAACTGGGAACTTTGAACACTCAGATTGTGCTTTAAATAATCTGCTGCGTGCTTTTCTACTTTTTGGGTCTCTTACTAAAAATCAACTGCATAGCGCAAGTAAGGCTGCAATACGTAGCTGAGCAAGGATTCCCATTGTTGGCACTCATATCTTGCCTTTATTAATTTCAAGGTAAAACAACTTTAAATCGTCTTTCCTTCTCGTCTAACGCATTAAGATAGTGCTAACAGTACTGAAAAAGTAGAAAGTTTTTGTAGGTGAATTACCACTATTGATACTATAAGCGCGTAAATTATTTCAAATTAAACTTCCCCCTCTCTTTTTTCATCTTGATGGCTTATCCGAATCGTAGACGTGATGATGCTCTAAGTACTAAAGAATCTATGACAACGAAGTTTCTGTAAGAATAAAATAAAGATTAGAAATAAAATTGTACCTAGCCACCTAAAAGTGAAAAAGATGAGGAAAGGAAGGCGATGAAAGCAAGAAGGAATGAAAGAACAAAAAAAAATTGCAAGATATTGTGAAGGATAAAAGGAAAGAATAAAAGAAAGAATGAAAATGAGTGTAGAATAAAGATTAAACCATGAAAAAATTATTTGTAAATAAAGTCCCTGTCCCAAACAAAACAGGGGTACGACCCAATAGCGGGGGTCATAAAAAAAAGAAGCTTCTAGAATTTCGATACTGTGATGCGCTGCTCTATCAACCTTCATAACTAAATGGACGTGGAGGCGTCTTTGTTGGCGTAGATGATCACTCCACCTCCTCCCCTCTACCTCCAGGGTTATTATTTGTTAATAAAATTAATTATTGTTATTTGCATAACATCTTTAATTATTATGAAACTTACTGTTTTACAAACTATTTACACTACTGTCTGTCTCGTTTCTTTGGCTACAAATCTTTACCTTGCAGTCAATGTTGTGGGGTTTATTGGTGCACATATATTAAGTTATTTTTAGCACGTAAACCTAAAAAAAGAGCATGGAAGTTTATTTAGTAGTCCTCGTATAAATGGATTTGTTCAAATAAGTGTAGGTCGTGTTGTTAACTTGTCCCGTTCAGAAGTAAGGCACTGAGAGACTCCAGTTTACTTTATCTGCCGACGCAAAAACGGACGTCCATTTCCTGGCGCTGGGTAAGTATCTTCATTTGATAACATTGACGCGCTCCCATTCTGACCAACGACATCTTTTATTTGACAGCCATTCTAACGTATAGTACGACTACTTTAAACCCGTCGAAATAACTTAAACAAATGTAAAAAAATGTAAAATATTGAAATTGAAAATTATTTTAAAAATTCTCCTACACGATGACAGGCTTTTTTAACTTTGGAAATGAATTGCTACTGCTATTGTATCAAATATTTTAGACGTAGACATCTCAAGCCAGAGTCACTTCTCGCAGGCCTTACGTTTCGTTAGGGAGCGTTCTTAAGCAAAGTAACTACCAGAGCTGATGTCCTAGGAAGGATTATTCGAGTATAGTTAAGAAAAACTGGAATTTCAGATTGGACGCCTACGGTACCGCAGGCGCACTGTCGTAAATTAGGAAGATATTAGTTTTCAGGTGATTTTTTTTCAAATTAGTTTTTATTGGACTTACAAAAGATAACACCTTATATAAACAGTTTGATTTAGAACATACACATCGCAGGCAACGACTGCTAATGTATCTATCTCACTTGTAAACGCTAATAATACGCATTTGTTCCAAGGATTCAAATTCAACGAAAGATGTGCCTCTAACTAATTAAATAGTTTTAAAATTAGGTTAATTTATAACCAAATACTACATTTATTTAATATATCATTTTAAATTAACCTATTACAAAGATATATTTTTGAAATACATGCATATATTCATGTTGTATCAGAATTGGCATTTCCTAGTTGTATTGGACAGTAAAATATCAAGAGACAATATTTTTTGATAAATCTTTTGTCATAAAAATACGATACGTACCTTTATATATTAAGTCCGAATCAATTTGCATTTAATTTCTATAACCGTATTTATTTTCTAGATTTAAAGTAGCGCGCGATGATATTGGAGTGGTCGAGTAACGCGTCCCGGGCGCCGGCACGGCCGCAATTGGCCGCGCTAATGGCCGCCGCGCCGCGTTTCGGACGACCTTTTGTGCAAACGCGGTCCGTCTTATATTGATTTTTAATGCATCATAAAACTGGATAAAGTTAGCTTTGAATTTATAATTTGTAAAGAAGAATTCAATTTAATTTTGTTTTCCAAAGGAAGAAATTAATCTAAATAAAAAAGAAACACATGTTGTGTTTGTATCACATTAAAATTAAATAGACATCAAATTAATGACGTTTAGTTTGCGCACAGTAGGAAGTCGCTGGATGAGGCAGGAAAACTAGTCGTGAGGCAGTTCCACGTCTTGCAGTGGTTTTCTATGGGCTGAAAAGAAGAATTATTGAAATAAATTGCAGGTTTAATTGGTGTGTATCACAGAAGCATAAAATTGGTCGTGATTTTCAATTACTATTTTGTAATATACTATCAAAAGATGCGGTGAATTTATCTCTTTTTAAACGGTTTTATTTAGTTCGACCCGTACGGAATTTATTTGGATCAAAATTAGAAATTGAAATTTAAGCACCTTCCCGTTGTCAGATTGATCTGAAATTTGGTACACACATTTAATTTAGATGACAATACAATATAATAAAATCAATAACATTATAAATCTAAGATAGCCGCCGATACAAAATGGCGGATTACGTATTTTTCCTTAACCCCCTTAATATGGGTATCAAATGAAAGGGCTACACTAGTAAAACACGATGATTATGTCAAAATTTAAAATTCAAGATGGACGCCGTTCCAATATGGCGGACTAGGTACATATTTTTCCACAACCACCACAATATGGGTATCAAAAAACCGTTTAACTTAAAAGTTTTTTAAATGTATTTATTAAATTTAATATATTTATAAAATACAGTGTAGGAGAAAGGCAAATTTAATTGTTTCAAAGCATGTTGACTATATAGATGTTTTAATATTAATTTTTGCAATTTTAAAACTATAAAAAAATTCGAACAGCGATATTGCTGATAGTTCTTCTCAATAGATGGCGAGTTTCGGACTTAAACTTAGTTATAAACTGTCGATAAAAATGAGTATAATGATCATATATAATAAAGGTATTTTAAATTTGACTTTAACCCGGCGGATACAGTAAAACCATTTAAATCAAAAGGAATATGGTTATTATGACAATTTTTTTTATCTAACTTTGGCATTAAAAATAACAAGATTCTCTTTGGAAAAGCAGAATTATAATGAAAGCGGACCGCACTTAGCGGAGGGCCCGGAAGCGCCCTCCGCCCTCCGCCCTCCCATCTTACTCTCGCACCCTCATCTCTTCTCGCCCTGCGATACGAGAATATTTCATTAATAGCTAGTACACGATTATGTTCATCTGGAACAAACTGTCTAACTACGTAAACCCAACTCTGACAAAGAGATCACTCACCGAATCCAACTGCGATGAAGCTCCGAAACCTCTTCTCGTCAAGAATACCGCAATGCCAGGAGACCCTGTTATTTTACAAGGATGTGTTTCCGGTGATAAGTAAAAGCAATTTATAGTAAGCCTTAACAAAAAGCTAAGAATTCCCGACGGAGAAATAGAACACTTTGCACGGAGTTACGCAGTTCGATGATAACAGTAGTTAGGATATTCGAAGAAAAACTAAGAACTAACTATTTACATTTATTTCAGCTGAATTATGTAAACGCTTTTTCTTTTAATAATATATTATTATTAAGACATTTATAATTTTTGAAATCATTAATTATTGGACTTGGTGCATCATATATTGACATTATATGAGCTATACGTAGTTAACGTAGCTTGAAGAATTGCTCTTCTGAAGTGGTAGTGAAAAAACCACATAGCAATCAAATTAAGCCGCTGGGTTCTTAAGGTTCTAGAGTGGAAGTACAGCGTAAGACCTCCGTCCAAAAATAGAATAGATTAACTTATCAGTCTTTCGTAGACACTGGTGATATTGAATCAGAAACAAGGAAAATCAAAAAAGAACCAGGTAACGGACGTAGCTCGAAGAATTTATCGTCTGCTTTGGGGTCGAAAGGTTCTCGAGTGGCGATCACGAGAGAATCGAGAACCGCGGCGCAGGTAAGCGCCCCCCACTAGGAGAACTGACGTCATAATTAAAGTCGCCGGAAGCCACTGGATGCCGTCAGCGCAGGACTGGTCATCGTCCATCGACTGAAAAGAAGAGGAAGATATACCAATTATTATTATATAACGACGCCAGGGTGATATACACTAAGAGATCTCTTGTAAAACTGACTTATTACAATTGCTCATGTTCAATATTCAGTTGAAACGTATGATTTAATTCATAGCCTTGTAAAGTAGTCAGGTTTCTGATTTCCGAGCACGTAGCGTATTCGGAGGCCGTTAGCGTCCGGGTTAAGCGAACCCAAATGTTTGCTCTGCGGGCTGCCGGCTGCATTCGCAAGGCTGCACGCGCTGGGCGGCTGCCAGCGCGTGCACCTCAAACATTTTCATTTTAATTCGATTGCATGTCTTTTAGATCACCACGGGTTGTCGTGTAATGTGATAACTGAGACATTTATTAATGCATTTATAAATTTATTTATAAAGTAATTGATACATATATATCATTTTCATCATTATTTCAACCATAGTACTTTCACATATAAATAATGTACAACATAAAGCATGATGAGTTAAAACATCTCGTAACAGTACAGTACATGACAAGTGTTAAGAGAAGAAGAGACTTAGTAAACGCTGACAGTTAAAAAAGAGAGCAAAAAAATATCGGAAATATTAAACGTTAATGTAATAACAAAGACACAGATGTTAATGTCTGTGGAATATAGATTCAAATAAAATAATAGTATGTACATAAATTATCGAAGCCAATATATTCGTAACACAAAGAGGTTTCAATTGAAATTAAATTCAACCGTGAATGTATGACTTAACATTTTCGGTGCACGGAATGTGCACGATTCCGAGCGCTGCAACGGTTGCAGAATCACCGAATACGTCAGTGCTACTACTACATTCGCTAGCATATTTTTACATTCACGGTTATTGGAGAGAGGGAGACAAAGATGGATCTTCTACAAGTAAAGACAAATTATCAGACGTTTTTCTTACATTTTACTATATAAGAAAAGGTCCAATATTTAGCCACTTCCGCACATGCAGTGGTAATCGTGCAACAAAGTGCACCGCCCGCTGGCCCTAACCGCCACCGTCAAATCACTCAACACGTGTTTCACCCCTCCACGGGGCATCTTCAGAAGTTATGTTACACCGATTAGTGCCAAACACAGAGTCACTAATCGGTGTAACAAAACTCCTAAAGATGCCCCGTGCCTAAGTGTAATTCGCATTGTTTGCCGCATACGCATTTATCAGCGGGCTGGCGCGCGGTGCACTTTGTTGCACGACTACCACTGCATGCGCGGAAGTGGCTGATTATTGGTCCTTTTCTTATTTAGGATGGACTTCCGCAAAGTAACGCCTGATTCCATTAAGTATTTTACTATATGATGATGGGTGAATATTTTGGTAAGATGGTTGTCCTTATGGTTAAAGTTTCTAATATGGACAGTTTTCATCATCTTTTAATCTGTATACAAAATTTCCAACAGTAAACAAAAATTAATCGTCACATATGTTTCTAAACACAATTGATCTTCGACTCAGCCAATCATTTCTCATATTTCTCTAAAGGCACGGAGAAGTTGAAATAATTTCAAACTCGCAAGGAATTCATTTTTCTTTACCTATAAAAATTACAATACAAATAAAAATTCCTGTCAATAATCCGGTGTCAAAAGTATATGTTAGAATGTAATCAAACAAAAATCGTCGTATATATGTATATATATATATATATATATATATATATACGACGATTTTTGTTTGATATATATATATATATATATGTGGTGGTATGTATAAACCTGCTTTACAACCGATAGACGAAACCTACAAAGCATAGGCCTCTTCCAATGATCGCCACTAGGCTCCAGAGGATGGGCAGTAGCGACCTTTGCGTACCAAGACAACACGCTCCGAACGCGAAACCTTCTGCCAAGAGTGGCCTTTGGTATATCCCACATAGATAGCTATTAAATCAACACCAATAACAAAATAACAATATCGACAACTGTTATTAACTGCGTTTGCTTTAAAACTACCGGAGAATAAGAGCCTAAAATGTAAATAGCAAGTGCTATCCTTTCTACGCATAATAATTTTACAGGCGAGTGATACGGTTGAAAGAAATAAAACTGTATAGAATAAGGCACTTAATAAACTCTGCACAAAATAAATTGTTAACTAATAATAAGAAATGTGTTATAAAGAATTAAGAAAGTAAAATAAATGTGTCAATAAAGATAAAATAAATGTAAGATAGAATTAAAGAATAAAAATAAATAAAATGTACCTAGCCACCTTAGAGTAAGAAGATGATGGAAGAAAGGCGAGGTAAGAAAGAAAGTATAAAAGAGCAAAACGAAAAAAAATGTGAAGGACAAAAGTAAAGAATGAAAGATATAGTGACGCGTGAAAGAGAGTGATTAATAAAGAAAAGACTGAAAAAAAAATTATTATAAAGTCCCTGATCCCAAAAAGTTAGGGGTACGAAAGGCCCCCAATAGCGGGGCCATTAAAAAAAAATAATTTTACAGGAATTTTGAAGAGTCAATAGAAAAAAATGAGGCTTGTGCAATCTAATTTCAAGTGAATAATAATGTATATATTTGAAGAAACAAAAGGTAACGGTGAATATGTATTTCTGAGAACCGTTATTACAAGCACTCAAAGTGATGTTTGATTTCTTTAATTCTATTTTAACAACGATAATCAGAAAAGACAGTGCACAAAACAAGGATTATCTCAGGACATTGGAACTATAGATTTAATAAATACGCTTAGAGAATGCCTTTATATTGTTCAATAAAAGGAATGCACAACGAGCTTTTACCGAGAAATCAAACGATCAATGCAAATCCGTCGAATAACTCGCCGAACTAAGCGACGCAATTCAAGCGAAGCGACCAGAATTGGCAAAAGGAACGCGTCTTGTTTTCCACTATGATAATGCAAAACTTACATCTTTGGTCGCCTGCCAAGTGTTATCTGAACTTGATGTTGTTACACCGCTGTCTAACCCTGAACTTGTCACTGAAGAGGAAAAATAGTTCTACCAACACATTTGAACATAAACATACAAGGTGATCGGATACAGGTACCAAAACTTTAAACTGGTGAATGTATAGCTCATTGGCTGTCAGCTAATGTACAGAAACCGGCGATAAATATTGCACATCGACCTTTGGAAAGGGACAATCGGCTAATTTCGGCTTCGTAGAGTGTTATCTCTGTCGCATGAAATACAAACATGTCGGAGTGTTTGTGTATCTATTAGGAGCTTAAATATTTAATGGAATCAGGCGTTACTTTGCGGAAGTCCATCCTAAGTAAGAAAAGGACCAATATTGAGCCACTTCCGCACATGCAGTGGTAGTCGTGCAACAAAGTGCATCGCCCGCCAGCCCGCTGACAAATGCGCATGCGGCAAATAATGCGAACTACACAACTGCCACCGTCAAATCACTCAACACGTGTTTCACCCCTCCACGTGGCATCTTCAGGAGTTATGTTACACCGATAAATGCCAAGCACAGAGTGCAGCTCTGTGCATACCACTGCATGTGCGGAAGTGGCTAAATATTGGTCCTTTTCTTTATTAGGAGCTTATAAAACAAGTATTTTTATTTTTTTACAATGTCTCATTTTAACAATAGGTATAATGGTGTTTATTATGTACAGTTGTTATTTTCCTAAATAATTAAATACGCAAACATAATGTGAACATGTTTTTTTATTTTATTTTAGCCAAAACTAAAGCACCACTTATAGAAAAATTGGTGTATTTTATATAAAGAATAAAAATAATTATCAAAAGAAGCAAATGATAGAACAGCTCATAATAGATACGTGACTGTTAGTATTTTGTGCGACTGAGATAACGCTCTACGAAGCCGAAATTAGCCGATTGTCTCTTTCCAAAGGTCGATGTGCAATATTTACCGCCGGGTATTGTATGATATACCTATCCAAAAATCAATGTTTCAGAAATTAGAAAAAGCCTTTTTCATATTCGTATTCTCTTGTAAATTTTGTACTGTGAGAAATTATTGTCATATCAAATTACAGTCACATATAACATACTTCTTATAAGAGATGACGAAAGATGATAGTCGCTGGTTGCATCTGTCAATGGTACTAACCAATTCAACAAAAGCATAATGTTGTGACCGTCATATAGTAACGCATCTACGGGTGCTGGAAATAGCTTCGCAAAAATAGATTAAGACTAAAAAGCATTCAAAGTAAATATCGTAAAACAGATTTCTTTACCAGATCGAGTCATAAAAACCAATAACTGATGTAGTGGATTATAACCATAATAAATATATAATAACATATAATAACCAGTGGATTGGCAAGTTGAAATGGCAGTAAGTCCTTTTTAGAACGCTTTTTCAAGGATATTCGCGGCCCTAACCCGTAAAGACCACGGATGGCTCTCTGTTGCAAAACAATTCTTCTACGATGATATTCACGATCAAGATCTGTTCTTTGTGTGTTGTAGAAAAAATTTTAGTTCGTTTAAATAAAAATAGTATATTTGTAATAGTCGCTTATAATGAGACTATGTCGATAAATATACACCGGAAAATATTTTCAGTGTTGCCGACTCACTGGTTTTGCTGTCCTCGTAATAGCAGCCAGTTTTCCTTCAATCGGGCAGTAAAAAGGAAACCGACCGCGTCCACTCGCGCATCGCTTCACGCTCCAAGGAGCAGGCGACGCATAATCCTTGTAGGAGAGGCTATATCCTGTGCGGATGTGCGCCCGGTGTGCCTTTTGCCGACTACCGCTCGTTATGTCCTTCCTTTTCCTTTGTTTCCTAATAGAGGGAGGTAGACAGGATATATTCCTGTGAAATACTTATGAACAATAACTGTTTTATAAATCTATACAGATTTTACCCAATACTAGCTTCTCCGATGGACTTTCTACTGTCAAAAATTTTTAGTTACAAATCCATCAATACAGTATTTTATTAGTGTAAGTATATTTGTGTAATGCCGAAATTGAGACTTTAGTAGCACAGCCAAATATCATTGGCGAATATAAAGCTCAACGAATCCGCTGGCTTGGTCACTTGGAGCGAATGGGATCGGATCGGAGCGTGAAGGTAGCGTACCTGGAAAAACCGAGGGGTTGAAGACCAATGGGTAGACCCAGGTATCGCTGGATCGATCGCGTTGAGGCAGACTTGCGCGAATTGAATGTCAACCAATGGCAGACGATGGCGCAAGAAAGAGGAAAGTGGAAGTCTCTCGCTTCGGAGGCCAAGACCCACTTTGGGTCACTGAGCTAGCGGAGTAGTAGTAGTAGTAGTATATTTGTGTTAGTGTGTGTGAATATACTAAAACAATGACAATTAATTCAAGTGTTTTCAGTGAAGATGTTGTTTCGTTAGGATTGCTGAACATTATGCAAATGGTAGAATATAAAGACGAACATTAAAATAAATTGAACGTATTTTAACATCAACCTCATTAATTTGTTCGCTCCTTTCAAAGAGCATTGCCACTGGCGCCAGGCACCGCCATCTCCGCATATCATTATAATGAATCAAGCAGGTGGCTGTTATTAATGAAATTCAGGAATACACATTGATTGAATGAAAGGACACGGACTTGGAAATATCTAGTGCTACCGAAACCGCTGTACCGCGCCTAAGGAAAGCTTGACCAGATGGGGCCGAAGAAAAAGGACAAGGTATGAGAGCGAACAGACGGAACGGATGGGCCGTTACTCTCCCCCGCGATCCCTCTCTCGTCGCACGAACATTTAATGCGCGGTACAGCAGTTGTGGTAACACTCTAGTGCATGGATGCACACACTGCGGTCCGCCGGTCGAATACTGGTGGCCCGCTGACAGCAAAAATAATACTCCGTACATTCGAAAAATATTGAATTCTATTCCAGAATAAAACCAAAAAAAATTTAATAACCTATACTTCTGGCGGCCGGCCCGGCATCAGAACATGATTTGCCTGAGTGGCCCCTAGTCTTAATAAGTCTGGGCAACCATGCTTTAGTGCAACTCCATCTTATAATTTTAAATATAAGTCCCTCTCATATACGAAAAGTGTTACTTATAGATGAAAGCATACTAAATAAAAGATTTATTTATTTATATTTATTAATTTCAACAGAATTTTGCTAACGCATTTTCTTACTATATAATCATTACGTAATTTTCAATTTCTGAAATCATTAATTATTGGACTGGGTGCATCATATATATAACCAACGTAGATCGAAGAATTGCTCCTTTGAAATGGCAGTAGGTTATTATATAGTGATATGTCGCTTATAATAAGACTATGTCAATAAATATACTAACTGATAACTGAGTCCAGAACAGCGCTTCAGGAATGGTTCATGGTTTCAGGTTACGGGGAATCATACAAGGTTATGTAACCAATCACCCTGTATATCCAAAGTGAGAAATATTGTAAACAAATTATCAGTAAAATATTTTTCATTGAAAATATCAAATAAAAAAGAATGCATTCAACCGCACTCCAGAGCTGCCAAAGCATTAGATATCTTGCCTTGTTTTTGGCAAGCTGCCGGCACTGGCTGCGAGCTTCGCGATATTGGCAAGCGTGGGAACTTTCCCCACCGAATATTAGTTTTGGGTTATTAATATCTTTTGGCTACATCCAAAGAAATTGACAGGAACACACGTGGTACCTGATTTAAACCTACTATCCAACTGATATCAAATATATGTAAAATCTTTAAACGAGTGAATGTATAATTTATTTACTACACGATATATAAAAATCGAAATCTTACCACATAATAAATCTAATTACTGTTTATTATCTGTTTCTGCAGATTTTCCACTATCACGATTTAATTTATGTATACATATTTCGGTGTGATTGCTTTATATAGGTTGATTGAAAATAGGTGAAAAAGATTCAAAGCATTATGTTTATGTCATTAAAACTTTTACACCAATAACCACCACCTTCGACACCAACGATACAATCTCCTTCAACTAATCATGATGGGAAAGGTCGCTGGTAAAAGGAAGGTTGGTTGGAGAAAGAAGTCGTGGTTTCGTAACATTAGAGAGTGGACCGGAATCGCCAGCGCTGCTGAGCTATTACGCAAAACCAAAAATAAGGAAGAGAGCAGGAAGCTGATAGCCAACCTCCACTAGTTGGAGAGGCACTTCAAAAAGAGGAAGACCAATAACCAATCATCCTGGTTGCTTCTACAATATTAGAACATTCTATAGCTTTAATACTTTGATTTGAATAAAGAACAGGTCGAGCTGAGTCCGTTAGTGAACACCACGACCTTAGTTTGTTTATTCTAAATATGTACGCCAAGCTTACATCAGTTTCGTATAATATTGTACATTCACAAAATTAAATGTTTTACCTATTGGAGACACACAGCGCTAACCATAATTATGTTAGCCTATATTAAAAATAAATGAATGAAACAATAAAACAGTCTTAAATGTATGTATAAATAAAAATAAAGCAAGACAATGAACTTTATTGTGTGTTAAATAAATAATAGCCAAGATTTTATACTTTACTGTTATTGATAAAGCGCGTAATACGAATCCTGGCAGGGAAGGACGCGCAACATTCATCGAGTAGATTCCGAACCTAAAGACTAAGCGGGTGCAGTTGTACATATTGTGTAATTGATTGTTTTTATAAATATATACGAGTTAGAAGAAAGAAGAATAAATAGTCATTCAACCACCTGCCAGATAAACCATCCCAAAGAGGACGAAAACCCCACCAGTTTTATTATAGAATAAAAAAGAAAAAATGCAGATTTGTAGGCAATGGCCTTCAATGCTCTTTCGCTTCAAACCCGGTGTTTTTTAACCCTTTATAGGTGAAGAATTTGACCTCTGTTTCGCTTAATGTTAAGTGATGACGATGTCCACGACACTACATGTTTGCATAGAAGAAACCTTTTCACTCTTGTCTTAAAGGCTCCTAAGTTATAAATATCTAGAAATAATGACATCGGTAGCTTGTTACACTTGGCTGTTTGCGGTATTAAAATATTAGCACAACGCTTACTGCGGGTGGAAGGAATTTCAACCGTGTACGTATGTCGTAAATCCGCGCGTCTTGTTGTACGATGGAAGAAAAAAGATGGATAAAATAATTGAATTTGGTGTAATTCCACTGCACGCTCTTCAAAATGTAGTCTGTAGAATATCGATAAATTGGCAGCTTTTCGCCGAAGTACCAAGCTCAGAAGCTTTGTGTTCACCAAAGCGTGGTTAGCATTCATGATGTTGAACTGTGTATGAATGAACTGAATTCTGTAGTTCTCCGATCCACTCCACATTCTCCTCTTATAATATTAAAACAAGTTTCTCTTTCAACGACAGCATAAAGGTGATACTCAAGTTGAAGCATGATTTCTTCTCGAAAATATAAATCCATAATTAAATAACTTAATTAGATGCAACTGACACGCGTTTGGTTTGAAATACATCGCTATTTCTAATAATTAGCCAGTGGCGGCCTGCAGGGTCATTATTTAAAATCAGTGTTTGATCCACTGATCATGACCTCTGAGCTACTCCGGCACATCAATTACGAGTATGCAGTCATATTTTGATTAACTACCAATATTTATTTTGTTATATTATATATTGTTAT
This sequence comes from Battus philenor, assembly GCF_028537555.1. Lineage (NCBI taxonomy): Eukaryota > Metazoa > Arthropoda > Insecta > Lepidoptera > Papilionidae > Battus > Battus philenor. Next base: position 286,976 of record NW_027181686.1, on the reverse strand, counting down.
AGAGCTCACTTTGTGTTTGGCACTCATCGGTGTAACATAGCTCCTGAAGATGCGCCGTGGAGGGGTGAAACACGTGTTGAGTAATTTGGCGGTGGCGGTTGTGTGATTCGCATTGTTTGCCGCATACGCATTTATCAGCGGGCTGGCGGGCGGTGCATTTCATTGCACGACTACCACTGCATGTGCGGAAGTGGCTAAATATTGGTTCTTTTTCTTATTTAGGATGAACTTCCGTGAGGTAACGCGTGATTCTATTAAATATTTGTTATATTTGTTTTAGTGTAGGTTTCTGCATTTACTTTTTTTTTGGAAATGTTTTGTATTTGTCATCGTGGTGCGGTATCAATTATTATATATTTATATATTCAGCAACACATGAATTCAACCTACAGCCTTAGGTGATGGGGTGTGTGTTATATTCCTAGCAGGTGGACTGAAGATATAGTCATGATCAGGAAAAGTTCCTAATCACCGCGGTGTTTTTGACGAGAGGGGGGGATGCCTCGCAGTGGGCGTCATATGTACTGTACTGGTCTAATTGTTAATTAAAGTAACAAAATCCGCTTCAGTTTCGAACGCGGATCACAAAGCCATGAGCTCCGATAATTATAGCGAGCTCGAAATCTGTAAAAGTTCAAATATTTTTGATTCGTCCGCTGTATTCGAGCGCCGGGGCCGCATTTGATAGCGGCGAGCAATTAAAATTGATCGCAACAAAAACCGATTCAATTCCTTTGAATAAAACTGAAGCGGGTAATGCCGATTGACATTTTGCAGTTTTTAAACTGAATCGAGCTTAAAATTGCTCCAATCGCTGCGACGAACGCAGGGTTGTCGCGTACCGGGCCGGATTTCAAATAAAAAGACCGACTTTTTTCCCTTATGTAGCACAGTTCTAGTTTTTAATATAAGTATAGGGTGGACCAAAAATGTTTGCTAATAGCAACACTTGATTTCTCCAAAACTGTGAGAGTAAGGGGCCAACGGCGAGACGGAGCACATCTCGACGATGTAATTTTTAAAAAATAAATTTTAATAAATGATAATTACGGTAAATAAATCATAAACAAAATAGCATTTGTACTTTTATTTCTACACATGTTTCGAAAGTGCAAAAATTTATGGCCCACCCTATATAAAAGCATTTGTTTATATTAGAATACATCAACACTTAATAAGGAACTTTAATGCTTGCTATAGCAAGCGGTCAATGTATCAGCTGTTATGCAATATAATTTATACAAACCACTAAACACCGAGGTACATGGCGACGCACAGAGAGCAGCAGGGGCACCAGAACCGACTATGGTACGACCACGACCATTCTGCCAAGCTTGCGCGAATGTATAGAAAAAATTTATAGAAATAAGCGTCCTTTATTCAATTTTATTTATATTCATTACAATTTCTTTTTCATTAACAATTTTAGTGTTAATTATTTTTATAATATAAAAGGGGTATATTAACTTAGTCTATAACAATGCAATTTCATCCGCAAATTGCCCCCATTATAGAGTAGATTAGGAAAATTGCGTTATAAGAAAACTCGTTGTACAACCATTCTCGTACAACGCCCTCATATAACACCATATAACATGATATGTGCAAGTGATTCATGTTTAAACTTTCTACTAAAAAGGTTTTAAATTAAATGTTAAGAAAAATTACGTTATTAACGAAGTATGTGTATTTTCATAACAGATTATAATAATTCAACAAAAATAATTAATACCAATGTAATTAAAAAAAAACACACAGTACAAAAATATAACCTGGGCAAACATAACGAAATCTAAAATCGTATAATTTGAAACCCGTTTTAAATGATGTTGTTATAAAAGCGAATTCTGTAATTATAATTTCATTTACACCCCGCTTCATTTTGAGACAGTAATCTGAGACCTGGTGAGAACGTAGGAAAATTCAACCCCGTTGTGATTATTTATAAAGTAATGTAATCGTAGAATAAACTGTCATTAAGCCAACATTTTATATTTTAACCAAAACTTTAAACGACTCAGTAGAGCGTTGAAAAACCATTAGAGTGCAAGTCTGTCCGCGGGCGAAATCTCTTTTAGAATTCTTCAGTTGACGGCGCACGTAAAGAAAATAATGATTCCATCAGAGATAACACGAGAATTGCGCTTCGGAATGATCCCTCACTAAAAGTTTTAAAGCTGTAATAAAGGTTTTCCTATCACAATCGAGTTTACCTCGCGAACAAAGGTTTACAGACAATGTTCAGTTTTATGAAATTCAATTAATCACTAATAATGGACCATGTTCTGTTTTCATTGTAAAGAAACTTATTATTTATATTGAAATTATAACATTATATATAGATAAAAGAGATAAGAACATCGACAAGCAATGCAAGGAGTATTAGCCCAGTGTTAGAGCACTGAGACATGATGCGATCATAGGTCACGGGTTTGATTTTTTTTTAATGACCCCCGCTATTGGGGGCCTCTCGTACCCCTATTTACGGTGGGACAGGGACTTTATTTGCAATTTAATTTTTCACATGATTTTTTATTTTCTCTCTCTTCTTTCATATTTTACTTTCTCTTTCGGTCTATTATCTATCTTTCATGCTACATTTCTACTTTCTTACCCTTTTGCTCTGTTCATCTATCATTCTTTCCTCTTTTCTTATTACATTTTTTCATTTTACATTTTTATTTTAAATTTTTACTTATTTTCTATAATACATTATATATCACATTTGAGTTTTATTTTATCACATTTCTTATTGTATATTTGGATTTTTATTTTTTTGTATAACGTTTTTCACGGGTTTGATTCTCGCGATACTGTCTTATATAATTCACAGTTTGTGAATTAATCGTACAGGGTTGCCACTACTCTCAAACAAGTTTTCATAGGATTGACAGCAGCGCCCTCTGCATACCATAATACCACATTGAGATCACCAACCCGCCTGCCAAGCGTTACAATTATGATATATCCCACATATACCTTTAATAATTATGTGTTAATCCGCAAAAACAGCCAAAATTATTAAAAAAAAAAACAGAGACACGGTGTTAGCACAAGATATAAAAATAAGCGGTATTATTTTTGGTTTTCAAAAATTGAATAAATTGTCTATGATAGAATATACGTGTGTATAATAAAATTCTGCAATCAATTTCAAATCTGCCAGTGGAAAGATTTAAAAACTATATTAAAAAAAATTGTTGTAAAAGGTATATTATTCTATCCAAGAATGCTATGCTAATTTTAATGTGTGGAATTGAATGTTGTTGATGTTGATTCAGGAAGCTAATTATTGTAGCGCACTTTATATAAAACTATATTTATAAAGAGCAACTGTTGAGTTTCTCACCAGCTGTTCTCAGCAGAATTGCCTGCCGAACCAGTGGTAGCTTCCTGTAGGACTGACAATTGGAAAGACTATTAGAAAGGCTGACCTGCAGGGAGAGTCTGAAATCATCAATAGGAAAGTGTGTTGTACTAACATTCTTTTTGAATTTATTCTTCTGAGTGATATACGGTGCAATACAGATGGCCAACAATCAGGATTGATGGTGTGTCGTCATACGATAAAAATAAGGGAGGTGGATGACAAAAAGAGAAAATACTCAGGTGAAACTGGAAGTTTTATCTATCAATTTCCTAGTTTTCAATATATTTAAAATTGTAAATATATGACTGAACATGTGTTCAGAAATTATGAAACGTGTTCCACAATTCAACTTGGCGTTAGGTATCGAGTAATTTCGGATGCCAAAGCGTATTAGCTGGCCGAACAGTGCGCCGACTTGTAGCACTAACGAAAAAAAAAGTAAAAAAATCCGCTGCGCTGATTGGTCGACGTTCCGCGCCAAAACAATTACCCAAGTTGTCAGGCTTACTAGATGCTATCGGCAGCCGCTTGGCTGCGATCCGAATGATTTAATATCTGTAAACAGAATTACATTTTGTTCTCTTCAGTTTATTATTTATTTGAAAAAAATGCACAAATTTATTTTTGTGCTTAGCACGAATTAGTTTATTAGTTATTTATAAATTTACAACACCTGATTATAATTAAAGTTTGAAACCCTTAACTTTAACAGTTACTAGCTGAATTATGGTGAAAATTAATATTTAATTTCAATTTGCAAAAATATTTTGAGTGAAATGGCAGCTGGTAGACAACTTGACGCGCCCAAAAGGTGAACAGGAAACCTTCTTAAAGTCATCGGACGCCGCAGGATGATGATGATATTTCGATCTTTAATTTCACTTCGCATATAAATTTATTTTTTCAGTGGTTATACAACACGAGACACTGTGTTGTTGAAGTCATATGCTAACGATACTCCTATGGAATTGATATCCTGTTATAACAAAGTTCTTGTTAGTAAAATCCATTGAAATGTACACTTGTTAAGTAGTAAATGTAATGAGGAAAACTGAGTTAAGCCTTTTAGTTTTGTATGTGCCCACCGGAAAAACATTTTCCAGGTTCTTAAATCTATTCAAATTCTCCGATATCTCTGAAGAGAAGGAAACAGTTGCGTATGTTCTGGTTGAGCGTTCTATTTATGAACAAGATAAGTAAGATTGAGAGAAGATGATAGAAGGGTTGAAATTAAAATATTTGTGGAATTCACCACAAATAAAAAAAATATGTGAGGAATTTATAAAATATTATGTTGAAATGCTATAGAACTATATATTCCATAATTTGGTTGTATTTACGAGTATAGTAATGTTATATAGAAAAGTAAATATAATTAAAGTTTTGCATTATTTACAAGCAAGAGATTGTAATTAAAACACAAGAGTAGAAATAGCAGATGACAGTACTTAACATGAGTTTTTAAAAGAGAAGTAAGAAAGTTAAAGACGCAGCGCAGAAAATGTTAACAAAGTTGATAACTAAGAAATAAAATAAATAAAAGAGTGAGCTCCTTGCGAGGTTTAAACCGGCTACTTTCCGTCACGAAATTGGTTTTATTCGTCCACTGGTTCAGGCGTGTGGGTCCGATTTGTCTTTTTATATAAAAACGTGTTGGCGAAGACGAAGATTCGAAAGCAAATCCTTTTATCGAGGATTCTAACTGGCAGTTCCGCCGGGAGCTGTTCGTTGGCGCGGTGCCAGTGGACGCGCGGAAAAATCCACCCGGCGGCAGGGAGCTCGGCTTACTGCGCAGATAAATATGTGCCGCCCCGTGCGACAATTTCGTTTATTGCCTACACACTAAACGACTTTGTAAGTAACGAGCGATGGACTGAACACAATTTACAAATGCACATTTAAATGATTAATCTAAAAATGACCTAATTATTTAAATTAAAATTTCTATATTTAATATACGACGGATTACATATATTATTGAAGTAAAGAGTTGTTCTTCTGTTTAGATGATAAATGGCACATACGTGAGTAGAATAGACTAAACAAATTACGTGATACATATTTATAATCTATATTAATTATAAGTATTAATGCTTTAAAGATGTGAATATATAGCTTATTTGCTGCCAATTAATGTATAGTGCATCTTATCGAGAAGTCTTTTAAGATATGTATAGTAAGAGTTTGCTTGTAGGGTGGTGAGTGACACTGTTAATAGAAACAAAACAGTATAGATAAGTACGTACCTAATAAACTGCACATAAAATAACTAGTCAATTAATAATAGGAAAAAATAGAATACGAAAAGTGTAGTAATGTAGTAAGAAAGCACAACCCAAAGAAAACTGTAATAATAAAAAAGAATATGTAGTGTATGTAGCCTAAGAGTAATAAGATGATGAAAGGAAGGCGATGAAAGCAAGAAGGAATGAAAGAACAAAATGAAATATATTGTGATGGAAATAAGGTGGGAATAAAAGAAATTGAGAAGTATGACAGTGAGTGAAGAATAAAGATGAAAAATCTGAAAAACTTATTTGTAAACAAAGACCCTGATCCCAACTAATTAGGGGTACGAGAGGCCTCCAATAGTGGAGGTCATAAAAAAAAGTAAGAGAAACCTTATCGAAATTCGGATTATCCATAAAAATTAGTAACTTTGTACTGCTAGAAGTTATAGCCCTGTAGTATTCCAATAGAATATTAACTAATGTAACTTATTTAAGAGTGGTAAGAGAACTTGAACGACTACTATACGACTCCCACAAGGTTACCCTATATATATACACCTATGTATATACACTGACGTGATGTCTGAATGAATAATAGGTGTAAGATTTTGTGGGCGAGCGTAGCCGACGGGCGAACTTAGTGTGCCGAATTAGTGCAGCGAGCACATGCACGCACCGGTGACGCGGGCGCAGACCTTTTGTTACTTTTGTTTCTTTTGTTTCTTTTGCGCCTTTGTTCTATTGCCCGCTTTCACTCGGTCGCAGAGCACATTGCGCCCCAGAGTCCTACGACGAATGCACGTCCTTTTTGCTCGCACTCAAGCGCTAATAAAAATTTGTTCGTGTGTTAAATAAATTGATAAAGTGTTACAAACGTCTTTTAATAAGACGCTAACTCCTTACCCTTAAAGGTTTTTGATGACAAATGAGCTATACGTCAACTTCTTAAAAGCTTTTACATCTATAATTAATCGACTGTATAGTAAGTTATGTTAAGTTGCACATTAAATAAACATTGATTAAATAAAAACTGCCTGGAGGCGAACACATGATTCAATTATTGATGATTGAATCAGATATGAGGACATCTACAGAAGAAACAAGAACAGCGATTGGACCCTCCACTTGACAGTCATTGGGTGCGGTTGGCACAGGATTGGTGACCACTATGGTCTACGGCATTTTTGGGAGAGCTTATGCTTGCAGTGAGCGTCCATTGGCTGATAAAAAAAGAAGAACACAACAGGAACAGATGTGCTATCTTCTATAGGGCAATAATGTAGTCACGCTTAGAACACAATTATTCTTTCAACATTTTTTTTAAAATTTTGCAATAGGAGCTCTTTAAATTTATCTGGGAACATGAAGTGAAAGCTTATATTGTTTGTAGGAAAATTTGGTTAATAAAGTCGAGTTTTAGATACACTAACATTATTTTTACTTCTGGTGAGTACATTGTGATATTATACTTCTTATAAATTCAGTAGTTTTAAGGACATACATATATATTTTGAGAACAGTCAACACTTTTTTTCAGTTTTTCGCTTAAAGACTTCAACGACTTATATTAACAGCTCGATCGTATTTATTATAGCACCATTATACCTCAGTAACATGCCATTAGATATATTAAAAAAACGTTTAGTTAATAACATGAAAATCATCTTAATAGTAATTAGTTATTTGAAAATAAAATTTAGTAATTAAAAACAACTTTTAAAGAACAGGAGCAAAAAAAAATTATTCAAATTGTTCAAACAAAAACTATTTAAAAGTCCTTTTTACAACATAAACGAGTTTTAAGTAGCAACACAGCTCGGGAATGAAATTTAAACTCCTGTATCAAAGCCTTTGTGATAGTTATTACATAAGAATATAATTCTGTTGTGGACTTTTACCAGACCACAAAGCGCTTGATCACGTACATTCACAACTTTGTATAAAATTAGGGATATTTTTATGTATACTTTTTAATATTCCTCTCTTAAATTACATAAGTGATCAATGATAAATCATCAGCCTATTGACATCCAGTGGGTATGGGACTACCCCAACATCTATGTGGGGATTTACCATAATTGCCTTGCTTGGTGGTCAGGTTGGTGGTCACTGTTTGGTACGCAGAAGACGCTGCAGTCCCTCTTCTAGAAACTTGTTTGCAAACAGGAGCAATTTAACAGTGAATTAAATAAGGTTGTATCCCCGAAATCTTACTCGCAACTTACGATGTACATATATAAAACAATATGTTTATTTAAACACTTTCAATTCAATGTGAGCAGTAGCAAGCCTTTATAATTAATGCGCAGCGTGATTTACACACAATTTTACACCGGGATACGTACCAGGGATCTATGATCGCGAATTCTCATTTCTCTACCACTAAGCTACCGACACCGATTTGAAAATAGTTAAAGTTACACAAAATAATTATTAATATTGTTTATTAATAGAATTATTTATTATGTTAAAAGGATAAAAAAATATCATCTCTTCAACAATTCTGCAGTACACTGGTATTGGGTACAACATATCTATTAAATCTCAGAGAACACGCCAAAGACTAATAACACGATATTCAATTATATAGCAATAGCATAACACAGGATTATTACAATTATTTACAATGATTTCTAGAAATTACAAAATTTGTAAATCTGACACTGTTCATGTATCAAGGTTGTTAAACATATTATGAAAAACGTCGAGGAAAAAAATATAAAAAACACGAGAGCTTATTATAGCGGCCGCCTAAATATACGGAAGCGTTTATAATGTAATATTCATTTCAGGCGTTCGAGGGGTGCTTTTAAAGGTAATTTTCTCACAAATTTTCAAAGAAATTGCCCTGAAAATTACGGATACACGTGATTTCATCAGTGAATAGAGGAGGATATGGCTTCGATGTATTGCTTTTACATTGACTAGAATTTCATGATTTGAATAGGATTATGCTTCACATGTCTTAACAAGATCAAATTAGGAATGAGAAGATCTGTCGAATAAAAGTCACTGGCATAGGTCAGTGGATATCTAGTGGAAGTGGAATTGGGCGGAAAAAATTGCCCAGAACTGATGATTGCACGGGAATTTTGTATTGTTACACACCTGTGAATCTTTTACCATCACACAGCAAGGATCTTTTTTCTTTTTTATTCTACCTTACATTGTTTATAATTATAATGATTATAGTTACATATCTATACAGTTCAGTACATTTATTCCTAATTTAAATTTAGGTATAATGTTATGACCTATTTACTATTAATTATGGGTTGGGTTATTAATTTCTTTCGATTATGTTTACTCCTTTTTTAAATTCATTTTTCTGTGGTCTATTATTACTATAATGATCGATTATCATTGTTTATTGTTATCATTTCTTAAGATTTTTACATTATTTTTTTTAAATTAATTGAACACACTTAAAATACAGTGATAGCACAGCGGCAGAGTACTGAGACTTGCGATTGCAGGTCGCGGATTCAATTCTTAGGATGCAATTTTATAAGGATTACCACTGATCACAGACAAGTTTTCAATGAATTAATAGAATCATAGAACAAAATGAATTAAAAATCCTAATCGCTTGTTTTCTTCCAATTGAAACAAATAATTTACTACTGGCGGCTCAAATCGAGGCTCGTCCGAGCCCTTGAGGTTCGTACTTTGAAAGAGATTTTAGGCTAAACGCCTTCTGCCCTGGAACCCGTGCAATTTGCAAATGGTATAATATCGGTTTAGGTCGTCATACAATATTATGACCGGATTGAAAGACATTGAATAATAAACAATAATCTCGTACTAAAATTACTGTATAAAGTATTATAGATTATAATATTTTTTGATACGAATCGCTTTACTGTGTCATGTGAAAATGATCACAAAAAATCCCGTCTAATTCTCAACAAAGGAGGCGTAAACAATTGTCTAGTCATTGTAATAACAGACAAATAAACCTAATTATCGAGCTGCCAATGCGTCGGTACGTAAGAATGAAAGCACCAGAACCTCGAACCACAAGTCGCAAGTAACGACTTGTTAATCAATCACCTCGCTACGAACGCACCGAGCCGCGCGAATTTAGGAACGCCAATGAACAGCCGGCGGCGAGCCAGACGACGCGCCCGATGTGTTAACGCAGCGTTACACTTTACGTTAACGCAATGTTAACGCAACGGGAATCGGATTACGGTTGCGTTACGGCGTTAATCTATACTCCGTCCTCCGCAATGTGTCTCGGCATTTGGTTTCGAAGCCCACTATATATGAATATATATATATATATATATATATATATATATATATTTATGTGTATGTATATATATATATATATATACACTGATTGCATATGTAACTTCGCCTGCGAAAAAGGTAAGTCAACATATATCGAAGTAGTACATGACTATGTTTTTTTGTACAGCTGGATAAACTGAATGCAAGAAAAAAGGCCACCATTAGCGTCCAGAAAAGGAATAGTGTTCCACAAAAATAATGATAGACCGCTTAGTATATTGTTGACGCAACAAAAGCTGAATTCGTTAGAATGGGAAGTCCTTAGTCACTCGCTGTATTCGCCTGATATTGCACCATTTGATTGTTAGCGCTGCAGATCTCTGCAAAATTATCTAACCGGAAAGAAAATCAAGATAATTGACAGTGTTACTCAGGTAGTTGCGGAATATTTTAACTTCATAGACTCGTCCTTGGAGACTTCCACAAAACAGAAATTCACAAATCAACTATAAGGTAGCAGCTAGTTGTAACAAATTACGAAATTTACATTTTTGATTAATATTAAACACAATTTTTTATTAACAAATTCAAAAAGTTTTTTTTTAAAATACGATAGTACTTTCCTTCCAACCATAAGTGATGCAAGTATAGAATGCAAGCGCTTGTGTTTTTAAGCTTCTCAATGACAAAGCTCATACAGCTTGGACAGTGAAAAGTTTTTCTCAATTTTATTTTCCGGAAGTAAAGAAATCATTGTCTTCCGGCACCGACATCACACTGTTTTACAGGGTTATTGATTATTGATATAAAAATATATATATTACACCTATTTTCAATGATCCTGTATATAGTGATCATCTATCGATCTGTATTTATCAAACAAAACAAAATTAAGTTCACATTAAACTATTTATTTTTATCTATTAAAACGCGACAACTGTACAGACAAATAGTAAATGATATTTAGTTTAAAACATAGTAATAAGAATTTTGAAACTACTTTTCCTATTTCTGGAACCGTTAATTTCTAGATAAGGTGTACCAATATATTAGTTGACAGCAAATAGGCTATGTATTTACTTCTCTAACATGTTTATATCTATAAGATGTCTATACAATATATGGGCGTGTCGATCATAACGCGTGACTCCATCTTTTCACTTTGTTAAAAAAATGTATCATGAAACCTTTTAGCTGCCGCACGACAAATTACATTAATATCCGGTGTGTTCTGTACAGAACCAAGGAACAGATGATAAACGACGTGGGACTCAATGCGGTCCCTAATTTAAAAAATACGCAGCCTGATACACGAAGCCACTTGCTCTGTGAATCTATACGGCAAAATATTGACTTCGATATAAAAGCCTATTCATGTTTTCTCTTTATTTTTGTAGTTCCTATACAGGATGATTAGTTATAGATGTAAAAGTAATAGTTACATATAAAATAAATAACTTTTTGATAATATATTAAGTAAATCGTTTTCAATATTCGAATTGCTATATGCTAAAATTAACTATTGTTTATTATTTACCTTGGCATATTAATTAAAAAAATACACATTTTCGATTGATCACTTTATCCTGTATAAAGTGACCACTCTAAAACATGTGTGATTAGAAATACATTCAATATCTTTAAATCTTTTTGCTGATCCATAACCTATACATTTATCCCTTTAAAAACCTTTACACCTGTCATATATATATAAATATATGTGTGTGTGTGAGTGTAAATATATATATATATATATATATATATATATATATATATATATATATATATAATACAGCTTTTGTTATCGCTGTAGACATGATGCGTGAAGCATACGTGATTTTGATTTAATTAACTTAATATATGAGAATTACGGTTCAGTTTTCTCATATAACAAGGTTTGAGCGCATGCCGCACGGCCGCGTCGCATTAAGCGCTTTAGAAAATTATAAGTCGAATTACAAATATGGAACAGCGATAATGTCCGCTTATCGGCGTACTTAGGCAATGGATTACCTACATATCGATCGCAATTCGAAAAAAAAAAGAGTTTTAGTTTCCCCTAGATTTAGGCAGTGTCCAAAAAACCTTTGACCAAAGAGAGAGAATGCCCTGCATACTACATCATCTTCATCATAACTACAGCCGTAGAATGTCAATTACTAAATATATAGCTCTTTATTAGATTCATTTAATGTGAAGAAATTCGACTTCGAGTGCCGGTCGGGCGTTAAAATCAGGGAGGAGTCAATAGCCTCCCTGATAAGCGAAAAAGAGACCAAAGACGAGTTCCTAGCATATTGTAAACAAATAATTAAAAAAAGCGATGCACAAAAACAAAAAGTAAAGAAAATAATAGAAATGTAAATAGATAACAAGAAATGTAAATGTGATAAAATGTGACATACAATATGTGATATTAATGTAAATAAACAGAAATAAAAATATAAAATGTAATGTGTAACGAGAGAGGAATGAATGGTCACAGAGCGAAAGATAATGAAAGGAGAAATGTGTAAGAAAACTGAATGAAAGATCTTAAGAAGTATACATGAAGAGAAAGAAAATAAAAAAGATGTGAATAATTAAATAAATTTGCCCGTAAAGTCCCTGTCCCACAAAAGATAGGGGGTACGAGAAGCCCCCAATAGCGGGGGCCAAAAGAAAAAAAAAATGTGAAGAAATAACAAATTCTAGACAATTACTCGAGATAATAGTTCCAGATTCAAAAACTTACATTACTTCCTTTATATACATGTTGATTGGTCATTGGTGTAAAATATTTAATGAGGTGAATGTACAAAACATTTACTTATATATTATAGAGTGTATCTCCAACACACTAGAGTTGGTAATGTTGATGCATACCTGGTTATTACAAGTGGTCACCCCGCCACCAACATTTGTCATTTGTAAGCTAAGTTGGCACTGGTAGCTCAGTGGTTGACGACTGAGATTTGCGGTTGTAGTCGCGGGTTCGATTCCCGGGATACAATCTTATATAATTCACATTTTATGCATTAATTAAATTGATTATTTTCACTTGTCTTCCATTTGTTTCTCTTTTTCCCTTCAAAATGCATTTCTGCTATTATCTTTCCTTTCGTACATCGGTCACTTCCATAGCTTTTTCTACATTAATATTTTCTTATATTTTTCTTTTTTACATTTGTTTGCCTTATTATATTAATATTATTTTGTTTCCTTAATATTTATACCGCAGTTTATTTTGCTACATCGATGGTTCGATCTCTCTCTCACAACTGTCTTTCGAACATAACATGTACGAATACAGATGTATATGAAAGCTTTCTTACAATATCACTGTAACGAAAGTACAAATACTTGGCTAAAATTAATTTAACACGGATGGTTTTTTTTTCTCGTTTAATTATTATTTAGAGAGTAGTTTAATACTGTTTTCCTATTTAATTCATTTACTAACATTTAGATATAAGCTCATATAGTTATGGCCACAGGCTTTGTATGCTCACAATAGGCAAACATATTTAATTTTGTACTTTGTTAAATGAAACTAACGTAAACTTTTATTATGTTTTATGTGGACGTGCCTACTTGGAATATATAAATGTAATAGGTCGGGTAGTTCGCGACAAAGTGAACTGAAGCGGAGACAAATTTGCGGCTTTTGCCCCTCAGCAAAGATATTTAATGCTCGCTCGTCGGCCACTTCTTTGAGACGGCCAATTTTCCCCCAACAAAACTTACAACTTGCCGGTAATCAGGAAAACTGTCGGGAGATCCGAGCGAATGCTTTTAATTAAGGCTTCACGGGCACGGCCGCCGGGCTGGGGAAAGATTACCCGCCCCGAAATTGTGTCGAAACTGTACCGGATGAACTTAAATAACTTTGCACAAAATGGAGATCGCCTACTTCCGGTCTGAAATTATAAAAAATCCATCCTAGAGACAGGGAACGGACCTGCTTGAGGCAAAGGCTTAACAAAGAAACTTTTTACGAAGCTTATTCCGCTTATCTGGGCACGCCTTGGGGCGGGCGGGCGATTCCATGTGCCATGGATGAGTAACTACACCGATATCTATATATATTCCTGGAAATATGTAGTATTTCTCGTTAATAGCATACAGCCTGTTTAATAATAAATTAAGAGTAAAATTGTGGTGTAAAAGCACATAAATAAAGTTCTCATTTTTTAATTAATCTATGAAACGCAGTCGTATTAATTACAACAAATACAACTCAAAAACGGATGGACAAATTTTACAATTTTTGTGTTTTTGAATTTGTTTTTCTCCAAAATAATATGATAAGTTTTAAAATAAACACTTTGACATGGTATGTAACTAGTGATGGCATGTGTATCTGAGACGTGGTAACTTCCGATGGGACTCAAGACTCAAGGTTACTAAGAGAGTAAAAGAGAAGCTGAATTGCTCAGAACTGCGCAGTGAATCAAAGCAATCGACGTAGCTCGATGAATAGCTCGTTAGAAATGGTAGCGGCTCACATCACGCGTGCTACTGACGGAGCCGTTGGGGTCGAAAAGTTCTCGACTGAACACGAGCCTGTAGACCATACCAGGTGATCCGGTGATATAGTAATGGTTGCAGGAAGTTGCTGAAAGCCGGTCATTGTAGCGATCTATCTAGGTGATCAATGTAAAAAATTAAATTTAACAATTTTGTGTAAATTTGAAAAACCGAAATTTGTTCACTGATTGACTGTTAGGCGAAACACTCGCCATGTCACCCTGACAATGTGTCTTGTTGACAGTATATCGACCCGTTGCGGTTCGTTCGAATAAATTAATAAAATAAAATGGACATGGTTTAGAGCAGTGATTCCCAAAGTGGTCTATATCGACCCCTAGGGGTCTATGACAATCTGCAAGGGCGTCAGCGAAAAAAAAATTGGGGGTCCATGAAATGAACATGTGGGTCCACGATAGTGGATCTCAACACATACACTGATAGTACCTATTTACTTACATCATACTATCTTATAATGTCAAAACATTTACATTATTTATACATAATAATATAAAGAAACAGACTGGACATCATTAGCCGAGGAGATTTAAGATGAACCCTTACAAAATTGACGCCAAATGTTGATAATGATTAATAATAATTAAATCATTAATAAAATTAATTAATAATGATTAAAGCATCAGGTTCATCCTTCTCACTAAAAATATTGACTTATTGCTTATGTTATTTTATTTATAGTTCATTTTATGTTTATTTAATGTTACAAATATTTTACATAACAGATACAAAATTTTATTTTGAGTAGTTAATTCAATTAATAAATGTATAAATTAACATGTGTTTTTACTTTAAGTTTTTAACACTAAACTTGACTACAATTAGAAATTTACAAGAAATCAATATCAGGTAAGTAGGGGGTCTACCCAACACGGAAAAATATGAAAAGGGGTCTACGACACAAAAAAGTTTGGGGAACTCTGGTTTAGAGTGATCACTTTACTGATATTTTTTTGTGTAGACTGTCCTCTAACAAGATGGACAGGTGACCATGTTAAAGTCCTTGGAAGGAGAAAGATTGGTACCAGTATCATTGGAGAGTAACGGAAAGGAGTTGGCTGTGGACGACCCATAGACGAAATGTTGATGAAGCGGCTAGGCCGGCAGACAATGATTATTGAGTGCACTAATGTAAACGGACTATGTAAAATAAAATTTCTAGCCATGGTGCTATAAAGGATTTAATATATCAACGTATATAGAATTTTGTTTTTAGTAAACTTATTCCACAGAAATTAGATAATATTTTCGTTTTTCTTTTTTGTCAGGTTTTTGCGTATTCCAGTATTTACTCTCTCTAAAGCTAACGAAACCTCCTAACTTAAATCATAAACTATTTAAAACTAAATTGAATAGTTCTCATTAGTTTTTAGTATATTGTTCGCGCGTGGTAGGTGACGGAGGAGTGCGGGAGTCGCGCGGGGAGGGGTAAAATTCACAGACTATATTTGGAACCCAACGACTGAGCGAGTGCAGTTGTACATATTTTTTATTGATTGTTCTAAAAGTTTATAATCGATCATTCAAACATCTGCCCGAGAAACCATCCCTATTAAGACGAAACCAAAGGATATATTACATTTAATTTTTTTATAAAATCATTGATGACATATTTAAAAAAAAAAAAACAAACTTAAATAAAGTACAATCTATAGAGAAAATATACATTAGAAAATAATTCAGGTGTGCGACAATTTAAAAGTAAACATTACATGCAATAAAATTATAGCAAGTTATCCGGTGATTATTTGAAAATCAAATAATATGGGTAGTCATCACCACTTCACCCATAGATCATTTAATACTACGAATGTAGGCCTCCCTTATAATTTTAAATGACCAGTGGTAGCGCAGCGATAAACACCGAGACTTACAATCGAAAGTATTCCCTATAGTTTACACAGTTTTATATATAGTTAACACTGGGCATTAGTAATTGTTCCGAACATGATTTGATGTATATTAAAACTAATTTAATAAGTTGGATAGCATTGCGTGGAGCGTGTATATGCGAAGTACAATCCGGTTCGCGCCCCGAGAGATCACCGAAATAACCAAATGGCGATCTCTCCCACCAGCACCAGGCCCGAGTAGATGAATGTAACCCGTGTACCGTACATGCGTCACCTACGACACATTGTATGTAAAATTGCATTCAACACTACGAAGTTATCGATCACGTCACACAATCCGATTTGTTTACAGGGGCGGCCCCTCGCTCCCCAGCCGCGAATAGCGTGGGCGATCTGAGGTAGGATCAATATACTAACCTAGATTACCGAGTGGTCTACCATCTCAAGCCACTATACACTTACATGTAGAGCTACTGCCTCCGTGCGAGTAACTGGAATACGTCTATGCAGTAAAATTTTTTCGTTAGTTCACAGAGCTCTCCGTTGAAGCTGTGAAAGCCGTCCGGGCCAATAGTGACAGCACTATCAGATATGATAGTAATACAGTACAGTAGTACATGCGTACTCTCTCGCGGGCACCTTGTTACATAGCATAGTTGTTGTATAAATTAGTTTTTATTTTCAAAGCAGTGTTAACGCTATAGTGGAATACAGTCGTAAGGTGCAATAAATACCATAAAATAAATAAAAATAAAGTAAATAAATAAATAAAAAGTGTCACAATTGCGTCAATTACGTAACCGTTGAAAACATTGCATTGTCATAAAGCATAGTTTTAATACCAGTAATTGTACTTGACGATTGTAATTGGAGAGCAATGCTGAAAGTAGATTGCAATGGAAAATTAAAAGGAAAATGTGTAATGATTATTAAAAAAAAAAGTTGCCGCTGACGCGCCGCTCCGGGTTCAATTACAATGCGCCTTCGTAAAGGCCTATTCGAATAATTCGTTCCCGCGTGGGCCTCCGTACCAAATGTCCGAATTAAATTTTAACCGCAATCCCTTTTTATGTTTATATTTCGAAGGTCATTGACTTTATACGTAAACGAAAATTTCGTTTGATAATCAACCTAAGTAGACACATAGAACTTTTGATCTATTAACAAAGAGACATTTGAAGTTATTGTTTCGAAATATAATTGTTTCTCTACATTTTTTATTAAGATCCATATTTCATAAACATTAGCGACCGTGGGTTTGTTTGTTTTAAGAATTGTTTAAAACTTCTGAATGTTATCTTCATATTTTTGCACGCTACAACGTTTACTAACTCTCTTAAAGTATTTTCTAACTTAAATCGTAAACTATTTAAAACTAAATATTTAATGGAATCAGGCGTTACCTTGCGGAAGTCCATCCTAAGTAAGAAAAGGACTAATATTTAGCCACTTCCGCACATGCAGTGGTAGTCGTGCAACAAAGTGCGCCGCCCGCCTTGGCAGTTGTGTAATTCGCATTGTTTGCCGCATGCGCATTTATCATGGCTAAATATTGGTCCTTTTCTTATTTAAAACTAAGTTGAAGTCAACTAATTATTATGATTAAACGAAGTTATTAACTTTTCGTCACAGCACTAGGAAGGTTCTTAAGGAGAGAATTTTCAAAATAGCGGCAAAATTTTAGAAAGACTACGTCAATAAAAACCAAAAAGGTCATCATCATATCAGCTGATAGACGCCCACTGCAAAGCATCCTCACATCTCACCTCTCTCAATATACATAACATGTCTTTGAGGTATACACACACACCCATATGTATGTATATATATATATATATACACATATATACACACACTCATATATATATATATATATATATATATATATATATATATATATATATATATATATATATACATTTATACATGTATGTGTGCGTACTGTGTAAAAAAATTGTCATCATTGAAAATTTAAATCTGAAATGAAATCTGTTAAATTGTGTCTAGTTCCCTTATTAACCTAAATATTCTTAATTAAAAATGTTCGAGTATTCACACGAAGTTTTAAAGGCAGCATGTACACACCTCATACATATATTTCTTAACCTTTCCCTTCGGTTAGGGGACCCAAACTATCCCTTAGTTAAGTGACATTAAGTTAATAAGTTTTGCACGAACGAGGTACAGCGGGCCGAGCGTAATGAGGTGTCTACGCAGCGAGTGGTTTCAGGTGGGCGTTGCTCCACCGCACCTCGCCGCAGCCGCGCTGTGTCGGGACAAGTGAACGACAGCGCAATATACTGGAGCGCTTTGGGAGCGCTAAGCTACGCCATTACGCAGATCCTGTGACAAAATATCTCCTTCTCATCTGCTTCACTTGAGTTAGTTTTACCTTATAAGTCTTCCTCACCTATGATAGGTTAAAGGTGTAACAGCTATGAAGATAGTATATAAATTGCTGTCCATTGATATATGTTACATCTTATCTGATATAAACAAAAATTTGAACATTAGGAACCCTTGGTAGTGATGTCGCCTTATTTTGATTTCATTTAGGCTGTACCTAATAATCGACTATTTATAAAATCGTGTTAAACTTTATTAAAAGATGTGTTGTTGTGGAGTTTCTTCCTGCTTTTTCTTCACAACTATAACACTTTGAGAAGCAGAGTTAAAAATAAAATAGAATAAAAATTAATATATAATACGTTGACAATCAATAAGAATTTAGTTTAAAAGTTTCTATGTTGAATATAGGCATTTTATGTTTATCTTACCTTATCTAAAAAATAAATAATTTCAGAAATAATAAATAATGTAATGATGAAATCAATAGAAAAAGCGTTTTTAAATTTGAATTCTCTATAATTAATAATTAATAATTATAATTAATAATTGTTTAAAATATGTCCCTGTAGATTATATTGCCGGAAGTTTTTAGCATTTCGCATTCCAATAGAAATATAAATTAATTTAACATATTTCACAGTAATCATTATATACAGGGTGAAAGGATGTAAAAGATTGGATTTAAAAGATTGCAATATTTTTGACAAATACGCTATACATTCACCCTTTAAAAGCCTTTACACGCTCTTACACCTATCAATCACCCTGTATCAACCCCGTTGTTCATTGATAAAATTTTTCACTGTAATATATTTCACAGCAACATTTACTGTGTTCATTTGAATAAGTTATGCGAATAATGTAACCCGGGGACTTTTAAAGCTTCATCGGTACTAAAGAGGCTTTAAACTTATACAAAAAAATTTACGCCTGGGTAGTCGTACTCCAATTACAGGAAGAAGTTTGCACTTAGCAACAGCTCTACCCGAGTAGAGGTGAGTTGTGTCGTTGTTGTGTTTGCATCATGGAGGCTTCGCCGGATCCGGGGTAGGAAGCCGCACTCTAAAATGGATATTGGGGTCTTGTGTGTAGCGTCTTGTCCTTCTGAGGTATCCTCTGCGGAATCTTAGAGGAGTACAATTTGATAGAAACTTATGTAAAAGAGAAGGCATTAAATATGAGAGTTATTTTCTTTAGTTAATTATATTCACTTTAAGAGGTAGCCGGAGCGGCTGCTTCTGGTAAAAAGAAACAGGCAAGATCTTTCCTTGCCTACCAAAACCATGTTAGACCGAAGACCATGCCGATAATCTAAAACTGTAGAACCATGACAGCCTCAATAATGGGGTCAGCAGGGAACAGATTCTAGACAGTTCTAGATTTCCACCACTCCTTCGAAACACAAAAAGTCCTTCAGAGAATACGAATGTCTATTTTGTTAGCAAGGCCCAGTTATAGCTTAATGACAATCAGGAGTCAATATTTTGGTATCGTGGATACTCATATAGACTGACTTTCACAGCACGGAAGGTACAGGTAAAGATCAACAAATGCAAAGGTAATATTCCAAATGCAAAGTTCACTCAATTTATATTTAGATTAACATTAGAAAATTAGTTTCGAATATAAAAGAGAATAACCGGTATACGGTGTTAATCTAACTCTACGTGCAACTAAAAATGAACCCTCTGCTGTTATAGATAAAGTTACTAATTGTCCAGCCAATGGTAGAGTTCATACGCAATATAAGCTCGCTGGAAGTTACTTTATATTACGAATGGGCTATCTACGGAGCCAGCCGTGTAGTCTTTGAAATTATTTCGCTATTATCTTTAATTATAATGTATGTTAGATTAATATCACAATATTAAGTTAAGGAAGTGAACAGTGTTGATAAACTTATTGATTAATTTTAATACAGTAATTATAAATAAGGAAATATGCCGAAGAGGGACTTAGTTCGAAGAATTTATCGTCCGAAGTGCATAAATATTCTTTAGTGGTGACCACAAGGTGGTAGACACAGAGTAAGTAGAGCCCACACTAAGTAGAACTACGACATAGTCAAGATGGCGGTAGGTTATCAGAGCGATCATTGTTGCAATCATTATGATTCAAATCCTTCCGTCCTAGGAGGTAGTGCACTCACTAAGTAGGAGCATTTACTTTGAAACACCCTGTACCTGACACCCAAGCTGATAAACAAGTTCTCATTAGCCAAGGCTACGGTACAAGGACGCTCACCATTTATGACGCTGAAAGGATAAAGAGCAAAGTGATCATCGTTTCCCGTTTAAAAAATTGAACAATGTTAGGGCGTCGTTAAAATAGGTTAAGAGACTTTAAATGTCAACAAAAGCACGGACGCTAATGTCCGTTCAATTCCGTTCAGCCTAAAAAATTCTTTTAAGATCTTTTCCGTTCTTTACTATCGGTGTAAAAAGGCTCTATTTGAATGGCTAATGACATAAACAAACTATGATATAGAGACACTCCTATGTAGCATATTTTAGTTTCATTTCTATTTTTTTTATTTCGAACACACACGGATTGGCAAGTGGCAGTGGATAGGCCACGTAGCGCGCAGAACAGATGGCCCATAAGGCTTTAATCTCCATCTACAAAGTGAACAGACAGTTTTTAAGGTCGTTGGAAGATGCTGCGACGAGGCTGTTTCCAACTAGTTCTGTTGGAATCTTACGGTGGAAGGCCTATCTAGCAGTGAACATCATTTGTTAGCTGAATTTTATATATTGTGACTGCTGAGTTATATATGTTGTGTATATATCAGTATAGTAAATTTTATTTTTTATTACTCTCTCCATATACTCATATACGCTTTGCAACTTTGTTCGTATACGAAGGTTACTAACAGATGCATTGTTTTACACTGTAAATGACTTCATAGATAACAGCACACCTCAACACACCCTAGGAACATTGTGTTTGTCTTTAGGCTGCTTCGATATTTGTTAAACATGTCATTTCTATTGTTTAAAAAACACACAGTCGTGTTGAGTATCTTTCATTTGTTCTTCTAAAATCTGTGGTATTTTATCTGAATAAGTTGCAATCGTAACATGACATCGTTCATAATAGTCCATCGTATGATGAATTTAGTCTTAGCATTTGAATTTGAATCAGTAACCGTACCATTTCGTTTAAACGTTCGTACCAAAATGAAGATAACATTATTACCACTGTAAAATAGCTGGAAAGAACTTGCCGTATGAGCTGAATAAAATCGAATAAATCTGCATAAGAAGCGGTGTGCACACAACATTCCCGGGAGACGGAGTTTATTCCACATACATATTGAATCTATTCCTCATCGACCTCTTGAACTTATAGGATATTTAAAATCATTCGATGTTAAGAAATTATTAAATCGTATTGCATTGCATTTGCGAACCAAAGTAATATTTTCTTATTTATTTCATAACGATACAAATATAGTTTAAATTTTGTTATAATAATACAATAATGCCTCTTATCTCAAATCATGGTTTAAATTTTTTCACAATACATTTGAGATCATCAATAGAGAGAATCATCAGAAAATCTGAAATTAAAAATGCTGACACATTCTTCTTCATTCACGACCAAATGTTTCACCACACAGGCCGTTCGATTGTGGAATGATTTACTGCTGAATATAAGATATGCAACTCACTACTTATTTTTAAGAAAATGGTTAAGGCACTTTTACTAGACTAATTATTATTCATCATTTAATTCATTTTTTTATAACTTTATATTTTTAAGTTTGTTTTTATTTATTCTACCTTATAAATATACATGCCATATACATATGTTAGTGTATGTATGTATGTTTGTATACAGGTATGTTTCGTTTCTGTGTACATGTTATTTATATATGTATAAATTTTCTATCATGTACAATAAAGAATATTAACTAACTAAACTTATATTAGATATTTTATAACTAAATCATTTCACAATTATTAACATATTAGTGACATTTGGCAGCAAAGCGCTCTGTTTATTTGCTCATATCAATTGATTATATCACAGAATAACCTAATCATTAGTTATGGCCATGGACATGATTATTGAATGTGATTAGCATATTGCATTAAACTATTTTGTAAATTAGGTAGTAATAATATTAAAATGATAGCAGAGGTCTTGTATTTGAACTTTAAAGACTTCAATAAAAATAGACGGTTCAGCTTCTGCTCTTTGATCGGACTGTAGTTTCTAAACAGCGCTGTTACTTTATCTCTTCTGTGGTGGATTCTTTCTAAGGTGTTATATGATAAATATATAGTTTTGGTTTACCAATCGACAAATAATATTTCACATCAAATAACAAAAAGTTTATTTTAATTTCTAGTTTCTGATTCTGTTTATTACGTAATATAATAATGTAATATGTACATACATAACTCCTGAAGATGCCCCGTGGAGGGGTGAAACACGTGTTGAGTGATTTGGCGGTGGCAGTTGTGTGATTCGCATTGTTTGCCGCATACGCATTTATCAGCGGGCTGGCGGGCGGTGCATTTCATTGCACGACTACCACTGCATGCGCGGAAGTGGCTAAATATTGGTCCTTTTCTGAATTAGGATGGACTTCCGCGAGGTAACGCCTGATTCCATTAGAGATTCTGTTTATGTAGAAATTCAAGTGTTCACGGCGACTGACTCACTTTTTAAGTCGAAGCTGATTTCATGACTGAGTCGGGAGTAAGCTGCGAGTGATGTTAGGTAAGTTCGATCGTGTGAGTTATCAAGTGACTATTGATGACCCGAAGGCAGCCAGTCAGTCTCGCCTTCCAACTAGACGTATGCACCAACTTTCGTAATTATTTAAATTAAATGAGCGATACACTAGCGATATCAGACTGAGACTTGAAGTCATAGATTGCGGGATCGATTCCCTGAATACAATATTCAATAATTTACTCTTCATGCATTAATTACAAAGAATTGCTATTGCTCACAAACAAGTTTCCGAATAATGGGCAGCAGTGACTTCTGCGTTCCAAAACACCACACTGCGATCGTCAGCCCGCATGCTAAGCATGGGAATTATAGTATTATATATATATATATATATATATATATATATATACTATACCTTATAGATATCCTTGAGGAAGGGCCTATTCCCTGCAGTATGCATTTATGGATTCAAACGACGATGGTTACGAAAGCTAAATGACCTATCAATTTCGTGAAAGACGGTACAATTTATTTTATATTTCTACAAATATGTTCGCTTTATAGCTATATTTATTCTTATGAAGATGGGCAGCTAATTCTACACATTTTGTTCTATTCTTAGCTAGGTGAAACAGAAAGATAATATAATCTAAAGATGATCAATGTTTAAATATTTAAAACGGATAAAAAAATTAATTTAAGGAATTCTAATTTCAAAATATGTTCGTACAAATAGGCATTTACATGGGCATTCATAACATTATAAGCAGGAAACTACCACCGGCTCCGACCATTTATTTTTTGAGGAGAGTCGGCCAGTCAATTTTTGATGTTTGAATTATAATATCAATTATGTAAATTAGTCACAAAACTGACTTCAACGCATTTCCATGACATGAAAACCCCTCGAATGCTGTAATAAGCTAAATGATTAATAAAGTTTTAAATTCTCTTAAAGTTTTACATTTAAAGCTAAGAAACGAAAGGTCTAAGATATCTCGTAACTTTATCACATTTGCATAAACTAAGACCCATGAAGGATCCGCTATTTTAAGACGAAATTAAGTCGCTACGAATTTCTTTTTAAATCGCCTATTTATTATTAGTCTTTCACTATTTTTCATATAAGAGTTAAAATGAATATATCTCAGCATTTGCAAGTCGCACGGTACCATGAGCAATAACAGTACATCAGGGAGGAAACCATAGCCTCCCTGATATGTGACGAAAAAACTAAAAAACAGTTCATTCACCTCTGTAAAAAAATTATAGGAAAAGCAATAGATAAAAATAAAGACTAAAAAAGTTAAAAATTGTAAACAAATACCACAAAGATAAAATAAAAGCAAAATAAAGTAATGTTATATAGAATAAAAATAGAATATAATTAAAAAATGTGATATAGAATATAAGAAAATGTAAAAGCAATGAGGAATGAATGAAAGGCGATACAGAGAGAAAGAGAAAGATAGTGGAATTGTGGAAAGAATGAAATAAACGACAGATAATATGAAGTATGAAAGAAGAGAAAGAAAATAAAATAAAAAAGTATGTGATAAAATAAAATAAATGTAAACAAAAAGTCCCTGTCCACACCAGATAGGGGGTGCGAGAGGCTCCCAATAACGGGAGCCATAAAAAAAATAACACTACATATCCAAAGTGTAACCAACAACTGCCTGCCTCAAATCGGAACAAACCGAGCAACAGTACCTATTGATGACGAGAATTGAGGTCAAGATTCTACGCAACGAGACAGCAAATTTGTGTTACTTGCATTTCCACATATAGCATGTCCTATAACTTTGCTTGTTGTACAAGGTTTTTTGTTAAAGGAGTGAAAAAAAAAATAACATACATGAATAATGAAAATAATAAGAGCAATGATAAAATAGCTGTCATATTAGAATTGCAAATTAATTGCGACATAGATAGTAAGAAAATAAAATTATTAATGATAAATCATATATTAAACAAATGATTAAATTAATAAACGTAAAAGTTGTAGAACTCTGGAGGGAAAGCTAAGGAAGTGAGGCAAGTAAGCAAGTATAGAAGGAAAGTACGGAAAGGAATGAAAGATATTGACTAAAATGAAGGATGAGTATGTAAATAAATCAAAATAATTTGTAAATAACCAACCACGATAGGTATTGAAAGAGAGGCTGCAAAAACAGGGCTTGTATAGCTCGTATGTCTGCAAAAATCTTTAAAGCTTTTGTTGTATCTATTTGCAATCATCCTGTAAAAAGTGTTCACCTTGAAATTTGTTACAATAATTTTTACATGTACATAGTGATTACTTGGTGAAAGCTAAGAATGGTCACTTTAATTGACTCTAGATTTAAATTCAGCTCCCCAATAATAGATATATGAAATCATATATAGATAATGGAACAAAAAAAAAACCCGTCGCAGTTTCTTGTTCTCTTTTCAAACCAGTGTAGGTTTGAATCCCGTAGCTTAAGTTGAAGGATGCCTTTATAGGGGAGCTCAAATTGATTCAAGTTTAAACCAAATTGGGCACTTCCGGTATTTTTCCCATGACCCATCGAAGTGATAAATTTAAAATTTTCGTTTAACAAAACCTGGTAAAAATCCTGTTATTATAAATAAATTAAAGCTTTGGAAGTAATTGCTCTAAGTACTGTATTAGAGATGAATCATTATCACAAGTACAAGCTATCACTTATGGTGATATATTAGGTTACAAATATTGCAATTGAAAATTGCCGAAAAAAAATAAGGTTTAAACACCTCGTCGAATGAACGGTACTCGAAAAACGAAAAAAGTTGACCGCGGAGAAAACTATTCTCAATTCGCCGATGCTGTAACGGAATTCAACGAATACTTCGATTGAGGAAATTTCAAAGCGAGTGCAATTTGAAACTCCAACAGAAAGTTAGAAATGAAAAAAAAAATTTCAACTCGCGGACGGAAATCGATCGCGAATTGGATTTGGACCGGCGACGCCGCAGGAAGCCGCGAGACGCTGCGCCAATTTACAGATCATACCCCCCCCCCCCCTCGCGCCACTCGACCTCCTCCACTCCCCAGGCGCTGTGTCTATTCCTAGGCTTCAATAGAAATCGAATTACTGTCTCTTAGCTGTGGATATGTAAATTGAAAAGCAATATTTATATCTTAAACCATCTTCCATTCCTCTCCGTCGGTGTAGACCGTCATAGCATGATTATGCTTAGGGTGAAACCTATGCCGTGCAGTGGTCGTCTATTGGCTGATGTGATATAGACTTGACTTCGTCGAGACAGCAAATTTGATACGTGCTGCGTACACGCTTCTACTATTGGATCTCAGATGATATTCTGAAAGCTTACATTGTTACAGTTTAAACAATCGTAATAATATCAAGTAACGTTTGCGTGCTGTAGGCTACCAAGCTGTAAATGATTTCGAAGATCATGCCTTGGAAATAATATGTTGATATTTATGGGAGATATGCCATAATAGCCTCGCTTGGCAGGCGGGTTAGTGATCGTAGTGTGGTATTACGGTACGCAGCCGTCGCTGCTGCTCATCCTCTGGAAACTTGTCTGTGAGCAGTGGGATACCTATTAATGCACAAAGTGTGAATTATATAAGATTGCATTGCGGAACTCGAACCCGCAACTTAGGATCCCAAATTTCAGTCACTCACAGCAGGGCTACCATTTTCGCCATGTCTGATGCTGGGACCTTAAGTCAGTCTTACTGGGTATTTATGGGGAGACCCATGTTTAGCACTTAACTTCCCGCGGCTAAAATGATGTTGATAATAGTGATTCCATTTGCAGAGCTGTGTCAATTTAAAAATGCGAATGTCTTGTAAATAAACATTTCATTTCTTTACTGTCCATTATAATCAAAACTACTCTTCGTAGTTCATTATATTAAAGAAATACAAATAAAATTAAAAAGAAAAAGCATTTTATTATAACAGAAAAGGTTTCAGTGAAGCAAAACCTACAATCAAATAAAAAGAGACTTTTGAAAGCTCCTCGGCTAACAGGGTGAGCTGCAGTCCGCGGGGAGCTTTGCTATTGTATTTCGTTTCAATTTCTCAATTGATGTTGTTATATTAATTTTACTTCGCCTTTGGGAAACTTTAGTAGCGAACTGTAACGTTAGAAGTTAAGGAGCAAGAAATAATATCAGAAGTGCTATAAACAATAAAAACGAGGATGCTACAATATTTGGGATACATGAGAAATCTCGTACAGGAAAAGATTCACGGAAAGAGACATGGTGGTAGTAGACGAATATCCCGGCTTTGGACAGAGCACCAGTTCAGATGTGCAGAGCCGGGTTGTCAAAAATTAAGATTGCCTTAATGTTCGCCAATCTTCGTTAGAAAATGGAACTTTAAGAAGAAGTAGCTAACGAAGGAACCTTCAAATTTTAACTCTCTTCAATACCATGAAAAGTATTAGAAAGATTGTAAGTGGTTTGATTTTAGATTTTACTATATTAATTTGGAGTTAATAGTTGCTGCTACTATACTAAGTAGGTTTGTGAGCGTATTAGGTTCTAGGGGGTCCATGATGCAAAGACTACTTTGTTAAGGTCATTAGAACACACTAGACGTAGGCTGCTTCCAGTCATTCCTATTTTAAATTGATAGAGGAGACCTATATACAGCATTGGACATCTTACAACTGAGATGATGATGTTGAATGCGAAAAGTCTCAACACTGCGTGCTCTTTTTCAATCAGGATGCGTTTGGAACCATTGTAGTATATATTTGAAATGTGCCAAATTAGAAGACCTCAATAACATAAGAGAGAAGAGCTACGTGGTGGTCTAATATCGGAAAGGAACTGGAAACCCTTCAACTTGATGCAGAGACAACCCAGGATCGAGTGGCCTGGTGCAAATTGATAAGGAGACTCGACCCCGAATAAAGGAAAAAGGGAAGGAAGAAGAAGAAGAGAAGACCTCAATAAGATTCGAATTCCTATAGAATTGGACTCTTTTATTTATTAAGTAGAAACTAATGTATACAAACATGTATACAGTTAAGCGTTTTAACTACAAATTCTGATGCACATGCATTAAAGGTGTTTACAATATTTACAATAACATTACATTAGACCTAAATAAACAATGTATAATATACTCCAGCAACTCTAATGAAACATCTTCTATTACATACGACAATATCTGAAGTGTAACTTTGAACAGTATGTGTTGCCGGTGATGATCTATGGATTTGAGTAGTGGTCGTTTACGATAGGTCATATAAGAAGGCTCAAGATCACCCAGAGAGCAACGAGCTGTGCAAGGAGCTTCTTGAGATGATTTGCAGTAGAATTAAGGTCACTGATGTATTTTAATGATTTGCATCGTTCGTGCAACCTACAGTTGTTCTGGCAAAAGGTTCTAATAGTGTTGTGAGTGTTTGCAGCGTATGTGGTGTGGCATGTGTTTTGTGGAAATCCAGTGATTGAAGTAACGAGATTGAAGTAGCGAGTAAGTCTAAGGGACGCTGCTTGATCCTGGGAGAGGTGTGGGTAGAGTAGCACGATGCGCTCTGTATGAGGTTATTTGAGTGAAGAAGGCTGACTTAAAGTATGTTTCTGAGTAAGCCTTAAAGGATTCTTGGATTATTTGGAGTTTAAAGTCGCTGTGAAGATCGACGTTACGCTGAAACTTCTCAGCGCTGGTAACGATAAGGAAGAAGCCGTTCTGTAGCGTTCGTAAGAGCTGAGGAGTCGTTGGCCAGGAATCGGCGAATAAAAGGCTTTCGTAGAAGAAGACGGGTTTTCATGTCTTGTGTCTAATTAAAAGTTTTCTTGTACGGCAACCACGAGATACACAAGTAGGCAGGCAATCAATAGATGAGGACTAACAACATGGTTAAGTTAGCGAGTAGTCACTGGATTTCATCTTGGCGAAATTGGGGGCAGGCCTAAGGCTTTCAACACAGGTCTATTGACTGGTATAATGTTGATGAATTGAAAATCAATAAACCTGTAATAAGGTGTTAACTGTACATGCAACCCATATTTTTTATTTGATTTTTTGAGCCAGCCGTTACTGCTTGCAACTAATTTCATTGTAATTCGTTTATCTGCACCTTATTAAATACTCGTTGTAGAAGGGAAATGCTGTGTAACCGAAAACAAAAAACCCTAAACCCGCAGGCCATTTATAATTTTTATCTCGGACAATTTGACATCGTTTCTGTGGGAAAAGAAATTTATGAATCATTTTCCTTATCACAATATTGATACAGCAATGGATGCTCCAAGCCCGTATCCGCTATGCTCCCATCTTTACTTCTTTATCGTCCCATCAGTGGGCTGTGAATTGTTTCTCTCCTTATATAAATATCTGCAGGGTTTTCCCAATATTTTTCATGCACAGCCTATAGAAAGTTATTGAGAGTTGTAAATAAATATAAAGTTATTATATAGGGTGATTGATCATAGGTGGTTTCAATAGTTCTCTATAAAACTTCTAGTAGTACAAAATCTGCGGAGATAGATAGTAAACAATAATTCATTTGTCTTAAATTTTGATTATAATTATGTTATTTATTATTTCTGAAACAACTGAATTTTCGAAAGAATGTACCATTGATTGAAAACAAAAGAACTATACGTTTACACCTCTAAAGTTTTTACACCTATAACCAATCATTCTGTATAGTAAATTAATTTTACATTTATATATTAATTCACAATATTTTATAATTTAAATCACTTAAATTATAATTCAAAGATATCTCAGTCCAGTTTTTTTTTTATCTCACTGAGTAATTCTGTTGTTATGGAAATAAAAATTATTTATTTGCTAATACTAAATGTGTATAATGAATAAATAAATGGATCACTCTAAAATAGGGTTAATTTTTATCTTTTTTAATGTACAAGGCAGCATTTCCAAAATTCTTTTGGTGCAGCATTTGAAAATTTCAATCAAGTACATTAAACTGCATTAACACGTTGAACGCCAGACTAAAAACCATGTTTAGTTCAGTGGGCCGCGACGGACACCATGTGACTGCCATCATGTTGGGTCCAAGAGGCCGCGACGGACACCATGTGACTGCCATCATGTTGGGTCCAAGAGGCCGCGACGGACACCATGTGACTGCCATCATGTTGGGTCCAAGAGGCCGCGACGGACACCATGTGACTGCCATCATGTTGGGTCCAAGAGGCCGCGACGGACACCATGTGACTGCCATCATGTTGGGTCCAAGAGGCCGCGACGGACACCATGTGACTGCCATCATGTTGGGTCCAAGAGGCCGCGACGGACACCATGTGACTGCCATCATGTTGGGTCCAAGAGGCCGCGACGGACACCATGTGACTGCCATCATGTTGGGTCCAAGAGGCCGCGACGGACACCATGTGACTGCCATCATGTTGGGTCCAAGAGGCCGCGTCGGACACCATGTGACTGCCATCATGTTGGGTCCAAGAGGCCGCGTCGGACACCATGTGACTGCCATCATGTTGGGTCCAAGAGGCCGCGTCGGACATCACGTGTCCGCATGCCCTCGATCACTTCAGAAGCCTCTAGGGAGCCAACGGACAGTGTTTCGACTGTTTTTACCAAGGCATGTGACCCGTGCGGCCCCGCAGAAAAATAATGGGTAAATCGCTGTTTCCGTAAGTCGCGCATTATTTTTAAGGGTTTTACTGACACTATTTGCAAAAAAACACCTTGGCGATTTTCTGACGATTTTCGATTTAATGGTGTGGCCCCAGGGGACAGCATGCTGTCGGACACATGGTGTCCGTCATGGCGTACAATGTGTTAATAAAATTGCCTGTTACAATGAATTGTGAAGCAAAGACTATTTAAAATATAATGTGTATATAAAAATGTATTGATAAAAAATTAATAAGCAGCATATACAAGTTATATTGAATTCGTCGAGGTGGCTCTGCGAGTGACGTCAGCACAAATCGGCAATTTCACGGCAACGCATGCCTGCGGCCGACACCGCTCGGCGCCGGATCAGATGTCGGCGCCCGACACACCGCGATAAGCAGGAGCGATACCTCCCCGACTGACAACTCTGACCGAATATTGAAAGTAAACTTTTGAACCGTCTGTTTTTGCTTCCATAATTGTTAGAACATTGATTTCCTTTCTGTTCCTGAATACTTTTTATAAACGAGAATGTTCGAAAAAAAATGAATTTGTCACAGTAAACTAAAGAAGCGCACAGAGCGTTCATAAAGATCCGATACCGTTAATCCCCTAACTACTGCAGTGTTAGACAAAGTTCTTTGAAGATGTGAGGCCAGTGACGAAACACAGGTCTGAGACGTGATCGTTTACGATACAGAGAGTGTTATGCTTGAAGCTTCGTGTAGAAAAATGAGGAGAACAAATAGAAACTAAGGTTGATGCAGCTCGAAGATTTGGTTCTGAATTGTTTGCGTGCGGGGCAAATAGCTCGAGTGACGACTACAAGCCAGTTGACGCGGTGTTAGTATGCCTCTCATTAGGACTGAAGACATGGTGAAGATCGCGGGCAGCACAAGCCAGACCACCACGCGCCCCGCACCTAGAGAGCTTGCGTCGAACATACATACGAGGAACCCTACACCGAATTCCGAATCCCAAGAGATTCGATAGAATTAACACGGCGATCTCTTCCATCGCGCAGAACCGATTGGATTACAGTAGAGACTCATGTACCGTTTGTATTAAGTAGTTCTAGTTTGTGTAAAAAACAGTGTTAATAAATGTTTCTTTACTGTATCGGCCTGCAAGTTTCTTTTGGGAGCTAGCACTACAGTTCACTGAATATTAAAGTAAAATCGCTTCTGTGGAATACATGATGATTGTGATGTTGTACATATTTCGTGAAGCCTTTTCATTGTTAATTTTTTTATATAATTTATATTTATATATGTGCTTTTGTATATAATGGCTTCTTGCAGTGAATCCTAGTATCACTTTTTATAGATTGTCAATTCGAGTTATCAATCTAGTCTGTAACAAGAGATTTAACAGTATTAAGCTCGCAAGTGTACCCGGGCGAGAGAAAAATTGTTCCCAAAAATGCTCTCCCGTGCTGTCCTTTGCAAATAAACCGTCTGATATGAGGGTTTTTGCTTCGGGTTTACGTTGTGAAAAATATGTTGTTTGCGCCATTTAGATATGTGCCCTCAGCAAACGTGGCAATGTTTTGACCGCGGCGTGCGACACTTACCGCAAGCACGTACCTCTAGTGCTGATTTAACATTTAGAAAGAATTTTTCAATAACGACTTTGTTTTTAAACAGAAGCATATTAAAAATATTCGAGTTTTGTGAAATAAATTTTGATTTACGGGTTACACTTTACAGGTTAATGCTGTCAGTATAAATACAACTTTATATAACAGAAGAGAATAGTAAGTACAATTTCTAATTGAATCTTCTAGAGGCACCTAATATTAGTACTAGAAATAAAGATGAATTTGTTATAGTTTTCAATCTAGCTTCTAGCAATCGTATACGGTATTAATACATCTCATGTAAAATCTCTGATTTATCAGACAGTCAATTTAAAATTTAAAACCTGGGACAAACCGTACAGGTTGCTAAATTCAACCATGTGAAAAATATCGTTCGTTGAATGGCAAGCATCTGGACGCTCCGAAATCTGTACTCCCCAAATACCGTTATGTAAGAAGAAGGAGCGTTTATTTAAATTCGGGTTAATCTTGTTTGTATTGGACATGACGCCAACTATGATCAGCTTGGCCAGACTGGATTTACCATGAAAACTCGGACCCCTATACCTGTACCCTATACCCACCGAGTACTGATACGGGTTCGGAAACTCGAATCTTGTAAATTTTATACAGTTTACGGACCCTTCCGTTTCGTGAACTCGTTTCCGATGAAGCTGTAAAAGCCGCAAGGCTAACAGCACAAACTTCACACGAGACAATAGACAATATAAGGAGCGTGTTTGACCAACATCTGTCGCCGGTGATAACACATGGATCCGACACGTGGTCATTTACGAAAGGCCTCGTAAAAATTCTCTAGGTCACCCAGAAGGCAATGGAAAGGGATACGCTCAGTGTTTACCCGCGAAATCGAATCATAAATGTGGAGATCCGCAAAGAAGAACCAACATCACGTCTCGAAGAATTGCTCATCTTGAGTGACAGAGGGCGGGGCACGTCACAGTTGGGGCCGATAGGTTCTCGAGCAGCGATCACCAGCCGGTAGACGCGGCCTGAGTAAGTCCCCTCCCAGGTAGACCGATGACATAGACAAAGCAGATGACAAGAAGTCGCTGGAAGCGGGCAGCACCGTGGCGACCTCTGGGGAAGATCTATGCTTTGCAGTGGGAGTCCGTCGGCTGAAAAGAAGAAGGAATTTAAAATCTTTATTAAACACGCAACGTTCACGCTCCGTACTGCTGGCTACTGTAATCACAATAGTTTTGTGTCAAATCATTCTCACGCGTTCGAACTTGAGTTCGAACGCCATCATGTTCTCTACCGTTGTGTTAAGGTCGAGTAAATTACTAAGTACATATGTAAATAATCTGTGGGAGTCGTATATATACTGATGTGATGTCTGAATGAATAATAGGTGTAAGATTTTGTGGGCGAGCGTAGCCGACGGGCGAACTTAGTGTGCCGAATTAGTGCAGCGGGCACATGCACGCACCGGTGACGCGGGCGCAGACCTTTTGTTACTTTTGTTTCTTTTGCGCCTTTGTTCTAATGCCCGCTTTCACTTGGTCGCAGAGCACATTGCGCCCCAGAGTCCTACGACGAATGCACGTCCTTTTTGCTCGCACTCAAGCGCTAATAAAAATTTGTTCGTGTGTTAAATAAATTGATAAAGTGTTGCAAACGTCTTTTAATAAGACGCTAACTCTTTAAATCCTTCGCTCCCACTTGACTATCATTTTCCTCATTATCAAACAGGGATAAATACGTGTTCAGCCGTTAACCCTTAATAGCCTAGAGTTTCAATTTTGATACCAATTTTTTAAACCGAATGTCCATATTGCTATTAGTTTTATAGGTTGGTTGTACGAATTTTACTGTTGTATAATATTCTTTCCAACGAAATTTAAAAAAAGCTATTTTTCCCTTCATCTAGACCTTCAAGCAAACACAGTAATATTAAAAAAATCACTTTCGTAGATCAGGCTATTAAGGGTTAACTCGCCTCCGTCTACTAGTTGAAAGTAAACAAAAACTTGAAAAAATGTCCTGTTACAGTGTAAAGGATTTTTTTATAAAAAGATTGCAAAATGAATTGCACTTCAAACTTTTTTATTAGTCATGTATTGTGTTATTGGCATTTCTTGATTTGAGAATCATGTTTGCATTTGGAACCCTGGTAGCTTTAATTTGATGGATGCAATTATAGGGGAACTCAATCTAATTCTTCTTAAAACACATTGAGCACTTTTAGTGTTCTCATGACGTATGTATGATCACTTTAAATGATACTAATAGATGATAATATGAATAAATAAATACACAGATTAGTACAAACTTTGTCGGCTGTTATGGTGAATAGAATTGGATTCATCATCATCATCATTATTGTAGCAAAAGGGTGTCCCCAGCTAGACACAGGCCTCTCCATAGTAGAGTGTCTCACAGTGACTAAAAAAATTTAATTTAAGTAATGGAATACTGTCGGGTGCGAAAAAAAACACATTTCGTTAAATTCCATATTATTCCAGACGACGTAATCCTTCCGAGACCGCTATTAAAAGAGTTTGGTCGATAAATTTGTGTCGAAAGACTCAGTGCGTGACATGCGAGTACTAACACATGTCCGGCCGGCTCGTTCGAGTGTAAATATCGCAGCCACGACCGCAGTGTTGAATAAGATCCTAATTTGTGAATTCCTTGTCGTCGCAACCGGGTCCGTATCGTCCGCGTGTGTAACAATTTAGCTTTAAAGAGAAGATCTTCCATTTTACATGTCCCACGAGTTTTATATTAACTGTGTCATTTGCTAAAAATTATCGTTGTAATACGAATCGTTGTACTGCGGTGCGTATCTGAGTAAGGTATGCTCTTATGATATCGTGCCTGAATTAATTTTAAATTAAGCCAACAATAAAAATATCATCATTTATTTTTTTTTCACCCACCAAAATTCAACAATGTTGAATATTAAAAAGCATTGCAATAGATACAATTTTTAAAACAACTTATATAATTTACATTACATGTTGATCATTTGTTCCTAGGCTATTTATCTTTCAGCAGCTAACACGCTCGTTCAAAATTATACTTATACTTCAGTCTCGAAAAAGGTAGTACCTAATATTTTAAATTAAATCTTATTATGTAGTTATATTGTTGTGTATACATAAAAGCATCCAAACTGATTGTGATGGGAGCAAACTAGCATTGTGTATACAACGAGGTGGCAAACCTTCCATTATGGGTCCCCCGGAAAAATCTAGTGAGCGATGGTTTAGCTCGCAGATTTTGGTTCCCTGAGCCCTGAGTCCGAAGAAGAAAAAATGCCTTACAGCGTCCAGTATTAATCGAATATAGCCTGTGCTGTCGAGCGCGCTATAGGAGCAAGAGATACAGACTACTGGCCCGCACGATTCGCCGTGACGACGTCTAATCAAGCAATTCAAATAGTGCTTACATTTATTTCTTTTCTAATAAACAAGCAAAAACCACCTGTTCTCCGTCCATTATTTCAACCCACGTCGAGTTACTACATGGTTATGGAAATAAATATTGTTATTATTACATATATTGTACAGTCTAACAAAATTCAGTTGTAAATTTTCCGACGATTTGTATATGTAAAGATTTTTTGCTCCAAAATCTGTTCTCGAGTTAGTTCTTCATTACCGGGAACAGCGTCATTTTATTATCTACATTAGATAATTTACACCGCTTGTGTACGGGATGAAAAGAATGCTAGAAGAATCCAATTTGATAGAAATTATAATCAGATTGTATTTCTTTTAAATTTGAACCTTCAAAATAAAGCTACGTGGGTGTCAAACGCACCTGAACCTGAGAAGAGGCCAAAGCAAACAAAGAAATAAACAAAAAAGTTTTTTTTGTACTTGTATTGAGTAGGAAAGCTATTTATTCCCGAGCCTCTTTTACCACTTTATAATCTTTCATACTATAACAGAATTTTTTATACAATTTTTTTTAATGAACTTCTTAAATTTCATCTTCAGCATCAACATATCAGCCGATAGATGCCCACTGCAAGGCATAGCCCTCGCCTATAAGGTCTCCTTGATGACCAGCCTTGCGCTGTTCGCATCTAGAAAATTCCTGCAACCTTGACTAAGTCGTCGATCTATTAGTGGGGTACTTACCCACGTAACTTCTACCGGCTCGGTTATAAAACTTATAGCATGATATTGCCAGTTGAATATACGTTACAAGTTATAACTTAGATAATGTTAACGTATATATAAGTAATACACCGTCAACTAATTTAAACTTTAGACTCAAGTTTCGCTTTGAGAGTCTTCTTTTAAAACGTAGTTAGAAACGGTAGACGGAGATCCGGTATCCTGCTATAAATTAAATCGCATCTTTACTCAAAATAACGTTATCTGTGATCTCGTAACTTGAGCAATAATTTCACGTTATTTGCTACTTCGCAGAAGTGTACAGTCTTGGCAAGCACGTTGTGCAGATGTCAGAATAAGTTTTAATGAGTTTCGTGGAAACATTTTTCCGACTCGCAAATAAGTCGGTCGGCCAAGGGAAATGTCAAACGCTGGTATAGAAAAAATCTTTGAAAAAGATATCTGTAAATATAAACCAGGAAAATCAATTAAAAATAGCAATAAATCAAAGTCATCCGACGCCACGTTTACACACATTTTACAGCCTCCATTTAAAATTCAATTCAACAATCATTTATTCCGATACACATTTCCATGGAGCGGTTTCCTCTCGTTAAATATGCCACCTCAATCACACAATGCAGATACGGTCTTCAAGCGCCCTTACAGTTTGCGTTTCCTTAATTGTCTTGCAGTAAACAATGTCGTGTCTTGTTACTTTACAAATATGAATTTGTTTTGATTTTGTCAAGTTAAGTCATGAACAATAAAATAGCGTACGTTTTCCGAGAAAAAGTGATGTATTTTCTTATAAATTTTGGAATACAAAGTTTATATTTGTGTTATAATTTGGCACCATGAAATAGTGGTGAAGTCTTCTAAACTAGTCTTATTTCTATTTTGAGTGAAGCTAAAGAGGAATTGACAAGACCATTGAAGTTTTGGTGAAGGTGAACAAGGCCTGTGCTATTGCTTTAAAGCTTCACTAAACCTGGAACCCGGGTCGTCAGCCCTGCGCATGGTAAATGCCCACTCTCCCTACAACGCAATGGACCCGTCGAATTCTGTTTGTTTTTTTATTACAAAGTTAAAATTAATTTATTCAACATAGAACTTTCTGCAGATAATTATAAATCGACTACTTTTTTTAAATCTATTTTATTTTTGCTCTGTTTCACAAGGTACTATAGTTGTGGAGAAGAACCAGGAAGAAACTTATCAAAACATCTTTTAAAATGTTTAACAATACAGACTTATGTATATTAATTTTCTTAAATACAACCTATATGAAAACTAAATAATGAAGCGACATCACTGCCAAGTTTTCTTTTCATTTAAATATTCGTTTATTAAAATACTGGAAGTACATTAAACGTCAATTAACGTTTAATGTACTTCCAGAATTTTATAAATAAAGATAAATTTCATTGCATATATTATAAATATATAAAGAGCTTCAGTCTCTTTTATCTACCGCTCCCACATACTTCTTTTGCATGTCATTCATTTATGTATTGTGTTTTCTACTTTGGAACACTTAGTGATTCAAGAGAAGAATGCTTCAAGGGTCAATTTGACAGAATAATACATCCGTGCAATGAGAACTTTTTTAATGGAAACATTTCTGTTTTTATTTCAGATCCACCTATTGTTAAGCTTTCTTATAGTTTTTTTTGTTACTCAACCATTAAGTGCATTGCAACCTTTTTTTCTTTAACTTTTCTTACAATCTGGAAGTAAATATATTTTTTAAATATATCCCTGAAAGTACATTGTCATTTTACCCTCAGCAAATATCCTGTACGACGTTAAAAGCTACACCTCCTCTGTTTGCCGACTGAAATCAACAAGCGAAGGCTTGTATCCGTGCCCGGGCGCCCAGGCAAAACACGCCTCTGGCAACACTCGTTAGCATCTGTCATTCGTCGTCCACCGTCACAAAGGAAAGTTAGACTGACAACTTCAGCTCTACGGGAAATGAATCTATTTAAAGTGAATTGCACAACATAAGGCTCACAAAAAATGATGTCATTTTCAAGAGATCACCAAACCTTAAAAATATAAGGTATAGAAGATTTGGCAGAAGGTCTAATGTTATTTATGATTTGTCTGAGACTTAAGTTTCTATGTCCCCCCACTGGGGCAGAGAGCATCCACGACTCGTCGCAATTTCAGTCAATCGTAAGCCTCAAGTTTTAACTTGGTCCACGTCTACCTTATTTGTGCTTCTGCATTAATCCTCTAGTCTAAGACTAACCTATACAATACGCTTGCCGTTCTGTGATTCTGTGATTCCGTCTAGAATGGAGCCAGAATTTAAAAACTCCAGGTGCTATGATATTATAACTCGACAATTCGCCGGGCTATGTTATGCTATGCCTATGGTTGGGGAAAATACTATATTAACTTACACATTCTCTCAGTTGTCTACGGTGAAATTTCATCGCCTTTAGTGACCATCTTTGACCAATAATAAAACAATTTAAGTATATATGATCTCATTGTCTAAAATTAATCATAGCCCGCTAGCTTACACGTTTGCGTACAGTCGGCGGCGCTTGTAGCGTTGCAAAACAGTGACTTGTATGGGCATGTACTGGAGTCGATCACGCGGTGCAACGCAGCGCTTTTGAAATTGGGAAACTGATTTGTAGCTGTCGCTACGTTCATTTCGATTTGGTAACAAAATTGCGAAAAGCAATTTATACCATGAACCAAAAAAGAATCTAGATCTATTTTGATTCACTAAATATAATCCTACTACAGAGCAAAGAATTATTTTAGCGGTGATGAGGTGATTAATTGAGAAATTTATCACAAAAAAATAGTTTGTGGTAGACTCTTAAGTGATAAGGGCGCGTTTAGGAAACTCGTTGCCATACATTTTAAATTGCACGATACCATTTGTTCATAATAGTATACACATGGAATAGACTTTGGCAATGTTTTCCAACCTTTTCTATGCCTCGCTCGTAAGCTTGCTTGGCTCTCTAAAATTCTTTTGCCCTCCTAAATAAAATTCATTATTATTTAAGAATATACTTTTGACCTTAAATTTGTCACCAAAATATAGTATTGGATTTAAATAGCCCAGTACGAAAGTGTTAAATGTCGAATACATTTTCGAATTGACTCGCTAGAAACTCAAATTGCCTCTATGTAGAGCGTAGCTTTACGTTGGGAAATACTGGATCAGTGTGACCATACACCTCGTAAGAATTATGAAGTTGATGTCAATGGTCGACTTTGATGAAAATAAAAATTCAAACGGTTTTTGCAGTCACACAATATTAACTCAGTAATAAAGAAATTCATTTCCAAATTGTTATATCATCTGAAAATCCCTGCGAATTATTCAAATTTATTTAACTTACGTTTAATTAGAGAAAAGCACAATTTGATGCTAATTTCAAATAAAGATAGCTCTTCGAGCATTAAATGCAAGTTGTTCACTTTTATCGATCGATAGCACGTAATGACATGAATAAATGACTTATTTACTCAGTACGTTTTTACAGTTGACAACGAGTGCGCACGACGTCGGTGTATCGATGTTTGCTCTCTGTTGTACAGTCGCTGCGAGCATTCGATTGTTATCTGTTCGCTTTGTTTACTCCGCCAACGTTTGCGTTGCCGGGCGATGCATTTGTCAAAGCCTGCAATAAAACTGTGGCCAATGCAAACGTTTCGCGGCTCCATTACAAGCACATACATTGATTCTTGTTGACTCACTCCTTTTACTGGATATATACATGTTGGAGCCGCTGTTTTCTAATGCTACCCTCCCTTCTCTTATTGTGTCTATCTCTATCTCTTATTCAGTGTCGTTGATTCCACTCTATTAATATACTTGTCAAATAATAAAACCATTTATATTACTCAATGTTTATTGCTTCATCTCAAAACGTCTGGATCCTTCGTAGTTTTATTTAGGAAAATGCCGTTACAGAGAAAATAAATTTTATCTAGTGTCTACCAAAATTAACACAATTGCGTTTCAAAAGATTTGTTAAGCGGTTAATGAAATCAATATCGACTTCAGTAAGAATGTATACAGGGTCAATAAAGTATGAAAAGAGATTTGTCCCCAATTGGATAACATTTGCAAGCACAATAGAGCCCGTGATCTGAAATGAACTCTTATTGTAACAAAACAAGGGCGAAACGATTTTCCCGTTGGCGAGATACAAAACGATTTTGTTACGGCCCTCGGCGAATCGGGAACGTGCGTGGCGTGCGCACGGGCCGTG
This sequence comes from Battus philenor, assembly GCF_028537555.1. Taxonomy (NCBI): domain Eukaryota; kingdom Metazoa; phylum Arthropoda; class Insecta; order Lepidoptera; family Papilionidae; genus Battus; species Battus philenor. The sequence continues at coordinate 246,188 of NW_027181686.1, read as the reverse complement.
ATCAGCGGCCGCGCCCCGGAGATAATCTGCGAACGCATTAGTACGCGCCGCACGGATTCACTTCCTCCGGCTTTTCATTAACCATATATTTTAAGTACAGATACCGCTATCGGGGAAGCGACCGAAATTGGACTTACGACGTCCAATCAACATTTGGGTCCGCCCCGATGATAGCGGCTTTGTTACGTGTGTTTTTCAGGTTTTTATATCTCTGAATTATTTTTCAGTTTGCTTCTAGTAATTATTATTTTTTTCAAATCAAAAATGAAATGCTAGATGAGTCAAATTTTATTAAAACCAAATATACGGCTTTAGTAAATATAATAAATAATGTACTAATAAGATTTATTTAATTTTAGATTTATAACTAAGAAAAGTCTTATATATCTCGTGGAACTTTACCTTTAAGTACAGTCTCCCATGAAGGATTTGTTAACTTTTGTAAGGCGAAATTTAAGCGTTTTTCATTCTTTTATAGAAGAGTTAAAGTTTTATCGCATAAACAATATATACATCTAGTTGGAAATAACCCGCACAGCTCTTTTTTGTGAATTACACTGCTCCGTTATAAAATATAAATTTTTATACTAAATACATCTATTAAACATCGACTTTGGTTCAAGTTGAGTGAAGCGGAGGACGTGAGAGATATAATTCTTTAAACAATTTCCTTGAAATGAATCCGAGCGACAGCGGGCGGAATTTAAATTGGCCGATAAGCGCTGAAGGCACATCCGTCTCGCAGCCGCCGCGGACTGCCTGAAATCTATTGGCCCGCGACTTAAGAAAATATTTACACTTGATACACACTACTTTGCAAGTAATTCCGTGCAATTTTCTATTTTCTGTGTATTGATGTGCAATTTGTAACATTAAAATTGCAAATATCTATTTTATATTAATAGTGTGAATATAATGTAAGTTTATTATCGGTAGGCCAACATACCAACCAGCACAGTAAAAACTTCGCTGAATTCGTTATCGGCTTTTTTTAGAACAAGACGTGTTTCGAACTCACGTAGACATGTATTTTATGCATAAATGTGTTTCGGATGTCATGATGATGATAAAACATGTATTTCAAGTTGATGGAAGCAGTAATTAGAAGACACATTCTAATTATATTTTATATCAAATTGTTAGTAGTGTAGTAAGTTCGGTATGATTACATGCGGTACGAAGAATTTATTGCAATAAAATATTTAAAACGATAAATAGGTTTTTAATAACAAAAACGTAAATCATACGAAATGAAAGTAAAATATATGCGTCGTGTTTCGAGCCTACATTAATCTAAACTACACAAGTATTATAGAACTTTGTATGACGAATGAAATATGTCTGTCAAATATAGCGAACGGAATCGACGGACGAAAATTTGGTTAATCTCTTAGCGACATTCGGCGAAACTTTGTGAATGCGTCGCTCCGGGGACGCTTTGTGAGCGACTTTATTGTTGCGAGCATTGATTACCTTATCACAGGGTAGCGCACTCTGTTTCAGCACAATACGTAAACGTGTCTAAAGCATTATTATTAACTGAAAAAATTTAGCAAAAAAATTTACGACTATACATACGCGATGTATACATATGTAATTTTGTCTAGATGTATAAGAATAAACATAAATACTAGAATAATTGCAAAGTACATGTGGATTTGTTTTTATCTTTTTTGGGGACCTATCGTTCCTCTCTGCCATGTTTGGGGCAGATGCATTACAGATGCGTGTAAATAAGTTATGTATGTATGTTTAAGTATGTATGTCTATGTATGTTTATGTATATTTATGTTCATTTGTTTGTGAATATGTATTTTTTCGTACACGTGAACTACCCTTTATAAGTACTATTATCTTTTTCTAACTATGGTTGTCTGTAAGAGATTGCCTTGTGTGATAAGACCGCCCATTGTACTTTTCTGTATATTATTGTACGTATCTTATCGTGTACAATAAAGAATATTAAATAAATAAATAAAATAAATAAGTTCACATATATTTATTTTTCTCATCCTTCATTCTTTTACATTTTTTTTTTCACAATTCTTTTATTTTTCACAAAATATACGGAATGTATTAGGAATGACAATACCTTTCTTGTTCTGATTTGTGGCCACGTACATACGTTTTACACTTCGAGCAGGGGTAGCGTAGCGGTAGAGGATTGAGACTTGCGATCATCAGTCGCGGGCACAATTCCCAGAATACAATTTGATGTAATTTAGACAAACAGCAGCGTTCTCCACGTACCATAATACCACGCTACCACAACTCGCCTTCCAAGCGTGGTCATTATGGTATATTCCCTCACAGATATCTTTGGGGCAGGCCTATGTTGCAGTTTTCCAACATACATGCTTCCTGAGAAAATCGCTAATATCTTTGTGCACATATTGTAGAGCTATATTAGAAATAGAAGGTAATAATACAATACACCGTAACATCAAACAGTTACTGCCATCACACAAACCCTGTTTGCACGCGAGCGATTTACAAATAGGCTGTGTAATCGCCAAGCTAATGTTTTGGAAAGATAACGAAGAATATAATAAGCCCTAGCAATCTACTGCCGCACACTTTGAAAGAATATAAACTCTTACGAGAACTGTTTCAGTTATTAGGCGATGTTATGGTACTTTCTTGTACGGGCGACCGAAATGAAACCATCTTTACTTTTAATAGTCATAACAATATATTTAATTCACATAATACATACAAAAGACATAAAATTTATATTAAATAGAAAGACAGAACCACCCAACGTATTGATTAAAAAACTGAGTTAGAGTAATAAAGAAATGAAGAAGAATATAGAAGGATTATTCTCCTTCTTCTATCTATTCATAATTTCCTTATCATTCTTGGGTATTTTATTATTATTTTAATGAACTCTTATTATTAAATTTTTATCAACTCACAGTGAAATAATTTCATAGAAAGTGTTAATATTTTTTCCCAATTTTACACACCTAGTGTAGATCAATAGGACGGTGCAATGAAATATCGGAAAGCTTTCGCCGCTGGCCGAGACTAGTAAATTGATTTATAAAGTTGCTGCGACGGAAATGGAAGCTTTTAGCCCCGCCCGCCCAGGTGCGCGGATACCAGGGCAATGTGACTAACTTAGGTAGCTGTTAAATTACTTGTTAATGTTTCCAACGTACAGTATTCGCGCAACTAATAGTGTCCGACTAACCTATGCAGGTGGTGAGATGGAGGTAGGTGTGATTGACTAGACGCATACACAATACTTGAGAATATACAGACTTTGTCTACCTCCTCCGTACTAATCACAAGAACCTAACCTAACCTAACCTAACCTTTAGAAACCGACTAACATTTGAGCACACGTTACACTACTTTTACTTCCCGAGGAACGTGCACAGTTAGATGGATAGAAATCATTAGCAAAATGAACGTGAGATTTTTGAGAACGGCTTGAAGACGGCATAACATTTGTCTACCTTCCCTGTCTTACTGCTCACGTACCTCAGGAGGAACCGAACGTTTCTGCACACACTGTAGTCACTGTCTAGGTTTTATAAGCGGTGACAAGAGAAGAGCGCGATTAACAAAACACTTAAGAGACATTTGAGTGCAGACGATTTGTCGTTCGTCTGCCTGTACATATATCTCGAGTGGTACGCGCACACTATAGTATAAGTGCCATCCAATTTAAGCCGAAAACAATATTTATCGTTTGCGTAAAACCACTAGTCAAGAGCCGAGAGGTTTTTCAATAAGTGCTTCGTTTTTTAAATCAAATTGAATCAAAAAAATTCGAAAATCATTCAACTTTTCAAAAGTCCAAGTGAAGAGGATATAAGTTAAGGCGGACCTATAATTCAGCTTGGTCTCCCTGTGAAGTAATACCTATCACTATTTGTCTAACTTAATTATGATACTGCGTACAAACTAGAACGCGATGTAAAAGACTACTAGGCGCCATCTAGAAGAGAATATAGAAACTTCAAATGCCTTTTGTTAGAGTGTTTGTTTTGCAAATAGTATTACGGATTTATAACTTTAGATGTGCAATCAATTCAATTGGCTTGGTATAAATAAAACCTTATTAAAATGTCGCCTATGGCCTATATGGCCTATGAGCTTACAAAAAGCAATTAATTAGTTATTGATCACATAATCAAGCTGGCCAACTACAAGCTGTATTTTTAAACTATGAAATCGTAAAATTTTGTTTACAATATGAATATTTCAGTCGTAGAAACTTCGATACCGGACATAGGCATACCTCATAAATTTCCAATGACACCGCTTGGTAGCGGTCTACATTCGCTCAACAAAGCCTACGCTAACTTTGCTGATCCATTGTTTTTACTCCTGGACCTAAAAATCTTTTTGCCGATCTGTCCTGCACGCTATGTAACTACTACCACTTTAACTTGTCCAAAAAGTTTATGTGACTTCCGCCACAATCCTGTTATCTATCTTTCAATAAAGAAATCTCGCGGTTTAATTTGAGCCAATATAAACCTAAGAGGACAATGTAGGTAAAAGTGTAAATTGAGATAAGTATAATAACAATTGTACTGTGATCCGGGGCTATTGAAATAAGGTAATGCTTGCGCTATACGGGCGCAAGGGTCTTTCACGTGTCTGTTGGATTTAAAAATGCGTCGCATCATGCAAGTTTTTAAATCTAACATTAATTGTACAATAATATATCTCGTTTTATATACAAGCTCGTGTAAAGTGAGTATGTAATAAATGAATAAAATAATACTAAACGATGTAACGGCATAGCTTCGTGCTCTCGAGTATTTGAATGGAAACGTGTAACAGAAGACTTGACGCGAACAGAGCTCCGCCACACATTTGAATTCATCCTGAGCGCGGGGAACGCTAATGCTTAGTGTAGACCACAAATCACTTCAGTAAAACGCCTCCGCTGAAAGTGTTTCCATTAAATTCGAATAATTTCCTTCAATATTAATCTGTATGTGCCTACTTAAACGCTTATTCATGAGTAAGAAAAGGACCAATATTTAACCACTTCCGCACATGCAGTGGTAGTCGTGCAATGAAATGCACCGCCCGCCAGCCCGCTGGTAAATGCGGCAATCAATGCGAATCACACAACCGCCACCGCCAAATTACTCAACACGTGTTTCACCCCACCACGGGGCATCTTCAGGAGTTATGTTACACCGATTAGTGCCAAACACAGAGTCTCTGTGTTTGGCACTAAATTTAGTGCTCTATCACTGCATGTGCGGAAGTGGCTAAATATTGGTCCTTTTCTTACTTAGGATGGACTTCCGCGAGTTAACGCCTGATATCATTAAATAGCTAATTCATCAGGCTTAAAGGCTTCCTCCTTGGATACTTCCTCCAAGAGAGCTGGAAGGCACAGCATGTAGGCTTACCACTAGTTGGACCGATGTCATAGTCAAGGTCAAGGGAAATTGCTGAATGCGGCCCAAGATCTTTAACGATCTATGCAATGAGCGTCTATCTGCTGATATAGTGCCTTTATCCATGAGATACATCATCAGCCAGGTTTCATTTTTCATTTTTCCTGCTAATTAGTCAGTCTTGGAGGTCAGCCCTCTACCACCTTTACACGGTAGAGTTGTAAGCACACACAGACGCTCTCTCTCTCTTTCTCTCACATACACACATATTCTTCTCATTACGTTTGCAAATAACTACCATAAATGATCCCAAATACATAACATTAAGAATACGTATAAAAACTCATTTTATAGCTAGATATGGCTTGTGGTTAAGTAATTAAAATGTAATAAAACAATGAAAAACGTATTTATTCTTTCGAATATGCTTTGACAGTTACTTTCGTACAATCCAAGTATTGCTGTATATGTGTTTTTATACACAGACAACTGTTAGGTTCGGAATATTGATTCTATCGAGAAGAACCTGCCATGACACTCGATATTTATTATTTCAGCCGCCGATTTTAGATTTTTCTCTTTTTATAAATCATCTATCGCGATTTTTATAACTTTTCTCTTCCCACACTTCACCTCTTGCCTTTCTAATATTTTTACGCCACGCTATGTAACATATATAATTTTTATATAAGAGCAAGAGGGCTATATTCGAGACGTGTCAACTTTTGATTTGCCTCCCTTAATAATCAAATTGCCCCACTGTGGGATGTAGACTCCACTTTGGGAAACACTGGCCTATCGCATAAATTAATAATTCTATTTTTGTTACAGATAATGTCCACCTTTAGTTATCATTTACTAATATTTTGGTATTTATTTTAAAATGTTTGTATCTATTTGACAGCAAGCTGGCGTACAATCTCTAGTTTGTTCGCTATATTTTCGCTGCGCGGTTCAGTGGAAGCGCTACAGGGCGTTTGTTTCCTTTGTTCGCCTCAGGAAGAGAGGCTGTATCTCGCGGGCCGGCGGCTGAGCTCGCTTTCACGTCAGTCGCGGTGACGACGCGCGCTCCACTTTGCAGTTTGTCTCTCTGTGAGAAACATCGCCCACAGTGTCAACTGCAAAAAACAACTTGAAATTCATTACGCCGTTGAAATATACCGTACATTTTTAGGTTTTTTAAAGAGTGCGTATGACAAATTGTTTGTGTGGTAATTAATTCATGGAGAGATAGAAATATAATGCTTTTCTATTGTTCACCTTTTTAAATTGCGAATCTATTTATTCTGTTTAAATATATCTAATATATAGGAGGTAAAAATAGTAGTACTGACGATGGTGTTATCACAAACGGTGATTTCTTCCAGACATCTATTGGATGGACTTACAGAGTAATCAAAAATAGAGACGACGGTCATTACGTCATAGAAGGTGTTATAAATTTGACGATAGATTTAACACCAAAATAACTACATATGAACTACAAATTGACCCATGAAATCTTTGAATAATATATCAATTCGAACAAAATTACCGTGACCTTGCAAAACTAAAAAATAGTGTAAATACAGGTCTATATTTTAAATAACAAAAGGACCAATATTTAGCCGCTTCCGCACTTGTAGTGGTAGTCGTACAACAAAGTGCACCGCCCGCCAGCCCGCTGATAAATGCGTATGCGGCAAACAATGCGAATCACACAACCGCTACCGTCAAATCACTCAACACGTGTTTCACCCCTCCACGAGGCATCTTCAGGAGTTATGTTACATCGATTAGTGTAGTAGTAACACTCATGCACCAGTGTGCAGTGCACACCACTGCATGTGCGGAAGTGGCTAAATATTGGTCCTTTTCTTACTTAGGATGGACTTCCGCAAGGCAACGTCTGATTCCATTAAAGGTCTATATTTTGCTTTTGACATATAATATCCTAATCCGCTAAAATAGTAATATGTAGCGGCACGAGCTGACTATCCTGGAAGTCCTCTTGCTGCGCTACATTAAAAAGAGATCTTGGGCTGGGCGGCCTGTGCGCCCTGCCACCTTAAACCCGCGGAATCTTCAAATGCCATTTAGACAGCTGTGAGATTCCGGTCAAATAAAACATAATAATTAGATCTATTATTTTTTGCAAAGTTTTTGTTTATTATAACTGGAAGATGGAGTCTACTTTTAACAAATAGTGAAATACGATTTTAAATATTTTTATTATGAGTATTTTTAAACATACAGCCTTGAAAAAGATTGCGCGCCGCAGGAAATGTTTTCAAATTAAGAACTCTTTTAGTGTCCAAAGTCGTAAGCCAGATGTTTCCTCTTACGTGCGATCACTTTACTCTTCAATCTTGTTTCTTATTTATGTGGTCTGATCTTTCTTTCTGTAATGTTGTACATAATAATTTTTTATTATTATGTCATCTATAAGGGAAAATAACACAACCAATATTTATATGGTAACTTTAAATGTACTTATGTGTATACTTCTAATGCATCTAAATAAATAAATAAATTGTTCCTTAACTACTAAATATTTATGAGTAATGCGGCAATCGACAATGTATTCAATATAGATAGAATAGTAATGACACAATTGATGTCCAAAGCCTGGAGTACTATTGGCGCAACTGGCGTGCCCAGCCGTCAAATAAACCGCTAACGAAGGCATATGGTGTTGGAAATATGCACTACATTGAAACTTGAGGACTATTTACATTGATTGTGTCCATCTCACACAATAGCTGCTTGATTCTACATTTCAAATACTTTGGTCATATAAAGTGTAATAAATACGAAATGCGGAGAAATGAAACACGGAGGGAAATTGTAAGAAGCTTGAAACTAGTCTATTATACATATAAAAGCCTCTCCAATAAGTGTAAACAGTTTTGGGTTAGTAATTTAAATAATAATTACACATACACCACGTAGAGATATCTCCGAGTGTACCGCTACAGTTAATTAATAGCGCTGTCGTTTGTAAATAAGGAGGGTTCACAGAGGAATACGGCTGCGTGAACAGCGGGCTCGCTCAGCCGGGAGGCGTTCCGGCACAATCGTTCAATAAGCCGCCCGGCCGATAGCGCGCTGAGCCGAAACGATATCGCCCGCGGAATTACTAACACGCAGCGAGATGATACTTACACGTTCAGCGCTAGCGGCTCATTGCGGTACGTTTAGGTAATTGTTACCTTTTAGAATAGATCGTCTGTTGGTTTTGGAAACTAGTGTTAAATGTATCACGACAATGTTTATGGGATTCCATGTCACATTCATCGGTGCGTTAGTGCAGACTGCCGCTAATACAAAGAATTAATTATGAAATTTTCTTACATTATCAATAACAATAGTTTGTTTCAAATCCCCAATATGCGTGTGTGTGTGCATATGCGCGTGTGTGTGTGTATGTGTGTGCTTGTGTGTGTGTATTATATCATCACCATCATCATTTTAGCTAACAGAACCTCATTGTCTCATAAACTTGCCCCGAAAACCTCGTGAACTAGATTATGTCGATGGTTTACCTAATAGGGGACCTAAAGTCGCCGCGTCTACCGACAGGTGCAAAACACACTAGAACATCTCGGCTACAAAGGCTTTCGGCCGGCGGTTTTTCGAGCGACGTACCCGGCCCTCCGCCGTCAAACAATATCTATATATATCTATATATATATATATATATATATATATATATATATATACACACACACACAATACATTATTAAAGAAATTCCAAGTCAAAATATCGAAGAGAATTATGGGAAAATACAAAGCAATCGGCACTCAATTTTATCCGTGTAAACTCATGTCCTTCTAAATGAAATATCCGTGTCTCTGTCGTCGTCAATAAGAAAAAACTTAACGAACTCTTTTATCTGTATACATTAGCTTTAATAAAACGAGCGCCGCCCGCCCGGCTCATGCGTTGCATATGAATTTTCGCTCCGGACTCCGCGCCGGAGTGCATTACTTTAATAGTGGAAAAGGTAAAAGAATCTCAAGTTAAAATTACCCGCATTTACGGAGCGCGCTCCTTGCTTATGCTCGCCATATACAAAATACGTTTAAATATTATCTTACCGGTCACTTTGACGATTTTCGGAACAAGCTTATGCCTTGTAGAGGGCGTCTATTGGCTCTCTATTTAGTGTTATGATGATGATTATCCTACATAAAATTATTCCGAGTAAGGCTTTGCTTTTCTCACGGAAAGTTTTAAAGTAAAGATAAAATTTTAATTAATTGCATTGTGTAAAAATAACACCTTTCTTTTCTCTTAGAAACTATAAATTAATAAAAAAAAACACAAGGTTTCAAATATTTGACGTAGATCAAGATAAACCACGGATTAATTAAGAAAAGGACCAATATTTAGCCACTTCCGCACATGCAATGGTTTATTAGTGCCAAACACAGTGTGTGTCTCTGTGTTTGGCACTAATCGGTTAAACATATCTCCTGAAGTTGCCCCGTGGAGGGGTGAAACACGTGTTGGATGATTTGGCGGTGGCGGTTGTGTGATTCGCATTTTTTGCCGCATACGCATTTATCAGCGGTCTGGCGGGCGGTGCATTTTATTGCACGACTACCACTGCATGCGCGGAAGTGGCTAAATATTGGTCCTTTTCTTACTTAGGATGGACTTCCGCGAGGTAACGCCTGATTCCATTAAATAAACCACGGATACTAGTATTACCTTTGGTTAATCGCCTTATGCTTGATGATCTCAGTAGAGCCTCCGGACAAGTAGGTCCTAAAATAAATATTGACAAGACGAAGTTGATGCCTAATGTACATGTCATGCATATTCATATAGTTGTCGGAGGTGCTACGCTCGAAGTTGTAGACGAATATATACACCTGGAACAAACCGTCCGGCTTGTTAAGCAGCTTTCGAACTTCGAAACATCGTCTTGACATCGAAATACCGCGAAATCAAAAAAATAAAGGTCTTTGACGAATGTGCGTTGCCGGTGTTAACTCACGGATATGTGACTTGGTCTCTTACTATGAGCTTTATAAGAAACTCGCGGTCAGATGTAAAGAAGAAAAACTATGTTCGAAGCTCTGCTGGGAAATCGAATCAATAATGAAGGAGATCCGTAGAAGAACCGAGGTCACCAACTTAGCGAAATAATTACTCGTCTGGAATGCTAGTAGACAGGAGATATCGCTTGTATAATCGATTATCATCGGTATCGAAAGGTTCCAAAATGATGACCAAGTGCCGGAAAATATAGCATGTATAAACCTGCACTGCGTGTACTGACGACATATTTTAGATTTCTGGTAATCGCCGGATGATGACAACTTATCTTCGTGGCGATTTAAGACGAAGACCTATACCTTGGAGTAAGTGTCTATCTATCTGAAAAGGAGAAGAAATGCAATATCATGATATTTCAAGTCTTGCGCTGTACCAAAACAATACACAAACTAAATTACACACTCACACTTATAAATAACTTGAAGTCAATCAAAACCAAAAACAAAGCGAGTTTTGATCTTATACAAAAAGTAAAAACCTATTGTACACCTTCCATTTAAAAAGTAAGTAAAAGCATTCCACCGCAAATATAATCACATTACCAAAAAAGCCTTCTTTATATATTTCAAATAGGACGAGTTAAAAGCGACATATAGCCTACAATCATTTTGTTTGAGAAACTTTTTTTTTAAAATTCATGTGTTAATTCACGAACCATTACATGACAGTTATGTACCAATAAGTTGCTAACTTTATGGAGCCCAAAGATATGTTAAACCAGCTTAACATGTTGAAATCAAAATTTGGCTAATTTCCAACAGAAATGCTTTAATTATTGCAATAAACAAGCGATAAGATAAAAATTACCACAGAATTTTCAAGCTTAATTATAAGGTGTTCAGTGCAACGATCATAAATCTTAGTTAAGTTGCCTTACGGCGGCAGGTGTCGAACGAAGTTAAAATTTCAGATCCATTTGCTTGTGCAAAACTACCCCGAGCATTGACGTCGCACTTTGAGAAACTACAAACTTGGGAGATAAGCCCCCGCGCGACGGGAATAGATGGGACAGTATTAAAATCCGTTAAAGGTTTTAAACTCTTCTCAGGGACTGCTAAAGTCTTCGAGCGGAGAGGATTTATGCGGGACTCTTGTCAAATTCTTTTAAATACACAAAAAGTATTGACACTAGCCTGGAAAGAGAGATTAGGTGAAAAGTTTTGCACTTTTAAAATACAACCACATTCGTTACATTACCTACGTTATAGTTAAATACGACAGGTAATACTAAATAATTATGTAACATCAATATTTAAACGAAATATTAATTTATAATTCATTTTTTTGGTTCTTTAATATAATCTCCTTGACAATCTATGCGCCGTTGCATCCTGAAATTATTATAAGAAACAACGCACCTCACTCGTGCCTGTGAGGCTTTTTCACGGCATTTTCAAGCGAAGCCATTGCGTTTTTTATATCGTAAAATCGTATTTTAAAAGGTTTTTCTTTTATTTATAGTAATAAACGAAAGAGGCAAGGTGCAGTATCGGAACTCACCCAATAATTTTACGCTTACAATCTTCTAGCTCTCTGTTGTTCGTTTGGTGAGGTGCGTTGATGCGTTTTTATGATAAAGGAGGATAACTCTAATTCTATTCACGAATCGTTCCTGTATTTTAATGGCATGTCCAACCAAATAATGAAACGATCATTATTTTTTCCCATGCTTCTTCTACTGTTTATTTTTTTCGCATTTTTTCTTAAGAAAACATCAAGGCATATTGCAAGGTATGTAATTACATGCATAAAGTTTTTGTAAATTCGTTTCACTTTTCTTTTCACAATCTATTTTACCGGTCTTAAATTGTCATAGAGGCTTGGATTAAAAGAAATGGACTCTTGCTTGAGACGAGGTCTAACTTTTCCAAGCGCTAGGCGCTAGTCAAAAATTAGAAATGTTAATTAAAACAAAAATCAGTCATAAATTGTGATACTGTAAAACCAATCGTGCCTGGGAAAGAAAACAGAAGGTAGGCAATGCACAGAATAGCATATGTATGAAAGAAGTAAGCAGATGAGGAGGATAAAACTAAGTATAGAAGAAATGGTGAAAAAATGAGGAGAATGTGAAATAAAGAACTAACGAAAAAATATTTAGCGATTGTAACCTCCCTGTCCCAGCTATGATAAGAGAAAAAGAGAAGCCCAAAAATAACATCATAATAAAATAAAAAAACCCCCGTTTTACCAACTACGTTGAATCATATTTTACAGACCACTCGTTGTTTTCCTTAGTGGATGATGAAGATCCCTACACTATGTTAGTAAATATGAATCCCATTCTAGCTGTCATATTCCTAAAAAGCTTGGCTATAGACTGAGGAGACGAGGGGTGGTTGTCATGACATTCAGCTGACTGTTTTGGCAGAATTGACACTCTTCTGGGCCCTTTCTATGAATTATAATGGTTTCTCAGAAAAAGAATTTGTGGAAAGGTGTAGACAACCTTTCTCGGATTTATTGGATCAATATTAGTAGCTTGAACGTCTATGGGATTATCACCACACAGAACAATTTACATAGTCCAAGCAAAACCGTACGTGTGGTTTCCTTAGTATTTAAATAAGTTAAAACAAAACATAAATAATCCAATCTCGAGCACAAACAGAAATAGTATATTCGTAAATTTACTTTCATAAATTCGCCCCGCCTGAAGATTAACGTTTCAGTACAAAGACAAATTTCGGCGTCTACGTTGACATGATAAGTTGTTGGGAACATATCTGTCAAGTAAAATATTAGAGACGCCCCTCGGGGCTCGTACGTTTTGCTTATGTAACTTTGGAACTAAGTTAGCCGACTTAACGTGTCACGTGGATAATCGCGGCCGCGAGACAAATTCGATATAGACGACAAATTGTAACTTTAGATCATTCTTTTGACTGCTTCAGACCGAAATTATTCTGCAGCTCGCAGACACACAGTTATGAAAAAAAAACTAAACAGAATCATTTATTAATTAATTTATATCGTTATGAATCAGAATAGGTATCGAGTACTCAAGCGATGAGTTTGATCTAATAATCTAGTCTAATTATAGTGAGTAATTTAGCGGTGGCGGCTGTGTGATTCGCATTGTTTGCCGTATACGCATTTATCAGCGGACTGGCGGGCGGTGCACTTTATTGCACGACTACCACTGCATGTGCGGAAGTGGCTAAATATTGGTCCCTTTCTTACTTGATCTAATTATCCATACAATATTTCCGTTACTACCCGTACACTGGACTGTAACTATATGAACACTGATTCACTAAGATAACCGGTTTTTTGTCCACTATCCCTGGTTATCGCCTCCTATTGTTGATGTTGCGTCAAACAATAAACTCTCCGCCTTCCTCTAGAGCGCTGCATATGTATCACTAGCTGATAATTTCTAGAAGGTTAGACACTGGAGGCAAGTTAAAGAAACAATGAAGTCACCTGAAGGACGAGCTTTCTACCAGCTGTAGAAAAAGGTGCAATAAAGCGAGGGACGCACAGTAGAGCCGGCATAACTTATTGTCTTAATTACCCCACCTGCACCATTTGCAAGCCATCAGCCCCGACTGACTCGTTCATAGAATTCGCCATTTGTTCCCATCGGTCTTTTATTTTTGGGTATATAAAAAATATTATGTACAAAAATTTTTCAGCACACGATACCAAAAAAGTTTCATAACATCGGTTCAAACATCTAAACAACTGTAAAAACTCTCGTCGATCAGTAGCGGCATGTTTTATCTATCGCTAAATGTTATATTTAATAATAAAAATAACACGACCCTAACACAACGACAGCAACACATTATCGATGGCGTCCGAATTCAAATCGACGTTCGAATTTGAAATCGAACGCACTAAAATGATTAAACATAAAAGTATTGTGGCCGTAGCAGCCAGCAATACAAAGCGTGAACGCAATAATTTCTACGAAAAACTTTACTCACAAAATAAAACAAATTTATAACAAACATATGACAGTCTTATCTGTGACTAGAGGTGATGTAAGGCTCTTAATACGTCATATAAATAAAAATATAATGTCCCAAAACTGTTATTCAATAAATGAATACATTAGAATAAATATTCCAAAAAAAATGAGACAATTATAAAAAGATTTTTAAGTGACAAAAACTATTCTATACAGCCTGGGAAAGTATTAGGGTAAAAAGGTAGAATAATACCGTGCTCAAACCCTGACTATCATTAAGGTTATGTCAGCTAATAAATGCCCACTGCGAGGCATAAGTCTCTTTGAAAGACGTTAACTGTGTCGAAAAATCACTTGCATGTAAACGCATTTTTATCTTTCTATCTATAAGCATCGGGAAAAGTAGTGTACTTCCCAATGATTCAGTACAATTAACACAATAGCTACGCCAGTTTAAATACCAACTGTATGTTTTTTTAACAAAAAGTAAAGCGACTACACTGACAAAGGAAACAGCTAACCTACATCCCCCTCGACGTTGAGTGAGGTCGTTGAGTTTTTACTGCACACGAGTAAGTCATGTAAGTGCATATAGTGCTTATTTATTTTACCTTCACTTTGACATCGCTGTTTTAATAATTAAGCATAAAATGTGATATAACAACAAGGGCCATGAGTACCGTCATTGTAATTAAATACAGCAACAGATAATTACAAAAACATTTACCCAAAAGAAAATATATTATATAACATATATATAACATAATATTTACAATATAAGCTCTGAAAGTAAGATTTGTTTCTTCTTCTTTTCAGCCGGTAGACGCTCAATGTAAGGCCTTGTGTAATACGCCTGCCTCAAAGATCGCCACGACGACCGGTCTGCTCTGGTCGACGCTGCCCGACTCCTGAGACTTTCTTGTCTACCTTGTCTACCAAGGGGTGGCCATGTAGCATCTACTGGATCATGGTCGTCACTCGCAATTCTTCGAGCTACATCGGTGACCTTGATTCTCTTGCAGGTTTCATTTAAGCTTTTAGATATAAATTAAAAATGAAATTAATTTAATAATTATTTTTCACTATTAAAAACATTGCAAAAATCAAATGATAGTAGCAATTTATACAAAGTGCACTATTATATATAAAATATTTCTATTAAAATACGATTGACCAATAACTTCTGGTAGTACAAAGTATGCAGGGTAATATTACACAATAATTAATTTATTTAGCAAAAGATCTACATATTTACTTGTTTAAAATATTTAAACCTATGACCAACCAGCCTGTATATAATAGAATGTAAAATTGACCTTAATTTCATGACATGAATAGACCTTAGACTATCGCAGACTTATGAATGAGACCTCTGCATATATATTGGATGTTAAAAGCGGAAGCCCTCGCTATGGAATACAAAGTTAATGAGACCTATTTTCTGAAGGCTTGGCCCGTATATTTTGTTTTTATCTAGATGAAACAGTTTGACTCCCGATTCTTGACCATATTAGATGCTACACAACACTATATCCAAGAATTTCTCATCGATTTTTACGATCTGGACTTGTCCAATCAAGGAGCAAACGGTCTGAGTCGAAACTCTTCCGGGTCCTCCAGCTATGTTAGCTTACAAGATGGTATAGGGTTAGATGCCTTCTGCGCCCACAGGCCTGGACCCGCGGGACTTGCAAATACCACTTGCACATACACCTGTTCGGATGATAAACGACCTGAGAAAAATAGGCAAAAGATACTCAGCGGCACAGTTTATTTAGTTAAACCGTTTGACTGCTACGCGGCAGCTTTTCAATTTGAAATCAAAAATTCCTTTTATTTATTAATTTATTGCTTTTTACTGTTTCTTACTGCCTTTTTGCAAAAGACTTGGCAAAAAAAGAGAGGAAGACCCTGCGTAAGAAGGGAAAACGATGTAATTAAAGTCACCAGTGCAGATTGGTTTCAAAAAGCCAAATCTAGGTAGGATTGGGCATCTTTGGAAGAGGCCTTCACCTGCAGGGTGGATCTAGAAGTAGGTTAATAAAAATCATACCGAAGATTGTAGTCACTTTTTAATTTTATAATTTTTTTATCTTTTTATGTTTTGTTTTTTAAGTTACTCCTACTTTTTACTAAGTCATGTTTAACTTCTGTCTAGAGATAAAAGGATTTTTATTTTTTATATTAATTATTTATTTATTACATTTTTGCATAACTCCAAAAACTCTCACTCCTCTTTACTCGCAAGTGAGGCGATGTTCTCCTTCTCTGTTCTCTCTGTTAACCAAGACTCC
Organism: Battus philenor; assembly: GCF_028537555.1. Lineage (NCBI taxonomy): Eukaryota > Metazoa > Arthropoda > Insecta > Lepidoptera > Papilionidae > Battus > Battus philenor. The sequence goes on along the minus strand of NW_027181686.1, from coordinate 229,556 downwards.
TTAAACCCATTACGACGCCCACATCTGTCCCTAAAATAATAGAGTCCAACGTCTGATAAGTTTGAAACGTCCTTCAAATTTTATTTCTGCGTCTATCAAAGGTTTCGTTTCTATTTAAAGCAGAGCAATCAGAACTTAATGGTTGGAGTCATTTGTGACTTAATTTAAAGTATATATGCAAACGATATTCAACCCAAATTTATTAAGATAGGAGTGAAAATTTTTTGATAAGAAATGGTAGCATATTGTAGTGGATCCACTGCTGGATATATATCACTTCTATATGTTTCTCATAAGACCAATAAAAAGCAACATGCTTTTAGCTTTTTCCAAAAATCTTAACAAGATTATCTTGTGGGTGGTCGTCCTAAGATATAATAAGCCTGCTTACTGCCACTTCAACCACAAATGTGATCTGAATAGTCAACAATGTTGGAGCCAAACGACATGGTTCCTGATTATAATTCTCTCAGAGTATGTTATTGAGTTAGTATCTTTGGATATAATTAAATTTATGTTCCTAGTCACTTGATTTTGCAAATGACATGACGCACACGTGATATTTAAGAACAGACGGTTTGATGTTTGTCTTTCACCACCGTTCTGCCGCCCATATATAAAGGTGACTAGCATTCTCTTTATCGGTAAGATGGGGAAGTACTCGAGTAACAAGACTAACAAGAGATATTTGAAAACAGATGGCTTGACGTTTACTGTAATCGTCGTGTCGCTCACTATGAAAGGCAAAAAGAAATATTTCTAGGATCCCATCGCATAGATTTTTTTTTATAATGACCCCCGCTATCGGGGGCCTCTCGTACCCCTATTTATGGTGGGACAGGGACTTTATTTGCAATTTATTTTTTCACATAGTTTTTTATTTTCTTTCTCTTCTTTCGTACTTTATTGTCTCTTTCGGACTATTATCTATCTTTCATGCTAAAGTTCTTCTATCTTTCTCTTTTGCTCTGTTCAATCTTTCATTCTTTCCTCTTTTGTTATTACATTTTTTTTTATTATTTTACATTATTTTTTTTATTGTACATTTTTATTTTACATTATTATTACTTATCCTATAATTATTCTCTATCACAGTTTTATCCCATCGCATAGATTAATCAGCACTACAACTTATTGTCCCATGTGAACACATCCGCGTGTGCAGCCCGGGGGGTGAACACTTCCGCGGCGGGCGTGGGTGGTGTATCCCCGGTGTGATTACGAGCGCCAACATCTCGCCCCGGATAAATAATTCAGCAGCGCTTGACCCGGGCGGCGCTTCTTAAGTGCGCGTTGAAGCTGAATATTAACTTGAACGCAGTTGTGCAGTAAACACTTACGCCTCAAACTAACTAGGTACTTCAAGATTGTTAACATTTTTTTATTAAGTCATCTGAAGATCAGAGAAGTTAATTGTCTACTATAATTCAGTACTTCACATCGTATTTACGTTTGCTTTAAGATATATACTACTACTCCGCTAGCTCAGTGACCCAAAGTGGGTCTTAGCCTCCGAAGCGAGAGACTTCCACTTTCCTCTATCTTGCGCCATCGTCTGCCATTGGCTGACATTCAATTCGCGCAAGTCTGCCTCAACGCGATCGATCCAGCGATACCTGGGTCTACCCACTGGTCTTCGACCCCTCGGTTTTTCCAGGTACGCTACCTTCACGCTCCGATCCGATCCCATTCGCTCCAAGTGACCAAGCCAGCGGATTCGTTGAGCTTTATATTCGTCAATGATATTTGGCTGATACTTTAAGATATATGATGATACGTATTATTCATCATCATTATGGCTAACAGAACGTCCACTGCTGGAGATAGGCGATCTGATATCCAACAGATCAGATAGGAAGCAGCTGGCATCCATCGTCTTCCGAAGACTTATAAAGATTGTCTGAGAATCTAGAAGCAGGTGCTTTAATAAAAGTAATGACTCATACTAGACAAGATTTGCAAAGTAGAGTTAAAAATAACTAACAAATATCATTACTTTATGATCTTGGAGCTCTGTGATCACGCGAATTATATCATCTACGTGTTTTTCTTACGTGTTCTTACGTGTTTACATAAGAATATAGTTTATACAGTTTACTTTTTTCATAAAAATTTTTTTCAAAAATAAAAGTTGCCTATGTTACTCCTTATCACATCAGTTACCTGCCAATGAAGACCTGTCAAGATGGGTCCAGCCATTAACCAAAAAAAAACATACAGAAAGATAGAAATTTTTTTAAAGACTTTTTAACTTTGGTATATGTACCTTTTACGTGTTCACATAAATGTAATAAACGCGGACATTTTAATATTACAAACAGACACTTCAATTTTATTTATTTGTATAGATATACAGAGTGATTAGTTTTATGTCATAAAAGTATAGAAATTCAAGAGAAATTCAAAAATAAGTTTCAGAAATAATTAACAACAAAATAACATAGCGCGAAAAGCGTTTTAAAAACTGGGATTAATACACACAGAAAATAATTATTGTTTATTATCTGTCCCTTCATATTATACTACAATATTATTGGCCAGTCACATTACGATAGATAAAACACGTTAATATATCATATTTTAGAGCGATCTCTTTGTACAAAATAATTATAAATAGATTTAAAAGCTTATGCTGACAAATGAGCTATACTTTCTCTTCTTCTTCTCTCTTTCTTTCTCATACATAAGCAATCACAGACAACAACTATAAATAGATTTAAAAGCTTTAACGATTTTGCTGACAAATGAGCTATACTTTCACGTCTTCTTTTCTCTTTCTTTCTCATATATAAGCAATCACCCTGTATAAATAAATACAGATTCATAAAACGGCAACTGCTATGAAGCTACTAATTCAATTTCAAAATACGCCTGTGCGTGATGTGTGTGTTCGTATTTATACTCACATGTATATATTTGTGTGAAATATTTAAGTTTCAACTATAGGATGCACACAGACGTCGACCGGTAAGGAACGCACTATGTTGTGTGTGTGTTAGCTTCGTAGTCGCACGCCCGGCTCGCTCGGCTCCAACAGGTATTACGTCGGAGCTCTCGTAGCAATGGCAGAAAACCATTTATCACCGCAGCGCGGGCGCGGGATTCCCTCGCAATAAATTTCCATATTACAAGAAGGAACCTGGTTCTTGCCGTAGATAAATGCACGGAAATATTACCATTTTTATTCGCATTTGCATGTCTTTGCTGACGCTACGTGAGAATTACGTCATCGTAAGCGAAAGATAAAACGAGACGATCCGCACAATCCTTTTGACGGGATTTTCAACTTGAATTTACAAAAATTTTACACAAACATAAATTGTACAGTACAAATAAATGACATATCCTTTTATTGCCTCGTCGATCTATAGAATTAATTTCTGAACACTCTATACTTCTGCAGAAGTTTGAAGAGGTGAAATAAAGTTTAATAGAGTGAGTATAATATTCCTATAGGTCTTTAATCCTGAGCTTAACCCACTGGGTTATGATTAAGGGTCAGTTTTAGAGACTAAGGTTTGCACCATGATAACTTGGAGTCCCTAATACGATCCATATGTGAATGTAAACGGCAGTGAAGAATTGACATCAACGCAATCACACCGAAGAGAGGCTCGCAAATAACATGTGTAATTTTTTTAAATAAAATGACTGTTGACCATAGTGTTTAGTCTAAAACCACCAATATAACTTAATTAAACTAAGCATAGATTACTTATTACATATACGTACACCTACACGAATAGATTATCATGTTAATAGGCGCGGCGTGCGGGCACTAAGCCAGTTTGTCCCTAAAGGTTTAGCAATCAAGCTTTGTGGGCCAGCGCTTGCTCGAGTTTCCCCTGAAAGCCTTCCAAAAGGTTAATTTAATTCACCGAGTGTGTGATCTATTTTCAAACTGCGAGCTGCAATCAATTTGTTTCAGCAACACGTCGTAAAAGCGTTCACAAAGCTCCATGAGAAATATATTTATTATTAAATATGTATGTATATCTCTGTGTATTAATGACATTGATAAAGTCGTCAGATTAAGCAGGAAATCTATAGGCTAGATCCTATGTTGAGTAGTCAGTCTTGTTTGAAATGATGATAATGATGATGAAAAAATCGGGTTGGAAATTTATTTGTTATCTGTTCGATGCCGTAAAATACGTTACTATGTATCAAAGTATTGCTACAAAAATTTGAACTTTATCATAATAAATAAACAAATAATGTACCTCACTAAAAATAGAAGAATTTTAAATTCCCCGATAAAAAGTATTAGCTCTTATTCTCATAATGTTAAATATACATATATATGAACTATGTATCGATAAGCTAATTCCGACCGGCTGGCAGCGAGTCATCGCAGTTAACATTGTATATATTATATCTGTATATGCACTATATTTGCTTTGCATATTTTGTGTACTGCATTATTGTTAATGCACCGATAATTTTGACGCATGTAGATGCATTTCCAGATGACCCCTGATGATCAGCCTTGATCAGAATTGGCTGCCTGGATTCCGGGACTTGCCACGAACTTATAACAATTGTATAAGATTTCAAGTCTATGAGCCTTATGGTTCCGGAGGTGTTGTGATGAGTCAGTACATAAGAGGAAATCTAATATATAAAATTCTCGTGTCACGGTGTTCGAACTTGAACTCCTCTGAAACGGCTCGACCGACTTTTACCAAATTTTATATGCGTATTCAGTAGGTCTGAGAATCGGCTACTATCTATTAAGTGTTAAGGGTGGTCCACCCCTAAATTATTTTTTTTTTATTTTTAGACATTTTTTTTGGTTTTTATTTTATTATGATACAGCATACAAAAATACATACAACACTAAATTTTCACCCCTCTACGATCAACCCTTATTTTTATTTGTTAAATAAAAAGTTTAATTTTTTTTGCAAAACAACGTTTGCGGGATCAGCTAGTAACTGTATAAATATATGTACATAGATAGGCTTAACACACACACGCACGCGATTACGTACATAGACGTTACTTTTTTACGTACACAAAATGAACATTGCCTTACGTACGAATCGCACACAAATGAAACTTTTGATATTCATCGTCTCTATCATTTTTAGGTGCAAACCGCGGAATTGGATTTTAGAACTGTAATTAAAACAATACAACGCAGTCCGACCGCAGGCGATACGCAGCGCGCCGGCCGCGGACCAAATAATTCACTCCCGCGGTCGGCGCGCGCCCGCAAAAGTTCGTTACAGCGCCGCGGCAAATGGACGATGTTCGTTGAGCCGTGCTCTAGTTTTATCTATTGACAATCATTTATGCATACAACATAGACAGTGGCGCCACTGTAGGTGCATTTAACACCCACTTCTTTATACATATGGTTGGACCATAGCGATCACAGCCTTTACCCTATTCTCTCATCCACTCTGGCGTCTACTTCTAGTCCATCATCAGGACGATTCATCCGTAAACAGATTTTAAATCCTTCTTTTAAATATATGGCGAATTTCTCTCCAATTTAATAAATACGTTTAATATTCGACTCCACTCTTTTTCGCGCGCTTCTTGAAGACACACGACCCGTTCTTGGGAATATTGATTTATTCGATTTTCTTGTGCATCTATGTAACTTATACTGCATATAGCGTTGTACAAGTGTACATTAATTATCTTGGTTTCATTAAATCGAAGTAGAAGAAGATATCCTATATATATATATACCGGTTAAAGTTTCATTGACCATTACTAACTGGCCTATTCCAAGATACATCGTAAAATTGGACAGACGGTTCTGTATTGAGTAATTCAATATCTGAATAGGTTTCCTTAGCGTCATATTCTTTCGTTTATATATTATTACTTATAAAACTTCAAGCAACGGTTGTGAACTGAAGTAAGTAGGTGAAATTTATTAATTTATTTACAAATGTCAACAATGTAAATACTTATAATTAACAATATTCTAAGCCCTTGTTAACATAATAGTTTTATATTTTAATAGACATGCACAACATTAGTTTCTGCCAATTACAAATTATAATACTTATTGCGCCCTTCGCCGTATTCTGCAGAACCCTTCACTTTAATATTTAGTGGACTGTAGTGTGAGGTGTGGGGATTGTACACGCTAGGCTAGCTACCAAAAGAAACTCGCAGGAACATACAGGAAAGAAATGCATTATTAACACTGGTTAAATACAAACTAAAATTAATTAATTCAACAACTAACTATACCGTGTAACAAGGTACCGTATCTGCGAGAGAGTACGCGTGGATACCGTCCACGGGTATGATATCCTACTTAAATCTACTCGTGTCTGCGCTTTGGTAGAAGAGATCACCACCAGAATACGTCCGTACAGCACTACGCCGTCAGCAAACAGTTACAATTTCACCATCATCTTTTTCTCCTTTTCAGCTGAAAAACACCTACCACGAGGCCTCCCTCGAAGATCGTCACGATGACCGGTGCTTCTTCCAGTGACTTCCGAGAAGAGGAACTACCCGTACAGTATCCACCGGCTTGTGGTCATCACTCGAGAACCTTTCTGCCCCAACGAGACGACCTGATTGACGAGGCAATACTGGGACGATGTCCATAATATCTTATGTATCGAATCTTGTATATATTGTTTCTGAGCCGCATAGTTGAAGTATACTATATCAGCTTCCTTATCTTCTGAGAAATATAACCCGGGGCTTTTCAAGGTTAGAGTGAACAAGAAGTTACTGAGTTTATGTGCTTTATCTTCGACAACATTATTGCTTTCCAACATGCGAGTTGGTCGCCAGAGACGGACTTGTAAGCGGTTAAAAAATATATCACTGATTGATTATAGATACAAGAGCTTTAAAGGCGCTCATTTGTCCGCTAATAATAAAATAGCAGGTAGGTATTAAATTCAAGCGACAGGCACATAGTAAAAGATCTTAAAACACGAAACATATATAAATAGATCTAAAATCAAAAAAGGTGTGAATGTACAGCTATATCGGTACTAAATATCTTTAAAACTTTTATACCTGTTTTCCATCTCCTTGCATAAAGTACTGACTCAGAAATAAGTTATATTAATTATTATTGTATTGAAATATCTATAGAAAACAGTTATTGTTTTTTATACATTTAATACGATTTTTCTTAGTGTATTATCATACGGTATTTATTATTTTTGAAACCATTCATTTTCAAAAATAGCTATACATCCACTCCTTAAAAGCTTTTACGATTCTATATCTAAAAATCTTGTGTGTATGTACTAACAGCCTTCGGTAGCAGGTTGTAACAACTGACGCCCAAGAGAGAGGTGTTCAACTAAGCAAAGATTCATCTGTTCGTAGGCAGGCAGCGGCTGCGTGGGCGGGCAGTGCGGCGCCAGCCGACCGGAAACCAATCCTGGGGTTAACGCATCGATGCACTGCCCTCATTGTTGCGACAACGAAACACTCGTAGACGCTTGTTTAATTTCGACTAAGATACTTTACACCGTAACGAGGAAATATACGTTTTACGGTGATATTACTTTCAAGTGTTCATCTTGATGGTCTACCCATTGATCTATAATGATGTCTAATATATATGTCGCGCCTATTCGAGTAGTTATCGGAGGTCCTACGCTCGAAGTTGTAGACTATATATACCTGCAACAAACCATCCAGCTTGTTAAATCCGACTTCAAGAAAGAGATCACTCGCCGAATCCAAATCGGATGGGCAGCGTTCGGGAATCTCCTACACCTCTTCTCTTTCAAAATACCGCAATGATGGTCTTTGACCATGTATGTTGCTGGTGATGATATACAGATCCGAGACCTGGTCACTTCCGCCGGACCTCATAGGAAGGCCTAAGGTCACCCTTAGAGTAATGAAAGACTATGTTCAGAGTTTAGCTACAAGGTTGAAATAGAAACGAGAGGATCCGCAGAAGAACTAAGATCAGGAGTGCTCGTGCAACCAATAGCCGTTGCTGCCGAAAGGTTCTCAAGTGGCGACCAGACGCCGATAGACTTACAATCATGTTATCAACAGCTTATATTTCTGCCAAGCTTCACATATTTAGTGTTTATATTTCAACAAACATACACACACAAACACACACACACACATATAAAACAGATAATTAATCCAGTTCCGAAGATAGAAATGAGCGAAGAAGAAGCAGGAAGAAACTCGACACTTGCTGTTTTCAAAAAGCCAAGAGCATTACACGGATTTTCATCACAACAAGTTGTATTTCCCGAATGTAAATAAAGCGGAACCGAATGTCTCCAATATTGTTTATTATTCAAATATTTCTCAATTTTGTTATGACGTTTAGCAAATAGATTGTACTTTTTTTCTTATTAGTGAATAGCCTAGGAATAACGGGATATAACACGGCATAGTGATCCGGAGATGAACGGTACCGAACTGACCGGAGCGGACCGTAGTGGTCTGGAACTCAAGGAAAAGTAGGGTAGCGACACGGAAATATAACAGATAGCGCGGCGCGCCACGCGACGAATATTTACACTCGCGTAGGTTACTTTAACTTTTTTATGAGTCGGTCCGTTGGCGCGGCGCCGTAATTCAAGCAGTTTGCGAGTACGGGCGTCATAAATTAGCGCGGCAGACAGAGGACTCGATTGCAGGTAATGTTGTCTTAAGCCCTCCATTACTCATCTTTATCTGGTTCGTTCGTATAATTTATTATCTCATATCTGCCGCTCCATGCGCCGCATTGTTCTGCGCTCGCTCCGATTGGATAATCCTTTTCAAGTTAAGCTGCAGATGCCACGTATCTGTTATAAGTACACACTCCTTTCCACCTGTACATCGGGAATAACATATGCATCTACTATATGGAGTAGCTCTTTAAAGATATGGAAAACATGACTGGGAATTGCTCTCAATACACTACTAATGATATTTGTGAAAATGATCACAAAAAGAGTTCTTTGTGAGCGCGTTAAGAAGAAAAGAATTTCAAACCAGAAACTGGTAAGAGATTTTCCGTGAATTAATGTATTCCTACTTCTACGGCGAAGAAAATAAAAGCAGGTAATAGATGAGCTATACATAAAATAATTTTACGAAAATTATTTAGAACAATGTAAGATTCACAGTAGTGTATTCATAGTAGTGTACTATTCACAATAGTGTACTATTCACAGTAGTGTACTATTCACAATATTCACAATAGTGTACTGTTCACAGTAGTGTAATATTCACAATAGTGTACTGTTCACAGTAGTGTACTATTCACAGTAGTGTACTATTCACAGTAGTGTACTATTCACAGTAGTGTACTATTCACAATAGTGTACTGTTCACAGTAGTGTACTATTCACAGTAGTGCACTATTCACAAAGTGTACTATTTGAAATTATGAAATCCAAACACCATGGTGATTATATCACTAATGGCATCCTTACTCAAATCGGTGTTCGATTTATAGGCCCAACTCTACACAATAGTTTGTGGTCATAGTGGCCAATAATACGAAACGTTCTCACGTGAAAGCTACAGATGCCATTAGTAGAGAACTCAATAAAAAGTCTCGTTTTAATCCCTATCAAATTGGACTCTTCCTCGCCAACATCACAACCTTCATGAACATGGAGATCTTAACGCTCATTTCGGTTCAGATTTCGTAAAGTCTGTTCTTAGCTGATCTTTACGTAGTAAACAAAATTCTTGTTATTTAGCTTATTAGTTCCAGATATATAATGATGAGTCAGTATATAGGTCTGAAGTCTCCCACATAATGAAACATACACAAATGATAATCTAAAGTAACTCATGTATAGCGTGTTCCATTTTAACAATATACACAAACGACACTGCGATGTTTACACTGATAATGTTCGTGGCACGCGAGACCAAGTCAGACTGATAATCGAATACAGGTACAGGACTTACTTTACACATAAAGATATCCATATCTACTCCTTAAAGATGAGTCCCATATCTGTTTATTTTTAAAACACCGAATACAGAAATGATCAGTTATAAGTAGAAAAGCCTTAAATAGGTAAATGTATACATCCTTTGCAGCTAATTAACCCTACCCAAAACCGATTCAGAAATATTAAAAAGTGTAATGTTAGTGTAGTAGAAAAAGCCTTTTCAAAATTCGGATTACTATTAAAATTAATTGTTGTTTACTTTCTATCCCTGTAGGGTTTGTACTGATCGATTTTATTATTCTGCCCTGAAAATACATTAACGGGACACATTTAAGAATAATCACTTTATAAAGGGGGATTGTAAATAGGTGTAAGAGCTTTCTAGCTTTTTACTAACGAATGAGTTATACATTCACCACTTTAAAGCTCTTATACCAGTTTCTAAGCAACCTGTACATATAGATATAAGGTAGTTACTTAATGCACCACTGACCTACTCCATTCTAAATAAATGAGTATAACTAAAAGATATGATTGGGTAGTAAAACACTTACAGCATCCCCCCGCAGCGAGGCTTTGCCGCGGGTTGCCGGCTGCAGTAACTCGGGCGGGCGCGGCTCGCGGAGTTAGCGCAAAAGCCTCCGTAGCAGCAATTCGTTTAAAACTTTCCGCATTATATAAATAGGCGACGCATGCCCTGAATAGGCAAGCAAATTGAAAGTTTTTGATGAATATTATACGGACAGATGTTAGAAGATCATTTTTTCATTCAGTAGGTAATATCCTGAAACATTACCTGTAGGTTTTAGGTGCGAGTGTCTTTGAAATCCTGCACCACATCATATATCCTATTAAGGTAATGAGGTTAATTAACATTTAATTTAAGTAAATTAAAGTTATTCAATTAAATAAAAATCTAATCCAAACATAATACAACTTATTTAAATATAATTAATACCGTTCCTATTACTTGCATATAGGTGTTCTATGTTCCACTAATGAGATCCGTAAACAAACGAAAGTGAACGACATACCCTAACGGATTAACGAGTTGAATAGGCAGCGCGCAGGCCACACAAGGCCCAGTACAGGTGGCCTTGAAGAAGCCTTAAATTTCTGAAGCGGAGACCAGCGACCGACAAACGCTTGTTGTAATTGTATCGACGTATACCTTTAAAATTAATATATAATCTCGATAAAGTGGTCGATAACTGCTAGATGCAGGTCAACTGGTCTTATTGAAAATTGATCAAGAAGTCATAAGTCAAGTGTGTGTCATCTTACAGCTGAAATGGTGATAATGAAAGGCTTTTTGACATTAATAACTAATAAGTTTATCTCCAAAACTATACTTTTTCAGCTGCACGCATGTTTGAAATCGCGTCACCTCATTCTTTATCTTGATAACATAAATTAACTCTTGATAGATCATTTTTAAAGTAATTTTTGCAATGGATGAGGTTTTATTGCGAATTCTATGCGAGAAACCTATGTACAACAGTGGACACCCTACATTTAGAATTACAATGACGAAGAATGTAATTTAATGTTCCTCCTATGTTTTTATTCAAATAAATAATGATACGCATGAGGAGATTCGTAGGTGAATAAAAGGACCGGCTGACTATAGTGAATTAGATATTTGAAATGACAGTGTACAGGCCACATAGAACAGGATTGGAAATTTATAGGGGAGGCCTACTTCCAAGAAAGGACGTCTTATGACTGAAATGATTTTGATGATATACATAAATAATTCGACTAAAATCGTCGCAAAAAACAAATCACGAAACATTCTTCTCCTTTTAGAACCACCGTAACCATGTATTCACGTTGAACAATGCCGGGCAGACTCAGCTGATGCTCAATTTGACTCTAGTGTCTCATGTTTAGTACTCTTCTCGTGACTACAAGAGTGGTCACTATAAGTGATTCACGAGGAAGGTTATGAATAAACGAAGAAACAACGATGCAAGTGATTCCAAAAGAACTTGTTCAAGTTCTTTGTGTTGTACTGATCAGGACGCGTTCGAGGTCATAGCTTACGAAAACGAATTTGAGTACAAAAGTAAATATTTTATGATTCCAATGTTGCAAAGAGGAAAATAAAATGAATAAAAATAATTAATATTTTAATTTTAGTTGAACGAGAGAACTTTCGCCCTCATTCTCTTAAGTTCGACGTAGCGTGAACTAACATAATGCATATGTTAAAAAACGTACCCAGAAGAGATCGAAAAATCATTAGATATTTCAATGTAAAGTTGTGGGTACTATATTGAGTACGTTGGCTCATATCAATTTCTAACACAATCTCAGCTGAAATCGATTTTATGTATTCAATCTGGTCTGATGTTGCCTCGGTAGCATTATGTTACAAAGTTTTGCTCGAATGCGCCCTAATAAAACAGTTCGTTTATTACGTACTTTTCACTTTGTAATTCAATGCGTACACAACAGAAACTTGTAGCTTTTCTTTTACTTTAAGCTCTGCCTATTGTTAATGTTATCTTAGAAATATATCCAGCAGTGGGAGGAGCACATTGCTCTTGCGAGTAATGGCTGTTGGGGGATATCCACAAAGTAAAAGTCGCGGGAAATCTCTGAATGTGAGCAGTGCAAGAGCGGTCAGCGCGGCGAATCTTCGGTCAACGGACATAATGGTAATGATTATGATATTAATACTGTTGTATAGAAAATTATTGTCGAAGGGTTCCGTACATGAACGAAAATGTTAATATATTCTTATTAAGTTTAAATTATTTACAAGGATAATTGGTGATTTCTTGGTCATTTTGAATTGCTATACTAAATCTTCTTGATAGATAGAGTCTTATTATTATGTAAATGAAAATTATATACACATATACATATATATCTATACAAATATACATATATATACATATATATATATATACAGATACGGCGAGAAGAAATCTTGCCTTTTCTTCTCGCCGTATCTGTATATATATATATATATATATATATATATATATATATATATAATTGAACTCGTACTCTTATTAAAGAAACGTTGCATTTAATTTCATGACAAAAATATATCTAGTCAGCAAACATAAGCGAAGCCGATTGTCCCAAAGAATCTTAATCATTAGACTTAAGTGAGTGGTTTTAGTCGAAATTTTTAAGCTTCATTTGAGAAAACTTTACAACAGGCTTCGAAGTCAATTGTAAAAATTGCTATAAGGCTAAGCCTTTCATATAAATAAATGAACAAGTTAATATATGAATAAATAAAAAATAAGTCAGGACATAAACTATACTATTATGTGTATGTTAGCTTCTTAGACACTGTTTCAGCATCCAGACCAGCTGGACAGAGGCATCCCCAGAAGATTTTAAATAGGGCCGGTAAAAAGCATCTTGCATCTAGCGTCTGCCGACAACTGAAGCATTGGTTTAAACCAGGGCTTCTTAAACTATGGATCGCGAACCCAAATGGGGTCGCGTAGCATAATTCTGGGGTTGAGAGATTTTAATGTCAAATGTTTATATATACCATTTTATAACATCACTAGAGTTGGTGGAATACAGTGGACATGCAGCGTCTAGATACGCGCATTTGTTGAAGATTTTAAACTAATATAAATACAATTTTATAATTTTTTGTGCAATTTTTAATTTTAGAATTTTGTGTGTTTCAAAACTAATTCTTTAACTATATATTTTTATATGTACCTAATAAATAAATCAAGGAAAAATATTAATTTTGAATGACAAAAGTTTAAGAAGCCCTGGTTTAAACTAAAAGAGCCTCCTTAGTGCATTTGTGACCTTGCGGTAGACTAGACCTTGGTGCTAGTAGTCGCTTACTGGCCCGTATTGCAATGTAAAATAACAGTAACAGCAATAGAAGAAAATATGAAGGAAGAAGAAGATAGGATGCTATTATGACAGATAAAAGAAGAAAAATAAAAAAATATACTTGAAAACTTAGTGAAATCAAAGTTACTTTTCCAAGAATTGATAGGGAAACGAGACGTCTGCAAAAAACAAGGTCCGTTAAAAACATTAAAAACCTTTACTTAGTCGTTTGTCCATGTTGTAGATGGAGGTTATACAATCCGCTTACGGGTCTGAAAATAAACAATGATTAAGTTTTATATATTAATATTTAATGCATTTATTTATATCTTCCGACAGCGCGGTAGAGTGGAACTGAGTACTAAATATGTGAATAAATCATATTGTTATTGGCGACGCAAAACTTTGGGAGATGTTTGGACGCGCTCCCAGTTTGGAACTGCGCGAGCACATGAATTAATTAAGCTGGAACGGCGCTGCATTTTTCAGTTCCGGCGACGGCGTGCAAGCGCGGGGTGTATGCGATAAATGCAACCATCTACCCGACAAGTGCCAGCTTTGAGCGGCTAATAAGATTTAATGTGTTTCGGCGCCGGCTTGTCCCAACGGCTTCACACCTTACTCTATACAAATTTTTTTTTCTACGACATAGTTAGTTTTTTACACCAGTTATACATGTAATAGATTCAATTTCAAATTTAACTATGAATTTCGTCAAACAAATCGATCCATCTCGATTTAAAGCATCACATCATTTAATATTTTTCTATCACTAACTTCGGCTTGAAATAATGTGTAAAATAAAATATCTTTACAAAGCCTATCCCTCCGGGCGCTGTGATATTTCTTCGTCCTTAATATCGCTTCTAACTGTAGGCGTTTTCACTCATAAATTTTCATTAGCAAATATTCTTCATAAATATAGTTAGAATTTAAATCCCTTTAGATTAAGGAGATCTTCAAAAAAAAACTGTTACAGGCAGGTTTTGGTTTGACAGGATTGTGAATATATCTGAGCAGACTGATTTGCCGTGAGCACAAAGGTAGACCTGCAAAGCTTGGCTGCTTCACGCTGACCGCTCGACTTCCACTGGAACAGACTCTCGACGCAGATCTCTTACGTTCAATCGCTTGCCGCACTGACTTACCTAACTATTCAGTTATATTTATTTTGGCTTCTTCGTTGTATTTACTTCTTCTTTCTTCCGCCGTCTTTATCCCTTTTTTTAAACTTAAAAAAAAAACTTTGAGTAGAAAAGACAGTAAAGAAAGGAGGTCAATATGTACGTTTACAATAATTATGATTAATTCAAAAAATAGGACGTCCATACTTGCAAGGCGCTGTAAAACTGGTTATGCTGAAGTTTCAATTGCAAAATCTCTCTAATTCATTTTCAATACGCTGAATCAGATTTTTCAATAAAATTCCGCAAAACATTATAAGACTTAAAATTTAAAACGCATATTAAAAGTAAATTGACGGAAAAGGCTTATTATTCAAATAACAAGAATCCTTGATAATGACGCCGCTTGATTATTTTGTTTTCATTTAGGTTATACCTGACAGTGTTTATATACGTAATTCTGTATTATTAAAAGTTTTTCAAAAGATATTTTAATTGGAATTTCTTTCTGCTTTTTCTCCACAACTACAATACCTTGCTAAGCAAAATAAAGTAAACAATAAAATGGGTTAAAAATAAATAACGAATAATAAGAGTTCTGTTTAAACTGCCAATGTTGTTTGAGTGAATTTTATCTTATCATCGATGTTTACTGTAGGATATAGGACTTCCCCTTAGATCTCCAATAGAACCAGTTAGAAACATTGGGGCATTCAGGTTGGTGGAGACCGCAGACTGGTGAGCGTTGTGATTGACTTCCACCCAGAGGGTGGAGAGATAACCTTTTTATGGTCATCTTTTAACCCAGGTCACTTCGAAATGGTCATTGTAAATCTATGTGAGGAGGTTTATGTCTAGTGGTGATGTCCTGAAATGATGATGATGACTTTTTGAGACATTGTAAACTCATTCGGTAGAGAACCAACAACACTAGTTAACCCTGAATAACTAAATGACTGTGACATATGGACTGCCATAACATGTGCCGTGCCCGCGGCCCGCGCTGCTGCAAAACAGAGAAACATAGGACAACAAAAAATAAACTTGAACCGGGATGGAATTCATAAAAAATTGATTTTAATTTAAAATAAAATCTGGTGTAATGAAGCGTTCAAATGAATTAATAAGCCGAATGACGTTTGTTTTCAATTAAAAACATTACATTCAATTCGTTCATTATTAAGTACTTTGACCGTTTTAATCCCACGTACGCTGTTGTAATTGTACACATTAAATGTACATACATGTGTGCATTAAATGTAAAATTCGTATAATTAATGTATAAATCGGTTAATATGAATATATTTATTTATATTATTATTCTCTTTGGAAAATTTTCTGCTGTAATGCGGTCTGGACGGTGCGGTCCGGTAGAGTAAGAGGAGACGGCTCTCCTGTTTGTCGATTATTAAGTAAAGTTAGCGGGGAGCGATTAGCCGAGGCTGTGGTAATCACTTGGGAAGTGCCAGAGGCATAAAGTCGCCGGCTAAACCGATTAGAGCCCCGCGCGTCCCGGGGGCGGGCGGCGGAAACTTCCACTCGTTACGAGATAACTGATTCTATTGGTGAATAGACAGCGCGCCGTTACCGTCAGGTGCGTCCGGACTTTCTAACAAAGCTAATTGTTATTTAAACTGCACGAATATTCTGGAAATTGTTATTCTGAATTATATATTTATCTCTATCGAGTTTTCCTTGCCTATGTTCTCCTAAACTAACATGAAATAGTCTTTTTGTTTAAAAATAGTTCATTGGTTCTCGACGTAGCTCGACGAAGTGGCCGTCTGAAGTGGCAGTGGACGTGACACATCGCTCGTGCAACTGATGGTCGTTGGAGCCGAAAGGTTCTCGAGTGGCGCCCACGAGGCGATAGATGCAGCGTGGGTACGCCCCTTACTAGATGTGATAGTTAAGATCGCGGTAATCTTTGGAAAGACCTGTGGCTTGCAATGGGTGTGAATCAGTTGATAAGAAGAAATAATTGATTACTTTCAATATATATATTTATATATATGTGTGAGTGATCGATGTACATCCTATACTTCTTCCATGCATATCACGCAGGCGCATAATAGATGTTTTTTTGATATTTTTAAACACTTTAATTTTTCACTTCTTACATACTTCATACAAACCGGTCCATCGCCATAATTCATTCCTATTCTTCATTCATTCATCAATCAATCGCTCCCTTCCTTCACTCTTACGTTCCGTTCCCACATATATATGTATGTATATATTTACGCTTCCACTTTATTAAAGCTTTTACACATATAGCTGATCACATTGCATAGTTTAAAACTATTACTAAAATTGTATGAATCTTATCTAAGTACATGTATAGTAATAAATGCCGGATTTGGCCATTTTATCAAGCTTAGCCTGAGAAATAAAAACCAGCATTATACTTTTCTGTAGGCTCCATAAAATTGTAACCTAAGGTTGCTAGCTGCTTATTGGACCACATCTTTATCGTCCAAAGAGGGAGTTTGTAGTCGAAGGCAGATAATAAAGCTTTAAAAAAACTGTTTCGTAACTGTAAACATTTTTACAACACACACGCCTATTCTACTGAATTTAATGATAATTTAATTAAAATCTCTCATAACAAAAACTTTAAAAAGTAATTAAACAAAAATTAATGCAAAATTCTAAGCACCCTGATAAGAATTATTCAAATGATAATGTACCTTGGGAATTGTTTGCGCCGCCGCATTGAGAAGGTTCGTAAAACTGATTACAAAAAGTCCTTATTCACTCTGTTTTGAAAACTTCTCCAATCAGGAGACATTTTTAAATCTCCATAGCTACATGTTGATGTGAAAGACGGCAATATAGGGGGAATCATAATTTGATTATAGCTTATTTCTAACTAGCTGTACCCCGCAACTTCGTCCACTTGCAGTTGTAAAAAAAACTTAGTTTTTTTCGGTTTTATTTTAATTACGAGAGCTGTACATGAATTTCAAAATTTTCTTAAGTTCTTATATCACCCGCAACTTGAAAGATCATTCTTTTTCTGTTATCGTTTTTATTAAAATTAGCAGGAACTGTCACGACGATATATGGAATTCATTGGAATGAAGATGGTACCAGCTGTCGAAAATTGGTCAAACCAACTTAAAAACTCATGGGCTTATACAAAACACTTTTGCTAATGATTATTACATGATCAAATGCAAAATTTACGGTTCTATGAAGGACATACATTCATTTAAATATGTAGCTTGCACTCTACTAGCATTCTTCTTTTAGTGTAAACAAGTTCCACTAGAAACAACATGAACAAATAAACAGCGGCCTCCATTACACAAATACCATCAGCCGTGTACTTGAACATTGTACAAAACATCGCAGGGCTTACAAATTTCATTAGTACGCTATACGCTCGCACTCGGGCCGCACATGCCGTAAGAAGCCTTAAATAACCGCGCGCGTGTGCGACACGCCGCGCTGCAGCTGGCCACGTGCCAGACGAATTGTCTCTGCAGGTTCAGCGCCGCCATCCTGCAGATAAACTTAATTGAAAGCTCTCCGGGGGATTACTACGCTAATAAGACATCATTTTTTGTGCTGTTTTGTGTTTCAAACCCAGTTTTCACATTAAATTATAACAAACAATATTTATAGCATTACTTATACAATTCGACTCGTGTGGTTTTATATAGCATTCTGTCTTATGGTATTTTATAACAGGATAGTGTAACCGATATTATTCTATATTTAAATTACAAAAAAAGCTGTACGGGATATTTCTAACTTAAGATAGCTAGAGATTCCCTGAGAGATTTTTTAAAGATATTGGTATTCTATCCCTTGCTCCGCAAAACATAATTAATAACAAAATATTTATGCGCCACAATTCAAAATCTTATATGAAAAATAGTGAAGTAAGATGAATACTAGAAATAAAAATAAACTCGTATCGTCTAAATTCCGTCTTCAAAAAGTTAACAAATTCTTCACGAATCTGGGTGTACGCATATATAATAAAGTTTAATAACACGTTCCGTTTCTTAGGTTATAAACTAAAATAAAAAGTATTTAAATAAATTACTTTTATTGCACCATTTAAGGTTTTTGGTTAATTGAAACGTTTGGAACTTGATTTGTTGACACATTTACAATATTGTTATTATAATGTATTCTTCAAAATTGTTAAAATGAATATATTAAAGCCACTGTTGAGTTTCTTGCCTGCTCATCACAGATCAGCGTTCCTAACCGGTGGTAGCTTATTACTTATAATGTTAAAACAAGCAACGATTCAAAAGTGCATGTAAATGCCTACTTCAATAAAAATATTTTATATGACGCTGCACCACATTAGTCGAAGAAATACGTACTGGTGATAACTGGCACTAATCCAAAAAGGATCATGAGCATCATGATCCTTTTTGGAATCATCGAGGAATTCAGCGAGGAATATACAATTATTGATAGCATCATAGCGAACATGAAAATGATACTTATGGAAAGTCCCGTCTGGTGAAATCTGTTTAAAAGTTGATGTAATGATGTAAGTAAATAGATACTATCAGCGTATGTGTTGAGATCCACTATCGTGGATCCCCAAATTTTTTTTCGCCACGTAGACCCCTTGCAGGTTGTCGTCGACCCCTAGGAGTCGATATAGACCACTTTGGGAATCACTGGTTTACACGGCATTCTGTGTAAACAATTGCGTGCAAATAAATGTTAGTAATAAGCTTTAAAGTTTTTGTCCGACAAATGAACTACGGTTGAAGCATTTACATCTACCAAACAGCCTGTATAAATAATGAATATATACTTTTTACATTCCAAAGAGGCGTATGTTACCCCATGTATGCGCTGTTATCATTGCAGTAATAACTTCTCGTCCACGTTATTTAATTATAAAGATATTCCCGCTCGTCTGCGCGGCGCCGGGGAGCGAACATTTTTCATAAAATAATTGCGCGATCGCGGGTCTTTGGCCGCGTTTGTTCCGACGGGCGTGCCTTCGTCGATGCAGCGCGGCTCCGAGGTCCGTACAAAAATTCTCACGGCTTAGTACACGGGGGATTCCTTTATCGATAGCTTATAGTCTGTACACACCCGTTTTAAAGAGCACAGCGAGCACCGATATTTTATACGTGAGCGTCTCCGGACGTTAGGAAAATTGTTGTCGTCTGCTATGCTTATTTAGTATAGATTAATGTGAATCTTAGTTTTTTGTTGGTTGTATTAGACGAAAAAAAAACATATATAGCAAAGTACTATGTTTAAAGTACTAAGTACAATTCATTCAATTATTCATTTCAACTAATAGACCCCCACTGCAAAGCAGTCTTCCCGTATAGATAACCACGCTGGTCGATCACGCGCTGCCACCTTCCACCGACTTCCAGCGAACTTGACTTTCTTTGGTCCATGTAGAGATTATACAGCTTAGGAATTAATATTGTCACTAAACAACAAAGAAGGCGTGTTAGAATGTAACCAAAAAACATTGTTGGTATAAAAGAATACAATAAAATGTACCCATATTATATATGATATATATATATATATATGTGTGTGTATATATATATATGTCAGTATAAAGCAGGGCAGGTAGTCGAGATACTAAGAGTCCTATTTCATGTCTCTCATCTCTTATTGTTTTATTAATATTATTGTAATATGTTTATTTATAATATTTGCTTTAAATAGTAGCTTAATTTGATTCAATTTCTATCGAATTGGACTATTCTAGCATTTGTCTGTTGATGTAAACACACCACATCAATATAAATTAACTTGAATATTTTTTTTATTAATAAATTGAGTAAATGTACAATCGCAGCCAGTGACATGAATCCTGTGAGGCGAAGCTTAGCGACATTATTTCAATGATTAAATCACCGCGGCTCAAAAGCGGGCATTGGGAACATTGTTGGCATCCGACATATTTTAAGCCAGGGTAAGGCGAAATCCGAAATATGTGACATTATGTAATCCGTGGCTTAGGTCCCTTTCTGAAAGAAACTCCCTGCTCCCATTGGGGGCGCATTGAAAAGCTAATAATATATGCAAACATCTGTAATATTCATGAAACATATTTAACTGAGCCGGGAGCGCGGCCGCTGGGAGTTGTTCAAGCCGACGATTACTGGCTGGTAAATGACCGTATTAGAAACAATAAACAAGAAATTTACATGACTTAGGAATTACACTTATACTCAAGTAAATTGACATTTCCCATCTCGGAATTCTATTAAACCGTCTCAAGGTCTAATGTATCTGATAAAAAGATAAGAGATGAAAATTCGTTTACTTGACATTAGAACTCTTATTGATCGTCAACTTATTATTAAATTATTTTGTAATCTATTTTATTTTTGACTCTACTCTGCTTTGCAAGGTGTTATAGTTGTGGAGAAGAAGCAGGAAGAAACTCTACAACAATATATCTTTTAATAAGGTTTAACAAGACAGATTTATGCATATACACTTTATCAGATGTAGCCTTAATGAAATCAAAAATAATTAGGCGACATCACTGCCGAGGATTCTTGTCATTTAAATATATTCGTTTATGGAAAAATAAGTCTTTTCTGTCAATTTACTTCTAATATGCGTAAATAACAAAAAACTGGTATAGTCAGTTTTTACGATACCTTGTAAATACTCGTATATTATGGACATCCCTATTTTATTAAAATTTATTGTAGTTATTGAAAATGTGCAAAATATTATGATAAAAATAAAGTGAGACCAATGTAAGAATATTAACCTTATTAAAACGATTTTTCAAGAAGATTCGGGGCCCTGAGGCGTAAAGATCACGGATGACTCTCGGATGTTAAAAACGAGAATGTTTACGAGACAAAAACACATAGTAAATTTTTCCATATATTACAAAGGATTTTCAAATGAAAATAAACGATAAGAATTGGTTGCTCTGGATTATTAGTTTTATTGTCTTGTGTTCGTTCTTTATTATAGTTAAAGTCGCAGGAAGTTGCTGGAGGTGGCAGTGCAAGACTGTGGAAGACTGGTCAACGTGCAGGTCTCTGTGGTAGTCCACCACCTCGCAGTGGGCATCTTTCGGCAGATATGATGGTGATGATTATTTTTAAAAGTAATCACAAAAAAAAAAACAGTGGGATGCAAGCTCTTCTACGCTCAAGGTGCGTTTGATCATAGCAACGTGTTTAAGGTTTACTTATGCTATAATAGGGGATCTGAATTTTAATGTTTTAGTAAAATGGAGCTCTTCTAGTGTTCCATGTCGCATACAAGCGATCGCTTTCGATGATTTTAATAACAATATCAATAATTAAACTAATAAAGGTGATGTAGCAAACCAATCTGTGTCAATATCGCGATTTTTCTGATACGTACTTGAACACGCAGTTCAGGAGCAATAATTTTTCATTTAAATTTTAGAATCACGTGTTCAGCCGACTCCACAGTTTTTATTGAACAAATTGGCCTCTCTTAAACTCACAGAACTTGGGCAAGGCGTATTAGTTTAACGCTTACAGTTTTATTCGATTTTACTCGCGCATTTAATTCCTTTGATTTGGTTTAGCCGATTTCTCGAGCCGATTGGCCTCTACGGGCATTTGATCGCTCGGTACTCTGGGATCGCTCGCGATGTGTTTGTGTCGATGCCTCTCACTTCGAGCGGTGCGATCTGTCTGCGGGAGTGACTCAAAGAGGTCTTGTGCTCTTTACTCTTTGATGTTTACCAAATTAAAGTTTTATCGTCCATTTATATTTTAACACAAGCGATTACTTCTCAGAAAATAATTTATCCAGGTGAAATAGATTATTTTGGCGTGGTAAAAACATCGAAGGGCGCTAGATGAAGACTGTAACCGATCATTGTTACAGGAAATGTATTACGAAAGCCTATATCCACTATTGTACGCCTTACGGCTGAAATACTCGTGGTAGTTTTAAATCAATTAAAGGAAATAATCGTTAAAAAACACCTCTTTGTATGAGAAGTGCGTTAGTTTTTTGTTGTACACGCAAGTACTATCATGTTTTTACTGAAGTATTTTCCATTGTTTCCCTTATGTATGTTATACTATAGTTAATAAATATTTAGAGTACAATCAGTCCATACTTTCGCTACTGAAATGGTAGGTGAATAAAACCTACTTTTACCTGTTAGTGTTTTTACACATGTGTGTATGTATATATAGACTAATATATTCATAGTAATATCTACTTAAAACATATATATTTATCAAAAATTTTCTTCGAACAAAAGCTGAGAAATAAGACCAATTTAATATAAATCAATCAGATTTACCTCTGCTTTAATGATTCAATTTAAGCCTAAAATAAACCCAGCCCAATCTCCTGATATAAGAAGAAACCGCAATAGGCTCTTTATAGTTTTGATCTCTTTCACAAATATCCTCAGGATACCAACACACACACAAACTGTCGTTATGTATCTACAAATTTTATTTATATTTATTTATGTACTCTATATTGTTCACTAAAACACTATATAAAAAATCAAAAGAGAAATGTAACAAAATAACATAGATAGTAGCTAATAAAAAAACAATTTATATATAGGTACAAGAGGCGGTCCTATTGCTCGAGGCAATTTCTACCCGAGAACCTTTATTTTAAATTAATTTTATGAACATTTCAAAAATGTTATGCGTGACTTAAATTTATTTATATTTCTTATATTTATTACTGATACGCACACTGCGTTCATTTAAAGAGAATTATTATTATTTTTAACAATAGTAGACCGTCTAGGCATAATATTAATAATGGAATAAAAAACGGCTTTGCACTTTGATTATCCCCGTAAAGATTTGTACGGGAACAACAACAATACATCAGCCAAGTGCCCCCGGGCCGACACCGGCTGCCGGGAATTCCCCGAAAAACATTTTTATTTCACTCACTCTTGACTTTGAAGTCTTTATGAGTAAAAGTATAAAAGGTATAAAGTACAGTCGGTAGGCTGTCCAACAGGTAGACCGACGACACGGCTACGATCGCACGAAGTTGATGGATTTGGGCGCGGGCAGCACAGGACCAATCATGTTGACGATCTTCTGGCAAGGCCTGCGTCTTGTAGTATAAGAAATAAATATAAACTCATGATGCCTAAATTTCATTTTGCAAAAGTTAACAAATCCTTAAAAGGTCTTCTTCTTGGTCGTTTAAGTTGATTGCTGAAGGTCGCGCTATAAAAAGCCTTAGTCAAAGGTACGTCGAGTTGCCTTCACAGGAATCTAAAACCTGCTTTTCTTAATGCCTCCCTTATGTGAGGCCTGTGGCCACGCGCACAGAGTGGGGTTGATGATCGCCGTCCTGGTTTCTTTCCCTCTACTTTTTCCTTCTAAAGTTTGAAATATAAAATTTAAAGTATATTATTAAATAAATACTACTATAGTATTGAAGAATTTTTAGTTGAATAAAATTTGTGGACCTTAGTTTGTTGACTTATTGACGTGGTTGATATATATATATATATATATATATATATATATATATATATATATATATATATATGTATATTGTTGAATTTCTCGCCCGCTCTTCTCAGTAGATGCGTTCCAAACAGACGATAGCTTACAACTTATAATATTCCAATAATTGCATTTTAAAATTGTGTGTAAATACCTATTTGAATAAAGATATCTTGAATATCGAGAACACCACACGGCGGCATTGTTATGTTTAACTCGCCCCGGACGTCTGTATCTACGTTTTATTGGCACCAGAATTGTTTATGATGCAGATGCCCTAATTTACGTGCACGAAATTCTCTCTCTCTCGTTGAGTTTGCTCCAAGAACTCCACCGCCACAAACGAGCGAATTAGCTAATGCACCGGCGCTGCATTATCGCTGATTCGGTGCATTGCTTATGTTGCAACATTCATTTATAACTCAAGAACTCGCGTCAGTGACATGTGCGCTCTTTTTTAAAAAACACAAATTTATTCATTTGTTTTTAAACTTTCTACACACATCGTGCGTAAAACAGAAAATGTGAAAAGCTCTGCGTTGCCGTACATCAACCTTATAACAAATGAACATACTTATAAAGAAGAGAATGACATGTACAAACATTACACATACACCATATAATGTACAGTATATGACGGTAAGCTAATTCAACCGCTAAAGGAACTTAACCCTTAATAGCCTGATTTACGAAAGTGATTTTTTTTCAATATTACTGTGTTTGCTTGAGGGTCTACATGAAGGGATGGATGAAGATTTTTTTTTTAATTTCGTTGGAAAGAATATTATACAACAGGAAAATTCGTACAGCCAACCTATAAAAAAATGTAATAGTAATGTGAACATTCGGTTTAAAAGATTGGTATCAAAATTGAAACTCTAGGCTATTAAGGGTTAAATCTTCTTTTTGAAAGTTAAAGAATTTACTAACTTTCTAATTTTAGGCGAGTTGAAGCATGGTTCAGACTAGAAGAATGGACGATGTCAAAGTTGTGGAAAGAAGAAGGTAGTTAAACATTATTTACTATAGAAATACAAAATTGAAAAATCATTTTTTCGAACATAAACATTGCCGTGCGGTATGATTGAATAATCTCAGTACCTGACCAAAATAAACAGACGTTGTAGCCTTATTATTTAATATTCTGTCCCCTGGCTGTCGAAATACCTGCACTCGTCTGTTTATGCTGTTGTGTCAGAGTACAGCACCAATTAAAATGCAATTTGTGCCCAAAAGAAGCGTGTTTATTCACGGCACTGAGTTAACAAGTAGGTACGAACGTATACTGATTTTTCGCATAACATTCAGTAACTACGGAACATTAGACTGTAACTCTATGGACACTGCTTCACTACAAGACCAAGTGATGGACCTACTATCGCGTGTAATCGCCTGATATTGACCGCACCTTAAATACCGCTGGCAGATAATTTCTAGACGATTCCACGCCTAGTAAGGTGATAAGGTAAAGCAACAATAAAGCCACCTGAAGGGCGAGCCTATATTGCAGTCCGTACTTTATTTCATCTCGCCATTAACCAGCTGCATTGAAATGTGCAATAAAGCGAAGGACGCACAATAGAGCCTGCATATCTTTATTGCTTTATTTATCCCAATTACATCTTTAATTTCCGCCGTCAGCCCCGACTCGCTTGTTAGTGGGATTTATTCTTTGTTTCCGACGGACGTGACATTACTGTTGTTAACGGAGCTTTTGAAGATCTATGAGGGAGGCCTGTGTCGTGTCTTACTTGGGTAAACAATATCACCTCAGTTGTAAATGCATGGATCTCTTCTCTATTCTACACCTGTATTGATATTATATCTTAATACTGCACGCACGCTGCGCTCGCAATTTGTGGTATTGGGATGACAACGGTTTAAGTAAATTCCCTCCTCGCAAGCGTCCGCCCTCATTGACGAGGGTCGGCTCAGCCGGCTACATCTTGCGGAGTGTTGCACCTCGCTCACAGTTTACTCGCCTTTTAATAAATTAAATTAGATAACCTTGTTCGCGTCGGAAAGTTGAAGCCTTCGAGAGGTATGGACACCGCTCTCTGATTTACTTTCATCTAATTGGTCTTCAGCAGCGGTAATAATTTTTTTAAAGTAAGTAACAGAGAAAATAAAAATTAACCTGTTTTATAATTGGAATCCCATATACTTATAATAATTATTTAAATGTATTTATTTTTTTATTAAAATTCCAAACCATACTCATAAAACGATCTAGGTTGCAGCCAAAATCTAAATAATAAATGTAAACTTGATTAGGACGAGACATCCATTTGTGTTTAAATTTACGGTATCAATGATTTTTGGATGTAAAAAAGATTTTATTTCGTAAATTATGATTACAGGGCAATCAATGTGGGTGCTTTACAGTGATAATAATTGAAAGTCTGATAAAAGAATCAACAAAACTATGAACAGTAACATAACAAGTAAATAGAAAATACGTTAGAATGGGGAGACGTTTGCCCAACAGTAGATAGTGTTGACTATGATCGAATAAGAATAAGTGGGAAGATTTTAAAAAATGGCATTTTTTATTTATTACTTTGGATATATTGAAGCAACTTCGTTACAGATCGACCTTGGGTTCACATGCTCGCGCGGGCATCGGATTGGTCAATGGTTTACAGATAACAAGATTTGATAAACCACAAATCCGTGTAGAACAGCATTCATTCCTACTAAAAGTGATCCGCAAAGCTTCTGAAATTAAAAACTTCCTTAGGCAACATTTTTTGGCGGGCGACTGGGACATTTAGAACCTCTTTATATTTTTTTTTCTTTTATATTGGCAGTTTGGCTTGTTCGTTTGTTCTGCCGGTCTTTAGTTATGTATTAGTTTACTATTACCTAGTTTGTAAAATTATATTTAAATCACCACCACCATTTACATTTCTATTTCGTTTATTCAGTCCACAAGCTCGCCAACAACATCACCGGGCGTTTCCATCACACTGTGATGATCTCAGTCGGCGTGGATGGGACTAGTGATAATAATCAACAAATTCGTAGGTACTTCGTTATATCTGTGATGTATGAAAGTTCAAAACCTCGGTCCAGTCCGTGACGATGAGTGCTCTAAACAACTCTCAACGTCGAGAATCCGCTGAAAATTATTTTTACTTCAAGAGTGACATTTACATAAAACTCGTGGTGAATCTTTAAAAAAGCAAAATGAAAATTATTTGTTTAGATAAATAAGTTACTGTTACTTCCGTTTGCTCAGTTTTTATTATCATTTATTTTGTTTATTTAAACCTACTGACATAGTTTTTTTTCTGTTAATACGAGTATGTCGTGCAGTTACTGTGATATTAATTGAATATTAGACCAAGGCAATGACGGGTTATATTAGAAACCTCCTTCATCACTGATACGGGATTCCGGGAATTTTCTTATTCGTCCTCAGCACCCGCACAGCCTGACTTCGGGGAAAAGATCTCTCCTTCAACATCTAAGTAAAGTTGCGTCGGAGCACAGAGCCCCTAACTTCTCGGATAGATAATGGACTTGCCTGAGTCCGTCGCCCAGGGCGCGAGGGAACCAAGAGAGCGAGCGCTCACAAGTATTGGCTCCTATTCGCTGAGTCATGGTGGTTAGGAAAAAGTGCATCTTAATGCCGATATTAATTTACCTCCGCAACTTTGCCTCCTATACGAAAAGCAAAAATTCCCGCAGTCATCCTGTCGCCTTTTGTAGTGAGCTCTTTAGTCCAGTAAGAGCTGCTACTTTGGGGCAGTTCCACATCTCGAGCCAACTATAAAGGTTTCTTTAAGCTTCATCTTGGATGTCCAGACCTGTATCCAACGTTTTCTGATGATCTTGAAAAGATCGCCTGTTCACTTTGGGCGTCCAACGCTGCATTTGCCGATCCGTGGACTTCACTCCTAAGCCTTGAGAGCCAAGAGGATAAGTATTCTGCCCGATGTGGCCTTTCCACTGTCATTTCATCAAGGTAAATCGCCTGATGATGTCGGTAGCTTTCATTCATCTACAGAACTCCTCTTTCCTCAAATACTCTAATTATACGTAAAATAGTACAGAAAATAATATAGCATGAGAAATGGAATTAGGTAGAAAAATCTCTTTGAAATCTTCGTTTAAATTGTTTTAATATAGCGTATATAGCCTGCATCAAAAGTTAAATAACATTTTTAACCCATATTAAAGTTCGTTTCGCTTTGAAACTGCAAAAGCGCTTTAAAGTTTCTTTGCTATTTTTATCATAAAGGCGCTCGAGTATCTCTCGCGCGGCGGCGCGACTTCATTACGGCGCGGACCGGCGGGGCAGAGCGGCGCGACGCGAGCCGCGGCCGCGGCGACACTTCCTCGAGGCACACTTAACCCGGGGCCACGAAAACCTGCTCCCGCGACGTTCCAGTGTATCATCTTGAGTATTTATGGCAATAGTCATGGTCACCAACGTCACAGCCATTATTAATTATTGTATGTACCCCATGTGGACTCAAATTATTGCAGCTATGCATTTCTTATAAGAGTTAGCAAACCGTTAAGCAAAATAATGCATGACATAGATTATTTACACAAGTGTTTTCTACTCTTTAAAAGATTATGAGTGACGTATCCTTCTTTTCAGTTAAATAGTGAATATATTATATTAATTATGTATTAACTGTTCGATCTGTAAGTTAATTTCACCAAATACTTTGTCATTTAAGTATATGTATGTATTATAAGTCTTATCCATTATTATAAATCTTAAATGTAATATTATCTATATAACTGTTTTTTTAAGACTGAACATAAGAGTGCACTGCTATCTTTAAATACAAAATTTTAAATTGGCCTTCGGCGACTGGCATTTATGTGTAAATATGTTCTTGCCGTAGGTTTTCCATAATCAATATAATTAAATAGGGTCTAACATTAGCCTGCAGTGCAGTTCACTATCGCTGTCGACGATATCCCCCCATATTACTAATGTCTTTTCCGTAGATGCTAATTGACGTTCAACGCAAGGCAGTTTGTATAAAGGACAGACAGCCGAGTTTAGCGTTACATGATGGTAGTCCTAGAGAACTATTAGAGCTTACAGGAGCCGGCAACATCAGTTCTAACGACTCTTGGTAACTAGATAAGTTTTCCTGAGTGCATTCCCAGGTTACTGAAAGCTTGCACAGGTCCGTATCAACGGAACTCATATCAATGAGCTGTCAAGAAATTACAAAGGGTGGTTATAGGTGTAAAGGCTTAAAGGGGTGGATGTGTTACTAATTTTCTCTGAACTTAATACTTTATACATCCTATTCAGAAATCAACGATTTCAGAAGTAGTAAACACTAAATGATAATAAGTTAAATATTTAATGGAATCAGGCGTTACTTTTCGGAAGTCCATCTTAAGTAAGAAAAGGACCAATATTTAGCCACTTCCGCAGATGCAGTGGTAGTCGTGCAACAAAGAGCATCGCCCGCCAGCCTGCTGATAAATGCGCATGCGGCAAACAATGCGAGTTACACAACTACCACCGTTAAATCACTCAATACGTGTTTCAACCCTGTACGGGGCATCTTCAGGAGTTACGTTTCACTAAAAATACGTTAAAAAAAGTTTTTAAAATTCTGACTGTTACATAATAAAATTAATTATTGGTTACTATCTGCTCTTGTAGACTTTGCACTACTAGGAGTTGTTAGCCTGTAACATTACAATAGCAAAAATAAATTAAAGTAATATATTTCATAGTGATCGCTTTATGCAGGTGATTAAAAATAGACCTTTAAGCTTTTTGATGATTAATGAGCTATACACATTTCACCTGTTAAACACAGGGTGATTGGTAATATTTACAGATATTAGCAATCACCCTGTGTTTAACAGGGTACTTACAAACTATAGGAACTGTCGCCGGTTTCGTGGCCACGCCGCATGCAAGGTATTGTTTCCACGGGCGATCTGTAACGATCCACAGGCCGCGGCCGCCCCAGATGTCGACGCGCTGCTACACAGTTGTTTCTGTTTGCACCTAAACTTGTGCAACAAAATGTCTCTTAAGTTTTAAATACATTTCTATCCAGATTAGGCAAGAGTTTTCAGTAGTCATATCAGCACAACTCACTCCTCTGACTTGTCGACTCAAATGAGCTTTGGTCTCCCACATAAGATTCGGCCACTCTGTAACTTTATGTTTTTTAAAGTTAACTGCCACGCCTGCGATACCAATATTATTTTTTTTTAATTTTAATATCTGTAATTAACAAAAACATGTACGTATGAAATGGCCAAACTTCACACACACACATACATATGAACTAACTAGTATAATACAGTTATCTAAGAAAGATTTTTTTACATATATTTTGGGGATTAGTAACATAAAAAGTTTGTACATAAAACATGTGTCTTCAGGCTGTTGTTGTGCTATTGTGTTTGTTAATTCATAACGCGGCGTCAATTTGATGCAGCCAAGTCGATTAGTTTAACAATTGTCACGTTCTTTCCTGCAAAACCTTTATGCTTTTCTTTCCCTTGTTAGGTTCAGACGTGAAGTTTTCCATGGCAGCGTTCTTTCTTCTACAAGTACCATCAACCGAGCATAATTAAATTATCTTAGATATACACACACTTAACAAATCTTTTATGCGTCTAGGTAAACGTATAGATAATAAAGTTCCGCAAGATATTTTAGGCCTTCCGTTTATAATTATATCTAAAATTAAGAGCATATTATTATAGCATTCAAGAGATTTTTGTTGATCGAAATGTGCTGAAATTTTTTTGTTGACTCATTTACATTATTGAAATTATATTTGTAACACCAATTGTTAAGTTCCGGCTCTTTTTAAAAGATCACCGTTCCTGGCCAGTGATAGCGTACTGCTTATGATGTCTAGCGCAGCTTATGATGATGATGACAATACCGCGGATATAGCGACCGTCCCGTATGAGGACACGAGCGCGTTGGCAGGTGACCCAGGGTGACCCGCGCCGTGGCTTCGAGGCGTCGACTTTTAGACAATAAATCAGCGCGGCGCCGCTTGCGCGCCGTCACTCCGGCGACCGCGGCGTCCGGCGCGTGATTTATGGCGCTGATGATTACATTGCGTCGCTGCACGCGTGATTTATGCGACGCGCTGTTGACGCAGCGTTGTATTTCAATCATTGCTGTTAAACCTTTATTGTTCGGAAGCGATGCAGTTAATACGGTAGCGGCCGACGTGACCGTGCGTTATGATTTAGCTTAATCCCCGCAAGCGCCGCCGCTTTGCAGGCAGATCTCTAAAACGCTAAGCAGTGTAAACCTTATGTTTGGTTAATTAAGCTGCAGCGACGTAATCGGTACAACTCGCTACATTGTTCAACTCTACTTTAACAACTACTTTATCGTGTACAAAGCGTTCAATGTACGATACACAAATCGATCGGAACTTTTTAACGACATATGTGTGTTAAGTGCAGAATGGACCATAGGTAGGAATTACACATATCTCACGGAGCATTAACGCCGTTCAAAGTACACGAGGCAACTGATGTGACATACAAAATAATATCGTTTATTCTTTAAGTTTGTTTATGTTGTGTGTATATTGCTGACAATGCCTCCTAATTTATCTTCGCTTATTATAAAAACCTACTTGATACTGTATTTTGGTGGTGTGTCGGTTGGAATTAACTTATGAAATGGACTGTATAAACTGGTTTGTTTTTTCTCACTAATGGAACACGTATATTACACAATAAATGCAATTCAAGCGCGTGCTGCTATTATTTCAGAAACACGTTGCTGAAAGATATCGTTTCATTTCCGTACAGTCGGAAGGCTGCCATGAGAAGGACGAGTCAACTCGAGCGTCGACATTGGTAAAGAAACAATACAATCTTGATGTTAGTGTTATACACAGGTAGTTTTATTGACCCCATAAATAAATACATAATGCAGTTTGAAGCCATCGCTATGGAAATATTATTAAAAGTAGTAATAAAAATATACATATACATTATTATTTAAACGATTTCGCGCGCGTCTGTAAACAGAAACAAATAAGGCAACAACGTATTAATTACCGCGTCAGCCCGGGGCGGTCAGCGCTGCCCAAATAAAACCTTTGACGTCGTCTGCACGGTGCCTACCACATGCTATTAACCTTTCCTTTTTTAATTTAACTTTTATTCGACATTGTATTTGAAAGATAAACAACCGCAAATGAGGTGGAAAAGTGACAGGCAAGTACAGTTTGCGACAAATTTCTAATCCACTGTGCAGTTATTTAACTATCCGGTACAGTCAAAGAGACAATGCTTAGATCATATAAAATAAAATATAATATGTAAAAGCTTAAATTGACGAATAGCTATGGTTTCTGTTAATTAACATATGTTCTTATATCTAATAAATAGATTTAAAAACTTAAGTTAAACGGTTTCTTGGTACCCATATTGTGGTCACGCCATATTGAAACGGCGTCCATCTTGAATTTTAAATTTTGACATAATCATCGTGTTTTACCAGTGTAGTCCTTTCATTTGATACCTATATTGAGGGGGTTAAGGAAAAATATGTAATGCGCTATTTTGTATCGGCGGCCATCTTAGATTTATATTGATTTTATTACATTGTATTGTCATCTAAATTAAATGTGTGTACCAAATTTCAGATCAATCTGACAACGGGAAGGTGCTTAAATTTCAATTTCTAATTTTGACCCAAATAAATAAACAAATAAATTCCGTACGGGTCGAACTAAATAAAACCGTTTAAAAATCAATGGTGTCAAAGATAAACAAAGTAATGATAACACAGTAAGAAGTTTTTTTCACAATTTATATTAAAACGACTACATATTAAAAATAATTTTTGTTTACTATCTGCCCCTGCCGACTTTGTAATGCCAAAAATGATAGGCTGGTTTTATTTTGATAGAAAAAAATATTTTTTTACAAGTGATATGTTTACACAAGTTAATTTTGTTGAATAAACTATATATTTACCACTTCAAAGTTTTTATGTATATAAACAACCATCAAGTATAAATACAAATAAAAATAAAACAAAACAAGTTAACATAAACTCGCACCGCTCCCACCGGGGAAGCTGGAATGAAGAAGTGAAGTGAGGTCGTGGGCTACGTAAGAACATAACAGATATTCAATGTAGGTCAGCAGACAGTTTTTATAATAATACGCACTGTTTCCATTTCCCGGGACGACGACGCCGCTGTGTTTTTAATTATTTTGCTGTATTGTAAAAACTATTTCTTGAGAAATGAGGAAGGGAGAAAATAAATGTTTCTGTAGCGACTTTAATTAGTGGTACAATTAATAAAATATACAACGTTGTAAAAGTACAGTCGTTAGATATATTTCAGTCAAGCTTAATGTTGATAAGCTCGACTTGCCCACGGCTGGGGAATAAAGTTCTATATCAACATAATTAATCTACTCATAACAATTTAATATTCACGGTCATCAGTCAAAGCATTAAATAAGTGAATGTACGGCTCATTTTTTAGTAAAATTTTTTAAATCTTTTGCACCTGATTCCCAACCAACCTGTATAAAGTGATCATACCAAAATCTTCTTCTTTTTCTTTAGCTGAAAGACGCCCATTGCGAAGTATCGACCTCCCCCAAAGATCGCAAATCTAAGCAGTCCACGAGAACTTTCGGCCCCGACGACTTGCCCTTCCACTTGCACTTGCATCGAGCAATTGTTCGAACTACATCCGTGACCTCGGTTTTTTGTGAGAATCTCTTTATATTTTATATTCGCTCTAACAGCGAAGCTACGAGTATATCTCATTCCGTCTCTCTCTGAGTGACCGTCTCTGATCCATAAGTTATCACCGGCAACACACATTAGTCAAAGACCTTCGTCTTCAAACATTGCGGTATCTTGGACGAGAAGAGGTTTCGGAGCTTTCTGAACGTTGCCTATCTAAGTTGTATTCGGCGAGTGATCCTTTTCTCAAAGTCCAACTTTACATACCAAGCTTGGTGGTTCGTCCCAGGTGTATACAATCATGTACACCTTCAAAAGAAGCTTCTGCGACAAAAATCGGGTACTGAGACGAAATTCTCATCAACCCGCCTGCGAAACGTGGTGATTGTGCCTATTTACCTAAAATAAACGATACAAACTGAAATATATTACAATAATTTATTTATAGACCTATAAACAATAATTAGTATTAGCTCAATTTTCAAATCGCGTCCTCTTACTTTATTATAATTACCTTGGTTATCACTTCTGAAAACATTGATTTTTGTACAGGATGTACCGTAAATAAATTGACAGAAAATAAACTGTATATACTTATACCCCTTTAAATCTTTCACACGTATAACTAATCACCCCGTAAACTACTAATGCAGATTACGTCACTCTTCTGGTAACTTTGGCTTTTAATTGGGAAACCTTCTCACTCAATCCCTCACCCCTCTACAAGTACGTGGAGTGTTTGTATAGGATGCGGCGAGAACACTTTAGTCTTTTTAAAGGACTCAATTACTTAGATTCTCTGTGAACGGAGTGACTAGACTTTGGCTTTTCTATTTCTTCGTCTTGTCATTGACGTGTGAGACTTTCGCTTGCTCGCAGAATCACAACGAAGATCATGTTACGTCACTTGAACGTGAATCTATTCTGTAAAAAATTCACAGCGTATTTTCTTCTAACAACTCGTATATGTAACACCAAATTGTAAACGAATTAATGTATTGTAAACAAAAATGATTACGTCATAAACATAAATGAAAGCTGCTAATGTAAGAAGCCCGCGTCGAACAATAAATACAGGGTGTATCGGCGGCGCAACGGAGCGCTCCCACCCGGCCCCCAATTTATGCCTTCCGGCGGCCCTGAGGCCTCGTGGCCATTACGCGGGCGGCCCGAGACGCTCCTTCGTAAGGTCACTTGTAGAGTTAACTAACTCCGGACTTACGTCACCGCTTCAGAACTAACAAGACGAGCAATGTTTTATAGTTTCGTGACCTTCCCTTAATGTTTGAGATATTTATTTATATACACATTTGCATATATCTTTATGTAAATATATACGTACAATTTATTTACCACCAAAAAGTTTTATGATTTTCAATCCTATAGAAAATAATCTCTCTGAAAAAATGTTGTATTAATATTTTTTTCCTTTGGAAATCGATAGGCCAATGAAAGTTTTTCTGTGTAAGAACTTCTATGTTACCTGTCAGCCACAGGCTGATGATGACGAGATATCGACGCTGGTTAGACGCGGCCATCAAATATCAAATATTTTTAATGAAAATTGTGAAGACAATAATATGGACATGAAATTGTCGATCACTATTTCAATCACAGGGTATTCAAGGCCATTGTTCAGGGCGTCCTGCATCGGTTTTTAATAGGACCTTCCTATCACTTCACCTTGTGGGCGAAAGTCATACTTGAACTTGTCGATCCGTGGTCTCAGCTTCGAAACCTTAAGGCGCCATCAGTTCAGCTCGCTATGTGGCCAACTTACTGCCTGTACAATACCAATCCGCTAGGTTACGTCGGTTATTTAAAATAAAATATTATTATAAACATCGTGGGACTTCGAGGCCCCGCTTCGATATTTCATGAGAAGACAAATGAAAGCTATTTAACGATGAAAAGCTCTCTCATTCGTCATAGTCGACGTCCACAACAAGCTCTCCAGATAAGCCGAATTCGTTTCAGCTGTAATCAGAAACATTTCTTGCGACAAATTTACTTTGAAAACACTCCATCATTTGCTTGGGGTCCGGCGAAATGAATAAATCAAAAAGGAATTTATTTCCTTATCTTTCGGCGCGGCCGGGCATCGACGAGGTGTTTAGTATTCACGACCTCGGGGATAAATCATTAGGCGCGTCCGGATAGTCGAGAACAAATCGCTGGCGATTATGATGCACGCTCAGTGGCTTTCGATTTGAGACGACTTCATAATGCTATCCATTGCTATACATCTAACGTAACAGACGTCGAATAATCAAACGGAAAGTTAATTAATAAAAAACTAGTTATTCCGAAAACATATTGCATAATGTAATGCTTTTTATACATATAATTGTTAAATTTAAGTATATATACACTTAGTAGAAACGTTTGCAAAAGTAAAGTAATGGTTTGACTAAAAAATAAACTCTGTGACTATATTGAGGATATCTTCTTCTTGTCAGCCGAAGGATGCCCTCTGCGAGGGGAAGGCCTGTCTCCCGCAAAGGTCGCCGCGACGACCGCTCCTGCTCCCCCCGCACCCAGCGCCTTCCCGCGATCTTGTCCGTGTCGTCGGTCAACCAAGTGGCAGACACTTGTAATTCACATGCTTACTTATCATATAGATAATTCAAGTAAATATAATGCTCCAGGTAATACTCAAGAACTCTCTGGTATCTAAGAGACTTGTTAGGCCCAGTTTAGATACAAAAAAACCCGATGTAATCATAATGTACACGTATGTACGTACATTCTAAGAAGTTATTAACAACTAATCAACGTTTAATAATAATATAATTTTAGTTTAAATACTTAATATAACTTTAAAATAAATTTAAAACTACAAATATTGTTGACGATAAAATTCTCAAGTAAAAAACATTTATTTACTAGATCGATGTTATAAACACTCAACGACTGCCTTTGGGATCTACTTATCAACATTTCCAATGCAACCTTTTTTACTTTTTTTCTTCAAATTCTTAGAAACCTATAATCAAGGTGAATAAAATTAATGAATAGTTATCAGTTATCAGGTCATAATAAGACTAATGACAACTAAAATTAATCCTAATTAATTAATAATTCACACTGTACATTAATTATGTACGATTGCCTCTGCTCGTAAACAACTTGTTTAAAAGATGGGCAGTGGTGCAGTTCCTTCCTGCTTATTCTCCATAACTTGAACACTTATCGAAGCAGAATAGTATCAAAAATAAAATAGATTAAAAAGTAAATAAATTACAGAAATAAAGGTTCCGATGTTGAACAAACCAATTTTATTTCTATCTTTAAGCGTGTTTATTTTATTATATCGCCCATGGATGTCTTTGGTGGAGTCCTACGTCTTGCAGCGTCAATGAGCTGAAACGACTACGACGAATGTCTCTG
The DNA here is from genome assembly GCF_028537555.1 of Battus philenor. Taxonomy (NCBI): domain Eukaryota; kingdom Metazoa; phylum Arthropoda; class Insecta; order Lepidoptera; family Papilionidae; genus Battus; species Battus philenor. Next base: position 192,193 of record NW_027181686.1, on the reverse strand, counting down.
AAATGCAGACAATAGATCCAGTTAAGGAGCGAGAGAAAATAGTAATAGTCTTTATTACAAAAGCTAATGGTTCATTTTCGCTATTAATTCTGCCGTTAATTAATTTTATATATATGTTCATTATATTATCAACTAAATGATATTAATTTATATCGGTTACTCGTGAACGTAATGTGAATCCAAAGAGACCTAATTGTTGGAGATTACAATGTTTTTGAGCTTCGCTCATCCGTTAAATAAAAGCTACTGAGGTTGTAATCTGCGAAAAGCCCACAAAGAATTTAGTCAGTTTTTTGGTAATTTCTTTCAAAAATTGACTATCAAAAATGTCCTTTATGCAGTAGATATAGTAATTCATCCTGAAGCTATGTAAACATTACGTATTCATTTACATTGTAAGAGTTTCTTATAGGATTTGTTTGTCGAACTGTTCAAATTTCTTGCATATAAAATAATGTCGTCTCATCGTATCATATTAATTTTTCACAAGTCAAAGTTTCGACCACCAAAAATCTCTAATGCTTTTTGGGACCATCTCTATATTTTTAAAATTCATAAAGCATATTAAAAATAAATTGACGGAACAAGCGTTTTATTCAATAAACGAATATTTAAATGACCAGAATATTTGAGAGTGATGTCGCTTGATTATTTTATTTTCATTTAGGCTATGTCTGTCAGAAAGTATACTCTGTGACCGTGAAATAAGATGGAATTGTCATTTAAAGCTTTGGGCATTAGAGAGGCAGGTAATTATATTTTCCCATGTTTTGAGGACTGTATATAAAAGCATCACAGCATATAAAGTATATATGAAAGCATCTCTCTGTCTAAAGGTTTAAGTATCTCCAAGTAACAGGAAATTTTATCAAATATATCAATTTTGTCAAACGCAGCAAATTTCAGTTTGTGCCAAAATCACCCAATTTTTTTAAAAAAAAAGCTTCAAAAACTCAGCTCTTATCGTTTCGTAACACCCTTTTCGCTTGATTTGGCTCCGTGCGCCTCCTGGCTGTTCAGAAAACTCAAAAGCCAATGCGGGGACAATGTTTTGACACGACTGAGGAAACAAAAACCGAATCAAAGAATATCTTGAGGGCTGTACCGAAAAAGGACTATTCCGATTGTTTCGAGGACTGGAAAAAGCGTTGGTGAAAGTGTGTGTTACCGGACGGAGAACAAGGAATAAAATAAGTAATTATAAATTAGGAATTTAATTTGTTTGGGAAATTTACTTTTTGATTTGAGTATATATACATCAATCGGTATTTTCTAAAAGATGTTTTCTTGCAGAGTTTCTCCCTGCTTCTTCTCGACATCTATAACAAATTGCGAAGCAAAGTCAGAAATTAAGTAAATTTGAAAAAAAAAATTTACCAATAAGAGTCCTATTAAAAGTTCCAAAGTTGTATAAATGAATTTATCTTTATCTTAGAGCTCCGGCGGAGACTCCGACGGGCTCAGAAAGACTCCATTACATTTTTTATTTTATTCGAAAAACATACAAGCTCAAGTAGATGTTACAAATAATATTATCTTACGAAGACATATTGTACTCTCCACTCCATTTTCACAGAATATTTGTACATTTTATCTGTCTGAAAATAAAAATAAAAATTTTGTTTCTATTCAAACAATCATTCTCTAGGTGTTGAAAAATACTGAGTCAATGATTCGATTCAATTATATATTGCATGCACGGCGGTGGGCGCCGGCAGCGGCGGTGTGCCGCGAGTGCGAGTAAAAAACAAGGAGACATTTAAATTTACTTCACCAGAACGTGTTCGTGGGAAACTTGCGGCTCCGGTGGCTCCAGAGGCGCGCTCACAATCAGACAATCACGCGCCGGCCGCCGGGAGCCGGGACACGCTTTAAACTTTATCAAAGAGAAAAACTTTCGAGATGAGCGCACAGAAAATTTCAAATCTTTCTAGAAAGTTCCAACTTCTTATTTGATACATGTAATGTTCGTATTGGCAAGCGAAATGAAGTGAGCCTTATTGCGAAACATCTCCAAATCATAATTAGTGAGATGCTTCGAGCGAAACACGTCAAGCGGTACAAACAGACGTCGGTGCCTGTTTCACGCGGTTGTGTACTAAATAATTCAGGGTGATCCGCGCGGACTGTCACAATTTACTTGACTAATTTCAATTGAAATGTGTTCAATTGTTATTTTGTTCTGTCATCCGTATTGTAGTCAGAGAACCAGTTAAAACCTTTAGAACAGCACACAGCTATAAGATCTAAAATTTTCCATCGAGTTTTAGTGTGAATTAGTCGTCTTTTTCTTCATCAGAGACCATTGTTTATTTATCGAGGACGCGAGAAAGAATTCTGAAACATCAGTAGAAATTTCCTCTCCGAGGATTCAAAGATTTTGCACGAAATTTAAACAATTTGCTAATACTTCCTTCACTAGTCAAATGAGGCGATCAAGGTGGAAGAAAATCGTGACTTGGTATTCGAAATCACAAATTCATCACGACGAAACACATTTCTACCTAACTGTTTAAGGTGTAAAATTTGGGTTGCCTTTTACGGGGCAAATAGTGCGCCGTGAATAGGCCACCCACCGGGTGGACCTACGGCATAGTTAAGGTCCCGGGAAATTGCTAGCTGGTATGTATCGCAAGGCTGGCCGTCGTTTTTCAGGAAAGCCCGTGCCATTTCGATGCGCGTCTTTAGGCTGAAAAGAAGAAAAATTACCAACAAAACGTATGTAAGATGTATACTGTAACTTCGCGTTAGTTCAAAGAGATTGTTTGGAGCGATATTTGCACTTGTGTTTGGTACTTACTTAAAACCGGTGGAATCTTTTTTGCCTTGACTGGTGAAGCTTTAATAGACAGATATGCAAGAATTATCTCAGTTGGACCTTTAATATTGTAATTAGAATAACCCACTGTTCAAACCAGTTGCTATTACAGAAATCTTTAGACATGTATAAAGATAAGTCGTAATTTGGAAGATTGAAAAACTCTTGTTAATTATTATCGATCTACCTTTTTTGGTTTCCTCTTATTGTATCTGAAGTTAAACTATTCTTCAAAATAGTACATAGGTTACATGGAAAATAAATACACATACAATAATTTCATAGTGAATTTGTATGCATCATAAAATGCTTGGTCGGTGATGGTGAACACCAAAGCATTGCTCAAAGGCCGTCCTAAACTCGCTTGCCGGGTCGCCATCTCTGATCACCGTACCCCGGGCTCCCTGCAGCGAGCTGGTCCGGGTACCTGCTCGGTGAATCCATGGAACGCTATCTGTCTAACACCATTTTTATTTGACGTCTTTAAATTTACATGAAAACTAACCGAATGTCATGTTATTTTTAACCGAGTGGTAAGGGATTGAGTTTACACGCTTTCTGTTTTTTTTTTGTGCCGTTGTGAAAGTGTTCATAGCTTATTGAATAAAGACGTGAATGGGCGGCTTTAGAATCCTTTTTGTTACGACAAAACAATTATACTTATAACCTTAATTTCTTAAATAAAAAATTGTAAAATCAGTCTTGGTATTTGAACATATCAAATTTACAATTTTCATCAATAGCTATAGCGGCAATATTGACGTTTATTGAAGGTTCAAGGAAGACATCGAATGTTCAGCGATACGTCTTTATAACACGTATTAAAGTTCAGCACGAGTCGCGGGTGAAGCCCCTTTGCCCCCGGGGGCGCAGCGCCGAGCGTATCGCGCAACAAAGTTCCCGTGCACTGCGAGCACAACAATAAATTGCAATGTGCTTCGATACTTTTACCGGAGGTTTCTCAGTTATTTCACGATTTGAACTTGTTTCGTTGAGAGCACACCGGCGCCCGGGGATGCGCGAGTGCAGACGTGACGGAGCGGGTATTAATCTTTGACTTTTAATCTAACTTCTTGCGCCATTTATATTTCCTAACACAGTTGATTCTGCCGATGCTTAATAATTGATATATCAACGTGGATGACTTTATTGTTGCTAACGATAGGCTATAGATTTAAAAGCTTTAAACAATTAAATGTATACCTCTTCTGTTAGAAAAACTTCAAACTTTTTACATCTATTTCTAAACATTTTGTATAAAGTGATCACTCTAAAATAAGTTACATTAATTAATTTTTACAGTACTTTATACAGACAGTATAAAGTCTGAAAGACACGTTGTAAACAATAATCTAATTTTCAAGGCAGTAATCCGAATTTGATTAACGCCTATTACTACTATATTATCATTACGTTGTTTATTATTTTTGAAGTCATTGATTTTTGGATACTATGGTTTCTTTAAACTTATAAGGTCTAATAAGCGTATGAATCCGTATATAATGTGTACGAAGTAGTCCACGAAGAATTTTTTAAAATGGTTTTTCATTCTGTTAGAATTCAATCTATGATGAACAAGACCAGTTTTAACTTCTCGACATATATACACACCGGACTGAAGCACTAGTGTCTGCTACAAAATCAAACCAAATCTTTATCGTAAATCTTACTCTTCCGTCCGATGAGCCATATCAAATGCCGAGTAGTACAAAAATATATCAAATCACATTTTTTGTTGTTTGTTCGTATCTGACTTTGAATCAAACGCACCGTAGGGCATTAGCCATGTCTACGAAGGTACGCAGTGTATAAGATTGGGATTGACTATAGTGGACTGTATTTAATTAAAAGTCCACAGAATTAATTAATTTATTAAGACTTAATTTCACAAGGAAGCGAAAACACGTGTGCTCAGTGGCGGCAGGGAGCAGAGAGAGCGCACAGATAAAAATATTACATATTTTACAAATTCGCCAAACCATAGACAAGATCTTACCTAACACATTTTTGGTTGGTACTATTGCCAAGACGCAGTGCTTAGTCTGGAATTTTTAAGCTTAAAAATCTCCTGTAACCTTGAGATAAGAGTTGATGGCAATCACCAAAGAGGTTTTAGTGTGGAAGTATCCCACACAACCCCGTATCTGCTCTAGAGGCAGGGTACGTTGAACATACAGAAAAAAATGAAAAAGTTGACTTTCAAGCTACTAAATCTGAACTAGTATTCCATTTAATTATTCATGTTACTGTCCAAATAGGATCATTTACAATGACCTCATGGGTACGTCGTAAGATCGCTTGTTAACAGAAATTAAAATCAGATCGAGCTTTCCATTAGTGCCATCCTTTAACGACAAAGACTTCAACGCATCCTTGATCTAATAAGATCGCTTAAAATTCCCCCAAATTTAAGCATCATTTAGAAACCAAATGCATAATCAATTGATAATAACTAGAATCAATTTGAATCGGATGTAGATTGATTGACGCGGACACGATGTTGCATACATGCACAGCAGTTGGACGCGCTGCAACATTGATGAAATGCAAAACATAGTAATCAGTGTCAGGCGCGGCGGGCGCGGCGGGCGCGGCTGGGGGCGCAGCGCTGACATGGTTATGGCTGACATGGCGCTTTGTGCGCAGTTGTCGGCAGCCGCCGCGGCGGCGCCACCTGCAAACTGACCTCTTTTGCGCGGGATTCCTTTCATGCTCTATCAAAGGCTTGAAAGGAACTGGGAAATACCGTTTGGATGGTCTTTACAGCTCGCGTCGCTTCACCCGCTCCAGTTTCCATGGAATGGGAGCATGCACTTTTGAATGACAACTAATTATTTTGGACAACGTATGATGGAACTGTATTAACCCTTGTTTATTCAGTTCAGCGAGCTGCGTGAGTGAAAGTGACGTGTAGTACACTGAACGAGGCGTTCATTCATTCGCTTACGTATTGTCGACGCTTGCGCAGCAACTCTTCGACATATCAGTGCGAGCCAGTGTAGTCATTCTTTCAGTTCTTGTATTTCGCGTGGTTAAGGCATGGGCTCACTTAAACTTAAGCGGAGAGAGAGTGAGAAAGAATATCGGAGCTCACCATCCGCAGTCGGAGACCTGGAGGTCGGAGAATGTTATACCGCGCCTTTCTCCAACCTCCTTAACATGGCCTTGGCCACGGATTCGGGGTGATAAGCCGCAAGTAAGAACTAGAAGCACTAGGCCACCGCCGTTGAAACAACGGTATTACTATCACCATCATCATCATTTAATTCTCCTGAAACTACCTATAGGCCCATTCAAGGTCGTGTGCTGTAATAGCCAATCTGTGATCTACACTCCAGAACCATAAGGCCCCAGCGGCCGTCTGATCTGCGTGGTTTGCCCAGTGGTGTACCTCAACTTGCCAATTCACTGGACTATTTCGGTTACTAATCAACTAAGGGCGGGGTAAAAGATTTTTCGCAATTGGTTTGTATAAACTTGTTCTCTTTGGATAAATTATATGTATCTGGCTGGTTTTGATAACATTAAAAAAGTTTATATTTAAAAAAAGAGTACGTAAAATTTTGAGTCGAACCATTTTTCATTTGTTTTTCTTCCTGTCATAATTTGTGAATGCACTGAAGAAATTTAATACATTTTAATACTATTCTTCAAAATGTAGCGCGAGCCTTGTACTAATTTGTGACGTTTTTGTACCTAATAATAAGTAGTGTCAATAAAAGTAGCATAAAATTGGTTTTAGCGAAACTTTTATACATGACATATGGATCCAAGACTGCTCAAGGTCATCTAGAGAGCAATGGAGAAGGCTATGCTCGAAGATTCGCTGTAATATTCAATAAAAAATGAGAAGATACACAAAAGAACCAAAATCACCCACGCAGCTCTAAGAATTGCTCGTCTGAAGTCGCAGTGGATAGAGCACATCGCTCGTGCAACCGATGGTCGTTAGGAATGGCGACCAAGAGCCGGTAGAACTGGCGTCGGTAGACCGCTCCCCCTTTTGTGGACAATCGACATAGTTAAGGTCTTGGGTGAAGTCGCTAAATGCGGACAGTATAAGACCAGCCCATAAGATCGGCTGAAAATAAAGAAAGATATAACCAGGAAATGTTGAAATAGTCTCGTACTTTCATATGGGAAAATAAAATAAAATTCAATATCAAATGATTTTCAAGTTATGTATTTTTATTCATCAACAATTATAAATACAACAAAGCGTTTATGGCACATCACGGTGGGGAGGCATTTAAACAGGCTACGGACCCGACTGCCAAAATAAAAAAACAGCCGCCAGCGCCGCGGTCCTCTGACAAGATGTCGCAAAACACAAAAGAACTCAAGTGGCTTCCTTGCAACCTTTGTTAGGATGTTTTTTGATCTTATTTCGCCTTAAAAAAACAGGACCTTTCATAACAAGTTTGACATTCATTTATAAAAACCTCGAACGTCGCAAATCGGACTTCAAACAGCTATATTTTGAGTTTATTAAAACAAGCATTTATATAAAGGATTTGCCGAAATTATACTTGATATTAGTTATGAATGAATATTAATAGAATTTAAATCGGTAAAAAGTCCGATGACCATTTGATTGACGTAAAGTTAGAAAGATAAATAACTTATTGAACGAAAGATTAAACTTTGAAGGTTTCTTGTGGTTCATGGCGTTACATAATACAATATTATAAAACACTTGAATAAGGTTACAGGTACAGTAATCCCTTCTTTATCATATTTCTGTATAAATCTGCATCATAAAAATGTTTCAGTATTATGTGACTAATTTAAACCTAATTGTTTTAATACAATCATTTTATTCTTTATTTAAATTTTGTCTTGATTTTTTATTAAAACCCCTTCAAGAAGAAAAGATGAACGTAAACATTTATACATAACGCATTATTCATGTAGGCTAGTACAAAGCATTTTTCTACAACAGTGCTGTACTGTATACAGACCCTGGTTTCTTTGCTCGCTGGGTCGCAAAGCGGTTAACGGTTACGAGGTTTGTTTGGCTTTTTACGGAACAACGTCACTAGACTCTGCCATTGTCCTCCAGACATCGTATGGTATTATGTTATAAATATATCTTTACAAGTGTAAATAGCTTCTAAATAAAACATACATCTTAAACATGATATGGATGATGGATGACAATTTACATTACACATGATGTGAATGAAGGGTAAGATCGTTAAACATGAACTCGGGTCTCCGATGAAGAACAGCCGGTTATATCTGGTACTCCGTGTAGTTCCAACTCCAAGTCTTGATGAGGGCATTGTCGGAGGCCTGAGGAACCATCACCTGTTTCAGCGGCATCTGAAAACACACACTTTGTTATAAAGGCTTGTTATACCTTATTAAGGATTCTATTATAGATTCTTTTATAGGCACCTTTTAATTATCATGCAATAAATTACACAGTGCCCTAAAACATAACTAGCAAGACTTTTTGCTATTAGTGGTTAACAGTGTTTCGTAACGTGAGCACCACGCCTCACAGGAGGGAAATTTTATTGTAAAGGGGGGAAATTCGAAAGTGGACTTGACACGAGTTTAATCCTTTCACTTTTATAAAAATATAAATGTATTATAGGCGGTCATAAGAATTTTAGAAAGGCTAAGGTGGGGCATGGAACGTAAAAGGTTGAAAAATATATCTTACTACTAGATGAAGAACATTTGGGGAACTACCGAAAAACCGGCCTGTGTTTGCTGTAGACTTGTATCAAATTACAACGCCTCTTATCTTTGCAACGCTCTCAGCTCTATTTTGAAGTTAAAGAGTGTTATTATAGGAAAGCCCAATTTGATTCTAGTTTCTACCAAACTAGGCTCTTCTAGCATTCTTCTCATGACGTAGATAAGCTAATAAACAAATATAAAATAAAGATTGACAAGAAACAAACAACTCTTTGAAACTTAGACTGCTTATAGGCAATATACATAAAATTGATATTACCAGACATGATTTAGTCTTCTAGTCTTCCAGTATTGCTTATAATGTAGGGTTTAGGCTCATTTAAGTTAACTTATTTAACGTCAACATAACTTCATGGGGCTTTAACTTTTAAATGTGATTGTTTTGATTAGATTTACTCTCATAGATTACACCGGACGAAAGTCCATGTGAGACATAGTTCTTAAAGTAATTCAGGTGAAAGCCAACATTTTCCATCAATTTTTAGAAAGATCGTAGAAATGTGGCTTCAACCATTGAAGCCAGCTAGATGTTGAAAATGTTCTGTGCGAATAAAGTGTAAAAGCATCTAATCTAAATGAAAACGCAAATTGGGTGCTTAAAACATTTTTCTATTGATACAAATGAAAATATTTTTTTTATAATTAAATTTAAATAATACGTGGTATTGGCACCCATTTGCTATAGTCGGTACCTGATGGTGGTGCGGGGCGGGCGGCAGAGCGGGCGGCAGGGCTGGCGGGAGGTCGGGCGGCGGCGCGAGGTCGAGCGGCTCGTACGCATCGCTGAGGCCGCTGTCAAGTGACGAGGGAGAAGCAGGCGCCGGCACCGGGTTGGCGTAGCCCTGTCCGCGCGCTCGACCCTTGCGCACGCAGTACTCGCCTGTTAGTGGGTTTCGGTACGCCACCACGCTTCTACACATTATTTAAATAATATACTTCAAAATGATAACAAACAATAGCTAACATATATAATAAAGTACCACTAGATATCTTCCGTTTCTTAGCCTTAAATTTCATTTGAAAGAACAAGTGTTGAGCTTCTGTCCGGCTCTCTGCAGGTCAGCGTTCCGAGACGGTGGCAGCTTACTGCTTATAATGCTAAAATATTTTTCATGATTCAATAACGCATCTAAATGTATACTTGAATAAAGATATTTCCAAAAAAATTACAGATAAATAGTTTATAACCTAACGATCCGACTGTAATTGAGCCGGTGTTTCTTAAACGATTTATTGTATATAATTAGATAGATGTTCATCAATTTACAAGTGGTCTACTTTAGCACTGAGTCAACATGATCTTCACATATGATGTGATAAACGAAGCACGCGCTATATTCTTTGTATATATTTATTTGTTGTTGGATAGCATTTCTGAAATCACGAAACATCTTCTTGTGTAGTATCCACCAATGCTTGGAGAAGATCTACGGATTATATACAAAAACGCAGTTTTTCGTTTCGCGCTTAATTGGAAGGTCCCAGTTGCTAAAGAAGCCATAGAGATGCTGTGCTCGGTATTTTTCCACGAAGTCAGTAACGAGATGTACTGCGAAACAATATTTAGTTCTCCGGAAAACTCTAGATGTCGCTGTACCGTACTTCTTAAACAATATCGTCCTTTGCAGTCAGATGAAATGTGAACTGTATAAAATTGTATGGACTGTATAAAATGAAAGTAGCCATCTTCTGCTTAAATTAAAGTTTATCTATATCTCAAAAGTACCTTTAAAAGTATGGTAATAAATTCTAATTCTTATTGCCTGTTTAGTACTGATAAATACTTATGACACTGTAAGTCTTTTTGTTTGCCGACTACAAATGTAAATTGTAACTTCTGAATTGCCATGACATTGTGTGTTGTTGCACTATGCGTGTACACGTGGGAGCAGTATTGAAAATTAAATAATCTACGTCAAATACGTACCAGGCAACTACTTTGGAACTATTTTGGAAACAATGGGATACGATTAAAGATGGGAGTGAACAAGCTTTTTAATTCCAAAATTGTTTAGCTGGCCGCAAATAATATAACGCATTAGTAATTTATTAAACTTTACTTATGATTAACATTAAAAATGATAAATTAAACATAAATAATTTCACGTATAAATTCAACAAATAAGATAAGTTAGTTATCCGTCCAAAACAAATTGTTTCGATTTAGTATATACTACCGTTGGATTATAAATAATTTTATAAAAATAGATAGTGGAACGTCGATAAAATAAATTAGAATTTAGTAATGCTTGGTGGGTCACATTAATGCATTTAACGGTAAGCGAGCGGCCCGCATGCCTCATGGTGCTCATCCTTGGCGCGGCGTATTGACAAGAAGCGGCAGCGGGCAGGCACAAAGCGCCGCTGCTAGTGGACAGACGACACATTCACAGACGTCAATCACTGGTCGCAGGCCTCTTGCAATCGGCCCCATACAGAATATTTTTGAGAGACCTATGTCTATCAGTGGACATATTACGACTGAAATAATGTTAATGTATTTGTTTGCAATTTAACTTTCTTATTAATTCGATAAACAAGTAATAAATTGAGATGGTTTAAAGATAACTTGACAAGGCCAATCTTTATGGTCATCTGCGTAGAATAATTATATAAAAACACTTGGATACGGTTGTCGTAGGTAGGTAGTACGGTTCGATACGGACATCATCTGCTGTTCGTGAATTCTTGTCTACTGGGATTAATTTGAAATCAATAGCCGGCCAGCTTCGGTTTAACCTGTAGTTTACGTAACATTCAACATAACGAAAGTTTTTATAATATAAACTCACTCACACTAGTAAAAATTAAAAGTTAAATTACTTTACTCTCAAATTGTAAAACACTTTGACCATTTGATTATGAAGAGCGCGTTATATGCTTTCCTACTTATTTTCCTATAACGCTTAACTAATTTACAGTGCTATCCGGGGATCAGCTGTTGTATTTAGTTACAGAAATGTCGTGACACTTACAACAAAACCTCACTACGTCGCAACAAAGGACAAAAGTACTGCAGTACGTACCGAAGTTCCTCGGTGGAGCCTCCCTCCTTTCTGTGTGAAAACAGGACCCTCGTCGGCTTCAGTAAGATTGCCACCTGCAAATGACATGCTCTGTGACAGATGCATTGATTTATATAAAGATGAAGAAAAATCATGATTATAGAGTTTTAACTTATACGGGGTGATTGGTTATAGGTGTAAAATGTTTGAGGGGCTGAATGCGTAGCGTTTTTAGCAAAAAGTTTTGGAGTTGTAACATCTATTTCCAATCATTCTGTATAAAGTTTAAAAACCTTGAAACTCTATTGGAATGCGACAGATAAATAAATTCTGTTAATATAAAATCTGCACGGGTGAAATAGTAAATAATCATTTATTTTATTATCATCACGTTATTCTATAGACCAATAGTATTTGGACAGTGTGTACCAAATAACAAAAAATGACCTATCCATTCATACCCTTGAAATCTTGACACCTATTAATAATAAGGCTATATTATGAAACCCTTTATAGTTTTCAATTCTAAGAAATAAATGGATAAATGGCCAGCAGCTCAACACAATACACCCGATTTTAAGTGCTCCCACGTCTCGTAGACAACAGAGCATTGAACCGTGTTAAGTGCAGCATCCGGAGCGACTCCAACAAGAGAAGCTGCTGTTACTTCGATCATCCCGTTCTGTTCTAGTTCAAAGACTAATGCACAAAATATTAATAATTAGCTTATACATTACATTATAAAAAAACATTTAACAGTTGTAGGTGATGGCTTGAGGAGATACGCTTAGTAAACTTAATATACAAGATGGAATTTAAGTTAAACGTTGGCAATGGTTTTAATGACAAAAATAAAACATCAAGTATATGCAAAAAAAAGTATTTGACGGACATGAATTCACGCCTGTGGCTGCCAGAAGTCAGTTTCAGGTACTAGGAGAGTAAGATATTTATAACTTTTAACTATGTACAAATAATAAGTAATATCTTTACGTGACCTTTTCAAGTACCCTGAAATTTTGCAGAGTGCGGTGTCTTTATGCCGCCTTTCTCTGTGTTTTCTTTTCATATAATTGTTTCTCGGAATTCGAGTAGAAGATCACCCCGGTTACGGGTTACATCATGGGAACAAATTGCTATAATTACTGTATAAAGAACGTTTGTAAACGTGAAAAAAATTTCAAATGATTTTGTTAAAATGTTATCAGGGCGTGTTTGGAAGTCTTATAGATTTCAGTTGAGTGATATCGGTACAGGAAGTCTTAATTTGATACCAGTTTCTATCAAATTGGGCTGTTCTGGTATTCTCCTCTAAACATAAGTTATTATTACAAAAGATTTACAGCGGAAAGTGGAATGAAAATGAATTGATTCATTACATTGTGATACACGGGCATCGGTAGTCCATCGGTAGATGGCGGGACTTGCAATCGAAGATCGCATGTTAGAGTCCGGGGATTCAATTTGAAATACAATTTTTTTCCGATAATTACACATAAACAGGTTTCCAAAAGTAACAACAAGACCGCACTGCGAGCGCCAACTCGCCTACCAATTGTTGCGATTATGGTATGTACCCTCATATATATCTTTGAGAGGAGGATTGGATCTTTCAGTAGGCGTCGATGGAAGAAATCGAGGAGGATAAATTTAAATTAACCATTTGTATGTGTCACAATCTGATAGATACCAGAACCAGTTTGACCTCCCTCATAAGGCACTCTTCAACTTAAAGCTAAGAGAGTCCAAACGCACCTTTATCTAAGAAGAGCCCACATAAATACGGAAAATTAATTTAAATGAATTCTGACGCGTCCGTCTGTCATTGTAACAGTTAATGCAATTCTATGCGAAATCGAGTAAATGGGTGGGAATGTTTGTTGTGATAAGAGATGATGGATGTTTCGTCCGGCTGATGGTGAGCGCGGTGGTTGCGGTGATCAGACCTGTCCGCTGCGCTGCATGCGGTGCAGGCGGTAGGCGCAGTAGCCGCACGTGAACACCACCAGCGCCAGCTGCAACAAAAATCCCATCAATATACTCGTGTATGATTGTGGACAACCACAGGTTTTGTTACAGAAATAAAAATGTAAGAAGTTTTTTCTTTCCCTTTATGACGATTACGGTTATTTTCTTTTTTCCTGTTCTATCTCTGTATTGAACGTATACATTCTTCATCATCATCTTCACATCAGCCAACAGATGCCCGCAGCAAGGCAGAGGCTTCTTCTAACGGCTTCCCACTACCTTGATCACGTCGTCCTAGGAGGGTCCTAGCGGCCCCGGCAGCCCGCGCCGCTTGCATCGGCTCTTGGTCGCCACTCGGGAACATGTCGGCCCCAATAACTATTTATTAAATAAACACACGGGAAACATTTTTCCAATATTAAATAAATAATAACCTATATTATTTATTTAACATTGGAAATATGTTTCCTGTGTGTTTATTTGTATATTTAGCACGAATGAATCAGTATGAATTAACAGATGATTATAATAAAGACCAATGATGGCATTTTATTAAATACGATTCCTTTTTAATCTTTTGTTCCTCCAAATGCATTGTGTTCGAACCCATACGAATTACCTTTTAAATCAAAAATAAAAGCTAATAAAAGTAAACATTTTTATTTTTATTCGACAATTACTTAAAGATTTTTAATAAATGTCAAAATAAAAAAATATTTCATCAAAACATCCGTTTAACCTTTATCAATCTGTTTATGAAAATCTCGAAAATTTCAGGATAATTCTTCCATGGATTTCACAGTATCCGGGATGTACAAAGAAATTTCAAAGCTTTTTAGCGAGCTTGAAGGAAACATTTATTTTTGTATATTTGCTCCCGCATGCCGACCGAATCCAGTTTTTACAGCGCTACCTTTCTTATCTCTTAAAGTGAATTTATTTGGTGAAAAAAGGGTTTCACGCCATCGCCCAAGGATATTCATACACAGTGTTACACGCGTGACGTGACCGGCAACTGGCTTCGCATACATTACACTTGAAATTTATTGTTCATGTGTTTATCACTATATGAAAAGTATACGTGTCTTTCAAACTATAGCATTACAAAAACATGTCCCAGGTTTGCCCGAATACTGGATCTAATCATAAAGCCACAACAAAATATTCTATTGTACATTTTAAATAATATGAAGCCATACTAGTAATGCACTTACGGTACATTTATTGTAATGCACAAGTAGAATGGCTTAACGTGAGTAATCTGATGACAACACAACAAAACAAATTATTAGGCGTATGTAATTTATTTATTTACTTTATTGGAGATAAACAGTAACAAAAAGTAGTAAGAAAGTACAAACTAGAAGCATAGACATATAAAATTAGTTACAATTGCTACCTTATAACTATCTCACTGAAAACATTTAATAATTTATGGCCAAACAATGATAGAACAAGTAAAAACATTTATAAACAGGGGTAAAAGACTATGGTTTATAAACTTATATTATGTATGTTTATATATCTATATCATATATTTATATTATGGTTTAAATTGTAATGTGTGTACCGAATAATTTCGAAATTGTCTTTTAAAAGATACAAGAGAGCACGAGAATATTTCAATATGAATTGTGGAGGTCACACATTCTGTATAAGGGTGCACGTTTACCTATATTTGTCCTAGCCGTTGATAACAAAAAGAGAGATCTAGAAAGCGTTCTTGCTGCAGGAATTCGAAAGATTACCTCGGACAACAGTTCTGAACAGTTAACGTTGCCACCAAAAATATTTTTAAGTGTTGTGGCGTCCATTAGATTATTATGCTTAGGTGCCTACAGTGATTTTGTGTTGTTGCTGGTAATAATAAAATGTATACTAAATTTTGTTACTTTTCATTTGGTTAGTATCGCACGGGATAGGCCTCACCCAAAAATATCTAATGAGGAATATATCACATTCCCCACGCTTCGCAGGCGGGTTGGCGAGTACTGACGTTGCTATGCTGTTGCTTATCCTCTGGAAATTCGTTTGTTAGCTGTGGCAACCATATGTAACTAAAGTGCGGATCATATAACATTGTATCCCGGGAATCGAATCCGCGACCTACGATCGCAAATGTCAGTTCCGTACTATTGCTTTATCACTGCTCGGTACTATGCGATGTACATTTTACTTTTTAATGCTAAATTATTGTCACACCTTCGAAATTAAATTCGTACGACGATTTGAATTTGAGCGCCCTAAATGAGATGGCTGCTGCCGTTGTGTATAGGGTCATGTAAAAAGCCTGTAAATATGCGGATTCTTAACAAATACACACTTCACATATATATTCATTTGCCTTTCAGTGAACTTCTATAGGTTTAAACAACAAAAAATATAATGGCAGTAGTGAGCAGCGATACAGAGCGTGAGCGCTATACGCATGTAGCTTTAATTGTCAAAAATTTGACGCGAATTAATACCTAGAAAAGAGGTGCTACGATGTAACAAAACCAAAAATATAGATATTACTAAACATTACATTAAAAGTATTGACACTTTATATATAAACATTGTACAAACCAGCAAGAAACTTTCTAAGCAATGCTAAATAAAGTGAACAATTTTTACTTTAATAAGACCGTTACCGAATTGCAGCTGTCTAGAATTATAAGTACAGAGTAGTAAGAGGAATATTGTTACAGCTCAAGTTACGCAATTATTAATAGATAAGCCCAGAAGCACCGGGATGTTCACCTGATTGTGAGTGACACTATATAGTAGTGCAGAGATGTAACGCGATTATTGATCGATGCTAAATGTACAGTGTAAGGTTTCTTTTCTGAGGTTATTGGAATGTGATTACATGGATAAATGTTTTATAACGCATATTATATATATATATATATATATATATATATATATATATATATATATATATATATATATGTATATATATATAGAATCATGTAAACTTAATGAACACAATAATATTAATTGAAAATAGATTTTATACATAAAAACAACTACATATTCAAGGACCGCGGCACGACAACGTAGAAAAATACAATATATTTTTAATTTCTTTGCAATTCTTATAAAATGTACAAAGGCGAACCTTTTGGTAGGTGCAATTAAATACCAATTAATGTTATAACAAACAAGGTTACCGACATGGCTCGAAAAGTCGCTTGTCTGAAATGGCAGTGGCACATTGAACCAGCAATATCGAGTGAAGATCACGAGCGGTGCGGGTAATTCCCCCAGCAGTTGGACCGACGCACAACTGTAGTAATATTAAAATTGTTTTTTAAACAACACGTTTAATTAAATTTTGTCAGGCGATACGATACTTGCAAGCACATTAACTTTCGTGTTATTTGTACGTTTACATATTAATTGTCTTCTAAACAAAATAATACAACTCGAAAACGAACTTTAGGTTAAAAAATATTCTCTACTCTCCGTAAATTAATGAGGTTGGAATTTGTAAATACGATGAAAGGAAATAAAGGCAAAAGTACAAACAAAACATATCCCCGTAAAGAACTTAATATACTTTCGAAGTATAATTATACCTAACTCAACCTAAATTGAAAAGGTGCTCCGTTGTTCAAAAAAGTTTATTTGAAAGTTTAAGATTAATTAGAAAAAATGATATCACTCAAGTAGCAACCTCCCGAGTTGATGCGTAATTGCGCTCGTTTTGCGGCAACAAGATATTCTTCAATGTCAACTTTCAAGACATGTAAGTTGCGTGGTGCCTTGCAGTAAACACTAGATTCTAAAAGCAACAAAGTAGGAAGTCTGTTGCTGTGAGAGCTAGCGATCTGGAGATTGGGGTCTGAAAATCAACATCCTTGCGCTGTGTGAGCGGTTGGACCCAGCTTGCACACGGCACTCGGCTAAACACTTGGTTGTTCGTGCATATGGAGCACGATGACGATATTCACACTGCGTTAAAACAACAGACCGAAAATTTGTTAAATAGGCAGTACAATAATTCTTCGTTCTTTAGGTATGTACCACTCCACCGCTTATTGTCAAGTAATTCTCATTATAAATATCAAAGCGCATTTACACTCGGCGCCATTTGTAAAAATTAAAGCACGTTCTCATTATGACATTACTTTTGCGCCGTCTGTTATAAACTTAAAATGATATACAACGCATAATAAATAAATAATATAATATAACCACGTTATTGTGATGATTTCTTCAGCTTTTGATACAAATCCACAACGACTCTTGGTCAGCCAGTGTTTATGTTAATTCTAGATTTCGTTTTAATTATTTCTTCGAAAACTAGAGGCACGGTTCGGTCAAAACCTCTACCGCACCTTAGAAAAGCAAAGCGAGCGAGCTCAAAAAAAGTATATGCGGGCTGCCGTCACAAATATCTTAGGTGAAGTGCGGAAAGGTACGATTGAGATTCCCCTAAACTCGCTGCCCTCACGCCTAAGGCGCGGTACAGCGGTTTCGGTAGTATTAAAATACAATACTGAGTACTAGACTGAATTATTTCCTTTAGTACTTGTAATTAAAAATTCCTCTTGCACGGGAGATTTACCAGAGTGTGATGACGTCATAAACGATACTGCGTTTAAGCTTAGGCATAGCTGATGTATTATTTATGCATAGTTCATTGCGCCTCCCGTGCGTCAATCGTTACACACCTGCAACGGGTACGCGGCAGTGGACAGTTGCACGCAAGCAATGTGCAAAGCAGTCGAGAACTTCTGGTAAAGGGTCATAAGGACAATGACAGTGCTTGTAAAATAACCATTAAATGTTTACTAAATATTTGTCTATTCTTCATTGTGTGTTTTATATACTATATATGGTGTAGCCGTGTTAAATAATATGCATAAATATATTAAATACTAATGAGTAAAGTGAAAATAAAGACAATGTCAAGTCTATAGGAAATGCAGACGACATATAAAGAATGGAGACATTTCCAAATAAGCTTCAATGCGACGCAAGAATCACTGCAACATCAAAAAAGTTGAATACTATTTTTAATTGCAATTTATACCGGTATATGCAGCAATCATAACTTATGTATTAAACACTGGATTGAAAATTATACTGTTTTGTTTACAATACATTATTTTGTAGCTTCTAAACGTGGCAGATCACTTCCAATCGGTTCTGTTGGAAATCAATAGGAGACACCTATGACCAGCAGTGGATGTCTTACGGCTAAAATAATGACGATAATGCAATTTGAAAAGCTTGTCTAACCTTATCCAAAGGATAATACGGCGTAGGAGTAAACTACTGTGTTTATTATAAAAATTAGGCTGTATGTGTCGAAGGTTCGTCTTAGTTATGATGTTACAGAGAGGCTTTTGTAGCATTCTAGTCATGACGTACACAATATATGATTCAAATGAGTGATATAATATGAACGTATCTCACCGGACAGCGCGATGTTGGTAAACAGAGAGAGCACGAGAAAGCCACACTCACCAGTATCGCGAGCAGCACTATGTCCACGTATATAATGATCATTTTAGAGCACCGCACCGCTACCTACGAGCCATTATATAAATATTGATGCATTAACGGCGCACAAACACAGCCTTCCGTTATGAAACTTTTCCAGTTCGAAACACGTAAGTAAATTCAGTTAGTTTTTCTCATACGCGCGTCGACCGCGGTCGGCGCGGGCCTGTTGGCCGGCGTATCTGCTTCCGCGTGTTATTGGGCGATCGAGCGCTGCGAAACGAAAGCACCAATGGGAACTTGTTCAAGATCTCCGATGTCGCATTTACAGCATCGCTGTCAAAGATTAGACAAGAAACTATGAAAAAGAACTCAAAGTGTTTGTTACTGGAATAAAAATAAAAAGATAATATAAATATTAATTCTTTGTAGACTTATTTTTTTTTGTTATTTCTATTTTAGACCTCAAATAAGTTTCTAAAACAAGTTTACGTTTAACTCACTACATTAATAGTTATATTATTATGTTACCGTGTAACAAAAGTAGAAGAAAAAATAATCAATTCACTTTTGTCGCTCAGACCTGACACTTCTTCTTAGGTGATCTACTGCTAACTACTAATTTAATCTCCTTACACGCACCCTAGATGTCGCCCGTCTTGCACATTCATAAAGCGATGTTCACTGCTGTGTTGACTCCTTGTACCTCGACTTATTCATTCAACTATATTATTTTTGACATTTATAACGATAGCTTTAATCCGACAAAAGAATATTTACAGAAGAATCTCTTTTGATAAAGTTCAGAGAAACTATGATTTAATTGAGATTTTCAGAACCTACTGAGTCTGCGTGGTGGAATCACGTCGTCGCTTTCCATCAGGCGATTTGGTGATCAAACACGAACAAACATGGTTCCTTGACACTTTTAATATTAAGAAGATTCTGGTCTTAGAAAAAGCTACAACAAAGGCAGGTGGATTTTTATTGTGATCATTATCACACACAAAAAATCTCATGTCATTAAGAATAAAATGCCACAATTATTAAACTAAAAATTACAAATGATCTAAGCCACTTTGATTTGAGAAGAACTCTAAACAAACTAAAGTGGCAAATTTTATGATAACTTTGACAAATGTAGGCAAAAAACTGCGACGGGTAGTCTTCGTAGAGCTTACTCTTTGCGTGTTGTCGTTGCGTTGGCGCCAGGGCTGTCGCGCCGTCTGCCGCCGCGGGCCGCGATCCATATTTCATTCTCGGAACAAGTGTTTGCGGAGCGGCCTCCGGTCGCCGCTGCACCCGGGGTCGCAGATAAGAATATACCAGATAACGCTTCTAGAAATTTCTTTGACAGAGAAGTTGGGCGCCGACCTGGTGCGTACTCAGTTGACTATGAAGTATAATAATCTTTTTAGTCCTGTGATCTTAGCAAAGCAGTCGTGATTATAATGCTCATTGCACGATTCTTCTCACCTTAATCTTCCGCTATCACTTTCTCTCCAGGGATAGATAGATCTCACAGACATAGATTCTGGGACACTTCCGCGAAGGCTCTTACTTTATCCGTCCTTCGCGATACCAGACAACTTCTTGTTCTTTCCATCTTCAGCTATTCACTGTCCTTTGGGTAATAATAGTAACTCTTTCCATAGCGTCGTCTTCCACTAAGCTTGCCCAAGGTCCAAATTTTATAAATAATAGGCTAAAATAATATTGATGGTATAAACGAGATAGAAGACGTTGCTTGCACTGGAAAATGTTAAGTCTTAGATATCGGCAGCATTTTGATTTGATTGGCCTTTAACTTCGGCGCCGATGCCATTTTTCTAAACCATTTGCACATCTCCATTTTCTCTTTTTAACCTTCCACGCTTCTACGCCGTACAGGCACATTGGACACAATGGTGGTATTATCTTTTATGCACTGCAACGAGGATATATTCCATTTTATGGTAATTGTTCTCGCAACATGTCAGCAAAGGTAATCATGTTAGCAACTCTAACGTAAGCTCTGTTCTATTATGTCTGTGTTTCGATTCCTTGTTGTCACTTCACTTCGTGTTTCTACAGCGTGTCAACGAGATTCACTTTTGTGTAAAACTAAAATAAACAGTGAAAATAATAAAAACATATTAAAACAATTGTTACTTTCATTCTTTGTGTTGTTTCCATTTTCTTAATTGCAATCCAAAGTTTGGATAAAATACAACGAGCAATTCTATTTCGTCTTTTATAACAAATTTACATAAAAAGGTTTTAATAAAAATTTTAGATTAGCTTATTATTAATAAACCTTTTTTTGGTTTTAGAGGGAAAATATTTTAAATGGACACAAGATTCTGTGCTCTCTAGGCTAAGGACAGGGTTATGGAATTCCTACCCACTAAAACCGAGGAGGTGGCCGTCTTCGATATTCTCCTATAAAATTCACAGCTGCCCTTCAGTACTATACCAAGGCACATCCGTACCGCAGCAACCTATAGACCACTTCGCGTTGCTGCCTTTCCCGAGTTTACATTGAGTAGACCAGAGTTCCCCAAATTTTTTTGTGTCGCAGACCCCTTGCTATGTTTTTCCGTGTTGTGTAGACACCCCCTACTTACCTGATATTGATTTCCTGTAAATTTCTAACTGTAGTGAAGTTTAGTGTTTAAGTTTATAGAGTGACGAATCGAGCAAGTCAGTGCAAGGTAGCGAAGCTCTGTGACTGCGACTCTCAGGTTTTTACAAGTTCAAAATGTATTGCGACCACAAAGCGAATACCAACATCCTACAACTTACACAATTTTATAAACATATATAATTTTTTTTTTTACTTCATAGGTACTTTTATAAATAATGTTATTGTTTTGATATTATAAATAGTATGATGTAAGTAAATTGGTACTATCAGTGTATGTGTTGAGATCCACTATCGTTGACCCCCGTGTTCATTTTATGGACCCCAAATTTTTTTTCGCTGACGTCGACCCCTAGGGGCCGATATAGACCACTTTGGGAATCACTGGAGTAGACGATGAAGGCCCCCAGCCCCGTCGGCCGCGAACCCGATGTCCTTTTAGTCGTCTCTCACGACAAGCAGGAGATATCTTAGTCTATGAGGCGCAGCGTATGTCGTCCGCCAACAAGGTGGACAAATGACCTTGTTATAGTCGAGGAAATATGTCAAATATAGGACTTTCAACCAGTCCTATTCGAAATGTATTAGTGGAAGCTCATTTATAGCAGTTGACGTCAAATAGCTGGAATATATGATTATAATAATTATTAAGTTTATAATTATGTGACAAAGTAATCTGATGTTATTTATATTAGTAAATATTGTAGAAATTTAACCGTTATAAAAGACTTTTATCAATACCGCGCAATGGCATGAGTGAAATCAATACTTATTTTGTTATTGCATTAATAATAATGCTTATTGGGTTTTGATGTACCATATACTTATTCTATGTAAATGTTTATTAATTTTATATATAAAATTTATTTCGAAACTGTGTAGACTCGGAATATCTGGCCCAAGGGTAGACAGTTGAACAAAGGTTAAGCTTGTTGAAGACGCTGGATGTAGTCCGCTTCCGGAACTATTAGATGTTCCTCTTGAGGAGGGTTACGTCCAACAAAGGACTTGTCACGACTTAAAAACATTGTGTAATAGCGGACTTAATACCTTGTCGTGCATTATCTTTTGGATCGATATGTAAATATCAATGCGGTAATACGAATAATGTAAAACTAAAACTCTAATTTAAAATGAAAATTAAAGTTTTTTTAAACTAATAAAGATTTGCTCATCTATCTAATTTTAATTTGTGTTAATAAATAAAAAAATGTCTTATCCATTCTCATTAAGTGTTTTATATAATTTGACTGATTATGGGCGTAAGACCTGGTGATCAAAAATCTTTAAAGCTTTTACACCTATTTCCAATTATCATTACTTTATTTATAATTTCAGTAAACATTAATATTTGGATACGGTGCAGCTTATATTAACTGACATTTAATGAGCCGTATATTCGCCCACTAAAAGATTTTAAATCTATTACAAATAATTCTGTTCATATTTTATATTATATATAACTCATCGCCTTTTGTGGACGGCTCTTCAATAGTCTCTTACAGTTGGCAGAAGACCTATCCGGCCGGAACAGGAAGTTGCAGCGTGCAGCCTGCAGCCGCACAACTTGAGCGCCTCGCCTAACTTCCGTTCCGCCCAATTAGACCGCGTGATCGATAGCTTGCCGGGGATTATTGATTTCATTTGAATGTACGATATATATATACGCATCCACTCGATGCAATTCAAATGTTTAAACTGAACGTTTCATTAATTTTCATAAACACTCTGTGGAACTAAACGAGAGATTCTTACGTTTGAATAAAGTTATAATTTTTACATATCAGCCGATAGACGCCTAATGGCATACAATTGCAGACGGGAAATTCTTCCAACCTTTGACCTTGGTTCTTGTGTGGGTTTCGTCATTTCCAATTCGATCTCGCAAATGCTTTCTGGCACTGGCGACCTAGAGCCTTCTTATAAAGTCAGCCGGAAGCCTCGGCGACACGAATCCGTAGGTCATCACTGGAAACACACACAGGTCAAAGACCTTAGTCTTCAAGCGGTATTTTGGACGTTAAGATGTTTTAGAACTTTCCGAACGCTGCCCATCCGAGTCGTTTTATATTTATATTATCGGATAATATTAAAAGTTTTAGACTTCTTTTCTATGCACTACTTTGTCATTGCCAAGGTGATTCGTGAACAAAGAACGTGTTTATTGGATATAAAGACTTAACTGTTAATCTAAAACTGTCTTTATTAATTTAACGTAAAGTTGTTATTCCTGGAGCGGGATTTATTTCGCCCTAACGCAGTCTTAAATAAATAGATTTAACAAACAAGGATATTAAAACATGTAAATGGAAATCAAATACACTAAACAAAAACTCAGAGATGTCGCCGCCAAATCCAGTTTAACTTCAACACCGACAGATGGCGCTGGCAGTCGATTGCCTCGCGCCTGGTTGACGCGGACAGTCGCAAGCGTACACGAATAATTATAAATATAACATTAGCGAGTTTAAAAACATGAACACTCACGCGGTTCAAGCGGAACTCTTATTGTACCGCTAGTGCTTCGTTATTCATATTATCCATATTTTGTATTTAAAATAAAATAAAATTGTCAAAATTGTTTAAAATTAATAATTCGTTTATATTTATATATAAAATTAATAAAATTAAGTATAGTTTTAAAAATAGAAGAGAGGATAGGTTCTCCTAATGCAGATGGGGCCTGTTATCCACGGCATGTTGTTATCGTACGTCTAACACGCCGCAAGGTTAAATAAACGTTCAGGCTTTTACGGCACGATAGACCGGACGGCTCACTGTAAATCCTTACAAGAAAATGATTTTACTTGCTTTTTATAATGAAAAGTCAAAAACGAGAGAAAAAGATGCAGCTCGCAGAGGGACGCGGCGAATGCGGCAGCGCTGTGATGTTTCGCCCGTTTGGTACACAACACTGACACCCGTGCCCATATACGGCAAAATAATCATCGATTTTTATGGCGAAAAAATATTTGTTTACATGCTATAGTTAGTAGGTTTTGAGTGATAATTATAGCAGTATATATTAAATTTGCAGCAAAGAGGATATATAACATTTCCTTGTCAATTAGGCACCATAGGGCGCCATGAGAAAACTAGAGAGACATTGGTAGAGCGGCAAGGTTTGGTTACACGCTAAGTTGCTCCCCAGAGCGATACGCGCTGTGAAATTAAAAACGGAACAGGCACAGAGTGTAGACACAGCTTTACAAATAATTCACTGCACCGCCGGAAAACATTTCGACGAATGACTGCGAACTCAATCCGTGAGCAAACAGGATCCGCAGACCGCAGGCTGGCTGCAAATATGAGCCTTTGAATAAAAACTGTGCAAACAACTGATAATTAAATTAAATTCATTGTGAAATGGATACGGTTCACAATTATTCAGAATTTGTTTATTAGGGTTGTCACCTCACTTTAATTTTACGTGAGGAATATTATTGATTTGTCTAACTACAAATAATATATATATATATATAATCGGCAAGTTGAGGGTGGGCAAACCACAAAGTGCGCATTACCGATACTTTTCCGGGACCTTTAGGTTCTGGAATACAGACCACGAACCGACAGGCGCAGTGAGATGTCCGCCCACAAGGTGGACAAATTATTTATTTACATACACCAGCAGTACATATAAGTTAAAAGTGCATTTAAAGTTGCAGTGTAAATAATGATCCTGTTATGTGTTCTTTTATAGGTAACAACATTTGAAATTTACCACATACAACATTGCAGAAAGATCCACAAAAGCCACGTCAAAACGAAATAAACAGAACGGAAAAGTGATCGCACGTAAGAGAGAACATCTGGCTTACGATGTTAGACGTTAAAAGAGCTCTTAATTTGAAAATGTTTCCTCCGGCGCGCAATAGTCTTCAAGGCTGTGTGCTTAGAAATACTCAATTAAAATTAAATATCTGTTATGGATACAGTTAACTACACACTTCGGTGACCTAGTATGTTGTTAACTATCGTTACAATGAATTTATTAAGGTTTATTGATTTTTTTGTTGAATTCTAGAAAACAGGTGTCCGTACAATCTATAACACGGGAGTTTAAAAAATTTTGACTCTACTGACATTTACCTAATGGCTTACATATGTGCTCACAATAAATAATCGTATACGAATAATATTATAAATAAATTAATAAATAAAATGCGTGGGTTTTCAATTGGCCTTTTAAGAAGAATAACGCAAAATAAATAGTCTTGTTTATTCAGTAATCAAATTTTACTTCTCCTGAACTGGTCTCGCCTTCTCCGTGAGGGAGACTCAATATCTGTGACCTGGTCATCCACGGTAAAGTGAGTTGAACCTATATAAACCCAGGCTGATCTTAGTTGGTAATGTGAGCCCATTTTGGAGACGTGCAATGGAAACTGGTCTCCGTGGCAGGTATGATCCTCCGCCAACAAATTATAGTTAGTAAACACATCGATACAGACAGACAGACGGCCATTAGGACGAGTATGTAAAAACATTTTTCTCTAAAAAAATGCCGAATATAAAGCTCAACGAATCCGCTGGCTTGGTCACTTGGAGCGAATGGGATCGGAACCGAGCGTGAAGGTAGCGTACCCGGAAAAACCGAGGGGTCGAAGACCAGTGGGCAGACCCAGGTATCGCTGAATCGATCGCGTTGAGGCAGACTTGCGCGAATTGAATGTCAACCAATGGCAGACGATGGCGCAAGATAGAGAAAAGTGGAAGTCTCTCGCTTCGGAGGCCAAGACCCACTTTGGGTCACAGAGCTAGCGGAGTAGTAGTAGACATATACATAGAAAAACTAATTAATGGACTCAAGGATGATTAGCTACTGGACAGAAGCAGTTAAAAAGCTAAATATTCTGATAACAAAAAAGACTGAATAGGAAACTGTAGAGGGAGGAAGGAGACTGACATAATTGGACACGACCTCCATAAGGAAGCGAAGTAGTATGTCCTTTATTGAAGGACGGCTCGATACATGGTCGCATGCGTGGGGAAACAGTCGCTGGTTGTCCCCGCGGCGCAGCGCAACGTGTTCTGTTGAACTGATTACAATGCGGTGCATCTCGGACACCGGACCTATTGTTGTTGTTGTTGTTGCGCATCCAAAAAGCGCTGATTTATACCGAATATCTCTGTTACTTTGTAATAGAAAATTTATTTCCATCTCCAATTTCCTCTGATGATTATTATGTAGCTGTGAAATGTTTCCTTGATTAAGGGTAAAAGAATATACTATTTTTTTATAATTTATACCTTATTGTAATAATACACCAGGAAAACCATACAACAAAAAAAATAATGAATGGTATACAATTAATTCAACGGATGTACAAAAGGCGGTCTTATCGCTCGAGGCGGACTCTTTCAGACAACCCCTGGTTCGAGATAACAAAAGTATCCTGCTATGGTATAAATATATATTTCAAATATTTAACACAAAAATATGTAAAAAATATTAATTAATATAATTTTAATGAGGCAAAGGAAGTGCTTTTTAGGCATAATCAAATATTGATTTAACTTGGCTAATCGCTGCAGACAATGCATTCGATAACCTATCAGCTACAACAGTAAAAGATTTCCACAAATATGCAGTAAGAACAATAGATATCTTCAATTTCAATTTAACACAGTATTTATTTATATAATTATTTAAATATTTAATTGAATAAAGTGATCATTTTTATGATATATTTAAATTATTGCTATTAGACTTCGACAGCTGAACAGCTTTTGGCAGTACGGAATCTGTTAGAGCATTAAATATTTTACAAAATGTATCCCCTGCATTAACAGAACGACGTACTTTCGTACAGAGCTGTAACGAGGCCGCACCAGCACGTTCAATTAACAAGCTTAAAGGCAATGTTTCAATCGAACAGAGCGCGCTGAGAGCATCCCGCTCGTCCGCGCGTCGGTGCAGCTGCGTGGCTCGCTTCGTTCTATTTTCATTCGTTAACTTCAATTGTTTCAGTTAATTATCGCTTTTGAGTTGTAACGCACGTACAGTATCTCAGCCAACGTTAGCTTCTATACGCGGTCTAAGAATTTCAATTGAAAATACGTGTGTTTTAGTTTTAGGTAACAAAAATTTCCCAAAATCTATGTTACTTGTCTCGTTACGCATACAGACAACCATCACTAATATTTATGTAAATTTAATTCATTGATATTAGAAATGAAGTAATGATAATGATACAACATACATATAATAGTAAAGTCTCCTAACATATTGGAGTAAGTGAATAACTCGACAAAAGCTTGTCCATTCGGATGGTTTCTGTAAAGAGCATTGCAAGGTATAGGCCTCCCCCAAAGATATATATGGGGGGATATAATAATCGCCACGCTTGTTAGACGGGATGGCGATCGCATCGTGGTATGATGGTACGCAGAAGACGCTGCTGCACATCCTTTTGTGGGCAATGGCAGTCCTGCACAATTAATGAACAAAGTGTGAATTGTGCGGCAACAATCGAACCCGTGACCTACGATCGCATGTCCCATTCCTCTGCCGCTGAGCCTCCGATGCTCAGATAAATACAACTTTTTGTAGTAAAATCAATAAGCAAATAAACAAAGGAAATGGTCGAATAAAAACATGTTCTTGTATTATTTATTTTTAATGTACTACGACGGGCCCGCTTTACAAACACACTTTAAAGCTGGTTTTAAATGAATGACTTGTGCCTAAATGATATAACAGTGGAATCTTGTTCTCATATGTTTGTTGTACTTTATTATTAGTCTTAAAGTTTCTTAGTAATAAATAAATAAAAATAGATTAAAAGATCGGATAACATATAGAAATCGAGCACGCTACACGTTGTACTCGCAGCGCACGAGATGCACTGAGAGCATAGCGTGTCATACAATTCTTTTGCCCCGGGGAATACCCTTCGGATATCCCTCGAGCGGGTTTCTCTCCGCTATGTATGTTTCTAGTAACTGTAACTATTATTGTTTTTCTTGTTAACGGATAATATTTATTTTTAATTCTCTATTTAAAATCTTCTGAATTCATTATAATTCGAACAAGATTAAAATAAGTTTGTAGATTATGACAATATTGACTTTCGTTAAGAGGTTTGCTTTAAGCGTAAAAGCTAATGGATGTTTTTAAGTTCACTTTTAAAGTCGATGGATATTTGGGAGAATTTTTTAAAAAAAAATCAAGGGCACGCCAAACTTGAGTCCAGTTTAATTGGAGCACTAATGTATTTGATCTGAAGGCAAACGACTTGTGATGTACAATTTGCAGGGGAGGGACATCCCTGCGCCGCGTTTTAATGAACTTCATTAAGCCGACGCTTGGGCTCGCGGCGGCGACGCGTCTGTTTACCGTATAATGAGTCATTTAAAATACGGCCGATGACGACAAACCGATTTCATGTGTACGGCTCATCCAGGCGTTTTTCGATACATTGTACATTAGAGACATACGTACATATGTACATGTGGATAAACAGGCTTGCTTTACGTACTTGAAGTTAAGGTATTCACGGTTGTCAGACCAGAGACAAAGATGATGTCGATAGGAAGCTACACGTGCTTTTGTTATGATTATGTTTATTAAATTAAACGTTTATCTAGAAAATACTAACCACAACAAAATATTTAATTAATTATTAATATTTATTCATTAATGTTTCATTAAAATGTTAACACAGTCATTATCATCATCACACATGTTCCACACTACCATCTACATAAATTTTCAAAACAGACCGCCTGACATCGCTCTACTCCCGGTCTACCGACAACCTTACAAGCTTCATCTGTCTACCTCGTTACAAAAACAACTTTTTACCAACCAGTGTTATCCCTTTACTCAGGACTAGAACCTTTTTACTTTTATAAGGATTTTGAAGACACGGTCGTTTTTTTGTATAAACATATTCAGTTTCAAATAAAAAAGATTCTATTTTACAGAACCTAGAAAGCAATATAAAAGGCGGCTATGTATTCTTAATTTGTAATCTTTATTTTGATTTGGTTTTCGATGCGCTCAAAAATGTAAACACGTGCTGTAACGGTGCATATTAATATCCCATATATCTTAGTCAACATTTTAACCAAAAATATATGCACACGAGTAACGTGTCATAAATCACAATACAGAAAAAAATTGTTGAACCCTTGGCGGTACATCTCGAGTGGCGTGGGCCCGTGGAAGTGTGCTAGTGGTTAAGCGGACCTTTGTTTTTATAACAAATATTCCAATGCGCCCGCGCACCGGGAAAAGGATCCTGGCCTCGGTCGCGTTCACTAGCTAGGTGTCGTCTCACGCACCGACGCACACTCTTTGTGTCGATTGCGTTCACCAGCTATGTGTCTTCACACGCGCCGGGGCCAAAGGGGTAAGTGTTGAACAAATATTATAAAGACATTAATATTAAGTAGCGTTTAGTTATAAGTTAGAGCTCAACATTTTGTCTGTGTCCATAGTTCCATCATTATGTATTCCTAACTTCACTTCTATTTTTGTTTTATATGCTTTAAATTTTGTAACTCCGTTCTGACAGTAAACTATCGCATCAACTGTTTTCAGCTTCATCCTTTCCTTCATCGCAAGCCATCTCGAGTTTACTGTCAGCGGAGAAAATTGTACATATATTTACATAAGTATATTATAACTGTGACATTTATTCACAGGTGCGAGTTTTATACTAAAAATAACCTACGGTCATTGAGGTTGAATTTATATCACCCTGCACCGGGACGAACACATCCTGTGAACTACTACTGCTCTCGACTTGCTGCCGCCTGACCAGTCCTGGGAGATCGTGCGACTGACTTAACACCACCATCAGGAGAGTACCGAGCTGCGGTGTAAAATCAGACCAGGCTTTCTGCCCACTACCTTTTGATTTAAATACATTATTCTTCTGTTGCCGAGTTGCTGTTTTCTTTTCACTACCATCCACAGGAAATAACGGCACAGTACATGTACGAAAACATTAGAGGAAATCTGAAAACTTGTGCATATATGAAACCGTGAGAATCAAAAAAATAAAACTTAAAGATGAGACATTTTATTGCTCAGAAGGAAAAACAAATTGAACGTTCGACTTCGGATGTCGTTGATAATGAACAAATATGAAATTACAAAACCCTAAAACACGTTTTAAAGTCGATTCTTTGCGATCTGAAGGTTGGAGTGGAAGGTTCTCACTTACGAATCGATTTCACCGAATCAAAGGCGAGTAAACAAACACAAACGACTTCTCCGCACAATTGCGGCGAGCCGAGCGAACAATGGACTCGCACAATGCGTGCTCGGCCGCTGCCTCCTGAAGCTTAGCAATTGGGGCATCTTTTTTGAGTGAACCGATCGAGCTCTATTGTAAATACCGTGTATATTTAAAAAATTGCTTTAGATTCTATTACACAAGTTCTTGCGATATGTATGTTAGTTCATGTGGATGTACTGCCTTAATTCCGGATATGTAAAAAAGAATTTCGGAGATAAGATTTTACAAAATTCACAAATCATACTATCCTACCATTCTTGTTTGTTTAATAACGTATTTTTGTTTATTTATCTAGCTTTATACTTAATAGCTTACAAGGGTGAAATATTAGAAAAAGTAGGTAGAAATAGTTAAAATTAGGCTCCGAAAAGCCATAGTGATGTACGTATTAACATGTAGTCAACAGCGTGGAGTGGTATCAACGTGACAACAAGATTTTTTTATTCTTTCTCAAAGCCAGAGAGACCCAACTTCCACCTTTTCCATTTCCATCGATCAAGATACTACATGCGCAGCTAATCTAGCTACATCACATCGCACTCCTCCTCGAGTGTGCTGCATCAGAATCAAGCGACATATTTTCCATAGGCCGATTCTTCCTCACGTTCAGCGAGGACAAGGATCCCTCTCCCTCTGACCGTCGATCAGAACAATTCATTACACAAAGTGTATAACTTTACCTGTCACCATACTAGACAGTTACACTGTTTTAGTACTCACCGCTATGCAACGACCATGTATCTGATTTACTTTAGTTTATTATATATTGCGGACTCTGGCTGATTCTCAATTCTGTAGCTGTAAAATCCCCTGGGCTACGTTAACTTCATCCGAACACATATGTACGCGTTAAACCAAGTTATTTTTTTTTTCAACTTTTTCTTCTTAATTAAATAGTTATTCAAGCAATCACTGCATAGTGAGGTATAAAACGTGAGTTATTTTGCCAACAAAAGAAAATGATTGGTTTAAGAATTTGATTTAAAAATTTTAATATCATAAGTATCGTATATTTGAATACCCGAGACAACTTCACAGTGAACTGGAAGTTCGACGGAAGTTAAACAATGATGGCAAAATACAAAACAGCAAGCGTGCGTCAAGCGATTCGGTTAAGGATTAAAGGAGACAATCTGATCAGCTGCGCGTGAGCTGCCCGCGTGCGCCGGCGGGCGCTCGTGACGTCACGGGATAATCCCACAAGCGTGCGCGCCGCGACCACCGCGCCCGTGTCGATATCTCTGCATTATTGCATTTATAGTTTCGATGTCTGTAAATATGGCTCGACACATTTATCCGCATATATTTAAATATATAGTACTATACTCAACAAAATTGTTACATTTGTAAATGTATACGGGGTGATTGATTGAAATATGTAACAGTATGTTTTTCCTCGGAATGTTAGAGGCCAATAACTTCCTGTAGTAAAGTCAGAAGGGAAAGATTATTTTAATATGATAACATATCTATTTCCTAGACTTCTCTTTAACGAGTAAGCTGTCTGCAAGACTGCAAACATCCGACGTTCACTTCGAGAAAAACAACTGAACAACGCGACGGACATCAGATGGTGATAGAAGCAGCACTGCGTCAGACTGCAGATGAGACGCTGCTCACCAGAGTACCGGCTTAGACTCACACTCCCAAATCGACAATAGAAACAGATTCTTGAATAACTTTAAAAAAAGAATTCTCAAAACATTGAAATGTTTTGTATAGGTTAACAACAATTAAAAAAAATCTATATAATTTAAAAAGTTGTGTTATTGTTTACTTAACAATTGATTAATTTTTAGTTATTAGATTCTTATGCCTTATTATTATGTTCTAAATAATTTGTTTAAATGAAGAGAAGGAAGGGATCATAGATGAATGTCTGTACTATTGATTTTAATAGACAGTTGGTTACAAAGAGCTGACAGACGAGGGTCGGGAGAATGCCTCGCCGCGTTGGTGCGACCACAACCGGCTACGAAGTTATGGCGTTAATGATTCCCACAACAACATAATGTTGTCGTTATAAAAGTAATCATTTGAATGCTTCAGTGAGTATGTAGGGCCCGCCCACTACACCTCTCGCTTGGTGCGTCGATCGCGTAACACTCCAATAAAATATACCGACGCGAACATATTGCCGCGCAGAGAAATTATGTCAATGGCCGCGAATAATGAACTGCTCACAGCGCGGATTGAAAATATAGATATTGAAATTAAATTGAGTCGCCGGCGAAGTACGAACTGATGCTTGTCTAAAGTGGCAGTGGGCAGGGTGGCCGCATCAGCCGAGAGATTTACGAGCGGCGACCGCCAGCCGGTAGACGCGTCGTGAGTTGTTCACTAAGTGAACCGATGACATGACCAAGTCAACGAGAAGTCGTTGGAAGCGGGCAGCTCGAGATCGGTTGTCGTGGCGATCTTTGGGTCTGCCTTGCAGCATGATGACTGGTCTGCGCTTGGTAGCAACTGTAATTTGACTGCAGTCAGCATAAACTGGCTCAAGCTAGAGTTCACAGAGCCTTACGTGATATTTTAACAGTTTGTATGTTGCGCAATTGGCAGGCTGTCCCGGCCTGCCCCGACCTGCCCCGGCCTACCCCGGCGCGTTCCGCCCGGGGCGTGACCACCACTAAATGTTGGCTGAATGTAATTTGATTTTATTCATTAGTTACGACCGGCAGAGAGATTCAATTTCGTTTTGTTGAGAGGCATTTTGCCCATGTGATATAAGCATTTGTCGCGTCATATATTTTGTTTTATACTTAATTTTGATCACAAATGTACCGCGTATTGAAACAAATCTCGCGTGTTGAATATGTACATATCAATTAATTATATACAGTAATCGTTGCAATTCGGTAACGCGAGCCGAAAGCATTCGAAAGCGATGCTCGCAAAGCTAGAATATTAATTCTTGCTCATGTAGACCGTACTGTAACCGAAGCACTCAAAGCATTAGGCTTCATAATGCGACATCGCGTAATGCCTTCTCTGAAGCTAAAACATTTAACATTTTATATTTTACTTTATACTGCATTTAAGTTCGAAGCCACTTAGAATATAGAGACGGAGATTTGAAACCCCCGCAACGTTGAATATACAGCTAGAATTAAAAATACATATAAACTTTTTATACTACCCTTTTATTCTACCTGTATATAAAATGTATATCTGTTTTATATTATAGTTGTCAAACGAGTGAATGTTTAGCTCATTTGTCAGCAAAAAGTTTTAAAACTTTTAAAACTATTTCCAATCATCGTAAATATGTGTTTATTAATATTATACATGAATAAAATGATCACTCTAAAATATGTCACATTAATTTTTTTCTGTTGAAATACGACAGGCCAATATATTCTGGCAGCTCCAAGTCTGCAATGCCATTGTAAAGAATAATTAGTTAAAATATTTTGCAGTCCGAATTTTGATAACACTAGTATTTCTGAAACCGTTGATTTGATATTTGTCTCATGATATTAATACATGGTATACCCTGTACATACATTAATTGAAAGCCAATGGGCTATGCATTTGCCGTTTCAAAGCGCCTAAAACCAATCGCCCTGTATAAATATTTAAGATCTTGCTGAAAACACGCTGCGGCTCCAGCAGTTCTTTACCTCTATAACGGTGCGAGCGAGCAGGAACTTTGTCAGTACTGTCTTTATAAACTAACCTCACTTGAGTCGTTGACAACACAATAATATTGACAACGCTAAGCTGTTAATTAGTTTCACTTATAACTATTATGTTACGTAATTGGGAAAACTTGCATACGCGTTATGCAGTTTGTTCGAGGTGATGTATATTACATATTTCGCATCGTGTACTATTTACAATCATGCCTCAAAAACCACCGCACCGACTATTCCACTGAGAAGGTCCGTTTTAAATTACCGTTCGAATTTAAATTTGAACACATGAACAATTTGAAATTATATAAAAACATTTAAATTTTTTTTAAGTTAAACGGCTTTTTGATACTCATATTGTGGTGGTTGTGGAAAAATATGTACCTAGTCCGCCATATTGGAACGGCGTCCATCTTGAATTTTAAATTTTGACATAATCATCGTGTTTTACTAGTGTAGCCCTTTCATTTGATACCCATATTGAGGGGGTTAAGGAAAAATAAGTAATCCGCCATTTTGTATCGGCGGCTATCTTAGATTTATAATGTTATTGATTTTATTATATTGTATTGTCATCTAAATTAAATGTGTGTACCAAATTTTAGATCAATCTGACAACGGGAAGGTGCTTAAATTTCAATTTCTAATTTTGACCCAAATAAACATTACATTCCGTACAAACATTCCGTACGGATCGAACTAGATAAAACCGTTTAAAAAAGTATTACGGTCGTAGTGGCCAGTAATATTGAGCGTTGTCATGTTTCATACGTTTTTGTTTCATTTGTTAGATATGAATATTTCAGTTTATTAAATAAACATTGTCCTCATAATATTTAGAAAGAAACCTTTTTCCAAAAGGATTAAAACAGGCAAGCAATCTTTTATATTTATGTACCCGCAAGTAAAAGCCCTTCTCCGGTCGCCAGAGCTGCGTAAACAACAAAAAAATATTATTTCTGCGGTCAGTTTTTGCAATATAACCACAAGAATTTAAAAGAGTTTACTAATTCTTCATATTATTTACTGTATGAAAAAAGTATTTTCAATAATATTCAATCGCACGCGTACAACATATGTAAAGATTCAAACTCTGCTGAAGACAGAAGTTTGTTCTCGAGTTGTAGTTAATTTGTTGAGCGTTACTTAGCCGGCTGGTCTCCGGGATCAAGGCTCCACTTCGTAGCGCAGCGCCGCACGGATCTCTATTCATTTAAACCAGGCCGCGCTATTGATCGCGCGTGTCAATCTATAGAGCTGTCACTATGAACATAGTTTTGTGTTTACAACTTCTTTTTTGTTTCTGTAAAAGTTACACTATCATCTCGCTTGCTCGTCGGTGCAGTAACATGCTGCTGTGACTTTTGCCGCACTATCGCTCTATGACAAAAAGAAAACCTATGAAATAATTATAAATCAAACGCTATGCTAAACCATCCTGAATGTGGTGGCGCACGTAAGAGGTAGAGTATTCTTATGTTAAGAGGTCCCATCAATACTATCATGTTGGCCGATAGATACTACTGCTAAGGCCTGGATCAACAGCACGACATGATGACAGCATCGAACGACTACCCGCGACATTCACCGCGTCGTCGGTCTGAGCGGCCCACGCACGGAATAATTGCCAATGCAAGTACCACGTCGGGGACACCGATCGTCGAATCACGACGGAGTTAGCATTCATGAGATCAAAGCAAGATCACCAATTACGGGATTTGGTTGAATTGGGATGGGATCACCAATTATGGGATTACGTCGGAATCAATAATTGTGTATGCGGTTTGGAGTCAAAATTTACGAGCTCAGATCAAGGTTACCATTTAGAGAAGTGGGTTGTGGTCGACATTTATAGGACCACCACGGAATGACTAATTATTGCGTAGTCTTTATTAAGCCCTACCTTTAACCATTTCACGAGACTACTGGTTTGCGGTTGTACTTTTTTTTATTTATGGCCCCGTTTTGGGACCTCTAGTACTCTTCTATATTTTTGCGATGTATCTTTCTCACTTTTACTTACATTCCACAATTGGTCTTACATTCTTATCCATACTTTTGTTAATCTTTCATACTTCGCCTCTCATCCTTCGACACGTTACTCAAAATATCAGAGCTTTTTTAATAAAATATCACAGGTACAGTACAGTACAGATCTCGGCTTTTCTTATCTGTATTTTAATACTACTTTAACACAGTTTATCTTATTTTTCTATTTATCACAGTTGGATCTAAAAATGATATTATTTTGTTGATTTTAAAGACATAGTGTTGCTATTTGATTTCATTTGTTTTGTTTTCCTTTTACTTTTCTACTATAATGGACCTGCAATAGTTAAGGAAAGTTGATTGACGTTCATCGTCACATAGCAACATGGCGATACTTTCCTGACCAATTTACTTGTTAGTTTATGCTTAGAATAAAATGCTTTTCTATTGTAATAGTTCCACTGTTAACTGCATGGCATATCTATTAATTTTTGATTATGATGAATAAAGGTTATGGTATTCACCACCTGTTATAAAAGGTTCAAAGGGGGACTCCCCGTCACGAAGAGATTATGTGTTCCTTTGTTATTGCGTGCCGGATGAAGTTTAGCTTCCTCCCAGGACGTACAGTTTTGAGGGGAGTCGGTGAATCTTGTAGGAGATTAACATTCAAGGTTACGACAGATTACTCAGGATAACAACCGAGGCAGAATTTCAAATATACCTTATTATTTATCATTTTTCATAATTCAATGCCAAATAAGGTCAAACGTAACGGAAGAGTCCTCAAGGGTGTTTAATTTGTAACGACAAGTATAAATGTTCGATTACTTCCGTGTTTCCACCGGAGAAGGGAAAACGTGTGAATACAAATTGATAGTTTACGTAGAGGGTTGTTTCAAGTAATCCACTTTTGTAGTCTACTTGCGGGGAGGTGCGGGGTGGGGGGTGGGGGGTGTGAGGTCCGGCGGGAGTCCCTCCGCACGCGTAATTAAGCGGTGCAGCGTGCAATTAAACGCATAGCGCTCTGCATTCGAGCTTTATGTTCATTGTTGAGAAAACTTTTTTTTTTAATTGATTTGAACTGAATACGCGTTATGATTAACAATAAAATCGTCCGCCGCTTTTGATCTTGGAAATGTTCAGTTTACTATGACGAGAATGACAAGGTTCTTTTCTAGTAGTAAGTAAAGTACAGTTTTTATTATGCGAGATAGCAGCAGAAGTTTTAAGGTTCTAAAGTCGATACAGCGGACTGGCAGGCGCAGCGTGTGACGGCCACCTGTACAAGATATTTAAGTGATAATATATTAGAGGGGATAATATATGAGCGGGCACATTGCTCGTACATACGATGGTCGTTGGAGCGAAAAGGTACTCGAATGGAAACCACGAACCGGCCGACGCGGCATGGGTAGGCCTCCCAGTGGACGGACCGACGACACAGTAAAACTCGCAGGAAGTAGCTGGATGGATCTTTGAGGGAGGCATGTGTTGCAGTGGTTTATTATTATTGTAAGCTATAAGTTGATAATAATTTGTTATTACTGCTGTAACTAGGTAGACAGGCGAAGGTCGTTGGATGCAGCTGCATGCAGACCGCTTCCTGCCTCTCCTTTTAGAAATCATGGGAGGGGGAGGGATCTGTCAGCCAGTAGTCTGTCAGCAGTGACCGTCTTATGTTCGAAATGATCGTGATAAAAATTTATATATTTAAACGGTTTTATTTAGTTCGACCCGTACGGAATTTGTTTATTTGGGTCAAAATTAAAAATTGAAATTTAAGCACCTTCCCGTTGTCAGATTGATCCGAAATTTGGTACACACATTTAATTTAGGTGACAATACAATATAATAAAATCAATAACATTAAAAATCTAAGATGGCCGCTGATACAAAATGCCGGATTACGTATTTTTCCTTAACCCCCTCAATATGGGTATCAGATGAAAGGGCTACACTGGTAAAACACGATGATTATGTCAAAATTTAAAATTCAAGATGGACGCCGTTCCAATATGGCGGACTAGGTACATATTTTTCCACAACCACCACAATATGAGTATCAAAAAACCGTTTAACTTAAAAGTTTTTTAAATGTATTTATTTTATTTCATTATGTTGCGAATACAAAAAATTCAAAATATTTACCGGCGTCGTGGCCTCATGTTCCGTTTAGAATATATTTAACACCGAAATTGCAGCCGATCAGATTCATCTGAACAATCAAAAATAATAGTCATACTGGAAATTCAAATGAATAGCCAAGAATTCTATAAATTTAATTATTTTTCGCTTTTATGTGTATGCGCTTATACGCGCTGCAATGGCCATAGCGTATTTCTCGCCACCCAAAACTCTGTGTTGACTCTTTACGATAGACATGGTCGTTATTCCTTCCACTGCTAGGCTTGGGATCGACATCGGCTGATTTGACTTAAGTATTTAAAATTGGGCGCCGCTGTTATTTTTGCCATGAAGTATAAAATGATCACTAAAAATGTTGAAAAGTACAATATGAATAAATATAGTGTTGAGCTCCTGCAAACATTAGAGCTGCATTAAGTCTACACTCTGTGTTTGGCACTAATCGGTGTAACATAACTCCTGAAGATGCCCCGTGTAGGGGTGAAACACGTGTTGAGTAATTTGGCGGTGGCGGTTGTGTGATTCGCATTGTTTGCCGCATACGCATTTATCAGCGGGCTGACGGGCGGTGCATTTCATTGCACGACTACCACTGATGGACTTCCGCGAGGTAACGCCTGATTCCATAAAATGCATTAAATCTGTCGCAGTATTTTTCAACTTTATGTGCCGCGCCCCTACCCTAGCCTTTCTAAAATTCTTACGCGACCTTAAGTAACATATATAATTTTTATATTTCGGCGAAAGTGTTAAAATCGTGTCATTTTCGACTTGCCCCCCCGTAGGGCCAGGTCAAGGCCTCGCGTTGGGAAACACTAGTCCACGGTGCTCGCAACAATAGTTGAATGCAAACATATTATGTTTATTTAGACTTCATTCAAAGCACACGCAGCACCCGCGGCAAATCATTTTTATTGGCACTTACCGTTGCGCAGTTTCCGTAATTGCGTTGCTCTTTCTATATACGATATGATTGATCAAACTATTAGCGTCTTTTCATCTGGCGGAGTGCTCAGTCGCCGCCGCGGTCCGGCTCACGACGGGGGGCGTCCCCTCTCCCCCTTGCGAGTCCATTTGTTACTGCCGAGGGGTTCATTTGATCGAATGGTCGCTTATGTCATTATCGGGTCTAGTTACGTGTTTCACTATCTGTTTGGTTACGGCATTAAATGAACTTTATTTATGTTTTATAACCACCCAAACTATAGATGCTTAGTGTTTACAGTGTTGCTTCGTAGACCACAAATGTTTTGGTAAACACGGGAGACCGGTAGACCAGACAAGAATACAGCGAATATAGTAGACCCAATACGACGCTGCTTACATATTTCTTGTCCGGGTTAAAAAGAGTAGCTCAAAATCAAAGGACCAACCAGTTTTGGATCAAATGATGAATACATCAAATGCGGCAACTCAATCGATCTTGATCTACGACGTCACATAAATAAGAATAAGGAGCGGTTTCCCTACAAGCGCATGTTTATACCGCGCATCCGTGCAACAGAAACAGTGAATTTTATTACTTACTATTTCTATTGAATTGTGTTTTTATTACGAAAGTTCAGTTCACTCTGGTCAACGAGGCTGCAAAAAGCACTTAACTTTATCAGTTGTCAATAAATGCATTTTATGCCGCTGCATTACATGTCAATATATCTTTGACGTTTTCTATTTTCTCGCCAAATTAATGTGCTCATTATTAATTATAAAAAGTTATAATTTCATACGTGATGACGTACTCAGGTAATCTTTAGTTTCTGATGGGTTGCCTGTAAACAGAAAAACACTTCACCCCTTCACGGTACATCGGCTACAATCGGTTCATTATTCTGAGCGTTATTAGCCGGCTGGGTGGTGTCGCGACCGCTTTGAACTTATTTCTCGCAGTCGGGCAACAAACGGCCGCGTCCACGAGGCGGACGTCGACTTAATTTCCTAGATAATTTACCCCATAAAGCTGTCCATTCACGGTGTTTAGAAATACTTGATAATTTCCTACTTATCTGATAATAATACATTTTCTGGTATGCCCATAAAAAATATTATGTAACAGCATATCATTCATAAAAAAGTTTTACATTAAAAATTGTAAAGAAATACTTTTATAGTTTAAAATATTCTTCAAGTGATGATACACAATACATAATAGCAGAGCAACGGAGTTATTTATGAAACTGACTGTAAACATCGACTGACTTTTTAAACCAAGTCCAAGAGAAATCAATTTTTTTTCCAACACATTATGAATAGTTGAATAATTGTTAAAGTGATCGCAATAAAAAATCGACATAGTGGATTTTTGGAACGAACAATTGAGTAAGACGTGCAGCAATGAGTGTAACACCGGCTGATAAGCTGTAGGATTATAACTTACACAAAAGTAACAACTTCGATGCAGGAAAGGTACACAATTGGTTTTATTTTAAATCGCCAACGTCAACAAGTTAAAGGACCAATATTACGAAGGAAACGTGACGATACGAATCCTTTTCTTGCGCTTGTTTTCTAAAAAGTTGTAGCATCTGAAGCCAACTTTAAATCGTAGGTAAGATGATAGCATCCAAATATACAATTTTGAAAATATCACAATATTAGTTTAATATAAAAAATATTAACCGTGTGCGTG
The DNA here is from genome assembly GCF_028537555.1 of Battus philenor. Lineage (NCBI taxonomy): Eukaryota > Metazoa > Arthropoda > Insecta > Lepidoptera > Papilionidae > Battus > Battus philenor. Next base: position 150,982 of record NW_027181686.1, on the reverse strand, counting down.
TATGGTCGGCTTTATGAGGTACAGTCGTGGGCAAATAAAATCTGTGCCGCCGCACGGAGCGCAGCCGCTTGCTCTGCGATTGTGAAGTGGGGAGGTTCAACTTTAATCCATTTTAATCCACATCAGTGTCGCGACGCAATTAAGAAAAACAATATGGCGCTGCACCGGGAACCAATCGCCGCTGATGGCGATTGCCCGAGCCGTGTGTTACAATTGAACTATATAAAAGATTTATTTAATAATTTGTTCATATTATGTAAGCTATCATATCAAGTATGCCAGAAAAAAACAATTAGATAGAAGCGTCCATTAACTTGAGCTCCCTTATAATAATCGTCATCATCATTTCGGCCTTTGGGCATCCGCTGTTAGACACAAACCTTCTCTATAGATTTACAATAGGACTGATTGAAAGCGACCTTCCTCCAATCAAAGACATCCTTATAGCAGTATCCTTTAACTTAAAATACATGGTTACAATTGTTACGAACGCGCGCGGGAAGATCTCACAACACACGTCGGCTTTAATGTAATCACTTTCTTCTTTCAAAGGAAATGCGCAAAATGGTACGCGTTCTGCGTGCAGAAAACCATCCACGCAAATATTTCTTCCTTTTTCATACGGGATAATAATAAAAGTTAGTTGTGATTCATCTGGTGTAAACCAAAATAATAACAACCACTTTCTGCCAGCGTCCGAATATAAATCGCCGTTCGATTTTAAATTCCAACGAGCTATGAATTACGAAAACAAATTTGCTCCAAAAATATCGATGCTCGTAGTGGCCAGTGCTCGTGTACTTAGAAGCGATTTCATCAGCCGCGCACGTGTCTTTATTCTGTAGCTTCTCTATTCGCCGGCTCGACGTGAGATTAACAATAACGATATCGGCCCCACGTCAGCGGTCTCCGAGCCGAACTGCTGCAGCGTAATATACAACACATTCAGCCGCGACTTCTCCCATATTAAATCTCGTTTCGGTCGGACCCTGGATTTTCTCCGGATTCATGCTATAGAATTGATTAATGTAAATCCTGAATGAAATGCGATATTAAAAAGCGATTTCTTCTATTTTCCGTTATCTTGTTGTCTGAGAACATTCACTATCAATGAAAACATATTTATATCTGCGCTATATATATGTAACTAAATAGGTCCACCAACAATTAAATTATCGATATAACATACACTATATGAATGCTTTACTCTAAAATTTTGAGTACGCAGCAAGAAACATTAATTAGCTAGCTTCACATTTATTCAGTTCTTGTTTAAATGCTAGTATCCAAAACACGATGAAAACAGAAAACATTTTCGGTATCACTACTCTAAATGGGCGTGCCCCAAGGCTCAATACTAAGTCCTGTTTATTCCTCGTTTATTATATGTGTACGGTGTAATAATTTATCTTATCATTCAAAAGGAAACCATGGGGTTGTATTATTTGCAAACTGTACGTGTTTAAGTTCAACAATTATAATTTGACGAGTACATACGCATACGACGTGAAGAAGTCTCTCTTAAAAGTTGAACGACAACGTATTCAAAATAAAACTCGTTTGGAACCCTTGCAGTCTTAAATTCAAGCGTACCAAGTGAATATTGTAAATAACCGCATAGAGATAATAATACCAATAAGCAGAATGAAGTATTTGAACATTCTGGAGAAGCCAAGTTTTTTTTGCTACTAGTGCCACAAAAACCGCTACCGGGTGGTGAGCGAGACCGACAGCGAATATGGGGTGAAAACAACAACATGAACATTTGCAACAAATAAATCCAGCTGCGAACAATTACATAAATACAGGTAAGTATTTATGATGAAACATCGCAGTTTCTAGATATACTACTACCCACTTACTATCGTAACCCTTTTTGAAAAGTCTGTCTAACATTATGTCATCTAGCTGTACCGGTTTTCAGCGATGTTTCTTGCTTTGGCTACTGTGGTATCGAACGTGAAATAAAAAATGAAACATTTTAAACGTAAGCACTGTTTTTCGTGGTCATGTGACCGAAAAATTCATTAACGTATAGAATAGAAAATAATTCATCATGCAATGTTGTCCAAACTACAATGTAAGTGATGGACAGTCTCACTAAACTCGGGAGGTAGCGCGAGGTAGACTCTACGGGAAATCACTGAAACCGGCCCAAGAGTTATCGCAGATCAATGTGTTGGTCGTTGAAATGAAATACCTTTTTAAGTTCGAAGTATCTAGAAATTTCGAGTTGAAGACAGGCCACGTCTTCTCCGTGACACAACACTTGCTACAAGAGAAGTTCTCGAAATAAAAATCATTAGGCGGTTTGCTCCTCCTAATTGGACAAAAGCGAGTGTCCTGTAAGGGAACGGAAGCATTTATAACGTGTCAGGAATTCGGACAAGGGTTAGGCAATCTTAGCAGGAATTTTTGCTCCGAAAACGTTTTCCTCGTGCAATTTAGTTCTGAATCGATTTGATGAAACTTTTCTGAGAATTGTTGTGGAAGACCCAGGCTCAGGAGACATTATGGACTCCGTGCAGGATATTTCTAAGAACTCGACGTTCTAGACTCTCTAGGATCCAATTTGAAGTTTGCATAGACCGTACATAAGTAAACACTTTAAAGACAAATTAATTGTGAGCACTTTCTGATTCTCGAGTGACGACCATAAACGGGTAGATGCGGCGTGGCTGTTTCCCTCACCAGGCGGCTTAGGGAGAGGTGTACTAAGCTTATCTATATCATACTAATCATTAATGCGTTTTAGACAAAGTCTGTGTCTCAAATGTCGCTGAAACAGGTGATGGTTCCTCAGGCCTCCTACAATGCCCTCATCAAGACTTACAGTTGGAACTGCACAGAGTACCAGATATAACTGGCTAATGAAACTAAATTTGAAAGTGGTTATTTTACCGCAAGAGTTTACCATAAAGGGTTTACGCGTTAATAACATTTATATTCATGTTTAAAATAGCTTTATTCAAGTAGACATTTATGTGCCTTATGAATCTTCTATTGTTTTAACATTATAAAGATGAAAGCTACCACCGACTCAGAATATCTGCTGAGAATAGCCGTCTAGAATATTCAATAGTTGCTCATTTTAAATAAAATTTTGGGATTTTTGTTGCATATCATATATTATAATATCAATCGTGTAAATGAGTCAACAAACAAGTTCACAAATTTCGATCAACTAGAACTCATAAATACTGTAACAAAATTTATTTAATGATATACTTTTAATTAAGATTCAAAACTATACTATAATATATGAGTACACTCAGACCCATGGAGGATTTGTTAATTTTTTGAAGACTAAACATTTAAAATGTTTCTCTGTGCGAGCTTGGAGAAGGCAAAGTCCTCGACCGACGCGACCAATTGTTAATAGTCTAGTGATATTAAATAAACTTATCGAGTTGTAAAATAACAGCTGTCATCATTTCGCCCGAGTGGCCCAACACCGGGCATCGTAGTGATCTTTTGGGAATGTCTATGCCCTGCAGAGGACATGTATCGACTTATATGATGACGACGACAATTATAAGTAAAAGTCATCAATTATTTTACTTCTGCATCATTTTTACTTTTTACTATAAAATGTATCTGACATTTAATATTGACAGCATCAGGTTATTCAAATTATTTTAGCGTTCATTCTAGTTTCAATAAAACAAAGTTTCGGGCGATCTCCTTGTATTGTGTTAACAGCGTAATGTTTTGTAAGATCTGAACGCTCCGACGATTCGTATAATAACTCTCCCTGTACCGTGGGTGTTTTTATTTATTCACTCAAAAAACATCACAAGTTATGCTTATAACTTCAACAAGACTTTTACCTCTTCAAGTAATTATTAAAAGATAAACAAGGCTTTTGGAGAAAAGCCTCATATTTCAAAAAGAACAAAAATGAAATTATAAAAATTACCAACTATTTGAACTCTTACGCTCTGGAAACAATTATATTCGTTCAAAAGCTGCATCGTATTTGCCGATCACAAAATTAATTTATTAATTAATTTACATTCTAACAATAGTAAAGTTAATGCTGTAAAATATACAACATTATTTTTTCTATTGGAATACGATTGACTGGTAACTTCTGACAGTACGATGTCGATCGGAAGAGCTGTTTACCTAAAAAAAGAAACAAAAGAACACTAGCAACAAGGTTGCCTTTCTGGCAATTACATCGGTGAGTTCGGAAGTGCAAGGCCTTCTGCGCATGACCTAAATCTCGTTTTAAGTAACAGAGCATGAAAATTTGCTTCAAAAAAACCTCGACTGGTATCGATTTTTTTACCGGTTCTAGAGCCCGGCAGGCCCAATTAAATCCACGGACAGATGCTCCACGGAGCTTCCCGATGCAAGGAAACCTAAAATAGGCTGTCATTCAATATGCGTTCAGCATTTAGATTCAAGGGCGCCTCATATCACGTGTAGAATTGATTACGTTCTTGTCGCCGAAGATGGATTGATCTTTGCTCTGGTTTATGGTTAGAAAATTATTAATGTTATGTCACCTATAAAGGAACATATAACAGAACAATAAATAACGATTTACATGGCAACTTTTAATGTACTTTTAAGTTATGTGTACTGCTGGTGTAGCTAAATAAAGAAACCTATTGTTAAATAGTTTCGGAGTGGAGATCACGAACCAGCAAGCGCAGGATGTTAAAAGACGCCAGGTGCAGGCCGCTTATTAGAAATCTATGGGGAGAAGCTCTGTCCAGTATAAGTTGTCCTGTGGGAGATATTATATATGATTGGCGAAAGATATTTATTAACACATTTTTTTTTCTTTCTTTCGTTGTTCTTTTAATCAAGTAACTAAAATTTGTCACTGAAAGTAAAGCAGTAACTTGAACTAAGACCAGAGTTATATAACGATGAAATGTATTCAATTTATATAGTTTTGTAATGTGCCAGTGCGGTGTGACCGGCGCCCGCCGGAACTTGATGCATTCATATACTCGTATGTGAATACGCGAGCTCTTTTGAGCTGGTCACGAAGTTGCAACTGCGACGCGGCGTCGTGAATCAAAGCTCCCCTTTTAATTACCTTATGTTTGTAATTAATATGAATGTAGGCCTGTTTCTACGTTATTTTACAGTTTTAGTTGCGTGCTAAGCTGCCTAGCAGTGCTTCGGCGTTTCATCACAAAAGGCTGCTTGAGCTTAATGTTGAGACTTTTTAAACACCACTAGACTGATTCGTCCATAGTAAATGAGTTAACTTGGTGACATGAAGAAGTCCGGAAACCATGGCACTCGTTCTAACATCTAAAGATTTATAACTATGTTTAGATCTATAAGAATTTTAATAAAAATAAGAAAATAAAATAGCAAATAAGGTTATCACTAGAGAGAGACGAGCTTGTAACACCTTTCTCTAGGTTTATTGTTAAAACATATCAACAACGTAAACACAAACGTACACGAAATAGTGCGCAGATAAAGACAGGTGTGCAAAACGTTTTAATTTTTTAAGTGGAATCTGTATTTCACGGACATTAGCGTCCGTGCCATAGTTTTTACTATTACGTTTAATATTTCCGATTTTTTTGCTCACGTCTTTACATGTTACAATGCTTACAAAACTTAAATGGCAGACTATTTAAAACTAAGTTTTTTTTTTTTCAAAAATCATGGGTGTCTTGTTATTTTTCTACGACTCCCTAATAATGTCCAGTTTTTAATATTATGGTTGAAACAGATGGACGCAAGCATTTGCAGAACTGTAAGTAAATACACAGCAAGCAAAGTAATTAAGTTAAACAAATAAGTAATTTAATGTAAACACTAATATGCATTTAGTATGCATATTATTTTTTGATGAAGCCTAGAGTGTAATGAAAATTTAAAATAACGATAGAAATTCAATTTATGAAAAGCGACGACATCTCCAGTGATTATCTTGACAAATGCTTCGGGTATTTAAGAAAGTTTCTACTTTTTAAGCATAAGCTGTTACAGTCGAGCCGAGTTCAGTACAGACCAATAATAGTTTGTGCATTAGTGCCCCTAAATACCAATGTCAGGGGAACAAGGAAACTAAGCCTTGTAAATTTTTACTGTTTCTGTTCACAAATAAGTTTCCAGAGGATTGGCGGCGCGAGTCCTCTGCGATCCAACCCACCTGCCAAGCTTAGTAATTTAGGTATATGAGGGAGACCCCATTGATATCTTCGAGGGAGTCCTGTCTTGTTGCAGGCGTCTTTGCACCAGCACGAGGAATGAGGCATGAAGTAAAATTTACATAGTTATCAGTTTAGTAGCGTATCGTTTAAGAGATGACTAAACTCTGCGTCAAGTCGTAAAATCGAAGCGATGACAACGCCCAGAATATAATGAGTGAAATAAAAGAGCGGCGTATGGTTTAGCGATATCTCCAGACAAAGGCTCTCATTAGTTCACCGAGCGGCTGCGTCGAGCGCCGAACGCTTCCTTTGAATATAACATGACAGCGTGCGTGCGTTACCAAATTAATTTGTACGTAAGCGCTGACGGCGAGGTGTCCCGTGCCGGTTGTTAGTGATTCCGAAACAAAGCGCATCTCGCGCGGCGCTCAGGCCGTGCTGCGCGTAGCCTTTGAAAATTACACAGTCCTCTTGTCACACCGCAACGCGCCATACGTTTTTCAATAAATTAAATTTAAATTATATCATATCCTATTATTTATACAGGTTGATTGGTTATAGGTGTAAAAGCTTTAAATAAGTCAAAAAATAAACATATATAAAGGCTTTCGCTGTCAATTAATGTATGGTACAGTCAATAAAAAATCAATAGTTTCAGAAATAATTAATAACGTAATGATAATATAGTAATAAAAAGCGTATTCAAAAGTAATATTAAAATTAATTACTGTTTACAATCTGTCTCTGCAGATTTTCTACTGCCAGCAGTCAAAAGCCTGTCGAATTTCCATACAAAAATAAATTAATGTAACATGTTTCAATATCATCACTTTCTTCAAGTTGGTTGTAAATCGGTAAAAAGCTTTAAAGCGTTTTGCTGCTAAATGAACTATACAATTACCTCTGAAGCTTTGACACCTATGGTGCCAGCGGTAGAGGACTTAGACTTGCGATTACAAGTCGCGAATACGACTCAGGATAAACATTAATATGATTCACACTTTGTTCATTAATCATATGGGACAGCCACTGCACATAAACAATTTTCCAGAGTATGAACAGCAGCGTCCTCTACGCACCATAATACTACACTGCAATCGTCACCCCGCCTGCAAAGCGTAGCGATTCTGGTAAACCCTCCATAGATATCTTTGGAGCAGGACTATGCCTTGCAGTGCGCGTCGATCGACTGAAGCAACGACGACTAACTGTATATCACAACAACTGCTGCCTGTTGACAGTTCAGTGTATTACTGTTTTGTCTCAACATGACCCAGTCATAAGTCAGGCCGTACCTCACTTTTTCGTTAGTAAGGATATATATATATATATATATATATATATATATATATATATATATGTTATATTTTTTTTCACGCATATATATATATTATCATTTATATATATATATATATATATATTTCCTCAGATCCATGTACGGCTTTGACTTTTGTACAGTCCACAGCGTATGGGAAACTCCACATGTTCACACGTGTTGCGTGTTTAGCAGTTGTAACGCCCGCCTGACGCCCGCACACAACGTCACGTCACGATAGCATCAAACTTCTGCTAAAGATAATAATCAAATAGCACAGCGGGTTATTGATCAGGTCAATAGAAATTGCCCCGGGGCGCGCATAGCCTCGTGAGGATTCCTCCCGCCCAAGCACACGTGTCAGCTTTAATATGAAATCCTTTTTTGATCCAGGCTTTACTCGAAGTAAATATATGAAGCTGCATTACATATGTTTTGCGGCTAGTTCAACAATAGCGACCAATCAACTTTCTGAAAGTGGGATTTTAAACACTTATTGACCAACAGACCAGGTCCTCTCCAAGTACCTATCCGCCTGTCTAAAAAGCGTCCGCCAAAGCGATTTAAAAGCTCGGGATCTTTCAATCTAGAAAATAATTAATATTACGGTCACAGAGACTCCCGAAAAACATGCAGAGCTTTCGTAAATCCTAAAAATAAGGCTTAGACATCTGTGCGCCCTGCAGCCTTCCGTCCATGGAACCAGTGATCGTCACTAACTTAAACAGTAACCGTACGGTAAAAACTTTGTCACAGTGATTATTGTGTTACTTCACTACGTACAAACGTAGATGACAAGCGAATGAGAACGGAAACGCATTCATGCCATGATCATGTGAAGCTGAAGAAGAATTATGCGGAAATTGTGCAAACTTCTCCACGAGTTCAAGATTTGGAAACTTAAATTTAGAAGCACGTTGGTCACGTTAAATGTGAGACGCTATGGAGTGAAATGAGTTTATTTAACACATTAATTAATTATATATATCGTTTGTCCAAGGTAGAGTGGATGGCTCAAGATACAATTGCCCTTATATAATCGTAGAAACTAAGTTTCGAGACCGACTTCACAGAGTCACGGGACTGTGAAAGACATCATGACAACGACTAATACGACCACGAATGTTATGTTAAGAACAGATAATTAAGAAGAAAAAAAATATTGTATTGAAGTTAGATTAAATATATTTGTGACTGGAGAGGATTTAATGGATAGCGTCGGTGTGTCGGCGGTGTGAGTGTCGGCCGCGCGTGCAGCTAATTACGGCTATACATTTGATGCGGCGGCGCGCTCAAAGCAACCGCCAGGTAGCGCGCGGACAGACTCCCGGCTAATATCCCCGCAAACACGAAATGCCATTCAGGATGTACACTTTTATTTGAACTGAATTTGTTAATTAATTACCGACTCCATTCCGAGTCCGAAATAAATTTTGTTTGCTTTTTATTATATTATATGCGCACGTGGTGAATGCTGCATTGCAGGCGTCCTTTGTGGTGGCGTGTTTTGAGCAAAAACTAGTTACATAGAGGTACTGAAATTTAGTGTTATAAAGACTGGGCCATATTTACGGCAATTATATTTTGGAAAAAATCATCATCTTCATCATCATCCTTTCACTGCCAAGCATAGACCTCCCTTATAGGATTTCAAGTGTCAACATCCATCGTCTTTAGACTACATAAAATATGTCATCTGTCGTTGTGGTCGGACGTTCTGCGCTGCGCTTGCCAGTCTGTGGACTAAAAGGCCTCAGAGTCGAACCATCTGCGCTGTCCATTGCCTCTTTAACCTGATAATCCACTGAGTTTTCGTCTGTTATTTTCGTCCATCTATGTATGTCCTCATTCACAATTCGATCACTTAAAGAAACAGCACAGGCCTCTCCACGGCTCATTGAGCGACCTCGAGCTTTCCAAGAACGCTCGAAGTGTACGTTTAATTACAAACTCGATAACTATAGAACTCAAGTCTATTTATATAGTTATCAACATAAGTTTATTTAACAAACAGGCGCTTGACAAATGCTATAGAAATTTTTACAAATCTAGGAAATAATAATTACCTGCCTTCTTAACGTCCCAGAGTTTTAATTGACACTTTCGCAGTACTTTTAGATGATATTATGATGCTTATAATGCGTATATACTTGAGAGAAATATTATGTTAGATTATGAGACAACAAGTCACTCTGTAATCAGTGACGTCGTAGTGGATGTGCACGCGTTATGGTCAAATAGCGAAGGTTAAAACTAATAATAAGCTACGCGTAAGTGTTGTTGTTTTAACATAAGTATTTGTAAGAAGTCCGAAAAAACCCTTCATTTCGGTCGACACATTTATCTCATCTATCGAACATATCGTCAGGACGTGTGAGCGGGCGACCCGCGAAAACAGAAACGCTTTCTGTTTATCGCAGAACGCGGGTCGCGGCCCGCGCTACGGCGCAGCAATGGAACTCGATAAATTTATCGTTTATTATATCACATCGCTTACAATATGGTTGAATAATAAATTTGGTGGACGAGAGCGCAGATGTTGCGAAGCGCCCAATTTTATCCGATATTATCCCTCTTTATTCGAAGAGGGTGGAGAAACGTTATTTCGTGATCTTGAAAAAATCATCGCAACGTTTTAATAAAGAGCAACTCGCCGCTCGAGTCGGCGCGCGGCGTGATTGATGCGCGCGCTGCCGTCACCTGAAGACAGAAGGAAGTAGACGGAGTAAAGTTAAATTTTAACTTTAATAAAAATTCTACTTTTGAGTGACGACATGAGATCCGAGAGAGGTGACAAAACTAGATGTAGTTCAGATTTTAGATACTAAGAAAATACGTAATTTAGAAAATTAAAGGATTATTCAATATTTGGTTAGATAGTGAGTATTGTTGTGAAAATAAGAGCCATTGATTTACAAAAAGATCTCTTTAAACCTATAACGAAGTTCGTCAGCCCCGAACAAAAAACCCTACCTCTCCTAAAACACGACGAACCGGCGTAATGAGGTAAAGATGCTTCTCTTCGTTTACCTTGTTATTAAATTTTACATCAATCAAATGTCGAGATTCATTTCCTTTGTTATACTTGAAAGTATCGCCGGAGAAGGCTCCGGCAAACTTTGAATTAGATTAACGAAAAACTTGTAAATACACCAATAATTTACAAAAAAATTATTGTACACTTTTCAAGAATGCACACTACGACAAATCAGTTTTTCTTTTAATTTCTAACCAGTAAACTTGACTAACTTTCTCCTGTCATAGCTATGAATAATCAATTCGAACTTTAAAAATAAAGTTTTTTTTTAAAACATGCGTTTATTGTAACATTAGTTAAAACGAAACCTTTTTAACTAGTTTTCTGTAGCTTACAGAAATAATACTTATTATAGGCGACACAGAATTGTATATATAAAAACTTAATTTTTTGATTTTTATCGTGCTATTTATTGATCACATATGCGGGCCGCGCTGTATTAAGTATTTTTTTTATACAAATCGTCACAAAGTAGTAGGTATTTAGACAAAAATAATAAAAACGTTAGTAGATGTCAAGCTATGGCATAGTCGAGAAAATTTGTAAATAATTTTACAATATATACTGATATATATAATCAGGCCAACCGCGTCACCTGAGGTGTCAGATGATCAGGTAACGGATCGCGGGTTGGGATTGCGGCCGGTAAATAATTAAGCAGGTGTTCGACGCGGAATACATCACGATTAGAGCTAGTTTATGTTCTAAATCTGTTGGCCCAGCCGCCTTCGTCGGTAAATATATACAACTAACATTTAATTGGAGATACGTGAAATTATATAATTTCGTTAACCACAAATCCAAACAACGAATTTTGTGGAGTGAACTTATGTTCAGGCCTAAATGTTGTTGATGATGAAATAAAAAAAAAACTTATAAAGTTGTTTGTAGATATCAAATTAAAATAATATATCCCAATAACTTTCGCATCACAATCTACAATAGCTTAAGGCGTATCTGATATATTTGATGCAAAAACTATTTGTAGAGCAGCAAAGTGAGATGATAGAATAAGAACAGCGTCGCCAACAAAAGGTTTTGGAAAGCAGCGTCCACGGACCGCCCATAAAGTTGTTGCCCTCGGTAAAGTCGTCGGAAGACGTTGGACACTAGTACCTTATTCAACATTGGACGCTCTTTGACTAAATTATGATGTCGATTACTATATTCATTTGTACATGGTAATTCTGTGAGGCACTGGCTTCAGAACTAATATCCCCTTTGTCATAGAAACCAGCGTCTTTCCAATTTTAATCTAGAATAATGTAATAACAGCTGCTAAGATATGGAGACATGTGTTAACTTAGTGAAATATAATTAAATAACTCTCTGCACAAGCAACTTACTTATAAAAATCGATATTTACACAAAACATAATTCGGTTTTGTAAAGAGTAGAGCGGCTACCTGCGCCGGGATTGAGTTGACAGAAAATACTTTTGAGGCTTGGAGGATATCACGCGCCGCTTTCGGTGTCGTTTGTGATTTGTCAAAGGTTGATTGTATACAGAAGACAATGCTCAGGAAATCACAGCTATGTAGAACTAAAAACAGAACTCCAGATTTACTATTGATTTACAATATTAAGTGAGAAGAACGCGTGTATTTATATAATAAAGTTTGACAGCATATCTTGGATCTTTTCTTTGTTTTAAAACTAAAATTAAAAGCATATCACTAAATACCCTTATCTTAGCGTTCAAGTCTTTATTACATAGAAATTAATGAAACTTAGTTTGTAGACACATTTGCATACTCATATTGTAGTATAAACATCCACCATTGTTAAAATTAATTTAAAAAGAGCAACGGCCGAACTTCTGGTCGGCCCTTCTCAGCAGATCAGCATTCGCGCCAACGGTAGCTTACTGCTTATAATGTTAAACTAATCGACGATTCAAATGTGACAGTAAATGTTTACTTAAATGTTTTAAATTTAATTTAAACCAGTTTCCTATTTAAACGAAAGAAGTGAACGGAGAATGTTTGCTGGGGCCTTTATTTAAAATGAAAGTTCTACAAACAAAAGCCTTATGGAACGTTCATATTTTATATCTTGTAAGAGACAATCGTTGCATACAATTGCTCGCAGACAACGCATATTAAATATTTAATACTAAAAGACGAAGAATAATATGACGATGTAAGCAGAGCTCTGGGGAAAGTTATTTAATGGATTATAAGTTGTGTACGAGGGAAAGACAATATGGATAAAGTTCACTTTGCCTAGTGTTAAGCGTTGAAACAATCGTTACAACTCAATGACAAGGTAATTCATTTATGAGACTCCATACAGCCGCTGTCAGGCGACTCTCCAACGCGTCCCTAATGTTTGTGAATTATAGAGCAAGCTCATTTCCGGGTTACATGTGTATGTAATTATAAAACATGTGATGCCACTGAATAATTACGACATAAATGTAAAAGACTTAATGAACAAAAAAAATCCTGTAGAAATCTAAAGACTGTTTTAGGAATTACTGAATTAAAAATGTAGTTGAAAGTGATCCAAAAAACCCGAAAAACTCTTTGTGGGAAAAACCCGTCAGAAAAGAGTCTTAGATAAAAGCGCATTTGAAAACCAAGCAATGTCTCAAATATCGTTTAGAAGAGTTCAATGTGATTCTAATTTATAGGACTATTAAGGCATTAGTCTCATCACACGCACAGGCGAACACTGCTAATGATAAAAAGTTGATCATAAAATTAATTTAAACAAACTTGGATTCGCACAACGCAGGAGTATTTTTGAAGTCCCGGTCTTTATTGGCAGTTGAATGAACCACGAATATCTTTAACCCTTAGTAGCCTGATTTACGAAAGTGATTTTTTTTTAATATTACTGTGTTTGCTTGAGGGTCTAGATGGAGGGAAAAATATATATTTTTTTAAATTTCGTTGGAAAGAATATTATTCAATAGTAAAATACGTACAGCCAACCTATAAAAAAAAGTAATAGTAATGTGAACATCCGGTTTAAAAGATTGGTATCAAAATTGAAACTCTAGGCTATTAAGGGTTAACATCAGCCTGCGTTTACGGATCCTGCGAAACACATAAAGGACGTCATTGGTGACGGACTAGGCAAGCAGCGCGGTGCGCGCGGCGCTCGCCGGCGGCGGCCTCAAATAAAACAAACGAAACTGTTCTCGCTGCCGCAAGTTTGGAACGATTGTCGAGTGTACGAGACTTTTTTTATGGAAATGCTTGAAGCGATGAACAAAATTCACTGTGCAATTGAATTTGTGCGACCATTGCCAAAATACCAATAAACAAATTAAACTACACAATCATCAAACAGCACAAACTTCTCAATAGATGGCGCTTTACGAACTAACGTAAACTTAGTTTAAAGCTGCCAATTATAAATGTTTGTAACTATCTCGTTAAATAAAGCTATTTTGATTTTGACTTTGGCTGCGCGAGTAGCGGGGCGTTCGTCTGCATCAGCAGGTCAGTTCATAGGCACGTCGATACAGTTTTCGTACTTTAAAAGAAAACAGTTCGTGCAATTTATAAAATGAGACTTTCTTACAGAACAGTTGTATGAATTAAATGTTATGTCGGTACACAATCGGTGTATACACGACAATATATTCTGTATACGTTGAAATATCAATACATTTAGGAAAAATAAAGTTGTTCATAATATTAGCACAAGAAATAATAATAGTTTATTATACTTTAATCTAGGCTGCATAAAATTACAATACACTCCCTTGTAATATCTCTAAATTATCATGTAACACATTGAACAAGTTCAATTAACGAAAGTTTGTATAGAGATTCTATAAATATTTACGAATTTAAATTCGTAGTAATAAATAAAGCTTGGCAATATATCAAACATTGTCTGTATTAAGGACGATGTAAAAGTAACCAGAAAAAAATCTTCAACACCGCGCGGCTTTTAGTTGAAGCGAGTCATTGTTGGGAGCTGATTGATTCTAATTCACGTCAAATTGCGCCGGCAGGGTGTTCTTCTCATGACGCACTCAGGCTGTTTCTGTGAATGATGAAGTGGATGTTAGTATGAATAAATGAATAAAACGCCCGCGCCCGTCTGCGCGGAACTGTAACAGTCACGTAATTAATAATAGAACAAGATAACTCCGTCCCTCATTAAACAAAGTCCGACAAAGAATAACTGCAATAACTGAAACTTTGCAAGAAAGAAACGTTTTAAGGAAGTCGCTTTGGAACAGGTCTGAAGCTTTTGTTTATTGAAGAGATGGAAAACGAAAATTACATTGCGCTCAAAGGCATCTCGACGCGCCGACCCGAGCGGTGCGGGCGGTCCGGGCAGTTTGCGGTTTGTTATTAAACCGCGAGCTTTTCTGTTAATAATTACACGAAAGAACTCCTGTTTTAGCTTCATAAACACGACGCGCGTGCCGCGTGGGAGTTGCTTGAAGCATAAGTCACAAGTGACCCGCTTGACCCTCAAATGGCACACGAAAGCACTTAATACATGACGCATGCGCGTCACAAGTTACAGGGACGCATACGCGTCGAAGCGCATGTCATCATCACCACGTCAACCGTGGGACGTGAACCCCTGGTTCCGGCCAGCATCCAGAGTCTTACAACTACTTCAATAAGAGCGTCAGTTCATCTTGAGGGCGGACGTGTTACGCTGCGATAAGCACAAAAATAAGCGTAAATGTCAAGTGGTGAATTTTCATTTTATCTTGAACAAATGGAACCACTTTTTCTAGAAGTCCCTCGATCATTTTAATTTTGAATACACGCCGCAACGTATATTTATTTAAAACATATAACTAAGTAATCAGATAGTACATGCTCCGCTGCCGAGTACATTTAAAACTCACTGATACAACGGAAACTTCACCCGTCATATTATTAAGTACGTAATGAATTCTTTTGAACTTTGTTACAGTTTACAAGAATAAGTTTCAATCATTTCAATTGCAATAGTTTAATATAATGTATTGATACAGAATTCAAGTACAAACGTAGACCATGAATAAGTTATCGAAGCTCCGTCTTGTGGGTGCTGTTGTAACGCGAGAGGGGCGGCCTCAGTTGGGCTTCCTCGCGCTGCCGCAGCAGAAGCCGCGTGCATAATGGATGAACGAGCCGCGGCAGGGGGCCACCCCGCGTTGGCGCCCCGCACGGGGTCAGTGCGGCAGCTACTGCACGAAGACGCCCTGTACGGACGTCGTCTGGTAAGTCTTGCTACGTGTGGATGATGACTTTTAATAACGTGTTGATTAAACAACAAAATTTAAATACTTATATAAAAATAGTGACAAGCGCACGTAAACCATAAGAAACAAATTTTTAAATTCTTGTAAGTAACAAATACTTCATAGATCTAAGTGAACAAATACACAATATATTGCAAAAGATGTTATAGACCCCATTTCTTAATTTTAAATCTAAAATATAAAGCAGAGCATTGAAAAGTTTTTACTCGATCGATATGTCTAGAACTTGGTTCGTTAGTTGGCTCACTTGCAGGGTTGACGTTACAATGTACACATCAAACATTAAATAAAAAAGAAACTGTTTAATTTCTTGCCTGTTCTTCTAAGGAGATTCGCATTCGGCGTGGCGGCGGCTTGCTCATGTTTTGACTACGATGACCTTTTTGTAATTTTAATAATAATTGACAATTCAAAAATGCGTGTAAATGTCTACTTGATAAATATATTATGATTTTAGTTGAAAATTGCGTTGATATTGAAACGCGCACCCATTAACTCGCCTGATTGATTCTAACCGCCCCCCGCAGCGCGGCGCAGTTCACTTCGCTGCCCCCGAGTTATTCTAACATGTAGTCGTAAAAACAACACCGAGTTACACTGTAACTTTGCAAGTTATTCCGACAAAAAATACAATCTGGTGTCCCAACTAAACAAAGTTTGCGGCAAGTCGCGCGCGGTATGCAAATCCCGTGCGCCCGGCGGCCGCCGGCTGCCGCGACAACCGCCGCCGCGCTCCTCCCCCGCTCCCTCCTCCTCCCCTCCGCCGCTACCCTCGCTCCTCCGCTTACCTACGTGTCCGTGGTATCGTCGCATTTGCATAATTCATATGCACACCGTGAAGACCCTTGTTCTTCGCTCGACTGTTTTGAATCCGTGCAGAATTCATAAACCTGTCTCGCGGGTCCACAGCCGCGCTCTCTGCGGGACCAGATCCGTCGGCTCGGCGTCCGTGTCCGCGCTGGGTTTTGTTGTCCTTGTCTTATCCAGACCTAACTGAGGGAACAAGCAAGATAAAAATTATTGTTTTGATACAATCTAGCTATTACATCGCACTTAATAATGTTAAGTAGCTAATGCAAAAAGAGTAGAGAAACTATGAATTTAGGTACGTAAGGTTCTGACTTACCTTTACATAGAAGGAATAGATAATTGTTTTTTGCCAAAACCTGGTTATGGTTATATCCGGTAATTATATGTCGTAGTCCGTTAGAGACACCGGTATAGATGTAAGGCCGGTTTAAAACGAATTAAACCAATCGGTTTAAAACGAAAAAAACCGTTTAAAACCGAAAAAAGCCATTTTTTTCGATTTTAAACGTTTACTGTTCACGACTATGTTTTTCTTAAATATAAACACATTATCTATTCCAAGCGTAGACATGACCTAGCTAAGTTGAAAAACTATTACCTCGTTAACTATATTGGTTATTTTGAAAAGATTAATCGATCAGTTTCATTCGGTTTAAAACCAAACTCACACACTTGCACTTCTTACGCGGAGAGACGTCAAGATGCAACGTTGCCAGCTCGCCTACTCCACACCACACACATACATAGCGTGTTGCGTGCGGACATGTCAGTGTTGCCAGTATTGTAAAAAAATGTACAAACTTGGATTCAATATAAAGGTACTCGTACCAAATATGACAAACATTACTAAATAACTAAAATGTAATGAGCTGTTATAAAATTAGATTATTAGGTACCCGACTTTTTCTTGAAAGTAATAAAAAAACTGGCTAATCTTACACAGTCCACTCGACAACATGATGATCATACAGTCAAGAAAGTCATGAAAATTTATGAGGCGCCACTATCTTTGTAAAACTGACTGACATTTCTGTCCTAAAATTAAATATGGCAACACTTTATTTCTTTTCATGACTTTCTTGACAGACTGTGTGTGTGCATAGCAGTCGGCGGTGGCTCTCTGTCGGCAAACTCTATGAACAGAAATTGAGGAGTGGACCTTTGAGTAGACCTTAACTACTTGGAAATAAAGGTCAAAACTCCTATCCACAATTTCTTTATGATTTAGGTACATATTTTAATCTAATGTATGTAATATTGTTACTTTATAATTATAGTACTTTATATGTAATATACTTACCTACATAGGTATAAACTGCATAGGTAACTAACACAAGACCAAGTATTGTCGATAATGATGTGTAAAAACACTGTTCTTATATTTTAGTAGGCGAGTTTTAAACCGTTTAAAAAGATTTATTTGGGGTTTTAAACCGCCACTTTTGGTTTTAAACGTTTTAAATCGGCTTTTTTACATCTATAGACACCGGTGAAGTGTTCTACGCGTTTGTTACATCAAGGGCATTTATAAATTCCAACAACGCAGCCTTTCCCGGGCGGCGCAAAAGCGAGCTATATCTTTCTATGTTCTTGTTGATCGTTTGGTCTTGGCTGAGCAACTAAAGATCATCAAAAAGCGCAACGACCATGTTTACAACTGTAAATATGATCGTTGCGAGAGCGCCCTCAGATGCGGTCATCGCAAAACTGTGCGACCGCTGAATGTTGAGCCGCGCATTCTACACTGAACATAAAGCATCTGCAGCGTCGTCGTTGCGGCCGTGCTTGGCTCTTAACTGTACACTCGCTAACTGTTCTAGTTAAGACTGTGTAACTTTACCTAGGACCGTATGTAGAGAAGCATTCCCATGCATTATGTATTCGTGCCTCGGACGTGCTACAACAGAAGTTGGCTGAAGCCACACTTGCCAGGCGGCCAAACTAGGAGAATTTGTAAATGTGATTTGGAAAATTCAGAAGTTGCGTATATGCCTGGGCTACAAACTATTAACTACTTGACGCTGTGTTTCTGTGCACAATAAGCTGGAAGTCAGTTGTTCGAGTGCTTATTTCTGCGCAGAAATTGCTTTGTGCATAAAATTGTGTTAATGATGAATTTAGATAACGTGTCGCGCTTAACGTGCAGTGTTGTGCGGGATTTTAAACATAACTTTTTATGTATTTGCATTATTAATTATTATTTTATTTACACACAGTTTAATAAACAACACAAAATGTATAGCTAACAGTGTCGCAGTCAGTTTTTGAGCTTCCTCGCAAGTTCCTTTCGTCGGCTACAGGTTTCCGAAATAACTGTGTTCACTTGTTTTGACAAATGCTACTGGACTAATATGACTGTATTTTACTCTCGTTCCAGTGTTTAGATTTTGATCGAACAAAGTATCGACAATACCGACCAGTTGAAGGTCTTTATCCATCAGGAGCACATGATATGCTTATAATAATAGTAATTGAGCTATCTATCATATAATATAAAGGATAGCTTTAACGCCATCACGCACGGCCGACGAGGTTCCGACACGACGACATGATTAGCGATACACGACAGAAATTAGATAGATCCCATATTAACGTTCGGGTGTGACTACAAACTGATCAATTCGCAGAATTACGGAATTATCCTAATAGCGTCGCGCGGGTTTTCACGTAATTTATTGAAAATTTAGAAAATATAACGGATTTGTCAACACTTTCTTGTTTGAAGTAATGTACCTAACATTACTTCAAACATGTCTATTTTAAGTAACAAAAGGACTAATATTTAGCCACTTCCGCACATGCAGTGATAGTCGTGCTGCAAATGCACCGCCCGCCAGCCCGCTGATAAATGCGTATGCGGCAAACAATGCGAATCACACAACCGCCACCGCCAAATTACTCGACACGTGTTTCATCCCTCCACGGGGCATCTTCAGGAGTTATGTTACACCGATTAGTGCCAAACACAGAGTCTCGCTATGTGTTTCTGTATCTCTGTGCATTTGCAGCACGACTACCACTTCATGTGCGGAAGTGGCTAAATATTGTTCCTTTTCTTACTTAAGATGGACTTCCGCAAGGTAACGCCTGATTCCATTAAATGCCTATTTTAGTTAAAACTTTAAGAACTCAAGAATGTTAATTATGACTAATTATGATCCGAGAAAAACGGCAAAGTAGATTTTATTGCGTGTAGGTGAGGACACACATACATGAATACACACATACACATTGAGAAAACATAAAATATAATAATTAACATTGAAATAGCCTGGAGGCGATCACGTCACTACCGATTCGTGCTACATTTTGTGAAGTCATTATCAATAAAGTAGTTTTTAGCACAAAAACGTTGTTTGGTATTTTTTTGTTAATTCAGTCATAAGAGCTCTGTGAACATTTATGACTGATATAATTAGAGTGGGACGATACTTTGCGGGAACTTAATCGGATGAGCAAAGTCTCCAAACGCAAACAAAATATTTTGCTTATAAGTCGACTCCGTACCTGCCGATGGAATGCAACGAAAACATTTACCGAAATGAACATTATCATTTTCAAACCTCCCTTTAAGGTTTCCGATTTGAAATAAAACTAAATAAAGTGTTGGTGTTACTCTTGTTGCTCTTTTTTAATACATTGGTTACTAAGTTATCATGAACTTTTCCACATCACATTAACGAATATTGATAACGGGCGTCAGTACTAATTTGTCTAATAAACTGCCGTTAGAGTGCAAGTAGGAGAAGAAGAAGGAGAATGGTTGCCTTGTGTCACAGAGCACCTGTGTACGTGTGATGATTCAGACCACAATTTTGTTTATTATCTATTTCTATTTGGGACAGCAAACGATTGTGTTATAAGAATTGAACTAATACAATGCTAATTGCATCCGGCCGTATTCCACAGCGGCCTTTCCCATAGATTTTTTTAATGTGACACGAGGGGCTAGCTCCAAAAAGAAACACGCCGGACGACGCAGCGTACAATCGCGCTTAAACCAAGTATTAACACTAATTTACACACAAACTACTACACATGAATAGAAACCAACTGGCCTATGCTACGAGGTACCGTGTGCGAGAAGGAGTGCGGTTGGTTACGGTACCCCAGTCCCTACTTTGATTTACTCGGGCCTGCGCGCTCTTGGGAGAGATTCCGGAGTGCAAAACATGAGTCGGGTTTCCGCGCGTGCACAGCCGGCGCAGGCCCTCTAGCTGCGAGCGCGAGAAAGAGGCTTCGCGTATGCCCGCTCGGCGCGATGCCAGCCCTGCGTAACTGCTGCAGACACAAAAATTACACAACCTGCACTATTTTTAAACGGTTTTATTTAGTTCGACTCGTACGGAATTTGTTTAATTGGGTCAAAATTAGAAATTGAAATTTAATCACCTTCCTTTTGACAGATTGATCTGAAATTTGGTACACACATTTAATATAGATGACAATACAATATATTAAAATCAATAACATTATAAATCTAAGATGGCCGCCGATACAAAATGGCGGATTAGATATTTTTCCTTAACCCCGGCAATATGGGTATCAAATGAAAGGGCTTCACTAGTAAAACACGATGATTATGTCAAAATTTAAAATTCAAGATGGACGCCGTTCCAATATGGCGGACTAGGCACATATTTTTCCTCAACCACCACAATATGGGTATCAAATAAAACCGTTTAAAAACCGTTTCACTTAAAAGTATTTTAAATGTATTTATTTTATTCCCTCTCTCGTCTTATGCCAAGCAATGACGAGGTCTACGACGCTACATGCTTTCCTACAAGAAACCAGTTCACTCTTGTCTTGCAGACTCCTAAGTTATAATTGGCCGGAAAAATGTCGTCTGTAGGTTGTTCCATATATAACACGTCAAGTAACATATTTTTAAATAAAGCAGTAAAATAATTTAAAAAAACGGAAACAATGACATAAATATTCATTCTTTCAAATAAACTTTGTTAAGCACCTTATAAACAGAGCGAAAGATCCTAGTCGATATTAATACAGATTCTTTATTATTTTCTGAACGCAGTCAATTACAGCGACACATAACTGCAACGAATATAATCTTTGTTGCAATTGATCGTGATTATGTACATCAGGTCGTTCTATTCGAAAACAGAAACACATTATTGCAATGACTGCAATTTGGAAAAGAATGCTCAACTAGAGAGTTTTGCTCTACAGTTTTATTGTTCACAGATATGTAAACTTCAGCCTCGTTGGCTGTTACGCAAGGTTTTAATATGAAGCGATGAAACGGATTGAGAATTAGTTGCAAACTACTACTACTACTTATGTGTCGTTGGCAAATGCGAACTTCATTTAATTTGATTTGATTATTAGCGCTGCGCTGCGTGAGTACATGCGAGCCCCCGATTAGAAGACCCGCATCGCACGAGCACATGCGGAACCCAACCCCGTATCTCGCGTCGCGAAAGATTCGCCGAAATGACTAGACGACAATCTCTCCCACCGACACGCAGGCCCCAGTAGATCAAAGTAGGGACCCGTGTGCCGTGTCCACAGATACTGTATCTCGTAACATAATATGCTTAGTTGTTGAATTAATTAGCATTAGCAGTTAGTTGTATAAATTAGTTTTAGTTTGTATTTATTTTAAACGTATTTCTTTGGTGTATCGTCCTGCGAATGTCCGCTAATAATCAAAGTTGAAAAAAGAAGTTAGGCATATATATTGTGTAATAATGTATTTATTATTGCTATTTAAATAAATGATGCATACATTTATGCTTTTGG
The DNA here is from genome assembly GCF_028537555.1 of Battus philenor. Taxonomy (NCBI): domain Eukaryota; kingdom Metazoa; phylum Arthropoda; class Insecta; order Lepidoptera; family Papilionidae; genus Battus; species Battus philenor. Next base: position 128,690 of record NW_027181686.1, on the reverse strand, counting down.
ATACATGATGCATCTCTTACTAACGTACACATCGCCTACTCGCTACTTGTCCTTATCTTTCCGTGCTATGGTTGTCAATGAGAACACCATTTTGCTGTGGGACGTCCACGGCTGGACATAGTCCTCTCCCATAGGGGTCGCTTCCGACAGATCATATTAGAAACTCTACAGTTTGTTGTATGTTTGTATCCAAACAGGACGCGATTAAAACACAAATGTTACTATAAGTTGAGGACGCCTTTATAAAGGAACTTTCTATCAAATTAACAATTTTTCTTTGGTCGTACACGTGCACCCATATGTGGTTCAAAAACTAGAGAACAACATAATTTGAATACTGTGTTCGTGTACAACATGTCTAATAGGCGTAAAGAATTTGTGATTGAACTTAACTGTGGCATTATGACTGTACTATACTAATTTTAACTGAAAAATATCGACAAATTTCTGAAAATTCTACGTGAACTTTAGTATCGAATGCCCTTTCTTTGTCCTATCGACTGTAGAAGCGCAGACCCAGGACAAATATTCTTAACAAGCCATAAACTCTACAAGGGCTGGCACCCAGTTGTCTTGACAAGTGAGCTTCGTAAAGCGAGCGGCGTTCTATGAATTATTCATGGCGGCCCCGGTTTTAGTGCAAATAAAGCAGCGGCATACGTGTACAGGCACGAGTTCGATCCTTTGTAGCGGCCGGGAGCCGCCCCGGACAGATGTCATCGCGAGTTTCCTTAACAAATGAAGAAATAAACTTTGTTGATGTTATTTCATAAAATCTTTCGCTTTCCCAACAAGCTTCTGAAGTTGAACATTGGTAATGAATACAAAGAATATAATAAGGATCAAATATACAACCGGAATCAACACATGAAACATGTGAGACTTGAACACTAAGAAATGAATTATTGTAAAACTAATTAGACTAAAATAGAATCCTTAAGTTTAACTTCAGTTAAATCGATTTGTTTTGAGTACAGACTCAAAGAAAACTCTAATTAAGACCCAGTTAGTACTTAATCGGCTCCCGTCGATCGCGCTGCACCGCACACGCACCACGCTCACGACACCGGCGCCGCGTGCGCACGCTTGGCCCGCGTCGCTTCCGACCGCCGAGTAGTCCTCGCTTCACCAACCTCTACTCTACTCCAATCACAACACTACACTATACACCCACACGGACATAATCCTTGTTCGTGCAAACGTCTTTGTTGTATCTGGGATACAATCTGGTAGTATAAAATTTTTTACTTTTTGCGGAAACAGAAGGTCGAGAATTCCGATCAATCTGTAGAAAGCCGAAGGCTGGACATATTATTTGCATTTGATGTGGTATCAAATGCAAATAATATTTCCAACCTTCGTATGTAATTCATTCCACAGGTTACCTAAAACTAACTATATCTACTATGTATCAAATGTAAACTAAATACAATAAAATGTCGTTTCAGTCATGAGACGCTTAGAGTTACTGGACATGGGCTTCAGTTATAGATCTCCAACGCGAGCGGCTGGAAGCGGCCGCGTCCGGCTGCAAATCGCTTTATACGTGAGCTGTCTTAAAGTCGTTAAACTTAAAGAATTTAGTTCGCGCCGCCGATGCGTTTTTATCCTCCAATAAAATTCATAAAATATCTTATCATTCAATAAACAATTTTCGAATAACAAGAATCTTTGGCAGTGCTGTCGCCTAATTAATTTTATTCGTTTAGGCTATATCTGATAGTGTATATGTGCAAATCCGTATCAAACTAAATTAAAATGTTGCTGGCGAGTTTCTTCCTGCTTCTTCTTTACACCTACCTATAACACCTTACGGAGCAGACTAGAGTAAAAAATAAGGTGAACTAAAAGTATATACATAAATAGTAAGTTCTGTTAAAAGTTCCAATGTTATTATCTTTAACAACATTATGTGTGACTTAATTGTATGCAATGTTCAATAAGTTTTTAATAATCAAGTGATTTTATAACACGACTACGCCAGAGTGCAGAAGAATTACAAAACACAGTCTCTTTTGTAATTCACATTTATAATTAGCGGGTCAACTGGTTGCAAGTACACCTCGCATCGGCTTATACGTATCACGTGTCTGAGTGAATATTTCTTTAGACTCTCAATGTATAGAGAAGGATCCATCTATCCTGGACTACAGCAAACATTGATTGCAATTCCCCAAGACTTCTCCGGTTGCCTTGGTCGTGGCAACGGCTTAATCTAGCAGCTAGTTTTTACTTTAGCGAATGCATGCGCATTCAATATATCTTCTTGGTTGTTGCGTAGCTCTTGCTCTGGAAGACAGTTGCGATTATGAGAGTTACATTGCCCTTCTCACAATTCATTACTCTCCAAAGCAATTTGCATACCCACACATTGCCAAGACCTCACTTGAGTTATTCATTGCCATGCGCCGTCTTTCTTTCGCGTCAACATTTCAATCTTAAAATGTCCGAAGCTAGACTCGGAAAAGTGTACAATGGACAATGGACCCCGTTAATTACCTTATTTATTAGCAGAAAGTGGCCTGCAGGTCAGGGTCTTCCGATGAGATAAAGAAAGCCGTCTATCCATCTTGTCGGTAGAGTTTCGTTGCGCTTGTTAATCCGTGAACTCCGAGATATATAAAAGTTTTAATACAATCGAGTGCAGAGGCGCTGCTTGAGCTTGCTCCGTGGAACACCGGGCGGGAGTAATTTTAGGGAACAATGAGCAGGCCGCCGCGGCCGGGAGCTCGTCAAATAAATAAAGAGAGCATTGCGCTGCAGCCTCACTCCCAATTGGTGATTCAGAAGATTTACAGCGCGCGGAATATTATATCTCCGACGTAACATTAATGGCAGCCGGTTAGGCTCCTTTGCAAATTTATGGTTCATTTTCTGCGCCGGAGAACTTGTTCAGATCGTATTCACGTGTATTATTTCCGAACCGGATACACGGGTAATCATTTCAAGAGAATATCCTTTTATATTATCTTTCGTAATATTCCTTTTAGTAGACAAGGTGGAGTGGGCTGATTTTAATCCCGTAACCTCCGCTTGCCGCACCTAGTTTTCCGTCTCGATTCGTGAGCAGAGCGATTTTCACATTAAAAATTCGCTTCCGGGAAGCGAACCTTCAAGTTTCGATCGTAAATCACTTCTTAGACATTATACTATCGCTGCTGCCTTTTAATTCCATATTGGTAATGACAGCTATTAAAAAACTAGATAGCGATTATTTAATTTGTACTGAATTATAGTGATTGAAATCTCAAATTTTCAGTTTGCATTTAATGGTGTGTTTAGGTGTTCAAGTGTAAATTTAAAAATTAAAATTTAAGTATTTATAAGAAAATTATCCTTTCATTCTAATTAAAAAAGAACTATAAGTATACACATAAACATATTTAGAGTTTGTATGGATCACATGTATCCAAGGTCCATGCAAATTTTAAACATGATTATAAATCTTGAGAATACTTTTTTAACGGAACGTCACAGTTATTTTACTGGAATTTATATTTTTGGCGGGCTAGATATGCTAAATGGGTGCTGATTTTAGAAGGCACCTTGACTGAGTCCTTATTTTAAGTGGCAAGTCCTTGCAGGCTCCCTTGGTAGACTCGACTCTGGTCGCAGAGCTCAAAGAGGAGAAACATACTGGATTTAGCTATTACTCATTTAGCGTTAAGAGTCAAGAACGTTTGGGAGAACCGCAGCTTGCCAAACTTAATCAGCCCAGCAATGCTCGCATCTATGATACTTGAAATCGAATCAGCTTGTAGTCCCCTGTAAGTTTTGAATCGTCCGCGCGGGGACGGGGATAAAGTGCACAATGTAATCTTCCGCGCGGGAACAACTAACAATAAAGTGCACAATTTATCGCAACTAATTACTTTAATAAAAGGGACCCCAAATTTGCCTCGGGCCATAAAAATGATTCTTAATTTAATTCGGATCATAAAAAGGACACAAAATTTGAATTTAGAAATAAAAGACCAGTATTACGTTAAATTTTCTTGACAACTAGTATTTATTTAGACAAAAAGAGAGACGCGCGGGTGGCGCGATCGCTTATCAAGTGTTCTCGCTTCGCATGTGAGCGGGTAAAGCGTTCGGAAACAGATCGATCTTCTCTTCGCTCGCGGCACTCCGGGCATAATTAACCGGCGCGCTACGGTCGGTTTACTCCGTCGTAAGGAGTTGCCAGGGGAGCGCTTGTCTATAAAAAAATCTATGCATTTCCCCGCAGCGGCCGGTGCAGCGCCGCGCGGCGGCGAAGTAATTGCATTAGCGGCCGGGGCAGTTGTATTACAAATGAATGAAGAAGTCCACCGGGTCACGTGCGCTTGTTATTTAAACTTTGTTTTTAATTTGTCGGATGGACTGTATTTGAGTGCACTCTAATTACGCTGCCGTGTGTCGTTTAGCGAATTACTAAACTTCTGTCAAAGAGTACGCGACGCTGTCCAAGTCTGCGGCATAAAACGCGGCCAAGCACTGCGCTTGTTTATAACAATAACGACATGTTTTTACTCGCTGATTTCAAATCCGTGAGTTACGCGCTCGACAGCGCCGGACATGTCATCATCTATATTTCGGACGCCTTATTTCCCCGAGATTTATCAGGGATAAGTTGCGATGTAACGAAAATTAGTTAAAAGATGTTCAGCATAGCCAATTACAGCCAGGGTAAACCACAAATGTTGATTAACTGTTGAAAAACAGGTGAGATGGTTTGAGAACATTAGAATAAAATTATAGCAGGTAACCGGAGCACGCAGAATGTGAAAAAAGTTTTTTTTTTTAGAATGAACATCGATGTTTTATTTTTAGTTTCATGAAATAACCAATCAACAGAGACAACGGGGCCACTCAATTACTTTGCGGCAAAGTTTGATTGAAAGTTTTTGATGCAGAGCGCGCATTGTGCGCGGCAACGACCCGCCAATTGGCCGCGCGCGCTCCCGTGCACGATGCCATGCAAATCGGCGAGAAAATGTGCTGAACGTTCGTTTGTGCGGAATTGAAAACTGCACAATTTCCTCAACGGTCGGCTGCACCGTTGTAGCTCTGCATCGTTGCGACTTTGAGGCTTCGTACTTCTTCAGACCCGTGCTGACCCGTGCTCTCGCTGCGAGGTTTTCTTTCGCGCCTTCATCATACTCCATTCTAACACAACGTTTAAATAACTATTGGTTTCTTGTATTTATTTTTACGCCGCTGTAAGTGAAATGTTTCTTTATTTATTCTTTCAGGTTGCCTAATGATTTAGGCTTTTCCTAAGTATGGCGATGAGTGTAGTCAGCCGTCTGACCTGAAGTTACACGGGGAACGAGTCCACCGCCTCTTCTTTACTTATGCACAACCGCAATGCCGTTTTGTTATCATGTGATAAATTTACTCAGCAAAAATTTTTAAAAACGTTCTATTAGAGCGTGAAAGATTTGTGGTGACAATAAGACTTGGTTCATTTTCACTGCTCATTTGTTCTGCTATTAAGTATTAAGGATATTGTGGGACTGATCATACGCCGCGGCTGGGTTCCTCTGAGATCAGGACGTGTTTTCAATCCTCGTATCTTTAAGCATAAGGATACTGTGGGAGTCGTATATACACTGATGTGATGTCTGAATGAATAATAGGTGTAAGATTTTGTGGGCGAGCGTAGCCGACGGGCGAACTTAGTGTGCCGAATTAGTGCAGCGAGCACATGCACGCACCGGTGACGCGGGCGCAGACCTTTTGTTACTTTTGTTTCTTTTATTTCTTTTGCGCCTTTGTTCTATTGCCCGCTTTCACTCGGTCGCAGAGCACATTGCGCCCCAGAGTTCTACGACGATGCACGTCCTTTTTGCTCGCACTCAAGCGCTAATAAAAATTTGTTCGTGTGTTAAATAAATTGATAAAGTGTTACAAACGTCTTTTAATAGACACTAACTCTTTAATACCGTTACAGGGCCACTAAATTATATTCTTTTTTCTGTCAAAATAGGCTCTTTTGGCATTCTCCTCGTGAAGTGCATGAGTGATCGCTGTCAATGACCCTCAGGGGATGATGGGCGATAATATCATGAATAAATAAAATTCTGTTGATGAGGGTTTAGCGACCAATGTCTTTCTGTGGTACGTCCGCTTTGCGACCCGGCCATTATCTTCAATACTTGAATTATAGTTCTCATTTCTTAACATCCTTATAGAAAAATCCCACTAAACTTGTGAACAGAATTTCTCCCCACTCAAACCAAAAATGAGGTCAGCAAAAACTATTAATCGTAGCATAATTCTGACAATAATAAATTTAAATGTAGAATCTTAGTAAATGTTGAAAGTGAGACGATGTATGTATGAGAAAGAATGAAACAGCACGAAGAGAAGAAAGGAGAACGAATGGTAGGCATTGAGAAGGACGTAAAATGAGAATTAAAAAAAGGTTTCCAAGAATAAATTATTATTTGTAAAAAAGGTCTTTGCTCACAAACAGGGGAGCACGAGAGGCTCCAAAAGCAGGACCGTTTAAAAAAATAGGGAAACTAATAGGTAGGATGGTTCAACCGAAGGTGTTCAGGAACGACGCTAGTAAACCGCAGGCATTCCATGAACAAAACACGAAGCCTATCATCTTATGTTTTGCCTAGTTCGTCGAGACATTAGATATTGACATGAGATATTTTATTGTTTTAAGCCATTGCAGCGTGTACGTGTGAAACAGCAACAAGTGCCGCCCGGCGCGCCCGTCGCCGCGGACCAGGGCCCGGCGAGCAACATATGAATATAAATGTCGCAAAAGGCAAACGTACCGGCCGTCACTGGCCATTATCCCGCGCGGCAATCTATCTTTATATTGCAATAAATGGAACCGCGACACGTGCTTCATGTGAATACTTTGTACGAGATCCTGCGCGCGGCTTTCTTCTTGTTTTTACATTAATGCCAACAGTACACAGAACTATTGTTTACTAAGTTATTTCTTGATTTTCTTAAAAGTTGTGTCCATAACACTGGCATAGCAGAATATTTCAATTTAAAATGTAGTTCTAAATCTAAATATCTACAAACTAAACAAACTACTAAATAAAACAAAAATTCAGAAAAGACCAATAACAAAACTCTCAACTTCCTGCAACTATGTAATAACTCGTAAATTGTTACCTTTAAGTATAATGATTTAAAAGTTGGGTCGCTTCAAAATTACTGAGTATGTTGTATCCATCTGCAACATGCAGTCAGACGTGTTTTCTAATGGGACGTGTAGATAAATAAGCACTAAAATTCATTGCTTACATTTCGTTGCGTCCGCTTGGATATTGACTCCCCGTCTGCTCACACTTATAATTTCAGTAAACGGTGCCGCACGCGAGCGCAAGGTGTCTTTTGACATCGTTCAGGGATTGATTGATTGAATTTCATAATGTAACGCGTTCTGTTTATACTTTAATGATGTTAATTTTGTTAATAATCTTTGACTTCATTACTAATGCATATAACTTTATACATTACTTTCAGATATCGTGTTGTTATTATTAAACTGTTATTATTTTCATTAATTTTTAATTGACCAGTCATCATGTTTTAATTTATTTTAACATCCTTCTATAATTATTATACTCATAAACTTCGAACCTTTTTTATAAGTAATTTTATCTAAAACACAAAACTTCCAAACAAACATTAAAACGTAGAGTAAGTCTCTTGTGTCGTCATATTAACGACGTAAGATATATGCAGGCTGATTGGTTAAATTAGTTGTAAAAGCTAGTCGTGATTGTATAGCTCATTTGTTAGTTACTAGATTTAAAGATTTCACACTAATTTCGAAGCAATCTGAAAAATATTACAATATATTATTTTTTCTTTTGGAATGCGAGAAGCCATTAATTTATTTTTGTAAACGCTATCTCTTACTGTATTATCAGTACATCGTATATCATTTGTTAAACCATTGATTTTTGGTCTGTGTATATCGTACATTAAGTGACAACAAATGAGCAATACATTCTCCATTTATAAGTTTCACTCACATAACTAATCACCTCGTCTACTGACGTCTGGGTAAGCTGTAAAGTAACCGGCGAGCGGCGCCGGCACAGCTGTCGGATCACCTCCGCTGACGAGATAATCAATCTTACCGCTGGGAACACACGTACAGGTGACTTGTGCGCTTGTCGGAAACGAAGCGTCCATCCTGTGACAGTACGAGAACCGTCTTTGTACAATATTAGCGAAGGATTCGATGTGTTGTCAGTGGGCAGCTGTGAGTTATTTTTATATAAATTTAACAATAATCTGCCATCGACACAGTTACTGTACAGGAAAAAGCTGTTCGTTCATTTCTCAAGGTAATGGTTTATAGGTGTGCGTACAACTTATTTGCTGTCAATTTACGCCGCCTGTCTTCAGAAAACTTGTTTATGAGCAGCGGCAATCCTATGTAATTGAACAAAGTGTAAATTAATAAGATCGTTTCCTCGACCCCTCGATTCTCTGCCAATGTGCTGCTAAATAATATCATCTAAGTGCATAAGCATGGATAAATACATAAAAACCTACCAGTCTCCAGGCTTCATAAACTTCGCAACCCTTTAATAGTTAAGTACGAGTATATACGGTTTTACAATAAACTCCCACGTAATGGCTCTTAATTATCACACTATTAATTTAAAAAGTTGAAGCCTGGATAATGAGAGAAAAGCCGTTATGCAGCGGTGGGCATCTTAGGTTTGATGTGTTCATCACTTCACACGTAATACGACCAACCACACAAACCACACAACTGGTTTTATTTTTCGTCGCAAACGAAGGAAGAAGTACGTGCACGTGTGGTTTCTCACTGTTAATGTCCGACATGCGCTCGGTTCTGCCCGAAGCTGGCTCAACAACTCCGACATCAAAACCGTATAATATGAGAGCCAGCTTATCTGGAACCCAAGCGAGAATTTAATTGTTAGTGCATTCTCGGTGACGTACGGGAAATGAATGAACCTTACAACGTGCTTGAAGAGCCAGATAATGTGTTCGTACATTGGGTGCTCACCTTAAAGAGTACTGCTGTTGGAGATGGTGGAGCCAAGACCTACCGTAAAAAGATTCCCGCTTTCGAGGTACACTGCCCCAATTAGTACAACCTAATGGCGGAGAACTTACTGAAGACTGTATAAACAACACAAAGTTTAGGAAAAGAGGAACAGATGTACGAATTCAAATCAACGTTCGAATTGGAATTCTCATAAGCAATAATGTACCAATACTAAAAAGTGGAGGTCACTTGCAGTATTATCACTTAAACGCTACAATCTTGAATGAAATGAAATGAATAAGTGCAGAATGCGCGGCGGGTCAGGGCGCAGAGAGCTGCTGCAACATCAGCACCCGCGGCGGAGGCGAGCCAGCTGCCCCGATAACGGATGCGGTGTATCCGCGCCAAATCGCTTACACGCTGCGACACAAGTTTCGGTGGTGCCCCCGGGTGTTACGGTCGGCGCGGGGGACGGAACTTTATGCGGCGACTTCGAATTAACGAAATGCAGAGCTATTAGCTGCGCGCTGTTAATGATAAATATGTTAATGTGTTATATCATTTTTGAACGAACATAATTAGAGGAATGAATATTTCAACTTAATTAAAGTTGGTAATTAGGCTTCTATATATTTAACATTCTATATATTTTCTTTTCCACGATATTTCTCCATCAATCACGAAAACAAATCCAATATTTTTAATGCCGTTGCAATCGAAATTAGCAAATTTATTTATAAGTTGTACGCTTGAATTAGATTTTAATTATTATTGTGATTATTATTTTCAAGTATTATTACATATTAAATGTGAGTGTTAACATACATATACGAATATTATGCGTGTATTTTATATTAGTTAAAAAGGATATGTCATCATCGGCACCATTCCAGCCGAAGAACCTTAACGACTGGACGCTAGCCTTCCTAATACATTTCCCCTGGTACCGTAGCACCACAGAAGTAGTAAGTAGAAACTTCATCCAGCGTAACTGCGCAGTAGAAGGATATGTGACCGTTGTTAAACTATAACTGAAAGGACTTCTAAATAAACAAATACATTGTACATAAATGTTACGTTTCGGTAGTGATACGCTACTTATAAAACCAACGACCACAGAAGCGTCCATGACACGTGTATGTACATACATATGTTTACGGTGTTTATAATAATTTTAGCTTATTCCAATAATTTATTTTATTCGCCTACTGCCTAAAACAAAAAAGTCATGCCTTGCGGCCCTGATCACCGCGCTGCCGACAAGAGCTGATACTTTTGAAGTAATAACGTAGAATGACGGTGGAAAATAATATTAAAAAACGTTCTCTTGGAAAGTTCCCGCGCGAAGCCTCTCAAGTTGTTCGCGAACAAAGTTTGATCAGCTCCTACTTGCGCTGCGGGGAAATTACTTGCCGATTTTCTTCATCATCAACCAAACTTACATCAATATTTATATCTAAAATAAAGAAGGATTGGAGTAACTTCGCCGTGACGTCATCAGTGAGGCATGCATAATATCTATAATTATTTACTTTCAACTCGACACGTCTTCTTTGCGTCGTATTTCTCTCTACTAAGGACCACAACTCTTTTTGTAAAATTTTCATTATGCACTATATTACGGCACCTTTGTCGGTCTTCGGCAGTGCGTATTGGTTCGCTTACTTTCTTATCTAGCGCGGTCACGACCTGATTGAACCGGCACATGGGTACCTAACCGGTACTTGGTTCATTGTTAGTGCGTTTCCTGGTCATGTTACTAGAAGACTGGCAAGAGACAGTTTACAAAAAAACTTCTTTTATTCGTCTAACAGCGTAACACCATCTTCAGATATCTGAACGCTGCGGTGGCTCGACGACAACTTTATCTATGCCGCCGGTGCCTCGATATGTGTACTTACCAACAACACTTACTTAATTCACCGTTAATAATTACTTTTTTAATAATCGGGTGCATAACAAGTTTGAACTCATCACCATCATCACATTAGCCGACAGACTGCTGCTGCAAGGTGAAGGCATCTCCCATAAGTCACCGCGGCGATCAATCTTGCGCTGCAGAGACTTGGCGCCGCATCAGCGCTAGGTATGCGTCTACCTTAATATAATCCAATTTGACCGAGTCCGCTTGCAGCGCAGTCTCTCCGAACTGACATCATACTGCGACGACACCGACGCAGTAGTTATAATTGGAAGGTATTCAGTTTAATGTTATGGGAGCTGCGCGGCGCACGGGTCCGTAAGAGCCGGAGTTAGCGGCGGCGGGATCTCGGCTTTGAATTGAAACACGTACCCAACTCGGCCGCGCGCGCGGTTATTGCGCCCGCAACTCGTACGAGGAGCCAACTTTGTGGAGCCGCGCGGGTGCAGCGCGCAGCGGGAACTTTCTGCAAATTGTGTGCGCAGTCTCAACAGGCAGTAACTGCATAACGAGAGAACGCCGCGGCACTCGGTGTGCACGTCGGAAACATACAGAGCAATTGTAATTCTACTACTACACTACAAAGCGACCTAAAGTGGGGTCCGACTTTGGTGAAGGCATTAGTTTGTGTAGGAAAGTTTATGTGGACTCTGTAGTCAAGTCGTACGCGCGTTGTCTGCATTAACAATCTTAGTAGTGTACTCTGGGTCGAGTAGACATGATCGTGGCAATTGTTGTAGCTTCCTTCTTACAGTGTTGCCACATCTTTATTCTTTAGGCACTTCGACTCTCTCAGTGCTCTCACTAAATCCGTTAAACTTAAGGCGACTTCTGTACCTCACACTATTGACTTTGGATCACAGATTTCTTCTCTGCGTCGTCTTTCACATGACGTGGCCAAAGTATTAAAAATTTTTAAAGGAAGCGATTGCCTAATGATTTTGTTTTATCTCGAGCTCATAGATTGTGGAGTAATATTACTTATTCAATTAATTATATTATTTTTGTACACGAATACTGTTTTATTTCATTAAACAAGTATTCCGCCGGCTGAGGCAGTCGAATGACTTCGCTGGCACATTTGAAAGTTTTTGACGTAGCTCTAACATCTAACAGCGGCACCGCGGTACAAGAGAACCGACTGCTGCTTGCAACTGATCGTTCCGATCGAGTCGTTCCAATGAAGTTCCGGCGAAGTTCAAGTAAATGATAGGAGTTGGACCAACTCTCGCATTGACCGCCGAACTTGTAGCGGCAGGCTGCGGCACTGAGAGCAACACTCGCAGCTGCACGCGGCGTCACGCGCAGACACACGGTTCTAGTGTTCACAGCGATCTACTGGGGAGATATGGAATGTGTCTGATACTGCCGACAATATACTAACAGAAAAATTAATTAACAGAAAAATATGTATGTATACAAAATAGTTTATGAAATTAAAGCGATTCATTTATATTAAAAAAGGCATGGGACTTGCGATCGTAGGTCGCAGATTCAATTCCCGGTGTACAGTCTTGTATAATTCACACTTTGTACAATAATTGCATAAGGCTGCCGGGCGTGGTCTATCCCCTCATGGATGTCTTTGAGAGAGACCCACGCCTTGCAGTGCGCGTCCATGCGCTGGAACAACAGAAATAAAGAAGTAACTACGTCCACACTCGAAGTTAAATAAATTGTATCCGACCTTACCATTTTCCTCGGGCAATATTATCTACGCCTGCGACGCATGTCTTCAGCTGCAAGCACCGAACCGCCGTCGAAGAAGCTTCCAAAGGGATAGAACTGATCTCGAAGAACTGAAATAAGTTCGGACGAGTTAGAGGAAAATTTTGCCCTCCCCGCGGACCACCGCCGGCGCGACTCCGGCGCGACTCTCTGCCCTCTCCGCTTGGATGCCATCTGGCTGCTCCATAAGCCAAAGCTTATTAGTTAAGTCATTTATGAAACACGAAACTTCACCTTGAGTATTAACATATCTCGTTATGAATATCGATTTCTACTTACCCTAATTTTAATCCTTGCGGTGTTATTATAAAAGGTGAGGGCGGCGAGCGGAGTACGAGCAGTCTCGGCAGCTTCGACGCTCCTGGCGGTCGCGCAGTGCTCAGCCCTGGAGTAGTTCAGAACTTGATTTTCTCCAGGTCTTTGCAGTCAACACTAGCAACGCAACAGTAAGTCTCAGATATCAGTTTTATTATTTACAACATCTAATTGAAATTGTAACTACAAATATATTTTTATAATCATTGAAATAATATTAGAAGTTTACACGGGGTCGCATGTCCAGCGGTGAACATCATTTATCCATTTATTCATATTATTTTTTAATTTGAACCATTTATAGCGATCAGACAGGAATTTAATCGGTATGTTAAGAAATTAATGAAAAGAATGTCAATTTTATTAAATTTAGATCAAATTAGGATCCTTTATAACGATATCGTTCAACTTAATAAAGTTACGAGAAATACGACTACATCCTGATAAACGAGGCACAACAAATCCCGTCGATTTCGTTATGTATAGTAATGCAGTACAATTTCCAAACCAATTTATCACTTAAATAATCGTTTTTTTTTGTAGATTTTTTGGCTAGTTTGGGTTTGATGTACTTTTGAAATTGATTGCATTATAATTCGAAAGTGTATGCCTGCGAATAAGATACTAAATTTATGAAGTCAAGAAAAGATTCAAAAAGCTTGTCTGTGTTTCTAGTGCTGACCTTACAACGTTACTATTTTCTTTATATTTACTACTAATTATATTTATTTCCAGGGCTGCATATTTTTGCACGGGGACTTCACGATATGTATACATTATTATTTCACGTTCTGTTTCATCTGTAGCGACATCACTTAGAAGTGTTCCATAGATGTAATTACCTTTTTACAGAAACCTCACAATGACGCTACCGCAGTGGTCTGGACAGCTGGCCGAGTACGGAGCGGGCAACCACACCGTCGTGGACAAGGTGCTGCCCGAGATGTTGCACCTGGTCGACCCGCACTGGTGAGCACTTGAGTCAAGTGTAGCAATATCGTAACATCGCGTCATCACGTTTCATAGACAATAAAACTTCGGACAAGATTGAGTGCGAATGGAGCCTTATTGCCGAGGGACCGAATTCTCGCCGACAACTTTTTATTACCTATTAGATTCTTGCGGCGATGCCGATTACAAATTATTACAGCGCCTGAAAACGCGAAGCTCCCGGCAAATGATGTAAAGATTGAAGGTAAACAAGATAAGCATTGAGCTGTGTCTTTGTCAAAATTATAGGGGAAAACAAAATACAGTGGAGTGACAATGAAATAAATATTGATTGCTTCGAATAGGCTTAGGTTTTTTGGAAAATGAAGACATTGATATGACGTGAATCTAAATATGTATTTACACACGGACCACTGTCAGGTGCGGAATGTTGATTGTATCGAGAAGAACCTGACAATGAACTCGTTATTTATTTTGTTTAATGGCAATATTTATAAATGTATTTAATAAGTGAGCGAAGGAAATGTGTCATAAAATGCTAACCACTAATTCAGACGCGATCAATGCTGGGTAGGAGAATAACAATGAATTCCTAAGCAAAATAATGTTTCAAGCTGATTTCGTTTTTGTCATTGTCCAGGTACCAGTTCCCGCCCATGAACCCGCTGTGGCACTGCCTGCTGGGCTTGACCATCGGCGTGCTCGGCTTCATCTCCATGGCCGGCAACGGAATGGTCATCTATATATTTACAGTAACAAAGGTATCAAGAGACCTGTGACTATTTAATATGCACTGCTATCACTTGAGACCAGGTCAGCCCAGCGCTTTTAGTGCATGTACCTGACCATTTTTAGTTCCTCTTCACGAATATAAAGATAATAGATAAAAACAACTAGACTGCAAATTTAAAAAACCATCTGCAGATACCAGACAACAATCGACAATCGTATAGAGTAGTGTAGGTTGCCTCCTACACGTGCTCACGAACTCTCCTGCCACAAGTGCTAATGGATATTTAAGAGCTAGTTCATTTCCCCACATCGTAGTACCCTCTACAAATTAGTTTTACCGCTGTATATAAGGTGATTGGATATAGGTAATAAAGCTTTTAGCGAGTGAATGTACAAAAACAATATTTTAAAAATTAACAGTGACATTCAAAATATGTACTAATTGTTATAATTAATTATACTTAGTGTCTGTCTCTGGAGACCTAACCGCCAGATGTTATTGACCTGTCGGATTCCAATAGTGTTTCAGAGCGATCAATTTACGCAGGGCGTCAAATAAGCTATATATATACATATATAAATACTTATTAAAAATGTTAACTATCTATTTATCATCCTTAATAAACAAGATTTCTAGCTGCACAAAAACTAATGTTTTTACTGCAATTATGTTGCTGCCGTCAATTAGCACAAGCGTTCGAGAGTATACTTGTAATTGGTCACTGTTCACGTGTTTTTTTTTTAAATTAGGAATGACTTGGTTGGTTACGGGGCGTGGCTGCCTCACTTAACAATGATATACGCACACACGAACAAATTCAATTGTTATCTGAACTATGAAACGTTTCACTTATTTATTTCTTCGTCAAGCATGTCGCGTGACACCCGATAACCTTTGCAGAACCTCAAGACGCCGTCAAACCTATTGGTAGTGAACCTCGCCTTCTCCGACTTCCTGATGATGCTGACCATGTCTCCGGCCATGGTTGTTAGCAGTTATTATGAGACCTGGGTTTTCGGTGAGTGAAAAATTAAAAATATATTCTCAGACCTATTTGAAGAAAGAATTTTAGCGCTATTGTGTTTTAATATTTGGTAAAAAGTTAATATTAGATTACCATGAAAGGTAATAATAGTTCTACTTAAATTATTAAACTTAAATATTTTTTTCGGATTATCTTTGTTATAAATATACTAGAACTTCGGCTAATCTGTACGGACAGAAATTTTTGGCCTCTCGCATTCCCATTTAAAATATTATTGCAAAATGCTTCAGAGTGATCAATAAGAACGTTTTTAATCAGTGTGTGCTGTCGGTGATGACATGCGGATCCGACTCGTGGTAGCTTACGGTGGGCCTTGGAAGTATTTAGGTCACCCGGCGAGCAATGGCGAGGACTATGCTCGGAGCTTATGCCTTCGTTCTATTGAAACCACGTGTAAAAGATATGCTGTGAAACGAAGTCACGTGTTATGTATAAGCTCGTGTGGAATGAATAATACGTATTCATTCGCTCGAATGAAAAATAACACTCGACGATGCCGCATCGCAGCCTCAGGTTCGACTCTCGAGTATTTCAATGGAAATGTGTAACGGGAAAAAATATCGCGACATCAACAATTCCCCGCCGCGCGTGCGAATTCCATGTAACTTCATATCATACAAAATTCGCTAAAAGTACTTTTCTAAACGTTCCTGTTGATTTTAATACACAGTTGCCGCGTTCTTTTTTATTTGTTTTATTGTAAAGAGATCAAATAGACAACAAATTCAAAAGCCTAATCGATGGAGCCTCTTTGCATTGTGGACAATAAGCACTCAGTATATGATACCATTTTGAAACCTACATGAACATAAGGCTTCTAGATTTGGGATGTAGCCAGAGAAATAAATTTACTCGCAAAGAATTCAAAACAACATCGTCAAGAATATCACAAAAATCCATGGTTTATAATAAATAACGAGGTGCTTGAGTAGTTGAATACAATGACAGCGACCGAAGATGTCGAGCGCCGTAGAAAACAAAACATTCGTCGCGCACACCATTCTGACCCGCACGTTTCTAGATCACTGGACGACACTAAGGTGGTTAAAATATTGACGAGAAACCACGTGATTTGATTAGACAGTGAGTCATTGTTCTTCTGCTCTACTGAAACCCACGTTGACTCTACACATCTGAAGTAGTTTGGTAGTTGTACGATTTATTACAAATGAAACCATAACGAAAAAATATATTCTTGTTGGTTATTATTGATTTACAAGTATATAATTTGTTGGAAACCTTTGAAGATACTAACAGTAATTTTCTGCTTTATAATTAGGTTTTAAAATTACTTTATTGTAAATTTTTGCTAAGCCACTGTCATCTGTTTGCCGGCTAGTCAAATGGATATCGCTAGCAACATGGCAAGTGAAGTGAAGATGTTTCTTGGTCTCCCATATGTAGGCCACATAAAGCAACGAATAGAGAGCCGTCGACGTCTACCTATAAAGCGGACAGGCGACGTATAGATGACGATAGTTTTTATTGTAATCTTACTGTAACATATTTCCATTTTTGTTCTTTTATGGTTGAAAAGTGATATAGCGGGTTCGATGTTATTTTGTAATTCACACTTTTTGCATTAATTATTTAGGATTGCCACAGCTTACAGACAAGTTTCCAGAGGATGGGCTGCAGAGTCCACTGCGTACCTGCACTGCGATCGCTAACCCGTCTGCCAGGCATTGCGATTATTGTATCCCATAGATATCTTTGAGAGAGGCTTATGGCTTGCAGCGAGCGTCTATGGGCTGTAATGAAGTAATATCGGAACATCAATCTCGTCGTTTACAACTTGTATTTAGTTTATATTTATAAATGGACCCGTTATCCATTTCATCAAAGGTGCTGGTGTATGCGACTGTTTGTATTCTAAATAAATAAGAACATTGCTTGTCGCGTCGAGTATGCAAACACTCGGGCAGGTGACCGCATTGTGTCGAGCGCGAGTATCCGTTGGTCTCGTGCAGGCGCGCCAGCAGGCTTTGCAATTTTGCAAAATGTTACGCACACTTGTTTTTCACTACTTGATTTATTCCACAGCTTAGGGAGTTACACTCGTTATTAAAATGAAAAGAGGAATGGAATGCGAGATTATGCGAACAAGTGTACGACAATAATGACGGACGCACCACTCAATGTTAAGAGCGGTGGGTGTAGCTGTAGGTAGCGGTGGGTGTAGCTGTAGGTAGCGGTAGGTAACGAACTAGTGTCGTGGGATTGACTAACGCAGCTGCCGCTGCAAGCGCATCGTGACGTCATAATTAAACTTTTTCTTACGAAACGGACTTCGAACAGTTAGAGGCGGCAGGGTGCAGATAAAGAAAAGAAAAGAAAAGAGCCTCAAAGAAAGGAAAGAGCCTCTTCATCTACTAACTAACGCGGTGCAGGTCCGCTGGCGTGCGAGCTGTACGGCTGCGCCGGGTCGCTGTTCGGCTGCGTGTCCATCTGGACGATGACGATGATCGCGTTCGACCGCTACAACGTGATCGTGAACGGCATCGCCGCGCGGCCGCTCACCAAGACGGGCGCGCTGCTGCGCATCCTGGCTGTGTGGGTCGCCTCGCTGGCCTGGACACTGGCGCCTCTCTTCGGCTGGAACAGGTCTCCAATTTTTCTATAATATTTTGCACATACATTCACATAGACACACATACATAAACTAACAATCACACTCGGCAAACATGTGCATTATACCTTTTTTTGTTTTCCCTTGTATAATCGGGTTCTGTAATACAGTGAGTAGTTCAGAAGGCAAGGGCTTCACAAATTTTCACGTTGATTGGATAAAAAATTACAATAATTTTATTTGTCACAGAGACCGTTGCGCTGCCTTTTTGCAGTCCGCCACCATTTTTCTTTCACCATTCACATTTAATAGTTCGTTCATTTATTTCCGCGTCACTAAAATACCGTGCAGCCGCATATTGTTTTTCCTTTTTATGATAATTATTACATCTACTTTAATTAATATAAACAGTTAAGATCGAAGTGTGCATTGATGTCACTCGTATGCCCAGATATGTCCCGGAAGGTAACATGACGGCGTGCGGCACCGACTACCTAACGAAGGACTGGTTCAACCGCAGCTACATCATGGTGTACGGCTTCTTCGTGTACTTCACGCCGCTGCTGCTCATCATCTACTCTTACTACTTCATCGTCAAGGTGAACCCAAACCAGGCTCTTTGTAATCTGATGAACCTTGAGAACAATATACTTTGTGACAGTAAAATCGTCATCGATTGCCATAAATTTAACTATAATAACAATTCGATAAGATGGATACGAATTTTAGTCTTGTTAACTCAGATTATATATGGCGCGTTTACAACTATCGACAATACTACATTTAAGTGCAAAACATTTCACTGATCCTTTTAGAAAGCTTCTCTTCGTTTCAGTCGCGTGCCCTTGGCGAAGCAGTTCTGTTCATGAAGGTCATTGCGCGACCGCTGTCACAGTCCGCGGATATCTCACTCTCTCGGAGACCCTTCGTACGCACAAATCCAGAGAGAATCGTCACAGAAGACGTTCAACTATGACTAGGCCAATTGCAAGCCTGGGAGACTTCTAGTTCCATTATACTCTATACAAAAAGTTGCTACCTACTTTCCTTCACATAACGTTGTCACAGTAATTGAAAATAATTAACAAGTTTATTAATCCGTTCACTCTCTTTTGAATGTTGCATGCATAACTATGTCCCGACACATTATTGTGTATTGTTACGGATTCGGAATTCTGGGGGAGCTTTCATCATACACGGTTATGTCATTCGTTCGGCAATTTTACTTCACTGCCGCCGCGATAACTGAATTTTTTTAAATTTGTAAGTTAGATGTCTCGCGGCAATGTGTATTATAAATATAATAAGCCCTTTGATTTGTTCAGGCGGTGGCGGTTCACGAGAAGAATATGAGAGATCAAGCCAAGAAGATGAACGTAGCCTCGCTCCGATCGTCAGAGTCCGATGCCACGAGTGCCGAATGTAAACTGGCCAAGGTGAAGTACCTGAAACTTCCATCGCAACGACCTTCTTAAAAGCATCCATGCTCCACCATCAAATTCTCCACTTTGGTGTGACGTGGCCTAAATATAACTAGACCCAAATATTGCATGATTAAAAAGAAAAATGTTGACATTTTAATTCCTGGCACGCTTCTTTCGTTTAGAATTATCCGTACGCTTTTAACTTAAATTTACAAGATGTTGCAACGTAGTTCTCACTCTTAAAAACTATTAGCCTGTTGCAGTGCGATGGCGAAAAAAAATAGAAGTCGTTTTAGTTTGGCCGCTGTGTTCATTAAATGTCTTAATAGTAAATAACGTTTAACATAAGTTTTCTATTTCATGCGCTGCAAGACTACAGCAATATACTTTCAATTTAATGCAAAACTGTGAGGCAAGCCAATGTGTAGCAGTGGTTGGAATGATGTTAATCATTATAACATTTTATGTTACACGAAACAATCTTTTTTATCCGACACTTTTTTTGTTTTGGATACCGAAGGATAGGTATATTAATATACTCTATAGTTTGATAAAGAAAAACCGAAACTTTTCAATATTTCCTCAGTAATATTTCCATTTTTATCTCTATAAGATTCCTAATCTCCAACGTTAAATAACAAAAAAATGGCGGTACTGGTGAAGTCGTTCTCGTGGTTCAGCTACGTATTCGGAACAATATATATAAAAAAATCTATACATCTATATACTATATAGTACGTGTTGACGGCGGTTTATATTGTTTTGCGTACTGTGTACCGAGCGGAGTAGGACCTGACCGAACCGAAGCGCGGGCCGGTGGCTTCGTGATTGCAGTCCATCCAGCTTTCCAGTATTTTCAATGGTTAATAGAATCTCAAACACTACTGAAGAAAGTATCCAACAATGTGAACACGTGTCCGGCAGGTGGCGCTGATGACCATCTCGCTGTGGTTCCTGGCGTGGACGCCGTACCTGGTCATCAACTTCACGGGGATCTTCGGGAGCGCGCCCATCAGTCCGCTCGCTACCATCTGGGGCTCGCTGTTCGCCAAAGCTAATGCTGTCTATAATCCGATTGTATATGGTATTAGGTTAGTGTCGAAATTTTAGTAAGGGTAATGGAACAATATCATTTTATATTTTTATCCCATTTTTCAAATTAAAGCTACGAGAGTTCCAAACGCCCACTTATCGCAGAAGACTTCATAAAACTCAGGCGGGCTTTTATGGAATCATTCATAGTATACGTCTTGAGAAATAATGGCAGAAAAGCCCTATTTGATAAATACCAGGTATATGACATTAAACAACTACAGATCTTGACATTAAACTCCCTCATAAGGTAAACTTTATCTTGACGTATCTTAAACTATCCTTGATCTTGTACGCATCCGCCGCAGCCACCCGCGGTACCGCGCGGCGCTGTACAAGAAGTTCCCGGCGCTGTCGTGCGAGGCGTCGCCGGAGGAGGTCGCATCCGTGGCGTCGGGCGCCACCGTGGTCACGGACGAGAAGCCAGCGGCCTGAACCTAATCACACCTCGCTCTCTGACCGCTCCGGCTCTGACCCGGGTGAACTACTCATCTGAAGCTGCTACACCCCAACGACCTTGGCTATGTCATTCGGACTTATCGCGCCATATTTATCAAATAAAGCAAATGTCAAAGGACGTACACAAAACTTTTATTTTGCGCTCCCATTTCAACTCTCCAAAAATATGTGCAATACACGAACGTTTGTATTTAAATAATGCTATTCGTTTATTAATTCATATTATTTGCGACAGCCCAGCGGTATAGGACTGAGACACGCGATCGTAGGTAGCGAGTTCAATTTCTGGGATACAATCGCATATAAATCACGCTTTGTGCATTTACTATATGAGCTCTCAGGAGTAGGGCAGAAGCGTACCCTGCGAACCATAATACTACACTGCGATTGCCAACCAGCCTGCCGAGCGTTGCGATTGTGGTGTACCCCCCATAGATATCTTTGGAGGAGGCCTTTGTCTTGCAGTCAGCTTCTATGGACTGAAAAGACGACAATTATTTGCCACTAAAAATCACATCCTCGTATACCGGGTGCATATATGTGGCATACGGTTTGGCAATCGGTCTTACAATTTATACGGCAAGTATATATCCAGTAGTGAACGTCCTGATGATGAAGTGATTCACAGTGATAGTTCGAAAATAGAATTGAATTTCCCGTTACTGTCATCTTTCAAGTTAAAATAAAGCTCACAACAAACGCAGGTGACTGTGTTGTCATTACTTTGAACATCTCCTTACTTGAGTAGCTTAACAATTTATTCCCAAATTGTATATCTAAATAGGTTTCGTTTTAAAATTTTCTGTTTAATATGCTTATATATTTATTGTATAACAATTCAGAAACATTGTACGAGAGTGTATAGTAAAACCGTATACATTTGTCAACAAAAAAGCTACTGTAT
Organism: Battus philenor; assembly: GCF_028537555.1. Lineage (NCBI taxonomy): Eukaryota > Metazoa > Arthropoda > Insecta > Lepidoptera > Papilionidae > Battus > Battus philenor. Next base: position 106,557 of record NW_027181686.1, on the reverse strand, counting down.
TGTTATAGGCATAAATATCTGTCCATTTGAACTGCTACAGTCCAATGCCATGTTTTGTCTTCGATGTAGGTATGATCACTCGTTAACAAAGCATAATGACATGTCTGTACGTTTATATAAATTAACTGGTATTTTCCATCAAACTTTAATTATATTATGAATAAGCCATAAACATAACTTCTCGTGTCGTTAAGCCAAGTCAAAGTAAAGAGGTTATATTTTTTATTATAAATAGGGTTCTGGCTGCGGGTTCCCGGAGTCGGGCTTTTTATTGACTCTTTTGCTTTCATTTCCTGATACAAGTTTTTATTGAATAAAAATCTTGATCGTATTTACTTCGTTAAATGCTTGTACTAGCGCGGATAAAGAATTGAAAGAATTAATAACTGTCTGTGAGGCAATCATAATTTTTAATATTTGTAAGATAATTCATCAAAAAGTGCTGTCCACTGCTGAACGTGGGCCTCCCCCATTGATATAAAAAATTACCAGTTGAAAACGTGCAGCACCCAGAGTCTAAGATAATTAAAAAATATGAACTTCGATTTTTTTTTATCAAGGGAAATTCTTCTAGATCAGTGTTTTCCAACCTTTTACGTGCCATGCCCCACATTAGCCTTTCTACAATTCTTACGCCACCCGATGTAACATTTATACTTATTTTAAAATCATAATGTTTAAACTCGTGTCAAGTTCATTTTCGAATTGTCTTTAAAAATTAAATTGCTCCCACGCTGGTAACACTGTTCTAGATGTTTATTTATTGTAAATAGACACGCCGACAACTACAAATAACATAAGTATATATTGGTTTCCTATCATAAAATACAATATTAAACATGTTTGCCTATCGCAGGCGCACACAGCCCTGGACATAATTATGTTAGCTTACCTACTATACATATAAATATTAATATCTTAATGAAATAGAAAAAACAATATTAATCGACTCGGTTTATTATAATAAAACTATACACGAACAATCTATAGGATGTGAACTTAATTATAGCGAAGCTTTTGTTACAGTGATATACGAAGAAATAAAAATACAATAAATGATCAACTTTGTTCCTACTCAGTACATGCTCTGTGGCTGTGGCCATACTTTGCGCTGGTAAGAGACTTCAGTAACTTCGTTCAGATCACGCCACAGCCCTTCTCGCTGAACGTTTTGGATAATACCTCCCAGAGGAACAATTACTTACTGCAATGTTTGATCATTACAAAATACAAATATATATGGTGAAGGAAACAATATTTTGAAATATGAAATAAAAGTGAGCTTACCGTTCAGAGTAAAATACTTTAATGAAGTTTTATTTCATCGTTGACCTTGTAGATATATTTTTTCTTCTCTTGGGTCGTTTTTAAATAGCATGACGTCAGCAATTTTTGCATCGCTAATATTGGTTTGTTAATCCCTCAACTTCCAAAAAAACACAAAAATATCTTTTATTATGTACATTACTCAGCTAACCTAACAATACACAATTTTTAGTTAAATCCGTAGTCTCCAGCGGTTTGGGACACAAGTTAGTCAGAGTACATGTTATCTTATTGGAATTTATAGATTTATTGACGATTTTAAAACTTTTTGATGAAAAACTGTACAGCGTCTAAAATAAGCTGTACATTCACCCTTTTAAGGCTTCTACATCATTAACCGATCACCCTGTATAATATTAATTTCCTTTAAATGTGTCTAAATAAAGCGTTTGTTAAACAAAAGCGTTAAAATAATAACGTAGTAAGGTAATCAAAGTTTGCAGTCGAGGCCGGAAGTGACCTTTGGGACGGTGGCGGACAACCTTTGCTTTTGTTTTTGGAAAGCTTTCAGTGGCAGGGGGGTAGTGCGTAGCGAGGGGGAAGAAGGGGGAAGAAATAAATATTTAATAAACGCTTTTATCTGCCTTCAAACAGTTTTGCTTTCGACATATTGTTTTGCAACATAGTCTTTACGCGCGGCGGGGTCCGCGGTCAACCACAACATATTTACTCTATCTCTTTTATATCTCAAAAGAATATCTTTGTACAACATAACCTGTCTCATTACACTCAGTGCAATAGTTGTATAGATGCCACACTGCAGTACACTGCAGTCAGCACATAAAATCCAGTGGAACATTGCTTTTGAATGTACAATCAATTTCCGATGTTATTTCATTTGTTGCGTTCAACTACTCACTTTGCACTTCATTTTCCTACTACTAACAACTGATCGGTTAGGGCGTGTGGTTTGGGCAGCGCGCAATAAAACAATAATTTTTTAACGCGAATTAGACATTCAGATATCGTGTGGAAGGCGCTCGGTCCTCCAGACGACCGCTCCTGGCAGGAGTACCACAAGGCTCCTGCCTCTCACCGCTCTTATTCTCGCTGTACACCAGCGATATACCAAAAGACCCCCAAGTCGGACTAGCCATGTTCGCGGACGACACGGCCCTGTTCTACACAGACATGCATCAGGGCCGAATCACGATTAGACTCCAGACCGCCGCCAACCGCTTAGGCGAATGGTTCCGGAAGTGGAGGATCGACATCAACCCGGACAAGAGCGAAGCCGTTCTCTTCGGCCAGAAATTCGGAAGGAAACAAATGCCCCGACTCAAGCCAATACCCGAGAGAAGGAAACTCGGGAATATCACTCTCTTCGACCGACCAATCCCATGGAAGGCATCGGTCAAATATCTAGGAGTCACCCTGGACTCCCGCCTAAACTTCTCACCCCACATTAAAACCGTGAGGAACAAAGCCGCTTTCGTATTGGGTAAACTCCACCCTCTACTCTGTGCCTCCAGCAAACTAGCGCTGAGGCACAAAATCCATATCTACAAGGCTTGCGTACGACCCATAATGTCTTACGCGAGCGTAGTCTTCGCTCACGTCAGTGGGTCGAAATTGAATCGCCTGCAAGCGATCCAGAACCGCTTCGTCCGGAAAGCAACCGGAGCGGAGCCCTACCAGAGGAACGTCGATCTTCATAGCGACCTGAACCTCCCAACCATTCAAGAATTTTTCGGAGAGGCGTCAAGGAGATACTTCCAGGACGCCGTACATCATCCGAACAGTCTGGTGGCCCAAGCGGCCGACTACGAACCAGACACAAACGCAACCACAGCAAAGCGTAGGCCTCGCCACGCAATACCGGACGAGGACGCTCCAACCCCGAAAGGTATTAAAAAACGCCCCCCGAAAACACCAAGGGGGCCCCCACAAAAAAGGCCACTCTCAAAATGGCCAAGACACGCCCAACCAAGAGGGCACACCGAACAGCTACTGCCAGGAGGCAGTAGCGAGAAGAAAATTCAAGACAGAAGACGAAGAAGATAACGCCGACGCAGACTCCATCACCGCCATCGAAGGAGGAAGCCGCAGCAATACAAGCAAGTCCCTCGCAGCGCATCCACGCGTCGAGAGACGGCAGTAGGATTAGTGTCAAAAAATTTTTTTAGCTCGCGGCTCCTAATTTCCTATAATTTTTTATAAGAAATCCGGTCTTTGTGTGCAGAATTAGTACACTGTATCTACCGATATAGCTTCCAGTAGACCTAGTAGTATCCGCAGACATTGCCCAACACCAGCTAAAGTTTCATAATCAGAGACATGTATAGGGAGGACAATAATATGTTCCGACAGTGGCAATCATCGTCGTCATCATTTCCGACATTTATCTTATGGCTCTCTTTATCGAGGGCGGCGACAAAGACATTATTTACGATACGTTATTACTTTTTATTACTGTTCCGATAATTCTCCTGAAAGATCTCGCAACCTCCTTCTTGGCTAACAAGCGAGGCAACCCTTGGGACGTCCACTACTGAACATAGGCCTCCAGCACAGGTTTACAGTAAGATTGGTTAGATGCGGTCCGCGCACAACTTCTGCCCACCTTGCGGGTTGACGTCTCAGGCTGCGCTTGCCAGCACACGCTCACTACTCCAGAGCCTTATGGCTCCAGTGGCCATCTGTTCTGCACGCTGTCATCTGCCCACTGCTACTTTCATTTGCCAATCTACTGGACTGTATTAGTTACTTTTATTCTTTCTCTATCTTCTTCTATCTTCTTTTTATTCAACAAATCTCAACAACAATAAATAAAATACAATACGTGTAATAGCGCTGTAATGGCGCTCGTAGTAGATTGCCTCGCGCCATCGTTTGAAGCTGGGAGACGCAAATAAACGCACCGCTTGGTTCAATTGTAATTAATAGAGAAACGTCAGCGAAGAGTCGACGCATATGTGGAGCCGTTAAAACTGATAATGTTTAAAATTAATTAGTTATTCCACCGAAATATACAGCTGACTTGTGAGACAAAAACTTTAAAGCTGGGAGTGATTGGAAAAGACCCTCTACCTGTCATCCCTGGGTAGAGTGGTCGCTCTGTTATATATTCAATATGGTTACATTAATTAATTTTTTCTATTAAAATCAACGGGCCAAAGACTTCTGGCAGCACAAAGCTGCAGGGAAAGTAAGTACCTAATAATCAATTTAAATATGTAGCTAACCAAATTTTGAAAACGCTTTTTCATTATATACATTATTTATTATTTCTGGAAGCATTGATTTTTGTAAAATAAAAGTATACTACACATTTACCCTTTTAAAAATTACTACTGTACTTATAGAATAGTTAAAGGAGGTGTGGTTTATAGATGTTTAATTTTTCCAACGAGTAATATTTTTGACTTGCCAATCATATACCAAACATACATAATTAGTGGTAAAAATGTTTACCTATTTGGGTTTATGTATACATTCAAATATTTAAATATCAAATATGAAATTCATTTTGATGTTCTTGGCGCGGAACTGGAGTCGCGCTCGTACTTCGGTCCGCCACTTGCCGCACTTAACAAAGGTTAAATCCTTCGGGTCCGTGCGAGCGCTCGGAGATTAAGTCAGCTTTTTTGTACGTTTTTCACGCGCGGATGAAGCCGCAACAAATCCGCGAGCTCTCGCTTTGTGACTCTTTTCCGTTCGTTGCCAAGTCTTTGCCTTGCAAGATGTCTTTAATATAAATGTTGACACCGCCATAGAGACTGATTGTGGTGCATTGGCTCACGACGGCTACTCTGTCCACACGTATCCTTATAGTACTGACAACGAGCTGATTTTGAAACTACCCGCGATACTTTCTCGTCGCTCACCTGAGCTTGCGTCTATGCTTTTGCCTTTTTCAACCTGACTTATATTGCTCTCCAAGTGACAAGGCGGGGTGCACAGTACTTAAAACGTAAAGTACGAGGGCGAAGGTCGAAGGCTACCCGGGGAACCTCGGGTCCCGTCGCCGCATACTACACGTTTACCAGAATGATGGATAGGTCGCTTAAGCGGACGCCACGCAGAGCGATGTGAGAGCGCTCGTCGATAACACCAGCTTAGCATTCCGAGTCAAGGGCGTCCCTAACTGCGCAGCTTGACTTATGCATCGCCTGTTGACGGGTTAATTTTACAGCAACGGAGTGCCAGTGAGTGAGTCCAGTGCTTATTCCGAGCGCTGTCATTGGTAACAAAAGTTTTAGAGCGAGCTCGAAGCAGAACTGTCTAGTGGTTATAACAAAGCCCACGCTCGGCGGACCGGCGGCGGCGGCGACGGTGACGCGGTTCCCTTGTCTCAGTACTGTTTTTTTTTAGTGTTTGCGGGACGGAGATATCCATTGTAAATTGTACAATAAAAAGTACGGCCTCGTCCGCGATTTTAATATAAGCATTCTCTTTATGAGCTATAAAAAGGGCTTTCGGTTTCAGCAGAAAGTTTACTGCCGGGCTGCCGGGCGGCGGAGAGACGTGGCTTGCGGCGATAAACATCCTCCCCCTCCCCCCGCGACGCCCCCCCGCCTTCGCATCGTCCTGCGGTAGATTAATTGATCGCTATGAGATAAAGAAACATACTTTTCCTTGCAACCGCTTTACCATCCAGATCGACACGAGTGAACACTGCATCACTTAGAAACGGCCCATTTGTAAATTCGTTTCGTATTTTTGAACACATTGGAAAAATACATACGAATGGTTCAACTGTCATATATTGCAAGAGAACTACGTTTCATTAAAGTTAATAAGACAACACTATGAACAGAAATAGACAAATAAACAGAACTATCAGATAATGTTGTGATCATGTGCAGCAGGAGAGTTATAGAGTGATTGATTGTAGGTGTGAAAGCTTTAAAAGGGTTAATGTAAGGCCCTGTTAGACATTAATAGTTTCAGAAATATTAATAATGAATACAGTAAGAAAAACCAGTCACTCTGTATATCCCACGCAGGCTACCCCACACCTTCACTGTTTCTTTGTATGCATTAAGTCTTAATTCATACCGCTTCCTGTCAAATATCGATGCCGTTATTGCTAATGCGCGTCCGTACCACACGTCACCACACACAGTACCCGGATAATAATTCAGCGCACAGATAACAAAATTAAATTATACAGTTTCAACTCGGTCGAGCGATTGTTTGTCGCGTGATTGTGTGATTGGCTCCCGCTGAACCGGAAGTGTCGCGGCGAAGTTCATTAAATGTTTCGGCGACCGGAAACTGCGCGCCCGGCGGCCCGCTGCCGTCGCGAGAGGTCATTGTTACAGCGACTTGCGAACTATACGTAACTATGTCGAAAGGGGCCGCGCTGCGAGAGAGCCTCCCGAAACCCCACGAGGGACTTAAACATTTGTGCGGCGGCACAACGGTCGCAAACTTTGTGAAGTATCTCGCGGGACACGTGACTACACTAATGCTTTAGATAAATAAGGGCCAAGTCAAGACAATTAGCGATACCCTACAATACGCTGTCCTGTGAACCGGTGTATATGACCGGTTTTTTTTAGACGGGGTAATGCCTTCTCATCTTCGCCCTTGCAGGGGATACGTCTGGTTATGTCGAATTACCACCGGCTGAAACTCCCACAATGATCCTTGATCATCGCGGATGCACGGCCACGGTCGCCGACATCGCTTCGTCTCGTTAAAATAATATTCCCTTCTTAAGCCAAGAGAAATTACACCGGTACTTAAGGTACGTTACTTAACGGCTTCTACAATTAATGCAAACAGATTGCGAGCCCGTCTCCCAGTGTTCGCCTCCACTGCTAATTGTAATGTAGCCGGGGGGGATCGCTAGCTGTGTGTGGACACAGTCCCGCCTTATACCCCCAAATAGTCGCTTCATCTCTCCACGTACGATGTGTAAGCAGATTCGTGCACCGAATCACCCTCCGCCCCGAGCGAGCTGGCCGGCGATGCATGTTCTTCTCCTATTTCACCGTCAGTGATCAGGTCACAACTGCTCAGTTCGAGGTGATCATTCCGAAACAAACGCAAATCTTTTGTTTATCTTTAACAAATTCAAATAAACTAAATTATTTTTTCATCATACCGCTGATTACATTTCGCATTAAGGTCAAGTTGAGTCTATCTATCACCTGTTCGTATGATAAATGCCTTGAATGACAAGAACAGACAAGTAGTTATCGCTGCCCTCAGACGGATTCAATAACTCGATGAAATTGAATCCTTAAGACATTGGCTCAAACGATTCTACGTCTGCAGATTAATATTATTGAAGTAGGTAAAAATACATTTACGTAAAATAAACCATTTTTAAGTTCACACGTATCCATCGCAAACAAAATGATATGCTACTCGTATAAGTTATGCTATTCGTTGTTGGTTAGGACTTCAAAAGAAATGGTTAATTCATTTGTAGCTAAGAGCTGTTATAATATCAAAAATAAACTGTTTTTTCTGTGCCTACTTTAAGAAGCAGAAAGTTTAGTAGCAATTTCATTTGCAGGATTAAAAAACAGAAATATATATCTTGCCAAGTATGTTAAAAAAGTAAGGTACTTTTGAACGACCTTCTGGGAAGGCGACCTCAAGGGACATTGAGAAATGTGTCTAATTTTCATAAGCAGTAGGTTCAAAGTTTCCTACCGACTCATCGCGCCCCGGACTGGAGCAATACTCGGATCTTGGATGCCCGCGTCGCTCGGATGCCTCGTTGCGCCGCATAGCTGCCGCGCCGGGCGCCGCGAGCCCTGCGCCGAATGAATTCGGCTCGGTATTTACCCTCCGACGTAGGAATTAGCATCCGAGCTCGGATTGATGTAAGCTGTCGAGATTTTGCCGTGAACATGACCACACAGCATCAATCTTCGTTTTTTTTGTGCAAGCCTCCTGTGTCCATTAAAAACAAGTAGTAATTACATTCATAAGCCCATGTTGATTATTATGAATTATAGACAAACATTACCGTACCACTTGATCAAACGATAACGACGACACGTATCATTTGCTATGTACTTACTGACACATGAATATTTAATAAGGAAAAATGACCTCTTACGATAGTCGGATGTACGTCGCGGATCGAATTCAATTGATTTTATAAGAAATCAATGAGCGAGCCCTGTGTCTGGCCGTAGAAGTTTTGCAGCTGAAATAATGATAATGAAAATAAAAATGTAAAAATAAAAGAGTATTATGAAACTGAAAGAGGAAAACGAATAATTGAATATGTGTCGTTTAAAAACGCATTGCGCAACAAAACTACTTTTGCTAATAATAGCGGATGTGCGAAGCAGACGTCTACGGTGAGGGCTGCTCTAGTAATAGTGCGGAAGGAAGAGACTGCGCGCGGCTAATCGCCAGTCCGGTCCGCCCGCCCACCACAAACGTCCTAAACTGCCGCGCGTCAAAGCCTCCGACCTCGATAGTGTGTTGCACAATACATGTAAAACACAATATATACTAACTCCCCAAAATGTCGTCGTGTAAGGTTTAAGTCGTATAAAACAGACGAACATTGCAATTATAAAATGTAAGAGAAAAAATTTAAATTATCCAAACTTATTCAAAACTTTAAAAACGTAACAAACTTATGTTAAGTTTTATGAAGTTACGTGAATGTTTAGATAACTACATATTATCAGATGTTTACTGCGAAATCAAATTAGAAATGAGATCACCGATGCGGTGGAATTCTAAGTTCAGTTAGATTAAAACACGTCGTGCTCCGTGCACACGACACGCAGTGCAGGCGGTCTGTAAACCCATCGATACCTGTTAAGCTTGCACAAACAAGTCAATACGAACTCTCAAAAATCGTGTTCGCAGCGTAGTTGGATACCAATTATATTTCGATGTCAATATTTGTTTTAGATTTTTATACCGTCAATGTAATGTTCAACCTCGTTAAATATCGTTACAAACAGCGTTGCACTCAACAAGAATTCCAACAAGCCAAGAGTAAATTCTAAGGTTGAAGCAGCAGGCGCTCGTGCAGGATGTCATGTAAGAATGACTTGCTGAAAGTAGATTTAGTAAGGACTCTTTAATACACCGTCATCAAATTAAAGGAATAAGAAATCCTCGAAATAGATGCACGTCTTACTCCAGGGACTACGTAAGCGGTGCATTTGTAAAACTTGTTCTGCCGCGCACGTCTGAACGTCTCTCGCGGGGAAAGAGTGTCGTTAGAAATGCATTCGACTCCGCAGTGAAGCCGCGTCTATCCAATTAATAAATTTTACACATGATGGTAGTTTCGTTCATGTTCACTATAATGTTAATCTGCAAATGTTTGTCAGTGCGCACCGGGGATTTGAAATATAAATTGAGAGCAGCAATCTTACTAATGAAACAAAGTAAAATACATCACCAAAACGGTTCAACGAAACGATTCTAAAATATAATACATGTCATTGGTACATCGTATAGTAAGTCGCGAAGAAAAGCAACAATAACATTTATACACACATTGAACAGACTCAATTCATCGATAGCAGAGATGTATGGCTACTGTGCTACGTCGTTCTGTTCTATGCTGTGCTGTGCTACGTCGTTCTGTTCTGTGCTGTATTGTACTGCGCTCTTAGTCGCTCGTGTACTCGGAACACTCCGACGTGGACTTCTGAGCCACAGAGCTACCAAAGCACTTCCAGTGTTTGCATTTGTTACCACTAAGCTTTACATATTTTCTCGTCTTTGCATTCCATGATGCTACATTTTTAAATACGGCCTTTGACCACAAATTCGGCTTATTTCCCTCGAAAATCCTCCTCGAGAATTTTTGTTCCATATTACATAAGTAATTGTATCTTTTAATTTTTGGTAGTTTTCTTAAATCTTCCGTCTCGTTTTATCATTTTAATTCGTTCCAGAGCTTTCGAAAAATTTCGGAAATCGAACCTCGATTTTTCGGAGCACTGGTGGAGTACATGTACATGATTTAGTTTATATAAACTTTATTAACCGTGTTTCTGTTAGTCCTCGCTAATCTCGCTCGGTTGTTTATGGAAATTGATTGCCTACATATTGTTTAATTAAGTACTCAATTATTGCGCCCTGCCGCGTGTATTAAATAGTCTGTGAACCACTTAAAACCAATATTGAAACTCATAACCTAATGCCCCAATACCGGAGCTTCCATTATTGTTTTTATAATATAAATGCCTTCTGTGTGCTATCTGGGCCGGTATTGATTTCGATTGAGATGGACGTTAGACTTGGCAACGCACGATGCAAGCGTCCCCCTGCCTTCGCGTTGTTCCAGGGGGATTCCCCGTCCCGATGTCGCTGACCGTAAGAAGCCGTGACGGCGTGCGCGACGAGCTTTACGTTATTGTGCATTCGCTTTTAACCTGCGCGCGTCGCGTTAAATCGATTTTACTGCTAATGGAGCGGTCACTCGGTGCGCCGGCACTGGGACGCGACACGCGTCGCGCGCTAAGTGCGGACGCACCGGGCAACGCTTGTACAGTCAGCGCCGAGCAGCCCGCGCTATGCAATTGTTTTCAATCCGCCGGCTGTATGATTGCGACATACATCACACTCCTGCGCGCGACCACGTGCCTCTGCAGGTTGTACAGCGAGATTCTCCCTGTTACATCTATTTCTAACCAGGATATTTTATACGCGATATTACATTTTATAAGTGATCACTGCGAATTATGTAACTTTTTTTCTATTGAAATGCGAATAACTTTAGACAGTACATATTCATATATATATATATATGTATATGGTAATAATTATTATAACATAATTTATAAATACGGTAATTCGAATTTGTAAACAAAGCGTTTTTTTACTGTATTTTCATGTCATATTATTTTGTAATTTATTTTTAAACTTATTTGTAAACTTTTTTAACTTTAATACCTGTAAGTAAACATCCTTTATATTACATTCTAAATCTACTTTTGACATGAAATATCGAAATTCTTCATTCGAATTCCCTTATATTAATTAAACGAGTGACGTGGTGGTGAAGCCTTCGTACACAAAAATACTCATTTATTAAAATTATTTTTCACTTTGAATCGATAGCAAAGGTTGGTATCAAATTCAACTCGCCTATTATACATTTTTCAACTTATGACAAAACTACATAGTTTCCAAAAGCGTTGTGATTTGCGAACAGTTCTCAACTATGTTGGATTTTTTAGACAGTCACCCCCTTGAACGTCCTTAAAACAATAGAGAAAGTCATTTCTAAACTTAATATGACTTTAAAATCTTTTACAGTAAACTAATACTTACTTATTTTCGTTTGATTAACTTTTTAAATACCTTACAGACATGTTCCGAATAGACAAAGCCATTTCCAAACAGTTCTAGTGAAAAAAATAGTCGTCCCAACAGTGGACGATCAATTCAAGGCATTACAAATGTATACACTATAAGTCTCAAAAAGCCACTATTTGATTTATGAAGCCTAGGGAAAGGTTGTGTTTATATCTAGTTGTAACGTTGTATACATCGTATAGATTCGGATGAAATAGATAGCGAAGAGGCATCCAATTCCAACAAACGCATTGTCGATTCACGTTCCGCTTTAACACACGATTGAGGATCGTCACGGAAACAAGATTGGTAGATCAGGGGAAGAATCGCCTCCCTTCTTTGACGTCGGAGTGCACTTGACTTTGTGAGCGCAGCAAGCGAGCGCGCTCGCGGCTCCGTTAAGCTTTTATTGCAACTGGAAGTGAGATTATTGTTTGATGTACTACTCTATCCATTCACATATTACACGTGTTCCAAATAGGGTCATCAGCGCGCTCGACTCTGTGCCGGGGGGAGTCCGCGCGCGAGGACGATGCCGGTGCGCTGGGTGGGCGTTCGTGTATTAATATTAAAACGCATTATTGTCAACAGCAATGAGCGGAGCGGCCCGCAAATTGTTCGCCACGTTGTCCCGGACGGAACAAATGATTTATATCATGTGCTAACTAAATGAAAATTAACAGCTTCCGTACTCAATTAATTTTTGTAATAAACTAATAGACTTAGAGTATACAAAATGATTGCTTATAATTGTAAAGGCTTTAAAGGAGTCAATGAGTACTTATTTTACAGCAAAAATTATTTAACACTAATTGCCAATAATTCAGTTTAAAGTGATAAATCTGAATTATTTTACAAAGATTTTTTTTATCTTCGCAGTGTGGTATAATGGCACGCAGAGAAAGCCACTTGCTGCATTTATTCTGAAAACTATTTTAAGAGCAGTTGCAATCCTTTATGATTAATGCGCAAAGTGTGGACGATATAAGATTGCATCCCGAGTATCGAACCCGCGACCTTCGGTCTCAAGTGCCAGTGCTCTACCGCTGCGCTACCACTGAGCTAATGGTATTTTATTTGATTGATTGTGCATACATTACAAACAGCACGTACGAATGAACATTAACAATGGTGGCAGAAGAATTCGTTTCTAAACACCTAATGGTTGGATCTTGAAGCAGACGTCGTAACGAACGCACAGTAGAAGAATTCCGATGTTACATGATCTGTCGCCGGCCTGCGCGGTGAATTGAAGCCGTCACAGTAACACTGTGCAAACACTGCTGCCAATTGCGGCGCGCGTGCTTCTGGGACAATTACACTACAAAGTGCATGACTGTCAGTGCTCTACGCATTCAATACATTGATGGTTTCACGATTTTTATTGGTTTATCAAAGTGCGTCAGACTTGTACATCTTAGTAAATACATAATTTCCTTACTATTTGCGACCAGTAGAATCTGTCGAAAATTGGATCTCGGACCAACCACCAAGCAACCGCTGCCCAAGATATATGCAGTGATTTTATGTAAAAACTTTACAGCGATTGAAATATAAGCGATAGTGGTCGGGTTGTGTACCTACAACCGAGAACGCCCACTGCACTCGCTGCGCAATGTACGTTGTATCACTGTAACGGACGAGCACATTGACGCGATTGTATCAAAAGTATACAATGTACTTGAATATACCTGCGTAATGCGCGGATCATTATCACTTTCGAAATTTCAACGAAATATTTTCCGGTGCTCAGGCACGTAGCCTAATGCCAAACTGTTCCCCGGATTTGAAACTCGCTTCACGACAAGTGCGAGTTATAAACAAAGGGCGTTCAACGTAATTTTATTTTATATTTAAATCGCCATTTAAAAGCAAACTCAACGGATAATGTTACTCAGTAGCAGACTGTCATAGACACTCAGCCTTCCGATTGCGGTGTCGATGTGGTTAAGGTAACTTAAGCTAACTTATTTAACATCAACTAAATGATCTAAGTAATGATTGGATTCTCAGGTCGCTCTAACCGGTAGCAACTTAGATCAGCGTGGTTGCGCTGACGTACCTCCAGACATTTGGAACATAAACTGCCATTTTAGACACAAAGGTCTCAATTTTGCAGCGTTGTCGGTACAAATAAATATTGTCGTTATATTAGTATACCTAGAGGGGACATCGATCTAGATTTATTTACATTGCAAACGCAAGCCTCGTTGCAAAGCGCCCGTCGCCCCGCTAACTGCACAAACTAATTGTATTAACAGTGTTTCATACACTAAACAAAGCCGACGAGCACCCCGAGTGCCGGTTTGATTGTCACTTCACGTTGAACTAGTCTTGTGAACTCGTTGGCTAATTATCTACAGTGTTATTACACTTTATGAACACGGATGCTGTGAAAGTTAACTTAATATCACCTATCGTGTTAGACGTACAACAAATTCATACAAAACTTAATACCTCGACTAACCGACCGCGTACCGTTAAATGATAAAACCTTGTCACAGAGCAACATAAACTAACTTATTAAAGAGAGGCCACTTTAATATTTGCAGCAGGTAACCATATTCAATTTCCAGTCACCGTTACTTTTACGAAGCTTTAACCGTCTTTGCGGGAGTGTACTAAAAAGAACGGTTTCGGTTTTAAGGTCGCTTAGCAAGAACACGTTGGTTGGGCAGAATCTGCCTGCAGCGCCGAATATCGAAAGCATCAATGCGGTCGACCTTGTTCAAAGCTCACAATTACAACTCGTAGCTGAATGTGAAGCAGTCCACGGGATTAAGGTGTTTTATTTAAATTTTTCTCGTAATGTAACTATCTTCCCATATTTTGTGCAGCTGCAAAACAGTGTTTTTCCTTTTTGTTTATATCTTCAGAATTTTACGTTGTTGATGATGCAGCCCTAATTTAAAAACAAGAACTAAATGTTAATATTTAAATATTACAGACTGCTTGCTTGCATTGCGGACGTCGTACTCAGAGACTCGGCGTGTTCGCGCCAACGAGCGCCAAGACTGCGCGGGCAGCTCGGCACGTCGCGCGGCGCGTCGCTGCGGCCCGACGGCGCTGTCGCTGCACGCGCCGACTACTCGCGCACAGTAATGATTCGGTCGCAAACGACGGCTGCAGAGCGGAGGCGAGCCGGCTGAACACTTGCATTCACATTTACTGTTCCTTATTGTACGTCCAACCAGATGCTACGTTGTTTTTTCTTGTTGAATTGTTTAGAGATATCGCTAAGAGAAAATTCTCGCAGAATTGATTTCACGAACAATATAAAAGTGTATTACAAAATTTTATTAGTAATTCTTTATGACCACAGGACAAACAATAGCGACGTTTACTAAGTCATCACCAGATATAAAGGTGCGTTGTAATGTTTATGGTTTCCCAACAAACTCCCGTACAATGCTTGTTAATTATCATGCAAGTAGTTTATATTAAAAACGTTGATGAGTGAGTACTAAATCTACAGAGGCAGTCGTAGGCTCTCGACAGACCAGAACACGTTCAAATAATTTAAGTTTCTAAAAAAATTTCACTCTTCCGGCAAAAATCTCTTGACGGGCACAAACAATTACTGTAATGAGAATGCAAGAGCAGTTCCTTAAAAGAGCTTTACAGGCTGATTGGTTAGAGGTATAAAAGCTTCAAAGAATCACCCCTGACACAGCTTCTTTGCTATCGACTAATATCTATAAAAATAATGTAATGACACTGCTGTAAAAATGCGATCACAAAATTTGTAACAATACAATGTAGAACTGATTACTGTTCACTATCTGTCCCTGCAAACTGCACCGCCAGAGGGTATCAGTCCGTCGTCTTCTAATACAAAAAATAAATTAATGTAATTTCTTTCAGAGTGATCGTTTTAAACAAATATTGACCAACGATCTGAACATTCACTCCTTTAAAGCTTTTGCACCCACTTCCAGTCTACCTATATACAATGAATATGTCATCCTTTGTTAGTCTGGAAACGTTGCTATTGCTAGAAGTGCAAGAAATTCATATACATAAGCAAATAATTACACCGACAGTGCAGGATAATAGAACTTGTAAAGTAACTCCATACTAGGTCTATAAAATCTTACCAGTATATCAACTGTGGCTTTTCTTTAACTAAAAAACTAATACATATCCGTGCGTCTGGCTGGACATTAAATTCAATAAAAGCAAGTGTAACAGTTCGAACCCCAGACTTACAATCGCAAGGCCGCACTCGCAACCGCTGCGCGCTAGTGTCCACCTGCTGCAAAATGTCAAATGTGTTTGATGGTCGTGCATTTACAGCCGCGCGGCAACTCATGCTGGCAGTTATCGAACGCTTTGGGCGCTCTGCGGAGAGGAGCCGGCCGCGTGCAGCCGCGTGCAGCCGCACGTCGCGGCCCAACGGGAAATCAATACGCCCGCGAATGGAAAACTTGCCCTGCGTTTTACATAACGAACTCGCAAATCCGCGAATGCATAGATTAATAATATTTTATTTAATTAGTGAAATCACTAATCGGTGATAGCCAAATTAATGAAACTTTTGCCTTTCCATTATACACCTTCAAATATAGTTATGGAGTTGAGAGCACAGAGCAACCAGCGCAGCGGACCAGATCCACCAACAAGATAGATAGCCGTTTCTTATTGGTCTTACTGAAATTTATGAAGGACGCCTATGTTCAGCAGTGGACGGCTTGCAGATGGAATAATTACGATGAGGATAATAAGCCGCTACAAGAGTACACAGGTCATGTTATATGAGATATTGAGTGGACGATAAGCTTCCACAGATTCAATCTTTATTTAAGTGCGAAACTACTTTTGCTAATTTAAAATATTATTCCAATAAAAGAAAAAGAGCTCAGTTTACGGGGCGAGAGCGCGCCCGGCGGCTGCAGCGGCTGCAGCGGCATTAAGTGTTCCGCCGTCTGCCGGGTCGACGGAACTTGCATAATTTATTTTACCTGCGCTCGCAAATCATTTGAACAATCTCCCGTCTCCCAAACAAAACAAATGTGATCTAGTGTTTGTTCGGTGCGCGGGCCGCGGCTGAGAGCGCACGCTTATCTTTCGCGGCGAAAATTTTTAATAATCTTCATTGTAGAGAAAAAGCATTTCGCGTGTCAAATGCAAAAACAAAATGCAGTCGACGAAACACATTACTCTTATTACTTATTACTAACTCGGGTCATCTGGCGATCACTTATCGTCATCATCGCTTCAGCCGATGGCAGCGCGGATGTTCCGCGGTTTTGTTAACTTTACGACGGAATAGGTGACGTGTGATTATTTAATAGCACGCGGCAAGCGGATATTGCGCATCACCCACACATGTTGTGTATTAATAGAGTGCTTATTTATGTTCGCTGCGTGCTTGTTTTTTATCGTATTTAGATTTAGTAGTGTGTATGTAAACTTGTATGGTTATGTATGTATGTATTTATATATCCCTTTGCTATTTCCAAACTATATGTATTTTATTTTTACTATTACTACGTACATTCTTTCTAGCGTGTACAACTAAGAGCCTTAAACTAAATTAAAAAAAGTGAATCGCATCATCAGATGATCGCCGGCATTTGAAGCGCACAATCGCACACAATAAGCTCCGCGCGCCGCAACGTAATATTCAGTTGAAAATTTTGAGAAGCCAGCCGCTCAGTTCCGCGAGTAAGCAGTTTCAAAGTTCTTTATGAAGCGACGCGAGCGCGAACTCGAAATTAAAAAAAAAGTTGCCTCTACAGCGCAGACCGCACATCCGGCTTCGATGCGAAGCGGGCACGTTTCCCTCAACAGAAATGTTCTTTCCCTTATAGGAAAAGTTTCGCGTGAAGTCCTGGCACGTGTGCAAGTGTCGACCTAATTCACGGCAGGAGTTATCGCACGTCATTTCGGTGCTAGAGAAAACATTATCCATCATCATCACGTCTAACGCTCTGCAAGGTACGGGCCTCCTCCAGAAATCGTGGCGACTTCCTATAACTGTGTTTGCGCTCCACCTGTTGATAGTAGGGTAAATAATTAAGATTATTAATTATAAATTCTTAAATAAAAAATTTGACACTGAGCATAAGATGACCTCTGTATACAGGGTAACCGCATTCTTAATAAGCTATTACTTTTTCTATTATTCCTTAATCATATATTTTTGAGCAGGTTGCACCAAATAATTTACATTTGACATCAAATGAGCTTTGTATTCACCTCTTAAAAGTTTTTGTTTACAACCGACCCATTCTATACATCCGTGTGAGCACATAGAGCAGAGTCGTGTGCAAGTCGTGCCGTTTTAAAGCGACCTCCGTTATTTCAGCGAGCGAGGCCCCCTGGAGACTGGTGCGTTAATTCGAAAAGTTATCTCCCCCCTCGGAGCACGCCCCCTCCGGCGGCCGGGCATCGCGTATTAAAGTTTACAATGTGTCCACATACGCTACACCCGCAGAGGAAACAACACAATAATTTGGAAGACAAACAGCCGCCGCTGCGCGCGTCGTGTTAGAGTCCACCGGCAGAGCGGACCGCGCGCTCTGATCTCTCTCCGATTTGTAATCAAATGTTATACCGGATTTACGCGCAGAAGAAACGCGCGCACGAGAACCCTAAACTGGCAGTTTTGGAAATAAATGCCGACAATATGCAACCTACATAACTTATTTATTTACTTACGTATAAGTATTTACTTTTCTTAGCGACACAGACAACTTTGAGTTTGTTTGATTTACCACTTTCATAAAAAAGAAAAGGAGAAATCGAGCACCTGGCGACTTCTTTTGGCTGAGTTTGATATACGGCAACGCAACGAGCTCCGTGCTGACGATGCGGTGTTCATACGTTATAAAAGGTTATGTAACAATAAATGCATATAAG
The DNA here is from genome assembly GCF_028537555.1 of Battus philenor. Lineage (NCBI taxonomy): Eukaryota > Metazoa > Arthropoda > Insecta > Lepidoptera > Papilionidae > Battus > Battus philenor. The sequence goes on along the minus strand of NW_027181686.1, from coordinate 88,122 downwards.
CTCTTGAAATCTAAATAAAACATCAGGAGATTATATACTTGCTTGACCACGGACGCTCCATATCGGAACTTGTTAAAAGGTTTCGGGCACACACGGCAAAGAGCCTTGAACGGTTCGTCACTTTTAATAAAATAATAAAAAATGAACCGAGATTAATGCGAGAAATTAAATATCGCAATAGTGCGCACATAGCGCGCGGACAGATATGACTTCCGAATGCCACTAAACTTAATAAAGTAAAGCCAAGTTTTGTTCTTATCAGGACATTTACATTGATGATAATCTACATTACGGTGTACATTCATGTCTTATAACATCAACTTCACTCAAGCCGCAGAACGTCTGCTGCTAGATACAGACCTTTCGCATAGATTTCCAATAAAACAGACAGGAAGCGGTCCGCCTGCACGTCCTTGCAGGTCTGCGCAGTCTTCACTCCAAGACCTTATAGCCGCAACAGCCATGTGTGCCGCGTGCCATATGGCCTGCCCACAGCGACTTCCACTCGCACACCTGCCGAATTATCCCTTTCTTTCGTTCGTATATGCATCTTTTCTTTTTTGATTCGATTTCATAAACTGCACCAGAGCTTAGCTCGTGCATGAGCATGGCTCGTTGGGCGACTGTGCGCGTGCCAATGAAACCCGAAGCGAGAGACCGCGTAGTGTATGGAAGGTAAGTACAGTGACAATACAGAATAGCTATTGTTTTGAGTCATTTCCAGTCGTCGATCTCAGCGCTTTTCGTCGGGTGCTCGGGTTGCGGTTGCGATCAATTCAAAAAGACTTCTGTGCCGTTTGTTCGTGCGCACGGTGCTCGTTGACAAAAGGAAAAATACCTCGTTAAGGAGAAAGGAAAGTCTAAAAGCCTCCCAGTCAAGAACACTCGCGTCACTCGACGGAGCTTTGCGGCGCGCTGGAGCAGAGTCCCCGCCTGCCGGTGTTTTTGAAACGAACAGCTCCCGCGGATCCGCGGCGTCGTCATCCAGTGCAGTAGTCACTGTACTACTGTACAGCTGTTGAAAGAGATCGTCTCTGACGCACGCGACGGGGCGCTGCACACGGCGCGTCTCTACTGCAAGAGTCTCAGTATTTTTTAGCGGTAATATATTTTAGTGAAATCATTTGAGAAGTATTCGGTTCATGTATTCAAAAAAATGTATTGTCAAATATAATTCTAAAAGCAAATATCGGAAGAGTACACATTTGAATAAGTTACATTTATTTATTTCTTAATTTGAAAACTGGCCTTCAGTTGTTATGTTACCGGGGAATCAATACTAATGAAATTAAAAAGATTATTAAGTAATGTTAAAAACTAAACATAGGGCATGTTCAGATAAAATAGTTCAGTTTGTTTTAGTTTAAAATAGTTTAAGTTAAGACATTCGTACATTTAAGAAGAGAGTAGAATAACTTAGCTAAGTAAAACTGTGACATGCAGACACGTGATCAAAAAAATATTTTTCGGAAATATTAAACTTAAACGTAAAACAAACACACGGACGCTAATGTTAGTGGAATATATATCCTAATAAAACATAATTTAAAAAAATATATTACAAAACATGTAGTGATTGATTTTCCCTAACAAATGACGAATTAAATTAAAACTGCTGCTAAACATTTGCAGACAATGTGATGATAGGATTGTCGTTAATAAAATGGTTGCCTTCAAGGTGATTAAAATGATTCTGACAGTATAAAATTCCTCGGGTGAGCTAGTTAAAAATAAAAGCATATACACGGAGCGAGCGCAGCGGCGGCGTGCTTGCTTTGTGCAGGACTCTTCGAGCCCTACTGCGCGCACGTTCCGACGGCAGCCATTTATTAACTCCTTTGTACTCGTATATACAAAGTAGTGAAAGCAGCACGAGGCCGCAGCCCCGCGCGCCGTGCGCTGCTCCGCGGTCCGGTCCGGTCGCGCAATCTCGCTCGACGCGCGGCGGGACGCGGTGCGCGACAAGATTTTCAAAAAGGATCGCGGCGCTAAGAGGAGGCATCCTGTGATAATAACTATTGCCTATATAATCACTTGTATAGAAACTAAAGGTTTAGTCGATGTGGATATTTCTCTGTAGTTAGAGAATCTACTGAAGAGTATACTCTACTGAAATTTCGGCGCTTAGTGGCGCGAAATTTGTATAACTAATAAAAGTTTCAACGTTAGTATAAACACGTGTTAATTAAAAAATTGCAGCGAGTTCATGCGGATGCCGGAGCTGTGGGCGGATTGTCGCGTAGTCTACATGTTGGCTCAAGCCGTGTTAATTGTCACAACTGGCTGCGACCGATGTCAAGCTTTATTGTACACGCGACAAGAGCTTTGGCTTCGCGGGCGGCTTCCCCGGCAATCCGCTCGCCCCGCCCGCCCCGCACGCGGGCTCGCGCCACGTTTAATCCGGCACGTGACCCGTAGCGGCGGCACGTGACCCTCAGCGGCAGCACGTGACCCCCAGCGGCGGCACGGTCGCAGCTCATTGTCAATCGCGAGTCGATTTAATCTATTTACTTAGCGCGCACGCCGCCGGAATGCTTGAGCCGACGCAAACACCGGCAGAGGAGATAACATTTGCAATTGTTAGCCCTGTTCCCTTTGTTGGAGGACACATCCGCTACCAAACAATGAATGATCTATACATAACCGCACAGCTCCAGCGCGGACGCACAGGTATAATATATTAATCAGTAATAAAACACGTTGGCATCTCATTATCTAATATTTTTCCTACTTTTACTTAATTCTTGCGTTGCCTTTTTCATCGCGCGTATTCATAAAATGTTTTATTAAGAATAAATTTATCTGTCTGTCTCCAGAACTAGGCTTCATTAGAACAACTGGATATATCATTTAAATGAATACAATGAGCGTTGCGCTGCGAAGGGCACTCGGCTAAAAGCGACGACGCGACCGCCGACGCGCGCCGGACCTCCTACGCCGCTGAAGCCATCACGTGAAAAACGACTTTTTAATTACTTATTCATTAACACTTTTCTATTCATTTCCTTAGGTGAACGTGTACTGCTCACGCGGCATCGACGTGCCATGCAGCCCCGTCCCAAACACTGCGGCGCGTACAGCGTGATCAGATGCAAAGTTATAAGGAATAGATATCAAAAGACCAGTTAGCATATATGTTTACTAGGTAATTTATTTTATAATAAATAATTACAAGTTTGTGTTTGTTTGTGTTGTTTTTGTTGCGATCATTGGGCTGTAGCGATAGCAATTAATGCTTGTACATAAGACAGAACCAATAAAATAATAACAAAAACAGAAGTGCAATTGGCGCTCTCGTTGTGTCCTATGACTTCTAACAACCTTTTAAATTTTATAACAGGTGGTCGACTTATACGAAAAATAGATAATTACACTTTACATAATCTTTATACGCAAATTAAATTCCTGTTTCCCCAATCACACCACGAGTTGAAAACCATTTTCCATGACACTTTTATTTTTTACACGTTTTACATGGCAAAAGATTTTTATTGAAAAAGTTCAAAGTCCATTGCGGTTTGCAATTGGAATGTCGACAAATAAATCGCTTATTAGTCGTCGAGTGTTTGCGGCCTTGTCTTGAAAATGCAGGTTTTTCAAATCGACAATTGTTAGTCGTTTGTTCACCTTTGGTAAAAGAATTAATTGCAGACATTACGTATTTTTGCACTAAAAAATAGAACCAACAACGTGTGGGTGTGTCAAAAAAAAACAATGAATACTTTTTTCGAATTTATTATACATCGCTAAGACAGGACAACGTCTTTTCAGTCAGGGAATAAAACATGAAAAACAAAAAGTATCAAAGTACTTAATAAGGGGTGAAAAATGGAAATCTCTTTGGATACAGCGGTAAATAATGCAAGCCTTTTTGAGGTATTTGAAAATGGTTAGATGAAGTGAAATGATTTCTTAAAAGGTAAGTATGAAAAGAAAAATTTGAAGATATATCGCCTCGTTGGTTCCATCTCGAGATATTATTGTGAGCGAAATGAATGTCAGGATTATTTTGTTGAGTGCCACGCGCGCGGACCTGCTTGCACTCTACATCCGTTCGACGAATTGAACGCAGACAGTGCGCACGGACTGCCGCTACGAACGCTTTAAGTTCAGATATCAAGTCAATCAAGTGAACAGGTTACTGAAAAATTAATTCAAACAGAATCCTCAACCGCAGCCTGTGTTGTGAAACATCAGATAGGAGTCCTTCGGTCAGTAAACGCGTTCAGAAGACTGTTAGTGTTGAGGCCGATCTCTTTCTTATTGTTAATAAAAATCATCGATACCCGCGGTCATTGCACCGGTCGCGCGCTGCCCGCGTGCACATCGTCGGTGTGCCTTGTGGGGGCCTATTTTGAACATTTTTAGCTAGTGCATAATAATTACGATTACTATTTGATAGTTTCATCGCGAAATTTTTCTCCGAGTGTTTCTGTTCTCACGTTATACATTGCACTTACCGTGATTTCCGAAACACGAAAGACATTTAGATATAAACAGCATTACGCAATTCAACTCGCACGTAGCACGAGACGCTGTGAAAATAACAAATACATTAGTCGTGCTGTCATAACATCTGTCAATAGCAGCATTTTAATGGTTTATGTTGCGGTTTTGATTCGAGTTGTAGTTTTGTATCATCTAAACTTCAACTCGAACCTCCTTATTAAGTTATACATTATGTTGCAATGCATCTTTTGACTTTATTATTATACATAGCACGAGTTAAACTATTTTTTATTTTTAATATGCAGTAAAGTTAATTGTGCAATTTGTTACAATTAATTTTCAATCTGTATAAGGTTTCGTATATATACACATTAGAACACTTATGTATGAACACTAACTGACCTATAATTTTTTTAATACCACGCGTTGCGCAATAAAATGCTGTTATATCTTAAATGTTTATAGAGACACAGTTTGTGAGCTTCAATCGTAAACTAACCACGTAACCGGAAGCAGCGAACAAAAGCTCGATGTGTCACAGTCAGAGTGGAGCCGCTGATGCAACTGAGTCGGAACGCGACCCCTTTTCCGATGTTGTTTACGCGCGTCGTTCGCGGCTTCGTAGCAGTTTTAAATTTGCGCGCGCGCGGCTTGCCCTGCACACAGCTGTGACACCAGCAAACCCGCGATCATCACTTTTGCTACGAACCTGTTGTTACCTCTGCGCTTCAAAAAAATTCGTAACCAATTTTTCGTCAACTTTAAAGATGGACGTCGCCTCGCCGCAGAAGCACGCGCTCGAATCGCAAAAATGTTTTTCGTTTAAAAACTGAAACCGCAACTGACGCCGGAACGTTCTTCCGCACGTGTCATAGCGGAACAAAAAAAACATCCGTCGAAAAATTCTCCTTGAACAAAGTTTTAGAACGAAATAAAACATCATAAAAGAAATTTTTACGGAGATTGTGTACAAATTTTCTTAACCTTTTTAATATTTTTATGACATTTTGTTAATGAATTTCATATTACTGTCAATCAAGTCTTAGTTACTCAAGCAAAGTTTGCGCGAAGGAACATTTAGCGATAATGCTCTGGACTGACTTGTGGCAGTGCTCTGTGCTGTCCGTGCAATCCCACGAGAAACAAACCGCAGAGCAAACGCAGAACAGGCGTCGTCCTGCCATCCCGGGGGAGTTGGTCGCGCCTGTCGTGTGTAGTGTTCTTTGCAAAACATGCTGCGCTTATAACTTGTGACGAAAAAGAGAATCGACGTTTAAAAGCTAGACTACCACAGAGCAGCGACAAGCGAGACGGTAGGCAACAAGTTGAAACTCACTTTCCGCCAACAAAGTTAATTTGCTTGTAATGTCTATCAAATTCTGCTTTTGTGACATTTTTCCTACGACCTGAACAAGTGATCACTAAAGGTGATCCAAGCGAAGAGTTATATGAATGAAGTCATGAATTCTACAAAGATGTGATATTATGTGGTTGTGCGGTGCACACGTTGTCCCCGCCCCGGCTGCCGAGCTAAACTACTATGAAGCTAGTGCAGAGTAGGTTGTAAAAACGATGACTTTATTGAATTAGTTTTAAAAACGAGGTATAGCTTGAGAAATGTGGTCGAACGCCCGCCGTCATGATGTTGCGATTGTTGGCAATTGGAATCGATATGTACAGAGGTACTGACCAGCTGCTGTTTGTGTAATTTTGATTGTAAGTGATACGCCTTGTGAACAAGCATGGACAGTCGGATATTAAGATTATTTAAAAATTTTGTTAAACTATATAAAGGTGCTCGCGCGCTCCCCGCACTCCGCTCCCCGCCGAAGCAATCTCCGCTGCGATGCGCCCGCAACCTTTGTGCGCTCCTTAGAATAGGTTCATGGCAATCGAATTACCGGAGCGAACCAACCCATCCCCCCGCGCCCCCGCTCGCCCCCGGAGCGAGCGCCACTGCGGCGGCCGGGTAATGGTGCGCGAACTTACAGTAAAGCAGAGCAATCACAAAGATAAACAGCGAACTCTCAGAGGGCGCCCCGACCCGCGACGGGTGCGAGCAGCTTTATTGCAATGCCTTCCCTTACTTCACTTATTTATTGATTTATTCATTATTCACGGTAATCACATGTGCACATCACCACAAGAGGAGCAGAAGAAGATTTAAAGCTAAGAGCGCAGCAAGCGCGCCCCGGCCTGCGCGGCGCGCGCGACCATCTCGCACGGGCATCTCTTTGTTGTCGCGATCTCAATTATTCACAATTCAGCACAAGCGGTTCAGTCTCAAGTTTTATTATAACTTAAAAATATTTACAGTGTGATACGATTTTTGACTTGATTTTATTTATTAACTTTATAAATTTATCACAACTCAAAGACCATTGTACTATACGCTGTAAATTTGCTAATTTAAAAAATATTTGTAATAGCCCATCTGTATTTCTAGTGGCATTCTCGTCATTTGCTGGTAGCAGTCCGCTCTCGGACTCACCCTCGGGCCTGTTGGCCGCGTCTTCTTAACTGTCCAGCGCGTCGGCAGCGCACACTTGCGCACGACGCAGCGAAGCCACCGGGCGAGGCGGCGGCCGAGTGCTGTTCAGTTAGAATTATTTTGAGGTAAGTTGTAGATGTGCTCATTATGAATCCTTTCAAAAAAAAAGATTATCCTTGCATTATCCTTTTACTTTATCCATTTTACATCCATAGATCTATATATAGAAAACAAAAAAAAGAGGACAAGACGCGGTTCGCCAAGAGACAAGCGCGGTGAATGCGGCAACGGAGCCGTGAAGTTCCATCAGCTCCAACAGCGAGCCACACGACACTGATAGCCGTACCTGCGTACGGAGAAATGACAGTTGATTTTCACAACGAAATACACAGCCCTTACTGTAATACCACAATAAGCTTAAACACGATACAAATAATTAAATCATTATAACAAAAGTATTTCAGCGCGTAATTATTTTCAATTGCATAAGGACCGTGTTTATTCGTGTCGAATGGACGTGCGGGCAAAAGAAAGTAAAATTGACTTTTATAGAATAGCAGAGTAAAAAGGATTAGGGGTCGCTATTCTAAACGTCAACGTTTATCAAAATCTTCCACAGCGAGAGGATACTCCGCGCACTACACAGGTGTGCACTCTGCGGCGGGGCCGAGTGGCAGTCGTTGCTGACTTAGCGACGGCAGAGAACTTTTAGCTAACTTTTTAACACTACGCGCATTGTACTTTTACACTCTTTTGAAGTCTTATTTTAAATAGAATCACTGTCATTGAAAATATATACGCAGTTGCAATATACATGTCAAACAGCGGCCAATGTCTCGCGGCCTTCAACGGGGTTAGTGTCGGGAACTCGCGCAAGCAGAGCGTTCGTGTATTTATAGTTATTTTATCAGATTTTATTTTACTATTTTACTAAACTTACAGAGTAATATTCAAACTTAATAGAATACAATTTGCTAATGACAACGCTCTACTTATTCTTACCTATATAAATTTATATCTACAAATATAATATAACACACAGTGAGAATTGAACATGTAAATATAAAACGGGCAATGCATACAATTAAACCGTTTAAAAGCTACATATAAGCAGGACGTTCATAAATGACTACATCTTTAATCATTTGTTGACGAATTAAAAACATTACTTTTAATTAAAAATAAAATGTAACGCCGTACCTAACCTCATTAATATATCTTTGATTGTTCGTCACGCTGCTCTTGATCTGGACTTTTCATATGTGTTCATAGTCATGGCAAAGTAAGTACCTACGATTGCATTCAATTAGTTAGTACAGAATAAAATATTATTAACACAAACTATTTTAATACTACAATATAAAGAGTGTTGCTGTCACCTATAATGAACGCAGTCCAACGTTATGTTTTCAGGTGTATTTTATACCGCGTACATAACTTTTGATGATAAGTTTAAACGAACTAATAAATTTCAGAAGCTGAACACTCGCATTAGTTAATTTAGCAGGCCTTGCATGCAGAGACCGGTATCGCGGCGGGTTCAGCCGGTGCCTCCACGAGGGAACGTCGAGCCACCGCAGCCGCTGCGAGTCCCCTGTTGTTCCCTGTTGTTCCCTGTTGTTCGCGGCCTCTCGACTCGTCTGCGAGCGTTACTCTTTTGTTTAAACACAAACATCACGAGCAGCACTCCCGCTGCCACTTGTCGTCGCAGGATAAAGTGTAAACTCCGTACAACTTCCCTTCGCAACGTACTGTTCGCCTTTCATCAAATACTTTCAATTCAATAATAGAATGAAGCTGATTTAAAGTAAATATGAAAGTAAACTTTTGTACAAGTGAAGTAGTAGTTCTGGCATTTGATTAGCGGTTCACTACGACTTCTACAGCGAACGATATTTACACGGAAGTACAGCAGTGGACAGTAATGACAGACGACAACGACGGCAGGACGCTGCGCCTGCTTTTGTATCGGCCGTGTTTGTTAAATTAAAAGCAGTCAGGCGGCGCCAGGTGTCTCCCGCGTGTGGGTATTCATTTACCGACATTATTTCCCACTTTGAATAAATCATAGTGTTTACTTGTGTTCGTTAGGATAAGAATGTTAGGAAAATACAATTTATTGATTTTCACTTTATTGTACACCGAAATTTTATATCAATATCAAAAAGGAAATGTTACATAATAATATAGATTATAACAAAAAAATAATTAAAATTAAATCGACCTTCTCTGTAATAAAATCTTTTAACTTAAAGCTTCGGGGGCACCGAGCGCGTTTTGAAGTGTCGCGTTGTGTTCGGAATTAAAATTTTGTACATATTATGTACGTGCGGCAATTAGACCGATTAAACAGTACAGCGGTCTTACTAAACAAAGCATGTACTACGCGTTGTATATTACTTTACAATGAACGGAAGACCGAAGGCAGCCGAGGGTAAATGAGCCTTCGAATTGAAATTCGCGGCAGTACTGTTGTACATAATTAGTAAGGGCTATTGTTGCCGACGTGGCCGCTGTCTAATTGTGTGGGGCGTTCTCAGAGCAACGCAACAAGTTGTTTGTTTTGTATTTACGTGTGAATTACCATTTGGACCTTCGTTAGGCGCTTTCAAAAATAATAGGTAAAGATCTGTGTATCAATTGCATTTACTTGACTGAAAAGTTTATGTCTTAAAAGTAGTTGTAAAGTCTTGTGTTGCAGCGCATGAAATGGAACGAAATTGAGGGATCAGTGTGACGTGCGGCGCTGCGAGGAGCCTTGCGTAGCTTATTCTTTAGTCGTGCTGGTAATAGAGGCAAATAGAGGCAACAACAATGTGCCTAACTATGTGCCGTGATAGGATTCTTAGATCGCAGCGTGTGTGTAAACATTTAGTTTAGAGAATACAACTAGTTACAAAAAACAAACAACTTATACAAATGGAGCGCTTAATTTATTCTTAAGTTCTCGACAACAGTTCGATCAAAAGTAGTCGATACAACACTTTTACCTGCTATACAACTCTCTAAGTTAATTAAAACAACAAAAAAAGGTTTTTCCCAATAATAAATAATATAATCAAGTAAAGATTTTTTCAAAATATTACATATAAAAATAATAAAATGAATATATTCATTCAGTTTCAGGTTGCAGTGCATGCGACGTAGCATGGAGCGCGAGCGCGCCTGGACCACTCGGCGCCGTGCAGTTATGGAATTGCGATTCCGTTTCAGTGTTCGACCAGGAAGCCGGCGACAAATCCTGTTCGACGTGTCGACGATAAGTTGTCTCTGTCGTTCAACTGACATGCCATCAATCAGTGCCTGCTTTCTGGCTCCATTCAGTCGAAAGCGAGCGCAAGGCGGCCGCCGCCGGCGCGGGATAAGGTCTCGTGTTCGATGAACTTTGTCAGGCAAAGATCCATAAATTTCTTTCAAATTAAGTTGTTTTGGTCCTTTGATGGATACGTAAAGTTTTTGAAAAAGAAGCAGAGGAAAAAGTGGCAAAACGTAGGCGAACTGCTTCATCCAAAGGTGCTCGAAATCATCCTCGCAAGAGATCGCTGCACTGTTGAGTGGATCGTGACGAGCGACAGCGCTGCGTGACCACGCCCGCGCTACCGACGTCACGCAACTTGTTTCACTCAAGTGTGTGCTCTTGTTTATGGGACAGTTTGCTGCAGCTTCGCCTGGACACAAGTAGGTTTACGGAGGTTACTTCCTTCTTATTAACAAATAGCATAAACATCACTACGTGCAAAAGATCTGTGACGCGGTGCCAAGCGGAGCCGCCGGAGCGCCCGCCGCGGGAACGAACCCGGTGAGACGACCCCCCCCCCCGCCCCGCGGAGGTGCGTCCCTGCAGCCGCCCTGCAGCCGCCCCGCAGCCGCCCCGCAGCGACTCATTCCCGAGGTCAGCTGCACCGCGCCGCTAACGAAGCGGGCTCAACTTGACCTTATCGTTATAAAACTGCGACCGTGGCCGCTAATTTAAAACGATTTCCAAGGTTTCGAAAATTGCTTGTTTTTTTTATTTATTTAAACTGTTACCTGAAATTTAACACACCATCGCGGTACACGTCGTTGTGTAATTTTGAAGTATCGTACATTTTTCTCAATTATAATTGGATTTTTCCTTACTAAAGTACATTTATTTGCTAACTATCGATTTTTTTTAAATAATGTATGCGGTGCCTCCTAAGATTTGAGATATACATTGTTTTGTATCGTATTTTCAATTCAAACTAGTAAAAAACTTGTCTAACTATAAACTTTTAAAATTTATTGCACGATTCCACTTTTGCGAGCACTACACGGGAACGTACGCGATGTTCTATACATAGACATTACTAGTTTAATGACGCCTACAAAAGTTATAATAAGCATGTGTTTACTTAGAAAGCTAACATTTTGCACGGCCAGTTTTGCACAATTCAACAAGATATTTAGATATTGAGAATGTTTTGTTATAAAACATCAGGAGACATAAACAAAGAGCACCAAATTCTCGTGCACTGGTCGGTGATGTATTTAACGTAATGGCGCGTCCGAGTGCATGTCCGGCTGTACTTTGTATTTAAACACGCGCAGTGTCCGCATGGAAAGCAAATTTATTATCGGCGGCCGCCGTGCCCGCGTGTTATTAACTGACCGCTGAAATAATGGCTTTGTCGGGTGATTTGTCACGCGCTGCACGCTACGCACGCGCTGCACGCTACGCACGCGCTGCACGCTACGCACGCGCTGCACGCTACGCACGCGCTGCACGCTACGCACGCGCTGCACGCTACGCACGCGCTGCACGCTACGCACGCGCTGCACGCTACGCACGCGCTGCACGCTACGCACGCGCTGCACGCTACGCACGCGCTGCACGCTACGCACGCGCTGCACGCTACGCACGCGCTGCACGCTACGCACGCGCTGCACGCTACTGTGATCAGTTCGTGGAGCAGTGTATAACAAATGTACCTCTCACAGTACCGGCTTTACTTACTTCTCCTTCGCAACACAATCTGTTCTTCTGGAGCTCGCTCTGCTTGTTATTAGTGTGAGCAGAAATCGTTGCGCATTCAAAGCTATATAGCATATTGCTAGCTAGCATATTGTCTAGACAAGCTGACAGTAATTGTATTTTATTATACTTATATGTTAATAGAAATAAAAGTTACATATTTATAATCGCGGCCAACAAGAACATCTGTCCGCCTTATGACTGGACGTCGTGCGCAGGCGCAGCTCAGCTGTCGACAGGTAAGCTATGGATATCAGTGTTTTACATCAGCTCATGGCCTCATTAATTTTGTTTATATTTACTTATTCACTCCTTTACTAACTCTTATTGCTACTCTTTTCATGATAAATATAGTGTTGAAGTAGATACATAATTATGACGTGTTACGGCGGACTTAGCGCGAGATAACTCGTTAGCAGGTGTGCAAAGGTGACAGAATAATTATTTTATTTATTATTCCTATAAAGCTCGCAATGGCGTGGGTAGGCTTTCCAGTAGAGAAGTCGCTGGATGCGAGCAGCACCGAACCAGTCATCGCGACGATCTCCGAGGGTTCTTTGAAGTACCAAAGCCTTGCGTGACGCAGTTGCCGGCCCAGCGCACACAGACAGCAGACAGCGACACCAACGCTTGTTTGTATTATATTACAGCCCCCTGCCGTCCTGCGCGTGCGAGATCTACAAATAGAGTTCCACCCCACGGCAATTTGTACGAAGGCTTAATAAAATTAAAACAGGAAAATTGTGCTAACACTCGAAAATATTGCTACACTGCTTATTATTAAAAATAAAAGGAGATGAATTGATTTAATACGTTTATTAATATTATTTTTCAAGTAGGATTAATCAGGGGTTTAGTGTCATAGCGTGCACAGTTGTCCGCGTGTAAAATAAAACAAACATATTTATGCCTCCGAACACACGGTCAGAGCTGGATGTACGGACACGCCGCCCATCAACATAAAGCATTTCGCCGCCCTACACAAAACCATTGAAAAATGATTTTTTTTTTGCTAAATTTAAAACCACATATCATATAAACATGAACCAAATTTTTTTTTCAAAGTGAATCTTTACCTAAGTCTTAATTAAGATTCAAGTTCTTCAAAATTTTCCGCTATTGTCTATTGTCTCATGTGAAGTTTGTGCTGTTAGCCTTGCGGCTTTTACAGCTTGATCGGAAACGAGCTCACGGGACGGAGGGGTCCGTGAACTGTATAAAATTACAGGATTCGAGTTTCCGAACCCGCATCAGTACTCGGCGGGAGGAAGAGGAAGTCACACAGGTAGTGGCCGCGGGATAGTAGCAGCGGGGCTCACCCAGCCAGTCCTCGAGGACACAAACCCAGCGCGACCCAGACGTCCGGCACAACTCGCAGCTAGCGCGCCTAAGTAAATACGTCTGTCTAGTCAGTGTTACTGATAGTGTACTAAATGAAGAGTTAAGTGTGGAGAGCAACGTGGATCACTCGGTAATGTAAGGAAGGATACTGATCTTACCTCGGATCGCCCACGCTGTTCGAGGGGGTTGGGGTAGGAAGAAGCCTTCGCGAAGTATGCCTTTTAGCATGCCTGGAAGAACTCTTGGACGGTTTTAAGTTGGAGGTCACTGTGGAGGTCGATGTTACGTTGGAACCACCTGGCGCCGGTTGAGAACCGGGTGAAGCGCTTCTGTAACATCTGTAAGGGTTGTAGTATGTGCGCCAGCCCGTATGGAGTTGCCAGAACTTCCAACGGGCGCGTCACCCGGGTGGCGGATAGGGGAACGCCACCCAGATATGGGTGGTATCGGACATGTTCCGGCGTGGACCAAAACTGATAGGGTTGGGGGCGTACCATCGGTACTTTCCAGAACTGAGAAACGGCCAAGGACTGCACAGTCCCAGAGGCGAGCCGCTCAGGCTTGAGGTAGCATCCCGTGCCCGCTGCTTAAGCGAACACGGGTCTTACACAGGTTTTATAGAGAAGGAGTTTATGTCTTTGGGACAGCTTACTTGACGGGCTGAGGAGGGGGTAAAGCCTGAACAGTATGACGCGGGCTTTGTTTGCGACTGGGCTAGTGTGCTTATGAAACAGAAGCCTAATGTCAGAGGTGACACAATGGTATTTAACGGTTTTCGTCCAGGGAATAGGACGACCGTAGAGGGATATGATGCCCGAGTTTTGACCGAGTCTACATCTAAGTAGACGGGATAGTTTGAAGACGATCGCCTGACTTTTGCCAGGGTTCACGTCTTTGCGCCACTTACGGGCCACATACAGGGGCTGTCTCAAGGCGCCTAAAAAACGCCGCGCAGGCCGCCCCTCGATCTCCCGCCCTCCCAAAGTTGCTGCCCGACCAACCTCTGCAGCTCCCGCGGAGACAGTTTTGAAGTCCACTTCGAAACGTCTTCCCCCTCCTCCGGCCCCAGCCACTTCACCCTGGGCGGTTGCTCACGAGCAACCGAAACCCACCAAATCCTAAACCAGGTACCCTTCGCCACCGAGGAACTCAAAGCCCTCACACAATATCGAGCCAATGTAGACCTCGACGACGTCTGCATCCTTGCCACAAAACTTCGCAAAGCCTCCGGTCCCTCGGAGCGCTTTCTCTGTATTGCGAAGCATTCGGCCCTTCTCGCCGCGCTTAAAGCGGAATTTAAATAACATTCGCTCCTTCGTATCAACGCCAGGACATACGCCTCACATCGGCCTCGATGCACATGTCATGCACTACTCACCTACACATGACACGGCGGCCGCGTCCGCCTAACCCGCGTTGATGTCCGGAGAGGCCCGCGTCTTTCCCGACCGCCGTGTAGTCCTCGCTTCGTGCTACATACTGAACACGCCACTCATTAACTATACACCTATACGATTATAGTTCTCCGCGTGTAGACGTCTTCGTCGTAACTGAGGTACAAAATTTTTAGTCCGTGGACCTCTGTTTCCATGGGCTCAATTTTGATGAAGCTGTACAAAGCCTAGACCGGCTAGCAGCACAACTTGTAATACATCAAATAGCAAATATTAAACACTTGCAATGACAATACACTAGTCTAATGTACAATAAAGTATGTATGAATTCATTACTATGTAATTCCAAACATAACTTTATTAATCCACATAGTTATTAATCTTATCAAGCTGAGAGAAGAGTATTCGACGCAGGATTTAAAGATATCAGAGTAAGGTTTGTTGTCGGCGCCCAGCGGTGAGCTCGTGCCTGACAAATATAATAAAAATAGTTTCCCGTCGTCATCGGTCGCAGGGCCGCTGCCTTTCATAATGTAAGCGATATATAATTAAGGTCGACAATCGCCTCCTCACAAAATAGTATTAAGTGAATGCAACAGCCAGCCGACGGGAGGCGGGGGGTGCGGGCGGGGCCCGGCGGGGGCGGGCGTGACGAGATCATTTCGCTTTATCCGTTCGATCGGAAGAAAAGACGAGCCGACGCGCAAATTGTAAATTATGGGCCGCGGCAACAAAGTAAGATTAATGATGGCGTTGCCGCAGAGGGACAAAAGGCGCCGGCGTCATGCTAATCAAATGAAATATCGATCGGCGAGCGGCGACCTGGCGACTCAACGCACGAGTCAACTGTGCCCTGGCTGCCCAGCTCGGGGTTCGCTGCTTCCACGTAAGAACAAATAGGTGAAACAACTGCTCGCACCACCCCGCTGTGGCTTTAAATGCAAGAACACGAACACAATAACAGAACCGCGACATGCAGGGAAAAAGTAAACAAAAACTAAATTTAAGATATTATTTATTAAAAATTTTCCCCTTGCACTAATGATCACCGCGCAGACAGCACAGGCGCGACACGAGATCGCGCACACTCGCGCCACACATTGCTTATCACTACAATTACTATACTCTAATTCTGTTTTATCTTTCACTGTTCACTATGACACGCAGCGTCCAAAATGACGTCTACATACTATACGCGTGTAGCGCGACGCCGGCGCAACTTGGGTGTGATCCCATTGCAGCTCCTGAGCGACTTTGTTACGCACCGCGAATGTGTAACGTCAAAACGCTCCCCGCGGCGCGTCAGCAGTACATCATGAGCTGATTGATCGTACACGGACTGTCGCAGCACTCGCTCACTATCTGTCGCCGGCGCCGGGCTGCGGGGGCGGCTGCGGGGGCGGCTGCGGGGGCGGCTGCGGGGGCGGCTGCGGGGGCGGGCGGCTCGGCACGCTTGGTGCGGCCGTGCTCCGCGCACACCAGCGCCAGCACGTTAGCCAGGCGCCGCCCGCAGTACACTTGCTTGTCTTCGCCACATTGCACTTCCAGCAGGCACAGCAGCCACAAGCAAATGAGTCCCGTCTGCAGCCGCATGGTTGTGTGTGCATGCGCACGGCTCGCTCCTCTTTTATAGTGTGGCGCCCCATTAGCGGAGTACCTCATTAGCAGCCTGGATTGCAGATAACGAGCTGATCCGCGCTGGCCCGGCAGGTAATTAACAAAGCGTTTCGCAGTAGCCGGCGGCCGCCAGCTGTGCGAGGAACGGGTCGGGTGAGGGCCGTCACTTGATACGTGCGCGCGAAGTTCCTCGGAGAGGGAGCGATAGCTACGGTTAGTGAGTAAGATTGAACTCTTATGCGTCCTTTATCTCAAAGCTATGGTTTCAAGTGCGCCCTGGTCAGAGAAAAGTTTACATCAAACTCGGACTGGGTATTGTGGGTAGTTGAAATATTTTTAACACCATAGTAGATCAATTCGTTCCCAACCTTTATTATCACTTAGAAAATCCTTCACACTGTGGTTAGTCCAGGAAGCTCTTCCGTCACCAGAGGACCAGGCTGGTAGTGTACACCGCTGCGTTCATCTAGTTGTGTGCTGATAATTTCCGAGTAGTGGTTCTTGTACTTGGTGTTCGGCGTCCTCGTTTTCTAGCCCGAATCATATTGAATAGTAAAGTTAATATTTAATAGTAGTCGATATGTTTATATAAATAGAATACGATACACAAAATACTTACTATATAAATACGTAGGAACATGTACAGAGTTGTAAGGAATAATTAAATTTCCGGCGGCAAGTCTTATCTTGTGTAGATCGGAGCAACGACAATAATTAACAATTTTGAAGATACCTGTAAATAACTGTGACGTGTGGCCGTCCAAGACCACAGTCCTTTCTTTGACCGTTAGTACCACAAAGCATTTGAAATGTCGGGAACTTAAAAATAATATAAACAACGATGTAATCCGATAAAATTTTGTTTTATTGCATGTAAAATATTAGTGTAAATATATCTTAGAATTCATTATGTAAATGTTTGTATATTATGATGCACACGACCGCGCCCACGCGCGGCCTGACTGCACAAGCTACCTGCATGAAGAGAGCTACCAGGTACACTTACTCTTTTCTTGAAACACGCTTTTAGCAAATTGCCTACACTATTCATTTCTCTGCCAAATGGTCGATAATTACGTAACAACTAAACACAAAGTGCAGAATATCTTAGTTAACGAGGATTAAAAGTCTGCTCCTTAATGTTGGTGTATTACTTAATTACGAATTACTTTCGTATAATTAGCGGGCAATAGTTATGACGTTGCGAAACTAATGAACGCACTGCAATTAATTAGCAACGAATTAGGATAGCGCCGGCAATGCTGCGAGCGACGCCGCGCGACGCGAGCCGCCTCCCGGCTGCGATTGTACGAGCGTGGCATTACAAGAGTACACTCGTATGTAATCACGCGGCGCCGCGCGGCACCGGCCGCTGGTCGTTTCAGTTATCGTGATTATTAATACTTCGTCTCTCGGTAGGAATTTTGTGTTTATTTCATAATTGATCATCTGTTCCTCGCTGTGCCAGAGCCTAATAGCAGTCTGCTGATGCTGCAGCGGCCCTGCCGGCGCTCAACGCTCAGCAGTCTATGTCATCACCGTCATCACCGACATCACCTCGGCCCACAATAAACGAACGTGAAATCCCACTGAATCATTATGCAAGTAATTTAATAAATGCATCAAATATAATTTAATAATTTATTCCATCTCTTATTACAATTTAAATGATTGTAAAAGTAACAGTGCAGTTTCCAAACGAATTTGAAATAATCATAAAAATAAACCGACTTAATTCGTTGCAAGCTTTTATTAAATTAGGATATATTTGGAATCCAACGAGCTGTGTATTTTAACAGGAGAGATATCAAAAGGGATCACAATGTATTTCTAGTTTTTATCAAATAAGTTCCTTTCGACATGTTTTTCTTGACGCACACTAAAATTTCTAAAGTGGGGAAAAAATAATAATAAATAAATAAGCAAACAGCCGGCTGGAAGCGTGCAACACTTATCGTCCTCATCATTATCACCTCATGGGTAGGATGTCCACGGCTGGACATAGACCTTTGCTTTAAATTTCAATTGATTGTGATGAGATTGCGCAATGAATGTTTCACAATTGGAATTACTAAATAAAAGAACAAGACGACAATGTAATAGATTGTGAGCCCACTTGTGAGATATCCTACCTGGCTGTGAACTACTTCCGTCCAAGTTCCAGAACATCTCTGCGGCGCTTAGTGACTGTCCGAAACTACACGTGAACTGTGCGGCGTGTAAGAGCATAGTTACCAAATAACCGACAAAAATACGCGCTGTTTTTATAAGAATTATTTGAAAATTAAATCCTTGGAACGACAATATTGACCTAACAATGGTAGATTTGAGTGAAAACAGTGCAGTCGCGCAGCTGCTCGCATGGAGTTTCAAAAAGGCTATTCAATCAATCTATAACAGGAAATCTACAAAAGTTAGGTGGAGTATAAATTTCTACAACACGTACGGACTGTATGACATGGTCTGTACCCATGCGGAGCCGGCTGGATTGTAGTGTATAAGAACGAAGTGTATAAGAGGGAAGAAACTTTAGGCGTTGGCAGCACCACCGCAGCAAGTGGATACGCAGGTGTGCAAGCTGCCAGACCTCGACGCACCCGCAAGCGCCGCGGTGAGGGCACTGGTGAACCAAGTGAGACAAAAGAGAAGATGTGCGATGAGGCTTACGATGATGCGTCAACACGACAAGCTGGAGGCGGTGCTCGGGCATTTCCTGGTGGTGGATCGCGGCATGGATGGAAGCTCCTCTTATGTGGTCTACCCCTGCCACAAACTCTTTGTCCGGTTGCCAAGATAAACAACATGATTTTACGTAA
Organism: Battus philenor; assembly: GCF_028537555.1. Taxonomy (NCBI): domain Eukaryota; kingdom Metazoa; phylum Arthropoda; class Insecta; order Lepidoptera; family Papilionidae; genus Battus; species Battus philenor. Next base: position 69,021 of record NW_027181686.1, on the reverse strand, counting down.
CATGAAACCACTGATATTGAAGCACGCCGGCTTCCATCCAGCAAGCAGCAGCCCCCCACATGTCGGCGGGACATTCAGAGCTCACAGGCGACGGGTCGCATCCACTTTTTTGGTTGTTTCAAGGCCCTGTCATACTTTGTCCACTTGCGCGGACCCGGCCCCCACTAGGTGTCTTTATTTGTAACGCTGACCCACTTGCACCGGCTCCGGTTTCAGTTCATTTAGCGGTACAGCGTATGTATGTCAATGGAGCAAGTTAATTAAATTATTTTAATTATGAAAAGAATAAGAAAAACTAAGTCGAGTGTACAACTTAAAATTAATTAAAAAATAATTCCGTTGAAATAGAGAGCATCTAAGTTGTTACGGGTTTATATTTATAAAAAATGCATCGCCGGCTGCCGGCCGCAAGGTGTTGACGACGTTCCAATAGATGGCCTCTCCTCCCGACATGAAATACCGTTGTGCGAAGTAAACCAGGCAGAAAGCTTGTATTTCCAGAACTGCTATGCTATTTGTACACCTGCGGGTATAATATCAATAGTGCTCACAGACGCGATGCGTGCGGCGGCGCCAGGTCTAGATGCGCTTTGAATCGTTACTCGTAACGCGTCGCTTGTCGCTCACACGATTATTCTGTTGCCCGCTCGCGCGGCGTCGTTCGGGACGCGCGGGTCAGCTTCACGTACGGCAGCCAACAGAGCCAACAGAGCAAGCGGTCTCAGTTTAGCATTACTCATGTTTGTTGTTTATATGAATTATTTTGATAATTCAACAGTAGTTTCCGTGTAGACACTGAAAACAAAGTCTAATTAATATGGAAGTTCGAACGCGCACGCGAGCGTGCGGGGCGCGCGAGGGGGGCGTGCGAGGGGGGGGGGGGGGGGGGGGCGGCGACAAACTTTCCCAATTTACCTTTATTACCTATTAATTAACCTCGGCAGTAACTTGTTGTCCCCGCGCGCTAATTTAAGTTGGAGCGGCGGTACAAAACTAGCGATGCCCGGCGCGCACCGCCTTTTTGTTTTCTTAACGTTTGTTTGCGCCTCGCAAATTGGAACTTAATCTCCTTCGGTTTCCGCTTCTTCTTTATTCTTTACCATTAACTTGGTCCTTTGGAAAGAGCTCATAACGTAGTCGCTGCGATCTATGAAAAAATATAATGACAGAGATTCTGCGTGTGAAGCTGCTTCTCGCAATGCAGTCAAATTCTTGTTGCCAGTGTTAGAACAAAGTGGGGCGGCGCTGCCGTCGCAACAAACCCGTAGCGTTTAGTGAGACAACGTTAGCCGGGACAACAGCAACGCGCGAGCCGCGAGTTGTATGGTCGCCACAATTTTATTTGTGTCAGCGAGGAACCGAGTTTATTTTCGTGAGCAGAGAGCTGTTCGTCGCGACCACCACCGCCCGGCGCCTCGCTGAGCAGCCGGATGCGCTTGTCACGGCCTAATTAACACGTCCGCTGGATTAGGTTTTTCTTTAATATTTTTTCCAAGATTTGTGCATATCATTAATCTTCCTTTTGTAATTCGTGGCGGTGATTACGTAGCTCGATTCAAAAGGCTGGCGGGGAGATGTATACTTCGCGTTGTACATAACTTTAAGTATAAAATTACTGAACTATTTCTTTATCACATTCGGCATAACTGACCTGGTCGCAAATAACACACTTGGTCTCGCATCGAGCTCAGCGGGAATGTGTCAATGATGCTGTCAATGACAGCGTAGTTGGCGTCAGCGGGAATCGCTTGAACACGGACACCGGTGTTCGCTATCGGCACGGAGGCGACGAGCTCGTTTTAAAATAAAATTTGTCGCCGGCGGTCCTATTCCGTTACAGTCAGCTAAAGCTCAGTAGTTTTGACTGGATCACCTACGACCAGGTGAAAGAATCCACGCGGCGGTAGTAGTAGTTCGTAGAAGTGGAAGTACAAGACCGGTGCAGTCTTACGTGTAAAGTGAATTTAACGCAGACGGTGCGGTAAGGGCACAGTGTCATCTCTGTGATCGTGCTATTGCGGGTCTAATTTGAATTCAACGTCAATTTTGATCAGTTCCATCCCAGGAGGCCGGACGAGGTTATGCGCGTGAGTGTTTGTGTGTTCAGTCCCAAGAATATGGGCTGCGCACGGCCCGCCGCGCAATTACTAAGGTGCGATAAAAGTTCCCCGCGCGCCTTTCGAGTCAAAAATGTTAGATACAATATGTCCAACGATCATCGGCCGAAAGACGATTCAGCTTAAAACTCGTATGGATTTCTGTTAGATAGGAATTAGAAGCCACTTGTAGATTTATTGATTACACAGACATGCGGATGTCTGTTAACATTAACTATTTAACATAAAATAATAGTTAAAATCATTAATTGCGCTAATAGCGCATATTAAAACAATTAAGAAACAAATTAAATTATCTGTTACAAATAATTACTTACCTAATTAGTCTATTGTTTGACGTGACGGCGAAGATAAAGCGACTCTACTCTAACGGGGAGTCAATTTGTACAGCAGCAGCTGATGACGTCAAATCAAAGGACGCGAGGACCAAGTGCGCCGCGGCCGCTGCGCTGGAGTACGCACTCCAGCTTCATTTAAACTGAGGCGACGTCAAAGTAGCTTAAACCAAAACAATTAAACCAGCACGAAGCGGCCGTCGGAGCTGGTCGACACCGGCTCCGGCTGTCGGTTGGCTTTCTCTGCCACGCGGAAGATTAATTTGTCACATTCATACTTTAGTTTCGTATAAGGTCGCATCGCTGTCTCGTGTTTCCGCGTAAGGTGCGGCTATAGTTAATCAAACAAAGCATTTTTTTTTCATTCTTAACTTGTTAATGCATCAATGATAGCGATATACCGCAATCAGACTTTGCTGCCAGACATCCCCTGCCTTCCCATTCACCAGCTGCTAAACGCAATTCCCTGCTTTCTCCTCTGGTCGTACTGCAGGAGTAATCCAAGCAGAAATTACATCTTAAAGCATTCCGTAGCAAAAAAGATGATGCCATAGTATTTTCTAAAATACTCGTTTTTCCTGGACCGAGGTACAGTTCGCTACAGTCATCAACGTAAGAAAAGGACTAATATATAGCTACTTCCGCTATGTAGCAGTAGTCGTGCAATAAAGTGCACCGCCCGCCAGGCCGCTGATAGATGCGCATGCGGCAAACAATGCGAATTACACAACTACCACCGTTAAATCACCCCAGAATAGGTATATTGTGGGTAACAGTAACATCCTTTACTATTATAGGTATGTGGATGATATTCTCATATGCTGGACAGGTACAATACAAGACCTGGACATTTTCGTAAGTGATTTAAATACATTTCATCCAAAAATTAAGTTTTAATTGGAACTTGAAAATAACAATTCAATTTACTTTCTTGATATCACGATCACACGGGAACATGTCAGCATGTTTTTGAGGTATATAGAAAACCAACTAGTACGGATCTGGTGATTCCATCCTGTTCCTGTCATCCTTGGCAACATAAACTTGCGGCCATTCCAGCAGGCCCAGAGAGGGCTGTCTAACTTATACGCCAATGTGCTGAGGAGGGTGTTAGTGCTCTCCGCCGCCCGTCTCATCATCGACGCTACACGCTTGCGGATGATCGCGTAGAAGTCGTCCACCCTCGCCTCCGCAAACATGGCAGATGCACTACAGTAGCGCGGCTTGCCCAGCACCGCCCTCAGCACATTGTTGTACTGCACGCGAAGGGCTCTGACGGTCCGCTGCTTATAGTCCGCCCACAGACTGCACGTGTAAAAAGTCTGACAGTATGCTCTAAACAGTGACAACTTTACCTGTTTATTACATCGCGCAAATCTGCGAGCCAACATATTGCCCCGGACCGACAACGCCCGCCGTTCCCTCTCTATGTCGCCGTCGTCCTTGAGGTGCTCGTCAACTATGTGCCCGAGGTACCTGAAGTCAGCCACCTGTTTCAGGGGGGATCCACAAAGCATGAAAGTAGGTTTAAAGTTCGAAGGTTTATTATTCCCCCTAAAAACAAGGATCTCGCTCTTTTTCGCGTTGTAGCTGAGTCCATTCACCCCGGCATACTCCTCACATATTTTCAACAGTTTTCGGAGGCCACTGACTGAGGGGCTCAGAAGGACCATGTCATCAGCATAGCTGATGTTGTTTATAAAAACTCCATCAATCGAGCATCCGACACCCGCCCTACTGAGCCTCTCTATCAGCTGGTTGACGTAGAGGTTGAAAAGCCTCGGCGACGTCAGCCCTCCCTGCCTTACTCCACAATTCAGTTTGTACGGGTCGCTCATTGCGTCTCCCCACCTCACTACATTTAATTGATTGCCATACCAGTACTGAAGAAGTGATAGCAGTTCCGGCCTTAAGTTGGTCTCGGTTCTAAGCTTGTGCCATAGAATTTTATATGACACCAAGTCAAATGCTTTGGACAGATCCAAAAAGCACGCATAAACCGGAGTTTTTCTGTCTGTGTAGTAGCGGACAGTTTGCTTGAGACACTGTATTGCGCTCTCAGTTGACAACTCGGGTTTAAAACCAAATTGCGCGTCATTGATCTTCGCGGATTTACTTAATTGCGTATCAAGCAAACTGTCCAGAACCTTAGCTACTATCGTCGCGAGGGATATGGGCCTGTAATTGGATCTGTCTGCTGCATCACCCGTCCTATTTTTTGCCAAAGGTACCACCACTGTCTTCATCATTGCTTCCGGCAAGTAACTATGGTCAATACTGATATTGTAGAGCATGGCTAGGACCCCGGACAGGTGCACCCCAGCATAACGTAGATGCTCAACACTCAGGCCATCGTGTCCCGGAGATCTACCACGCTTCATACGCTTTACAGCACTACTAACCTCGCTTGCTGAGAAGCGCACCCGATCCTCCCTTACATCCACGATGTCCCGAGCTACGTCCTCGAATTGATGAGATGTACTCGGTGACTCAACTTTAAGATGAGACATAAACATATTAGCTATATTTCGGCATCCACTCGTGCCTCCCACCTCAACGGGAAGGCTCGCCCGAACATTTAATTTATTTGTCTGGTGCCAGAACCTTCCGAAATTTTTGGTGTCATGTGCCTCGGCCAACCTGTCCATTTTAATCTGTTCCTCGTGGTCCTGGCACCATTTCAGCTTACTTTTAAAAAGCCTACGGGACTCACACATATCCTCGTAAGTGACCCCCCTACTTGGCTTCCCCGCCTCAACCCAAGCCTGAAAGCACAGACGAGCCCTCGCGTGCAGTAGCGCCACATGCTTGTTCCACCCGATAACAAAACCTTTTTTACTTCGCCGAACCACCTTGTAGCTTAAAATAGCCCCTTTCTGCATTATACTAGCTATCTCCGAATACATCTCATCAATGAGTAGTCTATGGTCAGATCTTTGACAATTTGTATTATAACACTCCGCGAGTTCCGTTGGAAGTACAATCTTGCCTAACTTTTCATTACAATACTCCGTAAACAGTCTCGTCTGTTCACTATCCCTTTGCCCCCAAATTATCTTATTATTGTAACAACCTTTAGGAGTGTCGTATTGCAGAGATATGGGTTTAAGATCACAAATAATTTCTAGGGGATAGTGATCAGACCACGACACGTCATTATTTACTTTTATCTTTTCAACATAGTTCTTTGCTATACTAGTGACCAAACAATGGTCGAGCCAACGTGTACAGCCATGGGCGTCACTCTTATATGTATACGTCTCCCCATTGTTTGGCAAAGCATCATAATCAACGCAACACCATTTTTGTTCCATACAAAATAATTGCATCTCCTCAAAGAATAACTCGCCTGGATGAGCATTAAAGTCCCCCAACACAAAAACCATACCTATGTCACTGTCCTCAACCACCGCATTTATTTCACTCAAACAGTCTGTGAAATGTGGTAAGTTGTCCGCACAGTCCGTAGGCATATATACGGAGAAAATTAACATGGTACACTCGCGTATTTTACATTTTATAGCGCATACCCTCGGATTATTGCACTTCACCACAGACACTGAGGAAAAAGCACTCTTACGCCATAGCAGCGCCACACCTCCGTAGGGGCGACCACGCAGTACTCCCGCACTGGTATCCACCGCTGACGTGCCCGTGCCCGCGAAATCCTTATGCACTGTACTTATATAGGCTAGATCGTGTGGCAGCAACCAGGTCTCTTGTAATGCTACCACGTCCGATACAGCACAGAGGCTCCTCACACTGTCCTCCGACCTCTTCAAGGACTTACAATTAAAGCTACTCAGCTTTAGTTTATGATTCGTTGATAATAATATGCCCTGATCCATTCAATCTAATTTTTTGTTGTAGCTCGATCTGCGTTGCCTTTGTTTCCTTTATTAAACCTAATGTATTTTCTAAAATAAATGCCTTCCGGCCACGAATCCTTATCTGTGAAAAGCGGGAGCTTATTTCTCGGTATAAGAAATTTAAAAGAATTATAATCTTTTTCAATATTCCTATTGTTTACTTTCTCGGGCACTATATTTATATGCATTTTCTCCAATACATAATCTGCAACATCCTGCTCTGTTACCTCTTTTGAAACATTATATATGAACATAGGAACGTGTACCTCTGCTGCCTTGAAACGCCCCGATTGCTCCACCGCCGCCGTGCCTCTCATACCTTTGAATTTCGATGCTTTTCGTCTTTGAACTCTAATCCATTCCCCGTCGTCTTTATTTTGCTTGTCAGCCGCGCTCTGAACCGCGCTTATCGCCTCGCATGACGTCATCTTGCCAGCTGACTGCGCGGGCGCCTCATTTACGGTTTCGAACGTCGAAACCGCAGTTGCCGAACGGGTGGCCTCCACGTGCAGCCGGCTTACCTGTCTTTGCGTGTGAGCGACAGGGACAGATGTATCGGCCCCTTTATTCGTAACGCTCGTGCTTGACAAGGACAGATGATCATCGTCTCGTTTCTGCTCCGTCATTGGCTGTTGCATCTCAGTATCTTCACGTACTGTCATTAACCCCATCGGCCCGCTGTTGCAGTCGGGGCTACTGTGCAAACAATAACCGCCTCTCTTGTAGTTAACATTTGGGTAACTTTTGGTTTGTGCTACCAAGTCGTTGCTTATCTGACAATAGAAGTCAACTTCTTGTTTTAAATCCACTTTTCTAACGTACGTTTCTTGAAACGATTCACATTTTTCGGTAAGGGAACTAATTTCACGTTGCATTACTATTATATCTTTCAATAAACGCGTCACGTCTACATGATCAAATGTCACCGGTGGTAATTTTTGAAGATCCCGCGCCACAAAAATGGGGAAAATTTCGGGTTCAGCCCCCTTCAGTAGTCCAATAATGTCCTCAATATTTTTGTTTTTTCCTTCATCGCCTCTTCTTTTGACTCGCTTTTGTTGCACTGAGTCAAACAGCAGACTCTTTGCTTCCGTGATCTCCTCCTCGGTGAAAGCTTGCCTACATAACAGGGCCAGACTCACATTGTTCATTACATCAATTTTGTTTTGCACAAAACACAATACCTCGTTTACAATTATATTACAACCACAACATTTAACTCTTGCCATCGCCTATCGCGGGGGGTCAACGACCTCTGACCGTACGCGCGCGCTGTCAGCTGACGACTGATCATAGCCGTACGCAAAACAACAACGAAAGATTTCTCTTTTATTGGTGCAATTGGCCATCGCGCACTGTAGTGTGGCGCGCGCAAGATGCCTCGGTGTTCGTGACGAACAACACTGTACTCCACATGGCAAGTGACGGGATATGCGAGGGTGGGAGCTAACATTGTTCGCAGGTTCGTGCAGGGCGCGCCGCGCGAACAAAGTTACAAAGTTACGGAACAGCGGAGCTTCGAGCGCTCCTCGCCGCGCGTCGCGTCTGCCGGACACGCGCACTTGCTGCAAACTGTTACTGCACTTGCTTCTAAATACCTTCGATTCGAGTAGGCATGTGCATGCACTTTTAAATTGTCGATTTCTTTAACATCATAAGCAGTAAACTGCCTTCGGTTCGTTAAGCTGGCGTAGAGAAGAACTGGCGAAACTCAACAATTGCTCTTTTAAATACAATATTACTTTTTTTTCATGTTTACATTTTAATATCGAACATGTAAATGAGTCAATAAACCAAATTTTTCATATTTCGGTCAACTAAAAATCCTTGAGTGCTGTAATAACACTTATTCGATAATATACCTTTAATTTAACATTTTTAGTTAAGAAGCAGCAGGTCTAAGACATCTGGCGGAACTTTGTTATACAAGCTTACACCCAGAGCGATGAGAGATTTGTTAACATTTTTTTCTTTAAAATAATTTTCATTAAAATAATATTGTCATAATAAATCTCAAATTAAAGTTAAACTGCACGTTACAAAATACACGTTTCTCTATGAAATAATTAATTTTAGTCATGTACGTGTTTCGCTTGTAATTTCTCGGTACTGAGACAATTTACTTCATTATAATTACTTCACAGTTGTATCCTTTACTTTCGTTTATTACATGTTTGTCCATCTTTTTCACAACGCGGTATTAATATTGTCACTGATATTATTAGTATGGAGTATAATGATTGCTCGAAATTAATTCTTCTGTGGAATTGATTTTGTTATTTCGTTGTACACATGTGTATAGTTTACAACGAAATCATAAACTGTAGTTACAGTGCAGCAGCCTGCGAGCGTTGCGGCGCACGACTATACACTTAGCGAAGGATCTTACATTTGACATTCGACGACCACTGTCTCCAATGTGTGATTCACTGTTTACAATTAAGCAATATCATTTAAACACGTTTATATATTCAGTGTGCTTATGAACAAGGCCCTACGAACAACTTTTCGATGCCGTCTGTCCGTATCGTCGCAGTTCTCAGTTCTCCTACAGCTGCACGTGCAGCGCATACAGGCAGGTACGATCTCAAGACTTAGTCGCCCGGTCTCGACATCTTCGTTGAGACAACCGTTGGCGCATTTGCTCAATAACGGTGAACAGAGGTGTTATTTTCATTGCATTGCAGGTATTAGTTTCCTTATAATGTCATGATACTAAAACTGTAAAACGTAACTGTAAAAAAATTATGCACGCGCTATTCTTGTTCTTAGTGATTGGGTCATAAATATAATAAGAAAAGACACTTTGAACAGTTCAAGCGAAGAACTATACAAACCTTCATTAATTTATTTGTTCATATATTTGCTAACTCGATATTTACATTACGTCGCGATTTCCTTAATAAATTAGAAGAGCCGATAAAATTCAGTCGTGAAGTCGGGGCCGCAAGCGACGTCCCGGAAACACAACGACGTCGCACGGGCGCAGGCCGCCGCGGCTCGGGAGCGCTTGTGTTGCTACTCAATCGCGTCTCATGTTCAGCTGTTAACGAATGGTGTGCTTCCCCCGCGTCCCGCGCACCCCCGCGCACCCCTCGCACCCCAGTCGTTGCCGTTTGTTCGCAGACGCACAATAAAACAAAGCGAGGCGAAGCATTAGCTCCGGAGTGCGCCGGTCGCCCGCGACCAGAGGCGCCCCTGTACCGACACTTGTGAGCGAAATTCATTTTTAACCTGTCTCGCTCGAACCTAGCTCGGTGACACGAAATAACTTGTAACGCAAGCGGGATCCGGCGCGGGACGCGCTCAGCACAACCCTATTTAAATTTTAGTGTAAACAATGTATGGAATTCCGAACTGCAACTGGAGTGAGGCGGCAGCAGTTTGTAAATTTTGTAGAACCATCCGCTTCAGCACAATGTTAATTGAAGGCAGCACGCGACGCGCGCCGGCACGCGCCGCAGCTCCCGAACTACACGCACACATGCAAACCTTCTGTAGAATTTAATTTCATGCATAGTGTACAAGAAATGTATATTAATTGAAAATAGAGTCGAAGTAAATCACGCAGTCGCTAAGATGCGGTTTGGTAGCATTCCGTCATCCCGTCGCGCCGCGTGACGGCGCTCTGTCATCGTTTTAACAAATTCCAACTGACACGAGTTGTACACGTGCAGCGTGCGCGTGCGGCGCGTAGGCGACTGCGCGCTTCACACTCGTCGAACGTCCAGCTGAAGGATTTTTTGGCCAAAATACATTAGAGACTTGTCTGCGATCAAAATATTATTCGAACTTTGTTCAAACGGCATTCATGAATAGTACAGCAGCCATGCCGCCAGGCACTGTGTTGTACAATACAAGCACAAAGTATATCCACGGTCGCAATAATTTCGTTACATCTCATCGCGAGCGTAATTCCGACAAAAATTTATATAAAAGTGTATTTTGGAAATATAAAAGCTTTCCAAAGCTTTTCCATTTAAGACGCTTCAAAGCTCCCGTGTTACCCTTATTTTCGGTAATCGTGTGTTCGTGTACCGGGAGCAGGGCGGCGCGCGCCCGGAAGCCTTTTAAAATTATTTTGATCTGGAGCTCCTCTGCAGTTGTATTGCGATACGCGCGCCGTTAACCCACTGCTCGGACCGGTCGCACTTGCCCATGCCAAGGAAATTGTATTCTTTTTTATCAAATTATTTTTTATTTGCATGTCAATGAATGTCATCAGTACAAACCTTTAAAAGTTACGTAATTTGTTCTAATAGAAACGCATAAGATGTTTCAAATTTATGGAAAAAGTCTGCAACGTTTCGGCGTCACTCTCGGAGCTCATGAAAAAATAATCGATGGCAAAGGCAGACGTCAAAGCTGTCGGGACGCGCGGCTCACTACAGAGGGGAGCCCTCAGCTCTGCCATAGAGTGGCCCCAACCCTCTGGACAGCACGAGCTCCTCCGCCCTCGGCCCGCCTGGATGAATCGAACGGAAGTTCGTATTCGACTTAAGTATTGGCGCTCCCATATTATCCGAAACGATATATCTCACTCGATTTACATAGTATATACGCAGTGAGTGAATAGAAACGTGTAATTGCCATTACGGATCCAGATGTGTTTTAGCACATTTAATGTTGAAACGCTTCTTATTTATATTATATTTGTTACGCCATATTGTTGAGGTGCCAAGTTTGTTTTTGTTTTCTAATAACTTCAAGTGTTCACAATCGCCTTTTTTGAGGAGAAATAAGACTTAGTAAGACTCCTGTTCACCAAAGTGCGTGGTTGCCGACACTATCGCAAAGACAGGCGCGGCAGCCTTTCTGTTGGGCTCTTAATTTACTTTAATTTTTTTCGTCGCACGTCCGCTACGCAATGAACATAAGCTGCTCCGATAATTTTTTACACTTACTTATTATATATAGATTTGGCAACGCCCGAAACGATCGCAGCTTGTAAAATATTAGTACTAATGTTGTGCGGGTTGAGCCGCGAGCGACGGGTTCGATTGCCGCCGCCGAGGTCGCGTGCGTGCGCTCACAAGTCGACTGCATACAAACTGCAACACGGAACGGCGCGGCCTCGCAACGTAATCGGCAGCTGCCCTTCACTCATAAATATCTCGGTAGAGTCACGATCCGACTGAAGGTCTGTACAGTCAATACAACAGGCCTCCATCAAACTAATTTAGCGTCAGTACACTGGTTGTAATATTAATACTGGGAAGTACGTCGAAAGCAGCAGACGCGCGTGAGCTAGCACACAGGCGGAGCCGCAGAGCGCATCCGCTGGACTACTTGTCAATTATTAAATATATATTTAATAAATAAGATATATATATATATATATTATATATATATATATATTAAGATATATACATATATATAATAATATTTAAGAGATATATATATAAGCTATATATATATATATATATATATATATATATATGTATAGCTTATACAAGAAGTGTGGATTCAGTTCAGTTCAATAACGTGTTCTCCTCTCGTACCTGGCCTTGATAACTTTCTGTACATTTTTTACCTTTTATTATATTTTAATATGAGTCTAATCGCCAAAACCCATGTGCGTAGCGGCCGTATTTGTATTGGGCGTAGTAACGTAGCCGCGTACAAATGGTAGCGGTGCGCGTAGCGGTGCGCGTAGCGGTGCGCGTAGCGATGCGCGTAGCGGTGCGCGTAGCGGTGCGCGTAGCGATGCGCGTAGCGGTGCGCGTAGCGGTGCGCGTAGCGGTGCGCGTAGCCGAGTGCGTGTAGCCAGATCTCGGAAACAAGACAAAATGTCTAATCTTATTTAACGTAGTATATATATATTTATATTATATATTTATGTATATATATATTTATTTATATTTATATTATCATAATTTTATTTCACTGGATTTAAGTAATTTCAATTCATGTCCCAACACACTAGATGGCGTAAGAAGTCAATTGAACGGCGATTATGAAACGTTCTGTCGTATAGCAAACAGGCTGAGAGATTTTCACCGATAAAAAACTCTAAGTAATCGACAGCTGGTTTTCGTCGCAGATCCGCGAACGCATCTGATTCTCCTACAAGAAAGTGAGCAGCGGTTAATAGTAAAGTATTATCACTTAATTCAGTTATTGAACGTGAACTCAGTACGTATCATTGATTTAAATTTTCGATGGATGTAGGTCCCGATACCTATATACATTCCCTTACTGCAGCGTTCTTTACGCGTAAGTGATACTGCAAGTAAATGTTATGTTGACTAATTCCAAGTGTTGTGTAATGGAAGAGAAGTCTTTTAAATATTCCAGCCGCGAACGTCTTGACCAGGCAAAGGCTGATACTAACAAGGACGCGATTCAAAGGCAAGAGTCACGAGACAAGGGGGGAGGGGGGAGGGGCGCTGGAGCGCTAGTCTTACGATATTGCTTTTGAAGAAACCTTTCCGCGCCTCCAAACATTTGTTTAGGACGCGCTTTATCGCGTCAAGTGTAGTCCGTTCGTTTGTTTATTCACGGGCGCGTCGTCGGCGGCGCGCGGCTCGTCTCTGCTCGTCTCTGCTCGCACTCGTTTTATTCATAACTAACGTCCGTTCTGCTGCTGTGCCCAGTAACCAGACACGAGACGAGTGTGCCTGCGTCCTGGCGCAGCGGTACCGCAAGTGGACAGCTGCGTATTGACTGTATTTCTTCGCAACGTTTGCCGGCTGCCAACCTGCAGCTTTATATGTTGCTCACATTAGGTGTTGTAGATGACTTTAATGTGTAATGGCACGCGATGGGTGCACCCGAAGTGCGACACGTGCACAAACCTCGGGACGTCAGGGAAACCCGCGAGTCGCAAGAGACCGCTGCCCCGCGGCGCGTGACCGCGCTCTACAAAAACAGAATCCCCGAAGCGACGCCGCGGCCGCTTCTTTCGTCGGGCACATAAATCATTCTACCTTAATTGAAATCTAATGGACTTGTCAATGGGCCGCCGAGATTTTCATGAAAATTCATTTGAAAAACTTCGATCGTTGAATTTTAGCGTCCTCACGGCGACAAATTGAATTTGTCCGCTCGACAGTCGACGCTTTTTTTGGCGGTCCTTTCGCAACTAGCCCGTTATTTCTTAACTCAGATTTTATCTTGTCCGACGTCTCCTGAAATTTTAGAGAACAAATTAAATGAAACGCGCGAAGTGGCGTACCTTTCACCAGCACTGAATACATTGCTTTAAATCTCACACCGAACCCGTTTCGCGTCTGCTCATCGGTGGTCACCCGGAGACTCTGCCGCGTGCTCGTGTCTCATGGTCTCTCGCCAGTCTCGTCGTTCATAGATCTCTTTAAATAACGCAACAGAAAATTTAAATCAAGTCGGCTGTTCCGACGACTGTACGCGTTTCTGGCGAGGCGTGTTGGAGCGCTCACAAATTATTTTCTGTTGTGAAACCTATTAATTCATCTTTCTCTCCCCTGTCAAGAAAAGAACTTTCAAGCCTGTTACTTTTCCTTTCATGTAATTTGTTCTTTTAGAGAATGCACAGTATCTGTTATTGAGATCGGCTACAAATCCGAACACTTATAAAATGAAACTGAGTGAACACGTGTCGGCTGGAATATCGGCAAAGTAATTAAAAATGAACCGAGCTGGGTTTAGCGCGCACGTACATGCGTTCGGTAGTTACTGAACTGTTTTGCAGCAGTCATTGAGCCCAGCGCGAGTACACGAGCTGCAGACAGGAATGGATGAGTCTGACAAATTCATTTTCCAAAATGACGAGGTGCTATAACATCCGACATGTTTGATTACGTGAGCCAGCGGGCGCCGCGCTCAAACAATTTGCGAACGGACGCAGCGCAGCGCTCTGCGCGGGAACTTCTTTCACGTGACGTTAAACATGAAGCGTCGGACAGTGCGGTCTCGTCTCGTCGAGTGATCGCGCGCACGCCGCGTTGCCCGCGAAATATCTTCCGACTTTTGCTTCTAGTTTTATTCGAACTATGGACAATATTATTAAGCTGTCCTTGAACCAGCTGTCGCTATTCAACCGATTGAGGTAGTACAAGGTCTCTGCTGTTTCAGGGTAGAGGTGTATGGCCATTATAAATAAAAAAACTGCCTTTATATTTGTTGTGTTCTAGGGCTCAGATGTTATTCTAAAAGCGTTTTAAAATTAAGTGCGTACTAATCTAAAAATCACATCGTAGCGCGTTTGGTTCCGAATCACTCGATAGACAACCCAGGAGCTAAATTGTGTAAAACATTATATTAAATTCACTAAAATCTGGATGTAAAACCAGCGCTCCCCTCATTCCCACAATGATTCACAAGGCAGATAGGAAAATATCACATCGTGGCAAGATTCAAGCGTAGCTCGAATAGGGAATCCTTTACGTTACGTTAAAAATGCAATTACATTAAACTAAATATATATATATATATATATATATATATATATATATATATATATATATATATATATATATAAAACAAACGAGTTTATTAGAACACTTATAACTCGAGACCTGCTGAACCAATTTTCATGGTTATTGATTCGTTGCATTTGTCTCCGCCCCGAATAGCAGAACACATCTTAAAAACAATGAAAACTCGATATGTGTAATGAATACTTAATCATTTCAATAAATGCTTATTACATGTCAAACATTTGTTCCCCAATCCTGTCAAATACTGTAACAACCATTCATGTGTACGATTAGAAATTTGTTTTGTGTAAAATGTCTCGAGAGTTCAGGCACTGTTATTTTTTTTGGTTTTACACATTAATTTGTGTAAATTATGTATTAATTCAATTTTTTATTTCCGAAAATAATATCTAAGATTTATTCTACAGGTTAACAAAAAAGGATATCATTGCTAACCACAAAAATACTAAATGGTTAAGTGAGCGATAATTTTGGCGGCTAAAAATAATGATGTAGTTGACCTCAATTTTATATTTCAAAATCAAATCGTAGGTACTCTGTATTCATTCAAATCTATCGACTGTGTAATAAACGAAGAAGCCACTAATTATCCAAATAAATTTTAAACTCCTTGGATGTGCCTGGTTTAACACCGTACACAATTACACAATTTACAACTGAAGGTTGGCTCGGTAGTCATCGTGCTTAGAAATTTAAACCAACCAAAACTGCGCAATGGAACGCGTTTGGTGATAAGAAAACTGATGAGCAATATGATTCACGCGTCGATACTTAAAGGAAAATTTAAAGATGAAGTAGTTCTTATTCCAAGGATTCCGATGATCAACCAACCAACAGATAAGCCCTTTGAGTTTAAACGAATTCAATTCCTAATTCGTCTTGCCTTCGCCATGACGATCAACAAATCACAGGGCCAATCCTTGACTATTTGTGGTCTCAATCTAGAAAATGCATGCTTTTCTCATGGTCTATTTTACGTGGCATGCTCACGTGTCGGCAAACCATCCACTTTATTTGTTGTTGCGCCTGACCAAAAAACAAAGAATGTAGTTTACCACAAGGTGCTTGAATGAAAATCCGATTAATAAATTAATCCGAATGTATCCCAATCTGCACAAAATAGTTTCCAATCATTTTTTTTCTGACATGTGTTTGAAGTCTTTATTATTATTTTTTTAATTTTTATCATCATTCATCATAATAAAACACTTTTATATTTCTATCTGTATTAATATTATTTTGTATCATCGTATTACGTTCATCAGAGCCTAAATTAGTTCAGCTAAAAGGTAACGCGACATTCATTGACTGTTAGATTCGCCGGGTCAGCTAGTAATAAATACATAGCAATAGATAGCAGTAGGTAGCCAGAGCTCACAAAGTAGCAGAGCTATAATAGTGCCCAGTGTGTAATGGTCCTTATAACTATTCTCTATTGCTCAGTTCCCAGTATTGACCGAAGCCTGTGGACTTTCGACCACAGCGCATAGTAAGGTATCCTTGTTTTCATAGTTTCGGTTCATAGTGACCGCCGATGTAAATAGAACGGTTAAAATATATTGTTAAATGTTTCAGAACAGAAAAACTGATAATGAAGTCAGTTTCTATAGGTAATTGCGCGGTGATGAGCGCAGTGCAAGTTGTGGAATTTTCTGATAAAAAAGTCGTTTCTCATACAGAAAAACATAATGCGGTATGAATAAACGCTTGCTTGGCTTCGAGTCTAGTTTCCGATCGGGAAAGAATCTACGCTCGGCGCTGCGAGCGGCCGGGCCTCGCGAGGCAGCCGGTCGGAATTATTTAATAACGGGCTCTGTGCCCCTTAGCGCACTGTTGTAGCTGTGCCACCTTCTGCCCCACCCTCCCGCACTGCGCCCGCGTGCCGCATGTTTGGGACTATCCCGTCTCCGCAGAGATCTGTAGCGGAGCGGCCGCGAGCTTGTTCTACGTCAATGTCTCACGTAAACGCAGTTGTCTGACTGCGACCGCCCGAAGTCGGCTGCTCCGCGAAAGTCCCGTCAACCCGTCCCGACACGTCGACTTATAATGCGTTACCAAATGACCTTAACTCACTTACTAATAAGTTTGGCGCATCGGGTCTGCGGTGCGAGCGCTGATGTGTCGGTGTTTCCGCGCGTAGACGAGCTGCGCAGCCTGACGTCGACTCTTGAGCGCGTCAGCAGCGACCGATGGCGTCGCCTGCCCGTCGCGCCGACTCAAACTCGCCAATGACATTATTCTATGTTATAGCTAATGTAGATGGTTAGCGCGGAGCTACCGCCGGCCCGGGCGCGTCATTTGCATACGAACGGCCCGAATATCTTGCGAGAATCGCAGACAGGACACGACAAAGGCTTCATGTGAACGGAGCGCGATGCATAATTCATAGCCGGGGAGCGCAGGCCGCTTACAAATTTCATGTAAATGTTAAAACGCTCAGCCATCGGCGGCAATGGCTGCGACTGCCGACGCGCTCCGGACGCTCCGCGACGCCGAGACAACGCTCAATTGATACGGGCGACGACAGCGCGCCGCGCCACGCGGGCTGTACACATGACATGATGCGCGATGTCTGCACCAACTGTTTGCCGCGTATGGAATTATAATAAATTCGAAATTAGTATCTACTAATACAGAGTTTCAGCGTGACCTGCGAAGATTCGTAGCACACCGTCAAGTAACAACTTGACAAACTTGAATTCAAAATTGATAGGCATTTGCATTTCCTTCTTATAAAAAATCAATAATGTTCTATTAGTAATTTTAATAGTTTAAGGAAAAAAAACAACAGTGGTTAGTATATTTTTATTCAGTTTTAATATTGACTCCATTGTAAGTATAAAATACAGTCTAAAGTCTTGGTATTTTTTATAATTAATGATTTTTTTCGTTCTCTGAAAACGGTAAAAGTCATTTACTGTTATGTAAATACCCTCATGTAGTACCCGCCTCAGGTCCGGAGCCATCAATACAGTTCATGCAAACATCGAATAATGGAAGTTCATGACTGAGTTCCTGCGATATTCAGATGCAGACTTATTGCAGGCGGTCATAATCAGCTAAGAATAGAGAATATTCTTAGCTGATTATAACCGCCTGCAGAACGTACTGTACATTATTATCGATGCACCTGGTAACGAGTAAGTAGTTTTCTTATGATTGAAGTTTTTGCGAGGATGGTTTCACTAAATGCTTATCAAGGCTCATGGTTGCTAACCATTTAGTCTGCAAGCGTTTTCCTCTCTTCGTCTGCCGAATTTGCCAAAAGCAAGGGGTCGCATTAAAATTAAGTAAAATGAAATTAATGAAAAAAACGTTTTAGAGTCACGAAATTTTCACACGAACATTTCACAACTCGGTGCGTATTATACAATTTCCAGAGCAGCGCTGCGAAGGTCCATCCCCCGTTCTACTATTTACAAAGAAAAGTGCGCTCTGCTTCGCACAAAGGATTTTGCAGGCTGTATACATTTTTTAATGGCCTCCGTTTTTGGGAACTCTCGTTCTCTCCGCTGTGTTTGGTGCAGGATGAATATTTTTTCAATATTTCATTTTATCCATCATTTGCTTTTCATCCTTCCTAATTTCTTATATACTTTCTCTACAAAGTACATGCATTTTGATTTAATATTTGCTCCTAGATATTAAGTTCATTGACTTTTGACGGCACATACATTATTTTTTATAAAATAAACTAGTGCTTAATTAGACCTTGATCGGATCGCTTCGTTTTATTTGCCGTTCCCGGGGCGCGGCTAATTTGGGCACTCACATTGACATTTTCATTTTGCATATTGAATAATTATTGATATTTTGTCATCTTGCATTGACATTCAACACTTTCCTTTTGTCCTTCACAATCTCTTTTTCCCTTCTCTTTCATATCTTCTTTTACGCGTCGTCTTTCTTCCCTTATTCGCATTCCTAGATCACAAATTATTACAGTATATAATTTTTATTTACAATTTCATTTTTATTTCTAATAATTACTTTCTTTCCATTAAAACTTTCCTTTAATATGTTATCTTATTAACCTTATTTATACACCTGTTTTAGTTGCAGGCATTACTTACCGTCGATTAAGCTGTCATTTTGTTTAGTATCTCAATGTTATTTTTGTTTATCATGTACCTTTCTTAAGAACTGTTGGAAGACCGGGCGACATTTATTGCGCCTATGAGGGAAGCAACATTCTGCTTCACTATCCTCCTACCCACTGCGACGTCGACATCCAAGTCGAGTCCTCGAAATACAGGACAGCCCGCGATAAGGTGCATCACGGTCTGGTTTACAGATTCACGAGAGACTCCTTGAGCTTAAACCTATGCATGTATTCAAAAAATCTCTCGTGCCCCGTGAATACCTGGACCTGAATATATGCACTTGCAAATAAATAATTCATTTACAAGTCGTCACCAAGTTTAATTTCTGTCAATCTTAAAGCTTTGGGTGTCCTCGTACCCTAGCACAGCACCACCGGCAGCCGTCGGCGTTGCAGTGCGTGCTGCGCGTGGGCCGCCGTCGGGCCAGCAGTCGTACTCCGTCGCGTCGGTGTGATCGCGGAGCCGCCCACGCGCCGCCCACCGCTCACAGTAACTGCACACACGCTTATATCGCTTGCAACTCCCTTGCAAACATACTTTCATACAATGCAGGCAACTCCTGGTCACCTAGTAGTACTCGTTACTTTTGATATAAATTACTTTATGACACCGGCTCTGCAAGTGTCTCCCCGCTCCAATTATTACGGAATGTTTCTTGCATACGGTATTTTTTACCTGTGTATGCGACCTGTACTATGCACATACGTCGTTCTTTGGTAAAAGTGCAAAAGGACGAGTTGCGTTTATTTCAACAGTAAAGTTACAAAAGCAAAAGCTAGGATCGTACTCGCGTGTGTTCCACGGCAATGATTTACAATCGTGATTCACTTAAACATGGACCATTTGATTAGATTGTATTCATATTGACTGAAAATTTGAATGAGCAATCATAAGTTAATATTAAAAAGTATTAGTAACCACAGTAGCCAATAATAAGAAGTGTCCGCACTTTAATTACCTGTCGTTATTGTTTTCTCAAAATGAAACGGTTGCATGTGTAGTGGTCGACTGGCGCCGATATGCGTCCGCAGCCAGCCGGGGGCGGAAATGAAAGTAGCGCGTGTAAAAGTTTAAGTTTATTGCGTAACAAAGTCACATGAAGACGTCGTCGGCGGGCGCCCGTTCGTCGCAGAACGTCACGGTGCGGTCGCGGCGCGCGCTCAGGTTCAGCTCGCTGAGGCAGCGCGGGCCCGCCGCGCCCCCCGCACGCCCCGCCCCGCCGCCCGCGCCACGAGCGAAGCTGCCCTCGCCCGGCGCCGCTGAGCGCCGCCGCGGCAGGCTGCTGAATCGCGCCGGGTGCGCACGAGGATCGCGCGGGGCGCGGGGCTCGCGGGGCGGAGGGCGCGCAGGCGCGGGCGCTACGGCAGGCGCGGCCGGCGACGCGGGGGGCCGCCGTCAGGGGGGACGTCGCGCAGGAGGCGCGCGCTCGGCGCTGTGCACGGCTCGAGCTCCGCGGCCGCCGCGGGCGCACAGCGCCGCCACGCCTCTCGCTGCCCAGCCGGCGTCCTCCTGCACCAGGTTGAAGCACATGGCCACTACCACGATGCCCACCAGGATGTACACACAGCAAACGCCTACGGCTGCATCCTCCGCCTTGGGCGACACGGCCGCCGCGTGCGCGCCAGGCCGCAAACTGCCGAACCCGATGGTCGCGAGACTGGAGAACGAGAAGTAGCACCCGTCCACCAAGTTCCACTTCTCCGTGCTCTGGAACACGAATGTGCCCAGCAGCACGTAGAGCGCGGCCACCAGCAGGCTCAGCGCGACGGGCACGCGCGTGTGGTCGCGGCACGTCCAATGGTAGCCGCTGCTCAGGTTGTCCAGATTGAGCGCTGCCTGGAAGGGCGTGGACTTATGCCCGTCGCATTGTTTTTCGCTCTTGTCGGGATCCACGCCGCGGCGCCGCTCCGGGCCCGGCGGGTAACGCCCGAGGCACTCCGCCCCGGTGTGGAAGTTACCGGTTTTCAATCTCGCGGGGCAGATTTTGGAGTAGAGGACCCGAAAGTTCCTCGCCAGCGCTTCGCCGATAGTTGACAGATACAGCATTATAATCGGGATGCCGACGCACGCGTACGCCACCGCCACCACCTTGCCCACCGACGACTTGGGTGCGACGTTGCCGTGGCCTGCGGACACGACATCGCACGTCAAATCGCAACACTCGACGCCGCAGCGCGCTCGAGCTCACGAGAATACACTTACTGACATTAGGGAATGGCTGTTTGTTAATGGTTTACGGGAACATTAATAAATAAATAAAAACATTCAAGCCCTGGAAACCTGGTGCAGATATCGTGGACTCAGCACCGCAGTGATATCTTCATTCTATCAGAAGTTGCAAAAGGCCAACTCGCTTACTCTTAAATTTAAAAACTTTTGACTTTTTCTTAGGAGAAGTTGGGAACGACTGTTTTATGGAATGCTTTGCCATGAGCACACGATTAAGTAAAAGAACACCGCCGTCGGTCGACGCAGTGACGGAGTGTAGCAAGCAATAACGAGCACGCAGGTCACTCACCGATTGTGGTGATGAGCGTGAGCGCGTACAGGAAGCTGCTGGAGAAGGTCCAGCGGTAGTGTGCACCGGGCTCGTACCGCTGCCCTTCCGCGCTGCGCACAGAGCGCAGTAGAACTTTCTGGAAATCCATTAACTCCTTGGCGGCGAGTTTGGTCCAGTTTTCTTTGTACAAAATATTCAAGTCCTCCGTGATGGACCACAGACGCTCCACGGTCTTGGAGCGGAGGTCGCCGCCCCCCTGCTGCGTGGGGTTAGGCTTGGAGGCGGCGACGGCGGTCTCCTCGGCGACGAGTCCGCCCTCGAGCGCGAGGAACAGGAAGCCACCGAGCAGGTTGTAGGTGAGCACCAGGAAACAGACGGCGAGGCAGGTGAGCGGCGAGGCGCGTCGCTTGTGCGCGCAGCGGCAGCAGAACAGGCGCGCGTCCTCGCGCTCGGAGAAGCAGCAGTCGCCCTCGTCCAGGAAGCCGGCGCGCTGACACGGCGCTCCCTCCTCGATCATAGTGCCGACGCAGGCGCGCCTCTCATCGCACTTTATATTTCTTGTGATGTCTTCTCTTCTTTACTCTAAACATTCTAGACTGCACGCTGTAACGTTCGCCGTCGACGACTTCCGTGAATTTATCTGAAACGGAAGGCGCTTGTCGTTAAGTCGTCCTCGACAAAACGGGTTCGATCACGCCGCGGGACGTGTCCGTTTATAGAAAAGGCCTGAAGAGTTCGGCTAAAACCGATCAATTATGGATTTATTTCGACACTGGTCATTGTTTATGCACCTGCATCCTGGCATTACCTACACCGATTTAGAATACTGCGCGCGTGGCCTCCCACACGGAAATTCTCCGGCGAAAGGGGCACTAACTAGGGTGTTGCATGGAAATAAAACCTCGTACATACGTTCACATATTGTTATTCGATTGTTGCGGTCGCATCACGTGTTGCAGTCCGGTGTAGAGTCCGCAGTACAAACTATAAATCGCTGAGATTTATTTTATTTACCGTCCTCACTTCCATAATGATCGTGTCACGAACTATATGCGGCGCAGACCGGCCTCGCACGCGGCGGGCCGGTGACTTTGTAAGTAAGCAGAAAGTCACCGGAGGCGGCAGCGCAGGCCCGCCCATCAAGACGATCTTTGAGAAGGACCAACGTCCAGCAGTGGGAGTCTATCGTTTGATAAGAAGATAACGAAATACTTTTTTACAAATCATTGTTACTATACATGTAAACGTGGCAGTGCTTTGTTAAATCAATGCAGGTAATCATTGCGATAAAGAATCATTAGATTTGAGAATCCTCGCGCCGCGCTGTGAAACTTTCACAAAGACTACGGCCGACAATACTTTTGTCCCGGCGCCATTGTGCGCGGTCGCAGCGCAGACGCCTGCTTGAGACAAAAGAGGAAACTTTATAACGAGTTTAAAACATTTCTCTGCGCCGTTAAATCTGAATCTCTTTCGAATTCTGCGTACGCCGGGAATTACCGCAGCCACTCGGAGCGGGGGACCGCGCGCGGGCTATCGCACATCGGCGGGGCCGTGCCCAAGTCGCTCCGGCGTCGAGTGGCCGCGGCTCTCGTCTGCTGCAGCGGCGCGCAGCAACACAATTAGACACGCGCGGCGTGACCGCCCCCTGCACTCGAGCGCGCCGGGGGGCGGGGGGGCGGAGTGGACACCGCGTTATTGCTAATGCTGTTGACACATTTGATTGATCTCCTCGACCTTTTCAAGCCGCCGCTCGTCGGCCCGGATTAATAACTCACAAAGTATTTATTCAAACCTCGCGTCACTAAACTAATTTTCATTCCGCCATCACTCCCGCCCGCCTGTTTATGTTAACAGGTACAGTAATACCGTAGCTCCGTATCGCATAGTGTCGCCGCACGGCCGCCGCGTGTCGCTGCGTTCGTCTGCATTTCGTCAGCGCGTGCAGCGCGTGCAGCGCGTTGTCCGTCGTGCTTTTCGCACGCGGGCGTGCAATACACTTTGTTTTTTTTTAAACCATTAATCACCTCCTCTATCTTTTGAATTGCGTTATTACATGGAATCGCAAATATTTACTCGGCATAAGGTTTCTCTCCGTGAACTGTGTCGCCATAATTTAGTCTCGTTGTTACACCTAAACCATAAAATTGTTTTGTAGTCAATCCCTGGTTTTGATGCTAATTTCAAAAACGGGTTTTACTTTCTCGCGTCGACTGCGGTCGCAAGAGGTTGGCGCTGTAGATGGCGCTACGACTCAAAGTGTATAAAGAAGGACGTACGAATGAAAAAACTAAAGTTATTTTAATACAATTTTTCTCTTATAAAACAGACCGTTTCCCTCGGCGTATTAGGCATATAGTAAAAATCTTTTGATTCATAAAATACGTCCAAAGCAGGGGTAGAACGCTAGTTAACTTTGATTTTTATTTAAAAAATATTCAGGTCAATTTAGAGACAAAAATTACATAATATTTTGATAAAGTCGCGCCGAGTACAGAACTAAAGCGCTGTGATTGTATGTTTTATAAACTTACAACAGTTTTTCGGTGATATGCAAGAAAAAATTTTTTGACAATATGTTTGTTTGTATTAGGTTATGTATTGTGATAATTTATAAGGTAGAAACGATTAAAGTTTAATTTTTTCTGATAATTTTTACAAAAATGCATCGGTTAAAAATATATACCCAGCGCACATATAATACATATACTTTAGTAAAAAAACTACTTATTTATAAAGGTATGTACATAGTAACCATCTTTAGCTCGACTGAAACTGATATGGAGAAAATGCTACACCGTTGCGTCGAGCTGCCTCGACACGCGACGTATGAGTAATAACTATTATGGTCACAGATAAGAAACAAAACATGTCGTATGCGCTTATATCGACGCACTTACTACACAAAGAACTATCGTCTACTTTATTGCAAGTTGTCGGAAACTAAAAGGACCACGAATACATATTCGTGCTACAAATATATTACAAGGAAGTGTCCGCAACTGAACTGCCTCGCTTTCGCTTGCTGACGCGAATAGAGAACCAAACGCAGCAGGTACGCAGCAGGTACGCACACGGGTGGATTACTTTGATGTAATGCACTTTGCACTAAACTGAAGTGACTTTTAAAAAAAGCTGTACCCACTCCCGAGCCGACCCGAGCGCGCGTGCTCACGAGAGAAGGTAATAACAAGTCGACAAACGAAAGTCAAAAGCTCTTAAACTGTACCGAGATCGTCGTTTGACTTCCTAGAAAACCTTTGGGTGGCGTCTTAGTTTTCAAATACAACATTAAGTCAAGTACAATCTCGGTCCTAATTGAGATTTTGTGGCAGGATTTAAGAGTTTAAACTGCAACATTTGTTTTGCTTTTGCGACTGCCTCGCCAAGGGCCGCGTTGATGCTTTTCAAATATGTATATGTATAAGTGTATATATATATAAAATACATATAATGTTTTTTTGTTCTTTGAAAACACAATTTCATAGAACATATAGTAGGCACACGAAAAAGGCGGCCTTCGTACGCGACCGTCTCTATCCATTATTACACAGCGGCAGTAAAACGTCACCGCCGAATAATAAACATGTAATCAAATACGTGTTCACATCCGCAAGCCCGTGCTCCGGCGAGCCAAGCCGCGCGTCATTCACAGACCACACACGTACAGGACAGGTCCGCGCGCGCTACGTACGCAACGAACACCTGCGTGTAGACACGGAACTGTCGACACTGGCCACGTTCCTTGAGCGGGCATCAATTCATTACTTTCACTCTGCCGCTCGAAACACAAATTCATGTATTTAGGTGCCGCCAACTAGATCACAATCACACCCGGTACGTTAATACGCCGCGTCGTCCTGAGAGCCCGACACGCGCTCGAGCTTCTTGGCGGCCCGACGACATCGCGACAACCCACGTACACTGCACTCCGTCATCGTCGCCGGTCGACAGCCAGGCGGTCTCGACGGCAACGAGGTCGGATCGCATATCACAGGGGGTGTCAACCCCCATCCCCCAACACCCCTCCCCCATCATACTAGATAGAGACGTTGCTGGAGTTTCTTCCGCCGCTTCTTCTCTCAGCGCTAACGCTTTCTGAATTGGAAGTAGTGATATTATTGCAAAGGCAACTGACCACGCCGAAACCTTCTGACCTCTGGCGCAGAGGTCTCGTCGTGGGGTCTCTAGTCTAATCACCCCATAGAGCGTCCAACATCATAGCTCGCGTATCTATGCGGGCGCACTTCGCGTCGCACTGCCTCAACACCCGCGGAATATGCAAATGCCATTCGCGCAGCAGAGACAGTCCTTTTAAAAAAAAAAAACTTATGTTAGCCCTACATAAAACATTGACAATATGAAAAATATGTATTTATATATAATGACAAATTTAAATTAAACCTGCAATCGAAATATTTTATTAATAGATTTATTCACGTTTGTTCTACCGCTAAACAATCACACTTTGGAAAAGAATCAACGCACCGGGAGAATGCCGTGGAATCTTTTGATTTGACAGATAACAAAAAGTTGTTACTAACGCCGTCCTGAATGCACCGCTTATCTCGCGCCAGTGGCACTCTGTGACGTCAGAGTCAATAGCCCGCGTGCTGAGAAAATAACTATAGATAGCTTTCCCTTAATTGCAATCCTAATTTTGCACAAATAAACCAATAATACACGGTGACTGGTGTAACGCTGCATGTTAACGTCCCATACGTCTTAATTAAAATTTTAACCAAAAAATATAAACACGAGAAATGTCACATAAATTGCAATACAGTAAAAAATTGTTGAACCTTGGCGGGGAACGGTACATCTCAAGTGCGGCGTGGGCACGTGGAGGCGTGCTATGGGTTCAGCGGACCTTTGTTTTTATAACAAACATTCCAATGCGCCCGCGCAGCAGTTTACATCCATTGCCCAGGAGAAGGACACTGGCCTCGGTCGCGTTCACTAGCTAGGTGGCGTCTCACGCACCGACGCACTCTCTTTGTGTCCTCGTTCCTTGTTAGTACTCGTCCTGATAGTGTCCCCGTTGTGATCCGGAGCGTTGCAAGATTGCATTGCATTGTATCTAAAGAAGTTAATGCTCTTAGCCTTGCGGCTTTTACAGCTTCGTCGGAATGAGTTCACGGAACGGAGGGGTCCGTGAACTTTAAACCTTAACACAGTTTGAGTGTCGGAACTCGCATCAGTGCTTGGTGGAGAGACGTTGAAGACGAAGAGCAGGATAGGGGCAGCGGGGCATCCCAGCCAGTCCTCGAAGACACAAATCAGGCGCGACTTTGCTGGCCGGCAGAACTCACGGCTAGTGCGCGTGTCTGATCGGTGTTGCTGAAGTGTACTGCATGGGAAGTTAAGTGTTAAAGGCAGCGTGGACCACTCGGCAATCTAAGGAAGGATACTGATCCCACCTCGGATCGCCCACGCTGTGCGCGGCGGCGACACCGGAAGGCCGGCGCCGTTTACTTATCGGACGAGGAGAAGTGTGATGTTTGATTTTTGTGCCTCGCACGCGTATGTTCGTGCGGTGAGCGGTCGCCAGTGGAGTGGTTGCTGTAGCAGGAGAGTTCGCGCTTGTAGTGCAGTGAGTGACTGAAGCGTGTGGTGTGTGGTGAGTAGGTTGTGTGAATCCTGTAATAGGATCAGTGAGGACATCTTTAGGACGCCTCACGAGGTTTCTGAAGAAGAAACCGGGGTTGTAGCGAGTGGATCTCGCTATGAGAGGATTAGGGTGGGAAGAGGCCTTCTCGAAGTATGCCTTGGAGCAAGCTTGAATTTTGCAAGATTTTTTCATTCAATTTTAATTAACAGCATTCGAAAAATACGACAGCACAAACAATAAGGCAATGGCGACGGCGGCGACGTAGACAGAGCTACATAGACCTACATCCGCTAACTAGCCGAGCGTGGACAGCGCCGGCCGGCGCCGTGAGCGCTGGGGTCAGTTACTCTGCGAGTGCTTCGCCCGCCCGCCAAGGGCAGCTCGGACAAGTTTTACTTCGAAACATCTCCACCCGCTTATTAGTAGGTACGTTCTTAGCGTTCAATGGGGCACACGACGTATGTGTGCGCATGTTTTTACTGCGACAGCTTAAAGACGGCGACATGCTACGCCGCCAGCACGTACTTGCAACGTGGCATTTATTGCCTTATTTGTTTAATAGAGAGGAGACGAGGCAACCCTGCAATAGGGACATATTGCGTAAGTCACAACACCGGCTCGATGCTTATCCTCAGCTTTGCATCCGAACAACTCGTGCTCCGGCAACACCGCTGCGGTGACGCGCGCGCGGTGTGCTGCAGGTCTCTGATGCCTTTACATATCCTGTAAAGCAGCGGCCGCGCATGTTCCGGTGCAAAGTGCTTTTGCACCGCAAACGTAATTAAAGAACATTTAATGTCTGTATCGACCGTGCCGCCTGGAAGTGCACATCTCTCTTTCATTTACCCAACACCCGACTTTGCGAACCGACCCGTAAAACACCGAAATTTTGAATCGCTGGCGCGGTACATTATGCTCGGCAAGGATTTACAATTTCATAGCTACTTACGAGCGCCGCAACCTCAGCGCGATCGCGAATAACATTCCTCGGCGGCCAAGTGCCGCTGCAACACGACTCGTCCAAGAAAAACGTGGTGCCCGTCGCCGTAGCGTCGCTGCCGATAGCGTTCCGACGGCGCTCGCCCAGTACAGCGACACAAGTTTGTTTTTGTTATTATTTAAGCCTGTCTATGTATAAATGAATCGTCTCCAATTGTCCTCAAATACATCACTAATGCTGATGCATTTAACATTTAATTTTAATGTTACACTGTTATATCAGACACTGACATAATTAACTGCGGACGCTGAGAAGACGTTGCTCGCGCGCCGGGGATAGTCCTTCTTCATGTCTCGGGTGCGCTTCCCGGTCGCGGCCGGCATCACCCGCGGCGCCGTGCACTTGCGACCGGCGGGCGCGTGCGGCGCGCCACCGTACCGCACGTGTCCCACCGCTCGGCTCCGGTCACACACACGCACGCACGCACGCACACACGCAAACAACTAATACTCAATTGTTGACGCAATCGACGAGTCCATCTATCCCGCGCACTGCACTACCGGGATTCACTCGAACGATTAAAAGTTCGCTCCCGACACGACGCGCGAGAGTTGTCCGCAGCTCTGCGCCACACGTGCACCGCGCTCGGGGGCTGCGCGACTACTGCCGCCGCGCGCTCACGCTCAAGCCCTCCCGCGCGCCCCCGCCCCGCCGCCTCGCCGCCTCGCCGCGCGAGGGCCGTCACGCGCCACTCAATCAAATTTGTGGCGCGCCGACAATTCAGTTGTAACATCGGACCGTGCTGCAGCAGCGGGCGCGTGCGACTAGATGCTCCCAACTCTAGCAGCAGGGACGTCTACGATGCTGGGAACCTTGCTGCCAGAGACCTTTTACGGCATTCCTGCAGCGAGCTTCCGCGCACAACAAGCCCGCGGTCACCGAGCTTCGGTCCACTGTCCCCGGTCACCTAGAACAAAGTGACCGGTGACGCTCTACAGTATGATCTGCACTTCTACACACGACAGTAACTAGCTTTCAATATTTTCGAATTCTGTAACAATAGAAGTTTAGCGGAAGTCGTTTTCAATTTCACATGCTGACGTGCGGCTGCCGCACCGCGAATGAAAACGTGCGATCGGCGCTACTGAAGAAGAGATTCCCCGACTCTTCTTAGTAAACCCGGTTCAGAAGACCCAGTTGCTACAGATATTCAAAGTGTAATCTAACATCATCCGAAAAATCCCTAAAGGATTTTTCAAAGAGCTGTCCGACCAATCGAAGCAGCAAGGCAGTCGGTAAAATCTTCTCCACCGCCCATTTCAACTATTCCTTGTGATTATTTAACTTATTATGGTCGTTAGAAAATCCTGGATACGTGGCGGTCCCAATTGGTCATTTAGGAAATCTGTGAGAAGGCAGGCTATCTCCAACGGTGGACGTCCAGCGGCGTCAAGTGATAAACGCAAGTTTTGAAGTTTGAGTTCTTAAATTAGGTTCCAATTCCGCCGGTTTAATGGCCAAGGGTCCGTGACCGCACCCGAGGGCTGGCAGAAGTGCTCGAGAGTGCGCGTCGCAGCCCGAGAGGCTGCTGTGGTGTGCAGCAGTCCGCTGCTCTACCAGCGCGTCGACCACTGTGAGCTCCCGGGAGCGTTTGGTCGTCGTACCGACCAAATATTGAGCTGAAAGAAATGGTTTTTTAAACACTGGATTTTAAATTTTTACTTTTTATAGCCTAACGAGTTTTCGCATCGTTCTATAATTTATAATAAAAAATTTGCTGGTGGGACACCCACGTCTATATTGTATTTGTTCTCGTTTCACGAGCGCGCGAGTCGGTGTAGCCCGGGGCGCGGCGGCGCCGCCGGCACGGGTCGCTGCTGCCCGGGACCAAAATTCACTAATTTCGTTTATTGTCCCCGCGTGTGCACGTTTTTATTGTTTTCGTTTAAGCTCATGAATAGGATATTTCACCCGTTTAAATTACAAAGATTTAGTTAGCTCGGCTCGTTGTTGCGGCATACCGGTATGTGTATGTACAATAAACGACTAAGCAAAATGATTAGGAACCTCATTTTTGTGTACAAGCACGTGCGAGTGATCGGGATTCAAAGATTACTCTTATCGCTTTACTCTTTTTAACTTACGGTGAGGTGACGTCAGGTCTTTGCAATTAGAACTTTTCAAATTCAGCCCGCGCTCGCGCCGTTGCTCGCGTTCTCCTTCTTCTACGGAAACCTGCTTCCCGCGGGTGGACTCACGGAGGCTTCACGGAACACAAGCTGCCATGCGTATGTATCGAAACTAGGCTGTATGCACATAATCAAAACAACAATAATTAACTTTTTGCTCTTTCATGTTTTCTTTCATATAATATTATTATTATCACTGTAAAGGTATTATAGTCCCGGGAGTTGTAACAACAGGATATGTAATGCCTCACGGAATTACATTACAAAACGAATCTTCAACTTCTTCCACATCCGCCGCTACGAATTTTTTAAACTAGTAACATTGTTAACTACTTTCGCAGACATGAGTTTTCTGCACTCGAGAAGAGTAGCCGCGCGCGCCGGGCGGCGCTGGGCGGCGCTGGGCGGTGCTGGGCGGCGCTGGGCGGCGCCAGGCGGGGTCGCCGAGGTGGCCGGTGCACTAATGTTCGAACGCAATTAATTCCCCGGCCGGAGTGCATTCGGCGACGGCGCTAAAAGCTTCCGCCGGCGGCCGCCATAACTCGATTACTCGGGCGGCCCGCGCTTGCTTCGCCCGCTGCCCTACGACGTTACAACTCCCCGACAGAAACACGCATAAGTAATATGAAACGAAGAACTTTTCCGTGATGTGAGTGTAGGAAAGCCTACCTCGTTGGCTGTAAGGTGACTTCTGTGTAGTTTTTTGTAGGCAGTACGAGACAGCGCACGCGGTCTCTTCGCCCGCAATTTCTCTTCGAAAACACAGTTCAGTCGAACACAGTGCCCATTCATTTTGGTGCCATGCTTTTTTTGTTTTGGTGGAAATTTTGTGTACGTTCAAGATGCTCTATTCTTTAGGAGATAAGCAATTAATTGAAAGATGCCGCCGGCGTTGACTTTGGAACCACCTTTGTGATGAAGCCGTATTTATGATGTGGTCACTCAATGTCGCATCGCTGCAGCAAGTGTCATCGACGTCGAGGACACTCAGGAATGAGCAAAGGCACTCACCGACTTTGTAACGGAAATCGTCGACAAACTGCGCTAGTTGGGCTTACAATTAGTGCTTAACAAGACTGTGTTGTGTTCCACAAGTTACCGCTTGCGACGGAACCCCTCCTCACCAGCACTGTTTTTGAGGAGCGCTGCCATCGCCTCGCCCTCCCAGTTGATATAATAGAGGGAGCCATGCTCAAATTACTCGCTAATCCCAGGGAGCAAGTTCGTCGCCTGTGCGCTGCCCTTATGGAGCACAAATTTCGGCAAAAGGCCAGGCAAAAGGAATGCTTTAGAAGTAACATCCGCAGCGTCCAGCCGACTGTGGCCAGGGAGCCGCAGCGAGCTGGGCCGGTCACGCACCGGGAGCGCTGTGCTCTCCGCTTGAAGTTATTGTATCATATATGTATATATATTAAGGGGACCGGAAACTAAAGTTTTTCTGTCGACATATTTACCAGAAAAACCGATGGTTTTTACCGCTCCGGCATTGAAAATTTGTTTACTAGATGACAAAAAGTTGTTGATAATGAAGGTGAATATAATGTTGATTAGAAATAAAAACTTGTTAAAATGTAGTCGTGTGAATTTAACTTAGAGAAAGCGACATTATGCCTGCGGTATCCCCGAACAACCACTATTAGCTTTCATAGTTTATAGTTACAACTTTGTCTTTAAACGGTGACAATGCAAGATACTGCAGCTTCATTTTTAATTCCATTTACAATGTCGATTGTTCGAACCATAAATAATTCATTAAGTAAAAGTAATTCAATTTCACTCGTTAAGCAGAGCCACGAGGCCCCCTGTTGACAAAATACTTGGCGCTGCGCCAGTTGTCTAACCGCTAGTAGCGTGTTAGAGTTTTCGGCACAGTTTAGTTTATAGAAATAGCAACAGATGGCGCTGATTACATTTGTGCTACAGTTTGTTTATGCTATCCAAAATGCCACGATTATAAATCAAAAGACAGTACATGCGAAGTGGAATGAGAGTGTAAAAAGTGTACAAAATTGTGGACAAGTTGAAATTAATTCTAAGATCTAATAAAATATTATAACAAATGAAATTACAGTTTCAAAAAATATTGCTTGCCTGTCACCGCCGCGGGAGACCTTCCTATCGGTCCTCTCATTAACCTCTTAAGTAATAATTGTAACAAGTCGGTGCACTACTTCTAAATGTTCACATTTGTTGTGCGAGATCAAGAAGCCCCTTAGAGTACACAGTAAGCTTAATGCGCGTTTAGATTATATAATACGAATAAATATTTCCTTATATGTATGAGTCGCAGCATCGTCACACAACGGCGCCCGGGACGTCGGTCATTAGCACAGCGCCGACAGATGGCGCTGGGCGTCTATTGCCTCAAGCAACTGCATATCGCGGGCGCACCCACTATTGAGAATGACGACTTCACTCTTCAGAGTATCGCAAAAAAATATTGGAGCCATCTGCACGCAGCGGACGAAATCAAAGGGAAAAACAGAAATTTAAACCTCAAGCCGCGCCGTTCGCTACGGCGGGACAGAGACAATTGATGCGAAAAAAAAGGAATGACTTATTACATTGTAAGAATGAATCCAATACTAGTTTCCAAAAGTCAACCATATTATCAGAATAGTTAAAACAATTTTCACTCGCCATAAATGACGGATTTCTTTTAACTAATACGTAATGAACGGGACGCCTGCTCGGGTCCGAGTGGTAGGCACTGCTACTATGAAACGGCTTAGTGTACAAGTGGTGAGCACTGAAAGGTTTAACATATGGGACAAACCATAACTATGTTATACGTAAAGAAAAACCGACGAAAGTTGAAGTCGCGCGGGCAAGTGCCGCGGGTGCCGCGAGACTACCTCGCCGCGCGGGATTTCTTATCATTTTTGGTGTTTGTGTTTGTGTTCATGTTTACTGTTGAGGTTTATGTGTGTACGTGTAATGAATAAATAGTGTAAATATATTGTGTTTATTTTTAAGCTCTGAACGAGTCCGCCATAAATGTGACCATGCAAGCCGCGCAGCCGCACGCGACGCAATGTGAGTAGGGGTGGTCCCAACAGCAGCCAAATGAAACAACACAGCCCATGGGATTTACTTTATTCCTCAAGGAACTCATTTCCGCAGTTTCTTCGTTGTTTTCGTTTCTTTGTGACTCCCTTGGTTCCGGATTGCTTGCTATTAATTGACTTGTTTCTTATGTTACTTGTTATTTTACTTACTGGAACTAAAACTAGAGTCGAGTCGTCAGTCGGTGCGCTTCCACGCGACCGGTACGGAAACAGAAAAGATTAAACGTACTCTTATGTTTTCATCACGAAGGACACCATTAGAGTTCCGGCATCGATGTTGTACCGTTTATAATGCTGTAGATGGTAGGTGAAAGAAAATAGCAACTCGGCAACAGAAGAAAAATATATTTATTTAATTAAAATGGGTAGTGGGCATAAAGCCTGGTCTGATTTTGCATCACAGCTCGGTACTCCCCTGATGTTGGTGGTAGCCAGTCGCACGATCTCCCGGCACCGGTCAGGCGGCAGCAAGTTGAGAGCAGGGAGCGCCGGTAGTTCTCACGATGTGTTGGTTCCGGTGCAAGGTGATATGAATTGAACCTCAAAGATAGTAGGTCATTTTTTTGTATAAAACTCGCACCTGTGAATAAATGTCACAGTTATGATACACATATATAAATATATGTACAATTTGCTCCGTTGACAGTGAACCCCGAGATGGCTTGCGACGAAGGAAGGGAAGAAGCCGAAAGCAGTGGATGTGATTGTTTACTGTCAGAACGGAGTTACAAAGAGCTAGGAGAGATAAACAAATTGAAAAGTAATAATGAATACATAATGATGGAACTATGGACACAGACAAAATGTTGAACTCTAACTTATAGCTAAACGCTACTTAATATTAATGTCTTTATAATATTTGTTCAACACTTACCCCTTTGGGGCGCGAGGCGATATAAAGGTTGTGGCGTGAATTAAATGATGCCCAGAGAATGAAAAGGACCAAGACGTGAATTTATAACGTAAATTCTAATTGGCCCCGGCGCGTGAGACGACACGTAGCTGGTGAACGCAACCGACACAAAGAGTGTGCGTCGGTGCGAGAGACGACACCCAGCTAGTGAACGCGACCGAGGCCAGGGTCCTTCTCCCGGGCAATGACGTAAATCGCTGTAGCTGGTGCGCGGCCACATTTGTTATAAAACAAAGATCCGCTGAACCAATAGCACGCTTCCACGACCCCACGCCACTTGAGATGTACCGTTACCCGCTAGGGGTTAAACAATTTTTTGCTGTATTGCGATTTATGAGATGTTTCTCGTGTTTATATTTTTTTAGGTTAAAATTTTAACTAAGATTTATGGGACGTTAACTTGCAACGTTACAATGTGCCCGATTTTGTTGGATACCACTTTGTGGGATTTATTCCTAGGGCTGGTAGACCTTGGAGATGGTGACAATACGAAATCTTTAAACTATGAATAATATACTTAACCAAAAAAATAACACAAATTTGCAGCCAATCAAAAAGGGTGAAATATTGTATAGCGTTGTCTGTTCCGCACAATGCATGTTGAGAATAACGCCATCTAGTTGTGTCGCTAGCAACTGTATGCAGTTCTATCCAATTTCGTAGTACGTACCATCTAGTGAATTTTCTGTAATTTAATTAACGCAATACGGATATCGAAATTGTGTCCGGCAAAAATTGTATAACAGGTTACTAGGCGACATTAACGTAAAAGAAAAGAAAATATATTTAGTACACAGATCAAATGAAACATCCTTTCAATACGGCAACAAACCTTCGCCTAATATATAAAGGCAGCGTTTACGCCGTGATGTGTTTTATATGTACAATTATTCTAATTATCAATACATTTACTTTTTCGAATTCATATTTCACACGCGAAATTTATTAAATAACTATGTAGCTGTCGTTTCCTATGTTCCCATCCTTTTCCCACCCACGCGTCAATACGCCGAGCTTGTTCCAGCTGTGTTGTGAAGAGGCAACATTGACGCATAGGTAAAAAACCGCTACAAAACTTTCTTACGCCCGCCATTTTTTTTTTTGTTTATTAGCTGAGTCTCATTAGTCTGAGTCTTAGCCCTGAGTCCGATGAAGCTGTAAAAGCCAAAACGGCTAACAGCGCCCATCAACTTTCGAATGTAGCCCATTATCGTTTCGCAAACTTTGATACTAACCGCATCCACGCCGCGTGTGTTTTTTTACTGTAAAACAGACAATTAGTGCTAGAACAAGTATCGAGTTCCGCGCCGCTCTCAGGACTCTGAGAGCGGCGCAAGGAATTAATGCTGACATGGTGAGTTCCTTGGCCCTTGTCTTCTTATTTATTACAAACTGAAGCTACATAATATTTCATATCGCGTAATTTGCACAACCGCCCGCAAATATAGCCCACTTATAGCGTGGTAATATAAAATATTATTAACCCGCAAGCGACCAGTCAGTTTAATACTGGCAAAAGGTAGATAGCTATTAATTTTAGGTTATATCAATATGAACGTTTAATATTATTATGATAACGCCACCTGTTGTGGTAAATACAAAACTAAAAATAAAAGACAAATACTACCACCTTGGGTTAGTTCCTCTTGCTAGTTCTGGCGCTGTCCTTGCTCGAGTTAGCGTGGCTCCAATTCAAGTATGAAAGATAACCCTCCATCACGCTAGTATAGTTCCTCTACGCTCGTGCACTATTCACACAAGTCTCAATCGCCACGACATGTACACACATGACACAGTGTACTTTAAATAAATAGAATTGACAAGTGCACCAAATACGCATAATTTTTTTCATACTTTACTATTTTAACGTTAATCAAAAAATGAAAACTAGAAAAAAGAGGCTGCTTTTGCTCTAGAAAGTCGTTTGACTTCACTCTTTATATTTGACAGTTTGTGACGCTAAGCCCCCCTGTTACATGTGATTTTGTTACGGTCAGTCCGTTGTTACGCGTCAATGTATTGTTACCTAGTTTTGTGAAATTTTAATTAAATTACCACCATCGTTTAAACTTATTTAATCCATTTATATAGTCCTCACGCACGCCAACAATTTAGGTTTTTTATTATATTTATTATTATATTTACGTTTACCCGCGCCATCTACTCGTATATAACAATAACTATTGTCTGGTATTTAATGTAATAAAATGAAAGACATTGAAATAAACCATCTAAAACCAAAATTAAATATTATCTGTAGCGAGACAATAAAACTCAACACAAAGAAGTGAGGTAACAACCTAATAAAGAAGTAATTTATGTAAATTTGACAAATGTTTTGCAGGGAGTATCCTCTGAAAGTGTTATTTTTATCATGCTATTGAATATTGAACTGAGTGATTTTTTGAAGAAGTTTAGACTTGAAGAAGTGTTTACATCATGTGTACCAAATCGATGTAAGTTATATATACTTACATACATTATTTTTAATGTGTATGAACTTCATTTCTCAAAGAATAATCTAATAAAATGTCCAGTAATCACAGAAAAATTAAGAGAAATTCTAAAACTGGTTTGTATTTATTTCAACAACAAATAAATATTCATATGGAATCAATAACCATAAGGAAAAAACTTAAATATTACTTTTGTTTGAAGTACAGATACTGACGATGTGACAAAAAGAAAAATTGTGTTTTTATATTAATTACTTACAAATTGAAGCAGTCAAATTTAATAAATAAAGCAGCAAAATTAATTAATTGATAATAATATACAATATGAATAGTATAAAATACTTAGTTTAGTTTACTATATTATCTACCGTACTTATAGTGCACGGCGGCCACGTCGCCCCGGTCGGACGCGGGGCGGCGCGTGTTGTACTTGACGTAGGCCAACAGCGGCGCGATGCAACACGCGGCCGCGAGCGCCCGGTGCGGCGCCAGCATAGCGCCCGCGCAGCGCGCCGCCGCCGCGGCCCCCCTGGCGCACGAAGCAGTACCTGGCCGCGTTGGCGGCTGCACAGAGAATTCATATGTTTTGACACAAAGTATATGAATGGATTATTATATATTTCACATCTATAAAAGTACACACCTTTGTCCTATATATTAGTAATAATGATTACATATTGAATCCGTAAATCTTTACCAAGTTTACCCTAAACTTATACACTATTGGACCACCATTAGTTACATTATTTTATTATAGCAAAAATAAGATACTGGGAAATATTTTTCTTCGGCCATCTGCACCAAAATTTATTTGTTAATTTAGTAAACACGTAAGTTAATTTTATTTTTATATTTGTTATTTACATGCACAAAACTAATGCACAATTAAAGAACAGAGACGACTTTACTTATTTTCACAATTATTATTGTTAAGTAGAGACCTATTTGATGTGTCTTATTATTATTTACAGTCAATAGTATCGTTTCAGCAGAAGGACCTTCACAGCTGGACATAGACATTCCCCATAGATATTTAACAAAACCGGATGCAAGAGATGTTTCGTCTT
Organism: Battus philenor; assembly: GCF_028537555.1. NCBI lineage: Eukaryota > Metazoa > Arthropoda > Insecta > Lepidoptera > Papilionidae > Battus > Battus philenor. The sequence continues at coordinate 31,433 of NW_027181686.1, read as the reverse complement.
TTCGAGAACGTTGCACAGCCGATTCGGATTCGTCAATTGACCTATTCTTCAGAATTATATTAACCTAGTTTAATGAGTTGCGCCCATTCTTACCCAAACATAGCCAAACTCACACGAGATCTTCGAACATCGCGCTGAGTTACAATGTCTTTGCACTGGCTACGATGTCGTTGGCGTATCGCTGTTATAAAATGTAAGTAATTTTTGGTACCAATAATCTTAATACACGTATTCTAAAATATTTCAAATCGTTCATACCCAAAACATTACAGTACATACAATATATAACACAAAAAAATTACACGGCTATCGAACGTCACAGACAATTCCACTGTCGCTTCAAGCGAAGCGAAGCGACTCGCTTGTCTATGATCCGCATATTTGTTAACGAACATGCGTTTGCTGAGGGGACGCCCCGCACCGTGCCGGGTTTTATCGTTTTTGACAAAATGTAAGCATACCAAGCGGCCGTGTGGTTGTTAGAACATTTCGTGTGTATTTAGTGCCGTAAAAATTAGAGACTTTTTCCTTAACTCATAATTAAAAGTCATCTCTATTCATTTCTTTGCAATGATTTTGTGAAATGTAAAGATCGGAATGTTTTTTTGTGCGGTGAATAAAGCTCAGCGGCGAGAGAGTGTTTCGTTCTGTGCAATAGTTAAAGGTACGAAATATTATTGAACATGTGTAAAAGTGATGACTTGTACAGACGAAATAATAGAATAAGTGGGCATTAAAAGTTTTATATAATTATAGTGTTGGTTGCTATTAATTAGTTTTAATATATTTTTTATTATAACCTGATCAAATAGTTTTGGTAAGTATTTTTAAAGTTGATACTATATGCTACATTAGCATCAGCGCTTTTGTTTTTACTTTTCATTTATATTGTAAACTAAGTTGCTCTGTGCGCACCTACTCACCTGCCAAAAACCTACACACTTGCCAGATTGAGACAAAATAAAATAATCAAGCGACGTACAACATAGTGCAAAAAATATCCTTGTGTTACATATTTCATTTTTACTTTAATTCGATCGGGCATATTTAGTATCTACTCGAGCTGTTAAAAAGCAATCAAAAGAAAAACATTAAGTATCTGCACAACCTAACCTCACAGACGTTGAAATTTCAAAGTCACAGATCTCGGCGGCCATTGTGTAAAGACGCTTACAATAACCGAGATCCATGGGCGATGACCCGGAAACAAAAAAAAAAACCAAGTTCTGAAGCCAAGTATTAATAATGCCGTGCTTGTGTTTAAAATCTGTCGTTACAATATATTTTGACGTCATATTTATTCAACTCTGACAACTGTGTAATCAAATATATCGGTACAACATTTTAACAGTTAAGTGCGAAACTATAGTTTTGTTCTACCAGCTTTTATTAAATATTCTTAACTGTTTCTAACTGTACTTCTGCCCAGAAGAGGACTCTGTTTAATAGATTGCACAGCAAAACTAAAACTTTTATTTTAATTTATACTCATAAATGTGTTATTATATGATGCACATATTATAATATTTGAGAGTTTATTGAAGCTATGTATCATGATAATTTATTTTTTTTGCTTTTACTTGTTTAACTACCTAATTACCCCATCTATTTTCTGACAAAGGTTTGAAACTTTTAATATGGTTAGGATATGTCAATCCGCGACCTCTATTTAACGCCCATTATTTATTGGTAGATCCCTACGCTTGACCGTTAGGTAGGTAGGTAGGTAGGTAGGTAGGTAGGTAGGTAGGTAGGTAGGTAGGTAGGTAGGTAGGTAGGTAGGTAGGTAGGTAGGTAGGTAGGTAGGTAGGTAGGTAGGTAGGTAGGTAGGTAGGTAGGTAGGTAGGTAGGTTTTTTTTTTTTTTTTTTTTTTTTTTTTTTTTTTTTTTTTTTTTTTTTTTTTTTTTATAGAGGTTTAAAAATACCTTTACGTATCATAGGGCCTGATGTTGGTGCCCCGTATGTCGGACTCGATCTAGATCAATACCGACTAAAAACAATCCTCTCTCTTCGGTATCCCTGGTCCCCACGGCATGGCCGTTAGGCATTACTTCGCGGGGGGGATTTAGCCGCAGCTTTCTCTGATAGAGTGGCTGTTCAGGCCAACTTCCTCCGCTCTTGCTCTATTTTACGCAACTCCTTTAGCACCGTCGTACAGTACGCGCTCGTAAGTTCCCAGGCCGAAGGCGAGGATAGCATTGTAGCTATCAGAGTTTCAGGATAGATTTTGCATCCTACACCTTCTTCCCAAGACCTCCTGGCTTCGTTAAATCGGGGGCAGACGAAAAAGACATGCTCTGCATCTTCAATCATTCCGACACAATTAGGACAGTCAGGGGAATCTTCGTATTTGAACGTATGGAGATACGCTCGGTAACAGCCATGGCCGGATATCATCTGAGTCAGGTAGTAGTTCAACTCTCCATGATCTCGGTTCACCCATGACTCTAGGTTTGGTATAAGCTTACGCGTCCATTTTCCTTTCGTCGACTTATCCCAGAACGATTGCCACTGTTGCAAGCTTTTCAGTCTTCCCCGAATTCTAAGTTCAGCTGAAGTTGGGTCTGATTTGCTTTTTTTGCTACGGTACAGATCAGTTCTTTCGTCTGCAAGAAGCGCAACAGGAACCATACCTGCTATCACGCATGCTGCATCCTCCGATACTGTACGAAAGGCGCTAGCTACCCGTAGAGTGCTGACTCTATAAACAGAGGCGATTTTCCGTCGGGACTCCTGTTTGCTCAGTGCGTCGGACCATATGGGTACTCCGTACATAAGCACTGACGTAGTCACCGACGCTAATAACTTCCTTCTGTTTTGCTTGGGACCTCCGACATTAGGCATGAGTCGGCAGAGTTTAGCTGTCACCAGAGACGCTTTCGCTGCTGCTCTCTCAGCCTGATCTTTAAAGTTTAGCCTATGGTCGATCATTACTCCAAGGTACCGTATAGCTGGTTGAGTTGCGATTTCACAGCTGCCGACATTGAGTGTGATGGTCTCCGCAACTCTCCTGCCAGTAATGAGCACTGCTTCCGTCTTCTGCTCAGCCAGTTCTAGTCCGACTGACCTCATCCACAGGGTGATTACTTGGAAGGATCTTTCAAATGCCCACTTCACTTCCTCCACGTGTTTCGCTACTATAACGACTGCTAGATCATCAGCGAATGCGACGAGTTTAGTTTCGCTGGGTAGATGTTTCTTTAGGAGTCCATCGTACATAGCGTTCCACAAAAGTGGCCCTAGTACTGACCCCTGTGGGACGCCTCCGGTGACTTTGTACTCCTCCGTCCCGATTTCCGTAGTGTATATGAGGACCCTATCAGAGAAGTAACTAGCGACTATTTTACGTAGGTATAGAGGTACATTCAGTGAGCTAAGTGCCCCCATGATGACCTCCCATTTTGCTGAGTTAAAGGCGTTTTTAATGTCCAAGGTGGCAACCAGGCAGTATTTTATCGAGCCTCTCTTCCATCTTTTCCCAGACACTGCTAGTTTTGCTATATTGACTACTTGCTCTATAGCGTCTAGCGTAGACCGGCCTTTTCTGAACCCATACTGTGAGTTAGCTAGGTGGGGTTCAACTGCTGCTTCGATCCTGCTGTGGATAATACGTTCTAGTATTTTCCCCGCAGTATCCAGCATACAGAGGGGCCGGTATGACGATGGCTCGTCTGGTGGCTTCTTACCTTTAGGGAGAAGTACCAGTCTCTGTCGTTTCCACGCGGTAGGAAAGGTGCCTTCCAGTAAGCAGCTATTGTAGGCCTCCAAGAAGACTCCTGGTGTTGCTACAATAGCTTGCTTAAGAGCTACGTTGGGGATCCCATCCGGTCCCGGAGCTTTGTTGTTTCCAACCCTACCGCATGCTACCATTAGCTCCTTCTCGGTAATAGGGGGGATTTCATTCGGATCCACAATCCCTAGTTGAAAGGAGGATTTTGGTTGCGTGGGGAACAGAGCTCTGACAATTCTTCCCAGTAGAATAGGACAAGTGGGCGTTGTATTCTCATGTCTCAGTTGTTTAACTACAACCTGGTACGGCTTGCCCCATGGATTCTTTTCAACCTCTTCCAACAATATTTTCCACGCGTTTCTCTTGCTCTCTTTAATGGATTTATTTAATTTTAATCGCGCTTCCTTATATTTGTCGTAGAGCTGCTCGAATTGTGGTGTTTTCCGAGCCCGTTGGGAGGTTCTACGCGCCTTAACACATATTTTCCTAAGCTCAGCAATGTTATCATTCCACCAGTACACCGGTGGGGTTCGGTTGTTGTTGCGTCGCCTTGGCATTGTTGCATCGCAGGCCTCGGTCAGCCTCCTTATGATTTCAGCCGCCTTTTCACTGGCACTTTTGGAAAGCAGTGGTCGATCCTCGAGTGCTATCTTGAACAGGCCGGGATCATACATGCTAGTCCTCCAACCCACTGAGCCAGTTCTTGTGTGTGGTACTCTATTTGTATTTGGCTTACATGATACCTCCCAGTATATGGCACAGTGGTCGCTAGCGGTGTAAGTATCCGAGATCTCCCAACTGTTATTTCCTCTTGCCAGTGTACTGCTGACGAAAGTCAGATCCACAATTGAGCTCGCCTCGCCTCTTGTGAACGTGGGTTTATCGCCTGTATTAAGTAAGGCGACGTCCAACAGTGACATCGCTTCCAGAAGCTGGCAACCTCTAGTGTTTGTAGCTTTACTACCCCAGTCCACTGCCCAAGCGTTAAAATCTCCAGCTATAGCTACCGGGGAGTACATTCGGGCATCCTCCACTAATTTGGCCAGGAACCGGACGAACTCATCGTGTGTTAGGCTAGGTGGTGCATAGCAACTGTAGAAATGTATTCCATTAAATTTGGCTCTTACAAATCCAGAACAATTATTTTGATTACCCTGGAGAGGTTTAGTGCCACATGCCCAGATGACAGCTTTTCCTTCCTTATCAGTGATCCAGTTTAGGCCACTGATGTGCTTATAGGGTTCCGAAATTAGTACTATGTCTAATTTTAGCTCCTGTACAGTCTGCATGAGTAGGTCTTGGGCAACCTCACAATGATTAAGATTAATTTGTAGTACCTTGATCATTTTTGAGGCTGTCTTAACATCTGAAGTGCTTTTTTAAATACAGGGCAATGACCACATCCTGCAATGTGAGCACAGTCTTCGGAATTCCCAATGTCAACACAGAGGACACATCGGGCTTCCTTACCGCACTCTTTGGCTCTGTGGCCTATTTCCCCACATTTGATGCAGCTCTTCGATCTGTCATGTTTGTTGCTGCATTTGTTTGCAACGTGACCATAGTGCCAGCACCTGAAGCATTTTATAGGCCTTTGAGTAGCTCTTATTCTACAATTGACCCAACCTATCTTGATGTTTTGCCGCTCTGTTAAGGTTCTGGCCAATTCTGCTGCTACTCTAATAGAAGCCGTAAGTGTTCCTCCGTATGCTTTGCGAAGGGACTTGACGCAGTGTTCAGAAATATGGCTTCCTCTGCCAGTTATTTTCTGTAGGGCTTCTACGATTTCAGGCACCGTCGTGGTTTCGTCTAGGTCCTTAATCTCTAATTCCTGTTCAGGTACTTTGCATACTACCGTAGCATCTTTTCCAAGAACTGTGGAAATGGTGTTTCTTATCTCCTGCGTTTTATCTTTTTGATTTTTCGCTAGGATAAGAAGCATATCGCCCGTAGCCGTCCTTCTAATTTTATCAACACATTTGCCTATATGATCCGCGGAAGCATCTTTTTTGACCCGCTTAAGGATCTCGGCGTACTGATCCTTCTGGCTTGGGCGAATGATAAGAGCACTCGGACGCGTTACTACTTTTTTCTTGGGTTGCTTTTTCTTTTTTACCTCTTTCCACTCCGAGTGATCGTGTGGAAGTGGCGGCTTTGGCTTCAGTTCTGGCCTTACCGTAACTGCTAAGTCCGCTGTATTAGCTTTTCGCAGTTTCGGTGCCTGGCTGATCTCCAAGGGTGAAGAGCGTTCCGTCCTTTTAACTTTTCGCGTTTTTCGGCTCTTCGGTGTTGCCGATTTGCTTTCTTCTTCGGTTTCTTTTACAGTCGTGTCCGAATACAATCTGTATAGAGACGGTGACGTTTGCACTTCTCCTACGGATGTGGTGGCGTTTGATTTTCCGACGCTTCCAATTTCCCTGGTGATCTTTGCAAACGATGTACCTAGCGCGGCCACATGTTTGCGGATCTCTCCATGAACGTTTAATTTGCCCTTTATGTACTCCGCCAGGGCAGTGATTGTATTTTCGTGGAGCTGTAATGCCTTCTTCAGCTCCATATTACTTTCATTTTCGTTTGTTTTTTTTATTAATTTATCCATGCTGTTCCCACGAGAACCTAGGGAAATATACAGTCCGCTTCGGCAGAGCCCCGGTTACCGAAGTAAGGCCACTTAAGTACGCCTGAGGTGGGACCTGGTACCCTCAGGGGAGCGCTTGCGACGACCATTCCCTGTCGCCTTCCAGTCCTGGGCACGCTAGACCACTGACATCGGGTTGTGTTTTGTCCGCGAGGGCTATTTTATTTCACCCCTACCCTGTTTCGCAAATTGCGACTCTCGGGCTTTCCCCTATCCGCAACCTTGGGGACGCGCCACGTAGCAGTACACCTCAGCCCGTGGAGGTAGGTAGGTAGGTAGGTAGGTAGGTAGGTAGGTAGGTAGGTAGGTAGGTAGGTAGGTAGGTAGGTAGGTAGGTAGGTAGGTAGGTAGGTAGGTAGGTAGGTAGGTAGGTAGGTTAGGTTAGGTTAGGTTAGGTTAGGTTAGGTTAGGTTAGGTTAGGTTAGGTTAGGTTAGGTTAGGTTAGGTTAGGTTAGGTTAGGTTAGGTTAGGTTAGGTTAGGTTAGGTTAGGTTAGGTTAGGTTAGGTTAGGTTAGGTTAGGTTAGGTTAGGTTAGGTTAGGTTAGGTTAGGTTAGGTTAGGTTAGGTTAGGTTAGGTTAGGTTAGGTTAGGTTAGGTTAGGTTAGGTTAGGTTAGGTTAGGTTAGGTTAGGTTAGGTTAGGTTAGGTTAGGTTAGGTTAGGTTAGGTTAGGTTAGGTTAGGTTAGGTTAGGTTAGGTTAGGTTAGGTTAGGTTAGGTTAGGTTAGGTTAGGTTAGGTTAGGTTAGGTTAGGTTAGGTTAGGTTAGGTTAGGTTAGGTTAGGTTAGGTTAGGTTAGGTTAGGTTAGGTTAGGTTAGGTTAGGTTAGGTTAGGTTAGGTTAGGTTAGGTTAGGTTAGGTTAGGTTAGGTTAGGTTAGGTTAGGTTAGGTTAGGTTAGGTTAGGTTAGGTTAGGTTAGGTTAGGTTAGGTTAGGTTAGGTTAGGTTAGGTTAGGTTAGGTTAGGTTAGGTTAGGTTAGGTTAGGTTAGGTTAGGTTAGGTTAGGTTAGGTTAGGTTAGGTTAGGTTAGGTTAGGTTTTTTTTTTTTTTTTTTTTTTTTTTTTTTTTAATGACCCCCGCTATTGGGGGTCTCTCGTACCCCTATCTTTTTGTGGGACAGGGTCTTTTGTTACAGTAATTTTTTCACATATATTTTTTTTTTTTTTTTTTTTTTTATTTTCATACTCATCAGTCTTTCATCACATATTCTTTTAGTCTGTCTTTCATGCTATATTTCTTTCTTTTGTGCCCTTCTATACTACTCTTCTTTCATCTCTTTTTTTATTTTGTATATCTTATTTTCTAGGTATCACATATTTGCACATTTATTATTTATTTTATAACAGTCTTTTATCTTATACCTAGGTTTTATTTATTTCTATAATCTTTTTAACTATTGTTTTACAATAATATACAAAATCCTGCCTAGTAGCTTTATCGCCTATCAGGGAGGGTATCGTGTCTTCTTTGACCTGAACACCAGACCGGCACTCGAAGTCGAGCCGGAGTCCCCCGAATGCGGGACACCGGGCCACAAGGTGGATCACGGTCTGGTCCACGCCCGGTTCACAGAAGCACGAGGGGTCCTCCTTGAGCTTGAACCTGTGAAGGTACTCAGAGAACCCCCCGTGCCCCGTGAAGAGCTGAACCAAGACCGTGTCCACCTCGATGCTGCGGAGCACGCGGTGGGCTGAGACGGCGTCCGGGAAGAACATCCTCGTCACCGAAGCCGTCGTTCCTCGTCGTTCCTTCTACATACCTCCTGTTCCATTCGTCAAGCGACTGCTGTCTCAGTTGCCTCTTGACGAATGAAACAGGGCATCTCTCATATTCCGGTCGTCTTTTACTCTTCAGGGCCGCTTCCTTGGCCAGCTGGTCCGCCCTCTCATTCCCCTCCATCCCCGCGTGCGCTTTCACCCAAAACAACCTTACATCCTTCCCTTTTTCTCTCACTTTCATAACATTATCCTTCACTCTTAACGCTAAAGGATGGAGGGTGTCAGGTCTTGCGACAGTTTCGAGGGCGGACCGCGAGTCGCTAAGTACGGCGCAGACTTGCGCCGACTCGTTGGCCGCGTGCCCTGTTGCCTCAGCCAGAGCCAGCAGCTCTGCCTGGTATACGGTGCAGAAGTTGCCCAACTTGAGCTTTTTCGTGAACAGCTCTGCGGCGCCCCGCTTGACGCAGAACGCCGCACCCACCTTGTCCTCTATGCGGCTGCCGTCGGTATAAATTACCAAGTCGGCAGCCGCGGTGGCAAGTCGGACTTCTTCCGCACTTTCCCCCAGACAGGAGAACTCCACACCAACTTGACCAGACGGGTGCGGTAGTCTCAGGTAGCTGACCGGTACCTCCAGGTCTCGGTCCCCTACCACCTGCCGGGAATGACCCTTTCTTATTTCAAATAAGCGGGCTGCTTCTTGGACCCGAAGGTCCAGAGGAAGCAACCCGGCAAGTATAAGGGCCGAGTGCAGGGACGCGGTCCTGTGGGTCCTCGCAATCTTCTGCGCGAAGCCCCGCTGGACCGCGTCCAACTGCCTGCGGACCAGCAGCTTCCTAGCCGCCGGCGCCCATGCACTCGCTGCATACAAAATCGTCGGCTCCAGTACCGCCAGATACATCGTTCTGATCACCTCCGAGTTCAGACCCCAAGATACCTTCGCGGCTCTACACAGCTGACGATAGAGGCCCTGTGCCTTCTTGCTCACGTTCTTCACGTGAGTGTTGAACGTGAGCCTATCGTCAATTGTGAGGCCTAGTATCCGGACTTCCCCAGTCCGGCTAAGCGGCTCGCCCCCCATGCTCAGTAATGGGTAGTCGAACTTTTGCTTATTGGTAAGCACCATCACCTTTGTTTTGTGTGGTGCAAACCTCAGCTTGTTCCTGACTCCCCATTCATGAACATGGGCGAGAACGGCATTAGCCCGACTCGAGATGTCCTGGGCCTTCTGCCCCGAGAAGACCAGCACGACGTCGTCTGCGAACGCCTGGCAGTGTGTCCCGGTCTTTACCACCTCCTCCAAGAGAGGGTTAATGAGGAGGGTCCAGAAGGTTGGGCCGCCTACGGATCCCTGCACGCACCCCTTGGTGGTCTCTCTGGCCCACTCTGCCCCCGCGTACCGTACGGACACCTTGCGATTGCTAAGATAGCTGTCAGCAAGGCGCCGCAGATTCACGGGGCAGCGAGTTTCTGCCAGTCTGCACCGTATAGCAGGCCACCAGGCGTTATCGAAGGCTCCCTCTATGTCCAATGATACCAGCACTGCGATCTCCTTCTCCTTCAACCGAGTTCGCAGATGCTGGATCAGGACATACAGGGAGTCCTCGGTACACCTCTGCGGCATAAAGCCGTATTGGTGGCTGCTGACATACGGTGCAGTGTACCACCGGATCCTACGGACCATCATTTTTTCTAGGACCTTGCCGAAAATCGGCAAGAGTCCGATGGGCCTGTAGGATTTCGGGTGCGTGTAGTCCTCCTTGTCCGGCTTCCGCAACGCTACGACCACTGCCTCCTTCCATCTCGTGGGGAAGTGGGAAAGAGCGAGACACCGGTTGGAGAGCGCGAGGTACAGAACGGGGTCCACGGCGACGGCCGCTCGGCAGATGTCCGCGGTGAGTCCGTCAGAGCCAGGTGCCTTCTTGGCATTGAAGGTCGATACGGACCATCGGAGCTCCTCCATCGTAAACGGGGGATCACATGTTCCGTCATGGTCCCCCGAATTGACTTCATTGGCCTTTGCTCTTACAGTTCTGTGGTCCGCATTGTCCTTCCCGGGGTCATCCTCCGGGAAGAAAACCTCCGCCAGCAACCTGGCTGATCCCGCTGCGTCCAGCACTTTGCCTGACTGGACGAGGGGGACGTCCTCTCGCCTCACCTCCGTGCGACGCATCACACGGTGGATCCCGTCCCACATGGTCTCGCGATCCTGCCTCTCACAGAAACGCTTCCAGCTATGGGTCTGAGCGCGCCTCGCCTCGAGACGGTATGCCTCCTTCGCGTCGCAGTACTCGCGCCAGACCAGCTCCTTACGAGCCGGCCTCGCGGCCCTGATCCTTCTCTTCTTCCTCAGGACATCCGCCTTGAGGAGAGAGAGCTGTTCGGACCACCAGGGCAATTCCGTCCTCTTCCGCTTGGAGGCCTTCGGCAGGACCAACTCGCAAGCGTCCCTCACGGTTTCCACGTACCGACCGACCATGCTGTCCAACGCCCCCTCCTCGGTGATTTGATTCACCTCGGCAGACGTCAGGCAGCGATCCGATAGCAGCCGGGCGACAGTTCGATGGAACTCGCCCCAGTCTGCCCTACGGGTAGTGTACTGCCGTGTGGTCCGCTTGACGTCCGTGCCTCGGGACCTGTCAAGCTTCAGATTGAACACAATTGCCCTGTGATCCGACGAGGATATGTCGTCCACGAGGCTCCAGCCCACCGCTCGATCGAGCAGGGTGGTCGAGCAAGCAGTAATGTCGACGCGACTGGAGTAGTGCTTACCGCCCCGATACGTATCAAACGTCGGCTCAGACCCCTGGTTCAACACGTGCACCCCCAGTTGGTCGAGGGCGGCTGCGATCTCAACTCCCCTTCGGTCCGTGGACCGGCTACCCCACCAGGTGTTATGCGCATTGACGTCGCCACCCAGCACCACGTTGGCAGTCCCCAAGCCCTCCACGGCCGAGCCGATCCGGTCCAGGTATGGTCCGACGGGCGTATTAGGCTCCAGGTAGACGGACACCACCCCTATCTCCCAAGCCCCAGTCCTCAGCCTGGCCACGGCAACGTTGCCAGACGTGAGTTGGGGACATTGAGTGATATCGATGGTGTCGTCGAATAGCACAATGGCCGCCTTGACAACCTCCCCGTTGCCTCGCGCGACACATTGTACCACCCTTGTCCCTGGGTAGTGCCTCATCTCGCCAATAGCGCCGATATACGGCTCCTGGACCAATGCGAACGCCCAGCCTCTCTTCGGCGCTTCGCATATCAGCTCGGCCGTAGCGAGCTCGGACCTTTGCAGGTTAAGCTGCGCCACGCGGTACTGGTGGTGCCCTGCGCGGAGAGTGCGGTGGGTCACCTGGGTGCCCTTAGCAATACGCTACGGACGCCCGTGCAATGGTGTCCCACTTTCTCCGCACAGGACAGTCTTCGTCGAATGCGCCGTGGTCCCACCGGTCTGCCTTAGCTTGTCGGCAGTTCCGGCAGGCGGGAGGTTTCCCGGCTTGCCGATCCGGACACTCGGCGCGTAGGTGCCGGCCACCACAATGGCTGCAGCGGTCTTCGCTTTCCGCGCAGTGCCGTTTGGTGTGGCCGTAACCCAGGCACCGAGTGCACTGGACTAGCGGGGAGTGGTCCTGCACCCGCACTCGCTGGAGGTCCACGTGCATGTAGCCCGCAGCCGTCAGTCGTCCCCAGAGAGCAGGCGACACGCGCATGACCACGTGGATCGTCTGCACATTTCGCGCCCTCCTCCTGAACCTTACCTCCGCCCGCTGATCCTCCTCAGAGACGTCTACCAGCAGATGTTTATTCTGGTTTTTGATGGCCTTTACTATTTCTTCATTCGTGTTATAGGCCATCACGTCTCTGAGCAGCACCAGCGGATCCTTGTTTTTCACTTCGGCAAGGCTCAGGTCCTTCCCTGCTCTCCTCAGCCCCTCACGCACCCTCTCCAGCTCGGCCTCTGAGCCGCAGCCCAGGATGACGCGACCGTCCCGCACCCTGCGGATCCGGTCGACCCTTATGCCGGTCTGGGTGGCGTTTAGGGCCTTTCGAATTTTGCCCAGAACCTGCTCACCCGTGTCGGTCCCCGACGAGACCGCCACCGAGTGCTTAGATTCGCACCCCGGTGGCGGCCTTTTTGCCGGGGCGGCCGCCACGCTCGCGTACGTGCCGGGAGGCTTCCCCTTTTCTTGTATTGTTGTTTTTGTAGCCACGAGAGACTCCCTCAAGCCCTCCAATTCCTTGGTATTGGCTTCAAGGAGTCTCGCGTGGCTTTCTAGTTTCTTTAGGAGCTCGCAATGGGTCGCCGGCGGGGGGTTTGCGGGTGGGTCCTTTACTTCTACTTCCACCCGGTTTGCCCCACTCGCCGGCTCCTCTACTGGACCCCCTTTTGGGTCCTGGGTTCGTCCCCTGTTTGCGAGCTCCGCCTCCTTGTAAAGCTCGTAGAGCCGATTTATCGCGTTGATTACCTGCTCCTTTATTTCGGTCTTCAGGTTGCGCGAGCTGCCCAAGTGCAGTTTTGCCTTAGTTAGGCACGCTCGCGCCTCCTTCACTCGATCTGCGGACGCCGGCTTGTCCCCTTTCGGGGATTGCCCGGCCGCCGCAGGAGCAGGTGTCGGCTCCACCGCTTTCGGCACCGCACGCGTCCTCGGTTTGACGGCCGGCGCGACGCTGCGGGGAGAGGTCCTGGGCTTCTTCCCTTGTCCCTCCCATTCCCCCACACTCCTCCGGACGCTCTTAATGGGCGAGGTGCTCACCCTGCACGCCTGGCTGGCGCCTGCCTGGCTCACCTCGCCCGCGTCGGTGGTCTTTGTGGGGGTCCGGTACATGGTAGGGGTACTCGTCTGAAGTGTAAAAATTTTAAAAATTTTAAAATTCAAAAATGTAAATAATTAAAATGTTCTAAATTAAAAATTAAAATCAAAATTAAAAATTTAAAAATTTAAAAATTTCAAAAATAAAGTATTATATACTTAGTCCTAAATTGTTCTAATTTAAAATTGAAGTATTATATACTTCGTCCGTTATTAAAAGTTTAAAGTATTTAATACTTAGTCTTACAGTTCAAAATTTAAAAATGTAAACAATAATGTCAACTTAACTCTAGTGCAACAAGGCAAAAAGACTCTTAAACTAAGGCAATAGGGCCCCTATTCTATTGCAGTTGCTGTCTATAACAAAGACCGGTCGTAAAATTTATTACCCCGCGCGGCGCGCCGTTTAACTCCCTGTAATATTAATTATTATTGCTACGCACGGCACGTCGCTCGCGCGGTGCGGACGGCAACGTCTCCCGGCTCGCTGACCTCGCCCGCGGCCGCAGGGGCGCGCCCGAAGTTCGGCAACTGCGCACGACAAAGCGTGCGCGTGCGAGAGAGACGGTTGCGCCGCCCGGTAGGTCTATCCCTTTCCGCGGCGCTCAGGCGCGCACCAGATGTTTTGCTACGGCCGCGGCGGCGCGAATCTGGCTCGGTTTTATGTTTTTTACCTTCTACCGTCCGCTTATTTTTATTAAGGTGCTTTGTTATAAACAGCAACTATTGTCTAATTCTACTTATAATGCTAATCTTAAAACTATGGGATAGGTCAAAAAGACCTCACTCCCAGTGACAGCCGCCGAGTATTTTAATTTCTAGTATTTATAAAGGGAATTTAACCTTGTGGTGGGCTAAAAAGAAAATGTAATTACCCACCACTTTATTTATTTAATATTACGCTTTGTAAATGCGTGTAATACTCGGCGGCTATCTTACTTATGCTAAGTCCAGGTCGCTCCCGGCTCCCGGCTGCAACCTCCGCGGTCCTCGGACCCTTAAAAGGCCCCGGATGTTCGCTGGTATTCTCGAAGTAAGGTTCCAACCGGTTTTCTTTATGTTTTCCAGTTGGAATTCCCTTACTTCGGCTGCAGCTCCTCCGTCTGTGGTCGTAAAAATCCAAAAAAGGTGTCAAACGAGAGGCCTTGGTACGGCGCACCTCGCCACAGTTGCCGTTACACGATTTCCCACTGAAAATCGTGCAGCGTTTTAATTTTTTCTTTTCTTACTTGCTCACTGTAATTTTTGTTTTTGTGTTTAAAAATCCAAATTATGTCCAATTTACACTTTTTTGGTGTCAAAGCGTTCGGGCTGTGAACGCGCTTTTTTGACACTATTTTCACTAATTTTCGAGCACTTTTACTGACACTTTTTGATTTATCGATCTATTTTGAGCGATCTAGGCCACGTGGGAGCGTGCGTTCTGCTCGGGAGCGTACGGCGGACTGGTTAGGTTAGGTTAGGTTAGGTTAGGTTAGGTTAGGTTAGGTTAGGTTAGGTTAGGTTAGGTTAGGTTAGGTTAGGTTAGGTTAGGTTAGGTTAGGTTAGGTTAGGTTAGGTTAGGTTAGGTTAGGTTAGGTTAGGTTAGGTTAGGTTAGGTTAGGTTAGGTTAGGTTAGGTTAGGTTAGGTTAGGTTAGGTTAGGTTAGGTTAGGTTAGGTTAGGTTAGGTTAGGTTAGGTTAGGTTAGGTTAGGTTAGGTTAGGTTAGGTTAGGTTAGGTTAGGTTAGGTTAGGTTAGGTTAGGTTAGGTTAGGTTAGGTTAGGTTAGGTTAGGTTAGGTTAGGTTAGGTTAGGTTAGGTTAGGTTAGGTTAGGTTAGGTTAGGTTAGGTTAGGTTAGGTTAGGTTAGGTTAGGTTAGGTTAGGTTAGGTTAGGTTAGGTTAGGTTAGGTTAGGTTAGGTTAGGTTAGGTTAGGTTAGGTTAGGTTAGGTTAGGTTAGGTTAGGTTAGGTTAGGTTAGGTTAGGTTAGGTTAGGTTAGGTTAGGTTAGGTTAGGTTAGGTTAGGTTAGGTTAGGTTAGGTTAGGTTAGGTTAGGTTAGGTTAGGTTAGGTTAGGTTAGGTTAGGTTAGGTTAGGTTAGGTTAGGTTAGGTTAGGTTAGGTTAGGTTAGGTTAGGTTAGGTTAGGTTAGGTTAGGTTAGGTTAGGTTAGGTTAGGTTAGGTTAGGTTAGGTTAGGTTAGGTTAGGTTAGGTTAGGTTAGGTTAGGTTAGGTTAGGTTAGGTTAGGTTAGGTTAGGTTAGGTTAGGTTAGGTTAGGTTAGGTTAGGTTAGGTTAGGTTAGGTTAGGTTAGGTTAGGTTAGGTTAGGTTAGGTTAGGTTAGGTTAGGTTAGGTTAGGTTAGGTTAGGTTAGGTTAGGTTAGGTTAGGTTAGGTTAGGTTAGGTTAGGTTAGGTTAGGTTAGGTTAGGTTAGGTTAGGTTAGGTTAGGTTAGGTTAGGTTAGGTTAGGTTTTTTTTTTTTTTTTTTTTTTTTTTTTTTTTTTTTTTTTTTTTTTTTTTTTTTTTTTTTTTTTTTTTTTTTCGTACCCCTATCTAGTTTGGGACAGGGTCTTTTGTATCAATATAATTTTTCACATTTCTTATTATTTTCTTTCTCTTCTTTCTTTCCTTATAATGTCATTTCTTTCATTCTATTTTCTATCTTTCATTCCACAATTCATCTTTCTTTCTCATTCGCCCTATTCAGCTTTCATTCTTCCCTCTTTTCTTATTAATAATTACATTTTTATCTTTTTATTTACATTTGGATTTCTTATTTTATAATTATTTTTTATTTATCACAGTCTTATTTCTTAATTTTTTCCCATTTTATTGTCGCTTTGTTACTTACTTATGTTTGTCTTTTATTTATTTCTATTGTTCTTTTAACTATTTCTTTGCAGAGGGTTATGAAATCTTGCTGGTATTCTCCGCCTATCAGGGAGGCTATTGACTCCTCCCTGATTTGAACCCCAGACCGGCACTCGAAGCCGAACCGGAGTCCCCCGAATGCGGGACACCGGGCCACAAGGTGGATCACGGTCTGGTCCACGCCCGGTTCACAGAAGCACGAGGGGTCCTCCTTGAGCTTGAACCTATGAAGGTACTCAGAGAACCCCCCGTGCCCCGTGAAGAGCTGGGCCGAGACCGCGTCCACCTCGATGCTGCGGAGCACGCGGTAGGCTGAGACGGCGTCCGGGAAAAACATCCTCGTTACCGAAGCCGTCGTTCCTTCCACATACCTCCTGTTCCATTCGTCGAGCGACTCCAGTCTCAGTTGCCGCTTGACGAATGAAACAGGGCATCTCTCGTACTCTGGTCGTCTTTTACTCTTCAGGGCCGCTTCCTTGGCCAGCTGGTCCGCCCTCTCGTTCCCCTCCATCCCCGCGTGCGCTTTCACCCAGAACAACCTTACATCCTTCCCTTTCTCTCTCGCTTTCATTACATTCTCCTTCACTCTTAACGCTAAGGGATGGAGGGTGTCCGATCTTGCGACAGTTTCGAGAGCGGACCGCGAGTCGCTCAGTACGGCACAGACTTGCGCCGACTCGCCGGCCGCGTACCCTGTTGCCTCAGCTAGAGCCAGCAGCTCTGCCTGGTATACGGTGCAGAAGTTGCCCAACTTGAGTTTCTTTGTGTATGACTCTACGGCGCCCCGCTTGACGCAGAACGCCGCACCCACCTTATCCTCTATGCGGCTGCCGTCGGTATAAATTACCAGATCGGCAGCCGCGGTGGCAAGTCGGACTTCCTCCGCACTTTCCCCCAGACAGGAGAACTCCACACCAACTTGACCAGACGGGTGTGGTAGTCTCAGGTAGCTGACCGGTACCTCCAGGTCTCGGTCCTTTACCACCTGCCGGGAATGACCCTTTCTTATTTCAAATAAGCGGGCTGCTTCTTGGACCCGAAGGTCCAGGGGAAGCAACCCGGCAAGTATAAGGGCCGAGTGCAGGGACGCGGTCCTGTGGGTCCTCGCGATCTTCTGCGCGAAGCCCCGCTGGACCGCGCCCAACTGCCTGCGGACCAGCAGCTTCCTAGCCGCCGGCGCCCATGCACTCGCTGCATACAAAATCGTCGGCTCCAGCACCGCCAGATACATCGTTCTGATCACCTCCGAGTTCAGACCCCAAGATACCTTCGCAGCCCTGCACAGCTGACGATAGAGGCCCTGTGCCTTCTTGCTCACGTTCTTCACGTGACTGTTGAACGTGAGCCTATCGTCAACTGTGAGGCCTAGTATCCGGACCTCCCCAGTCCGTCCAAGCGGCTCACCTCCCATGCTCAGTAATGGGTAGTCGAACTTTAGCTTGTTGGTTAGCACCATCACCTTGGTTTTGTGTGGTGCGAACCTCAGCTTATTCCTGACCCCCCACTCATGAACATGGGCGAGAACGGCGTTGGCCCGACTCGAGATGTCCTGGGCCTTCTGCCCCGAGAAGACCAGCACGACGTCATCTGCGAACGCCTGGCAGTGTGTCCCGGTCTTTGCCACCTCCTCCAGGAGAGGGTTGATGAGGAGGGTCCAGAAGGTTGGGCCGCCTACGGATCCCTGCACGCACCCCTTGGTGGTCTCTCTGGCCCACTCTGCCCCCGCGTACCGTACGGACACCTTGCGATCGCTAAAATAGCTGTCAACAAGACGCCGCAGATTCGCGGGGCAGCGAGTCTCTGCCAGTCTGCACCGTATAGCAGGCCACCAGGCGTTATCGAAGGCTCCCTCTATGTCCAATGATACCAGCACTGCGATCTCCTTCTCCTTCAGCCGGGTTCGCAGATGCTGGATCAGGTCATACAGGGAGTCTTCGGTACACCTCTGCGGCATGAAGCCGTATTGGTGGCTACTGATATACGGTGCAGTGTACCACCGGATCCTACGGACCATCATTTTCTCAAGGACCTTGCCGAGAATCGGCAAGAGTCCGATGGGCCTGTAGGATTTCGGGTGCGTGTAGTCCTCCTTGTCCGGCTTCCGCAACGCTACGACCACTGCCTCCTTCGGTTAGGTTAGGTTAGGTTAGGTTAGGTTAGGTTAGGTTAGGTTAGGTTAGGTTAGGTTAGGTTAGGTTAGGTTAGGTTAGGTTAGGTTAGGTTAGGTTAGGTTAGGTTAGGTTAGGTTAGGTTAGGTTAGGTTAGGTTAGGTTAGGTTAGGTTAGGTTAGGTTAGGTTAGGTTAGGTTAGGTTAGGTTAGGTTAGGTTAGGTTTTTTTTTTTTTTTTTTTTTTTTTTTTATGACCCCCGCTATTGGGGGTCTCTCGTACCCCTATCTTTTTGTGGGACAGGGTCTTTTGTTACAGTAATTTTTTTCACATATATTTTTTTTATTTTCATACTCATCAGTCTTTCATCACATATTCTTTTAGTCTGTCTTTCATGCTATATTTCTTTCTTTTGTGCCCTTCTATACTACTCTTCTTTCATCCCTTTTTTTATTTTGTATATCTTATTTTCTAGGTATCACATATTTGCACATTTATTATTTATTTTATAACAGTCTTTTATCTTATACCTAGGTTTTATTTATTTCTATAATCTTTTTAACTATTGTTTTACAATAATATACAAAATCCTGCCTAGTAGCTTTATCGCCTATCAGGGAGGGTATCGTGTCTTCTTTGACCTGAACACCAGACCGGCACTCGAAGTCGAGCCGGAGTCCCCCGAATGCGGGACACCGGGCCACAAGGTGGATCACGGTCTGGTCCACGCCCGGTTCACAGAAGCACGAGGGGTCCTCCTTGAGCTTGAACCTGTGAAGGTACTCAGAGAACCCCCCGTGCCCCGTGAAGAGCTGAACCAAGACCGTGTCCACCTCGATGCTGCGGAGCACGCGGTGGGCTGAGACGGCGTCCGGGAAGAACATCCTCGTCACCGAAGCCGTCGTTCCTTCTACATACCTCCTGTTCCATTCGTCAAGCGACTGCTGTCTCAGTTGCCTCTTGACGAATGAAACAGGGCATCTCTCATATTCCGGTCGTCTTTTACTCTTCAGGGCCGCTTCCTTGGCCAGCTGGTCCGCCCTCTCATTCCCCTCCATCCCCGCGTGCGCTTTCACCCAAAACAACCTTACATCCTTCCCTTTTTCTCTCACTTTCATAACATTATCCTTCACTCTTAACGCTAAAGGATGGAGGGTGTCAGGTCTTGCGACAGTTTCGAGGGCGGACCGCGAGTCGCTAAGTACGGCGCAGACTTGCGCCGACTCGTTGGCCGCGTGCCCTGTTGCCTCAGCCAGAGCCAGCAGCTCTGCCTGGTATACGGTGCAGAAGTTGCCCAACTTGAGCTTTTTCGTGAACAGCTCTGCGGCGCCCCGCTTGACGCAGAACGCCGCACCCACCTTGTCCTCTATGCGGCTGCCGTCGGTATAAATTACCAAGTCGGCAGCCGCGGTGGCAAGTCGGACTTCTTCCGCACTTTCCCCCAGACAGGAGAACTCCACACCAACTTGACCAGACGGGTGCGGTAGTCTCAGGTAGCTGACCGGTACCTCCAGGTCTCGGTCCCCTACCACCTGCCGGGAATGACCCTTTCGGTTAGGTTAGGTTAGGTTAGGTTAGGTTAGGTTAGGTTAGGTTAGGTTAGGTTTTTTTTTTTTTTTTTTTTTTTTTTATGACCCCCGCTATTGGGGGTCTCTCGTACCCCTATCTTTTTGTGGGACAGGGTCTTTTGTTACAGTAATTTTTTCACATATATTTTTTTATTTTCATACTCATCAGTCTTTCATCACATATTCTTTTAGTCTGTCTTTCATGCTATATTTCTTTCTTTTGTGCCCTTCTATACTACTCTTCTTTCATCCCTTTTTTTATTTTGTATATCTTATTTTCTAGGTATCACATATTTGCACATTTATTATTTATTTTATAACAGTCTTTTATCTTATACCTAGGTTTTATTTATTTCTATAATCTTTTTAACTATTGTTTTACAATAATATACAAAATCCTGCCTAGTAGCTTTATCGCCTATCAGGGAGGGTATCGTGTCTTCTTTGACCTGAACACCAGACCGGCACTCGAAGTCGAGCCGGAGTCCCCCGAATGCGGGACACCGGGCCACAAGGTGGATCACGGTCTGGTCCACGCCCGGTTCACAGAAGCACGAGGGGTCCTCCTTGAGCTTGAACCTGTGAAGGTACTCAGAGAACCCCCCGTGCCCCGTGAAGAGCTGAACCAAGACCGTGTCCACCTCGATGCTGCGGAGCACGCGGTGGGCTGAGACGGCGTCCGGGAAGAACATCCTCGTCACCGAAGCCGTCGTTCCTTCTACATACCTCCTGTTCCATTCGTCAAGCGACTGCTGTCTCAGTTGCCTCTTGACGAATGAAACAGGGCATCTCTCATATTCCGGTCGTCTTTTACTCTTCAGGGCCGCTTCCTTGGCCGGTTAGGTTAGGTTAGGTTAGGTTAGGTTAGGTTAGGTTAGGTTAGGTTAGGTTAGGTTAGGTTAGGTTAGGTTAGGTTAGGTTAGGTTAGGTTAGGTTAGGTTAGGTTAGGTTAGGTTAGGTTAGGTTAGGTTAGGTTAGGTTAGGTTAGGTTAGGTTAGGTTAGGTTAGGTTAGGTTAGGTTAGGTTAGGTTAGGTTAGGTTAGGTTAGGTTAGGTTAGGTTAGGTTAGGTTAGGTTAGGTTAGGTTAGGTTAGGTTAGGTTAGGTTAGGTTAGGTTAGGTTAGGTTAGGTTAGGTTAGGTTAGGTTAGGTTAGGTTAGGTTAGGTTAGGTTAGGTTAGGTTAGGTTAGGTTAGGTTAGGTTAGGTTAGGTTAGGTTAGGTTAGGTTAGGTTAGGTTAGGTTAGGTTAGGTTAGGTTAGGTTAGGTTAGGTTAGGTTAGGTTAGGTTAGGTTAGGTTAGGTTAGGTTAGGTTAGGTTAGGTTAGGTTAGGTTAGGTTAGGTTAGGTTAGGTTAGGTTAGGTTAGGTTAGGTTAGGTTAGGTTAGGTTAGGTTAGGTTAGGTTAGGTTAGGTTAGGTTAGGTTAGGTTAGGTTAGGTTAGGTTAGGTTAGGTTAGGTTAGGTTAGGTTAGGTTAGGTTAGGTTAGGTTAGGTTAGGTTAGGTTAGGTTAGGTTAGGTTAGGTTAGGTTAGGTTAGGTTAGGTTAGGTTAGGTTAGGTTAGGTTAGGTTAGGTTAGGTTAGGTTAGGTTAGGTTAGGTTAGGTTAGGTTAGGTTAGGTTAGGTTAGGTTAGGTTAGGTTAGGTTAGGTTAGGTTAGGTTAGGTTAGGTTAGGTTAGGTTAGGTTAGGTTAGGTTAGGTTAGGTTAGGTTAGGTTAGGTTAGGTTAGGTTAGGTTAGGTTAGGTTAGGTTAGGTTAGGTTAGGTTAGGTTAGGTTAGGTTAGGTTAGGTTAGGTTAGGTTAGGTTAGGTTAGGTTAGGTTAGGTTAGGTTAGGTTAGGTTAGGTTAGGTTAGGTTAGGTTAGGTTAGGTTAGGTTAGGTTAGGTTAGGTTAGGTTAGGTTAGGTTAGGTTAGGTTAGGTTAGGTTAGGTTAGGTTAGGTTAGGTTAGGTTAGGTTAGGTTAGGTTAGGTTAGGTTAGGTTAGGTTAGGTTAGGTTAGGTTAGGTTAGGTTAGGTTAGGTTAGGTTAGGTTAGGTTAGGTTAGGTTAGGTTAGGTTAGGTTAGGTTAGGTTAGGTTAGGTTAGGTTAGGTTAGGTTAGGTTAGGTTAGGTTAGGTTAGGTTAGGTTAGGTTAGGTTAGGTTAGGTTAGGTTAGGTTAGGTTAGGTTAGGTTAGGTTAGGTTAGGTTAGGTTAGGTTAGGTTAGGTTAGGTTAGGTTAGGTTAGGTTAGGTTAGGTTAGGTTAGGTTAGGTTAGGTTAGGTTAGGTTAGGTTAGGTTAGGTTAGGTTAGGTTAGGTTAGGTTAGGTTAGGTTAGGTTAGGTTAGGTTAGGTTAGGTTAGGTTAGGTTAGGTTAGGTTAGGTTAGGTTAGGTTAGGTTAGGTTAGGTTAGGTTAGGTTAGGTTAGGTTAGGTTAGGTTAGGTTAGGTTAGGTTAGGTTAGGTTAGGTTAGGTTAGGTTAGGTTAGGTTAGGTTAGGTTAGGTTAGGTTAGGTTAGGTTAGGTTAGGTTAGGTTAGGTTAGGTTAGGTTAGGTTAGGTTAGGTTAGGTTAGGTTAGGTTAGGTTAGGTTAGGTTAGGTTAGGTTAGGTTAGGTTAGGTTAGGTTAGGTTAGGTTAGGTTAGGTTAGGTTAG
Organism: Battus philenor; assembly: GCF_028537555.1. Taxonomy (NCBI): domain Eukaryota; kingdom Metazoa; phylum Arthropoda; class Insecta; order Lepidoptera; family Papilionidae; genus Battus; species Battus philenor. The sequence goes on along the minus strand of NW_027181686.1, from coordinate 9,398 downwards.
GTTAGGTTAGGTTAGGTTAGGTTAGGTTAGGTTAGGTTAGGTTAGGTTAGGTTAGGTTAGGTTAGGTTAGGTTAGGTTAGGTTAGGTTAGGTTAGGTTAGGTTAGGTTAGGTTAGGTTAGGTTAGGTTAGGTTAGGTTAGGTTAGGTTAGGTTAGGTTAGGTTAGGTTAGGTTAGGTTAGGTTAGGTTAGGTTAGGTTAGGTTAGGTTAGGTTAGGTTAGGTTAGGTTAGGTTAGGTTAGGTTAGGTTAGGTTAGGTTAGGTTAGGTTAGGTTAGGTTAGGTTAGGTTAGGTTAGGTTAGGTTAGGTTAGGTTAGGTTAGGTTAGGTTAGGTTAGGTTAGGTTAGGTTAGGTTAGGTTAGGTTAGGTTAGGTTAGGTTAGGTTAGGTTAGGTTAGGTTAGGTTAGGTTAGGTTAGGTTAGGTTAGGTTAGGTTAGGTTAGGTTAGGTTAGGTTAGGTTAGGTTAGGTTAGGTTAGGTTAGGTTAGGTTAGGTTAGGTTAGGTTAGGTTAGGTTAGGTTAGGTTAGGTTAGGTTAGGTTAGGTTAGGTTAGGTTAGGTTAGGTTAGGTTAGGTTAGGTTAGGTTAGGTTAGGTTAGGTTAGGTTAGGTTAGGTTAGGTTAGGTTAGGTTAGGTTAGGTTAGGTTAGGTTAGGTTAGGTTAGGTTAGGTTAGGTTAGGTTAGGTTAGGTTAGGTTAGGTTAGGTTAGGTTAGGTTAGGTTAGGTTAGGTTAGGTTAGGTTAGGTTAGGTTAGGTTAGGTTAGGTTAGGTTAGGTTAGGTTAGGTTAGGTTAGGTTAGGTTAGGTTAGGTTAGGTTAGGTTAGGTTAGGTTAGGTTAGGTTAGGTTAGGTTAGGTTAGGTTAGGTTAGGTTAGGTTAGGTTAGGTTAGGTTAGGTTAGGTTAGGTTAGGTTAGGTTAGGTTAGGTTAGGTTAGGTTAGGTTAGGTTAGGTTAGGTTAGGTTAGGTTAGGTTAGGTTAGGTTAGGTTAGGTTAGGTTAGGTTAGGTTAGGTTAGGTTAGGTTAGGTTAGGTTAGGTTAGGTTAGGTTAGGTTAGGTTAGGTTAGGTTAGGTTAGGTTAGGTTAGGTTAGGTTAGGTTAGGTTAGGTTAGGTTAGGTTAGGTTAGGTTAGGTTAGGTTAGGTTAGGTTAGGTTAGGTTAGGTTAGGTTAGGTTAGGTTAGGTTAGGTTAGGTTAGGTTAGGTTAGGTTAGGTTAGGTTAGGTTAGGTTAGGTTAGGTTAGGTTAGGTTAGGTTAGGTTAGGTTAGGTTAGGTTAGGTTAGGTTAGGTTAGGTTAGGTTAGGTTAGGTTAGGTTAGGTTAGGTTAGGTTAGGTTAGGTTAGGTTAGGTTAGGTTAGGTTAGGTTAGGTTAGGTTAGGTTAGGTTAGGTTAGGTTAGGTTAGGTTAGGTTAGGTTAGGTTAGGTTAGGTTAGGTTAGGTTAGGTTAGGTTAGGTTAGGTTAGGTTAGGTTAGGTTAGGTTAGGTTAGGTTAGGTTAGGTTAGGTTAGGTTAGGTTAGGTTAGGTTAGGTTAGGTTAGGTTAGGTTAGGTTAGGTTAGGTTAGGTTAGGTTAGGTTAGGTTAGGTTAGGTTAGGTTAGGTTAGGTTAGGTTAGGTTAGGTTAGGTTAGGTTAGGTTAGGTTAGGTTAGGTTAGGTTAGGTTAGGTTAGGTTAGGTTAGGTTAGGTTAGGTTAGGTTAGGTTAGGTTAGGTTAGGTTAGGTTAGGTTAGGTTAGGTTAGGTTAGGTTAGGTTAGGTTAGGTTAGGTTAGGTTAGGTTAGGTTAGGTTAGGTTAGGTTAGGTTAGGTTAGGTTAGGTTAGGTTAGGTTAGGTTAGGTTAGGTTAGGTTAGGTTAGGTTAGGTTAGGTTAGGTTAGGTTAGGTTAGGTTAGGTTAGGTTAGGTTAGGTTAGGTTAGGTTAGGTTAGGTTAGGTTAGGTTAGGTTAGGTTAGGTTAGGTTAGGTTAGGTTAGGTTAGGTTAGGTTAGGTTAGGTTAGGTTAGGTTAGGTTAGGTTAGGTTAGGTTAGGTTAGGTTAGGTTAGGTTAGGTTAGGTTAGGTTAGGTTAGGTTAGGTTAGGTTAGGTTAGGTTAGGTTAGGTTAGGTTAGGTTAGGTTAGGTTAGGTTAGGTTAGGTTAGGTTAGGTTAGGTTAGGTTAGGTTAGGTTAGGTTAGGTTAGGTTAGGTTAGGTTAGGTTAGGTTAGGTTAGGTTAGGTTAGGTTAGGTTAGGTTAGGTTAGGTTAGGTTAGGTTAGGTTAGGTTAGGTTAGGTTAGGTTAGGTTAGGTTAGGTTAGGTTAGGTTAGGTTAGGTTAGGTTAGGTTAGGTTAGGTTAGGTTAGGTTAGGTTAGGTTAGGTTAGGTTAGGTTAGGTTAGGTTAGGTTAGGTTAGGTTAGGTTAGGTTAGGTTAGGTTAGGTTAGGTTAGGTTAGGTTAGGTTAGGTTAGGTTAGGTTAGGTTAGGTTAGGTTAGGTTAGGTTAGGTTAGGTTAGGTTAGGTTAGGTTAGGTTAGGTTAGGTTAGGTTAGGTTAGGTTAGGTTAGGTTAGGTTAGGTTAGGTTAGGTTAGGTTAGGTTAGGTTAGGTTAGGTTAGGTTAGGTTAGGTTAGGTTAGGTTAGGTTAGGTTAGGTTAGGTTAGGTTAGGTTAGGTTAGGTTAGGTTAGGTTAGGTTAGGTTAGGTTAGGTTAGGTTAGGTTAGGTTAGGTTAGGTTAGGTTAGGTTAGGTTAGGTTAGGTTAGGTTAGGTTAGGTTAGGTTAGGTTAGGTTAGGTTAGGTTAGGTTAGGTTAGGTTAGGTTAGGTTAGGTTAGGTTAGGTTAGGTTAGGTTAGGTTAGGTTAGGTTAGGTTAGGTTAGGTTAGGTTAGGTTAGGTTAGGTTAGGTTAGGTTAGGTTAGGTTAGGTTAGGTTAGGTTAGGTTAGGTTAGGTTAGGTTAGGTTAGGTTAGGTTAGGTTAGGTTAGGTTAGGTTAGGTTAGGTTAGGTTAGGTTAGGTTAGGTTAGGTTAGGTTAGGTTAGGTTAGGTTAGGTTAGGTTAGGTTAGGTTAGGTTAGGTTAGGTTAGGTTAGGTTAGGTTAGGTTAGGTTAGGTTAGGTTAGGTTAGGTTAGGTTAGGTTAGGTTAGGTTAGGTTAGGTTAGGTTAGGTTAGGTTAGGTTAGGTTAGGTTAGGTTAGGTTAGGTTAGGTTAGGTTAGGTTAGGTTAGGTTAGGTTAGGTTAGGTTAGGTTAGGTTAGGTTAGGTTAGGTTAGGTTAGGTTAGGTTAGGTTAGGTTAGGTTAGGTTAGGTTAGGTTAGGTTAGGTTAGGTTAGGTTAGGTTAGGTTAGGTTAGGTTAGGTTAGGTTAGGTTAGGTTAGGTTAGGTTAGGTTAGGTTAGGTTAGGTTAGGTTAGGTTAGGTTAGGTTAGGTTAGGTTAGGTTAGGTTAGGTTAGGTTAGGTTAGGTTAGGTTAGGTTAGGTTAGGTTAGGTTAGGTTAGGTTAGGTTAGGTTAGGTTAGGTTAGGTTAGGTTAGGTTAGGTTAGGTTAGGTTAGGTTAGGTTAGGTTAGGTTAGGTTAGGTTAGGTTAGGTTAGGTTAGGTTAGGTTAGGTTAGGTTAGGTTAGGTTAGGTTAGGTTAGGTTAGGTTAGGTTAGGTTAGGTTAGGTTAGGTTAGGTTAGGTTAGGTTAGGTTAGGTTAGGTTAGGTTAGGTTAGGTTAGGTTAGGTTAGGTTAGGTTAGGTTAGGTTAGGTTAGGTTAGGTTAGGTTAGGTTAGGTTAGGTTAGGTTAGGTTAGGTTAGGTTAGGTTAGGTTAGGTTAGGTTAGGTTAGGTTAGGTTAGGTTAGGTTAGGTTAGGTTAGGTTAGGTTAGGTTAGGTTAGGTTAGGTTAGGTTAGGTTAGGTTAGGTTAGGTTAGGTTAGGTTAGGTTAGGTTAGGTTAGGTTAGGTTAGGTTAGGTTAGGTTAGGTTAGGTTAGGTTAGGTTAGGTTAGGTTAGGTTAGGTTAGGTTAGGTTAGGTTAGGTTAGGTTAGGTTAGGTTAGGTTAGGTTAGGTTAGGTTAGGTTAGGTTAGGTTAGGTTAGGTTAGGTTAGGTTAGGTTAGGTTAGGTTAGGTTAGGTTAGGTTAGGTTAGGTTAGGTTAGGTTAGGTTAGGTTAGGTTAGGTTAGGTTAGGTTAGGTTAGGTTAGGTTAGGTTAGGTTAGGTTAGGTTAGGTTAGGTTAGGTTAGGTTAGGTTAGGTTAGGTTAGGTTAGGTTAGGTTAGGTTAGGTTAGGTTAGGTTAGGTTAGGTTAGGTTAGGTTAGGTTAGGTTAGGTTAGGTTAGGTTAGGTTAGGTTAGGTTAGGTTAGGTTAGGTTAGGTTAGGTTAGGTTAGGTTAGGTTAGGTTAGGTTAGGTTAGGTTAGGTTAGGTTAGGTTAGGTTAGGTTAGGTTAGGTTAGGTTAGGTTAGGTTAGGTTAGGTTAGGTTAGGTTAGGTTAGGTTAGGTTAGGTTAGGTTAGGTTAGGTTAGGTTAGGTTAGGTTAGGTTAGGTTAGGTTAGGTTAGGTTAGGTTAGGTTAGGTTAGGTTAGGTTAGGTTAGGTTAGGTTAGGTTAGGTTAGGTTAGGTTAGGTTAGGTTAGGTTAGGTTAGGTTAGGTTAGGTTAGGTTAGGTTAGGTTAGGTTAGGTTAGGTTAGGTTAGGTTAGGTTAGGTTAGGTTAGGTTAGGTTAGGTTAGGTTAGGTTAGGTTAGGTTAGGTTAGGTTAGGTTAGGTTAGGTTAGGTTAGGTTAGGTTAGGTTAGGTTAGGTTAGGTTAGGTTAGGTTAGGTTAGGTTAGGTTAGGTTAGGTTAGGTTAGGTTAGGTTAGGTTAGGTTAGGTTAGGTTAGGTTAGGTTAGGTTAGGTTAGGTTAGGTTAGGTTAGGTTAGGTTAGGTTAGGTTAGGTTAGGTTAGGTTAGGTTAGGTTAGGTTAGGTTAGGTTAGGTTAGGTTAGGTTAGGTTAGGTTAGGTTAGGTTAGGTTAGGTTAGGTTAGGTTAGGTTAGGTTAGGTTAGGTTAGGTTAGGTTAGGTTAGGTTAGGTTAGGTTAGGTTAGGTTAGGTTAGGTTAGGTTAGGTTAGGTTAGGTTAGGTTAGGTTAGGTTAGGTTAGGTTAGGTTAGGTTAGGTTAGGTTAGGTTAGGTTAGGTTAGGTTAGGTTAGGTTAGGTTAGGTTAGGTTAGGTTAGGTTAGGTTAGGTTAGGTTAGGTTAGGTTAGGTTAGGTTAGGTTAGGTTAGGTTAGGTTAGGTTAGGTTAGGTTAGGTTAGGTTAGGTTAGGTTAGGTTAGGTTAGGTTAGGTTAGGTTAGGTTAGGTTAGGTTAGGTTAGGTTAGGTTAGGTTAGGTTAGGTTAGGTTAGGTTAGGTTAGGTTAGGTTAGGTTAGGTTAGGTTAGGTTAGGTTAGGTTAGGTTAGGTTAGGTTAGGTTAGGTTAGGTTAGGTTAGGTTAGGTTAGGTTAGGTTAGGTTAGGTTAGGTTAGGTTAGGTTAGGTTAGGTTAGGTTAGGTTAGGTTAGGTTAGGTTAGGTTAGGTTAGGTTAGGTTAGGTTAGGTTAGGTTAGGTTAGGTTAGGTTAGGTTAGGTTAGGTTAGGTTAGGTTAGGTTAGGTTAGGTTAGGTTAGGTTAGGTTAGGTTAGGTTAGGTTAGGTTAGGTTAGGTTAGGTTAGGTTAGGTTAGGTTAGGTTAGGTTAGGTTAGGTTAGGTTAGGTTAGGTTAGGTTAGGTTAGGTTAGGTTAGGTTAGGTTAGGTTAGGTTAGGTTAGGTTAGGTTAGGTTAGGTTAGGTTAGGTTAGGTTAGGTTAGGTTAGGTTAGGTTAGGTTAGGTTAGGTTAGGTTAGGTTAGGTTAGGTTAGGTTAGGTTAGGTTAGGTTAGGTTAGGTTAGGTTAGGTTAGGTTAGGTTAGGTTAGGTTAGGTTAGGTTAGGTTAGGTTAGGTTAGGTTAGGTTAGGTTAGGTTAGGTTAGGTTAGGTTAGGTTAGGTTAGGTTAGGTTAGGTTAGGTTAGGTTAGGTTAGGTTAGGTTAGGTTAGGTTAGGTTAGGTTAGGTTAGGTTAGGTTAGGTTAGGTTAGGTTAGGTTAGGTTAGGTTAGGTTAGGTTAGGTTAGGTTAGGTTAGGTTAGGTTAGGTTAGGTTAGGTTAGGTTAGGTTAGGTTAGGTTAGGTTAGGTTAGGTTAGGTTAGGTTAGGTTAGGTTAGGTTAGGTTAGGTTAGGTTAGGTTAGGTTAGGTTAGGTTAGGTTAGGTTAGGTTAGGTTAGGTTAGGTTAGGTTAGGTTAGGTTAGGTTAGGTTAGGTTAGGTTAGGTTAGGTTAGGTTAGGTTAGGTTAGGTTAGGTTAGGTTAGGTTAGGTTAGGTTAGGTTAGGTTAGGTTAGGTTAGGTTAGGTTAGGTTAGGTTAGGTTAGGTTAGGTTAGGTTAGGTTAGGTTAGGTTAGGTTAGGTTAGGTTAGGTTAGGTTAGGTTAGGTTAGGTTAGGTTAGGTTAGGTTAGGTTAGGTTAGGTTAGGTTAGGTTAGGTTAGGTTAGGTTAGGTTAGGTTAGGTTAGGTTAGGTTAGGTTAGGTTAGGTTAGGTTAGGTTAGGTTAGGTTAGGTTAGGTTAGGTTAGGTTAGGTTAGGTTAGGTTAGGTTAGGTTAGGTTAGGTTAGGTTAGGTTAGGTTAGGTTAGGTTAGGTTAGGTTAGGTTAGGTTAGGTTAGGTTAGGTTAGGTTAGGTTAGGTTAGGTTAGGTTAGGTTAGGTTAGGTTAGGTTAGGTTAGGTTAGGTTAGGTTAGGTTAGGTTAGGTTAGGTTAGGTTAGGTTAGGTTAGGTTAGGTTAGGTTAGGTTAGGTTAGGTTAGGTTAGGTTAGGTTAGGTTAGGTTAGGTTAGGTTAGGTTAGGTTAGGTTAGGTTAGGTTAGGTTAGGTTAGGTTAGGTTAGGTTAGGTTAGGTTAGGTTAGGTTAGGTTAGGTTAGGTTAGGTTAGGTTAGGTTAGGTTAGGTTAGGTTAGGTTAGGTTAGGTTAGGTTAGGTTAGGTTAGGTTAGGTTAGGTTAGGTTAGGTTAGGTTAGGTTAGGTTAGGTTAGGTTAGGTTAGGTTAGGTTAGGTTAGGTTAGGTTAGGTTAGGTTAGGTTAGGTTAGGTTAGGTTAGGTTAGGTTAGGTTAGGTTAGGTTAGGTTAGGTTAGGTTAGGTTAGGTTAGGTTAGGTTAGGTTAGGTTAGGTTAGGTTAGGTTAGGTTAGGTTAGGTTAGGTTAGGTTAGGTTAGGTTAGGTTAGGTTAGGTTAGGTTAGGTTAGGTTAGGTTAGGTTAGGTTAGGTTAGGTTAGGTTAGGTTAGGTTAGGTTAGGTTAGGTTAGGTTAGGTTAGGTTAGGTTAGGTTAGGTTAGGTTAGGTTAGGTTAGGTTAGGTTAGGTTAGGTTAGGTTAGGTTAGGTTAGGTTAGGTTAGGTTAGGTTAGGTTAGGTTAGGTTAGGTTAGGTTAGGTTAGGTTAGGTTAGGTTAGGTTAGGTTAGGTTAGGTTAGGTTAGGTTAGGTTAGGTTAGGTTAGGTTAGGTTAGGTTAGGTTAGGTTAGGTTAGGTTAGGTTAGGTTAGGTTAGGTTAGGTTAGGTTAGGTTAGGTTAGGTTAGGTTAGGTTAGGTTAGGTTAGGTTAGGTTAGGTTAGGTTAGGTTAGGTTAGGTTAGGTTAGGTTAGGTTAGGTTAGGTTAGGTTAGGTTAGGTTAGGTTAGGTTAGGTTAGGTTAGGTTAGGTTAGGTTAGGTTAGGTTAGGTTAGGTTAGGTTAGGTTAGGTTAGGTTAGGTTAGGTTAGGTTAGGTTAGGTTAGGTTAGGTTAGGTTAGGTTAGGTTAGGTTAGGTTAGGTTAGGTTAGGTTAGGTTAGGTTAGGTTAGGTTAGGTTAGGTTAGGTTAGGTTAGGTTAGGTTAGGTTAGGTTAGGTTAGGTTAGGTTAGGTTAGGTTAGGTTAGGTTAGGTTAGGTTAGGTTAGGTTAGGTTAGGTTAGGTTAGGTTAGGTTAGGTTAGGTTAGGTTAGGTTAGGTTAGGTTAGGTTAGGTTAGGTTAGGTTAGGTTAGGTTAGGTTAGGTTAGGTTAGGTTAGGTTAGGTTAGGTTAGGTTAGGTTAGGTTAGGTTAGGTTAGGTTAGGTTAGGTTAGGTTAGGTTAGGTTAGGTTAGGTTAGGTTAGGTTAGGTTAGGTTAGGTTAGGTTAGGTTAGGTTAGGTTAGGTTAGGTTAGGTTAGGTTAGGTTAGGTTAGGTTAGGTTAGGTTAGGTTAGGTTAGGTTAGGTTAGGTTAGGTTAGGTTAGGTTAGGTTAGGTTAGGTTAGGTTAGGTTAGGTTAGGTTAGGTTAGGTTAGGTTAGGTTAGGTTAGGTTAGGTTAGGTTAGGTTAGGTTAGGTTAGGTTAGGTTAGGTTAGGTTAGGTTAGGTTAGGTTAGGTTAGGTTAGGTTAGGTTAGGTTAGGTTAGGTTAGGTTAGGTTAGGTTAGGTTAGGTTAGGTTAGGTTAGGTTAGGTTAGGTTAGGTTAGGTTAGGTTAGGTTAGGTTAGGTTAGGTTAGGTTAGGTTAGGTTAGGTTAGGTTAGGTTAGGTTAGGTTAGGTTAGGTTAGGTTAGGTTAGGTTAGGTTAGGTTAGGTTAGGTTAGGTTAGGTTAGGTTAGGTTAGGTTAGGTTAGGTTAGGTTAGGTTAGGTTAGGTTAGGTTAGGTTAGGTTAGGTTAGGTTAGGTTAGGTTAGGTTAGGTTAGGTTAGGTTAGGTTAGGTTAGGTTAGGTTAGGTTAGGTTAGGTTAGGTTAGGTTAGGTTAGGTTAGGTTAGGTTAGGTTAGGTTAGGTTAGGTTAGGTTAGGTTAGGTTAGGTTAGGTTAGGTTAGGTTAGGTTAGGTTAGGTTAGGTTAGGTTAGGTTAGGTTAGGTTAGGTTAGGTTAGGTTAGGTTAGGTTAGGTTAGGTTAGGTTAGGTTAGGTTAGGTTAGGTTAGGTTAGGTTAGGTTAGGTTAGGTTAGGTTAGGTTAGGTTAGGTTAGGTTAGGTTAGGTTAGGTTAGGTTAGGTTAGGTTAGGTTAGGTTAGGTTAGGTTAGGTTAGGTTAGGTTAGGTTAGGTTAGGTTAGGTTAGGTTAGGTTAGGTTAGGTTAGGTTAGGTTAGGTTAGGTTAGGTTAGGTTAGGTTAGGTTAGGTTAGGTTAGGTTAGGTTAGGTTAGGTTAGGTTAGGTTAGGTTAGGTTAGGTTAGGTTAGGTTAGGTTAGGTTAGGTTAGGTTAGGTTAGGTTAGGTTAGGTTAGGTTAGGTTAGGTTAGGTTAGGTTAGGTTAGGTTAGGTTAGGTTAGGTTAGGTTAGGTTAGGTTAGGTTAGGTTAGGTTAGGTTAGGTTAGGTTAGGTTAGGTTAGGTTAGGTTAGGTTAGAGTTAGGTTAGGTTAGGTTAGGTTAGGTTAGGTTAGGTTAGGTTAGGTTAGGTTAGGTTAGGTTAGGTTAGGTTAGGTTAGGTTAGGTTAGGTTAGGT